>NC_046245.1:2552275-5104550 GCF_009819885.2 Catharus ustulatus
CAGGATTCTCTCTGAACAAAGGGCACACAGCCACATTTATGGGTTATGGGGGATTGAAACTACAACCAATAAAAGTTTATACAAAGAACAGCATCCAGTCTAAGTGAGAAGTTCTAAAGGTGAACTGACCAATTACACAAACTAATTTCTAACCAGTTATCTTCCAAGGTGTTAGAGAGTGACCAAATTCTTCAGGAATTCGGCTCAACCTTGGTATCTAGGAAACCTTATCTATCATAGCAAGTTCCAGGGGCCAGGGGAAGATGGCTTTGGGGGGAATTGGATCATCCACAACCAGGAGGAAGAGGAAGATTCCCAGAGGCAGCATGAGCAGCATGAGGAGATTCCCGAGGTTTTTCGGGGCCCCATCCCTATGGAAGGGAGAGTGGGGGAGCAGGAAAGGTGCTCAGGTGCTGGTTTGGGTTTTTAGGGATCTTAAATTCCATTATCCCATCCCATTATCCCATCCCCTTATCCCATCCCATCCCATGGATCCCATCTCATGGATCCCATCCCATTATCCCATCTCATTATCCATTCCCTATCCCATCTCATCCATCCCATCCCATCCCATCCCATCCCATCCCATCCCATCCCATCCCACCCCTTCCCTTATCCCAGATTGCTCCAAACCCCACCCAGCCACTTCCATGGAGCAGCCACAGCTTTTCCAGGCTGGGAAAATCCGCAGGGAAATTTCTGGGAGCCAGAGCTCCTCTCCAGAAGGTTTTTGCCGGGAATGTTTTTCCCCCAGCTCTGTAAATCCTCTCCTGGCAGGGTTTTGGTTTGCCCTGACGTCAATCCCCAAATTCCCCCGGTGCTGGTGCCATCCAGAGCCTCCCTAAGCCCTTCCCAAAAGTTGTTTTTTTTCTTTTTTTCAGTAATGAGGATCCTCACGAGCTCTGTGTGTTTTCACCAGCAGCAAAAACCTGGATTAGAAAAACTGGAAAACGTGTGGGAAGAGCAGAAATTCACCTCTTTTTTTCTGTGCTGCTCAAAAAATAATTAAAAAAAAAAAAATCCCTCCAAAAATCAAAGCTGTTCAGCCAAATTTCCCAATGATTTTTGGGGGTTTTTTTTGGAGTGGGAAGAGTTAAAAAATTCAGATTTTATTTTAAGGAAAGCACCCACTCAGCCTGACAGGAGAGAGGAATTAATTTATCCATCAGGAAGGCGATTGCTCCACTCTGGGAAATGTTTTTCTTCCATTCTCCCTGAAAAACAGGCAGGAAAATGACAGGGGAGCAATTCCCTATTTCCAGAGGATCTGCTCTGGACAGGACCCATTACTGGATAAACCCCAAATTTTGGATCAAACTGCAGCAGGTTCCCCACATGGATCCAATTCCGCCTTTCCCTGACGCCCTGAAATTTTCAGTGCTTGAAAATTCAAATTTTGGAGCTGCATGGGAAGAGTTCAGGATCTTCCCCGTGGATCTGAAGGGCTGGGAATGATCCCAGCACTGTCCCAGAGCTGCCTGATGTCCCTGTCCCCATCCCTCACTTGTCCCTGTCCCTTTAACCCCACACAAAACCACTTCTCCAGGATTTTTAAACATTTCCCATCGCAGCTCCTGCTCCAGGCTGCCAGAGGGGACTGGGAAATTCCTTGGGGGGGTTTTCCAGCACTGGGGAAGTGTCCCAGGCCCTGGAGCTGGGACAGCCACCCCAAAACAGCTCAAGGATGGATTTGGGGAAATTCCTTTTCCCTATTATCCCTCTTTTCCCTTTTCCCATCCCGGGGGGTTTTGGCAGAGAAGGGTTCCCCCATCCCAGTTTATCCCAGTCTGGATTCCCCACAGGAGAGAGATCCAACTGGGATGAAGAATCCCAAAATCCTGGGGGATCCAGCTGGGATGAAGAATCCCAAAATCCTGGGGGATCCAGCTGGGACAAAACATCCCAAAAACCTGGAGGATCCAGCTGGGACAAAGCACCCCAAAATCCCGGGGGATCCAGCTGGGATGAAGAATCCCAAAATCCTGGAGGATCCAGCTGGGATAAAACATCCCAAAATCCTGGGGGATCCAGCTGGGATAAAACATCCCAAAATCCTGGGGGATCCAGCTGGGATGAAGAATCCCAAAATCCTGGGGGATCCAGCTGGGATGAGGAATCCCAAAATCCTGGGGGATCCAGCTGGCATGAAGAATCCCAAAATCCTGGGGGATCCAGCTGGAATGAAGAATCCCAAAATCCTGGGGGATCCAGCTGGGATGAAGAATCCCAAAATCCTGGGGGATCCAGCTGGGATGAAGAATCCCAAAATCCTGGGGGATCCAGCTGGGATGAAGAATCCCAAAATCCTGGGGGATCCTGCAGGTGTGGCTGCCCTGCACCAGAAGGGGATGGAATTATCGGATCCCACCACCCCACACCCTGGAACTCCCACTTTCTTTGATGTCCCGCGGCTGTTCCTGTGGGGAAGGGAGCTTGGCAGAGCCCGCGGGATGCCCGGGCAGGGATTTATGGCCTCGGGCTCCCTGCCAGCCCCTCTCCCGTCCTGACCCCGCTCCCTCCCCGCAACCTGCGCCGGGCCACGAGGCTCCCCGGAGTGACGCAGGGACACGGGCCCTGCGTGGGAAAAGACGTCAGGGATGGGGGCAGAGCCCCGTGGGGCTGAGCCCTGGGGGCTGCCGGGGTCAGCAGGGTCCTGGCAGCTGAAATCCCGCAGGGAATGAGGAGCTGAACCTCCAGGTTTTGGGGGAAAGTTGTTTGGAGTTTGTGGGGTGTCCCCTGAACAAATCCTGTGGGTGGGAGGGTGATGGTGGGGCTGGGGGTCAAGGTGACCTCGGGGTTCATCCAAGAACATTTTTATTGCCTCTGGAGTAATTTCCCGAGGTTGGGACACCCTGGGAGCCACGGGGCTGAGGCAGCAACCCCGCCCTGGGCTGGGGGGACACAGGGACCTGGAGGGGGACCAGGGGTGCAGCTGGAAACTCCTGAGGGTTCTGAGCAACTTTCCCTTCCCAAACACCGGGGTCTGACCCCAGATTGATGAGTTTGGCCGTTCTCTGCCCTGGTTCACAGAGCTGGGACTGGGGGAGTTCCCAGAGCATCCCCAAAAGGGTAGAGGGGGGTGGGGGGTCCTCACTCGGTGTCTCCATGGCCAACAGGGCCAAGTGTCCTTTGTCATTCCCATTCTCTTGGGGGAAATCCCATCATTCCTCTTGGGTGCAGTTTGGGGACATCTCCTTGGCCAGGATGTCACCAGAGCTGTGCCACCACCAGTGTCTCCCAGCTGGGATTTGTGTCCCTCACACGCCGTGCAGTAATTCCAGAGCAATCAGCTCCAAGGAATGTGGGATCCCAAATCTCCACAGCTCCCCTTGTCCTATTCCCAGTCTGCCCAGTCCCATCCATGCCATTCCCAGTTCCCTCCATGGCATTCTCAGTTCCCTCCATGCCATTCCCAGTAACATCCATGCCATTCCCAGTCTGCCCAGTCCCATCCATGCCATTCCCAGTTCAATCCATGCCATTCCCAGTGTTCCCAGTCCCATCCATGCCATTCCCAGTCTGCCCAGTGCCATCCATGCCATTCCCAGTGTGCCCAGTGCCATCCATGCCATTCCCAGTCTGCCCAGTCCCATCCATGGCATTCCCAGTTCCCTCCATGCCATTCCCAGTGTTCCCAGTCCCATCCATGCCATTCCCAGTGTTCCCAGTCCCATCCATGCCATTCCCAGTGTTCCCAGTTCAATCCATGCCATTCCCAGTGTGCCCAGTCCCATCCATGCCATTCCCAGCGTGCCCAGTGTCATCCATGCCATTCCCAGTCTGCCCAGTCCCATCCATGGCATTCCCAGTTCCCTCCATGGCATTCCCAGTTCCCTCCATGCCATTCCCAGTGTTCCCAGTCCCATCCATGCCATTCCCAGTGTTCCCAGTCCCATCCATGCCATTCCCAGTGTTCCCAGTTCAATCCATGCCATTCCCAGTGTTCCCAGTCCCACCCATGCCATTCCCAGTGTGCCCAGTTCAATCCATGCCATTCCCAGTGTGCCCAGTTCAATCCATGCCATTCCCAGTGTGCCCAGTTCAATCCATGCCATTCCCAGCGTGCCCAGTGTCATCCATGCCATTCCCCGTGTTCCCAGTGCCATCCATGCCATTCCCAGTTCCCTCCATGCCATTCCCAGTTCCCTCCATGCCATTCCCAGTTCCCTCCATGCCATTCCCATCCCTCCCCCTGCCAGGGGAGGAGGAACCCGCAGGGATGGAGGATCCCGGGCTATAAAAGCTTCTTCCCCTCCGGGCCGGGCCGGGACGGAGCTACCGGCACGGGAGGTGACATCGGGAGGTGACATCGGGAGGTGACAGCGGGGACAAGATGGCAGTGACACCCAGCAGGAGGCTGCAGCGGTACCTGCTGCTCTTGGCCGTCACCTGCGGCGCCACCTTTGTCCCCTGGCCAGCCCAGGCTTTGCAGAGGTAGCCGGGGCTCCCGGCGCTGTCCCCCCTTTATTCGCGGGCTCTGCTGAGGAGGGTGAGGGGCTTCGCTGCTTCTTCCTCTTCTGCTCTTCCTCCCTCCTCTTCCTCGAGCACCTCGAGCACTCGGCGCTCCCTCCCAACCTCAACAATTCGGGAACCCCCCGAATCCCAAATAACCGAGTTTGGGGTCTGGGGGTGCCGCCCGCACCCACCTGGGGATCCCCACCCGGGTGGGCTCGGGTTTGTCCTGCGGTGGGATCGGGACTCACCGGGGGACCCGCGGGGAGCTGCTGCCATCTAGAGCCGCCCTCCCGGAGCTCCCGAGGCTGGGAATGCCTTTGGAAGCGGGGTTGGATTCGGGGGGGATCCCCAGCTCTGCGCTGCCCCCCCAGGATCGCCCTGCGGAGGATGCCATCCATCCGCCAGACCCTGCAGGACATGGGGGTCAAGGTGCGGGACGTGTTCCCCGAGCTGCGCCGGGCCACGCGAGGAGGAGGAGGAGGAGGAGGAGGAGGAGGAGGAGGAGGGGACGGTCCCCGCAACGGGACAGCTCCCACCCTGCTCACCAACTACCTGGATGTGAGTGCGGAGGGGTTTGTCACCCCCGTGTCACCCCCGTGTCACCCCCGTGTCACCCGGCAGCCTCAGCTCGGCTCCGTGCCAGCCCCTTCCCCACCGAGCTGTGCCCCAGGGATGCCCCCCGTGCCCCCCCAGACTCAATATTTCGGCGAGATCAGCATCGGGACCCCCGCGCAGACCTTCAAGGTGGTTTTTGACACGGGCTCGGCCAACCTCTGGGTGCCGTCCTACAAGTGCTCCCCGCTCTACAGCGCCTGTGGTGAGTAGGGGGGCACGGCCGGGGCTGGGGGTGGCCCCCCAAAACCTCAGCGAGTCCCTGGGCTGCTCACAGGGGGTGGAGGTCTCTTTTCTGACACGTTTTGGGGTCTCTTTTCTGACACGTTTTGGGGTCTCTTTTCTGACACATTTTTTCATGGGGGTTTCTCTGTTGGTATCCAGACCCCTGGCATTGAAGCGGGGTGGGTCCATGATCGCCCTCCCCATCCCTGAGGGGATTTTTGGGGGGACAGAGATGCTCTGTGCCCCTCTGGGATGTCCCTTTTCGCTGTCCCCAGTGTCCCACAGCCGCTATGACTCCTCCAAGTCGCGCACCTACATCGCCAACGGCACCGGCTTCGCCATCCGCTACGGCACCGGCAGCGTCAAAGGCGTCCTCAGCCAGGACATCGTCATGGTGAGCCCCGGAACGCACAGAACCCCAAAATCCACACACACAGAACCCCAAAATCCACACACTGGAACCCGCAGAAACCCCAAAATCCACACACTGGAACCCACAAAAATACACACACTGGGATACACAGAACCCCAAAATCCACACGCCTTGAACCCCTAAAAATCCACACATCTGAAATCCACAGAACCCCAAAATCCACACACACAGAACCCCAAAATCCACACACCCGGAACCCCCAAAATCCACACACTGGGACCCACAGAACCCCAAAATCCACACACTGGAACCTCCAAAAATCCGCACACTGGAATTCACACAATCCCAAAAATCCACACCTGGAATCCACAGAACCTCCAAAATCCACACTGGAATTCACAAAATCCCCAAAACCCACACACCTGGAACCTGCAGCACCCCCAAAACCCACACACCTGGAACCCACAGAACCCCAAAAATCCACACAGCTGGAACCCTCAAAATCCACACACTGGAATCCACAGAATCCCAAAAATCCACACACCTGGAATCCACAGAATCCCCAAAATCCACACACAGAAAACCACAAAATCCTAAAAAATCCACGAACCTGGAACATACAGAACCCTCAAAACCCATACACCTAAAATCCACAAAATCCTCCAAATCCACACACTGAAAATCACAAAATCCCCAAAATCCACATGCCTGGAGCTGCTGGTTCAGCCCAAAAGATCTGTGGGGGTTTGGGGGCAGATTTAGAGGGGTATTTTGGGTGGGGACGAGTTTAGAGAGTTTTTTGAGGTTTTTTTGGGGAACTTTTAGGGAGGCATTTTGGAGGGTTTTTTTTTGGGGGGGGGGGGGGCGAGTTTAGGGAGTTTTTTGAGGATTTTTTGGGGGGTTTTTTGGGGGAGGGATTTTGGGTTGGGTTTTTTTTGTTTAGTGTTGGGGTTTTTTTTTTGGTGGGGGGGTGTTCATCCCTCCAAACCCCCCCGTGCCCTCCCGCAGGTGTCGGACATCCCGATCATCCAGGTGTTCGCCGAGGCCACGGCCCTGCCC
Source organism: Catharus ustulatus (assembly GCF_009819885.2). Classification (NCBI taxonomy): domain Eukaryota; kingdom Metazoa; phylum Chordata; class Aves; order Passeriformes; family Turdidae; genus Catharus; species Catharus ustulatus. Next base: position 2,559,000 of record NC_046245.1, read on the forward strand.
GCCTTCCCCTTCATCTTCGCCCGCTTTGACGGCGTGCTGGGCATGGGCTACCCCAGCCAGGCCATCGACGGCATCACCCCCGTGTTCGATCGCATCCTGGCACAGCACATCCTCAGCGAGGACTCGTTCTCTGTCTACTACAGCCGGTGGGGCTGGGGGACAGGGACACGGGGGACAGGGACACAGGGGGACAGGGATATATGGGGGACAGGGATATATGGGGGGCAGTGACATGGGGGACAGGGATATATAGGGGGTCAGGGACATGGGGGGGCAGGGACATGGGGGACAGGGATATATAGGGGGTCAGGGACATGGGGGGGCAGGGACATGGGGGGACAGGGATACGGGGGACAGGGACACATTGGGGGGGACAGGGACACAGAGGGCAGGGACATGGGGGACAGGGACACGGGGGACAGGTACACGGGGGGACAGGGATATTTGGGGACAGGGACATATGAGGGACAGGGACACACGTGGGTAAGGACACGGGGGGTACTCGGACGGGGGACAGGGATATATGGGGGACAGGGATGTAGGGGGACAGGGATATATGGGGGACAGGGACACTTTGGGGTGGTCAGGGATATTTCGGGGACAGGGACATGGGGAGGACAGGGATATATGGGCGGGCAGGGACACGGGGGGCAGGAACACGGGGGGCAGGGACACATTGCGGGGACAGGGACACGGGAGGACCGGGACACGGGGGACAGGGACACAGGTGGGACAGGGATATTTGGGGCATCAGGGACACGTGGGGGGTAAGGACAGGGGGTGGGGCAGGGACAAGGGGGGACAGGGACAAGGGGGGACAGGGATACGAGGGGGACATATGGGGGGTCAGGGACACGAGGGGGACAGGGACACGGGAGACAGGGACACGGAGGGGACAGGGACATGGAAGACAGGGACACGGAGGGGACAGGGACACGGGGGGGGCAGGGACACATTGAGGGGAAAGGGATATTTGGGGGTCAGGGACAAGGGGGGACAGGGACATATGGAGGCAGGGATATATGGGGGACAGGGACACGGGGGGGACAGGGACACGGGGGGGACAAGGATATGGGGGGACAGGGATATATGGAGGATCAGGGACACATTGGGGGGGTCAGGGACACGTGGGGGGATCAGGGATATATGGAGGGGAGGTTTGAGGGGTCACAACCACGGCAGGAATGGGTTTGGGGGTTGGGGTTGGGGGAGAGATGGGGATGGGGCTGGGGGTGATGGGGTGGGAAGGAAGGGAAGGAATGGGGGATCCTGGAGGAGCTGGGGAGGGATGGAGATGGAAAATCCTGGAGGAACTGAGAGGGGGAAGGAGATGAAGGATGCTGGAGGAGTTGGGGTGGGAGGGAGATGGAGAATCCTGGAGGAACTGGGGTGGGAAGGAATGAAAGATCCTGGAGGAGCTGGAGCAGCACAAGGGGCACAGAGGGGTGGCCGCAGATCCGGAGCTGCCGGGCAGGGAGTGGCTCTCCGGGCTCGTTTGTCACTGTCACTGCACAGCCACCAGCTCGGTGAGAGGGGCTGGAACAATCCCAGCCTGGAGAGGATTTGGTTTTACCACAGGCAAAATTTTTTAAAAATTCAACCCCCTCAAAAAATCTGTCTGAAACTCCCGCACCAGCAGCCAAACCTCCTTCCATTCCCCCCCAAAACTGCCGAGCTCCTCCCAGCGCCCCCAAACCCACCGGGAGGAGGAACAGGAATTCAAAAATCAAAAAATCAACCTGGAACTGTGCAGTGACAGCGAGACCCCAAACACAGCCCTACATCCCGCTGGGTGCTGCTGGATTTGGGTCCCCTGGGTGTCCCCGGTGTCCCCTGGGCTCTGTGGGGACACCGCTGGCCCCGGAGCCTCACGGAGTGTCCCTCTCTTTGCAGCGCTTCCAAGTAAGGAGACCCAAAGCTCGAGGCCACCCAGTGCCAGCCCCCTGTGTCCCTCAGTGTCCCCGGATGTCCCTGGAGCATGTGTCACCTCTGTCCCCGCTGCTCCAGCTGCCGGCAGGGCTCGGGGCTGCGGCTGCTCCCTGCGGGGCTGCGAATTTTGGGGAAAGAGGAATCGCTCCTTGGCGGGCTGGGAATTTTGGAAAAATGGGAATTGCTTGCTGCTGGGCTGGGAATTTTGGGGAAAGGGGAATCGCTTCCTCCTGGGCTGGAAATTTTGTAGAAAGGGGAATTACTTCCTTCAAGTTAATATTTTTGGGAAAAGGGGAATCGCTGCCTCTTGGGCTGGGATTTTTGGGGAAAGGGGAATCGCTTCCTCTGAGTTAAGATTTTGGGGAAAGGGGAATTGCTCCCTGCCGGGCTGGGATTTTTGGGGAAAGGGGTGTTACTCCCTCCGAATTTAGATTTTTGGGAAAGGGGAATTGCTTGCTGCTGGGCTGGGATTTTTGGGGAAAGGGAAACCGCTTCCTCTGAGTTAAGATTTTTGGAAAAAACGGAATTGCTTGTTGGTGGGTTGGGATTTTTGGGGGAAGGGGAATTGCTCCCTCCTGGACTGAGATTTTCGGGAAAGGGGAATTGCTCCCTGCTAGGCTGGGAATTTTGGTGAAAGGGGAGTTACTTCCTCCAAGTTAAACTTTTTCGGAAGGTGGAATTGCTTGCTGCTGGGCTGGAAATTTTGGGAAAAGGGGAATCGCTCCCTCCTGGGCTGAGATTTTCGGGAAAATGGGAATTGCTTGATGCTGGACTGGGAATTTTGGGGCAAGGAGAATCGTTTCCTCCAAGTCAAGATTTTTGGGGAAAGGGGAATCACTTCCTCCGAGTCAAGATTTTTGGGAAAATGGGAATTGCTTGCTGCCGGGTCGGGATTTTTGAGGAAAGGGGAATCATCCCCGCTGTGTTTGACACCCCAGGAACTCTGCCCTGAAACCCGGCGGGGAAATCATCCTGGGAGGCAGCGACCCAGCCTATTACAGCGGCGACTTCCACTACGTGAACGTGAGCAGGAGCGGCTTCTGGCAGATCAGCATGAAGGGGTGAGGGGGGGACAGCCCCCGACAGGCCGGGAATGTCCCGGGGTCTGCGCGATCACAAATCTTTAGCGGTTCTTTAAGGGGGAAAAGCTTTGGGATCGTGGAATGCGGAATTGCCAGCACTGGTGTGGCCGGGGGTGTGAGGCTCTGGGAGGGTGGGAGCTCAGGGGATTCAGGGAGACATCTGGGATGGAGGTGACACTCCCAATGTCGCCAGGGGACACTTGGGATGGATGTGACATTCCCAGTGTCACCAGGGGACATTCAGGATGGAGGTGTCACTCCCAGGAGTCACCAGGGGACACTAACGACGGATGTGACATCCCTGATGTCACCAGGGGACATTTGGGATGGATGTGACATTCCCAGTGTCACCAGGGGACATTCGGGATGGAAGTGTCACTCCTGGGGTCACCAGGGGACACTCGGGATGGATGTGACATCCCTGATGTCACCAGGGGACATATGGGATGGATGTGACGTTCCCAGTGTCACCAGGAGACACTCAGTATGGATGTGACATTCCCGGTGTCACCAAGGGACATTTGGTATTGATCTGACATTCCTGATGTCACCAGGGGACACTCGGGATGGATCTGACATTCCCAGTGTCACCAGGGGACATTTGGGATAGATGTGACACTCTCAGTGTCATGAGTGGACGCTCAGAATGGGTGTGTCAGTGTGGATATGACATTCCCAGTGTCACTGGGAACACTCAGGATAGATGTGACACTCCCAGTACCACCAGGGTCACTCAGTATGGGTGTGTTGGTGTGGATGTGACATTCCCAGTGTCACCAGGGGACACTCAGAATGGGTGTGTCAGTATGGACGTGACATTCCAAGTGTCACAGTGTCACTCAGTGCCCCCCCTCGGTGTGGATGTGACATTCCCAGTGTCACCAGGGGACACACAGAATGGGTGTGAAGGTGTGGATGTGACACTCCTGGTGTCACAGGGTCACTCAGTATGGATGTGTCGGTGTGGATGTGACATTCCCAGTGTCACAGGGTCACTCAGTGCCCCCCCTCGGTGTGGATGTGACATTCCTGGTGTCACAAGGTCACTCAGTATGGATGTGCAGGTGTGGATGTGACATTCCTGGTGTCACAGTGTCACTCAGTGTCCCCCCCTGTGCTCAGGGTGTCGGTGGGGGCCGAGCTGCTGTTCTGCAGGGAGGGCTGCTCGGTGGCCGTGGACACGGGCACCAGTGGGGATGTGACATTCCCAGTGCCACCAGGGTCACTCAGGATAGATGTGACACTCCCAGTGCCACCAGGAGAAACTCAGTATGGATGTGACATTCTCAGTGCCACCAGGGAACACTCGGGATGGATGTGACACTCTCAGTGTCACCAGGGGACAGTCAGTATGGGTGTGTCACTATGGATGTGACACTCTCAGTGTCACAGGGTCACTCAGGTGTGGATGTGACACTCCTGGTGTCACAGGGTCACTCAGTATGGATGTGAAGGTGTGCATGTGACATTCCCAGTGCCACCAGGGAACACTCGGGATGGATGTGACACTCCCAGTGTCACAAGGTCACTCAGTATAGGTGTGTTGGTGTGGATGTGACATTCCCAGTGTCACAGGGTCACTCAGGTGTGGATGTGACACTCCCTGTGTCACAGGGACACTCAGTATGGATGTGTTGGTGTGGATCTGACATTCCCAGTGCCACCAGTGGACACTCGGGATGGATGTGACACTCCCAGTGTCACCAGGGTCACTCAATATGGATGTGTAGGTGTGGATGTGACATTCTCAGTACCACCAGGGAACACTCGGGATGGATGTGACACTCTCAGTGTCACCAGGGGACAGTCAGTATGGATGTGCAGGTGTGGATGTGACACTCTCAGTGTCACAGTGTCACTCAGTGTCCCCCCCGTGCTCAGGGTGTCGGTGGGGGCCGAGCTGCTGTTCTGCAGGGAGGGCTGCTCGGTGGCCGTGGACACGGGCACTGGTATGGATGTGACATTCCCAGTGCCACCAGGGGACACTCAGGATAGATGTGACACTCCCAGTGTCACCAGGGGACACTCAGGATAGATGTGACACTCCCAGTACCACCAGGGAGCACTCAGTATAGGTGTGTCGGTGTGGATGTGACACTCCCTGTGTCACCAGGGTTACTCAATATGGATGTGCAGGTGTGGATGTGACATTCCCAGTGTCACTCAGTGTCCCCCCCTGTGCTCAGGGTGTCGGTGGGGGCCGAGCTGCTGTTCTGCAGGGAGGGCTGCTCGGTGGCCGTGGACACGGGCGCCTCGTTCATCACCGGCCCCGCCGGGCCCGTGGCCGTGCTGATGAAAGCCATCGGCGCCAGCGAGGTGGCCGAAGGGGAGGTGAGTGACAGCCACCCCCACTCCCTGTCCCCACCGCCAGCCTGGCCCTGTCCCAGCGCTGTCCCCTCCCCTGCAGTTCGTGGTGGACTGCGAGCAGGTGCCTCAGCTGCCCAACATCTCCTTCCACCTGGGAGGGAAGGTGTACAGCCTCGGCGGCCCCGCCTACGTCCTGCGGGTGAGTGTCCCAAACCTGCCAGAATCATCCTCAAAATGACATTCCTGGATTCACCCAAAATGACATTCCTGGATTGACCCAAACCCTTCTGCTGGGTGGGATGTGAGCCAGGGTGAGCCTGCCCTGCTTCTTTGGGTGGTTTGGGGGGGATTGGGGGTGAGCTGGGCTCGGTTTTTTTGTTGGAATTTGGATTTTGGGAAAGGTTTTTGGGGTGGGTGGGTATGGGAACAGCAGGGAGTGGTCACAGAGGGTTTGGACAAGAAAATCCTCGAAATCTCTGAAATCCCTGAATGCCCTGAAACCCTTGAATTCCCTGAAACCTCTGAAATCCCTGAAATCTCTGAAATCCCTGAGATCGCAGAACTCCCTGAAATCACAGAAACCCCTGAAATCCCTGAAATCTTTGAAATCCCTGAATTCCCTGAAATCCCTGAAACCCCTGAGAACACAGAACTCCCTGAAATCTCTGAAATCCCTAAATGCCCTGAAACCCTTGAATTCTCTGAAATCCCTGAGATCACAGAACTCCCTGAAATCCCTGAATTCCCTGAAGCCCCCGAATTCCCTGAAATCTCTGAAATCCCCAGGCCCAGGGTGGGATTTTTGGGGTTGTCTGTGCAGGGAAAGGAGCTGGAACCGATGATCCTGGTTCAGGAAATTCCAAGTTCCTGAGGACGGAACATGGAACATTGTTTGCTGTGTCTCAGCAAATTGCCTGTCCTTGATGTGTCAGTGTGTCACACACGGTCTTTTTATGGGTTTGGGTGCCTTTCACAAATTCAGATAGGAAAAAAAAATTTGCATTTTGATGTTTGAGGTGGGGAAGATCTCATTACAACTCCATAACTCCAACTGGTGGGATATCTGTGAGAAATCACCGCTTTGCTTTGGGCATTTTCAAAACTTGATATTTTGAATTCTCATTTCTTATTAATTTTTATAATTTTGAGCCTAGCTATAGCCTAAATAATCTCTTGGATAACAGCTACAAAGCATTCACATTCATGTATTGCACTCCACGCTTGTTTTTCACTTCTTTGCGTGGAATGAACGCTCTGACCGAGCAGAGGGGGCACAGGGGACCCCCCTTTGCTCCCCCTCCATCCCCCCGCGGGTTTCCCTCCCGCAGCAATCCCAGTACGGGGAGGATGTTTGCGTGGTGGCTTTTTCCGGGCTGGACATCCCCCCTCCTGCCGGACCCCTCTGGATCCTGGGCGCCACCTTCATCAGGCACTACTACACCAAATTCGACCGGCGCCACAACCGCATCGGCTTCGCCACGGCCCGCTGAGGGTCCGGGGGGCCGGGAGGGACCGGGAGGGACCGGGAGGGACCGGGAGGGACCGGGAGGAGAAGCGGAGGATGGAGGAGAACCAGAGGATGCAGGAGAACCGGAGGATGGAGGAGCAGCGAGGCACCAGCAGCTCCCTCCCTCCCCCTCTCTGTCACCTCCAAACCTCTCCCATTCCCATTCCCAAGCTACTTCCCGGGAGTTTCTCCTGCTGCCTGAGCAGGGTTTGGAATCCCGGCGGGATCCTCTCGGGGTGATGTGCAATGATTTGTTGGCTCAGGGATGGTCTGGGACTCTTCGTGTTGTTCTTAAATTCGGGGAGGGAATAATCAGTGTTTAATGATGTTTTTATCCAGTGTTAGCCCTGCCCCTCTTTGTGAGTTTGATATTAAACAATTTAAAGCAACAGGAGGATGAGTGGAGGGTTGGTCTTGCAGAGGGGGGGATCAGACACCTTTATTTAGGGAACTGGGCCACAAATGTCCCTGTGCCAGGAGCCAGCGCTTCATTTGTGTCCTCCCATCCAACATCCTCCCAACTCCTGCCACCACATCTCCCGAGGGGGAATCCAGGGCTCTTCCTGCAGATGGGATGGCACCAGGAGCCCTGCATGTCCCCTGGATGTCCCCTGGATGTCCCCTGGGGACAGGGACGGGGCTGTGCCTCTGCTCTGACCCCGGGAGGGGACAGTGCCTGCGGGTTGGTGTCACACAGTTCGGTGGCTGCAGTCCCAGGGGCTGTTTTCAGGAAAAGCAGAGGATTTTATCCGCCCTGGCTGTGGAGATGCCCCTGGGGCTGCCCCCCGTGCCAGCCGGCCTGGAGGGGGGAACAGGGCAGCGCTCCCAGCCCAGGGGACAATCCCAGTCCTGCTCCCAGGTCCAGCCCTGCAGATCCGAGCGCTCCCGGCGCCAAGGGAACTCGGTCACGCCTCCAGTCTGACCAGTTCTGGTGGCTGGGAGTGCCGGGGTCCTCAGGGAAAGCAGCTCCAGGGGCACGGCCCGGGGACAGCCAGGATCAGAACGGAGGAGCAGGAGCTGCTCACCCCCAGCGCTGAGGGACCCAGAGCTGAGAATTCCAGGGCTGAGGGATTCCCAGAGCTGACAGTTCCAATGCTGAGGGATTCCCAGAGCTGACAATTCCAGGGCTGAGGGATTCCCAGAGCTGAGAATTCCAGTGCTGAGGGATTCCCAGAGCTGAGAATTCCAGTGCTGAGGGATTCCCAGAGCTGACAATTCCAGGGCTGAGGGATTCCCAGAACTGACAATTCCAGTGCTGAGGAATTCCAGTGTTGATGGACCCCAGTACCGACAATTCCAGGGCTGAGGAATTCCCTGTACTGACAATTCCAGTGTTGATGAACTCCAGAGTTGACAATTCCAGGGCTGAGGAATTCCCAAAGCTGACAGCTCCGGAGTTGATGGATCCCAGTTCCAACAATTCCAGCGCTGAGGAATTCCCAGTACCGACAATTCCAGGGCTGAGGAATTCCCAGTACTGACAATGCCAGTGCTGACCGATCCCCAGAGCTGCCAAATTCTCTTCCAGGGATATTTGGGAAGGGGATGGTCCCACCAGCACCGAGCCAGTGGCTGCTGTGTGACCCTTCCAGCACCTCCCCTAAAATCCCAACCCTCCTTGGATCTTCATCCCAGCCCGGATCCTCATCCCTGCCCTCCCTGGATCCTCATCCCAATCCGGATCCTCATCCCGGCCCTGCCCCAGGGCAGCCCCAGAGCAGAGGATGAGGCCGGGGCAGATGTTTGTCCCTCCTGGGAAGTTCTGGAAGTTTAATCCTCTTGGTGCCGGGATGTCCAACCCCGGGGGCTGCGGGCATGGGAAAATTCAGGCTCCTGTGGGCGCGATGTGTTTTTTTCTGTCACCTCCAACGTGGTGGCAGTGGCTCTTCACGGCGGGGGGTGGAGGAAGGGACGGATATCTCCTCTCATTCAGCGTTTCCTGAGCCGCTCACCAGCGCAGGAAACGCCGGGAGCAGCGGCAGGGAAGGATGGGGCCATCAGAGAAAAGGGAATCTGCTGAAGCTGCATCCACATCCTTTGGATGCCCGGCGAGTCTCCCCTTCTACCGGAGCGAAATCCCGCTTAGAAATTCCCAAACCTCCTCTGCCCTGCTCTGCACAGCCAAAATCTCTGGACTGGAGAAGACCCGAGTGCCTGTAAAAGGTGATTTCAGCCCCCACCGCGGCTCCTGCCACAAAACGCTCAGCCTGGCCTAACCCGGGATGTTTTTTCGGTTCTGTTCCAACTCCTCGCACTCATTTCGAGCAGCAGGAGTTAAAAACAGGCCGGGCTGCTGCCGGGCCCCTTAAGCCGGGCTATTAACACCTCTAATCGCCTGCCCCAGGCACAATTTCCCGCTGGATGCTGCGGCCCTGCCCGCGGGGCTCCGCTAGTCCGGATTAGATCGTTCCGGCCGAGCAATTAGGCCACGCTCAGCCCAGCAAAACTCGGCAGCAATTATGCCCGTCCCATTAACACCGACAGCGCTGCTGCTATTTTTAGAAACCGCCCGGCGGGGTTTTTGTCCCCCTCCTCCCCTTCCTGAAATGATTTTTTCCCCAGGTCTCCATGGTCCATTGGGCTGATTTGGGCACGGCCAGCTGGGAGCTTTGGAGGGGGCATCTCCTGTGCCGCCCGTGTGACGCTGTCATTTCCTTCGATAATGAAATGGGAATGAAGCCGCTCCGGAGCCGTGTCCGGGGGCTGCGGGGGCTCTGCCAGCGGGAAAATCCCGCTCTGTCTTCACCCCCAAATTCTCTTCCCAGCCCAGCTGTGAATCCCGACGGAAACCAGAGCAGGAGGGCGCAGTGGGAGAGGTTATCCCGAGGGGATCCATCCCGCCTGGAGCTCATCCCGTGCGTGGCATCCTCATCCTTTTTAACCCCAAGGGGAGGGAGTGGGGCAGTGCGGAGACCCCGGGGATGGATGGGATCAATGGATGGATGGATGGATGGATGGATGGACAGACGGATACTGGGGTGCAGGGCAGCAGCTGCAGGTGTGGCGGGGGCGGTCCCGATCCCGGTGTGGATCCTCTTGGATGGTTTTGAGGTTCCAGGAATGGGAGGGGGTGTGGAGGGGGGGTCTCGGTGCCTGGGGATGGCTGAGGGGCTCCGGGAATGGGTGGGGGAGGCACCGGCAGCAGGTGCGGCACAGCGGGGTCCCGGTCCCGGTGACGGTGCAGGTCGGGCGTGGATGGGATGCCCCATCCCGGTGCGGATTCACTGCTCAGGATGCGCTCCCGGTCGGTCCCGGTGCGGGTGGGATGCCGGTCCTCTGGTGCCGGTGCAGATCGGGTGCGGATGCGGCTCCCGGGCCTCTGTGTGCGTGGGGTGCGGGTCCCGCCCTGCCCGCGGTGCCAGTCCCGGTAAGATACCGCTCCCTACCCGCAGTGCCGGCCCCGTTAGGATGCGCGTCCCTGTCCACGGTACCGATCCCGGTAGGATGCAGATCCCTATCCCCGGTACCGATCCCGGTAGGATGCAGATCCCTTCCCCCGGTACCGGTAGGATGCAGATCCCTGTCCCCGGTCCCGGTAGGATGCAGATCCCTATCCCCGGTACCGATCCCGGTAGGATGCAGATCCCTTCCCCCGGTACCGGTAGGATGCAGATCCCTGCCTCCAGTACCGGTCCCGGTAGGACGCAGATCCCTGCTCCCGGTCCCGGTAGGATGCAGATCCCTTCCCCCGGTACCGGTCCCGGTAGGATGCAGACCCCTTCCCCCGGTACCGATCCCGGTAGGATGCAGATCCTTATCCCCGGTACCGATCCCGGTAGGATGCCAGTCCCGGTAGGATGCAGATCCCTTTCCCCGGTACCGATCCCGGTAGGATGCAGATCCCGGTAGGATGCAGATCCCGGTAGGATGCAGATCCCTATCCCCGGTACCGATCCCGGTAGGATGCAGATCCCGGTAGGATGCAGATCCCTTCCCCCGGTACCGATCCCGGTAGGATGCCAGTCCCGGTAGGATGCAGATCCCTGCCCCCGGAGCGGGCGCTGCCTGCCGGGGAGGCGGGCGGGAGGCGGGCCGGTGACTCATGGCTTCCCACCGGCGGCGGCTCCTCCCCGCGGCCGCCGGCCCCGCGCAGCCCCCGGCACATGGGCCGCGGCTCCGGCAACGCGGAGCTGGCCATGGCCGCAGCGCCCGTCCGCTGCCCCGACTGCCCGGGGCCGGAGCGGGGGGGCGGCGGCGGGACCCCCCCGGTGCCACACCTTGCCATTGCGGTGGACGAGGGGGACGTGCTGCCCGGGGCGCTGCGGATCGTGCGGCAGCTCAGACCCGCCTGGGAGCCGGCCACGGTGAAGACCAAGGTACGGGGGGGGATCCTGCACAGGCACCCCGAGAAACGAGGCGGGGAAAGCTCGGTGGGGCTGCAGAGACCGGCTGGGGCGGGGTTGTGGGGTCTGTCTGAGGGGCTGGGGTGGGGTTGTGGGGTCTGTCTGAGGGGCTGGGGTGGGGTTGTGGGGTCTGTCTGAAAGGGCTGCACTGCTCACCCCGGTGGGGTCAGCTCAAGGGGGGCTGCGAGGCTCAGAGTCCGGCTTTAGGGTCTGCCCCAGGGGGGTTGTGGAGCTCACCCTGGGGGTTGCAGGGTCTGTCCTAGAGAGGCTGTGGGACTCACCCTGGGGTTATAGGGTCTGCCCCAGAGGGGTTGTGGGGCTCAGCCCGCGGAGCTACCGGATCTGTTCGAGGAGGAATGTGGGGTTCAACCATGGGGCGCTGTGGGGTTCACTCAAGGGGGACTGTAGGGTTCACCCTAGGGGGTTCTAGGACCTGTCCTAGATTTTGTGGCACCTTGTTCCCCACTCCTGTGCTCAGAGCACGGCGTGACAAAGCCGTGACACCCCCACCGCACACCTCCCACGAGGTTTAGGGACCCCTGCGGCGGTCACCGAGCGGTGGCTGCGGGTTCAGAAGCGTCCCCTGGGTGGCTGCCGAGGCGCGGGGGTGCTCCTGAGAGCCGCTCTTGTTTGGGATATTTGTTGGCTGCCACTTGTCCCGGGCTGCGTGGGCTGAGCCCCAGTTCAGGTGGGAGCTGGACACCAGCTCTGGGCTCCTGGCACGGGACAGGGCTCGGCTGCGCGGAGCTGCCAGGGCAGAGCCGGGCTGGCGTGGGAATGAATCCCTGTCCCCTCCGGCCAGCTCCGGGGTGACACGGGCTGGTGACGCTTGTGCCCTCGGCAGTGCCCTGGCGCTGGGCAGCGGAGCGTGGAGGGGCTGGGACTGCGCTCCCTTAAATGTTCTGCACGTGAGCGAGCGTCCCCTCCGACAGGCACACGCTTCCCGTCATTAAAAATGTATTAATAGCCAAGTGTAATTAAATACAAGGAGGAAAAGCCATCTGAAAGGGCAGATGGCAACGGGCAGGAAGCTGGGAGTTGGAGTTTGCAGGGGCAGGAAATGTCTCGCTCTTGCTCGCGGAGCTCGGTGGTTGTGGAGGGACCCCGGCTCTGGTATCCAGGCTCCGCAGGGGTCAGTGTTCACCAGCAGCTCGGGTGTGCGTGCGTGTGTTTTTAATTAAAAAGAAAAAAAAAAGAGAAAAAAAACAGTTAGGAGCTGAGGGAAACCCTCCCGTCGCGTTTCCCTCGGCTGCTTTCCCTCCTCGCAGGAGCTGCTCGGGATGGGATGGAGCGGGCCGGGGGTCTCAGACGGTTCCCATCAGCGATCCCATTCCCTTGCCCGGTGCCCTGGAGCTCTGCCCCGCTCCCAGCGCCTCTCGGGGGCTGACCCAGAGCTCAGGAACGCGGCAAGCAGGACCTGGGTGCTCGGGGTGTGCTCCAGGGTGTCCCTGCTCCCCTGAGCTCCTGCTCCTCATCCCCGAGGGTGCGGCTGAGCCAGGCGCCCACACTCCCAGGGAAGCACAAACTCATCCATCCATCCATCCATCCATCCATCCATCCATCCATCCATCCATCCATCCATCCATCCATCCATCCCTCTATCTCTCCCTTCATCCATCCATCCATCCATGGATCTGTGGATCCATCCATCCATCCATCCCAGAGATAAGAGCAGAGCCAAAGCCCTGTGAGAACTCAGGGTCGGATGTTTTTAGTCCAGGTTTGACAACAAGTTGCCGTGCTGGTGGCCAGCAGCAGGCTGGGGGTGCTGAGGCAGCCAGAGTTGGTGTTTGTTTTGGGGGTGCTGAGGCAGCCAGAGTTGGTGTTTTGGGGGTGCTGAGGCAGCCAGAGTTGGTGGTTTGGGAATGCTGAAGGATTCTCCTGGCAGGTGCAGCACCAGGATTGGATTTTGCTGCTTCACCCCAGCGCTTTCCCCCAGGTCTGGCTTTGCGTTTAATCCCTGCCAAGTTCCCGGGGTGTCACTCCTTCTCTCTGTCCCTGCTGTCACCTGGCTCTGCAGGAGGAAGGGTCTGGGGTGGCTGCAGCCTGGATGCACAGGGAACAGCACCGGGAATCCCCCAGCCGATCCCTGGGAGCCACCCCCAAACCCAGCGAGTGCCTGCGGGTCACCGAGGCACCACGTGTGCATCTCCAGGGCTGGTGGCCTGGAATTCAGGGGGGATAAACTCAGTAATCCCGTTAAACCTGCTGGAAAGGGGCAGCAAAACAACGCAGCACACGAGGATTTCCCTCAGTGTGGAGCTGCTCACCTGCATGTGGCCAATGGTGATACCTCCATGGACAATGCTGATATCCCACTTGCAATATTCAAGTTTTGAATTTCAATTCTGCCTGAGTTTCCAGCCTCTGGGGCCCGGCAGGACAAGAGGAGGAGAGAGCTGAGCCCCGTGGTGAAACCCAGATTAAAAGGGAAAAGCAGCTTGAGAAGGTTCAGCCGCAGCTGAGGGGCAGCAGCCCCTGAGGATGGGGCAGCAGAATCGCCCTGCTCACCCCAAATCCAGCTGTGGGGTGGGGGTGTCAGCCCTGTCTGATTTGGGGGGGTCTCATTTCAGCAGCTGGAGTCTCCCTGGGGAGGCTGCTCGGGGAGCCCTATATATAGGGCTATATGTATATATATAGGAACCCTATAGGAGCGTGGGTTGCTGAGTGGGATGTTTAAAATTATCCATCCCATCCCTGAGCTCTGCAGCTGCCGGAGCAGGAACCCCAAACCCTGTCCTGCTCCTGCTCCCCGATCCCACAGGGATGGAGAAATCATTCCTAGAAGCATCCAGGAGCTGGCACAGGGGACAAAGGGGGTGATTTCCCATGGGGTGACAGAGCCCCAAACCCCCTCAAGGCTCAGAAATGCCCGAAATCCCAGTGGGATGGAGGAATCATTCCCAGGAGCACCTTAGAGCAGGCACAGGGGACAAAGGGACAGGAATTTCCTGTGGGGTGACAAAGCCCCAAACCCCCTGAATGCCCTGGAAGTGCCCAAAATCCCGGTAGGATGAAGGAATCATTCCCGGGGAGAGCCACAGCAGCCCGGAGCTGGCAGAGGGGACAATGGGACAGGGGGTGACAGAACCCCAAATCCCCTCCTGCTCCAACTCCCCAATCCCACAGGGATGGGGAAATCATTCTTAGGAGCACCCCGGAGCTGGCAGAGGGGACAATGGGACAGGGAGTGACAGAGCCCCAAAGCCCTCAGAGCCAGAATCCGGGCGGGACGGGGCTCGGAGCCCGCGGCAGCCCCGGGCAGGCGGCCAAGGCGGGGAGAACAAAACTCCCTTTCCATCTGCGAGGGGCCACAGAGCGGTGACACTGGGGACAGCACAGCCGTGACACTGGGGACAGCACTGTGATGACGCTGGGGACAACACAGTGATGATACTGGGGACAGCACCGCGGTGACACTGGGGACAGCACAGCAGTGACACTGGGGACAGCATAGTGATGACACTGGGGACCAGCACTGTGGTGACACTGGAGACAACACAGTGGTGACACTGGAGCCATCAGAGTGATGACACTGGGGACAACACAGCAGTGACACTGAGGCCAGCCCAGCGGTGACAGCAGTGCTGGCGCTGTCCCCAGAGCTGTCACTGTCCCCAGCACTGTCACTGTCCCCAATACTGTCACTGTTCCCAGCAGTGTCACTGTCCCCAGCACTGTCACTGTCCCCAGCACTGTCACTGTCCCCAGCAGTGTCACTGTCCCCAGTACTGTCACTGTCCCCAGCAGTGTCACTGTTCCCAGAGCTGTCACTGTTCCCAGAGCTGTCACTGTCCCCAGCACTGTCACTGTTCTCAGCACTGTCACTGTCCCCAGCGCTGTCACTGTCCCCAGCAGTGTCACTGTCCCCAGTGCTGTCACTGTCCCCAGCAGTGTCACTGTCCCCAGCACTGCCACTGTCCCCAGCGCTGTCACTGTCCCCAGCAGTGCCATCCTGGGGCCGCCATTTTTTGCTCCAGGATTCTTTCCGCCCTCCTTGGGTGCTTTATTTATTTGTTACCTTTTTTTATTTTTTTAAATTTCATGCCAATTTTCGCTGATGATTTTTTTTTTTAATTTTTTTTTTTTTGGCACATCAGGCCTGCAGGATAAGCCGGACATTGTGGTTTGTTTTTTGGTTTTTTAAAAATTTATTTGTTTTTTGGGATTGAATGCACGAGAGATGAAATTTGTTCTTCATACTGAGATGTTCATTAATTTTTATTTGTGAGTTCCTTTAGATCACTAGCTAAAAATGGAAATGTATTTTTCTTTTTACAAGGTTTTTTTAAGGCTAAATGGTCTAATTAAGAATGAATACTGAAATTATTTTTACTTTTCACCCAATAACTAATTACCCGTGACCTGCAATGGTTGATTTTTTATTCAATTACAAAATTAATTCGATTTATGAAGAAGGTGAAGAACAAACACAAAACTTCCACCTTAAAACTTTTATCTTTTATATATGATTTTATCTTTTATATATATTTATATATGTATATTGTATGTATATTATAGATATAAAATACATAAATATTTATAAATTTATACATATATTATACATGTATACATAGACATATTTATGTCTTTTATATATTTATATATGTATATTATATATATTTATAAATATTTATGTCATATTTATATATTTATATACGTATATTGTATATATGTATAAATATATATTATATATTTGTATATATTTATATATGCATATTATATATGCATATATGTATAAATATTAATATATATTATATATTTGTATATATTTATATATTTTACATATGTATACTGTATATATGTATATAAAATATACAAATAGGTATATAAATATATAAATATAAAATACATATATACTTCACATATTTATATCTTTTATATATTTTTTATATATACTTCTAAACATCTTTTATATATGCTTTCTATATTTTCCTACATTTCAAAAACCTAAATTTTAAATTTTTTACTTGTGACATCACATATTTCTACAGAAATTTATTTATTACTTAAATATTTATTTATTTTACTTTATCACTTTAGTAACATTAAAGTAATTCAATATTACTTAAAATATTTAAAGCAATACAGATATTTAAACTAATGTTTATTACTTTATTTATTTATTTACTTTATTTATTACTTTATTTATTACATTTTTTATTTTTCGACTTCAGTACATTCCTGCTCATTTCTGTGATCACACTCATGATCCAAATTCTATCACTTGATTTTTAGAAATTTTTCCAGGTTAAAAATCCGAGTTTTCCTGGGGGTCAGCATGGAAAATTCCAAAGCTTCTTTTTCTGGGGTTTCAACGCGGGGGTTCCCAGTGTCACCTCAGAGTCCTCAGTGTCACCTCACGTTCCCAGTGTCACCTCAGCACTCCCAGTGTCACCTCAGCACTCCCAGTGTCACCTCAGAGTCCCCAGTGTCACCTATCATTCCCAGTGTCACCTCAGCACTCCCAGTGTCACCTCAGCACTCCCAGTGTCACCTCAGAGTCCCCAGTGTCACCTTAATTCCCAGTGTCACCCCAGTGTTCCCAGTGTCACCTCATGTTCCCAGTGTCACCTCAGAGTTCCCAGTGTCCCCTCAGCATTCCTTGGTCTCACTGCAGAGTTCCCAGTGTCATCTCAGCACTCCCAGGTGTCACTTCACATTCCCAGATGTCCCCTCAGTATTCCCAGCTGTCACCTCAGAGTTCCCAGTGTCACCTCTGCACTCCCAGCTGTCACCCCAGCACTCCCAGGTGTCCCCTCAGAGTTCCTGATGTCACCTCACATTCCCAGTGTCACCTCAGAGTTCCCAGGTGTCGCCTCAACACTCCCAGGTGTGACCTCAGCACTGCCAGTGTCACCTCAGCATTCCTTGGTCTCACCTCAGTGTTCCCAGTGTCACCTCACATTCTCAGATGTCACCTCAGCACTCCCAGATGTCACTTCAGCATTCCCAGGTGTCCCCTCAGAGTTCCCAGTGTCACCTCAGCATTCCCAGTGTCACCTCACATTCTCAGTGTCACCTTAGAATTCCCAGTGTCACCTCAGAGTTCCCAGTGTTGCCTCAGCATTCCCAGGTGTCCCCTCGGAGTTCTCAGGTGTCACCTCAATGTTCCTTGGTCTCACCTCACCATTCCCAGTGCCACCCCAGCACTCCCAACTGTCACCTCAGCAATCACAGCTGTCACCTCAGAGTTCCCAGCTGTCACCCCAGCACTCCCAGTGTCCCCTCACCATTCCCAGTGCCACCCCACCATTCCCAGCCGTCACCCGCCCCTCCTTTGTCCCCCCCAGCTCTTCACCGACGGCATCACCAACAAGCTGGTGGCGTGCTACCGTGACGAGGCCATGGGGGACGCGCTGCTGGTGCGCGTCTACGGCCGCAGGACCGAGCTGCTGGTGGACAGGGAGACGGAGCTCAGGAACTTCCAGGTGCTGCGAGCCCACGGCTGCGCCCCCGACCTCTACTGCGCCTTCCAGAACGGGCTGTGCTACCAATTCCTGCCCGGAACCGCGCTGGGGCCGCAGCACGTGCGCGACCCCCACATCTTCAGGTGGGTGGGGATGGGATGGGCAGGGGGGTGAGGGGTTATAGGGTGAGAAGGGTTGGGTTTGGGGGTTGGTTTGTGTTAAATTTGGGGTTTGGGGGTTGGTTTGGGTTAAATTTGGTGTTTTCGGGTTTGGTTTGGGTTAAATTTGGGGTTTTGGGGTTGATTTGGGTTAAATTTGGGTTTTCGGGGATTGGTTTTGGGTTAAATTTGGGTTTTTGGGGGGTTGTTTTGGGTTAAATTTGGGTTTTGGGGCTTTGGTTCATGTTAAATTTGGGTTTTGGGGGTTTGGTTTGTGTTAAATTTGGTTTTGGGGGGTTTGGTTTGTGTTAAATTTGGTTTTGGTGGGTTTGGTTTGTGTTAAATTTGGGTTTTCAGGTTTGGTTTGTGTTAAATTTGTGTTTTGGGTGTTTGGTTTGTGTTAAATTTGGGTTTTGGGGGTTTGGTTTGTGTTAAATTTGTTTTTTGGGGGTTTGATTTGTGTTAAATTTGGGTTATGGGGTTTGGTTTGTGTTAAATTTGGGGTTTGGAGGGTTTGTTTTGTGTAAAATTTGGTTTTGGCAGGTTTGTTTGTGTTTTTGATTCTCCACTCATTGCTGTGGATGTGCTGGTCACTCCCAGTCTGCCCAGTTCCATCCATGCCATTCCCAGTTCCACCCATGCCATTCCCAGCCCTGACTGGACAAACCCCTGAGGATTTTTCCCCTGGGGATTTTCCCCCATCTGGGGATAAATGATTGAACTGCAGCCATGGTGATCAAAGTCACCGAATTTCTCAAAGCATCAAGTTTTGGTGATGAGAGGTTTCCTGGGAACCCCCAGTAAAAATTTTCTGGGAAGCTGGGATTTCTTGGGAAGCAGAGTTTAGGGTTTAAATTCCCAGTTTAGGGCTGAAAATGGGAATTCTGAAATGGTTCAGAGGCTGATCCCTGACGTGGAACGGGAGGGTCAGCTGTGCTAACCCTGTTTTAAGCTGGATTTTCAAGGAATCCACATCAAGACATCCAAAATGGGGGTTTTTTTGTTTGAGTTTTTTTGGTTTTTTGGTTTTTTGGGTTTTTTTTGTGGGGATGCTGAGGGTTTGGGATCACCCCTCACCCTCTCCTCTGCTCCACACCAGGCTGGTGGCCCGGGAGATGGCTCGAGTCCACGCCATCCACGCCAACGGGAGCCTGCCCAGACCCATCCTGTGGCAGAAGCTGCACAAATACCTCAGCCTGGTGAAGACAGAGCTCAGCCCAAAGGTATCCGAGCCCAGGTAAAGGCAGAGGGACCCCAGAGAGCCGGGCAAGGCCTCGGGCACCCCCTGCCCACCCAGCCTGGGGCTGGGCAGGAGCGGGGGGCAGAGCCCTGGTGCCCAGGTAAAGCCTCTGAGGGGATTGGGGGTGGGAGGGGGGCTGGATCACACCAAGGGATCTGGGGGTGGATCCTCTCAGGGATCTGGGGATGGAATCTGGGGCTGGATCACACCCAGGGATCTGGGGATGGAATCTGGGGATGGAATCTGGAGATGGATCACACCAAGGGATCTGGAGATGGATCCTCTCAGGGATCTGGGACTGGGAGTGGGGCTGGATCACACCAAGGGATGTGGGGATGGGAGGGGGGCTGGATGACACCAAGGGATCTGGGGCTGGATCACACCAAGGGATCTGGGGATGGAATCTGGGGATGGAATCTGGAGATGGATCACACCAAGGGATCTGGGGATGGAATCTGGGGATGGAATCTGGAGATGGATCACACCAAGGGATCTGGGGCTAGGATTTGGGCTGGATCACATCAAGGGATCTGGGGATGAATCCCACCAAGGGATTTGGGGATGGAATCTGGGGCTGGATCACACCAAGGGATCTGGGGATGGATCCCACCAAGGGATTTGGGGCTGGATCCCTCTCAGGGATCTGGGGCTGGATCACACCAAGGGATCTGGGAGTGAGTTTGGGGCTGGATCCCTCTCCATTATCTGGGGATATGTTTGGGGCTGGATCCCTCTCAGAGATCTGGGGCTGGGATTGGGGCTGGATCCCACCAGGGGATCTGGGGCTGAGTTTGAGGCTGGATCCCTCTCAGTTATCTGGGGCTGGATCCCACCAAGGGATCTCGGAGTGAATTTGGGGCTGGATCCCTCTCCATTATCTGGGGATATGTTTGGAGCTGGATCCCTCTCAGAGATCTGGGCCTGGGTTTGGGGCTGGATCCCTCTCAGGTATCTGGGGCTGGGTTTGGGGCTGGATCCCTCTCAGAGCCCCAGGAGCAGCTCCAGCCCCTTCCTGCTGGCAGTTTTGGGAGGATTTCAGCTTTTTTGGAGCTCTGGGATGTGTCTGTGCAGCATCCAGGCAGGATCCAGCTGGAGCCACAGCCTCCCACTGCTGTACCAACCCTCTTCCTCCTCCTCCTCCTCCTCTTCCTCCTCCTCCTCCTCCGGGGAATCTCAGCCCAGAATAAACCCAAACCCAATCCCTGCTGAGCTGATGATGAAACCCAGACACCCAGCCTCGATTCAAACCCCCAGTTCCCACTCCCAAGCGTTTTTTGGGGCACAGAGGCGAGGGTTGGGGTGTCAGGGAAGGCTTTGGGCAGCCCCAAGAGGCGGAGCAGGTGAACGAACCCCCAGGCAGGGCAATCATTAACCCTGGCAGGAGCCAGCTCGGTTTTTCTCAGACTTTACCCACCCTGCGCCTTCAGCACGGCCAATTAGGCAATCATTAACGAGCTCTCTTCTTGGAAGCCTCGCTCCTGAGGTTACCGGAGTCCAAAACATCCCCCGGGCCCCGGGGGAGTGTTGGGAGTGGCCTGGGTGGGTTTGGGGATTGGGCCCGGGAGTTTTTGGGGATTAGGTTGAGGTGTGGTGGCTGCCTGGGTACCAAACGTGGCCCCCAAAGCCAAAATCAGGCATTGCTCCGTGTCGTTGATGGGGTTGTTTGTAAGGCACCAGAGGGGAGTCGGGGGAATTCTGCCCCTGAGTCCCCAGGGAAACAAAATCCTGTCCCTGAGTCCCCAGGAAAGTGCTGGAAACCAGGGAAACACCTCAGTCCCCAAGGAAGTGCTGGAAGATGGGGAAATTCTGGCCCTGAGCACACAGGAAAATGAAATGTTGCCCCTGAGCCCCCAGAGAAGCACTGGAAACTGGGGAAATTCTGCCCCTGAGCCCCAGGGAAATGCAATTTATCCCCTGAGCCCCCAGGGAAGCAAAATTCTGTCCCTGAGCCCTCAGGGAAGCACTGGAAACTGGGGAAATTCTTCCCCTGAACCCCAAGGAAGTGCTGGAAGCTGGGAAAATTCTGCCCCTGAGCCCCAGGGAAATGAAATTCTGCCCCTGAGCCCCTAGAGAAGTGCTGGAAACTGGGGAAATTCTGCCCCTGAGCACACAGGAAAATGAAATTCTGCCCCTGAGCCCCCAAGGAAATGCAATTTATCCCCTGAGCCCCTGGGGAAGCACTGGAAAGTGGGGAAATTCTGCTCCTGAACCCTTAGAGAAATGTGATTCTGCCCCTGAGCCCCCAGGGAAACAAAATTCTGCCCCTGAGCCTCCAAGGAAGTGCTGGAAGATGGGAAAATTCTGCCCCTGAGCCCCAGGGAAATGAAATTCTGCCCCTGAGCCCCCAGAGAAGTGCTGGAAACGGGGGAAATTCTGCCCCTGAGTCCCAAAGAAATGAAATTCTGTCCCTGAGCCCCTCAGGGAAACAAAATTCTGCCCCTGAGCCTCTAAGGAAGTGCTGGAAACTGGGAAAATTCTACCCCTGAGCCCCTCAGGGAAATGAAATTCTGCCCCTGAGTCCCAGGGAAATGAAATTCTGCCCCTGAGCTCTTAGAGAAATGTGATTCTGCCCCTGAACCCCCAGGGAAGCACTGGAAACTGGGGAAATTCTGCCCCTGATCCCCTAGAGAAATGTAATTCTACCCCTGAGCCCCTCAGGGAAATGAAATTCTGTCCCTGAGCCCTCAGGGAAGCACTGGAAACTGGGGAAATTCTCCCCCTGAACCCCAAGGAAGTGCTGGATACTGGGGAAACGTCAAAGCTCCCAAGGAATTGCTGGAAGCTGGGAAAATTCTGCCCCTGAGCCCCTCAGGGAAATGAAATTCTGCCCCTGAGCCTCCAGGGAAGCACTGGAAACTGGGGAAATTCTGCCCCTGAGCACACAGGAAAATGAAATTCTGCCCCTGAGCTCCCAAGGAAATGCAATTTATCCCCTGAGCCCCCGGGGAAGCACTGGAAACTGGGGAAATTCTGCTCCTGAACCCTTAGAGAAATGTGATTCTGCCCCTGAGCCCCCAGGGAAACAAAATTCTGCCCCTGAGCCTCCAAGGAAGCGCTGGAAGCTGGGAAAATTCTGCCCCTGAGCACACAGGAAAATGAAATTCTGCCCCTGAGCCCCCAGAGAAGAGCTGGAAACGGGGGAAATTCTGCCCCTGAGTCCCAAAGAAATGAAATTCTGCCCCTGAGCCCCCAGGGAAGTGCTGGAAGCTGGGAAAATTCTGCCCCTGAGCACACAGGAAAATGAAATTCTGCCCCTGAACCCCTAGAGAAATGTGATTCTGCCCCTGAGTCCCCAGGGAAGTGCTGGAAACCAGGCAAACACCATCCCCAAACCCCAGGGGAGGCTCCCCAGGAGCAGCAGCGATGCCACCCCGTCCCTTTTGTGTCCCTTTTGTCCCCGCAGGCTCCCTGAGGACGTGCCCAGCCCCGAGGCGCTGCAGCAGGAGCTGCTCTGGATGCAGGAGACGCTGTCGCAGCTGGGCTCGCCCGTGGTGCTGTGCCACAACGACCTCCTGTGCAAGAACATCATCTACGACAGCTCACGGGGTGTGTGCGGGCCCGGGGGTGTCCCTGGGGGTGTCACCTCGGTCCCCCCACCCCCCTCCTGACGGGTTTTGTCCCCGCAGGGCGCGTTCGCTTCATTGATTACGAGTACACGGGGTACAACTACCAAGCGTTCGACATCGGCAACCACTTCAACGAGTTCGCAGGTTGGGGAGGGTGGGGAGCGCCTGAGGGCTGCAAATGTCCCCAAACTGTCCTGGCGTGTCCCCACACTGGCCTGGGGTGTCCCCAGACTGCCCTGGAGTGGCCCCAAACTGCCCTGGGGTGGCTCCAGACTGACCAAGGGTGTGCCCATCATGGTCTGGGGTGTCCCCAAACTGGCCTGGAGTGTGCCCATCATGGTCGGGGGTGGTCCCAAACTGTTCTGGGGGTCCCCAAACTGGCCTGAGGTGGCTCCAGACTGACCAAGGGTGTCCCCACACTGGCCTGGGGTGTCCCCAGACTGCCCTGGAGTGTCCCCAAACTGGACTAGGGTGTGCCCATCCTGGTCTGGGGGGTCCCCAAACTGCCCTGGGGTGTCCCTAGACGGACCAAGGGTGTGCCCATCCTGCCCTGGAATGTCCCTAGACTGGCCAAGGGTGTGCCCATCATGGTCAGGGGTGGTCCCAAACTGCCCTGGGGTGGCCCCAAACTGTTCTGGGGGTCCCCAAACTGCCCTGGGGTGGTCCCAAACTGTCCTGGAGGGTCCCCAGACTGGCCAAACATGTGCCCAAACTGGCCTGGGGTGGCCCCAGACTGGCCTAGGGTGTGCCCATCCTGGCCTGGGGTGTCCCCAAACTGTCCTGGAGGGTCCCCAGACTGGCCAAGGGTGTACCCATCACGGTTTGGGATGTCCCCAAACTGCCCTAGGGCTCCACAAACTGCCCCAGGGTGTCCCCAGACTGGCCAAGGGTGTGCTCATCATGGTCTGGGGTGTCCCCAAACTGCCCTAGGGCTCCCCAAACTGCCCTGGGGTGGCCCCAAACTCCCCCAGGATGTCTCCAGACTGTCCTGGGTGTCTCCATCCTGGTCTGAGGTGTCCCCAGACTACCCTGGAGTGTCCCCATCCTGCTCTGGAGTGTCCCCAAACTGCCCTGGGGTGTCCTCAAACTGTCCTGGGGCTCCCCAAACTGCCCTGGGTTGGCCCAAACTCCCCCAGGATGTCTCCAGACTGTCCTGAGTGTCCCCATCCTGGTCTGGGGTGGCCCCAAACTGCCCTGGGGTGTCCCCAAACTCCCCCAGTGTCTCCAGACTGTCCTGGGTGTCCCCATCTTGCTCTGAGATGTCCCCAAATTGCCCTGGGATGTCCTTCTCATGGTCTGGGGTGTCCCCAGACTGCCCTGAGGGTCTCCATCCTGCCCTGGGGTGTCCCCAGATTGCCCTGGAGTGTCCCCAGACTGCCCTGGAGTGTCCCCAAACTGCCCTGGAGTGTCCCCAAATTGCCCTGGGGTGTCCCCAAACTGCCCCAGGGTGTCTCCAAACTGGGGGTGGAGAAGGGAGTTAAATTCCCAGTCCCTGGTGGGAAATGGGGTCTGCTATTACTGGGATGGAGAAGGGACTTTTATATCCCAGTCCAGGGTGGGAAATGGGGTCTCCCCATCCCTGGGTGTGGAGAAGGAAGCCACACCCCAAATCCTACAGCAGGAAACGGGGCTGTCCCTGCTCAGAGCGGGGTCTGTGCTGCTCATGGGCACCAGGACACCCCTGGCTGTGCTCTCCTCGCTTTTCCATGGAGAATCCAAACCCTCCCTGTCCCCTCCCCGTGTCCCCTGTGTCCCCAGGTGTGAAGGAGGTGGATTATGGCCTCTACCCCAGCAAGGAGATGCAGCTGCAGTGGCTGCACTCCTACCTGCAGGCCTACAAGGAGCTCACCCAGGGACACCCAGGGGACGCCCAGGTGGCCGAGGAGGAGCTGGAAAATCTCTACGTGCAAGTGAACAAATTCTCCTTGGTGAGTGTGGAGCTGGAAGGAGCCAGCCTCGCTCCAGGGCTGAAAACACAACCCAGGGGATGAGATTTCCTCTGCTCTGGGGAGGATGGGGCTGCAGGTGCCAGCCTGGGAGGTTGGGGACATTGGGGACAGGCTGTGCCAGGGGGCACTGAGACCCTGGGCAAGGTCCCAGGGGTGTGCTGGGGACAGCAGGGGTGTGCTGGGGGTGTGTCCATGGCCTTGGGCAGCCCTTCAGAGGGGACAGCACCGCCTGGGGTGAGGAAATCCTCTGTGGAAACTGCCAGGGGCGGCCCCAGCTGATGTTCTGGAAAGTTCAGGTGAAATATCCTCTGGTTTCCTGGCTGGAGCTGCCAGGGGGGCAGCACAGGGGTGGCACAGAAATCCCAGTGACTGTCCCTGTCACAACCCTGGGAATTCCAGCTGCTGCAGGGCATGAAAATCGTGGTGTGGGCCAGTGTCCCTGTCCCAAGAGTGTCTCTGTCCCATCAGTGTCCCTGTCCCACCTCCCCTGATCCTTGCTGTGCCCGTTTCAGGCCTCCCATTTCCTCTGGGCGTGCTGGGGCCTGATCCAGGATAAATACTCGACCATAGACTTTAATTTCTTAAGGTGAGTTCAGCTCGGTTACTGCCAGGGGGAAATGAGAGGGGCAGGAGGATCCTGGTGGGCCCTGGGGAGGATCCTATGGGAAGATCCCAGGGAAGGTCCTGGGGATGATCCTGATGGTCCCATGGGAGGATCCTGGGGAGGATCCTGGGGAGGATCCCAGGGAGGATCCCAGGGATCCCTGGGGAGGATCCCAGTTATCCCATGGGAGGATCCTGGGGAGGATCCTGGCAGTCCCTGGGGACAATTCTGGGGAGGATCCTGGTGGTCCCATGGGAGGACCCTATGGGAATATCCCAGGGAGGATCCTGGGGATGATTCCAGGGGTCTCTGGGGTGGATCTTGGGGAGGATCCCAGGGAGAATCCCAGTGGTCCCTGGGGAGGATCCTATGGGAAGGTCCTGGGGAAGATCCCAGTTATCCCATGGGAGGATCCTGGGGAGGATCCTGGCACTCCCTGGAGACAATTCTGGGGAGGATCCCAGTTATCCCATGGGATGATCCTGGGGAGGATCCTGGCAGTCCCTGGAGTGGATCCTGGCAGTCCCTGGGGACAATTCTGGGGAGAATCCCAGTGGTCCCATGGGAGGATCCTGGGGAAGATCCCAGGGACAATCCCAGTTATCCCATGGGAGGATCCTGGCAGTCCCTGGAGCAGATCCTGGTGGTCCCTGTGGAGGATTTCCGTGGTCCCTGTGCAGGATTTCCGTGGTCCCTGTGCAGGATTTCCGTGGTCCCTGGTGACACAGCGGCTCAGAGCTCTCCCTTCTCCCTTTCCCAGATATGCAAAGCTAAGGTTTAAACAATACTTCAAGATGAAGCCGGTGGTCTCAGCCCTGCAGGTCCCCAAATAGGCGCCACCCCGAGCTCTTCTGTCCCGGCCGTGTCCTCGCAGCCCCCTCACCCCTCCAGGGGCTGGGGCAGCTCCTGTGCTGGCAAGGGGGCCAAGAGGAGCCCTGACCCGGCCGGCACCGCCTCCAGGAGAGCCTGGACACCCCCACGACAGGACCACGAGATGCTGGAGAGGACCACGCAGCCTCAGCGTCGCCTTAAAGCCGAGCCCGGCGCCCGGCGCTCCGTGCCCTGCCCGCACTGTTCCCGGGCTGGCACCGCCCCGCTGTCCCCACGCTGTCCCCGAGGGGGGACAGGGGGTCACCCCGTCCGCTCAGGAGCTCCCAGAGCTGTCCCAACACTTGGCTGTGCCCTCTGTCCCCTCCTGCCCTGCTGGCTGCCACCCCCTCCAGCAGCACCGGGACCCTTTTCCATGGGGGGTGGGAGCTCAGGGCACTGAGCCACGAGGGTCTGGCACCAGTGGGGGGCTGCTGGTGGGCACTGGGTGTCCCCACAGCTGTCCCTGGGTGTCCCCACAGCTGTTCCTGCCTGTCCTCACTGTCCCCTTTCGCTTGGTGGCTTCCCCTCCTTTCCCCCCAGCTCTGCCTTCGCCCTCTCCCCCAGGGTCAGGGGGGTCCAGGAGGGTCCAGGAGGGTCCAGGGGGTCAGTCCTGACTGTCCCCACCTCTGTCCTCCTCCCTTGGCCGTGTCCCCACCCCAGGAGGAGCTGCCCAATTCCAGGACAGGGCACAGCCTCACCCCCCTGCCCTGCTGAGCCCCGTCCAGCTCAATCAGAGCCCTGTCCTGGCTGTGGGGACAAGGTGACTGTCCCCTGTCTGGGCACAGGGACCTCCCCCAGAGCTCTGTGTCCCCGTCCTGGCTGTGGGGACGAGGTGACTGTCCCCTGTCTGGGCACAGGGACCTCCCCAGCCGGACCCAGGGCTGCTGCTGACAGCTGGAATTTGGGGGTGGCGGATCTGGGGGGGTTGTGCTGGAGCAGGGGCAGCACCCTCAGGGTCTGGGGATGCTCCTGTCCCTTCTGGACCTGGAGATGTCCCCACCCAAGCCCAGTGTGGTGAAGGCCAGGCCCTGCTCTCTGCTCCAAAAAGTCACTTTTATTGTGCCAAGGGACAGGGGGAGGAACGATTGTAAACAGGGATGTGAATTATACAGGTTAAGTTACTCGTCGTCTTATTAACAAAATAAAGCTCTATCTATATTTACAATCTTTAAAAAACAAAACAACAACCCCAAAAAAAAAAACCAAAAAAAGAAAGAAAAATAAATGGAAGAGAGACAGGAAGAGCTGCAGCTGTAGGGAGGGGGCACATCTGCTTCCAGTCCCTCTGCAGCACAGCCCTGGAGCTGGGACCCCTCCCAGGGACCCCTGTCCCTCCTCAGGGACCCCTCCCAGGGACCCCTGTCCTTCCCAGGGACCCCTCCCAGGGACCCCTGTCCCTCCCAAGGATCCCTGTCCTTCCCAGAGACCCCAGCCTCGGCCCCAGGAGTTGGGAATAAATAAAGCACTGACACGGGGCAGGGGAGGAGGTGTAATGTCCCCTAGGATGTCCCCTGGGATGTCCCCACGCCAGTGTCCCCAGCACTGGGGTGCTGATGCTGCCGAGCTTCGGATCCCCACCCTGGGTTGGGGACAAGGGGACGGAGGGACAAGGGGACAGAGGCTGGTGTCGCTTTGTGCAGCTGCCAGCCCAGGTGGCCGTGACTCCCCCGGTGTCCCCAGCCCTGTGTCACTGTCCCCATGGTGTCCTCAGCCCTGTCACTGTCCCCACAGTGTCCCCAGCCCTGTCACAGTCCCCGTGGTGTTCCCCCAACTGTCACAGTCCTCATGGTGTCCCCAGCCCTGTTGCTGTCCCTACAGTGTCCCTCCTGCTGTCACTGTCCCCGTGTTGCCTCCAGCCCTGTCACAGTCCCTACAGTGTCCCTAGCCCTGCCACAGTTCCCGTGGTGTCCCCAGCCTGTCGCTGTCCCCGCGGTGTCCCAGGCTCGAGGTCTGTTCCCGGCTGCTGCCACAGGGAGGTGCCGGAGCTCCGCGCACGGAGGGACACGGGGGGGGACACGGGCAGGGAGAGAGCGACCGTGCACAGCTGGACATGGCACAGCTGAACACGGGACACACAGCTGGACACTGTGCACAGCTGGACACTGCACAGCTGGACACCCCTAACTCTCACCAGGACACCACACCCACACACCTGCACACTGCACACACACCTGGACACTGCACAAACACCCCTGGACACCCCGAAATCTCACCTGGACACCCCAAACTCTCACCTGGACACCCTGAACTCTGACTTGGACACCTTGAACTCTCACCTGCACACCTGGACACCCCTGGACACCCCGAACTCTCACCTGGACACCCTCATGCCCAGCCACACCTCACCCCAACCCCTCCAGAACGGGCTCTGACCAGAGCACGCTCATTTTCCCCAATAATTCATTTTTCCCCCCTAAGGGCCATTTTTACTCCCTCCCTGTCACCCTGCAGGGCTCAGGTGGAGCCAAACTCCAGGGCCAGGTGCCCAGGGACAGGCGGGGATGTCCCCCACGAGCGGGGGCTGCCAGGGCAGGAACAGCCCCCGCTTTATTCCCAAAGTGGGGCAGAGCTGCCGGGAGCACAAAGAGCCCCGAGGAGCCCTTGGCCGGAGCCAGGGCCAGGCTGGAGCTAAAATTGGCTCGCTGGGAATTCCTGGCAGGCTCCAAAGAGCGAGCGGGAAGCGCGACAGGGAGGTCACACCAGGATAGAGGAGGGACGAGCGTGTCCCCACCCCGTGTCCCCACCCCGTGTCCCCACCCCGTGTCCCCAGGGCTGGGAGATGCTCTGGAGGTTCCCTGCACCCCCTCAGGGGGTGACAACACAGCAGCCGTGTCACCAAATCTCCAGGCTCGGTGGCCTCAGCCCCAGGTGCCACCAAAGCAAGACCAGTCCTGACCACCCAAAATCCCAGGTGGGACCCCAGTGCGGGTGGGCAGCTCTCCCGTGGCTGAGCGGCTCCTGTGACAGCCAGCCCTGCCACCCCCTCGGCTGTCCCCTGTCCCCCTCAGTCCGTCAGCACCACCAGCTCGCCGTCGCTCTTGTCCTCGCCCTCCGAGTCCTCGTCCTCGCTGTAGCGGTACATGTCCCCCTCGGCCACCGAGTGCCCGTCGTCCCCGGCGTCCCCGTCCTTGAGGCTGCGGGTGTTGACGATGACGGGCATGGTGGGGTCCACGCCGCGGGGCAGGTAATGCTCCAGGAGGGGAGGGGGCAGCTGCACGCCCACCGGCCGCGGGTACAGCACGTCCGAGGAGCTGGGGGGCACCTGGCTGCCCTGCGGCCTGCGGGACACGGGGGGTGGGCGGTCAGGGGGCAGGGTTGGCACCCAGGGGGTATTCTGTGAGGGGCAGGGGGGTATGAGGCCCATGGGCAGGAGGTGGGCACCAACCCCAAAAACATCAGGTGGGCACCGACCCCAAAAATATCAGGTGGGTACCAACCCCATGGACACCAACCCCATGGGCACAAAGTGGGCACCAACCCCATAAACATCAGGTGGGCACCAACCCCAAAAATATCAGTTGGGCACCAACCCTATGGGCACGAGGTGGGCACCAACCTCATCGAAATCAGGTGGGCACCAACCCCAAAAATATCAGGTGGGCACCAACCCCATGGGCACAAGGTGGGCACCAACCCCATAAACATCAGGTAAGCACCAACCCCATGGGCACCAGGCAAGTCCCACCCCACTGGTGCAGATGAGCACAAATGCCATGGGCATCAGGTGGCCACAAACCCCATGGTGACCAGGTGAATACCCACGTCACCAGGTGGATACAAACCCCATGGGCACCAGGTGAACACCCAGCAATGTTACCTGGTCACCATGGACACAAACCTTATGGTGACCAGGTGAGGTCTCACTTGTCACCAGGTAAACATCCATGTCACCAGGTGAGTACCCATGTCACCAGGTGAGAGCACACCAATGTCACCAGATGAACACCCACATCACCAGATGAACACCCATGTCACCAGGTGAACACCCATGTCACAAGGTGAGAACACACCAATGTCACCAGGTGAACACCCACATCACCAGGTGAACATCCATGTCACCAGATGAACACCAATGTCACCACGTGAACCTCCATGTCATCAGGTGAGGGCCCACCCTTGTCACCAGGTGAGAGCACACCAATGTCACCAGGTAAACACCAATGTCACCAGATGAACACCCATGTCACCAGGTGGGTACCCATGTCACAAGGTGAGTGCACACCAATGTCACCAGGTGAAAAGCCATGTCACCAGGTCACAAATGTCACCAGGTGAACATCCATATCACAAGGTGAGTGCACACCCTTGTCACCAGATGAATACCCACATCACCAGGTGAACACCCACGTCACCAGTTGATCCCCACCCCCTCACCACGCAAACCCCATCCCCTCACAGATCCCGGCACACCCAGCACACCCCGTATCAATCAATTACCCAATCAAATATCCCTGCCTGGCGTCCTGGCGCCGGTTCCTCATCAGCGCCTTGTACTCTCCCACGCGCAGCCGCTTCCCCTCCACGATGCAGGTGCGCTTGGGCCGCGGTTTGTATTTGTAATCCGGGTATTTCTCCAGGTGCTGCCGGCTCAGCCGCGCCTGCTCCTCGTAGTAGGGCTGCTTCTCCTGGTTGGACATGGATTTCCAGCGGGATCCTGCGTGGGGAAGGAGCAGAGCGTCCTGAGCTGTCCCAGTGGGGGGATAAATCCATCCCGAGGTTAATTGATGCTGGGGGTTGGTTAAGGAGTGAGCGGTGTTAATTAATGGTGGTGTTTGTGGGGGCAGAGCCTGGATTTAGAGCTGGGTTGGTGGGAGCTGGTTCTCTCAGAATGTTGGGAATTACTTTTTCTGGGCATTTCTAAGGATTCATATTCATCCCCTCATTCCCTGGCATTCCCTGACATTCCCTCCAGGGATTCATCCCCTCATTCCCTGACTTTCCTTGAGCATTTCCAGGGATTCAGCCCCTCATTCCCTGACATTCCCTGACATTCCCTGACATTCCCTTCAGGGATTCAGCTCCTCTTTCCTCGACTCTCCTTGGGCATTTCCAGGGATTCATCCCCTCATTCCCTGACTTTCCTTGAGCATTTCCAGGGATTCAGCCCCTCATTCCCTGACATTCCCTGACATTCCCTGCAGGGATTCAGCTCCTCAGTCCCTGACACTCCCTCTAGAGATTCATCCCTTCATTCCCTGGGCATTTCCAGGGATTCAGCCCCTCATTCCCTGACACTCCCTCCAGGGATTCATCCCCTCATTCCCTGACTTTCACTCCAGGGATTCATCCCCTCGGGTTCCCTGACCTGTCCCAGGCATTTCCCAGGATTTATCCCTCCAGGTTCCCTGATCTTCCCCAAACACCTCCAGGGATTCATCCCCCCCCAGATTCCCTGACCTCCTCCAGGTCAGGGAGGTCCCTCCGGGGCAATCCAGAGGGGCCCTGCCCCAAAAATCTCATTCCCATCCCTCCAGGGGATGCTGAGGGAATCCCCTGTCCTGGGATTTTGTTCTGAACCCTCCAGGGAATGCAGAGAGGATCCCCTGCCCTGGGATCCAGTCCCATCCCATCAGGGATCCATTCCCAGGATCTCATTCCCATCCCTCCAGGGGATGCAGAGGGATCCAGGGATCCAGCCCCAGAGGATGCAGAGGGATCCAGCCCCAGGATCTCATTCCCATCCCTTCAGGGGGATCCCCTGCCCTGGGAT
The DNA here is from genome assembly GCF_009819885.2 of Catharus ustulatus. Lineage (NCBI taxonomy): Eukaryota > Metazoa > Chordata > Aves > Passeriformes > Turdidae > Catharus > Catharus ustulatus. The sequence goes on from NC_046245.1 coordinate 2,590,675, forward strand.
CCATTCCCATCCCTTCAGGGATCCATGCCCAGGATGTCATTCCTATCCTTCCAGGGATCCAGCCCCAGGATCTCATTCTCATCCCTCCAGGGGATGCAGAGGGATCCAGCCCCAGGGAATGCAGAGGGATCCACCTCCAGGGGATGCAGAGGGATCCAGGGATCCAGCCCCAGGGAATGCAGAGGGATCCAGGGATCCAGCCCCAGGGAATGCAGAGGAATCCAGGGATCCAGCCCCAGGGAATGCAGAGGGATCCAGCCCCAGGGAATGCAGAGGGATCCACCTCCAGGGAATGCAGAGGAATCCAGGGATCAAGCCCCAGGATCTCATTCCCACCCCTCCAGGGAATGCAGAGGGATCCAGCCCCAGGGAATGCAGAGGGATCCAGCCCCAGGGAGTGCAGAGGGATCCAGGGATCCAGCCCCAGGGAATGCAGAGGGATCCAGCCCCAGGGGAAGCAGAGGGATCCAGGGATCCAGCCCCAGGGAATGCAGAGGGATCCAGCCCCAGGGGATGCAGAGGGATCCAGGGATCCAGCCCCAGGGAATGCAGAGGGATCCAGCCCCAGGATCTCACCCAGGATCTTGCTGATGCTGGAGTTGTGCATGTCCGGGAACGCCTGCAGGATCTTCCTGCGCTCGTCCTTGGCCCACACCATGAAGGCGTTCATGGGCCGCTTGATGTGGTTGTTGTTCCGCGACTCGGGGAAGTGCCGGGAGCCTGCGAGGGACACCGGGATCAGCCGGACCCGGAGCAAAGCCGGGCTCAGGGGAGCAAAGCCAGGCTCAGGGGAGCACGGAGCAGAGCCGGGCTCAGGGGAGTATGGAGCAGAGCCAGACTCAGGGGAGCAAGGAGCAGAGCTGGACTCAGCAGAGCACAGAGCAAAGCCAGGCTCAGGGGAGCAAAGCTGGGCTCAGCAGAGCACAGAACACAGAGCCAGACTCAGGGGAGCATGGAGTAAAGCCAGGCTCAGCGGAGCACAGAGCAAAGCCAGGCTCATCGGAGCATGGAGTAGAGTCGGGCTCAGGGGAGCAAAGCCAGGCTCAGCAGAGCACAGAACACAGGGCCAGGCTCAATGGAGCACGGAGTAGAGCCAGGCTCAGCAGAGCACGGAGCAGAGCTGGGCTCAGCGGAGCACAGAACACAGAGCCGGGCTCAGCGCAGCACAGAGCAAAGCCGGGCTCAGTACAGCATGCAGCAAAGCCGGGCTCAGCAGAGCACAGAGCAAAGCCGGGCTCAGTACAGCATGCAGCAAAGCCGGGCTCAGCAGAGCACAGAGCAAAGCCGGGCTCAGTACAGCATGCAGCAAAGATGGGCTCAGCAGAGCACAAAACACAGAGCCAGGCTCAGCAGAGCACAGAGCAAAGCTGGGCTCAGCAGAGCACAGAGCAGAGCCAGGCTCAGCAGAGCACAGAGCAGAGCCAGGCTCAGCAGAGCACGAACACAGAGCCAGGCTCAGCAGAGCACAGAGCAGAGCCAGGCTCAGCAGAGCACGAACACAGAGCCAGGCTCAGCAGAGCACAGAGCAAAGCCGGGCTCAGCGCAGCATGCAGCAAAGATGGGCTCAGCAGAGCACAGAACACAGAGCCAGGCTCAGCGCAGCATACAGCAAAGCCCGGCTCAGCGCAGCACAGAGCAAAGCCGGGCTCAGCAGAGCACAGAGCAAAGCCGGGCTCAGTAGAGCACAGAGCAAAGCCAGGTTCAGCAGAGCACAGAACACAGAGCCAGGCTCAGCAGAGCACAGAGCAAAGCCGGGCTCAGGGGAGCAAAGCCGGGCTCAGCAGCGCTCCCCCCCACTCACCATCCACATCGCAGCTCAGCAGAGCCTCGTCCAGCCGGTGTCCGGGCGCCTCCTCCATCCGCTCCTTCACCGGGGACGAGTCCATCCCGACGGGCTCCTGCAGGACACGGGGTCAGGAGCCAGCCCAGCCGGGGACAGCCATGGCTGGTGACCCCGGGGTGGCACAGGGACAGGGTGACCCTCACCTTGCGGTAGGGGCTGCTCAGGGCCCCCTCCATGGCGGCGCCGTGGCCGTGCAGCAGCTGCCGCGCGTCGTGGATGGCTTTGGTGATGGCATCGCCCTCCCCCAGGAACCCTGGCAGGACACGGGCACCGTCAGAGCCAGGGGCCACCTCACTGACCCTTTGGGCAACTGACAGTGCCAGTGACCACCTCACTGACCCCTTGGGCACCCATCACTGCCCACTGCCACCCCACTGACCCCTTGGGCACCCATCACTGCCCACAGCCACCTTACTGACCTCTTGGGCACCCACCAGAACCAGTGGGCACCTCACTGACCCTTTGGGCAACTGTCAATGCCCACAGCCACCCCACTGACCCCTTGGGCAAGTCTCAGTGCTGGTGGTCACCCCACTGACTCCTTGGACACCCATCACTGCCCACAGCTACCCCACTGACCCTTTGGGCACCCATCAGAGTCAGTGACCACCCCACTGATCCCTTGGGCACCCACCAGAACCAGTGACCACCCTGCTGACCCCTTGGGCACCCATCACTGCCCACAGCCACCTCACTGACCCCTTGGGCACCCATCACTGCCCACAGCCACCTCACTGACCCCTTGGGCACCTAACAGTGCTGGTGGCCACCTCACTGACCCCTTGGGCACCCATAAATGCCAGTGACCACCTCACTGACCCCTTGGGCACCCACCAGTGCTGGTGGTCACCTCACTGACCCCTTGGGCAAGTCTCAGTGTTGGTGGCCACCTCACTGACCCCTTGGACACCCACCAGTACCAGTGACACCCCCTATTGACCCCTTGGGCACCCATCACTGCCCACAACCACCCCACTGACCCCTTGGGCACCTGTCAGTCCCCACTGCCACCTCACTGACCCCTTGGGCACCCACCAGAACCAGTGGCCACCCCACTGACCCCTTGGACACCCATCAGTGAGCACAGCCACCCCACTGACCCCTTGGGCATCCACCAGAACCAGTGACCACCCCACTGACCCCACCCTGACCACTGACCCCACCCTGACCACCACATCTGTGCCCTGAGCAGTGGCACAGCCCGGGGTGTTCCCCTGGGGGTGGCAGGGATGTCCCTTGTCCCCCCCCAGGACCCTCAGAGCGCACCCAGGGGCAGGCTGGACGGGCTGGCCTGCAGCTCCCTGCTGCCCCCGTGGCTCGGGGGGAGGGACTGGCAGCCGCTCATCTTCAAACTGGGAGAACTGGAGGCACTGGGGAGCTCGGAACCTTTGGGTTTGGCCGTCAGGTTCAGCGGCTGCGAGGTCTCCTGAGGAGGAGGAGGAGGGGATGGGGGGTGAGGAGCTGTCCCCAAATCCCCAACCCAGGGTTTGAAGTGTTTTTTGGGGCTGCACCAAGGTTTGGAGGGATTTTTGGGTCTGTACCTGGGGCTGAAGGAGCTTTTGGGGCTGTACCAGGGTTTGATGGAGTTTTTGGAGCTGTACTAAGGTTTGAAGGGTTTTTTTGGGCTATACTGGGGTTTGAAGGGTTTTTTGGGGCTGTATTGGGGTTTGAGGGGGTTTTTGGTGTCTGTACCAGGGTTTGAAGGAGTTTTTGGGGCTGTACCAGGGTTTGAAGGGTTTTTTTGGGGCTGTACCAAGATTTGAAGGGGTTTTTGGGGCTGTACCAAGGTTTGAAGGTTTTTTTGGGGCTGTACCAGGGTTTGAAGGGTTTTTGGGGCTGTATTAAGGTTTGGAGGAGTTTATTTGGGCTGTACCAAGGTTTGAAGGGTTTTTTCGGGGGCTGTACCAAGGTTTGAAGAGTGTTTTGGGGCTGCATGAGGGTTTGGAGGGTTTTTGGGGCTGTACCAGGAGTTTGGAGGAGTTTTTGGAGCTGTACCTAGGGCTGAAGGGGTTTGGGGGACTGTATTAGGATGTGGCAGTGTTTTTGAGGTAGTGCCAATGTTTGGAGGAGTTTTTGGGGCTGCACCAGGGGCTGAAGGGGTTTTGGGGGCTGTATCGGTGTTTGAAAGTTTTTTTGGGGCTGTAAAAGGGTTTGAAGGTTTTTTTTGGGGTTGCACTAAGGTTTGAAGGGTTTTTTGGGACTGTACCAAGACTTGAAGGATTTTTGGGGCTGCACCAGGGTTTGAAGGGTGTTTTGGGGCTGTAAAAAAGTTTGAAGGTGTTTTGGGGCTGTACCAAGGTTTAGAGGGGTTTTTTTTGGGCTGTAACAAAGTTTGAAGGGTGTTTTGGGGCTGTACCTGCATCTGGAGGTGGCCCGGACCCGCGGGTCTCTTCAGCGAGGCAGGAGGGGGGCTGTGCAGGAGCTGCACCGGGTAATCCACTGCAGGAGCAGAGGGACAGCGGTTGGGGACAGCAGGGACACGGCTGGGAGGGCACAGGGACCCTGCCAGGGCCACCCAGCTCACCTGGCTTGCAGGGGATGGGCTGGATGGGCAGGGCCAGCTGGGACTCGGGGGGCACCGGGAGGGGCTGGTGGCCGGGGGTGAAGGCGGGGATCATCACGTAGGGCATGTTGACCTGCTGGAGGGGACAAGGGACAGCAGTGTCACCGCTGGGAGGGGACAGCAGGACACGGGGAGTCACCCAGGTGTCACAGGGAGTGGCCTTTACCTGGATCTGCTGCTGCAGGAGGTTGATCTTGTGCTGCTGCTGGATGAGCTGCTGCTGCTGCTTGGCGATCTGGGGAGGGGACAGGGGAGGGGACATCAAGGACAGCGCTGGGCTGGCCTCCAGACAGGCAGAACCACAAAAAAAAGGGGGTGTAGAGGGTCTCCAGGGCTGTGGGAAGGGCAGGAGGAGGGGCTGAGCTGTCCCCGGGACACGGCGAGGGCTGGGAGGGACCTGTCACCTCCACTCGAGGTGTGACAGAGGTGTCACCTCTGGGTTGATGCAGAGAGGAGTTTGGGGGGCTCAGGAGGAGCTGGGGGGTCTCAGGGCTGATGCAGAGCTGAAGTTTCAGGGCTCAGGATGGAGGAACTGGGGGAGTCTGCATGGACAGGGGGGTTGGGCTGATTATTGAGGATCTGGGGGGCTCAGGGAGGAGCTGGGGTCTCAGGGATGGTTGTGAAGGAGCTTTGAGATGGGAACAGACAGCAAAACCCCAAAACCACTTCCCTGCCACTCCTGCTACCCCAAATGGATCCCTGGGGATGGATGGAGGGTCCCAGAGGGATCCTTGAGGGATGGGGGTCCCAAATGGATTCCTGAGGGATGGAGGGTTCCAAATGGATCCCTGAGGGATGGAGGGTTCCAAATGGATCCCTGGGGGATGGATGGAGGATCCCAAATGGATCCCTGGGGGATGGAGGTTCCCAAATGGATCCCTGAAGAGGATGGAGGGCCCCAAATGGATCTCTGGAGGATGGATGAAGGGTCCCAGAGGGATCTCTGGAGGATGGAGGGCCCCAAATCAATCCCTGGAGTGTGGAGGGCCCCAAATGGATCCCTGAAGAGGATGGAGGGTCCCAAATGGATCTCTGGGATGTGGAGGTTCCCAAATAGATCCCTGGGGTGTGGAGGCTCCCCACCTGCTCCTGCTGCTGCCTGGCCAGCTCCATCTGCTGCTGCTGCTTCTCGAAGAGCATGGTTGCCATGTTCTTCTGCTCCGAGTGCGCCGTCAGCAGCTGGTCCCGCAGCGTGGACAGCTGGTTGATCATCACCAGCAGCTGCAGCTCCTTCTCTGCCAGGCTCTCCTGGGTTCCTGGGGAGGGAAAAAACTCAGCTGGGTGAGGGTCAGGGGGGTGGGAAAGGGGAGAGAGTTGGCAGCACGAGGTGGGGTGGTTTTGTTTAAGGAGTGTGATTCTCATTTCCTTGGATTGATTGAAGGGTTTGGGGTGGGAAATGAGAGGCAGGGAAGTGCCACAGGCAGCACTGGGTGAGCAGGGAATGGCAGATTTGGGAGGGATGGAAACACCCCACGTGCTGATGCAGTCACTCCAAAAAAAAACCAATTGAAAAAGGGACAAATCGCTGTGAAATGGGGATTTTGGTGAGAAATGCCGTGATCCCAGCTGGGGGGGTGTTGGTGGAGCTGGATCCCACCTTTCACTTCCTTGGATTCAGCCGTGTTCCTGCCCAGCAGCCGCTCCTTCCAGTCACTGGACAGCAGCTTCTCAATGGTTGGCATCACTGGGGGACAGGGACAGGGATGGGACAGGGACAGGGACAGGGAGGAAAGGACAACCACATGAGCACATCCCAAGTCTCAGCTCTGGGATAACCCTGAGGGATTTGGGTTAGGGAAGGGATCCCAAGGAGTCCCATGGGAAATGGCCACCAGAACAGCTCCTGCAGGAGTCCCTGGCACAGGAGGGACCTGGCACTGGCCACCAGAATGGCTCCTCCAGGAATGCCCAGCATGGCACAGGCCAAGGCCCTGCCAGGACAAGGGGCTGACCCTGGGAATCCCCCCAGTCCCTGATCCCCCCAATCCCTGATCCCCCAATCCTGATCCCCCCAATCCCTGATCCCATCAATCCTTGATCCCATTAATCCCTGATGCCCCCAATCCTGATCCCCCAATCCCTGATCCCATCAATCCCTGATCCCCCAATCCCTGATCCCATCAATCCCTGATCCCACCAATCCTGATCCCCCAATCCCTGATCCCCCCAATCCCAGATCCCCCCAAATCCCTGATCCCCAATCCCTGATCCCATCAATCCCTGATCCCCCCATCCCTGATCCCCCCATTCTAGATCCCCCAATCCCTGATTCCCCCAATCCCTGATCCCACCAATCCCAGATCTCACAAATCCCAGATCCCCCCAAATCCCTGATCCCCCAATCCCAGATCCCCCCAATCCTGATCCCCCAAATCCCCTGTGGGTGCCAATCCCTTCCCAGCCCCACCAGGAATGACAATCAGATTTTCAGGGAACAGCCTCTAACACCCCAAGGAAACCCCAATCCCTCCATGGGGTTTTTCCCCAAAAAAACCTTTCCCACCTTCCTTCAGGTTCCTGTTGAAGTCCAGTTTCTCCTGGCCCGCCCCGGGCGGCTCGAAGGCGGAGCGCCGGGGCTCGGGGATGTCCCCGGAGGGAGAGCGACATTCCTGCGGGACACAGAATGTCACTGCTGCCACCGCCAGGGCCACCCCAGCACGGGACATCCCGGGAGATGGGGAACACCCCACCAGGCACATTCCCTGCATCCCAGCTAGGGAGAATCATGCTGGAAATGTTGGGATTTTCCCTCCTTTTTCCAGCCTGCCCGGCTCCTCCGAGCTCCTTTCCCCTCTGAAGGGAAAGACAAACCCCAAGGGTGATGGAAAAGGGAGGCTGAAGGGATGGGGAGCACCAAAGCAGAAACCCTCAAAGCCCAGGGATGATCCGAGAGGAGCCAAAAAAACCTCAAATTCCAGTTTTAATTCCTTGGGATGAGGAAAACCTGCAGGGGAGCAGCCCGGGATGGGAGGGTTTGGAGCAGGGATTTTTGTCACACCCACCTGAGGCACGGCCTGGGGGTCACTGCCATCCCTGGGTGGTGGCCCCGGGGGCTCGTGGGGCCGGGGGTCGGGGTTGGGGGCGGCCCCCGGGGGGGTTTCGGGTCCTCCCTCCTTCTTCTCCTCCGTTTTGACGGCGCAGTTCACCATGGTGCCCTCTCCATCCAGCTCCGGGGGTGGCGACACCGGGCTCCTCATGGACATCCTGCGGACAGGGGGAGTCACCAGGGTCACTTCAATCAAATTAAATTCCGATTCAATGCTGGGCACCCCCTCCCAGCCCCACAGTGAAAGGATGACGTTGTTGGGGTTTGCAAAGCTGAGCTCTTGTTCCTGGTTTTCCAGGTTTTGGGGGTCAGGGAAATTTTGGAATGGAGGAATGAATTGCTGAAGTGATGCAGGGGTTGGGACTGAGGGACTTTCATGGCACATCCAGTGGTGACAGGGACCCAGGCCAGCCCCCCAGGGGTCCCCAGGTCCCCTCGGGGCTCCAGGACCGTGCCTGGAGCAGCCAGGAAATGGAAATGGAAATCCTGGATCTGCCCAACAACGGCTGGGACGGCACCAGAACGGCTCCTGTGGGAATCCCTGGCATGGGATGGACACTGGGAGTGGGAGTGGGACTGGGAGTGGGACTGGGATTGGGACTGGGACTGGGATTGGGATGGGACTGGGGCTGGGACTGGGCAGAACAGCTCCTGTGGGAATCCTGGCACGAGATGGACCCTGGGATGGCTCCTCCAGGAATGCCCAGCATGGCACCGGCCAAGGCCCTGCCAGGACAAGGAGCTGGCCCCAGGAATCCCCCTAGTCCTGATCCCACAAATCCTGATCCCAATCCCTGATCCCCTCAATTCTGATCCCACCAGACCCTGATCCCATCAATCCCTGATCCCCCCAATCCCAGATCTCACCAATCCCTGGTTCCCCCAATCCCTGATCCCCCAATCCTGATCCCCTCAGTCCTGATCCCACCAATCCCTGATCCCTCAATCCCTGATCCCACCAATCCCTGATCCCCCCAATCCCTGATCCCACCAATCCCTGTTCCCACCAATCCCTTCCCAGCACCAATCCCTGATCCCCTCAATCCCTGATCCCCCCAATCCCTGATCCCCCAATCCCTGATCCCCCAATCCCTTCCCAGCACTGCAGCAATGACCACGATATTTATTGGAATGGGCTCTAACACCCCAAGGGGACCCCAATCCCTCCACGGGATTTGTCCCCAAACTCGTGTCCCTTCTCCCGGTGCCCACGGGGCAATGCCCGGGGGGATTTGGCTCCTCCAGGCCACCAACCCTCAAACCACCCAGCACGAACGAGAACCCGCATTGTCCTCGCCTTTCAGGCAGCAATAAAGGCACAAGGAGGCTCCTGGGGAAGGGATTTTCCCCCCGACGCTGCCGGGAATCGGGATCCGGGTTGTGGGACAGCACCTGCCACCCCAAACCCAGCACATCTCACCTCCCAAACCCCCATCAGCATCCCCTAAATCCATTTTGGGGGTGCAGAGCGGGGTGGGGAGGGCTGAGCTGCGCCGCCCGGCTTGGGGGCAGCAATTACATAACAAACAAAGCCCGGCTCAAGCTGCGAATTAATCAAACGGCTGAAAATAAAACCTTCCTCTCAGGAACTTCAAACAAAAGAAATGAAAACAACAAGGCCGGCTGGGTAATGAAAAGCCAGGGCTGTGAATAGGGGACAAAAGGAAGTGGAACAATGGGGTGTTGGACAAAAGCAATAAAGTAAAGGGAAGTGTGACAGCTCCACAATAGGGCACTGTGCTCGCCAGCCTTTCTGATCTTAGCGGGCCTTTTTTTAATCTCGGTTCCCTCGCCCTCCTCCGAACAAACCCGCCGGGTTTCCGCACGGCCCGGCACGGCCCGGGGGCTGCAGCATCCTGCGGAGCCCCTTCCTGTCCCGGCTCACCTTGGCCGGGGCCACCCCGGCCCCAAAATCCATTCCCGGCAAGGAGGGGGAGGCTGTGCCCGACCCAGCCGGGATCGGCTTTGTGGGGATGTTACAGGTGGGGAAAGTGAGGCAAGAATGGGCAGAACCTCAGGTGTGCATTCCCTGCTTTCCAGCTTTTTTTCCAGCTTTTTTTTGCGTTTTTTCCACGCAAAAAAATTCCAAGTTTTGTCGGTTTTGTAGGAGCGACATCCACAAAATCCCAAATGCCACCCCTCAGGTGTGCATGAAATTCCCTGTTTTCCAGCCCTCTTTTTTGTGTTTTTTCCACGCAAAAAAGTCCAAGTTTTGTCGGTTTTGTAGGAGCCACATCCACAAAATCCCAAATTCCAAATCCCACCCCTCCCTCAGGTCCCGTCCCCATTGTGCTTCACCTCCCGGTGCCGCTGGAAATTCGCTCTTCAAATGGGGCCAGCGCTTTAATAGGGCCGTGTTTGAAAGAGGTCTCATTGAGGGTTTATTATCCACTCTGCCGAGCAAACAGAAAAAAAAAAAATAAAAAGGGAAAAAGGGGAAAACTCGCCCTTATCTCATTGCGGGCGGGTCTCAGGTGTGGGCTCCGGGGCTGCCTGGGGCACACAATGGGCACGGAACAATCGCCCTGGCACCGGCGCTGAAAGGGATCTTCTCGCTTTTTAATGTTCCCCATTTAATTCAGGGTGGGGAGGAAGGGAGGGAACGCGGCTGGGATGGAAATCGCCAGCGCGGAGGATGGAAACAGATCCCAAATCCTCACGGGATGCTTCCTCCCCCTCGCAGCGTTTTGGGGGTTCGTTCCACAAGCTGCAAAACCCTGAAATTCCCGTATTTCACCTTTCCCAGCCTGGCAAGTGTAAGATTTTGGGGACGGTGACAGTTTTTATTGCCCGGTTCGTGCCCGTGAACGGCACGTCCTGCAATTCTCCCGGTGGCCGTGCCACCCTTCCTGCCCGCCAGGCTGATCCTATCGGAGCACAGCGGCTCCAGGAACGGGAACGGGGGGGGAGTGCCAGAAAACCCCCACCCTGCCCGCTTGGGGATGCCAGAGATGCCAAAATCCCGGCACTGTGGGAGTTTGGAATCCCAGAGATGCCAAAATCCCGGCACTGCATAAATTTGAGATGCAAGAGATGCCAAAATCCCGGCACTGCAGGAGTTTGGGATCCCAGAGATGCTGAGATCCTGGCACTGCATAAATTTGAGATCCAAGAGATGCTGAGATCCTGGCACTGCATAAATTTGGGATCCCAGAGATGCCAAAATCCCTGCACTGCAGGAGTTTGGGATCCAAGAGATGCCAAAATCCCTGCACTGCATAAATTTGGGATCCAAGAGATGCTGAGATCCTGACACTGCATAAATTTGAGATCCAAGAGATGCCAAAATCCCAGCACTGCAGGAGTTTGGGATCCCAGAGATGCCAAAATCCTGGCACTGCATAAATTTGGGATCCAAGAGATGTCAAAATCTCGGTACTGCAGGAGTTTGAGATCCCAGAGATGCCAAAATCTTGATACTGCAGGAGATTGGGATCCAAGAGATGCTAAAATCCCTGCACTGCATAAATTTGGGATCCCAGAGATGCCAAAATCCCTGCACTGCATAAATTTGGAATCCCAGAGATGCTGAAATCCAGGCACTGCATAAATTTGGGATCCCAGAGATGCTGAGATCCAAGCATTTCATAAATTTGGGATGCAAGAGATGCCAAAATCCCAGCACTGCAGGAGATTGGGATCCAAGAGATCCTAAAATCCCGGCACTGCATATATTTGGGATCCCAGAGATGCTGAGATCCTGGCACTGCATAAATTTGGGATCCAAGAGATGCCAAAATCCCAGCACTGCATAAATTTGGGATCCAAGAGATGCCAAAATCTCGGTACTGCAGGGGTTTGGGATCCAAGAGATGCCAAAATCCCTGCACTGCATAAATTTGGGATCCCAGAGATGCCAAAATCTCAGAACTGCATAAACTTGGGATACAAGAAATGCTGAGATCCTGGAACAGCAGGAATTTGGGATCCAAGAGACACCAATATCCCAGCACTGCAGGAATTTAGGATCCAGGAAATGTGGAGATCCTGCAGAGATCCAAGAGACACCAAGATCCTGGCATTGCAGGAATTTGGAGATCCAAGAAATGTTGAGATTCTAACACTGCAGGAATTTGGGATCCAAGAGATGCTGAGATCCTGTAACAGCAGGAATTTGGGATCCAAGAGACACCAAGATCCCAGAACTGCAGGAGTTTGGGATCCAGATGTTGAGATCCCATCACTGCAGGAGTTTGGGATCCAGATGCTGAGATTCCAGAACTGCAGGAATTTGGGGATCTGAGAGATGTGGAGATCGAGAGATGCCCAGATCCTGGCACTGCAGGATTTTGGGGATCCAAGAGCCACCAAGACCCCTCACCCTGTTTCCCATCCCTCCTGCCCCTCAGTTTGGGGGGGACCCAAATTTTCGGGATGACCCTGCCCATCAGGTTGTCCCAAAAAAAAAAAAAAAACAAACCTCACCCCGCCAGCACATCCCAGAAAACCGAGGCAAACCAGGGAAAAATCCGAGGAGGAAACACCAAAGGAGCAACACCGGCACGAGCAGCCCCGACACCCCTGGGAGGGGGCAGAGGAAAAAATAAAGACACGCAGGGAGATTTTCCTCTGGCAGGCAGGAGCTGAGGAATCCCGGCACAGACAATGGCCCATCTCCTGCCAGACGAGCGGGGCCGCTTTCCTGCCAGACTTGGAATGTCCTCCCGGAGCCGCTTCCGAGCGTTTCCGCCCCGGGTGTCTTCCAAGGGAGAAGAATGGATGTTTGCTCCGTGCCCAGGGGTGGCCAGGAGTGGACAGGAGTGGTTCATGGTCCTGCCTGGAGAAGTTCATGGATCTGCCCCGAGGATCCAGAGCATCCCGGGAAGGGGGGGTCACTCCCTGGGAATGGCAGGTGGGGGAGGTGGAATGTGGATGAGGAAATGTGAGACCCCAAGGTGTGCTGGTTCTGGAAAACTGGTTTTTAACCCCAAAAAGGGGAAGTGGATAAGGGAGTTTAGATTCAGAAATGTCACCAGCACCATGTGAGACTCACAGGTTTGCTGGTTCTGAAAATTGGGTTTTTTAACCCCAAAAAGGCAATGGGATGAGGGGGTTTAGAGTCAGAAATGTCACCAGCACCACGTGAGACTCACAGGGTTTGCTGGTTCTGGAAATTGGGGTTTTAAACCCCAAAATGCAATGGGATGAGGGGGTTTAGAGTCAGAAATGCTATGAGCAGCACGTGAGACCCACAGGTTTACTGGTTCTGAAAATTGGGTTTTTAACCCCGAAAAGAGGAACTGGATAAGGGGGTTTAGATTCAGAAATGTCACTAGTACCATGTCAGACCCACAGTTTCTGCTGGTTCTGGAAAATTATTTTTTTAACCCCGAAAGACAATGGGATGAGGGGGTTTAGATTCAGAAATGCTACAAGCAGCATGTCAGAGCCACAGGGTTTGCTGGTTCTGGAAATTGGGGTTTTAAACCCAAAAAAGAGGAACTGGATAAGGGGATTTAGATTCAGAAATGCCTCCAGCAGCATGTCAGACCCACAGGATTTGCTGGTTCTGGAAAATCGGGTTTTTAACCCCAAAAATGGAACTGGATAAGGGGGTTTAGATTCAGAAATGTCACCAGCACCATGTGAGACTCACAGGGTTTGCTGGTTCTGGAAAATGGGTTTTTAACCCCAAAAGGGGCAACTTGATAAGAGTTTTTAGAGTCAGAAATGTCACCAGCACCACATCAGACCCAGGGGTTTGCTGGTGCTTAAAAATTATTTTCTAACCCCAAAAAGCAGAACTGGATAAGAGGGTTTAGACTCAGAAACGCCACCAGCACCATGTGAGGCTCACAGAGTTTGCTGGTCCTCAAAAATTGATTTTAAACCCCAAAAGGGGATGGGATGAGGGTTTAGAGTCAGAAATGCCACCAGCAGCACATGAGAGCCGCAGCTCCGCCTGTCCCCGCTCTCAGCACGTGTCCCCTGCCAAGGTGCTGACTCTCAAAAATGATTTTTGAACCCCAAAAGGAAACAGGATGAGAGTTTTCAGCCCCAGAAATGCCACATGAAACCCACAGGGTTTGCTGGTTGTGAAAATTTGGTTTTTCACCCCAAAAGGGGCAACTTAATGAAAGTTTTTAGACTCAGAAGTGCCACCAGCACCACGTGAGAGCCACAGGGTTTGCTGCTTCTCAAAATTTGGTTTTTAATCCCAAAAGGGCAATGGGATGAAGGGGTTTAGACTCAGAAATGCCACCAGCACCACGTGAGAGCCACGGGGTTCGCTGGTTCTCAAAAATTGGGTTTTAACTCCAAAAGGCGATTGGCGGAGAGTTTTTGGAGAGAGAAATGCCACCATCACCACCATATGAAACCCACAGGATTTTCTGGCTGTGAAAACTCAATTTTTAACCCCAAAAGGGGCAACTTGATGAGAGTTTTTAGACTCAGAAATGCCACCAGCACCACCATGTGAGACCCATGGGGTTTGCTGGTTCTCAAAATTTGTTTTTTCAACCCAAAAGGGGAAACTCAATGAGGATTTTCAGCCCCAGGAACGCCACCAGCAGCACATGAGAGGCACAGCTCCGTGTCCCCGCTCTCAGCACGTGTCCCCTCTCCCCACCCCGCTGTCCCCACACAGCAGCACAGGAAATGCTCCAAATTTGGGCTCTGCCCAATCCTCGGCCGCCTCCGCGTTCTCAACCCCTCACCTGTGCTCGGCAGCAGGAAAAACCCAAACCTCCCCTGCCCAGAGAGCTCAGGGGGGCAGAAAAGCTGCAAAATCCACACTGAGATGGGGCAAAATGATGGGAGATTCTGGGTGGCACAGGGGGTTTGGGATGGGGATGCTCTGAGGGAATTTGGAAAATGGAGAAATGGAAAATCCCCATCCCAAAGAGACCCCCAGAGCCCAAATGTCCCTTCCCATCCTGGGGTGAGCTGGGATTTGCTGCTGGCCACCCAAACCTGTCAGGATTTGTCCAGCCCCCCTCCTGAAGGCCATTTTTCCTTCCCCCAAAGGACAGCCGGGCTCCGGAAAGATCCGGAAATGTCCCCACGGGGTCAGGGCACGGCGGTGACGCGCCGGTGACAGCGCTGGCATCACGGAAACTGCCGGGAACAGGCACAGGAAGGAGTGGGGGTCACATCTCTGTTTGTGTCACCCTCCCCTGCACCAGGTCCCCTCTCCATCCTGGTGCCCCCACCCCTGGAATTGTCTCAGCGCAGCCACATTATTATTTTCTTTAATTTTAAATCTTTTAAGACAAAAAGGAGCAATCCAGGTCTCCAGGGTGCCCATGGAAGGTTGAGTCCTAAAGAAATTACAACTATTTTTACCAATTTATCCCCAAAATTATCCCCAAAAAATCCCACCTTCCAGAGGCCTCCAGGCCATGCTCAGGGTTATTAATGAATTCCTTGATGAGTTCCAGCAGAGTTTTGGGGTTAAATAAAATTAATCCCACTCTCCAAAGCTTTCAGGGATTCATCCCTAAATTCTCTCAAATGCAAGGTGGGAGGAAAGGAGGAATCTCCATGCTGGGCCTTGAGGAGGATCTGGGATCCATGGGGTGCTCCATGCTCTCCATCAGGGATGTTTTCCATCCCCTATAGATCCCAGGAGAGCCTGGGGTCTCAGGAAATGGGATCAGGACGAACCTGCAGGTCAGGCTCTGCCCTCGGGGGCCCTGCTCCTGATTTCCCCTGGGATTGTCCCTCCTGGCCAAATCCAACCCATCCCTTGGGGCCTGACCTTGGGGTCCAGGGGGGTGGGAATGGGAAAACAAAGCCCCCCAACAAAGCCTGATAAGGATGAGTCAACCCCACACATTCCCTGTGGGTGTTGGGATCGGGATCCAGGCCCCACATATCGCTGGATTCCATTGGATCCATGCCCCAAACATCACTGGAATCAGGATCCATTGGATCCATGCCTCACACATCACTGGAATCCATTGGATCCATGCCCCACATCACTGGAATCAGGATCCATTGGATCCATGCCTCACACATCACTGGAATCCATTGGATCCATGTCCCACATCACTGGGACCGATTCAATCCACACCCCACACATTCCCTGTGGGCCCTTGGATCAGGATCCATTGGATCCACACCCCACACATCACTGGGATCCATTGGATCCATGCCCCACACATTCCCTGTGGGCACTGGGATCAGAATCCATTGGATCCATGCCCTACACATCACTGGGATCAGGATCCATGCCCCACAAATCACTGGGATCCATTGGTTCCATGTCCCACAGTTCACCAGGATCCATTGGATCCATACCCCACACATCACTGGGATTGGATCCACAACCCACACATCACTGGGATCCATTGGATCCATGCCCCACATCACTGGAATCGGTTCAATCCACACCCCACACATTCCCTGTGGGCCCTGGGATCAGGATCCATTGGATTTATGCCCCACACATCACTGGGATCCATTGGATCCATGCCCAAACATCACTGGGATCCATTGGATCCAAGCCCCACACATCACTGGGATCAGGATCCATTGGATCCACGCCCCACACATCACTGGGATCAGGATCCATGCCCAACACCACTGGGATCCATTGGATCCAAACCCCACACATCACTGGGATCAGGATCCATGCCCAACATAACCAGGATCCACTGGATCCATGCCCCACATCACTGGGATCCATTGGATCCAAGCCCCACACATTCCATACGGGCACCAGGATCCATTGGATCCATACCCCACACATTTCCATCTTCCTCTCCTTTCCCACTACCCCAAAGGAATTTATCCTTTAGGACCCCCCAAAATCCCTTCAGGATTCCCTTCCCAACCCCAAATCCATCGACTCTGCCTCCCCTGAGCCCGTGGGACAAAACCCAGCCGGGAACTCCACGGTCATCCCAATAAATCCCAACCCCTGGAAGCAGCCGGATCCTTCCCTGGCCCCGTTCACAGCCACACCCCAAACACATTTTTCCTTTTGCCACAGGGAGGGCTCGAAAAAGGAGGAAAAAAAATTTTAAAAATCCGCCTGAACCTCAGGTGGAACTTCCTGACCGCGGGATTTATGAGCCGGGAATGATCTCATCAGGGAAGCGGAGGAAACTCCGCGGCGCTGGAATTATTTCCAAGCCCGTTAAATCCCCTCCAATCCCGGGAACAATCCCAGGAGAAGCCCTGGGACCAGCACTGGTCATTCCCATTTCCTGGCCCCCAGAGCAGCTTTGGGTTGGTTCCTCCATTGGAGGAGAGAAATCCGAAAGGAAAAGGCTCCGGGCGGCAGCTCCGGCTCGGCAGGGTTTGTGTCTGGGGGAGTTTTTGAGGATTTTTAGGGAAATGGGATGCTCAGGAGAAGGAAATCAGGGGTAGGGATGATGGGGAGAAGTCTGAAAGCACTAAGTCCACAGAAAATCACATGTCTAAACCGCTAGGAAAAAGCAAAAATATTTTTTTCCCCCTTTTCCTCTGCCTTCCCACCCTCCTACATTAAAACCCTACAAAACCCCAAAACATTCCCTCTAATAAAGAGACTCTGAAAAATGAGGATTTACCCTTTTCCCCCTTTTTTCTGCATCAGAAACAAGTTTTAAAAGATATTTCGGTTTCAAAAATCCTGGGCTGCGGATGCTGAGCCTTTACCCCAATACCCAGCGGGGTTGGAGCAGCCTCGTGACCCCACAGATCAGTTCTGGGGGAGGGGAGCTCCAGATCTTTGGGATCCAGCAAAAAAAATTCCCAAAAACCCTCCAGGACATCCCCAACACAACCTCAACATCACCCCCAACCTCCCTCCCCAACAGCGCCATCGATGGCGGGAATGAAATGGAAAAAAGGGGATGAAACCTGGAAAAATAAAGAAAAAATGAAGAAAAATTTTAAAAATAAAGAAAAATTTAGGACAACTCACCCAGAGCTTGGCACAGCGAGCCTGGCACGGCTCCCTCCTGCCCTGGCAGCCCCCGCCCCGCCCCGGCCCCCAACGCCCGCGGGGTTTATCGGGGCGCCCGATCTCGGCGGCGTTTTTGTGTCACCTCTGCCACTCAGAGTTTCCAGGCACGGCCGAGGGAAGTGGGGGGCTCGGTTTTAAAGAAGGTTTTAAATGAGATTTGAAAGCTGGTTTGAAGTGAGAATTTAAACCTGGTTTTAAATCAGACTTTAAATCCGAATTTAGACCAGAATTTAAATCTGAATTTAAAGCAGAATTTTGTGTTGATTGAAGGAGGGAAGGCCAAGACATCCAACCCTTTTTCTGGTTGGAAAAAAAAATCCCAAAATGGGGTTCAGCCACCTTCCCTGCACCTCCCAGGGCAGGGAACTCTTCCCAAACCCTTTTTCCATGGGAAATCCGTGGTGGTGTTGGGGAGGTGCAGAACTCAGTGCTGGTTTGGGTCCATCCTAGTCCATAACCCCTCATTGTTGACTTTTCGTGGTATTTTACACCCTTCAATTCTTTGGGGGGAGTTTGGGGAGTTCATCCCAGTCAGCAATCCCCAATCCTTGAGTTTTTATGGAATTTTGAGCCTTCCAATAATTCCATATTTTTCCAGGAGTTTGGGGCGTCCATCCCATGTCAAAACCCATATCCATAACGCCCCAGTCTTGAGATTAAATTTAATTTTACACCTTCCAATAATTCCTTTATTTTTCCAGGTTTTGGGGATCCATTCCTGCCAACATCACCCCATCCTTTATGGGATTTTTTTTATGGTATTTTCCACTTCCACCAATCCCTCACTTTTCCAGCTTTTCCCATTTACATCCACCAATCCCTCTTTGTGTTTCCCAGGATTTCTGGACGCACCCAAGGGTGCTCAGAGCCAGCCCTGGGGCCACACCTGCAGCACCCAGGCCCCCAATCACACCCCAAAATCTCGTGGGGCCGCGTTTCCGCCCCACAGCCGCAGCCAGCAGCGCCCCGGAAATGTTTGGGGCATCTGAGCTGCAAAAAACAGGCCCAGACTGTCACATGGAGGGACAAAAAGGGACAAAAAGGGACAAAAAGGGACATGGAGACAATTCCTGAATTAGCCCAAATTTGGGGCATTGGGAGTTCCACGTGTTGGGGTTGTTTCATGTTTTGGTAATGGGGTTTTTTTCCTGGGAAACATCAGGAATCATCATGAAGCTCACTCTGAGGGAAAAGGCACCACTCACCTGGCCCAAAATCAGCTCCTGTCATAAAATAGCTCCTGTCCCAAAATCAGCTCCTGTTCCCAAAATCAGCTCCTGTCCACAAAATTGTCTCCTGTCCCCAAAATCATCTTTTGTCCCTAAATCATCCCCTGTCACAAAATCATCTTCTGCTCTAAAATCACCTCCTGTCCTCAAAATCATCTAATGTCCCCAAAATCAAATCCCAACACAAAATCATCTCCTGTCCCCAAATCATCTCTTGCCATAAAATGATCTCCTGTCCCAAATCAACTCCTGTTCCAAATCATCTCCTGTCCCCAAAAAAATCTCCTGTCCTAAATCATCTCCTGTCTCCAAATAATTTCCAGTCCCCAAAATCATCTCCTTCCCTAAAATCACCTCCTGTCCTCAAAATCATCTCCTGCCTCCAAATCATCCCATGTCCCCAAAATCAAATCCCAACACAAAATCATCTCCTGTCCCCAAACCCTCCCCAAGGCATCCCTGACTCCCTCCCGCCGGTCTCATGGCACAGGAGATGATTTTAGGGAAGGAGATTATTTGGGGCAGGAGTTGATGGATGGGTTTGGATGAGCAGAGCACTTCTGGCCCCGTTCTCCCCCAGCCAGGCAGGTTTGGGGTTTTGGTGCTGCTTTGGGTGCAGATTTGGGTTCCTGAGCTCATCCCCCACCTTGGCTGCCGCAGAGCATCCGGCGGCGCTTCCGGAGGCCTCGCCTACCAGAAACTGCAGGAGCCATTTTTGTCACTCTTGTGTCATTTTTTGGTCACCATTTCAGCTCAGGGAGACACCCCTGGGGTTTAGGACACCCCAGTGCAGACCCCAAATCAATCCAGTCCCACTGGGATGGGTTTGGGCCTCACCCCTCCTCTCCCTGCTGGATTTGCAGGAATTAAAACCCAACAAATTCAGCTCCTGGGTGGAGCAGAGGGATTTGGGAAGGAGGATTTTGGGGTTTTCATTCATAACAAAATACCAGCATGGATCAGAAGTTTCCAACCCTCCCCATTTGGGACAGGGAATCAAACTGGGGGGTCCCCACAGCACATGGGGGATTCATGGTGCTGGTGGCACTTGTGTCACCCCCCTGCTCCATCCCAAATTCCCCTGAGCTCCCTGAGCAGCGAGAATTCCCAGCTCCAGGTGCCCATCCCAGCCTGGGATGTGCTGCTGGCTCCGGGAGAACAAAAGGATTTGGGAGGGATTTTGGGGCTGTGCTCGCAGCTTGGGCTGCTGTGCCTGCTCCCTGGGCTGTGCCAGCCCACAGGATGGGGAAAACACACAAACCCCACACCCAAAATCCCTGCCAAATTCCCAGGACGGACCCACAAACCAGAGGAAACGCGGCAGGAAGGATCCCAAATCCCTGAGAACCCAAATCCCTGAAAGAGCCCCTAAAAAACGGCAAATTCTGCTCTGCCCTGCCCAGCCCGCAGCTGGGCTCTCCAGGGGACATTCCCTGCTCCAAAAAACGCACATGGAGAAGCAGCGGGACGGGGCTCCCTGCGGGGAATCGCTGGATGGCACCGGGGGTCCGTGCCACCCGTGCCACCCCCGGCTGTCCCCGCCCGCGGATCCGGGCACGCTCCCGAGCCAGCCCTGCCCCGGGGGAGCGGCACGGAACAATGGGGCCGAGCCCTGCATTGTTCACACGGAGATAAGGCGGCTCTGGCATTCCCCGAGCCCGCCCTGCTCGGATCGGCCATTCCCAGCCACACCATTGCTGGTTCTGCCATTCCCAGTTCTGCCATTCCCAGCTCTGCCATTCCCAGCTCTGCCATTCTGCCATTCCCAGTCCTCCCATTCTCAGTTCTCCCACTCCCAGTTCTGCCATTCCCAGTTCTCCCACTCCCAGTTCTCCCATTCCCAGCTCTGCCATTCCCAGTTCTGCCATTCCCAATTCTTCCATTCCCAGTCCCGTCATTCCCAGTTCCACCATTCCCAGTTCAGCCATTCCCAGTTCTGCCATTCCCAGTCCCACCATTCCCAGTTCTCCCATTCCCAGTTCTGCCATTCCCAGCTCTGCCATTCCCAGCTCTCCCACTCCCAGGGCCAGGTCAGAGGATTTTCCAAACTGTCCCCACAGCAGCTCCTCCTGTGGGGCTGTTGGAGGGGACACAGTGACACTGCTGCACAATCTGGGGCTCCCGCACCCCTGAGTGTCCCCACTTCCCACTCCAGCCCCTCTGTGTCCCTCTGTGTCCCCACTCCCTGTCCCTCACCCCTCTGTGTCCCCAATCCCCACTCCAGCCCCTCTGTGTCCCTCTGCTTTGGTGGCCGTGGTGGCCCAGGACTGCCCAACAATGAAAAGTTCAATTTTGGGGGGGCAGGGTTGGGACAGCGGTGACAGCACCATGGATTTCTCCAAATCCTGAATTTCTCCAAATCCTGAATTTCTCCCTTCCAAAGTCTGAATTTCTCCCTTCCAGACTGTGAATTCCTCCCTTCCAAATCCTGAATTCATCCCCTTCTAAACCCTGAATTCCTCCCTTCCAAATTCCAAATTCCTCCCTTTCAAAGTCCTGAATTCCTGCTTTCAAAATCCTGAATTTCTCCCTTTCCAAATTCCAAATTCCTCCCTTCTAAATCCTGAATTTCCCCATTCCAACTTCCGAATTCCTCCCTTAATTCCTCCCTTCCAACTTCTGAATTCCTCCCTTGCAATTTCCCAATTTCTCCCTTCCAAATTCTGAATTTCCACCTTCCAACCTCTGAATTCCTCTCTTAATTCCTCCCTTCTAACTTCTGAATTCCTCCCTTGCAATTTCCAAATTCCCCCCTCCCAAATTCCCAATTCCTCCCTTCCAAATCCTAAATTTCCCCCTTCCAAATTCTGAATTTCTCCCTTCCAAATTCCCAATTCCTCCCTTCCAAATCCTCAATTCCCCCCTTCCAAATCCTGAATTTCCCTCTCCCAAATCCCCAATTCCTCCCTCCCAAATTCCCAATTCCTCCATTCCAAATCCTGAATTTCCCCCTTCCAAATCCTGAATTTCCCCTTTGCAATTTCCATATTCCCTTCTTCTAAATCCTGAATTCCTCCATTCCAAATCCTGAATTTCCCCCTCCCAAATTCCCAATTCCTCCCTTCCAAATCCTAAATTTCCCCCTTCCAAATTCTGAATTTCTCCCTTCCAAATTCCCAATTCCTCCATTCTAAATCCTCAATTCCCCCCTTCCAAATCCTGAATTTCCCTCTCCCAAATCCCCAGTTCCTCCCTCCCAAATTCCCAATTCCTCCATTCCAAATCCTGAATTTCCCCCTTCCAAATTCCCAATTTCTCCCTCCCAAATTCCCAATTTCTCCTTCCAAATCCTGATTTCCCCCTCCCAAATTCCCAATTTCTCCCTTCCAAATTCCCAATTTCTCCCTTCCAAATCCTGAATTTCCCCTTTGCAATTTCCATATTCCCCTCTTCTAAATCCTGAATTCCTCCATTCCAAATCCTGAATTTCCCCCTCCCAAATTCCCAATTCCTCCCTTCCAGATCCTGAATTTCCCCCTTCCAAATCCTGATTTTCCCCTCCCAAATTCCCATTTTCCCTCTCCCAAATCCCCAATTCCTGCTCCCACCTCCCCGTGCCTCTCCCAGTCCCTTTTTCCACCGCTCACATCAATCGCTGCCTTTCAGCTCCCCGGGCTGTATTTCATTTATTTCCTCTCCTCTTTCCAGCCCAACAATGAGCAGCGGGAGCCGCCTGCTCCGGCATTAAAATAACAATTCCGGATTTCAGGGGGTGCTCAGGTGGCTTCTTATCTTGTCCCTGTGTGATAAGGGACGGGGACAAGGTGGCAGGAGGCTGCAGCCACCACCTGCAGCTTTTATAATCTTTTATCACATGGCCTGGCTGGGAATGGAGTTTTAAACAGTGGAGATGCAAAATTTTAAATATTTTAGACCTGGGAATGGAGCATTAAATAATAGAGATGCAAAATTTCAAATATTTCAGACCTAAGAACAGAGCACAAAATAGGGGAGGGGCAAAATTTCAAATATTTCAGACCTGGGAACGGAACATTAAATCGTAGAGAGGTAAAATTTTAAATATTTCAGACATGGGAATGGAGCATTAAATAGTGGAGATGCAAAATTTTAAATATTTCAGACCTGGGAATTGAGCTTTAAATTGTGGAGATGCAAAATTTCAAATGTTTCAGACCTAAGAACAGAGCATGAAATAGTGGAGGGGCAAAATTTCAAATATTTCAGACCTGGGAACGGAACATTAAATTGTAGAGAGGTAAAATTTTAAAGAGCATTAAATTGTTGAGGGCCAAAATTTCAAATATTTCAGACCTGGGAATGGAGCATTAAATTCCGGAAATGCAAAATTTTAAATATTTCAGACTTGGGAATTGAGTTTTAAATTGCGGAAAACGCAAAATTTCAAATCTGGGAATGGAGCATTAAATTGTAGAGAAGTAAAATTCTAAATACTTCAAACCTGAGAACAGAGTATTAAATTGGAGAGAGGTAAAATTTTAAATATCTCAGACCTTGGAATGAAGCATTAAATAGTGGAAAGGCAAAATTTCAAATATTTCAGACCTAGGAACTGAGCTTTAAATCCATCATTTTAAATAAGAAAAGCTGCTCCGAGGTGAGGATTCAACCAAAAAAAATCCGAGAGAGCTGGGGCTGAAATATTTGAAATTTAAATATTTGAAATTTTAATATTTGCAATTTTGTCTCTCGGTAACTCCCCGAGCTGCGGCTCTGCCCAGCACCCGGGGCCGATCCCACCCTGCAGAGACTCCCAGAAAGGCTCGGGATGGGGTAAGAAAACACGGAGATATTTCCCAGCAGAGCTGTCAGGAGCTGCGCTAATTTATTTCCCTTCTGCGTGTTCCCGACCGGGTTAAAAGCGCCTGGGAATCTGGTGATGCATCGCGCAAAACTGCGCCGCGAAACCCCAGCCCGGAGCCAAATCCAGCCCAGCAGAGCCCGGCTCAGCAAAGCCCGGCCCAGCAAAGTCCGACCCAGCAGAGCCCGGATCGGGGGTGCTGCAGGGACCCCAATCCCGGGACCCCCATCCCGGGACCGCCCGGCTCTCGGAGCTGCTGCCTCCCGCACAGCCCGGCTGCTCCGGGCCCGGCCGGGGTGTCCTCGGCTCCTCCCGAGCCCCAGAGATCCTTTACAATCATCCCTGAACCCCACAGATCCTTCTGAGCCTCACAAATCCCCCTGAACCCCACAGCTCCTTCATAATCATCCCTGAGCCACACATATCCCCTTCAGCTCCTCCTGATCCCCACAGATCCTTCACAATCATCCCTGAGCCCCAGAGATCCCCCATGGATCTCCCTGATCTCCACAGATCCTTCTGAGCCCCACAGCTCCTTCACAATCATCCCTGAGCTCCACAGATCCCCCTCAGCTCCTTCTGAACCCCCTCAGCTCCTCCTGTGCCCCAGAGATCCTTCACAATCATCCCTGAGCCCCAGAGATCCCCCACGGACCTCCCTGATCTCCACAGCTCCTCCTGAGCCACACAGATCCTTCTGATCCCCACAGATCCTTCATAACCATCCCTGAGCTCCACAGATCCCCCTCAGCTCCTCCTGAGTCCCCTCAGCACCTCCTGAGCCCCACGAATCCTGCTGAACCCCACAGATCCCCCTCAGCTCCTCCTGAATCCCACAGATCCTTCACAATCATCCCTGAGCCACACAAATCCCCCTCAGCTTCCCCTGAGCCCACTCAGCATCTCCTGAGTCCCCTCAGCTCCTCCTGATCCCCACAGATCCTTCATAATCTTCCCTGAGCTCCACAGATCCCCCTCAGCTCCCCCTGATCCCCACGGATCCTCCTGTGCTCCACAGATCCTTCACAATCATCCCTGAGCTCCACAGATCCCCCTCAAGTCCTCCTGATCCCCACAGATCCTTCATAATCATCCCTGAACCCCACAGGGTCCCCTGAGCCCTACAGCTCCTTCACAATCATCCCCGAGCTCCACAGATCCCCCTCAGCTCCTCCTGAACCCCACAGATTCCTTCACAATCATCCCTGAACCCCATAGATCCTTCTGAGCCTCACAGATCCTTTATAATGATCCCTGAGCTCCACAGATCCCCCTCAGCTCCCCGAGTCCCCTCAGCACCTCCTGTGCCCCACAGATCCTTGATAATCATCCCTGAACCCCACAGATCCCCCTGAGTGCTACAACCGCCTTCATAATCAACTCTGAGCTCCACAGACACCCCTCAGCTCCTCCCGACCCCCACAGATCCCCCTGAGCCCCACAGCTCCTTCATAATAATCCCTGAGCTCCACAGATCTCCCTCAGTTCCTTCTGAACCCACTTAGCACCTCCTGAGTCCCCTCAGCTCCCCCTGAGCCCCACAGATCCTTCTGAGCCCCAGAGATCCCCCTGAGCCCCACAGCCCCTTCATAACCATCCCTGAGCTCCACAGATCCCCCTCAGCTCCTCCTGAGCCCACTCAGCACCTCCTGAGTCCCCATAGCTCCTCCTGAACCCCACAGATCCCCCTCAGCTCCTCGTGATCCCCACAGATCCTTCCTAATCATCCCTGAGCCCCCCAGATCCTCCTGAGCCCCCCAGATCCTCAATAATCAGCCCAAACCTCCCTGTCCATGCAGAGCCCCCCAGCTCCTCCATCCTGAGCCCTGAAACTTCAGCTCTGCATCAACCCTGAGACCCCCAGCTGCTCCTGAACCACCAAACTCCTCCATGCTCATCCCTGAGCCCCTCCAGCTCCTCCTGAGCCCCCTGAGCTCTTCCTAAGTCTCTCCAGCTCCTCCTGAGTCCCCCAAACTCCTTTCTGCATCAGCTCTGAGCCATCTCAGCTCATCAACCATGATCCCCCAGCTTTTCCTCAGCCCCTCAGCTCCTCCTGAACCCTCAAGTTCTTCCTGAGCTCCCCAAACTCCTCTCTGCATCAATCCTGAACCCCTCAGCTCCCCCCCATCGACCCCAAGTCCATCTGCCCCATCAGCCCTGAGCCCCAAACTCCCCCCAAGCCCCCTGAGCTCTTTAATAATCATCACTGAACCCCTTGGATCATCCTGAACCCCCCAAACTCCTCCTGAGCCCCCCAAACTCCTCTCTGCATCAGTTCTGAGCCCTCTCAGCTCCTTCATCAACCCTGAACCCCAATCTTTTCCTGATCCCCCAGCTTTTCCTGAACCCCCAGCTTTTCCTGAACCCCTCAGCTCCTCCTGAACCCCTCAGCTTCTTCTGAGCACCCCCAGTTCTTCCTGAGCCCCCCAAACTCCTCTCTGCATCAGCTCTGAGCCATCTCAGCTCCTTCATCAACCCTGAACCCCCAGCTTTTCCTGAACCCCCAGTTTTTCCTGAACCCCTCAGCTCCTCCTGAACTCCCCCAGCTCCTCCTGAGACCCCAAACTCCTCTCTGCATCAGCTCTGAGCCATCTCAGCTCCTTCATCAACCCCGAACCCCCAGCTTTTCCTGAACCCCCAGATTTTCCGGAACCCCCAGCTTTTCCTCAGCCCCTCAGCTCCTCCTGAGCACCCCCAGCTTTTCCTGAGCCCCCCAAACTCCTCCCCAGAAGCAGCAGCTCTTGCCCCCCACTCTTTTCCCAGGGATCACGAGCTGCTGGCTGTGGCTTTAGGGGCTCCATGACCCCAAAGTTCTTTTCCAGCCTTAATCCCGCCGGGATTGTGAGCAGTGGGAATTCCTCACCCCCAGCCCTGCACTCAGAGCGGAGAACAAAAGAGGGCAGAGCACCGCGGGCTCGGGGCAGCACTGCCCTGCCGGGAGGGGGTTCTTTTGCTCCAAAAAATTGGAATTTTTAAGGAAAATGAGCGGCGGGTGTTGCCCCAGCATGGCTGGAACTCGCGCTGCCAGCACGGCACGGCCCCCGCGGGTGGTAAAGGTGGTGCCTGGGTGGTCAAAGATTTTTTGGGAGATTTTTTGGGAGATTTTTTGGGGTTTGTGCAGCCCCACGTGCAGGCACAAAGCCCGGCTGGCACCGAGAGCCGGGAATGTTTGGGATGGAGCTGGAGGGAGCAGGAGCTCTGGGCAAAGCTGGAGCACAAAGAGGTCACAGCCCCGGGGGGACAGCGACCCTGAGCCCCCACACCCACGGGGTCAGCTCTGAGCCACCCCCAGGGTGACACCAACAGCTGTGGCCACCCTGAACATCGCTGGAAGTTTGTTTGGGGTTGTTGTTGTGGGTTGGGATCCTGGAGCTGAGCACCAGGAGGGGTGGGACAGCCACGGCTTCCAGAGCCCAGCACATCCCAGAGATTCCCTCCACACGTCCCTCCTGCATCCCAAAAATTCCTGTGACCTGCATCCTAAAAATTCCTGTGACCTGTATCCCAAAACTTCCTGTCACCTCCATCCCAAAAATTCCTGTCACCTTCATCACAAAAATTCCTGTCAGCTGCATCACAAAAATTCCTGTCACCTGCATCCCAGACATTTACCTCACACAGTCCAGTGCATCCCAGAGATTTCCTTCTCCTGTATCCCAAAGATTCCCTTCACCTGCATCCCAAAGATTCCTGTCACCTGCATCCTAAAGATTCCCTTCACCTGCATCCCAGAGAATCCCTCCAAATGTCCCACCTGCATCACAAAAATTCCTGTCATCTGCATCACAAAATTCCTGTCACCTGCATCCCAAAAATTCCTGTGACCTGCAACCTAAAAATTCCTGTGACCTGCATCCTAAAGATTCCCTTCACCTGTATCCCAGACATTTACCTCACACAGCCCAATGCATCCCAGAGATTCCCTTCTCCTGCATCCCAGAGATTTCCACAACCTGGATCCCAAAAATTTCCTCCACACATCCCTGTGCATCCCAAAGATTCCCATCACTTGTATTCCAAAGATTTCCTCCACCTGTATCCCAAAGAATCCTTTCACCTGCATCCCACAGATTCCCTCTACATGTCCCACATGTATCCCAGAGATTTCCTTCACCTGCATCCCAAAAATTCCCTCCACACATCCCACCTGTACCCAAGACATTCCATCCACATGTCCAACCTGCATCCCAAAAATTCTTTCCACCTGCATCCCAAAGATTTCCTTCACCTGCATCCCAAAGATTCCCTCTTCATGTCCAACCTGCATCCCAAAAATTCCCATAACCTGCATCCCAGAAATTCCTATCACCTGGATCCTAAAAATTCCCTCCACACATCCCACCAGCATTCCAAAGATTCCTTTCACCTCCATCCCAAAGATTTCCTTCATCTGCATCCCACAAATTCCCTTCATCCCAAAGATTTCCTTCACCTCCATCCCAAAGATTCCCTTCACCTCCATCCCAAAGATTTCTTTCATCTGTATCCCACAGATTCTCTTCATCCTCATCCCAAAGATTCCCTTCACTCCCATCCCCCAGGGATCCCACTCCCACTCCACACCCTCAGCAGGAAATTCCCAATCTCCATGTCCCAGCTCCCAGGGATTCTCTGCCCCAGCCCAGTTCCAGCCAAGCCTGGAGCTCCTCACCCTTTTTTTGGGTTTTGGATCCCCCCAAACCTCACCTGGGGGGTTCAAACACCCCAGAGCCGCCTTCACCCCACAGCTGCTCGGCCTCGGAGAGTCCCAGTCCCAGCTGAGCACAAGGGACCCCAGAAAAACCAAAATTAAAAATAATCCCATGGAAAGAGGGGCTTTAAAATGCTCCTCTTCCCAGGAATGCCAGCAAACCCTAAATTAAAAATAATCCCACTGAAAAAGCAGTTTTAACATTCTCCTCTTCCTGGGGACACCAACAAACCCCCAAATTAAAATTAATCCCACTAAAAGAGCAGCTTTTAAATGCTCCCCTTCCTGGAGACCTCAGAAAAACTCAACATTAAATATAATCCCACTGAAAAAGCAGTTTTAAGGTGCTCTCCTTCCCAGGGATGTCAGCAAACCCCAAAATTAAAAATAATCTCACTAAAAGAGCAGCTTTTAAATGCTCCACTTCCTGGGGACCCCAGCAAAGCCTAAAATTAAATATAATCCTACTGAAAAAGTGGGTTTAAGGTGCTCTCCTTCCTAGGGATGCCAGCAAACCCCAAAATTATTAACAATCCCACTGAAAAAGCAGTTTTAACATTCTCCCCTTCCTGGAGACCCCAAAAAACCCCAAAATTAAAAATAATCCCACTGAAAAAAAAGGTTTTAAGGTGCTCTCCTTCCCAGGGACATCACCAAACCCCCAAATTAAAACCACTGAGCTTCACCGTGCTCCCTTCCCGGCGGCACAAACCCTTCCCCTGCAGCCCAGAAATGAAAATTAAACGTAATTTAAACCCCTGCAGCACATGAGAACTTCACTGCTGCTCCATCTGCCCCGGGCAGGGCTGCCAGGGCACCGATCCCACCCCGGAATAATGGACATTTCGGCAGGGAGACAAAAAGTCCAGAAATTCCCCTCAGGACATCTCCCAGCCTGGGATAAACTTCACTGCGAGGACAGATTTAGGGAGAGGGGAGGATTTGGGTGGAAGTAAAAAAAGCAAGGCAGGAGTTGAGCTTGGCCAAAAGAGGAAAAAAAGGATTAAAACAAAATAAAAATTGGGATTTTTGGTGTGTTGGGAAAGGAGAAGTGGCGGTTCTGCCACGGGAGGGACGCAAATCAGATGATGGTGGTGAAAAATTGTGTCAAGAAAAACTGTCCTGAGCCTGCCCGCGGTTGTCAAAGGCTGGTTGCTATTTTTAACAGCACAAAAGCCTCTGAAAATCAAAAAGAAAAGGGAAAAAAAAAAAAAAAGAGAGAGAAAAAAGTATTGTATCAGTGTCACCGGGATGGATCCCGCACCGAATCCAATTGAACCGAGAGGAAATTCAGGAATTACAAACTGGAGTTATCGGCTCGGAGGAGGGGAGGAAAAAAAAATTAAAAATCACATTAACCGAGCTAATTCTCCTTTTTTTCACTCCTCAAATCCATCCCTCTCGCTTTTCCTGGGGACTCCAGCGCTCCCCGAGGTGCTGGGGGATGGCACCGAGATTCCAGCTCGGATTTTTCCTGGGCAGCATCACCGCAGCAAATCATCAATCGGAGGTGGGACCGGAGGATTTTTGTTTATTCGCCTTTTCCGCCCCCGAACCGCTCCTGCTGCAGCTCCCGCCTTCTCCTCGCCCTGAACTTTGCGTTTCGCTGCTCGGATCGGATTTTTCAGCTCTCGAGGGGTGAAAAAATCCCGAATTGTCCCCAAATCTGCGCTCGCAGCCCCCGCTGTGATGTCGCTGTGGAGGTGACAAGGTTTGTCCCAGCAAAGCGACAAAGAGTTCAGCGCTGTCCCCGCTCTCTGCTCGTGCGCTATCGCGACAGTGTCGCGGTGTTTGTGCCTCTCCAACCCCCCGCGTGTGGCACCGGACGAGTTCTCCTGCCCGGAGCCATCCTGTCCCCAGTCCGGGTGTCCCCAAGCCGGGTGTCCCTGTCCCCAAGCCGGGTGTCCCCTGTCCCCAAGCCGGGTGTCCCCAAGCCCGGTGTCCCCTGTCCCCAAGCCGGGAGTCCCTGTCCCCGTCGGGACACCTGGAAGGGCGGGTGGGATGTACCGAGGTGTCGCCTGTCCTGTGGGGAGGTGGGGACAAGGGACAGGGACGGGGATGGGGGACAGGGACGGGGGACGAAGAGCTGGCGACAAACAGGACCCCAAACCGCCCCGAGCAGGTCACAGCCGTGTCCCCCCCAGCCCCA
Organism: Catharus ustulatus; assembly: GCF_009819885.2. Taxonomy (NCBI): domain Eukaryota; kingdom Metazoa; phylum Chordata; class Aves; order Passeriformes; family Turdidae; genus Catharus; species Catharus ustulatus. Next base: position 2,620,873 of record NC_046245.1, read on the forward strand.
GACACGCGTGGCTGTGTCCGTGTGTCCCTGCACACCCTGGGGACACCCCCGGGCTGCCCCGTGTCCCCAACCCTAAATCCCCCGGTGGGGACCGCGTGGAGCTCCGGGACCAAAACTCCCGGTGGGGTTGCGGGACGGGATTAACCCCTGCGCTGCCGGACGGGATTAACCCCTGCGCTGCCGCTCCCCGGGGCTGCGGGACGGGATTAACCCCTGCGCTGCCGCTCCCCGGGACTCCGAGGGGGAGCTCGGAGCGGAGTTCGCAGCCCTGAACTTTGCCAGGGCTGAGCGGGGCCGGACCCCGCGCTCCTGAGCCCCTTTTCCCTTCTTCTCCTCAAGCCGAGGGGTCTGGGGGGATTCTCCCGGTGGAGTCCCCCAGTCGCGACCCCCGAGCGTGTTCCCTGACCCCCGAGGGTGTTCTGTGACCCCCGAGGGTGTTCTGTGACCCCCGAAGATGTTCCCCGACCCCCGAGAGTGTTCTGTGACCCACGAGGGTGTTCTGTGACCCACGGGGATGTTCCCCGACACATGAGGATGTTCCCCGACCCCCGAGGGTGTTCTGTGACCCCCGAAGATGTTCCCCGACCCCCGAGGGTGTTCCCCGACCCCCGGGGCCGTGTCGGTGCCCCCCGGCCGCACTCACGGCTCCGCTGCGCTGCTGCGCTCAGCCCCGGTCCCGGTGCCAGTCCCGGTGCCAATCCCGGTGCTGCCGGTGCCGGTCCCGGTACCAATCCCGGTGTCGGTGCCGGTCCCGGTGCCGGTCCCGGTGTTCCCGGTGCGGGCTCCGCCGCCGCCGCGCCCGCTCAGGTCCGCTCCATGTCCCCAGCGCCTCCGGTGGGAGCTGCCCCGGCGCCGGGCGGAGAGAGGGAGCGAGGAGGAGGAGGAGGAGGAGGAGGGAGGAGGAGGAGGAGGAGGAGGAGGAGGGACACCGGTCCAGCCAGCCAGCGAGCGGCTCCGGGGCCGTCCCTGGTCGCCGTCCCCTCCCCTCGAGACCCCCGCGTGTGGCAGCGCCGGCGGCTCCCACGCTCTGCCCGGAGCCCCCGAGACCCCCAAAGGCTGCGGAGCCACTCGGAGGGGTCTGGGGGACACCCTGAGACCCGCCGGGGCCAGCACCCCGGACCCCCCTCGCTCCCAGCTGGGGATGGAGCCCTGCCTGGATTTTGGAGAGCCCAACCCACACTGAGGGGAGAATCCCCAAAATCACCGACAGACCCCAAATCCACCTTCCAACTTGCCAGATCAACCCCAAGTTTTGCTCCCCTTGAGAATCCCCGACCAATCCAACTCCTGCCCGATTCCCCCACCCCAGAAATTCCAGAAATTCGGGGAAGGAGCCGTGAGACGCTCCCTGCTCGTACCTGGGAGGGCAAAGGTGGAAACCTCACCTGGGCACGCCAGGTGGGGAACAAAGGGGGATCGTGGTGCCCGGCAGCCCTGGCACAGCTTTGCCCTGGATGCCAGCCCGGCCCCATTGTGAATGGCAGCCCGAGTGGAACGGTCCCATTGTGGGAATTCTTCCCACTCCCCTGCTCGCCAGCTGGGCTCGTGGCCAGCGTGGAAACTTCCTGATGCCCCAAATCAATCATCAATCATCCCCTGGTCCTATAAACACCTCCCTGAGCTCGCCTGTACCTCCCTTGGAAACTCTCGGGTTGGGGATTTTTAGAGAGTTTTATTGATTATAACCCCCCAAAAATCCCCAGGTTCCTCCAGGTGCAGCCTTTGCCTGCTGGGAATCCCAAAAAGGGATTTCCCCTTTTCCAATCCCAAAAGGAATTGGATTAATTTCATCATTAAATCATAATTTTAAGGAAAACTCACGGAATCTCTTTCAGATATTAAAATACTCAAGGATTAAGAGCTGCTAAACCTTTTTTTTTTTAAACCACCTCGTTTTTGTCCCATGGAGCAAGGGGAACAACTGGGACAGACGGACAGCTGGACACACGGACACCATTCCCACACACATTTTGTGATGGAAAACCGGGAGTTCTGCTGGATCCAGGAGGATTTTCCTGCTCAGGATCTCCCCACGTGCCTCATCCCTGCCGGGAATTCCATCACCCACCTCCCCCAGGGAACGCAAACCCTGCCAGGGGAGCCGGGCTGCAGCTGGGGAGGGAGAGGGGGTGGCCAGTGTTGACAAGGAGCCTTTTTTTTTCCTGCCGTGAAACCTTTAAAATGTTGTGTCAACACGGAAGGGTTGTTTATGTTTCACCAGCCGGGAAAGTTCCCATTGACTCCGGGCTCTTTCCTCCCCCACACCGTTATTTTCTTCCCTGGGAATTTCTTTTTTTTTTTTTTTTTTTCCATGTGGGATTTTTTTGTTTTGTTTTTTTTGTTTTTTTCACCCAAAGGCAGCAGAGAAGAGATGGCGCTGCTGGGATTTGGGGTTTGGATTTGGGGTTTGGATTTGGGGTTTGGATTTGGGGTTTGGATTTGGGGTTTGGATTTGAGGTTTGGATTTGGGGTTTGCCCACCCCCTGGGCACCCACTCCCACTCCCAGCCCTCTCCCTGTCCCCATTAATGGGAAGGAGCAGAGCAAAGAGCTGGGATAAATTCCCATCCTCACCCTGAGGGTTTAACAGGAAATGGGGGAAGGGGGCTGCACCCACAGACCCCAAACCCTAAAGGGGCTCGGTGGAACATTCCCACTGAAATCAGTGAAACATTCCCACTGAAATCAGTGAAACATTCCCATTAGAATCAATGGAATATTCCCATTAAAATCAATTAAATATTCCCATTACACTCAGTAAAACATTCCCACTAAAACCAGTGAAACATTCCCACTAACACCAGTGAAACATTCCCATTAAAATCAATGGAATATTCCCATTAAAATCAATTAAATATTCCCATTACACTCAGTGGAACATTCCCATTAAAACCAGTAGAACATTCCCACTAAAACCAGTGAAACATTCCCACTAACACCAGTGAAACATTCCCATTAAAATCAATGGAATATTCCCATTAAAATCAATTAAATATTCCCATTACACTCAGTGAAACATTCCCACTAAAACCAGTAGAACATTCCCATTAAGACGAGTAGAACATTCCCATTTAAACCAGTGAAACATTCCCATTAAAACCAGTAAAACATTCCCATTTAAACCAGTAGAACATTCCCACTAAAACCAGTGAAACATTCCCATAAAACCAGTAGAACATTCCCATTAAAACCAGTAGAACATTCCCATTAAAACCAGTAAAACATTCCCATTAAGACCAGTAGAACATTCCCACTAAAACCAGTAGAACATTCCCATTAAAACCAGTAGAACACCCCACTAAACCAGTGAAACATTCCCATTAAAACCAGTAAAACATTCCCATTAAAACCAGTAAAACATTCCCCTATTCCCATTCCCAGCTGCAGGAACCGAGGCCCGAGGGGACGGGACAGGGGCAGCTCCCGCCCCGTTGGGGACAGCTCGTCCCAGTGCCACCCCTGGCACGGGCAGTGTCCCCAAAGCCACCTCTGTGTCACCCCACAGGTGGGAGGGGACGGGAGCTGCTGTCCCCAAAGTGGACAGGGACACAATTCCCGAAGGGGACCCGCACCACGGAGCCAAAAATGAAAAAGAGGGAGCGGGAGCTTTGTTGGGATCACCATGGCAACAGCGGGGCCCGAGCGGACTTTCACTTTCCTTTCCTTCCTCGGTGGCCTCGGTGGCCCCGGGGCTGGTGGCCGTGCCCGCCGGGTCCCCCCAGTGCCACCCACACTGCCAGGACCTGCCGGGCACTGCCAGGACCTGCTGGGCACTGTCAGGACCTGCTGGGCACTGCCAGAACCTTCTGGACATTTCCAGGACCTGTTGGGCACTGCCAGGACTTGCTGAGCACCCCCAGGACCTGCTGGGCACTGCCAGAACCTTCTGGACATTTCCAGGACCTTCTGGGCATCCCCAGGACCTGCTGCACATCCCCAGGGCCTGCTGGGCACTGCCAGGACCTGTTGGGCACTGCCAGGACCTGCTGGACACTCTCAGAACATTCTGGACATCCCCAGGACCTGCAGGGCACTGCCAGGACCTGCCGGGCATCCGCAGGACCTGTTGGGCATCCCCAGGACGTTCTGGACATTTCCAAGACCTGCTGGGCACTGCCAGGACCTGCTGGGCACCCACAGGACCTGCTGGACATTTCCAGAACATTCTGGTCATCCCCAAGACCTGCTGGACACTCTCAGAACATTCTGGACATCCCCAGGACCTGCTGGGCACTGCCAGGACCTGCTGGTCACTCTCAGAACCTTCTGGACATCCCCAGGACACCCTCAGGACCTGTTGGTGACTCCCAGGACACCCCCAGGAGCACAGGCACGAGGTGCCAGCATGCAGACGGTGGCACTGCCACTGTCGCTGTCCTTTCAGACGGGTCCCGCTCATCTCCTGCTCCCACCTGGCTGCACCTGGGCGCGGTGGCCGCCTTGGCTCGCAGCCTCCCGTCCCTCGGGCAGCCCGGCCGGGCTCCCCCCGCACCAGGAAACCGGGACAATGCAGCAGGGGAGGGGACAATGGCAGCAGGGCAGGGGGCAGGAGCAGGGGGCACGGCGGGGACAGGCACGGCCAGCGCTCGCTTTCCTTTTCCCGAGCCCCCCGCCCTGCGGGCAGCGCTCGGAGCCAGCGCGGCTGAGCCCGGCCCGGCCCGGCCCGGAGCTGCCCCGGCTCTGAGTCACGGAACGGCCGCACACAATGGGCTCGGAGCGGGCAAAGAGGCTGGAGCAGAGCCGGGCTGGCTTCCGGCACGGAAACAGAGTTATTGTTCGGGAATGGGAACGGGAATGGGAACGGGAACGGGAATGGGAATGGGAACGGGAATGGGGATGGGAATGGGAACGGGAATGGGAATGGGGATGGGAATGGGAATGGGGAATGGGGAATGGGGATGGGAACGGGAATGGGAATGGGGATGGGAATGGGAATGGGGATGGGAATGGGAATGGGAATGGGAACGGGCTGAGTGGCTCAGTGTGCTGGGAATGGGCACGGGAACAGGAATAGGAATGGGAATGGGTTGAGTGGCTCACCACGCTGGGAACAGGAACGGGAACGGGAATGGGAACAGGAACAGGTCAAGCGACTCACCACGCTGGGAACGGGAATGGGAACGGGCACAGGCTGAGCGGCTCACCACACTGGGAACGGCACCACGGGACCCCCAGAGGGGTCCCCACAGCCTGCGGGGTTCCTGGGTCCCCTCAGCCAGTCCTGGGTCCCCTCAGACATTCCCATGTCCCTGCAGCCAGTCCCGTGTCCCTGCAACTAGCTCCGTGTCCTCTCAGCCAGTCCCATGTCCCTCAGCTGTTCCTGTGTCCCCACAGAACAGCAGGACCCTCGGAGGGGTCCCACAGCCAGCCCTGTGTCCCCTCAGTCATTTCTGTGTCCTCACAGCCAGTCCTGTGTCCCGAAAGCACAGCAGGATCCTCGGAGGGGTCCCTGCAGCCAGTCCCGTGTTCCTGCCCTGTGTCCCACCCGTGAGAATCCCGGGATGATGCAGTGAAGGCGCTGCCACTGCCCACGAGGTCACTGCCACCACCCCCAGGTGCCATCAGCTGCTGTGGTGGCACTGGCCACCTTCCAGCACCCAATTCCATCTTCCACCACCCCAGTTCCACCTTCCAGCACTTCAATTCCAGTTTCCAGCACCCCAAATTCCAGTCGGACTCCTGGCTCGTCCCATCCCTGCCCACCCTGAGGGTCCCCACCGTGTGTCCCCCTCGGCGTGTGACACCGCTTGTGCCAACCCTGCCGGGGACATCGAGCTCCACACGGGGATCCCGCGGGGTTTGGGCACCTCCGGGACTCAATTCCCGACCTGCTCTTCAGGCAGGGACAGGGAGGGACAGGGACCAGCCCAGCCACACACGCGGCACTGAGGCAAAGCCACCGCGGGACGGGACACAGCCAGGCTGGCACTGTCCCCACAGCCGTGCCCGCGCCGCGGGGCAGGGGCGGCAGCGGGACACGGGGGGTGATGCTGAGATGGAGAGGGACAGAGGGACAGCGGGAGGGACAGAGGGACAGAGAGACAGCGGGAGGGACAGAGGAATAGCGGGAGGGACAGAGGGACAGCAGGAGGGACAGAGACACAGAGACAGCGGGAGGGACACAGGGACAGAGAGAGGGAGAGAGGGGCAGCAGGAGGGACAGAGGGACAGAGGGACGGCAGGAGGGACAGAGGGACAGCAGGAGGGACACAGGGACAGCAGGAGGGACACAGGGACAGAGAGACAGAGAGAGGGACACAGGGACAGCAGGAGGGACACAGGGACAGAGAGACAGAGAGAGGGACACAGGGACAGCAGGAGGGACAGAGGGACAGCAGGAGGGACAGAGGGACAGCGGGAGGGACAGAGGGACAGCAGGAGGGACAGAGGGACAGCGGGAGGGACACAGGGACAGCGGGAGGGACACAGGGACAGCGGGAGGGACAGAGAGCAGCCGGACCACACAGCGGGCCCGGAGGGGGCAGCGGGGCCGAGCTGAGCCCCGACCTCCCCCGGGGCCCGGGCCCGGCGCTGTCGCTTCAAAGGCGACACTGGGGCTGTCCCCGGGGTGTCACCCTCCGCCAGCCCGGCTCCGCCGGGGTCCCGCTGCCACCCACGGCCCCTCGGGCTCAGCCCCTCTCAGGGGCTTTTCTTGTCCCCCCGCCTTTGTTTTCTATTTAGTGCTTTTGTTCCCCCCTCTTTGGTGCTTTGTTCCAGCCCGTCCTTTGTTCCGACGCCTTTGGTTTCTCTTCCCTTTGATGCTTTGTCACTCCCTTCATCTTGGTGCTTTTCTTTCCCCCCCTTTTCTTTTTTTCTATTTTGTTTTGTTGGGTTTTTTTGTTTTTTAAGCTGGCTCTTAGGTTTTTTAGGTTTTGTTAGGGTTTTTTTTGTTTTTTCTCTCCTGGCCGCTCTGCTCTTGGCATTTTTCTCCTTTCTCCTGCCTCGTCCACTCCTCGGGTCACATGGACGCGGCCCGGATTGTCTCCAAATCCCCGCTTGTGTTGTTTTGGTGCCTGCATTTCCCTGCCTTTATGTCCTTTTTTTTTCTTAAGAGACTCTCAGCGATTTCTTCTCGGGGCTGCCGAGGGAAGCGGGGAGGGGGTCGGGGTTTAATTAATTAGCGAGTGTAATCTTTAGCTGCGGGATGTGCGGAGCGTCATTACGGCTGTCATTAGGGTGTTAAGGGTTAGCGAGGGTTTAAACACCAGCTAATTGCAACCGAGAGCTCCCGACTCCGCACTAAAAATTCCAACGGGAAGAGCCGGGCTTGGGTTTTTGGGGAGAATTGGGAGAAATTCCCCACAGGGAAGATGAAGCCCCCAAGGGGTTGATGGGAGCAAGGAGTGCGTTTATGTTTCCCTTTAAAAAAGTCCCAAAATCAGGGGGATTAAATGTCATTTTTGGCACTGTAGAATCAGCCCAGGATGCCAGGGGAGGAGGATGAAGAGGGTGAAACTCCCGGGGGTGGCGATTTTTCCCTGCTTCCATCACCCAGAGGAACCCTCAGGACACGGGAATTCGGTGGGAACCGGGACGGACGAACTCGGGCAGGGCACGGAGCAGCGGCGGTGCCACGGAGGGGACAAGGGACAGGGACTCGAATGTGCCACAACCGCCCCCGAGGAGCGCGTCAGCCCCGGACACGTGCGCGGAGCCACCGCAAGATCAGATACCGGGATTCGGGAGCCGTTTTTAAACCCAGAACGGCTCCGAGCTCGTGTTCTCTTTGATTTCAGCTCCCCAAACCTCCCCCCGCGCCCCCAGGCTCACAGCGGGCACTGCCGAGATGTCGCACCACCCCCAAAAAACCGAGCTCAGGATCCTCTTTCAGGCACCCCGAACCCCCCCATCCCGCAGGTTTCGAGCAGCTGGCGCTGCTCCCCAGCTGTTGAGGGGAGGAAACAGCCAAAATAGCAACAGGATGTGCCCCCAGATAAGGTGATCGATATCAGAAAGCGCCGCTCGTTCGAGCCCGAGCTGAGCCCAGCTGCTCGAGATGGGCCCCGATAGGGACAGCCCGACACCCCGAATTTCTCCTGTCCCAGCTCGTTTTGGTAACGCTCTGACGTCCTCCGGGTTTTGGAGGGGAGGGGGTGGATTTGAGAGGGGGAGAAAAGGGCAGGAGGGTTGCGGGGGCTGGATGTGCCAAAAGAGGGGTCTGGGTGCTGCCAGCACACCCCAAAAGTGCCGTGGGGGGGAAGCGTGACCCTGCACGGCATTCCTGGGACGAGCCAGGCAGCGGGAGACAGCTGGGAATGTTCCAGAGGAGGAATTTTTTTTTTTTTGGGGAAACAGCTGGATGAGACCTCCACGATGCCACACATCGGCGCGGGCACAGCCGGAGCTCTCCATGGGGGAGCAGCCTCCAGCCGGGGCTCATCCAAGGGCGAGCAGTTCCAGGGGATGGGCACACGCAGGGGGGACACAGAGCGGCCCCAAACGCTTCCAGCCGGCCCCAATCCCACAAGGAAAATCGGGAGCTGCCCGCATGCCCTAACTGAGGCTGCAGCAGTGCCAAAACCTGAGCCAGGACACCCCCAGGACACCCCAAGGGACACCCCCAGGGACATCCTCAGAGCCGTGACCCGCACATTGTCCCCCCCAAACTGTGCCACCGCCGCGTGTCACCGCCCCCGGGTGATTTTTTCCTTAGCCCAGAGGTGCCAGGGAGCGGTGCCAGCCTCGCCCGAGGGCTCCCAGCCCAGCCAGCACCTTCAGAGCTTGAAAAGCAAAGCGCTCCGAACAAAAGGAGCCGGCCAAACCCATCCCGCAGGTCTGCCCGGTGCCGCGGCCTCGCTGTTCAAATGCAAACTCGTCCCCATAAACCCTGGATTGTCCATCCTAAAAACCCCGGGGGCTCCCGCTGAGCCAGAACCCGGCCTGGTGGCACCGGCTGATGCCACCAGCTCCCCCGGCATTGTCACCAAATCCCGTCCTCCAAAGGGCTCAACCTGTTTTGATGGCAGAGCTGGCACCGGGAAGGCTAAAAAAAAAAAAGAAAAAAAAACCCCAAACCACCCTGATCTCTGTATCTGCAGCCATGCAAGGAATATTGTTCAGCGCAGCACAAAAGCATCCCTGAAAATAGAAGCGCCAGGGCCAGGCCTGCCAGTGGCTGTGTGAGATAACGTCTACTTGCAAACAGTGTGTCTTTGTGCCGCTGTCACTGTCCCCATTGTTCAGGAGCCTATTGCCTCGGGGATATTGTTCCCTCCTTTTGTCTCAGCCCGGCTCCTTTTTGTTTGACTTTACTTTACCATTTCATTCCTCTCCTTTGTGCCGCCGTTCTTGCTTTTGTCTCTCTCTCTCTCTCTCTCTCTCTTTGCCTTTTCTCTCGCTGATTTGTATTTAGCGATTGTTCCCGGCTCGTTGCGAGCACAAAGTGCTCCGGGCTCTTTTCTCACTCCATTCATTCCCTATTCAGGTGCGTTTGTTTGCCCGTAGGTACCGGCAGGAGCGGGGTTTGAGGGGGATGAGGGATTTTTTTGGGGTCCTGGAGGCTGCTGGTGGCCTTTGGGGACAGCCAGGTCCTCGTGTCCCCCCCATCCCAGTGACAAAAAAAGGACAAATGAGAGCCCAGGTGGTCACAGAGGAGAGGCCGAGGATGGTGACAGGGACACAGGGAGGTGACCTCGGATCCCCAGAGCGCTCCCGACCATGGAAGTGGCGGTGGCAGCACAGCCCTGGCTCTGCACCACGCCTGGATTTTGGGAGGCACAAGGAGAGAATTCCAGGGCCTCTCCCACACCCTCCCGGAGGGACCCTGGGGGTGGCAGGGCGGGCACCACCCACCCATCCCCCGGCTGGGACAGCGGGGACATCGGGGACAGAGGGGGGGAATCAACATCCACCCCACAGCCAGAGCGGGCTGGAGGTGGCCCCGGGGACATCGGGGGGGATTCAACATCCACCCCACAGCCAGAGCGGGCTGGAGGTGGCCCCGGGGACATCGGGGGGGATTCAACATCCACCCCACAGCCAGAGCGGGCTGGAGGTGGCCCCGGGGACAGCGGGGAGCGGCTCTGAGGCTCCAAACCCCGCAGGATTGGGGACACCCCCTGCCCCCCACCCCCTGCAAGCTCCAGGGCGGGCTCGTTCCCAACGCCACGAGGAGGAGGAGGAGGAGGAGGAGGAGGAGGAGGGCTCGGATTCCCCAGGAACCCTTCAGGGCGAGCTGACAAGTGGCCACCCCCGGAGACAACAAAGCCCCGCTGTTCTCCGGGCACGGCCCGCGTGACCCGACGGGACTTTTTTCCATCCCCTCCCCTCCGCCAAAACCCCGAGGATGGAATGGAAACCTCCTCTACGAGAACGGGGGGACCCCCCAGACTCACCCCGGCTCCGAGGCACCGAGCGGGACCCGGGGCTGCGAGCGGCGAGCGCGGAGGCTCTCGGGGCCAGCGGGAGCCCCCCGGCCCCAGCCGGTCCCGGGGCCGCGGGGGGGGCGTGCCTGGGAATGGAGGGAGAGGACTGAGGGCCATTGTCTCATTGTTCGGGCTTCAAAGGACAATGGGCCATTGTTGTCCCTGGGGATGCCATTGTTTGCTTTCCCTGCAGATCCCGGCAGCGCACGGAGCTTTGCCGAGGGCCGGCTCCGTGTGTGGGACAGCGCGGAGCAGCCGGGCTGGAATGTTTGTGTCCCCCACTCGCTCTTTTCTGCTCTCCTGGAAAGGATCGGGGGGGGTGGGAGCAGCCAAAAAACCCCCCAGACCCCGCGGGGATCATCCCCCACCCTCCATCCCTGCGCGTTCCAAAATCCCAGCCGGGATTTGGGTGGGAAACGAAGCTTCTGCCTCCAGGAGCATCCACCCGGCAATATCCCGGAACCCCAAAATCTCCCCCAGATCTGGGGGTTCGGCTCCTCCAGAGCCAGGAAAAGCGCTGGGAGGGACGGCCCGGCCCGGGGAGCTCCGGTGCCGCAGCTCGGGGTTGATTCCTGCGGCTGTTCCCGCTGGAAAATTAAATTGGGGCTGGGGGAGGGGGGACAGCAGAATTCCAGGAGCAGGGATGGAGCAGAAATCCAGGAGCAGAGAAGGAGCAGGATAGGATTAGGGAATTAGTATAAGAATTTCAGGAGCAGGGAAAGAGAGGGGAAGGAACAGAATTCTAGATTTAGGGAAGGAGCAGAATTTCAGGAGCAGGGAAGGAAGAGAATTCCAGGTTTAGGGAAGGAACAGAGTTCCAGGAGCAGGGAAGGAACAGAACTCCAAGAGCAGGGAAGGAGCAGGGAAGGAGTAGAATTCCAAGAGTAGGGAAAAAACAGAATTCCAGGAGCAGGGAAGGAAGAGAATTCCAGGAGCAGAATTTCAGGAGCAGGGAAGGAAGAGAATTCCAGGAGTAGGGAAAAAACAGAACTCAAAGAGCAGGGAAGGAACAGAATTCCAGAAGCAGAATTCCAGGTTTAGGGAAGGAGCAGAATTCAAAGAACAGAATTCCAGGAGCAGAATTCAAGGAGCAGAATTCCAGGAGCAGAGAAGAAGCAGGATAGGAGTAGAGAATTAGTACAAGAATTTCAGGAGCAGGGAAAGAACAGAATTCCAGGAGCAGGGAGGGAATAGAATTCCAGGAACAGAATTCCAGGTTCAGGGAAGGAAGAAAATTCTAGGTTTAGGAAGGAGCAGAATTCAAGGAACAGAATTTCAGGAGCAGAATTCCAGTCCCAAATCGGCGGGGGGGAGAGGGATAAACCCAGCCTGGAGAGGCCCAGATTAAGCTCAGTTTAAAAGAAAAAAAGAAAAGAAGGTGAACCTGAGCCCAGGCTGCGCTGTGGGTGCGATAATCCCGGATAATCCCGGGAATTCCCACCAGGAGACGAGACCCGGCTCTGCCTCTCCAGCGCCTCCAAGGCGAATTCGTGCCAAAGAGGATTTTTTTTTTTTTTTTGTGGGAGGTGAGGGATCAATAGGAGCGCTTTGGGGTGGATTTGGGATCTGCTGCCTCCGAGCTGATCCTGCTGGAGATCCCAGAGGGATCATGGCAGTGTCCCCATTCCCAGGGGTCCCACAGGGACACAGGTGCCACCCCTGGGCACCGTCCCTTGGAATTCCGTCAGCTCCGGGGGGATCCCGGGATTCTGGGGGGTTCCCGGGGCGATTCCAGGGGGATCCCGGCTCTCCATCCCCTCCCGCCGCCATCCTGCGGTGGTGGCAGTGCCTGAGGACAGGGGGAGGTGACACAAACCGGGCTGGTGGCAGCGGTGACAAAGCTGCGGCTCTGCCACTCCCAGATCGTGATTTACACACCTGGGGTGACACCCCCAAACCCCCAAACCCTCCCCCCGATTTCCTCTCCCACCCCTCCCTCCCCTGCTCCCGTCTTATCTCATTTCCTCCCCACCAGTCCCGGCCCCAGTGATTGATTGGGCTCCTGGCTGATAAGGGCTCTCTGATAAGAGCCCCCGAACGGATTTTCGGGCCCAGCTGTCCCCGAACCCCTCTGGGGGAGGCTCCGGGGCCGTCACCGCCCCCAGCGGGGACCGAGGGGTGACAAAGCCGGGAGGTGGCACCTGTGCCACGGCCGGGAGGGCTGGGAGTGCCCTGAGTGCTGAAATCCCAAATTCTGGAGGGCTGGGAGTGCCCTGAGTGCCGAATTCCCAAATTCTGGAGGGCTGGGAGTGCCCTGCCTGCTGAATTCCCAAATTCTGGAGGGCTCTCCTTGCTGAAATCCCAAATTCTGGAGGGATGGGAGTGCCCTGGCTGCTGAAATCCCAAATCCAGGAGGATTGGGAGTGCCCTGACTGCCGAATTCCCAAATTCTGGAGAGCTCTCCTCACTGAATTCCCAAATTTTGGAAAGCTGTCCCAAATTCAGGAGGGCTGGGTGTGCTCTCCTTGCTGAATTCCCAAATTCTGAAGAGCTGAGTGTGCTCTCTTTGCTGAATTCCCAAATTTAGGAGAGCTGTCCCCACTGAATTCCCAAATCTAGGAGATCTGGGTGTGCTCTCCCTGCTGAATTCCCAAATTTTGGAGAGCTCTCCTTGCTGAATTCCCAAATTTTGCAGAGTTGGAAGTGCCCTCCCCACTAAATTCACAAATTTAGGAGATGTGGGTGTGCCCTCCCTGCTGAATTCCCAAATTCTGGAAAGCTGGGTGTGCTCTCTTTGCTGAATTCCCAAATTTAGGAGAGCTGTCCCCATGAATTCCCAAATTTTGGAGGGCTGGGAGTGCCCTGCCAGCTGAAATCCCAAATTCTGGAGAGCTCTCCTTGCTGAATTCCCAAATTTAGGAGATCTGGGTGTGCCCTGCCTGCTGAAATCCCAAATTCTGGAGAGCTGTCCTCACTAAATTCCCAAATTCAGGAGGGCTGGGTGTGCTCTCCCCACCCAATTCCCAGATTCCCACATTTTGGGGCATCCCAAATTGTAAAATTGTGAATAGAATCCCATAAAATCTCACCCCACAAGATCCTTCAGGGATGAACAACACCCCAGGTGCCCCTGGAAGGGAGTGGAGCAATCCCAGTAAAACCAGTCTGGCTGGGAATGGGAACTGGGATGAAAATTCCCTAAAGGACCAGACAGGAAATTCCTGAGTGCCAGAGAGAGGGAAAAAAAAAACCCAAAAAATTCCCAAAAGCCCCAGAAAAAGGGGGGGAAAAGAGGAAAATGGGGTCTGGGGGCTCCCCCTGCATTCCAGGATTCAGGATTTGATCCCTCCAGAGCTCAGATATTCCAGTTTTAGGGAAAAGGAATTTTTTTTTTCCATAAATCCCACACTGAGAAAACCCAAAGGTGCCCCCAGCTTTTGGATTTGGGTTTTGTGGGAGCTGGGAAAAGGGAAAATTCTGCCTGGAAAAGGGGAGGGAATGGGAATTGCCATCCCTGGGGTCACATCCAGGATTTTGGGGTTTTTCAGGAATTTCTTTCCCAGAGTTGCTCAAGCCCCTCCCAGCCCTGCCCGGAGCAAAAGGAAATTCCGAGCCCGCAGCTCCCCCTTCTGTCCGGAGCCCTCTGGAAGGGTTTTGGTGTTCTGGAAGGAATTTGGGATGATCCAGGGACAATTCCCACAGAATTTTACAGAATTTTCACAGAATTCCCAAAGAATTTCACAGAATTCCTGAAGAATTCCCACAGAATTCCCAAAGAATTTCAAAGAATTCGTGCAGAATCTCCCAGAACTCTCAAAGAATTCCCACAGAATCTCACAGAATTCCCAAAGAATTGAATAGAATTCCTGAAGAATTTCACAGAATTCTCACAGAATTCCTCAAGAATTTCACAGAATTCCCAAAGAATTTAAAATAATTCCTGCAGAATCTCCCAGAACTCCCAAAGAATTCCTGCAGAATTTCATAGAATTTCCAAAGAATTAAATAGAATTCCTGAATAATTTTACAGAATTCCCAAAGAATTTCACAAAATTCCCACAGAATTCCCAAAGAATTTCACAGAATCTTCTCAGAATTTTCTCAGAATTCTCACAGAATTTCACAGAATTCCCACTTGGAAATGCTGGAGAGGAAAAAAACCCCGAGGCTGGGAAAGGATTTCTTGGGGGGAAAAAAGAGATTTGATTTTTGGGATAGAGAGATTGATTTTGGGAAAAAGAAAAAAAAAAAAAGGATTTTTTTTTAATTTTGGGAAGAAGGAATTTGTTTTTAGGGAAAAGGGATTGATTTGGAAAAGGATTTTTGAAGAAAAGGGATTTGCTTTGGGAAAAGGGGATTGATTTAGGGAAAAAAAGGATTATTTTTGGGAAGGGATTTTTTTTTTGGGAAGAAGGGACTGGTTTGGGGAACAGGGATTTGTTTTGGGAAGATGGGATTGGTTTTAGGTGATTTATTTATTATTATTTCAGGAATTTCTTTCTCCCCTCCCCGAGGCTCAACCCCCACCCCCAGATTTTATAAAAAAAACCCCAAAACAACCAAAAAACCATTTTTATTCCCAAATAAACCCCAAACTACAAAAGAGAAACCCCAGGGGAGGTTGGGACGTGCAGCTGTGGCTCCTCCTGCCCCATCCCAGACATCCCAAACATCCCAGCCTAGCTGGAGACGCTCTGCAGCAGGGTGATGTTGTCTCCCTTCAGCATGATCCGGCCTGCAAGGGGGGGAGGCCACAGCTGGAGCACAGCTGGAGCACAGCTGGATCCAATCCCACAGTTGGAGCACAGCTGGAGCACAGCTGGATCCCAATGCCACAGCTGGATCACAGCTGGATCCCAAACCTCCCAACATCTGCATTCAGATCCCACCCCTGGATCCCAATCCCACAGCTGGATCCCAGCCCCATTCATCACTGGATTCCAGTCCCACAGCTGGATTCAAACCCACCCACAGCTGGATCCCAATCCCAAACTTCCCAAATCTGCATTCAGATCCCATCCCTGGATCCCAGCCCCACAGCTGGATCCCAATCTCACAGCTGGATCACAGCTGGCTCCAGATCCCAAACCTCCCAACATCTGCATGCAGATCCCATCCCTGGATCCCAATCCCAGAGCTGGATCCCAGCCCCACCCACAGCTGGATCCCAATCCCACAGCTGGATCCCAATCCCACAGCTGGATCCCAATCCCATCCACAGCTGGATCTCAATCCCAAACCCCCCAACACCTGCATTCAGATCCCATCCCTGAATCCCAGCCCCACAGCTGGATTTGGGGCTCCCTGTGTGTGGTGTTCACATCTGGGTTTCAGGTCCCCACCCCAAATCCCAGGACCCCACAGCTGGATTTCAGTTCCCACACCCAGGTTCCAGGCTCCCACATCTGGATTTTAGGGTCTGACCCCTGGATTTCTGCTCCCACACCTGGATTTCAGGATCCCACATCTGGATTTCCCACCTTACACCTGAAGTTTAAGGCTCCTATACCTGGATTTCAGGTCCCACCCCAAATCCCATGTCCCATATCTGAATTTCAGGTCCCAACCCCTGGTTCCAGGCTCCCACATCTGGATTTCAGGCTCCCACTCCCAAATTCCATGTCCCACATCTGGATTTCAGGTTCCCACCCCTCCCTGACCTACCCAGCTGCTTCCTGGACTTGGTTTTGGAGTGAATCTCCTCAGCATCATCCAGCACCAGGTTCATGTACTCATCAAAGCCCTGCAAGAGCAGCACCAACCTCAGCCAGGCACCTCCAAAAACACCCCAAACCCTGCAATTCCCAGGAGAAACGGGAACATTCCCACCCCAACTCTGCTTTTAATGGGAAAAAATGTGTTTAGGGAAGGGGAAAAGCAGAGGGGTGACAAGGGGACAGTGGCACTCACGATGATGCAGCCTTCTATCCTCATGTTCACCTGCTCATAGAGCCACACCTGGATCCTGGATCTCTGCAAATCAGGGAGAGGGAGAGGAAAACAGGGATGGGATGTTCCCAGCTCTGAGGGGTTTCTGCTCTGTTCTCAGGGGTTTTGGCAGGGTGGGTTTCCATGGGAATATCCCAAGGGATGGAGGAGCAGCAGGCACTGCCCTCATGGTGCAATGGTTTTAAATGGAAAGAAACAGGATTTAAATTGGATTTTGGGAATAAATCCTTCCTAGGAGGGGCTGGGGTGGGATTCCCAGAGGAGCTGTGGCTGCTCCAGCCCTGGGAGTGTCCCAGGGCAGGCTGGACAGTGGGTAAAATAAATAAAAAGGATAAAAAGGATGAAAAAGATAAAAAAGATAAAAAGCAGCCTGAGACAGTGGGAGGTGTCCCTGCTCACAGGATTGGATGATCCCTTCCATCCCAAACCATTCCAGGATTCCCTGTGCTGGTTCAGATGGGATTTTGGGAATAAATCCTTCCCTGGGAGGGTGGGGAGGGGTTGGGGTGGAATTCCCAGAGGAGCTGTGGCTGCTCCATCCCTGGGAGTGTCCCAGGCCAGGCTGGACAGTGAATAAAATAAATAAAAAGGATAAAATAAATAAAATGGATAAAATGGATAAAACGCAGCCCGGGACAGTGGGAGCTGTCCCTACCCACGGCATTGGATGATCCCTCCCAACCCAAATCATTTCAAAATTCCAGATGCTGGTTTGAATGGGATACTGGGGATAAATCCTTCCCTGGGGCTGGGCTGGAATTCCCAGAGGATCCAACCATCGCTGGGAGCAGCTGGGATGGGGGAGTTGTCCCTGCCATGGGATGGGCACGGGGGGGCTCTGAGGGGCAGCCCCGGTACTCACGTTCTGCAGGTAGCGGAAGATCAGGTTCTGGAGCCGAGAGTTAAGGGCACAGCACAGCCACGGGCCGGGGGTGGGACCCGGCATCCCTGAGGGGCGCGATCCCTGAGGGCTGAACCCAAACCCCTGAGGGGGAACCCGCGGCCCTCAGCGCCCTCACCGTGCTGATCAATCCCGCCAGCCCCGCCCGCCCGCCCCGCGCTCCCCGCGGCCTCCCCGCGCTCCCCCGCTCCCTCAGCAGCTGGCGGCAGGATACGATGGGCTGCACCATCACCTTCTGCACCTTCTGGCCCTGCCCGCGGTACGCCATGGCTGCACGGGGCCCGCGGCGGCGCGCGGCACTGTGGGATAGCGGCGGTGTGGGAGCGGGGTGGCCACGCGCGGGGCACTGTGGGATAGCGGCGGTGTGAGAGCGGGATGGCCACGCAGGGCACTGTGGGATAGCGGCGGTGTGAGAGCGGGATGGCCACGCGGGGCACTGTGGGATAGCGGCGGTACGGGAGCGGGATGGCCACGCGGGGCACTGTGGGATAGCGGCGGTACGGGAGCGGGATGGCCACGCGCGGGGCACTGTGGGATAGCGGCGGTACGGGAGCGGGATGGCCACGCGCGGGGCACTGTGGGATAGTGGAGGAATTGGGGGGGGAGGGGAATAAAAGCGCGCGGCACTGTGGGATAGTGGCGGTGTGAGGGCAGCCGCAATTTTTCCTTATTTTCCATTATTTTAAAGGGTTTTTTTTGCTGTTAGTAGGATTCTCCCCTTGCTTTTACTAGGGGTTTCTTTATTATTATTTTATTTGCTTTGAATAACCACAATTCCTAGGGAAAAAAGTGTATTAAAATGTTCCCCTGGCTCAGAACCAGGCCTTAAGTGCCCGACTTCAAAACTAAGTGTTTTTTTGTGCTCCTGTTAATTTGTCTCACAAGACCAGAGAAGCCAAAAAATCACTGAAATATCGTCCGTGTCCTCCTGTCCCTGTTCCCTGGGATGAGATCCCAAATCCCCCCCGGCTGCCCCCTCCTGTCAGGGAGTTGTGCAGAGCCACAAATTCCCCCTGAGCCTCCTTTGCTGCAGCCTGAGCCCCTTCCCCTCAGGACTCTCCAAACCCTTCCCAGCTCCATTCCCTTCTCAAACCCTTCCCCATTTCCCTCAGAATTCTCCAAACCCTTCCCCTCAGGATTCCCCAAACCCTTCCCCATTTCCCTCAAAATTATCCAAACCCTTCCCCTTCCCCTCAGGACTCTCCAAACCCTTCCCAGCTCCATTCCCTTCCCAAACCCTTCCCCATTTCCCTCAGAAATCTCCAAATCCTTCCCCTCAGGATTCTCCAAATTCTTCCCCTTCCCCTCAAGACTCTCCAGCCCCATTCCCATCCCTGGCTGCTCCCACAACCCTGCCCCTGCCCCTCATTAATTTCTAATTAAAAAGTCCCAACCTGTTTGACCCCATTCCTTAAATAACCCACAGAAAGCAGAGAGCTCTGCACAGACACCAGAGTGAGCAGCCTACCTTTAATCCCTTAAATACAATCATACAAATATAAAATGGAAGAATAAAATATTTACAGGAAAAAAAAAACAAATCCCAGAAAAAAAACCCAACAAAAAAACCACGGGGATTCCACCCAGCTCCATCTCCAAGGGGTGGAAAAGAGGGAAGCAGCCAAGGAGGAACATTCCAGGTGCTTTTCCCCTCCTCAATGATCCCAGGGGGGTGGGAGAGGTTTTGTTCCAGTCCTTCAGCAGGGAGGGATCCTCAGGAGCGAGAGGCACTTGAAGCAATCCTCCTTTTCCTCTGCCCAAATTCCTGCAGGCAGCCAGGAGGAAATTTGGGCTGCCCACGCCTGGATCCAGCTGGAAAAATCCCCCTGGAGCTGAGTCAGGCTCCCCCTGGCAGTGCTTGGTCCAAAATCCCAAAATGCTGTCGTGTCCCAGCCTGGATTTCCTGAATTCCCCCCGGGTTTGAGTCCAGCTGTGCATTCCAGAGGTGACACAGGAACTCCAGGGTTGGGTTCAGGGATCTCTGATGGATCTCTGATGGGATCTGTGTCCCCCAGTGAATTCCAAGTGCTTTGTCCTGTCCCAGGTGGGAATTTCAGGATAACTCTGCCTATTCCTACCAATCCAGCTGGGCAAGGATCTCCTCCACAGACCCAACAACATTTACAGGATTTGTGTGTGGGGGATGAGGGAGAGAATTTTGCTTTTTCAGTTTTTTTTTTTTTTGGTGTCGCGTCTTTTTTTTTTCCGCGTTTTCAGTTTGTGTATTTTTGTTAAAACTCCCCCTCTCAGCTGTCAATCATCTCTGACAGTTCCAGCAGCAGATCATCCTCGTCCTTCCCTGGATCCAGATCGATTTCTGCTTCCAGTTTTCCCCCAGAGATCTCCCAGATGAGTTTCTCAAAGTCGTCCTCCACCGACAGGGCGGGTTTGGCGGCGCCGGTGGAGCTCAGGCGCCGCAGCTTCACCGGCACCTCCAGCGAGGAGGAGCAGGAGGAGGAGGAAGATCCCGACACCTCTGACTGTGCCAGGGAATCCCCCTGGCTCCCAGGCTGCAGCTCGGGGCTGGGGGAAACAGGGAAAAGGGAAAAATCAGTGTGGGACATGCCTGAGGTGGAGATGAGTGCTTGAATTTAATTTAATTTAATTTAATTGGGGGTGCCAGGAGTTTGGGAGGCTGGGACTGGTTTTGGGGAGTCCTGGATCAGGTTTGAGAAGTCTTGGATTGGTTTGGGGAGTCCTGGATCAGGTTTGGAAACTCCTGGATCAGGTTTGGAAAGTCCTGGATGAGGTTTGGGGAGTCCTGGATGGGGATTGGAAAGTCCTGGATCAGGTCTGAGAAGCCCTGGATCAGGTTTAGGGAGTCCTGGATTGGTTTTGGAAAGTCCTGGATCAGGTTTGGGGAGTCCTGGATCAGGTTTGGGGAGTCCTGGATCAGGTTTGGGGAGTCCTGGATCAGGTTTGGGGAGTCCTGGATTGGTTTTGGAAAGTCCTGGATCAGGTTTGAGAAGTCCAGGATTGGTCTGGGGAGTCCTGGATCAGGTTTGAGGAGTCCTGGATTGGTTTTGGGAGTCCAGGATCAGTTTTGGAAACTCCTGGATTGGTTTTGGAAACTCCTGGATTGGTTTGGGGAGTCCTGGATCAGGTTTGGAAAGTCCTGAAAGGGGACTGGAAAGTCCTGGATCAGGTTTTGGAAAGTTCTGGATTGGTTTTTGCAAAGTTCTGGATTGGTTTTGGAAAGTCCTGGATCAGGTTTGAGGAGTCCTGGATCAGGTTTGGAAAGTCCTGGATCAGGTCTGGGGAGTCCTGGATTGTTTTGGGGAGTCCTGGATCAGGTTTGGGGAGTCCAGGATCAGGTTTGGAAGCTCCTGGATTGGTTCTGGAAGGTCCTGGATCAGGTTTGGGGAGTCCTGGATTGGTTTTGGAAGTTCTGGATTGATTTTGGAAAGTTCTGGATTGGTTTGGGGAGTCCTGGATTGGTTTTGGAAAGTTCTGGATCAGGTTTGGGGAGTGCAGGATGAGCTGGATCAGTTCAGGGTTTGGGAATTTGGCTGTGAGTAAACAGCTGGGATCTGGGGGAGAAGGGGCTGCACAGACATTAATTCCAATTAATTCCAACTAATTGCCAATCTGTTGGATTTCAGCACCAATTTCCTGGAATTTGGCTCTGACCCAGCCCAGCTCCCCCCTGGGCTCAGGAGCTGAGATTTGGGGATTTGGGGTTACCTGCTCTGGGAATTCTCTCTCCCAGGGTTGGAGCCTGGGCTGGCCTCTGCAGAACTGGGAACAACCTGGCAGTGAGGAGGAGGACAAGGTTTAGGATATAAAATATAAAATATAAAACCCTAAATTTTCAGAGATTCTTCCTTTTCTGTAAGGCATTCTCAAAATGAGGAATTATTTTTTTTTTATTTTAAGGAATTTTTGCTTTGGAATGGCTCAAAACCCTTCCCAAAACCCTTCCCCAAAATCCCTCCCCAAAATCCTTCCCCAAAAATCCCTTCCCCTAAAACCCTTCCCAAAATCTTTCCCAAAACCCTTCCCCAAAACCTTTCCCCAAATCTTTCCCCAAATCCCTCCCCAAAATCCTCCCCAAAATCTCCCCCAAATCCCTCCCAAAACTCTTCAACAAAATCCTTCCCCAAAATCCTTCCCAAAATCCTTCCCCAAAACCCATCAGGGAATTCTGCAGGGGGAAGATGAAACCCCTGACACTTGTGGGGTGAAAAGGGATGGAGAGCTGGAGGAAATTTCCATTTTTTTTTGGGAAGAAGGGAGATTTGGGGTCTCACCTTGGCTGCGGGGTCCTGGCTGTCCCCACTGGTGGCACTCAGTGGCTTCACAGCCACCACAGCAGGGGGGGGGACCCTCAGGGCCCTTCCTCTTCAGGGGCTGCTTGGGAGGGGCTTTGGCATCCAGAGGCTTCAGGCACACCTTGGACTTGGCTGGAAAGGAGGGAAAAGGAGAGGTTTGGGGTAAAAAAAATAAAAATCCTCCCAGGTTTTGTTGATAATCCCAGAATTTCAGGATGGTTTGGGATTTCTCACGATCCCAGGGTGATCCAACCCCTTCATTATTCATCCAATCCCATTTCAATCCAATCCCATTTTTAATCCAATCCCTTTTTTTAATCCAACCCATCCTTTTTTTTAATCCAATTTCTTTTTACCCAACCCCATCCCTTTTTTATCCAACCCCTGTTTTGATCCAATCTCTCTTTATCCAACCCCATCCCTTTTTTGTATCCAATCCAATCCAATCCAATCCTTTTCTATGCCTTATCCAAGCCCCTGTTTTTTCATCCAACTCCATCCCTGTTTTTTGATCCAAACCCTTTTGATCCAACCCCATCCCTTTTTTATCCAACCCTTTCCTTACCCAACCCCTGTTTTTTGATCCAATCCCTGTTTTTTTATCCAACCCCCTTTTCTTACCCAACCCCTGCTCTGGATTTACCCCAAACATTCCCCTGCTCTCCCCCTGGGTGCACTCCCAGCCCTGCCCCAGGTGGGCTCAGATCCCCCCCAGCCCAAATCCCAGCAGCTCCCAGCCCCAATCCCAGATCCCAGCCCCAATCCCAGCTCGCCCCAGACCCCCAAGCAGCCCCCAGACCCCAATCCCAGCAGCTCCCAATCCCAGCTCCCCCAGACCCCAACCCCAGCAGCTCCCAATCCCAGCTCCCCCAGACCCAAATCCCAGCAGCTCCCAATCCCAGTTTCCCCAGCCCCAATCCCAGCAGCTCCCCCAGTCCCCAAGCAGCTCCCAGCCCCAATCCCAGCTCCCCCAGCCCCCAATTCCAGCAGCTCCCAGACCCCAAATCTCAGCTCTCCCAGCCCCCAATATCCCAGCAGCTCCCAGACCCCAACCCTCAGCAGCTCCCAGCCCCAATCTCAGCTCCCCCAGACCCTAATCCCAGCTCCCCCAGACCCCAATCCCAGCTCCCAGACCCCAACCCCAGCAGCTCCCAATCCCAGCAGCTCCCAGTCCCAGCAGCTCCCAGTCCCAAATCCCAGCAGCTTCCCCAGCCCCCAATCCCAGCTCCCCTAGGCCCCCAAGCAGCCCCCAGGCCCAATCCCAGCCCCATCTCCAGCAGCTCCCAGTTCCCCCCAGCCCCAATCCCAGCTTCCCCCAGCCCCAAATCCCAGCAGCCCCCAGCCCCCCAAGCAGCTCCCAACCCCAAATCCCAGCTCCCCAGCCCCAAAATCCCAGCTCCCCCAGCCCCCAAAATCCCAGCAGCTCCCAGACCCCAGCCCCAATCTCGGCTCCCCCAGCCCCAATCCCAGCTCACAGCCCCCAAATCCCAGCAGCCCCCAGTCCCAAACCCCAGCAGCTCCCAGCCCCCAATCCCATCTTCCCCAGCCCCCAAGCAGCTCCCAACCCCAACCCCAATCCCAGCCCACAATCCCAGCCTCAACCCCAGCAGCTCCCCCAGCCCCAATCCCAGCAGCTCCCAGCAGCACCCAGACCCCAATCCCCGCCCCCAGCCCCCCCCAGCTCTCACCTCTGCCTCTCCTCTCGCTGCCCTGAGCTCCCCTGGTGTCTGTGCTGTTTGCTGCTCCCTGCTGGAGCCTGCCCAGTTTCCTCCTGCCAGGCTGGGCAGTTCCCAGGGCAGTTCCCAGGGCAGTTCCCAGGGCAGCCTCAGGGCTCTGGCTCTGCTTTGTCTCGGGGTTTTCAGCTGGAGCTGCCCCAGAGCCCTTGGGGGTTTTCTCCTCCTGCAGTTTCTGACGTTTCTCCCACATGATTTCCTCCAGGCTCTTCACCTGCACCCCAGGATTGCCTGAATTCTGAGGAGGGGGAAAAGAAAATACCACAAGGGGGTTATTAGGGGGAATAAATCTGGGGGGGAAAACCAAAAAATCTGTGGGGAAAAAAAATCTGGGAGGAAAACAAACAAAAAATCTGGGGGAAAAACAATAAATCTGTGAGGAAAACCAAAAAAATCTGAGGAAAACCAAAAAATCTGTGAGGAAAACCAAAAAATCTGGGGGGGAAACAAATAAAAAATCAGGGGGAAAACCCAAAAATCTGTGGGGGGAAAACCAAAAAATCTGGGGGGAAAACAATAAATCTGTGAGGAAAACCAAAAAAATCTGTGAGGAAAACCAAAAAAATCTGTGAGGAAAACCAAAAAAATCTGTGAGGAAAACCAAAAAAATCTGTGAGGAAAACCAAAAAAATCTGTGAGGAAAACCAAAAAAATCTGTGAGGAAAACCAAAAAAATCTGTGAGGAAAACCAAAAAATCTCATTTCCAAATGAGGAAAGGTGGGGAAAACAGGGAGCAGGAAACAAAAAGTGACAAAATGATTGGGAAAAATTTATTATTTTATGTCTCAAATGCTCAGAAATGGGGAGGGATTGATCAGGAATTGGAAGTTTTTTTTATAAATTTGTTCACCCTCACAGCAGACTCACCTCAGCAGGTGCAGGGCTCCCTTTGGGGAAGGTTTGTTCAGCTCACAATCATTTTTTCTTCTCTTCCAGGTGCTTTAAACAAAAAAAGAAATTAAAAATTAGGTTTTTTTGGGGTTATTTCTGTATTTTTATTAACAGGAAGGACAAATTCAAGCAACTCCTGAGCTAACAGGATTCATTTCCAGGGGAAAAGCAGAAATTGCCAAAGGGGGAAAACCAGAAATTCCCAAAGGGGGGAACCAGAACTCCCAGAACAGAACCAGAAATTCCCAAAGGGGGAAAAGCAGAAATTCCCAAATGGGAAACCACAACTCCTAGAACAGAACCAGAACTCCCAAAGAGAGAACCAGAACTCCCAAACAAAACCAGAAGTGCCAAGGAAAAGCAGAACTCCCAAAACAAAACCAGAGCTCCCCAAACAGAACCAGAGCTCTCAGAACAGAACCACAACTCCCAAAGAAAGGACCAGAAATTCCCAAAGGTGGAAAAGCAGAAATCCCGAACAGAACCACAACTCCCAAAACAGAACCACAAGTGCCAAGGAAAAGCAGGACTCCCCAAACAGAACCAGAGTTCCTAGAACAGAACCAGAGCTCCCAAATGAGAACCAGAATCCCAAATGGGAACCAGAACTCCCAGAATAGAACCCCAACTCCCAAAACAGAACCAGAAATTCCCAGAGGGGGAACCAGAAATCCCCAAACAGAACCACAACTGCCAAAGAGAGAACCAGAAATTCCAAAGGGGGAAGCAGAAATCCCAAATGGGAATCCCAACTCCCAAATGGGAACCAGAACTCCCAAACAGAACCACAACTGCCAGGAAAAGCAGAACTCCCCAAAACAAAAACAGAGCTCCCAAAATGGAACCAGAAATTCCCAAAGGGGGAAAAGCAGAAATTCCCAAAGGGGGAAAAGTAGAAATTCCCAAAGGGGTGAAAAGCAGAAATTCCCAAAGGGGGAAAAGCAGAAATCCCAACAGAACCAGAAACTCCCCAGACAGAACCACAACTCCCAAAACAGAACCAGAACTGTCAAGGAAAAGCAGAACTCCCAGAACAGAACCAGAGCTCTCCAATGAGAACCAGAACTCCCCACACAGAACTCCAACTCCCAGAAGAGAACCACAACTCCCAGAACACAACCAGAGCTCTCAGGACAGACCCACAAGTGCCAAGGAGAAGCAGAAGTGCCCTCACCCAGGAGCTTGGTGACCCTGAGCAGCCTCCTGCCCCTGAGGGCAGCCTCGGGCGGGGCAGGGGCAGGGACTGGGACGTTCTCCCCGCTCTGCTGCATCCTCAGCGCCTTCTCCCTCTTGATCTCCTCCAAGGTTTTGATCCGAACTTCTCCTGCCCCTTTGGCTCTCCCAGCCTCTGCCAGCTGTGCTCTGCCTGCCACAGCTGGAGCAGGAATGTTCTGTTTCCTGGTGTCAGCCTCACTTTTGGCTTTGCTGGAGAATTCCTCGGTTTTTTCCTTCTCCTCTCCCGACCTTTTTGTGGTTTTTCTCTGCCAGGGCTCCCGTCAGGGGTTTGATTCGGGTGGCTGGGAGGGTCTGGCTCCCAATTGGGATCTTCAGCTTTCCTGCCCTCCCCTGGCATTTTTGGGGGTTCTCCTCCTCGTCTCTGGTTGGCTCTTTCCAGCCGGATTTCCTCCAGGGTTTTCACCCTGATCTCCTCGATGGGTTTGGCAGCTTTGTCTGTGGGCAC
Organism: Catharus ustulatus; assembly: GCF_009819885.2. Classification (NCBI taxonomy): domain Eukaryota; kingdom Metazoa; phylum Chordata; class Aves; order Passeriformes; family Turdidae; genus Catharus; species Catharus ustulatus. The sequence continues at coordinate 2,646,603 of NC_046245.1, forward strand.
AAAAACCAAACCTGCTCAGGGGAGCTGAGCTCAAGGAGGGGGAGAAAGCTCCAGAAATTCACCCAGAGCTGAGGGAATTTGGGATTGAGGGGTCTCAGTGCCCCTGGGGTGGGGAAGGATCTGAAGGATGATCCAGGAACAGCCCAGGGTGCTCTGAGAACTGCCAGGGTGATCCAATCTGAATTCTGTGGGGATGAGTCAGGAGTGCTGAAAATGGGATTTGTTATGGGATCATGGAATGGTTTGGGGATCATCCCATGGGCAGGACCTTCCCCAATCCCAATCTGTCCCATCCAGCCTTGGGCACTCCCAGGGATTCCTCTGGGAATTCCAGCCCAGCCCCAGGGAAGGATTTATTCCCAAAATCCCATCAGAACCAGCCCAGGGAATGCTGGAATGGTTTGGGTTGAGAGGGATTGGATGATCCCAATCCCATGGGCAGGGACACCTCCCACTGTCCCAGGCTGCATTTTATCATTTTTATCCTTTTTATTTATTTTATCCACTGGTCCAGCCTGCCCTGGGACACTCCCAGGGATGGAGCAGCCATGGATTCTCTGGGAATTCCATCCCAGCCTCTCCCCACCCTCCCAGGGAAGGATTTATTCCCAAAATCCCATCTGAACCAGCCCAGGGAATCCTGGAATGGTTTGGGTTGGGAGGGATTGGATGATCCCAATCCCATGGGCAGGGACAGCTCCCACTGTCCCAGGGTGCATTTTATCATTTTTATCCTTTTCATCCTTTTTATTTGTTTTATCCACTGATCCAGCCTGCCCTGGGACATTCCTCTTCAGGCTGAACAACCCCAATTCCCTCAACAATAAACTTTTCTCCCTCCTTTAAACCACCTGGATTTGGAAAATCAGAGCCAGTTATCCTTTAAAATTACCAATTTAAAATGTACAGAAGTTCTTGGGAAGAAGAAAAAAAAAGGAGTATTTAAAATTTAATTTTACCTGTCTCAGTGCTGCTCTGCTCAGAGGGCAGCCCCAGTCTCTCCTTCAGGGACTTCAGGACTTGAACTTAAAAAAAAAAACCAGGAGGGAAAGTGAAAAAGTGGCAAAAATCCCAATTTTGGGTGAGAAATGACACAGGGAAGCACCTCAGAGTGACCTTGAACCCCCAACTAATGTGCAAAAAAGAAGGAGAAAAGAAAGGAGGAACAAAACAGAAAACTGGGACAGAAATCCCAAGAGAAAAAGCCTGGAGAGAAAATCCCAAACAGAAAAAGCCAAGCAGAAAATCCCAAACAGAAAAAAACCAAAAAGGAGAAAATCCCACTCAGGAGAGCTGGGCAGAACTCCCAGGTGCAATTCCAGCTGTTTCTGTACCTGTGCCTCTCTTTGGGGCCTTGTCAGAGTTTTCCTGCAGCTCTGTTTTCCTCCCCAGCCTCTCCCCAATGTTCCTCCTCAGGGGAAGGAAAGTTTTCCCACCTTCAAAAAGACACAAAATGAGAAATTCTTTCAGAATATTCCTCTGCAGGAAGGTTTAGAACAATCCCCCAGGAACCTGGATCCTCCCAGATTGTTAATATTTAATATTAGTATTTGAAATTAATATTTTTGGTTTTTTGCTACCAGAATTTGCTGCTTTTGAGGTAAACACTTCACAAGAAGCTCTCACCCATGACAGTTTTCCTTTTGCCCAGTCTGTCAGGAAGATTCAGCTGGATCACAGGGTCCTCCCCTAAAACCAGGAATAATCTTTTCAGTGTACCAAAACCATCCCCAGTACTGTTTTTTATCCAAAAAAATGACATTTTCTGGCAGCCAAACCACAGGAATTAAATGATTGGGAGCAGAAAATTATTTTAACGACAAAACTTCCAAACCCAAAACCTTGAGAATTGAAATCAGGAGAGGCAGGACCACATCTGAATTATCCTAATGATCATTACAGTAATTTCACAATTATAAACTGCATGTAACAATACAGAGTGTGATCAAAGGTTTCTGTTCTATCAGCATCTGCTGAGGGTGGGGCAGTGATCCTGATCTCTGTGGGAGATATTCTGCTAATGGGCATCCATTGAAAACCAGGCAGGGCATTGTTCTTTATCTCATGGGATATCTCCCTGTTCATGGCCATGGTTTATAAACCAGCTGGGGCAGTGTTCTTTATCTTTTCACAACCCATCCTTCCTCCAGCCAGTCATTTTCTGCTCATGGTCATTGAGTCCCACTGTGGCACTGATAAAATTACTGCATCCCATTGGGAGTTGCTCCAGCCAGGGGGAGGAGCCCAACATTTCTTACCAAGATAAAATCTGAAATTCTGAGACACTGAGTTGCCTTTTTTTCCCTGGACTCCAGAGGAAAACCGGATTTCTCCACATCCCCACTGGAGCTTTAGAGGGAAACTGCACCTTGTACAGGAGCACTGCTCCAGCTGAGCCACATCTGTCACTGCAGGAGGATGCAGCCACCATGGGATGGGACTGCTGCCAACACCCTGCCTGACGGGTGTCAGGTTGTACTCTGACTGTGTCAGGGTTTGGGGTTTGTTCTTTGTAGTGCTGTATTTCTATTTTAATTTCCCTAGTACAGAACTGTTATTCCTATTCCCATATCTTTGCTGAGAGTCCCTTGATTTCAGAATTATAATAATTTGGAGGGAGGGGGTTTGCATTCTCCATTTCAAAGAGAAGCTCCTGCCTTTCTCAGCACACACCTGTCCTCCAAACTAAAACAGCAACTTTTCATTCTCTGTCCATATATAAACCACACCTGATTATAAGCTGCACTTCGGGTTCAGACCAAAATTTTAGTCAAAATGGTGCAGCTTATAATGGTGAAATTACTGTAATTTGATTTTTGGGAGGTGTGGAATGGGAATTTTGGGATTACCTTCCTTAGAGGAGAGGGTCACAGTCCTGAGCACGGTGCGGACGTTTTCCTTCTCCGGCACGGGAATGCTCCGGGCTTGGAGAGGATCCACAGCCACTCCTGAAGGACCTTCTGCATGGAAAAACATGGAAAAACCAACAATTAACAATTAGTAATTAATTCTAGATTAGCAATTTGTCTTGGATTTCCATCAGAATTCCAAGCTGCCAATGCCAGAGCAGCCCACTCCAAAAAAAAAAATCAAAGTTTGTCCTTGCGGTTTGTCCCAAATTTGCAAAATAAAAATAAAAATTATTTCCCTTGCAAATGATCCAGGATGAAAGCCAGAGATGAACAGAAGGATGAGGGGAGGGATTTTGGGGATATTAACTCACCACCTTGTTTTTTGGCTTTTTCCTTGAGTTTCTTCAGTTTGATCTCTTCCAAGGTTTTTATCCCGAAATTCAAGTTGTCCTCTGGAAGCACAGAAAGTTCAGGGAATGGAGGGGAAATCCTTCCCAAAATATTGGGAATAAACCTTGCCCACAAATTAAAAACCCCAGAACAGGTGGGGTTTAGGAAATCTGGCAGCTTTTTTTACCCTCCCAGGGAAAAATCCACGTTTTTGAGCACAGATTGATGGAGAGGGATGAAAGATTGCTGCATTCCCAAAGGGACATCTTCAGACATTTCAACTCCACTGAAAATCTGCAAATTCCACTGAAACTCCACTGAAACTCTCCAAATTCCTTTTAAACTTCATTGAAACTCCAAATTCCTTTTAAACTCCATTGAAGCTCTGCAAATTCCCTTTAAACTCCATTCCAACCTTTTAAAATCCATTTAAATTCTATTTAAACTCTTCAAATTCCCTTTGAACTCCACTTAAAATCTTCAAATTCTCTTTAAACTCCATTTAAAATCTTCAAACTCCATTCAAACTCTCCAAATTCCCTTTAAATTCCATTCAAACTTTTTAAGTTCCATTTAAATTTCATTGAAACGTTAAAAATTCCATTTAAAATCCACTGAAAGTCTTTAAACTCCATTTAAATTCCATTTAAACTGCACTGAAACTCTTTAAACTCCATTGAAACTCTGCAAACTCCCTTTAAACTTTTTAAACTCCCTTTAAACTCTTTAAGTTCCCTTTAAACTCTGTTGAAACTCCATTGAAACTCTTCAAACACTCTTTAAACTCCACTGAAACTTTTAAAACTCCAGTTAAATTCCATTTAAACTCTTTAAACTCCATTTAAATTCCCTTTAAACTCCATTTGAACTTTTTAAACCCCTTTAAACTCCACTGAAACTCTTTAAGCTCCATTTAAAATCCATTGAAACTCTTTAAATTCCCTTTAAACTTTCAAAACTCCATTTAAATTCCCTTTAAACCCCACTGAAACTCTTCAAACTCCCTTTAAACTCCATTTAAACTCTTTAAACTCCATTTAAATTCTATTTAAATTCCATTTAAACTCCATTTAGTCCCACACAAGCAAACCAGGAGTTGTTTCCCTGCTTGGGGAACGTGCCCAGGTGGGGATGAACTGCATTCCATCCATCATCCCTGGATTCTGTTTGATTTTAGGAATATTTTAATTGTGAGATCAGCTCCTGGAGTACCTTGCTTTGCACTGGGATTGGATTTCCTGGTGGAAATCACTCTCAGCCCATTGTGGCTTTCTGTGGCTGCTGGTTGGACTGGGGTTCTTGCTTTCTTCTCCTTCTTCAGAAAGTTGGTCTGGAATGGAAAAAAAAAATCAAATTCAATAATTTATGGAGTAGGGATTTAACCAGAATTGTTCATTTTTAGCTGGTATAATAATAATAATTATGATTTGTTAAAATTTTCTGCAGCTCCAATTGCTGCTTAATTCATCAATTTAGAGTAATTTCATGATTATAAACTGCATGTTACAATACAGAGTGTGATCAAAGGTGTCTGTTCTATCAGCATCTGCTGAGGGTGGGGCAGTGATCCTGATCTCCCTGGGAGATATTCTGCTAATGGGCATCCATTGAAACCAGCTGGGGCAGTGTTCTTTATCTCATGGGATATCTCCTGTTCATGGCCATGGTTTATAAACCAGCTGGGGCAGTGTTCTTTTCACAACCCATCCTTCCTCCAGCCAGTCATTTTCTGCTCATGGCCATTGAGTCCCACTGTGGGACTGATAAAATTACTGCATCCCTTTGGGAGTTGCTCCAGCCAGGGGGAGAAGCCAAACCTTTCCTACCTAGATAAAATCTGAAATTCTGAGACACTGAGTTGCCCTTTTTTCCCTGGACTCCAGAGGAAAACCGGATTTCTCCACATCACCACTGGAGCTTCGGAGGGAAACTGCACCTTGTACAGGAGCACTGCTCCAACTGAGCCACATCTGTCACTGCAGGAGGATGCAGCCACCATGGGATGGGACTGCTGCCAACACCCTGCCTGACGGGTGTCAGGCTGTACTCTGACTGTGTCAGGGTTTGGGGTTTGTTCTTTGTAGTGCTGTATTTCTATTTTAATTTCCCTAGTACAGAACTGTTATTCCTATTCTCATATCCTTGCCTGAGAGCCCCTTGATTTCAAAATTATAATAATTTGGAGGGAGGGGTTTTACATTCTCCATTTCAAAGAGAAGCTCCTGCCTTTCTCAGCACACACCTGTCCTCCAAACTAAAACAGCAACTTTTCATTCTCTGTCCATATCTAAGCCACACCTGATTATAAGCCGCACTTCGGGTTCAGACCAAAATTTTAATCAAAATGGTGCGGTTTATAATGGTGAAATTACTGATTTTTACCTCAATGAAAAGCAAAAATATTTTCAATAAACTGCACATTTCTCACCATCATCATCTTCATCATCATCTGCAGCGTTGATGACCACTGGGGGATGGGTGGGGCTGGGAACATTCTCGGAATTTTCCACTTTCATCACCCCCCTGAGCTGAGGGGAGGGGTTGGATTGAACGGAGAGTTTGTTCTGCTGCAGCTGCACCATTTTCACCTCGTCCTCTGCAGCCTCAGGGGGGCTTGGAAGAGTGGCTGGAAAAGGGAAAAAAAAAATTCAAATTTTGATTCTGAAGTTGGAAATTTAATATATACAGATCTGGGTTCAGTTCTTTATTCCTCACCTATAAAGGGTTAAAAAAAAAGGGAAAAGAGACCTTGAAAAGTAAAAATCACCAAGCAAAAACAATTTAAAATTTAAAAAATTAAATCAAAAAAATGAAAATTAAAAGTTAAAATTTAAAAAAAAATTTAAAAGTTAAAATTAAAAAAATAAAATTAAAAAATAAAAATCAAAAAAGTTAAAATTAAAAAATTTAAATTAAAAAAGTTAAATTAAAAAAGTTAAAATTAAAAAAGTTAAAATTAAAAAAAAATAAAAATAAAAAATTAAAATTACTGCATTCTCCTGAATGCAAACATTTCAGGGAGTGTGGCTGGAAAAACACCTCAAATGTGACTCAGAAATCTCAAACTTTGACCCCAAATGTTGTAAATTTGATAACAGAACATTCCTGGATTCAGTTCCTTATTCCCCACCCATAAAGGGGTTAAAGGAGAAGAGGGAAAAGGAACCTTGAAAAGCAAAAATCACCAAGCACAGAGTAGGGAAAAAATTTCAAAAATCAGATTTTTACTCCATTCTCCTGACCTGCAAACTCCCTTTCAGCCATAAAACAATTCCTTGAGTTTTCAAGTAATTTTGAGAAATATTCACCAGGAATTATTGAATATTCACTATTAATTCTTGGATATTTTGAGGGAAAAGGAGATGGAAAACTCACTTTTGCTTGGGGGAAGGAACAACCCATCCAGGTAATTTTGAGGAATATTCACTATTAATTCTTGAATATTTTGAGGGAAAAGGAGATGGAAAACTCATTTTTGCTTGGGGGGAAGGAAGAGCCCAGCCAGGTAATTTTGAGGAATATTCACCATGAATTCTTGAGATATTCCAAGAAAAAAAGAGGTGGAAAACTGACTTCTGCTCAGGGGTAGGAACAGCCCATCCAGGTAATTTTGAGGAATATTCACTATTAATTCTTGGATATTTTGAATAAAAAGGAGGTGAAGAACTCACTTTTTCTGGGGGAAAGGAACAACCCAGCCAGGTAATTTTGAGGAATATTCACTATTAATTCTTGAATATTCCAAGGAAAAGAAATGCTGGCAAACTGACTTTTGCTCAGAGGGGTGAACAGCCCATCCAGGTAATTTTGAGGAATATTCACCAGGAATTCTTGGATATTTTGAGGGAAAAGGAGATGGAAAACTGACTTTTGCTTGGGGGAAGGAACAGCCCATCCAGGTAATTTTGAGGAATGTTCACCATGAATTCTTGAATATTCCAAGAAAGAAAAAAAAGCCAGAAAACTGACTTTTGCTTGGGGGAAGGAAGAGGCAGTCCACACAATTTCAAGGAATATTCACCAGGAATTCCTGGATATTTTGAATACAAAGAAGGTAGGAACTCACTTTTGCTGGGGGGAAGGAAGAAACCATCCATGTAGGAATATTCACCATGATTTCTTGAATATTCCAAGAAAAAAAAAAGAAGTGGAAAACTGACTTTTGCTCAGGGATGGGAACAGCCCATCCAGGTCATTTTGAGAAATATTCACCAGGAATTCTTGAATATTCACTATTAATTCTTGAATATTTTGAGGGAAAAGGAGACGGAAAACTCATTTTTGCTTGGGGGGAAGGAAGAGCCCATCCAGGTCATTTTAAGGAATATTCACCAAGAATTCCTGGATATTTTGAATAAAAAGGAAGTAAAAACTGACTTTTGCTCAGGGGTAGAACACCCCATACAGGTAATTTTGAGGAATATTCACTATTAATTCTTGGATATTTTGAATAAAAACGAGGTGAAGAACTCACTTTTGCTGGGGGGAAGGATGAGCCCATCCACACAATCTTGAGGAATATTCACCATGATTTCTTGAATATTCCAAGAAAAAAAAGAGATGGAAAACTGACTTTTGCTCAGGGGTAGGAACAGCCTATTCAGGTAATGCTGAGGAATATTCACTACTAATTCTTGAATATTCCAAGAAAAAAAAGAGGTGGAAAACTGACTTTGCTCAGGGGTAGAACAGCCCAGTCAGGTAATTTTGAGGAATATTCACTATTAATTCTTGAATATTTTGAATAAAAAGGAAGTGAGAACTCACTTTTGCTGGGGGGAAGGATGAGCCCATCCATGTAGGAATATTCACCATGATTTTTTTGAATATTCCAAGAAAAAAAAGGTGTGGAAAACTGATTTTGCTCAGAGGTGGGAACAGCCCATCCAGGTAATTTTGAGAAATATTCACCAGGAATTCTTGAATATTCACTATTAATTCTTGAATATTTTGATGGAAAAGGAGATGGAAAACTCATTTTTGCTTGGGGGGAAGGAAGAGCCCATCCAGGTAATTTTAAGGAATAATCACCAGGAATTCCTGGATATTTTGAATAAAAAGGAAGTAAAAACTGACTTTTGCTCAGGGGTAGAACACCCCATACAGGTAATTTCGAGGAATATTCACTATTAATTCTTGGATATTTTGAATAAAAAGGAGGTGAAGAACTCACTTTTGCTGGGGGGAAGGATGAGCCCATCCACACAATCTTAAGGAATATTCACCATGAATTCCTGAGATATTCCAAGAAAAAAAAGAAGTGGAAAACTGACTTTTGCTCAGAGGGGTGAACAGCCCAGCCAGGTAATTTTGAGGAATATTCACTATTAATTCTTGAATATTCCAAGAAAAAAAAAGAGGTGGAAAACTGACTTTTGCTCAGGGGTGGGAACAGCCCATCCAGGTAATTTTGAGGAATATTCACTATTAATTCTTGGATATTTTGAATAAAAAGGAGGTGAAGAACTCACTTTTGCTGGGGGGAAGGAAGAGTCCAGCCAGGTAATTCTGAGGAACATTCACTCTTAATTTTTGAAAATTCCAAGAAAAAAAAAGAGCTGGAAAACTGATTTTGCTCAGGGGTGGGAACAGCCCATCCAGGTAATTTTGAGGAATATTCACCAGGAATTCCTGGATATTTTGAATAAAAACAAGGTGAAGAACTCACTTTTGCTTGGGGGAAGGAAGAGCCAGTCCACACAATTTCAAGGAATATTTAACAGGAATTCCTGGACATTTTGAATAAAAAGGAGGTGAAGAACTCACTTTTGCTGGGGGGAAGGAAGAGCCAGTCCACACAATTTCAAGGAATATTTAACAGGAATTCCTGGACATTTTGAATAAAAAGGAGGTGAAGAACTCACTTTTGCTGGGGGGAAGGAAGAGCCCGTCCACGTAGCGCCCCTTGGTGTGGTGGAAAGCGCAGTTGTGCTTCTGGCAGCCTCCAGGTTGGTTCTCCCAGTAACAGGCGATCTCACTCCGCTTTTTCTGAGGGAAAAACCACAAATCCCAGCTCAGGGATCCTGCCTGGGATCTGCAAACTCACCCAGTTTGTTAACAAGGACACAAGGAAGGGTGGAATTCATTGCAAAGAGGGGAAATGGAATTATCTGGATTTTTTTTCTATCATTCACTGCCACTAATTAATCCAAAAAAATCCAAAATAATGGGATTATTCACAGGGAAAAATTTCAATTTTCAGGTTTCAATTGCTGGTGAAATGCACCTGAATTTATCCTTCAGAGTTTTAGCTCCTTCCCATCTTTTTTTATTCCCTATCCAAGAATGCAGGATAAAGTTTTGGGGAGAAATCCAGGGCATTTTCCAGCTCTCAGGAATGTTGCCCACCACATTTAAGGTGTGGGATCCATGTAGGGGCTCTGGCATAAAATTTGGGAATAACAGCATTTCAAACAAACAAAATTTGGGAATAAGAGCATTTCATACAAAAAAAATTGGGAATAAGAGTATTTCATAGAAACAGAATTTGGGAATAAGAGCATTTCAAATAAACAGATTTTGGGAATAAGAGCATTTCATAAAAACAAAATTTGGGAATAAAAACATTTCAAATAAACAGAATTTGGGAATAAGAGCATTTCAAACAGACAAAATTTGGGAATAACAGCATTTCACACCAACAAAATTTGGGACTAAAAACATTTCATACCAAGAAAATTTGGGAATAACAGTATTTCAAACAAACAAAATTTGGATATAAGAGCATTTCATACAAACAAAATTTGGGAGTAACAGCATTTCAAACAAAATTTGGGAGTAACAGCATTTCAAACAAACAAAATTTGGGAATAAGAGCATTTCAAAGAAATAGAATTTGGGAATAACAGCATTTCATACAAACAAAATTTGGGAGTAACAGCATTTCAAACAAAATTTGGGAATAAGAGTATTTCATATCAATAAAATTTGGGACTAGCAGCATTTCATATCAACAGAATTTGGGAATAAGAGCATTTCACACCAACAAAATTTGGGACTAAAAGCATTTCATACCAAGAAAATTTGGGAATAACAGTATTTCAAACAAACAAAATTTGGGAGTAAGAGCATTTCAAATAAACAAAGTTTGGGAATAAGAGTATTTCAAACAAACAAAATTTGGATATAAGATCATTTCATACAAACAAAATTTGGGAATAACAGCATTTCAAACAAAATTTGGGAGTAACAACATTTCAAACAAACAGAATTTGGGAGTAAGAGCATTTCAAATAAACAAAATTTGGGAATAAGAGCATTTCATACAAACAAAATTTGGGAATAACAGCATTTCAAAACAACAAAAATTGGGAATAAGAGCATTTCAAATAAAATTTGTGAATAAGAGAATTTCATACAAACAAAATTTGGGCCTAACAGCATTTTTCATACCAACATTTCCTACTGACAAACACCTCCAAAACTGATTTTTTCCCTTTTTCTCCTGATAAATCTCTGCTGGGAAAGCAGATTTCCTCCCCCACACCCTTGGGAAGCCCTGGCAGGGTTCTGAGGCAGCACTCACATCGATTTCCATGTGCCTGAACCTGCAGACATTCCTGAAGCACCGGCCCTCCTGCCACAGGGTGCACACGGTCTCGCTGCCCAGCGCCGCCTCGCAGTGCCGGAAGGAACAGGAGTCTCCCTGAAAAAGGGAAAAAAAAAAGGGGGGGAAACTCACTCAGCTTTAAAATATTGATGGGGTTGGAAAGGAGAAGCACATAGGGTATAAAAAATGGGATGGGAAAATCATACAGTTTAAGAAAATGGGATGGGAAAACAGAGAGGTTAAAAAAAATGGGATGGGAAATCACACAGGTTAAGAAAATGGGATGGGAAAAGCACATAGGTTAAAAAAATTGGTTGGAAAGGAAAATAATATAGGTTAAAAAAATGGGATGGGAAAAGAACACAGGTTAAAAAAGGGATGGGAAAGCAGACAGGTTAAAAAATGGGTTGGAAAAGGAAAACAGGTTAAAAATGGGATGGGAAAAACACACAGGTAAAAATGGGATGGGAAAACACAGGTTAAAAAATGGGATGGGAAAAGCACATAGGTTAAAAAAAAGGGATGGGAATGTCATACAGGTTAAAAACTGGGATGGGAAAAACACACAGGTTAAAAAAATTGGTTGGAAAAGGAAAACACAGTTCAAAAAACAGGATGGAAAAAGCACACAGGTTAAAAATGGGATAGGAAATCACACAGGTTAAAAAAATGGGATGGGAAAAGAACAGAGTTTAAAAAAATTGGTTGGAAAAGGAAAATACAGGTAAAAATGGGAAGGGAAATCATACAGGTTAAAAAATGGGTTGGAAAAGGAAAACACAGGTTAAAAAATGGGATGGGAAAAGCACATAAGTTAAAAAAAAGGGATGGGAATTCATACATGTTAAAAAATGGGATGGGAAATAACCCAGGTCAAAAAATGGGATGGAAAAATCATACAGGTAAAAAATGGGATGGGAAAAACACAGAGGTTAAAAAAATTGGTTGGAAAAGGAAAACACAGGTCAAAAAACAGGATGGAAAAAGCACACAGGTTAAAAATGGGATGGGAAATCACACAGGCTAAAAAAATGGGATGAGAAAAGAACACAGGTTAAAAAAAATTGGTTGGAAAAGGAAAATACAGGTTAAAAAATGGGATGGGAAAATCATACAGGTTAAAAAATGGGTTGGAAAAGGAAATCATATAGGTTAAAAAACAGGATGGGAAATCACATAGGTTAAAAAAATTGGTTGAAAAGGAAAACACAGGTAAAAAATGGGATGGGAAATCACACAGATTAAAAAATGGGATGGGAAAATTACACAGGTTAAAAAAATGGGTTGGAAAGGGAAAATTACACAGGTTACAAAAAATGGGATGGGAAAAGAACACAGGTTAAAAAAATTGGTTGAAAAGGAAAACACAGGTTAAGAAATGGGATGGGAAAAGCACACAGTTTAAAAAAGTGGGATGGGAAATCACAGGTTAAAAAACTGGGATGGGAAATCACACAGGTTAAAAAAATTGGTTGGAAAAGGAAAACACAGGTTAAAAAATGGGTTGGGAAAAGAACACAGGTTAAAAAAATGGGTTGGAAAAGAACACAGGTTTAAAAAAATGGGTTGGAAAGGGAAATCATACAGGTTAAAAAATGGAATGGGAAAAAAACACAGGTTAAAAAATTGGTTGAAAAGGAAAACACAGGTTAAGAAATGGGATGGGAAATCTCTCAGATTAAAAACGGGATGGGAAATCACACAGGTCAAAAAATGGGATGGGAAAATTACACAGGTTAAAAAAATTGGTTGAAAAGGAAAACACAGGTAAAAAATGGGATGGGAAATCACACAGATTAAAAAATGGGATGGGAAAACACAGGTTAAAAAATGGGATGGGAAAAGCACATAGGTTAAAAAAAAGGGATGGGAATGTCATACTGGTTAAAAAATGGGATGGGAAAATCATACAGGTTAAAAAAATTGGTTGGAAAAGGAAAATACAGGTTAAAAATGGGTTGGAAAAGAACACAGGTTACAAAAAATGGATTGGAAAGGGAAATCATACAGGTAAAAAATGGGATGGGAAAATCATACAGGTTAAAAATAGGATGGAAAGGGAAAACACAGGTTAAAAAATGGGATGGGAAAAGAACACAGGTTAAAAAAATTGGTTGGAAAAGGAAAATACAGGTAAGAATGGGATGGGAAATTATACAGGTTAAAAAATGGAATGGGAAATCACACAGGTTAAAAAATGGGATGGGAAAACAACACAGGTTAGAAAAATTGGTTGGAAAAGGAAAACACAGGTTAAAAAATGGGTTGGGAAATCACACAGGTTAAAAAATGGGTTGGAAAGGGAAATGACACAGCTTTAAAAAATCCAATTTTCAGAACTGGAAGTTGAATAATTAATTCAAAAAGATAAATTTGTTTCTCCACTCTGCTCACCCTTTGCTCAGAATCCAATTCCAACGGGAATTTGATCCAGACAAAAACCACACAGGTAAAAAAAAAAAAAAAAATAAAATAAAAAAAGCAGTTCTGACCTTGGTGCAGGTGGAGTAGAAGTAGAAGTAGCAGTCGTCACCCTGGCTGGACATGCTGCAGGATCCTGGCTCTGCCCAGCCTGGCCACAGCTTCAGAGCCTTCTCAGCTTAGTGAGAGCTTCTTTTAAAAGTAACCCTGCAGGAGAGACAGAAACTCAACCTGGGGTTTGTTCCTGATTAATGAGAGCTTCTTTTAAAAGTAACCCTGCAGGAGAAACACAGAAACTCAAACTGGGGTTTGTTCCTGATTAGGGAGAGCTTCTTTTAAAAGTGACCCTGCAGGAGGGACAGAAACTCAATTTTTTTTAAATTAACCCTAAAGAAAGGCAGAAAGAAACAAAAATTTATTGTTTTAACACTTGTTTCCTATCAATTCCTTCATTTTTGGAGGGAGGGAATGACTTGGAATCAGTTGTCACAGAACCGAAGGTGAACTTGGCTAAAATTCCATTTTTTAAATGGGGTCATTTGGGAAATGCAGATTAAATTTTTAGTCAGGTTTGTCCAAAACTTTTTGTCACCATAAATTTTAATTTGAGATCTTAATACCATTTCTGCTTGAGGTAGAAAAAAATTAGCAATGGCTTAGCAGTGAGTTTTTAAAAGTAACCCTAAAGAAAGGTAGCAAAAATATTGTTTTAACACTTGTTTCCTATTAATTTGTTTATTTTTGGAGGGAGGTAATAAAATAATAGCAAGAATAAAAACAATAATAAAATAATATCAATAATAAAACAAAAACAATAATAAAATAATATCAATAATAAAATAATATCAATAATAAAATAGTATCAATAATAAAATAATAATAAGAAGAAGAAGAAGAAAAAGAAAAAGAAAAAGAAGAAGAAAAAGGAGAAGAAGAAAAAGGAGAAGAAGAAAAAGGAGAAGAAGAAAAAGGAGAAGAAGAAAAAGGAGAAGAAGAAAAAGGAGAAGAAGAAAAAGGAGAAGAAGAAAAAGGAGAAGAAGAAAAAGGAGAAGAAGAAAAAGGAGAAGAAGAAAAAGGAGAAGAAGAAAAAGGAGAAGAAGAAAAAGGAGAAGAAGAAAAAGGAGAAGAAGAAAAAGGAGAAGAAGAAAAAGGAGAAGAAGAAAAAGGAGAAGAAGAAAAAGGAGAAGAAGAAAAAGGAGAAGAAGAAAAAGGAGAAGAAGAAAAAGGAGAAGAAGAAAAAGGAGAAGAAGAAAAAGGAGAAGAAGAAAAAGGAGAAGAAGAAAAAGGAGAAGAAGAAAAAGGAGAAGAAGAAAAAGGAGAAGAAGAAAAAGGAGAAGAAGAAAAAGGAGAAGAAAAAGAAGAAAAATAATAAAAGATAAAATAAAAATACCAGAATAATAACAACCTAATAATAATTATTATTATTATTATCCCAGAATAACAGCACACCTCAACAACACAACCCTCAACCCCAACCCTCAATAATGAATTTTCAGACAACATTTTAACCCCTTTAATTAGAAATATTGCCATTAATTAACCAAATCAATTTAATTCTGGCAATCCCAGGAGGATTTGGAGCTCACCTGGCCACGTTGAGCACAGATTTTGATCTTCCCAGCCATGCACTTCCCTCCTGTAGGCCGAAGGATTCCGTCAATGAATAACAAAGGGGCACAAAGAATTTTTGTTTTTTTTGTTTTGATTTTTTTTTTCCTCCTGACAATTCTCAGCCAACAATTCCAAACTCTGAGGTGCTCTCAGAACAATCTGACAACTAATGGAGGAATCAGTCCATGGTAAAAGTGGCACACTGGAGACAGCCAGGGAGATTTTAGCTCTTCCAATAAAAATAAAAAACAAAAATAACAAAATTTTTTTTTTTTAAATCCCCAGCTCCTTTTTTTTTTTTAAGATGAACTCAGGATTCAAAGTGGCTGCAAAAATGAGGCTCCATCTTCCACAGCTGGGGAAATTTCTATTTTTTTTTTTTTTTTTATTTTTTTTTTATTTATTTAATTCAGTAAGCTGCAATTTCAGGTCTTCTGAGATTTCTTCACCTATTAAGAAAACACAAAAACCTTTCCCCGACTTTATAACCTGTACAGTAAAAAATAAAATTAAAAAAAAAAAAAGAAGTAACCCCAAATTTTGTGTGTATAAACCCACACAGGTGTTTATACACACCCCAAAACAAGGAGAAAACCAACAAAAAAATCAGAATTTTTGGCTCATTTCCCACCTTAAACCACAGGGAAATTTGTTACTGAGGGAGGAAAATGAAATTATTTGTGGAATTTTGGATGGGGGATGGTGGGGAGAGGGGATGGATTTTTCCTCATCCAAGGAAAAGCAGGAATTGGGATTTTGGGTCAGGAATTCCTTGAGTTTTCCATCAATTATTCCAATTTTGTCATTCAGCTGATTGGGGGGGTTTGGTGCCATCAAAAATCGATTTTATTCAGCATTTTTTTCATGTGAATCTTCATTTTTAGTTTTTTTTTTTTTTTCCCCCCACACAACCTGCAACCAAACCAGCTCAAATCCAAATAAAAATCAATTTTACCCCCCTGACATTTCTGACTTTTTGGGGAGGACAAAACTGAATGAAATTGGTGAAGAAGAAACATTTGGAACCTTTTACTCACACAAACAACTAGTGAATTTTGCCAGGATTTTTTTTTTTTTTCCCCAGATCTAAAACAAAGAGAGGAAAAATTGGGTTCTCATATTAATGATTTTTGTTTTTTTCTTTTTGACTGCAGGATAAAGGGAATAAAATAAGAATTAAGTGCAGGGTTCCCTCCCCTTCTTCCATCAAATTCACTTTTGAACCTTCAAAAATCAGATTTTGGGTCATGGAGATTCCTGGGAATCTACTCCTAAAAATTCCTGGAGTTCCTTCTTGTGAAGTTCAAGGTTTTTTCAGGTGTTTTCCCCAATGCTCTTGGGAGTTAAAATTAAATTTCAAGCCTGAATTCTTCTTTTGGCTCAAGGCAGCACTGAAATCCTTGGGAATTTTGGGTATTCCCAGCTGGGAGCAGGAATTTCCTTTCCTCAGGCAACCTAAAAATGTAAAATTCCTACATCCACCACCCTGGGGGGAAAGAAAATCCCTGCAGGTTTAATTCCTTAATAAACTAAATCAGCATTTTCCATATTCCAGTTCAGAGTCTGAATCTTGTTTAAAAATAAAACCTTGAAAAGAAACAACAACAACAACAAAAAAATCAACCAACCCTCCCCCCAAACTTCTTAAAGTTCTAAATTCCATCAATGTAATTTAATTATTAAAAATGTTCATTAAAAACTTTTTTTTAACTGGTGTCAAGGTGGCAATCCAAACAAAAAAAATCTGAATAAAAGTGAGTAACTCTGGTGCTCACAGGGCTCAAATTAATTGAAGTTAATAAGAATTTTAAACACTTTTTTTTTTTTTTTGTCCAGAATTCCATTACAATTTTTGTGGTAAAATATTTTTAAACTGATGATTTGTAAAAAAAAAAATTAAAATAAAAAAATCAAAAATGCAGTAGCTGAGGGTCAGCAAAAACCAGGTCAAAGAAGAAAAAAAAAATCACAAACTTATTTTTCCAGGGAAAAAAAAAAATCAAAATACCCAAGAGAAATTTTCCTGCACCTCCCTGTGAGGAATTCCTGAATTTGAAGCCCCAAATTTCCCTGGAAAAGCCTCTCCCCCTGTTCCATTCGTGCCTGCAATTCCTGACGACATTTGATGATTCACCTCCTGTTTACCAGGTGACAAAGAAGGAAAAGCACCAGGAATTTCACATTTTAACCCCTTTTTTAAAGCCTTTTTTTTTTCCCCTCCTCGGGAATCAATCCCAAACCAAGGGAAGCTGCTAAATCCACTCTTCAATAAAATAAGAAAAATTAAAGAATTTAATTTTTTTCCCCTATATTTCTGAGTCCAACCCCAGCGATTTCCTGTGACAATTCCTCCTCCTCACTAAAATGTTTTATTAAAAAAGGGATTTAAATAAATTTATTAAATTTCTCCTGGATTTCACCTTGGTAAAGTGTCACTGGAGCTGGGAAGTGACACCCTCCGGAAATTTTCACTGGACACATCCAGCAACACTTCCTGCCTCAGCTGTGCCCAAATTCAACCCCAAAATCCTTCATTCCCCAGGAAATCTCCTTTTATTTATTTTTATTTAGGTTTTTATTTAGGAAGTGTCACCCTGACTAATTCTGGGAATAACCCGGAGGCTCTCAACAACAACAACAAAAAGCTCCTTTTGGCGTTTCCGTGACAAAAACCGACGTCAGAAAACAGAAACCTCTCAGCTCCAACCTTTAAAAAACAATAAAAACCCCAAAAATTCACCGAATCGCGTTGTTTTAACAACCTAGGCGAGGGAATTCAGCATCCAGAGTTACTCAGCTCGTCAAGTTCTTTAGGGAATGAGGAGGAATTAGGTGACTACGTTAGAAATGCCCCTCAGACGCGTTGCTAGAGCAGGAAGGAAGGAGGTTTTACCTGAAAATGAGGAGATTTATAAAGAACCTGCGCTGGGATCGCGATTTTAAAAGGGAGGACAAGGCTGAGGGAAAGGCCTGGGGCCTACCCTGGGCACGCAGCTCCCCCTCCCCAAAACCCCGGGGATAGGAAAACCTCCTCATCCCGCCTTTATTACCATTAATTCTACTTAATTCCACTTCATCCCACCTCATCCCACCTCAGCGATCTCTCCTCCCGCCGCGGGCACAGCGCGGGGGACGCGCGGCCTCCAGAGCCGCCAGCTCAGCACCCACCCCCCCTTCACCTCCCGTCCCCCCATCTCCACCCCCTCTAGCCACCGCGGGGCTCCGAAGCGCTTCTATTTACGGTGGATCAGGGAGTTTTACCGAGCCCCCGGGGGCCGCCGTGCCGCTGTCGCCGCGCTCCGCCGGGGCCGCCGCCGCCGCCGTGTCCCCGGTGCCCGGCTCAAAGATGGCGCCCGGCGCGCGCGCAGCCTCAGCGCGCCCGCCGCCAAGATGGCGGCAGGAAGTGGCTTCAGGCGGCCGGAAGTGCCTTCACACGGGCGGAAATGGCTTCACACGGCCGGAAGTGCGTTTCACCAGGCCGGAAGTGGCCTCACGCAGCCGGAAGTGGCTTCACCCGCCCCACGGGTGCCTGAGGGGGAGTGGGGGGGATTTTTCTATTTTTTACATCCCCGCGTTTCAAAAATACGTCAAAAAGGGAGCAAAGCTTCTCCCTGTGAAACGAATAGGGCTGCGTTTCACTACCCTGTTCTGTGCACGCAGAATTTGGGGTGAAAAATCCCTCCATCATCATCAAAGCTGTTCCCGATCCCCAGAGACCTCAGTGCCACGTCCAGTCCTTCCCTGTCACCTCCAGGGACGGAGGGGACTCCAAAATTCCTTGGGCAGCCTCTTCCAAAGTTTGGCCACCCTTTCCATGAGGAAATTCCTCCCCATGTCCCAATAATGGTCCCCACTCCCTGCCAGAGCCCCGCAGCCCTTGAGGCGCCACAGGGATGTGAATTCCAAACTGGATGATATTTTGAGTTCCCAGCCTTTTTTAAAATAAATAATAATTAAAAAAGAATTGTGGCTGTAAGAGCTGTGGGCATGGACACCTCCCTGGGAAAGCAGGGAAAAGAAGAGGGTGACACTGCACAACAAAATTTTTCCCCAATTCCCGTCCCGTGGAATCAGCTGCAAGAATCAAGTTGGAGATGTTTGGGATTGAATTTTCTTCCAACCCACTGGGATTTTCTCATCATGGCCCTGGGGTTTTGAAGACTCAAAGCTTCTCCATAAAAAACAGCATTACAATCAATGCTTGGGAATGAGAGGATTTAAGCAGGAATGAGAGGATTTAAGGACCTGGTTGCTTTTATTTCCCATTTCCCTTCTTCTCTGGACAAATTTTGTCTTTGGAGGGAAAGGCCTGTGGGGAATGGGAGCAGGATGTGGATTGAAGCTGAGAGGAATGTGGGATTTGTCTTTACAAACAAACTGTAGGTTTGCTGATAAATGAAACTGGTTATTGGAAGATGAAAGAAAAAATGGTGAGGGTGAAACTATGAACTCTGTAAGAATTAAAAATTAAAAGGGAGGGTTGTATATTAGAGAGGAATCTCAGGTATCAGTGTTTGGGAAGTCTGTGCTTCAGCAATGGGGAAAGAGAGATGGAAATTGGGATAAAAAGGAGGCCGAGACCTCCAAATATCTGATAGACCCCATGGCCTCTCCCTTTATTGGAATAAAGCAAAAGGGACTCCTGTGTCTCCTTTCTGGACATGAACCTGTGGTGTTTGTGGATTAATTTTCCTGACAAAGCCGATCCTGAGGAGATGGAGATCCCAACTCCACCAAGGATCACCTCAGCAGCTCCAAACTGGGCACAGAGAATGGGCAAAGAGAGAGAGAATGGGAAAAGAGAGAGGGGAGAATGGGCACAGAGAGGGGAGAATGGGGATAAAAGAGGGGAAAATGGACAAAGAGAGGAAAGAGTGGGCACAGAGAGGGGAGAATGAGCAAAGAGAGAGGAGAATGGGCAAAGAGAGAGAGGGGAGAATGGGCAAAGAGGAAAATGGGCAAGGAGAGGGGAGAATGGGGATAAAAGAAGGGAGAATGAATGGACACAGAGAGGACAGAGTGGGCAAAGAGAGGGGAGAGTGGGCACAGAGAGGGAGAATGAATGGGCACAGAGAGGATCCCTACCCAGGGCAGCCCCTCCCAGCCCAGCAGCACCACTTTGGTGACATTTGGCAGCAATTTGGGGACTAAATGACAGAAACCCCGCACCAAGGGGAGTTTGGGTTGGGTTGGATCCCCAGCCCTGCCCAGCCCAGGGGATGGAGCCATTCCTGGGAGGGTTTGGGACAGGTGGACACACGGAGGACGGCACAGTCACACGTGGGCACATTTTATTCTCTCATTGTTTCTGCTCAACAGCCAAAGCTTTATTGATTCCAAACCATTCCCTTTTATCCCTCTTCATATTTTTATTTTTTTTAACTTCACCCCCTTTTCCCACTCTGCTGCTTCCACTTTGGATTATTGTCTCTGCTTGGATTCTGTTATCTCGGAAGAAGCCAACGGACAATTCATTCAGATTCTTTTTTTTTTTTTTTTCTCCCAAGATCCATATAAATTACATGCAAAACATTGTACATAGAGATTAATATCAAAATGCAATACAGATCAGGTGCACTTTAAGCTGGACTCTAGGATATGGCAAACACACCAGGGTACATATTGCTTTGAAACCACCATTGTTTTGTTTTTTTAATGTCATGCATACCACATAATATTCAGTCTTTTGTTTTGTATTTTGGTTTGTGTTTTTTTTTTTTTTCTTTTTTCTCTCTCTTGTTTTTTATACAAAAATACCGGTGCTTATTATACTGAGTTACTGGAAAAAAAAAAAAAAAAAAGAAAAACTCAGCTCCACGTGCCCTCTTCAAAAGAAAGTTTTTTTGTTTTGTGAGAGCGTTGGATAAATATATATACACACACATAAATGTTGAGTTCAGACTGTATATATATATATATTTATTGAAGGGGAGGAAATAAACTAAAGACAGTTTTAGCCATGGGCTTTGCAGGATGAAAATTGGAGGATTTGGGTAGAGAAGAGTCAGGCTGAGAGGAGGATGCTGGAGAGAAAAAGGTGCCCAAATCCCCCTGTTTGGGTGAAAAAGGAGCAGGATAAAGTTTCTCCCACATCCCTGTGCCCTGAGGGGACATTTGGGGGTGCAGGAGGGGAATTTTGGGGATGCAGGAGGGGAATTTTGGGGCCTCCATGAGGGGCTGAGGATGGAGCAGAAGCGATGCAGGCCCCGGCGCCCCCTGAGTGACAAAAACCTCAGGGATGGTCACAGAGGGTGACAGGAGCTGGCAGTGCCACCTCAGAGATGCCCTGCTGCATTTGGAATGGGGTTTTATTTTATTTTTTTCCAGCTGTCCCCTCAGGTCACCCTCAGAGAGAGGCTGAGGCCTGCAGGCCCAACATGGCGGGGAAAAGCCGTGCAGGCCGCCCATGCTAAAATGGGATTTAGTTTGTTTCCTTCAAAAATATCACTTGGAAGCTTTATTGCACGGAAAACCTTTGGGGGTAAAAAAGAAAAAAAATGAAATGAAATCCCCTCCCCACACCCTTCTCCCTGTGCAAATCATAAAAAAAAAAAAAACCCCTCAGCAGGAGAAAGCGAAAACGCCTCAAGAGGCCGCGGCGGGATGTCTTTGGTACCAATCCGCCAATTCCACGGAAAATCCACGGAAAATCCACCAAGGGGCCCTGCTGGGATCAAGAACTGGATGCAGAAGGATGTTCAGAGTGTTTTAATAACAAAGCATTCCAAGGCAAGTTGAACACGGATCACAACGAGGAGGGGAGGGGGTGACTTGGCGGGCATGGCCCTCCCCTGCTCCGTGCGCACTCGTGGCAGTTCAAACAAAGCGAAAAACCAGAAATTATTCATAATAATATATATTTATATGTATATTTATATCTCCCCCTAGTCAAGGCATGTTGCAGAGAAGTCCCCAAAAGTCCGTGCCGCCGACCATGCCTTTTTGTATTTTTTTTATTTTATTTTTTTTTTGTTGGAGCACCAATCTCCCCCAAATCTCTTTTTGTTTTTTTTGTGTGTGTAATGTCCTCAATAACTTAAGCCAAGAGTCAGCTGCTGCCAGGATATCACTGAAACTTAACCCAAAAACAACAACAACAACAACAACAAAAAAGAAAAAACTTTACAGGAAATCTGCACAAGAAACATTTATACTTGAAGCAACCAGCCATACACCAACATAATTTATAGATATTTATATAAAAAAACCCCATTTGTGTCATCCAACTCACGTCTAAGTAGAAAGATGGCTGCTCAGAGAAAAGGAAGCTGACTGGCATCCGATGGCTGAATTAATTAATCCACGGAATTAATTAAAGTGTCCCTTGCAACTGCCCTCACACAGTGGTGGGACTCGAGATTTCTTTATTTTCTTTCTTTTCTTTAAACAAAATACATATGGCTGACGTAAAAATATCAGTTTCTGAGCTAAAGAAAACTAGATTTTTTTCTTTTTTCTTTTTTTTTTTTGTTTTTTTTTTTTTGCATAATATTTATATAGCATTATTTTCTCCCTCCCCCCACTCCTAAAATGGAAACTAGAACGACAAAAATAGAGCAAACTAAAGGAACAACCAGACCCCTGTGGCAAACCCTGCCAGTCACAGATTTCTGGGAGTGACTTTGAGAGCCTCCAAAGTTGGCTTGAAGTTGTTGTTGGTTTGAGTCTTTCTTCTTTTTTTTTTGTTTTTTTAAAATTTTTTTCAACAGGTCTGAGGTATTAAAAAAATATCAAAAGAAAAAAGAAAAAAATTGGTGCATTCCCCCCCCCCAAAAAGTATTTAATAAATATTTATGTAAGCTTGTAAGAACACCATATCCTCTCTCTTTTTTTTTTTGGTTTTTTTGCAAGTATTTAAAATAGAAAAAGTGATTTTTTTTTTGTTTTTTTTTTAAGCAACGTCACCTTTAGCACAGAACCAAAACCCCATAACCACCCCTTGTTTGGGGGTTTTTTTTGTGTTTGTTTTTCCTGGTGTTTAACCCAAGATCCCCTCACTCCCCTGGATTATTTTTTTGGGGGGGAGAGAGAGAAGGAGGAGCCAGGCATGGGGTGGACACTGAATTTGGGGACGGGCAGTGGTGGCAATTTCTTCTTGCTGTTGGCAGTGAACAAAGCCCAGCTCGCCAGCACCAGGATATTTGGAATATTTGGGATATTTTTTTAGGATTTTTGGGATTTTTAAGGACCTTTCCTCAGCAGGAACAAGCTGGTCCTTCCCTCCTCTTCCTCCCCCAGCGCGGGAAGGACGAGGGCGAAGCGAAGACACTTGGTTTGTGTTTTTTTGGTTTAAGGAACACTTAAATCTTGGCAAAGATCTGGGCCCTGGCGTGGCAGGAGGTGCTGCAGGCAGTGCTGGCACAAGGCACCGGCGATTCCGCTGTGCGTTCCTGACGGGAGAGGGGGGCAGAACCCAGCCAGAGCCTTCCCCAAAAATCCCTTCTGTGCTCCCAGGGATGGGAATGAGCTCGGCCAGGCGCTCCCACAACATTCCCTCTGCTCCCCAAGGACAGCAGGGAGGTGGGCACAGCTTCACCCCAAAGGAAAGGAGGAGTTCACAGCCCCTCCTGCTCCACAGGGACAATCCAGAGGAGCTCCAGGGAATGGGACTCTCACTGGATTATTCTGAGGGGTGGAGGTGAGGGGAAGAGATGACCTCCAAATAAAAAAAAAAACAATTTTGGTTGTGAGGCCAAGCCTCCAGCAGCACCTCCTCTGGAAGACCTGCAGCCACCCAAGCCAAACCTCCAGGAAAATCAGGGATCATTCACGGCCTTCCCTGCCTTCTGCTGGATCATGAGGCAGCTGGATTGATCCCTCTCAGGATTCAGGACCTGCTGTGCCCTCAGGGTTCTCCACTCATCCTCCCACTGAGGCTTTTGGGCACAGCTGGAGCCTCCTCCCGGATCCCTCAGCGCTTCCTTGGAGCTGGCACAGCGGGGCTGAGGGGTGCTGGACCCCAAGAGCACAGAAAAAGGGAAAAACTCCCTCTGCTCCGGAGGGCAGGAGCTGGGAGAGCTGCACAAATCCTCTCACCGAGTTTCCCCCCAACTGAGAGCAGCAGAGAGGCCTCTTCTAAAAATTCTTGGGGGAGAAGCTGCGTCCCTCACAACCTGGGGGTTCTCCCACCTCTTCCCTGGCGGTTTCACCTCCACCTTTGCAGGAAAATTCAGAATCTCTCCCCTCCTGCAAGGTTAGAGCCGAGCCACCTTCATTTCTCATCTCCCAGTTTGGAAACAAGAGAGAGAGAAAAACGTGTGGGCACACAGAGAGGGGGAGCTGGAAAAAGCCCAGGTAGCATTTTTCAAAGGTGGAAGACTGGTGGGCATCCCTGGGTCTCTCAACCTTGGAGTAAACACCTTCCCCTGGCTGGGATTTTTTAGTTTATTCCTTAATTTTCACACTGGAGCGGTGACTGCCCCTCCCCACTTCCCACTGGGCAGGGAGGCAAATCCCACAAGCAAAGAGCAAACCCCAACATTAGAAGAAAAAAAAACCTCTAAAAACCACGAGTGGAAAAAATAAAACCCCACCAAAAAAGAAAAAGTAAAATCAAGTCACAAGTGCACCCCCAGCCTTCGGGCTGAGGGCGTGTAAGACTACAACAATTTGAATTTCCTTGGAACATGCATTTTTTCCAAAGTGAAAACCTCCTGGCTCCAGGTGCTTGGAGCCCAACTCTTGGAGAGGAAAAAACCTGGCAGCTTTCCCTGGGTGAGTACCACAGAAAATCAGGGATGGAGATGCACAACTGGCTTTTTTTGGGTGATTTTTTTTTTTTGGCTTAGCCTCTCTCCCAACACCCAGCCTGGTGGTACTCTGGTTCCCACTGCTAAACAATGATAAAAAAAAAGACCAAAACAAAACAAAAAAACCCCAGATAAACCCCTCCACACCCTCCCTTCCCCTCCCCAAAATAAAAACCAACCCAGATGATGATACAGGCATGAGCAGTTTGACACGGAGCGACCGCGGCGTGCGACCAGTCCCTGCTGCTGGCACCACACAGGGCCGAGGTGGACGAGGACGAAGAAGAGGAGGAGGAGGAGGGGGGAAATTCCAAGTTCTAAGGTCAAACTGATGTCTCCAGGCTGTGGAAGGGGCTCCCAGGCTCTGGAAAGCTGAACTCGCTCTCCACGGCGTTGTTGTTTCTGTTCAGGGCTGTTGAACCCCCCAGGTTGCCCCCACCTCGTTTTTGGAGTCCGTCAGGCTCGGGCTCGTCTTCGGTGCCGTCAAGGAATGGTGTCCGAGGCTCGTCTTCCTCCAGGATGAACTCTGGGTGAGTCATGAAGTTATGGATGGAGCTTCTGGATTCGGGTTTCTCGAGGCCTTCGTACAGGGAGCTACGGAACGCATTCACCACTTTGATCTGAGCGGCGTGGCGAGTTGGGGGGGAGAAAAAAACAGGGGTCAGTCAGGCTGCCAGAGGGCAGAGCTCGAGGGAGAAATGAAATTAAATGATGAGAGACAACCATGGAACAAAAAAATAAAAACGAGAAACCAAAAAAAAAACAGCACGACCACAGCAACAAAAATCACCACTGAACAGACAGCTCGGTCAAAAATGAGACATCTACGGTGAACTGGGGTCAGTCAGGCACTACAGGGGTGGTGGTGGGAACCCACCAGCTGCAAGAAAAGACACAGGACCACTCAAATCCACCACCCCAACATCACCACTCTGCATGGACGGAAGCCAAAAGGTGGGAATTAGTCGTTAAATTTGGGGGGGTGTGTGTGTGTGCACACGGACACAGGACAGCGAGGTGGGGGAACTACGGCTCCGAAGGGAGGTGGGTTAGGCAAAGAGCGGGGGCACAACCTACTGTGGGAGCCGTGGGTGGGCTTGGGGAGGCTCCTTCCTGCACCTCTGGGAAGGAATGGGGCTCCCCAAAGGTGTTGCCCAGGTTGTTTTGAGGAGGGAAGCGGATCTGGGTGAGTGTGGGGGGTTCCCCGCACTGCTGGAGCTCTGGATCCTTCCCTGCACCTGCAGGAGACCCAGTGCTGCCCAAAGTCCTGGAAAAACAGGAATTTGATGGAGCTGGGAACCAATTCAGATTGTGCTGGATGTTCTAAAGGAATCCCAGCCACACACACACACAATCCTGGGAAAGCCCAAAAATCCAGGAGATGCAGAGCCTGGTTTGGAGCACCAGGGAATGGGAGGGAGAGCTCTGGGAACACACCAGGATTCCCTGCTCCCTCCAGAGCCTCTGGAATTCCAGCCTCAAACCCTCCCAGCTCACAGATTTTGGATCAGGTGGGTGACAAGTGTCACATCCCAGCTCTGCTGGGGTTTTAGGGAAGCAGCAGAAGCCTCAGCTCTGTGGAGCAGAGCTCAAGTGGCACCAGGAGATCCCACAGAATCACCTCCAGACCCCTGGAGATTTGTCCAGCACCCCTGGAAGCAGCAGGGAAGGTTCCCTGGAGCAATTTTAGTCATTGTGCTTTGCTCCTCCTCAGCTGCCTCCACCTGCTCCCCACCCCTGAGGAACATCCCCTGCCTGCTCCTGTGGTGTCCCCACGGCTGTGGCACAAAATCCTCAGATCCCACCAAAGGGGAGGGGGAGCAGCACCCCTGTGGGAATCCTCCCAGCTGAGGGAGTGGGGAGAGCAGAGCTGGATCCAGAAATGCCCTTGGTGGTGAGGGCAGCAGGAGCTGGGGGAGCAGAGACCTCACCCCAAATCCTGCTGAGATGGGCTGGGCTGAACTGTCCCTTTTTTCAAACTGTCCCTGGGTGTGCCACTCCACCCCCCTAGCACCAAAAAAAACTTCCTGAGGATTTCTGATCCCACAAAATCCTTCCTTGTGCCTGGAACCCTGGGAGTTCTCCCTGTCCCCTCTCACCCTTCCAAGTGTGTTTTGCACCTGGCTCAGGGTCAGGAGGAATTTCCTGGCACAGGCTCAGCTCATCCCAGCTGGAAGCAGCCCCAGGAGCTCCTGCACAGGGAGCAGGGCACAAACCTGAGGGGGATGAGCCTGGGCTGGGTATCCCCAGTGCTGGGGCACCACTGGCTGGGAAAAATGGGAATTTGAGGGAGCTGGGAACCAATTCAGAGCTGGATTTGTGCTTTGATAACCCTGGATAAATTCAGAGGAATGCACAGGACAAGGGACACCACCAAGGCCACCTCACACTGACCATTGGTCACATCAGCTGTGACTTGAGAACAGCAAGTCCTGACCCCTGAAAAACCAACAGAATCCAGGAGAAAAAATCCAAGCAAGCCCAAGGAGAGACTGCCAGAGCCATGAGGACATGGCCAAGGAGAGCCCAGGACTGCCAGAACCACAAGGGGGTGGCCAAGGAGAGCCCAGGACTGCCAGAACCTCAAGGTGGTGACCAAGGACAGCCCAGGACTGTCAGAACCACAAGGGGGTGACATCTCCAAGCTCAGATTTAGGAGCAGCTCCACAGAAGCCTCAGCTCTGTGCAGAGCTCATGTGGGATCAGGAGTTCTCCTCTCCCAAGGAATGACCTCCAGACCCTGGGGGTTTGGGAGCAGCAGGGAAGGCTCCCT
Organism: Catharus ustulatus; assembly: GCF_009819885.2. Classification (NCBI taxonomy): domain Eukaryota; kingdom Metazoa; phylum Chordata; class Aves; order Passeriformes; family Turdidae; genus Catharus; species Catharus ustulatus. The sequence goes on from NC_046245.1 coordinate 2,673,948, forward strand.
GGAGCAATTCCAGGGAATCTGTGCTCAGCCTGCTGCTCAAGGAGCTCCTGCTGCAGCTTCCCTCAGATTTTCCTCCTTCCTGCATGGCCTGCTGCGAGATGAATTCAGCTGTTCCCTCGTCAGAGGAAGGGAGCAGAGAGGAAATGTGTTGTGAATGAGCCAAGCTGAATTCCAGGCTGGAGCCGCCCCTGCCTCCCACCCACAGCCTGGTTCCTGCCTCCTCTCCACCTGGAACCTTCAAATGCAGCATCCAGGCTGGGAAATGATTCCCCTGAAATGTGAAAGCTCCACGTGCTGGGTGAGCCCCCCAGGGCAGAATTCCCAGTAAAAAACCTGAACATCATTCCTGACACCTCTCCAGCAATTCCAGCCAAATCCAGGCCTGGAAAATTCATCCATAGGAGAGGGATCTGCGTGGAGGGAAGAGGAGCTTTGGGAGAGAGGGAAGCAGCAGAGGGAAATGAGAGAAATCCAGGCAAGGAAAGAGCAGGAAGATTTGGAGCCCTGCGTTAGCTCCTGGTGAAGTTTTCTATTCCCTCGCTGCAAAATGGGCAAAACACGAATCCACAGACTGCAAAAAAGCTGCATTTTGGTCTCATTCCCCCCCTCCAAACCCCTCTGCTCTGAGCCCCTCTAAGCAGATTTGATTCCAGCAGGAAATCCTGGAGGTTTTCCCAGATGCAGCAGGAGCAGGAGGCAGCTGTGCTGCTCCAGAATGGCTGGGGTTAAACCCAATCAGCTGCCAGCCTCAGAGTCAGCTAAACAGAGAGAAAACAAAATTATCCCAAATTCTCTCTCCTCCCCCACAGTGCATAAACAGCAGAGCCTGAAAGCTCTCCAGAAAGTCACTGAGGGTATTTCTCTAATCAGAAGAGAACGGGGATAAGTGACTGTGCAATAAAAAAGTCAATTATCCAGCAGAGACACATTCCCTGCTCCCAGCCTGCAGACAGAACCCACGGCCACGTGCTCACCAGCCCCAACAACCAACACACTGAGGGGTTCCACATCACCCAGGGCCTTTCTGGGGGGGTCTGTAAACCCAGGATCCAGCATTCCCATTGACACCCAGCAGGAATGTGGTTTCCATGCCCATTTCCATGCACAGCTGTGTGCCTGCACACCTTGGGACCCAGCATGTGCAGAGGAGCCCTCAATGAACAGAGAGGGCTTTTCTTGGGGTCTGAAAACCCAGAACCAGATCCAGGATCCAGCAGAAATTGTTTTCCATGCACAGCTGAGTGTCTGCACACCCTGGGATGCAGAATGTGCAGAGGAGCCCTCAATGAACAGAGAGGGCTTTTCTTGGGGTCTGAAAACCCAGTGCCAGATCCAGGACCCAGAATTCCCAGCAGAAATTGTTTTCCATGCACAGCTGTGTGCCCGCACACCCTGGGACTCAGCATGTGCAGAGGAGCCCATGATGAACACAGAGGGGCTCTGCACCCCACAGAGAGTTTTTTTGGGGGTCTGAAAACCCAGTGCCAGATCCAGGACCCAGAATTCCCACTGGGAACCAGCAGGAATTGTTTTCCATGCACAGCTGAGTGTCTGCACACCCTGGCACACAGAATGTGCAGAGGAGCCCTCAATGAACACAGAGAGGGCTTTTCTTGGGGTCTGAAAACCCAGTGCCAGGTCCAGGACCCAGAATTCCCAGCAGGAATTGTTTTCCATGCCCATTTCCATGCAGAGCAGCGTCTGCACACCCCAAGATGCAGAGTGTGCAGAGCAAGGTGAGCACCAAGGATCCTCTGGCTGCCCTGGGCCCCAGCAGAGCCCTGGGGATGTCCCCACAGAGCCCCAGGGATGTCCCCAGGGCAGCACAGGGATGGCTCAGCTCTGTCCCCAGGCCATGCAAGTCCCCAGGTGGGGACAGAGAAGAGGGGACAGCACCCCTGAGGTGTCACCAGCTGAACCACAGGCAGCACCCACAGCAGGAGCAAATCCTGCTTGTCCCTCCTCCCTGTGGCTCAGCCAGCCCTGGGGACAGTCCCTGCAGCCACTCTGCCTCCAGAAGAGATTTCAAGCAACACCTCTGCCCTTCCCTGGGTGTCCCAGAGCTGGGCAGAGGGAAGAACCAGCAGGATTTGGGCTCAGACCAGCAATGCTGTGAACTCAGGGATTTTTTGAGCAAGAGCTGCCAATTTTTTGCCCTCCCCTCCTCGTGAGGGTGGACTCAACCACCAGCCCTGCAAAGGAGGAGAAGAGGTAAAACTGCAGCAAGCAACACGGAACGGGGAGGGGAAAGGACCAGAAAGGTTGATAACTTTGCTGACAGCATAAAAACCGGAGTTTTGAAGGGATTCCCACCCCATCCTTGAGGGTTGGGGCTGAGTCAAGGCTGAGAGGGAGAGAGAGCAGGCGGGGTTAGGTGGTGCAGGTGCTCTCTGTGCTCATTAGAAGTCATGCATTGTAAGAGACCATCACTCACTGCCCGCAGGAGGAGATGCAGCAGCAGCAACAGCAGAAGTGGTGGGAGTGGAATTGACGGAGGAAAGAGCTACATGGGTTGGGCTAGAAACATTTTTTACATCGTGGTGCTGGCTCACGATGGAAGGCTGTCTCCTGAGGGCTCCCTGCAAAGAGGAGGCGCCGGTCTGGAATGTGTAAACTACGTCCATCTGCAAAGAACCAGAGAGTGAGATAGCAACACCCTGCCAGGGACAGGGACAGGGACAGGGACAGGGGAGGGGACAGCAGGGAGGCCGGGCAGACACACAGACAGCAAGGAAAGAGGAGGATGGAGAGGTGAGGGAGAGGAGGAGGAAGGAGGAGAGAGCCCCCCCATCCCCACCCCACGCTCCCCCAAACCCCACGTGGGGCTTTGCTGGTGCAGCAGAGAGAGCAGAGTGCCCGGCTCTGCCCTTCCCAGAGCACCAGGAAAAGGCTGTGGTGGGGGGCAGTGGCAGAGGAAACACCTGAAAATCTGCAGGAGGAGCAGAGAGAGAGGCAGAGAGGGCGGGCAGAGGTGTGAGTGGGCTGGGAAAGGGCTCCTGGTGCCCTGTGGGGCTGCTTTGGGGACACTCCATGGGCTCCCCACAGCTCCTGGAGATGTTCCAGCCCCTGTGCCAGGCCTCAGGGCTGCTGGGGATGCAGAATCCTGGTTCTAGGGCCATGGATGCCCTGTGGATGTGTCCCAAGGCTTGAGGGACCGGGCACTTTGTGGCTGGGTCACGCCAGCCCTTGTGGCACCTTCTGGACACCTCCTGCAGCCCCAGCTCTGGTTTGTGGAGGTGTCTCACACATGGCTTCACTCCTGATGTCCCTCTTTTCCCCTGGCCTGAGGGGAAGGGCCCTGTGCCCTTCTCACACACCCCAGGTGGGGACAGGAGCCCCCCCAGTGCTCAGGTTGGACCCTCAAGAGGCTCCAGGAGCTCTGAGCTCATCTCAGCTCCAGCACAGCAAAACACCCAGGGAGCTCCAGGCTCAGCTCCTCTGGCACTCCCAGATTTCCAGCACATCTGGACCTCCTCCAGATGGAAGCTGGATGGATCCTGGAAGCTCCCAGCGTGGTTTTTTTCATGAGTGAAGCACTGGTTACCCCCACAAACACCCCTCAGTGCTCACAGCCAGCCCAGGATCCAGGCTGAGCTTCACCCTGAGGCCACCCAGGTGACACCAGCCAGGGGACAGCTCACAGAGGAGAAGGGAACTCTGCACCAGCCCCTGTCCCTGGGCCAGCTGTTTGTCACAGGGACACAAAGGAGGAGGAACAAAGGTGACCCAGCAGCTCAGGGGACACCAGGATTTCCCTCCTGGAACAGCTCTGCCCTGCAGGGAAGGTGAGGGGCACAAAACCACAAAAAGGAAAACATCTGGGAAAAAAGTCAGAGAAAACCACCTGATGTGAAAAGAAGATGGAGAGATTTTCCTCCCCTTGTGGGGTGTGGAGCTGCACAAGGAGCAGGACCAGGGAGGCAGATCCCTGTGCTGGCAGATCCAGTGCTGGGCACATTCCCACTGGGAACAGCACCCCAAGAGCACAGCAGAGCCTGGAGGAGCTCTGTGCACCCCTCACAGCCTCCTGTGCTGCAGAGGTGACCACCAGGACAGTGACCAGCAGCAGAACAGCATCCCCCCAGCTGTCCCCACATCCAGGCTCTCCCAATTCCTGGAATTCCCGGTGCCAGCCCGGCCTGGGAGGCGATGGCATCCTGTGAGCAGCAGCCATCACCTCTGTGCAGACAGAACCTCTGCAGAGGAAGAGACAGGACCAGACAGAGAAGGCTGAGCCCCCCCAGCCCCGTTGCCCCCTGGTACCTGGGTCTGGATCCTGTTGAGCCCCCGGAACCAGAGGATCTGCCCCCGCCGCAGCTCCATCTCCGCGTGGTCGATCTCGTCCACGTCCTCGGGCAGCTCCTCCTCAGGGATCTCCTCCTTGGTGATGCCGTGCCCAGCTTCCTTCAGGAACTTCAGGTGGCTCGTTGGGACGGTGCAGATCAGCTGGGGACAGTCAGGGACACGGCAGTGACTTGGCCTGAGGTCCTGGCAGTGCCACCAGCCCGGGGGAGCTGCCAGGACCCAGCGGGGATGGAGCAGGGATGTCACTGTCACTGCTGGGGGTGTCCCTCTGCAGCAGGGTGGGAGTGAGGAGGGGATGAGAGACCTCCTCTCCTTTCCTCATCTTTCCTCTCCTCATCTTTCCTTTCCTTTCCTTTCCTTATCTTTCCTTTCCTTTCCTCATCTTTCCTTTCCTTTCCTCATCTTTCCTCATCTTTCCTTTCATCTTTCCTCATCTTTCCTTTCCTCATTTTTCCTTTCCTTTCCTCTCCTCATCTTTCCTCATTTTTCCTTTCCTTTCCTTTCCTTTCCTTTCCTTTCCTTTCCTTTCCTTTCCTTTCCTTTCCTTTCCTTTCCTTTCCTTTCCTTTCCTTTCCTTTCCTTTCCTTTCCTTTCCTTTCCTTTCCTTTCCTTTCCTTTCCTTTCCTTTCCTTTCCCCTCTCCCTTTTCCCTTTCCCAGCAGGATTTTGGGCCTGGCTCTTACCTGGCCCCACAGGAGCTCTCCCACTCCAATAAAAATGCACCAGAACCACTGGCTCAGGGTGAGCCCGGAGCAGCTGAAGGGTTTCCCACCAAACTCCACGATGATGATCTGCAGCACAGGAGACAAGAGTCACACCCTGGGCACCGAAAGATCCCCTTGGGCCACACCCTCCCCTCCTTCCTGGGATTACAGGAGGAGCAATCCAGGCTGGGAATTTTTTGGAACACCTAAGAGGTGCAAAGGCCTCTCATCCAGACTGTAAAATTTATGGGACACCAGAAAGGAGCAGGGATCTCACAGCCAGGCTGGGAATTTTAGGAGCAAGAACCTCACATCCAGGCTGGGAATTTTAAGGGCAAGGACCTCACATCCAGGCTGGGAATTTTAGGGACAAGGACCTCACATTCAGGCTGGAAATTCTATGGAACACCAGAGGGGAACAAGAACCTCACATCCAGGCTGGGAATTTTAGGAACAAGGACTTCACCTCCAGGCTGGAATTTTAGGAACAAGGACCTCACATCCAGGCTGGAATTTTAGGAACAAGGACCTCACATCCAGGCTGGGAATTTTGTGGAACACCAGAGAAGTGCAAAGCCCTCTCATCTGGGATGGAAATTTTAGGAGTAAGCACCTCACATCCAGGCTGGAATTTCAGGAACAAGAACCTCACATCCAGGCTGGGAATTTTAGGAACAAGGACCTCACATCCAGGCTGGAAATTCAGGAACAAGAACCTCACATCCAGGCTGGAAATTCAGGAACAAGAACCTCACATCCAGGCTGGAATTTTAGGAACAAGGACCTCACATCCAGGTTGGAAATTTTAAGGGCAAGGACCTCACATCCAGGCTGGAATTTTAGGAACAAGGACCTCACACCCACACTGCAAATTTTGTGGCACACCAGAGAGAAGAACACACCTCACACCCAGGCTGGGAACTCGCTGAAACACCAGACTCACCTCCCAACCCCAACCATGAAACCCCAGGACATTTTGGGCTGGAAGGGATTTAAACCACACACCCAGGGCAGCTCGCTCCGAGCTCCACCCCACACCACCACGAGCATTTCCAGGGTGGTGCTTCCTGCCAGCCAAGGGGATAGAATCCAACCAAGGTGACAGAGGCCAGCCAAGGGGACAGAGGCCAGGCAGGGGAACAGAGGCCAGCCTGGTGTGGCACTGGCAGCTCTCTGGGCTCACCTGGGCAGCGAAGGTGCCCAGCACCACGGTGCAGAAGATGGGGTTGCGGTAGATGGCCTCGAAGACGTTCCTCTCGCCGTGGATCTTGCGCGCGTTGATCTCGTTGAAGAGCTGCATCATGACGAAGGTGTTGAAGACGATGGTGTAGTGCTCGGTGGGGGGAGAGTGCAGGGGCGCGTTCCGGCCGCTGTCGATGTCGAAAAATTTCTCTCCTGAAGGTGGGAAAAAGGGATTTGGGGAAGGGGAGAGAGCAGAGGGTGAGATGTTGTGTGCAGTCGTGTTTGTAGGTTCAAGGAGGATTGAAACTACAGTCAATAAAAGTTTATACAAAGGGCAGCATCCAATCTGAGTGAGACGTTCTAAAGGTGAACTGACCAATCACACAAACTAATTTCTAACCAATTATCTTCCAAGGTGTTAGGAGAGAGTGAATTCTTCAGGAATTCAGCTCAGCCTTGATCTATTTAGGAGACTTTGTGGATGATACAATTCCCCCAAAGCCTGGCATGTAGCTTAATAGATAAGGTCTTGTAAACTTTCTTTTTGTCCCTGGGAGTTGTTTCACCAGGAGCTGAGAGTGCTGATATGGATCAGCCATCTCTCAGGAGCTCACATCAGCCAGCAGAGAAAGAGCAGAGCCTTGCTTGTGTTCCACAAGAATCTTTATTTCATGTGAGGGGTGTCAGGCAGGATTCTCTCTGAACAAAGGGCACACAGTCACATTTATGGGTTCAGGGGGATTCAAACTACAGCAAATAAAAGTTTATACAAAGAACAGCATCCAATCTAAGTGAGAAGTTCTAAAGGTGAACTGACCAATCACACAAACTAATTTCTAACCAATTATCTTCCAAGGTGTTGGAGAGTGACCAAATTCTTAAGGAATTTGGCTCAACCTTGGTATCTAGGAAACCTTATCTATTATAGCAAGTTCCAGGGGCCAGGGGAAGATGGCTTTGGAGGAATTGTATCATCCACAAGGTCTCCTAGATCCTTCCCTTCCCTTCCCTTTCCTTCCCTCACCAGCGAACAGCAGGGTGAAGATGATGGTGAGCTGGTAGACGGCGTGGCCCAGGATGTTTTTCATCATGGTGCGGGAGATGAGCGGTTTGTTGCGCCCGTAGGGTTTGCGCAGCAGCAGCGACTCCGACGGCGGCTCCGTGGCCAGCGCCAGCGAGGCGAACGTGTCCATGATCAGGTTCACCCACAGCATCTGCACGGCCTTCAGGGGCGAGTCCTGACAAAAAAATCCACCTGTGCTCACTCTTTGTTTCGCTCTCCTACCGAAAAGCTCTTCAGAATCGCTCTGGGGTATTTAACACCTTCCTAAAACTCTGCCCAAATATTTCTGCAAGCTCCCTGCACCCTGCTGAGGGTGGGGCAGTGATCCTGATCTCTGTGGGAGATATTCTGCTAATGGGCATCCATTGAAACCAGCTGGGGCAGTGTTCTTTATCTCATGGGATATCTCCTGTTCATGGCCATGGTTTATAAACCAGCTGGGGCATTGTTCTTTATCTCATGGGATATCTCCTGTTCATGGCCATGGTTTATAAACCAGCTGGGGCAGTGTTCTTTATCTCATGGGATATCTCCTGTTCATGGCCATGGTTTATAAACCAGCTGGGGCAGTGTTCTTTATCTTTTCACAACCCATCCTTCCTCCAGCCAGTCATTTTCTGCTCATGGCCATTGAGTCCCACTGTGGGACTGATAAAATTACTGCATCCCATTGGGAGCTGCTCCAGCCAGGGGGAAGAGCCAAGACTTTCCTACCAAGATAAAAACTGAAATTCTGAGACACTGAGTTGCCCTTTTTTTTCCCTGGACTCCAGAGGAAAACCGGATTTCTCCACATCCCCACTGGAGCTCCAGAGGGAAACTGCACCTTGTCCAGGAGCACTGCTCCAGCTGAGCCACATCTGTCACTGCAGGAGGATGCAGCCACCATGGGATGGGACTGCTGCCAACACCCTGCCTGACGGGTGTCAGGCTGTACTCTGACTGTGTCAGGGTTTGGGGTTTGTTCTTTGTAGTGCTGTATTTCTATTTTAATTTCCCTAGGAAAGAACTGTTATTCCTATTCCCATATCTTTGCCTGAGAGCCCCTTGATTTCAAAATTATAATAATTTGGAGGGAGGGGGTTTCCATTCTCCATTTCAAAGAGAGGCTCCTGCCTTTCTCAGCACACACCTGTCCTCCAAACCAGGACAGAAGGTCACAATGACACCTCCCCCCTGTCCCCCTCCCAGGTGAGCTCACCTGTGTGATGCAGGCCCCGGTGAAGGCCACGATCACGGCCACCACGTTGACAGTGAGCTGGAACTGCAGGAACTTGGAGATGCTGTCGTAGACGTTGCGGCCCCACATGACGGCCTTGACGATGCTGGTGAAGTTGTCATCAGTCAGGATGATGTCTGAGGCCTCCTTGGCCACATCTGTGCCAGCAATGCCCTGGGGGACACGGACAGGTGAGCACAGGGACAGAGAAGGCTGTGGTTGATGGCCCCAAGGTGGCCCCAGGTGGGTGAGGGGACAGGACAATGTCCAAGGCCTCCTTGGCCACATCCATGCCAGCAATGCCTTGGGGGACACAGACAGGTGACCACAGGTGACCCCCAGGTGACCACAGGGATGAGGGAACCCGTGGTAAATCCCAAAAGTGACCCCAGGTGGGTGAGGGGACAGGACAATGTCCAAAGCCTCCTTGGCCACGTCTATGCCAGCAATGGCCTGGGGGACACGGACAGGTGACCACAGGTGACCACCAGGGGACCACAAGTGACCACCAGGTGACTACAGGGATGAGGAACCCTGTGGTAAATCCCAAAAGTGACCCCAGGTGGCCCCAGGTGGGTGAGGGAGGGGACAGGACAATGTCCAAAGCCTCCTTGGCCACATCTGTGCCAGCAATGCCCTGGGGGACACAGACAGGTGACCACAGGTGACCACAGGTGACCACAGGGACAGAGAACCGTGCCCCCCTGGCTCTGCAGAAAAAGCCCCAGAGCTCCAGAGGCTGCAGGGATGGGCTCTGAGGCAGCTCAGCTTGCCCAGACAGAGCCACGGGGCAGGAAAGGTGGGAAACAGCTGGGAAACAGCTGGGACAGAACTGGAAAACAGCTGGGATAGAGCTGAGAAAAGGACAGGAAGCAGCTGGGAAATCACTGGGAAACAGTTGGGAAAAGGATGGGAAACAGATGGAAAATGTTTCCAGGAAACAGCTGGGAAATGGCTGGGACATAGCAGGAAAAAAACTGGGAAAGAGCTGGAAAAGGGCCTGGAAACAGCCAGGAAACAGCTGGAAAAGGGCTGGAAAAGAGCTCCCTGCTCATGGCAGGGAATGGATCCGTGCTGGGCTGGTGGCCCAAGGGAGGGAGAACTGAGCCCAGAGGTTTCTGCTCTGCCTCAGGGTGAGAGCAGCCCCAGAACTTCCCAAAAATTCCCAGTGTTCCCAAAAATTCTCAGTGTTCCCAAAAGTCTCCACTGTTCCTAAAAATCCTCAATGTTCCCAAAAATCCCCAGTGTTCCCCAAAATACTCAGGGTTCCCAAAAATTCTTAGTGTTCCCAAAAATATCCAGGGTTTCCAAAAATCTCCAGCGTTCCCAAAAATCCTCAGTGTTCCCAAAAATCCCCAGTGTTCCCAAAAATCCCAAAATCCCCAGGGCTGCGCTTCCTGGTGCTGGCACAGCGAGGCGTTCGCCCCACAGCAATTCCATGCAGGAATTCAGGAATTCCAAAGGTGCCCAAAGGCTTTTCCTGGATTCCCTGGATGCCAATCCCACCTCAAATGGGAAATCCCTGCCTGTTGTAGGGCATGGATTTAGGGGAACCTTCCCTGCTCATCCTGAAGGCTCTGGAATTGCATTTGGATGTTCAACACGTTCCTAAAAACATTTCCCAAAATTCTCAGCTTTGCTCAGATCTCCCTGTGCAGCCTCCTCCTCACCCAGCTCCTGCTCATGTCCCTAAAACTAATTCTGTTAAAAACCACAGGTTTATTTCCCTGCTCCTTTCAGGGAGCATCCAACCACAGTTTTCCACCATAAATAAATTCCCAAAGCCTGACCCAGCACTGTGCCTGGAATTGGGGTGAAGAGCTGCAGGGAAAACCAAATTTTGGGGCTCCAGGAGAGACACCAGGTCCCTGCTCTGGAATTTCCAAGGAATTCCCAACCCTTTGCTCACAGCCCTGTGAAACTCAGATTCAGATCCAACATCCCAAGAAAAATTTCCTTTTTGGGTTTTTAGGCCATCCCATAGATTTGGAAAAGTTTCCATGGCGTGGAAATGATTTCAGTGGAACCACCCAAAAAACACTGGGCACATTCATCCACAAAAAAAATGGGGGCATTCCTCTCCCACAGCCCCTTCCAGCTTTCCCAAACCTAGAAACCACTCAGCAAATCCCATCCACTGAAGGGGCACATTCCCCTTTTCACAACCCCCTCCAGATTTCCTAAATGCACCCAAAAACCTTCCTGGCACACATCCACTAAAAGAACACATTACCCCTTCCATAACCCCCTCCAGATTTCCTAAATGCACTCAAAAACCACTCAGCAAATTCCTGGCACCCCATCCACTAAAAGGACACATTCCCCCTTCCACAACCCCCTCCAAATTTCCTAAACCCACCCAAAAACCACTCAGCAAATCCCATCCACTGAAGGGACACATTTCCCCTTCCATAACCCCCTCCAAATTTCCTACATGCACTCAAAAACCACTCAGCAAATTCCTGGCACCCCATCCACTAAAGGGGCAGGTTCCCCCTCCACAAACCCCTCCAAATTTCCTAAACCCACCCAAAAACCACTCAGCAAATCCCATCCACTATAGGGCCACATTCCCCTTTTCACAGCCCCCTCCAGATTTCCTAAATGCACTCAAAAAACCTTCCTGGCACCCCATCCACTAAAGGGACACATTCCCCCTTCCATAATCCCCTCCAGCCTCCCCAAACCCACCCAAAAACCACTCAGCACAATCCCATAACCCCATCCACCAAAGGGACACATTCCCCTTTTCCACAGCCCCCTCCAAATTTCCTAAATGCACTCAAAAAATCTTCCTGCCACCCCATCCACTGAAGGACACATTCTCCCTTCCACAACCCCCTCCAAATTTCCCAAACCCACCCCAAAACCGCTCAGCCCAACCCCCAAAGCTGCCCCTACCATGGCAAACCCCACATCTGCTTTCTTCAGGGCTGGGCCATCGTTGGTGCCGTCCCCTGTCACTGCCACCACCTGCCTCTGGTCACCCACGGTGCTGTCGATGATTCCTGCCGTGGAAATGAGAAATTGAAAATAAATTCAATAAGGAGAAATAAAAAAGGGGAAAGGGAGAAGCTCCCAGCAGGGATTAGGGTGGGAAAAGCCCTGGTGAGGGGCAGTGCCCACCTTTGACCAGGGTGTGCTTGTCTGTGGGTGAGGAGCGAGCCAGCACCCTCAGCTTGGGCCAGATCTTGTCCAGCTGCTCCTGCTCCACCTGCAGCACCAGGAAAAAGGGAGGTGAATTCCTCACCCCACCCCACAAGGAATTTTCTGTCCCATCAGAGAGTGAATCCCAGCCAGGGCAGGACAGTGGCTTCACCCCAAGCATCCCAGCAGCTTCCTCGTGCAGGGAAAAGGGGAAAACAAATCAGCAGGATTTGGGAAAATCTGGCAGAATTTGGGAAAATCAGCAGGATTTGGGAAAATCAGCAGGATCTGGAAAACCCAAAAGGATTCTGAAAACCCAGCAGGATTAGGGAAACCCAAGAGAATTGGAAAATCGGTAGGATTCGGGAAACCCAGCAGGACTTGGGAGACCCTGGGAAGAATCTGAAAAAACTCATCAGGATTCTGAAAACCCATTAGCATTTAGGAAACCCATCAGGATTTGGGACACCCATCAGAACTTGGGACATCCATCAGAATTTGGGAAACCCATGAGGATTTGGAACACCCAGAAGGATTTGGAACAACCATGAGCATTTGGGACAACCATCAAAATTTGGAAAATCCATCAGAATTTGGGAAATCCATCAAGATTTGGAAAACCCATCAGGATTTCCCATCAGGAAAACTCTGTGAAGGATTTGGGAAAAATCATCAAGATCCTGAAAACCCATTAGCATTTAGGAAACCCAGCAGGATTTGGGAAACCCAGCAGGATTTGGAACACCCATGAGAATTTGGGAAACCCAGCAGGATTTGGGACACCCATGAGAATTTGGGACACCCTAGGAAGCATTTGAGAAAACTCATCAGGATCCTGAAAACCCATTAGCATTTAGGAAACCCAACAGGATTTGGCAAACCCATCAGAACTTGGGAAACCCAGCAGGATTCGGGACACTCATGAAGATTTGGAAAACCCATGAGGATTTGTGACACCCATCAGGATTTGGGACACCCTGTGAAGGATTTGGGACAACCATCAGAATTTGGAAAATCCATCGGGATTTGGGAAACCCATGACTTGGAAAACCCATCAGAATTTGTGACACCCATGAAGATTCAGGACACCCATGAGGAATTGGGACACCCATCAGGAGTTGTGACACCCATCAGGATCTGTGACACCCATCAGGATCTGTGACACCCAAAATGCGCTGGATTTGTTGTTTCTCCCGCAGGAGCTGCCCCGCCCTGCCCTGCCCCACCTCTCCCTTCTCATTTCGGATCAGCCTGTTGAACTCCTTCCCCTCCAGGCACAGGAAGTCCTCCCCGGGCAGCAGGATGCCGCACTTGGTGGCGATGGCGCGGGCGGTGTTGATGTTGTCCCCTGTCACCATGCGGACGGTGATCCCGGCGCGCTGGCACTTGAGGATGGCATCGGGCACCTGGGGACGGCCAGGGGGTTGGCACTGGGAATTCCCTGTGCTAAAAGGGGCTGGGAAAGGCTCTGCAGGGGTGAGGGAGCTGAGTGCCACCCCAAAGGGATGTCACCTCGCTGTCACCTCGCTGTCACCTCGCTGTGTGCCAACCCCACCAAAACAAGGATTTCCTCCTCTCCCCACCCCACTAATGAATTTATCCACCAGGGAGCACTGGGGGCAGAGAGGATGTTTGAGTGAGGAATCAGCAAATTGAATCAGGAGCCTCCAGAGCCGCTGCAGCCTGGGATCTGTAATGCAATTCCCAGAGTGCAGAGCCCAGAACATCTCATCAGGAACTCCAAACTGCAACCCAGAGGCAGCAGCAGGGGCAATTATTGCATTAGCACAGCAGACAGCTCAGAGGGGAAAAAAAAAAAAACAGCTCTAGGAGCTCAGGGATTCTTCCTGGCTGTTTCCATCCACCTCTGGTGCAGCCTGGAGCAGCACAGACCCCAAAGATTGGGAATTTTGGGTGGGAACACACTGCCATGGTGTTGTTTAAAAAAAAAAAATAAAAAAAGGGAGAGAAATGCTGGCAGCAGGGAGCTGGGGGCACATCAGGGATGGGAAATGTGCTGGAGAGGATGAAACAGGAAAACCTTATAAATATGATTGCCTGGCAGAATATTTAGAGAATATGGAAACCATAAGTGAGATTAAAACAAAATCCATCTTTGAGATGCCAAACCTCAGTCACTAAATAACTAGAAAACAATGGAATGGCCAGCTGAAAGTAATCCCCTCTTGACTGAACAATTCCCTCTGCTTGCAGACAGTCCAAAGGTCAGAGAAGACCCTGCTGGCCTGGCAGAAGGGTCCAAAGAGAAGTTTTTAAGGTTTAAAGTGTAACACAGCATGGTAATGCAATGATTCTTACAGGCTGTGTGTAAATCTGTAGGATTTGTATCTTGTGTTAGATTGGTCAGTGAAAATGAGAATATTTAACACAGAAGATTTATTGTATTGTAAAGGAAACCTCACTCTGAGCCCTCTCTCTTGGTTTTTCCTCTCACCACACTCTCAGCTCTCTCTTTTACCACTCTTAGCTCTTACTCCTCACTCTCTCACTGCCCTGCTCCCAGCAGCTCCAGGCTCCCTCTCACCCTTTACAACAAACCCCAAGTTCCAATCCCTGCCTTTAGAGACCCCTCCTGGAATTCCCAAGGGGATCCTGGCCCTGAGCAGCAGGAGCAGGGCTGGGAACATCCCAGGAGGGCTCAGGTACCTCTGGCCGGACGGGATCCTCGATGCCCACCACAGCAATGCAGGTCAGCTCGGACAGGATCTCGTTCTCGCTGTCCCAGTCGGGCTCTGCGTCCGCGGGGAAGTCGCGGAAGGCCAAGCAGATGGTCCTGAGGCCGTGGCAGGCCATGGGCTCGATCACCTTCTTCACCATCTCGTCCCTGTCCTTCACCTTGAACAGGCGCGGCTCGCCGTTCTTGTCCAGGATCTTGGTGCACCTTGGGGTGGGGAGGGGAGGGAGGGGAACAGTGCTGGCACTCTGTCCACAGAAATGGGGGAATTCTCCTCCCACAGCTTCCCCAAACCCACCCCAAAAACACCTGGTACAATGCTGGCACCCTGTCCACAGAAAGGGGGGAATTCTCCTCCCACAGCTTCCCCAAATCCTCACAAAAAACATTGGGCACATTGCTGGCACCCCATCCACAGAAAGGGGCACATTCTCCTTTTTCACAGCTTGATTTCCCAAACCCACCCAAAAACCACTCAGCACATTCCTGCCACCCCATCCACTAAAGGGTCTATCCCCTTTTCCACAGCCCCCTCCAGATTTTGTAAATGCACTCAAAACCCACTCAGCACAATGCCACAAACCCATCCACAAAAGGGGCACAATTCCCCTTTTCCACAGCCCTCTCCAACCTTCCCAAACCCACTCCATAACCACTCCGAACAATCCCATAACCTCATCTCCAAAAGGGGCACATTCCCCTTCCACAGCCCCTTCCAGATTTCCCAAACCCACCCAAAACCCACTCAGCACAATCCTGTAACCCCATCCATAAAAGGGGCACAATTCCCCTTCCACAGCCCCCTCCAGCTTCCCCAAACCCACCCAAAAAACTCTGGGCACAATCCCATAACCCCATCCACTAAAGGGACACATTCCCTTTCCACAGCCCCCTCCAGATTTCCTAAATGCACCCAAAAAATACCCAGCACATTCCTGACACCCCATCCACTAAAGGGACACATTCCCCTTCCACAGCCCTCTCCAGCTTCCCCAAACCCACCCAAAAAGTACTGTGCACACTCCCATAACCTCATCTCCAAAAGGGGCACAATTCCCCTTCCAAAGCCCCCTCCACATTTCCTAAATGCACCCAAAACCCACTCAGCACAATGCCACAACCCCATCCACAAAAAGAGGCACAATTCCCCTTTTCCACAGCTCCTTTCAGATTTCCCAAACCCACACAAAAAACACTGGGCACATTCCTGCCACCCCATCCACTAAAGGGACACATTCCCCTTCCACAGCCCTCTCCAGCTTCCCCAAACCCACCAAAAAGTACTCTGCACACTCCCATAACCTCATCTCCAAAAGGGACACATTCCCCTTTTCCACAGCCCCCTCCAGATTTCATAAATGCACCCAAAAAACACTCCTGGTACCCAATCCACTAAAGGGGCACATTCCCCTCTCACAGCCCCCTCCAGCTTCCCCAAACCCACCCAAAAAACTCTGAGCACAACCCCATAACCCCACCTCCAAAAGGGGCAATCCCCTTTTCCACAGCCCCCTCCAAATTTCCCAAATCCACCCAAAACCCACTCAGCACATTCCTGGCATCCCATCCACTAAAGGGGCACAATTCCCCTTTTCCACAGGGTCCTCCACCCTTCCCAAACCCAGCAAAAAACCACTCAGAACAATCCCATAACACAAAAGGGGTACAATTCCCCTCTCACACCCCCCTCCAGCTTCCCCAAACCCACCCAAAAAACTCTGAGCACAACCCCATAACCTCATCTCCAAAAGGGACAAAATTCCCCTCTCACAGCCCCCTCCAGATTTCCCAAATGCACCCAAAAATCCTTCCTGGCACCCCATGCACTAAAAGGGCACATTCCCCTCTCAGAGCCCCCTCCAGCTTCTCCAAACCCAACCAAAAACCACTCAGAACAATCCCATAACTTCATCCACTAAAGGGGCACAATTCCCCTTCCACAACCCCCTCCAGATTTCCTAAATGCACCCAAAAAATACTCAGCAAAATCCCATAACCTCATGTTCAAAAGGGACACATTCCCCTTTTCCACAGCTCCTTTCAGATTTCCCAAACCCACCCAAAAACGACTCAGCACAATCCCATAATCTCATTTCCAAAAGGGCACAATTCCCCTTTTTCACAGCCCCCTCCAGGTTCCCCAAACCCACCCAAAACCCACTCAGCACAACCCCATAGCCTCATCTCCAAAAGGAGCACATTGCCCTTCATCAACTCCCTCCAGATTTCCTAAATGCACCCAAAACCCACCCAGCACAACCCCATCCACTAAAAGGGACACAATTCCCCTTCCACAGCCCCCTCCAGATTTCCTAAATGCACCCAAAAGCCACTCAGCACAATCCTATAACCTCATCTCCAAAAGGGACAAAATTCCCCTCTCACAACCCCCTCCAAATTTCCTCAATGCACCCAAAAACCACTCAGCACAACCCCATAACCCCATCCACAAAAAAGGGCACAATTCCCCTTTTCCACAGCCCCCTCCAGATTTCCTAAATGCAGCCAAAAAACCTTCCTGGCACCCAACCCACTAAAGGGGCACATTCCCCTTCATCAGCCCCCTCCAAATTTCCCAAACCCACCCAAAACCCACTCAGCACAATCCCATAACCCCACCTCTAAAAGGGGCACAATTCCCCTTCATCGACCCCCTCCAGATTTCCTAAATGCACCCAAAACCCACTCAGCCCAACCCCACCACCACATCAACACCCCCTAAACCCCCAAAAAAACCCCCCAACCCCCCTCCCCACATTCCCACCTCCCCAAACCCCCCCCAAACCCTCTGAGGATTTGGAATTCGAGCTTTACTTGCGCAGGATGATCTCGGAGGCGCCCTTGCTGTACATGCGGAAGCCGCCGCCGCTGCTCCTGAGCACGGTGCTCATGGATTTGCGCACGGAGTTGAAGGTGTAAACCTTGTAGAGCTTCTCCTCGGGCACCTCGTTGCGCACAGCCTGGTAATCCTGCTTCAGGTCCAGCACGAAGCCCAGCAGGGCGCACTCGGTCTTGTTGCCCACCTGGCGGGGCAGCCCCCCCTCCTTCTCTGGAGGCTGCGGGGAGAGGGGAAAGATGATGGAAGGTGGAGAAGGTGGGCTAGAAACAGGAGAAATTGGGCTAAAACCAGGGGAAACTGGGCTAGAAACTGGGGAAACTGGGCTAGAAACAGGAGAAACTGGGCTAGAAACAGGAGAAACTGGGGTAGAAACAGGGAAAGGTGGGCTAGAAACAGGAGAAACTGGGGTAGAAACAGGAGAAACTGGGCTAAAAACAGGGGAAACTGGGCTAAAAACAGGGGAAACTGGGCTAAAAACAGGGGAAACTGGGCTAAAAATGGGAAAAACTGGGCTAAAACAGGAGAAACTGTGCTAGAAGCAGGAAAACTGTGCCAAAAGCATACAAACTGTGTTAGAAGCAGAAAAAACTGTGCTAAAAACAGGAAAAGCTGGGCTAAAAACAGGAGAAACTGGGCTAAAAGCAGGAGAAACTGGGCTAAAAACAGGAAAAGCTGGGCTAAAAGCAGGGAAAGCTGGGCTAAAAGCAGGAGAAACTGGGCTAAAAGCAGGGAAAGCTGGGCTAAAAACAGGAGAAACTGCCAAAAGCAGGAAAAGCTGGGTTAAAAGCAGGAAAAGCTGTGCCAAAACCAGGAAAAGCTGTGCCCAAAGCAGGAAAACTCTGCTAGAAGCAGGAAAAACTGGGCTAAAAACAGGAAAAGCTGTGCCCAAAGCAGGAAAACTGCTAAAAGCAGGAAAAGCTGTGCTAAAAACAGGAGAAACTGGGCTAAAAGCAGGAAAAACTGGGCTAGAAACAGGGAAAGCTGGGCTAAAAAAAGGAAAAACTGGGCTAAAAGCAGGAAAATCTGGGCTAAAACCAGGAGAAACTGGGCTAAAAACAGGAAAAGCTGGTGCCCGAAGCAGGAAAACTGCTAAAAGCAGGAAAAGCTGGGCTAAAAGCAGGAAAAGCCATGCCAAACGCAGGAAAACCCGTGCCAACCCCGTGCCACCCCCAAGCAGCACGCCCAGCCAGTCCACCGCCGCGGCTCACCAGGATTTTGGAGGTGTAGGCCGAGTTGATGGCCACGCCGTGCACGATGAGGTCGAGGGTTTTGGGCAGGATGGCCTCGGGGTCGGGGATCTGGCGGTAGTGCGTGTCCCCCACGTAGGCCTGCACCACCGTCATGCGGTTCATGGTCAGCGTGCCCGTCTTGTCCGAGCAGATGGCCGTGGCGTTGCCCATGGTCTCGCAGGCGTCCAGGTGCCGCACCAGGTTGTTGTCCTTCATCATTTTCTGTGCACAGAGCAGGGGAGGGGTGAGCTGGTGGCTGGGGTTGTAATAGAGGATGTGACGGAAGTATTTGTTCTGTCAAAATGTTGAGGGTGGGGCAGTGATCCTGATCTCTGTGGGAGATATTCTGCTAATGGGCATCCATGGAAACCAGGCAGGGCAGTGTTCTTTATCTCATGGGATATCTCCTGTTAATGGCCATGGTTTATAAACCAGCTGGGGCAGTGTTCTTTATCTTTTCACAACCCATCCTTCCTCCAGCCAGTCATTTTCTGCTCATGGCCATTGAGTCCCACTGTGGCACTGATAAAATTACTGCATCCCACTGGGAGTTGCTCCAGCCAGGGGGAAGAGCCAAGCATCTCCTACCTAGATAAAAACTGAAATTCTGAG
The DNA here is from genome assembly GCF_009819885.2 of Catharus ustulatus. Taxonomy (NCBI): domain Eukaryota; kingdom Metazoa; phylum Chordata; class Aves; order Passeriformes; family Turdidae; genus Catharus; species Catharus ustulatus. Next base: position 2,692,942 of record NC_046245.1, read on the forward strand.
ACACTGAGTTGCCCTTTTTTTCCCTGGATTCCAGAGGAAAACCGGACTTTTCCACATCATTCCCTGGGAGGGAAATTGCACCTTGTACAGGAGCACTGCTCCAACTGAGCCACATCTGTCACTGCAGGAGGATGCAGCCACCATGGGATGGGACTGCTGCCAACACCCTGCCTGACGGGTGTCAGGCTGTACTCTGACTGTGTCAGGGTTTGGGGTTTGTTCTTTGTAGTGCTGTATTTCTATTTTAATTTCCCTAGTACAGAACTGTTATTCCTATTCCCATATTTTTGCCTGAGAGCCCCTTGATTTCAAAATTATAATAATTTGGAGGGAGGGGTTTATATTCTCCATTTCACAGAGAGGCTCCTGCCTTTCTCAGCACACACCTGCCCTCCCAACCACACAGCTGGGATGTCCCTGCTCACCCCCTCACCTTCACAGAGTAGGCCAGCGAGATGGTGACGGCCAGCGGGAGCCCCTCGGGCACGGCCACCACCAGCACGGTGACGCCGATGATGAAGAACTTGACGAAGTACTGGATGTAGATGGGGGTGCACTCGGCCAGCCAGGAGCGCTTCTGCACCCAGAAGGTGTCGATGACGAAGTAGAGCACCAGGATGACGACGGTGACGGCCGACATGAACAGCCCTGGGGGTGAGGGGGAGGTGAGGGGACAGTGGGGACACGGTCAGCCCTGTCCCACAGCTCTGGGGACACTGGGGACACGGTCAGCCCTGCCCCACAGCTCTGGGGACATGGGGGACACGGTCAGCCCTGTCCCACAGCTCTGGGGTCACTGGGGACACGGTCAGCACTGCCCCACAGCTCTGGGGACATGGGGGACACGATCAGTCCTGTCCCACAGTGCTGGGGACATAGGGGACAGGGACAAGGACGAGGTGAGGGGACACAGCGACACGGTCAGCCCTGTCCCAGCAGCTCTGGGGACAGGACACGGTAAGGGGACACTGGGGACACAGTCAGCACTGCCCCACAGCTCTGGAGACACAGGGGACAGGGACAAGGATGAGGTGTGGGGACAGAGGGGACAGGGCTGACCCTGTCCCACAGCTCTGGGGACACAGGGGACAGGGACAAGGATAAGGTGAGGGGACAGGGACAGCCTTTCCCCAGCAGTTCACTGGGGATGGGGACAGGGACAAGGTGAGGGGACACAGGGGACAGGGCTGACCCTGTCCCACAGCTCTGGGGTCATTGGGGAAAGGATAAGGTGAGGGGATAGGGACAGCCTTTCCCCAGCAGTGCACTGGGATGGGGACAAGGACAAGGTGAGGGGACACAGGGGACAGGGCTGACCCTGTCCCACAGCTCTGGGGTCACTGGGGACAGGATAAGGTGAGGGGACAGGGACAGCCTTTCCCCAGCAGTCCTGGGGTCAGTGGAGATGGGGACAAGAATGAGGTGAAGGGACAGAGGGGACAGGCACAGCCCTGCCCCAGCAGCTCAGGGGTCACTGTCACATCACTGTCAGTGTCACTGTCATGTCAGTGTCACTGTCACTCACCTGCCTTCCCAATCTGCACCGCCAGGCGCGTGAGCTTCCCCTGCAGCACCGACTTCTCCTTCTTGGGCACTTTCACCTTCTTCTTCTCCTTCTCCTCGTTCTCCACCCCCTCCTGGCTCTTCAGGGGCTGGATCTCTAAGGCCACACCATCCTGAGTTTTAGCTACAGCCCAGGGGGGGCAAAAGAAGAAGACACCAGGTGTGAACAGAGAGAGACCCGGAGCAGCCTGGAGGACACCACGGAGGAGATGGCGGTGGCAGAGAGAGCGAGAGAGAGAAATCCAGGACAGCAAATCCCGAGCACACACGCGTCCCAGCACATGGAGGCTCCGTGTCCCAGGGCCCTGCCACCTCTGTCCAGGCTGCTTTTGTCACCTACCCCCTGCCCATGGGTAAGGATCCTCTGAGGTGACTCGGTCACACCTCTGCAAGAAACCCCCTGGGCCGGATTTTGGGGTCTCTTCCGTCTCTAAGCGGACTGGGAGCGCGTTGGGATGAGCCCAGAGATGCTCCAGTGTCCCCAATCCCTCGAGGAGTGTCCCCAATTTTCCTCTGAGGTGCCCTGTGGGCAGCCCAGCAGGAACCGCTCGCCAGGGAAGGACTGAGGGGGTGAGATGGAGGGGAGGGTTAGAAATTGGGATGGAGATTGAAGAGCAGGGAGCCAGGAATCCTCAAATCCCAGCCTGGAGCATCCACCACACCTCAGGGACCCGAGCCAGCCTGGCTTCCCGCTCCTAAAACTGGGCTAACCCAGCTGCAAGGCTGCCCTGGGCAAACCCAAGGCTGGAAGGTTTGGAGAGGGATGGGAACTGGAGCTGGAGGAGCAGCAGCAGCCCCAGGGCCACCCCTGTCCCCCTGTCCCCTGCTGGGCTGGGGCAGCTCCACAGAGGAACCTCCACGGTGACAACAGACCCGACACGGACACAACAAAGCACCCGGACACATCTGACGGCAAGGAGGGCAACTCAAACTGCTGAGAGGAGAGAGAGAAAAGAGAGAAAAGAGAGAAAAGAGAGGGAGTGGAGAGAGAGGTGCAGAAATGGGGCTTCCTCCACAGCCTGCAAAGAACAGTGTGAGAACAGAGTGAGGAGACGCTCACGGAGTCGAGGCCATGGCAGGACAGGGTGCAAAGGTCCCGTGGGCCCAGCCCTGGGGGACAGCTCAGGAGGGCCAGGAATGCCAGGAGATCATCACAGGAGCTCATCATCCCAGGAGAGCCAGGAGCTCATCACAGGAGCTCATCCCAGGAATGCCAGGAGCTCATCACAGGAGAGCCAGGAACTCATCACAGGAATGCCAGGAGGGCCAGGAACTCATCCCAGGAGGGTCAGGAGCTCATCCCAGCAAAGCCAGGAGCTCATCCCAGGAGAGCCAGGAGCTCACTCCAGGAATGCCAGGAATGCCAGGAGCTCATCCCAGGAGTGCCAGGAGCTCATCCCAGGAGCTCATCCCAAGGGCTCATCCCAGGAGCTCATCCCAGGAATGCCAGGAGCTCATCCCAGGAGGGTCAGGAGCTCATCCCAGGAATGCCAGGAGCTCATCACAGGAGGGTCAGGAGCTCACCCCAGGAATTCCAGCCAGGCACCCCCAGCTCTGCCCCAAACACCAATCCTGAACAGGGACAGTGTGGGATGGGCACAAGAGCTTCAAACCATCAAATCCCTGCTGTGACTCATGGAGTTATCCCAGGAAAGGGATGGAAGAGCCCTGTCCTCCCTGAAAAATGGCTTTTCCCCACACAGGGACAACAGGTTCATCCCAGTGATGCATCAGGGTCTCAGTTTTTGTATTTTTTCGTGTTTGTAATGCTGCAATTCTTTAGGGTATAACTCTGAACCCCACACACAGTGTGAGCTGCTGCTTTCCCATCCTGGGCAGACACAACAATTCCTCCCCAGGCCTGGGAATCAAGGACACCTCACTGCCTCAGGCCCTGAGAAATGCAAACAAAAGTGAGTTGGGAGGGAGCAAACTGAGGGTAAATAACTTCATTACCTGAAGCTGTAATTGAACAATTAACCCCTAATATCCAAATGGACCAAATTTATAAAAGTGTGAAAATTGTCAGGCGTTGTCCATTTTTGAGTGTAGCTTTGGAGGGCTTTGCCTAAAACCTGGAGGCCCTTCAAAAAACACAACAGCTTTTTATTTCTGTTTTTGGGCAGCCCCACCAAGGCACCAGCAGCGTGTGCTGGCGTTTTGGGGACACCCCAGTGCCACCAACCACGGGACCATTGCACCCTGTCCTGAACAACGAGGCGAGATCCCGCCGGAGCAGCAAAGAGCACAGACTGATGAGGAGAAGGAAGGAGGGAGAAGAAGGAGGGAGCAATGCTGGTAGTTAGTGTGGTGCTGGTTCAAAGGATGGAGAGGCTGGCTTTGTTACCTTTGTTGCGGTTTTCGGGGGCTCCGCTTTTTTTACCTGTTCAAAGAGAGAAAGGGGGGAGGGCTGAGCACGGCGGGGCCACGCTGCCCATCCAGCTGGGATGCTCTGAGGGGACACTCCAGTGGTCACCCTCTTGGTCACACAGCTCCAGAGTTCCCTGGGTTTGGGATTTCCCCACCAAATTTCCGAATTTGGTGCTTGGTTGCGCTGAGGATTCTGGATTTCTCCTCCTGTGCATCACCCCCACAGCCCCAGCAGCGCCTCGAGGGTGCTGGAGGTGCCTCAGGATTTCAGGAGGAGAAACCACAGAGCTCCAGAATTTCAGGAGAAACCCCAGAGCTCACACAGAATTTCAGGAGAAACTCCAGAGCTCACAGAGCAGAATTTCAGGAGGAGAAACCACAGAGCTCCACAGAACAGAATTTCAGGAGGAGAAATCACACAGCTCCAGAATTTCAGGAGAAACCCCAGAGCTCCACAGAGTTCCAGAATTTCAGGAGAAACCAGAGCTCACACAGAATTTCAGGAGGAGAAACCCCAGAGCTCCCAGAGCAGAATTTCAGGAGGAGAAACCCCAAAGCTCACACAGAATTTCAGGAGAAACCCCAGAGCTCACAAAGCAGAATTTCAGGAGGAGAAACCCCAGAGCTCCCAGAGCAGAATTTCAGGAGGAGAAACCCCAGAGCTCACAGAGCAGAATTTCAGGAGGAGAAACCCCAGAGCTCACAGAGCAGAATTTCAGGAGGAGAAACCCCAGAGCTCACACAGAATTTCAGGAGGAACCCCAGAGCTCACAGAGCAGGATTTCAGGAGGACAAACCCTCCTGCAGCTCCAGGCCCTCCCTCCTGTGCCATGGCAAACTCAGATTTGTCCCCACCCTGGGCAGCACCAGAAACAGAGCAGGGAGGGCCCCAAAATCTGCCAAGGTGGCACCTGGGGGTGCCAGCTCCACCAGCCTCAGGTGAGGAGGGGTTTGTGTCACCCCACAGCTCCAGTGGGGACAAAGTGGTGGCACCCCCTGGCCTGCTCTGCTCCCAAATCCATCGAGCCTGGAGGATGGGAAAGATCCAAGCTCTGGGTGGATCCCACAGCAGGGCCACTGCCAGTGCTCCCAGTGCCACCTCCAGTGCTCCCAGTGCCATTCCCAGTGCTCCCAGTGCCACTCTCAGTGTGGAATGCCACTGAATGCCACTCCCAGTGCTCCCAGTGCCACCTCCAGTGCTCCCAGTGCCACTCCCAGTGCTCCCAGTGCCACCTCCAGTGCTCCCAGTGCCACTCCAGTGCTCCCAGTGCCACTCCCAGTGCTCCCAGTGTTCCCAGTGCCACTGCCAGTGTGGAATGTCACTGAGTGCCACTCCCAGTGCCACTGCCACTCCCAGGGCTCCCAGTGCCACTGCCAGTGCCACTGCCACTCCCAGTGCTCCCAGTGCCATTCCCAGTGCCACTGCCAGTGCCACTCCCAATGCCATTGAGTGCCACTGCCACTGCCATTCCCAGTGCTCCCAGTGCCACTCCCAGTGTGGAATGCCATTGAGTGCCACTCCCAGTGCCATTCCCAGTGCTTCCAGTGCCACCCCCAGTGTGGAATGCCAATACGTGCCACTCCCAGTGCCACTCTCACTGCCATTCCCAGTGCTCCCAGTGCCACTCCCAGTGTACAATGCCATTGAGTGCCACTCCCAGTGCCACTGCCAGTGCTCCCAGTGCCACTGCCAGTGCTCCCAGTGCCACTGCCAGTGTGGAATGCCATTGAGTGCCACTACCAGTGCCATTCCCAGTGCCACTGCCACTGCCAGTGCTCCCAGTGCCACTCCCAGTGTACAATGCCATTGAGTGCCACTCCCAGTGCCACTCTCACTGCCATTCCCAGTGCCACTCCCAGTGCTCCCAGTGCCACTGCCAGTGTGGAATGTCATTGAGTGCCACTCTCAGTGCCACTCCCAATGCCACTCCCAGTGCCACTGCCACTCCCAGTGCTCCCAGTGCCACTCCCAGTGTGGAACGCCACTAAATGCCTCTCCCAGTGCCACTCCCAGACCATTCCCAGTGCTCCCAGAGCAATTCCCAGTGCCATTCCCAGGGTTCCCAGTGCCACTCCCAGTGTGGAATGCCACTAAATGCCTCTCCCAGTGCCACTCCCACACCATTCCCAGTGCTCCCAGTGCCACTCCCAGGGCACTTTATCCTGCCACCTCCATGGTGGCAGCCAAACCTGGGAGCTCCACAGCTCCCAAATCCTGGCAATGCCAGAGCTGGGGGGCACCAGGATGCACCCCCAGAGCTGGGAGGTGGCAGCCAGCACAGCCCTGTCCTGTCCTGTCCTATCCTGTCCTCTCCTGTCCTGTCCTGGAGCTGACCCCAGTGTGGGGGGAGCCTGTGGATGATTCCCAGGAAATGAGAAAGGAGGGAAAAAGCAGGTTCAGGGCATTTTCTTACCTTTCTTCACTTTCTTCTCCTCATCACCCTCTCCTGCTCCCAGGAGGGTGAAGATGATCCCAGTCTGGGAGTTGATGCCCACGGCAGTCACCACCATCCTGCCCGAGCCCTCCATCACGTGGGTACCTGGGGAAGCCACACAGGTGAGACTCCCAATTCCCACCTGTGGGATTCCAGAACATTCCCCTGGTTCCCTGCAACCTGGGCAGGGGGCTCAGAAACCTTGGAACAATGCCCAAGATCCCTGTGGGCTCAACTTAAGTCCCTGGGAAAAATTACCAACCTTACACAAAGAATTACAAACCACAAAAAATAAGTAGAGCATAAATTAGATTGGTAGAAAGCAGAAAAGTGAATTTTTAAAGTTGTTTATATCAAGGATCTGAACACAAGATGGAGGAATTAGGGCATGGTGTGTGTTTGTGTTTCTTCATGGCATCCATCTTTTGGGTGAGGAAGGCACCTGTGGATTGGTTTGGGAGAAAGGTGGACAGTGCAATGGGATTGGCATGTATTGGGAAGCAATTGTAAACATTCTGTACATAATTCAGGGTATAAAAGATAAAAGTGGGGGCAGAGTGCCTCAGACTGACCTGCAGGACAGACCTCTGCAATCAGGGAAAAATTCCTTAGATAAGAGAAAGAATAAACAACCTTGGAAACCTCAGAAAACAACTTCTGACTCTTCAATGCTGGGAAACAAGAACTCCAAATCCAGCACACCTTGTGCAGTGAGTGATCTCAGACCATAAAGAGACTCACTCCACCCCAGATTGCTCCAAGCCCTGTCCAGCCTCCCTGGACACAGCAGAACCCCGAGCCCAGCCCTGCACCCAGCCCAGAGCTCACCTGACAGCAGCATGGGGTCTTTGTCCATGGATTTCTTCACCTGGTCGGACTCCCCGGTCAGCGAGCTCTCGTCTATTTTCAGATCATTGCCCTGGATCAGGATCCCATCTGCTGGCAGGAGATCACCTGGGAGAGGAAGAAAAGCAGGGATGAGCCCAGCCTGCTGCTCCAGCCCATGGGAATGCTCCAGAAGGATCCAAAGCTCAGGCTCACAGGGGTTTGGAAGGGACAGGTGCAGTAAAATGAAACCCAAGAATTCCCAAATCCTCCCTGGTGCATGGAGAGCCCTGGGGAGGATTTTGCTCAGTGCTGGTTTTAATGAATCCTCCCCAGAGCTCCTGATGCATCCAAAATCCACTGTGGGCACCTGCCAAGAAAGGGATTGTGCCCCTGGGAAAACCAGCAGGGTGTTGGATCAATCTCCTTCCTGAAAGGGAGGAATATTCCCCCTGGGAAACGAGGAGCAGGCCCTGATTTATCCCAAGGGAAGGAAACATCCTCCAATGCCTCCAGGCCAAGGAAATATCCCCCAGCATCTCCTGGATCAGGAAATATTCCCCAACATCTCCTGGATCAGGAAATATTCACGAATATCTTCTGGACAAGGAAATGTTCCCCAAAACCTCCTGGATAAAGAAACACTCCCCAACGTCTCCTGCCCATGCAAATAAATATTCCTCAACGTCTCCTGGATCAGGAAATATCCTCAACAGCCAAGGTTGGGAAAATAAACAAATTCTGATGCAGTAGTTCCTGAAAGCTGTCAGCTCAGCTCCAGGGCTCCAAGAGAGTGGAGCTCCATCCCCTCCAGTGGAAGTCCATCCCATCCAGAGGAGCTCCATCCCCTCCAGAGGAGCTCCATCACCCCCAGTGGAGTTCCATCACTCCCAGTGGAGCTCCATCCCCTCCTGTGGAGCTGCATTCCCCTCCTGTGGAGCTGCATTCCCCTCCTGGAGAGCTCCATCCCCTCCTGTGCAGCTCCATCCTCTCCTGTGCAGCTCCATCCTCTCCTGAGGAGCTCCATCCCCTCCTGTGCAGCTCCATCCCCTCCCGTGGAGCTCCATCCCCTCCCGTGGAGCTCCATCATTCCAGAGGAGCTCCATCCCCTCCTGTGCAGCTCCATCCACTCCTGTGCAGCTCCATCCACTCCTGTGCAGCTCCATCCCCTCCTGTGCAGCTCCATCCCCTCCTGTGCAGCTCCATCCTCTCCTGCTGAGCTCCATCCCCTCCTGTGCAGCTCCATCCCCTCCAGGGAGCTCCATCCCTTCCTGTGGACCTCTATCCCTTCCTGTGGAGCTCCATCCCCTCCCGTGGAGCTCCATCCCCTCCTGTGCAGCTCCATCCCCTCCCGTGGAGCTCCATCCCCTCCCGTGGAGCTCCATCCCCTCCCGTGGAGCTCCATCCCCTCCCGTGGAGCTCCATTCCCTCCTGTGCAGCTCCATCCCCTCCCGTGGAGCTCCATCCCCTCCTGTGCAGCTCCATCACCCCCAGTGCAGCTCCATCCCCTCCATTCCCACCGAGTTTTCTCCCTGAGGACGCCGGGGAAGCCGGGCCCAGCCGGACTCACCGTACTTGATCTGGGCGATGTCCCCCACCACGATCTCGGCCACGGGGATCTGGATGACCTGGCCCTTGCGGATCACCGTGAACTTCTGCTCCTGCTCGATGCGGCTCTGCAGCCCCCGGAACTGCTTCTCCTTGCTCCAGTCGTTGAAGGCCGTCACCAGCACCACGATGATGACGGAGAACAGGATGGCAGCGCCCTCGATCCAGCCCGCCTGCGACTCGCCCTCGTCCTCCACGCCGCCCGCGGACTGCCCGCACACTGCGGAGAATTCCCGTGGGATAACCCAATGGGATAACCCGATGGGATAACCCCACACAGGGGAATTCCCACGGGAAAACCCAATGGGATAACCCCACACAGGGGAATTCCCCATGGGATAAACCAATGGGATAACCCAATGGGATAACCCCACACAGGAGAATTCCCCATGGGATAACCCAATGGGATAACCCCACACAGGAGAATTCCCCATGGGATAACCCCATTGGGATAACCCCACACACTGCCCGGAGAATTCCCGTGGGATAACCCCATGGGATAACCCAATGGGATAAACCCCACACAGGAGAATTCCCGTGGGAAAACCCAATGGGATAACCACACACACTGCCCGGAGAATTCCCCATGGGATAACCCCATTGGGATAAACCCCTTGGAATAACCCCACATAGGACAATTCCCCATGGGATAACCCCATTGGAATAACCCCACACAGGACAATTCCCATTGGGATATTCCCACGGGGATAACCCCACACACCCCCAGAGAGTGAATTCCCCACTGGGAACAGAGCACATCCCAAATCCCACTGGAAATGGGGCAGATCCCAGAGACCCCATCTCAAATCCCTGCTCCAATTAGGAACAGGGCAGATTCCAGAGTCTCCATTCCAATGGGAACAGGGCACATCCCAGAGTCCCCCAAGAGGGAATGGGGTACATCCCAGAGTCCCAAACCCTTTCTACCACCGGAAACAGGGCAGATCCCAGAGTCCCCATCCCAAATCCCTGCTCCAACCAGGAATGTGGCAGATCCCAGAGCTCCCATCCCACTGGGAATGGGGTGGATCCCAGAGTCCCCATCCCAAACCCCAGTTCCAATCAGGAACAGGGCCCATCCCAGAGCTCCCATCCCCCTGGGAATGGGATGGATCCCAGAGTCCCCTCTCAGGGAATGGGGCACATCCCAGAGTTCCCCAACAGGGAATGGGGCACATCCCAGAGTCCCAATCCCATTGGGAACAGAGTCCCCCAAGAGGGAATGGGGCAGATCCCAGAGCCCCCATCCCACTGGGAATGGAGTGGATCCCAGAGTCCCCCACAGGGAACAGGGCACATCCCAGAGTCCCCTCTCAGGGAATGGGGCACATTCCAGAGACCCCATCACACTGGGAACAGGGCAGATCCCAGAGTCCCCATCCCACCAGGAACAGGGCAGACTCCAGAGTCTCCCAACAGGGAATGGGGCACATCCCAGAGTCTCCATCCCACCAGGATCAGGGCAGATCCCAGAGTCTCCCAACAGGGAATGGGGTGGATCCCAGAGCCCCCATCCCACTGGGAATGGAGTGGATCCCAGAGTCCCCCACTAGGAACAGGTCACATCCCATAGTCCCCTCTCAGGGAATGGGGCACATCCCAGAGTCCCCCAACAGGGAATGGGGCACATCCCAGAGTCTCCCAACAGGGAATGGGGTGGATCCCAGAGTCCCCATCCCACTGAGAACAGGGCAGATCCCAGAGTCCCCATCCCACCAGGATCAGGGCACACTCCAGAGTCCCCATCCCACCAGGATCAGGGCAGACCCCAGAGCCCCCCCTGTCCCCATGTCCCCAACTCACGCTCGTTGTCCCCGCCCGGGGGGTGGTAGAAGGAGAGCCCCAGGGACACGATGGCCGCGATCTCCAGGATGATGAGTGTCACGTCCTGCAGCGCCTCCCACACCAGCTGCAGGAACGTCTTGGCCTTTTTGGGGGGGATGAAGTTCTGCCCGAACACCTGGCGCCGCTTCTCCAGGTCTATGGGGTTCCCAGACAGCCCTGGGGGACGGGGACAGCGATGAGGGAAATCCCACTGGGGACCCCATGGAATTCACTGGGGCTCCCAGACAGGGATGAGGGAAATCCCACTGCTGGCCCCACAGAATTTAATGGGGTTCCCAGACAGGGATGAGGGAAATCCCACTGGGGACCCCACAGAATTTAATGGGGCTCCTGCCCAGGGATGAGGGAAATCCCACTGGGGACCTCATGGAATTCAGTGGGGCTCCCAGACAGGGATGAGGGAAATCCCACTGGGGACCTCATGGAATTTAATGAGTTCCTGCACAGGGATGAAATAAAATCCCACTGCTGACCTCACAGAATTCAGTGGGGTTCCTGCACAGGGATGGGGGAAATCCCACCGGGGACCCCACAAAATCCAGTGGGGTTCCTGCAGAGATAGGGGAAATCCCGCTGGGGACCCCACAGAATTTAATGGGGTTCCTGCAGAGGGATGGAGGAAATCCCACTGGGGACCCCACAGAATCCAGTGGGGTTCCTGCATAGGGATGAGATAAAATCCCACTGAGGACCCCACGGAATTCAGTGGGGTTACCAGACAGGGATGGGGGAAATCCCACTGGGGACCCCATGGAATTCAGTGGGGTTCCTGCCCAGGGATGAGATAAATCCCACTGCTGGCCCCACAGAATTTAATGGAGTTCCCAGACAGGGATGAGGGAAATCCCACTGCTGACCCTATGGAATTCAATGGGGTTCCAGGACAAGGATGAGATAAAATCCCACTGCTGACCCCACAGAATTCAGTGGGGTTCCTGCCCAGGGAGGAGGGAAATCCCACTGGGGACCCCACAGAATTTAATGGGGTTCCAGGACAAGGGTGAGATAAAATCCCACTGCTGACCCCACAGAATTCAACCAGCAGCAGCTCCCTGCCCGTGCTGGCAGAGGGGAGCCAAGGCAGAAATAAATAAAATCAAAATAATAAACCAACAAACAAATAAATCTTAATAAATTATATATATTAATTAAATTGTTAGAATTAAATCATTCCTAGCAAAACCATTCCTATCAATCAAAATCATTCCAATGAAAATCATTCCTTATCAAAACCACTCTTATCAAAAATCATTCCTTATCAAAATCATTCCCATCACAACCATTCCCATCAGCCAGCCCGGGATAAAAGAACTCCCAAATCTCTGGCCTGGCCCCAGGACAGCAGCGCTGAGCCACTGTCATCCCCTGTGCCACTGTCACCCTGCAAGTGCCACTGTCACCCTAGAGAGTGCCACTGTCACCCCTGTGGCACTGTCACCTCCTGTGCCACTGACACCCTAGAGAGTGCCACTGTCAGTCATTCCAGTGTGACACTGTCACCCTGGCAAGTGCCACTGTCACCCTGCTCCGTCACTGTCACCCTGCAAGTGCTACTGTCATCCCCTGTGCCACTGTCACCTCTCTGTGCCACTGTCACCCTGCTCCGTCACTGTCACCTCCCTGTGCCCCAGCAGGAGCAGTGGGTGACAGTGGCAGTGTGACAATGCCACCCCATGAAGCCATAACTGCTGAGGGGTCCCCATGAGGAGCAATGGGTGACAGTGGCAGTGTGACAATGCCACCCCCAATAAAGCCAGAACTGCTGAGGGGTCCCCAGCAGGAGCAGCCCCCCCTGCCCAGTGCCACCTTAAGGGACTCCCCCCTCCTTTGCCACCTTAAGCTGTCCCCGGGGCCGCTGCCAGGTCCCGGGATGCTCCGGGATGGCCCCGGACACTCCCTGGTGGTGCCTGGAGCAGCCTGGCAGTGACAGGGGACAGGGGGAACCTGGGTTCAAGGGACAGCTCCGTGTCATGGCAGGGGACACTCCCTGCCAAATAGTGTCACTCTGTGTCACTCTGGGGACACCCCCTGCCAGCCCTGTGTCACTCTGGGGACATCCTCTCTGTCAGTCCAGTGTCACTGTGGGGACACGTCTGTGCCCACTCCATGTCACTCTGGGGACACTCCCTGCCAGCCCCGTGTCACCCTGTGGGACAACTTTGTACCCAGCCCAGTGTCACTTTGGGGACACCCTCTGCCAGCCCCGTGTCACCCTGTGGGACACCTCCCTGCCACCCTCATGTCACTTTGGGGACACCCTCTGCCACCCCCGTCTCACTCTGGGGACACTCCCTGCCAGACCTATGTCACTCTGAGGACACGCCTGCCACCCCCGTGTCACTTTGGGGGACACCTCTCACCTCTGTGCCAACCCCATGTCACTCTGGGGACACTCTCTGCCAGCCCCGTGGCACTTTGGGGACACCCCCCTGCCAGCCCCATATCACTTTGGGGACACCCCTGCCAGCCCTGTGTCACTCTGGGGACACCATCTGCCAGCCCCATGTCATTCCAGGGTACATCCCCTCTGCCAGCCCTGTGGCACTTTGGGGACACTCCCTGCCAGCCCAGCGTCACTCTGGGGACACCCCCTCTGCCACCCCCGTGTCACTCTGGGGACACTCCCTGCCACCCCCGTGTCACTCCAAGGGCAGCACCGATCCCATTCCCCGCTCCAGCTGTGACTGCAGCCCAGCTGCAGGGAGGGGACAGCTGGCAGCTGGAGCAGCCCGGGGTGTCCCCACCCAGCCCAGCCCGGGTGTCCCCACCCAGCCCTGACAGCAGCCCGGGCAGATCCTGGGATGTCCCGGCCTCGGTTCCCACCCAGTGGATGGAAAATGCGGCTCATGGCCACAGAGCCAGGGACACACGTGGGGACACAGGTGGGGACACACAGGACACGGGACAGTCTCATAGGACACACCCACAGGACAGGGGACAGCCCCACGGGACACAGGACAGTCTCACAGGACAGGGGACAGTCCCACAGGACACACCCAAAGGACACAGGGACAGGCCCACAGGACACAGGGACAGGCCCACGGGACATGGGACAGGCCCACGGGACACGGGACAATCCCACAGGACAGTTCCAAAGGACACGGGACAGACCTACAGGACAATCCCACAGGACATGTGACAGTCCCACAGGACAGGGGACAGCCCCACAGGACAGGGGACAGTTCCAAAGGACACAGGACAGTCCCACAGGACATGTGACAATCCCACAGGACATGGGGACAGTCCCACAGGACACGGGACAGCCCCACAGGACACGGGACAGTCCCACAGGACACGGCACCACAGACCCCACAGCACACCCCGTCATGGCAGTGACCCCAGGGTTGTCCCCCACCCTCCCTGGGGTATTGGGGAGGGGTCGATGGCTCTGTGCTGGCACAGGGAGGGTGACAAACAGCCCGTGCCACCCAAATGCCACTGCAGGCTCTGGGTCAGGACTAGTGGGGACAGTGGGGTACAAATTTGGGGTAGAGGCCACACAGGCCAGCAGGGAGTTGTCACCAGTCCCAGATCTGGGGTGGCACAAGGAGCCCCCACGGGATCCTGAGCCCGGATGGGGACAGAGGTGCCACCCTTGGTGAGTCAGGGGGGCTGTGCTGGCACAGGGCACCCAGGGGACACTGGTGACACCGCTCAGGGACAGCAGGGCGTGCAGAGTCAGCGCCTGGGGGGACATTGGGACACCCCACGGCACCGAGGTGGCACCTCCTGGGGTGACACCTCCCCAGAGTGACACTGGGGACCCCAAGGGCCACCCAAGGCAGGCTCTGGGGGACCGTGGCCAGTGTTTGCCCACAGGGACAGTGCCAGGCTGCAGAGGGGACACCCACTGCTGTGACACAGGGTGGCACCGAGGGACAGGGAGGATCCAGGTGGGATCAAACCATGGATCCACAGCAGGACAGGGCTGCTGGCAGGACACCCCACGCCCTGGTGACACCCAGGAGGACAAGGTCCTGTGCCACCCCAGTGGGGATGGGGACAAACATCTGGGAGCAGGGACACGGAGTTGGGACAGTTGGATCAGAAGCACCTCGGGATTTTGCTCTTCCCAAAAATCCCAGCTTGGAGGAGAGAACATTCCTTTGGGCTCGAGGGGATGGGATGTGCTGGGGGCACGAGATCCAGCTGTGGGGTGGGGCTGAAGCCTTCACCTCCCCCAAAAAAACCTTTTGGGTTCTGCTGCCACCTCTGCTCCCACCCCAGAGCAGCGTGACCCCGCTTTGGCAGGGCCCAGCACATTGTTTTGTGACCTGGGATTTGCATTTCCACCGGGATTTCCCCCCCTTCTCTAAGGACATCCCGATATTGTCTCTCCTTCCCGGTCCTGCTCACAGCTGGAAAGCTGCAAATCCCCCCCTGCAGCACTAAAAATATCCCAGAGATTGTCCTGGCTGAGTCCCCACCCCACAGCTCCAGGAAAACCCTCGGGCTGGGACCAGGGGCTCTGTGTCCCCTGCACCCCCTCAGTGCCAGGGAAGGCTCCAGGGCTGTGCCAGGCACCCCAGGGCCACCCCCAACCCCAGAGCTTGGGACAGCCACTGCTGCCACCACCCCTGGATGTCACCTTCACATGGCTCCATCCTAGAGGTGACAATCCCAGAGGTGACAACCCCAGACCACAGGACAGCCATTGCAGGCATCACCTTCAAGTGTCACCTTCGTGTGGCTCCATCCCAAAAGTGACAACTCCACAGCACATGACAGCCATTGGAGCCACCACCCTTCAGCATCACCTCCATATAGCTCCATCCCAAAGGTGACAACCCCAGAGGTGACAACCTGAGGTGACAACCTCAGACCGCAGGAGCCACCACCCTCAGGTGTCACCTTCACATGGCTCCATCTCAGAGGTGACAACCCCAGAGATCTCAGACCACAGGAGCCACCTCCCTCAGGTGTCACCTTCACAGGGTTGCATTCCAGAGGTGACAATCCCAGAGGTGGCAACTCCAGACCTTGGGAGCCACCACTCCTGGTTGCCACCCTCTCCATCCCAGAGGTGACAACCCCAGAGGTGACAACCCCAGACCACAGCAGCCACCACCCTCAGGTGTCTCCTTCACATGACTCCACCCTGGAGGAGACAACCCCAGAGGTGACAACCTGAGACCACAGGAGCCACCTCCCTCAGGTGTCACCTTCACATGGCTCCATCTCAGAGGTGACAACCCCAGACCACGAGAGTCACCACCCTTGGATGTGACCCTCACATGGCTCCACCCTGGAGGAGACAACCCCAGAGGTGACAACCTGAGACCACAGGAGCCACCACCCCTGGATGCCACCCTCTCCATCCCAGAGGTGACAACCTGAGACCAACAGGAGTCACCACCCTCAGGTGTCACCTTCACATGACTCCTTTCCAGAGGTGACAACATGAGGTGACAACCCAGAGATGACAACCTCAGACCACGGGAGCCACTTCCCTCAGGTGTCACCTTCACATGGTTCCATCCCAGAGGTGACAACCCCAGACCACACCACCCTCGGACATGACCTTCACATGGCTCCACCCTGGAGGAGACAACCCCAGAGGTGACAACCTGAGACCACAGGAGCCACCACCCCTGGATGCCACCCTCTCCATCCCAGAGGTGACAACCCCAGACCATGGGAGCCCACCACCCTTGGGTGTCACCTTCACATGATTCCATTCCAGAGGTGACAACCTCAGAGATGACAACCCCAGACCACAGGAGACACCTCCCTCAAGTGTCACCTTCACGTGGCTCCATCCCAGAGGTGACAACCTCAGACCTTGGGAGTCACCACCCTCAGGTGTCACCTTCACATGGCTCCATCCCAGAGGTGACAACCCCAGAGGGGACAACCCCAGACCACAGGAGCCACCACCCTTGGACGTCACTTCCGTATCGCTCCATCCCAGAAGTGACAACCCCAGACCACGGGAGCCACCTCCCTCAGGTGTCACCTTGACATGACTCCTTTCCAGAGGTGACAACCCCAGAGGTGACAACCCCAGACCACAGGAGCCACCTCCCTCAGGTGTCACCTTCACATGGTTCCATCCCAGAGATGACAACCCCAGACCTTGGGAGCCACCACCCCTGGATGCCACCCTCTCCATCCCAGAGCTGACAACCCCAGAGGTGACAACCCGAGGTGACAACCCCAGCCCACCGACCTTCGACCGGCGACGTCTTCAACCTCTTGCAGACGTTGTGCACGCCGCCGTAGGAGTCGTTGAGCCGGGCCACGGCCTCGGCGCTCCTCAGCTCCATGAGGTTCCTCAGCTCCACCATGGAGCACCCAAAGTCCCCCTCATGGTTGCCCTCGGCCACCGAGTTCCCGGGGTGGTGGTCGGCCACGTTGTTCGTCATCTTGTCGCGGTGCCGGCGCCGCCGCCGGCGCGGCGCTGCTGGGACGGCCTCGCTGGCGGCTCCGGCGGCTCCGGGGGTCGCTCCGTGCGCGGGGGGCTCCTTCCCTGGGGGCTTCCCGGGGGGGAACGGGCGGCTCTAGCCGAGCCCAAGTTGTGGGGATGAAGGTGTAAACAGGATGTGCATGTTACCGCGGAGGCGACCTTAGCAACGCCCGGCGTGCAGCTCCTGCAGCGGGAGGAGGAGGAGGAGGAGGAGGAGGAGGAGGGCTCCCTGGATACCACAGCAACTGGAGCTGTGAAAACAACCGTGGGAAACAAAAATATCGGCGTTAGCGGGGCTTGGGAAGGAGTGAGGCGCGCCACGGGGTGGGAGGAGGGAGCGGGGCGGCCCCAAGGGGGGTTGGAGGGAGGATTTGGGGTCGGTTTTGGGTAGAAATTCCTGGGTGAGAAGTTGAGTGAGGAGGGAGATTTGGGGTCAGTTTTGGGTGGAAATTCCTGGGTGGGAAGGTGAGTTGTGGAGTGAGGAGGGAGGATTTGGGGTCGGTTTTGGGTGGGAATTCCTGGGTGAGAAGTTGAGCTGTGCAGTGAGGAGGGAGGATTTGGGGTCGGTTTTGGGTGGAAATTTCTGGGTGGGAAGTTGAGCTCGGAGTGAGGAGGGAGGATTTGGGGTTGGGTTTTGGGTGGGAATTCCTGGGTGGGAAGTTGAGCTGTGGAGTGAGGAGGGAGGATTTGGGGTCGGTTTTGGGTGGGAAGTTGAGCTGTGGAGTGAGGAGGGAGGATTTGGGGTCGGTTTGGGGTGGGAATTCCTGGGTGAGAAGTTGAGCTCAGAGTGGGGAGCGGGGAGCAGCGGTAGCTGCAGGGCCGGGCAGGAAAGGAGCCCAGGTGGTTCTTCACTTGCAGCCCAGACAAACCCTCCCGTGGATTTCGGGTTAAAAATACCCCTGGGCAGGGGGAAGCAGCTGCTTCCTGCCCTGGGCAGGACACGGGGCCGGAGCATCGCTCCCCGCCCTGCCTGCAGGTGGGGAAGGATCCCAATATCCCAATGTCCCAATGTCCTGATATCCCAATGTTCCCATATCCCAAATTCCAATATCCTGATATACCAAAAACCCCCATATCCCAATATGCCAGCATTCCAATATCTCGATATCCTGATATCCCAACATCCCAATACCCTGATATCCCAATATCCCAAATTCTCAATGTCCCAATATCTCCATATTCCACTACCTCAATACCCCAAATTCTCAAAGTCCCAATATCCTGATATCCAAAAACCCCACAATCCCAATATCCTCATATCCCAAAATCCCTATAACCTGATATCCCAATATCTCAGTATCCCAATACCTCAGTATTCCAATATCCCAATATCCTGATATCCCAATACCCCAATGTCCCTATACCTCAATACCCCAATATCCCAAATTCCCAAAATCCCAATGTCCCAATATCCTGATATTCCAAAACCCCAAAATCCCAATATCCTGATATCCCAATATCTCAATATCCCAGTATCTCAGTATTCCAATATCCCAATATCCCAAAATCCCTGTAACCCAATACTGCAACATTCCATTATCAGTATTCCAATATTATGATATCCCAAAATCCCTATAACCTGATATCCCAATATCTCAGTATCCCAATATCTCAATATCCTGATATCCCAATACCCCAATACCTCAATATCCCAAATTCCCAATACCCTAATGTCCCAATATCTCAAATTCCCAAATTCCCAAATTCCCAATAACCATGGAAAGGAGTTGCAGCACCCCATGGGCTCCACATCAGCTGGGAGATGCCACAGGAACCTCGAAACAGAAGTGGCAGAGAAGCCACCAAAACCTCAGAGTTCCTCAGCAATCGAGGTTTTCCCATCCATGACCTGTGCTGAGGTGGCTCCCGAGGGCACCCTGTGGCTCTCAGTGTCCCCAAGTGCTGCCACCCAGGTCACAACCCCACAGAAAGAACAGCAGAGCCCCAAAAATGCCTCAACCAAGCCAGGCAGGGACCATGGGCATCCCATTCCGCAGGGATTTGGGGGCTGGGATGCCCTGCTGGCATTTCAGAGTTCTAGGGACAAACGGGGACATGGAGGGAACAGCACAGGCCAGAGGGGAAAAAGGGATTTTTGTCAGGCAGGGTTAGCTGTTCCCAAGCTCCAGGGAAGCTCCTGGCACTCCAGAGGCAAAAAGGCTGCGAGGGGAGGCTCTCATGGAGAGAAAATAAAATCTTCCCGAGGGCAAAATAAATAAAGAACAACGGGGGAACGGCCACTCTGTGTGAGACAGGGCCCAGGGGGGGCAGGACAGGCTGGGGAGGGACAGGGATGGACAGGGAGGGACAGGGATGGACAGAGAGGGACAGGGATGGACAGGGAGGGACAGGGATGGACAGGGAGGGACAGGGATGGACAGGGAGGGACAGGAGAGGGACAGGGAGGGACAGGAGAGGGACAGGAGAGGGACAGGAGAGGGACAGGAGAGGGACAGGGACAATGTCCAGTGCTGGCCCCAGGCTGGGGAGGGACAGGGAGGGACAGGGATGGACAGGAGGGACAGGGACAATGTCCACTGCTGGCCCCAGGAGCACACGGGATGCACCTGCCCTCACAAACCCCACAGAGAGCCACCAAACCAGTCCCAAACTGCTCCAATTCCAGTCCCAGGACTGTTCCAAACCACTCTGATTCCAGTCCCAGGACTGCCCCAAACTGCCCCAATTCCAGTCCCAGAACAGTCCCAAAATTCTAGCCCCAGGGCTGTCCCAAAACATCCCAATTCCAGCACCAGGGCTGTCCCAAACCACTTTGATTCCAGTCCCAGGACTGTCCCACACCACCCCAATTCCAGCTCCACAGCTGTCCCAAACTGCTCCAATCCAACCCCAGAACAGTCACAAAATTCCCGCCCCAGGGCTGTCCCAAACTGCCCCAATCCCAGTCCCAGAACTGTCCCAAACCACTCTGATTCCAGTCCCAGGGCTGTTTCACACCACCCCAATTCCAATCCCAGGGCTGTCCCAAACTGCCCCAATTCCAGTCCCAGGGCTGTCCCAAACAATCCCGATTCTAGTCCCAGGACTGTCCTGAACTGCCCCAATTCCAGTCCCAGGACTGTCCCAAATAGGACTGCCCCAAACAATCCCAATTCCAGTCCCAGGACTGTCTCAAACTGCCCCAATTCCAGTCCCAGAACTGTCCCACACCACTTTGATTCCAGTCCTAGGGTTGTCCCCCACCACCCCAATTCCAGCCCCAGGACTGTCCCAAACCACTCTGATTCCAGTCCCAGGGCTGTTTCACACCACCCCAATTCCAATCCCAGGACTGTCCCAAATACGACTGCCCCAAACTGCCCCAATTCCAGCCCCAGAACTGTCCCAATTCCAGTCCTAGAGCTGTACCAAACAGGGCTGTCCCACACCACCCCAATTCCAGCCCCAGCCCTGTTTCAGTCTCTGGGCCAGCACAGCCCCAAAGCCCAGCCCCAGCCCCAGCCCCAGCCCCAGCCCCAGCCCCAGCCCCAGCCCCAGCCCCAGCCCAGCCCCCTCGGGAGCAGCTCCTTATCAGACCAGCAGCACCCCAGGGCAGCTCCCGGCACTATCAGGACACCCCAGGCACCAACTGAACTCAGGGACAGCAGGGACACCGGCAGAATGTCCCCACCTCGGCAGGGAGCTGAGCTCCAGCTGCAGGGGTGGGGACACCGGGGTGGGGAAAATAGGGATGATAAAGTTTGGGATGGGGAAAATAGGGATGGGATACAAGGATGGGACACTGGGGTGGGGACACAGGGATGGGGACACTGGGGTGGGAGCACAGGGATGAAAGAACACCGGGATAGGGACATTAGGATGGGACACAGGGATGGGACACTGGAATCAGACACAGGGATGGGGACATTAGGATGGGACACATGAATGGGACAGAGGTGTGAAGGGACACTGGGATGGGAGCAGAGGAATGGGGACATTAGGATGGGACACAGGAATGGGGACACGGGGATGGGACACAGGAATCAAGGGACACAGGGATGGGGACATTAGGATGGGACACAGGGATGGGACACAGGGATCACAGGGATGAAAGGACACAGGGATGGGGACACAGGGAGGAAGGGACATGGGAATCAGACACAGGGATGGGACACAGGGATGGGGACATTGGGATGGAACACTGGGATGGGACACTGGGATGAAAGGACACAGGGATGGGTCACAGGGATGGGGACATTAGGATGGGACACAGGGATGGGGACACAGGGATGGGGACACAGGGATGAAAGGACACAGGATTCGGACACTGGGATGAAAGGACAAAGGGACGGGACACAGGGATGGGGACATTGGGATGGAACACTGGGATGAAAGGACACAGGAATCACAGGGATGGGACAGGGATGGGGACACAGGAATGGGACACTGGGATGGGGACATTAGGATGGGACACAGAAATGAAAGGACACAGGAATCCCAGGGATGGGACACAGGAATGAAGCAACACGGGGATGAAGGGACACAGGAATGAAGCAACACGGGGATGAAGGGACACAGGGATCACAGGGATGGGACACAGGGATGGGGACACTGCAGTTCCCACCCTCGGTTGCTGCTGCCCCATCCAGCAGGGATCCCCGGGATGTTCCCGCATCCCTGCCCGTCCCCAGCCCGTTATCCCACGAGGAGAGCTGAGCTCATCCATCCCTGCACGGCAGCAGCTCCCGGCAGGGGAAGCAGGAGGTGGCAGGCCCAATTAAGCAGCTCCTGCTGATTAAGAGAAAAAACGCTAATTCCCCCACCCCACCACGCTCATTTCCTCCTCTTTCATAGCAACCGGCGCTGTCTGAGGAGAGCTCAGAGGTTAACAGGGAGACAGTTAATTAGTGCTGGAACAGCCTAGCCCTTAATTACCCCTGACAGAGCTCAGGGAGGAGATCAGCACCATCCCTGTGTCCCACACTGAGATTCCAGACTGGAATTCCCTCTGTCCTTCAGGGAAAAGGGACCCAGCCCCATCCCTGTGTCCCACAGTGGGAATCCAGCCTGGAATTCCCTCTATCCTTCAGGGAAAAGGGACCCAGCCCCATCCCTGTGTCCCACAGTGGGAATCCAGCCTGGAATTCCCTCTGTCCTTCAGGGAAAAGGGACCCAGCACCATCCCTGTGTCCCACACCGAGATTCCAGCCTGGAATTTACTCCATCCAGGGGGAAAGGAGGAACTCAGCAGCATCCCTGTGTTGTTCCACACTGAGATTCCAGCCTGGAATTCCCTCTATCCTTCAGGTAAAAGAGACCCAGCCCCATCCCCGTGTCCCACAGTGGGAATCCAGCCTGGAATTCACTCCATCCAGGGGGAAAGGAGGAACTCAGCAGCATCCCTGTGTTGTTCCACAGTGAGATTCCAGCCTAGAATTCACTCTGTCCTTCAGGGAAAAGGGACCCAGCCCCATCCCTGTGTCCCACAGTGAGATTCCAGCCTAGAATTCACTCTGTCTCGCAGGAAGAGGAACCCAGCCCCATCCCTGTGTCCCACACTGAGATTCCAGCCTGGAAATTCTCTGTCCTTGCAGAGAAAAGGGACCCAGCCCCATCCCTGTGTCCTACTGTGAGATTCCAGACTGGAAATTACCCTGTCCTGGGGGACTGGAAGGACTCAGCCCCATCCCTGTGTCCCACACTGAGATTCCAGACTGGAATTCCCTCTGTCCTTGCAGGGAAAGGAAGGACCCAACTCCATCCCTGTGCCCCACACTGAGATTCCAGACTGGAATTCCCCCTAGCCTTCAGGGAAAAGAGACCCAGCCCCATCCCTGTGTCCCACTGTGAGAATCCAGCCTGGAAATTCTCTGTCCTTGCAGGGAAAAGAAGGACCCAGCCCTATCCCTGTGTTCCACACTGAGATTCCAGCCTGGAAATTACCCTGTCCTGGGGGCACTGGAAGGACCCAGCCCCATCCCTGTGTTCCACACTGAGATTCCAGCCTGGAATTCACTCTGTCCTTCAAGGAAAAGAGAACCAGCCCCATCCCGGTGTCCCACACTGATATTCCAGCCTGGAACTCGCTTTATCCTTCAAGAAAAAGGGACCCAGCCCCATCCCTGTGCCCCACACTGAGATTCCAGCCCAGGACCGAGGTGCAGGACGGCTCCTGCCCACTCTCAGCATCCTCCCACAGCCCTTTTGGGATCACAGCCCCACTCCTGGCCCTGCCCCATCCCACCCAGACAGAGCCACGGCTCTGAGCACTCCCAGGGACTCCAGCACGTTCTGCCCTTCGGTCCTGGAATTCACTCCCAGAGCCCAAATCCTGGAGAGGAACCAGGGAAGGAAACATCCCAGCAGGGAGAGGAGCAGGGAGTGGAGTCCCCTGTGCTGCCACCACCTGTGTCACCTCCCTGAGGAGCTGGGGATCCCTCCTGGATGCCCTGGGGTGTCAGGGGAGGAAGGAGCAGCTCCAGGCAGGAGGAGCCGGCGAGGAGCGGCGGAGCAGACGCGGTGCTGCAGCTGAACCTGCCCGGAATAATAAACGGCAGCACGGCACCTCTGTCCTGCCAGGGACAGTGCCACCGCCAGGGCCACCAGCTGAGCGTCCCCTGTGGCCACCCCAGCCCCAGGAACCCTGGGTTTAGATTCAAAAGTGCTCGAAAAGCGGTGAGGGAAAATTAATGAGCTGGAGACGCCGCGAGTGACAACTCGAGGCACGGCGTGGGTGGCCCTGCTGCCATGCTGGTGGCACTGCTGGTGGCACCAGGAGCCTGGCAGTGCCACCAGCAGCTGTGGTGGGTCCCTGGCAAGGACAGGGATCCTCCTGCCTCAGGACATGAGATCAAATCCCGGCAGTGCTCTGTCCTCCCATGGATGATCAGAGATGGAGCAACCCCTGCCCAAGCTCAGGAGGTTTTTTTTTCTATTGATCCACTGAAGGATCCATTTTCAAATGGAAAATTTTTCCATTTTTCCACTGAAGGATGAAATCCATGCCCCAGCTCAGCTCCTCCAGCTGGGACAACTCCCACTCAGCATCAGCAGCCACCACATTCCCTGCCCAGAGCAGCAAATCCCAGCTTGGATCCCAGGGTGGATCAAACCGGGATCAGCTTCCCCAAGCACCTGGATCCCAGCTCCACAAATTCCAGCTTGGATCTCGAGGTGGATCAGACTGGGATCACCTTCCTCAAGCACCTGGATCCCAGCTCCACAAATTCCAGCTCAGATTCCAAGGTGGATCAAACTGGGATCACCTTCCCCAAAGCACCTGGATCCCAGCTCCACAAATCCCAGCTCCACAAATCCCAGCTTGGATCTTGAGGTGGATCAAACTGGGATCACCTTCCCCAAGCACCTGGATCCCAGCTCCACAAATCCCAGCTCCACAAATCCCAGCTCCACAAATCCCAGCTCCACAAATCCCAGCTTGAATCCCAAGGTGGACCAAACTGGGATCACCTTCCCCAAAGCACCTGGATCCCAGCTCCACAAATCCCAGCTCAGATCCCAAGGTGGACCAAACTGGGATCACCTTCCCCAAGCACCTGGATCCCAGCTCCACAAATCCCAGTTCCACCAATTCCAGCTGGGATCCCAAGGTGGATCAAACCGGGATCAACCTTCCCCAACCATCTGGATCCCAGCTCCATAAATTCCAGCTCAGATTCCAAGGTGGATCAAACTGGGATCACCTTCCCCAAGCACCTGGATCCCAGCTCCACCAACCCCAGCTCAGGGATTTGGACCCACCAGGGTCCATCTCCTCTCCCCCTTTGGGAATGGGTGTTGGGAACACTTGGCTGCCTGAGGTTGCCATGGTAAACTCAATGTAAAGCTGTCAGGGATGCTGTTTATGTTGCCAAGTGGGGAGGAAGGGAAAAAAGAAATTTAAAAAAAAAATAAAAAATCAACTCCCCCAAAATTACCCTTCCTTGGCTTGGGTTTGAGATTTTATTTTTTTTTTTCTGGTTGGGAATCTGAAGCTGCAGCCACAGTGGGATGAGAGAGGCTGCTCGGACAGAGCTGCTCTCCAGATGGACAAACGGACTCCAAGAGCCAATTAAAGCAGAATTAAAGTGGGTTTGGAGCCCCTGTCCTGCCCTGCAGGGGGAATTGTCCCTGGAGAGGCCACAGAGCCCTCCCTGCCCAGCACAGCGACCCCACTCCAAACTGGGCCCAGTGGGAGGGGACAGGGAGGTGACAATGCTCGGGAACGGCTCCACCCAGGCAGGAAATCACCGGGAGAGACCCCAGGGGAGGGGAAATTGGGGAGGGGGCGACGAGACCCCCCCTGCACCCCCTCGGAGTGGGGGAGCCCCATTGCCAAAAGGGGAGATGGACTGGGACCAGTCCAACAGGTGACAGCCTTGGGGACAGAGGGGACACAGGGGAGGACACAGGGGGGACACAGGGGGGGACAACAGGGAGGACACAGGGGGGCACGGTGGGGGACACAGAGGGGACATGGGGAGGCACAGGGAGGACACGGGGGGGATACAGGAGGGGACACGGGGGGAACAGAGGGGGACACAGAGGGGACACAGAGGGGGGGCACGGAGGGGACACAGGGGGTGATAACGGGGAACACAGAGGGGGCACAGAGGGGACACAGGGGGATGATAACAGGGGGACACAGGAGGGGTACGGGGGGGGACACGGGGGGGCACAAGGGTAGCACAGAGAGCAGGCACAGGGGGGGACACAGGGGGTGATAACGGGGGACACAGAGGGACACAGAGGGGACACAGGGGGACACAGAGGGGGCACGAGGGGGCACAGGGGTGGCACAAGGGGGACACAGAGTGGGACACAGAGTGGGACACAGAGTGGGACACAGAGTGGGACACGGGGGGGGCACAGAGGGGGGGACAGAGGGAGACACAGGGGGTGACACATGGGGGACACGCAGGAGGACACAGGGGGGACACGTGGGGGACAAAGGTGGGGCACACAGGGGGCACGGGGAGGGGACACACGGGGGCACAGGAGGGGGACACAGAGGGAACACGGGGGGGGAACAAGGGTGGCACAGAGCGGGGAACAAGGGTGGCACAGAGTGGGGGAACAGCGGGGGACACGGGGTGATAACGGGGGACACAGCGGGGGACACAGTGGGGGTACAGAGGGGGCACAGAAGGGACACAGAGGCGGACAGAGGGGGACAGAGGGGGACACAGGAGGGGCACGGGGGGGACAGGAGGACACGGGGGGGACACACGGGGTGTGCAAGGGGGACACATGGGGTGCACAGAGGGGACACGGGGGGTGATCACGGGGGACAGAGAGGCACGGGGAGGGCACAGGAGGGGCACAGAGGGTGGCACAGAGGGGACACATGGGGGGGACACAGGGGGTGACACGACCCCCACGCGGCTCCGAGCCCCCGCACGCCCCTCCCTGTCGGTGGCCCCGGGCCGGGCGCAGCACGTGGCGCTCAGCCCGCGGGGATTTTATGGGGTGCGGGATTTTGGGGGGGTGGGGGGTCCCCATTTCCCCCTCCCGGAGCTCTCCAGGAGCCGGGGGGGGCTGGGGAGCCCCGGGGAGCCCCGGGGGCCCCTCCCCGGCACACTCACCGAATCGCAATGTGCCGATGGCTCCCGCTCCTGCTCCTGCCTGTTCCCAGCAACACCCCTGGCAGGGGACGCCTTCCCTGCTTAACCCCTGCGGCGCCGGGACACCCGCGGGGACACCAACACCCGCACGGGGACACCAACACCCGCGGGGACACCAACATCCCCAAGGGACACCAACACCCGCACGGGGACACCAACACCCGCACGGGGACACCAACACCCAAAGGGGACACCGCCAGCCCCGGGGGACACCGCCACCCAAAGGGGACACCGCCACCCGCACGGGGACACCGCCACCCCCAAGGGACACCAACACCCCCAAGGGACACCAACACCCGCACGGGGACATCGCGCCCGTGTCATGGAGGGAGGGGACAAACCCGCAGGTCAGAGCTGGCTCGGAGGGTCAGGGGACATCCCAGCTCAGGGATTGTCACCCGCGGGGTGAAGGGGAGGAGGGGGGATGGCAGAAGGTCACGGTGGTGGAATGTCCATGGGGGTGACGAGGGGACAATCAGGGACTCGGGACAGTCAGGGAGCCTGAGACAGCACGAGGGGATCTGTCCCCAGCTCAGGGATCTGTCACAGGGGATCTGTCCCCACCTAGCACAGAGGGATTTGTCCCCATTCAACACAGCGGGATCTGTCCCCATCCAGCACAGGGATCTGTCCCCATCCAGCACAAAGAGATTTATCCCCAGGAAGCTCAGAGGGATCTGTCCCCATCCAGCACAGGGGATCCGTCCCTGTCCAGCACAAAGAGATTTGTCCCCAGCAAGCTCAGAGGGATCTGTCCCCATCCAGTTCAGAGGATCTGTCCCTTCCCCGGTCACCCCGGTGTCCCCTCGCCCTGCAGGTGCCGAAAGCAGAAGCGGTGGCACCCGGGGACAGCCACCTGTGGCACCCGCGGGATGTCCCCTCCTCCCACCGCAGCATCCGCTTCCTCCAGGGGTGGGGACAGCGACACTGCCCTGCCCCGAGGGGCTCCCCCCGCACCCCGGAGCGCCACATGTCCCCAGCGCCACCCCCGCCACCCCTTGGGGACACACCGGAGCCACACCGCGCCACGGGGACACGGCCAGACCCCCTAAAATTCACTGGGGGGGGCACAGGGGGAGGGAGCTCCATCCTGCGAGGGTGGGGGGAATAAAAACGGGGGGAAAAGGAGCAGGAAAACGCCCAGGAAGAGCGGCAGCAGCGCTGTGCCAGGGAAACCGAGTCACCAGGCGAGTGACACAGCGAGTGACACAGCGAGTGACACAGCGAGTGACACAGCAGTCACGGAGCCCGGGGCTGGTGCCGCAGCCCGGGAATTCCAGCGGGAATTCGCTGTTGGATCCGGGACCTGAGGCTGCTCCAGGGCAGGGCAGGGCAGGGAGGGCAGGGCAGGGTACCCCGGGGGTGACAATTCCCAGTTCCCACCAGTCACAATTCCCAGTTCCCATCAGCGACAATTCCAGTTCCCACCAGTGACAATTCCCAGCTCCCACCAGTGACAACTCCCAGTTCCCACCAGTGACAATTCCCGGCTCCCACCAGTGACAATTCCCAGCTCCCACCAGTGACAATTCCAGCTCCACCAATGACAATTCCCAGTTCACACCAGTCACAATTCCAGCTCCCAACAGTCACAATTCCCAGTTCCCAGCAGTGACAATTCCCAGCTCCCACCAGTCACAATTCAGGCACCCACCAGTGACAATTCCCAGTTCCCACCAGTGACAATTCCCAGTTCACACCAGTCACAATTCCAGCTCCCACCAGTGACAATTCCCAGTTCCCACCAGTGACAATTCCCGGCTCCCCCCAGTGACAATTCCCGGCTCCCCCCAGTGACAATTCCCACCAGTGACAATTCCCAGTTCCCACCAGTGACAATTCCCAGTTTCAACCAGTGACAATTCAGGCTCCCACCAGTGACAATTCCCAGTTCCCACCAGTGACAATTCCCAGCTCCCACCAGTCACAATTCCAGTTCCCACCAGTGACAATTCAGGTTCCCACCAGTCACAATTCCAGCTCCACCAGTGACAATTCCCAGCTCCCACCAGTGACAATTCCCAGCTCCCACCAGTGACAATTCCCAGCTCCCACAAGTGACAATTCCCAGTTCCCACCAGTGCCAGCAGCAGCCACGAGGCTGGGGGGGACCTGCCCCCAAACTGGCTGTCACCCCTCGTCCCCACGCAGGTGCCACCACGTCTGGCGAGGCCACCAGAGCATTGTCCCCACCCTGGCTGTGTCACAGCATCCTGTCCTCCCTCCTGCCAGGCCGTGGGATGGCAGCAGGGCCAAGGTCACGGTGGGAGCACAAGGAAAGGCAGCAGGAGGTGACATTCCCCCAGTGAATGTCCCTGCTGCCACCCTGCAGCTGCCCTGGCTCCCATCTCGCTGCTGTTTTGCCTCCTGCTAATTGACGTTGGAAAACTGCAGGGTTTGGCGTGCCCAAGGCAGCAATTAACTCCTGCAAAGGGCAGGGAAGGGGCTGGGGGCGGAACGCTGGGCACGGCTGGGCAGGGATGCAGGGATGGCAAATCCTCCTGCCCTGAGCCCCAAAATCACATCCTGAACCCAAATCCACATCCCTGACCCCAAATCCACATCCCTGAACCCCAACAGACATCCCTGAACCCAAATCCACATCCCTGAACCCCCAAACTCACATCCCTGAACCTCAAACCCACATCCCTGAACCCCAAACTCACATCCCTGAACCCCAAATCTACATCTCTGAACCCCAAACCCACATCCCTGAACCCCAGATCCACATCTCTAACTCCAAACTGACATCCCTGAACACCAACCTCACATCCCTGAACCCCAAATCCACATCCCTGAACCTCAAATCCACACATCCCTGAGCCCCAACCCACATCCCTGATCCCAAACCCATATCCCTGAACCCCAATTCACATCTCTAACCCCAACCCCACATCCCTGAACCCCAAACCCACATCTCTGAACCCAAACCCACATCCCTGAACCCCAAAATCACATCCCTGAACCCCAACACACATCTCTAACCCCAAATCCACATCTCTAACCCCAAACCCACATCCCTGAACCCCAAACCCACATCTCTGCCACCAGGGGCTGTGACATCCCTAACTCCTGCTGTCCAGAGGTGTCACATCCCCATCCCAAAGGCAGGGCCAGGGTCAGGAATTCACCCTCTCCCCCATCCGGGGTTTCCCTGATCCCCAGGGTGCAGCAGCCCAGGAATTCCATGGGGATGGAAGCAGCAGGAGCAGCAGGGAGCTCCGGGCGAGCTGGCAGGGGAATGTTTCCATCTAAGGCCTTGGAATTTCTCTGGCGGCGCCTGCACTAAATCAGAGCAGCTCCTCTCATTATTCCCTCGTGCTTTACAAGGTGCAGGAATGCAGGAGCACGGGGAGCAAACCCCGCAGCAGCAAACACCTGGCACAGCACCCCCTGAGTGCCACCTCTGTCACCAGCAGCTTGGGAGGATTGTCCTGGCTGCCAGCACGAGGTTGTGTCCACTCCTTGTCCATCCCAGCTGGCACCAGGAATGGGTACTGGGAGCACTGGGAGCACTGGGAAGCAGCACTGGCACACAGTGGGTGACCCTGCACCCCTCAGTCTGTGCAGGGACCTCTCCTCCCTCCTCCTGACCCATCCTGGGCTCGGCTTAGCGCTGATCCAAAGCTGAGCTTTGGGATTTGGGCAGGGCTGGAGGATAAACAGGACAGGGTGGGCATGGAGCAGGGGTCACATCCCAGCCCTGCCAGAGCCACCTGGAGCCTCCCTGCACACCTGGACAGGAGGGAGAGTCCTGCCAGGATGGGGATCCCATCCCCAGCACCTGGATTCTGTCCCAGAGGAAAGTTTGGGAGCAGTGTCCGAGCTGGCCAGGCTGGGGGAGAGGCCACAGAGCTGGGATGGTGCTGAGGGCAGGACAGGAGGGACCCAGAGCTCTCAGCTCCAGGGCACAGCCAAGCCAGGATTTCGGATTTTTGGATCCAAAATTATCAGGATTTTGGCAGAGCCTGGTACATCCCAGCCAATCCCAGCTCTCCAGCTCAGAGATCCCACCTCTCCAAATCCCGTTCAGGAACTTTAAACTCAGCTTAAATCAAATCAAACCCAGCCCGGCCAGGCCTGACCTAAATCTGAGAGGCAAAACAAGGCTCAGGCTCAGGGAGGACAAGAGGAACCCGGAGCTCTCATCTCCAGGGCACAGCCAAGACAGGATTTTGGATTTTTGGATCCCAAAATTATCAAGATTTTGGCAGAGCCTGCCTGGTACATCCCAGCCAATCCCAGTTCTCAGTTCATCTCCCCAGCTCAGAGATCCCACCAAACCCACTCCAAACTTCCCAAATCCCATTCAGAACACACAGCAACTTTAAACTCAGCTTAAATCAAACCAAACCCAGCCAGGCCAGGCCCGACCTAGACCTGAGAGGCAAAACAAGGCTTGGGGAGGACAGGAGGGACCCGGGCAGGACAGGAGGGACCCGGAGCTCTCAGCTCCAGAGCCCCAGAGCTGCTCCAGGGCACAGTCACAGTCAGGATTTCGGATTTTTGGATCCCAAAATTATCAGGATTTTGGCAGAGCCTGCCTGGTATATCCCAGCCACTCTCAGCTCATCTCCCCAGCTCAGAGATCCCATCTCTCCAAATCCCATTCAGAACACGCAGCAACTTTAAACTCAGCTTAAATCAAATCAAACCCAGTCAGGCCAGGCCTGACCTAGGCCTGAGAGGCAAAACAAGGCTCAGGCAGGAAAAAGGAACGCGGAGCTCTCAGCTCCAGAGTCCCAGAGCTGCTCCAGGGCACAGGCACAGCCAGGATTTCAGATTTTTGGATTCCAAAATTATCAGGATTTTGGCAGAGCCTGGTGTATCCCAGCCACTCCCAGCTCTCCAGCTCATCTCCCCCAGCTCAGAGATCCCATCTCTCCAAATCCCGTTCAGAACACGCAGGAACTTTAAACTCAGCTTAAATCAAATCAAACCCAGCCAGGCCAGGCCTGACCTAGACCTGAGAGGCAAAACAAGGCTCAGGCTCAGGGAGGACAGGAGGGACCCGGAGCTGCTCCAGGGCACAGCCAAGCCAGGATTTTGGATTTTTGGATCCCAAAATTATCAGGATTTTGGCAGAGCCTGCCTGGTACATCCCAGCCACTCCCAGTTCTCCAGCTCAGAGATCCCACCACTCCAAATACCATTCAGAACACGCAGCAACTTTAAACTCAGCTTAAATCAAATCAAACCCAGCCAGGCCAGGCCCAACCTAGACCTGAGAGGCAAAACAAGGCTGAGGGAGGACAGGAGGAACCCGGAGCTCTCAGCTCCACAGCCCCAGAGCTGCTCCAGGGCACAGGCACAGCCAGGAGTTCAGATTTTTGGATTCCAAAATTATCAGGATTTTGGCAGAGTCTGGTACATCCCAGCCACTCCCATTTCTCCAGCTCATCTCCCCAGCACAGAGACCCCACTCAACCCACTCCAAACTTCCCAAATCCCATTCAGAACACACAGCAACTTTAAACTCAGCTTAAATCAAACCAAACCCAGCCAGGCCAGGCCTCACTTAGACCTGAGAGGCAAAACAAGGCTCGGGGAGGACAGGAGGAACCCGGGCAGGACAGGAGGACACAGCCCAGGTATTTTTAGCAGGATTTCAC
Source organism: Catharus ustulatus (assembly GCF_009819885.2). Lineage (NCBI taxonomy): Eukaryota > Metazoa > Chordata > Aves > Passeriformes > Turdidae > Catharus > Catharus ustulatus. Next base: position 2,725,169 of record NC_046245.1, read on the forward strand.
AGGGACAGGGGATTCCTAACCCGAAGATCCCTGGGGGATGGAAATTGGTCCCATCATTTCCTGCAGCAGAGCTGGGACCAGCATCAGCTGGAGGAGGAAAAGGAGGAAGAGGAGGAAGAGGAGAAGGAAGAGGAGAAGTTTTTGGGGGCACCTGGTGGCTCACCTTGTCACCGGAGCTTCCTCTTCCCTGTTCTGTGAACAATCCCGTGGGGGAAAAAAAAATAAAATAAAAATCACCAAACTGGCAGAGATTCCTCCTAAAAATCTGCCTGGATTTTTTTTATTTTTTTTTTTTCTTCTGGGGGAAACTGAGGCAGGAGAGGCAGGGCTGGTTGGGAAATTTGGGATGGTCTAAAGCTGGGATTGGTGGCAGCAGCTCTTGGGGACAGGCTGGGGACAGCAGTGCCCACGTGAGCCAGGATGGGTGTTCCTGCTATGAGAATTAGGCTGGGGATCACATCCCTGCCTAACTCCTGCCACTCCAAGCCCTAAATCCTAATTTTCCCATTAAAAAAACCCCAAAAAACCAAAAACAAAAACCAAAAAAACAACAAAAAACCCCCCAAAAACCCAAACAAAACCCCCAAAAAATCAAAAAACACCAACAAAAACCCAAAAAACCCAAAAAGCCCACCCCACAAAAACAAACACAAAAAAACCCAAACCAAACCAACCAACCAAAAAATATAGAAAATAAAAGAAAAAAGAACAGCAGGGATTTTTTTTTTCCCCCCAAATGAAAGGGACAAACCAGCAACAGGAGGAGAGGGGTTTAAAAAAAATTAAAAATTAAGAAAAAAAAAAAAGAAAAACTGAGAACAGCAGGGATTTTTTTTTTTTTTTGTTTCCCAAATTGAAGGGACAAACCAGCAACAGGGGGAGAGGAGTTAAAAAAGAATTGAAATTAAAAAAAAAAAAATAACCTGAGAACAGCAGGGATTTTTTTTTTGTTTCCCAAATGAAAGGGACAAACCAGCAACAGGAGGAGAGGAGTTTAAAAAAATTAAAATTAAAAAAAAAAAACAAACTGAGAACAGCAGGGATTTTTTTTTCCCAAATGAAAGGGACAAACCAGGGGGAGAGGGGTTAAAAAAAAATTTAAAAATTTAAAAAAAAAAAAAAAAAGAAAAACTGATAACAGCAGGAATTTTTTTTTTGTTTCCCAAATGAAAGGGACAAACCAGCAACAGGAGGAGTTAAAAAAAAATATTAAAAATTAAAAAAAAAAAAAAAAGGCTGCGAGGGCTCTTCGCTGCTGCAAAGGGTTAAAAAAAATAAAGTCGGGAAAAGCGATAGGAAAAACACACGCGGCTCCCAGGGAAGAGCGCTCCCGTTTCCCTTCCCAACATGCCCTGCTCCTGGGAAAGTGTGGGCTGTTTTCCATATATAACTGCGAACTGTTCCATGCAGTAAGAAGTCTAATTAAAGGGAGCCAGGCGAGCAGGGAAAGGCGATATTTATCCCCGGAGAAAAGAACCTCGAAATCCTAAATGCAGACCCTGACCCAGCAAGGGGTGTGGGGGGAAAAATAATAATAATTTGTATATGTATTTAAAAAAAAAAAAAAAAAAAAAAAGTCGTGGTGGTGGCGTGGTGGAGATGGAAAAAAAAAAAAAAAGAAAGAGGGGGGAAAAAATCCGGGAGGGAGAGGCAAATTGGAAAATATGGAGAAATAGGAGGGGGAGGGAAAGGTCCTGGGAGCTGGAATGGGCTGGGATGAGCTGGGAAAGGGGAACAGGGACCCCCCAGGAGCCCCCCATGGTGGGAGAAGAGAGGGTTTGAGTAAACAGCAGCAAGGAGCTCGGAAAATCGATGTGAGAGGAAAGGGTTGGGAAATGCCTGGAGGGATCAGGGGGTGGGAGAGGCTGGGAGGGCAGGGGGAGCACCCTGGGGACCCCCACACCCAGGGGTGACCCCCAGACTCCCACCCACCCCTACAGCCCTGCTGAGCCCAGTGTTTGGTCTCTTGGGGTGTCCAGGGGATGGAAAAAAGGCTTGGAAAAAGGCTGGATGTGCTCTAGAGAGCGGCTTTGTGGGAGCTCTGCTGGGATCCAGAGCAGGCACTGCAGGTACGGGGGGGTCAGAGCAATTAAAAACCCTCAGCGTGCTTTAATTAAGGGCTGGCTGGGTGTAAGGGTGGGGAGTTGTACCCTCATCATCATCATCATCATCATCATCATGGGCATGGCTTCCAACTCCCAAAAATTGCATTTTGTCTGCTGGTACCCTGCAGCCACCCTGATCTGTGGTCATGGAGCGTGGGCTGTCATTCCCAATCCTGAAATTCCCAATCCTTTAATTCCCAACCCTGAAATTCCCAACTCTATAATTCCAACCCTGACATTCCCAACTCTATAATTCCCAACCCTGACATTCCCAACTCTGTAATTCCCAATCCTGAAATTCCCAATCCCGTTATTTCCAGTCCTGTCATTCCCAATCCTGACATTCCCAGTCCTGAAATTCCCAACTCTGACATTCCCAATCCTGTCATTTCCAACATTCCCAACCAGTCCAGCACGGCTCCAAAGCCAGGCTTTGCCAGAAATCCCAGCTCCCCAAAAATAAACCACCTACAGTGGGATGGGACCACAGAATCACGGCCCCAAAGCCAGGCTTTGCTGTAAATCCCAGTCCCCCCCCAAAAAAACATCTACACTGATGATGGAATGGAATCACAGAATCACAGAATCACAGAATGAAGGCCCCAAAGCCAGGCTTTGCCAGAAATCCCAGTCTCCCCCAAAAAACAACCTACAGTGATGCTGGGATGGGATCACAGAATCCCAGAACGGTTTGGGATGAATCCCAAATCCCAAATCCCACAGACAGCGACACCTCCCGCTATCCCAGGCTGCTCCAGGCCCCAATCCCAGCCTGGCCTTGCCTGGATGAGCCTCAAACCCCACGGGGACGAGGCCACCCCAATAACGTCCCCAAAACCCCACAGCCTCTGCCCAGCCCCCAAACCAGAGCGGCCCTGGGGTCACCCGAGGGGACAGTGGCCACAGGGCACAAAGTGCTGGCCAAGCTCTGGGGTCATCTGAGGGGACAGTGGCCACCCGAGGGGACAGTGGCCACGGGGCACACAGTGCTGACCACAGCTCTGGGTCACTGAGGTGACAGTGGCCACCCGAGGGGACAGTAGCCACCCCAGGTGACAGTGGCCACGGGGCACGCAGTGCTGGCCACAGCTCTGGGTCACCCGAGGGGACAGTGGCCACCTGAGGGGACAGTGGTCATGGGGCACACAGCGCTGGTCGCAGCTCTGGGTCACTGAGATGACAATGGTCACCCAAGGTGACAGTGGCCACCCGAGGGGACAGTGGCCATGGGCATGCAGTGCTGGTCGAGCTCTGGGTCACCCGAGGTGACCGTGGCCACGGGCACACAGTGCTAGCCACAGCTCTGGGTCATCTGAGGTGACAGTGGCCATGGGCACGCAGTGTGGCCGCAGCTCTGGCACGGGTGGCGCTGCGGGCACTGGCCCAGGTGGGTCCCTAAGCAGCAGCGCTAATCCCGGGATAATCGCGGCTTTAGCAGCGATAGGGCCCAGATTAGTGCCACAATCCCGGCGTCAGGGCACGGCGCTGGCACTGCGGTGACACGGCCGGGAGGGAGCTGGGAACGCAGGGAGGGATCTGTGGGAACGCAGGGAGGGATCTGTGGGAACGCAGGGAGAGATCTGTGGGAACGCAGGGAGGGATCTGTGGGAACGCAGGGAGGGATCTGTGGGAATACAGGGAGAGATCTGTGGGAACGCAGGGAGGGATCTGTGGGTATGCAGGGAGAGATCTATGTGAATATAGAGAGGGATCTGTGGGATACAGAGAGGGATCCATGGGAATGCAGAGTGGGATCCTGGGAATACAGCAAGGGATCAGCGGGAATGCAGAGAGGGATCTGTGAGAATACAGAGAAGGATCCATGGGATACAGAGAGAGATCTGTGGGAATCCAGAGAGGAATCCATGGGAATACAGAGAGACATCTCTGGGATACAGAGAGAGATCTCTGGGAATGCAGTGAGGGATGAGTGGGATACAGAGGGGGATCCATGGGAATACAGTGAGGGATCCACAGGAACACAGTGAGGGATCCATGAAGGATCCATAGGAACTCAGTGAGGGATCCATGAAGGATCCACAGGAACACAGTGAGGGATCCACAGGAACACAGTGAGGGATTCACCAGAGATCCACAGGAACACAGTGAGGGATCCATGAGGGATCCACAGGAACACAGTGAGGGATCCACAAGCAATCCACAGGAACACAGTGAGGGATCCAGGAGGGATCCACAGGAACACAGTGAGGGATCCAGGAGGGATCCACAAGAACACAGTGAGGGATCCATGAAGGATCCACAGGAACACAGTGAGGGATCCATGAAGGATCCACAGGAACACAGCGAGGGATCCATGAAGGATCCACAAGAACACACTGAGGGATCCATGAAGGATCCACAAGAACACAGTGAGGGATCCACCAGGGATCCCCCAGGCACTGCAGCCCAGCATGGACACCCCCCTGTGGCTCAGGGCGCCGATTCCCCCTCCCCATCCCAATGGGAAAATGCCAAACCCACGGCCAGGATTCCCCCTCCAGCCCAGCTGTCCCAGCCAGGACTGCTCTGCCTGCTGGAATCCCCTCCACTCCCGAGGCTTTGGCTCCTCTTCCCTTTCCCTGCACAATCTGGGGCCTTCCTCACCCTCCCCATCGGCCTCTGCAGCTTCCACAGAGCCCAGGCAGGGGCTGGGCAGGAGGGTTTGCTCCTGGAATAACGAGGAGAGTGGGAATGCAGGGTGGCAGCTTGGACTGAGGCCATCCAGAGCTGTTTGGGGTCAGCCAGAACTGTCTATTATCACCCAGCACTGCTTGGGATCTGCCAGAACTGTTTGGGATCAGCTAGAATTATTTGGGATCACTTGGCACTGTTTGGGGTCACCCAGAACTGCTTGGGATGTGCCAGAACTGTTTGGGATCAGCCAGAACTGTCTGGGATCCCCCAGAACTGTTTGGGGTTACCCAGCCCCACCTTGGCTGTTCCCAAAGGGAGGCAGATCCTGGGTGAGGAGGCTGAGATTTGGGAAAACCCCTCTGCTCCCTGCTGGCTTTTCCTGAATCCCTTCCCAGCGCCCCGAAGGATCCTGAGAGGGGACTGAGGAGGCACAGCAAGGCCGGGCTGTGCATGCAGCTGGGAGGAGGAAGGGAGGCTCCTCATTGTCCTTTCCAAGGGAAAAGGGACAGTCCCAGGCCAGGAAAAGCCAGGAAAAGCCAGGAAACACTTCCAGCCCTGCACAGCACTGCAGAAACTCCGTCTGCAGCATCTTGCTGGGATTCAATGCATTTCACGTCCGACTGCAGGAGCCCGAGGATCCCCTGGCTGCTGACCTGCAGGAAACACCCTGCTGCTGCTGCTGCTGCTGCTGCTGCTCCCCTGCCTCCCTCCCCCAGGAAAAACCATTCCTGCACCCAGCTCTGGGCGTGCAGAGCTCCAGCAGGTGCCTGGTGAGGTGAGACAGGCACGGAGCGCATCATGGATGGGGAGAGCTGGGAGAAAACCGCCCAGAAGGGATGAAAGGCAGCGGGTCAGGAGCTGGCACGGCAGAATCCAGCAGTGAGGACGGAGCTGGATGGATTTTGGGGCCGTGGGATTGGCTGGATGATCTATGGAGAGCAGGACAGCCCTCTCTGGATCAGCCTCCCCCAAAAAAGGAGCAGCATCTCAGCACCCCGCCCATGTTCTCTAAAAACCCCAACCAGCACACAGCACTCTCCAATGAATCCAGAACACCCCTGAGATGAGAAATCCGTGGATTTAACACCCCGTGGAACAGCCAGGCCGGCTCCCAGGGGCACAGCACACCCCGGGGATACCAGAGCAGGTACAGGATGGGGTTTTCCAGCTGGATTTCCCCACAGGGACACCAGCAGGGTTTGTTTTCTCCTTCCCCCAGGAAATCTCCTGCTGACTCGGGGAACACCCTCAGGCACAGCTCTGCGGGGAGGAGACGCTTCCCAGCTTCCCTTCAGTCCTTCCCTTCGCTTTTTTGGCCAGTCCAGTTGGGGTCAGATTGGAGAGCAATCTGTCACTTGGGAAATAACACCACTGCAGGCCTCCTCCCTCAAAGAAACCTCAAAAGACAGCATTTAAGGCGAGCTTAATTTGGACAACTAAAAATAGCCAGCACTAGTCACACTGGAAAATGCAAGATGTGAAGCTTCTCCCTCTCCCAGCTCCAGCCTGCACACGGGGTTTTGTGGCCCCCAGCCCCACAGATTTGTCCCTAGGGATGAGATCCCACAGGGAATCCTGCAGGACCCTCCCAGGGCTCATCCCAGAGCCCTGCCCAGCTGTTCCAACGAAAGTTTGGGGACCCAAAACTTTCCCAGGCAGGATGTGGTGACTCAGAGCCACGTCTGCAGCGGGACACCCAGGAAAGATCCCAGCCACGCTTCCCAGCTTCTCCCAGCCCTGCCAAGTCTCTGATCCCGGCTCCCTGTGGCTGATTCAGCCCGGTTGAAGGCAGCCAGGCCTGTGCCATGGGGATAAATCCTGGTTGTTGTCATTCCCTCTGCTCCAGAGGCTGTCACCCACGCTGTCACTCTCTGCCAGCCTCTCTCCAGCCATCCTGGGGCTCCTGGCATTCCCAGCTGCCGGCACGGCCACAAATCCAGCCTGCCCTCATTTCCCTGCACTCCCCCTCCTTGCACTAATCCCTCCCTGCTCCAGAGGCAGGAATAATGTTTAACTCAGGTTCACGCCGGAGCACGAGCTCCCTCCCAGCCTGGGCCAACCCCAGGAGTGTCCCCATCACCAGATCCCTGCTGGAAGGGATTCCTGTCCCCAAGGAAGCCCCTTTGGAGCGGGGAGCTCTGGGCACAGGGCACTGCCAGCTGCAGGATCCGTCACACCAGGGATTGGGACACAGCCCACGAGAATCTCACAGATCCCATCTCCCCAAAATCAGGGGGATTCGACAGAACCAGCACGAGAGGGGACAGGGCTGGGGGGATCATGAGAGGGGACAGGGCTGGGGGGATCATGAGAGGGGACAGGGCTGGGGGGATCATGAGAGGGGACAGGGCTGGGGGATCATGAGAGGGGACAGGGCTGGGGGGATCATGAGAGGGGACAGGGTTGGGGGATCACCCCCGTGGGATGGCAGGAACGGGAAAGGAGCTTTCCCACCCATCCTGGGCTGTGCCCCCAGCAGCGCTCCAGCAGCACGGGGTTATTTTTAAGAAGGGAGGCGAGGAGCTGGAATGTCGAGAGGGCCTCTGGAAAGGCTGGAGGCCCGGAGAGAGGCGAGGCACCGGCATTCCCGAGTTCCCCAGCAGGAACAAAAGGCGAGAAGCGAAAAGCCGAGGGCACCGCAGGGGCCACCTCGAGCGAGGGGTGGCGAAGGGACACTAAAGCTCCAGCTGCTGCCGCAGGGTCCTTAATTAGCATCTCGAGAAACGGCGCCGAAAATCAGACACCTTCTGCCCGAAATCCGAGCCTGGAGCTGACAATCCGACCCTCGATGCTCAAAGAGCAGAGGTCACTTCCAAACCCCGCACAAACCCTGTCCCACCACCCCCAAACCCGCACCCACCCCTGCCCACCGCCACCCCCCCAGCCCGGGCAGGGCAGCACGGCGAGGGCCAGCGGATTATTTTTAGCCTGGAGAAGGCAGGAGCCGGCAGCACGATCCCGGCTCTTGCCCTTGGCTTGGGACACGCCGCTGTCCCCTCGGTCCCCCGGCTCTGTGTCCCCCCCGGGCTGGCATCACCGAGGCTGGCACCGCTCCTGCGCCCGGGCAGCGGGAGGAGGAGGAGGAGGAGGAGGAGGAGGAGGATGCTGGGCTCAGCCCGGAGCCGGCCCCGCGGCACAAGGAGCGGGATTATTTACAGCAGGGCTGACCTTTGCGAGCCGCAGACAAAGAGGAGATGTCGGGGATCGCTGCTGCGGGATCCTCCCCGCGGGGACGAGGCAGAGCCGCGATCCCGGGGCGAGCCAGGAGCCGGCCGAGGCCACGGAGAGAGAGCGCCGGGATCCCAGCCTGGGAAAAGGAGGGATCGGATTCCTCCGTGCCCGGCCCCGCCGGACAAACTCTTCCGGGTGGGGACTCCTACGCGCCGGGCACCGCTCTGCTCCTTCTTTTCCCGGGTGACACAAACACCCTGGGCAGCACAAACACCCGGGCACCAACCACAAACACCCGGGCACTGCTCTGCTCCTTCCCTGGGTGACACAAACACCCGGGCACTGCTCTGCTCCTTCCCTGGGTGACACAAACACCCGGGCACTGCTCTGCTCCTTCCCCGGGTGACACAAACACCCTGGGCAACACAAACACCCGGGCACCACAAACACCCGGGCACTGCTTGCTGCTCCTTCCTTCCCTGGTGGGCACAAACACCCGGGCACCGTTCACTGCTCCTTCCTTCCCCATGCACCACAAACACCCAGGGCACCACAAACACCTAGGCACCACAAACACCTGGGCACCGCTCGCTGCTCCTTCCTTCCCTGGGCAGCACGAACGCCCAGGCACTACAAACACCTGGGCACCCCTTGCTTCTCCTTCCCTGGGTGACACAAATACCCGGGCACCGTTCGCTGCTCCTGCCCCTGATGGGCACAAACACCCGGGCACCACAAACACCTGGGCACCACAAACACCTGGGCACCGCTCTCTGCTCCTTCCCTGGGTGGGCACAAAACACCCGGGCACTGCTCGCTGCTCCTTCCCAGATTGGCACAAACACCTGGGCACCACAAACACCTGAGCATTGCTCTGCTCCTTCCCTGGGCACCGCAAACACCCGGACACCGCTCTCTGCTCTTGCCCTGGTGGGCACAAACACCCGGGCACCACTTGCTGCTCCTTCCCTGGTGGGCACCACAAACACCCGGGCACCGCTCGCTGCTCCTTCCTTCCCTGCTGGGCACAAACACCCAGGCACCGCTCTCTGCTCCTTCCCAGATTGGCACAAACACCAGGACACTGCTCAGTTCAGCCTGGCTCGGCTCAGCCCCGCTCGGCTCAGCCCCGCTGCCGACTCATCCCTGCCGTGGAAGCGTCGAAGGCAAAGTTTCCCCGTCAGCACAAAACGCCGACACTTCTTGGCCCGAGCTTCCCCTTGGCTGCTGCTGGGCTGGCCAGGAGTTCCCCACGTTGGGGACACGCCAGGGCTTGGCCACGGGTGGCTGCAGGGGTTGGGGGTGGCAGGGGACAGGCCTGGTGTGCCAGTGTGGCACTGGTGTGACACTGGTGTGGCACTGGTCCCTGTAGTGCGGCACTGATGTGACCCAGTGTGGCACTGGTGTGGCACTGGTGTGGCCTGGTCCCTGCAGTGTGGCTCTGGGATGGCCCAGTCCCTGCACCTCCCTTCCCTCACTGGGATCATCCATCCCAATCCCACCTCCCTTCCCTCTCTCCAAAGCTGCAGGATTTGGGCAGAGGGCTGCTGGTGGCACACCTGTGTGTCCCCTCCCCAGCCTGGTCCACATTCCAGTCCCCATTTAGGACTTGATGCCATGATCCAGGAGGACACCACCAGGGTCCCCATGTCCCTCACCACCAGCCTGGTCACCCTGGGGGGAGCAGGGCCAGCCCCTGGAGGGAACCCCACAACCCCAATTCCTGACTCCAGGGGCCTGGCTGTGCATCAGCTTCCCACGTTCAAATCCGAGACCCCTCCCCGAAGCTCACAAACGCAGGAGGACTCTGAACTCAGCTGTTACTCACACAGAGCTCTCCCAGGATTTAAGGTGCTTAATTAGCGGTTTAAAGGAGTCACCAGCAGGGTGGGTGACACCCCAGCGGGTGTCATGTGCTCCACAGGGCTCCAGCTTCCCTCCTGGCCCTACCCAGGCTTACCTTGTGTCTTTTTTCCCTTTTCCTAATGATCCAGTGGAGGGGCAGGGTTTATAAGTCCATGCAAACTCTATTATCCCTGTGCATTAAAGCCAAAAGCAACTAATTAAAACATCAAAGTCACAGGGTTCATTAGCTTGGCCTGGGCGCTGGTAGGAGGTGACAGGGATTGTGGCTGTCACCCCACTGCTCCCAGGGACCCCAAGGCTGGTCCTGCACCCCAAAACACATTCCCTGTCCCAGTGTCACTGTGAAAACCACAGGGCTGGGCAGGATCCTGTCACCTGCCTGTCCCTGGTCACCTTTGGCTGCTCCAGTGTGGAGAGGAGGGAGGGTGAGGACAGCTCTGCCACCCTCTGCCATCAAAGCTGCTTCCCCCAGGAGCGTCCCCAGCCCCACCAGCACCCATGGGATCCCCATTCCCACCCAGCAACACCAGGGGAACAGGGATGGGCTCAAATTCCCAGCTCACTGATTCACCTCCTGCTCTGCACAGCAGATCCCTTCTGGTGTGCCAGAGCAGCCACTCCTTCCTTCCTTCCTTCCCGGGAGTGCTGCAGGTGTCCAGCAGCTCCCCTGAATCCGTGTGACATGGGAACAGCAGGGAGGTGGCACCGCTTGTGCTGCAGCGGCCACTTCCCATCTGAGGGCCGGCATCCAGTGCCATGGTCACACTGAGCACAGGTCACCTTCCAGTGCCAGGGTCACACTGAGCACTGGTCACACCGAGCACTGGTCACCTTCCAGTGCCAGGGTCACACTGAGCACGGGTCACACTGAGCATTGCCATGGTCATACCGAGCACTGGTCACACCGAGCACTGGTCACCTCCCACTGCCATGGTCACACTGAGCATTGCCACGGTCACACCGAGCACTGGTCACCTTCAGTGCCATGGTCACACCAAGCACTGGTCATCTTCCAGTGCTGTGGTCATATTGAGCACTGGTCACCTTCCAGTGCACTGAGCACTGGTCACCTCCCACTGCCATGGTCACACTGAACACGGGTCACACCGAGTACAGGTCACACCAAGCACTGGTCACCTTCCAGGGCCACGTTCACACCGAGCACTGGTCACCTTCAGTGCCATGGTCACACTGACCATCGGTCACACTGGGCACTGGTCACCTCCCACTGCCATGGTCACACTGACCATCCCTCACTTCCCACTGTATCCCACTGCCATGGTCACAATGAGCACTGGTCACACCGAGCACTGGTCACCCTCGGTGCCACGGTCACACCAAACACTGGTCACCTCCCACTGCCATGGTCACACTGACCGTCCGTCACTTCCCATCCAACAATCTGCATCCCACTGCTGTGGTCACACTGAGCACTGGTCCATCGGTCACCTCCCACTGCCATGGTCACACCGAGCACCGGTCCATTGGTCACTTCCCATTGCCATGGTCACATGGAACATGGGTCACTTCCCATCTAAGGACCTGCATCCCATTTCCACGGCCACACTGACCATCGGTCACTTCCCAGATGACCCGCACCCATTTCCACGGCCACACCGAGCCTCCCTCCCGGGGCTCCCTGTCCCTCCCGGAGCTCCCCGTCCCTGCCCCGCCGCTCCCCGACCCCGGAGCGATCCCGGGCTCTCACTCAGCTTTTCCGCCGGCTCCTTTCCCAGCACAGCGCAGCCGTGCCCGGCGGGGAGGAGCCGTGGGCGAGGAGGAAGCCGGAGCTGCCAGCCCTTCCCCGGGCCCTGCGCGGGGAGCAGCAGCAGCAGCAGAGCACGGGCGGAGGCTGCCAGTCCCCCCCACCGCAGCGATTTGGGTCCCCAAATCTCCGCAGGCTCCAACCCGCGCGTGTGGCCACTGCGGGAAAACTCCGCTCGTGGCCTAGCAAGGAGGAGAAACGCGGAAAGGGAAAAAAAATTAAAAATAAAACACACCCCGAGAGAGGAGCGGGGAACGCGCGGAGAAGCCGCGGGCGGGCGGGGAAGGAGCGGGTTCGTCTCGCAGGGCTTGGGGACAAGGGGAAACTCCGGGCTCAGCTCCACCCCGGCGCTTTCGGCTGCTAAACAATAGTGGAGAGGAGCAGCCGTCCCTCCCTGCTCTTACTCATCCTGCCCAAGGACCTGTGCCACCCTTGGGCTGCCCCCGCCCTGCCCGGCCCCTGCCCGGGGGCTCGGGCTCGGCGCTCCCGGTTCCGGAGGCGCCAGGCTCGGCTGAGAGCGATGGATCCCCCGGGAAGAGATGCGGACCCACGGCACGCGAGCGGCGAGCCGGCAGCGCAGGGAATTCCCTCCGTCATCATCGCCAGCGGAAAAAAAAAAAAAAAATAAAGGAGGAGAAAAAAAAAAAAAAATAGAAACCAACACCCAACAACAGCCTGCGCCCTCTCAAACCTCTCGATCTGCAGCGCTCAAAGCGCTTCCCAGCGCTTCTCCAGCCGGGAAGGAGCCGGGGCTCGGACGGGGAGCGGCACCCGGGGTGGGACGGGGCCGGAGCCCGCGGGGAATGTGCGGGGAATGCGCGGGGCCGGGGCAGGAATGGGGAAGCGCTGCCTCCCTCCTGCCCTGGGCGCTGCCCGGCTCCACCTGCACCATCCCGGCGCTGGCACCTTCCCCGTGCCAACCACGAGCCCACCCAGCCCGGCCGGGGATGCGCGAGGCCTCCAAGCCCACCCACCATCGAGAGAGGGTCCTGCACCCCCCCAGACCCATAGGGACACCTGCAGCCCCCCCCGAGTCCCCAGCCAGCCCTGGGTGCGGTTCCGGGGGGGTCACCCGGGGAGGGAAGCCCAGGGCTGGGGAGGGATCCCCGGGGCGCGGCGGGGTGGGGCTGGCGGAGCGCGGGGGCGTTCAGCCTCTCTCGCTCATGATTTAATAATTCAGGTGCGTTTCAGTGCTCAGAGAAGCGAAAGATTGAGGGCAGCGTCTGGAGCCAGGCGGGGCGCAGGCAGCGGTGCAGCCCGGGGGGGTTTGGGATGGGGTGGGGGGGGCTCAGCCCGGGGTCCCCCGGCCCCAGCGCGGCTCTGGGTGCCCCGTGGCCAGCTCCGAGCACTCACCTCCACCCCAGCTCGCTGCCCTCGGCTCCTGCCCGTCCACCCACGTCCAGGGCTGCCGCTCCACGGCCACGGGCAGAAACTGGCTGCACTGGTTTGAGCTTCGCAATGCAAACCCCCACCCAAGCTCAGGTCTCCAGAGATAAGAGCACAATAACCTATTGTCCCTCCTCCCCTCCCAACATCTCCACTCGCCTCTGGCGAAGCGGGGAGGGACCACCCAGCCCCGCACGGCCCCCCCCGCCCCCACCCCCGGGCAGCCCACGGGGGGCACGGACCCACCGAGCCAGGCCGGGGATGCTGAGAGGCTCCAGAGCCGGGGCTGAGGTGCAGGGAGAGCGCTGGGGGCAGAGGCAGGAGGAGGCGGACGAGGCCAGAGAGCCTGGCCGGGCTTTCCAATAGATTTCCTGATTTATTTTTTAATTTATTTTCCGCCTCCCCACTCCTGTTTTCTCTGCCGTGGCTCTGCCCAGCTGGATTGGTGCAGGCAGCAGGGGGGACGTGCCCAGCCGTGGCGTGGGCAAACCCCCCCACGCACCTCCCCACCGCATCCCGCCCCCCACCCAAATCACCCCACTCCAGGCAGGAGCAACCCCCCCCTCTGCTGCCCCACGGGTGGGGAAAAACACCCCAAAAACACCCACGCAGCACCTTCCCCGCTCTGCCCTTGGGCTGCCGCAAGCCCCCCTCCCCTTCCCCCGCCTCTTCCTTCCTCCATCATCCTCATCCTCCTCCTCCCCGCAATGCCACAACTCGCTGCCTCCCAAAAAATCCAGCAACACGCGCGACCGGCAACCCCGCTCCCCCCTCTCCTCCCTTCCCCGCCGCCTCAAGGGCGGGCAACAAGTTGTAGGATCCGACCGGAGCGTCCTCCCCACCCCAAATACCAGGGGGGGTGCCGGAGCTGCCCCCCATAAAATATTTGGGGGCTGCACCCCCCGCAGCCGCCCACGCCCCAGAGCGGCCGGACCGCGCTGCCCCCATCCCCGCACCGCTTTCCCACGCGGGTTTAGGATCGAAGGGGGGGTCCCACGCTGATCCCCCCCATGATCTGGGATCCCCAATCCCCCCTCATCCCACCTGCTGCACCGGGACGGAGCGGGGCGGGTGAAACCCCCGCTGGCAACGCCCCCCCCGCTCCCACCCCCCCACCCACCCGGCCCTACAAAGAACCCCCCCACGCCACTCCCGTGTGTCCCCCCCCAGCACCTGAACCCCCCACGGGACCCCCGGACCCCACCGGCGGGGTCCCCCCGAGCACTCACCGGCTCCGGTCCCACGGCGCCCGGCTGGCGGCGGAGCCCCCGCGACTGGCCATGGGATGGAGGGGCAGCGGTCCCGGAGCTAACGGGAGAAAATGCTTGTCATGGCAACCCCCGTGCCGTGCGGGGCCGTGCGGGGCCGGGCCGGGAGGGAGGGGACGGCGGGAGGGGACAGCGGGAGGGGGAGGGCTCGTCCCAGCCCGCCGGGGGAGGGGCTCCCTTAAGGTGGCTGCACGCCCCGACGGCGGCTTAAGGGGGACGGAGAGAGGAGCGGGGGGAGAGGGGCAGAGAGGGGGGACGGCGGCGGGCGGGACCCCAAACATGGCCAGGAACCCATGGGCAGATGGGGGGTGCAGGGCTGGGAAGGGTGGGGACACCTCTAGGAAGAGTGGGGACACCCCCGAGCAATGTGGGGACGCCCCCGGGCAATGTGGGGACCCCCAAGCAGGATGGGGACACTCCTGGCAATGCGGGGACACACTGGACAGGACGGTGGGTGCACCCCCAGGAAGGGTGGGAACACCACGGAGCAATGTGGGGACACCCCAGGCAATGGGACCCCCGAGCAGGGTGGGGACAGGGTGGTGAGTGCACCCCCGAGAAGAGTGGGACACCTCCGAAAAATGTGGGGACAGCCCCGAGCAATGTCGGGACACCCTCGAGAAGAGTGGGGACACACTGGTGCACCCCCGGGAAGAGTGGGGACACCCCCGAGCAATGTGGGGACCCCCAAGCAGGGTGGGGACACCCCCGGGCAATGTGGTGACACCCCCAGGCAGGGTGGGGACACCCCCGGGCAATGTGGTGACACCCCCAGGCAGGGTGGGGACACCTCCGGGCAATGTGGAGATCCCCAGGCAGGGTGGGGACACCCCTGGCAATACGGGGACACACTGGACAGGGTGCTGAGTGCACCCCCAGAAAGGATGGTGACACCCCCGAGCAATGTGGGGACACCCCCAGACAATGTGGAGATCCCCAAGCAGGGTGGGGACAATGTGGGGCAATGTGGGGACACCCCCGAGCAATGTGGGGACACCCTCGAGCAATATGAGGACCCCCAGGCAAGATGAGGACACTGTGGGGACCCCCAAGCAGGGTGGGGACACCCCCAAGCAATGTGGGGACACCCCCGAGAAGAGTGGGGTCACACTGATGTACCCCTGGGCAATGTGGTGACACCCCCGGGCAATGCAGTGACACCCCCAGGCAGGGTGGGGACACACTGGACAGGGTAGCAGCTGCACCCCCAGAAAATTTGGGGACCCCCAGGACAAGACAATGTGTGCACCCCAAACAGTGGAAGGATCCCACGGGCAGAATGGGGGGTGCGACCCCAAATAATGTGGGGACCCCCCCACGGGCCCCAGGCACCCCAAAAAGTGCGGGGACACCCCCAGGGCAGTGTGGGCACCCCAAAAAGCGAGGGCACCCCAAAAAGCGAGGGCACCCTCGTGCCCGAACCCCTCCCCACTCCGGGTGCGGGAAGGAAGGAACCTGGTGACAAATTTGGGGTTTTTTGTGGGGTCACGGGGGTTTTGGGGTTGATCCTGACACCCTGAGAGCCACGAGGGTCCGGCACGATCCAACTCCCCATCCCAGATCTCACCCTCACCCCATTTTTTGAAAAATAAAAAGGATAAAATTCCTGATGGAATCCTTCCCCCAGCACGGAAACGCTTTGGCCTCGGGGCAGGGGCCAGCAGGGCAGGGAGGGGACCCCTTAAATCCCCTCCCGGAGGCCCAGTTTGGGCTCGCAGCGCTTCCAGTTAAACCAGTGGAACACCCGTGCTGGGCACAGCCCCTCATTAGCGCTCCCAACGGATTTTTCCCCCCTCGAGGGCCTGCACCTCCAGAATTCCACATTCCTCAGCTCCCAGGAGCCGGGGCTGGATGGGGAACCCAACCCTGGGAATTCCTCCTCTCCATTTTCCAGCAAAATCCCTCCCCGAGCTCAGCAGGGCTGATCCAGGCGTTATTTTGGAGCAGGGAACAATTAAATCCATGTTGGATTTAATTCCATCTCTGCATCCTTTGGACCTGGCCCTGAGCTTTGCTTTGAGAGGAGGAAAATGCCCTGGGCTGGGAATTCCTCCTTGGAATCTTCCTGGGGAGTTCACAGCGTTATTCCTCAAAAATAAAACATTTCGGGGCTGGGGATCAGGGTTTTGAGTTGTCAAAAAACAACCTCAGGCCTATTCTATTGAACAGCACCACACACAAAAAAAATGGGAATAAACACAGGGATTTTATTCCTTCACCAAAATCAGCCAAGCCTGACCAGACTGGTTCTCCAGGAGCCCGGAACAGATTGGGAAAGAGGTGTTGGAGCAGCTGGCAGGCACCGAATCCAACGGGCCGGGATGCAAAACTGCTATTGAGACATAATGGCCTTTTCCAACAGGTTTGGGAGCTTGGAAGGCGTCTCTGGCCATCTGGGTTGGGGCTCCTGGAAGGAATTCAGCCTCGCTGCCTCGGGGAAGCCGCGTGTGCGAGCAGGGCAGCTCCTCGGAGCTCTGCCTTTGGGTTGGGAAAGGGGAAAAGCAGGTTTGTGCCAAAATCCGGGAGGGAAAAGCGATTCGTGCGCGGTGACAGGAGGTGAAGAGCCCCAGAGCCTCTCCCAGGCCGCGTTTAAGGAGAAGCACATGGATAAAAAAGGGAAAATGCTGGCAGGAGCGGGGTGAGTGTCACCTCCGAGCCAGCCTCGAGCTGGGAAAAATTCCTGCATGGAATATTTTGGGACGCTCTGTGTGTGCTCTGTGTGTCACCACCCCGGCTCAGCCACGGGCCACCTGCTCCTCCTGGTGGCTCGGTCACCGGGGGGGTGACAGAGGTGTCCCCGGAGCCAGCAGAGATCCCGCTGGTGTCGCACCCACACGGCCCGGAGCGGCGGGAGGGGACACGCAGGGACAGCTCCTGGGGTCACAGCACGGGGGTGGCATTGGGGACAAAATCATTTTTGGTGTGGCAGTGAGGACAGGCTGGATTTGGGGTGACAGCGGGGACAGGCTGATTTGGGGTGACAATGGGGACAGGTTGATTTGGGGTGACAGTGAGGACAGGCTGATTTGGGGTGGGAATGGGACAGGCTGGTTTGGGGTCACAGCAGGGACAGGCTGGATTTGGGGTGGGAATGGGAACAGGATGGATTTGGGGTCACAGCAGAGACAGGCTGGATTTGGGGTGACAGTGAGGACAGGATGGATTTGGGGTGACAGTGGGGACAGGCTGGATTTGGGGTGACAATGGGGACAGGCTGGATTTGGGGTCACAGCAGAGACAGGCTGGATTTGGGGTGACAGTGAGGACAGGATGGATTTGGGGTGACAGTGGGGACAGGCTGGATTTGGGGTGACAATGGGGACAGGATGGATTTGGGGTCACAGCAGAGACAGGCTGGATTTGGGGTGACAGTGAGGACAGGCTGGTTTGGGGTCACAGCAGGGACAGGCTGGATTTGGGGTGACAGTGGGGACAGGCTGATTTTTGGGATTATTGATTCCCTGTTTTCCGTGGCTCTGGCCGTGGATGCAGGGATCAAATCCCCTTTCCCAACCGGGATCCAGGCAGGAGCTCTCTCATGGATGGGGGAGGGAGCCCTGAAGGGATTCCTGGATGGATTTTGGGGGAATTCCTGGGAGGATTCCTGGATGGATTCCGGGGGGGATCCCTGGATTGGTTCCTGGATGGATTCCTGGATGGATTCTTGAAGGGATTCTGGGATGGATTACTGGATGGATTCCTAGGTAGATTCCAGAATGGATTCCTTGAGGGATTCCTGGATGGATTCCAGAATGAATTCCTGGGTAGATTCCAGCATGAATTCCAGGGTAGATTCATGGATGGATTCCTGGATGGATTCCAGGGTAGATTCATGGATGGATTCCGGGATGGATTCCTGGGTGGATTCATGGATAGATTCTGGGATGGATTCCTTGAGGGATTCCTGGATGGATTGCAGGATGGATTCCTGGGTGGATTCCTAGGTAGATTCCAGAATGGATTTCTTGAGGGATTCCTGGATGGATTCCAGGATGAATCCCTGGGTAGATTCATGGATGGATTCTGGGATGGATTCCTGTGTGGATTCCTGGCTGGATTCTCTTATTCCCCACCCCCAGTGCCTTTTGAAGTCCCCTCTGGATCCTCCCCCATACCAAAGGCCTCTCCCTTCCTCAATCCCTGGAAAATCAGCCAAACTCCCCCAGTGCCCTGCAGCACCCCAGTTCTCCATCAGGGGCTGAATCCCGATGGGAATCCCTGCTGTTATCCCGATTTTTCCACCCCTTTCCTTCTCCCAACGCTTTTCTGGCAGAGAAGCAGAGCAGTGCCCAGCCTGGGCAGTGCCAGGCCTTGAGGAGACCCAGCAGCACCAGGGTAAAATAAATAACCCCAAAATAGAAAACAGCTCCACCAGGCTCTTCCCTAAAAAAATTAAAAAATAATAAAATAATAAAATAATAAAATAATAAAATAATAAAATAAAATAAAATAATTAAAAATCTGCCTTCCCTAATGATTTCCCTTTAAACCCAGCCTCTAATATTTGGATTAATTTGCCTTTAATGCCTCCCAGGCTGGGAACTTGTAGGTGGAGTTTTTTCAGCCCGAAAAATGAATTAAATCAGCCGAGTTGTATCAGCCAAGTTACAAACCCATCAAAACCCGGGGCCAGATCCTGATCTCATCCCCGGAGGGGTAAATCCAGCGCCGCTGGAATACGCAGGGAAGGTTTTTTGTTTTTTTTGTCACGGATTGGAGCCGCCGTGTTTCTCATGGAAACACTGAGTGACTTTTGAGCACAAGGCAGAGTCAGGCGTCTGTAAAATCTCTCTCCATTCAAGGGCTAAATATAGGGAGAGCGAGCGCCAGGGATAAAGAAACCCTGGAGAGGCTCTGCCGGGAATTCCTGGGGGCACCGGGGAGCTGCTCCCGCTGGAAAAGCGGATTTAAGGGGTTTTTTTATTTTTTTTCCTGCTTTTTCTCCCTCCTCCCTGAGCTGCAGCCCTGTTCAAGGCTGGGATTCCTGCCTGGAATTTGGGGTGCTGATGGAAAAGTTCCCATCCCGCTCTCATGGCACCAATTCCCTGCTCTGCTCGTGGCTCTTCCCCCCCTCCAAGGCCTTTAGAGACCCCAAAAAAATCCACGGAACTGCTAATTACCCATCACGGCACTAATGAACCTCTCCAAGCCCATTCCTGCTCTCGGTTATTCCGACAGCCCCGTTAATTCCTAATTAAGCAGCTCCTTCATCAGGGAAAAGGGGTTTGATGGGAGAAACCAAAAACGAGAGGAGGAATTTGGGGGCTGGGAGGGATTTTTGCTTTATGGCTGTAATTAGGAGACGAAATTGTTGGCTCACCTACGGAACTCATCACCAAAATGCCCGGGAGATTTTCCCATCCCCATTCCCGGCTGGATTTAAATGTTTAGGGCCTGTTATTAAATTTGTGACAGCTCAGGAACCTCTGAGCTGCTCCTTCCTGGGTGGGATGAGTGGAAACTCTGCGGTGTTGGATCCGTGTTTTCCCAATCAACAACTCTCGAGATCCCACAGGACCCGAGCATTCAACAACTCCAGGGAAAACCCCGGAGATCCTCCCGAAATGAACATTTTTCCCCCTCCAGTTCCGACCTCGTTTCGTTCCTTACATCGAGGAGAAACCTCGTGCTCGGTGTTTGCAGCGCTGTAACAGCTCGGGGACCTCGGTGGGCCCCGGGAAAGTCCCGGTGACAGCGGTGACAACGCGGTGGGCGGTGCGGAAAGGGAGAGGAGCGAAGCGGCACAGGGAGAAAAAAAAGAGAAAAACGCGGTGCCCGTCACTGCCGAGCTGTCAGCGCCGAGCTGGGGGAGATCCGAACCCTCCTTGGGAATTTTAAATTCCCTCCAGGGATGCTGGGAGGTGTGACAGCAAAGGGACAACACCAGGCGGGCTTTGCCACCTTTGTCACCTTTGTCACCTTCACCGCGGTGCGGGATGGGGAGAAGCTTTGGGAGATGGCAAAACGCTCCCAAAAATATAAAATTTGGAGGTGAAAAGCTTTGCTGTGGGGTCCCAGAGCCGCCAGGATGCTGCGCGTTCCAGAAAGGTCGATTTGCACCCTGACCCCACCTTCGGTGCTTGGGGGAAAAGCTGTGGGGACATCAAAAAGAGGAGTGAAATACCCAAAAAGAAGGGTGGAATGTCCAAAATGAGGGGTGAAATGTCCAAAATGAGGGGTGAAATGTCCAAAAAGAGGGGTGAAATGTCCCCCAAAAAAGGAATGAAATATTAAAAAGGAGGTAGAATACCAAAAAAAGGAGTGAAATACCAAAAAGAGGGGTGAAATACTCAAAAAAAAAAAGGAGTGAAATATTAAAAAAGGGGTGGAATACAAAAGAAAAGGAGTGGAATACCCCAGAAGAGGAGTGAAATAGCCAAAAGAGGAGTGAAATTCTACAATAAAAAGGAGTGAAATATTAAAAAAGGGGTGGAATTCCCAAAAAGGGGGTGAAATAACCAAAAAATGATGAATATACAAAAAAAAAGATGAAGAATCCAAAAGAGGAGTGAAATACCCCACAAAAAAGGAGTTAAATACCAAAAAGAGGGGAGAAATACCCAAAAAATGGTGAAATACCCCAAAAGAGGGGTAAAATACCCCAAAAGGGGTAAAATAAAATTTTAAAAAATGTGTAAAATACTCAAAAAAGGGGTAAAACACTCAAAAGAGGAGTGAAATATCAATAAAAAATTAGTGAAATACTAAAAAGGGGGTGGAATGCAGAAAAAGTGAAATACTCAAAAAATGATGAAATACCCAAAAGAGCGGCAAAATATCCAAAAAGGGGTAAAACACTAAAAAAAAGGGGTAAAAATGAGTGGAAAAAACTCGACTGCAAGAGTGACCTCATCCCAAAAAGGGCAAAAAAAGGGAACTGGGAAAAGCAACATCCCTGGGAAAACAAAGCTCTTTTATTGGAATAATAACCATCAATAATGCATCGCTAAGGAGCCGAGGATGAGAGCAATTAAAAAAAGCAGCAGCGCATTCCCCGAGCAAAAAAAAAAAAAATAAAAATAAAGAAATTATTCCTCACAGCTTCCCCGAGATTTATGGAAATGAAGATGAAGCAGCTCCTGGAGCTCGGCAGAGCCGGGGAGCCCGGGTGGAAAGCAGGGGGGGAAAAAAAAAAGCAGGGAAAAAAAATTAAAGCAGGGGAGAAAAAAAAAAAAAAAAAAAGCGAAATGGCCCTAATGTAGGGATTTATAAATATTTTACAGGCGAGGAGGAGTGGGGAGCCATGGATATAGATGGGAGTGCGGGCGGCCGTGGTGGGAGGAAGGAATTAATCACAAAAACGGAGGAGAAACTTTCCTCCAGGAGCACGCGGCCGCACCCACGGGCCCCCGAGGGGCCGGGGAAAGTTTGGGGTTTGCTCAGGGAGGGGTGGGTGCGGTGCCCTCCCTCCTTCTGGCAGCGAGCCCGGCCTGGAGGAGGCACCGAGAATTCCTGGGGAATGCTGAGGGTGAATATTGACTGGGAAAAGCTCGGGGAGAAGGGTGGGAAAGGCAGGGTTGGCAGCAGGATTTGGGATTTTGGGGATCAGGCACCCCAGAAATTCCAATCTCAGGGTGGTGGGGTGAGGAGGGAATCCTGAGGAGTGGCAGTCCCAAATTTCTCTGTTATCTGGGATCCAGAGGGGCCCAGCTCCCCCTCACCTCTGCTGGGAGGGGAGCGGGGAATGAGCTCCAGGAATTGTCACCTGGGGTGGGGACGGCCACCCTCGTGTCCCTGGCAGGGAGGGCAGTGCCACCCCCTGCCCTGAGAGCGTCAGGAAGTGTTCCATGGGATCCTGGAGTGGTTTGGGTGGGAAGGGACCCTAAAGGTCATCCCTGGGGACAGGGACAGGTCTCACTGTGCCAGCTGGGACACGTCCAGGGATGGGGCAGTGCTCCAGGTTTGTGGAGATCCATCCCCGGAGCCAGGAGAGGTTGGGGCTCCTCAGAACCTCCAGGGATCTTTCTGAGGATCCCCGTGCTTGATCTGTGCTTCCCGGGGGCTTTGGAGCAGCTGGAACATCCCAGCCCCGAGCACAGGGACAGAGGGGGATCCCAATCCCAAACCTGGCTCCATCTGCTGGGTCCTGGAGGCTGAGAGCTCCTTGATCCTCATCCATGGATCCATGGATCCATCCATCATCCATCCATCATCCATCCATCCATCCATCCATCCATCCATCCATCCATCCATCATCCATCCATCATCCATCCATCCATCCATCCATCCATCATCCATCCATCATCCATCCATCATCCATCCATCATCCATCCATCCATCCATCCATCATCCATCCATCATCCATCCATCCATCCATCATCCATCCATCCATCCATCCATCCATCCATCCATCCATCCATCCATCATCCATCCATCATCCATCCATCCATCCATCATCCATCCATCATCCATCCATCATCCATCCATCCATCATCCATCCATCCATCCATCCATCATCCATCCATCATCCATCCATCCATCATCCATCCATCATCCATCCATCATCCATCATCCATCCATCCATCCATCCATCCATCCATCCATCCATCCATCATCCATCCATCCATCATCCATCCATCCATCCATCATCCATCCATCCATCCATCATCCATCCATCCATCCATCCATCCTTCCATCCATCATCCATCCATCCATCCATCATCCATCCATCATCCTTCCATCCATCATCCATCCATCCATCCATCATCCATCCATCATCCATCATCCATCATCCATCCATCCATCCATCCATCCATCCATCCATCATCCATCCATCCATCCATCATCCATCCATCCATCCATCATCCATCCATCCATCCATCCATCCATCATCCATCCATCATCCATCCATCCATCCATCCATCCATCCATCATCCATCCATCCATCCATCATCCATCCATCATCCATCCATCCATCCATCATCCATCCATCCATCCATCCATCCATCCATCCATCATCCATCCATCCATCCATCCATCCATCCATCATCCATCCATCATCCATCCATCCATCCATCCATCCATCATCCATCCATCCATCCATCATCCATCCATCATCCATCCATCCATCCATCCATCATCCATCCATCCATCCATCCATCCATCCATCCATCCATCCATCATCCATCCATCCATCCATCCATCCATCCATCCATCCATCCATCATCCATCATTTATCCCTCCCTCCCTCCTCCCATTCCCATATCCAGCCTGGAAAATCTCTGAGCTTCCTGCCAGGATCCTCTGCAGGTACAAAACCCTCCCAGGGCTTCTTTAAAAATCGAAGATTTTCTCCTGGCGAGAGAGAAATGAGTCACAGCAGGGAGAGGGGGAGAGGAGAGAGAGCTCAGGGCAGCAGGAGGGGAGGAGAGCCAGGAACAGGGATGGGAATAAAGAGATGGGAATTCACTGGGAAGCAGCCATGGCACGGGACACCTGGCAGAGCTGGAGATTTGGGACACAGCCACTGTCATCCCCCACCGAGCTGAGGGCAGGATCTTTCCCTGCAGGATTTTCCCAGGATTTTTCCCTGCAGGATTTTTGCACGATTTTTCCCTGCAGGATTTTTCCCTGTAGGATTTTCCCAGGCTTTTCCCTGCAGGATTTTCCCTGCAGGATTTTTCCCTGTAGGATTTTCCCAGGATTTTCCCTGCAGGATTTTCCCTGCAGCCCTGAGGACACCGAGCTTTTGGCACCCTTTGGAAAAGCAGATCCCTGCCTTGCTTGGGAAGGTGACAGGGACACCGCAGCCGCCTGCTGGGCGGGGCACTGCCCCCACTCAGGGGAGGGTGGATTTGGTCACCAGGAGGAATTTTTCCATGGAAAAGGCAGGATTGGAACAGCGCAGGGAGCTTTGGAATCCCCATCCCCGGAGGTGTCCGAGGAGGGCCGGGATGTGACACTCAGGGTGACAATGTCACCGGACACAGCTCTGGGGATCCTCCAGCCTCGCTGAGTTGGGATTTTGGGGCACATGGAGCTGCAGGAACCGCCCCGGATCCCCGGGATGCGCGGAGGGTCCGCGCTGCGGCTCTGGCACCGATGTCCCTCCCTCCCTCCTTCCCTGCCGTGTGTCGCACATCAGCGGTGACGCCAGCAGCTCCTGTCCCTGCTGAGTGCTGAGACAGCCGATCCCAGCTCCCGGCTCTGACGTGCGAACCTGCCCTTCATTCCACTGACACCGAGCTCTTCTCTCCCTTTTTTTTTTTTTTAAATTTTATTTTTATTTTTTTTCCTGCCGAGCCCCACTTCGCTGCACACAGAACGTGCCAGGCGGTGATGAAGCACCGGGCTTGGCACGGCTCGGCTCGGCTCGGCCTCCCCAGCAGCAATTAAGCTAATGAGGGCCACGGGCTGCGCTGGTAGCTGGCGGTGAACCCGGGTCAGGGATGACACATCTCATCCGTAAAGGATGGAGATGGACGAGGCTGTTCCGGGAAAAAAAAAAAAAAAAAGAAAAAAGAAAAAAGCAACCCAAGGAAGGGCAGGAGGGGAGGGAGAATCCATCCCCAAAGGCCGGGAGGGATGAGAGATCTCTGCAGGATTGAGGGGGCTGTGGGTTGGGGCTGAAGGGGCGAAGATCCAGGGGAGGTGTTGGAGGTAGGGATGGATGGGATGGTCCAGGTGTGCTCCAGGAGCCAAACCCCTGTCCAGGTGTGATCCAGGAGCCAAACCCTGTCCAGGTGTGATCCAGGAGCCAAATCCCTGTCCAGGTGTGCTCCAGGAGCCAAACCCTGTCCAGGTGTGCTCCAGGAGCCAAACCCTGTCCAGATGTGCTCCAGGATTCAAACCTCTGTCCAGGTGAGCTCCAGGAGCCAAACCCTGTCCAGATGTGCTCCAGGATTCAAACCTCTGTCCAGGTGAGCTCCAGGAGCCAAATCCCTGTCCGGGTGTGCTCCAGGAGCCAAACCTGAATCCAGGTGTGCTCCAAGAACCAAACCTGAGTCCAGGTGTGATCCAGGATCCAAACCCCTGTCCAGGTGTGCTCCAGGAGCCAAAGCCCTGTCCAGGTGAGCTCCAGGAACCAAACCTGAGTCCAGATGTGCTCCAGGAACCAAACCCCTGTCCAGGTGTGCTCCAGGAACCAAATCTGAGTCCAGGTGTGCTCCAGGAGCCAAACCTGAGTCCAGGTGGGCTCTAATCCCAGAGAACATTTGGTGATGGAAATGCTGCTGGGAAGAGCCCCCTGAGCAGGGGGGGGTCTCAGGGGGTGGCAAAGGGCACCTGGAGGAGGTTTCTGGATGGGAGAGCTCCGAGCATCTCCCAGAGAGCTCCAGGGGAGCTGGGGAGGGATTTGGGATGAGGGATGGAGGGACAGGACACAGGGAATGGCTTCACTGCCAGAGGGCAGGTTCAGGTTGGATATTGGGATGGAATTCCTCCGTGTGAGGGTGCAGGCGGTTTGGGATGGAATTCCCAGAGCAGCTGTGGCTGTCCCTGGATCCCTGGCAGTGCCCAAGGCCCGGTTGGACGCTGGGGCTGGGAACATCCTGGGATGGTGGAAGATGTCCCTGCCATGGCAGGGGTGGCACCAGGGGATCGTTACATTCCCTCCCCACCCCAACCAAACCGGATTCCCCCATTCCCAGGTGAGCTCGGGGATCCCTGGGGCTCCTTCCCCCGGCTGTGCCTCCACCGAGCCCCCGGTTTGCTGGGCTGGACCCACAAAGGGCACCGGGAACTCAACCCCCGGGGAACCGCAGCCTCTGCGCTCCCTCCCCAGCTCGGTTCTGCTCCGCCGAGCTGGAACTGGCACCCCCGGGACTGGGAACAGACCCCGGGGCTGGGAACAGACCCCGGGAATGGGGACAGACCCCGGGAATGGGAACAGACCCCGGGAATGGGAACAGACCTCGGGACTGGGAACAGACCCCGGGAATGGGAGCAGACCCCGGCACTGGGAACAGACCCCGGCACTGGGAACAGACCCCGGGAATGGGAACAGACCCCGGCACTGGGAACAGACCCCGGGAATGGGAACAGACCCCGGGAATGGGAACAGACCCCGGGAATGGAAACAGACCCCGGGAATGGGAACAGACCCCGGGAATGGGAACAGACCCCGGGAATGGGAACAGACCCCGGGAATGGGAACAGACCCCGGGAATGGGAACAGACCCCGGGGATGGGAACAGACCCTGGGACTGGGAACAGACCCCGGGGATGAGAACAGACCCCGGGAATGGGAACAGACCCCGGCACTGGGAACAGACCCCGGGAATGGGAACAGACCCCGGGAATGGGAACAGACCCTGGGACTGGGAACAGACCCCGGGAATGGAAACAGACCCCGGGAATGGGAACAGACCCCGGGAATGGAAACAGACCCCGGGAATGGGAACAGACCCCGGGGATGGGAACAGACCCCGGGGATGGGAACAGACCCCGGCACTGGGAACAGACCCCGGGGATGAGAACAGACCCTGGGAATGGGAGCAGACCCCGGCACTGGGAACAGACCCCGGAATGGGAACAGACCCCGGGACTGGGAACAGACCCCGGGACTGGGAACAGACCCCGGGAATGGGAACAGACCCTCCTTTGGGGCAGGAGCTGTGGGCAGCGCCGCGAGCAGACGGGGAGGAGGAGCAGCAGCAGCAGCAGCAGCAGGAGGAGGAGGAAGAGGAGGCTTCGTGCGATCCCTCGGGACACCACGGCTGCAGGTGTGGGCTCAGGAATCCGGGGCAGGAGGCAGAGATTCCTGCTGTGCCATCCAGGAGGGATGGCAGGGATGGAGCCCTCCAGCCCTGCCCGGCTCACAGCCCCTCCAACCATCCCTGTCCCCATGAGGAATGTCCTTCCTCCCATTCTGCTGGAAATCCCAGCCTGTTCTGGGACTGGGATTGAGGCTTTCCAAGGCAGATCCTGGAGGGACTGAGCAGCTGCAGCCCGGAGGATCAGTGTCCGGCCTGGGGACAGATCAGTGTCCGGCCTGGGGACACAGCAGTGTCCAGCCTGGGGACAGATCAGTGTCCGGCCTGGGGACACAGCAGTGTCCGGCCTGGAGACAGAACAGTGTCCAGTGTGGGGACAGAACAGTGTCCAGCCTGGGGACAGAACAGTGTCCAGTGTGGGGACAGAACAGTGTCCAGCCTGGGGACACATCAGTGTCTGGCCTGGGGTCACATCATTGTCCAGTTTGTGGGCACATCGGTTTCTGCCCTGTGGACACACCAATGTCCAGTTTGTGGACACACAAATATCCAGCCCACGGACACACCAACGTCCAGCCCACGGACACATCAGCTGTTCCTGTCCCTCGTGTCCAGCAGAGCAGCAGCAGGATCCTCCTTCTTGTGGGATTTTGGTGGTTTTGGTGTTTTTGGAGCCTGGGGAAGAGCCCGAGGCGCGGCCGCGCTCTCAGCCCGCAGTGAGTGAGCTGCCCCTCCCTCCCTCCTCCCTCTCAGGAAGCAGAAGTTCTCTCCTTCCCTCCCTCTCCCCACTCAGATTTTCCAGTGACCCAGCGCTGATGGAAACTCGGCTGCTCTCTGGCCCTTTCCTCTCTCCACGGTGTTTGGGTGTTGTTTTCTTTTGAATTTCCAGCTGCCCCTCCAGCCCTGACTGACCCTTGGAGGACAAAGCGTCACCTCTGGCACCGGCACAGCTCCGAGCAGGGCAGATCCACGGGGAAAAGTGGAAAATTCCCATTCCCAGCTCCACTGGGAATCCTCAGCAAAAGGGGAGCAGCCCCTAAGTGTGACACAGGGCTGGGCCCAGCCTGGCCAGGACAGGGAGGGGACAGGGAGGGGACATGGATAGAGCACCCTCTTTTCTTTGGGATGTGTCAGGGACAGCCAGAACAGCATCCCTCTTTTCTTTGGGATTTGTCAGGAATAGCCAGGGGTACCATCCCCTTTTCTTTAGGATTTGTCAGGGACAGCATCTCCCTTTTCTTTGGGATTTATCAGGGACAGCCAGAACAACATCCCTCTTTTCTTTGGAATTTTCAGGGACAACATCCCTCTTTTCTTTGGGATTTTCAGGGACAACATCCCTCTTTTCTTTGGGATTTGTCAGGAAGATCCAGGAGCAGCATTTCCTTTTTCTTTGGGATTTGTCAGGGACAACATCCTCGTTTTCTTTGGGATTTGTCAGGGACAGCCAGAACAGCATCCCTCTTTTCTTTGGGATTTGTCAGGGACAACATCCCCCTTTTCTTTGGGATTTTTCAGGAGTAGCAGAGGCAAAGCTGCTGCCAAAGCAGAGCCCAGCCTGGAGCACCCAAACATCCAAAGGGTTCAGCCCTGTCCCCCCTCCAGGTGACACTCTGGAAATCTCCGATATTGAAGCGCATTTTGGGAATCTGGAAGTAGCTGTAAAAACCTTCCCAGCCTCGCTGGAGCTCCTCAGCAGAGCTGGGCACCCCTCAGATCCGGGCCTGCTTCACACCTCCTGTCCTGGCAGCAAAACCGCTGCCAGCAGGGCTGGACCCGGGATGGATCCGGGCTGAATCCGGGCTGGATCTGGTCTGAATTTGGGCTGGATCTGGGCTGGATCTGGGTTGGATCTGAGCTGAATCTGAGCTGGATCTGGGCTGGATCTGGGCTGGATCTGGGTTGGATCTGGGCTGAATCTGAGCTGGATCTGAGCTGAATCTAGGCTGGGTCTGGGCTGGATCCGGGCTGAATCCAGGCTGAATCCGGGCTGAATCTGAGCTGGATCTGGGCTGAATCCGGGCTGAATCCGGGCTGGATCTGGGCTGGAACTGTGCTGAATCCGGGTTGAATCCGGGCTGGATCCGGGCTGAATCTGAGCTGGATCTGGTCTGAATCTGGGCTGTATCCGGGCTGGACCCGGGCTGAATCCAGGCTGGATCCTGGACTAAATCCAGCCCCATTCCCAACCAGATCCCGACACGACCCCCCCGGGGCATCTCCAGCTCTGCTCCCCCCTAGAGCACGAGCCCGGGTTTAATCAACTCCTCAATTTCTCATTAAGAACGCCCCAGGTCGGAATCCTGGAGCTCTCCCAGCGCTCATTCCCTAAATCTGCTCCTAATTAGGAGTGGACTCACCCCTGCAATTAATAGCTGGAGTTGTTCATTAGCGCTGGATCTGTTTGGGAGAGGAGGCAGCAGGGTAATTAATCATATTATAACTAATGAGGGGAGCGTCCAAACCCGCGGCAAAATCCCTGCACCTGGCCGGGGGACAGCTGGTGGCTTCCAGTGGAAAGTTGGCTTTGGGACAAGCGGGATTTTGGGCATTTTTTCCGGGCTCTGGCTGCTCGTGGGCGCTGGCAGCCCCAGGGGCTGGCGCTTGGCGTGACACAGCGCGGTGTCCCCGCTCGCCCTGGCCCTGTGTCCCCGCCTGCTCGCTCCGAGCCCCGGGGGAGCCGCGGTTGGAGCTGGAACTGGCGGCTCTGATTCCTCTCCACGAGCCTTTGGGGCACCACCATCCCGTTTTTCCCATTTTCTCCATCATTTTTATTTTTTGTTCCCCCCTCCGTGTGTCCTGCGTGCTGTGCAAAGCTGGAAAATCCTCTGGGACAAGGACAGGAAATATTTATTCCCCATCCTATGGCACTGCCACCACGCTCAGAACAAACTCAAAAGGAGCTCAAACCTTTCCAGAACCTCCTTAAATCCATCTCAGCTCTCCTGTGCCTCAGTTTCCCACCCCCGCAGGCTGCACGAGGCTCGGGGCACCCGCCGAGCCCGAACGCTCTCCGTGCTATAATTAGGATTTAGGGAAGTGAGAGTCTCTCTGTGCCTCAGCATTTTCATTTTTCCTCAACGTGGAAAAAAAAAAAAATATAAATAACCCTCCACGCACACCCAGACCCCCCAGGAAATCACCGGTGAAATCATCTGGGTGAAGTGCAGCTTCCAGAAGGTCAAGGAGGCTCTTGAGGGGTTTTTTTTGGCAGCAGTTTGGCCATAATTGGGCAGATTTGGGCAGTCTGAGGGTCTCAAAAAACCCTGAGGGTTTTGCTACCAAGGCGATCTCAAACAGAGAAATTTAGGAGGGAAATGTAGGGAAAAGTTAGTGGAAAAATTAGGAAAAAAAAAAAAAACTGCTGTGAAGTGAGGGAGGGGCAGAGCCGCGTTCTGGGCTAATGGCTGGTGAAATTACATTAAAAACTGGAGCAAAGCAGAGCCTGGAAGGCAGATCAATGCAAACAACACGAGAAACTGGGACGCGCCTCCTAAGCCGGAATGTTTATGGCTGGATGGCGGCGAGGCCGCCGTGACTCACGCTGGGATCGGCCAACTGGTCCCAGTTCCCCCCGGGGACTGGTGCGGCTCCAGGGATGGGCTCTGTGACAGGGCCGCGCTCCTGGAGGGGACACATTTCTGAGTTATCCTCACAAAGCTGCGCTTTCCCGGTGATACTCAGATTTTTCCCGGTGATATCCAGATTTTTCCCTGCAATATTCAGATTTTTCCCGGGGATATTTGGATTTTTCCCAGTGATATCCGGATTTTTCCCTGCGATATTCAGATTTTTCCCGGTGATATTCAGATTTTTCCCTGCGATATTCAGATTTTTCCCTGCGATATTCAGATATTTCCCTGCGATATTCAGATTTTTCCCGATGATATTCAGATTTTCCAGACTGGTTGGGGTGTCAGAAAATTCCCTGGGGCAGACGGGCTCTGCGGGCTGTCCCTGAACCCTCGGAGGATTTCTCTGAACCCTCCCCAAGGAGGAATTTCTGCGACTCCTGCCTGCCTGAGGAGGGTGAGGAAAATCCAGAAAAGGCAGAAACACCCCCAAAATCCCTTCTTTATGGGGGGATGTGGATCCCTTTGGGGGAGAGCGATAAATTCAGGAAACCCTGGGATGATGGGCAGGCAGGTGTGATGGATGTGCGGGGCGCCAGGACGGTGCCAATGTCCCCGGAGTGCCACCGCTGGCTGTCACTGTCACGATTCACGGCGATAATCTCGAACGTGATAATTCATTATCATTCACCATGAATAATAATCAAGATAATTAACGAGCTCCGGGGCTCAGCCAACAAGGCCGGTCCTGCTGGCCCGGGGGCACCGCCAGTTCTGGGCTATCGCGACATGAACCTGCGCTGTCGCGCTGCTCGGGACAGGTTTCCAGCGGCTCTCCGCGCCCTGCTCGGGTGTCACCCGCGTGTCCCCGCAGGAGATCCCGCTGGGAATGTGGCTTTAAGGACACTCTCTCCCAACTCCTGCCTGCCCTGATTGAGCGACCAGGCTGGGACAGAATCGGTCCCAAAACTCCGCTCCAGAGCCCCGAGTGATTCTGAGAATTCCTCTTCCCTTTCCTCCACTTTAATTCCATCTTTTGGCTTCTCCTCCTGGAATCCTTGAGGGAAAGGGGAGCACCCACCCCTCACCCTCCTCCTCCTCCTCCGGGACCCCCCAGTTCTGCCCGGAGCCCCCCAAATCCAGCCCCTGGTGCCTCTCGGGGGAATTTGGCAGCAGGCACCCGCTCTTCCCGGATTAATCCCGCTCCCCGGCACGGGCCAAGGCTCCGACAGGAATAAACACATCCCGAATGCCTTTCCATAAGGGGAGCGAACCTGCTGGCCGAGGTGCCGCTGTCCCGGCTCCTTTCCAGCCCGGCTGTCCCC
Source organism: Catharus ustulatus (assembly GCF_009819885.2). Lineage (NCBI taxonomy): Eukaryota > Metazoa > Chordata > Aves > Passeriformes > Turdidae > Catharus > Catharus ustulatus. Next base: position 2,756,914 of record NC_046245.1, read on the forward strand.
GCGGGGAAAGGCTGAGGCGGATCCCGGCAAATCCCGGCTTTGGGATGCGCCCAAACCCTCCCCAAAGCTGGCAAGGACGAGTGGGGACTCCCTGAGCGCGGACAGGCCGGGAATTAACGGATGGGTGTTAATTAGTGATAAAATGTGCACCCCACTGAAGGGCAGCGCTGTCTGGGGACACGCTGAGGACAAAGCAGGGGTGGCTTTGTCACCGCGGGTCCCGGGTGTCACCTCACCCACCAGCAGGGATTCCCCTGCTCCCAGCAGCTTTTCCCGTCTGTTCCCCCACCCTGGAACTGCCTCCTTGTATAAACCCGCTAAGTAGGGCAGGGTGGTGGCTTTTATCTCCTGCTGCCACCTCTGTTGTTGGCCCGGGGTCACCGCGCTGTCCCCTCGTCACCGCAATGTCCCCTCTGCCCGCCCGACGGCCCAGGGATGAGCTGAGCGTCCCCACGCCGTGATTTTGGGGTGACAGAGGGGACAGAGTGGATTTAGGGTGACAGGACAGGCTGGTTTGGGGTGACAGAGGGGACAGACTGGATTTGGAGTGGTAGAGGGCACAGGCTGAATTCAGGGTGGCAGTAAGGACAGACTGGTTTGGGGTGACAATGGGGACAAGCTGACTTGGGGTCACAGTGGGGACAGGCTGGATTTGGGGTGAGAATGGGGACAGGCTGGTTTTGGGGTGACAGTGGGAACAGACTGGATTTGGGCTGGCAATAGAGACAGGCTGGATTTGGGTGGCAGTGGGGACAGCTGGTTTTTGGGTAACAAAGGTGACAGGCTCCTTTGGGGTGGCTTTGGGGACAGGCTGGATTTGGGGTGACAATGGGACAGGCTGGATTTGGGGTGGCAGAGGGGACAGGTTGTTTTGGGATGGCTTTGAGGATAGTCTGGATCTGGAGTGGCAATGGGGACAAGCTGGTTTTCAGGTAACAGAGGTGACAGGCTGTTTTGGGATTACTTTGGGGGCAGTCTGGTTTTTGGGTAACAGAGGTGACAGGCTATTTTTGGGTAGAAGTGGTGACAATCCGTTTTTGGGGTCACCCCCAGCCCTGCCACCAGTTCATCCAGGGTCCTGGGATGGCTTTGGGGCAGGGATACGGGATTGGGAATTCACTGGAGTGGCTGTGCCCTCCCTGGGGCAGGGTGACAGAGCAGGTGGGGACACTGAGCAGCACTCGGTGGCACTGCCACACTCGGGTGGCTTTTGACCCTGTGTGCTCAGCAAGGAGGGTCCCATCCTCAGGACATCCCCTGGCACCGCGCCATCCCCAATTCCCGATCTTTGGTGGCTCCCTCTGTCCCGGCTGTCCCCGTGTCGCACATCTCTGTCACCAGCAGCTCCAATCAGGGTAAATTTTTGATGAACCAGGGATGAAATATTTGTGGCTGTCTCTCGAGCTCTCAATAATTCAGCAGGGAAGGGCAGGCGAGGCCGGGGTGGCTCCGGAGGACGCGGTGGCCACGTGGAGCACGGATGTGACCGGCTGGGAATCCTGGGCACACCCAGCCGGAGGGAAAAACCTCCAGGAACGGAGCTGCATCTCTGGAAAGCCGCTGGAATTGCCAGGAGGGATGGCCCAGGGACAGGAGGTGACAGGAGGTGAAAGGAGGCAGGGGAAGGCTCGCTGGGATCCGATCAGCTCCGGATTGTCACCCTCACAGCTCCCTCTGCTCCCACCAGAGCCGAGGCTTGATGTGAGCGGGATGTGGGGACATCGGGAACTGGGACACTGGGAGCTGGGAACTGGGGACACTGTGTGCTGGGGACATTGGGAATTGGGACATCAGGAACCTGATGAGCCCCTGTGGTCAGCTCAGAATCCAGGGGAGCATCCAGGGCTTTGTCCTGCACCAGGATTGTCCCCAAAACGGAGAGGGGGTGACACAGGTGGGGACAGCCCTTGGAATTTCATGCTGGATCGCCACACTGGAATGTGGTTTGGGATTTTCCCGGCGTGTTTGGGTGTTTTTGTGTCCCTGAACACGCGTGGGAGTGGCGGCAGCAGAGCCTGAGCTTCCCACGGGGCTGATCCCGAATTCCTAAGGCATCCCAGAGCTCTGATCCCATTGCATCCCACAGGACTGATCCCATCACATTCCCAGCCCATCCCAGGGTTCTGATCCCTCATTCCCAGCTCATCCCAGGGTTCTGATCCCATCACATTCGCACTGCATGCCACGGGGCTGATCCCGCATTCCCAACTCATCCCAGAGCTCTGATCCCTCATTCCCAGCTCATCCCAGGGCGCTGTTCCAGCATTCCCAGCCCATCCCAGGGCTCTGATCCATCCCGCGGCCAGGAGTACAAACTTTTTTCCCTTGGAAGAAAGAAAAATCGCCGATTATCCCGGCTCTCCCGCTACCACGACAACCCCCAAACTTCCATCGGGAGAATCTCCCTGAGCCCGCATCCTGCTCCTCTCCCGACCGCTTTTCCTGCCCCGTCCCTTCCCGACAATTCCAGGGTGTCCAGTCCCGGTGGGAATTCCAGGAGAGGCCAAGGAATGTCCCCAACACGCCAGGAAAAGGTTCCTGGGGGACAGGGATGCTCTTTCCATCCCCATTTTTAATACCAGGAGTGTCCCTCCCCCCTCTCTCCGCAGGGACCTGGCGACATCGCCACGGTGGGAATGAAAATCCATTTCCAACATTGATTATTATTCTTATTAATAATAATAATTTCTAAAATTGGCTGGAAAAGGTGATGCTGACCTTGGCGCGGAGAGTGAGCAGGGGCTCAGCGCCGGGTGGGGTAAATGGGATTTTTGGCCTCATCCCAAATCGGCAATTCCTCCCGGGGCCGGTCATTAATCCCAGGAAATGCCCCGTGGCTCGGGGCAGCGGGGATTTATCGCTGCAGGTTCCCGGGGCCAAATCCTGGAGCCGTTCCGTGCTGAGCTGTCCTGGCTTAGGGAGACCGCGGGGCCGGGCTGGGGCTGGGGGCGATGGGGCTGCGGGATTTGGGGGCTGTGGGGTTTGGGGGCTGTGGGGTATCTGTGGTGTGGGGTTTGGGTTCTGCACAATTTGGATCCTGTAGGATTTGGGGGCTGCAGGATTTAGGTGCTTCAGGGTTTGGGTTGTGAAAGATTTGGGTACTGCAAGATTTGGGTGCTGCAGGAGTTGAATCCTGTGGGATTTGGGTTCTATGGGATTTGGGTTCTACAAGATTTGGGTTCTGCAGGATTTAGATCCTGTGGGATTTGGGTGCTGCAGGATTTGGATCCTGTGGGATTTAAGTTCTGCAGGATTTAGATTCTATGGGATTTGAGTACTGCAGGATTTGGGTTCTGTGGGACTTGAGTTCTGCAGGATTTGGGTTCTGCAGGATTTGGGTTCTGCAGGATTTGAGTTCTGCAGGATTTGGGTTCTGTGGGATTTGAATTCTGCAGGATTTGGGTTCTGCAGGATTTGGGTTCTGCAGGATTTGAGTTCTGCACGATTTGGGTTCTGTGGGATTGAATCCTGTGGGGTTTGGGTTCTGCAGGATTTAGATCCCGTAGGATTTGAATTCTGCAGGATTTGGGTGCTGCAGGAATTGGGTTCTACACGATTTGGGTTCTGCACGATTTGGGCTCTGCAGGAATTGGGTGATGCAGGATTTGGGCACTGCAGGATTTGAATTCTGCAGGATTTGGGTTCTGCACGATTTGGGCTCTGTGGGATTGAATCCTGTGGGATTTGGGTACTGCAGGATTTGAGTTCTGCACCATTTGGGTTCTGCAGGATTTAGATCCTGTGGAATTTGGGTTCTGCAGGATTTAGATCCTGTGGGATTGGAGTTCTGCAGGATTTGGGTGCTGCAGGATTTAGATCCTGTGGGATTTGGGCTCTGCGAGATTGAATCCTGCAGGATTTGGATGCTGCAGGATTTGGGTTCTGCAGGAATTAGGTGATGCAGGATTTGGGTGCTGCACAATTTTGATCCTGTGGGATTTGGGTTCTGCAGGGTTTGGGTCCTGTGGGATTTAAGTACTGCAGGATTTGGGTTCTGCAGGATTTGGGTTCTGCAGGATTTAGATCCCATGGGATTTGGGTTCTGCAGGCACTGCCGAGGCCGGTGGATAATCGCCCCCCTAAATCCAAGGATAACATTTCCATGAGGATTTGAACCATTCCATGCCCAGGATCACCCTGTGGGTGAACACACCCCTGAGCAGCACAGCCCAGCACCCCAAAACCGCCTGCAAACCCTCACACCTCCCTCCTTCCCTCCACCCTGCGAGGAATCCTCATCATTCCCTCCCTTCTCCCCCTCCCTCTCTCACCCCACCACCTTCATCCCACAGTTTTTTCCCGAATGGAGAACCCAGCTCCTCCTTTTCCTGCTCCCTCGCTGCTCTTTCCGTGATCCCGCTCCTTAAAATCGAAATAAACCCCATTTATCACCGCAACGATTTTAATTTCCCGGCTCTGCGGTGATTTATGGAGCTGCTTCCCGGAGCTGATGGAAGCTCAGGGATGGGCTGGGGGTGGCGGGGAGGGACACGCAGGGACACCGTGGGCTCCCGGAGAGTCCCGTGGCAGCACGAGCCGCGAAAAATCCTAAAATAAACCGGGAGGGGATGACAGGGAAGGGACATTTCACCATCCCACAGCACGGAATCAACTCTGGATGCGGGAAAATCGCGGGGTGTGGGAGCAGCCGGTGCCACCTGGATTGTCCCCTGCAGCTGGCGGTGCCACCCGGCCCCGCTGGCACTCGGGGTGGCGGCGACAAAACGACCTTAAAAAAAAACCGGAAGGGTTTGAGGCCATAAATCCAGGTGGGAAAAGCTCTGAGGAATGTCACCCTGCCCTGGGTGTCCCCATGGTGGGCGGAGGGGGTGAGGGGGTTAAAAATCAGCGGGATTTGGGGCAGGGAATGTCACCGGCTCCATCCCACACCCCTCAGAACCTTTGGAACCCCTGGAAAAGCCACTTTGGGGACAATTCCCACTTCAGACCCTTCCCTTGGCAAATCCATGGATGTTTCTTTTCTCCTGCATTCATTTGTCCACTTCTCTCTATTTTTATTTTTCCTTATCTTATTCCCTTTTTTCCTTCTTATTCCCCTTTTTCCTTATCTTACTCCCCATTTTTCCTTATTTTATTCCCCTTTTTTCCTTATCTTACTCCTCATTTTTCCTAATTTTATTCCCCTTTTTTCCTTATCTTATTCCCCTTTTTTCCTTATCTTACTCCCCATTATTCCTTATTTTATCCCTCTTTTCCCCTCATTTCCCCCCCCTCTGTTTTTCCAAATTCCCGACTCTATTTCAGGACTTACAGAATTTATAAATAATTTGCTCCACGCTCCACTTTCCTGAAGGGATCAAAGGCGTCTCCGGGGAATTTCCGTGTCCCCAGGGAGGATTTTCATCCCTCAGCATTCCCACTTTAACAATTCAAACCACATCCAGCAATCCCAGGAAAGCTGGGAGAGAGATTTTGGGTGCTGATGTCACAGCCAGGACTTGTCCCCGTGGAATTTGGGGACATCCCGGGTGAATGAGATGGATGCGGGAGGGGATTTTTGGGGAATTGCCACCTCTGCTCTTGTCACCCCTTTTAAGGCTGTCCCTGCTGTCCCCGGAGCTTTCCCTGGAGCAGTTCCAGGAGCCTGGAATTTTGTCCCCGTTGCTCTGGGATATCCAGGCTGGGGATTCAGGATTTTTCCCCTCCCGAGCAGCCCTGGGTGCTCCCGGTCAAGGCAAAGATTCTGCAGAGCAAAAATTCCCCCAAAAAATCGCGATGGCCAAACCTCCCTTCCCCCTGCGAGGCCTCTCGGGAGCTCCCAGAAAATTCCCAGCTGGAAAAGCAGCGCCTGACCCCATCTCTCCCAAATTCCCAATTCCTGGCTGTTCCCATAATCCCAATTCCTGAGTGATCCCACAATCCCAATTCCTGTGTATTCCCACCATCCCAATTCCAGGGTGTTCCCACAATTCCTGTGTGATCCCACAATCCCAATTCCTGAGTGATCCCAAAATCCCAGTTCCTGGGTGTTCCCACAATTCCTGGGTGTTCCCACAGTCCCAATTCCTGGGTGATCCCTAAATTCCCGATTCCTGAGTGATCCACAAATCCCAGTTCCTGGGTGATCCCAAAATCCCAATTCCTGGGTATTCCAAAATCCCAAATCCTGTGTGATCCCACAATCCCAATTCCTGTGTATTCCCACCATCCCAATTCCTGGGTGATCCCAAAATCCTAATTCCTTGAATGATCCCAAAATCTCAATTCCTGACTGTTCCTACAATCCCAATTCCTGAGTGATTCCCAAATCCCAATTCTTGAGTGATCCCAAATCCCAATTCCTGGGTGTTCCCACAATTCCTGGGTGTTCCCAAACCCCAATTCCTGAGCGTTCCCAAATTCCCAGTTCCTGAGTGTTCCCACAATCCCAGTACCTGGGTGATGCCCAAATCCCAATTCCTGAGTGATCCCACAATCTCAGTTCCTGAGTTATCCCACAATCTCAATTCCTGTGTGATCCCAAAATCCCAGTTCTTGTGTGTTCCCAAATCCCAGTTCCTGGATGTTCCCAAATCCCAGTTCCTGGATGTTCCCAAATCCTAATTTCTGGATGATCGCAAAATCCCAATTCCTGGATGCTCCCACAATCCCAATTCCTGAGTGACCCAAAATCCCAGCTCCTGAGTGATCCACAAATCCCAACTCCTGGGTGTTCCCTAATTCCCAATTCCTGGGTGGTCCCAAAATCCCAATTCCTGAGTGTTCCCACAGTCCCAATTCCTGAGTGATCCCCAAATCCCAATTCCCGAGTGTTCCCACAGTCTCAGTTCCTGGCTGTTCCCTAATTCCCAATTCCTGGGTATTCCAAAATCCCAAATCCTGAGAGATCCCAAAATTCCAATTCCTGAGTGATCCCAAAATCCCAATTCTTGAGTGTTCCCAAATTCCCAGTTCCTGGGTGATCCCAAAATCCAATTACTGGGTGATTCCACAATCCCAATTCCTGAGTGTTCCCAAATCCCAATTCCTGGGTGTTCCAAAATCCCAATTCCTGAGTGATCCCAAATTCCCAATTCCTGTGTGATCCCCAAATCCTAATTCCTGGGTGTTCCCCAAATCCCAGTTTCTGGGTGATTCTAAAATCCCAATTCCTGGGTGTTCCCACAATCCCAAATCCCGAGAGATCCCAAAATCCTAATTCCTGAGTGATCCCAAACCCCAATTCCTGAGTGATCCCAAATTCCCAATTCCTGTGTATTCCCACCATCCCAATTCCTGAGTGATCCCAAAATCCTAATTCCTTGAATGATCCCCAAATCCCAATTCCTGGATGATCCCAAATCCCAATTCCTGAGTGATCCCACAGTCTGGACTCCTGGGTGTTCCCAAATCCCAATTCCTGGAATTCTGAGGCTGTTACAGAATTTAAACCACATTTCTGCCTCTCCCAGAAAATCCCCTCACTCCCTGGATTTCAGGGTGCCCAACGCTGGGATCGGGGATGGCTCCCTAAAAACAGGAAAAATCCAAAACCACCAAAATTTACCCCAATTCATTTTCCATCCCCTCACCCCTCCCACCTCCTGCTTAAAGCCACAAACTCCCGGATTTTCCCCCCAAAAAACACAGGGAAAAGCGCTGGTTTTGCTGATTTATTTATTGTTTTTTTGGGAAGTTTAAACTTTTTTTTTTTAGGGTTGGTTCCTTCTCCCTCCCCCTCTCTCCATCCCTGCCGGGGATGGAAAGTTTTGCTCCAGCTCACCCTTGTGACTGGAAAAAGAGCCAGAGCAGCCTCGGAATAAGGGGCTGGTTCTTCTTTCCCCCTGGTTTTTATTTTTTTCTTTCTGTGCTAAAGTTCTCAGGGAAGTGATTTTGAAAGGAGGTCGAGGGGGAAAAATGGGAGTGAAATCCCTGAGGAAATCCCAAGGGAAAAAAAAAACAAAAACCAAAAAAACAAACAAACAAAAAAAAAAAAAAAGAAAAAACCAAACCCAGGATCAAAAAAGGACGAGGATGAAAATGTGGAGGCGAAATCCCAAGGGGGAAAAAAACCCAAAACCCAAAAAAACAAACAAACAAAAAAAACCCCCAAACCCCAAAAAAACCAAACCAACCAACCAACCAACCAACCAACCAAACCCCAAAAAACAAACCACACACACAAAAAAAAAACCTAACCCAAAAAAAACCCCAAAAAACTCCAGGTTTAAGAAAGGATGAGGATGAAAATGTGGAGGTGAAATCCCAAGGGGAAAAAAACCCCAAAAAACCAAAACAAAACAAAACAACAAAAAATCCCCAAAAAAGCCACCACCCCCAGGATTCAGGAAGGATGAGGATGAAAATGTTTGGGGATTTAGGGGACAAAGGTTTTGGGATGGAGAACGGGCAGGATCCTACAGAAAAACCTGGGGATGTTTGGGAATGACCCCAGGGGTTGGAGCTGATCCAAGGAAAAAAATCCCAGAGGGGTTGGAGGAATCCCTGAGGGGTTGGTTGTGCAAATGGGGCAGGGAATGGGATGGGATTTATGGGATTTATGGGATTTATGCGATGGGATTTATGGGATATATGGGATTTATGGGATGGGATTTATGGGATTTATGGGATTAATGGAATTTATGGGATATATGGGATGGGATTTAGGGGATTTATGGGATTTATGGGATTTATGGGATGGAATTTATGGGATATATGGGATGGGATTGATGGGATGGGATTGATGGGGTTTATGAGATTTTTGGAATGGGATTTATGGGATGGAATTTATGAGATATATTGGATTTATGGGATTTAAGGGATGGGATGGGATGGAATTTATGGGATTTATGGGATGGGATTTATAGGATGAGATGGGATGGGTTTTATGAGATAAGATGGGATGGGATGAGATGGGATGGGATTTATGGGATGGGATGGGATGGAATGGGACGGAATGGGATGGGATTTGTGGGATTGATGGGATGGGATCCATGGGATAGGATGGCATTTATGGGATTTATGGGATAGGATGGGATTATGGGATTTATGGGATGGGATTTATAGGATGAGATGGGATGGGATTTATGGGATTTTTAGGATTGATGGGATGGGATCCATGGGGTTTAGGGTTTGTTCTTTGTAGTGCTGTATTTCTATTTTAATTTCCCTAGTACAGAACTGTTATTCCTATTCCCATATCTTTGCCTGAAAGCCCCTTGATTTCAAAATGATAATAATTTGGAGGGAGGGGGTTTACATTCTCCATTTCTCAGCACACACCTGTCCTCCAAACCAGGACAATCCCAGCTCTGGAATTCTCCATCTGCTCCCAGTGCAGGGAACAGCACAGATCGATGGGGGCCACGATTATAAATTGATTTTTATTTTTTTTTTCCTCTCTTAATGGCACCGGAGCTCCCCTCCCTCCCTCCCCTGCCACTCTCAATCCCTGCAGGAAAAAATCGGGATGGGCCAGAGCGGGAATTTCCCCTCTTAATCTCAATTTTCACCTTTTTTTTCCTGGTTTAGGGCAGGATAAAGAATTCCCCTGAATCTCAACCCCTCTCCCAAGTGGGACAGATTCCCAAATTCCCGTTAATTAATGATTCAAAGCCGAATTTTCTGATTTCAGGGGGAGCAGATTCATAGCTCTGTCCCCACATTTATTCCATTAATGGGGATTTTATCCCCATTCCCGGATATTTATTGATTTGGATTCCATCAGGACACGCCCGAGGGGTGGAGGTGACAAGGACAAAACCCCCGGTGACATCGGGGGTGGCAGCGAGGGCCACCCGAGACGATGAATTTCCCCCAAATTGGTGATCAGCGCCAGATCCTGATGGAATTTTAGGGGATAAAAAAAAAGGCTTTAATGGCAGAGGTGAAGGGGATCCTTCAGAAATTCCTGAAATCCCAAAATCCACCCCTCCCAAAAAAACAGCTCCCACCGGGAACCGCTTCCAGCAGCTCCAATGCCAAATAAATCGAGTTAAAACCCAAATAAATCGAGTTAAAAACCAAATAAATCGACTTAAACCCCAAACAAATATACTTAAAAGACAAATAAATCGACTTAAAAGACAAATAAGTCTATTTAAAAGATAAATAAGTTTATTGAAAAGGTGCAGAGGCATTCCCGGCCTTTCCCACCCCATCAGGAATTCATTGATCCCCCAGGGATCGATAACTCGTGAGCGCAGCCATCGATTCTCATTTGCTGGGGAGGGGTTGGAGCTGCCCTGGTGACCTGGGGAGGGAGGGGACAGAGTTGGGGACAGTGAGAACAGGCAGAGGAGGAGGAGGAGAAGCAGGAAAATCCTCTGGGATGTGGAAATTCCAATCCCTCCACCCTGCTCTGAGTGTACAAAGAACATCCCCATCCCAAAAAAAAAAATCATACAGCAAAAAGAGACCTGGCAGTGTCCCCAAATCCTCCCAGGGAATGGCACCCCAAGGGCAGGGTCAGGAAAAACCAAAGTTCCCAGAGCAGGAATAATTCCTGGAGCAGAAATTTGGGTTAAACCAGCTCTGGAAAAACCCTGGAGAAAAGAGATTTCTCCTCAGCCAGGTCCTTTCCCTGCGATCTCCCAGCTCCAGCGTTTCTCTGATCATAAATTAGCGATCCTGTTTCTCTCTCTTCCCCCTCTGCAGCTTTTCCACATCCCACAGAAAGGGAAGATCCAGGCTCTGTGTGGTTATTTTAAAACCACACATCAATCAGAGCTCCCCTCCTCCTGCTCAGATCCCCCACACGGCGGCTGCTGCCACCCCAAAACCCCTCCTGAGCTCAACATCCCCTCCAAAACCATCCCAAAACCCCTCCTGAGCTCAGCATCCCCCAAAAACCACCCCAAAACCCCTCCTGAGAAGAGAATCCCCCCAAAAACCACCCCAAATCCTGTCTGGAAGAGCTTGGATTTAGGTCAAATTAAAACAAACAAACAAAATAAATTTAAATAAAATGGGGGAACTCTGAATTCACAATGGGGCAGAGCCTCGTGCCTGTCGGGATGATGGATCTGGGTCTTGGAAAAGCCGGGATTGCAACATGGAAGAGCTGTTCTCGAATTTCCATTTTCCATTCCCATTCCCATCCCCATTCCTCATTCCCATTTCCAATTCCCATCCACATTCCCATTCCCATTCCTCATTCCCATCCTCATTCCCATCTCCATCCCCATCCCATCCCATCCCCATCCCCATCCCATCCCCATTCCCCGTTCCTCATTCCCATTTCCCATCCCCATCCCCATTCTCCATTTCTCATTTCTCCATGCCCAGACAGGAGATAATCCCCTAGGAATAGGGAGATAATTTTCCCTGTTCCAGGACGTCCAGGATCCAAGAGTTTTTGGGTTGGGAACACATCAAGGTGGGACAACATCCCAAATTTTGGAGGTGACACTGCCACAAGGCCACCACTGACCATCCTCCCCCCCAGCCCTGAACGCCTGAACCCCAAACCCAGCCCCTTGGAGCTGCTCCCCGAGCTGGAGCCGGGCTCATCCCGGGCTCCCCTCCCCAGGAATTCCCATCCCCATCCTCATTCCCCATCCCCATCCTCATTCCCCATTCCCATTCCCCATTCCCATTCCCATTCCCCATTCCCATTCCCCATTCCCATTCCCATTCCCCATTCCCATTCCCCGTTCCCATTCCCATTCCCCATTCCTATTCCCCATTCCCATTCCCATTCCCATTCCCATCCCCATTCTCCATTTCTCATTTCTCCATGCCCAGACAGGAGATGATCCCCTGGGAATAGGAAGATAATTTTCCCTGCTCCAGGACGTCCAGGACATCCAGGAGTTTTTTGGGTTGGGAGCACAGCAGGGTGGGAGAACATCCCAAATTTTGGAGGTGACACTGTCACAGGGCCACCACTGGCCATCTCCCCCCCAGCCCAGCAAGCCTGAACCCCTGAAGCCCAAACCCAGCCCCTCGGAGCTGCTCCCCGAGCTGGAGCCGGGCTCATCCCGGGAATTCACACTTCCCCCCTCCCGGAGCCTTTCCCAGGCTGCTCCTGTTGTCAGCACCTAACGCGTGGCTGCTAAAAATATCGGCGTGGCGACCTCATCCCCCAGCCAGGAGCCCTCAGGGCACGGGATCCCCAGCCCGGAGAAATGCAGGAAAACCCCGGGATGCTGCAGGAACCCCCAGTCCCTTGGGAATGCTGCAGGGAGGGGGCTGAGGTGGAGAAATCTGAATTTTTACGGATTATTTTTACACAATTCGAGGGGGAGGGGGATGTGGGGGGAAAAAAAAAAGGTGAAAAAACAAGGAATGTGTTTGCTGCGTTTTGCTGAGTTTTTCCCTCCTCCTTTTTTTCTTTTTCTTTTTTTTTTTTTTTTGTTGTTGTTTTTCAGTGGTGAAGCTCAGGGTGTTCCCCCCATCCCATTCCCATTCCCATTCCCATTCCCATTGTTGGGTTTTCCTGGGAGCTGTCAGCACCTCAGGGATAATTCATGGGCAGCCCTTCCATCCCCTGCTCCCACCTAATCAATCCCAGCGCTGGGATATCCTGGGGAAAAAATGGGAAAAGTCAGGAATTGGAGCAGCACCATCAATAATCAGAATAATCTGTTAATTCCCAAAGGGAATTAATGACCCCAAAAGAGCCCATTGGGATTGAGGCAGGGAAATGAGGTTTTGGTCATTCTGGGGGATCTTCCCAGATTTTCCAGGCCCAGGAGGATGAAAATTCCATCCTCCCTCCCTGTGCACATCCCTTGTCCTGAAAATTCCATCCTCCCTCCCTGTTCACATCCCTGAGGCTGAAAATTCCATCCTCCCTCCCTGTTCATGCCCCTGAGCAGGCCCTGGGACAAAGGGACACCAGGGGACAGCTCTGTCCCCACGTGGTGGCCAAAGGACACCCGGTGGCTCCTGGTGGGTAAAAAGGGAGAGGAAATGTGGGAGAGGAGCAGGGAGAGGGAATTGGGAATGTGGGACCTGGAGGTGGGAGCTCCTGGACACACACAGGGTCCCCAGGGATGTCACACAGTGCCCAGGGGTGTCACACAGAGCCCTCAGGAGTGTCACACTGTCCCTCAGGAGTGTCACACACTGTCCCCCAGGGATGTCACACAGAGTCTGTCAGAGATGTCACACACTGTCCCCCAAGGGTGTCACACACTGTCCCCCAGGGGTGTCACACACTGTCCCTCAGGGGTGTCACACAGAGTCCCCCAGGGGTATCACACAGAGCCCCCAGGGATGTCACACACTGTCCTCCAGTGGTGTCACACACTGATTCCTGGGGATATCACACAGAGCCTTCCAGGAATGTCACACAGAGCCCCCAGGGGTGTCGCACACTGTCCCCCAAGGATGTCACACAGAGTCTATCAAGGATGTCACACAGAGCCCCCAGGGGTGTCGCACACTGTCCCCCAAGGATGTCACACAGAGTCTATCAAGGATGTCACACAGAGCCCCCAGGGGTGTCGCACACTGTCCCCCAAGGATGTCACACAGAGTCTATCAAGGATGTCACACAGAGCCCCCAGGGCTGTCACACAGATCCCGCTCTCCAGGGCTCGGAAAATTCGGCGAATTTGTGTTTTGGTGGCGGGGCTGGGAACGGAGCGGGGAGGGCGGGATGGAGGAGGAGGAGGAAGGTGAGGAGGAGGAGGATGAGAGGAGGAAGATGAGGAGGAGAGGAGGGGGAGGGGGCCCATATGGAGCAGCCAGAGCTGCAGGATGCGGCGCTGGCGGGGCTCGGCTGCGCTGGCACAGCCGGGCGATCAATCCGTGACAATCCGAGGGAAGGTGACCTTGAGCTGCTCAGCGAGCACGGAGGAGGGAGGAGAGCCAGGAAATGCTCCCCGGGCGAGGGAGGAGGGATGGAGGGCAGGACAGGGATGCTCTGAGCCCCGCTCCTGCTCCAGGACAGGATCCCGCTGCTCGGGACAGCCTGGGGACAAGACACGATCAATAACTGCCCCAATAATCAATAACCGAGCCCCCAAAACCAACCCCAGCTCGGGGGTCCCTCCAGGGTCCTTCCTGCCCCATCCTGGTCCCTCCTCCCTGGTGACAGTGACCCCAAAGCCACTCAAGGCTGACACCGGCCCTGAACCTCAGCTCTGCCCCCTCAGAGCTCGGAAATTTGGGATTTCTGTCAATCCTGGAGCCATCCCTGCCCTGCCCTCACCCTCCTGCCTCAACCCAGCCTCCTGCAGCTCCTCTGAGCCCTTCCCTGATAATTCCCAGTCCCGGGGCCATTCCCAAATCCCGCAGGAGCGGAGGGAAGGTCCGGCACTCCCCACACTCCTCCTTTGCCCTCTAGCGGGACAAACGCGAAGGAAAATGCGACCAATTCCATCCCGCTGCAGAAATCCCAATTTTTCCAACAGAAATGAGTCGCTCCGAGGGGGATTTGCTGCAGGAGAGTTGAGATTTACGGGCACTGTCTCTCTTGGAATGGGGGGGTTCCCACATTTTCCAGAGCTCTGGAGAGGCAGAGCCGGGGCTGGGTTTGGATTTGGGGGCTCCATCCCATGGGATCTGGGGGATAAAGGAGGGTGGGAAGGTGTTGGGAGGGTGGATGGGGATGGAGGAAGATGTGGGGACAGCAGATCCGTAGGCAGAGCTGCCTCAAGGCTGACACGACAACAAATGCTGGAATTTCGGATAAAACAACTCCAGACTCGCATTTCCCAAGGATTTTGGGTCGACAATCCACACCTGAGCTGGGTTTGGGACAGAAAAGGGGTGAGAGGAGGTGGCCACGCTCCTCTTCAGCGCCACAGGCTCCAGGTCCCTGTGGATGAAGAGCAGGATCCTCTTCCAAAATTTTCTCCAACCGCCTTCAGGTGCTTCCCCAGCCTCTGGGGATGTGGGCTGAGCTCCGTGGTGTTCTGGGTTTGGATTCTGGGGATGTGGGCTGAGCTCTGTGGTGTTCTGGGTTTGGATTTTGGGGATGTGGGCTGAGCCCCGTGGTGTTCAGGGTTTGGATTCTCCAGGGATGTGGGCTGAGCTCTGTGGTGTTCTGGGTTTAAATTTTGGGGATGTGGGCTGAGCTCAGTGTTTCAGTTTAGGGTTTGGATTCTCCAAGGATTGAGGCTGAACTCTGTGGTTTCAGTTCAGGGTTTGGATTTTCCAGGGGCTGGAACTGAGCTCTGTGTTCAGTTCAGGGTTTAAATTTTGGGGATGTGGGCTGAGCTCTGTGGTTTGAGTTCAGGGTTTGGATTCTCCAGGGATTGAGGCCTGAGCTCTTTGATCTCGGTTCAGAGTTTGGATTTTCCAGGGATTGAGGCTGAGCTCCGTGTTTTGGTTCAAGGTTTGGATTCTCCAAGGATTGAGGCTGAGCTCCATGGTGTTCAGGGTTTGGATTCTGGGGATTGGGGCTGAATTTTGTGGTTTCAGTTCAGAGTTTGGATTTTCCAGGGATGTGGGCTGAGGTCAGTGTTTCGGTTCAAGGTTTGGATTTTCTAGGGATTGGGGCTGAGCTCTGTGTTCAGTTCAGGGTTTGGATTTTCCAGGGATGTGGGCTGAGCTCAGTGTTCAGTTCAGAGTTTGGATTTTCCAGGGATTGGGGCTGAGCCCCGTGGTGTTCAGAGTTTGGATTTTCCAGGGATGTCTCATCCCCCTCGCAGTGTTTGTTACATGGGGATGAAAACGTGAGGGATGAAAGCACAGCACAGAAATCCCTCCCAGCGCTCGGCAGCTCCTGCTGGAGGATCTGGGGATTTCAGCCCCATCCCAGGGGTTCTCCTGCTGCTCCTGGGGGGATGTTGGACTCGAGGATCTCCAGGTTTCTCCACAGTTCCAAACCCATGGATACAATCCCCAATCCATGGATACTGTCCCAAATCCAGAGATACCATCTCAAATCCATGGATACTGTCCCAAATCTAGGGGTGCCCTCCCAAGTCCAGGGATACTGTCCCTAATTCATGGATACCACCCCAAACCCAGGGGTGCCATCCCAAATCCATGGATACAATCCCCAATCCATGGATGCCATCCCAAACCCATGGATACTGTCCCAAATCCATGGATACAATCCCCAATCCATGGATACCATCCCCAATCCATGGATACCATCCCCAATCCATGGATACAATTCCCAATCCATAGATACCATCTCCAATCCATGGATACCATCCCCAATCCATGGATGCCATCCCAAATCCATGGATACAATTCCCAATCCATAGATGCCATCCCCAATCCATGGATACCATCCCCAATCCATGGATACAGTCCCAAACCCATGGATACTGTCCCTAATCCATGGACACCACCCCAAATCCAGGTATTCCATCCCAAATCCATGGATACAGTCCCAAACCCATGGATACAATCCCCAATCCATGGATGCCGTCCCAAATCCACAGATGCCATCCCAAATCCATGGGTGCCCTTTCACCCAGGGGTGCTGGGATCCCCCCCTGGCCCAGCACAGCTCCCAGTCCCCGTTCCCAGCGCTGCAGCGGGTCTGGGATCAGGGCATGGAAGATTCCGGATGCCCCAGGTGGGGATTTCCCATTTTATCCTCTTTGGGGACAGCCCAGCTGTGCCCAGAGGTGACACCTGGATGTGCCACACCCTGCTGGGGACAGCCCAGGGGACACATCACACCAGGGATGGCTGGAATGTTATTTCCCTGGAGAAATCCAGCTCTGGATCCCCAGCCAGGAACCCCCAGATTTTCCTGGGAGGGAATGGAGGAGGAAATGGGACACAGGGAAATCCCATCTCTGCAAACTCCAGAAAAGGGCTGGGGCTGGGCCAGGCTTTCAAGAACAAGGCTTTGAATGCATTTCAAACAAATCTTTATTTTATTTTATTTTATTTTATTTTTATTCCTCCCTGCTGCGTTTGCCCCAGCACTGAGCTCACACTGGGGGTGAAATGCCTTCACTTTAACCACATTTAACCACATTTTGCTCCACTTTAACCACATTTCACCAAATCTAACCGCATTTAACCACATTTTAATCCACATTTAACCATATTTTGCTCAACTTTATCCACGTTTAACCACATTTCACCACATCTAACAACACTTAACCATGTTTTCATCCACTTTTAACCACATTTTGCTCAACTTTATCCACGTTTAACCACATTTTGCTCCACTTTAACCACATGTCACCACATCTAACCACATTTAACCACATTTTAATCCACATTTAACTTCATTTTGCTCAACTTTATCCACGTTTAACCACATTTTGCCCAACTTTATCCACGTTTAACCACATTTTGCTCCACTTTAACCACATTTAACCCCATTTTGCTCCACTTTAACCACATTTCCCCCCACTTTAATCACATCTAACCACATCTAACCACATCTAACCACATTTAACCCAATTTTCCCCCACTTTAATCCCATTTAAGCACATTTTCCAGGGAGCAGCAGCTCTGGGGCAGGACGTGGGAGCGTTTCCCTGCACTCCCAGCCTGGGGGCTCAGGAGAAGCGGCCGGTGGGCAGGCGGGGCAGGCAGAAGAAGGCGTTGGGGAAGAGGCTGAGGTTGATGGGGTTCCCGTCCAGGCGGATGTCCTCGAGCGCCCGGCGGATCTGGCCCTGGTCCTGGCTGTCACAGAACGTGTCCTCGTGCATCGTCCGGATGTTGTTGTTCTGGGAGAGACGGGAAAGGGCAGAGCTGGGTCAGAGTGGGGGGACAGGGAGAGGAGGAGGAGGAGGAGGAGGAGGAGGAATGGGGGCAGGGAAAGGGAAAGGGAAAGGGACTAGGAGAAGGAAAAGGAGCAGGAGCGGGAGCAAGACCAGGACCAGGACAAGGACCAGGAAAAGGACAAGGAGTAGAAGCAGGAAAAAAGGACAAGGACAAGGACAAGGACAAGGACAAGGACAAGTAAAAGGACAAGGAGAAGGAAAAGGAGCAGGAGCAGGAGCAGGAGCAGGACCAGGAGCAGGACCAGGACCAGGACCAGGATCAGGACCAGGACAAGTAAAAGGAGAAGGAGAAGGAAAAGGAGCAGGAGCAGGAGCAGGACAAGTAAAAGGACAAGGAGAAGGAAAAGGAGCAGGAGCAGGACTAGGACCAGGATCAGGACCAGGACCAAGAAGAGGACCAGGACAAGGACAAATAAAAGGACAAGGAGAAGGAAAAGGAGCAGGAGCAAAAACAGGACCAGGACAATGAAGAGGAGGAGGACGAGGAGGAGGACGAGAACAAGGACAAGGATGAGGAATCTGCTAAACTCAGGTAAACCCCATTCTGGAGGTACAGGAAAAGAGACAAATCTGACTCAAAGGGACGAGGACCTGGCCCAGGCCCAGGTCCAGGCCCAGAATAAGGAGGACCAAGGCCAGGGCCAGGACACGAAGAAGAGGATGAGGATGAGGATGAGGATGAGGATGAGGATGAGGAGGAGGAGGAGGAGGAGGAGGAGGAGGAGGAGGAGGATGAGGAGAAGGGGGATGACGAGGAGGGCTCAGAGGGCTCAGGTACAGACACACCCATCCCACCTGCAGGTGCAGCGAGCGCAGGCTCTCGGGGAGGGGCACTGGGATGAAATCCAGCTGGTTATCAGAGAGATGGAGGAACTGCAGCTGCTTCAGGTCCTGTAGGAGAGGGCAGAGGAGAAACCCTAGAGATAAACCCCTGAGAGACGAAACCCATAGAGATGAAACCCTAGAGATGAACCCAAACAGAGATCATCCCCACTGGAGATAAACCCCCCTAAAGATGAACCCCTAGAGATGAATGAACCCCCTAGAGATGACCCATTAGAGATGAAGCCCCAAAAGATGAACCTTCCTAGACATGAAGCCCCCTAGAAATGAACCCATGAACCCCCAAGAGATGAACCCTCCAAAAATGAACCTCCTAAAGATGAACCCAAACAGATACAAACCCCACAGAGACGAACCAATGAAACCCCCCAAACCTGCCCCCTAAACCTGCCCCCCAAAACCTGCTCCCTCTGTCTTGGGTAACAATAGAGGATGTGATCAAAGGAATCTGTTCTATCAGCATCTGCTGAGGGTGGGGCAGTGATCCTGATCTCTGTGTGAGATATTCTGCTAATGGGCATCCATGGAAACCAGGCAGGGCATTGTTCTTTATCTCATGGGATATCTCCTGTTCATGGCCATGGTTTATAAACCAGCTGGGGCAGTGTTCTTTATCTCATGGGATATCTCCTGTTCATGGCCATGGTTTATAAACCAGCTGGGGCAGTGTTCTTTATCTCATGGGATATCTCCTGTTCATGGCCATGGTTTATAAACCAGCTGGGGCAGTGTTCTTTATCTCATGGGATATCTCCTGTTCATGGCCATGTTTATAAACCAGCTGGGGCAGTGTTCTTTATCTTTTCACAACCCATCCTTCCTCCAGCCAGTCATTTTCTGCTCATGGCCATTGAGTCCCACTGTGGCACTGATAAAATTACTGCATCCCATTGGAAGTTGCTCCAGCCAGGGGAAAGAGCCCAACATTTCTTACCAAGATAAAAACAGAGGTTTTGGGACACTAAGGGAGCCCCTTTCTCCACTGGACTCCAGAGGAAAACCGGATTTCTCCACATCACCACTGGAGCTTTAGAGGGAAACTGCACCTTGTACAGGAGCACTGCTCCAACTGAGCCACATCTGTCACTGCAGGAGGATGCAGCCACCATGGAATGGGACTGCTGCCAACACCCTGCCTGACGGGTGTCAGGTTGTACTCTGACTGTGTCAGGGTTTGGGGTTTGTTCTTTGTAGTTCTGTATTTCTATTTTAATTTCCCTAGTACAGAACTGTTATTCCTATTCCCATATCTTTGCCTGAAAACCTATTGATTTCAAAATTATAATTATTTAGAGGGAGGGGATTTACATTCTCCATTTCAGAGAGAGGTTCCTGCCTTTCTCAGTAGACACCTGTCCTCCAAACTAAGACATGCCCTTATTCCCAGCCCTGCCCAGCCCCTCGCGGGTTCTGGACGCACGCGGAAAGCCTCGGGGCGCAGCCCGGCGCTGGGGATGCGGTTCCTGCGCACATCCAGGCGCTCCAGGCTGCGGGGTAGCTCGGGCAGGGCCCCCAGGAGGTTCTCAGGCAGCAGCAGCTCCCGCAGGCCGGGCAGCATCCGGAACGCGTCGTCGTCCACCCGCCGGATGGAATTGCTGCTCAGGTCGATGTGCTTCAGCTGCTCTGAAATGAGGAAAGAGGGACAAAGCCAGCAGGGTTTATTCCCCTCTTTCCACATCCAAATCCTGGTTTTTTTCTTCTAACAGTGGTGGTACAAAATCTCAAATTCCCAGCTCTTCACCATGTGAAAGCACACGCTTCTGTTTAATTACAAACCTGAGATTTTACCTCCATCACTCAAATTTGGGAGCTTCTCCAAAGCCTCAGGTCTGGCAGTGATCTCCAGAAAGCATAGAAAGCTCAAAAAATTTTCTAGATTTTCTAAATATTCCCAATTTTCCTCCCCTTGCCAAAAAATGGTTTTTTTTAATGCATTTTCCATAGATTTGTAGCTCTGTAGATGGTTATTACACAGCTCCTTAACTAACTCTGCCTTTTCCCAGTTTTCTCTCAGATTCTAGAACAGTGAGCTGAGCTCCAAACACATTCCTGAAATATTGTTCAGGGTTGTTCCAAGGGGGGGATCTACAATGAGGAGTGGGGCTGGAACAATTGAATCTCCTGTTAAATATTCTAATTAATTAACCTGCATAAATAAAAGAAATAAAACTGCAGAAATCCAAATGTACCTGTTAAATATCCCAAATAATCAACCTTACAAAATGGTAGAAACCCCAAATACACCTGTTAAATATCCTAATAATTGAACCTTACAAAACTGTAGAAACCCCAAACACACCCATTAAAAATCCTAGGTAATCAGCCTTATAAACCTACAAAAATTCAGATGTACCCATTAAATATCCTAAATAATCAACCTTATAAACCTGTAGAAATCCCAAATACGCCTGTTGAATATCCTGAATAATCAACGTTATAAAACTGTAGAAATCTGAAATACACCTGTTGAATACCCTGAATAATCAACCTTATCAACCTGCAGAAATCCAAATGTACCCGTTAAATACCCCAAATAATCAACCTTACAAAATGGTAGAAACCCCAAATACACCCGTTGAATATCCTAAATAATCAATGCTATAAAATATAGAAATCCCAAATGCACCTGTTGAATATCCTAAATAACCAACATTATAAACCTGCAGAAATCCCAAATGTACCCATTAAATATCCTAAATAATCAACCTTATAAACCTGTAGAAATCCCAAATACGCCTGTTAAATATCCTGAATAATCAATGTTATAAAACTGTAGAAATCTGAAATACACCTGTTGAATACCCCAAATAATCAATCTTATAAGCCTGTAGAAACCCCATATACACCTGTTGAATATCCTAAATAATCAATGCTATAAAACTATAGAAATTCCAAATGCACCCGTTAAATATCCTAAATAATTAATGCTATAAAACTGTAGAAACCCCAAATACTCCTGTTGAATATCCTGAATAATCAACCGGCAGAAATCTAAATGCACCCATTAAATATCCCAAATAATCAACCTTACAAAATGGTAGAAACCCCAAACACACCCGTTAAATATCCTAATTATTGAACCTTATAAAACTGTAGAAATCCCAAACACACCTGTTGAATATCCTGAATAATCAATGCTATAAAACTATAGAAATCCCAAATAATCAACCTTACAAAATGGTAGAAACTCCAAATACACCTGTTAAATATCCTGATTATTTAACCTTATAAAACCCTAGAAACCCCAAACACACTCGTTAAACATCCCAAACCTCATCAGACCCCAGAAATTCAATTCTTTTGAACTCTCCCATTCCCCCTGCTCGGGGTTTTGGGTTTCCTCTCGGGGTCGGGGTGTCCCAGCTCACCCAGGCCGGCGAAGTCGCGGTCGCGCACGGCGCCGATGCGGTTGAAGCGCGCGTACAGGTACTGGGTGTGCGGGGGCAGCGCCGGGATCCGCTCCAGGCCGGCGTCGTCGCAGTACACGGAGGAGCCGAGGCACAGGCACAGCAGGCAGCAGGGCAGGGCTGGGGTGGAGAGAAGGGTTGGGCATGGGGAGCACTCCTGACCCCATAAAATATCCCAGAACAGGGTTCTACACACCCTGCTGTGGGTGACATCCCCCTGACCCCATAAAATATCCCAGAGCAGGGTTCTACACACCCTGTTGTGGGTGACATCCCCCTGACCCCATATAAAATATCCCAGAACAGGGTTCTACACACCCTGCTGTGGGTGACAGCCCCCTGACCCCATAAAATACCCCAGAATGGTGAGATCTACCCACCCTGCTGGGGGTGTGACACACAGAACTGTCACAGCTCCCTGACCCCACAAAATACCCCAGAATGGTGGGATCTACCCACCCTGCTGTGGGGACATGGAGCTGGGACACCCAGGGATGTCACACCCCCCCGACCCTATAAAATACCCCAGAACAGTGGGATCTATCCACCCTGCTGTGGGTGTGACACTCAGGGATGTCACACTCCCCCTGACCCCATAAAATACCCCAGAACAGCGCAGGGATTTGCCCACAGTGTGGGGACACAAAGTCCATGACACCAGAGCTGTCCCAGCCCCCTGACCCCATAAAATACCCCAGAGAAGCAGCAGGATTTTCCCACCCTTCCCACACCCTGGTGACACAGAGTTGGTGACACCCAGAGCTGTCCCAGCCCCACCCAGGGAAGGACCAGAAACTCCCACTCCAAAACCTGTCCATAAATCAAGACCCCACAATCAAATCCCTCCTGCAGGATGAGGAGGGGAGATCAAAGCTCCCAAATTCAGCTTTTTACACCCAAAGCTCTCCTGGTCCCCTTCATTTTCCCACTGGAGGAAGCAAAATCATTTGGGATCAAGAAAAATCGGTCCCAGCTGCCCCAAAACCCCCAGCACGGGGGGTAGGAGGGGTAAAACCAAGCCCCTGATCCCCCAGCTCCATCCCAAGCTTCCTCATCCCTTTAAAGCAGCTCAGCACCAATTTCCTTTCCCCTCCCACTTAATTTGTCCCGCTCTGGAGTGACAGAAAAGGAATAAAGATATTTATCCTCGCTCCAGGATTTTAATTGTCGCTAATCTAATTGCCACCGTCGCCGAGTCTCTGCTCATTAAAGCGTCGCTGCTTTGCTGGAGTTCTTTTTTTTTCCGCAGAAATTTCTCTCTCTGCAGCCCTCCTGCCTCGCTGTGTGAGCAGATTCAACCCTAAAACCCTGCAAAGAGCTGCTGGCAGCACAAGAATTCCCTTTTTTTCCCCAAAAAAACTCCACCTTGAGATGGGGATGAACACAACTCACCCTGCCCGGGGATGGGCGCTGAGGGCACGGGGTCAGCACCGCTGGGGGGCTGCAGTTTTGGGGTTCCAACCGTGGTTTCACCCAGCTCTGGGAGGGTTTTGGGCTCCTTAGGGCGAGGAGCCAAAGTGCCAACCTCGATCTGCAAGCACAGCTGGGTGTGAGGGGTTGTCACTTGTCCCCTCCGGGGTGGGTGGCACCGGTCAGGGCGATGGGTTGGGGTCATTAATTCCTACTTGGAAAACTCCCCAGGATCTCCGGGGAACCGCCCTGGCCCCGAGGGATACAGGAACCCCAGAGGGAGGAAGAAACCCCAGAAGGAATAAGGAATCCAAGAGGGATGAAGGAATCCCAGAGGGAAGAAGGAACCCCAGAGTGATGAAGGAACCACAGAGGGATGAAGGGATGCCTCAAAAGAATCCCCGAAGGATGAAGGAATCCCTTGAAGGAACCCCCAAAGGATGAAGGAATCCCCAAGGGATAAAGGAATCCCCAAGGGATGAAGGAATTCCCGAGGGATGAGGGATGAAGGAACCCCAGAGGGATACAGGAAACCCGGAGGGATGAAGGAATCTCCGAGGGATGAAGGAATCCCTCAAAGGAACCCCAGAGGGATGAAGGAAACCCCGAAGGACAAAGGAATGCCTCGAAGGAATACCTGAAGGATGAAGGAATCCCTGAGAGATGAAGGAATCCCTTGAAGGAATCCCTGAGGGATGAAGGAGTGCCTCAAAGGAACCCCCGAGGGATGAGGGAATCCCCAAGGGAGGAAGGAATCCCTCAAAGGAACCCCCGAGGGATGAAGGAACCCCCGAATGATGAAGGAATCCCTTGAAGGAACCCCAAAGGATAAGGGAATCCCAGAGGGATGAGGGAATTCCTTGAAGGAATCCCCAAGGGATGAAGGAGCCCCCAAAGGATGAGGGTTGAAGGAATTCCCGAGGAATGAGGGAATCCCCAAGGGATGAGGGAATCCCTTGAAGGAACCCCCAAGGGATGAAGGATGAAGGATGAAGGATGAAGGATGAAGGACCCCCCGAGGGATGAGGGAATCCTCGAGAGATGAGGGAATCCCTTGAAGGAATTTCCGAGGGATGAAGGAACCCCGAGGGATGAAGGAATCCCTATAGGACACAGGAACCCCAGAGGGATGAAGGAATCCCAGAGGGATGAAGGAATCCCTCAAAGGAGCCCCCAAAGGATGAAGGAATCCCTGAGGGGTGAAGGAATCCTCAAAGGATGAAGGAACCCCTGAGGGATGAGGGAATCCCCGAGGAATGAAGGAATCTCCAAGGGATGAAGAAATCCTCAAAGGATGAAGGAACTCCCGAGGGATGAAGGAATCCTTTGAAGGAACCCCCCAGGGATGAAGGAGCCCCCGAGGGACAAGGGAATCCTCACATCCGAGCTGGCAGGGGACAAAGAGCTGGCAGAGCTCTGGCTCGGGTAAAACCTCCCCCAGCTCCGGGAGAGCTGCCAGGGCTGCTGCTGCCAGGGCTGCTCCTCCTGCTGTGCCACATCCATCCCTGGCACCAAATCCCCATCCTGGGATGCAGCCAGGGGCTCTCCTGTGTCCCCCTGTCCCCTCTGAGTCCCCGTGTCCCCCTCACCTTGGGGACAAGGTCCCCGTAGTCGTAGAGCTCCTCGTAGTTGCTCAGGTCCAGGATGTCCCCGTAGTTATCCAAGCTCAGGTCGTAGTTGTCCAAATCCAGGTTTTCATAGAGGGTCAGGTCAGCCTTGGGCTTCTCCACCTTCCTCCTCTCCTTGGCTGGGACAGCCCAAAGTGTCCCCAAGCACAGGGTGGCCACGCCCAGCCAGCCCAGGGGACACATCCTGAGCCTGGCCGGGGTCACCACACCGAGGGAAGGGGCCTGGAATGGTCACCAAGAGCTGGGTGTGACGCCTTGGGGTTGAGTTTTATATTTTTCAGATTCTCTGCTGGTGGTGTGGAACTCTGAAACTCCATGTGAGTGTCAGTAAGTTCTGAAGTTGGACAAAAAATCCCTTCCCAGCCAGAGAATCGAGGACAGACTCCCCAAAAATCATAAATAAAGTGAGGGAAAGGGGGGACTGAGACTTCACAACCTGAAGCTGTAATTGGACAATTAACCCCAGTTTGTAGATGAACCAAAACTTTTAAAAATGTAAAAATTCACGACCGGGATCCATCTTCAACCTGGGTGCAGCCCTGACCGGGCTCTTGCACTGCCCAAGGTGGATCCTTCCAATAAAACCGATTTTATTTTAATAAAAGGAAAACCTTTTATTCCTCTAGTCCCTGTTCCAGGTCAGAGGCAGTGCCAGCCCCGGGGGAGGGTGGGGACATGCAGCCGCCAGCCCCGGGGACATTTTTGTCCCCCCGGGGACATTCCTGACCCTTGGCAGCGCATTTCACGCTCGGCTGTGCAGGAGAGGCCCCGCGGCTGAGTCCCGGCTTTCCCAGCCCCGGGAGGGGATGAGGGGGTCGGGAGGTGGGGAGGGGGTCAGGAGATGGGGAGGGGGTCCCGATCCGGCCCCTCAGGGCGATCTGGTGGAGCTGGCCACTGGCCTTGGGTGTAAATCCCGGGATTCTGCTTTTCCAGCATCCGAGGGGCCACGGGATCCGTGTGACATCCCGGGGACACCCCCAGTGCTGGCAGCGCCACATCCGAACCCTCCAGGGCCCGTTCCCACAGAATTCCCTCCCAGGGGGAGGGTCCCGGCCCCCTCCAGCCTCTCCCAGCACAAACCCCAATTCCCACACCCCAAATCCCAAATCCCAAACACAAACCTCAAATCCCAAACCTCAAACCCCAAATTCCAAACCCAAGCCCAATCCCAAATCCCAAACTCCAAACCCCAAACCCAAACCCAAATCCCAAACTCCAAACCCCAAATCCCAAACTCCAAACCCCAAACCCAAACCCCAAACCCCAAATCCCAAATCCAAATCCAAACCCAAACCCAAATCCCAAACTCCAAATCCCAAATCCCAAACCCCAAATCCAAATCCCAAACCTCAAACCCAAACCCCAAATACCAAACCCCAAACCCCAAACCCCAAATCCACCACCCAGCCCGGAGTTTTTTCACTCTGCCCTGAGGATGCTGCTCCCAAATTCCCGCTGTTTCCCCCCAGACCCCTTTCCCCGGCACCCCCCGAACCCTCCCACCCCTCACTGCCCTGACCCGGGTGGGATCTGGAGCCAAACGAAGCCGGCACGGACCTGCCCCTGTCCTTCCTCCTCCTCCTCCTCCTCCGCTGGCTGCAGGGCTGGGGGAGGCTGGGGAGGCGCAGCCGGGTTTTTAAGGCACGGAGAGGAGGAGGAGGAGGAGGAGGAGGAAGAGGAGGAGGGGGCTGCTCTGGGGGTCTGGCCGGGGGGGACACTCAGGATGCCACCAATCCCACCCCGGTCCCCTGCTGCCACCCCGCATTGTCCCCAGGGCCAGGCGGCCCCGGCCGTGGCTCGGCTCCAATTGGGGCTCACAGGGAGCGCGGATCTTTATTTGGGGTCCCCAAGGGGGTGGGGACACGGCCCTGGGCAGGGGGACAGAGCCAGCGCCACCCCTGCCCCGGCCACCCCCGGTGGGGACACCAGAGAGGGACTCGCGGCTGTGCCCGGTGCCAGGGACGTCCTAAAACACCAGGGGGACCGGCCCGGGGTTTGGGGGGGATACAGAGACCCCCCCAGAGCCCCAGTGATCAACTCAGGGTTTGGGGGGGCTGCAGAGACCCCTCCCCAGGGCCCCAGTGACCAGTCCAGGGTTTAGGGGGGCTGCAGAGACCCCCGGGGATCAAGGGATGGGGACTTCAGCTCACCCAGCCCAATTCTCCTCCCGGGGAGGCTCAGCGCCCCAAATCTTCAATCTTTAGGGTGGTTTTGGGGTTTTTTGGGGAGGGGGAGCCGGTGTGAGTGCAGGGAGGGAACTCGGCACCCCAACACTGAGAGGTTTTGGGGTTTTTTGGGGAGGGGGATCCAGTGTGGATGCAGGGGGGCTCAGCACTGCTCCCCTCATTGGGGTAGGGTGGGAAACACCCCCCACCCACCCCGAGGGACAAGGCTCAGCTCGGGGGGGACCCTCCCGGGCGATGTCACCGCGGGGTTGGGACACCCCAGGAGGGGCAGGGCGAGCACGGCCACCCCCCTCGAGCAGCCTGGTGCCCACCCACGGCCACCAAAATGTTCCTGTGGCCAGCACGCATCGCCCCCCACCCTCCCACCCTCCGGAGCACCCATCTGCTCTCGGGGACACCCCCGCGTCCCCCCCAGCCCCCCCAGCCCCCCTCGCCAGGACAGCCCCGGCCCCGCTCAGCACGGAGCGGCCGCTAATCATCATTAATCTTCATTAATCTTCATTAATCTTTCATTAAGCCGCTCATTAGGCGGCTCGGTGGTCACCGTGATGGAGGCGATGTGGCAGCTGGGGGGGGGGGCGTCAGAGCGGCCGGGGGGAGGGGGCTGCGATGAGAAAGGGGGGGATGGGTCAGGGTCCTCAGGGCTGGCGGGTCCCCGGGGGTGTGGGGTCCTCTTGGGGTGAGGGGTCTTTGAGCAGTGAAGGGTCCCCAGGGGTGAAGGAGTCTCCAGGGGTGAAGGGTACCCAGGGGTGAAGGGTCCCCAGGGGTGAAGGGTACCCAGTTTCAGGGGGTCCCAGGGGTGAAGGGGTCTCAGGGGGTGAGGAGTCCACAAAAGGGCCCCCGGGGATGAAGGGACCCCAGGGACGAAACGGTTTCCAGGGGTGAAGGGTCCCAAAAGGGTGAAGGGGTCCCAAGGATGAAAAGTCCCCTGGGGTAAAGGATCCCAGAGGGGTGAAGGGTCCCCACGGCAGTGGGGTTCCCAGAAGTGAAGGGTCCCTGAGGGGTGAAGAGTTCCCAGGACACTGGGGTTCCCAGGAGTGGTTTCCAGGGTTGAAGGGTCCCTGAGTGTTGAAGGGGTTCCCAGGGATGAAGGGTCCCCAGGGGGTGAAGGGTCCCGAGGGCAGGAGGGTCCCCAGGGATGAAGAATCTCCAGGGATGAAGGGCTCTCAGGGGTGAAGGGTTCCTAAAGGGTGAAGGGTCCCCAGGGTTTGAAGGGTCCCTGAAGGTTGAAGGGGTTCCCAGGGATGAAGGATCCCCAGGGGTGAAGGGTCCCCAGAGGTGAAGGATCCCCGAGGATGAAGGGTCCCCCAGGGCCATGGGGTCTTTGGGGTCTTTGCTTTTCCATCCTGGCCCCATCAATGATGTCCTGTCCTTGTCCCCACAAGCAGCAGCGTCCCCTTGTTCCCCCTCAGCATTCCCAATCCCTGCAAGGTCCCCAAATGTCCCTGAGTGCCCAGCACCCCCCAAAGGGTCGGTGACAGCTCTTTCAGAGCGGGGGATCCCTGCTCAGCACCCACAAATGGGGTTGGGGGGTCACCAGCTGCAGCGGGGATTGATCACAGCCAGAATTCCCTCTGATCCCAATCCCTGGGGGGATCCAGAGCTGGGAACAGCAGCTGGGGACCCCCCACCCCTGTAACCCCACAAGTGAGGGGGTCCCACATTCCCCGCGACCCCACAGCAATTCCCACAACCCCAACCCCACCGAGGATCTGCACGGAGCGGGTTTGGGGGGCTCAGCTCCCATGGGGGGACAGCTCTGCCATCCCAGGGAAGGAAAAACCCCCCGGCCGTGGGGGATTCAGCTCTGGTTACGAAACTGCGCGATCGGGAGGGGTGGGCGGGCGGCTGCTCCGCACCCCACAAACACACACAGAGAGAGTCACTCCCGGCTCATCCCACATCCTCACACCTCCTCCCACCGCCCTGCTCCCCCTGGGCTCGGATCCGCGTGGGGAGAGCGGCTCTGGGCGCGTTCCTGGGGAGCAGCAGCGGCTCCGGGGATGCGCACAGAGAGAAGGCGCTGCCGCCGCCCGCGCACCGCGTTCGGGTGGGAACGAGCCCCGAGCCACGAACCACGAGCCACGAGCCCCCCGAACCCCCCGAGCCCCCCGAACCACGAGCCACGAGCCACGAACCACGAGCCCCCCGAGCCCCCCTAGCCCCAAACCCCGAGCCCCCCGAGCCCCCCGAGCCACGAGCCACGAACCACGAGCCCCCCGAGCCCCCCGAACCACGAACCACGAACCCCTAGCCCCCCGAGCCCGACCCCGAGCCACGAACCCCGAGGCCTGAGCCCCCCGAACCTGACCCCGAGCCCCTCGAGCCCGACCCCGAGCCCCCCGAGCCCCCCGAGCCCCCCGAGTCCCCCGAGCCACCCGAGCCACCCGAGCCCCGAGCCCCCCGAGCCCCCCGAACCCGACCCGAGCCCCCCGAGCCCGACCCCGAGCCCCCCGAGCCCGCCGAGCCCTGAGCCCCCTGAGCCCCGAGTTTCCCTAGCCCGACCCCGAGTCCCCCGTGCCCTGAGCCCCGAGCTCCAACTCCCCCGAGCCCCCCGAGCCCCCCCGAGCGGGTCCCGGCTGCTGCCGGGCGGGGCAACAGGACCCTGGGGACGGGAGGTGCCCCGAGGGTGTGGATGGAGGATTTTGGGATGCGACTGTGCCACAGGGACGTGGTTCTGAATCCCAGATTTTATAGGGAATGATGCAGGGTGCTGGAATGGGGCTGTGATCCCATAGATGTGGGTGTAGGGTTTTGGGATGGGGTTGTGATCCCCTGGATGTGGATGTAGGGTTTTGGGATGGGGCTGTGCCACCCTGAATCCGAGATTTTACAGGGAAAGGTGCAGGATGCTGGAATGGGGCTGTGATCCATGGATGTGGAAACAGAATTTTGGGATGGGGCTGTGACCCCACGGATGTGGAAACAGAATTCTGGGATGGGACTGAGACCCCATGGATGTGGAAGCAGAATTTTGGGATGAGGTTGTGACCCCATGGATGTGGAAGCAGAATTTTGGGATGGGACTGTGACCCATGGGCATGAAAGCAAGATTTTGGGATGGGGTTATGGCCCCATAGATGTGTCCCTGCATCCTCAAATTTTACAGGGAGTGTTTTGGGATGCTGGAATGGGGCTGGTACCCCATAGATGTGTCCATTGACCCCAGATTTTACAGGGAATGTTTTGGGATGCTGGAATGGGGCTGGTACCCCATAGATGCATCCTTGCATCCCCGATTTCAGTGCCTGGTGATGGATCCCAGCGTGGCAGAGCAGCCCTGGGGATCTCAGTGCTGCTCCCACCAGGATGATCACCCCAAACCAGGAGGTTTTTAGGGTTCCCCTGGTGCCACGGGGGCAGCTCACGGGTGTCACCCCCCCAGTGTTTGGTGTCATCTTCTGCCGGGGTGACAGCAGCACCCAGGGGCTGCAGCCAGGGTGGGGCTCTCCTAATTAGCAGGGATGTTCATTAGGGAGGGCACAGGGGGCAGCTTTGACACCAGAGCTGCGAGTCCAACCTCTCAAACCCCGATTTGGGGTCAAGGCACCTTAAATCCCCTAAATCCCTTAAATCCCCTAAATCCATCCCATCCCACCACCCTGTTCCAGCCTGGACACTCCCAGGGGATTCTCTGGGAATTCCATCCCACCCCCTTCCCACCCTCCCAGCCAAAAATTCCTTCCCAAATTCAGCATCACTCCAGCCAAAACCCCAAACCCACCAACCCCCAAAAATATTTGAGGGCTCATCCCTGGGCAAGGAAATTTTGCTGCTGGATGGAGGAAGACGAGGAAGGATCAGGGAGAGGCTGGAAGTCCCTTGTGAATGATTTTATTTCCACTGCTGCAGGGAGTGGGAGTGCAAACCCCATCGAGTTGCCGGGTCAGGAGGTGGCTCTAGGAATATCTGTACATTCTACCAGTCTATATACACATCAGATATAAATATATATAAATCCAAGGGGGAATTAGAGCTGAAACCTGTCCCACCTAACTGCAGGGAGAGCTGGAAAGGAGATTTTATCATCAGGAAAAAAAGGTTGTTAATTAGCAGGAGGTTTTAATTCATGGGAAAAGGGGAGCAGCTCTGTGCCATCCGCAGGGGAAGGACACGGTGCCCGTCCGTGGCCACCCCAAAAAGGGTCAGTTCTGCTGGCTGGACACAAAGGAGCTTTCTTTGGTTTATTTAATGCTCCTTGAAGTTGGATTTTGATTTTTTTTTTTCCCTCTCTAATGCTCGGCCTTTAAATCCAAATCCTGAGAGTCAGGAAGAAAAGGAGAGAAAAATCCCCCTAAACCCGGACACCCGATAAATGCAGGTACAGCTATGGGAGGGGAAGTGATACATGTGAGGATGGGGAAGAGAAGGGATAAAAATAACCTTTCCAAAGGGTAATTCCTCCCTTTTCTTCTCCCTTCCTTTTATTTCTAATAAAAAAAGGCAAAACCCTGTTGTGTGTGATTGGTTTCAGAGAGAAAATGAGCCGTGGATGTGGCCCTGGATCCTCAGATCTCAGAGGGAAGGATGCAGGATTTTGGGGTGGGGCTGTGACCCATGGATGTGACTGCATCCTCAGATTTTACAGGGAAGGATCCAGGATTTTTGGGTGGGGCTGTGACCCCACAAATATGGCCCTATATCCCAGATTTTACAGGGAAGGATCCAGGATTTTGGGATGGGGCTGTAACCCTATGGATGCGTCCCTGAATCCCAGATTTTACAGGGAAGGATTCAGGTTTTTGGGGAGGGGCTGTGACCCATGGATGTGTTCCTGAATCCCAGATTTAACAGGAAAGGATCCAGGATTTTGGGATGGGGCTGTGATCCCACAAATGTGTCCCTGAATCCCAGATTTTCCAGGGAAAGGTGTGGGATGCTGGCATGGGGCTGTGACCTCATAGATGTGTCTGTATCCCCCCAGCTCAGAGGAAAGGATTCAGGATTTTGGGAAGGGACTGTGACCCAGGGATGTGTCCCTGGATCCCAGATTTTCCAGGGAAGGATCCAGGATTTTGGGGTGGGGATGTGATCCCATGGATGTGACTGCATCCTCAGATTTTCCAGGAAAGGATTCAGGATTTTGGGGTGGGGATGTGACCCATGGATGTGTCCCTGAATCCCAGATTTTCCAGGGAAGGATTCAGGATTTTGGGGTGGGGATGTGATCCCATGGATGTGACTGCATCCTCAGATTTTCCAGGGAAGGATTCAGGATTTTGGGGTGGGGTTGTGACCCTACAGATGTGTCCCTGAATCCCACATTTTCCAGGAAAGGATCCAGGATTTTGGTGTGGGGTTGTGACCCCATGGATGTGTCCCTGAATCCCAGATTTTCCAGGGAAGGATCCAGGATTTTGGGGTGGGACTGTGGCCCCACAGCTCCGTGCTGGGATGGGGATTTGAAGCCGGGCAGGGCCTGCTCTTGCCCAGGGGGGTGTGGGAAGGAGTGACCCGCAGGATCCAGGACACCTCCCTGCCCCCTCCCGGCAAACCCTCAACTCCAGGAGGGATTTCAGATCCAAACTCTCCAGAAACACCCAGGTGACAGCAATGTCCCCATCCCCTGCTCTGGCCACATTATCCATCCCCCTCCACTTCCAGCTCCAGCCCCGCTCCAAAATCCACCGGGAGGAGCAGGGACAAGCCCCGAACTCTGCCAGGAGCCAAGGGAGAGACGGAGCCGGCTCCGGGCTCGGCCTGGGGGGACAAGGACAGAGTTTGGGGGGACAAGGACAGTGAATTTGGGGGGACAAGGACAGTGAATTTGGGGGGACAAGGACAGCGAGTTTAGGGGACAAGGACAGAGAGTTTGGGGGGACAAGGACAGAGAGTTTGGGGGGACAAGGACAGTGAATTTGGGGGGACAAGGACAGAGAGTTTGGGGGGACAAGGACAGTGAATTGGGGGGGACAAGGACAGAGAGTTTGGGGGGACAAGGACAGAGAGTTTGGGGGGACAAGGACAGCGAGTTTGGGGGGACAAGGACAGAGATTTTAGGGTGGCAGCTGCGTCCCCAAGGAGCCGCGAGTGTCCTGCAGGGGAGGAAAAGGGGATGGAGAAGAGGGATGGAGGAGAGGGATGAGCGCAGGGAGAGGGAGGACAGAGGGTCCCACGCTGCCGGGAGTGAAATGTCCGAGCTAAGCCGGGTCTGGGAGAACCCAGCAGGACTAAAACACCACGGACTGGAGCAGGCGGAAGCACAGCATCAGGTCCAGAGGGATGGGCGGCTTCAGCAGGTTCCCGTCCAGCCGCAGGTAGCGCAGCCGGGGGACGCTGTCCAGGTCGGAGGGCGAGAAATCCTGGATGGACACCAGCGAGGTGGGGCAGATCTGGGTGCCGTTGATTTCTGCGGGAGAGGAGGAACGGATGAGGGTGAGGGAAAAGGGAATTTTGGCAGGAGAAACAGAGGGATGAGGGTGAAGAGAAAAGGGAATTTTGGAATTTTGGCAGGAGGAACGGTGGGATGAGGGTGAGGGGAAAAGGGAATGTGGAGAGGAGGAACAGAGGGATGAAGGTGAGGAGTGAAGAGGAACAGTGGGATGTGGGTTAGGAAAAAAGGGAATTTTGGCAGGAGGAACAGAGGGATGAGGGTGAAGAGAAAAGGGAACTTCGGCAGGAGAAGCACGAGAGGCAGGTGAGGGGAAAAGGGAATGTGGAGAGGAGAACAGAGGGAGGCAGGTGAGGGATGGAGAGGAGGAACGGCGGGATGTGGGGGAGGGAAAAGGGAATTTTGGCAGGAGGAAAAGCGGGACGAGGGTGAGGGAACAGGGAATGTGGAGAGGAGGAACAGAGGGATGAAGGCGAGGAGTGAAGAGGAACAGCTGGATGTGGGTTAGGGAAAAAGGGAATTTTGGCAGGAGGAACAGTGTGATGAGGGTGAGAGAACAGGGAATGTGGAGAGGAGGAACAGAGGGATGAGGGTGAAGAGAAAAGGGAATGTGGAGAGGAGGAACAGAGGGATGAAGGTGAGGAGTGAAGAGGAACAGTGGGATGTGGGTTAGGGAAAAAGGGAATTTTGGCAAAAGCGGGATGCAGATGAGGGAAAAGGGAATTTTGGCAGGAGGAATAGTGGGATGAGGGTGAAGGGAAGAGGGAATGTGGAGAAGAGGAACAGAGGGATGAGGGCGAAGAGAAAAGGGAATTTTGGCAGGAGAAGCACGGGAGGCAGGTGAGGGAAAAGGGAATGTGGAGAGGAGGAACAGTGGGATATGAGTAAGGGAAAAGGGAATTTTGGCAGGAGGAATAGTGTGATGAGGGTGAGAGAACAGGGAATGTGGAGAGGAGGAACAGAGGGATGAGGGTGAAGAGAAAAGGGAATTTTGGCAGGAGGAAAAGCGGGATGCAGGTGAGGGGGAAAAGGGAATGTGGAGAGGAGGAGCAGAGGGATGAAGATGAAGGAAAAGGGAATTTTGGCAGGAGGAACAGTGGGATGCGGGATCAGGGAATGTGGGCAGGGATTTCTGAACCCGCGCTGTCGTTGAACCCCAAACTGGGGTTGTTTTTCCACCAAAAGGGACAATTCCAGCCTGTTCCCAAACCCCCAGCGAGAGGGAAAATGCGGCTTTGATCAGCAGCGAAGTGGGTCACGTTCCTCCGGAGCGAGGGATGCGGTGACATTCCAGAGAGAAAAGGGAACATCCCGCTCCCGGAACCTGCCCAGCCGGCCCCGAGCTTCCCAAAAAAACATCAAGGAGTCCCTTCCCAAAAAACCATCCAGGAGTCCCTTCCCAAAAAAACATCCAGGAGTCCCTTCCCAAAAAAACATCCAGGAGTCCGGCTCCAGCCCTGCCACCCCGGGATAACGTCAGCACCCGGCTCGTTGCTCCCCTCTGGAATTCCACGCGTCCCTGCCCAGCCGGGAATAGAAAATAAACCCCGGGATTCTGATGTCAGCACTCGGCTCCAGGGATGAACCTTCTATAAACCAGGGAAAACAGGTGAGGAAAAGCTGGACACAGGATTTCTGTCTATGGAAAACGCCAGCAGGACCTGGATACTGGGATGGGAGTCCCAGCATCCCAAGGTCCCCCCCGGCTCAAATTTGTCTGATTAAAATTCAGATTAACGAGTGTTTGAGACAGGACCTCCAACAGCAGAAACATCTGGGGAGACCAGGAATCCTGGAATGGTTTGGGTTGGAAGGGACCATAAAACTCCCACTGTCCCATGGAGCTCCAAGCCCCAGTGTACAACCTGGCCTTGGACACTTCCAGGGATCCAGAGCAGCCACAGCTGCTCTGGGAATTCCATCCCAGCCAGGAATTCCACCCCAATATCCCATCCAGCCCTGCCCTGTGGCAGTGGAAGCTATTCCCTTCATCCTGCTCCTCCATCCCTCATCCCAAATCCTTCTCCATCTCTCCTGGAGCCCCTTTAGGCGCAGGAATGGGAGTTCAGTGGGATTCTGCCTCGTGCTCTCTCTGTTCCACCCATCCCAGGCTCCTTTCCCGTGGAATTGCAGCTGGATTTCCCTGGGATGGGGTGGAACAGCCCTGGCTGCTCTGCCTCCATGGCAACCGTGTTCTCCTCTCCTTCCCGGGATGTTCCCTCACCATCCCCAGCCCCGTGTTTGGCATCTGCCCCTGAAACACGAGCCCAGGCTCTCCTCGTTAAATATCCCGATTTTTGCCAGGGAAAGAGCTCTTCCAAGGGCAGCCGGTCCCAAAGAAGACAACCAGGAAAATTCCTGCAGCACTGGGGGGATTTCTCTGCTCCTCCCCTTCCACCCTCTCTTCCTCCACCCTCACAGTTCCCACCTCATCCCTTTGAAAGGATCACCGGTTTGAAAACCTTTCTGAGCTTTTCCTCCCTAAAAATCCCTCCCCATCCCAGCAGCGGGACTCCCTCTCGATGGAGTTGTTGTTCAGGTAGAGGTGGGAAGACAACCAGGAAAACTCCTGCAGCACTCTGCTCCTCCCCTTCCACCCAGACCCTCCCTCCACCCTCGCTCATCCCTTTGAAGGGATCACACCCCACAGGTTTGAAAACCTTTCCAAGCTTTTTCTCCCCAAAAAACCCTCCCCATCCCAGCCATGGGACTCACTCTCGATGGAGTTGTTGTTCAGGTAGAGATGCTCCAGCTTGGGGCTGATGAAGGGCACGTTGGTGAGCTTGTTGTGGGCCAGATGCAGCACCAGCAGGTTGGTGAGGTTGAAGGAATTTTTGGGCAGCCCCTTATCCGAGATCTGGTTGTAGTTGAGCCGGATGAAAGCCAGGTTGGGGAATTCCTTGAAATAATCGCTGGGGATGTCCTCGATGTTGTTCCTGTCCAGGAAGAGCTGGTGGATGGCGTTGGGGACACCGGGGGGCATCTTCCTCAGGATGTTGTGGGCCAGGTTGAGCTGCATGAGATTCTTGAGCCCCTTGAAGGTGTTCTTGTTGAAAACTCCATCGCTCAGCTTGTTGTGGTGCAGATCCAGCAGCACCAGGTTCTCCAGCTTGTTGAACACACCCGCGGGAATCCTGGAGATCTGATTCCTGCTGAGCCTCAGCTGCTCCAGGTTGGGTGGCAGGAAGGCGGGCACCTCCTTCAGCTGATTCCTCTCCATGTAGAGGAAGATGAGATTCTCCAGCTTCTCCAACACCTTCCTGTCCACCTTGCGGATGCGGTTGTTGTCCAGGTTGACCCATTTGAGGGCGGTGGCGTTGCGGAAGGACTCCTCGGGCAGCTCGGCGATGAAGTTGTTCTGCAGGTACAGGTAGTGGATGCGCGCCGGGATGCGCGGCACCGTGCGCAGGTTGCGGCTGTCGCAGTACAGCGCCGACGGGAAATCGGGAGGGCAGTAACACTCGCGGGGACAGTCGGGGAAGATGGATGGAGGGCCCGGAGGGAGGGGAGGGGGCAGCTCCGTGGGTTCTGCGGGTTCCTCGAAGGGCGCGGGAGGCCGCGTGGGTCTGCGCGGGGGTTTGCGCCGCTGCCCGCTCGCCACCGGGGCCAGGGCGAGCGCCAGAGGGAGGAGAAGAGCCAGGGCCGCCTTCATGGTCCGGGTGAATTCCTGCAGAGACACGGGGACAGGGGGTTGGAAGGGGATGCTTGAGGAATCGTCACCTCCCCGCCCTCAGGGGATGGTTTGTGCCTCGTTCCTCTCGCCTTCCTGTTGGAAATGGTCCTCAAATGCAGCTCCTGTTCAGAGCAGAGTCCCTGAGCTCCCTGTCCCTGTTATCCATGGATTCCTGACCTTGGCTCACCATTATCCACAGGATCCCCTCTGACTCATCATTATCCATGGGATTCCTGTCCCTGGCTCACCATAATCTATGGAATTCCTCTCTCATTCACCATTATCCATGGGATTCCTGTCCCTGGCTCACCATAATCCGTGGTATTCCTCTCTTATTCACCATTATCAATGGAATTCCTCTCTCATTCACCATTATCAATGAAATTCCTCTCTTATTCACCATTATCCATGGAATTCCTCTCTCATTCACCATTATCCATGGGATTCCTGTCTC
Source organism: Catharus ustulatus (assembly GCF_009819885.2). NCBI lineage: Eukaryota > Metazoa > Chordata > Aves > Passeriformes > Turdidae > Catharus > Catharus ustulatus. Next base: position 2,794,443 of record NC_046245.1, read on the forward strand.
TGGCTCATCATAATCCATGTAATTCTCTCATTCACCAATTTCCATGGAATTCCACTCCTTGCCTCACTATTATCCACAGGATCTCTCTGGGTCACCATAATCCATGGAATTCTTCTCTTATTCACCAATTTCCATGGAATTCCTCTCTCATTCACCAATTTCCATGGAATTCCTCTCCCTGCCTCACCATTATCCACAGGATCCCTTTGGCTCACCATTATCCATGGGATTCCTGTCCCTGGCTCACCATAATCCATGGAATTCCTGTCCCTGCCTCACCACTTTCCATGGAATTCCTCTCCCTTGCTCACCATTATCCATGGATAACTGTGGCACATGGAGAAGGATCCCATGGATAATGATGAGCCAGGGACAGAATTCCATGGAAAGTGGTGAGGCAGGGACAGGAATTCCATGGGTAACAGGGATAGGGAGCTCAGGGACTCTGCTCTGGACAGGGGTTGGAATTCCTTTCTCATTTGTTATTATCCATGAAATTCCTCTCTCATTCACCATTATCCATGGAATGAATCCCTGATTCACCATTCCCTATGGAATTCCTTTCCATTTTCATGGGATTCTTGTCCCTGCCCCACCATTATCCATGGGATCCCTCTCTCATTTGTCATTATCCATGGAATTCCTCTCCCTTGCTCATCATTATCCATGAAATTCCTGTCCCTGCCTCACCACTTTCCATGGAATTCCTCTCTCAGTCACCATTTCCCATGGAATTGCTTTCTCATTCACCATTTCCCACGGAATTCCTCTCTCATTCACCATTATCCATGGAATTCCTCTCTCATTCACCATTTCCCATGGAATTCCTCCTTTGCCTCCCCATTTTCCCTTTGCCTCGCTGTTCTCCATGAGGAAAGCCAGAGGAAGAAGTGAAATGGAAGGGAGAGTGCTGCTGATTTTGTGCCAGTTCTGGAGGGAAATCCAGCACATCCAGCCCATTTCCAGCTCTTCCCACATCTGGAACTCCCAAGGAAAGGGGAAAAGCCCCCACCCAAACCAGGAACAGCAGGAGCAGCTCACACCAACCCCCTGCTGCTCTCCCACCCTACTCCAGGACCACCTCTGCCAGCCCTTTGAAGCGATCCCACTCTTCCCTGGGGTTCCAAGAATTGATTTTCTCCAGGAAAAGAGGAGTTTTGAGTTTTCACCCCCCTGCAGGCTCTGCTGCTCTGCTCCCATCTGGCTCTGGTTAACCCCGGGCCGGCTGCTTTCCATCAGGGCTCTGCCATGGCTGGGGGAAGGGAGAGCAGGGAAGGAGCCAGCAGAGCCCAGAGCTGCGGGATCCTGAGCCCAGCAGGTCCAGCTTGGGGGTGGATGTGATCCTGACCCCCCCCCAATTCTGGATTTGGTGTCTGGGAAATGAGAAAATCCCTGACAGGGATCTGCTGTTTGTGCAGCGCCCTTCCCGTTCCATCAACATCCTGTTCCTTCCTGGCCACAGAGCATGGATCTCACTCTGTGCTGTTCCAGAGCTTTCCATGGGGTCCCAGAGCTTCCCATGGGGTCCCAGAAATTTCCATGGGGTCCCAGAACTCTCATGTGGTCCCAGAGCTTAAAATGGGGTCCCAGAAATTTCCATAGGGTCCCAGAGCTTCCCATGCAGTCCCAGAGCTTCCCATGGGGTCCAGGAGCTTTCTGTGAGGTCTCACAGTTTTCCATGGGGTCCCAGAGCTTCCCATGGGGTCCCAGAATTCTCCATGGGATCCCAGAGCTTAAAATGGGGTCCCAGAAATTTCCATAGGATCCCAGAGCTTTCCATGCAGTCCCAGAGCTTAAAATGGGGTCCTAGAACTCTCCATGGGATCCCACAGCTTCCCATGGGGTCCCAGAGCTTTCTGTGGGGTCTCACAATTTTCCATGGAGTCCCAGAGCTTTTCATGGTGTTCCAGAACTTCCATGGGGTCCCAGAGCTCTCCATGGGATCCCAGAGCTTTTCATGGGGTTCCAGAACACTCCATGGGGTCCCAGAAATTTCCATAGGGTCCCAGAACTCTTCATGAGGTCCCAGAGCTTCCCATGGGGTCTCAGAGCTTCCCACGGGGTCCCAGAGCTTTTCATGGGTTCCCAGAGCTTAAAATGGGGTCCCAGAACTGTCCATGGGGTTCCAGAACTCTCCATGGGGTCACAGAACTCTCAATGGGATCGCAGAGCTTCCCATGGGGTTCCAGAACTCTCCATGAGGTCCCAGAACTCTCCATGGGGTCCCAGAACTCTTCATGGGGTCCCAGAACTCTCCATGGGGTCCCAGAGCTTTTAGTGGGATCCCAGGGCTTCCCATGAGGTCCCAGAGCTTCCCACAAGACTTTTCCTCTGCTCCAGGACCTGGATTTTAACCCCCACAAACACCCGAGGGGGCTGAGGTGTGAGTTTGGCCCAGTGCAGAGCGGGGGAAGCAGCTGGGAGGTGACATTCCAGCTGGGAGGTGACATTCCAGCCAGGACACAATATTCCAGCCAGGATCACGTCGGGTCTTGGATCCCCTGGGGCCACCCAGCAATGTCCCAGCAGGGCGGGGGTCAGGGCAGCGCTGTCACCTCGCTGAGCCCGCCCCGTCCCCTCCGCACCAGGATTTGACATCCCAGATGTTTGGGGGCTCGGCACAGAGCGGGAACAGCCACCAGAGCCAGGAATCCCGGCTGGAGAGTGACAACATCCTGTGGGATTTCATCAGCACCGACGGGCAGGGCTGGGAGGCTGAGGTGGCCCCTTTTATCCACCCCACATCCCCGTGGGGACCCAAAAAAAAAAAAAAAAAAAAAATCAGGGACGCAGCGACCCCGAGGCCACCACAAGCATCACAAACTTCTCCAACCCGCTGGAAGATTCCACCCTGCAGCTGGAAAAACTGGAATTCTGTTCTCCATGCAACCAGGTTTATGGCATGGATGCCAGGAGTTGAATTCCCACATTTCACCCCCTGCTCCCCAGCCCTGCCAGCCTCCCCTCCCGAGCTGCAGCTCCCATTCCAGCTGCCCACAAGGAATCCGAGCCACTGGAACAAAGTTAAGTCATGGAGCAACGGAGGAATTCAGGAAACCGACGGCCTGGCGAGGAAAAAAAAGGCTCAATTCATGGCTAAAACCAGCCCTGACACCTCCCCAGCCGCTGAGCTCGGCCTGGCTGCGAGTCCCAGGCACCCAACACATCCCGAGGTTTTTCCCAGAAGGAGGCAGCTGCTTCCTCCTTTGTTACAATGGACAAAAAAATTTAAAAAAATAAAAAAAACCCCAGCGCAACAGCTGGAAATTCCAGCCCCGAATGCCACTGGGGTTTGCTTTGTGCATAGTTTCTCTTCCCTGCATCCCAGTAACCCCCAGCTCCCCGGGATGGGTGCCAAGGGCAGGGAGAAGCCGCCACCCCTGGGCGAGAGGGAGCCGAGCAAAGGTCGCCAGAGGGGGATTTGTCACCGGGAGAAGCCCCCGCGATGTCCCCTGGGTGCCTCCCGCAGCGCTGGGGGAGAGGGAGCGGCTGGATCCGGATAGTTGTGAGGGATAAAGGGAATTTTAACTCTGGGAGAGGCAGGAAAAGCCTGGAGAGCTGGGGCAGGGCCCCTTTCCAGCTCGTTGTTAACTCCTCGCACACATTCCCGCAATCCCCGTCATCCCTGCTGGGGGAGAAACCCCCTGGCAGCCTGGGAACGGGAATGTCGGAGCAGAACAAGGAGAGAGGGATAAAAATAACCACAAGGACCGGGCAAAGCTCCTTCCTTGGCTTCCCTCGCGTCCAGCCCCGCTCGTGTCTGGGAGAGCCTGGCCCAGCTCGGAGCTCCTCATCCAGCGCCTCTGGAGCGCTGGGAATCGCGGAGAAGGGGGAGGACAGCCAGGCTGTCACCCAGGCGTCGCCAGGGTCCCTTGGGAAGCGCAGCTCTGGTGCAACAACCCCGCTGTTCTCGTCCTTTCCCAGCCCTTTCCCAGGCAGCAGCGGAGCCGGGACTCGCTCCTGCTCCTGTCCATGCAGGGGTGGGCGACACCCGCCAGGGCTCAGCCAGGGCACGGCGACAACAGCACGGGGCTGTGCCGGGAGGGTCCCCAGGATCATTCCCAAACGTTCCTCCCATCCTCTGCTGGTCCCCAGGATCATTCCCAAACGCTCATCCCATTCTGTGGAAGTCCCCACAGTCCCCAGGATCATTCCCAAAGGCTCATCCCATCCTCTGCTGGTCCCCACAGTCCCCAGGATAATTTCCAGATGTTCATCCCGTCCTCTACTGGTCCCCACAGTTTTCGGGATCATTCCCAAGGGCTCATCCCATCCTCTGCTGGTCCCGACAGTCCCCGGGATCATTCCCGAAGACTTGTCCCGTCCTCTGTTGGTCCCCACAATTTTCGGGATCATTCCCAAAGACTCATCCCATCCTCTCCTGGTCCCCACAATTTTCAGGATCATTCCCAAACTTTCATCCCGTGCTCTGCTGGTCCCCACAATTTTCGGGATCATTCCCAAGGGCTCATCCCATCCCCTGCTGGTCCCCACAGTCCCCAGGATCATTCCCAAAGGTTCATCCCATTCTCTGGAAGTCCCCACAGTCCCCAGGATCATTCCCAAAGACTTGTCCCGTCCTCTGCTGGTCCCCACAGTCCCCAGGATCATTCCCAAGGGCTCATCCCATCCTCTGCCGGTCCCTACAATTTTCGCGATAATTCCCAAAGGCTCATCCCATCCTCTGCTGGTCCCCAGGATCATTCCCAAAGACTCATCCCGGCCTCTGCTGGTCCCTACAGTCCCCAGGATCATTCCCAAAGGTCCATCCCATTCCCTGCTGGTCCCCACAGTCCCCAGGATCATTCCCAAAGACTTGTCCCATCCCCTGCTGGTCCCCACAGTCCCCAGGATCATTCCCAGATGTCCATCCCTTCCTCCGCTCCCTCCTCCCGCAGCAGCCCCCGTGGGAAGGCGGCCCTGGCCGGGCGCATTTCCCGCTGCTCCCTCGGTATCAGCAATTCCTCCTTCCCTGCGTGTCCCGACCCTTCCCAGCGCCGCTCCCGGCTCGGATCCCGCTGCCGCACGCTCTGGGAATGGCTGGACAGGGACAAAAGCGGATCCTGGCAGGAGCCGCTGCCAAAGCGCCGCCGGCCCGGACCCCACGCACGCCCCGCTCGCCCCCCCAAGCCGCCGCCTCGCCCCGTTCCGCTTCTCCCTCAGGCTGGGAAACGGCTCCGACGCCTCATTCCCTCCTCCCAGCCTCTTCCAAGGGCTCGGGAAACCTCCCACGGCTGCGCTTTGATCTCCTGGCGGGTGGAAGCGCTGATCCCGAACTCCCCCGGGAGCAGGGACAGAATTCCCGCAGGAAAGGGAGCTGCGCTTCCCGGGAGGAGCCTCTGGGATGTCCTGGGGGCCACAGGGGCAGGGCTGGGATCGCAGGATCCCAAATGCCAGAACTTCAGGATCTCCAGATCCCAGGTTCTCGGGATCACAGGATCTCAGAATCCCAAATCCCAGGACAGCAGGATCTCAGAATCTCAGAATCTCAGGATCTCAAAATCCCAGATCCCAGGATAGCAGGATCCCAGAATCTTAGAATTTCAGGGTCTCAGAATCCCAGATTCCAGGATAGCAAGATCCCAGAATCTCAAGATCTCAGAATCCCAGATCCCAGGATAGCAGGATCCCAGAATCTCAGGATCTCAGAATCCCAGATCCCAGGACAGCAGGATCCCAGAATCTCAGAATCTCAGAATTCCAGATCCCAGGATCCCAGAATCTCAGAATCTCAGGGTCTCAGAATCCCAGATCCCAGGATCCCAGAATCTCAGGATCTCCGGATCCCATATCCCAGGGAAGTTCCCAAGCCCTCACGTGCCGAGGGATGAATTCCCACGTTTCCCTTTGGAGCTGCCTTTCCCTAAACCTCTCCAGCCGGCGGGGCAGGGCAGGTTTGGGATGAGCCTCTTCCAAGTAACAAAAACTCTTTTTCCCAGGATCTGGGCGAACATCGCTTCCCGCTTGTTCCTCCCGGGACAAAGAGGGGGTTCAAAACTGGACCCCGCGGGGAGGGGGCTGCACCTCCCCGCCCACCTGGAAAACCGGGATTACACTCCCTGGGAATTTCAGTGCCACCCAGGCAGGAAAGAAAGGTTTTACCATCCACGTTTTGGGCAGAAAAGCAGCGACCCTGAAGCTGTGGGGCTGCTCGCTCCCACCCCGCTCCGGTTCCGTCCGAAATTCGCAGTTCCCACTCCGGCACGGGGGGATGGGAGCAGCCCCCAGAGCCCCCCAGAGCCCCCCAGAGCCCCCCAGAGCTCCCCCAAGCCCCCCGCTCAGCCCCAGGCAAAACGAGGTGTCCCGATGTCCCCGGAGGTTCCTGGTGGGCTTCTCCTCCTCCTCCTCTCAGCCTCTCCCTTTCCTCGCTTGTTTTCCCAAGGCTGGGGATGTTCCTGGGCACGGCCGGGGCTGTGCAGCCCCCTCTGCTCCCCCAGTTCCGCCTCCAGCGCCCCCAGTTTGGGCTCTGCAGCCCCCACAGCTCCCCCAGTTTGGCTGCAGTGCCGGAGGTGCTGGGGTTGGGGGTGCGGGGGGCACACCAAGGGCATCTCAGTGTCCCCAAAAAGCGCCTGGCAGCGCTGTCACACCCCCCTGCCTTCCGTGTGACCCCCCAGCCCCCAAATCCCCCCCTCCTCCACCCCACGGCGAGAGAAACTCCTGGAACCAGGCGGAGGGAGAGAACAAAGACTCCAGAGCGCTGCGGGACAGAAGAACCAAGAGTAGAGGGGGGAGAAGAGGAAGAGCAGATGTTTTTGGGGATGGGAGGGAGGCTGGAGAGGGCAGAGCACCGTGGTGTCCTGGCTGGGAGACTCAGGCGAGGTGAGAAGAACCTGGAGGGGGGAAACACCTGCCCAGAGCTTACCTGTGTGCACCTCTCCCTCCTCCTGCCTCCTAAAATCCCCAAGACAAGTTTCTCTCTGGCTTCTCTCTCCCTCCTCCTCCTCCTCCTTTCCCTCCTCCTCCTCCTCCTCCTCCTCCTCCTCCTCCCCGCTCCGCCACGAGCGAGCCCGACCGGGGCGCGGGGGTTTTGTTGCTGGGAGGGCTGGGAGCACTGGGAGGGCTGGGAGCACTGGGAGCACTGGGAGGGCTGGGAGCGAGGCACGGTGACAACAATCACGTCTTTCTCTGGCAGCAGGAGCGGCGGGCTCGGCGCACACGCGGCTCTGGCGCTCGGCAACAATTCCTCCTCCTCCTCCTCCTCCTCCTCCTCCTCTCGCTCCTGCTGCTGCTGCGGAGGCAGCTCCTTGTTTCAAAACAAAGATAATTAATCACGGAACAAGCCCAGCCCTCGCTGCCGGCTCCGCTTTGCCAGGAGCGGGCTGGAGTTTTCCAGAGGGTGGGTGTCCCCTGTCGCCACCCACAGGGACTCCCGGCTCGTCCCCACATCCCGATTTCCCTGCGGATGGAACTTGGGAAAATGGGGTGCGAGGGTTGGTTTGAGTGGTTGGAAAGCTGGGGATGAGGTTTAACTCAAATCCTGGTGGCACCACAGGGGTGACACGGTGGTGGCACGAGCTGAGTGTCGCTGCCAAGGGGATGCTGGGTTTTCCTGGCTGGAAAACAGCGAGACACCGAGGGGACATGGCCAGGAGGGCTCAGGGGGGACATTCCTGCTCCAAAAGGGAATTTTCTGTGCACGAGGGGCTCAGGGGAACACGGGACCGGCGTGTTCAGAGATCTGAGGGGTCCCGGGGGGCACAGCAGCCCCCGAGCTCTGGAAATCGTCATCCCAAACCCATCCTGATCCTGGAATCGGTGGGATGTGGGATCCAGGGGCCACAGCATCCCCTCAACTCTGGGAATCGCCCTCCCACAGCCATCAGATCCTGTAATTCCCGGGATTTGGAATCTAGGGGGGCACAGCATCCCCTCAACCCTGGGAATCGCCCTCCCAAACCCATCCTGATCCTGGAATTCCCGGGATGTTGAATTCCGGGGGGCACAGCATCCCCTCAACCCTGAGAATCGCCCTCCCAAACCCATCCTGATCCCCGAATTCCCGGGATTTGGGGTCCGGGGGTCTCCTCCCTCCCTCCCTCCCCACCATCCCCCTCTCTCCATCCGCAGCAGGACCGGGAAACCTGAGCTGCTCTGGCTCCTCGAAATCCCAATCCCGACCCTGCCAGGGGCTGCCAACATCTGGCAGCTGAAACCGGAGCTGTTCCCAAAATCCCCACTCTCTGCGCTCCCCGTTTTGCTTTAAATGTTTTTATTCCCAACACGGGGCTTTCCCTTTAACCCCAAACCCGGGATTGCTCCTTGCTGAGTGCCTGGATGGTCCCAAAATCCTGAAAATCCAGCAGGTAGATGGAGTGGGAGCCAGGAGAAGGCATCGAGGGGAGGAATTCCAGGCTGTTTAAACAAAAAATCCGAGATGGAGAGGGGAGCTTGCCAGCTGGAAAAGGACCAGGATCAATAGGGAAAGGAGATGCTGTTTGGAACGAGATGCTGCTGGAATTTGATGCTAATTCCTTTCAAAAATCCCCAAATCCACGGGGACATGTTCCATGGATTGTTTGGATTTTTTTTCCTGCTAATTTACTGCTCAGCCGGGCATGGAAATGGAGAAATGGAGGCAGGGAATGGGGCAGGCACATCCCAAACCTTTTCCATGCCCTGCCCGACCTCTGGAGCCTCCAAATTTGAGAGGCACCGACCCCTCCCAGCAGCTCCGGTGGTGACAGCGAGCGCTGCTCCAGCCAGGGGACTTTGTTTGTTGAATTTTCTCCCTGCAGGAATTCTTCCCCCGCCACGGCCAAGTTTTGGATTCACCTTCAAAGGCGCCCTTTTACATTTTTCAAACCTCGGACGTGGCTCCGGGCACCGCTTTTTCCGTGTCTGGAGCAAAATCCTGCCCTGTTTTTGTAGGGAAACGAGGAAATGAGGGGTGGCTGTGGTGTCCCCAACCTTGGGGACATCGCGGTTCTGGTGGCCATGCCCGTGGTTGATCTCATTTTCCTGATTTGTCCCGCGGGGATTTGGAACCGAACCCCTCTTGGGTCTGGCAGAAGTGGGAGAGAGAATTCGGGATGTGGAAATGCCAGGGACAGCGGGGACAGCCGGGAGGGACCAAGGACAGCACGGGGGACAGAGGGGGGGATGGGGAAATGAGGAATTTGGGATCCTGCTGGATCCCAGCGTGTCCCACCGGGAATGGGGAGGTGGCAGCACTGGTCACTCTGGCCATGGTCTGGTCACTCTGGACATGTTCTGGTCACTCTGGGCATTCCATGGTCACTCTGAGCATTCCATGGTCACTCTGGGCATGTTCTGGTCACTCTGGGCATTCCATGGTCACTCTGGGCATGTTCTGGTCACTCTGGCCATTCCGTGGTCACTCTGGGCATGTTCTGGTCACTCTGGCCATTCCCTGGTCACTCTGGGCATGTTCTGGTCACTCTGGCCATTCCATGGTCATTCCAGCCATTCCCTGGTCACTCTGGCCATGTTCTGGTCACTCTGGGCATGTTCTGGTCACTCTGGGCATTCACTGGTCACTCTGGGAATTCCCTGGTCACTCTGGGCATGTTCTGGTCACTCTTGGAATTCCATGGTCAGTCTGGGCATTCCCTGGTCACTCTGGGCATTCTCTGGTCACTCTGGGCATGTTCTGGTCGCTCTGGGCATTCCCTGGTCACTCTGGCCATGTTCTGGTCACTCTGGGCATTCCATGGTCAGTCTGGGCATTCCCTGGTCACTCTGGACATTCTCTGGACATTTCAACCATTCCCTGGTCACTCTGGCCATGTTCTGGCCATCCCAACCTGAGGAAAGCCAGACAAGAGGCAGCAGAGTTGAAGGGGAGGGTGGGAGCAGAGAATTCCCATCATGACCTGTGACTGCATCGTTCCGGCTGGGAAACAGAGAGAGCCTTCATCCCTCCATCCTCTTCATCCCCTCCATCTTCATCCCCTCCATCCATTCCAGACCCCTCACAGGTCACAGTGCCAGTGGTTCCTCTCAGGTGTGGCAGCCCCTTCCCCTGGAACTGATTTTCATGGATTTCCTGCATGGATAAACTACTGGGAACACCACAGGACACCAGGAATTGTCAATCCCAGTTCTGGGGGACACCAGGAATTGTCAATCCTTGTTCTAGGGACACCAGGAATTGTCAATCCCAGTTCTGGACACACCAGGAATTGTCAATCCCAGTTCTGGACACACCAGGAATTGTCAATCCCAGTCCTGGACACACCAGGAATTGTCAATCCCAGTCCTGGACACACCAGGAATTGTCAATCTCAGTTCTGGAGACACCAGGAGTTCTCAATCCCAGCCCCAGGAGATTCAGGAAAGGGAATTTCCCAGAGAAAAGGGCTCTCCCCAAAGCAGGCTCACCCTCCCCACATCCCAGCCTGGATTTCTCAGGAATACTGATAAATAAAAACGTTGATTTGGCCCCAGGGCGATGATTCCTGGTGTTATCCCCGTCCCAAGCCCAGTATCCACAAACCCACAAACCCAGGGAATTTCTGCATCTTTCTGAGTGCCAGATCTTCAAAATTCCCTTTTGGAGAGCTAAAAAAACCTGAATTTCAGAAAGGCAAAGAATAAAAATTAAAAAAAAAAAAATTAAAAAGGAGGAAAAACCGGGAAATGTCAAATTCGGGGAGTTTGGCAGCAAAACCCATGGGAAGGGAAGGCAGGGCAGGGACAAGGAGAGTGCAGGGATGCCCCAAAAGGATTTCTGGCACTTTGGGATGGCCCCATTCCCTCGGGATGCTGCAGGAAGGGGCAGTGCCGCCCTTCCCGGGCGGTGCCAGGCTGGAAAATCCCGCTCAGCTTCCCCCAAAGCTCCTGCCCTGCCCTGCCCCGGCAGCCCCCGCACGCCAGAACCGCATCCAGAGGGGCCGGGACGGCGTCACCGGGAGCGCTGGAGAAGCTCTTGGCTCCGGGAAAAGCGCTGGAGTTGGGAATGAGCGAAGGGGAAAAGAATTCCGGGATGTAACGCGCGGAGCGCGACTCACCAGGCGGGGATGGGGCCGTGGGGAGGGGGAGAGATCCCTGTTCCACATTTGTGTCCCTAAATCATCGGGGATGGGTGTGGGGAGGGGGAGAGATCCCTGTTCCACATTTCTGTCCCTAAAAGAGTGGGAATGGGATGTGGAGAGGGGGAGAGATCCCTGTTCCCACATTTCTGTCCCTAAAACATCGGGAATGGGGTGTGGGGAGGGAGAGCAGATCCCTGTTCCCACATTTCTGTCTCTAAATCATCGGGAATGGGGTGTGGGGAGAGAGAACAGATCCCTGTTCCCACAGTTCTGTCCCTAAATCATTGAGAATGGGGTGTGGGGAGGGGAGCAGATCCCTGTTCCCACCTTTCCATCCCTAAATCATTGAGAATGGGGTGTGGGGAGGGGAGCAGATCCCTGTTCCCACCTTTCCATCCCTAAATCATCGGGAATGGGTGTGGGGAGGGGAACAAATCCCTGTTCCCACATTTCTGTCCCTAAATCATCGGGAATGGGTGTGGGGAGGGGAACAGATCCCTGTTCACACATTTCTGTCCCTAAAAGAGTGGGAATGGGGTGTGGGAGGGGGAGCAGATCCCTGTTCCCACATTTCTGTCCCTAAAACCCACGGGACTGGGGTGTGGGAGGTGCTGGAGCAAAGCTGGTCTGGCCCCAAGCGGATTTCAGGGTTCCCAAATATCCATCCCTGCTTCCCTGGCCTCTCTGTGCACCCCCGAGCATCCCAGAGCATGGAACAGGATCCCAGAGCCAGGAACAGGATCCCAGAGCATGGAACAGGATCCCACATCCAGGAACAGGATCCCAGATCCAGGAACAGGATTCCTGAAGCAGGAACAGGACCCCAGAACCTGGATCAGAATTCTTGAGCCTGGAACAGGATCTCAGATCCAGAACAAGATCCCAGAGCCTGGAGCAGGATCCCAGAGCCTGGATCAGAATTCCTGATCCTGATTCCAGGATCCCTGAGGATCAGGACGTGCAGGTTCCCAGCACAGCTGGCTGAAGGCCGGGCCAGGCTGCTCAGAACAAGCTCTGCTCACTTCCAAGAGGGAAAAGCAGCCAAAGGAGCTGATCCCAGTCCAGGCCAGGTGATTGAAGGAAAAAGGGAAAAGCAGGAATAGCCCTGGATGGAGCTCAGCTGCTGCTCTGGGAGCTAAATCCAAGGAGAAAAATCCCGGGAGAAGAGGCTGGGAGTGCAGGGACAGGGCTGGGAATGGGAATGGGGATGGGAATGGGAATCGGAATGGGAATGGGAATGAGAAGGGAAAGGTTTGGGAGTGATGGGAAAGGTGAAGGGTTTGGGAATGGGGGGAAGAGGTTTGGAATGCAAAGGATTTGGGAATGGGAAGGGGAATGGGAAGATTTAGCAATGAGGGAAAGGGGTTTGGAGTGGAAGAGAAGGGTTTGGGATTGGGGGCAGGATTTGGGAATGGAGAGGGAAGGGAGAGTTTGGAATGGAAGAGTTTGGGATTGGGGGCAGGGTTTGGGATGGAAAAGCCGGGCTCACACCCCCACACCCCCCAGCCTGAGCCCTGGCTCCCATCCCATTCCCCCATGAACCCCAAACTCTCCCTGAACCCCTCAAATGCTCCCTGCAGCCCCCCAAACCTTCCTGAGCCCCAGTGATCCCTGAACCCCAAACTCTCCCTGAGCCCTCGAACCCCACTGAACTCCAAGCCCTTCTTGAACCCCAAACCCTTCCTGAGATCCCCCAAACTCCCCCAAACCCCAAAACCTTCCTGAGCTCCTGGTAGCCCCAAAATCCTCCTTGAACTCCCTGCACCCAAACCCTTCCTGAACTCCAAATCCCCCTGAACCTCAAACCGTTTCTGAGATTCCTCAAACTCCCCCAAACCCCAAAAATCTCCGTGAGCTCCCTGTATCCCCAAACCCTATTCTGAACCCCAAATCTCCCCTGAACCCCAAACCCTCCCTGAACCCCAGATGCTCCCTGAATCCCAAATCCCCCCTGAATCCCAAACCCTTCCTGAGATCCCCCAAACCCTCCCTGAATCCCAAACCCTCCCTGAACCCCAAATCCTCCCTGAACCCTCCATGCATCCCAAACCCTCCCTGAATCCCAAACCCTCCCTGCACCCCAAACCCTCCCTGAATCCTAAACCCCCCCTGCACCCCAAACCCTCCCTGAATCCTAAATCCCCCCTGCACCCCAAACCCTCCCTGAACCCCAGATGCTCCCTGAACCCCAAATCTCTCCTGAGTCCCAAACCATTCCTGAGATCCCTCAAACCCTCCCTGCACCCCAAACCCTCCCTGCACCCCAAACCCTCCCTGCACCCCAAACTCTCCCTGTACCCCAAACCCTCCGTGCCCCCCCACCCTGTCCCATCCCCGTCCCCCTCCCGCCGCCCCCGTGGCCGCTGGAAGCGCAGGGAGGGATCCGGGCCTCGGCAAACCTCGCATTTCTGGCGGATTAAATCATCCCACTCACAGCTCCCAGCGACACCAGCCCACAGCCCCGAGGTTCTTCCAGATTTTATCCCTGCAGAGCCCAGCAGCTGCTCCGGGGCTTCTGGAGAGGGGACAGGGATGGGATGGGACAGGGATGGGGACAGGGACATCAACTCGAGGTCATCACACTGGGGCTCTTCCCTGGGGTCATTCCTTGCTGAGGATCTTTCCTTCACCTGGGATCCTTCCCTTGTGATCCTGCACTGGGATCTTTCCTTTCCCAGAGATCCTTCCTTGCTTAGGATCCTTTCCTTGACATTCTTCCTTTCATTGGGATCTTTCCTTCCTTCCTTCCTTCCTTCCTTCCTTCCTTCCTGGAATCCTTCCTTCCTTCCTTTCTTTTCCTTCATTCTGGATCCTTCCCTTGGAGTTCCCTTCCTTGATTGGGACCCTTCCTTTCCCTGGGATCCTTTCCTGGGGATCTTTCCTTCCTTGGGATCATTCCTTGCTTGGGATCCTTTTCTTGGGATTCTTCCTTCCCTGGGATCCTTCCCTGGAATCCTTTCCCTGGGATCTTTCATTTCCTTAGGATCATTTCCTGTGGATCATTCCCTGCTTGGGATCATTCCCTTGGGATTCTTTCCTTGGAATCCTTTCCTTGGGATCTTTCCTTCCCTTAGTATCCTTTCCTTCTCTTGGGATCATTTCTTCCCTTGGAATTCCCTTTTTTTCAGCTCCAGGCTTTGCCTGAAAATGGGGCAGCAATAAATTCAACCATTCCAGAGGGAAAGAGGCACCAAATTCCTCCTGGGTGGAATTTCGGCACCTCCTGTGTGGGAGCTGGGAAATTCGGGAATCACCACCCACAAAGTGGGGGAAAAACCCCACAAAATTCCATTTATTCAGCTCCAGGTTTTGTTCTAAAATGGGGCAGTACCTTCTAGGGGACAGAATTTGGCCAAATATCCCCAAATCCTTCAGCTCCCACCCCGGGGAATTGAGTGCTGTGGATGAAACCTCATCCCTAAAAATTCCAGTGAAACCTCATCCCTAAAAATTCCAGCGATATCTCATCCCTAAAAACAGCCTCCATTTCCCACCAAGGCCTTTGCTGAAGGTAAAAATAGGATGAAAATATTTTGATTGTATTTCTTTTTTTAAAAAGCCCTAAAGTCTGTTTCCTTCAGCTCCAAAAGGAGATTTTTCCAAAGATTGTTTTCCTTTGTTTTTGTATCATTTTGGAGCAGGAAAAAAAAAAAAAAAAAGTAGAATTTGGGAATTTTCCAGCGAAAATAAAACCCCGGGGCTTGTCCAGCTCTGCTGTTCTGACTCTGCTTTTCCAGGGATTATCTGGGAATGCTGAAGGCGGGACATGGAGCCTGCAGGGATGGGGATTTTGGGATGGGGATTTTGGGATGAGGATTTTGGGATGGGGATTTTGGGATGGCTGAGCTGGAAATCACAGCTGGGAGTTAAAAATCCCACCTTGGTCCAAATCTCTGCATCCCTGTGTCCCTGCATCCCCACATCCCTGCAACCTCACATCCCTGCATTCCTGTATCCATGCATCTCTGCATCCCTGCATCTCTGAATCCTCATATCCCCATATCCTTGCATCCCCATATCCCTGCATTCCTGCATTCCTGCATCCCTGCATTGGGATGCATCCTGATCCCTGCATCCGTGTCCCTGCATCCCCATATCCCTGCATCTCTGAATCCCCGCATGCCTGGATCTCTGTATCCCCACATTCCCACATCCCTGCATTCCTGCATCCCTGCATGCCTTAATCCTCCCATTCCTGCTTTCCTGCATTCCTGCATCCTCTCATTCCTACATCCCTGCATTCCTGAATCCCCCATCTCTGCATCCCTGCACCCCACATCCCCACATTCCCTGTATCCCCACACCCACACACCCCCATAACCCCACAACCCCACATCCCTGTATCTCTGTATCCCTGTATTCCCACATCCCTGTATCCCTGTATTCCTGTATTTCCACACCCATGCCCCTGTATTCCTGTGTTCCCACATCCTCACACTTCCTCACAATTCCCCACATCCCCACACCCCCACATTCCCTGTATCCCTGTATCCCTGTATTTCTGTGTCCCTGTATCCCTGTATCCCTGTATCCCTGTGTCCCTGTATTCCCACATCCCTGTATCCCTGTATTTCTGTATTCCTGTGTCCCTGTACCCCTGTATCCCTGTATTCCTGTATCCCTGTATCCCTGTATTCCCACATCCCTGTATCCCTGTATTTCTGTGTCACTGTATCCCTGTATCCCTGTATCCCTGTATTCCTGTATCCCTGAATTCCCATATCCCTGTATTCCTGTATTCTGTATCCCTGTATCCCTGTATCCCTGTATCCATGTGTCCCTGTATCCCTGAATTCCCATATCCCTGTATCCCTGTATTCTGTATCCCTGTATTCCTGTATCCCTGTATTCTGTATTCCTGTATTCCTGTATTCCCACATCCCCACACCCTCACATCCCTGTATCCCTGTATCCCTCTATCCCTGTATCCCTGTGTTCCCACACCCCTGTATCCCTGTATCCCCACATTCCCACATCCCTGTATCCCTGTATCCCCACATCCCTGTATTTCCACATCCCTTTATCCCTGTATCACTGTATTTCCACACCCCTGTATCCCTGTATCCCTGTATCCCTGTATTCTGTATCCCTGTATCCCTGTATCCCTGTACCCCCACATCCCCACACCCTCACATCCCTGTATCCCTGTATTCCCACACCCCTGTGTCCCTGTATCCCCACATCCCTGTATCCCTGTATCCCTGTATTTCTGTACTCCCACACCCCTGTATCCGTGTACTCCCATGCATTCCCACACCCCCGTACCCCTCACCCCCTCCTCCCCGCCTCCCTGCGGCACACCGCGGCTCCGGGGTTAAGCCCGGCTCGCGGAGGCGCGGCTGCCTCAGAGCCTGGCTCAGAGCCCGGCCCAGCCGCCGGAGCTGAGTAATGGCTCAGCCGCTGTCTCCGCAGAGGTCACCGCGCTCCTCCCGCTCCTCCCGCTCCTCACGCGGCTCCTTCCCACTCTCCCAGCCCGGACCCTCCTCTCCCCGCTCTTCTCAGCATCCTTGGTATCAGTGACTTCAATTAATTTAATTATTTCCCTTCATTACGTCTGCTCCTGCCGGCCCCACCGATCCCAGCTCCCATCCCAAGGGCCTGGAGCCTCCACAATCCTCCTTCCCTTCCCTTCCCTTCCCTTCCCTTCCCTTCCCTTCCCTTCCCTTCCCTTCCCTTCCCTTCCCTTCCCTTCCCTTCCCTTCCCTTCCCTTCCCTTCCCTTCCCTTCCCTTCCCTTCCCTTCCCTTCCCTTCCCTTCCCTTCCCTTCCCTTCCCTTCCCTTCCCTTCCCTTCCCTTCCCTTCCCTTCCCTTCCCTTCCCTTCCCTTCCCAGCACATCCAACACTCCCTGCTCAGCATTCCCAAAGGAAAAAAAAATGGATTTATCCCCACAAAGCTTGGAATCCCCGAGTCCTGCACCCTTGGCACGCAGGCAGGTGTCAGGGTTTGGGTTGTTGTGTCAGGGGTTGGGTTGTTGTTTCAGGATTTGGGTTGTGCCAGGGTTTGGGTTGTTGTTTCAGGATTTGGGTTGTGCCAGGGTTTGGGTTGTTGTGTCAGGTTTTAGGGTTGTTGTGTCAGGGTTAGGGTTGTTTTTTTACAGGGTTGGAGCTGTTGTTTCAGGGTTTGGGTTGTTGTTTCCTAGTTGGGGTTGTTGTGCCAGGATTTGGGTTGTGCCACGATCAAGGTTATTGTGCCAGGTTTAGGGTTTTTGTGTCAGGGTTGGGGTTGTTGTTTCAGGGTTTGGGTTGTTGTTTCAGGGTTGTGGTTGTTGTTTCAGGATTGGGATTGTGTCAGGATTGGGGCTGTTGTTTCAGGGTTAGGGCTGTTGTTTCAGGGTTTGGGTTGTGTCAGGATCAGGGTTATTGTGTCAGGGTTTGGGTTGTTGTGGCAGGGTTTGGGTTGTACCAGGGTTAGGGTTGTTGTTTCAGGGTTTGAGTTGTGTCAGGATTGGGGTTGTTGTGCCAGGATTGTGGCTGTTGTTTCAGGGTTGGGGTTGTTTTTTTCAGGGTAGGAGTTGTTGTTCCAGGGTTTGAGTTGTTGTTTCATGGTTGGGGTTGTTGTGGCAGGGTTTGGGTTGTTGTGTCAGGATTGGGGTTGTTGTGTCAGGGTTTGGGTTGTGTCAGGTTTAGGGCTGTTGTTTCAGGGTTGGGGTGGTTGTTTCAGGTTTGGGTTGTTGTATCAGTGTTGGGGTTGTTGTTTCAGGGTTGAGGTTCTGCCAGGATTGGAGCTGATGTTTCAGGGTTGGGGTTGTTGTTTCAGGGTTTGGGTTGTTGTTTCAGGACTGAGACTGTGTCAGGATTGGGGTTGTTGTGCCAGGTTTAGGGTTTTTGTGTCAGGGTTGGAGTTGTTGTTTCAGGGTTGGGGTTGTTGTTTCACGATTGGGGTTGTTGTGCAGGGTTGTTGTTGTTATGCCAGGGTGTCCCCAGAGGTGACAATCAGGGACCAGGGTAATTAATCACAGCAAAACCAGCATTTAAAGCCCTTCATCTCTGAGGAACCAGCGCTCCCAGGCTGAATTCCCAGGTTTTATTCCCACATTGCACTCCCAGGTTCCTGTGAGGCACCGGGGCAGCCGCAGCGACTTCACTGCCTTTAATCAAATCCCTTCGTTAGGTTGTTTAATTAGCAAGGGAGCTCTGGGAGCAGCTCCCTGAAGGAATTTGTGGCAGAGCCATTAAGGCCCAATTAATTTAACTTTAATCTTCTGGAACTGACTTAAACCTTCCCCATTTCCCCCTTTCAATCTTCCCTGCTGTCCCTGGTGACCCTCGGCCACCCCACACCTGGGGACACTTCCTGGAAGTGTCCAAAGGGTTGGGGGGAATCCAGGAGCACCCCAGCATCCCCCCAGCCCAATTCCAGGGAATTCCTGCATCTGATCCTGCAGGAGCTGGGGAGGGAAGTGCTGAGCCCCTCAGGGTCTGTGGGGCACAGCACAATGATGAAAGGAGGGAAGGGAAAAAACCCTTATCCCAAAAAACCCCAAATTAATTGAGGTTTTCCCAGCAGGGAGCAGCCTCCAGACCCCACCAGAATCCCAGCTGTTGAATTCCATGATTTTTATGGATTATTTCCCACCCCTTTCTACCCCAGGACAGCGACAACAACCCAGGAGTGGGGACTGTGACCCCCCCTGCAGCCCCCATGGCCCCGGGGCCGGGCTGGGAGCCCAGGGAACATTTTTATCCCGGGAATTGCAATCCCAGCTGGCACCTGCAGGGATGGCCAGGCTGCAGCCAGAGCCCGAGCTCAGCTCGAGGGGTTTGGGCAGAGCTCAACCCTCCCCGAGCCACAGGCACTGCCAAAATCCTTGGAAAAACTTGGGTTAGAGCTGACAGAACCCCTTCCCCAAAAAATGGGGGATTTCTCGCAGCTCTGTTGCTGTTCCAGATTTGCTTCTCATTTTCTGAACCTCTGGACCTTTGGGCTTCCTGTGGATTTTTCTAACCCCTCTGTCCTCTCTGGAATTTGCAAATCCTCCCAGCCCGGCATCCTTGGAGGGTTTTCTGTTATTTCCTCCCTGGTTCCCCAAGCCCAGTAAACAGCTGGTCCTGCTCTGGCCACCTCCAGACCTGCACTTTCCATTTTCCCGGGATTTCAGAAAATCCTCGGATGGGGACACAAAGATTTCCACAGCAAATCCCAGCCCACGGATCCCTGGCATGGCTAAAAACCCTTCAGGCAAGACTCAAATCTCACCCGGAGCCTCTCCCTGCAGTCCCAGGGGTCCCCAAACCTGGGGTGAAAACCTTCCCTGGGTCATCACCACTTCCCCCAGGTTTGGAATTCGGCTGGAATTTCTGGCTGAAGGTGCAAATTCCCATCCCAAAGGAGTTTGGGGAAGCCAAATTTGGCTTTCCCTCAGGTGCTGCTCATCCCAGAGATGAGAATTCCGGGCTCAGGGGTTTGAGGTGCCTTTCCTCGGATGTTCCAAACCTCAGGCACGTCTCCATTCCCAGCTCCCTGCATCCCCCATCCCTCAGGAATTCCCTCAGGAAATCCCTCAGGCTCCAAGGGACCTTGGCCAGGTGTCAGTGCCCAAGGGACAATCCTGGCTCTGTCCCCTCACCTCATCCCGTCCCCAGGAGCTGGGATCAGAAGGAATTTCCTGGATGCTCTTTCCCCATCCTACTGTTTTCCCTGGGAGCTGCAGCCTCAGAGCCCTGCCAGCCCTTCCACCCCAACATTTCATCCCAAATCCATCGCTCCAGGCTGGAAAAGGAACATTGTCCTGCTTCCCTCGGGGAAACTCAACTCATCCTTCAACTCTGCACAATCCCTTTGACTGAGGGAGAAGCGGAGCTGCCAATCCCATCAAATCACATCAGGATTCCCAGCTCTGCTGGCCTCCAGCCGTGCCCATCCCGTGTTTTCCAGAGGCTGGAGCAGATCCAGAGCAAAACTCGGGAGCCTCAGCACCCCCTGCTGCAGAGGCACCATCCCAAAATCTGCTCCAACGCAGAAATGTCAAATTGCAGCGGGGCCAGAAAGCGAATTAACCCCAAAACGGGGAGGGCACAAAGCCCTGGGGCTGGGCTGGAACTGGGCGGGAGGGGACAACCCTGCTGGTGTCACCTGTGGCGTTTGGGGACAGGGACGGAGGGCAGGGTGGGGATGGAGGAGCGCAGGGACCTTCACAGGGGCAATCCCGCAGGTGACACAGCCCGTGGGGCCACCAGGGTCAGTGGGAGGGGGGTGCTGAGCGCCCAGCCAGCCCTGGAGCCAGCCCAGCCCGGGCTGGACCGGGATAAACACCCGGTTCTGGGGATGAACACCCGGTTCTGGGGATAAAAACCCGGTTCTGGGGTGAACAAACACCCGGTTCTGGGGTTGAACGAATACCCGGTTCTGGGGGTGAACACCTGGTTCTTGGATAAACATCTGGTTCTGTGGATGAACACCCGGTTCTGGGATAAACACCCGGTTCTAAGGATGAACAAACACTCAGTTCTGGGGGTGAACAAACACCCGGTTCTGGGGGTGAACACCCTGTTCCCGGGACAACAGCGGGGCCCGGTTTCTGTCCAGGCTGTCCTGGAGCCGCCGCTGCCCCGACACCGCTTCCCTCCCTCCCTCCTTCCCTCCCTCCCTCCCTCCCTCCCTCGCTTTCCCGTGACGGCTCCACTGAAAGAATCTGGAAAGCTCCCGGGAGCCGCGGCTCCGCCGTTCCCAAATGTCAGGTGGAGGTGGAGGCGCAGGAAGTGTTTTCATCCCCGAAGCATCCGCGCCGCCGCTCCAGATGCTCCGGGAGCTGCTCCCGCGGCCTCCCAGGATCGATCCCTCCTGCCTGGGGGTGCTCCAGGCCCTTCCCCGCAGCCCCCAGAGCGGGGAAAGGGATGGAGCAGCTGGGAAAGCATCGCTGGTTCCTGTTCCTTGTAAAACCACCCAAGGCTGCCCGGAGCAAGGAAGGATCTGGGAGGGAAGGGGAGGCACCAGCAGCCTGGAGGGATGGAAATCTGCATCCATGTCCCTAAGAAAAGGATCCAGCATGCCCTGGAGGGGTAGCAGAGGGCAGGGGAGAAGGTAGCAGGTGCCCCCGGGTTGTTTTCCAGCACTGGAGCTGGAAGAGTCTTGTTTTTCTCAGCTCTAATAGGAAATCAAAACACAGGGAATGAGCAGAGAGCGGGACACAGGCCTGGAAAAAAGCGGAGCCAGAGTCCGGCTGTGTCGCGCCAGCAGCGCCGGCGCTGCCAGGAGACGGAGCCTGCACGGCCACGGTGCCCTGAGCCAGGCCCAGATCCCAACAGCAAAATCCCAAACATCTCCAGAGGGATCCACTGCCCAAACTGACCCTGTGATACCCTTGGGGGGCGGCTGGGGGGAGATGGAGAGAGGGATGGATGGATGGATGGATGGATGATGGATGGATGGATGGATGGATGATGGATGGATGATGGATGGATGGATGATGGATGATGGATGGATGGATGGATGATGGATGATGGATGGATGGATGATGGATGGATGATGGATGGATGGATTATGGATGGATGGATGGATGATGGATGGATGATGGATGGATGGATGATGGATGGATGGATGGATGGATGGATGATGGATGGATGGATGGATGGATGATGGATGGATGATGGATGGATGGATGATGGATGATTGATGGATGGATGGATGGATGGATGGATGATGGATGGATGGATGGATGATGGATGATGGATGATGGATGGATGATGGATGGATGGATGGATGATGGATGGATGGATGGATGATGGATGATGGATGGATGGATGGATGGATGGATGATGGATGATGGATGATGGATGGATGATGGATGGATGGATGGATGGATGATGGATGATGGATGGATGGATGGATGGATGGATGAAGGATGATGGTTCTGTGGTTTCCTGCAGGGTTGGGAATGACCATGGACACAGGGAAGGAAGGTTGGACATGTCCAAGTCCTGCTGGGGCAGGAATCAAACTCCTCCCAGAGCTGTGGAATCCAGGGGAGGTTTCCATGATCCAGCCCCATCCTGGCTGTCCCTGGGAGCTGCCCCCGGGCTCCAGACACTGGAATCTCAGCCTGGAATTCCCTAAAACCTGGCCTGTGTTATTCCTGTGCCCATTCCTGCATTCCTGCATCCACTCTGGAGCTCCTGCAGCTCGGAGAGAGGAGAAAGCCTTTGCAGGTTCTCCTCAGAGCCGACCTGCTGGGATTTCTGGAGCTGCAGAGCTCCCAGACAGTCTCACTCGGGAGTTTAATTGGGAAGGTCGGGAAGAGAGCCCAGGGGAGGGGGGAAAGGCTGGATAAGAGCTGGAATCAGGGATTTGGGCTTTTGGGTTGTCCCGGTGGTGCTCCAGCGTGCAAACCCCCCGGGATCATGTTCGGGAAAAGCTGGGAGAAGCAGGGCAGGAAGGGAAAGCTGGCAGGAGATCCCAAACCGTTTTTCCCCACAAAAAGCTCCTTGAGCCGCGCGCGAGCGGCCGCGGCCAAGGGCAACATTTGCGCCTCTGGAGCTGCAGGAAACGCGGAGATTTTCCAGCACATTCCCTGCCCCGCTCGGGGGGGAGAGGCAGCGCCCGGGGAGGCTCCGGGGGCTGCTGGGACCGGGAAAAGCTTTCCCTGGATCAGGGGGAGCAGTGCCAGCTCCGAAAGCCGCCCCACAGCCCTTCCTGGTGACCTCGGAGGGGTTTTCCAAGAGAAACCATCCTGGGATTCTCTCTCAAGTCCAAAATCCCGCGGGACATCCGTGGGGGTCCCCACCCTGGTGTCCCCTACAAGGAGAGCGTGGATTTGCTTCCCAAATCCTGCAGAGCTCCGGCAGAGCTGGAATTGGGGTGCCCAGGGGGTCTCCTGGCACCCAGGGGGGCTGAGCTGGGGTGGGGGGACAGGGGGGCCCCCCATGCTCGGGCCACGTCACTGCTCGGCTGCTTCCTGCCCGAGGGGACCCGTAATTAATACCAGACCTCGTTAGGCTGCTCGCTAATTAACCCCGAGCCTCTGTGGTTTCCCTGCCAGCACGGCAGCGATTCCCTCATGGATTTGGGGGGCAGAGCCGAGGAAATTTGGGGAAACCCCCCCAAGGAGTGAGAGGAGCCCCCCCAGGATCATCCCTGGCACCATCCAGGGGTGAAACTTTTATGGGGTCCAAAAAGAAGGAAAAATCCTTCCCAGCCCTCCCGAGTGACAGAGGGAGGAGGATCCAAAAATCCTGCCGGGATTTTGGGGGGGTGATTCCCCTAAATCCAACACCTGGGGGCCGGTGTTTGCTCCCTGTTCAACACAGGATAGAAACATTTCCCCAGGATCTCCCAGCCGCGGCTGGGAAAGGTCGGGAAAAGCAAAATTATTTCCCAGAGGAAATACTCAGGGGGAGAGAGGATCCTTCGGGGGTTTCCTCCGGCAGTTCCACAGCAAAAAGAGAATTTTCCCCTTTTTAAAAGGGAATGACCGGGGCGCTGTGCTGGAATATCCCGGGGCTGGGATGCTCCTGGAGCATCGCCGGGAGCCGCTGGCATCATCCCCACCCATCCCCATCCCTCCGCAGCCCCCGGGGGCGTTCCGTGAGAGGATTCATGAAATCCTCCAGCCGGCGCTCAGCGCGGGGCTGGGTGTGATGGTGAATTATTCATCCCTCCAATAACGCGGCTGATTTATTAATGAAAAGGTCAGACTCGCTGGAAGCGGAGAATTGTTGGAAAAGCGCTTTGGGATTGGGAGGATTCGCTGCTGGAGCGGGGATGGGGATGAGGCGGTGGGAGCCGGGATGTTCCTTGCAGAATCACGGCCGAGCTGCACGTTCCCGCTGGAAAAATGGGAATATCGGAGCAGGGAGAGAGAGAGGGAGGAGAGAGAGGAGCGGCGGAGCTGCCGGGAGGAGGCAGGAGAACCTGGGGAGCCGAGCAGACCCAGAGCTTCCACATCAGCAGGGCAGCGATCCCTCCCCGCGGCTCCCTCCCCAAAATTCCATCGGGAATTCAGGAAATCCCGGCAGCATGAGCGGTGTTCCCTGAGGTTGTTCCTTGGGGGGGTCGCAGCCCACCCAGAGCTGAGCCCCGTGTTTGGGTTGGCCCCATTGGGGCACCCCCGTCCCTTCCCTTGGCTTTCCAGGGGGACTAAAGCAGCGGGGTGGCCTTTCCTGGGAATTCGAGGAACATTTCCAGATTTTTCACACCCCGGGGTTGTCCTGTGGCTCTGACACGAGGCTGTGACAGCGGAGGGACAGAAATGAGAGGGCAGGAATCCCAAATGTGGGTTCCTGAGTTCCCGGGACAGCAAAGGGAGGGCATGAAGAATCCCAAATCTGGATTCAACCTGTCCTGAATTCCCGGGACAGCAAAGGGAACGCTCAGAACATCCCAAATCCGGGTTCTTCAATTCCCGAGACAGAAAAGGGAGGGCATGGAGAATCCCAAATCTGGGTTCCTGAATTCCTGGCACAGCAAAGGGAGTGCACAGAGCATCCCAAAGCTGAGTTCAGCCCTTCCTGAATTCCCGGGACAGCAAAGGGAGGGAGAGAATCCCAAATCTGGGTTCCTGAATTCCCAGGACAGCAAAGGGAGTGCACAGAGAATCCCAAATCTGGGTTCCTGAATTCCCGGGACAGAAAAGAGAGGGCACAGAGCATCTCAAATCTGGGTTCCTGAATTCCCGGGACAGCAAAGGGAGCGCTCAGAACATCCCAAATCCAGAC
Source organism: Catharus ustulatus (assembly GCF_009819885.2). Classification (NCBI taxonomy): domain Eukaryota; kingdom Metazoa; phylum Chordata; class Aves; order Passeriformes; family Turdidae; genus Catharus; species Catharus ustulatus. The sequence goes on from NC_046245.1 coordinate 2,819,087, forward strand.
CCATGGCCCCATTTCAGCCCTTCCCGCATTCCCGGCACAGCTGGGGCCGCGTGTCTGGCTCGGAGGGTTCCCTCCGGCTTTGAAGGGAGAGATAAAACCGAGCCCGGGAGCCAGGGAAAGGCTCCCGGACACAATGTGCTGCATTGTGCAATTCCAGAGGGGAGGATGGAGAGGGGGAAAGGGGGGAGACACCCCCGGGGGCGCTCTGGGGGCTGGGATGGAGCCGAGGCACAAACCCCGAGCAGGTGGAGGGGTCAGGGCCGCGTTGTTGCAGCTGTTTTTTTGGGGGAAAAGGGCTTTTCCAGATGTTTCTGGGGTTTACTGTGGATTCCGGCGTGAAGCCAGGAAGGAGAAGGAGCTGAGAATGGGGAATGGGGATGAGGATGGGGATGGGAATGGAAATGGGAATGGGAATGGGAATGGAAATGGGGATGGGAATGGGAATGGGAATGGGGATGGGGATGGGGATGGGAATGGGGAAAGGGAATGGGGATGGGGCCAGGATGAGGAGTTGAGCTCTGCCCTCCTCTGCCTGCAGAGCCCTGGGATGTCCCGCTGGGATGACCCCACCCGTGACAGGGACAGTGCCCCGGGCAGTGCCAAACTCGGACTGGCCTGGCCACTGCCCCATCACCCCCTCCTCCACCTCCTCAGATCTCTCTTTTCGACTCGGCCTGTGGAGCCCTGGACACCCCAGAGCTGTGCCCACGGTGCCACCCCCTCCCAGCCCCCCAAACTCCCGGAGCTGGAGATGCTGGGAGCAGCTCAGCCGGCAGCGGGGGTTGTTTTTTTCCCCCCCGGCAGCAGCCGAGAGATTTCCAAGCATCCGCATCCAGAGCTGTCGGGAAGGAGCCGCTTTGATCATCGCTAATTATTGCTCAGGGGCTGACAGCCCCCGCCCGAGCGCTGCGGCACCCGGGCCGCCCCCAGCCCGGCTGCGGCTGCCCACGGACCCCAAACCCAGCCTGTCCCAGCTCCATGGGGCCGGGGGAATGATCCCATAAATGCCAGAGTGCACCCTCAGCCCAGACCCCAAATCCAGCCTGTCCCAGCTCCGTGGGGCCCTGGAAATGATCCCATAAATGCCAGAGTCCACCCTCATCCTGGCTACAGCTGCCCACGGACCCCAAATCCAGCCTGTCCCAGCTCCGTGGGGCTGAGAGAATGATCTCATAAATCCCAGAGCTCACCCTTAGCCCGGACCCCAAATCCAGCCTGTCCCAGCTCCATGGGGCTGAGGAAATGATCCCATAAATCCCAGAGTGCACCCTCATCCTGGCTACAGCTGCCCAGACCCCAAATCCAGCCTGTGCCAGCTCCATAGAGTCCAGGGAATGATCCCATAAATCCCAGAGCCCACCCCCAGCCTGGCTGTGACTGCCCACAGACCCCAAATCCAGCCTGTCACAACTCCAGGGAATGATTCCACAAATCCTAGAGCCCACCCTCAACCCGGTTACAGCTGCCCAGACCCCAAATCCAGCCTGTCTCAGCCCCATAGAGTCCAGGGAATGATCCCATAAATCCCAGCTCCCACTTTCAGCCCGGGTGCAGCTGCCTAGGGATCCCCAGAACCCCATCCCAGCTCCACAGGGGTCAGGGAATGATCCCATAAATCCCAATGCCCATCCCCAGCCTGGCTGCTCCAGCCTGTCCCCAGCTCCTTAGGGCTGAGGGAACGATCCCACAAATCCCAGAGCTCACCCCCAGCCTGGCTACAGCTGCCCAGACCACAAATCCAGCCTGTCCCAGCTCCATGGGGCCCAGGCAATGATCCCACAAATCCCAGAGCCCATCCCCAGCCTGGCTACAGCTTCCCACAGACCCCAAATCCAGCCTGGCACAACTCCAGGGAATGATCCCACAAATCCCAGAGCCCACCCTCAGCCTTGACCCCAAATTCAGCCCTTCCCAGCCCCATAGAGTCCAGGGAATGATCCCACAAATCGCAGAGCCCACCCCCAGCTGTGACTGCCCACAGACCCCAAATCCAGCCTGTGCCAGCTCCAGGGAATGATCCCACAAATCCCAGCTCCCACACTCCAAGCAGGAAAGGTGCTGCACCCCAAATCCCAAAGCGTGGCACAGAGGGACCCCCAACCCCAGGGGACACCTCCACCTCCTCCTAGATGGTTTTTTATCCCCAAAATCGCTGCCAGGACCCCCTAGAACCCCCCAAATCCCGAGTTCAGCCGCACAGCAGCAGCAGCAGCGCCGCCCACGCCCCGCTCCTTGCTCCTGTTTATCTCCGAGGAGTTTGATTTCTTTATTTATTTATTTTTCTCCCTCTTAGAAGAATTCCCCGAACCCTCTGCCTTTTTCCCTGAGGAATTTCGCAGCTCGGGAGGAGCTGGAGCAGGGCAGGGAGGGCAGAGGTGCCCTGGCAGGGCTCAGCCTGCTCGGGGCTGGGGAATTTTTTGGGATGCCAGGTGGCAGGAGCAGGCAGGAATGCTGATGGCTTTCCCAGGCAGCTGATGTTTCTCTTTTCCCTTCATTTTTTTTTTTTTCTGGGTTTTTATTATTTTTTTGGTTCATATTTTAGATGCTTTGCAGACACAAACAGCTTTTTTGGGAGGGCAGCTCTGGGCCATGACCTTCCCGGAGCTGGGGGGATCCAGGAAGGGCAGCTCATAATTAATTAACTTTATATCTAATTAATTTATCCTACACGGATTTATGTTCATCCTATATGGAATTAATTCATCCTACACGGATTTATGTTCATCCTGTACAGATTTACATTTGTCCTAGAAGGATTTTATTTGTCTTACATGGATTTATTTTTCCTAGATGGATTTATTTGTCCTAGAGGGATTTCATTTGTCCCATAGGGATTTAATTCTCTTACAGGGATTTTATTTCTCCTATACAGATTTATGATTGTCCTATAAGGATTTCATTTGTCCTATAGGGATTTTATTTGTTTTTTATGGATTTATGTTTGTTCTATAGGGATTTTATTTGTCCTTGATGGATTTACTTTTGTCCTATAGGGATTTTATTTCTCCTAGGGGGATTTTGTTTCTCCTACAGGGATTTCATTTGTCCTATAAGGATTTTATTTGTCCTTTATGGATTTGCATTTGTCCTATAGGGATTTTATTTGGGGTTTTTTTTATGGATTTATGCTTCCTCTATAGGGATTTCATTTGTCCTATAAGGATTTTATTTGTCCTTTATGGATCTATGTTTGTCCTACAGGGATTTTATTTCTCCTATAGGGATTTTATTTGTGCTTTATGGATATACATTTATCCTATAGGGGTTTTATTTCTCCTATAGGGATTTATTTGTCCTACAAGGACATTTCATTTAAATGAAATCCCTGCAGGCTGTGGAAATCAGGGATGGGGGGCTCCCAGAATGGGAACCCCATGGGCCTTGGAAATCAGGGATTTGGGATCTGAGAATGGGAACCCCATGGGCCTTGGAAATCAGGGATTTGGGATCTGAGAATGGGAACCCCCCACTTTTCCTGATCCTTGCACAGCTTGCACCCCAGGCTGGGCTGGGATCAGCACCCCAATCCTGCTGGGACCAGCACCCCAATCCTGCTGGGATCAGCACCCCAATCCTGCTGGGATCAACATCCCAATCCTGCTGGGATCAACATCCCAATCCTGCTGGGATCAACACCCCAATCTTGCTGGGATCAGCACCCCAATCCTGCTGGGATTGTCCCATGGCACATCCACACCCCAGACCCGAGCCCAGACGGACTCGGTGGCCCCGCAGCTCCCTGCTGTCCTGCTGTGGGGTTTGTCCCGGGATAATCCCGGCAGGCTCCTCTGGAAAGCCCCAGATGTGTTTGGCCGCGTCTCCATGGAGGTGTCAGAGCAGTCCAGGGACACGAGGGAACGGCAGGAGGAGGAAACGCTTCAGAGTTTCCAGCTCTGCTCCAGATTAATCCCTTAACCTTTGCCAGGACCGTTTTTCCAGTGGCTGAGAGGAGCTCTGACCCTCCCTGTGCCGAGCGCAGCCTGGAGGGACGGGGGAATTGGGGAATTTAGGGAATTGGGTTTGCAGGGAAGGGGGTGGAACCCCCTGAGGCCAGAGGGGATCCAGAGGCACTTCTGTGGGGTTGGGAGTTTGGGATGGAATGTAAGGATTCAGTTTGAGATGGGCTGTAAGGATTCAGTTTGGGATGGAATATAAGGATTCAGTGGGATTGGAAGTCTGGGATGGGCTGTAAGGATTCAGTGGGATTTGGAGTTTGGGATGGGCAGCAAGGACTCAGTTTGGGATGGGCTGTAGGGATTCAGTGGGATTGAGAGCTTGGGATGGAATGTAAGGATTCAGTTTGGAATATGCTGCAAGGATTCCATAGGGCTGGGAGTTTGGGATGGGCTCCAAGGACATTCCATGGGATTGTGAGTTTGGGATGGGCTGTAGGGATTCTGTGGGGCTGGGAGCTGCCAGGATGAGCCCACCGCACAAGAACCCCACAGACCCAGAGACACCAGACAGGAATCACGTGAGATTCTGAGCCTGGAATTAAGGCAGGATGGGGAAAATGTTGTCCCAGCATTTCCCAGCAATTCCCAATGTTTCTCAGCATTTCCAGCAATTCCCAACCTTTCCCCCAAAATTTCCCAGCAATTCCCAACATTTCCCAGCATATCTCAGCGTTTCTCAGCATTTCCAGCAATTCCCAATGTTTCCCAACATTTCCTAAAATTTCCCAGCAATTCCCAACATGTCCCAACATGTCCCAACATTCCCCAGCATTCCCCAACATTCCCCAACATTCCCCAACATTCCCCAACATTCCCCAACATTTCCCAGCAATTCCCAACATTCCCCAACATTCCCCAACATTTCCCAACATTTCCCAGCAATTCCCAACATTCCCCAACATTCCCCAAAATTTCCCAACATTCCCCAACATTCCTCAGCATTCTCCAACATTCCCCAACATTTCCCAACATTTCCCAACATTCCCCAACATTCCCCAACATTTCCCAGCTCCCAGCCGGGGACAGGAAGGGACAATTTGGGATTTTCTGTCCCTCCCTCAGCACAGGCTGCTCTCCCCACGCCGGGGAAGCTGCTGAACACCTCCCATGGAATTCTGGCCATTCCAGGAGCTCCGGGAGCAGCCCCGCTCAGAGTTTCCAGCTCGGCTGTTGCTCCGTCTCCGGGTGACCGAGTCCCTCCAGATTCCCTCAAATCTCCATCCAAGAATGTTGTTTGGGCTGAAGAATGCGTGGCTGGGAAGGGAAAAAAAGGGAAAAGGGAGGCTAGGGGTGAGCGGGGAGGTCGAGGCAGGGGTGGCTCCTCCTCCCTGCCCCAGCCAGATGTGGGACTGCTGCCTCCATCCCAAAGGGATCCCACAATCCCTGAATCCCGCAGGGTTCCCTTCCCTACCCTTCCTTCCACAGGCCCTGGGGGAGATTTGGCCTTGGCAGAGCTCTGGGGGATATCCTGGGATGTGAATTCATGGGGATAATCCATGGGGGTGTGAATTCATGGGGGTGTGAATCCATGTGGATAATCCATGGGGATGTGAATCCATGGGAAGTGAGTCCTTGGGGTGTGAATTCATGGGGATGTGAATCCACGGGGATAATCCATGGGGATAATCCATGGGATGTGAATCCATGGGGTGTGAATCCATGGGGATAATCCAAGAGGGGGTGTGGATCCATGGGATGTTCCATGAGGATTTGAATCCATGAGGGTGTGAATCCATGGGATGTGAATTCATGGGGATAATCCATGGGTATAATCCATGGGGGTGTGAATCCATGGGATGTGAATCCATGGGATGTGAATCCATGGGGATAATCCATGGGATGTGAATCCATGGGGATAATCCATGAGGGTGTGAATCCATGGGGGTGTGAATCCATGGAGATAATCCATGGGGATAATCCATGAGGGTGTGAATCCATGGGGATGTGAATCCATGGAGATAATCCATGGGGATAATCCATGAGAGTGTGAACCCATGCGATGTGAATCCATGGGGAAGATCCATGGGATGTGAATCCATGGGATGTGAATCCATGGGGATGTGTATCCATGGGGAAGATCCATGGGATGTGAATCCATGGGGATAATCCATGGGATGTGAATCCATGGGATGTGAACTCATGTGGATAATCCATGGACACAGAGGATTCCCAGGGGCCTGCAGAGATCAGAACTCTCTCCAGGGAATGGCTGGAAGAAGAGGAGGAAGAGGAGGAAGGGAAGGAAGAGGAGGAAGATAAGGGAAAGGAGAAATAGGAGAAGGAGGAGGAAAAGGAGGGAGAGGAGGAAGAGGAGGAAAAGGAGGAAGAAGAAGGTTCCCTGCATGGATGAAGCAATCCTGAGGCACCTGGAGAGAGGAAGAAGAGGAAGAAGACAAAGAAGAGGAAGAGGAAGAAGAGGTGGAAAAGAAAAAAGAGGAGGAAGAGGAGGAAGAGGAGGAAGAGGAGGAAGATGAGGAAGAAAAGAAAAATGAGGAAGAGGAGGAAGAGCATTGGGGCCTGCAGATCCTCAGGGATTTGCCTTTAGGGTCAAGGTCTGGGGACAGGGATGTCCAATCCCTGGAATTGCTGATTCATCCTGGGACAGGGACACAGGGAGGACACAGCAGCAAGGCTGAGATCCTTGGAAGGAGCAGAAATTTCCATGAGTAAAAATCCAGGAAGCTGCTGAAGGAGCCTGACAGTGGCTGATTTAATCCTCCCTCCCTCCCTCCATCCCTCATCCGGGGCTCAGCCTGGCAGGAGCAGCAGGGAAATGTTTTGTTGTTTTGTTTTTTGGGACTCATCCAGCTCCTGCATCCCCAGAAATCCGTGTCCATCCGTGGGGAAGCTCCCGGGACTGGAGGATTAAAGGCAAATCCGGGCCAGACTCGCTGCTCCCAGATATGAAACTCTGAAGGATTTGATCAAAACAGCTGGAAAAATTCCATCCCAAACAATCCCTGCTCGGTTTGGAAAAGCAAAGCAAAGCAAAGCAGGCACGGATGAGATGCAGACAGGGATCCTGGAGTGTTCCAGATGGGACTGAGCGCTGATAAAGGACTGGGGGATGTCAGGAATTCCAGAACATTCCCAGCTCCTGCTGCTGGCTCCGGGCTCCTCTGAGCAGCCAGAGCAGGGATTGGGGCTTTTGGGGGGAAAAGGGGGAAAATGGCATGGAGGGGACAGGGATGAGGGGACAGGGATGGGGGGATTGTGACAGCTTTGCAGGACACCCCAGGGACACTGGGATGAGCTTTGGGACAATGGGATGAGCCTGAGGACACCAGGATGAGCTTGGGGACACTGGGATGAGCTTTGGGACACTGGGATGAGCCTGGGGACACTGGGATGAGCTTTTGGACAATGGGATGAGCCTGGGGACACTGGGATGAGCTTTTGGACAATGGGATGAGCCTGGGGACACTGGGATGAGCTTGGGGACACTGGGATGAGCTTGGGGACACTGGGATGAGCTTTTGGACAATGGGATGATCCTGGGGACACTGGGATGAGCTTGGGGACACTGGGATGAGCTTGGGGACACTGGGATGAGCTTTGGGACACTGGGATGAGCTTGGGGACACTGGGATGAGCTTTGAGACACCAGGATGAATTTTGGGACACTGGGATGAGCTTGGGGACACTGGGATGAGCTTTGGGACAATGGGATGAGCTTTGGGACACTGGGATGAACCTGGGGACACTGAGATGATATTTGGGAGACCAGAATGAGCCTGAGGACACTGGGATGAGATTTGGGACACCAGGATGAGCCTGGGGTCACCAGGACGAGCTTGGGGACACTGCCATGAGCTTGGGGACAATGGGATGAGCCCCAAAACTCTTTCAGATGAAGCTCCAGGTTTCCTCTGAGCAGCCAGCAGCAGGAATTGGTGTTTTTGAGGGGAAAATGTGGGAAAATGCCATGGAAGTCATTTGGGAAGCACGAGGAGCTGGGATGGAAGCAGTGGGAGCAGGGAGCTCCCTCCTCGTGCCACGGGAGCTCTGCCAGGAACTTCAGGACTTGGGGAATCACTGGAGCACGAGATTCCAGGGATGGATGGAGAAAAAAAAGGGAAAAAACCTCCTGGGGTTGTTCAGATGGAAAATTCTTCCTTCCCTGAGATAATCCCGGTGTGGTTGGGATGAGATTGGACAGAAGGTGCTGGGCTCTGTGGGGAGCACTCGGGGGCTGAAATTCTCTGGCTCAGGCTGGAAAAAGGGATGTGGCACCACAAAAAATGTGGGAATGGCACCATTAAAAAAAAATGGGAATGGCACCACAAGAAATGCAGGAATGGCACCACAAGAAATGTGGGAATGGCACCACAAGAAAAGTGGGAATAGAGCCACAAGAAATGGGGAATGGCACCACAAGAAATGCGGGAATGGTGCCACAAAAAATGGGGAATGGCACCACAAAAGAAGTGGGAATGGAACCATAAAGAAGCGGGAATGGCACCATTCAGAGCCGTCTGGAGCAGGGATGGATCCTCAGCAGAGGGTTCCTCCCCACTGAGGATTCCTCCTCCCGAGGGATCCTTTAAACTCCCAGAAGCCGGGGAGGCCGGAATTCCTCATCCCCTTAGCTGGGCATCTTCGGCTTTTCCAGAAAAACCCTCCAGCCCTGAAACCCTCAGAGCTGCTGGCCAGAGACGCTCCCACAGCAGCAGAAGGTCCTGGCTGCCTCTCACCAATTTTCTGGGAATTTGGTTCCCTCCAACATCCCAAAACCTCCAGCCCCTCCCTTCTCCAGCTGCCACTGCAACAGGAGGGGATGAAAAACTCCCCCAGCTCCCCCCTCTGGGGTTTTCCTCCCTTCCCTGGGGTTTTCCCCCCTTTCCCTCCCCTCTTTTCCCACTTTCCCCACAGCCCCCACTCTCTGCAGACGGGCTGTGCTTTCCAGGTGCATTTCCCTTCCCAAATATTCGGGATTTCTGGCCGAGTCCCCGCTGTACAGCGTGTCCCTCCAAGCTCCCCTCGCATCCCCGCTCCTCCTCCTCCTGCTGCTCCCTCAGGATCCCCGCAGGGCTCCCCCGGGAGGATGTTTTGGCTGGGAATTTTCTGTGGAAAACAAGGAGAAATGGAGACCAGAGGGGGAGCTGGCACCTGCTGAGCTCCACTAAATCATTCCAGGCTCCGGGAGGATCCGGGAGCTCGGCTGGAGCTGGGCAAGGGATGCTCAGAGGTTTTCCTTTTCCCTTCCCTTCCCTTCCCTTCCCTTCCCTTCCCTTCCCTTCCCTTCCCTTCCCTTCCCTTCCCTTCCCGGACTCTGGGATGAGCCCCAAAATCTCTTCCCAACCACGGATCACCCTCAGGATTCTCCTTGTCCTTGTCCCCACCATCCCGACCCTGGTTGAGCCTTGGGGGGATGGATGAGACCCCAAATTCCAGGGGAAGGATGGATGAGACCCCAAATCTCACAGGATGGATGAGACCCCAAATTCCAGGGGTTGATGGATGAGGCCCTAATCCCATGGGATGGATGAGATCCCAATTCACACAGGATGGATGATCCCAAATCTCAGGGGTTGATGGATGAGACCCCAAATCCCAGGGGGGATGGATGAGATCCCAATCCCACAGAAAGAACGAGCCCCCAGTCCCAGGGGATGGATAAAACCCCAACCCTACATGAAGAACGAGACCCCAATCCCATGGGATGGATGAGATCCCAAATCCCACAGGATAAATGAGACCCAAATACCAGGGGATGGATGAGATCCCAAATCTCATGGGATGGATAAAACCCTAAATCTCACAGAATGAATGAAACCCCAAATCCCAGGGGGGATGGATAAAACCCCAATCCCACAGGATAAATGAGACTCCAATCCCACAGGATGGATAAAACCCCAATCCCAGGGGATGGATGAGACCCCAGTCCCACAGGATAAATGAGACCCCAAATCTCACAGAATGAATGAGACCCCAAATCTCCGGGGGGGGATGAATGAGACCCCAACCCCACAGGATAAATGAGATTCCCAATCCCAGGGGATGGATAAAACCCCAATCCCACGGGATGGATGAGACCCCAAATCCCAGGAGATGGATAAAACCCCAATCCCACAGGATGGATAAAACCCCAATCCCAGGGGGTGGACGAGACTCCAATCTCACAGGATAAATGAGATTCCCAACCCCACAGGATGGATAAAACCTCAATCCCTGGGGTGATGAATAAAACCCCAACCCCACAGGCAGAACGACCCCCATCCCGGCGGGTTTCCCCCTCCTGCAGAAACGCCAGCTTGGCATCCCCGCGCTGCCAAACCCCAATCCCCGCTGTCACAGTGGCCCCTTTTTTCGGCAATTTATTTACTTTGGATGCTGCCCCCTTATCGTCCCTGCAAATGTTTATCCCAAATATTGAACGGCAGCGCTGCACAAACTGAGGCTTCCTGCGGAGCAGCAGGGCCGACTGCGAGTGCAAAAATTCCGGATAATTCCTTGTTTTTCCCCCCCCAAAAAAAATTCCCATCCTCAGCACCTCCAAAACCTGATATTCCCTAATCTGGCCTCCTGATGAGAAACGCAGGAGAGCCCTGAAAAACAACATCGCGATGCCGCTAAATCGTTCTCCAGAGGGAGCCTGCAAAGTGCCAGGGAGAGAAAAGACAGAGAGAGAGAGAGGGAGGAAAGAAATCGCGGGTTATTTATAACCAGGCAGCACCAGGGGCTCTCCAGCCTCTCCTGCGAAGCCGCGGCTCGGAGGTCACTCCCCAAAATCGCTGCCCTGGCAGGAGAAGCGATATTTGCTCCGGGATCTGGGGCGGGCACCCGGCGCGGCTCGGGAATCACCACCCGCCCATGCTGCCGGTGCCACGGCACAGCCCCGAGCAGCGTCTGCACAGGAGGAGCGCGCCTGGGTGAGTCCCTGCTTGTCATTATAATTATTTTTTATTTTTTATTTTTTTTTTAAATTTTGATTTCTGGCAGCGCCAGGGGTGGCACAGCTGGAGAGACGGAGCTGCCAGGTTGACGCTTCCCCCTCCTGCCCAATTTTCCCGGTGCCCATCTCCTTTTCCCACCTCTTCTCCCGGTGCCCATCTCCTTTTCCCACCCCTTTTCCTCATGCCCATCTCCTTTCCCACCCACTTTTCCCTGTGCCCGTCTCTCCTGCTGCCCAGTTCTCCTGCTGCTCCTCTCTCCTGCTCACTTTTCCTGATGCCATCTCCCTTCTCACCCACTTTTCCTGCTGCTCCTCTCCATCCCACCCTTCCTGCTGCCCCTCTCCCTTCTCACCCACCTCTCCTCGTGACCCTCTCCCTTCTCACCCCTTTTTCCTGCTGCCCCTCTTCTCTCCTGTCCCCTTTTTCCTCACGTCCTTCTCCCTTCCCTCCTTTCCTGCTGCTCCTCTCCCGTCCCATCCCATCTCCCCTCCTGCCCTCCTGCCCCTCCATGTCCGTTTTTTTGGGATCTGGAGCTTTCCCCCATGTCCATCCAGGCTGGGCAGTGCCCCCATCCCATCAATCCCACCAATCTCACAAATCCCATAAATCTCATCAATCCCATAGGTCTCATCAATCCCATAAATCCCATTCCATAAATCTCATCCCATAAATCCCATCCTATGGATCCCATCCCATCAATCCCATAAATCCCATCCCATAAATCCCATGGGTCCCATAAATCCCGTCCCATCCCATAGATCCCATCCCATGGATCCATCCCATAAATCTCATAAATCTCATCCCATGGATCCCATCCCATAAATCCCATAAATCCCATAAATCCCATGGATCCCATCCCATAAATCCCATGGATCCCATCCCATAAATCCCATAAATCCCATAAATCCCATAAATCCCATAAATCCCATCCCATGGATCCCATCAATCCCATCCCAGTTGGGAATTGATTCCATACCTGGCCCAGCAGCACCGCCCTGACCCCATGGACGGCCCCACAATCCTCACCCCAAATCCCTGCCCCCATGGCAGCCCCTGGCCCAGGACAGGGACACCAGGAGGGGACACCAGGGCCACATCCCACCCCAAACCCGGGGTGAAACCCCAGGAAAGGGGAGGAAAACCCCACAAAGCACGAGGGGTCTGCTGGGGACAGATCTTGGGGTCACCAGCAGGGCTGAAGGGCGGCACTGGGAAAGGAGGTGGGACACCAGGAATGGGGATTTTACCCACAAGAATGGGATTTTTCCCCTCAGGGATGAGGGTTTTGCTTCTAGGAATGGGATTTGTCCTCCAGGAATGGGGTTTTTCCTCCAGGAATTGGGGATTTTCCCACAGGAATGGGATTTTTCCCCTCAGGGATGAGGGTTTTGCCCCCAGGAATGGGTTTTTGTCCCCAAGTATAGGGATTTTTTCCCCAAGGAAGTTTTTTTTCCCCACAGGGATGGGGTTTTTCCCCTCACAGGGATAGGGTTTTTCCCCCCAAGGATGGGTTTTTGCCTCCAGGAATTGTTTTTTGCCCCCAAGGATGGGGTTTCCCCCTCATGGATGGGATTTTTGCCCCCCAGAGATGGGATTTTTGCCCCCATGGATGGGGATTTTCCCCTCAAGGATGAGGATTTTCCTCCAGGGATGGGAATTCTCCCCCAAGGACAAGATTTTTGGCCCCCAGGGATGGAGTTTCCCCCCAGGGATGGGATTTCTCCCCTATGGATGGGGTTTTTTCCTTCAGGGTTGGGGATTTCTCCTCCAAGGAATGGGATTTGCCCCCAGGGATGGAGTTTCTCCCCCCAGGATGGAATTTTTTCTCCCAGGGATGGGGTTTTTTCCTCTAGCAATGGGATTTCTCCTCCATAGATGGGATTTTTTCCCTCAGGGATGGAGTTTCTCCCCCAGGATGGGATTTTTTCCCCCAGGGATGGGGCTTTTTCCTCTAGTAATGGGATTTTCCCCCCAGGGATGGGATTTCTCCCCCAGGGATGGGATTTTTTCCCCTAGAGATGGGGTTTTTCCCCCTAGCAATGGGTTTTTCCCCCAAGGATGGGGTTTTGCCCCAAAGGGGCCCCCGAGAAGGGGCTGCCAGGAGGGTGGAGAAGCTGCAGGCTGTGGTATGAGCAGGCACAGAGCCCTGGAGCAGCAGGAGGAGGAGGAGGAGCAGGAACTCCTCTGCCCCTGCCAAGCTCTCCGTGGCACTCAGCATCCTCAGCATCCCGAGCTGAGCGAAAAAAGAGAAAACCCAAACCTGCATCAACCCCTTTTTTTAATTCCCCGAGGGTGGCAGCCAGGACACTCTGTGGGCCACCACCAGGGCCACCAGGTGACCTCAGGGCCACCCCGGCTCCGTGCTGGCACTGTCCCCTCCCAGCCACGTCGGATCCTCTCCCCGCTCCCAGCAGCGAAATTCCTGGAGGGATTTCAAACTGCCTGGCTGCGGGAACACCCCGTGTGCTCATTCATCCCGGGATGGGGAGGTTGGAGGATTCCAGAGCTGCAATTCTCCCTCTGCAGCCCCACCTGGCCACAGGGATGGGTTTGTGTCCTGCTTTGGATGTCCCCTCTCCCTGGTGACATCGAAGGTGTTGTCCCTTCTCCTGCCTGGGGGAAACTGGGAAATCTCAGCTCTGAAAATCAGGAGCGATTTGTTTACCAGGATCTGCATCCTGAATTCTGTGGGGGAAGGGAGAGCGGGATGAAACCCACAGCGATTGCTGTCACCAGTGAGAATAAATAGATCCTTCAAAAGCACCTCCAGCTCCTTCAAAAGCACCTCCAGCTCCTTCAAAAGAACCTCAGTTCCTTCAAAAGCAGCTCCAGCTCCCTCAAATCACCTCCAGCTCCTTCAAAAAGCACCTCCAGCTCCTTCAAAAGAACCCCCAGCTCATTCAAATCACCTCCAGTTCCTTCAAATCACCTCCAGCTCCTTCAAAAGCATCCCCAGTTAATTCAAAATCTCCTCCAGCTCCTTCAAAAAGCACCTCCAGCTCATTCAAATCACCTCCAGCTCCCTCAAATCCCCTCCAGCTCCTTCAAAAAGCACCTCCAGCTCATTCAAAATCCCCTCCAGCTCCCTCAAAAGAACCCCCAGCTCGTTCAAATCACCTCCAGCTCCTTCCAAAGATTCCTCAAGTTCCCAAAATCCCCCTGATCTGGCAGCTTCCCCTCTCAGCCAGAGAATTCAAATCCCTTCCCCAAATTCCTTCTCCTCACTCCCATGCAGAGGCAGTGCCTTGTGTGACCTCACACAGAGCCCAGGGTGCGTCCTCTGCCCAGAAATGGAAATGGAATTGGGCAGAAATCAGGAGCTCATGAATAAATCTTCACTGGTTTCTCCCAAATCTTCATTGGTTCCCTAAAAATTTCCACTGAGGACAGAAGTTCATCCCAAATCTCCTCCCAAATCTCCACTGGGATGGAGGTTTCTCCCAAATCTTCACTTGTTTTTCCCAAATCTCCATTGAGGACCAAGATTCCCCCCAGATTTCCACTGGGAGATCCCTACTGGGATGGAGGTTCTCCCCAAATTTCCACTGTCATGGAGATATTTCCCAAATCTTCACTGGTTTCTCCCAAATCTCCACTAGGGATGGAGTTTACCTCCAAGTTTCCCACTGGGATGGAGGTTTTTCCCAAATACTCATTGATTTTTTCCAAATTCCCTCTGGAATGGAGATTTTTCCCAAATCTTCACTGGTTTTTCCCAAATCTCTACTGGGATGGAGGTTTCTCCTAGATCTTCACTGGTTTCTCCCAAACGTCCATCAGGGATTGGTGGTTTTTCCCAAATCTTCACTGATTTTTCCAAATTTCCACTGGGATGGAGGTTCCCCCCTGAATTTCCACTGGCATGGAGGTTTTTCCCAAAATCTTCACTGTTTTTTCCCAAATTTCCACTGGCATGGAGGTTTTTCCCAAATCTTCACTGGTTTCTCCCAAATCTCCACTAGGAATGGAGTTTACCTCCAAGTTTCCACTGGAATGGAGATTTTTTCCAAATCTCCATTGAGAACCAAGATTCCCCCCAGATTTCTACTGGGAGATCTCCACTGAGATGGAGGTTTTTCCCAAATCTCCATTGGTTTCTCCCAAATATCTACTGGGATGGAGGCTTTTCCCAAATCTTCACTGGTTTTTCCCAAATCTCCATTGGTTTCTCCCAAATATCTACTGGGATGGAGGCTTTTCCCAAATCTTCACCAGTTTTTCCCAAATCTCCACTGGGATGGAGGTTTCTCCCAGATCTCCACTGGTTTCTCCCAAATCTCCACTGGGATG
Organism: Catharus ustulatus; assembly: GCF_009819885.2. Taxonomy (NCBI): domain Eukaryota; kingdom Metazoa; phylum Chordata; class Aves; order Passeriformes; family Turdidae; genus Catharus; species Catharus ustulatus. Next base: position 2,834,229 of record NC_046245.1, read on the forward strand.
GAGGTTCCCCCCTGAATTTCCACTGGCATGGAGGTTTTTCCCAAAATCTTCACTGTTTTTTCCCAAATTTCCACTGGCATGGAGGTTTTTCCCAGATCTTCACTGGTTTTTCCCAAATCTCCACTAGGGATGGAGTTTACCTCCAAGTTTCCTACTGGGATGGAGGTTTTTCCCAAATACTCATTGATTTTTTCCAAATTCCCACTGGAATGGAGGTTTCTCCCAGATCTTCACTGGTTTTTCCCAAATTTCCACTGGAATGGAGGTTTCTCCCAGATCTTCACTGATTTCTCCCAAATGTCCACCAGGGATGGAGGTTTTTCCCAAATCTTCACTGATTTTTCCAAATTTCCACTGGGATGGAGGTTCCCCCCCTGAATTTCCACTGGCAGGGAGGTTTTTCCCAAAATCTTCACTGTTTTTTCCCAAATCTCCACTAGGGATGGAGTTTACCTCCAAGTTTTCACTGGCATGGAAGTTTCTCTCAAATCTTCACTGGTTCCCCCCAAATCTCCACTGAGGACAGAAGTTCATCTCAAATCTTCTCTGATTTTTCCCAAATCTCCATTGAGGACAAAGATTCCCCCCAGATTTCCACCGGAATGGAGGTTTTTCCCAAATCTTCACTGGTTTCTCCCAAATCTCCACCAGGGATTGGTGGTTTTTCCCAAATCTTCACTGATTTTTCCCAAATCTCCACCAGGAATGGAGGTTCCCCCCAAATTTCCATTGGCATGGAGGTTTCTCCCAGATCTCCACTGGCATGGAGGTTTTTCCCAGATCTCCACTGGGCTTTTCCCAAATCTTCACTGTTCTTTTCCCAAATTTCCACTGGCATGGAGTGGAATCTCTACTGGGATGGAGGTTTGCCCAAATCTTCACTGGTTTTTCCCAAATCTCCACTGGCATGGAGGTTTCTCCCAGATCTCCACCAGGCTTTTCCCAAATCTCCACCCATTTCTCCCAAATCTCCACCGGGCTGGACATTTCCTCGAGGTGACACAGGGGAAGATCCCATCACCCCCCACACGGATTTTCATGTCATGTTCCCTCCTCCCCTCCTCCCCCAGCTCATCCTCTCCACCTTTATCCCCTCCCAGGTCCCTGCATCGCCATGCCTTGGGCCACCACCCTCATCCTCCTGCTGGCCGCGCTCTGCTCCTCCTCGCTGGCCCAGTACAACGAGGAGGAGGACCTGGCGTGGCTCCAGTACTACCTGCGCCAATCCCGCGTCTCCTCCTACAACTACGTGCCCTACTACGAGGAGGAGAGCCCCGCGTACGCCTACTCCTACCCCTCGGCCACCGACAGCGAGCCCGAACCCGAGCCCGAACCGCAGCAAGCCGCGCCCTGGCGGTGTCCCCAAGAGTGTGACTGTCCCCCCAACTTCTCGGCCGCCATGTACTGCGACACGCGCAACCTGCGCTACCTGCCCTTCGTGCCCTCGCGCATGAAGTACGTTTATTTCCAGAACAATCTCGTCACCGCCATCCAGGAGGGCGCCTTCGACAACGCCACGGAGTTGGAGTGGTTGGCGCTGCACAACAATCAGATTGGGAGTGAGAGGATGGGGAAGAGGGTTTTTGGGAAGCTGCAGCGGTTGGAGAGGCTCTACATGAATAACAACAACCTGACGCGGCTGCCGGCGCCGCTGCCGCGCTCGCTGCGGGAGCTCCACCTCTCCTACAACCACATCTCCAAGGTGCCTGCCAGCGCTCTGGAGGGGTTGGAGAACCTCACGGCGCTCTACCTCAGTCACAATTTCATTTTTGAGATGGGGGCGTCCCTCAAAGGGCTGAGCTCGCTGATCTTGGCCGATCTGAGCTACAACAACCTCCGCAAGGTGCCCGACGGGCTCCCGGCGTCGCTGGAGCAGCTCTACCTGGAGTACAACTACATCAACGCCATCCCTGATGAGTATTTCCAGGTGTCCCCTCGGCTGCTCTACGTCAGGATGTCCCACAACAGCCTGACCAACCAAGGGCTCTCCAGCAACACCTTCAACAGCAGCAGCATCCTGGAGCTGGACCTGTCCTACAACCGGCTGCAGAAGATCCCGCGCGTCAACACCAACCTGGAGAACCTGTACCTGCAGGGGAACCAGATCGACGGTGAGCGGGGCTGGGGGAGGCACAGGGAGGGGTGGGGGTTTGTGGGGCAGGGATTTGGGGTTTGTGAGTTATGGGGTGGGGATTGGAGCAGGGATTTGGGGTTTGTGGAGCAGGGGTTTGGGGTTTGTGAGCTATGGGATAGGACTTGGAGCAGGAATTTGGGGTTTGTGACCTATGGGATAGGATTTGGAGCAGGGGTTTGGGGTTTGTGAGCCATGAAGTGGGGTTTGAAGCAGGGGTTTGGGAGTTGGAGCAGGGGTTTGGGGTTTCTCAGCCATGGGGTGATGGTTGGAGCAGGGATTTGGGGTTTGTGAGCTATGGGGTGGGGGTTGGAGCAGGAGTTTGGGGTTTGTGAGCCATGGGGTGGGGTTTGGAGCAGGGGTTTGGGGTTTGTGGAAAGGGGTTTGGGTGTTGGAGCAGGGGTTTGGGGTTTGTGAGCTGCAGAATAGGATTTGGAGCAGGGGTTTCGGGGTTGGAGCAGGGATTTGGGGTTTGTGAGCTATGGGATAGGATTTGGAGCAGGGGTTTGGGGTTTGTGAGCTGTGGAGTGGGGGTTGGAGCAGGAATTTGGGGTTTGTGAGCCATGGGGTGGGGTTTGGAGCAGGGGTTTGGGGTTGGAGCAGGGTTTGGGGTTTGTGGAGCAGGGGTTTGGGATTTGTGAGCTATGGGGTGGGGATTGTGGAGCAGGGAATTGGGGTTTGTGAGTTATGGGGTGGGGTTGGAGCAGGGATTTGGGGTTTGTGGGGCATGTGGTGATGGTTGGAGCAGGGATTTGGGGTTTGTGAGCCATGGGATAGGATTTGGCGCAGGGGTTTGGGATTTGTGGAGCAGGGGTTTGGGGTTTGTAAGCTACGGGATAGGATCTGGAGCAGGGGTTTGGGGTTTGTGAGGATTTCTGAGCAGGGCAGGCGTGGGAGCTGTGCTGGCCCAGCCCGGGGGGTTCCTGTGGGATCCCTGCACGGGATTTTGGGGGTTCTGGGGAGCCTGAGCAGCTCCTGGGGGTGGCGATGATGACAAGCAGGGGATGAAGCACCTGGGGAGAGGCCAGGAGGGGGCAGAGCTGGGGGGTCCCCAAAGCCACGCTGGGGACACAGAACAGCCTGGGCAGTGCCACCACAAGAGACAGGGACATCCCCCAGTGCCAGCACAGGGGACAGGGACACTCCCAGGGGACAGGGACACTCCCAATGCCAGTACAGGGGACAGGGACACTCACAGGGGACAGGGACACTGCTCAGTGCCTCCACAGGGGACAGGGACACTGCCAGCCCCTCTGTCCCCTGCCCAGCCCCACGGGTGTCCCCAGAGTCCCCGCGTGTCCCAGCTTTGTCCCTGTCCCGATCCCGCCAGCCCCGGCGCTCCCTGCCCCGCGCGCACAAACAAACAAACAAAGGGAACGGATCGTTCTGGGGCTGCTGGTCATGGACACGGGCTGGGAAAATAAACCCGGGAAAAATAATAATAAACCCGGGAAAAAATAATAATAAACCGGGGAAAAAAAATAATAATAAACTCGGGAAAAAATAATAAACCCAGGAAAAAAACGGGGAAAAAATCCCCACACACCTTCCAGGAGGTGAGAGTAGGACTGGAATGGGGAATGGGGAATGGGGAATGGGGAATGGGGAATGGGGAATGGGGAATGGGGAATGGGGAATGGGATGGAGATGGGATGGGATGGGATGGGATGGGATGGGATGGGATGGGATGGGATGGGATGGGATGGGATGGGATGGGATGGGATGGGATGGGATGGGATGGGATGGGGATGGGATGGGGAATGGGAAATAGGAATGGGGAATAGGAATGGGGAATGGGGAATGAGAATGGGAACAGCAAGAGGAACAGGAATGGGGATGGGAATGGAGGAATGGGAATGGGAAATAGGAAATGGGGATGGGAATTGAATGGGAATGGGAATGGGGACAGGAGTGGGAATGGGAATGGGGAATGGCAATGGCAATAGGAACAGGAATGGGAACTGGGATAGGGAATGGTGGATGGGAATTGAATGGGAATGAGAATGGGGAATGGGAATGGGAATTGGAATTGGAATGGGAATGGGAATGGGAATGGGAATGGGGAATGGGGATGGGAACAGCAAGAGGAACAGGTAATGAGGATGGGAAGTGGAACAGGAACAGGGATGGGAACTGGAGCAGGGAATGGGGATGCGGTGGGAGCAGGAAGGAGTCAGCGCAGCCTCAGCTGTTGCAGTGCAAACCCAGAACCCCGCAGCGGGATCTGCCGGCAGCACAGACACGGGAACAGATTCCCGAGGGTTCGCTTTCCACAGCCGGAGCTGCCGCCGTCTGCCCACGGACACCGCGGAGCCACCGCCGGCTGCTCCTCCCCCTCACCCCCCTTCCTCCTCATCCTCCTCCTCCTCCTCCTCCTCCTCCTCTGCGGGTCCTGCCGACCTTCCCACCCCCCCAGGAGCGGGGATGCAGCTCCAGGAGCGCCCCTTGGGCACATCCCTCCCCACCGAGGGTCCCCCAGTGGCTGCACCCCCCCAAATCCCAGCGTGGCCCCCCCAGCACCCGCTGCCTTCATCCAGCAGCAGCAGCCAGGCCTGGAGCTCTGCTGCCCTCTAGACTCGAATCCTGCACGGGGAAAAACAAAAATAATGTGTATTTTGGAGTTTGTTCCATCTCCGGGCTGGGCTGGGCTGGAATTTCGCTGCTGGAGGAGCTGAGAGGGGGAGGCTGGGATGGGGACAGGGACAGGGACAGGGACAGGGACAGGGACAGGGACAGGGACAGGGACAGGGACATCCCTGCTCCTGGACACGCTGCCCGGGGAGTCTCCAAAGAGAGGTTAGAGAGGCAAATCCTGCTGGAAAGCGATGGAAAAAATGCTGCTGAAAAATCCTGCTGGATGTTTTCTGTCCGACTCCACCCTCCCAGCGCTGCATCCTGGCTGGGCAGGGAATTTTCCAAACCCTGGGATGGACACAAACCCTCCTGCTCCTCCAAAAACCCTTTCAGCTCCCGGGGTTGAGTCCAAACCCGCAGGAAAAATCCGCGAATTTGGGCTGCTCCCATTTTCCCCCCCATTTTCCTGCAGCTCCCTCACTCAGAACATTCCCCACTAAATCCCATCCCCTTTGGGAAGGTCGTGGGGGATTTATCCGCATCTCCTCTCACCCGCAGAGTTCTCCATCAGCAGTTTCTGCTCCGTGGTGGATGTCATGAACTACTCCCGGCTCCAGGTGCTGCGGCTCGACGGCAACGCCATCAAGAGGAACGCGGTGCCCCCGGACGCGCCGCTGTGCCTGCGCAGGGCCACTGTCATCGAGATCTGAGCCACCCCTGTCACCCTCAGGACTTGTGTCCCCACTCCCAGGGATTCCCTCATCCCCGCTTTTCCGTCCGCCTCGGCTTGCAGCAGCGCGCTCAAAGGGTTTTCCCCAAATTTTCGCTTTTTTTCCCAGCTCTGGTCGCTCTCTGAGCCCGCCCCGCTGTCCCCGTTGTCACCTCCTGTCCCCAGCTGGGGTGGGACACAGCGGGGATGGGGTCATCCCTCCTTGGAAATCAAGAAATCCCAATCCTGATCCCAAAACCGATCCCTGGAAGGAGAATCCAAGGGGTTGGGAGTGAAAGGGTTAAAGGTCCCCAGGCTGGAGGAGCAAATCCATCCCTTCCTTTTCCTCCTTTTCTATCAACCTGCTCCAGAATTAATGGAGAGAAACCCTAAAGGAGAGGAACCCTAAAGGAGAGAAACCCTAAAAGAGAGAGACCCTAAAATAGAGAAATCCTGAAGGAGAGAAAACTTAAAGGAGAGAAACCCTAAAAGAGAGAGACCCTAAAAGAGAGAAACCCTAAAACAGAGAAATCCTAAAGGAGAGGAACCCTAAAGGAGAGAAATCCCAAAGGAGAGAAATCCCAAAGGAGAGAAATCCTAAAAGAGAGAAACCTTAAAGAGAGAAACCCTAAAGGAGAGAAACCCGAAAGGAGGGAAATCCTAAAGGAGAGAAACCCTAAATGAGCAAAAACCTAAAGGAGAGAAACCCTAAAATAGAGAAATCCTGAAGGAGAGAAATCCTAAAGGAGGGAAATCCCAAAGGAGAGAAATCCTAAAAGAGAGAAACCCTAAAACAGAGAAATCCTAAAGGAGAGGAACCCTAAAGGAGAGAAATCCTAAAGGAGAGAAACCCTAAAGGAGAGAAATCCTAAAAGAGAGAAACCCTAAAGGAGAAAAACCCTAAAGGAGAGAAACCCTAAAGGAGAGAAACCCTAAAGGAGAGAAACCCTAAAAGAGAGAAATCCTAAAGGAGATAAATCCTAAAGGAGATAAATCCTAAAGGAGAGAAACCCTAAATTAGGGAAACCCTAAAAGAGAGAAATCCCAAAGGAGAGAAACCTTAAAGGAGAGAAACCCTAAAAGAGAGAAATCCTAAAACAGAGAAATCCTAAAGGAGAGGAACCCTAAAGGAGAGAAATCCCAAAGGAGAGAAATCCCAAAGGAGAGAAATCCTAAAAGAGAGAAACCTTCAAGAGAGAAACCCTAAAGGAGAGAAACCCTAAATGAGCAAAAACCTAAAGGAGAGAAATCCTAAAACAGAGAAACCCTAAAGGAGAGAAACCCGCCCTGAGGTCAGAGGGACATTGATGGGTCCCAAATCTTCCAAACCCCTGGATCAGGGCAGGATGGGGAAATTCTGGTGCTGTCACCTCCCCTGGAGCTGTCACCCCTGGTGCTGTCACCTCCCCTGGTTTTGTCACCCCTGGTGGTGTCACCCCCAGTTCTGGGCACCCCTCTCTGCCCCAATTCAAACCCCAAAACGAATCACAGAGCCACGTGGGAATCCCCTAAACCCCCAAATTCCCCAACTGAGGAGCGAGGGGGCAGCTGAGCTTTGGGGGGGACCTGTCCGCGTTCTTCCTGCATGCAAAAAACGTCCAAAAAACCCAAAAAAATCCCATAATTTCACCAGCATGAACTGTAAACCCCAAAGCCATCAATAAAACCTTTGCGGTACCTGCAGCCAGCGCGCCCCGCAGCTCCTGCTTTTCTCCAGGATGATTTCCTGCCATAATCCGGGCTGGAATTGCCGTCTAGTGGCTGTCGTGGGCATGGCACGGAGGAAAATATCCATGGAAAAGGGTGGGGGGAGCGGGAGGGATGGAGACATCACTGTTTTGGGTTTTTTTTTCTGGGTGTTTTCGTGCCCCCCTCTCAGGATTGGGCTCTGAGGGTTTTTAACGCTCAGTTGGGGGATGTTTAAAAAATAAGGAAAAAAAATTAATTAGGAATTTCACATGGAAGGGGAGCAGAAAGTGGAAGGAAAGTGGGAGCAGCCAGGGAAGAAGAGCCTGGAGGATTTGGGATTCCAAAAAATCCCAATCCCTGCCTGGGACAGAACCCAGCCCTAAAGCTGAAACAAAGCAGGAGAGGAAAGAGGATCCCACTCCAATCCTTTGGGACACCCCTTCCCCATCCCAGAGTGGATCAGGGACATCCTCACCTTCATCACAGCCTCATCCCAAACCCCATCCCAGAATCCAAATCCTCCTGCAGGCACCAGGATGTGATGCAGGAGTTGTGATTCCAAAAAACCCCAAATTCTGCCTGGGACAGCCCCAAAGCTGAAGCCAAGCAGGAGAGGAAAGAGGATCCCACTCCAAAATTTTGGGACACCCCTTCCCCATCCCAGAGTGGATCAGGGACATTCACAACCTCATCAATCCTCATCCCAAACCTCATCCTAGAGATCCAAACTTTTCTGCAGGCACCACGATGGGATGCAGGATTTGTGATTCCAAAAAATCCCAATCCCTGGCTGGGACAGCCCCAAAGCTGAAGCCAGCCAGTACAGGCAGAGGATCCCACTCCAATCCTTGGGACACCCCTTCCCCATCCCAGAGTGGCACAGGGACATCCTCACCCTCATCCCAACATCCCAAACCCCATCCCAGAGATCCAAACCCTCCTGCAGGCACCAGGATATGATGCAGGATTTGGGATCCCTAAAAATCCCAATTCCTGCCTGGGACAGAATTCCCATGGGATCTGGGAAACATGGTCCAGAGGGAGCAAACAAAGGGGTTGGAGAGGTTTTAGGGAGCACAAATCCCATAATTTCTGATGAATCTTGGAAGGACTTTCCAGAGGCAACAACTAAAGGGCTTGGGGAGGTTTTAGGGAGTCCAAATCCCATAATTTCCTTGGGATCTGGGAAGAATGGTCCAGAGGGAGTCATCAAACGTGTTGGGGAGGTTTTCAGGAACCCAAATCCCGTAATTTCTGAGGGATCTGGGAAGAAGGGTCTAGGGAGAAGAATCAAAGGGGTTGGAGAGGTTTTAGGGAGTATAAATCCCATAATTTCCATGGGATCTTGGAATGGACAGACCAAAGAAAGCAAACAAAGGGGTTGAGAAAGTTTTAAGGAACCCAAATCCCATAATTTCTGAGGGATCTTGGAATGGACACTCCAGAGAGACCAAACAAAGGGGTTGAAGAGGTTTCAGGGAGCCCAAATCCCATAATTTCCATGGGATCTTGGAATGGACAGACCAAAGAAAGCAAACAAAGGGGTTGAGAAAGTTTTAAGGAACCCAAATCCCATAATTTCTGAGGGATCTTGGAATGGACACTCCAGAGAAACCAAACAAAGGGGTTGGGGAGATTTTCAGGAACCCAAATCCCATAATTTCTGAGGGATCTGGGAAGAAGGGTCCAGAGAGAGGAATCAAAGGGGTTGGGGAGGTTTTAGGGAGCCAAAATCCCATAATTTCCATGGGATTTGGGAAGTACAGTCTAAAGGGAGGAACCAAAACATTTGGGGAGATTTTAAGAAACCCAAATCCCATAATTTGGAGGGATCTGGGAATGGACACTCCAGAGGGAACAAACAAAGGGGTTGGAGAGGTTTTAGGGAACCCAAATCCCATAATTTCTGAGGAATCTTGGAAGGACTTTCCAGAGGCAACAACTAAAGGGGTTGAGGAAATTTTAGGGAACCCAAATCCCGTAATTCCCGTGGGATCTCGGAAGAAAGATCCAGAGAGAGGAATCAAAGGAGTTGAGAAAGTTTTAAGGAACCCAAATCCCATAATTTCTGAGGGATCTGGGAAACATGGTCCAGAGGGAACAAACAAAGGGGTTGGGGAGGTTTTAAGAACCCAAATCTGCAATTTCCGAGGGATCTGGGAATGGAACAAACAAACAAAACCCAGGAGCTCCCAAGCTCCCCCAGCAGCTGCTGGGTCCGGGCAGGGCTGGGAATTCCTGATCCAGCTGTGGGGGAGGGGAGGGGGCAGAGGGTCAGGACACCCCCCCTGCCCCCCTTCCTCCCCCTCCCCAAAATCCAGGGCCGGCCCCCATTGGTCCCACAGGCGCCCAATCCGCGTTTTGTTGTGGTGGGAGCGGCAGGGAAAGGGGCTGGGATCCCCCTCCTCATCCTCATCTTCCTCATCTTCCCCTCCTCATCCTCATCCTCATCTTCATCATCATCCTCATCCTTATCCTCATCTTCATCCTCATCCTCATCCTCATCTTCATCCTCATCCTCATCCTCATCCTCATCCTCATCCTCATCCTCATCCTCATCCTCATCCTCATGCTCATCCTCATCTTCCCCTCCTCATCCTCATCTTCCTCATCTTCCCCTCCTCATCCTCATCCTCATCCTCATCCTCATCCTCCTCGGGGCCCCTGGATCCCACCGGGAATGAGGAGGAGGAGCAGGGAGGGAGTTCAGGGCTTTGTCCAGATCAAAAAAGGAGGGGAAACCCCGAAACAAAAAAAAAAACCAACAAAAAAACCCCAAAAAACAAAAAAAAAATCCCCCCAAAAAACCACCAAAAACCAAAAAACAACAACAAAAAACCAAACAAACAAAAAACCACAAAAACCGAAAAAAACCCCAAAACCAAACAAACAAAACAAACAAAAAATCAAAAACACCCAAAAAATCCACAAAAAACTACTAAAAAAACCAAACAAAAAACCAAACAAAAAACAAAAAAAAAATCCCAAAAACAAAAACAAACAAAAAAACAAAACAAAGAAAAAGACCCAAAACCCCCACAAAAAAACAACAAAAAAACCAAACAAAAAAAGCAACAAAAACAAAAAAAACCCCAAAAAAACACATTCAAAAACCCCCAAAAAAACCCCCAAAAAAACCAAACAAAAAAGCCCAATCAAAAAAACCCCAAAAAATAAAAAAAAACAACCCTGGAGGTCGGAGAGGGTTTTGGGGACACTGTTGACCCACCCCAAAATCTCTTTGGGGTTCTGTGGTTCTGCCAAGAGCTCTCCTGGGGTGGGGGTGCAAAAACCCAGCAGCTCCCACTGGGACCAGCAGGAATTCTCCAGAACCCCACTGATTATTCCCTGAAAATCCCCAAATTTTTCCCTGAAAACTTCTGGATTTTTCTCTGAAAATCCCAGATTTTTCCCCGAAACCCCCCGGATTTTTCACTGAAAATCTCCAGATTTTCCGCTGAAACCCCCATATATTTTCCTCCCAGATTTTTCCTGAAACCCTCAGATTATTCCCTGAAAATCTCCAGATTATTCCCTGAAAACCTAGAGATTATTCCCTGAAACCCCCCAGATTTTCCCCTGAAACTCCCCCAGATTTTTCCCTGAAAATCCCAGATTTTTCCCTAAAAACCCCAAGATTTTTCACTGAAAATCCCAAATTTTCCCCCGAAACCCCCATATATTTTCCTCCCAGATTTTTCCTGAACCCCCCCAGATTTTTCCTGAAAACCCCACAGATTATTCCCTGAAAACCCCGTATTTTTTCTCCAAAAATCCCACATTTTTCCCTAAAACCCCTCCAGATTTTTCCCTAAAACCTCCAAACCCCACCCCTTCTCCTTTCCCCATTCCCCCCCTAATTCTCCTCCTCCTCTTGCTGTTTTTTTTTTTTTTTTTTTCCTCTTTCGCAGCCTCCCTCCCTCATCCCCAACACTTCCCAGACTGTTTGTAAACATTCCCTTTAGGATGTTTCCTCAGGAAGTGCAAATTTCTGGTGGGGGAAAAAAAAAAAAAAAAGAAAACCAAAACAACTCCTCCAAATATTTCCCTTTGGAGAAACATAAAAAAAATCCCCAAAAAGCCAAAAAAAAAAAAAAAAAAAGCAGGGAATTCGGGATCAAGGATGGGCTGAACCCGGTGTCACATCTTTTTTTTTTTTTTTTTGCTCGATATTTTTGGGGATTTAACCCAAAAATCTGCCTGGAGGAGGCTCGGGGACAAAGGGACAAAGGCTGGGCAAGGTGGGGACGGTAATTAAAGTTGATAATTAATAATTAACTGCCGGGATCCGGCCGTGGTAGCTGGGAAGAGATAAAGGAAGAGCAGGAAAAAATTCTCCTGGAACGGGGGATGGGGGGTCCGGTACCAAAATCGAGCTGGGATTTGGGATTTGGGGGTTTGGGGTCTCTTTGTCCCCTCTCTGAGACCCCAAATATTTTGTGGGTACCATGGAGAAAATCCTGCTCCTCACACCCCACCCCAGAAATATTTTGGGAATGGGGGGAGAAGTTTGGGGTAGGAAAATCCCAATCTGTTAATCGCACACCAGGAATAAAACAGAGCTGGGATTTTGGGGTTTGGGGTCTCTTTGTCCCCGTCTGAGACCCCAAACACTTTGTGGGTACCATGGGGAATATCCTGCTCCCCACACCCCCCCCAGCAGCGTTTCGGGAATGGAGGGAGAAGTTTGGGAAATCCCAATTTGTTAATTCTACACCAGGAGTAAAACAGAGCTGGGATTTTGGGTTTTGGGGTCTCTTTGTCCCTCTCTGAGACCCCAAACATTTGTGGGTACATGGAGAAAATCCTGATCCCCACACCCCACCCCAGCAGCGTTCTGGGAAGGGGAGGGAGAGATTTGGGCAGGAAATTCCCGATCTGTTCAGCCGTTCTCGCGTCCCCTTTTGTTCCCGGCCATCTGTCCCCTCGCCCCGCGCTCCCTCTGCGCGTGCCATAAATATCAAACCGGCCTTTGTCCCTGCCCCTAAAGGCTCCAGGGCCCCCCTGAGCCCCCCTAAAGCTGCTGGGGGTGGCACAGCCATGGGAGGGGGGGTCTGGTTTGGGGGACAGGGGCTCAGCATCGCCCTGCTCACCCTAAAGCTGCCCCGGGAGGTTTTGGGGTGGTTCTGACCCCACAGCCATCCATGGGATCCCTGAGCACAGCCCAGGAGGTTTTGGGGTGGTTCTGACCCCACAGAGATCCCTGAGCATGGCCCAGGAGGTTTTGGGGTGGTTCTGACCCCACAGAGATCCATGGGATCCCTGAGCATAGCCCAGGAGGTTTTGGGGTGGTTCTGACCCCACAGTCATCCATGGGATCCCTGGTGCTGCCCCAGGAGGTTTTGGGGTGGTTCTGACCCATCCATGGGATCCCTGAGCACAGCCCAGGAGGTTTTGGGGTGGTTCTGACCCCACAGAGATCCCTGAGCACAGCCCAGGAGGTTTTGGGGTGGTTCTGACCCATCCATGGGATCCCTGGTGCTGTCCCAGGAAGTTTTGGGGTGGTTCTGACCCCACAGAGATCCCTGAGCACAGCCCAGGAGGTTTTGAGGTGGTTCTGACCCCACAGCCACCCACAGGATCCTTGAGCAAAGCCCAGAAGGTTTTGGGGTGGTTCAGACCCATCCATGGGATCCCTGAGCAAGGCCAGGAGGTTTTGGGGTGGTTCTGACCCCACAGACATCCGTGGGATCCCTAAAGCTGCCCCAGGAGGTTTTGGGGTGGTTCTGACCCATCCATGGGATCCCTGAGCACGGCCCAGGAGGTTTTAGGGTGGTTCTGACCCATCCATGGGATCCCTGAGCCCGGATTTGGGATGGAGCTGAACCCCATCAACAATAGGGAAAAAGGAAAAAATGGGAATTCTCAGCCTGAATATTGGGGCGGAGCTGCACCCCAAAATCTGTGCTGATGACCCCGAGGTGAATTTGCGGAGAGAATCCCTCCCAAAACCCCCTAAAAACCCAAAAAATATACCACAGATGGAGGAAAACGCCCTCCCAGAGTTAGGGCATCCCGATTTTCGGGCAGGATTCGCTCACAGAATTAATCTCAGGGTGGGGGGATGAGTTTGGTGGGAGCCCCGCAGTCTCATCCCAATCCCGTTTTTTTAATCCCAACAAAGCAGCTGCTCCCGGCCTTGCCCTTCCCTGTTTTATCCGGTGCCACAATGGGAATAAATTCCTTTTTCAAGGGCATTGTCCAAAGGGAAGGAGCCTCGCCCTCCGTCTGGCAGCTGCGAGGGGCTCGGGGACATTGTCCTGGTGACATTTTCCCGGGGACATTGTCCTGGTGACATTTTCTGGATGTCCCTCACACAGCGGGTGTGCAGATGTCCCAAAATTTCCCGACACGATCCTGGGGTGCAGATCACAGTGTCACCCCCAATTCTTGTCCCTTTTTCCTGGCCAGGACATGAGGCTGGCAGGGGTTTAGGGGTTCTCCGGGGTTTTAGGATTAAAGGGACAGGGAGAGCCTCAAATGTCACCCGTGGAGTTTGGGAGTGGCCCAAGGGACGCTCGGGGGTGTCACCAGGGTGGGGACACAGTGGGGAGAGCTGTGAGCCCTGTGGGGCTTCTTGGAGGTGGGAATGATGTCTGAGGACACCCTGGGATCAGCCTCGGGGACAGGGAACAGGGGACAGGGGACAGGGGACACAGCACCCCTTGGGGACAGGGGACACAAAGTCCCTTTGGAATGGGGACACGATGTCCCCTGGGAATGGGGGACAGGATGTCACTCGGGAATGGGGACACAATATCCCTTGGGGACAGGGGACACGATCTGTCATGGGGACAGGGGACACGATGTCCCTTGGGAATGGGGACACTGCATCCATTGGGGACAGGAGCACAGCACCCTTAGGGGCAGGGGACACACGACCCCTTGAGGACAGGAACACAGCACCCCTTGGGCACAGGGGACAGAATGTCACTTGGGAATGGGGACACAATACCCCTTGGGGACACAGCACCCCTCGGGGACAAGGGACACAATCTCTCATGGGGACAGGGGACAGAGCATCCTTTGGGCACAGGGGGCAAAATGTCCCTTTTGGAATGGGGACAGGATGTCACTTGGGAATGAGGACACAGCATCCCTTGGGGACAGGGGACAGGATATCACTTGGGAATGGGGACACAATATCACTTGGGGACAGGAACACAGCACCCCTTGGGGACAGGGGACAGGATCTCTCATGGGGACAGGGGACACAGCATCTCCTGGGAATGGAGGACAGGATGTCACTTGGGAATGGGGACACTGCATCCATTGGGGACAGGGGACAGGATATCACTCGGGAATGGGGACACAATATCCCTTGGGGACAGGAACACAGCACCCCTTGGGGACAGGGGACACAATGTCCCTTTGGAATGGGGACACGAGTTCCCTTGGGAATGCGGGCACAGCCCCCCTTGGGGACAGAGCCCCAGCCCCCCTTGGGGACACAGCCCCAGCACCCCTTGGGGACACAGCCCCAGCCCCCTTGGGGACACAGCCCCAGTTCCCCTTGGGGACAGAGCCCCAGCCCCCTTGGGGACACAGCCCCAGCACTCTTGGGGACACAGCCCAGCCCCTCTTGGGGACAGAGCCCCAGCCCCCTTGGGGACAGAGCCCCAGCACCCTTGGGGACACAGCCCCAGCAGCCTTGGGGACAGAGCCCCAGCACTCTTGGGGACACAGCCCCAGCCCCCTTGGGGACACAGCCCCAGCCCCCCAGGGCTCCCAGGGCACCGCTGTCCCTCCAAGGCCACCCAGCTGTGACAAGGACACGTCCGAGCCCCTCCTGGGGCTGAGCACGGGCGGGACGAGGGGACCCAGCCCCGCCAGCCCCCGAACCACGGGGATCCCGAATAAACAACCGGGCACAGAACAAACCCCGGCCCGGGGGGCTCTGCCCCGGCCCCCGACCCCTCCTGGAACAAAAGGTGCAAAGTTCAGCGGGGCGTGAGAGGGAAACAAAACCCGGCCCGACCCCGCCCTGTGCAGATGGCAACGCTCGGCCCCGCACCAGCGCTGCTGTCACCAACAATTCCGTTTATTTATCCTAAAAGTCCCGTTTATTTATCCCAAAAATTCCCGTTTATTTGTCCAAAAAGTTCTGTTTATTTATCCGAAAAAGTCCCGCTAATTTATTAAAAAAAAATTCCTTTTATTTATCCCAAGAAGTCCCTTTTGTTTAACTCAAAAAGTCCCTTTTATTTGTCTCAAAAAGTTCCTTTTATTAATCCCAAAAAATCCCGTTTATTTATCCAAAAAAGTCCCATTTATTTATCCCAAAAGTCCCTTTCATTTAACCCAAAAAGTCCCTTTTATTTGTCTCAAAAAGTTCCTTTAATTTATCCCAAGAAGTCCCATTTGTTTATCCCAAAAAGTTCCTTTTATTTGTCTCAAAAAGTTCCTTTTATTAATCCAAAAAAATCCCGTTTATTTATCCCAAAAGTCCCGTTTATTTATCCCAAAAAGTTCCTTTTATTTGTCAAAAAAGTTCTGTTTATTTATCCAAAAATTCCCATTTATTTATCCCAAATGGGAGCAGTGGGGTCAGGTCCAGCATGGGGCAGCTGTGGAGGGAATGGGAATGGGAATGGGAATGGGAATGGGAATGGGGATGGGAATGGGAATGGGGATGGGAAAATGGGAATGGGAATGGGAATAGGAATGGGATTGGGAATGGGAATGGGAATGGGAATGGGGAATGGGAATGGGAATGGGAATGGGGATGGGGAATGGGAATGGGGAATGGGAATGGGGATGGGAATGGGAATGGGAATGGGGATGGGGAATGGGAATGGGGAATGGGAATGGGGAATGGGAATGGGGAATGGGAATGGGAATGGGGAATGGGAATGGGAATGGGGAATGGGAATGGGAATGGGGATGGGAATGGGAATGGGAATGGGGATGGGGAATGGGAATGGGGAATGGGAATGGGGAATGGGAATGGGGAATGGGAATGGGAATGGGGAATGGGAATGGGAATGGGAATGGGGAATGGGAATGGGGATGGGGAATGGGAATGGGGATGGGGAATGGGAATGGGAAATAGAAATGGGAAATGGGGAATAGGAATGGGAATGGGAATGAGGAATGGGAATGGGAATGGGGATGGGAATGGGGATGGGGAATGGGGTGGGAATGGGCACAGCCCCAACCCCCCCAAAATCCACGGGCCAAGCGTTCCCTGAGCTCCCAAAATTCCAACAGATCCCGGGATCTCCTCCAGGCTCTGGAGCAGCCAGGGCTGGATTGGACTGGATTGGACTGAGTTGGACTGGATTGGACTGAGCTGGGTTGGGTTGGACTGGGCTGGGCTGGGTTGGGCTGATTCCCCAGGATTGCTCAAATCAGCCCCAAAACTCCATCACTTCCCAAAAACCGAGGGCAGGAAACACCTGCAGGAGCTCGGGGCTCTCGGTTTCGCTTCTGCAGCTGCAGCGTGGGGAGCCCAAAAATAAATTATATATTTTATTTTTTATTTTTATTTATTTTATATTTTTTAATTTTTAATTTTTAATTTTTATTTTTGAATTTTGAATTTTGAATTTTTTTTATCACTGCCCCATCAGTTCCTCCCCTCAGGGAAGGGATTTGGATCCTTTCCCACCCCGAGGTTGGATGGGAGGGATGGGGGGTGAGGTTTGGGTTGAAATCTGCCCAAAAAAGGTTTTTATATCCTGAGAGCTGCTGCTGCTGGGGCAGCTTGGAATTGAGGAGCTGGTTGGTGTGTGAGGGACCCCAAAAGGGGAGCACGACCCCCTAAAAGTGAAATAAATGAAGCATGAATCGAGGAAAATGCCACAATTAAATAAGTGTAGCGTGAATTGAGGAGAATTCTAAACATTATGTAAATGTAGCATGAATCGAGGAAAATCCCAAAGGTTAAATAAATGGAGCATGAATTGAGGAAAATCCCAAAAATCAGGTAAATGTAGCATGAGTTGAGGAAAATCCCATAATTAAATAAGTGTAGCATGAATCGAGGAAAATCTCAAAAATCAGGTAAATGTAGCATGAATTGAGGAAAACACCCTCCCAGAGCCAGGGGATTTGGGTTTTAGGCAGGATTCACACACAGTGGGATGGATTTGGGACTAAAATCCTGAATTCCCCAGGTCCTTTCTTTAGAGGGATCCTGGATTTTAGGATTCACAATCTCTGGATTGAAATCCTGAATTCCCCAGGTTCCTGTCCCCAGGGGGATCCTGGTTTTTAGGATTCAATCTCTGGATTGAAATCCTGAATTCCCCAGGTTCCTCTCCCCAGGGGGATCCTGGTTTTTAGGATTCAATCTCTGGATTGAAATCCTGAATTCCCCAGGTTCCTCTCCCCAGGGGGATCCTGGTTTTAGGATTCACAATCTCTGGATTGAAATCCCAAATTCCCTGGGTTCTCTCCAGGCAGGGTCTAGGGAATGAGGGATCCTGGATTTTAGGATTCACAGACAATCTCTGGATTGAAATCCCAGATTCCCCAGGTTCCTGTCTCCAGAGAGATCCTGGGAAGGACAGACCCTGGTTTTAGGATTCAGACAATCTTTGGATAGAAATCCCAGATTCCCAGGTTCCTCTCCCCAGTGGGATCCTGTTTTTTAGGATTCAATCTCTGGATTAAAATCCTGAATTCCACAAGTTCCTTTCTCCAGTGGGATCCTGGTTTTAGGATTCAGACAATCTCTGGATTGAAATCCCAGATTCCCCAGGTTCCTTTCTCCAGTGGGATCCCGGTTTTAGGATTCACAATCCCTGGATTGAAATCCCAAATTTCCTGGGTTCTCTCCAGGCAGGGTCTAGGGAATGAGGGATCCTTGTTTTTTAGGATTCAGACAATCTCTGGATTGAAATCCCAAATTCCCCAGGTTCTTCTCCCCAGTGGGATCCTGGTTTTTAGGATTCAATCTCTGGATTGAAATCCCAGATTTCCCAGGTTCCTGTCTCCAGAGGGATCCTGGTTTTAGGATTCACAATCTCTGGATTGAAATCCCAAATTCCTTGAGTTCTCTCCAGGCAGGGTCTAGGGAATGAGGGATCCTGGATTTTAGGATTCAGACAATCTCTGGATTGAAATCCTGGATTCCTTGGGTTCCTCTCTCCAGGAGGGTTTTTAAGATTCACAGATAATCTCTGGATTGAAATCCTGAATTCCCCAGGTTCCTTTCTCCAGAGGGGTCCTGGTTTTAGGATTCACAGACAATCTCTGGATTGAAATCCCAGATTCCCCAGGTTCCTGTCTCCAGTGGGATCCTGTTTTTTAGGATTCAGACAATCTCTGGACTGAAATCCCAAATTTCCCAGGTTCCTCTCTCCAGTGGGATCCTGGTTTTAGGATTCAGACAATCTCTGGATTGAAATCCCAGACTCCCCAGGTTCCTCTCTCCAGTGGGATCCTGGTTTTTAGGATTCAATCTCTGGATTGAAATCCCAGATTCCCCATGTTCCTCTCTCCAGAGAGATCCTGGGAAGGACAGATCTTGGTTTTTAGGATTCAGACAATCTCTGGATTAAAATCCTGGATTCCTTGGGTTCCTCTCTCCAGGAGGGTTTTTAGGATTCACAGACAATCTCTGGATTGAAATCCCAGATTCCCCAGGTTCCTGTCTTCAGAGGGATCCTGGTTTTAGGATTCAGACAATCTTTGGATTGAAATCCTGAATTCCCCAGGTTCCTGTCTCCAGTGGGATCCTGTTTTTTAAGATTCAATCTCCGGATTAAAATCCTGAATTCCCCAGGTTCCTCTCTCCAGTGGGATTCTGTTTTTTAGGATTCAATTTCTGGATTGAACCCCCAGACTCCCCAGGGGATCCCAGGAAGTTCCCATGCAGCTCTGCTGGCTCAGGGCTGAGCTCAGGCCAGGTAAAATCCTTCATCCAACCCCAGATCTGATCCCAGCTCCTGGAACCAGACACTTCCCTGGATAGAAAAAAATGAGGAAAAAAAAAATCCCAACAGAAACCCAGCAGCAGGAAACAAAACCCCAACCCCACCAGGTGGATTCTGCTGCTCTCAGTTTTATCCAGAGCTGCTCCAGGGGGAATTTTGTGCATCCCAGAAAGCCTGGAAAGAAAAAAATGCTGAGCTGAGCCCAGGTATCAGCAGGGAAATGAGGAGGAAATTAAAAATTAAAATTAAAAAAATTAAAAATAGCTGCTCTGTCAGCAGGGAGGGCTCACTCCTGGGATTTTTATCCCAGCTGGGACCAACCCAAATTTCAGCAAAGGGCTGGGAACGGGTCAGGGCACGTCTGGAAACCCAAAATTTGGGAGCTGGGAGGGCAGAGGGAAGAAAAAGGTGCAGAGAGAAGAGGAAAAAGCTGCAGCTGCTGCTCCTTTGAAGCCCAGGTGACTCCAGGGGTGACTCCCCAGGTGATTGTACAAGATTGCACAAGAGAATTTGGGTGTGTCCGTGCAATTCATGAAGGGTTGAGCACAGGAAATAGAAATTAAAAAATAAAAATGTAAGAGGAGAGGCTCTGAGGCAGCAAATTCATCCCCAGTTGGTTTTGAGGGGGCACAGGGTAGGTGAGTTAAACCATTTCAAATTCTATAAAAAGTTGAGTTTGGGGGTGAAAATATAAGGTTAAAGTCCTTAAAGGGAATTTGGAGGTAGAGAGAATGGTCACAGATTAATCAAACTCTCCTAAATTCTATTAAAATGGAGTTTTGGGTTAAATTAACACAAGGTCCAAGTCCTTAAAGGGAGTTTGGTGGTAAAAGGAATGGGTGGAGGTGAATAAAACCATCCCAAATTCCATAAAAATGGAGTTTTGGGTCAAAATAACACAAACTGATTGAGCCAAGGCACTTAAAGAAAATTTGGTGGCAGAGGGAATGATCACAGGGAGCCTGGCAGGTGAATTAAACCCTTCCAAAATTCCATGAAAAATGAGTTTTTGGGTGAAAATATAAGGTTAAAGTCCTTAAAGGAAGTTTGGTGGCAGAGAGAATGATCACAGGTGAATCAAACTCTCCTAAATTCCATGAAAAATGAGTTTTGGGTCAAAATATACAAGGCCAAGGCTATTAAAGGATGTTTGGTGGTAGAGAGAATGGTCACAGGTAAATGAAACTCTCCTAAATTCCATTAAAATGGAGTTTTGGGTTAAATTTACACAAGGCCCAAGTCCTTAAAGGGAGTTTGGTGGTAAAAGGAATGGGTGGAGGTGAATAAAACTCTCCTAAATTCCATAAAAATGGAGTTTTGGGTTAAATTAACACAAACTGATTGAGCCAAGGCTTTAAAAGAGATCTGGTGGCAGAAGGAATCATCACAGGGAGCCTGGCAGGTGAATAAAACCCTTCCAAAATTCCATAAAAATTGAGTTTTGGGTGAAAATAAAAGGTTAAAGTCCTTAAAGGGAGTTTGGTGGCAGAGGGATTGATCACAGGTGAATCAAACTCTCCTAAATTCCATGAAAAATGAGTTTTGGGTCAAAATATACAAGGTCAAGGCCATTAAAGGATGTTTGGTGGCAGAGGGAATGGTCACAGGTAAATGAAACTCTCCTAAATTCCATTAAAATGGAGTTTTGGGTTAAATTAACACAAGGTCTAAGTCCTTAAAGGGAGTTTGGTGGTAAAAGGAATGGGTGCAGGTGATTCAAACCCTCTTGAATTCCATAAAAATGGAATTTTGGGTCAAAATAACACAAACTGATTGAGTTTGGTAGTAGAGAGAATTGTCACAGGTGAATAAAACCCCTCCTGAATTTCATAAAAATGGAATTTTGGGTGAAAATATAAGGTCAAGGTCCTTAAAGGAAGTTTGGAGTTAGAGGGAATGATCACAAGGAGCCTGGCAGGTGAATTAAACCATCCCAAATTCCATAAAAAATGAGTTTTTGGTTGAAATATAAGGTCAAGCAGTAAGCACTGAGTAAGCACTATTTTAATTTTTTTTTCTTTTTTTTTCTTTTTTCTTCAACATTCTC
The DNA here is from genome assembly GCF_009819885.2 of Catharus ustulatus. NCBI lineage: Eukaryota > Metazoa > Chordata > Aves > Passeriformes > Turdidae > Catharus > Catharus ustulatus. The sequence continues at coordinate 2,855,261 of NC_046245.1, forward strand.
AGTGTGGGGTTTTGGGATCCCAAATAATCCCAATTTTTAATTTTTTTTCCCCCCCCAGGAATGAGGCAGGCTGGTTTACAATGCTACATTTTTATTAAAGTAACAAAAAAAAAAAAAACATCAGGGTCTGTACACTCTCGGGTATAAAACACAACTGTACATCAGGAACCAGCCAATTCCTCACAGAATTTTCACCACAAAAAAAAAAAAGAAAATAAAGAAAATAAAGAAAAAAAAAGAAGAAAAAATAAGAAAAAAAAGAAAAAAAAAAGAAAAAAAAAGAAAAAAATAAAGAAAAAAAAGAAAAAAAAAAAAGAAAAAAAAGCAGGTCCCGTTCAACAGTCCAGCTTGGTTTTAAAATAAAATAAAATAATGATAATGACAGAAACCCCCTCAATATCCACATCACATCAGGCTTTGGAGGCAAAAGGCAACAAGAGCACAGAATTCACAGCTTTTTGTGGCACCAGCTACGAGAGAGAAGTGGATTCTACCCACATTTGGTTGGTTTTGAAGCTTAATTCATTTAAAAATAAAATAAAATTAAAAAGTCACCTCGGAGATTTGGCTGGTTTGGTTCTGGGGTGTTGCTTTGGTGGGAAAATCCTGGAAAATTTCAGTGGGAGAGGGAGGGAATAAATCAAATTTCAGGTTTTGATTCAGCCCCAGTGAGGGTTCTGCACTTCAGGCAGGTTAAAGGCAATAAACCCAAAATAAATTCCTTTCAGGGAAAATGAATTTTGGTTTTTTTTGATGTTTCCAGGCACTCCCCTGTGGGTGAGGTCACTTATTGCACAAGTTCACCCCAGGAAAAGCCCCCCCAGTGTTTTTTTTTCTGCTTTGCTGACGTGAGGAATTCCAGTGAAAAGGGAAGTGATGCAAGCCCAGCTCTGCTCTCAAAAAAAAAAAAAAAAAAAAAAAGGGATTTGAGAATTCAGGCTGAATTTCCAGTTCTGATGGTTTGGAGCTTGAAAAAAAAATAAATAAAATTAGAATTTTTTAAGTCAGGGCTGGATGAATGTTGAAAGAAGCAATGGGAGTTTCCTTCCTGTCCCAGAGCACCCAGGAGATGGAAATATTTTGAAATCTATTGCACAAATGTCTGAGAACTTGAGTCATCATGGGCTGGGTGAGAACAGCTCTGCTTCTGCCAGGTCAGGAAAAGGGGAAGGTTCAGCTCAGAGGAAAAATCCAGGAAGTTTTGCTCCAATTTTTGCTCCAACCAGGGTTGGGAAAAAGGCAGAGGATGTGGGATAATATCCCAGGAAAAATTCCTTCTAGGGCCTTTAATCATCATTAAATTTGGAGTTTAAAGGTGAAATAAAAATAAAAAATTGTGCAGAGTCTCCCTGAATGCTGGGAGAACACAGGAGTGGGAATTTTAAATTGTGCAAAAACCAAAAGTTTTGTTACCAGAGAGATGGGACCCAAATCCCTTTCCCAAAAACATCACCAGGACCCCAAAAATACCTGAACAACTCAGAGAGAGACCCCCAAAAATCTCCAGGGTTGAGGAGAAAAGGCAGCAAAGAGGGGGTGGCACACACCCAGCTCAAGGACAAGGAGGAGGTGACACAGAGGGGACACAGAGGGGACACCAGGGCAGGGCTGGGAGCAGAAAAACTTTGGAATTCCCAGCTGGAGCAGCCTGTGGTGACAGCAGGGGGTTGGAATGTCCCATCAGTGCCACCTTGGGGACATTCTCAGGGTGTCCCTGCCCAGCTCCACGTCCCAGGTGGGGTGGGGACAAACCCTGTGCTGGCAGAGCACACCCAGGACAGGGATCTCAGTGTCCCCAAGGCCACCCAGCCCCGAGGTGACACCAGAACCACCTTGGGGACATTCTCAGGGTGTCCCTGCTGAGCTCCATGTCCCAGGTGAGCCCTTCCAGGTGGGGTTGGGGACAAACCCTGTGCTGGCAGAGCACACCCAGGACAGTGATCTCAGTGTCCCCAAGGCCACCCAGCCCTGAGGTGACACCAAAGTCACCTTGGGGACATTTCCAGGGTGTCCCTGCCAAGCTCCACGTCCCAGGTGGGGCTGGAGGGGGTTGGGGACAAACCCTGTGCTGGCAGAGCACACCCAGGACAGGGATCTCAATGTCCCCAGGGCCACCCAGCCCCTCAGTGCCACCAGAGTCACCCTGGGGACATTCTCAGGGTGTCCCTGCTGAGCTCCACGTCCCAGGTGAGCCTTTCCAGGTGGGGTGGGGACAAACCCTGTGCTGGTAGAGCACTCCCAGGACAGTGATCTCAGTGTCCCCAAGGCCACCAGAGAGGGCACAGCAGGGTGGTGACACTGTGACAACGCCAGCCTGGCTTCACTCCCTCATCCCCCACCTCCAAATTGAACAAAACCAACCCCAAAATCACCATCCAACAACAAGTCAGGCAGATCTCAGCTTCACAATAATAATAACAATAAATTCACAAGAATTTTTTTTAAAAAAACAATAAAAATAAACTCACAAGCTTGCAACAGCTTTAGAAAAGGCACCAGGGGCGCCGCCACGGCTCGGGGGGCGGCGCCCAAAATTTTAATTTTGGATTTTCTGGAGGTTTTTTTTTTTTCTCTTTTTTAAAAAATATAAATAGCTCTTCATCTTAAAAATAAATCCTCAGCTTGAGGTATTACAGTAGCCTGTGTCTCGGCAGCGTAAGGACGAGGAGGAGAAATTTTTTTTATCCGTTTTGTCGTGTTTTTTTTGTCGTGGTGGAGTGGGGAGAGAGAGAAAATTTTTTTTTTTTTAGCTGGAAACAGTCATGATGTAACTTTTCGACGGGCTGCTCCGCCCTAACATCATCTGGTTCTTACAGCTGAGCATCCCTCTGTACGAACCGGGCGCTTCGTAGAGGACGCAGATGGAGCCGTCGTCGCCGATGCGATAGGAGACCTCGTAGGGATCCACCCAGAGCGTCAGCTCGCGCGGCAGCAGCTGCAGCAGCCGCTCCAGGCTCAGTCCCACGCGCCCGGCCGCGCGCACGATCAGCGGGTCCATGCGGCGGTTGATGCGCAGGCAGCGGTAGCCGGAGCCTTTGGAGGGTTTGTCGGGGAACCAGTGGTGTCTGTAGTGCTCTGGAAAAAAACAGGGAAAATAGTGAGGAGGGAAATTCCAGGAAATGTGGGGTTTACAGCGTTAAATTTGGGGTTTAGAGCATTAAATTGGGGGTTTGAAGGCCAAATCCCAAAGAACGCACTTGGAAGGGTTTCTCAGGGTGTTTGTAGTGCTCTGGAAAAAAAAAGGAAAAGTAGTGAGGAGGGGGATCCAAGAAAATGTGGGGTTTAGGGCTTTTAGTTCCCATTAAATTTGGGGTTCAATGGTGAAATCCTAAAGAACGCACTTGGAAGGGTTTCTCAGGGTGTCTGTAGTGCTCTGGAAGGGAAGGAGAAGAGCAGTGAACAGGGAAATCCCAGGAAATGTGGGGTTTACAGCATTAAATTTGGGGTTTTAGAGTGTTAAATTAAAAAATTAAATTTATTTAAGAAAAATTTAATTAATTTAAAATTGGAGTTTTAGAGTGTTAAATTTGGGGTTTGAAGGCCAAATCCTAAAGAAGGCACTTGGAAGGGTTTCTCATAGAACCAGTGGTGTCTGTAGTGCTCTGGGGGGAAAAAGGGAAAGCAGTGAGGAGGGAAATTCCAGGAAATGTGGGGTTTCGAGCATTAAATTTGGGGTTTACAGCATTAAATTTGGGGTTTTAGAGCGTTAAATTGGGGGTTTGAAGGCCAAATCCTAAAGAACGCACTTGGGTTTCTTGTGGAACCAGTGGTGTCTGTAGTGCTCTGGAAGGGAAAAAGGGAAAGTACTGAGGAGGGGGATCCAAGAAGATGTAGGGTTTACAGCATTAAATTTGAGGTTTTAGAGCATTAAATTAAAAAAATTAAATTAAATTAAATTTGGGGTTTGAAGGCCAAATCCTAAACAACACTCAAGGAAGAGTTTCTTGTGGAACCAGTGGTGTCTGTAGTGCTCTGGAAAAAAAGAGAAAAGCACTGAGTAGGGAAATCCCAGGAAATGTGGGGTTTAGGGCTTTTAGTTCCCATTAAATTCAGGGTTTGAAGGTCAAATCTCAAAGAACGCACTCAGAAGGGTTTCTCAGGGTGTCTATAGTACTCTGGAAAAAAAAGGAGAAGAGCAGTGAACAAGGAAATCCCAGGAAATGTGGGGTTTACAGCATTAAATTTGGGGTTTTAGAGTGTTAAATTTAAAAATTAAATTTATTTAAGAAAAAATTAGTTAATGTAAAATTGGGGTTTTAGAGTGTTAAATTTGGGGTTTGAAGGCCAAATCCCAAAGAACGCACTTGGAAGGGTTTCTCAGGGTGTCTGTAGTGCTCTGGGAAAAAAAGGAAAAGTAGTGAGGAGGGAAATTCCAGGAAATGTGGGGTTTACAGCATTAAATTTGGGGTTTACAGCATTAAATTTGGGGTTTTAGAGCGTTAAATTGGGGGTTTGAAGGTCAAATCCTAAAGAACGCACTTGGAAGGGTTTCTTGGGGAACCAGTGGTGTCTGTAGTGCTCTGGGGGAAAAAAAGGGAAAGCAGTGAGGAGGAAAATCCCAGGAGATGTGGGGTTTACAGTGTTAAATTTGGGGTTTTAGAGCGTTAAATTTGGGGTTTGAAGGTCAAATCCTAAACAATGCCCTTTGGAGGGTTTGTTGGGGAACCAGTGGTGTCTGTAGTGCTCTGGGAAAAAACAGGGAAAAGCAGTGAGGAGGGGGATCCAAGAAAATGTGGGGTTTAGAGCATTTAGTTCTCATTAAATCTGCGGTTCAAAGGTCAAATCTTAAAGAATGCACTTGGAAGGGTTTCGCATAGGACCAGTACTGCTCTGGAAAAAACAGGGAAAACCATGAGCAGGGAAATCCCAGGAAATGTGGGGTTTAGGGCCTTTAGTTCCCATTAAATTTGGGGTTTGAAGGCCAAATCCTAAACAATGCTCTTTAAAGGGTCTCTCAGGGAACCAGAGGTGTCTGTAGTGCTCTGGAAAGGAAGAAAAGGAGCTGTGAGTAGGTGGATCTGAGAAAATGTGGGATTTAGGGCCTTTAGGCCCTGTCACATTCAGGGTTTTAAGGTCAAATCCTAAAGAACATCCTTGGAAGGGTTTCTCAGGGAGCCAGTGGTGTCTGTAGTGCTGTGGAAAAACAGGGAAAATCGTGAGCAGGGAAATTCCAGGAAATGTGGGGTTTAGGGCTTTTAGTTCCCATTAAATTTGGGGTTCAAAGGTGAAATCCTAAAGAACACCCTTTAAAGGGTTTCTCAGGGAACCAGTGATGTCTGTAGTGCTCTGGAAAAAAACAGGGAAAATAATGAGCAGGGAAATTCCAGGAAATGTGGGGTTTAGTGCCCTGAGTCCCTGTTAAAGTTCCCATTAAATTTGGGGTTTGAAGGCCAAATCCTAAACAACACTCAAGGAAGAGTTTCTCGGGGAACCAGTGGTGTCTGTAGTGCTCTGGGGGAAAAAGGGAAAGCTGTGAGGAGGGGGATCACAGGAAATGTGGGGTTTACAGCATTAAATTTGGGGTTTTAGAGCATTAAATTAAAAAATTAAATTATATTAAATTTGGGGTTTGAAGGCCAAATCCTAAAGAACGCACTTGGAAGGGTTTCTCATAGAACCAGTGGTGTCTGTAGTGCTCTGGAAAAAAAGGGAAAGCAGTGAGTAGGGGGACCCAGGAAATGTGAGGTTTAGAGCATTTAATTCCCATTAAATTTGGGGTTTTGCAGCGTTAAATTTGGGGTTTTAGAGCGTTAAATTTGGGGTTTGAAGGCCAAATCCTAAAGAATGTCCCGGGAAGGGTTTCTCATGGAACCAGTGGTGTCTGTAGTACTCTGGAAGGGAAGGAAAGGAGCTGGGAGTAGGGGAATTGCAGGAAATTTGGGGTTTAGGGCCTTTAGTCCTCATTGAATTTGGGGTTCAAAGGCCAAAACCTTAACAATGCCCTTTAAAGGGTTTCTTGGGGAACCAGTAGTGTCTATAGTGCTCTGGAAAAACAGAGAAAAGCAGTGAGCAGGGAAATCCCAGGAGATGTGGGGTTTAGGGCCTTTAGTCCCTGTTACATTTGGGGTTTAAAGGCCAAATCCTAAACAAAAGCCTTTAAAGGGTTTCTCGGGGAAGCAGAGGTGTCTGTAGTCCTCTGGAAAAAAACAGGGAAAAGCAATGAGTAGGGGTAGCCCAGGAAATGTGGGGTTTAGGGCCTTTAGTCCCTGTTACATTTGGGGTTCAAAGGCCAAATACTAAAGAACACACTTCAAAGGGTTTCTCAGGGTGTTTGTAGGGTTCCTAGAAGAGAATAGGGAAGAGCAGTGAGCAGGGAAATCCCAAGAAAGGCTCCTCCCAGTTGGATGGTGGAGTTTAGGGCCTTGAGCAGGGATATCCCAGGAAAGGTGGAGTTCAGGGCCTTTAGTCCCTGTTAAATTTGGGGTTCAAAGGCCAAATCCTAAACAACACCAGGGCAGAGCCTCCCTAAACACCAGGAACAGGAACTAAACTCTGCAAAAGTTCTGTACCCAAGAGATGGGACCCCAATCCCATTTCCAAGGGGGCAGGGAGGAGCTGCCAGCCCAGGCTCCTCCATCCCAAAACACCCAGCCAGGCTGTGGGGTCAGGCTGGGGCAGATATGGTATCACCCACCCCAAAACTGCCCCATCCCACAGCAGCAGTGCCACCCCTTATCACAGCCCGGCCGTCCCTCCCTGGGGCTGATAACGGGGACAGGCAGGGAGGGACCCCTGACCCGCCCAGATCCTGTGGGGACACCGGGAGGGGACGTGGCAGGGGTTGGGGTCACGGGGGGATCACTGGGGGCATCATTGGGATCACTGGGATTGTCTGTGGGATTACTGGGATCATGGGGGGATCACTGGGATCACCTGTAGGATTGTCTGTGGGATCACTGGGATCATGAGGGGATCACTGGGATTGTCTGTGGGATCACTGGGATCACCTGTGGGATTGTCTGTGGGATCACTGAGGGCATCACTGGGATCGTCCATGGGATCACTGTGGGATCTGTGTGATTGCCTGTAGGATTGTCTGTGGGATCACTGGGATTGTCTCTGGGATCACAGGGGGATCACTGGGATTGTCTGTGGGATTGCCTGTAGGATTATTGGGATCATCTGTGGGATCATGATGGGATCACTGTGATCATCTGTGGGATTGTCTCTAGGATCATCCATGGGATCACTGGGGGCATCACTGGGATAGTCTGTGGGATCACTGTGATCGCCTTTAGGATCATTGGGATCATCTGTGGGATCACAGGGTCATCACTGGGATCATCCATGGGATCACTGGGATCCTCTGTGGGATTGTCACTGTAGGATCACCGGGATCATCTGTGGGATTGTCACTGTAGGATCACCGGGATCATCTGTGGGATTGTCACTGGGATCATCCATGGGATCACTGGGATCGTCTGTGGGATCTGCAGGGCCCCACAGCCAGGCACACAAAGGGACCGAGAGGGGCAGGGGACAGTCCCAGGCCCAGGGGACACCAGAGCAGCACAGGAGGGGACAGCAGGTCCTGGAAGGGACAAGGGAGGCACCAAGAAGGGGACACCAGGTCCCAAAGTGGACACCAAGGAGGGGACACCAGGTCCTGGAAGGCACACAAACAGCACCAAGCAGGGACACCAGGTCCCTGGAGTGACACAGGAGGGGACAGCAGGTCCCACAGGGAACACGGAGGCCACTTGGGAGGGGACAGCAAATCCCACGAGCCACACGGGGGCCACTCAGGAGGGGACACCAGGTCCTGGAAGGAACACGGGGGGCACTCAAAAGAACCCCAGGTCCTGGAAGGAGCACAGAAGGCACTCGGCAGGGACACCAGGTCCTGGAAGCCAGACGGGGAGTACTCAAAAGGTCCTGGAAGCCACACGGGGGCATTCGGAAAGGACACCAGGTCCTGGAAGCCACACGGGGGGCACTCGAAAGAACCCCAGGTCCTGGACAGCGCACGGGTGGCACTCAAAAGGTCCTGGAAGCCACACGGGGGCTCTCGGCACGGACACCAGGTCCTGGAAGGCGCAGGGGGGGGGGTCATTCGAAAGGTCCTGGAAGGCGCACGGGGGCTCTCGGCACGGACACCAGGTCCTGGAAGGCGCACGGGAGGTACTCAAAAGGTCCTGGAAGGCGCTCGGGGGGCACTCCAAAGGTCCTAGAAGCCACACGGGGGGCATTCGGAAGGGACACCAGGTCCTGGAAGGCGCAGGGGGGGGCACTGGGAAGGTCCTGGAAGCCACACGGGGGAGTACTCAAAAGGACAGCAGGTCCTGGAAGCCACACGCGGGGGACACTCCAAGAGTCCTGGAAGGCTCACTGGGGGCACTCGGCAGGAACACCAGGTCCTGGAAGGTACACGGGGGCTCTCAAAAGGTCCTGGAAGCCGCACGGGGGGGGACACTCAAAAGGTCCTGGAAGCCACACGGGGGGCTCTCAGCACGGACACCAGGTCCTGGAAGCCACACGAGGAGCTCTCAGCACGGACACCAGCAGCCTCCCGGCCCCGAACGCCACCAGCCCAACCCAACCTCCATCTCCACGGCCGCTCCTTCCCCGGGCTCACCTGTGAGCGCCTCCCGCAGCGCCCCGCTGAACACCTGCAGCTGCTGCTCGCTGACGCAGCCCCGCGTCCGCAGCAGGCCGGACACGAAGCCCACGGCGGCGGCGATCTCGGGCACCATGTCGGCGCGGGGGCCGCGGCGGTGGCTGTGGCGCTGGCTCATCCCGGGGGACACCGGGGGACACCCGCGACCTCTCGGCGGCTCCGCGGCGCTCGGGCTGCGCCCCCTCAGCGCGCGCGGTTTATATAGAGCGGCCGGCGGTGACGTCACGGCGCGGGCGCGGCGTTCCATTGGCTGCGCCGTATGCAAATGAGGGAATGCAAATGGCGGGATGGGAATAGAGCCTGAGCTCAGCGGTGACGTCACAGCGGGGGGGCGGGGGGAGTGCGGGGGGAGAGGGGACAGGGACAGGGATACAGGGACAGGGAGAGGGGGAGAGGGGACAGGGACAGGGGGACACGGAGAGGGGACAGGGGACAGGGGCAGGGATAGAGGGACAGGGAGAGGGGACAGGGATAGAGGGACAGGGACAAGGATAGAGGGACAGGGGGACAGGGACAGAGGGACAGGGATAGAGGGACAGGGAGAGGGGACAGGGACAGGGATAGAGGGACAGGGACAAGGATAGAGGGACAGGGACAGGGGGACAGGGGACAGGGATAGGGGGACACGAAGAGGGGACAGGGGACAGGGACAGAGGGACAGGGACAGGGGACAGAGGGACAGGGGGACAGGGGTACAGGGATAGAGAGACAGGGATAGAGGGACAGGGGGACAGGGGGACAGGGATAGAGGGACGGGGACAGAGATAGGGGGACAGGGGACAGGGGAACAGGGGACAGAGACAGAGATAGAGGGACAGGGGGACAGGAATAGAGGGACAGGGGGACAGGGGGACAGGGGGACAGGGACAGGGGGACAGAGATAGAGGGACGGGGGGACAGGGACAGAGTGACAGGGACAGGGGGACAGGGATAGAGGGACAGAGGGACATGGATACAGGGACAGGGGGACAGCAGGACAGGGACAGGGATAGAGGGACAAGGGGACAGGGATAGGGACAGGAGGACAGGGATAGGGGGACAGAGGGACAGGGAGACACAGAGATAGGGGAACAGGGGGACAGGGATAGAGGGACACAGATAGGGGGACAGGGACAGGAACAGAGGTTCAGGGGGTGGCAGGGACAGGGGCGCAGGGATAGAGGGACAGGAGGACACAGAGATAGGGGGACAGGGACACAAGGACAGGGACAGGGGGACAAGGGGATGGGGACACAGGGACACAAGGACACAGCCAGGCCGGGGATGTTTGGTTTCCTGGGTCGCCACCCTTGCTCAAGGTGCTCCCTGAGTGTGGGGGACAGAGCTGAGCTGTGAGCCATCGAGTCACGGTGAGGGAAGGGACCCTGAGGGTGACCCAGTGCCACCCCTGCCCTGGCAGGGACACTTTCCATCGTCCCAGGGTGCTCCAGGCCGGACTCGGACACTGCCAGGGCTGGGGCAGCCATGGGTTGGGCTGTGCCAGGCCTGCCCACCCTGCCAGGAGGGGATCCCACCCCAAAATCCAACCTGAGCCCTCCCTGGGTCCTGTCCCTCCATCCCTGTCCCTCCATCCCTGTCCCAAATCCCTCCCCAGCTCTCCTGGATCCCCTGGCAGAGGCTCTGAGCTCTCCCATCCAGAAATCTCCTCCCAGTGCCCTTTGTCACCCCCTGCTCAGGGGGCTCCTCCCATCCCCAAATGTCCCTCCCCGAGCCACATCCATGGATGTGTGTCAAGGGAGAGCCTCCCAAGTGTCCCCAGTGCAGGGGATGAGGTGACAGGGCCATCCCCACCCCTCCTGAGAACTTCCAGGCTGGGAAGAGCAGGATGTGACAGAGATGAGGTGACAGTGCCACCCCAACCCTTCCTGAGAACTTCCAGCCCAAATCCAGGCTGGGAGAAGAGCAGGGCATGAGGGAGATGAGGTGACAGTGCCATCCCCACCCTGCCTGAGAACTTCCAGACCAAATCCAGTCTGGGGAAGAGCAGAACGTGACAGAGATGAGGTGACAGTGCCATCCCCAGCCCTCCTGAGAACTTCCAGCCCAAATCCAGGCTGGGACAAGAGCAGGACACGGGAGAGATGAGGTGACAGTGCCATCCCCAGCCCTCCTGAGAGCTTCCAGACTGGGAGAAGAGCAGGACATGGGAGATGAGGTGACAGTGCCATCCCAACCCTGCCTGAGCTGAGGGCTGGGAGCCTCCAGCCCAAAATTCAGGCTGGGGGAAGAGCAGGACATGTGAGAGATGAGGTGACAGTGCCATCCCCACCCTGAGCTGAGAACTTCCAGCTCAAATCCAGGCTGGTAGAAGAGCAGGACATGGGAAAGATGAGGTGACAGTGCCATCCCCACCCTGTCTGAGAACCTCCAGCCCAAATCCAGGCTGGGGGAAGAGCAGGACATGACAGAGATGAGGTGACAGTGCCATCCCAACCCTTCCTAAGAACTTCCAGCCCCAGTCCAGGCTGGGGGAAGAGCAGGACGTGGGAAAGGTGAGGTGACAGTGCCATCCCCACCTTGCCTAAGAACTTCCAGCCCAAATCCAGATTGGGGAAAGAGCAGGGCATGAGGGAGATGAGGTGACAGTGCCATCCCTCCTGAGAACTTCCAGCCCCAATCTAAGCTGGGAAAAGAGCAGGATGTGACAGAGATGAGGTGACAGTGCCATGCCCACCTCTCCTGAGAACTTCCAGCCCCAATCCAGGCTGGGAGAAGAGCAGGGCATGAGGGAAATGAGGTGACAGTGCCATCCCCACCCTTCCTAAGAACTTCCAGCCCCAATCCAGTCTGGGGGAACAGCAGGACGTGGGAGGAGGTGGCTGCAGCAGCAGGGACGTGTCCCCACCCTGGGGACAGGGAGGACAAGCCAAGGCAGGCAGGGCTGGAGCGGCACACGGAGTCTCCAGGGGCTCCCTGATGCTGGGGGAGATGAAGGAGCACCTGGAAGCCACCACAAGCCCAGAGCTGGCCCAGCTGGCCCAGCCACGCTGCCCAGAGAGCTGAAACTGGCCCCGAGCTAAGGAGCAGTGGGAGGCTGAGCTGGTGCCTTTGATCAGCCATGGGAGAGTTCCTATCGGGGCAGGACGGGATCCTGGGTGGATATTGAATATTCCCTGGCAGAGATCGTTCCAAGCCAGCACTGGGGGAGGACCCAAAGCCACAGCTGTGCTGTGATCCCCAGGAAAACGCCCTCTCCTCTGTGGCTGGGGCCTCATTTGGCATCTCCACAAGCGCTGGGAGCTGCTGGGATGAGCCAGGGCAGGGCAGGAGCTCTGCAGGCTCTGCCCTGTGGCTGTTCCCAGGGTTCTGGGGCTGCTGGCTCAGGGTCTGCCAGCACATCCCTCCTCTCTGGGGCTGCTGGCACAGGGTCTGCCAGCACATCCCTCCTCTCTGGGGCTGCTGGCACAGGGTCTGCCAGCACATCCCTCCTCTCTGGGGCTCCTCCCGAGCTCCTCGGGGTCCTGTGCCACTGGGAAAGTCAGCCTGGAATTGCTGATCCTTGGGGTTCTGTCCCACTGAAAAATCATCCTGTGTTTGCTGATCCTTGGGGTTCTGTCCCACTGAAGAATTATCCTGAACCTTTTCACTCTTAGGGTTCTGTCCCATTGGAAAATCATCCTGGACTTGCTGACCCTTTTGAGTTCTGTCCCATTGGAAAAGTCACCCTGAACTTGCTGACCCTTGGGGTTCTGTTCCACTGAAAATTATCCTGGATTTGCTGATCCTTTGAGGTTCTGTCCCATTGGAAAATTATTCTGGATTTGCTGATCCTTTTGGGTTCTGTCCCATTGGAAAATTATTCTGGATTTGCTGATCCTTTTGGGTTCTGTCCCATTGGAAAATCACCCTGGATTTGCTGATCCTTTGGGTTCTGTTCCACTGAAAAAAATCACCCTGAACTTACTGATCCTTTGGGTTCAGTCCCATTGCAAAAAATCATCCTGGATTTGCTGACCCTTAGGGTTCTATCCCACTCAAAAATCACCCTGTGCTTGCTGATCCTTTGGGGTCCTGCCCCACTGGAAAATCATCCTGGACTTTTTGACCCTTGGGGTCCTGTCCTATTGCAAAAATCATCCTGAACTTGCTGATCCTTTGGGGTTTTGTTCCATTGAAAATCATCCTGAACTTGCTGATCCTTTGGGGTTTTGTTCCATTGAAAATCATCCTGTGCTTGCTGATCCTTTGGGCTCTGTCCCACTGAAAAATCATCCTGGACTTTTCGACCCTTGGTTAAGAAGTCTCAGCCCCCTCCCTTTCCCTCACTTTATTTATGATTTTTGGGGATTCTGTGTCCTTAATTCTCTGGCTGGGAAGGGATTTTTTGTCCAACTCCAGAACTTACAGACACTCACATGGAGTTTCAGAGTTCCACACCAACAGCAGAGTCTGAAAAACACAAAAACTCAACCCCAAGGTGTCATTTTGGGGTCTAACAGGATTTTTTGCTTGCAGCCTGCAGCTGGTTTTATTCTGCACAAGGGATTTCCCACCCTGGGACAGGAATTGGGAGTGAGGCAGGAGTCAGGGGAAGGAAAATGGCTTTGGGAGTTGTGGAAAAGGGGAATTCAGCAGCTCCTGGCCGAGCAGGGCTCTGCACTGACCCCAAGTGCAGCAGGGTCAGGTTGGAGAGGAGACACAGCCAAGGGGTCCCCAAATCCTCCCCTCCCTCCCCATCTGCCGCCCCATCCATCCCCAGAGCAGCAGAAATCAGGCAAATCTCCTGCCACAAACCAGATTTGCCTTTGTAAGCTTTGAAATAAACCCAAGGATTAAAGTCTAAGGATTTTTTTCCTCTCTTTTTTTTTCTTCTTTAGGTTCAGCACCACACATAAAACTCCATCATGCTGCACTCTGGATATTCCAGACCCCCTTGGAAGACAAAAATCCAGCATGTCCAGAGCTCTGCTGCCAGGTAACCACACTCATGGAATCAGCAGGAAAAGTGGGAATCCAGCAAAGCCATCCATTTAAAAATTTAAATTTTAAAATAACCCCACCAGGATTTTTTTGTTGTTTTTCTCACTGAGCTGAGCTCTGCCATCCCAGCCTAAGGAATATTGGGATGGAATCCTCCAGCCCTGAGTCATGGCCTGGAGCAGGAGGTCTTGCCCAGAAGATCTCTAATAACCAGGACTATTAATTAACCATTAGGGGCTAACTGTGCTCATTAAGTGCTGATGAGGATGAGCCAGCAGGATGGGGGAAGTGGTGGCACCATTCCCCAAATTCCCAGCTCCCATTTATTCCTGCCCAGCTCCCATTTATTCCTGCCCATCCCTTCCCCAATTCCCAGCTCCTGCTGTGTTCATCTGTTGATTCCAGGGCTCCCAAATCACCTTGGCCCCGTTAAGCCCTTCCAATAGGAGATTTCCTGTGGAGCTCAAGGCCCTCTAAGCGGGTTAAGTGTCCCTAATTTCTGTTCCTGGGGTTTTGGAGGCAGAGCTCGAGGTTTAATGGAGCTTTTAAAGCGCTCAGAGGAGTTACAGAGCAACCATCAGAAAATAAAACTAGGTTTTATTTATTTTTTTAAAAAAGAGAACTGAGTTTGAGCTGCTGGCTGGGTTGGTTTTCCACCCTGCATTTAGCTGAGAGCGTTTCCATTTCAATTTAAAAATAAAAAAAAGAAAAAAACCAACTCAAACTGAATAAATTTCTGTGCTGGGATTGGCCAGGCTGGGGCTGGAACTGGTCTGACAGGAACCAGGAGCTCAGATAGGCTCCCAAACCCTCCTGGTTATCCAAATGAGCCTCCAAACCAGTCCAACTGGAAATTTTACCATTCAAAAAAAAAAAAAAATTGAACATTTGGCATTCAATCAAGGGTTAAAAGCCGAGCTGCCCACAGGGACTGAGGCTTTGCAAGTCAGCAGCTCGGGGTGTTTAATGTTCCCCTGAAAGGCAGAGTTCCCACGGCAGGCTTGGGCTCTTTGTGGGTTTGTTTTTTAGTTTTTTGTTGGGTTTTTTTGGGTTTTTTTTGTTTTTGTTTTGGGGTGACGACACCCTGAGATTTGCAGTTTATAGGGCATGAAGCACAGAACCCAAATTCCAATCTGGAATCCCAGCAGAACCCACACCCCCTGTCCCCAGCAGGAAAACAAACCCAGAATTAAAAATGAACAAACCCAGAATTAAGAATGAACAAATCCAAATGAATCAAGAATTAACAAATTAAAATGAATCAAGAATGAACAAATCCAAATCCTGCTCCTAGCTGAATCAGCTCCCAGATTTTGGGATGGATTTGAAGTTTGTATCAATTTGAGAGACCACATTCTGCTTTTCTTAAAGTTTAGGAGGTGAAAATTGCTGGGAATTGTGCAGAATTGTAAAAATAATGGATGTATTGGCCTGGTTTAAATCAGATTAAAATCTGGAGGAGGGACAGACACCTGTGCTGGGGTGGGGACACCAGTTTAGCACAATCAGTGGGAATTTAAGGGGAAAAAAACGCGGGGTAAAGCGGGTTTAGGATGTTTAATCCCGGCTGTAATTGGTAACCCGGGTGTGACCCCAGGAACGCGCCGGGCAGGGAGGGGAAACAAGGCAGGGCTTAAAGGGCAGCCTGGAGCCAGGGATTTGGGAGAGGGGTGGGAAATGAGGGAGGGGTGGGGAAGGAGGGACAGGGACACAGACTGATCCAAACTGCCCAAAAACAGTGACAGACTGCCCGAAACCAGCCCCAAGCTGCCCTAAACTGCCCCAAAAACAGCTCCAAACTGTCCAAAACTGCCCAAAAACAGTGACAGACTGCCCCAAAAACAGCTTCAAACTGCCCCAAAAACAGCTCAAAACTGCCTCAAACTGCCCCAAACTGCCCCAAAAACAGCTTCAAACTGCCCCACACTGCCCAAAACCAGCCCCAAATCAGCTCAAAACTGCCCCAAACAGCTTCAAACTGCCCAAAATCTGTCCCAAACCATCCCCAAACTGCCCCAAACCAACTCCAAACTGCCCCAAAAACAGCTTCAAACTGCCCAAAATCTGCCCAAAACTGCCCAAAACCAGCCCCAAACAGCTTCAAACTGCCCCAAACTGCCCAAAAACAGCTCCAAACTGCCCCAAAAACGGCTTCAAACTGCCCAAAATCTGTCCCAAACTGCCCCAAACTGCTCCAAAAACAGCGACAAACTGCTCCAAACTGCTCCAAACCAGCCCCAAACTGCCCAAAACTGCTCCAAACTGCCCCAAAAACAGCTTCAAACTGCCCCAAACAGAACCAAACTGCCTCAAACTGCCCCAAATCTACCCCAAAAACAGCTTCAAACTGCCCCAAAATGCCCCAAATCAGCTCAAAACTGCCCCAAACTGCTCAAAATCTGCCCCAAACCAGCCCCAAACAGCTCAAAACTGCCCCAAGTCAGCCCCAAATTGCCCCAAACTGCCCCAACCCGCCCCATGTCCCACAGCACATCATCATTCCCGGCTCTCCAGAGAATTCCAGGACTTTTCCAGCCCCAGCTCTGCCCCTCCATCCCATCCTGGAGTTTTTTGTCATCCCTGGGCTTTGTTTGTCACCAAATCCCCGCTGGGATTGGGGATGTGCGGACAGGGACACGCCAGGACACGTTTGGGACATGTCCAGGCAGCTTCCCTCATCCCATAAAAGAGCTTTAAATATTCCCCAGGGCTGCAGGCTGGATTTGTGTGGCTGGGGGCTGGATTTCCACCCAGCATTTCCACACAGGATGGCAAAGGTTCCTCCCTCTGCTCCACTTCATGACCCACTGGAGGTGATTTGGAGTATTTGGGGAAGCAAATTTTGCTTTTTCTTCACCCTCTGAATTTTGTTTTTCACCTCTGTTGAGCTCCCAGGGTGCTCAGGGGGTTTTTCTCCTCGCTCTCATCACCCTGCTGACGTTTTTTTGGGCAAGAAATTGGGTGAGAACTCAACATTTTCAGAGAGGAAACCTCAGCCTCAGGTTCCTCCCGGAGCTGAAGGTGTGGGGATGAGCTCAGAGATGGTTTCCTGTGCTCTCAGCTGGGTTTTATTGTTCTTTTTTTTTTTTTTTTTTTCCACATCCTCGCTGCCACCACCTCTGTCCTTGTGGCAGGGGACAGAGGGGACGTGGAGCAGAGCTGTTTGCTCAGGGAAAGCTGGCAGCTGGAAAACCGTGTTGGTTTAGGAGATAAAAGCATTTCAGAGCCCTGGGAACAGAGCAGGCATGGGGTGAGACACTGCCCCACCCCAACCCTGTGGCCTCGGTGATAAAATCTCCCCCAGCCCAGGGTAAACAGCACGTGGGGACACAGGAAAATTGGCCCTGGGTAATTCCCCCTTATCAAGGTGTGGCCAGGCCTTGCTCTTTCCCCTCTGGAAACTCCCAGGATAAACATTGAGTGCAGTCAAAACAGCCTCGCCCTCCCACGCACACCTGGGACAGGTGAGGCCAGCGCTGGGCACGGCACAAAGTGCTGGGCACGGTCACAGGGACACCCAGGAGAGGAATTCAGAGGGAATTTGGGGTGCAGGATGAGAAAAAACAGCATGGGAGGTGCCATGAGATGGGAAAACAGTCGGGATACAGAGGTGGGGGAGAGGGGAGCAGAATTCGGAATTTAGAGCAGAATTCAGAGAAGAATTCAGAATTCAGAGCAAAATTCACAGAATTCAGAGCAAAATCCAGAGCAGATTTCAGAGCAGAATTCAGAGCAAAATTCAGTGCAGAATTAAGAGCAGAATCCAGAGCAGAATTCAGTGCAGAATTCAGAATTCCGAGCAGAATTCCTAGCAAAATTCAGAGCAGAATTCACAGAATTAAGAGCAGAATTCAGAGCAGAATCAAGAGCAGAATTCAGAGAAAAAATCAGAGCTAAATTCAGAACAAAATTAGTGGAGAATTCAGAGCAGAATTCAGAACAAAATTCAGAACAGAATTAAGAGCAAAATTCAGTGCAGAATTAAGAGCAGAATTCAGTGCAGAATTCAGAGAAGAATTCAGAGCAAAATTCAGAGAAGAATTTAGGGCAGAATCCAGAGCAGAATTCAGAGCAGAATCCAGAGCTAAATTCAGAGCAAAAATCAGAGCAGAATTCAGAACAAAATCCAGAGCAGAATTCGCAGAATTGAGAGCAGAATTGAGAGAAGAATTAAGAGCAGAATTCAGAACAGAATTCAGAGCAGAATTCAGAATTCAAAGCGAAATTCAGTGCAGAATCCAGAACAGAATCCAGAACTAAATTCAGAGCAGAATTCAGAGCGAAAATCAGAGCAACATTCAGAGCAAAATCCAGACCAGAATCCAGACCAGAATTCAGAGCAGAATTCAGAACAAAACTCAGAGCAGAATCCAGTGCAGAATCCAGAGCAGAATTCAGAAAAAAACTCAGAGCAAAATTCAGAGCAGAATTCAGAGTAAAATTCAGTACAGAATTCAGAGCAGAATCCAGAGCAGAATTCAGAATAAAACTCAGAACAAAACTCAGAGCACAATTCAGTTCAGAATTCAGAGCAGAGTTGCTCCCATCTCCCTGAATTTTTCAGGTCAAAGCTCTCTCACACCTCTCCTTCTAAGGCAGGGTGGGTTGGAGGATTTCCCCCTTCCCTGCTGACACACACAGCTACGAAAAATGGATTTTTCTTTTCTTAGAAACGAGAAGTCAAAAAAAGAAAAAAAAAAAAAAAAAAAAAAGAAGAAGCAGCAGAGGAAAAAAAAAAAAAAAAAAAACACCCAAACGTCTTGGTCGAAACCACAAGGCAGAAATTTATTTATTTTTTTAATTTTTTTTAAGGTGCTGAGAATGTGACTGGGCTGCCAAAACACAGCCAAGGCAGCACATTGCCCAAAATTTGCTTTTTTTTGCCCGTTTCTTTGCTCAAGGAGAGGGGAACGTGTGGTGCAGCTCCATGGCAACCCCAATCCCCTGCACAAAAACAAGGCCAAGGCCACCAAAGGCTCCTGGAGCAGCTGGGGAGGGAATTTCCTGACCCTGCTCAGAGCCTGAATCTGTTTTTTTTTCAAAAGGTTGTGAAAAGCAATTTATTCTCCCTGCTTTGGAGGGAGACATGCACAGATTAAAGTGATTTTTAATTTTATTTTAAATTGAGGCAGCACCAACCTGAGCTGCTCCAGGAGCCTGTGGGGTTTTGTGGGATTTTTTTTTTGTGGGATTTTATTTTTTTTTTTGGGATTTTCTGTGCCAGGTGCAGCAGGTGCTGATCAAACTCCAGATTTGGGGCAGTTCACGACCAACTGACCCATTTTTATAGCAAACAAAACAATCCAGGGATTATTCCCGACCTCATTCCCTGCCCAGGCTCTGGGTCTGTCAGATCCCCTCATCCCTTTCTAACTCCATTTTATTTTCTGAATATTAAAGCTCCCATTTCCCTGTCCATCCATCTTTACCAAATTTCTAACTCCACTTTATTTTCTGAATATTAAAATTCCCATTTCCCTGTCCATCCATCTTTACCAAATTTCTAACTCCACTTTATTTTCTGAATATTTAAAATTCCCATTTCCCTGTCCATCCATCTTTACCAAATTTCTTACTCCACTTTATTTTCTGAATATTTAAAATTCCCATTTCCCTGTCCATCCATCTTTACCAAATTTCTAACTCCACTTTATTTTCTGATTATTAAAGCTCCCATTTCCCTGTCCATCCATCTTTACCAAATTTCTAACTCCACTTTATTTTCTGAATATTAAAATTCCCATTTCCCTGTCCATCCATCTTTACCAAATTTCTTTCTAAAATATTTTTGCTGACTCCTCAGGAAGGATTTGAGCTCAGAGCTTTGCTGTTTGGGATATCTGGAATGTTTTTTTTTTATTGTTCAGGCCACTCTTCGTTATTTCTTCTTTGATTTAAAAATGGCATAAATCCAAATGTGCTTTGCAAATGTGATCCAGAATATTTCACACATTTGATCCATAATATTTCACAGGTTTGATCCATAATATTTCAGAGATTTAATCCATAATATTTCAGATTTGATCCATAATATTTCACAGAATTGATGCATAATATTTCACAAGCTTGATCCATAATATTTCACAAGTTTTATCCTTAATATTTCAAAAATTTTTTATATGATATTTCACAAGTTTGATCCACAATATTTCACAGATTTAATCCATAATATTTTACAAATATGATCCATATTTCACACATTTGATCCATAATATTTCACACATTTGATCCATAATACTTCACACATTTGATCCATATTTCACACATTTGATCCATAATATTTCACACATTTGATCCATATTTCACACATTTGATCCATAATATTTCACAAGTTTTTTACTCAAAAATCTGGGATTCTGTTAATCAAAAATCTGGGGTTTATTTACTCAAAAATCTGGGATTCATTCACTCAAAAATCTGGGGTGCAGTTAATCAAAAATCTGGGGTTCATTTACTCAAAAATCTGGGGATTATTTACTAAAAAATCTGGGGTTTATTTACTCAGAAATCTGAGGTTCATTCACCCAAAAATCTGAGTTTAATTCACCCAAAAATCTGAGGTTCATTCGCTCTAAAATCTGGGGTTCATTTACTGAAAAATCTGAGTTTAATTTACTCAAAAATCTGGGGTTTATTTACCAAAAAATGTGTGCTTCATTCACTCAAAATCTGGAGTTTATTCACTCAAAAATCTGAGTTTCATTCACCCAAAAATCTGGGGTTCATTCACCCAAAAATCTGGGATTCATTTATTCAAAAATCTGGGGTTCATTTACTAAAAAATCTGGGGTTCATTCACTCAAAGATCTGAGCTTCATTTATTCAAAAATCTGGGGTTCATTTACTGAAAATGCTGGGGTATATTTACTAAAAAATCTGAGCTTCATTAGCTCAAAATCTGGGGTTTATTTACTCAAAAATCTGGGGTTCATTCACTTAAAAATCTGAGGTCCATTTGCTCAAAAATCTGGGGATTATTTACTCAAAAATCTGGGTCTCATTCACCCTAAAATCTGGGGTTCATTTACCCAAAAATCTGGGGTTCAGTCACTCAAAAATCTGGGGTTCATTTACTGAAAATGCTGGGCTATATTTACTAAAAAATCTGAGCTTCATTTATTCAAAAATCTGGGGTTAATTTACTAAAAAATCTGGGGTTCAGTCACTTAAAACTCTGGGGTTAAGTTAATAAAAAATCTGGGGCTCATTCACCCAAAAATCTGAGTTGAATTCACTCAAAAATCTGGGGCTCATTTACTGAAAAATCTGGGGTTCATTCACTCAAAAATCTGAATTTAATTCTCTCAAAAATCTGAGTTTAATTCACTCAAAATCTGGGGTTCATTCACCAAAAAATCCGAGTTTAATGCACCCAAAAATCTGAGTTTAATTCACTCAAAAATCTGAGTTTAATTCTCTCAAAAATCTGAGTTTCATCCACCCAAAATCCAGGCTTGGATCCCCTTTGGAGCCCAAATTTCCCCCCAGATCTCCAGGGATCCCTCCCAGGCCCAGCTCCTGTTTGAATTTCGCTGTTTCTCAATTTCTGGTGGAATTTTTTCCATCCTGAGCAGCCAGGCTGCAATCCCTGATCCCAAATTTCCTTGGAAAACTCCTCCCCAGGGCTGCTCCTGCTGAAACTCAGCCAAGCTCCATCCCCAGGCACTTGGAAATTCTTTGGGAGCTGAAAAATCGAATTTCCAAGGAGGGGAAGGAGCTGGAAAGAGGCTGAGCCTGGCAAGGCCAAACATTGCCCAAGAGGGGAAGGGAGAAGGGAAATAAATTCATTTTTTCTGGAGTAAAAAACACAGCCTGGAGCTGATCAGGGATCTGGGACACTGGAGATGGGAATGGAAAAGGGAAAATCCCTCCCAAAAAAATTCTTCAGGGGCTTTCCCCTCCTTCTGTGCCCTTGGAAAAGGAAAAAAAAAATTTAGAAATGTTTCAAATTCCAGTTCTCACTCCTTCCTCAGAGCTCCTGAGCAGCTCTGGAAGGGCCCAACCAAACAAAGGCATCTGGAGAGAAAAAAAAATAGAAAAAAAAAGAAAATAAAATCTAAAAATATCTCCCACCCCCTCACCCTGCCAGATCCAGAGCCCTGGAGGGTTTTCCTTGGCCTCTGGCCACATTTTTCAGCCATAAATGGGATTTTTATTTTGGTTTTTTTATTTTTTCCTCTTTCCAGCAAGGCTGTGTTGTGCTCCAAGTGTCAGGAATTCCAAATTCCTCCCTGTTCGAGGCTTTTTGTGCCCCCCCTGTGAGGGGTGAGGGTTTAACAAAAGGGAAATTGTGGCAGAGCAAAAATGGGAATGGGAATTGTTCCTGCTGATCCAAAGGAAGGCAAGGAATAAAAAATAATCCCAAATTTCCCTTGCGTTGGTGTTTTGGGGTAGGGGAGAGAATAGAGAAAAAAAAAATGGGGGTTTGGGGGTTCTAAAAGCCACAAAATTCCCTGATTTTTTCAAACCACAGGGATTTTAGAAGCCATAAAATTCCCTGGTTTTTTTCAAATCACAGGGATTTAAAGGATTTTAGAAGCCATGAAGTTCCCTGAATTTTTTTTCCCCTGGATATGGAGCAGAGGGTGATGCTCAAAATTTCATCATCTCAGAGTGGGGTCCTCTTTTTTTCCCTCAGCTCCAAGCAAAACCAGAATAAAACCATTTGGATTTAGAAGCCATAAAATTCCTTGATTTTTTCAAACCACAGGGATTTTAAGGGATGTTAGAAGCCATAAAATTCCCTGATTTTTTTCAAACCACAGGGATTTAGAAGCCATAAAATTCCCTGATTTTTTTCAAACCACAGGGATTTAGAAGCCCTGAAATTCCCTGATTTTTTCCCTGGATGTGGAGCAGAGTTTGACACTCAAAATTTCCTCACCCCAAAGCTGAGTCCCCTTTGATTTCCCCTCTCCAAGCACAACCAGAACAAAACCACAGGGATTTAAAGGATTTTAGAAGCCACAAAATTCCCTGATTTTTTCAAACCACAGGGATTTAGAAGCCATAAAATTCCCTGATTTTATTCCCCTGGATTTTAAGCAGAGAGTGACAATCAGAATTTCCTCACCCAAAGCTGAGTCCCCTTTTTTCACTCAGCTCCAAGCAAAACCAGAATAAAACCACAGGGATTTTAAGGATTTTAGAAGCCACAAAATTCCCTGATTTTTTCAAACCACAGGGATTTAGAAGCCCTGAAATTCCCTGATTTTTTCCCTGGATGTGGAGCAGAGGGTGACACTCAGAATTTCCTCACCCAGACCTGAGTCCCCTTTTTTCACTCAGCTCCAAGCAAAACAAAAGTAAAACCATTTGGATTTAGAAGCCATAAAATTCCTTGATTTTTTCAAACCACAGGGATTTAGAAGCCATAAAATTCCCTGATTTTATTCCCCTGGATTTTAAGCAGAGAGTGACAATCAAAATTTCCTCACCCCAAAGCTGAGTCCTTTTTCCCCCTGCTCCAAGCACAACCAGAATAAATCCACAGGGATTTCAAGGATTTAAGAAGCCACAAAATTCCCTGATTTTT
The DNA here is from genome assembly GCF_009819885.2 of Catharus ustulatus. Taxonomy (NCBI): domain Eukaryota; kingdom Metazoa; phylum Chordata; class Aves; order Passeriformes; family Turdidae; genus Catharus; species Catharus ustulatus. Next base: position 2,878,333 of record NC_046245.1, read on the forward strand.
TCAAACCACAGGGATTTAGAAGCCATAAAATTCCCTGATATTTTTTCCCCTGGACATGGAGCAGAGAGTGACAATCAGAATTTCCTCACCCAAAGCTGAGTCCCCTTTTTTCACTCAGCTCCAAGCACAACCAGAATAAAACCACAGGGATTTTAAGGATTTTAGAAGCCATAAAATTCCCTGATTTTTTCAAGCCACAGGGATTTTAAGGATTGTATAAGGTGCCAAAGCCATGAAATTCTCAAATTCTTTCCCTGGACATGGAGCATAGGGTGCCACTGAGAATTTCCTCACCCCAAAGCTGAGTCCCCTTTTTTCACTCAGCTCCAAGCAAAACCAGAATAAAACCATTAGGATTTAGAAGCCATAAAATTCCCTGATTTTTTTCAAACCACAGGGATTTAGAAGCCATAAAATTCCCTGATTTTTTCAAACCACAGGGATTTAGAAGCCCTGAAATTCCCTGATTTTTTTTCCCTGGATGTGGAGCAGAGTTTGACACTCAAAATTTCCTCACCCCAAAGCTGAGTCCCCTTTGATTTCCCCTCTCCAAGCACAACCAGAATAAATCCACAGGGATTTAAAGGATTTTAGAAGCCACAAAATTCCCTGATTTTTTCAAACCACAGGGATTTAGAAGCCCTGAAAATCCCTGATTTTTTCCCTGGACGTAGAGCAGAGAGTGACAATCAGAATTTCCTCACCCCAGACCCAAATCCTTTTTTTCCCCCTGCTCCAAGCAAAACCAGAAATGTTTTTCCCCTCTCCTGATGGGATTTTTCCCACCCCACCCTGAGGATTTTGCCCTTCCTGGAGCTCTGGATCAGCTGCTGTGACAGCTCCAGGGGCTCAGATTTCCCTGGGTGAGGATCTGAGCAGCCCCAGGAATTTTCCTGCTGAGCTGAGGTCAGGCAGGGAAGGGACAAAATGTCTTGGAGGAACCTGGAAAAGGCTGGAAAATAAAACCAGGGACTGGCAGAAAACACTTCAAGGTGGTTTTTCCCATTTTTTTGGGGAAGGTTTCTCAGAGCCAGGCTGGAATTTCTCATCCAAAATGATGGAAGAACAAATTGAGCCATGATTGTCCCCAGTGGGGTGACAGCCTTGGATCTTTCCCACTCATTCCTCAGGTTTAATTTGCTCCAGAGCTGGAACAAGAGACAAAATCCCTTTTTATTTTAACAGGAAGGAAAGGAAAAATTGGAAAATTGGAGTTGTTCTCGCCCAGCAGCACAAACACTCAAAGGTGCCACCTGAGCCACACCTGAGCCGAGGCCTCAAGCAGGAAAATCATCAGCAGGGCCACCTTGGGCTCTCAAAATGCCCCTGGGGATGCTAAAAATTGCCCCCCATTACTCTGTGGGCAGCTAAAATTCGGTGTAATTGCCTTAATTACCCCTGGTGGCATTTGGGCTGTGCAAAGGGAGGATAAAAAAGGCTCTGGGCACACCTGGCCCCAGGTGAGGGCTCCTGCTGGCCCCACTCTGCCTCCTGCACAGCAGGTTCAGCTCTGGGTGTGAGCCTCACTCCTCCAGGTGGGATAAAGGGATGGGGTGTGATCCTCATTCCTGGATTTCTCCAGGATGGGATAAAGGAATTGGGTGTGATCATCACTCCTGGGTCTATCCACCTTGGGATAAAGGCATTTTCCAGCATCTCCACCTGGGTGTGATCCTCACTCCTGGATCTCTCCAGGATGGGATAAAGGGATTAGGTGTGATCCTCACTTCTCCACCTTGGGATAAAGGGATTTTCCAGCATCTCCCCATTTTGGGTGTGATCCTTCACTCCTGGATCTCTCCAGATGGGATAAAGGGATGGGGTGTGATCCTCATTCCTGGATCTCTCCACCTTGGAATAAAGGGATTTTTCAGAATGTCCATCTGGGTGTGATCCTCACTCCTGGATCTCCATTTGGAATAAATGGATTGGCTGTGATCCTCACTCCTGGATCTCTCCAAGTTGGGATAAATGGATTTTCCAGCATCTCCCAGTTTTGGGTGTGATCCTCACTTCTCCAGGATGGGATAAAAGGATTTGAGTTGATCCTCACTCCTGGATCCCTCCACCTTGGGATAAAGGGATTGGGTGTGATCTCTCACTCCTGGATCTCTCAGAATGGGATAAAGAAATTTTTCAGAATGTCCATCTGGGTATGATCCTCACTTTTCCAGATGGGATAAAGGAATTTTCCAACATCTCCCAGCTCTGGGTGTGATCCTCACTCCTGGATCTCTCCACCTTGGGATAAAGGGATTTTCTAGCATCTCTACCTGGGTGTGATCCCTCACTCCTGGATCTCTCAGGTTGGGATAAAGGGATTTTCCAGCATCTCCCCATTTTGGGTGTGATCCTTCAATCCCAGATCTCTCAGGATGGGATAAAGGGATTTTCCAGCATCTCCACCTGGCTATGATCCTCACTCTGAATTCTCACATCTCTCTGAAAAATTCAGAGAGAGAAAAATTCAACTCAATTCTCTTTGAAATATTTAGAGAGAGAAAGATTCAATTCAAATCTCTCTGAAAAATTCAGAGAGAAAAATTCAACTCAATTCTCTCTGAAATATTCAGAGAGACTCCAACATTTTCCCTTCCCAAAGGGATCACTTTGCTTTGGACAGGCTGGAGAAGGGAGAAAAAAACCCAAAATTCTCAAAGGACCCTGAAGAATTCCACCCTCAGCAGCGAAACAACACTTCCTAAACAGAAAGGAAAATATTCTGCTGAGCAGAGGGAGGAAAAAAAAAAATACTACAAACCCAAGAGGAGTGTTTATCCCTGGAGCTGTGAGTGCTGAACTGCTGACAGAGCCCAGCTGTTCCCAGAGCCCAGAGCTCCCAAAAAAGGGATTTGCTTCCCCTGACGTGGCCCCGCGGACGTCAGCAGGAGCAGCAGGATCCCAAACAAGTGACGTGGGAGCCAAAACCTCCCACGGGCAGCTCTGGAGAGCAGGAACCACCCCAAAGATGGAGATCCTGGATGGATTCTGGCTCTGGGAGAGAGCCAGGGGGTGCTGGGGGGTTGTGGGGTTGGCAGCACAAATTGGGGAATAGGGGGAGGAATCCAGACTGGAAATACAGAGATTAAATCCAGGGAATGAGGCAGAAAATATGGAATTGTTACTGGGAAAACTGGTTAGAAAATAGGGAATTGTTACTGGGAAAACTGGTTAGAAAATAGGGAATTGTTACTGGGAAAATGGTCCTGTCCCAGTTGTGGATAGGATCAGGGGGTGTTGATTCCTTGTGGGTGAAATCAGAGTTGGGGGAATAGGAGAGAGAGATATCAGGGATGTCTGGAAAAGGGGGAGGAATCCAGCCTGGAAATACAGAGATCAAATCCAGGGAATGAGGCAGAAAATACGGAATTGTTACTGGGAAAATTGGTCCTGTCCCAGTTGTGGATGGGACTGGGGGTGTTTGATTCCTTGTGGGTGAAATCAGAGTTTGGGAAATAGGAGAGAGGAACATCAGGGATGTCTGGAAGAGGGGAGTGAATCCAGCCTGGAAATGAGGAAAGAGTGGGAGGGATCCAGAGATCCAACCCAGGGAATTTTCCTGGCAGAAAACAGGGAATTGTTACTGGGAAAATTGGTCCTGTTCTGTGTCCCATTTATGGATGGGACTGGGGGGTGTTTGATTCCCTGTGGGTGAAATCAAAGTTAGGGAAATGGGAGAGAGAAATATCAGGGATGTCTGGAAAAGGGGGATGAATCCAGCCTGGAAATGCAGAGATCAAATCCAGGGAATGAGGCAGAAAATACGGAATTGTTACTGGGAAAATTGGTCCTGTCCCAGTTGTGGATGGGACTGGGGGTGTTTGATTCCTTGTGGGTGAAATCAGAGTTTGGGAAATAGGAGAGAGGAACATCAGGGATGTCTGGAAAAGGGGGATAAATCCAGCCTGGAAATGCAGAGATCAAATTCAGAGAATCTGGGTCTTTCCTGGCAGAAATTCTTACTGGGAATTGTTACTGGGAAAACTGGTCCTGTCCCAGTTGTGGATGGGACTGGGGGTGTTTGATTCCTTGTGGTGAAATCAAAGTTGGGGAAATAGGAGAGAGGAACATCAGGGATGTCTGGAAAAGGGGGATGAATCCAGCCTGGAAATGAGGAAGGAGTGAGAGAGATCCAATCCAGGAAATCTGAGTCTTTCCTGGCAGAAAACAGGGAATTGTTACTGGGAGAACTGGTCCTGTTCTGTGCCCCAGTTGTGGATGGGATCAGGGGGTGTTGATTCCTTGTGGGTGAAATCAGAGGTGGGGGGAATGGGAGAGAAACATATCAGGAACGTCTGGAAAAGGGGGATGAATCCAGCCTGGAAATGGAGAGACCAAATTCAGAGAATGAGGCAGAAAATAGGGAATTGTTACTGGGAAAACTGGTCCTGTTCCATGTTCCAGTTGTGGATGGGACTGGGGGTGTTGATTCCCTGTGGGTGAAATCAAAGTTTGGGAAATGGGAGAGAGAAATATCAGGGATGCCTGGAAAAGGGGGATAAATCCAGCCTGGAAATACAGAGATCAAATCCAGGGAATGAGGCAGAAAACAGGGAATTGTTACTGGGAAAACTGGTCCTGTCCCAGTTGTGGATGGGATCAGGGGGTGTTGATTCCTTGTGGTGAAATCAAACTTTGGGAAATAGGAGAGAGGAACATCAGGGATGTCTGGAAAAGGGGGGTGAATCCAGCCTGGAAATGAGGAAGGAGTGGGAGAGATCCAATCCAGGAAATCTGAGCCTTTCCTGGCAGAAAATATGGAATTGTTACTGGGAGAACTGGTCCTGTTCTGTGTCCCAGTTGTAGATGGAGCTGGGGGCTTTTTTTTTGTCTGTTTGTTTGGGGGTTTTTTGTTGTTGGTTTTTTAGGGATTTGTTTGGTTTTTTTGTTTTGTTTTGGGTTTTTTTTTTTTCTGAATCTGCTCCAGGGTAGCCCCAGGAATCCCAGACTGGGCTGGGCTGGGTTGGAAGGGACCCAAAGGTCCTGGAAGGTCACGGAAGGAAAGGCTCTTCCAAAGAACCTCTGGATCCTTTCCAGATCCTTCTCCAGGCTCCATTCCCTTGAGGGGCCCAGCACTGAACACAGAACTGGAATTTTGTGGCCCCATAAACTCCTCACACCCTCAAAAACCTCAAAATATTCCCAATTTCTGGCTTCATCCCTCAATTTTCTCTCAGGTTTTTAGGCTCTTCCTGCTCAGCTGAGCTCACCACTGAGATTTTCTGTCCCAAAAATCCTTGAGGGGATAAAAGGGTGGCAGATAAACCCCAATCAGCACGATTTGAAAGGAGAATTTTTGTTATTTCCAAACAAGGCCAGCGTGGGGACAGAGATAAAGTCCCTGCCCAAATGAAGGTCAGGTTAAACCCAGCTCAGGAAAGCTGAACTGGGGGCTCAGCCTGACTCCAGAGCTATTTTAAACCCAGGGAGGTTGAAGGTCACCTGCTCCAGCAGGGAATGTTTTATTTAAAGGCTGTTTGGTTGCTCAAGGCGGGCCTAAAATTATTATTAATTAATTTTAATAATTAAATAATTTAAAATCCTTTAATTTATCACAGCAGCAATTTGTGGATGGGAGTGGGAGGAGCTCACAGCCTGGGTTGTGATGATCCACACTCATTTTTTAACATTTTTATTTTATTTTCCTGATTTTTTTTTAATTTTTTTTTTTTTTTTTTTTTTTTTAAAGCCAGGTTGTCTCAGCAACAGTTGCTGTGGATGTTGATTGGGAGCCGCTGCTCCTCCCCTGCCCAGATGGCTCCAGGCCTGGAGCTGGGATTAACGGGCAGATGCTGCCTCAGCTTTAAGCTGGGATTAGTTGAGCTGGGATGGGGGCAGAGCATCCTCAGTGAGGTCTAAACCTCCAAAAAAAAAAAAAATACCAGGATAAAACACAGGGGATGGATTAACCCCCAGCTCTCCCAGTCCAGGAGCTGCTCTGGGAATTGTCAGGATGGAAAAATCCGGAAAAATCCCAGCTGGAAGCACCTCAGGGTCAGCCCCAGTGCTGATATTTCCCCTAAATAACTGATAGAAATAAAATAGAAACAGCTGATGTTATTTATCAGTTCAGGCTGGGAGATTACACATTTTAATAAATCTCATTTTTAACAGATCAGGCTGTATGAAAATAAAATAAATTCATGCAACATAAAGCCCATTAAAAAAAAACAAACAAAAAACCACAAAAAACACAAAAAACCAAACAAAAAAAACCCAAAAAAACCCACAAAAAAAAACCAAAAAAAAAAAAAAAAACCAGGATGAAATGCAGGGGATGGATTAACCCTTGTCAGGATGGAAAAATCCAGAAAAATCCCGACTGGAAGCACCTCAGGGTCAGCCCCTGTGCTGATATTTCCCCTAAATAACTGATATAAATAAAATAGAAACAGCTGATGTTATTTATCAGTTCAGGCTGGGAGATGTGTTACCAATCTTAAATAGATTTGAGGAGATTACACACTTTAATAAATCTCATTTTTAACAGACCTGGCTGTATGAAAATAAAATAAATTCGTGCAACATAAAATCCATTTTAAAAAAAGAAAAGAAAATCCAGTGAAACAAAGCACCAATTATCCATGAGATATTATGTATGTGAAAAACACATTTTACTTTTATTTACATTTTTTACTTTTATTTACATTTTTTACTTTTATTTACATTTATTTTGCTTTGGCAAAATTTAAAAGGTTTAATAAAACAACAACAGGAGACACACATAAAATAAAGGGTTAAAAAAAGTCAAGGGAATGTCTTTTTAAACACATTTTGCAATACATTAATTGTATATTTATAGTTTTTTTATGCATAATTTAACCTTTTTTGAGAACTATTTAGCATGGCTGCTTTTTGGGTTTGATTTTTTAGAGTATGTGTGTTTAATTTTTTTATTATTATTATTTTTTAATTTGGGTGGTGGTGTTGGCTTTTTGTAGTTGGTGTTGATAATTGTGTTAGTTTTAGGGTTTTTTTACATGTTTATGGGGTGTTATTTTAATTAAGTGAATAGTTTAAGCATTCTATTTTTAAAAAGTTATGTTTAACTTTTGCTAAGGAAAGGAAAGGAAAGGAAAGGAAAGGAAAGGAAAGGAAAGGAAAGGAAAGGAAAGGAAAGGAAAGGAAAGGAAAGGAAAGGAAAGGAAAGGAAAGGAAAGGAAAGGAAAGGAAAGGAAAGGAAAGGAAAGGAAAGGAAAGGAAAGGAAAGGAAAGGAAAGGAAAGGAAAGGGAGAAAAGAACTTATATTCATACAGAAAAGCCATTTTAACATGATACATCCAGCATTTATCCCAATATTTGTAATAAGCCAACAATGCCATGCACTTACAAGGGAAAATGGGAAATGATGGAAGGTGGGAGGGATGGACAATGGGCAGCGTGGAATCCTCATGGAAAAATCTCCCAAAACATCCCCGGGGACAGAGGTGAGCCCGGAGGAGCAGGGGGGGTGGCTGCAGCATTTCGTAAGCAGGGTGAGTCAGAGCTGGTATTTCTGGGAATGAGGGAGGCAGGAATGTCCCCGGGAGCAGGGGAGGGAGCGCTGCTGGCTGGAAACCAGCGCGGACTCCTGAGCTGGGAGAGAAATCCAGTGCAGGGAGCAGAGTGAGGAGCTGGGATGGGAGAAACAGCTGGAAAAGGAGCCAGAACATCTGGGAGATTCTGGGGGAAACAGCTGGAAATGGAGCCAGAACATCTGGGAGGTTCTGGGGCAAACAGCTGGAAATGGAGCCAGAACATCTGGGAGGTTTTGGGGCAAACAGCTGGAAATGGAGCCAGAACATCTGGGAGGTTCTGGGACTGGGGAAACAGCTGGAAATGGAACCAGAACATCTGGGAGGTTCTGGGGGAAACAACTGGAAATGGAGCCAGAACATCTGGGAGGATCTGGGGCAAACAGCTGGAAATGGAGCCAGAACATCTGGGAGGTTCTGGGGCAAACAGCTGGAAAAGGAGCCAGAACATCTGGGAGGTTCTGGGGCAAACAGCTGGAAAAGGAGCCAGAACATCTGGGAGGTTCTGGGGCAAACAGCTGGAAATGGAGCCAGAACATCTGGGAGGTTCTGGGGCAAACAGCTGGAAATGGAGCCAGAACATCTGGGAGATTCTGGGGCAAACAGCTGGAAAAGGAACCAGAACATCTGGGAGGATCTGGGGCAAACAGCTGGAAATGGAGCCAGAACATCTGGGCTGGTGGCCCTGGGGACACAGGAGCTCTCCTGGCTGTCCCAACAGCAGCAGCAGCCTGGACCTCGTGGATCTCCTGGCCAGCACCTTTGAGAGGAGGCCTTTGGAGAATTTTTAAACTTTCTCGCCACGAATCGGAGCCAAAGCAGCTGCCAGATGTTTGCTCTGGGGGGAGAGACCGTGGGGAGCTGGGATCCCCATCCCTGGAGGGGTCCAAGGAGCTCCTGGAGATGTGTGAGGAGCTCTTGGAGCTTCTGAAACTCTGAGGAACTCCTGGAGGTGTCTAAGGAGCTTCTGGAGCTTCTGGAAATCCAAGGAACTCCTGGAGGTGTCTGAGGAATTCCTGGAAGTGTCCAAAGAGTTTCTGGAGGTGTCCAAGGCACTCTGGAGTTTCTGGAACTCCAAGGATCTCCTGGAGGTGTTCAAGGAACTCCTGGAAGTGTCTGAGGAGCTCCTGGAGGTGTCCAAGGCTCTCCTGGAATTTCTGGAATTCCAAAGAGCTCCTGGAGGTGTCTGAGGAACTCCTGGAGTTTCTGGAACTCCAAGGCACTCCTGGAGGTGTCCAAGGCACTCTGGAATTTCTGGAACTCCAAGGTTCTCCTGGAGGTGTCTGAGGAGCTTCTGGAGGTGCCCAAGGCACTCTGGAGTTTCTGGAACTCCAAGAAGCTCCTGGAGATGTCTGAGGAACTCCTGGAGTTTCTGGAATTCCAAGGTTCTCCTGGAGGTATCCAAGGCTCCCCTGGAGGTGTCCAAGGTTCTCCTGGAGGTGTCCAAAGCTCTCCTGGAGGTGTCTGAGGCTCTCCTGGAGGTGTCCAAGTTTCTCCTGGAGGTGTCCAGGGCTCTCCTGGAGGTGTCCAAGTTTCTCCTGGAGGTGTCCAGGGCTCTCCTGGGCTGGTGACAGGCTGGGGGTCAGGCCCAGCTTGGCCTCGATGACCCTGGAGCGCTTTCCCAGCCTCAGGGACTTTGGGGCTCTGTGCTGCAGCTCAGGGATGATGCTGAGCCTTCATCCAGGGCTTCCCACAGCACAGATCTCACCACAGCCACCCCAAACGTTCTGCTTGGAAAACGAAAATAAATTTGGAGCAGGCCAGCTGCCAAATCCCTGCCTGAGGCTGCTGGGCAGGTTCCAGCCCTGGCAGCGCTGCTGTCACCTCCTTATCCCTGCTCCAGCAGCTCCAGCAGGGAGGGACAGCCCAGGGTGACGTGATGGGACATCTGAGATGGCCAGGAGGGACAGGAGTGTCCCTGCCAGGGCTCTGGGTGCTGTGCTGCAGGGATTGGGATTCACAGACGGGTTCATGGCTCAGCAGGAGCGCTGGCAGGGGTGGGTGTGTGCAATGATTTAACTTTAAACCTGCCCTGTCGTGGAGAGGGAATTTGGAGAAGAAAAGGGGGATGGATGAGGATGGAGGAGAGCTGGGTTGGGGGATATTGAGGAGAAATCCTTCCTATGATGGGGAAAATCCCTGGGATGGATGAGGATGGAGGAGAGCTGGGTTGGTGAGATGAGGATGGAGGAGAGCTGGGTTGGTGGGATGAGGATGGAGGAGAGCTGGGTTGGTGGGATGAGGATGGAGGAGAGCTGGGTTGGTGGGATGAGGATGGAGGAGAGCTGGGTTGGGGGATATTGAGGATGGAGGAGAGCTGGGTTGGGGGATATTGAGGATGGAGGAGAGCTGGGTTGGCGGGATGAGGATGGAGGAGAGCTGGGTTGGTGGGATGAGGATGGAGGAGAGCTGGGTTGGGGGATATTGAGGAGAAATCCTTCCCTGAGAGGGGGAAATGCCTGGGATGGGATTCCCAGAGCAGCTGTGGATCCATGGAAGTGCCCAAGGCTGGGCTGGGTGCTGGGACAGGGGGAGCTGTCCCTGCCCCGGACAGATTTGGATGAGTTTTAGGGTCCCTTTAACCCACCCCAGTCTGGGATTCCACAGTTCCACACCTCCCACAGGCTTTAAACCCCCAAAAAACAAACTGCGTTTATCCTGGTTGTGTACCCATGGTGAGGACAAAGTGCTCCATTTCTATAAAAACTGCTAAAAAATTCATTTTCACCTCAGCCCTCGGTTTGGGGCTGAACAAAGAGGAACAGCTCAGCTCCCTGGCCTGCAAGATCTTTTCTCCTCCAAATGTTGCCGGAAGGCTCCTGGAAAAATCCCTGGAAGAAGAGCAGGCAACATTGACACCTACTGTCGGGAATTTTAATAGCCACGCACTCCTGTAGAGCCAACAGCATGAAAACAAAAAGAAAAAAAGAAAGAACACCAAAAAGGTAAAATACATAAGAAAGAAAGAAAGAAAAAGGAAAAAAATAAGGAGAAAAAAGAGGAAAAGGAAAATAAAAAGAAAAAAAGGAAAAGGAAAAGGAAAAAGTAAAGGAAAAAAACGGAAAAGGAAAAGAGAAAGGGAAAAAGAAAGGAAGGAAAAGGAAAAGAGAAAGGAAAGGAGAAGAAAAGAAAAGAAAAAAAGAAGAAAAAGGAAAAGGATAAGGATAAGGAAAAGGAAAAGAAAAAAAAAAGAAAAAAGGAAAAGGATAAGAAAATGGAAAAGTATAAGAGAAATGAAAAGGATAAGAAAAAGGAAAAGGAAAATATAAAGGAAAATAAAAAGAAAAAAAAGAAGTAAAAGGAAAAGAAAAAGGAAAAGAAAAAGAAGGAAAAGTATAAGGAAAAGGATAAGGAAAGGGATAAGAGATAGGAAAATAAAAGGAAAAAAAAAGAAGAAAAAGGAAAAGAAAAAGAAGGAAAAGGAAAAGATAAAAGAAAATAAAAGAAAAAAAAGAAGAAAAAGGAAAAGAAAATGAAGGAAAAGGAAAAGATAAAGGAAAATAAATAGGAAAAAAAAGAAGAAAAAGGATAAGAAAAAGAAGCAAAAGGATAAGATAAAGGGAAAGGATAAGAAAAATTAAAAAAAAAAAAAAAAGAAAAAAGAAGCTGACCCAAGGCTTGCTTGCAGAAAACTTTATTTAATCATCACTATTGCACACAGGTAAATTCGGGGGATGGCTCAGTGGGACAGGGCTGCCCTCACTGGGGCCAGTTGCAGCAGGTACAGGCAGGGTCGAACACCAGCCCCTGCTGGCAGCTCTCCAGGTAGCTCTGCCCGTTCACACAGTTGTAGAAGTTGCTCTTGTTGTCGGGATCTGCATAAATCCCGTTGGGTTTTCCAGCACAGAACCCGGAGCCGCCGGAGCCACCGGAGCCGCCGGAGCCGCCGCCGCTGGGGGTGGTGGGAGCCTCGGTGATGGGAGGCAGGGGCTCACTGGGGGGGACACACTCTGCAATTCAACAATTCCAACAGGAAAAAGGGTTGGTTGGATTTTACCTGGTGTTTCATCCTTCCATAAGGGTTATGGGAGTCTCCATCAAGGAGGTGCTGGTGGTGGTGGGAGGTTCAGTGAGGAACAGAGTGTGGAATTCAGGTGGGAAAGGGTTGGAAGTGTTTGATTCCTCCCCATCTTTTCTAGGGAGCTTGGGAATCTCCATCAAGGAGGTGCTGGTGGTGGTGGGAGGTTCAGTGAGGAGCAGAGTCAGGAATTGAGGTGGGAAAGGGGTGAAAGTGTTTCATCCCACCCACACCTCCATAGGGATTTTTGGAATCTCCATCAAGGAACTGCTGGTGGTGGGAGGTTCAGTGAGGAACAGAGTGTGGAATTCAGGTGGGAAAGGGTTGGATGTGTTTCATCCCTTCCCCACATCCATAGGGATTTTGGGAGGCCCCATCAAAAAGCTGCTGCTGGTGGTGGGAGCCTCAAATGGAAGGAGAAGAGAACAGAGTCAGGAATTCAGGTGGGAAAGGGTTGGAAGTGTTTAATTCCTCCCCATCCTTTCTAGGGAGCTTGGGAGCCTCCATCAAGGAGCTGCTGGTGGTGGTGGGAGCTTCAAATGGAAGGAGGGGAGAACAAAGTCTGGAATTTAGGTGGGAAAGGGTTGGAAGTGTTTCATCCCACCCACACCTCCATAGGAATTTTCAGAATCTCCAACAAGGAGCTGCTGGTGGTGGGAGCCTCAAATGGGAGGAGCAGGGAACAAAGTCTGGAATTGAGGGTTGGAAGTGTTTAATTCCTCCTCATTTTTCATAGGGAGCTTGGGAATCTCCATCAAGGAGGTGCTGGTGGTGGTGGGAGGCTCAGTGAGGAACAGAATCTGGAATTCAGGTGGGAAAGGGGTGAAAGTGTTTCATCCCACCCACACCTCCATAGGGATTTTTGGAATCTCCATCAAGGAGCTGCTGGTGGTGGGAGCCTCAAATGGGAGGAAGGAGAAACAGAATCTGGAATTCAGGAGGGAAAGGGCTGGAAGTGTTTAATTCCTCCCCATCTTTCACAGGGAGCTTGGGAGCCTCTATCATGGAGCTCTGGTGGTGGTGGGAGGCTCAGTGAGGAACTGAATCTGGAATTCAGGCAGGAAAGGGCTGAAAGTGTTTGATTCCTCCCCATCCTTTCTAGGGAGCTTGGGAATCTCCATCAAGGAGCTGCTGGTGGTGGGAGGCTCAGTGAGGAACAGAGTCTGGGAAAGGGTTGGATGTGTTTCATCCCTCCCACACCTCCACAGGGATTTTGGGAGAGCCCAAAAGGAGCTGCTCCTCTCTCCTGGAGCCACTCACCGCCGTTCTGCAGCCCCAGGCCCTTCTTCAGCGTGGAGATCAGCGGGTATTTGCCTTCCTTGCAGAAATCCCCAGTGAAGTCATCCATGTCCAGGGCCCAGACCATGGCTCCTCCAAAGTTGTTCTTCTTCAGCCAATCCACCTGTGGGGAGGAAAATCCTGGTGAGCCCAGAGCTGATCCCACAGGAGGCTCCAGCCTCATCCCAGCTGCCCCCAAACCTTGAGGCCGAAGCTCTTGACGTTGTCGTAGCCGACCCATTCGCTGCCCTTGTAGGCGTAGGGAACATCCTGGGGTTCATCCCAAGCCTGGGTGGCTCCAGAGCTCAGCAGAGAGCAGATCTAAGGAGAAGGAAGCAGGAATGTTACCCACAAAATGGAAAAAGCCCAGGCTCTGCCTTGCCTTGGCTTTATCCTCTGCTTTTCTGCCATTTCCCTTCCTTGAGTGCACAACTCATTCCTAGCGATTCCACGGAGAGCTTTGTGTCTGAGCCATGCAGAAAACTCCACATTCCTGATAGAACTCAAATTCCTGATAAAACTCCACATTCCTGATAGAACACAAATTCCTGATACAATTCCAATTCCTGATACAACTCCAATTCCTGATAGAACTCCACATTCTTGATAAAACTCCATATTCCTGATAAAACTCCACATTCCTAATAAAACTCAAAGTCCTGATAAAACTCCAATTCCTGATACAACTCCAATTCCTGATAGAACTCAAATTCCTGATAAAATTCCATATTCCTGATACAACTCCACATTCCTGCTACAACTCTAATTCCTGATAGAACTCCAATTCCTGATAAAACTCCAATTCCTGATAAATTTCTTCAGCTGATTTGAGAAGGGAATGTGATGAGAACATCCCTACCTCATAGTAAGCCAGAGTTCCAGCCTCCCTGGTGTAGGGTCCTGCAGGGCCAGGGCCGGATGCTGGAGCTCCCACAGCTGTGTTGGATGGGTCCTGCAGGGTGAAGCTCTTTCCATAGGTTGGGAATCCCACCAGGAGTTTCTCAGCTGGGGCACCATTGCTCTTCCAATAATTCATGGCGTATTCCTGCAAGAAACCAGCCCCACTCAAGTCTTTGTAGGATGAAATATTCAAAATTTCCTTGGGGGAGACACCAAGAGGCCTGTGAGAGTGCCCCAAAGGAACTCACAACGTTGAAGTATTTGTAGTCGCCGGTGTCAGCGGGGCCGGCGAACAGGGGGCTGTTCTCGCCGGTGTTCCTCTCCCAGGAGCCGTGGAAGTCGTAGGTCATGACGTGGATGTAGTCCAGGTACCTGCAGGGAGTGGGGGCTGTGTCCTCACCTGGGAGCTCAGGGTGCCTGATCACCCCCACAGCCCCTGCACCCCTCAAATCCCACCAGTTTCAGCTCTGCCACTCACTTGCCAATCTCAGCGATCTCGTAGCCAGCCTGGATGGTGGAGAGTCCGGCAGCCACAGCGGCGGTGACCATGAGCCGGGGCTGGTTGGTCTGTTTGGCTTCCTGCTCGAAGGCTGCCAGCAGTTCCTGAGGGATCCAAGGGACAGCACTCACCTGGGGGCTCTGGGATGGGGCTTTGCAGCCACCCAGGGCTCCCAGGCCTGGAGGCAAACCCACCTTAACCAGGACGGTGAAGAGAGCCTTGTCCTGGGCAGGGCTGCCCCTGGAGCCGGGGTATTCCCAGTCCAGGTCCAGCCCGTCAAACTGGTACTGGCGCAGGAATTTGATGGCGGACTTGATGAAGGTCTGGCGGTTCTCGGGAGAGGAGACCATGGTGGTGAACCTGGGCAAGCAGAGCAGGAGAGAGGTGGGGATTCCATGGAGCCCCTTCCTATTCTTATTCTCTTTTAATCTAGGGCAGGACATGGTTTGAACTCACTTGGCTGTGCCGAAATTCCATCCTCCAATGGCCAGCAGGGTCTTCAGATCTTTGTTCCTGCAAGGCAAGAGGACCCTGAGTTATTTCACATCCACAGCACCCAGAGCTGCTGTCCTGAGCTCAGGGCATGGCACTGTCACCCTGACCATGTCTCCTCCCTCTTCACTCAGCATCGCTGTCCCCCAGCTGAGCCTGAAGCACAGGACAGGACTGGGCTGGAGCAGCAGCCCTGCCCAGGCTCCCAGCACTCACTGGTTCTTGAGGCCATTGAAGGACTTGTACAGGGTCTCGTCGTTCCACTCGTACGTGGTGAGCTCGTTGTTGTTCATGCCAGCGAAGGCGTAGATCAGGTGGTTGCACAGGCAGGGGTCGACATTTTCAGGGGTGAACTTACCCAGGCCAGGCCGGTACTGGGCCCAGTTGGTGAAGTAACAGGTGAGCACATAGGCAGAGCCTGCGGGGACACAGCGGCCATGGAGGGGCTGCAGTGCCCTGGGCACAGCCCGGCCCCTGGGGCACAGCATCCCCACAGAGCTGCTGCTGCTGCTGCTGCTGCCAGCCCGGGCTGGGCACAGCTCCTGTGCAGCCACCAGCTGCAGGAACGGGCAGCAGGCACCCTGGGAGAGTGCTGGGTGCCCCTGGGACAGTGCTGGGAAAGCCTGGGACAGTGCTGGGTGTCCCTGGGACAGTGCTGGCCATCACTGGGACAGTGCTGGACATCACTGGGACACTGCTGGGCATCCCTGGGACAGTGCTGGGTATCACTGGGACAGTGCTGGGTGCTCCTGGGACAGTGCTGGGTATCCCTGGGACACTTCTGGGCAACCCTGGGACAGTGCTGGGCATTACTGGGACACTGCTGGGCTCCCCTGGTCCCTGCTGTCCTCCCCTGTGTCCCTACTGGGCACCCCAGGGACACTGCTGTGCATTCCTGGGATAGTGCTGGGCATCCCTGGGACACTTCTGGGCAACCCTGGGACTCTGCTGGGTATTCCTGGGACACTGCTGTCCTCCCCTGGTCCCTGTAGGACTCCCCTGGGTCATTGCTAGACACCCCTGGGTCCCTGCTGGGTTCCCCTGTGTCCCTGCAGGGCATTCCTCGGACAGTGCTGTCCCCCCCTGGGTCCCTGCTGTCCTCCCCTGTGTCACTCCTGTCCCCCCCTGTGTCCCTGCGGTCCCCCCCTGTGTCCCTGCTGTCCTCCCCTGGTCCCTGCTGTCCCCCCCTGTGTCCCTGCTGTCCCCCCCTGGTCCCTGCTGTCCCCCCCTGTGTCCCTGCTGTCCTCCCCTGTGTCCCTGCTGTCCTCCCCTGGTGTCCCTGCTGTCCCCCCCGGTCCCTGCTGTCCCCCCCTGGTCCCAGCCCCGCCGTCGGCTCCTTCCTCCTCTGTCCTGGGCAGGGCAGGTCCCGCAGCCCCCGGTGCCCTTGGGCTCCTGGCTCTGGCAGCAGCTGGGCTGGGGCAGCAGCACCTACCGAGGTGGGCGTTCAGCAGCAGGGCCAGGCCTGGCAGGGCACAAGGAAACAACACAGGGGTCACTGCCTGCTCCTGCAAACGCACAGCTCTTGTGCAAAGCTCTGCTCCCCAGCTCAGGCAGCTGAGGGCTTCCAGAGAGCAGGCTAAAATTGGTCCCAGCATTTGCAGTTAAATGGGACAAGTGATTTCAGGTAAGAGCATAGAAAAGAACCCAAACAGACACCAAAGCACTCATCTGATTTTTAGATTTCAGTTTGACAGCACATTTCAATTCTACCCTGCAAAGAACTCTGTCCATGCTCAAAGCAGAACAGATCCCCAAAAGCAGCAGCAGGAAAGAAGAGAAATTTCCCTCCCCAAAGGAAATTGTGAAACCTTGGACAGCAAAGAGAGAGCAGCATTTCCATGGCTGCAGCCCCTGTGCAGCAGCAGAGCGGCAGTGCCCGAGCCCCCAGCCCTGGCCCGGAGCAGAGAGCTCCAGTTTGCAGCAGCACTCACCGGTGAGCAGAGTGAGCTTGGCCATCTTGGACCAGACTGATGTGCCCAGGCTCTCTCCCACTTTTATACCCTGCTCCTCTCTGCTGCCAGCCTGGCATCAGCAGCCGTGGGCAAACATTACGAAACTTGGCACAGAGCGGCGTCACCCAAGTGCCAGCAGGACAATGGGGCTGAGCCCTCCATGGAGGGGTCACTGCTGTGGGGCCGGGCCGTGTCCTGCTGCTGCACCAGCACATCAACAATGCCATTAGATTGCTGTGCCTGTCCCAAGGGTCCTTGCCGTGTTTGTGTCCCTCTGGGCACTGCACAGGGACCCACAGGGCTCAGCTCTGTGACCTTGTGCTGTCCTTGAGCCCTTGCCCAGGGCTGGCACTGCCAATCCCAGCCCTTGGGCTCTGCCAGGGTGGGGTGTCCTTGGTGGCACCGTCCCAGGGCTGGGCTCAGCAGGGCTCTGCCTCCAGCCCTGCAGAGTTGGGGCTCTGGGCTCTGGGCTGGGACAGAGGCACCTTGGTGCTCTCCTCAGGGAAGCAGACAGGAGCAATCCCATCATTAAGATAAACCACATCAGTTTTTAATGAGTCATTCTCCACATTATAAAGCAAAATTCTTCTGTAAGAAGCATTGTTTTTGTCATCTTTCCCTAATCTCCTGACACCCATGGTCACATCATCATCTCCCAGCCCTAGCTGTGATCCTTACTTCTCCAGGCTGGGATAAAGGCATTTTCCAGCATCTCCACCTGGGTGTGATCCTCACTCCTGGATCTCTCAGGTTAGGAAAAAGGGATTTTCCAGCATCTCCACCTGGCTGTGATCCTCATTCCTGGATCTCTCAGGTTGGGAAAAAGGGATTTTCCAGCATCTCTACCTGGGTGTTATCCTCACTCCTGGATCTCTCAGGTTGGGAAAAAGGGATTTTCCATATCTCCCAGCTCTGGCTGTGACTCTTACTTCTGGATCTCTCCAGGCTGGGATAAAGGGATTTTCCAGCATCTCCACCTGGGTGTGATCCTCACTCCTGGATCTCTCCAGGCTGGGATAAAGGGATTTTCCAGCATCTCCCAGTTCTGGCTGTGATCCTCACTCCTGGATCTCTCCAGGATGGGATGAAGGGATTTTCCAGCATCTCCCAGCTCTGGGTGTGAGGCACCTTGGTGCACCCAGCTGGGGTGGGCTCTCCTCAGGGAAGCATTTTATTTTTTTTTTATTTTTTGGAGGTTAAACTCTGCAATGAACACCCCAGAAGATGGGGCAGGCTAATTCCATTCTCACATTTATCCTCTCCTCTTCCTGCTCAGCTCTTTCCCAGCAGACTGAGACACCCCTATGTAACTGAGCATTCCCATTTTTCCTTAACTGAAGCTCCATCAGCTGAATGCCTCAAAACATCCTTTCCACATTTTTATTTCCATCTTCTGCCCAGGGGGATGCTCCCAGCTCTCACCCTGTGTGAGGAGAGCAGGGATTTGTTCCCTATTCCCAACCCAGGAGTGGGGACACGGCTGTGTCCCTGCACTGGGATGTTTAGTTCCTTTTGGGGGGACATGAAGGTGACTTTGGATGAATGGAAGTGTGGAAAACAGCCTGGTATCAGATCTTGGTATCTGACCTGCAGATTAAAATGTACCAGCCTGAGCCTTTGGGATTTGGTGCAGGCACAGGGTGGGATACAGCTGATAACACAACATCTCCAAAGAGTATTTTTCCAATGTTTTTCTTGGTTGATAAAGTCCCAGGGTACAAATTCAACCGGGATAGATCTGGAAAATCCCACTCTCAGTGACCCCTGGAGCATTTTCAGCTCTGTTATCCATGGAAGGTGTTTTGGTGTGGGAAGGAGAGTGTTTGGGGCAGGCTCAAGGACACTGATTTGCTTTCATGTGGGGGTAACAAACTCAGATCCTGGAATTTTCCTTCAGGACTTTTGCTGTTGTAACAAAGCTGGTTTGCTATGGGTTCCCTGGGAGTCCTGGGAGGTAACAAAAAGCACAAAAATTGGTCCTTGCTGAAAGAATTCCAACGAAAAAGAGCAGACAGGGACCTTCCAGCTATTCCAGTGCTGGGTTGCAGAGAGGTTCTGCCACTCTGGGCTTTTCCTGCTGAATTTTCCCTCTAAAACTCTCATCCTGCAGATTCCATGGCTGTTGGGATGGAGTCTGTCTGTCTGTCTGTCCTTCTGCTCTGTCCTGATGGCAGTGGCACAGCCAGAGGTGTTTCTGACAGGAAAAATCCCAAAATGCTGTTTTCCCCAAAATTTGAGCCATTCCAGCCCTGCTGACCTTGGTGTCAGTTTGGCTCTCCCTGTCCTGGCTGGGGACACTCAGAAGGTCACCATGAGAAACTCCACAGGGACAAACATCAGGATCTCTCCCTGAGATGTGTCTGACAGGAAAAATCCCAAAATGCTGTTTTCCCCAAAATTTCATCCATTCCAGCCCTGCTGACCTCACTATGCCCAAGCCATCCCTTCAGGGAGGGAGTTTGGCTCTCCCTGCCTTGCCTGGCGAGGTCTCCATGGAAAATTCCAAGGGGACAAACATTGGGATCACTCCCTGAGATGTGTTTGACAGCTGGCACTGGGAAAAATCCCCAAAATCTGCTGTTTCCCCCAAAAACCTCATCCATCATGGTCCTGCTGACCCTGCTGTGTCCAAGCCATCCCTTCAGGGACGTGTTTGGCTGTCCCTGCCCTGGCTGGGACACTCAGGAGGACACTCAGGAGGTCACCATGGAAAACACCATGAAAGGAGGCTGGAATGTTGCCAAAGGTCACTGGAATGTTGCTGTGTCCTTTGGAAAAGCCTGTCCCATGCTCAGGGGAGCCCTTCCAGAGATGCTGGCACTACCCAAAGGTGAGGAACAAGGGTTTGGTCTCCCTGACTTGAGGAAAACAAAGTGAGTCAGAATCAGCTTCTGCTGTGTTGTCCTCCCCCCTTGTCCTTGTGACCATGGGTGTCAGGAAATTAGGGAAAGATGACAAAAACAATGCTTCTTGCAGAAGAATTTTGCTTTATAATGTGGAGAATGACTCATTAAAAACTGATGTGGTTTTTCTTTAGTGATGGGATTGCTCCTGTCTGCTTCCCTGAGGAGAGCACCAAGGTGCCTCACACCCAGAGCTGGGAGATGCTGGAAAATGCCTTTATCCCAGCCTGGAGAGATCCAGAAGTAAGAATCACAGCCAGAGCTGGGAGATATGGAAAATCCCTTTATCCCAGCCTGGAGAGATCCAGAAGTGAGGATCACACCCAGGTGGAGATGCTGAAAAATGCCTTTATCCCAGCCTGGAGAAATAAGGATCACAGCTAGAACTGGGAGATGATGATGTGACCATGGGTGTCAGGAGATTAGGGAAAGATGACAAAAACAATGCTTCTTGCAGAAGAATTTTGCTTTATAATGTGGAGAATGACTCATTAAAATCTGATGTGGTTTATCTTTAGTGATGGGATTGCTCCTGTCTGCTTCCCTGAGGAGAGCACCAAGGTGCCTCTGTCCCAGCCCAGAGCCCAGAGCCCCAACTCTGCAGGGCTGGAGGCAGAGCCCCGCTGAGCCCAGCCCTGGGACGGTGCCACCAAGGACACCCCACCCTGGCAGAGCCCAAGGGCTGGGATTGGCAGTGCCAGCCCTGGGCAAGGGCTCAAGGACAGCACAAGGTCACAGAGCTGAGCCCTGTGGGTCCCTGTGCAGTGCCCAGAGGGACACAAACACGGCAAGGACCCTTGGAGCAGGCACAGCAATCTAATGGCATTGTTGATGTGCTGGTGCAGCAGCAGGACACGGCCCGGCCCCACAGCAGTGACCCCTCCATGGAGGGCTCAGCCCCATTGTCCTGCTGGCACTTGGGTGACGCCGCTCTGTGCCAAGTTTCGTAATGTTTGCCCACGGCTGCTGATGCCAGGCTGGCAGCAGAGAGGAGCAGGGTATAAAAGGGGGAGAGAGCCTGGGCACATCAGTCTGGTCCAAGATGGCCAAGCTCACTCTGCTCACCGGTGAGTGCTGCTGCAAACTGGAGCTCTCTGCTCCGGGCCAGGGCTGGGGGCTCGGGCACTGCCGCTCTGCTGCTGCACAGGGGCTGCAGCCATGGAAATGCTGCTCTCTCTTTGCTGTCCAAGGTTTCACAACTTCCTTTGGGGAGGGAAATTTCTCTTCTTTCCTGCTGCTGCTTTTGGGGATCTGTTCTGCTTTGAGCATGGACAGAGTTCTTTGCAGGGTAGAATTGAAATGTGCTGTCAAACTGAAATCTAAAAATCAGATGAGTGCTTTGGTGTCTGTTTGGGTTCTTTTCTATGCTCTTACCTGAAATCACTTGTCCCATTTAACTGCAAATGCTGGGACCAATTTTAGCCTGCTCTCTGGAAGCCCTCAGCTACCTGAGCTGGGGAGCAGAGCTTTGCACAAGAGCTGTGCATTTGCAGGAGCAGGCAGTGACCCCTGTGTTGTTTCCTTGTGCCCTGCCAGGCCTGGCCCTGCTGCTGAACGCCCACCTCGGTAGGTGCTGCTGTCCCAGCCCAGCTGCTGCCAGAGCCAGGAGCCCAAGGGCACCGGGGGCTGCGGGACCTGCCCTGCCCAGCACAGAGGAGGAAGGAGCCGACGGCGGGGCTGGGACCAGGGGGGGACAGCAGGGACACAGGGGAGGACAGCAGGGACACAGGGGAGGATGGCAGGAACACAGGGGAGGACAGCAGGGACCAGGGAAGGACAGCAGGGACACAGGGGAGGACCACAGGGACACAGGGGAAGACAGCAGGGACACAGGGATGCTCATCAGGGACCCAGGGACGGCCTGCAGTGCCCCAGGAATGCCCAGCACTGACCCAGAGGTGCCCAGCAGTGTCCCAGGGATGCCCAGCACTGTCCCAGGAGCACCCAGCACTGTCCCAGGGTGCTCAGCACTGTCCCAGGATTGCCCAGCACTGTCCCATTGATCGCCAGCAGTGTCCCAGGGATGCCCAGCACTGTCCCAGGGGTGCCCAGCAGTGTCCCACGAGTGCCCAGCACTGTCCCAGGGATGCCCAGCACTGTCCCAGGGGCACCCAGCAGTGTCCCAGGGGCACCCAGCACTGTCCCAGGGGTGTCCAGCACTGTCCCAGGGGTGCCCAGCACTGTCCCAGGGGCACCCAGCCCTGTCCCAGGGTGCCTGCTGCCCGTTCCTGCAGCTGGTGGCTGCACAGGAGCTGTGCCCAGCCCGGGCTGGCAGCAGCAGCAGCAGCAGCAGCAGCAGCACTGTGGGGATGCTGTGCCCCAGGGGCCGGGCTGTGCCCAGGGCACTGCAGCCCCTCCATGGCCGCTGTGTCCCCGCAGGCTCTGCCTATGTGCTCACCTGTTACTTCACCAACTGGGCCCAGTACCGGCCTGGTGAGGGCAAATACACCCCGGAGAACATCGACCCCAACCTGTGCAGCCACCTGATCTACGCCTTCGCTGGCATGAACAACAATGAGATCACCACGTACGAGTGGAACGATGAGACCCTGTACAAGTCCTTCAATGGCCTCAAGAACCAGTGAGTGCTGGGAGCCTGGGCAGGGCTGCTGCTCCAGCCCAGTCCTGTCCTGTGCTTCAGGCTCAGCTCGGGGACAGCGATGCTGAGTGAAGAGGGAGGAGGGCAGGGTGACAGTGCCATCCTCTGAGCTCAGGGATGGCGGCTCTGGGCCTGCCTGTTGGCTCTTGGCCTTTGCCACCCGAAGGACCCAGGCTGCAAAGGTCACAGTGACACCAAACCCTCGGGGTCACTCCTGTTTCTCTCCCTTCCTTGCAGGAACAGGAACCTGAAGACCCTGCTGGCCATTGGGGGATGGAATTTCGGCACACAGAAGTGAGTTCAAGGCAGCTCTTTGCAATCATGACTCCAGGAAAGGGAGGGAACGGAGGAAGAGGCTCAGTGCCAATCCTAACTCTGTCCTGCTCTGCTTGCCCAGGTTCACCACCATGGTCTCCACACCCCAGAACCGCCAGACCTTCATCAACTCCGTGGTCAGGTTCCTGCGCCAGTACGGATTCGATGGGCTGGACCTGGACTGGGAATACCCCGGCTCCAGGGGCAGCCCTGCCCAGGACAAGGCTCTCTTCACCGTCCTGGTTAAGGTGGGTTTGGCTCCAGGCCTGGGAGCCCTGGGTGGCTGCAAAGCCCCATCCCAGAGCTCCCAGGTGAGTGCTGTCCCTTGGATCCCTCAGGAACTGCTGGCAGCCTTCGAGCAGGAAGCCAAACAGACCAACCAGCCCCGGCTCATGGTCACCGCCGCTGTGGCCGGAGGACTTTCCACCATCCAGGCTGGCTACGAGATCGCTGAGTTGGGCAAGTGAGTGGCCAGCTGGGGTTACTGGGGTGGGTTGGTGGCAGTGGAAGCTGCAGAGAGCCCCTGAGGGAGCCCCACATGGGGTGAGCTCCCAGGTGAGGACACAGCCCCCATTCCCTGCAGGTACCTGGACTACATCCACGTCATGACCTACGACTTCCACGGGCCCTGGGACGGCTCCACGGGCGAGAACAGCCCCCTGTTCAGCAGTGGCAGCACCCTCAGTGTTGTGAGTTCCTTTGGGACCTCTTGCCCAGGGCTGCTGTCCCCACAGCCCATCCTGGCCCTGCCCTGAGCCTCGCTGCCTTTTTTGCAGGAATATGCAATGAACTACTGGAAGAACAACGGTGCCCCAGCTCAGAAGCTGCTGGTGGGATTCCCAACCTATGGGAAAACCTTCACTCTGCAGAGCCCATCCAACACAGCTGTGGGAGCCCCCAGCTCCGGCCCCGGCCCCGCAGGACCCTACACCAGGGAGGCCGGGCTCTTGGCTTACTACGAGGTGAGTGTGGGATTCACTCACACTGCAAGGGCACTGCCCAGCATGGAATTCCTAACCCAGCCCTCATTGCCACTGCTCCTTCCTCCTTAGATCTGCAGCTTCCTGAGCTCTGGAGCCACCCAGGCCTGGGATGCCCCTGAGGATGTTCCCTACGCCTACAAGGGCAGTGAATGGATCGGCTATGACGACATCAAGAGCTTCGGCCTCAAGGTTTGGGGGCAGCTGGGATGAGGCTGGAGCCTCCTGTGGGATCAGCTCTGGGCTCACCAGGATTTCCCTCCCCACAGGTGGATTGGCTGAAGAAGAACAACTTTGGAGGAGCCATGGTGTGGACCATCGACCTGGATGACTTCACTGGCAACTTCTGCCACGAGGGCAAATACCCGCTGATCTCCACGCTGAAGAAGGGCCTGGGGCTGTGAATGTGCCGTGAGTGACACTTTGGGGACATTTTGGGGACACTTTGGGGTTTGTGCCTCAAAGCCACAGTGCTGTGGAGCCATGAAGGGGGGTGGGGAGGAGGGGGCATTTCAACACCATCCTTTCCTCAAGGAGAATCCTGCTTGCTTTGCAGGCTTCAGGAGCTCACACAGCGCGGTCCCCTCGTCCCTACCGCTGCTGGAGGGGACAACTGGGAGAGCAGGAGCAGCTGCAGTGCTGATGGGGACTGGCTGTGGAGATCCCCACCCCGTTCCAGCTCAGCAATCCCTCTGATCTCATTGCACACATGATTAGTAGAAATGAATGATTAAATAAAGCTTTGCGCAAAAACGACCGCTTCCTGCTTCGACTCTTTTTTTGTCCTTTATATTTATTTTTTGTTGCTTCCTGATTCCCTCAGTTCACACTTGTGCTCGTGGCAGGGCTTGGATTTAATCCCAGCCAGGCATTTTTTTGCTGCCCTACCCTGGTAGCCACTTGGAAACCAAGAGAGGATCCTGTTGTTGATCCCCAAGGCTGTGACATCACAACCTCGGGCTGCTCCCCAAAAGCCAACCCAGCACATTCCAGAGGAAAATGCCAAATCCTCAGCTTTTCCCTACTCCCTCCCCGTGCTGCCATCCCCCTGCCCCGTGGCTGTGGCAACAGGAGCACGCAGAGCCCGTCCCAGGAGCTGTGGCAGGGCAGGATGGCAGCACGGCGTGACCCCAAAGGTGAGAGCTGGGGCACCCATGGGGGCTGTGTTTTCTTCTCCTTCACCTCCCCACTGCCATCAGCTTCCCCAGAGATCTTCTCAGATCCCAATTCCCTGCCCAGGCTGGGAAAAATCAGCCCCTTGTGGCTTTGAACAGGCAGAGCCCTCCCAAATATCCAGGGCCAAGAGAGGTTCCCTGGCAGGGGGTGAAGGCAGAGAGCAGCACGTGCTCACTCTTTTTTCTCTTTTTTCTCTTTTTTCTCTTTTTTCTCTCTTTTTTCCTTCTTTATCCCACTGGTGGCATTTCCCCCAGCTGTGCAGAAGCTCATCTCCTTCGGGACAAGCCAGGATCGGAAAATGTTCCCTTACCACTACGCCCCAGACAGGCTGGGAATTGAGATTCCAGGAGTGCAGGGCAGCCCTTCCCTGGGGCCAGGCTGTTACCTGGGGCCAGAGGTGAGCTCTCCTTTCCTCCTGGGGCTCCTCTAGAGCAGGCACAGCAGAATCAGGGCCACAGCTGCCCTGCAAACCTGCTGGGGGATGTTCCACATGCACCTGGAAAAAGGAATTGGCTCCTTTCCCAGCTGGTCCTTGAGGCTCTGCAATAATGAGGAATTAAGGGAATAATTAGGAATAACTTTATTGCACTCCTGCCCTGCAAACCTGCTGCAGGATATTCCCAAATCCATCTGGAAAAAGGAGTTATCTCCTTTCCCAACCCTTCCTTGAGGTTCTGCAATAATGAGAAATTAAGGGAATGATTAGGAATAACTTTATTTCACTCCTGCCCTGCAAACCTGCTGCAGGATGTCCCTAAATCCACCTGGAAAAAGGAATTATTTTGTTTCCCAACCTGCAAACCTCAAGGTTCTGCAATAATGAGAAAAATTAGGAATAAGATTATTAGGAATAATTTTATTAGGAATAACATCAAATAACATTAAATTAAATGTTACTAGGAAAACATTTGCTACTCATGTAGTTCTACGCTGTAAACTTGCTGCAGGATGTCCCCAAATCTACCTGAAAAAAAGAATTATCTTGTTTTCCAATCTGCAAACCTCAAGGTTCTGCCATAGTGAGAAATTAAGGGAATAATTAGGAAATAACATTATTAAGAATAACATTATTAGGAATAACATTAAATTAAGTGTTACTAGGAATAACCTTTGCTGCTCATGCACTTCTACCCTGCAAACCTGCTGCAGGATATCCCTAAATCCACCTGGAAAAAGGAATTGGCTCCTTTCCCATCATTGAGGCTATGCAATTGTGAGAAATTAAGGGAATAATTAGGAATAACTTTATTAGGAATAGCTTTATTGGAAATAACATTTGCTGCTCAGTTAATGCTGCCCTGCAAACAGTGCCTTTAAAGCATCACCAATAAATAATTTTGGCTTTGGAACTGCAGTCAAACATCCTCCAATCCTCCATAAGCACCCGACCCATGAGCACCCGGGGATACGTGATGGGAGCCAGGACAGCCCCGCGCTTCCAGGGGAAATCTCAGGTAAGGAAAGGCCAAAAAAAGAGGGGATGTCCTGGTTTGGAGGACAGGTGTCTGCTGAGAAAGGCAGGAGCTTCTCTTTGAAATGGAGACTGCAAACCCCCTCCCTCCAAATTATTGTAATTTTGAAATCAAGGGGCTCTCAGGCAAAGATATGGGAATTAGGAATAACAGTTCTGTACTAGGGAAATTAAAATAGAAATACAGCACTACAAAGAAACAAACCCCAAACCCTGACACAGTCAGAGTACAACCTGACACCCGTCAGGCAGGGTGTTGGCAGCAGTCCCATCCCATGGTGGCTGCATCCTCCTGCAGTGACAGATGTGGCTCAGTTGGAGCAGTGCTCCTGTACAAGGTGCAGTTTCCCTCTGGAGCTCCAGTGGGGATGTGGAGAAATCCGGTTTTCCTCTGGAGTCCAGTGGAGAAAGGGGCTCCCTTAGTGTCCCAAACCCTCTGTTTTTATTTTGGTAAGAAATGTTGGGCTCTTCCCCCTGGTTGGAGCAACTCCCAATGGGATGCAGTGATTTTATCAGTGCCACAGTGGGACTCAATGGCCATGAGCAGAAAATGACTGGCTGGAGGAAGGATGGGTTGTGAAAAGATAAAGAACACTGCCCCAGCTGGTTTATAAACCATGGCCATGAACAGGAGATATCCCATGAGATAAAGAACACTGCCCCAGCTGGTTTATAAACCATGGCCATGAACAGGAGATATCCCATGGAGATAAAGAACACTGCCCCAGCTGGTTTATAAACCATGGCCATGAACAGGAGATATCCCATGAGATAAAGAACACTGCCCTGCCTGGTTTCAATGGATGCCCATTAGCAGAATATCTCCCACAGAGATCAGGATCACTGCCCCACCTGGTCTCAAATATGCTGATAAAATACTTTGATCACATCCTGTGTTGTAACCCAAGACAGGGGAAAAGCAGCCAAAATACCCCCCAGTGAGGCTGTGACATCCACCTGGGAATGTGGGAATTTTGGGCAAAGAATGCTCCATGCTGGAAGGTTTTTGTCCCCCCAGATGGTGACCCCTGGTCCTGGCTCGTACCAGCCCATCCTGGGCGAGGAGAGGAGGTGCCAGCCTGCCCACGTCCCCTTTTCCTCCAGCAGCCCTCGATTCCCAACCAGGATTCCGGATAAGGATTGGTTCCCTGGGTAATTGAAATTCTTTTCTCACAATACCAGGAGCGCTGGCAGGGAGAAATGCACAAATGGGAGATGGGGATGAAGTTCCCTGTAAAGATTTTGATCTCCAAAATAAGCTTTTGATTTCCAAAACTAAGGTTTTTAACTCCAAAACTAAGGTTTTTAATCTGCAAAAATAAAGTTTTTTTATCTCCAAAAGTAAGGTTTTTAATCTCCAAAAATAAGGGTTTTTTATCTCCAAAAATGAGGGTTTTAATCTCCAAAACCAAGGTTTTTAATCTCCAAAAAATTCTCCCTGCTTTATGATTTAGCTCAGGGACAATGACTGGGACACCACAGCATGGAATTCCCATGGGTCTTTCCCTGCAGGAAACAAAAATTGCTTCAAAACCCAGGCCAAAGTCCTCGATGTTGCCTCACATCTTACTTTTCTGAGGCATTCTTGTTGCTATTAAGGAATAATTGTATTTTTTATGAGCACAGAGGTAAATTCTGGAATTGCAAACACCAAAACCAGCTCTGAAATGGAGATTTTTGGCTTCTTTTAGGCCTGGAAATTACAACATAGATCAGCCTTTAAACAGAAAAGTCACTTGGCCGATGAAGTTTGGGGCTCCAGATTGGGCTGCAGTGCCAGCACTGCCCCAGAAGATGGTGAAATTGGAGGTCCAGAAGGTAAGGATGGAGATCAGGGGATCTTATTCCTGACTCAAAGATTCTGCAACAGGAAATTTCCTTTTCACTTCCCATTTTCACTGTTTTGTTTTCCTTTCCTGCTCCTGAGAGAGAGGAAATTTCCTTTTCACTTCATATTTTCACTGTTTTCTTTTCCTTTCCTGCTCCTGAGAGAGAGGAAATTTCCTTTTCACTTCCCATTTTCACTGTTTTGTTATCCTTTTCTGCCTGAAAGCTTCTAAGAGAGGAAATTTCCTTTTTATTTCCCAATTCTTCCATGTTTTGTTATCCTTTCCTGCCTCAAAGCTTCTGAGGGAAAAAAATTTCCTTTTAACTCCCCATTTTCACTGGTTCATTATCCTCTGCTGCTCCTGAGAGAAGAAATTTCCTTTTCCTTTCACATTTGCACAGTTTTTTGCTGTCTTTCCCTGCCAGGAGCATAAGATACAAAGCGATTTTCTCTCAGAAAATACCTGCTTGCAAAACCCTTCAAAAAAATCCTTTTATTCTGAAATTTCCGCTGCAATTTTCCATCCCCCAAGGGAGCAAAGTGACGCCTCCACTGCCTCGTGTGGCTCTGCTGGAAGGAAAATCTCATTTAAAGCACAGGTTTAGGTCTCACCCCTTCCTTTTCTGGAGCATTTTCATTGTTATTAATGAAAAATTGGGGTTTTTTTAGATGACTGTGGATAAAAATTTCCGGAAAAATCAGGGCAGAGAGGCGTACCTGAAGTTGTACGAGAGCTGAGGAGCCACATCCTCCTTCCTTTGGAGATACTCACCTGCACAACCTGGCTTAATAAACCGAATATTTAAAATGTTTTAAATGTTTTAAATCTGCCGAGCTGTAGCAAAAACAGCTCAATGTTTTTGCAGCCGTGCTCAGCACAAGTGCAAATCCAGCTCCATTCCAGCCACTTGGGAAGAAAGTTAACTCCAGAATTGTTTGCCCCTTTTTATCCCTTATTAAACTTTTAGAAATTCTGAAGTGGACTTTGTTTTTTACACCCTCAAAATCCAGCCTGTGCTGAGGCAGGGAGGAAGCCAAACAACCTCAGCCAAAGGGCAGCTCCATTTCCTCAGAAATTCCCACTTTCCCCTCAGCTTTTCCTGCTGTTTACCCCCACAACTTTCTCCTCATCTCCAACCCAGGGGGTTCCTCCACAACCTGAGGAAAAAATGAGGAATATCCAGGTGGTTTTTGGTATCCTAGGAGAGTTTTTAATGTCTTGGTGCCTAAAATAACCCTGAAAACATCAGAGGTGTTTTCTGGCCTAGCACCAAAAGCACCACAGCACTGGATGTTTGTCCCTTTTTATCCCATATTAAACTTTTAAAAATTCCAAAAAATTCTGAAAAAGAAAGTTTGTTTCTTACACCCTCAAAATGCAGCCCTTGCTGAGGCAGGGAAGAAGCCAAAAAACTGCCAAAGGGCAGCTCTTCCATTTCCTGAGAATGAACATTCCCACCTTCCCCTTTTCCTCGTGTTTCCCCTCACAATTTTCTCCTCATATCCAGCCCAGGGGGTTCCTCCACAATCAGAGGAAAAAATGAGGAATATTCAAGAGGTTTTTGGTACACCAGGAGGGTTTTTTATGCCTTTGTGTCCAAAATGACACTTGTAAAATATAGGGAGAAAGGTGGGGTTGGGCCAGGCCTCACCAGGTCCCACCAGGCCTCACCAGGCTCCATTAGGCCTCACCAGGCCCCACCAGGCTCCATTAGGCCTCACCAGGCCTCACCAGGCCTCACCAGGCCCCACCAGGCCTCACCAGGCCCCACCAGGTGGATTTTTGCATTTTGGTTCCTTCCCTGCTGAAACAAATAGTCTCGATTAAAGAACAAAGAAAAAAGCTTGAAACTGAGAATCTGGTCATAAAAATAAATGTGGCCTGAAACAGAAAGTTCCTGGTGTTAGGGCAGCTGTTTCCCCCTCAGAGCTTTGATTTCTGTGTTTCCAAAGCCTCCCACACGTGCATGTGTCTGATCTTAATCCCAGAGAGATCTTGGAGAGACAAAATTCCTTTGGGTGTAATTCCAGCTCCATTCCTCTTCCAATTTCCTGCTTTTTTTTTTTCACCTGTTTCTCTAGCAAATTTCACCCACAGCCCAATCTGAGCCATAAAAACAAAATTTATTCATCCAATTCTCACTTTCACAAGCTCTCCCAGCCTGACTTTTGAGTCACAGTTGTCTCTTTTTGGTGCGAGACTTTGAAGCAAGATTTGGCTCCCTGGAATTTATCTTGTCCTGAAAATTGGAGTTTTAAAGCTGCTTAAGGCTTTACTTTTGTATTCCTGGCTGGCACTGTGGTTCATCTCCACCTAATTCTTTCTAACAAAAAAAAAAGTGATGTGTGAGGCATTGTCCCACTCCTGAAATGTGAAGAACTCTGTTTTGCTCATAGGAGATAAAATTTCTTTTATTATGAACATAAAAATTACAATTTTCTCATAAGGAGATAAAATTTCTTTTATTATGAACATAAAAACTACAATTTTCATTCCACTTTTTTTTTTTCCCCTACCCAGCAAGGGATTTTTCTCCTTGCAGAAAAAAAAAAGAAAAGTTAAAAAAAGATAAAACCTTTGGATATATACAAACATATACAGGGTGTGTCTGTACATTTGTCATTCTGTACAAGCAAGGCACCAGCAGAAGTGACAGTGGCACACGTTGGGGAGGGATTGAGATTTAATTTCAGATTATTTGGCAGGAGATCATTGAAAAAAAATAACTTCTTTTTATTTTCATCCTTCCTGGGTGATGGGGGAAGAGGGAGGATCCTTTTAACTGCATGGAGGTGAACTTGGAATTCTTGGAAGATTGGACCAAACCACAGGAGCATTTTCTCATGGAAATTTAACCCATATTCTATCTAAGAAAATACTGAGGGAAAAAGAAAGCAAAGCCCTCCAGAACCAGCAATAATGACAACACTGCCATAAAAATAAAGGGGTGAAATAAAGCAGGTTAAAAAATCAACTTTTAGTGATAAAAGCACTGCTGCCATCAGTGCAGCTTTGTTCCATTTTCCAACTTCCAAAGCAACTGGGGAAGGAGGGAAAACTCTGCAAGGATTTGAGCTGTGTGGAAAACAAGAATGAACTGCAATGAGCCCGAAGCAGCTGGGACAGGAAAACCATCTCAGGGTTTTCTCTCAAACTTGGGGTTTTCAGTCCCCAGCACAGCTGCAAAGTGGAAATAAAATGTCCTTGGAGCTCTGGATTTACACCTCACTCCTTTACCAGCACACCAAAAACCTTCAGGTTATAAAAGAAAAGATTTGTTTGCTTTTCACCTGCCAAGAACGCGAAAGGAGGAACCTCCCTGGGAGGTTTCTTTGCTAATACACATTCCTTGGATTTGAGGGTTGATGGAAGTTTTTTATCCAGCCTGCCAGGATAAAAATGTGTTCTGCTGGGAGGTGGGAGCAGGAAAATCCCTTTGCCATAGCTGCAGCCCCTGTGTCCTCCAAATGGAAATCCAAATCCAAACTGAAATCCAAATTCAAATTCAATCCCTGTGTCCCATAGCTCCAGCTCCTGTGTCCTCCAAATTGAAATCCAAATCCAAATTGAAATCCAAATTCAAATTCAATCCCTGTGTCCCATAGCTCCAGCTCGTGTCCTCCAAATCCAGATCCAAATCCAGATCCAAATCCAAATCCAGATCCAAATCCAGATCCAAATCCAAATCCAAATCCAAATCCAATCCCTGTGTCCCACAGCTCCAGCTCCTGTGCCCTCCAAATCCAAGCCCTGGGTCCTTCAGCTCTTGAGCAAACAAATCCTCCCCACTTTGATCTGGAAATCAGAGTCCTGCAGACAATTCCCAAGTGGTTTTCCTGGAGCAGTGAGCACAGAAAAGCAGGATGGGAGTGGAGTTCACCATGCAGAGAGATCCTCTCCTGACCCCTGGGTGTTTCTCAGAGCAGCCAAAGGAATTTCAGCCCCTCTTCACTTCTTCCTGCGGATTTTGGGTTTTTTAACGGGTCGCAGGTAGGGATTGTCGATCACGTTCTCCTCCCCGTTCCTGCTGCCTGCCAGGGAGCTGTTCTGCTGCAGCACTGAGGTGTTCTCCTTCTCAGGTCCTGCATCATCCTGCCACAGCCAAAAACAACAATAAAAAACAAAGTCAGGCTTGGAAATCCTTCTGCCCACAGAATTGCATCGCTGGGAGTGTCCCAGGCCAGGCTGGAGCAACCTGGGGTAGGGGAAGCTGTCCCTGCCCATGGGAGGAGATTTTTATGGTCCCTCTCACCCCAAACCATTCCAGGATTCCAAGTTCAAACCCCAGAACCTGTGGGCAGGAGGGATAGGCTAGGCATCCTGGTTTCTAACACAGGAAACTCTGGGATCCAGGGAGAAGCCTCTTCCCTGTCACTGAAATTTGGGATTTACTGAAAGCTCCTGCTCCAGCCTCGTGCTGCACTGAACTCTGCAGGGAGCTGAAGAACATTCCCCATTTCCCAGGAAAGAGAACCAGAATTCCAAACTGGAGAACCCTGACAAAGTTCAGTTCCATTTTCCAGGAAACAGAGCAAGAATTCCAAACTGGAGAATCTGGACAATGTTTAGACCCATTTCCCAGGAAACACAGCCAGGTTTTCCAAGCTAGAGAACCCTGAAAAAGTTCAGTTCCATTTCCTATTTCCCAAGAGACACAGCCAGGTTTTCCAACCTGAAGAATCAGGACAATGTTCAGTTCCATTTCCCAGAAAACAGAGCCAGGTTTCCCAACCTGAAGAACCCTGACAAAGTTCATTTCTATTTCCCATTCCCCAGGAAACACAGCCAGGATTCCCAAGCTGGAGAACCCTGACAAAGTTCAGTTCCATTTCCTATTTCCCATTTCCCAGGAGACAAAGCCAGGTTTTCCAGCTTGAAGAATCCTGACAAAGTTCAGTTCCATTCCCCATTTCCCAGGAGGAAGAGCCAGGTTTTCCAAGCTGCAGAACCCTGACAAAGTTCAGTTCCATTCCCTATTTCCCAGGAAACACAGCCAGAATTCCAAATTGGAGAACCAGGACAAAGTTCATTTCCATTTCCCATTTCCCAAGAGACAAAGCCAGGTGTCCCAAGCTGAAGAACCAGGACAAAGCTCAGTTCCATTTCCCAGGAAACACAGCCAGAATTCCAAACTGGAGAACCCTGACAGTGTTCAATTCCATTCCCATTTTCCCAGGAAACACAGCCAGGATTCCAAGGTGAAGAACCAGGACAAAGCTCAGTTCCATTTCCCAGGAAACAGAGCCAGGTTTTCCAGCCTGAAGAACCCTGACAAAGTTCATTTCCATTTCCCAAGAGACAGAGCCAGGTTTCCCAACCTGAAAGTTCATTTCCATTCCCCATTTCCCAAGAGACAAAGCCAGGTTTCCCAGCCTGAAGAATCAGGACAAAGTTCAGTTCAATTTCCCATTTCCCAGGAAACACAGCCAGAATTCCAACCTGAAGAGCCCTGACAAAGTTCATTTCCATTTCCCATTTCCCAGGAAACACAGCCAGGTTTCCCAGCCTGAAGAACCCTGACAAAGTTCATTTCCATTCCCCATTTCCAGGAGGCAGAGCCAGGTTTCCAAGCTGCAGGAATGGCCCCCAGGAGCCCCCCAGGGTGGCCCTACCGTGCTCATGTGCAGGGGGAGGTTCTCGGTGTCCGTCTGCTCGTCCTGCTCCGAGGAATCCGTCTCCTCCATCTGCTGCATCTCCAGCTCAGAGGGCAGCAGAGCTGTCAGGTAGGGCACAGTGAAAGGCCTGGCAGCAATCACTGGCATCAGGGAAAAGAGGAGACACACTCAGGAAGCTGGGAGAAATTCCTCCCCTCAGAAATTAAGGACAAAAGTTACAGAGATCAAACATTTCACTGGTTCTGGGTTTGGACAGTTCTGCTTTTCCTGCTTTTCCCATCCTGATCCCTAAAATATGGCAGTTTCTAACTCCCAATTTTCTGAATCTCTTTTTGTTTGAAACACAGCAGTGTCCCAACACAGAAAATCCTTCCTGAGCTCCACCGTAAAATCCCAATTATCTGGGAAGTTGGGTTCCTCTCCAGTGAAGCTGTGCTGCCAGTGAGCTGTGGGAATTCTCATCATTGCTCTGCAGGCAGAGAGACAGGAAAATTCCCAGCAGCAGGAAAATGTCAGGGAGAACAAATTCCTTGGTGAGGTTACAGGGGTGGAGCCAGGATTGGGATGAGATTTGGATTTAGGCCTTCTCCACCAGGAGAAAAAAGGGAGCCCTGGGGAGTTCAGGAGCTGCTTTCTGCTTTTCCTCCCCATTTCAACCCCAAATCGCTCCTTTCCCAACCTTCCAGTGCTCAGCAGGGAAAACACCACACACAGGAAAATCCCCAAACACCACACACAGGAAAATCCCCAAACCCCAGGGCAAACATCAAACATGGAACAATCCCCAAAGCCCAGGGTGCACGGGACAATCCCAAAATCCCAGGGCAAACACCAAACATGGGACAATCCCCAAACAGCACACACAGGACAATCCCCATCCCCAACCCCCAGGCAAACACCATGCACAGGGCAATCCCCACACCCCAGGGTGCATGGGACAATCCCCCAAATCCCAGGGCAAACATCACACACAGGACAATCCCAAAATCCCAGGACAAACACCAAACATGGGACAGTCCCCAAACACCACACAGAGGACAATCTCCATCCCCAAACCCCCAGGCAAACACCACACACAGGAAAATCCCCAAGCCTGATGCACAGGACAATCCCCACACCCCAGGGCAAACACCAAACATGGGACAGTCCCCAAACCCCAAATCCCAGGGCAAACACCATACACAGGAAAATCCCCAAGACCCATGCACAGGACAATCTTAAAATCCCAGGGCAAACACCACACATGGGACAATCCCCAAACCCCAGGGCAAACACCACACATGGGACAATCCCCAAACCCCACACACAGGACAATCCCCAAATCCTAGGGTGCACAGGACAATCCCCAAACTCCAAATCCCAGGGCAAACACTACACACAGAACAATCCCCAAATCCCAGGGCAAACATCAAACATGGGACAATCCCCAAACCCCACACACAGGACAATCCCAAAATCCCAAGGCAAACACAACACACAGCACAACCCCCAAACCCCAGGGCAAACACCACACACAGGAAAATCCCTGAACACCATACACAGGACAATTCCCAAACCCCAGGGCAAACACCACACACAGGACAATCCCTGAACACCACACAGGGGACAATTCACAAACCACAAATCCCAGGGCAAGCATCACACACAGGAAAATCCCCAAACCCCACACACACGACAATCCCTAAACCCCAGAGCTCCCAACACAACTCCCAAACCCCAGTTCTCACAGCACAACCCCCAAACCCTAAAAGGATGCAAAACTCTGGCACCACTGACGTGGGAAGGTGCTGACATCATCCTTGAAGAGGCTCTGTGTCTCTCCAGTCTTGGCCATGAAGCGGGTCAGGGCCCTCTCCACGTCCCGGCGCTGCGACGCCGCCTTCTCCCGCAGCACCTGGTAGTCGGACACCGGCTCCCGGTACGTCTGCAGGGGATGGAACAGCTCCACTGGCAAATATCTCAGGGATGGAGGAG
The DNA here is from genome assembly GCF_009819885.2 of Catharus ustulatus. NCBI lineage: Eukaryota > Metazoa > Chordata > Aves > Passeriformes > Turdidae > Catharus > Catharus ustulatus. The sequence goes on from NC_046245.1 coordinate 2,913,848, forward strand.
CTGCAGGCTCTGCTCTTCAGTGTCCATGGGGTTTGGGGGGGTTACAGGGGTCCAGCAGGCAGAAATCGCCAGGGGTTCTGGGCTGGGAATGGTGTGGGGAGGATAATGGGATGGGAAGGGATTCTGAACTGGGAATGGTATGGAATGGGCCAAGGATTCTGAACTGGGGAGGGATCCTGAACTGGGAGGGGATTCTGAACTGGGAAGGGATCCTGAACTGGGAATGGTCTGGGAGCTGTAATGGGATAGGACAGGGATTCTGAACTGGGAAGGGATTCTGAACTGGGAAGGGATTCTGAACTGGGAATGGTATGGAATGGGCCAAGGATTCTGAACTGGGAGGGGATTCTGAACTGGGAGGGGATTCTGAACTGGGAGGGGATTCTGTGCTGGGAAGGGATCCTGAACTGGGGAGGGATCCTGAACTGGGAATGGTCTGGGAGCTGGTAATGGAATGGGCCAAGGATTCTGAACTGGGAAGGGATTCTGAACTGGGAAGGGATTCTGTGCTGGGAATGGTCTGGGTGTGGATAATGGGATAGGGAAGGGACTTTGAACCTGGGAATGGTCTGGGAGCTGGTAATGGGATGGGACAGGGATCCTGAACTGAGAATGGTTTGGGAGAGGATAATGGGATGGGGCAGGGATCTTGAACTAGGAAGGGATTCTGAACTGGAAAGGGATCCTGAACTGGGAATGGTCTGGGAGAGGATAACGGGATAGGGAATGAATCTTGAACTAGGAAGGGAGTTCTGAGCTTGGAAGGGATCCTGAACTTGGAAGGGATTCTGAACTGGGAAGGGATCCTGAACTGGGAATGGTCTGGGAGCTGGTAATGGGATGGGCCAAGGATTCTGAACTGGGAAGGGATCCTGAACTGGGAAGGGATTCTGAACTGGGAAGGGATTCTGAACTGGGAAGGGATCCTGAACTGGGAACGGTCTGGGAGAGGATAATGGGATAGGGAAGAGATCTTGAACTGGGAAGGGATCCTGAACTGGGAAGAGATTCTGGACTAGGAAGGGATCCTGAACTGGGAAGGGATTCTGAATTGGAAAGGATCCTGAACTGGGAAGGGATCCTGAACTGGGAAGGGATTCTGAACTGGGAAAGGATCCTGAACTGGGAAGGGTCTGGGAGCAGGTATGGGATGGGCCAGGGAATGGATAATGGGATGGGCCAAGAATTCTGAACTGGGAAGGGATCCTGAACTGGGAAGGGTCTGGATATGGATAATGAGATGTGAAAAGATCCTGAACTGGGAATGGTCTGGGAGCAGATATTGGATGGGCCAGGAGATAGATAATGGGATAGGGAAGGGATCCTGAACTGGGAATGGATCCTGAACTGGGAATGGATCCTGAACTCAAACAGATCCCAAACAGCACAAAAATGTTGTTTTCACTCACTGGTGTCTTGATGTACGTGTGAGGATCTGGGAACTCAGGGAAGTGCCCGGGAATGTGGGGTGGATGAGGCTTGTTCTGCCCAGCTGTCAGGGCTTTGGGGGTCACAGGCTGGTTTGTCACTGGAGCTGCAGTGGGGAAATGTGGGAATCAGGGAAAAAAACAGGAAAAAACCCCATCCCTGACTTTGGGATTGGCACCCCAGAACAGAAAAGGATCTTTGACCCCTCTGCCCTGCACACAAAACCACCCTGAGGATTTCCTGAGTGACCCAGCTCCCCTCCCCTCCACTACAGGAGCCCCCAAACCCAGGGGTTATCCCACAGAAAGCTCATCAGGAGCTCTGTGAAGGGCAGCAGGGAGGAATTCCAGGTGATTCCCAGCTCCCTGCACAGCAGGAAAGGCTCCCCACGTACGGGCAGTGATCACCATCCTCTGGGAACGCTTGGCATAGGCAGGAAGAGTTTCCACATTGAACCCTGCAACAGCAAAGAGGAAAACAGGAATCACTCCAGTAGCTCATCCTGTCAAAATCCCCTTCTCTATCCAGAATTTTTCCCAAATTAAACAAAAATGGGATAGACCAAGGAGGGGATAATGGGATGGGAGCAGAAAATGGAAAACTACAAACTGTGTGTGTGCTCACAGCAGCAGGCACTGCCCAAATCCCAGATTTTGGGGGCAGATTTTCCAACCCAAAGGTGGGAAGGGTGGGAAGAGGGAGCTGCTGACCCATTTCCACGAGGGTCACCACGATGTCCGACAGCGTGGGCTGGGTCCTGGCTGTGTGCTCGCAGTAGGACTTGGCACTCCTCCCAATTTCTGAAATATCTGCAGGATAAAACAACCCCAGATTTAATCCTCACAGCTCCAGGGATGGGAATTTTTAACAGATTCAGCAAAGAATGAGAAAAACAGCCCCTGGAATGGAGCATTTTGCAGGATGTGTGTTTAAGATTAGAGTGTGGGGATGCTCGGGATTTAAAAAAATCTGTGTTTGCCACTGCCAGTAAAACATGAAAAATAAGCCCAGAAATGATCATTTCTTGATTTCAGAACAATCTGGAGCTGAATTTTTCATCAACACCCACAGGAGAAGGAGCAGAGCTGCTCCAAGAAGCAGCTCACGAAGCAAATATCTGGAATTTTGTTGTTTCTCTGGAATTTTGTTGTTTCTCTGGAAGTTTTGTTGTTTCTCTTAAATTTTGTTGTTTCTCTTTATTCCACAAATATGTGGAGCTCCAAAATCTACTAAAAAAGTAAACCTCCTTTTTCACATTAAATGCTAAACTAATAACTAAATGCTATAACCCAGCTGTTATAACCTTTATTTTATTGTTTATCCCTTCTTGTATTTTATTAAACCTTTTAAGAATCAACCAAAAACAGAAAACCTCATTTTTCACACTGCTCTTATTTGCAAGGCCATCTTTTCAAAGTTTTTTTTCCTAGCTCCATTTGTCTCTCAACAATATCAGTCCTCTTCCATGGCAATGGGATAATGGGATGGGATGGGATGGGATGGGATCTATGGGATCAATGGGATCAATGGGATGGGATCCATGGGATAGAAACCATGGGATCCATGGGATAAGATCAATGGATGGGACCCATGGGATGGGATCCATGGGATGGGATCCATGGGATGGGATCAATGGATGGGACCCATGGGCTCAATGGGATAGGATGGGATCCATGGGATCAATGGGATCCATGGGATCAATGGAATGAGATCCATGGAATGGGATCCATGGGATGGGACCCATGGCATCCATGGGATGGGATCAATGGATGGGACTCATGGCATCCATGGGATGGGATCAATGGATGGGACCCATGGCATCCATGGGATGGGATCAATGGATGGGACCCATGGGATCAATGGGATGGGATGGGATCCATCGGATCCATGGGATGGGATGCATAGGATGGGATCCATGGGGTCAATGGGACAGGATCCATGGGATCCATGGGATGGGATCAATGGATGGGATCCATGGGATGGAACCCATGGGATCCATGGGATGGGATCAATGGATGGGATCCATGGGATGGAACCCATGGGATCCATGGGATGGGTTCCATGGGATCAATGGGATCTAATCCATGGGATCAATGGGATCTAATCCATCGGATCAATGGATGGGACCCATGGGATCCATGGGATGGGATCCACGGGATCCATGGGACCAATGGATGAGATCCATGGGATCAATGGAATGGGATGGGATCCATGGTATGGGATGGGATCCATGGGATGGAATCAATGGGATCAATGGGATGAGATCCATGGGATCAATGGGATCCATGAGATGGGATCCATGGAATCCATGGCATTCCAAACCATCATTTCCCCTCCCAGTTTGCCCCCAGCTGTGTGACCCTTTTGCAGGTCCCACCACCTCCCCCAGCCCCGTTCCCAGGAGAGCAGCACTCACAGCTCTGGATCATCTCGGTGAGCGTCTCCACTGCGGCCTTCTCGGCGCTCTCGAAGCCGGCCTCGGTCAGCAGCGAGCTCACCACCACCTGCAGCGTGCGGCGCCGCGCCAGGTGGTAATTGTCCGCAGGAGTGCCCGCCTGCTTGCTGCCCGCCCGCTGCAACCCAAACCAGGGTTAGGGGGGACAGCAGGGGGGAGCTGAGGGGTGGGAGAGGTGGGGTGGGGTCTGTGGGGTGGGATAATGGGATTATGGGATAATGGGATTATGGGATTATGGGATGGGATGGGATCAGATGGGATCAGATGGGATCCATGGGACATGGTAGGATGGGACAGGATGGGTCCATAGGGTGGGACGAGATCCATGGGATGGGATGTGATGGGATGAAGTAGGACCCATAGGATGGGATCCATATGATGGGATCCATGGAATAGGATCCATGGGATGGGATGGGATGGGATCCATGGGATGGGATGGGGTGGAATCCATGGAATGAAATCTGTGGGATAGGATCCATAGGATGGGATCCATGGGATGGGATGGGATCAGACAGAATCCATGGGACATGGTAGGATGGGACAGGATGGGATCCATGGGATAGGGTGGGATAGGATGGGATCCATGGGCTGGGATCAGATGGGGTGGGATCCATGGGATGGCAACCATGGGATGGGATGAGATAGGACCCATGGGATGGGATCCATGGGATGGGACAGGGTGGGATGGGATGGGATGGGATGGGATCCATGGGATGGGATGGGATGGGATGGGATGGGATGGGATGGGATCCATGGGATGGGATCCATTTGATGGGATGGGGTGGAATCCATGGAATAAGATCTGTGGGATGGGATGGGGTGGGATGGGATCCATAGGATTGGGATCCATGGGATGGGACGGGGTCAGATGGGATCCATGGGATGGGACCAGATGGGATTGAATGGGATGGGATCCATGGGATGGGATGGAATAGGATGAGATGGGATCCATGGGATGGGATAGGGCAGGAAGCAGGTAGCGGAAGGGCTTGGGAGCAGGGACTGGGAAGGGTCTGGGAGCAAATAAAGGGAAGGTTTGGAAGCAGGTGGAAGGGACTGGGAGCAGGGATTGGGAAGGGCTGGGAGGGGCACTGGGAAGGGTAAAAGAGCAGGGGCTGGGAAGGATTTGGGAGCAGGGACTGGGAAGAGTCTGGGACCAGATCATGCAAAGGGTGTAGGTGCAGGTGGAAGGGTCTGGGAGAGAAACTGAGAAGGATTTAGGAGAGGGACTGGGAAAGGTCTGGGAGCAGAGACTGGGAAGAGTCTGGCTGCAAGTAATGAGTGGGAAGGGTCAGGGAAACAGATGCTAGGAAGGGTTTGGTACCAGGTAATGGGAAGGGTCACAGAGCAGGTACACAGGTACAAACACACACGTGCGTCCTATGCACTCGTATACACACCTGGGCACGTGTGTGTGTGTATATTTATACATATACATTTATATATATATAAATATATACACACATATACATATATTTACACGCCTGTCCTTACAGAACCTCTCCAGACACTTTTGGGACGCGGCCCCTTTAAGGACTCCCCGAGCAAGCCCCGCCCCGTTCCCTGTCAGCCAATTGGAGCGCACCATCCTCAGCCAATCAAACCCCGCCTCCCCTCGGGCCCTCCAGCCAATCAGCGCCTCCCTCCTCCGCCCGCCGTCCCCGCGCTCCGCGGCCTGGCCGCGGCCGCCTCCGCGCCCCGGAGGGATCGGGGGCGCTGCCCCCCAGCCTGGCCCCGCCGGGGACCCGCCCTCGCCGCCCCGCGCCCCGGGGATTAGGCGCCGTTACCGTGCCGGAGCCCCCGGTCGCTGTGTCAGCCATCTTGGAGCCATATGGAGCTGTGCGCATGCGCCAGGTGCGGCGGCGCGGTGGGCGGGAGCGCGGGGCATCATGGGAGTTGTAGGCAGGCGGAGCGAGGCGCGGAGCATTGTGGGAGTTGTAGTGCGAAGGAGGGGCAACATCTGCATCCGCCCGCCTCCATCCCATCTCCCCCGCACATCTGGATCCCGAGAGGGTGGAAGGAGATGAGATTTATGGTCCCGTCCATCCCAAACCGTTCTGGGCTTCCATAGGACACAGGGACCGCCAGGATTTTGCCAAGCCAGCAAAGTCTCCATGGATATTGTGATTTATGACATCCCTGGAGCTCGTTAATTCCGGGTGTCCTTGAGCCAGGGGTGAACCTTTGCCTGCTCCACTGATTAAATCTCCTTTCTTGCTGATCAGGCTCGAAAGTGCACAAAGAACTTCCTTAATTGAGATAATCATGATTTATCCCACATTTTGCAACGAGCCCAGACTCAAACCTCCTGTCACAGCATCACATTCCCACTTGGAAATCATTTCCCAAAACAAATCAAAAAGCCCCGTAACCATGGGAACCTCGAGGGTTTCCTGTTGTACCCTGAGCTGTCCCCAAGGTGTTTGGGGAGCACAGAACAGGAAACCACCAGGCTGCAGCTCCCAGGCTTGGCTTCCTGCTCTAAGCCACGTGTGGGGCAGGCAGAACCTCTGAGAACCAATTGCTGAGCGTCAGAGAGAGGGGAAAGAGTTGTAAACAACAACTGCCATGCAGGGCATCCAAGGTCTTGGGGATGGATGGAAACACAGCTCCCACACCCTGCTGGTTTCACCAAAATTCCTGGCAAAGCAGGGAAATGAGGAGCTGGATTGTTCCAAGCTGAAGCCAAGGAAAGTTCTGGAGCAGCAAAGGTAGGAGGCAAAGCGGTTCCAGGGTGTGACATCTCCTGCCTCGTGGGCTCAGGGCTGTGCCAAGGATGTGGGATGTTCCTTGGGGAAGCTGTGGGAATCCCCTGGTGCTCTGAGCTGTCACTGTCACCTGAGCAGGGCTCTGTGTGTGGGGAGGGGGGGACACGAGGGTCACCCCAGCGTGGGCTCAGGACATGGGGGAAATGGAAACAACCAACCCCAGCCTGGTCTGGGTGGGAAAGGACCTGAAAGCTCCATCCAGGGACACCTCCCACTATCCCAGGTGGCTCCAAGCTGGCCTTGGACACTCCCAGGGGCTCTGCAGTGGCTTTGGGAGCTGCTGGAACAGGGGGAGATCAACACAAAGACATGGCTGGATGTCCAGGAATGGCACTGGGAGCTGCTGAGAACCTGGAACTCTGTGTCCACTTCTATGGCAAGAGGGACATTGAGGGGATGGAGAATCCTAAAGGAGCTGGGGAAGGATGTGGAGAATCCTGAGGGAGCTGAGGAAGGGTTTAGAGGAGTTGAAGGAGCTGGGGAAGGTTTTGGAGAATGCTGAGGGAAATGGGGAAGGGTTTGGAGAGTCCTGAGGGGAAGGGGAAGGGTTGGCAGGGGCTGCCCAGGGAGGTTTGGGGTGCCCATCCCTGGAGGTGGCTCTGGGTGCTCAGGGTGGGGATCAGGCACAGCTTGGGTGATCCCAGAGGGATTTTCCAACCTCAGCAATTCCAGGATTTTGTGACTCCACAAATCCAATTTGAAAGGGACAGAATTTGGAAACCAAATTCTTGTGTCCATCCCTATTTCATGAGTGCTCCCATTAGGAATTACAATTCCATTTTCCCACAGGCACAGGGAGTGGGGAAAAATTTCCAGGATGCAAAAAAAGCTCTGAGAGTGCCAATTCCAGTGGGGAATTTTTCAGAGGAAAGCCTGGAGCTGTTTAATCTCCTGCCCCTGAAATCCCACTGTGCTGCTCCTCTTTCCCCAAATTTCCTGGTCCCAGCCCTGCTGCCAGCAGAGGGCACGGTGGGACCGAGATATTCTGAGATATTCTGATTTCTGAGCCACTTAATTCAGAAACCACATCAGCAGCACGGAATTAATGTCGATTTTTTTTGGTTTTTGTTTTTTTTTTTTCATATGGACATTGTGTTGTGCCTTGGAATGGAAACTCCAACATGGAGAGTTTAAAGCCACGGGGTTTATATTTAATTTAGAGTTTTGATACTTTTTTAATACTTGAGAAATGTTGAGGATTTTTTTAAAAATGTTTTTTTTTTTTTTTTTTTTTGTTAAAGTGTTGTTGGTAGCAATTTGTGCTTATTAAAGACTCTGGAAGTGAAAGTGTTGGATTTTTCTCTCTGGATTTGTTATTTGGAAGAGGAATCTGATGCAAAAAGGGAATTCCCAGTGAGATGTGCACGAGCTCTGAGTGCTCCCAGCTGGAATTTTGACTTTTCCCAAAGATGCCACAGGCACAGAGAGTGGGGAAAAACTTACAGGATTTCCAAACACCTCTCAGGGTGGGAGTTAGGATATTCCAGAGGGGGAGAGATTTATCCAAACCTCTCAATAACCACCCTGTGGTTGGGGCTCTTTGATCCCACAAATCAACAAATTCCATCTGCTGGGAATAAAAATGGAATAAATAGGGAATAAAAAGGGAATAAACAGGGAATTGGGAATTGGAGAACTATTTGGAGAGTTGGAATTCATGCACAGCCACCCCTCCCAGCTCAGACATCATTCCTGCCTCCAGGATTTGATGGATTTTTGCTTTGGGCTTTTTGTTTCAACATCCACTGATGTCAAATCTGTTCTTTGCCATCCCACCAGCTCCTGGTGTAATCCTGCAGGAATTTCACCCCCCAACCTCCAGGCTGGTCCCAGCCCCACTGGTGACTCAGGGAATGTTCTGGGATCCAAAGGGCTGAGGAGATGGATCCAAGCTGGTTTATTTTAAATTTTCTTCTTTTTAATTGGCCAGCTCAGATGGGAACTTTATTTTCTGTGGAAAAGCAGATTTTTGGGTTGCTGAGAGAACAGAAATTTTGCCCTCTGTCCTCCCAAATCCCCTCAATTTTCCAGAAAAATGGGAATGCTCCTCACCTGCCCTCCAGAAGAGCTGAGGGTGACAACTGCCTGGAGAGGGGCTGGGATTAAGGGATCCTAAAAACTGCCTGGAGGGACTCTGGGAACAGGGACATGAGAAAGGATTCCCTAAAAGGGATCCTAAAAACTGCCTGGAGAGATTCTGGGAGCAGGGATATGAGAGAGGATTCCCTAAAGGAATCCTAAAAACTACCTGGGGGGGACTCTGGGATTAAGGGATCCTAAAAACTGCCTGGAGGGACTCTGGGAATGGGGACATGAGAGAGGATTCCCTAAAGGAATTCTAAAAACTGCTTGGAGGGACTCTGGGAATGGGAACATGAATCTTCTACCTCATTTCTGGCATGGATTCCCTAAAGGGATCCTAAAAACTGCCTGGAGAGGGGCTGGGATTAAGGAATCCTAAAAAAGGCCTGGAGGGATTCTGGGAATGGGGACATGAAGCCACTGCCTGATTCCTGGCATGGATTCCCTAAAGGGATCCTAAAAACTGCCTGGAGGGACTCTGGGAATAGGGACATGAGAGAGGATTCCTTAAAGGAATCCTAAAATCTGCCTGGGGGGACTCTGGGAATGGGGACACGAATCCTCTGCCTGAATCCTGGCAAGGATTCCCTAAAGGGATCCTAAAAACTTCCTGGAGAGACTCTGGGATTAAGGGATCCTAAAAAAGGCCTGGAGGGACTCTGGGAATGGGAACACGAATCCTCTGCCTCATTCCTGCCATGGATTCCCTAAAGGGATCCTAAAAATTGCCTGGAGAGGGGCTGGGATTAAGGGATCCTAAAAACTGCCTGGAGGGATTCTGGGAATGGGGACATGAAGCCACTGCCTGATTCCTGGCATGGATTCCTAAAGGGATCCTAAAAACTGCCTGGGGGGGACTCTGGGAATGGGAACATGAGAGAGGATTCCCTAAAGGAATCCTAAAAACTGCTTGGAGGGACTCTGGGAGCAGGGACATGAGAGAGGATTCCCTAAAAAGGATCCTAAAAACTGCCTGAAGAGGGGCTGGGATTAAGGGATCCTACAAAAGGCCTGCAGAGATTCTGGGGATGGGGACATGAAGGCACTGCCTGATTCCTGCCATGGATTCCCTAAAGGGTTCCTAAAACCTGGTGGCCCCTCAGGGTGACATCCTGGCCCTGGAGCAGCCACATTGGGGTGACAAAACCCCACAGGAAACCAAAGCACAGGCAGGGCAGGGCCTGAGTGTGAGGGAGGGGGGAAGGAATCCTACTGTGGGATAATGGGATAATGGGATGGGATGGGATGGGATGGGATGGGATGGGATGGGATGGGATGGGATGGGATGGGATCCATGGGATGGGATCCATAGGATGGGATGGGATCCATGGGATGAGATGGGATCTATGGGATCCATGGGATGGGCTCTGAGCAGCTCTGCCCAAATTCCCACCTGGAATGGAGCATCCAGAGCCATTCCTGGCCTGTTCAGAGCAGGACAGTGGGAAAGTTTGGGAAATTCTGAGCTGTGTTGTGACTGGAGGGGTTTGGAGATTCTTCCCCCAGTGGGATAAGGGACAAATTCTGCTCTTGGGATTCCCTGACCAGAACAGGAGCCTTGGGATTCTGTGGACCTAAAATTAATTGGTTTTTTTTAAATGGTTTTAGAGGAAAGAGCTGAAGCAGCAGCAGGGTTTGGCTGTCAGAGCTGAGCAGCTCCTCGGTGTGACAGCACAGGTGACAATAACAGGGGTGACAGCGATTGTTGTCACCTTCCTTGCTCATTAAATCTGTCATTTGAAGCTGCTGCTGCTTCACTTGGGAGAAAATCCCTAAATCCGAGGCTGGAGGCTGATGAAAAATCCCTTTTTTCTTCCCAGTGGGATGCTGGAAGTACAGAAGGGATGGGGAGGGATGAAATGCAGGAAGTTGTGTGAACTCCCCAGAGCCTCTCAGCAGCTCAAGCTGAGTTTAGAGCTCGGCTTTGGGCTGGTTCTTGTTTGATCAGATCAGTTCTCCGTCCCCATTTGCAGATGAAATGAAAATTGCTGCTATCAGGGCAAGGAGCTGATAAAGGATCCTTGCTAAGAACAAAGCCTGGGGTTCATTCATCTGTGCTCAAAAAAAAAAAAAAAAGGAATTTTCAGGAAAAGAGAAGGCTTTTTGGGAAGAAATCACTGGAATAATTTTGGGTTTCTCTCAAGGAACATTTTTTCCCCTCCTCCCTCAAAAAAAAAAAAAAAATCGATTTTTTTTATGGCTTTTCTTGGCTTCCAGAAGGAACAGTGTCCCTAAAAATCATCATCTCATCTCTTCCAACCCAGAACTGAACCCACAAACCCCTGCAGCCCTTTTGGGGACCTGCCACCCCTCCCCAGCAGCCTGGCAGGGCACTTTGGTGTCTCTGGGGACTTGAGAAACCACAAGGAGACACCAGGGGTGAGGCAGAGATAGGGGGAGGCAGCAGCTGCTCAGGATGTGCTGCTGATTCGGGGACAACTTCTGCTCTTTTGGGGACAGCTCCCGCCCTTTTTGGGACAATTCCCGCCCTTTTTGGGACAATTCCCGCCCTTTTTGGGACAATTCCCGCCCTTTTTGGAACAATTCCCGCCCTTTTTGGAAATCGAGAGTTGGGATAGGTCAGGAGAGAAGGGGACAGTCCCTGATAAAGTCCCCAAATAGGGCAGCCCCAATAAGGGGGACAATCCCTGATAAAGTCCCCATGGCTGGCACCCCAAAGGAGGGGACAATCCCTGATAAAGTCCCCAAATATGGCACCCCCATAGAGGTGACAATCCCTGATAACGTCCCCAAAGATGGCAGCCCTAAAGAAGGGGACAGTCCCCAATAAAGTCCTCAAGGATGGCAGCCCCAGAGGAGGTGACAATCCTTGATAAAGTCCCCAAAGATGGCAGCCCTAAAGAAGGTGACAATCCTTGATAAAGTCCCCAAGGATGGCAGCCCCAAAGGAGGTGACAGTCCCTGATTAAGTCCCCAAATATGGCAGCCCCATAGAGGTGACAATCCTTGATAAAGTCCCCAAAGATGGCAGCCCTAAAGAAGGGGACAGTCCCTAATAAAGTCCTCAAATATGGCAGCCCCAAAAGAGGGGACAATCCTTTATAAAGTCCCCATGGCTGGCACCCCAAAGAGGAGGTGACAATCCCTGATAAAGTCCCCAAGATGGCAGCCCCAATAAGGGGGACAATCCCTAATAAAGTCCTCAAATATGGCAGCCCCATAGAGGTGACAATCCTTGATAAAGTCCCCATGGCTGGCACCCCGAAGAGGAGGGGACAATCCTTGATAAAGTCCCCAAAGATGGCAGCCCTAAAGAAGGGGACAGTCCCCAAAAAAGTCCTCAAATATGGCAGCCCCAATAAGGGGGACAGTCCCTGATAAAGTCCCCAAGGATGGCAGCCCCATAGAGGTGACAATCCCTGATAAAGTCCCCAGGGCTGGCAGCCCCAAAGGAGGTGATAATCCCTGATAAAGTCCCCAGGGATGGCAGCCCCAATAAGGGGGACAATCCCTGATAAAGTCCCCAAATATGGCAACCCCATAGAGGTGACAATGCTTGATAAAGTCCCCATGGCTGGCAGCCCCAGAGGAGGGGACAATCCCTGATAAAGTCCCCAGGGATGGCACCCCCATAGAGGTGACAATCGCTGATAAAGTCCCCAAGGATGGCAGCCCCAGAGCCCCAGGCTGGAGCTGCAGCAGCTGGGAGGCCACGATAGCTCCTGTGCTGTCACCTCCCTGCCCTGGGGACAGAGGAAGGCCCTGTGCTGTCACCTCCCTGCCCTGGGGACAGAGTTCATGTCCCTCTCTCCCAGTCCAGCTGTCCCTCTCCCTCCATAGTTCTCCATCATTTCCTCTGGAAGTTTCTTGGCTCCATTCCTTGTCCCTCTTGTGCAGCTCCCTGGGGACTTTGAGGGTCCCCCCTTGGGATGAGGGGGAGTTTTGGGTCCTTCTCTCCCAGGAAATGCAATTTTGAAGAGGGAAAAATAAATGAAGCAAATAATAGTGGCTGAAATCTCAATCCTGGATCACAAAACTTCCCTTGGGTTGGGTGGGAGGAATTCCATCAGGCCAAAAACTGATCTGAGCAGCTTTTCTGTGCTCCAGGGGGGCTGGTGACACCTCAAAAACTGAGCTGAGCAGCTTTTCTGTGCTCCAGTGGGGTAGGAAAGGAGAAAGGTTTTACATCCCCATGGATTTTAGCTCAGCAATTCCCGGTTTTTCCCCGATTTTAGCGGGATGAGGAACCTCCTCAGCCTCCCCCCAGCGGCGGGTGTGTTTTGGTTTTGGGGGGAAACATTCAAATGTTGATAAAAGCTTTTCCCATGGGCCCAGCAGAGATCCTGTGGCTTGGGGGCACCCCAGGGGGGGTGGTGACAAGGCCACGCTTCACGTGCACACAACTGTCACCTCGTGTCACTTGGGGCTGGCTGCCTTTCTTCTGTGACAAATGAGCTCCCCACATCTGGCGGTGGCGGTTGGGGTTGGTGGCCCGATGTAATCACGGCAGGGAGGAGGGGAAGGGGTGACAGGCAGGGGGGGACAGTGACAAACAGGGTCACAATGACAAACAGGGGGACAATGACAAACAGGGGGACAATGACAAACAGGGGGTGTCAAGCAGGGGGACAATGACAAACAGAGGGTGACAATGTGACAGTGACAAACGGGGTGACAGGCAGGGGGTGACAATGACAATCAGGGTGACAATGATAAGCAGCGTGACAATGTGACAGTGACAAGCAGGGGGTGACAGGCAGGGAGGTGACAATGATAAACGGGGGGGACAATGTGACAGGGACAAGCAGAGTGACAGACGGGGGGACAGTGACAAACAGGGTGACAATGACAAACAGGGGGACAATGACAAACAGGGTGACAATGACAAGCAGGGGGACAATGACAAACAGGGTGACAATGACAAACAGGGGGTGACAGGTGGGGGAACAATGACAAACAGGGTGACAATGTGACAATGACAAACAGGGAGTGACAGGCAGGGGGGTGACAATGACGATCAGGGGGTGACAATGTGACAGTGACAAACAGGGTGACAGGCAGGGAGGACAATGACAATCAGGATGACAATGACAAACAGGGTGACAAGGAGGGGTTGACAAACAGGGTGAGAAGAAGAAGTGACAAGCATGGGGTGACAAGAAGAGGGTGACAAGCAGGGGGTGACAGGCAGGGAGGAGGTGACACGCAGGAAATGAGAAAAAGAAACCCCAAAACTGCCCCATTTCGTGGATTTTTCCTGCCCAGTGGGAAGGGAAGGACGGTGACATTGTGACATTGTGACATTGTGACATTGTGACGGTGACGGTGGGATAGTGACATTGTGACGGTGACATTGTGACGGTGACATTGTGACGGTGACATTGTCACCCAAGTGAAGTGAGGCCAAATCTGCTTTGTCGCTGTTCACCAAGAGCCACGGCCGTGCTGATCCTCCCTCAGCAGCCTCTGCGCTGGGATCCCTGGGGATCCCACGGACCAGGGAATTCCATTGATCAGGGATCCCATAGATCAGGGGATTGGATTCCATGGATCAGTGGATCCTGTGGATCTCACAGGTCAGTGGATCCCACAGATCAGTGTATTCCCATGGATCAGTGTGTTTCCATGGATATGGAGATCCCCGTGGATCCCATGGATCTGTGGATCCATGGGATCAGTGGATTCCTGTGGATCAGTTGATCCCATGGATCAGTGGATCCCACAGATCAGTGAATTCCCGAGGGTCAGTGGATCTTACAGGTCAGTTGATCCCACAGATCAGTGGGTCCTGAGAGTCAGTGGATTCCCATGGATCCATGGATTCCTACTGATCAATGGATCCCATTGATCCATTGATGCCATGGGCCAGTGGGTTTGGCAGACCAGGGGATTCCAATGGATCAGTGGATCCCACAGACCAGTGGATCCCATGGATCAGTGAATTCCCAAGGATCAGTGAATCCCACAGACCAGTGGATCCCATGGATCAGTGAATTCCCAATGATCAGTGGATCCCAATGATCAGTGGATCCCAAGGATCAGTGAATCTCACAGAATTTTCCCATTATTTTTTTAACCATTTCAATTTTTTGCAAAGATCTCAACGAGCTCTATCTTTTCCTTTCTTCTGTGATTTCAGGATGTTATTAGGAGTAATTTCAGCAAGGTGTTGTCCATGTCCATGCATTTCTTGTAATCCCATTCACTTTTTGTTTTTTCACTTGCTTTCAGAATTTTCCTTTTCTTTCTCTTGCCATTTCATTTTTTTTAGCAACTGCTCAGCAGGCTCTATAGTTTTTTTTTCCTCCATGATTTTTAGGATGTTGTTTGGAGTAATTTTAGCAAGTTTTGGTCCATTTGCCTGCTCTTCTTGTCATCTGAGGCCATTTCATGGTGGTCAGCCTATTTCCAAATTTCGGGTGTTTTTTTTACACCACGTTTCATTTCATCATATCTCCTCTCCCGAGGGTTTGTCAGACTTTGTCCTGGGATTTCAAGATTTCGCTCCCTTCCCTGAAAGGAACTGAATCCTGCGATTTCAATGAACATCATTTGGGCAAGCTTTGGTCCATATCACTGCACTTCTTGTCATCCCACTCACTTTTAATGTTTTCACTGGGTTTCAGAATTTTCCCATGATTTTTTGAACCAGTGGATCCCATGCATCAGTGGATCCCACGGGTGCATTCCCAGGACACAGATCTTTGGGTCCCTGCTGCAGGAATCATTCCCAGAATTGGTGGAAAAGACACAAAAGAAGGGAAATGTGACTTTAGTGCCAGAATGAAGATTTTGGGGTTGGAATCCAGAACTGGGAACCACCAAGGAGCTGAATCTCCCCAGTTTGCTGACAGGAAAATGAATTTTTTCCAAAAAACTTTCCCTTTTCCCCATTTCCTGCTCACTTTTTTGCAGTTTTAAGGGAGCTTTTCCAAACCTTCCTGGTTGTGGGTAAGAGCAGGTGGGAGAGGTGAGAAATCTCAAAATAAAATCCACATAAACAAAAAAAATAAACATAAACTAAAAAAACCCACCAAAAAAACCCCCCAAAAACTAAACAAAACGAAACAAAAAAACAAATAAAAATCCAGAAAGAAACAATAAATAAATAAATAAATAAATGGGGGGAAAAAAAAAACCACAAAGAGCTGCAAAGGGTTAATTTAATTTAGGGCTGCTGAGAGCCTCTTTTGAAATCTGATTTTCTTTTTTTTTCTTTTTTTTTTTTGCAACCCAGTGAGGTTTTTATCGACTTCCTATGCGAGAGCAGAAGTTGGAGGCTGCAGGGAGCTCGGTGCTGCTTTTCCTCCTCCCTGCAGCTGCTGGGGTGTGGCAGAGCAATTTGGAAAAAAATTTTAAAAATGGATATTTAAGGCAGAAAAAAACCCCTCAACATTTAAATATTTGAAATTTTGATTTTTTAGCATCATCCCCCCTGACAAGCCCTGTGTCCACAGCCAAATTCCTGGTGGAAAACAACAAACCAAAACTTTGTGCCTTGGATGAAACCTCCAAAATCCAAATATCTGCACCTGCAGGCTCTAACCCAGGAGTTTTGTCCAGTTTTTATTCTTTTTAATTTTTTTTCTCTCTTCCAAGGATTTTTTTTATTTTCCAAGCTCAGGCAGGCACAGATTCCCAGGTTTATGGATTTATGGAAAGCACCTTCCACACCAACCCTGCTTGGGTTTCTAACCTGATCCTAAAAAGAAATAAATGAATAAAGAAAATAAAGAAATAAATAATTAAAGAAATATTTAAAGAAATAAATCAAATTGGGAGCCACTTTTTTGCTGTCTGAATTCTTTAATTCCATTCCAGGCAGAGCCTGGATCAGCCTCACTGTTGGAAATACCCAAAAAATCTCAGATTTTGCAGAGATTTCCCCAAATTCTTCATTTTATCTTTATCTCAGTATTTTCCTGCAGAGGACAGAGCCAGCCTGAATTTGGGGAGGGGATGTGTGGGGGGCACCTGTCCTGTGTGCTGTGACTTTATCAGGGCAGGGGAAGAAATCCCAACATTTGGGATGCTCCAAATCATTTATTGAGGCAGAGAAAGAAATTTCAATCTTTGGGATGCTCCAAACACTTTACTGAGGCAGGGAAATAAATCCCAATATTTGGGATGCTCCAAACCCTTTTTTGAGGCAGGGAAGGAAATCCCAATTTTTAGGATGCTCCAAATCCTTTATCAAAGCAGGGAAATAAATCCCAAATACCTGGGATGCTCAAAACCATTTATTGAGGCAGGGAAATAAATCCCAATCCAAAATCCTTTACTGAGGCAGGGAAAGAATAAATCCCAAATATTTGGGATGCTCCAGATATAACCCCAATATTTGGGATACTCAAACCCTTTATTGAGGCAGGAAAAGAAATCCCAGTCCTTGGGATGCTCCAAATCCTTTATCAAAGCAGGGAAATGTGCAACCCAAATACCTGGGATGCTCAAAACCCTTTATTGAGACAGGAAAAGAAATCCCAATCCCAAATCCTTTACTGAGGCAGGCAAAGATGCAATCCCAAATATTTGGGATGCTCCAAACCCTTTGTTGAGGCAGGGAAGGAAATCCCAATCTTTGGGATGTTCCAAAACCTTTACTGAGGCAGGGAAAGATGCAACCACAATATTTGGGATGCTCCAGATACAATACAAAGACTTGGGATGCTCCAAATCCTTTATTGAGGCAGGGAAAGAATAAATCCCAAATATTTGGGATGCTCCAGATACAACCCCAATATTTGGGATGCTCAAACCCTTTATTGAGGCAGGAAAGGAAATCCCAATCCTTGGGATGCTCCAAATCCTTTTATCAAATCAGGAAAAAATGGAATCCCAATATTTGGGATGCTCCAGATACAATCCCAACATTTGGGATGCTCCAAATCCTTTATTGAGGCAGGGAAAGAGGCAACCCAACTATTTAGGATGCTCCAAATCCTTTTATCAAAGCAGGCAAAAATGCAACCAAGATGTGGGATGCTCCAAATCCTTTATTGAGGCAGGAGAAGGAGGAAAATCCCAATATTTGGGATGCTCCCATTACAACCTCATCATCTGGGATGCTCCAAATCCTTTATTGAGGCAGGGAAAGATGCAATCCCAAATATTTGGGATGCTCCAAATGCTTTACTGAGGCAGGGGAAGGAGGAAAATCCTAATATTTGGGATGCTCCCATTACAACCCCAATATTTGGGATGCTCCAAATCCTTTTTCAAGGCAGGCAAAGATACAATCTCAATCTTTGGGATGCTCCAAATCCTTTATTGAGGCAGGGAACTAAATCCCAGTCCCAAATCCTTTACTGAGGCAGGGAAAGATGCAATCCCAAGTATTTGGGATGCTCCAGATACAACCCCAACATTTGGGATGCTCCAAATCCTCTGTTATAGATAATACAACATATATTACACCTTTGTTGAGGCAGGGAAAGGTGCAATCCCAATCTTTGGGATGCTCCAAATCCTTTATTGAGGCAGGGGAAGGATCAAAACCCTTTTAAACCCTGCAAGACCCTTTTTAAACCCTGAAACCCCTTTTAAACCCTGCAAAACCCTTTTAAAAACTCTTTTAAACCCTACAAAACCCTCTTAAAACCCTACAGAACCCTTTTAAACCTTGCAAAACCCTTTAAACCTTTTTAAACCCTTTTTAAACCCAGCAAAAACCTTTTAAAACCTTGCAAAACCCTTTTAAAATGCTTTTAAACCCCGCAAAACCCTTTTAAACCTTTTTAAACCCCTTTTAAACGCTGCAAAACTCTTTTAAAACCCTTTTAAACCCTTTTTAAACCCTGCAAAACCCCTTTTAAACCCTTTAAAAACCCTACAAAACCCTTTTAAACCCTGTAAACCCCTTTTAAACCTTTTAAAACCCTTTTTAAACCCTGCAAAACTCTTTTAAACATTTTAAAACCATTTTTAAACCCTACAAAACCCCTTGTAAACCCTGCAAAACACCTTTGAAACCCCACAAAATCCTTTTAAACCCTACAAAACCCTTTTTAAAATCCTGCAAAACCCCTTTTAAACCCTGAAAACCCTTTTAAACTCTGCAAAACCCTTTTAAAATCCTTTTAAAACCTGCAAAACCATTTTTAAAACCCTTTAAACCCTACAAAACCCTTTTTAAACCCTGCAAAACCCTTTTAAAATCCTTTAAAAACCTACAAACCCCTTTTAAAATCCTTTTTAACCCTGCAAAACCATTTTTAAACCCTGCAAAACCCTTTTGAAACCTGCAAAACCATTTTTAAAAACCCCTTTTAAACCCTGCAAACCCTTTAAACCCCGCCTAAGCCGAGCTTTGCAGAGCTCAGCCTTGAGCTCAGGACCCTTTCCATCCTTGGTGGTTTTTTTTTATTTTATTTTTTGAGCTCAAAGCCTGCCCCAGTCACATCCTCAGCAGCCAGGGCTGCAGGTGTGGGTTTGACAAAAGATTTTGAGATTTTTTTTTGGGGTGCAAAACTTTCTCTGGAGTTCTCAGCTGTGCAGGGCCCTGCAGGTGAGCAGAGATCGTTGCTCAGCATCTCTATTTTTTTTTTTTTAATTTTATTTTTTTTTCACCCTGCAGGAAGTCAAAAAACGTTTTTTTTGAATGCTCTAAATGTGTTTTAGCAAAATAAATTCGTGAGTGAGAGAGGATTTGTGAGGGATGCACCTGAAATTTGGGGGGACAAACCCAGCTTTGGGTTTGAAATTTTGATTTTTTTTTTTTTGGTACCAACCTGGGTGTGCAGGATTTGGGGGGTTAGAGCTGCAAAAATTGGGAATTTGGGGTTTCTTGGAGCATTTCCCAACCCTATTTGACAGGAATTTGGGGTTTCTTGCAGGAATTTGGGGTTTCTTGCAGGAATTTGGGGTTTCTTGGAGCATTTCCCAACCCTATTTGACAGGAATTTGGGATTTCTTGCAGAATTCCCAGCCCTATTTGACAGGAATTTGGGTTTTTTTACAGGAATTTCGGGTTTCTTGCAGGATTCCCAATCCTCTTTGACAGAAATTTGGGGTTTCTTGCAGGAATTTGGGGTTTTTTTTGCAGGATTCCCAGCCCTATTTGACAGGAATTTGGGATTTCTTGCAGGAATTTGGGGTTTCTTGCAGGATTCCCAACCTTATTTGACAGGAATTTGGGTTTTTTTTTTCAGAATTCCCGACCCTATTTGACAGGAATTTGGGGTTTCTTGCAGGAATTTGGGGTTTCTTGCAGAAATCCCAACCCTTTTTCACCCTGTGAAGTTCAGGCCAAATGCACCATCCCTGTTTATAATTTATTCTTTAGGACATCATTTATCACTTAGGATATAATTCACCACTTATTTCCAGTTCATTCATTAGATAATAATATTTATTTATAATATTTATATGTATTTATATTTATTTAGAATATTTCTATTCATTTATACTTATATAATATTTATATATAATATTTATATATATTTCTATTATTTCTATTTATTTCTATTTATTTCTATTTATTTCTATTTATTTATATTTATTCATATTTATTTATAATATTTATAGTATTTATTAGTTTATATTTCTAGCTCAAGCAGTGGATCCCTGATCAAAGAGGGTTTTTCTGTTTGCCAGGATGGAAAATTGAGCTGAGCCAATTTTTTGGATGTGTCTCCATCCTTCAGCCAGATCCCAATCCCTGTCCTGAGCACTTGGTAGGGAGAAAAAAAATTTTAAAAATTCAATATCTGAGGTTATTTCAGTCACACACACAGGGACAGGGACAAGGACAAACCCTTCTGTCACTTTTATCACCCCACACATTTATTTCTCTCATTTCTCCTCCCACCTCATTATTCTGAGAAACCCAAGAGCTGCAAAACACAAAAAAAAACCCCCAAAAAAACAAAAAAAAATTTGTTTTATCTCTGCTTTTCTGCTGTGACAACACCAGAGGTGGCAGGATTAGACACTGAGGTGACACTGGTGCCATCCAGATGTGGCACAGCTGTCCAGTCACCACTCCCCACAAAAAACCTGCCTGGATTTGGTTTTTTCCCATAAAAAACCTGCCTGGATTTGTTTTTTTCTACCAAAAACCTGCCTGGATTTGGTTTTTTTTACCAAAAACCTTCCTGGATTTGGTTTTTCCCATAAAAAACCTGCCTGGATTTGTTTTTTTCTACCAAAAACCTGCCTGGATTCTCCTTTTTTGCAAATCCACATTCTGGATTTCCATTTCTGAGTGTGCCCAGTGTAAATATAATAAAAAATAAATAGAAATAAATTTGATTTTTGCCTTCAGTGGGGCAGAGTTTTGTGGGAAGCTGGATTTATTTAGCTGGGTTTTTTCTTAATTCTGAAAAAGTTTTGGTCTATCCTGATGGTCAGCAGGGAGATTTTTGTGGGATGGGAAGAATTTTTTCTGCCCAGTTCCAGGAACCCACAGGGAGGGTTTGGGTCCTGCAGCCTCACCCCAAAATTCTCCTGTAGGGCATCAGAGCACAGGGAAACAAAAGGGGTCACAGGCAGAAAATCAGATTTATTTCAGGTAGAAAAACTCAGCCCTTCTCTGGTTTTTGGGAGATAAAAATCCTGTGGAGTTTGGGGTTTGGGGGACAAAAATCCTATGAAGTTTGGGGACAAAAATCCTGTGAATTTAGGGGACAAAAATCCTGTGGAGTTTGGGGTTCTGGGAGATGAATGTCCAATGAAGTTTGGGGTTTGGGGGACAAAAATCCTCTGAAATTTGGGGTTCTGGGAGATGAACATCCTGTGAAGTTTGGGGGTTTTGGAGACAAAAATCCTGTGGAGTTTGGGGTTCTGGGTGATGAACATTCTGTGAATTTTGGGGTTCTGGGGGACAAACATTCTGTGGAGTTTGGGGTTTTGGGAGATGAACACCCTGTGGAGTCTGGGTTTTTGGGGGATAAACATCCTGTGAAGTTTGGGGTTTTTGGAGACAAAAATCCTGTGGAGTTTGAGGTTCTGGGAGATGAACATCCTGTGGAGTTTGGGATTTGGGGGACAAACATCCAGTGAATTTTGGGGTTCTGGGAGACAAACATTCTGTGAAGTTTGGGGTTCTGGGAGATGAATGTGCTGTGAAGTTTGGGGTTTTTGGAGACAAACATCCTTTAAAGTTTGGGGTTTTGGGAGATGAACATTCTCTGAAATTTGTGGTTCTGGGAGATGAACATGCTGTCAACTTTGGGGTTTTGAGGGGACGAACATCCTGTGAATTTTTGGGTTCTGGGAGATGAACATGCTGTGAATTTGGGGACACACAGGGTGTGAATTTTGGGGTTTTTGGGGACACACATGTGAATTTGGGGACACACAGTGTGAATTTGGGGACACACAGTGTGAATTTGGGGACACACAGTGTGAATTTGGGGACACACATGTGAATTTGGGGACACACAGTGTGAATTTGGGGACACACAGTGTGAATTTGGGGACACACAGGGTGTGAATTTGGGGACACACACACTGTGAATTTGGGGACACACACAGTGTGAATTTGAGGACACAGCTCCCCAGCCCCACCCTGCCCAGTGCCACCTCCTGGGGTGGAGTCTCTGATTTTATCTCCCCAGATTATTTCGATTTTTTCCCCATCACTTTGGTTTTTAGCTCACCCAATGTTGAGGCAGCTCTGATCTGCTTTTGAATTCATTGCAGGAATCTCACTTGGTGTGTTTCTCCTAACAACGAGTGGGTTTTTTCTTATTATTATTTATTATTACTGTAATTATTTATTAATTTTATTATTATTTATTATTTCTATTATTATGTATTATTTTTATTATTATTTATTATTCCTGTTATCATTTATTTTACCTTTTATCATTTATTATTCCTGTTATCATTTAATATTCCTGTAATTATTTATTATTTCTATTATTATTTATTATTTTATTATTATTTATTATTCCTGTTATCATTCTTTATTATTCCTGTAATTATTTATTATTTCTATCATTATTTATTATTTTTATTATTATTTATTATTCCTGTTATCATTTATTTTGCCTTTTATCATTTATTATTCCTGTTATCATTTATTATTCCTGTAATTATTTATTATTTCTATATTCTTGTTATCATTTATTATTCCTGTAATTATTTATTATTTCTATTATTATTTATTATTTTTATTATTATTTATTATTCCTGTTATAATTTATTTTACCTTTTATAATTTATTATTCCTGTAATTATTTATTATTTCTATTATTATTTACTATTCTTGTTATCATTCATTATTCCTGTAATTATTTATTATTTCTATTATTATTTATTATTCCTCTTATCATTTTTTATTTCTATTATTATTTATTATTCTTCTTCTCATTCATTATTCCTGTAATTATTTATTATTTCTAATATTATTTATATTATTATATATTATTTATATTATTTATTATTCCTGACTTTGGAACCAGCACCTCTGGAGCTTTTTGGTTTTTCCTGCTGAGTTTTGGAGCAGCTCAACCTGGGGAGGAAAAAAAAAAAAAAAAAAAAATATATATATATATATATATAAAATAAATATAAAATATATAAATATATATAAAATATATAAGGGAAAATATATATATATATATATATATATATGTATGTATATATATTCCCTTTTATATATATATAAATATATATATTATATGTATATATAAATATTTCTATTTATTTATATATTTATATAAATATTTATATATTTATATATTTCATATATTTTTATATTTATATATAAATATATATATTTATTTATATATTTATATAAATAAATAATATATAATTAATATAAAATCTATAAATATATAAAAACATGTAAGGAAATATGTATAAATATAAATAAGATATATAAATATTAAAATTATATTTCTTTATATTTTTATATTTTTATATATTATATATTTATATATTTATGTATTTATATATTTTTATATTTATATATTTATATTTATATAATATATATTTATATATTTTTATACATATATAATATATATAAATAATATAAATATAAATATAAATATAATATATAATAAATATAAAATATATAAATATATATAAAGTATATAAGGGAATGTATATAAATAATATATATAAATATTAAATATATATATATTTATATTTTTATATTTTTATATTTTCTATATTTATATATTTATGTATTTATATATATTTATATTTATATTTATATATTTATATAAATAAATAACATATAATAAATATAAAATATGTAAAAATAATATTCTCCCAGGAAATCTAGTTCAGGATTTGTCTTGATTCCCTCTGTGCCTGGACTGGGAATGATTCTGCCAGGAGTTTAAGCCTCAAATTAAAAAATATTTTTTAAAAAATCATAAAAAATAACCCCAAATTTTTAAAAAAACCCAAACTCATGGATCTCGAGATGAGGGAAGGGCAGGGGTGTGGAGAAAAAATCAGAATTTCAGATGTAAAACATCAGGGCAGTGCTTTTAACACTCTTTGCATAATTGGTGAGCACAAATAATCCCCTGAAATGATCTAAATTTGTCCCATCCGGGGGCTTTCCAGGCCCACTTGGTTTTCTGAAATTCTGGTTTCACCTTTGCATTTTTATTTTTGCATTTTTTTTTTCTTCCTTTCTTTCCCTCTCAGTGTCTTCTCCCCTGCTGAATTCTGCTTCTGAAATGCAGATTTGAGTTTGAGTCAATGAAAATGTGATTTCATTTGAGATTTTTCTCAGGAAAAGGGAACTGAGGCACCAAACAGCTGCAAAAAAAATGACAAATGAAGAGCAAAACTGCCCAGAAAAATCAGGTGAAACAACACTGAGCTCCTCTGGATTCACACTCCAGAGCCAAAATTGGAATTTTTAAAATTTTATTTCTCAACTTTCTTAAAATTTGTGATTATTTTTTTTCCCTAAATTATTCACAGTGAGTTTCTGGCTCAGTCACAAAAATCTCTTTTTCCCCATTTTCCCTCTTCCCAATTTTTTCTTTGCTGTTTTTTGGAATCCACCTGAGCCAAGAGTTTCCCTGCATCCATCTCCTTTCTGCCTGGAATAGGAACAGGTTCAGGAACTGGGGAATAAATGGATTTATATCCCAGGAATGGGGGAATAAATGGATTTATATCCCAGGAATGGGGGAATAAATGGATTTATACCCCAGGAATAAATGGATTTATACCCCAGGAATGGGAATTCTTGGATACAGGGGAGAGGCTTCGGGGGGGGGATTTCTTCATGGAATCAGGAGGAATTTCCTCATGGAACCAAGAAGAATTTCATGGAATCATCAGGAATTTCTCCATGGAATCAGCAGGAATTCTTCATGGAACCAGCAGGAATTTCTCCATGGAATCAGAAGGAATTTCCCCATGGAACCAGGAGGAATTTAATGGAATCAAGAGGAATTTCCCCATAGAACCAGCAGGAATTTCATGGAATGAGGAAGAATTTCTCTATAGAACCAGAAGGAATTTCTCCATGGAACCAGGAGGAATTTCCTTATGGAATGAGGAGGAATTTCATGGAATCAGGAGAAATTTCATGGAATCAGGAGGAATTTCCTCATGGAATCAGGGAGAATTTCATGGAACCAGTGGGAATTTCACCATGGAATCGGGAGAAATTTCATGGAATCAGGAGGAATTTCCAGTGGAATCAGGAGGAATTTTCTCATGGAATAAGGAGGAATTTCCCCATGGAATCAGCAGGAATTTTCTTATGGAATCAGGAGGAATTTCCCCGTGGAATGAGAAGAATTCCTCATGGAACCAGCAGGAATTTCAAGGAACCAGGAGGAATTTCTCCATAGAACCAGGAGGAATTTCCCCATGGAATCAGCAGGAATATCCCCATGGAAACAGGAGGAATTTCATGGAATCAGGAGAAATTTCTCCATGGAATCAGCAGGAATTTCCCCATGGAATCAGGAGGAATTTCATGGAATCAGGAGAAATTTCTCCATGGAATCAGCAGGAATTTCATGGAATCAGCAGGAATTCCTCATGGAATCAGCAGTAATATCCCCATGGAATCAGCAGGAATTTCAAGGAACCAGCAGGAATTCCCCATGGAAAGGCTGCTCAGGCCCTGGAGGTGCTCAGGGAGGTTTGGAGTCCCCATTCCTGGACCTACCCAAGGAATTCCTGGATGTGTCTCTGGCTGGTGCCAAGGTGCCAAAGTGACAAAGTGACAATGTTGGGATCACTCCCAGTGACCCTGGAGGGATTTTCCAACCCCAAACAATTCCAAGAACATTGAAAACACCCCCAGGCTCCATCCCAACCCCACATCCTGCTGCCCTTTGAGAGCTTTTCCCCTCATCACCAACATTCCAACAAAAAAAAAAATCCCAATTTTATGACTCAGCAAAGACCAGCCTCACCCTGGAAGGGTTTTTGTCATTTTTCCTCCCAAGGAATTTCCTTTTTTTGAACGTTGTCCCAGCCAGGAAGCCGCCTATCTATGGCCAGCAGTGACCAAAATTTGGTTTTCCTGGAATTTCCTCCCCCTTTTCCCCTCAGCACACCCACACACTGCAGGTTTTTTAGGATGCTGCACTCTAATTTTGCATTTCCAGCCTGTTCCTGTGGCTTGAAGAGAGGCTTCAGTTCTGCCCAGTCATCATCCTTGTGCAACCTTCCCTTCCCCCTGCTGTGGGGCCACAACCACCCCACAAACACCGGGAGCAGCAGGAAATCCAGCAAGTCTGGGACACAAAAAAATTAAAAAAATAATTTAAAAAAAATAAAACAAAAAAACCCCCAAAAAAATCCCAAAAAAATACAACAAAAAAACAACAAAAAACCAAAATAAAACCCCAAAAAAAGAGAAAAAAAAACAAAAAAAAACCCCTAAAACTTTCAATTTCCAAAGACACAGCCCCAAAAACCAAAAAGCTCCAAAGCCACCGCTGTGGTTTCCCTTTGCTGGAGTCAAGAATTGCTATTTTTGTTTTAAAATGTGGGATCTGGGGCCCTCCTCTTCCCCTGCACCCCTGGATTAAAAGCAGCTGACTGATCCTCTCCCATGGATTCCTCAAATATTTCCTGCAGGAAGAATTTTTTTTATAAGAAAAAAAAAAAAAAAGAGAGAGAAAAATTTGGGAGTTCTGATCTCACCTAGAAAAATTCCCTTTTGTTGGAATTGCTGGAATTTTCTCCCTTTTTTTTTCAGTTCTGCAGCATCCTTGGGTTTGTCAGCACAGCAAATCCACGTTGGTGAAAAATATAATGGCACAAATTGCAATAATTAAATTGTAATAATTAAACTGCAATAATTAAATTGCAATAATTTTCATTTTCAATAGCTCCCCAAAAAATCCTGAGCTGACAGAACAAACATTTTGCTCTTGGTTTACCTGCACTTATTAATTCAGAGCATTTTTTTTGTCATTAAGAGATTTTTCAGATGACAAAAAAGCCCCAAATGTGTCAAAATGTCACAGGTGGAAGTGACTGAAGTGTCACTTGTGTGTGTGGTGCCACATTTTTGTTCCTTAACCTAAAAATGAGTTTATTTACCGAGGAATATCCCAGCAGGATGGCTCAGAGGAGCCCACTTGGGGATATTTTGGGATTTTCCCGAGTTTTTTGTGATCAACCCGGTGTTTATTTTATATATTTTATGCTGTTTTCTGACAATTTGTGACAAAAATCAGCTTCCCAAAGCAGCCAGGAATTCCAGCGGATCTGGGACAAGCAGGATCAGGGGAAACCACATTGCAAAACTATTTAAAATTCCTTCGAGGGCTGAGCAGTCCTTTTCAAAGGTGTTCCCAAACAATTGTGAATTATTCGGCTGACAAAGCTTTATCTCGGCAGCCCCCGCGCTCCTTATCTCCCACGGAGCCGCACCAGGGGGAATTTTGGGAGCCGGCAGGCTCGGCACGGCGCGGCTCCAAACAAACATGTGCACAGCTGATTATTTCCACAGCCTTGAAAAAAAAAAAAAAAAGAAAATAATTTAAAATAATTTTTTTAAAAAAATCTTAAAAAAATTTAAAAAAATTAAAAATATTTAAAAAGTTAGAGGGCTCGACACTGCGGAAAAAAATAAAGTGTCAGGAGAGATAAAGCGGCGGGAATGGGTGGCGGGGGTCGCGCAGTGTCCCCGTGTCCCCCTGTCCCCGTGTCCCCCCCCAACATGGCAGCAGCGCCCGCCGCGCCCCACGTGCGCCCGTCCCGCCGGCGCGCCGCTGGCCCCGCCCCCTCGCAGCGCTCGCTGTTCTGATTGGTTCATCCCCACTCAAACCACGCCCCTCAGCTCGGCTAGCGCGGCGGTGCCTCTCTGTGATTGGCTACGGCGATGCGATGCCGCTCTGTGATTGGCTGTCTCGCGGCGCGGCCCCGCCCCCTGGCTCGCGGCGGCGCTGGGGGCCGCGGAGGGAGCGGCAGCGCCGCCAGTTCCCGGCGGCCCGCGGCGGAGCCGGCGGTGGCTGCGGCGCCTCGCTCCGCCCGCTGCTCCGAGCCCCTCCGAGCTCCCCTCATTCCACCTCCGTGCCCTCTCCCCATGGAGCTGCTGTGCGTGGAACCCGCGCCCCGCGCTCCCCGCGCCGGGCAGGACCCGCAGCTGCTGGGGGACCGGCGGGTGCTGCAGAACCTGCTGAGCCTGGAGGAGCGCTACAGCCCGCGCGTGTCCTACTTCCAGTGCGTGCAGCGCGACATCCAGCCCTACATGCGGAAGATGTTGGCCTTCTGGATGCTGGAGGTAGCGAAAATGCGCAGGGATTCCCCAAAATTCCGGGGGATAAACGCGCTGGGGGTGACACGGTGAGATTTGGCTGTGCTGAAATTGGGGTTCCCCCGAAGCCAAAATCTCCGGCAGGGCTGCTTCAAAGGGGAAATAATAACGCTGCTATTGAGTTCCCTAAATTAAAAATGGATCTATGCAGGATGGGTGGGCTCGCAGGGAAAAATCTCAATAAATGCAAATTTTGCAGGGCTGGCTCTGCCTGTCCTGCTGCAGGAAAACCTTCCAAAGCAATAATGAATATTCTCATTTTAAAGGGTTTCCCCCGCTGCTGTCACTCTGTTCCCTTTGCAAGAAAAAAAAGAGATAAACTCCGCTTTGCAATTAGCTCCTCTTAAAGGCAGCGAGGTGACACTGGCGGTTGTCACGACCTGCGTGTCATTGTCCCCATGGCCGGGACAGCCCGGCTGGCAGCAGGAGGAGGAGAGGAGAGGAGGGTGGTGTTCGTGCAGAATGGGGAGAAACCGCAATATTTTTATGGTCGTGTCGAAAGGAGGAAGTTCGGTGTGACAAGTGTTGTGATGCTGGTGGCAGATAAAGCGCAGGGCTGAAATTTGGACTGTGCTGGTGGCACAGGGAGGGGAATTTGGAGACTCGCCATTGATTTGGGTGCTGCCATTGATTGCCCTGGAGTCCCTGGGGTGCTCCAGGTGGAATTGCCAGCTCTGATCCTTCCCTCTCCAGCTGGAGCTGCTCCAGGGCAGGGGTGGCAGCTGGCCGGGCACAGCACAAACGGGGCCAAATTCGGATTTATTTGTGCTGCCACTGATTCTCCTCCAGTCCCTGGGGTGCTGCAGGTGGAATTTCCTTCTCTGAGCAGAACCGAGCTGCTCCTGCTGCTCCCTGCAGGGAGATGATGCTGCCGAGTGTGAGACAGCAGCTCTGAGCTGTGCTGGGCACATCCCAACTAACTTCCTTCCCTGTGCTGGGCACATCCCAGCTCCCTTCTCTGTGCTGAGCCCATCCCAGCTCCCCTCTCTGTGCTGTGCATATCCCAACTAACTCCCATCTCTGTGCTGGGCACATCCCAGCTAACTCCCTTCTCTGTGCTGGCACATCCCAGCTCCCTTCTCTGTGCTGGGCACATCCCAGCTCCCTTCTCTGTGCTGGCACATCCCAGCTCCCTTCTCTGTGCTGAGCCCATCCCAACTCCCTTCCCTGTGCTGGGCACATCCCAGCTCCCTTCTCTGTGCTGGGCACATCCCAGCTCCCTTCTCTGTGCTGAGCCCATCCCAACTAACTCCCTTCCCTGTGCTGGGCACATCCCAGCTCCCTTCCCTGTGCTGGGCACATCCCAGCTCCTTTCTCTGTGCTGAGCCCATCCCAGCTCCCTTCCCTGTGCTGAGCCCATCCCAGCTCCCCTCTCTGTGCTGAGCCCATCCCAACTAACTCCCTTCTCTGTGCTGAGCCCATCCCAGCTCCCTTCTCTGTGCTGAGCCCATCCCAATTCCCTTCTCTGTGCTGAGCACATCCCAGCTCCTTTCTCTGTGCTGAGCCCATCCCAACTAACTCCCTTCCCTGTGCTGGGCACATCCCAATTCCCTTCCCTGTGCTGGGCACATCCCAATTCCCTTCCCTGTGCTGAGCCCATCCCAATTCCCCTCTCTGTGCCCTGGGCCAGGTGTGTGAGGAGCAGAAGTGTGAGGAGGAGGTTTTCCCGCTGGCCATGAACTATGTGGATCGTTACCTGTCCTCGGTGGCCGTGCACAAGAACCACCTGCAGCTGCTGGGGGCTGTGTGCATGCTGCTGGCCTCCAAGCTGAGGGAAACCATGCCCCTGACCGTGGAGAAGCTCTGCATCTACACCGACAACTCCATCACGCCCCAGGAGCTGCTGGTAACGCCCTGAGCCCCTCCCTGTACCCAGCTCCTGCCTGGCACCTCCTGCTCCCTCCCTCTGCACTCCCCTCCTCCTTCTGGAAGGTTTTTCCACCCTCCCCATGCTGAGGTTCCCCTCCTGTTTCCTGTGTCACTCTGAGCTGTCACTTCAGTGACATCCCCAAGGCTCCAAACCCTGAGTCAGGCAGTTCTGGTGTCCCCTCCCTGTGCCCAGCTCCTGCCTGGCACCTCCTGATCCCTCCCTCTGCACTCCCCTCCTCCTTGGGGAAGGTTTTTTGATCCTTCAAAATTGTCCCCTCCTGGTTGGGAGGAAATTTCCTGTGTCACTCTGAACTGTCACTTCAGTGACATCCCCCAGGCTCCAGGCTCTGGGCAGTTCCCCTCCTCCTTGGTGGAGTTTTTTCCACTCTCCACGTGCTGAGGAGCAGAATTGTCCCCTTCTGGTTTCAGAATTGTCCTCTTGGTTGTGGAGGAAGTTTCCTGTGTCACTCTGGGCTGTCACTCTGGGGTTGGTGTCACCCCAGTGACATCTCCAGGCTCTGGGTCAGGCAGTTCTGCCTCCCCAGAGGGGAGGTTCACTCCCACAGCAGCAGCAGAAATGAGATTTTAGGTGCTGCAGGATGGGTGTGAGGGGTTTCTGGGCTGCTCCAGGGTGCTGGCAATGAGTGGAATTCCTGCTCTCCCCTCCATGTCTCATCCCACATCCAGAAAATTCCATCCTGAGGCTCTGAAATGATCCAAACCTGCGAGCTCAGCCTCAGCCACGGGGGAGGAAATGGGAGAAAACCCCTTTTTTTGGGAGAAAACCCCTTTTTTGGGGGATAAAACCCCTTTTTTTGGGCCCTCAGCAGGGAACAGTCACCTCCCCTCGCTGCCAGAGCACCCCTGGGAACCCAGAATTTCTCGGGGTTACTCATCCCCCAGTTGTGCAACTCTGGGTTTTTGGGCTGAGCTGTGACCCCAGGTGTGACCCCAGATCAGTTCTGGGAACTGCAGAGCTCTGGGTTGTCTCAGGGCTGGGGAAAATCCCCTCCAAACCCTCTGCCCTCACTCATTAACGTGTGCTAATTACCCTAATTATCCTTCAGGAGTGTGCTGAGGGATGGGAATCCCAAATTCCTTTTTTTTCCCTGTGAGCTGAGTCCTGTCCCCATCCCTAGGGACATCCCAGCCACTCCTGCAGCCCCACAACTGCCTTTAATTTTGATTTATTTGCTGATTTTTAGTGAGGATTTGCTGCTCCCAGCTCAGTCCTGGAGATTCCTCCTCATTCCTGGGCTCATTCCTGCTCATCTTCCTGCTCCTCCCTCCTGGGAGCTGGGCCTGGAGGAGGAAAAAACAGCCATGGAGAGTCATCTTCTGTGGATTTCCATGGATTTTATGGATTACAACTATTTTTGGGGGCACATCCTGGCCCAATAAAGAGGGAATTGAGGGAATATCCAGGGATCTGAAGGATTCTCCCTGGCTGTGGGAGTTAAATCTGAATTATAACACCCATGGAGAGTCATTTTCAATGAATTTTATGTATTTGAACCCTTTTTGGGGGCAAATCCTGCTCTGATAGAGAGGGAATTGAGGGAAAATCCAGGGATCTGAAGGATTCTCCTTGGCTGAGGGACCTGAGGGAGTTAAATCTGAATTAAAACAGCCATGGAGAGACATCTTTAATGGATTTTATGGATTTGAACCCTTTATGGAGCACATCCTGCTTTAGTAAAGAGGGAATATCCAGGGATCTGAAAGATTCTCCCTGGCTGAGGGAATTAAATCTGAATTACAGCACCCATGGAGAATCACCTTTAATGGATTTTATGGACCCTGAGCTCTGGGGACAGACCCTGGAATTTAGGACAGACCCTGGGATTGGGGACAGTGGCACCTCCAGCTGGAACAGGGATCACAAGGGACTGAGAGGAACCAGAGCCTGTCCTGGGGCAGGATCCATCCCTGGCTCTGCAGCAGCTCCTTGGGACAAAATGTCCCAGGTTGTCACAAAATGTCACACCCCTGAGGGTGGCACCGCCTCTGGGGGATAAAACCAGGGCTGGGAGCTTCCCTTGGGCTCAGGGATTTGGGATTTGCTGGGTCCCTTCCCCAGAGCCTGGAGCAGCATTCCCAACCCCCTGGAGCCTCCCAGGTGAGGAGAGGTGGGGACAGAGCTGTCCCCTGTGTCCCACTCAGGACATCCCACACCCACCTCTGCTCCAACCCCTCCCTCCCTTCAGCCACTTGGGGATCCTCAGCCTCTTCTCCAAAGCTCCTTTTTGCTTTTATCCCATGGATTTGGCTTGAAAAACTCCCAGTCCTGGCAGGGTGGGCATCCAGGGTGGGATTCCAGGGGGAAGGGGAGGCTGGGGAAGGAGCAGGGTGGGGATTTGGGGGTTTGGAGCAGGTTGGGCAATGCTGCTGGTTTGAGCAATTTGGGGAGGGTTTGTTGTGTAAGGGGGAAGAGGGAAGGGGGTGACAGCAAGAAAAAAAGGGGAAAGTGAAGATCTGAGCTGAGGAGGAAATGTCACTTCCTCAAATCCATCTGTTCTGGAGCTCTCTGGCTGTGCTGACTGGAATTTTGGGGGGAAAGGAGATTTGTGCTGGTCCTGAAGTGGGGACACCTGACCCAGAGCCCAGCCCAGCTCCTGGGGGTTTCCCTCTGTCCCCTGTCCCTGTCACCCCCTGCTCCAGGACCTGGGGACACCCCCAGGCCTTTGTGGCCCCCAGGTGAGGGGAGAGGAGCTGCAGGAATCCTAATCCAGGCTGGGATTTGGGGCAGTGGGAGCTGCAGAGAGGGAGGGAAGGGAAGGGAAGGGAAGGGAATGTTACCCCAGAGGTGACAGCAGTGCCAGCCCTCCACGTGTGTGGCCCCCAGTTGGGTCCAGCCTTGCCAGAGCTGGGATTTGAGGGCAGGGATCCCAAATTTCCTTGGGGGTTTTCCCTGTGTTCAGCTTGGCACTGCCTGAGCCTGCTGGGGGATGGCTGTGCCAAGGGTTGTCCCTGTCCCTGTCCCTGGCAGAGCCAGGAGGGTCAGGAGCTCCAGCTGGAGCTCAGGGGGTGCTCCCAGCCTCCCACCATCTGCTCCAGCCTGGCTGGCTCCTGGAGAGCCCAGAAATCCCTGCTGGGAATCCCAGAGGGTGATGGTGTGGG
The DNA here is from genome assembly GCF_009819885.2 of Catharus ustulatus. NCBI lineage: Eukaryota > Metazoa > Chordata > Aves > Passeriformes > Turdidae > Catharus > Catharus ustulatus. Next base: position 2,947,236 of record NC_046245.1, read on the forward strand.
GGTGCTCTGAGCACACCTGGAGCCTTTCTTGGTGGAGAAAAGGGGAATTTCCTGCCAAACAAGAACAAAAAAAAAGCATTCCCAACCTGGGAATTCCCTCCTGCCCTGGGGTTTGTGGGGCAGGATTTGAAACTGGATTGTCCTGGGAGCCTGGACATCAGCCTGGGGGTGGGGAGGGGATTGGGGATGCTGTCCCTGCTGTCCCTGCTGTCATTTCTCTCTGTCCCTGCTGTTCCCTGCTCTGCTTTTCCCTCCCTGGGCTCTCCCAGCACCTTCCAAAGTGAGGACACCCAGAGCTAATCCCTGGAAAGACAAATCCACATTTTTTCCTCCTCCCCCAGGCTCTGAGCAGCACAGGGCTGAAATTGTGCCACAAGCACCCAGAGTGGGCACCCCTGTGCTGCCCTGGAGCCTCCCCTGACGTTCTGTCCTGTCCCACCGTGCAGCACTGGGAGCTGCTGGTGCTGGAGAAGCTCAAGTGGGACCTGGTGTCGGTGATTGCCAACGATTTCCTGCCGCACATCCTGCACCGGCTGCCGCTGCCCCCCGACAAGCTGGAGCTGGTGAAGAAGCACGCCCAGACCTTCATTGCTCTCTGTGCCACTGGTGGGTGCTGGGCTGGGCCTGGGGGGCTGGGAAACCTGGGGGGATCCCCAGATTTTTGGGAGGTGCAGTGAGAGCTGTTGGAGGTGGGGTGATGCTCCTGGGTGCCAGCCTCGTGCTGTGCCTGTGGGAGGATGGGCAGGGCTGGATCCCGGCTTTTCTCAGCCTCTCCTTCACTCTTTGGAGCCTCCTCATCCCAGGAGTTCTCCTGCAGGCCTGGCCCTGCTGCTCAGCCTGTTCCATGATTCTACATCCCAGTTTCTGCTGAGCTCCACAGGGAAATCCCCACTCCCAAACCCCACTGACAGCTCCACAGGGAAATCCCAGCTCCAAACCCCACTGACAGCTCCACAAGGAAATCCTCTCTCCCAAACCTCCCCACTGACAGCTCCACAGGGAAATCCTCTCTCCCAAACCTCCCCACTGACAGCTCCACAGGGAAATCCTCTCTCCCAAACCTCCCCACTGACAGCTCCACAGGGAAGTCCCTGCTCCCAAACCCCACTGACAGCTCCAGAAATCCCCTCTCCCAAACCCCCTGTGCAGCTCCACAGGGAAATCCTCACTTCCAAATCCCACAGAAATCCCCAGCTCCCAAACCCCACTGACAGCTCCACAGGGAAATCCCTGCTCCCAAACCCCACAGAAATCCCCTCTTCCAAACCCCACTGACAGCTCCACAGGGAAATCCCTGCTCCAAACCCCACTGACAGCTCCACAAATCCCAGCTCCCAAACCCCACTGACAGTTCCACAGGGAAATCCCCACTCCCAAATCCCACCTGCAGCCCCACTGACAGCTTCACACAGAAACCCCCTCTCCCAAACCCCGCTCACAGCTCCACAGGGAAATCCCTGCTCCCAAACCCCACTGACAGCTCCAGAAATCCCCTCTCCCAAACCCCCTGTGCAGCTCCACAGGGAAATCCTCACTTCCAAATCCCACAGAAATCCCCAGCTCCCAAACCCCACTGACAGCTCCAGGGAGAAATCCCCACTCCCAAACCCCACTGACAGCTCCAGAAATCCCCTCTCCCAAATCCCCTGTGCAGCTCCACAGGGAAATCCCCACTCCCAAACCCCACTCACAGCTCCACAAATCCCTGCTCCAAACCCCACTGACATCTCCACAGGGAAATCCTCACTCCCAAACTCCCGTGCAGCCCCACTGACAGCCCCACAGGGAAATCCCTGCTCCCAAACCCCATTGACAGCTCTACACAGAAATCCCCACTCCCAAACCCTACTGACAGCTCCATAGGGAAATCCCAGCTCCCAAACCCCCTGTGCAGCCCCACTGACAGCTCCACACAGAAATCCTCTCTCCCAAACCCCACTGACAGCTCCCCAGAGAAATCCCCACTCCCAAACCCCACTGACAGTTTCACAGGGAAATCTGTGCTCCCAAACCCCACTCACAGCTCCACAAATCCCCTCTCCCAAACCCCCTGTGCAGCTCCACACAGAAATCCCTGCTCCCAAACCCCACTGACACCTCTAGACAGAAATCCCCACTCCCAAATCCCACCTGCAGCCCCACTGACAGCTCCACACAGAAATCCTCTCTCCCAAACCTCCCCACTGACAGCTCCACAGGGAAATCCCTGCTCCAAACCCCACTCACAGCTCCACACAGAAATCCCTGCTCTAAACCCCACTGACAGCTCCACACAGAAATCCTCACTCCCAAACCCCACTGACAGCTCCACAAATCCCTGCTCCCAAACCCCACTGACAGCTCCACAAATCCCAGCTCCAAACCCCACTGACAGCTCCACAAATCCCAGCTCCAAACCCCACTGACAGCTCCACAGGGAAATCCCCACTCCCAAACCTCCCCACTGACAGCTGCACAGGGAAACCCCCACTCTCAAACCCCACTGACAGCTCCACAGAGAAATCCCAGCTCCAGACCCCACTGACAGCTCCCCCTGTCCCACCCTGTGCTCCCCAGACTTCACCTTTGTGATGTACCCGCCGTCCATGGTGGCCACGGGCAGCATCGGCGCGGCCGTGCACGGCCTGACCCTGCCCCTGAGCGGCTGCAGCGGCGACGCCGTCACCGAGCTGCTGGCTGGGATCACGGGCACCGAGGTGGTGAGTGACAGCAGCAGCTCTGGGAGCCTTCATCATCATCATCATCATCATCATCATCATCATCATCATCATCCTCACAGGAGGGGTTTCCATGGAGGGTGGGAGTGCATGGGGGGTCTCGGCCTCTGGAGATGTTCCGGGCTCACCTGGATGTGTCCCTGTGTCACCTGCTGCAGGTGGCCCTGAGGTCAGGGAGAGACTGGGGTGGACTGGGCGAGGTCAGGGAGAGACTGGGATGGACTGGGTGAGGTCAGGGAGAGACTGGGATGGACTGGGTGAGGTCAGGGACAGACTGGGATGGACTGGGAGACAGACTGGGATGGACTGGGTGAGAGATTGGGATGGACTGGACGTGGTCAGAGAGAGACTGGGATGGACTGGGTGAGGTCAGGGAGAGACTGGGATGGACTGGGCAAGGTCAGAGAGAGACTGGGATGGACTGGGTGTGGTCAAGGAGGGACTGGGTGAGGTCAGGGAGAGACTGGGATGAACTGGGTGAGGTCAGGAACAGACTGGGATGGACTGGTCACTGGGCTGGACTGGCCATGCTGATGCTCAGAGATGCTCAGCCCAGGGATGCAGGCTCAGGGATGGACTCCAGAGGGCCCTTCCAGCCCCAGCTCCTGTGGGATTCTGTGGAATTGTGCTGTTCCAACAGTGCTGCCCCGGTGTGAGGAGAACCAGGGGCTGTGGGGTGATCCCAAACCTGGACTGGGGCTGTGGGATGATCCCAAACCCATCCTGGGCAGGGCAGGGATGGTCAGGGATGATCCCAAACCCATCCTGGGCAGGGCAGGGGCTGTGGGATGATCCCAAACCCATCCTGGGGCTGTGGGATGATCCCAATCCCATCCTGGGCAGGGCAGGGCGTGCCTGGGGCCTTTGAAATGCAGCACAAAGGGCAGGAGCCGATCCCTGGCGGGCAGGGCAGGTGGTGGCAGTGTCGGGTTCTCTCTGGGATGGGGACAGGGACACTCGGGCTCGGCATCTGCTCCCCTCAGTGTCCGGTTGCAGGTGGGGGGGGGGAAAGGGGGGGTTGGGACACGAAACCTTCCAGGTTTGGGGACATCAGGGTGGGGGGTCCTGCAGCCCCTGCACTGCCTTGGAGCAGGGACAGGGATCTGTGGGGCTCCCCAGGTAATTCCAACCAGGAGTTTTTGCTCTCCCCTTTGTTGTGCTGCCCTGCCAGGACCTGGAGCAGGCCCGGGGGTGGCCCCACCAGGCTTTGTCCGGGCTCCTCCCGAGCTGTTTGTGCAGATGGAATTTTTTTTGTGCAGATGGAATTTTTTTTGTGCAGATGGAATTTTTTTTTTTTTTTTGTTCTCTGGAGCCTTTTTAAAGAGAGAATCAGTGCAGCCACCTGCTCCCAACCTGGGCTGTGCAGGGAACAGGTGGGAAGCAGGGAGGGTTCTGTGGAGGGAGAGGAGCTGAAATGGAGCCCAGCACCCTCCTGTCCCCTCCTGTCCCTCCCCAGCATCTGCTGTGCCCCCTGCCCAGGTGTGGGTGCCTCACAAACAGCTCCAGCCCTGGCAGGACCATGGCAGCTCCTCCTGGGATGTGTCCAGGGAATTTGGGGCTCCTGTGGTGCTGCTGCTTGTCCTGGGGCCTGGCCCTGCAGTGTCCCCAGGCTGTGACTCAGTTTCCCAGTTTCCCAGGCCCAGTTGGGAGTGCTGGGAGTGCTGGGAATGCTGGGATGGTGCTGCAGGGCTGGGCCAGCTCTGTGGCCACTGGGAGCCAGGCTGGGGGTGGCCAGGTTGGCTTTGGCATCTCAGCCAGAATTGCTGCTGGTGAGCTGGGAGAGGCTGGGGGTGGAGAGACTGGGATGGACTGGGTGAGGTCAGGGAGAGACTGGGATGGACTGGGAATGGTGATGGATGGGCTGTCATGGGGATGGAGAGGCTGGGGTGGACTGGATGAGGTCAGGGAGAGACTGGGATGGACTGGGCATGGGAATGGAGAGACTGGGATGGACTGGGTGAGGTCAGGGAGAAACTGGGATGGACTGGGCATGGTCAGGGAGAGACTGGGATGGACTGGGTGAGGTCAGGGAGAGACTGGGATGGGCTGGGCATGGGGATGGTCAGCCCAGGGATGGTGATGGACAGCTGAGGATGGTGATGGACAATCCCTGCCCAGTGTCCCTGGAGGTCTCTCCCCCATATCCCTGTCCCCTCCAGTGTCCCTGGTGTCCCTGCCGTGTCCGGGCGGTGCCGGGGCTTTGAGCCTTTGTTGCCGGGGAGGGGAGCCGGGGAGGGGAGCTGGGTGTTGCTATTTTCGCTCGCCACATCCTCTGGCAGTTTCTAAGAACCGCTGGCGGATTCCTGGTAAGAGATTTCGGGGTGTGACAAAAGTCCCGTGAGGTGCAAACTGTCACCGGGCTGGGCTGTGCCCTCCTGTCCGAGTGGGAGTTTCCTCCTTTCCTGCAGCTCGAGGGGGAAAAACCAGAGCAGGGTTTGCATTTATGGCCCCTGCACCTTCCTGTGCGTGTCCCCAAGCTCTGGGTCCCCTGGGGGTGTCACAGAGGGGACAGGAGGGTGAAAACCTTGTGGGTGGATTTTGGGTCAGGGGCACCCAGCAGAATTCCTGTGCCCAGCTCTGCCCCAGAGCTGCAGGGGGATGGATCCATGGTGTGAGCACAGGGATTATTTTGGGATCTGGGAGGTTTTTGGCCGGTGTGGAGCTACCCTGCCCTTGCCACGCTGCTGAGGCCACACCCTGGCTCCCTGCGGGATTTTGGGAAGCTCTGCTGGACACGGCATTCCTGCAGAATGGGGGCAGCAGGGAGGACAAACAGAGCCTGGGGAGGGGTGATGGAGCTGAGAGAGGAAATCTCCTTTTAGGAAATCTCCTTTTGGGAAATCTCCTTTTAGGAAATCTCCTTTTCCCTGCGCGCTCGGGGGGTCAGAGGTGCAGCTCTGAGCTTTTCCCCCAGCCCTGAGCAGCAGGAGCTGACCCCTCCCGTGTGTTTTCCCCGTTGCAGGACTGCCTGAAGGCCTGTCAGGAGCAGATTGAGGCAGCTTTAGCCGAGAGCCTGAAGCAGGCATCCCAATCCCAGCAGGAATTCAGCGCCAAGACGGCGCCGTACAGGGGGAACCAACCCACCAGCACCCCCACGGACGTCACCGACATCAACCTGTGACCAAGTGCCCTTCCCCAGAGCTCCAGCCCCTCCCTGGACACCCCAAATTCGCTGCACCCACCCCCCCTGCCCACCCAGCACCTCCAAGGGGCCCTTCCCAGGCTGGAGCTGCTGCAGGTGGCCATGGGGGGTGACCCCGGTGGTGCCCTGGGGACAGCAGGAGCTGGATGGGTTTGGGATTGTTGCTCTCACAGGGACAGAATCATGGAGAGCCACCCTTGCTGTCACCCCCAGCTCCTGCAGGCTCGTGGAGCAGCTGCTTGGTGGCCCCTCAGTGTCCCCATTGCTTGGTGCCACATTCCCACAGCTCCGGGGGAAGTTGTGCAGCTGCTTCTGCTTGGAGAGGACCCGTGGGGCTCGTTTGGGTTTTTTATTTTTGCTGTTGGATGTGGGATTTTGGGGACTGCCTTGGGAGCAGTTCAGGCTGGGCTTTTGAGGCTGCTTAATTTATTGTTCACTGCTGGGAAAGAGGAGGGAGGAGAGCTGGGGCTGTGTGCTGCTCTCCTCTCCTCCCCAAAAAAAGTGCCTTCCCCCCTCACCCCTCCCTGGGCAGTGGGAGCCTCTCCTCGGAGGCTGGTTGGTCTTTTGGTAGCTTAGGCATCAGAGTAGGATTTCAGGAAAAACCTTTGAATGTGCTGCTATAGTCTGGGATGCATCTCCACTCTGCCAGGGCAGGGATTTGGGATCAGTGTCCATCCCAGCCGCCTCCTCCTCCGAGGCTGCAAAACTTCGCCGCGCACTTGAGTTGGAAAAGCAAATTATTGCATTTTTTTGTATTGTTTGTTGTTGATCCTGTTAGTTTTTTATAAAAATTGTTGTAAAACAGGGAGGAAAAAAAGAAGAATAATAATAATAATGCTGCTTTTCTATGAGAAAACCATTAGAGAGTGGAATTAAGCAGAAGCCAGAGACTCCACAGGGATGGGAGGCAGATGCTGCTGCTGCTGCTTGGGGACCTGTGGACGTGTGGCTGTTGTCCTCCCGTGGGGGATGTGGAGAAAAGGAGGCAGAAATCTTCCTTTTTGGATGCCACCAGCCACAGCAAAATCTGGCGGAAAAAGGTGGGGCTGCTGCTCCTCCCTGAGGCTGCCCGGTCCGGAAACCCCCGGAGCCCAGGGCTGGGACAGAGCCTGCCTGTGCTAAAGGAAATGTTTCCCCTTTTTTTAAAAATATAAATATATATATATAAATGAGTTTTTAATTTAAGAGTAAACTGGTTTGGTGTTCACTCGCACGAGTCCCGCTGCTGGGAGAGCCAGAGAACCCCGTGATGTTGCAATAAAATATTAAAAAAAAATTAAAAAAAAAAATCAGCGGTTTCCCTGCGCCGTTCCAGGGTGGGGCTGGGATCTTTCCCTCCTGCTGGGGATTCCCTGGGAGCTCCAGCCCTGTTTTGCCCAGGATGGAAAGGGGAGAGGGGCAGCTCAGGGATGGTGATGGAGCCAAACTCCTTCCTGCAGGGGAGCAGAGGCAGCACCTCCCTCCCAGCAGGCTGGAGGGCAATGGGAGCAGCTCAGGGGTGCTCTGAGCTCCCTCCTGTGCTCATCAAAATAAAACCAGAAAAGGCTGAGGGGTGTGGGGACTCAGCAGGAGGGTCCCCAGGGTGCAGCTCAGGGTGCAGCAGGGGCTCCTCTCTGTGCCACACACCTGGCAGTGACAGTGACAGTGACAGCAGGTCCCAGGGAGGTGCAGCCTGCTGGAAAAGTCCCCCCGTGGTTTCCCAGCAGAGGTGGCACTCGAGCACAGTGAGCAGGCTGGGCTGGTGGCCACATGGCCAGGTGAGGATGGTGGCTTTGTGGCTTCAGGAAGGAAACCCTGGGGGGCTTGGAGTGGGAAAATCCCTGGGCAAGGAGTTCCAGAAGCTGCTGGGGACAGGGACAGGCTGGGAGCACACTGGGCAGACCCAGCCCTGACACAGATCTGGTTTTATTTCTGAGTACAGGAACAAACCAAAGTGTCCCAGTGCTGGTTGCACCAGGCTGGGGGGGACAGGGGCTGCCCTGTGACAGCAGCACAGGGGTCACATCAGGCACAGGCTGTGTCCAGTGACTGCTCAGAGCAGCAGGATCCAGGGGGATGCTCCTCATCCAGGAGAGAGATGCTCCTGCTCCAGGAGGGGATGATCCTGAGCCAGGAAGGATTCTCCTGTTCCAGGGGGGATGCTCCTGCTCCAGGAGGGGATCCTCCTGCTCCAGGAGAGGGATGCTCCTCATCCAGGGGATTGTTTCTCATCCAGGAGGGATGCCCTTGATCCAGGATCCAGGAGAGGGGTGCTCCTGCTCCAGGGGGAATTCTCCTGAGCCAGGAAGGATTCTGCTCCAGGGGGAATTGTCCTGATCCAGGGGGGAATTCTCCTGATCCAGAGGGAATTCTGCTCCAGGGGGAATTCTCCTGCTGCAGGGAAGGGATTCTCCTGCTCCAGGGGGGCATGCCCTTGGTCCAGGAAAGGGATGCTCCAGGGGGGAATTCTCCTGCTCCAGGGGAAATTCTTCTGAGCCATGGAGGATGCTCCTGCTCCAGAGGGGATTCTCCTGATCCAGAGCAGGGATGCTCCTGCTCCAGGGGAAATTCTCCTGAGCCATGGAGGATGCTCCTGCTCCAGAGGGGATTCTCCTGATCCAGAGGGAATTCTCCTGATCCAGGGGGGATGCTCCTGCTCCAGGAGGGGGATGCTCCTGCTCCAGGGGGGGAATCTCCTGCTCCAGGGGGCGGTTCTCCTGCTGCAGGCTCCCAGCTGCTCCCAGGGGCAGCCCAGGCTCCCTCCAGCCTTTCCCTGCTCACTCCATGGCCGCCACCTGCTCCCCTTCCACGTCCCTCGTCCCGGAGTTCATCAGCTCGCGGCGGATCTCGGCCGAGATCTGGGGGTGGCTGTGGAACTTGAGCAGCTCCAGCAGAGCCTCCTTCTGCTCCGAGGACAGATCCTCCTTGTAGCGCTGGGCCAGGGCCAGGAAGCTCTGGTGCCACAGCACGGGCAGCAGGCGCTGCTCCGTGCGGAAGGCCAGGAAGTGGAAGACCAGGGCGTCGAGCACGCGGAAGGGCAGCGCGTATTTCTTGTCGATGAGCAGGCGCAGGAAGATGCTGTTGGCACCGCTGTACTGCATCTCAGCCAGCTTCAGCAGCGCTGCGCTGAGGAGGGAGGGGACAGGTCAGGGGGTGGGGACATGGGAGAGGGTCAGGGGACAGGGACAGGTCAGGGGACAGGGACATAGGAGAGGGTCAGGGGACAGGGACAGGTCAGGGGACAGGGACATGGGGACACAGGAGTCAGGGGACAGGGGACAGGGACAGGTCAGGGGATGGGGACATGGGGACACAGAAGAGGGTCAGGGAACAGGTCAGGGCATGGGGACACAGGAGAGGAGTCAGGGGATAGGGACAGGTCAGGGGATGGGGATAAGTCAGGGGATGGGGACATGGGGACACAGGAGAGGGGTCAGGGACACGTCAGGGGATAGGGACAGGTCAGGGGACACAGGAGAGGGGTCAGGGGACAGGGACAAGTCAGGGGGTGGGGACATGGGGACACAGGAGAGGAGTCAGGGGACAGGGACACATCAGGGGATGGGGACAGGGCAGGGGATGGGGACATGGGGACACAGGAGAGGGGCCATGACAGGTCAGGGGACGGGGACATAGGAGAGGGTCAGGGGACAGGGACAGGTCAGGGGATGGGGACACAGGAGAGGGGTCAGGGGATGGGGACATGTCAGGGGACGGGGACAGGTCAGGGGACAGGGACATAGGAGAGGGGTCAGGGGACAGGGGACAGGTCAGGGGGTGGGGACATAGAGGGGTCAGGGGACAGGGACAGGTCAGGGGACAGAGGAGAGGAGTCAGGGGACAGGGACAGGTCAGGGGATGGGGACAGGGCAGGGGATGGGGACAGGGCACGGGATGGGGACATGGGGACACAGGAGAGGGGCCATGACAGGTCAGGGGACGGGGACATAGGAGAGGGGTCGGGGACATAGGAGAGGGGTCAGGGGACAGGGGCAGGTCAGGGGCTGGGGACATGGGGACAAAGGAGAGGGGTCAGGGGATGGGGACATGGGGAGACAGGAGAGGGGTCGAGGACAGGTCAGGGGGTGGGGACACCTCAGGGGACGAGGACATGTCAGGGGACAGGGACATGGGAACACAGGAGAGTGGTCAGGGGACAAGGACAGGTCAGGATAGGGACAGGTCAGGGGACACAGGAGAGGGGACAGGGACATGTCAGAGAATGGGGACAGGTCAGGGGATGGGGACAGGTCAGGGTACACGGCAGGTGATGGGGACAGGGGGACAGAGAGGTGGGGTCAGGGAACAGGGACATGGCAACACAGGAGAGGGATCAGGGACACAGGAGAGGTGAGGGGACAGGGACACAGGAGAGAGGTCAGGGGTCATGGAAACAGGGATACAGGACAGGTGAGGGTCAGGGGATGGAGCCATGAGGACACAGGAGAGGTGAGGGGACGGGACAGGGATATGGGGACACAGAGGTGAGAGGTTAGGGGACAGGGATAGGTCAGGGGACAGGGACATGGGGACACAAGAGGGGGTGAGGGGTTGGAGGGGCCAGGCCAGAGCCCTGGGGACTGCAGAATGGACAGGGGGAGGGCCAGGCTGGAGCCAGAGTGACCAAGGAGAGGCCACAGAGGTCAGGGAGGACCCCTGGACTGGAGCCACAGAGCACCAGGCACTCGGGCACAAAGCTGAGCCCTGAATCCAGCCCAGAGGGAGCTGAGAGCCCCCTCACCACCCCTGCAGAGCCTGAGGGATGGATCCAAGGCACTTCCCAGGATCAAGGAGGAGCAGCTGTTCCCCCCCAGCCCCCGAGGGCCTCACCTGGAGTGCAGGACGGGGATGGAGCACTTGCTGAGGACGCTGCCGATGATGATTGCCTCCCTGAGCGTGCACGTGCCCGACTCGCAGAGCGGGATGAGGATCCCTGGGGATGGGGACAGTGAGGCACCGGCCTCCCTCACCCACAGCACAACCCTGGCACCCAGGAAATCACCAACAGCCCCAGAGGGGAGCCCTACCCTTGAACCAGGCTGCAGGCTTGAACAGAGCCTTCTTCAGAGCCATGTACAGGTGGAAGTTGAGCCGCTTGTACTCGGCGATGTCGTCGCGGATGCGCGGCAGCAGCACCAGGTTGTAGAAGCGCTGGGCCATCCTCTCCTTCAGGTTGGAGGAAAATATCCTGGGAACAGCAAACGTGAAGGGATGGGTGAGGAAAGGAGGCCAGACTGAGAGGCTGGTGTTTTATAAATCTGACTCTGCTTATGGGGAAAAAAATCCAAAAATCCATGCCAGAGGTGAGCTCACCTGGTGGCCTGGTACATGGCAGCAGCTGTCCAGGTCTCTGGCTCGGTGATGTAGAGGATCTGCTCCCAGTTGGACAAGGCAGGAATGATTTTAAACGCCTTGGGGAGCTTCCCACTCCTGTACTTGGACAGCACCTTCAGAGACAGGGACAGGAGCCGTGACAGGGGACAGTGACAGCAGGGACAGGAGCCGTGACAGGGGACAGTGACAGCAGGGACACCAGCGCGTTGTCCCCTCCCTCAGCACCCCAGGGTTCAGCTGTGGGTTCAGCTGCTCCAGCCTCACCTCCCTGACTCCTCTGTAGACCTCCAGGACACGGGGGTCGAGCTGGGGCATGGGGCAGCCCGAGATCTCCGACAGCACCGTCTGCACCTCCGTCTGCTTCTCCGTGAGCTTCTCCATGATGATATCGGCCAGGGTGCGCCTGGGGCCGGGACAGGACGGGGTCAGCGGGGACAGAGGGGCTGGCAGGGGACAGGGGTGGGTTGGGGTCTGTGCAGGGCGGGGGGGAGAATCGGAGGTCGCAGAGGATGGCTCGGGATGGGGGCTGCCGTGGGACAGGGATTGAGGGAAGGGCTGGAACAGGACAAGGCTGAACAGTCCTGACACAGGACAGGGCAGAGCCGTGGTCGGTGCAGGGATCAGCCCCGTCCTCACCTCAGCGGCGGGTTCTTGTTCATGAACATCTCGATGGCTTTCTCATCCTCGGGGTCCACCTCCACCTCCCCGCCGTAGTCCCCGCTCCGTCCCGCGGCCGCCGCCGCTTTCTCCAGCGAGGGCCACTCCTCATCCTCATCCTCATCCGAGCCGGGCCCTGCGGGGAGGGATCGCTCAGCGCGGGGTGCCGGGGTTACCGGGGGTTACCGGGGGTTACCGGCGCTCACCGAGAAGGGCACCGCGCTGCCGGGGCGCTGCGGGCGCTCCGGGGCCGTGCTCGGCCTCCAGCTCCTCCTGCTGCCGCCGTGCCTGCTCCAGGATGCGCCGGGACAGCCGCGCGTCCACGAACTCGTCCCCGCCGCCATCCCCGCCCGGCTCCTCCGCCCCGCGCCGAGCCCGGGCCCGCGGGGCCGCGTCCTGCAGGATCTGCTCGGCCAAGGGCAGCGCCGGGGCCGCGCCGGAGCCCCGAGCCCGCCGGGCCTTGGGCATCGCGGCGGAACCGGGCACACACGTGCGGCTCTGTCCCCGCCTGTTCCGGGCCCGCTCCGCCTCTTCCCGGGGCCGCCGGGCCCGCCCGTTCCGGTGGTGGCGGCGGCACCATGGGGGTCACCTGGTGAGGGAGAGCGGGGAACCGGGGCGGAGGGGAGGGCACCGGGAGCGGCTCCTGGAATGGGGGAGGCACTGGGATAGATCCTGGAATGGGGGGAGGGCACCGGGAGCGGCTCCTGGAATGGGGGAGGGCACCGGGAACGGCTCCTGGAATGGGGGGAGGGCACCGGGAGCGGCTCCTGGAATGGGGGAGGCACCGGGATGGATCCTGGAATGGGGGAGGTACTGGGATAGATCCTGGAATGGGGGAGGCACTGGGATGGGCTGCTGGAATGGGAATGGTACTGGGATAGATCCTGGAATGGGGGGAGGCACTGGGATAGATCCTGGAATGGGGATGGTACTGAGATAGATCCTGGAATGGGGAATGGTACTGGGATAGATCCTGGAATGGGGATAGCACTGGGATAGATCCTGGAATGGGGGAGGCACTGGGATAGATCCTGGAATGGGGGAAGCGGGTCCAGGAGGGCTCCAGGCGGGGACAGCCCCGGGCACTCGGGGAGAGTCTCCGGCTGGAGGGTGCGGAGCAGTCCCGGGGACGCGGCCGGCGGGGGGGTCGGTGTCGATGTCGGTTCCGCGGTGGGTCCGTGGGTCCCGGCGGGTCCGTGAGCCCCGGGGGTGTCGCAGCGTGTCGCAGGTGCCGGTGGCCGAGGGCAAGAGCGTGCAGCAGACGGTGGAGCTGCTGGCGCGGCGGCTGGAGGCGCTGGGCGCGGACAAGCAGGGCACGTTCGGCGTGGACTGCGAGACCTACCACACCGCGGCTGCCCTCGGCACTCAGGGTCAGCAGCGGGGCAGCCCTTCTCCAGGCTCCTCTTTCCCTTCTCCAGGCTCCTCTTTCCCTTCTCCAAGCTCCTCTTTCCCTTCTCCAAGCTCCTCATTCCCTACTCCAAGCTCCTCTTTCCCTTCTCCAAGCTCCTCTTTCCCTTCTCCAACTCCTCTTTCCCTTCTCCAAGCTCCTCTTTCCCTTCTCCCAGCTCCTCTTTCCCTTCTCCTTCCCGTCCTTTTCCTCCTTTTCTGCCCCCTTCCTCTCCTCCCCACCTTCCCTGGGCTGTTGAGGAGGATCTGATGCTGTTTGATGGGGTTTAAGGGTTCTGGGGGTACAGTGGCAGTGCTGGGCTCAGCCTTGGACTGCCTGATCTCTTCCAACTTTCATTAGTCTGTCATTGTGCAATTCCTTTTTCTCTTTTTCCCTGTTTCCTTTCCCCCTTTTCCTTTCCCCTCTCCCCCTCCTTTTTTCCCTTTCCTTTTCCCTTCTCCCCCTCCCCTGGATCCCCACATCCCTTCCAGGCACCGATGTGATGTTCACCACGGTGCCACTGAGCCCATCCATCCCCTGCTCAGCCCTTTGGAACCTTCCAGAGCAGCTTTCTCCTGCTTTTTTGGAACTTGGAGCAGAGGCTGAGCCCAGCTCTCTCCATGCCCGTGGGCTCCTGGGGTTCTTTTTCACCTCACCCCAATCGTGCTGTTTTATCCTGGTGCAACCAAGGATAAAAAATCCAGAAAAAAAATCCAACTTATTCCCTAAACAGACACCACAATAAACATACAAAGATCTGGAATGATTAGAATTATCTGGAATGATTAGAATTATCTGGAATTAAAACAAGGAGAGCAGAGGAATGTTGGTTTTCCATTTTCCCATAGATTGTCCCTCGCTGTCACTGCAGGGCAGACAGGGAAGCTGATGTACGTCATGCACAACTCCGAGTACCCCCTGAGCTGCTTCGCCCTCTTCGAGAACGGGCCCTGCCTGGTGGCTGATGCCAACTTTGACACCCTCATGGTCAAGCTCAAGGGATTCTTCCAGAACGCCAAGGCCAACAAGATCGAGAGCCGCGGCACCCGCTACCAGTACTGCGACTTCCTGGTGAAGCTGGGCACCGTCACCATGGGCCCCAGTGCCAGGGGAATTTCTGTGGAGGTCAGAGCTCCTGGAAGGGTGGGGAGTGTGTGGATGGGCAGGGAAATCCTGCTGGAGAAGCTGGAGAATTAAAACTGATCTAGCTGAGGCAGCAGGGAAGATGGAGAGAGGTGATTTATTTATGAGGGAATGGCTTCACACTGCCAGAGATGGGATGGATATTGGGATGAAATTCTTCCCTGGGAGGGTGGAATAGATTTCCCAGAGAAGCTGTGGCTGCCCCTGGATCCCTGGAAGTGTCCAGCTTGGAGCAGCCTGGGACAGAGGAAGGTTTCATTCCATGATTCTGTAATTCCCTGTCCTGTTGTTTCCCTGTGTCTCAGTGTTGCTGGTGCAGCAGGCAGGTTTGGATCTCCTCTCCTAAAATAAAAATAATAATAATCCAGATAAAAAGCTGATAAAATTCCAGCACCATCCCTCAGGATAATCAGCATGGCAGAGGGGATAAAACAACTCTCCAATGCCAGTTCTGTGCTGATTTGGGGCTTGCTGTCCTCCCCTTTGCATTTTCTTTCCCTTCCCTTGGGAAAGGGTTTCTTGCATGTTCCCAGCATGTCCTGTCTTATTTATAATTACCCATCCTCGTTAGATGCTGAATATTTTGGGATGTTTCCATGAAAAGCCTTCCCTGCAGGGAGGCTGTGGGGATGTGTTGAAGGTGGAATAGTGGGAATTCCTGGCAGCTCCAGGACTGTGGGATGTGTTAAAGGTGGAATACTGGGAATTCCTGGCAGCTCCAGGAGTGTAGGATGTGTTCCCAGGTGGAATAGTGCCCAGCTCCAGGGCTCTGGGGTGTGTTCCCAGGTTGAATTCTGTCCCTAGCAGCAGCTCCAAGGCTCTGGGGTGTGTTCCAGGTGGAATTATGTACATACCAACAGCTCCAGGGCTGTGGGATGTGTTTCCAGGTGCAATAGTGTCCAGCTCCAGAGCTCTGGGAATGTGTTCCAGGTGGAATACTGGGAATTCCTGGCAGCTCCAGGGCTCTGGGGTGTGTTCCAGGTGGAATTCAGTCCCTGACACCAGCTCCAGGGCTCTGGGCTGTGTTCCCAGGTAGAATTCTGTCCTTCCTGGCAACTCCAGATCTGTGGGATGTGTTCCAGGTGCAATAGTGCCCATCTCCAGATCTCTGGGAATGTGTTCCATATGGAATTCCACCCCTACCACCATCTCCAGAGCTCTGGGAATGTTTTCCAGGTGGAATTCCACCCCTACCACCATCTCCAGAGCTCTGGGAATGTTTTCCAAGTGGAATTCTGCCCCCACCAGAGCTCTGGGAATGTGTTCCATGTGCAATTCCACCCGTACCACCATCTCCAGAGCTCTGGGAATGTGTTCCAGGTGGAATTCTGCCCATCTCCAGAACTCTGGGAATGTATTCTATGTGGAATTCCACCCCACCACCATCTCCAGAGCTCTGGGATGTGTTCCATGTGGAATTCTGCGCATCTCCAGAGCTGTGGGAATGTTTTCCAGGTGGAATACTGCCCCTGTGTGATCCCCAACGACTGCTGGAACCTGCTGATGGAGTTCATGCAGAGCTTCATGGGCAGCCACACGCCCGGGATCCCGTCGGTGTTCGGCTCCAAGCACGACAGCACCTACAGCCCCGGGGACACCATGGTGCAGTACATGGAGCTCTTCAACAAAATCCGCAAGCAGCAGCAGGTCCCCGTGGCTGGCATCAGGTGAAGAGAATTCCCTGAGCTCCTGGACTCTCAGGAATCTCTCCAAAGCGTGGCACAAGCAGAACTTGGATTTTTTAGTTGGTTTTTTTTGGTCTTTCCCATCTGCGAGTTTTCCGGGTGTCCCGCGCGGTTTGGGATTGTTGGAGGTTTTGTGGTTTTTTTGGACAGTGTTTCCTGCAGGGAAAAGAGGAATTCTAGCCAAAAGGAAAGGCAGAGCTGCTGTGACTGCAAACAGCTACAGGAGGAATGTCTGAAATCTCTATTTTTGCTGTATTCCAGCCCAATAAAACGCTGGATTTCGGGAGGAGGAGTTGTCCTGCACACTGAGGGTTGTGCTGATTCCTGTTGTTTATTTATGCCCCCAAAACAAACATTTCTCTATGAAAAAAATCCAGGAAATCTCACATTTTTCTTACCTTGCCTTCATCCTCTGTAGCTGATGGGAATGTCAGAATCTCCTGCCTGTCAGTGAAGGCTCTGGGTACATTAAAAAATGAAATAAATAAGCCTGGCAGGAGCTTTGTCAGGCACTGAGAGAATTCCAGTGCTTTATCCTGTTGTTTTTAAGGTAGGTAATAAATCCTGTCCCTTCACACTATTTGAGGAATCCTGATGGTTTGAGGAACAAGGAAGGATTTGGCAACAAGAGCCAAAAATTAATTTGAAGACATAATACTTCAATGTATTTTTTTCCTTCATATTCCTGGGAAGGCACCAGCATTCCAGAAAAAAATATTGTTGGTTCTTCACCCATACGAGTCTGAAGAGCAAAGAAAACTGAAATAATTTGTCTTAAACAGGTTGGATTTTTTTTTTCTGAAGCAGAAAGGAAAAAAGAACCTGATTTGTGGTTTGATTTTCTGGCTGAGAACTGTTTTCTTTAAAAATACCATTCTCTGATTATCATTTATACCTGCAAACCTAATTAACTGTTCCAGAGCTCTCAGTTGTGAGCATTTAATAAATTTAATCAGCACAGGGCCCAGAAAGAGGTGGTTCATGAGCCATAAGAAATGGCACAACATCCCCTAAGTGTGGTAGAAATTCCAAAATGCTGAATATTCTGAATTTTTTGCAGCTCTTAGCTCCAAGTTCATGACTTGTGTGGGATTATTCAGTGGTGAAAATTCACTGTGGTTCCAGGGAAACTAGGATTTGTAGGGATGGTTATCCCTGTCCTGTTTCCCATTACAAGCCTTAAGGTTAAAAAAAAAAAAAACAAAAAACCCTCTTAATGAGCAGATTAGTCACGGTGAATGTTGGTAATGCTTTGTTAAATCCCGAGGCTGCTCTGTAAGCAGAGATGTCAAAACTCTGCTCGTGTGCCTAAAAAAAAAACCAGGGAAGTGTGTGCTGGAATCTCTGGGGATTCCTGGGGGTTTATTAATATATTGTGGTGTTCCTGGGTTTCCAAAAAGGAACCTGGAGCCACGTTCTGCCTTTCGTTACCCCCTGACGTCAGTGGGTTTGCAGAGCCGTGAGGATGAGGAGGATTTAATCCTTTATACCCCAGCAAAGCCTGTTGCTGCCTTCTGGGAATGAGGGAATCAGCTTTTCACTCCCTCCATGACCAAAATTACTCCTTTTCCCTGAAAAAATAATCCTCATTTTGCCTGTCAAATTGCAGTTTGGAAGGTTGGATCCTTTTTTTTTTATTTCTGCTTCTGCACTTCTGAAAATCTGTCAGTGTTGTTTGAATTGTAAGCCTGACCAAGAGGGAGCAGGAGTTTTGGGAGTGGAAACCTCACCCTTGCAAGGTTTATTATTTATATTTATTTATTTAGACAGGTGATGTTATCAGGGTCACAAATGCTTCAGTGGCAGAGTTTTGCTGGATTTTTAGGGCTTTTGTTCTGTTCTTGTGCTGTGGCATTTTTTTAATCTCACAAAGCGAGTGAGGATCATTACTCTCCAGTTTTAATTCTCAGGGACCCTTTGGGTATCCCCTCCTAACCTCAGGGACCCTTTGGGTGTCCCCTCATCACCTCAGGGACCCTTTGGGTGTCACTCATAACCTCAGAGACTCTTTGGGATGTCCCCTCACCATCTCAGGGACACTTTGTGGTGACCCCCCATCACTTTAGGGACCCTTTGGGGTGTCCCCTCATCACCTCAGGATCTCCATCACCTCAGAGACCCTTTGGGTGTCACCTCACCACCTCAGGAACACTTTGGGGTGTCCCCTCATAACCTCAGGGACCCTTTGGGTGTCACCTCACCATCTCAGGGACCCTTTGTGGTGACCCCCCATCACTTTAGGGACCCCTTTGGGGTGTCCCCTCATCACCTCAGGATCTCCATCACCTCAGAGACCCTTTGGGTGTCACCTCATAACCTCAGGGTCTCCATCACCTCAGGGCCCCCATAACAACCCCATCACCTCAGAGCCCCCACAGCCCTGTCCTTGGTCCCCCCATCACCTCAGGGATCCTTTAGGGTGTCCCCTGATCACCTCAGGGTCTCCATCACCTCAGAGCCCCCACAGCCCCCTCCATGGTTTCCCAATCACCTGAGTGATCATTTGGGGTTCCCCTCAGGGTCTTCATCACCTCAGAACCTCCTTGGCAGCCCCATCACCTCAGGGAGTGTTTGGGTTCAAGGTCTCCCATAACCTCCCCCTTGATCCCCCGTCACCTCAGGGACCCTTTGGGGTGTCACCTCATCACCTCAGGGACCCTTTTAGGTGTCCCCCCAATCCCCTCAGGTTCTTCATCACCTCAGAACTCCCTTGAGCACCCCCCCTCACCTCAGAGATCCCCTTTATGGCCTCAGGATCTCCACCTCAAGGTATCCATCACCTCAAAGCCCTCGCAGCCTGCCCCTCGTGCCCTCCATCACCTCAGGGACCCTCATGGCGCTCCCCCCCTCACCTCAGCACCTCCATCACCTCAGGGCACCCTTGGGCTACCTCCCACCCCCCGCCACCCCCTCGGGGGCCCCCGAGCCGCCCCTTTGAGAGCCTCTTTGTCTCCGAGACACCCTTATTTACCCTCCCGAGCCTCAACCGAACTTCGGCCCCGCGATTCACAAAGCCCGGTACGTCACGGGCGGGGGCGGGACTCGAACCCGCGCCGGCCCGCCCCCAACGGCGCCCATTGAACAGCGCCCCCTGTCGGCTGCGCAGACTCCGTACGCCCCGCCACCGCTCTGCCCGCCGCGGCGTACGCTACGCCAGCGGGCTGCGTACGATACGCAAACAGCGTAAATCATCGCTGTTTTAGCCTGTGTGCCGCGCTACGCAATTGGCGTAAGCGGCGGAGAGGGAGGTGGGTGTTGGCGTTGAGCGACGCGCGTTCCAGCCAATGGGAGAGCGGGGCGGGGCGCGGCGGCCAATGGGCGGGGAGGGGGCGTGGCCGGCCGGGGCGTCTCGCGCTGGGTGACAGCTCGCGCGTGCTGGTGATGGCGGTAAATAAAGGGGACGGGGGGGCGAAGGGGGGGGGGACACACGGGACGCGACCCCTCCTGAGGACAGAGAGCGAGAGAGGGGTGGGGGGATATGGGGGCTGAGCAGGAGGAGAGGAGGGGTCTTTGGTGCCCCCCCGTCAAAGGGACCCCCCCTCTCCATGGTGGGGCTGAGGCGGACCCCGTTCCCCCCCCCTCATCCATCACGGGGGTCGCCGCCTTTGTGTGAGGGTGGGACCCCCGCGCCGGGCTCGGCTGGGCTCCGCAACTTTCCCTTTGTTGAGGGAACATCCTCCTCTTTCTGTACATTCCCCCCCTCATCCTCGGGATCGGCTCCCACCTCTCCAGACCCCCCTTTATCCTCCTCAAAACCCCTTTCCTAAAATCCCCCAAATCCCTTTTCCCCTCCTCATGCCACCCTTGAGAGGGTGCTGAGGGTCGTGGCTTTGCTGGGAGTAGGGGGAAAAAAAAAAACCTTAAAAAACTCCCCTTAAACCTCCGTGCTGAGCGTGGTGGAGCGGGGAGAGGGAATGAAAAGGGGGAAAAAATCGCTGCGGGTTTGTGTTTATTTAGGAAAAAAAAAAAAAAAAAAAAAACTAAAAAGCCGCGTCCTCAAGAGCTGAACTTGAGCTGGGGAGGGAGGCTTGGGGTCAGCAAAACTGCTCCAAAATCCCATTTTTTAACCTCTAAAGGGGGTCTCCCCATGCTATGAGAATCAGGGAACAAACGGGAGCCCAGCGCTGGAAAAACTGCTAATTTTAGGGGAAAAAAAAGCTCCCGATAATCGCTTTACATAGGGAACGAGGCTGATCCTTGTGTGTCAGAAAGCATCCCGTTATCCCAAATCCTGGAGCTGGGACACAGACGAGTTGTGTTTACTTTGCAGGAGTTCTTTTGCTTTACTTTTATTTTTTTTTAGTCAGGGAGAGATGCCTGGAGTGGCTGGGCTCGCCTGGTGTGAAACGATGCAAAATTTGGTCCTTTCATGCTCTGCTGCCTTCGGGGAGATGCTGGTGGAGGTTAGAGAGAGAGGTGGTGATTCCAGGGAAAAAGGATGGATTTCAGCTGGAATTCTTCCTGCTGTGTCAGTTGTTCTTGTGAGGAGGAAAAAAAAAGAATTAAAAAAAAATTATTTAGTAAAAATAAGGAAGGGAGTGAGAGCTAAGCTGCTGCTGGAGATGAGGAAATGTGGATGGGGTGTGGGAATGAGGATGAGAAAAGGATGAGAGGAGATAAATTGGGGTGGGATTGTGAATTTAAAACTCCTTGATTGTTGCTGTGAAGTGTTGGGAGCTGCCCCGTGTGGAATTTTCACCAAAATTTGGCCTCTCTGCCTCGGGCAGCTGCACTCAGGGACAGCTCCTGTGGTTTATGCAGGGTCACAGAGGTTGGGTGATGTCGAAAAAACCCAAAAAGGAGAAGGCAACAAAAGCGTTTGGGGTTTTATTTGGTGTTTTTAATTGCCTTGAGAGCGGGCTGGGTGCAAATATTTGGGAGTGCTGTGCCAAGTGTGAGCAGCATTTGATGTCTGTGAGCTTTCAGCAAACCATAAATGTGCATTTATTCCTCCCCTGATCATTCTCCCCATGAATACGAGCTGCCTCTGAGTGGAAAAGGGTGTTTTGAAGTTGGCAGATTTTTTTTTTTTTTTTCCAGCATGGAATAATTCTGGTTTTTTGTGCAAGTTTGGGTTTGTTACAAGAGAATTTTGCTTGCTCAGGAGCAGGGCTTGGACAATAGTCACACATGCAATGGGTTAGGGGGTAGAAAAGAGGCAAAAAGCCCAAACTGGGATTTGTTTGGCTGTTGTGTGTCCAAGGATTGTTAGGAAGGAATCTCTTGCTGCAATTCCTGCCCAGATTCCAGCTCCATGTGGTCCAAGGCTTGTGAGGATGGAGAAATTTGGGATCAGCTTGGCTTGAGAAGGGAATGGTGACAATTGCTCAGTGAGGACAGAAAAAAGCACATTCAGGTTCTGGTTTTTTTGTTGTTGTTTTTTTTTTTTCCAGAGGATTTCTTGTGGCTGCTGCAGCTCTGCCCACATCACAGGCTGCAGGTTGTTTTCCTCAGTGCTAAAACACACTCACTTGTTAATTATTATTTTTAAGCAGCCCTGTGTTGTCTCAGCACCTCCAAACACATGACAAGAGGCACTTTCTCAGCACCAAAAGTGGTTTATTCAGTATAAAGGACTGAAAATGTCTTTTAGATCCTGTTTTTCTTGGCCTTTTTTTTTCCCCTTCATTAACTGTTTTTATACTGAAATGTCACAGGGCTTCTGCTGGGACTCATAAAGTGAAATTCAGTGTTTTCTCAGCCCTCAGAAGATGTCAATGGATTGATTTAGAACAGTTAACAAATGGAAATACCTCAAAATACTACAAAATTCTAAAAAAGACCACAAAACTCAGCTGCTGGTGTGTAAGTGTGGATTCCATCCCGAGTGTTTTTAGCTTTGGGGAAGTTTCTGAAGTTGACCCCAGCTCTGAGGCAAAACAAAACTGAGGGATTTGGTTTGAAATTATTATTTCTCTGTTTATTTATAACAAATTGTCTGAGAACTTTGCCTGTGACTGGGAGCAGTGGTTGAGGTCAGCAGGAATGGGCAGATGGGGTTGTTCCTTTATTTTCTACAGGAATCCTCTCTGGTGAGAATGAGAAGTTTTCTCACTTTGTTTAACAACCTTTGTGGTTTTCAGCTTGAATATTTCATCAAGGCTTGGGTTTGTTGCTGGGGCTTTTTTACTTCCCTGTGGGGAATGAAATCTTGGGAGATGTTTTTATCTCAGCAGCCTGATGTTCATAAACCCTTTCACCCTTCCCAAAACCCTTCACCTTTCTCAAAACCCTTCAACTTTCCCAAACCCCCTTCACTTTTCCCAAATTCCCTTCACTTCTCCCAATCCTTTCACCTTTCCCAAATCACTTCACTTTTCCCAAAATCTTTCACCCTTCCTAAACCCCTGTGACCTTTCCAAACCCCTGTGATCTTTCCCAAAATCTTTCACCTTTCCCAAAATCTTTCACCTTTCCCAAAATCCCTTCACCTTTCCCAAACCCCTTCACCCTTCCCAAAACCCCTTCTCTTTTCCCAATCCTTCCACTCTTCCCAAACCTCTTTTCTTTTCCCATCCCTTTGACCTTTCCCAACCCCTTCACCTCTCCCAAAATCCTTTCACCTCTCCCAAACCCTTTCACCTTTCCCAATCCCTTCACCCCTCTCAAAACCCCTTCTCTTTTCCCAATCCTTCCACTCTTCCCAAACCCCTTTTCCTTTCCCAAAATCCTTTCACCTTTCCCAAAATCCTTTCACCTTTCCCAAAATCCTTTCACCTTTCCCAAAATCTTTCACCTTTCCCAAAACCCCTTCACTTTTCCCAATCCTTTGACCCTTCCCAAACCCTCTTGACCTTTCCCAAACCTCTTCACTTTTCCCAAAATCTTTGACCCTTCCTAACCCCTTTCACCTTTCCCAAAACCCCTTCACTTTTCCCAATCCTTCCACTCTTCCCAAACCCCTTTTCCTTTCCCACCCCTTTGACCCTTCCCAAAATCCTTTCACCCTTCTCAAAACCCCTTTCACCTTTCCCATAACCTTTGACCCTTCCCAAAATCTTTCACCTTTCCCAAAATCTTTGACCTTTCCTAACCCCTTCACTTTTCCCAAACCCCTTTCACCTTTCCCAATCCTTCCACTCTTCCCAAACCCCTTTTCCTTTCCCATCCCTTTGACCCTTCCCAAACCCCTCTCACCTTTCCCAAAATCTTTGACTTTTCCCAAACTACTTCACCCTTCCCAAAATCCTTTCACCCTTCCCAAAATCCTTTCACCTCTCCCAAACCCCTTCACCTTTCCCAAAACCTTTGACCCTTCCCAAAATCTTTGACCCTTCCTAAACCCTTTCACCTTTCCCAAAATATTTGACCTTTCCCAAACCCCTTTCACCTTTCCCAAACCCTTTTCACCTTTCCCAAACCCTTTTCACCTTTCCCAAACCCTTTTCACCTTTCCCAACCCTTTTCACCTTTCCCAACCCTTTTCACCTTTCCCAATCCCTTTTCCCCATCCCTTCACCCCAGGCTCTTGTCTGGAATAAAGCCCCCCTTGAATTGCAGTGCAAGAAAGAGGATCCTCATTAGTGTGAATCCCTTAATGAGCCTTTGCTCCTAAGGGTGCTGAGCAAATCCAAATCGTTGAACAGAAATGATTTTAAAACCCCATTCAGAGCTGAGAATATCTCAGCTGTTGGTTGATGTTTCCCTGTGTGCCCACAAATGCTCTTCACTGTGGGATTTTAGATTTTTGCTCCAAGATGGATCAGGTGAGGCTTTTGTGGCTCAGGAGCCAGGGAATTCCAGCACAGGGCAGCCAGAAAATAAAAAAAGAAAATAAAACAGATTAAAAGGGAGAGGAGGTAAAACTGGAGCTGAGATTCTGCCCCTTGCTGGTGTCTTTGGGATGGAATTTTAGGTGAACTGAAGCTGATTTTTGTTTATTTGCTGTAATTGATACCCTGGTGCACTGAGGAAAATTCAGATTAAACCCCACTGTTCTGCTGGGTGTGAAAGGAAGAAAATCCCTTTTTGCAACAGCATTAAGGAGTGTCTGTAGCAAACAGAAAATAGCACAAAGCTGCCAAGTTTGTATTTTTTTTCCTAATTGTTGTTAATGAGCTTTTAGCTTGCAGGATGATAATGAGGAGCATGTGAGCTGTCACACCTCCAGTTGGTGACAAATCAGCTGAAATCCCTCAGAAAAAAAGCAAATTGTTGGGAGATACCTTGAGATTTCTGAAAGAACACTCACTAGGTGAATTCCTTTAATTAGCTAATTATGCTGTAATTCTCTGAGAAGTCAAAGTAAAAAGAATACCAGAAAACCAAGAGCTTTGTTTGTTCCTCCCCACGGTGTTTGCACTTTTCTCTTCTCTCTAATTCAGCTTTCAGCTGCTTTTCCAAATGGAGACAGAGAGCTGGGATCCAGGGATGTGACAGCTCCAAGTTGCTCTGAAATGTGGCTTGTGGAAGGTGGCAGTCATGACAAATGGATTATTTAAAGAAAGCTTCTGACTGAGGAGGTGTTTCTGCAGCACTTTTGGGGAGTTTGGCACTGAAATGCCAAAGGAATCCCCTCAGAAAGGCTGGAATCACTAAATAAGTTGGATTTTACAGGAAATAATTGTTTTGGGGGTAGTGTAGACCACAAAAACTTTCACACTCCACCTCTAGCTGTGCACACTGAAAAAACCAAACCTGGTTTTTCCCTTCTGGGCTCAGCCAGGGATGGGGTTTGGTTTTTCCTTTCAAAACACCAATTCACTCCAGCAAAGCTTTGGTGCATTTCTCCCCTTTCCAGTCAAACCATGGAAGATCAAGCCAAGAGTTCTGGGCACAGCTCTGGCCCTGCACTGAGGTGTTGTGTGGGGGATCAGCTGAGCTGGTTGGGGCATGATGAGCATGGTTCCAATTCCTTATTCCAGTGAGAGACAAACCCATCCCATCCCCTATTCCAGTGAGAGACAAACCCATCCCATCCCATCCCATGGATCCCATCCCATGGATCCCATCCCATCCCATCCCATCCCTTATTCCAGTGAGAGACAAACCCACCCCGTCCCTTATTCCCTGTGAAATCCATCCCATCCGTTATTCCCAGTAAAAACCAAACCCATCTCATCCCTTATTCCCAGTGAGAGACAAATCCCTCCCATCCCTTATTCCAGTGAGGGACAAACCCATCCCATCCCTTATTCCCAGTAAAAACCAAACCCATCTCATCCCTTATTCCCAGTGAGAGACAAATCCCTCCCATCCCCTATTCCAGTGAGACAAACCCATCCCATCCCCTGTTCCAGTGAGAGACAAACCCATCCCATCCCATCCCATCCCATCCCATCCCATCCCATCCCATCCCATCCCATCCCATCCCATCCCATCCCATCCCATCCCATCCCATCCCTCATTCCCTGTGAGAGACAAACCCATCCCATCCCTCATTCCCTGTGAGAGACAAACCCATCCCATCCCTCATTCCCTGTGAGAGACAAACCCATCCCATCCCCTATTCCAGTGAGAGACAAACCCATCCCATCCCATCCCATGGATCCCATCCCATGGATCCCATCCCATCCCATCCCTTATTCCAGTGAGAGACAAACCCATCCCGTCCCTTATTCCCTGTGAAATCCATCCCATCCCTTATTCCCAGTAAAAACCAAACCCATCTCATCCCTTATTCCCAGTGAGAGACAAATCCCTCCCATCCCCTATTCCAGTGAGACAAACCCATCCCATCCCATCCCATCCCATCCCATCCCATCCCATCCCATCCCATCCCTCATTCCGTGTGACAGACAAACCCATCCCATCCCCTATTCCAGTGAGGGACAAACCCATCCCATCCCATCCCATGGATCTCATCCCATCCCATCCCTTATTCCAGTGAGAGACAAACCCATCCCGTCCCTTTTTCCCTGTGAAATCCATCCCATCCCTTATTCCCAGTAAAAACCAAACCCATCCCATCCCTCATTCCCAGTGAGAGACAAACCCATCCCATCCCTTATTCCAGTGAGAGACAAATCTCTCCCATCCCATCTCATCCCATCTCATATTCCGTATGAGAGACAAACCCTTCCCATCCCTTATTCCAGTGAGACAAACCCATCCCATCCCATCCCATCCCATCCCATCCCATCCCATCCCATCCCATCCCATCCCATCCCATCCCATCCCATCCCATCCCATCCCTTATTCCAGTGAGAGACAAATCCATCCCATCCCTTGTTCCCTGTGAAACCCATCCCATCCTTCATTCCCAGTAAAAAGCAAATCCATCCCATCCTATATTTCCTGTGAGAGACAAACCCATCCCATCCTTTATTCCCTGTGAAATCCATCCCATCCCATATTCCCAGTAAAAAGCAATCCCATCCCATCCCTTATTCCAGTGAAAACCAAATCCACCCCATCCCTTATTCCAGTGAAAACCAAATCCACCCCATCCTTTATTCCCAGTGAAAAGCAAATCCATCCCATATTCCCTGTGAGAGACAAACCCATCCCATCCCTTACTCCAGTCAGACAAACCCATCCCATCCCTTATTCCCTGTGAAAAGCAAATCCATCCCATCCCTAACTCCCAGTAAAACCCATCCCTTATTCCAGTGAAATCCATCCCATCCCATCCCATCCCATCCCATCCCATCCCATCCCATCCCATCCCATCCCATCCCATCCCATCCCATCCCATCCCATCCCATCCCTAATTCCAGTGAAATCCATCCCTCATCCCAGTGGAACCCATCCCTAATTCCCAATAGAACCCATCCCTAATTCCCAGTGGAACCCATCCCTCATTCCCAGTGAAATCCATCCCTAATTCCAGTAAATTCCATCCCTCATCCCAGTGAATTCCATCCCCTCCCCGGAGCAGCGCTGCCTTGGGACCGAATTTTCCCACTCACTTTTAGCTTTGATGAGGAAATTCCCTGTGATTGCACCGTGCCCCTCTCTGCCAGGCTTTGAAAAGCTCCGGAGACAATTGGAGGGTTTGGGGCTGAGGAAGGAGCTGGGCAGGGTGGGGTGAGGAAGTGATAAATGGTTTTTAACTGGAAATCCTAAAAGTGTCCTGAGGGCAGCACTGGTGCTGCCTTGGGGGCTTTGTTCCTGTTTTTATTTTTTTTTTCCTGACAAGGATCAGTGTCTGTGAGCCTGGCTCCATTCCAGCAATTCTGACAAAACTGGGAAGATATTTTTTATTTTGTGATTTTTAAAATTCTAAGTTTTTTGGTATTAAATTACAATTTAATTTAATCCCAGAATGATTTCAGTTGGGACAGTTTAAATCCATCCCCCTCATCCTGTCTCTCCTAGAAATCCTTTCTTTGGATGTGCTGGAACCATTCCAACTCTTGTCTGGTGCTGGAATTCTCCAGGAATTTCAGAATTCTCCAGGAATTTCAGAGTTCTCCAGGAATTTCAGCTGGTTCAGGACTCCACCTTGTCCTGCAGGTTAAATAACAAGTGCTGTGTGTGTGAAGAAAATATTCTTTTGGCTCAAGCATTATTTTATTATTATATTTTTATTGATAAATTCAGTGTTGGGATCCTCCAGAGCCAAATAATTTCTTCCTGCACTGAACTTCAAAAATTAAGATTGGGCATGGAAACCTCCCCCACCCCCTCAGATGAAACTCATGGAATGAGGTTTTATTGATTTTTATTTTTATTATTGATTTTGATTGGGTTTTATTGATTAATTTTGTTTGTATTTGTAGTCACTGTGGGGATTTATCAAGGTACAAGGGTTGAGTTACATAAATCCAGGGATATATTTTAATATATATATATATTTTTTTTTTAATATGTTTAACATGTATTTGTGTGTGTTGGTAGAACTGAACAGCCCAGTCTGATTTTGGATATTTAAGGGTTTTCAAGTCATTAACAGTGAGAAATTAAATAATTCAGTTGTAGTGGCTGCTTTAAGATGAATTAACTGAAATTTGAATTATTACAAAACCTTTAATTGGGGCTGAGGGGGTCTCAATCCTGGATTTCATCATCCAGTGACCCTACAGATGATATTTTAATTTTTGTTCTTGAGATTCCTCTCAGTGGCTACTTCTTCTGGTGTCACATTTGAGATATTTCATGTTTCATTTAAGAACAAACTGTGTTTCAATGTCTGCTGGTTGCTGTATAGAAGTCAGGATTCGATTTCCAGGATTTTTGTGGCTCTTTTCCAGCTCAGGATATTCTGTAATTCTGGGAATTTTGGAGAAATAGAATGCTAATATCATGTGGGAAGAGGTTAAGGGGGGTTATGTCCTTTAAAACCACACAAGCACAAAAACCATTTTTATTTTAATTTTAAATTTAATTTTAAATTTTATTTTAATTTTTTTTTAAGTTTTAATTTTAAGGACCAACATTTTAGATTTAGAATGGCATTAATTATGCTGAAAAAAATCTGCTATCCTTAAAAAAAAAAACAAAAAAAACCCAAAAAACAAGCCTGAAATGAGCTGTTTATTCCTTGGAGTTGTGAGAAATCCTGAGCTTGGATTTAATGATGTTTAATCATTCTTTCAAAAAACACTAAGGAGGCACTAAAAGCTGTTCAGCTCTAAAAGCTGTAACTCAGATTCAGAAGTGATTTAGTTCCAGAGGTAAATCCATAATCCCAGCAGTCAGGAGTTAATCTGTCATCAGACTAAGACTAGAAGCAAATCTATTTAACTAAGAATAGTTAATTCTGAGTCAGTGCAGGGGTGAAGATAAAATAAAATATTCATGGTGGGGAATGGAAACAGCAAGTGGGGAAAAATGGGGGAAAAATCTCTTTTGGAATTTATTCTGCTTTTTTGCTGCATTTCCCAGGGTGGCTGGACCTGCTGGTTTGGGTGATGTGGAAATGAGTCAGAATAAAGAAGGAAATTTCCTGTTTATCCCAAAATTGGGAGGGTTTTAGGAGCAGCTTTTTGTGACATCAAACCCAAATTCAGCTCTCCCCTTTTTGACTCTCCTTGTCCTGTTGTTGTTTCATCTCAGGACAAATTGAAGGGATGAACTTTAACCTCTTAGGAGGATAATTTATTAAAATAACAGATGCTGCAGAATGGGGCCTGGCTTGATCTGCAGTTCTTAAGGAAGATTAACAACCTGAGAGTTCACAAATCGGGGTCCTGCTCCTGACCTCGGCCTTGTGGGCAGCA
Organism: Catharus ustulatus; assembly: GCF_009819885.2. Lineage (NCBI taxonomy): Eukaryota > Metazoa > Chordata > Aves > Passeriformes > Turdidae > Catharus > Catharus ustulatus. The sequence goes on from NC_046245.1 coordinate 2,976,383, forward strand.
CAAAGGCACCACTCACATCCTGTAATTGAAAAAAAAAAAAAGGATTGCAACCAGAGCAGGATTCCTGATATGCAAATCAGGAATAATTCCATCAGGAAATGGCAGGGAAAGGTAAAAAAAAAAAAAAAATTAAAAAAAAATTTTAAAAAGCCAGAAGTGCAAACCTTGGAGCTGAAAACACAAATTGGAGTTTTATTTCTGCCTGTTTGGACACTGAGGACGAGCAGGGATTTATTGCTGGATGGATTCTCCCAGCACAAACCAGGCCCAGCAGCTGAGCAGGGAAGAGGATGTGTAAATCCCTTAATTCTTTGTTGGCAAGAAAACACAGAAGCCCTTGGTGGAGCCCCAGGGGCTGATGGAGGGCTCCGAGATTTTTCTGTTTCCAGAGCTGGGCACACAGCAGCACTCTCCACATGGGAATGTGGGAATTTCTGTGGATCCTGTGCAGAAATCCCACTGGGGCTTTGCTGGGCAGGCAAACCAAACCCCCAAATCCTTGCTGGGATTGATTTATTTTTACTAATTCACAGCATTTATAAAACCCAGAGAAAAAGGGTTGGGATTTACTCATTTTTTCCAATTCACAGCATTGATAAAACTCAGAGAAAATTTTCTGCTGTCATAAAACCCAGAGAAAAAAATTCTGCTGTCATAAAACCCAGAGAAAAAAATTCTGCTGTTGTAAAACCCAGAGAAAATTTTCTGCTGTTGTAAAACCCAGAGAAAAATTTCTGCTGTCGTAAAACCCACAGAAAATTTTCTGCTGTTGTAAAATCCACAGAAATTTTTCTGCTGTCACAAAACCCACAGAATTTTTTTCTGCTGTTCTGCCTTACCCCTTTGGGGTTCAAACCCCCAAATAATTGATTGGAAGTGAAAGCAAAGCAGCTGATGGAGAGGAGCTGTCAAAACTCAACATTATTTTTGTCTCAGGATCCTGAAGGACTCAGAAGCTCCTTCTCTGCTCTGAGGAATTGTGGAATTGTGTTTTCCTCTTTTCCTGGGGACAGAATCTGGGTTTTATTGCTTCAGGGATGGCTGTGACACCTTGCTAGGACCAGGATCTGCTCCTGGCAGCAGAGATTTCCCCAGGAAGGATCCGAGTTTTGTTCCCAAAGGAGCAGCAGAGGAGCTGCCAGAGCTCAGCAAGTGCTGGAAATCCCTCTTTGTGTCTGTCACAAAGAGATCCTGGGATTCCTCTGCTCCTGCATCCCTGCTGCAGCTGCCAAACTTCACCTCAGCCCTGTGCCACAGAGGGGTTTGAGGTTTGTTTACAGTAATTTCACCATTATAAGCTGCAACATTTTGATTAAAATTTTGGTCTGAACCCGAAGCGCGGCTTATAATCAAATGTGGTTTATATATGGACAGAGAATGAAAAGTTGCTGTTTTAGTTTGGAGGACAGGTGTGTGCTGAGAAAGGCAGAAGCTTCTCTTTGAAATGGAGAATGTAAACCCCCTCCCTCCAAATTATTATAATTTTGAAATCAAGGGGCTCTCAGGCAAAGATATGGGAATAGGAATAACAGTTCTGTACTAGGGAAATTAAAATAGAAATACAGCACTACAAAGAACAAACCCCAAACCCTGACACAGTCAGAGTACAGCCTGACACCCGTCAGGCAGGGTGTTGGCAGCAGTCCCATCCCATGGTGGCTGCATCCTCCTGCAGTGACAGATGTGGCTCAGTTGGAGCAGTGCTCCTGTACAAGGTGCAGTTTCCCTCCGGAGCTCCAGTGGTGATGTGGAGAAATCCGGTTTTCCTCTGGAGTCCAGTGGAGAAAGGGGCTCCCTTAGTGTCCCAAAACCTCTGTTTTTATCTTGGTAAGAAATGTTGGGCTCTTCCCCCTGGCTGGAGCAACTCCCAATGGGATGCAGTAATTTTATCAGTCCCACAGTGGGACTCAATGGCCATGAGCAGAAAATGACTGGCTGGAGGAAGGATGGGTTGTGAAAAGATAAAGAACACTGCCCCAGCTGGTTTATAAACCATGGCCATGAACAGGAGATATCCCATGAGATAAAGAACACTGCCCTGCCTGGTTTCAATGGATGCCCATTAGCAGAATATCTCCCTCAGAGATCAGGATCACTGCCCCACCCTCAGTAGATGATGATAGAACAGAGACTTTGATCACACTCTGGATTGTGACCCAAGACAGTTGCTGACACCTGGACATGCACCTTATAATAATGAAATTACTGTAATACCCCTGTTTTGTTTTTATTCCCTGCTATTTCATTTCAATTTGACTCATCTTTAGTGCACTGCAGTGCTCCAAGTGATTCCTTCTCCCTCTTTTCCTTCCCTGGCAAAGATCTAAGTAGGTGAGAAAAGGAAGATTTTACAGAGATTCCTTAAAATCTGCTTTTATGGAGGAAAAAAAAACAAACCCAAGAGTTCAAACCTGGTAATTACAAAGAGCAGAGCTCTGAGTGTTTCTTTCCAAGGTGTTCCCTGCCCATCCTTAAACCCCAGAGCAGCTCAAGGCTTGGCCCATCCAGGGCAGCAATTTGGGATTTCTGAGGCAGCTCCAGCCCTGTGATCTCTGCCAGGTTTGTTTTCCCCTCACCTCTGTGTTTCCTGACTCACAAATCCTGCTCTCCTTTAATCCCAACCTTGCAATTCCCAGCTTGTGGCAAAAAATGTTTGTGTGCATGTGGAAAAGAGAGGAAAACTTCTCTCCTTAGTGCTGTGCCAGCATTTCCAGGGATTTGTTTCACTCTGTGCTCAGGGCTGGACCTGCAGCTGCTCCAGCTGCCTTTGGAATGTGTCAGAGTTGATTCTAATCTCTTTTTTAATTTTTTTTTTTTTTTCATGGAAAGAGTCAAAAATATGAGTCAGCAAGAGAAATCCTGAATGTGAAGCATTCACTCTGAAGTGTGGTGGGTGGAGAAGCTTCACTTTCGAGGAAAAAATCTCTCACTCAGGTGGTTTGGGGTTAAATAAACACAATTTCTTCCCTAACTTTGATGCAGTTGGAATTATGGCTTGGATTTGTAAGGGAATTATCTGTGGGTACCTAAAGAGAACCAGGTGGGGGATATCAAATGCAGAATCAAAGGTGCTTTTTGTGCTGAGAATTCCTGAATTTCAACATAACAAAGCTGCTTTGTCAGCTGACTGAGGTGTTTGGAATCTCTTCCCTTTTCCAAGCAGGAAATCTCCTGGTCCAGCACAGGAAAATCCAAAGCAGTTGACAAAAGGCTGCTGATTTATCTCCTGCATTGTCCAACAGGATTCTTTAATCTGGTTTTTTTTTTTTAATAATAATTTCCTGGATGTGCTGTGGGAGTGATTTCCTGAACCCACAGCTCTTCCTCCTTGGGAATTTGGGACAAATTCAGCATTTCTTAAAAATTTCTCATGCTGAGACTTCACAGAATCCCATGAGCATCCAGCTGTTTGATGAATCCCTAAAAAATTGTGATTTCAGGCTCATTTTTTTTTTGTTCCAAAGTACAAATGTGGTGTGCTGGGGAGGCTGAAGGGTTAAATTCCCCTCTCTGTCGCATATGGCAGTGAGCAGAATCACAGATGTTGATGATACAACATAATTAGTATTCTTTTATGTAAATGAAGGCTGTCAGTGTTACCACAGTGTCTGCACTCCTGCAAACTGGAATTTCTGCCACTTCTCACCCAGGCTAGACAAAATTCTGAACAGAATTCCACAATTTTTATATCCACACCTGAGGAGGAAGAGAAAAAAAAGGAGGGAAAAAAGCTCAGAGAAGGAAAAGGTGAGGAAGGGATTTTTTCCAACTTGGAAAAAAAAAATTGAGATCAAACCAATCCTTTGTTTAGGTGAGGATTTCCAAAATCCTTTCCACATCCTGGGATTTGGGAGGGACTGAGCCCAGCCCAAGGGAAATGTGAAAATAAATAAAAACCTCAGAGGTTCTTTGGTGCTGAAGTGGCCACTTGGGCTTGCAGAGGGGTCCAGGAGAAAGAACTGAAGAGCTTGGGTTTTTCTCCAAGAGATTCCATCCTCAACAGCGCTGATAAAGGTGGCAATTAAAGCAAATTTGCATCATTTAGGGCCACTAAAAATGCATTTCCTTCACCTGCAGGTGAGGGCTCAGTCCCTCAAAGCTTTGGCAAGTGTTCAACTTTGCACCTCATAAAATGGTGTTTTAACCACATTTTCTGTGTATCAAACTTAATTTGGATCTGGTTTTTCACTCTTTCTAACTCTGTTTTTTTTTCTCATTTTCCCCATTTTTCTCTCCTCTCTGATTCTTATTTTGTTGCAGTTCACACCTGCCAGCTCCTCGTTGCTTCCTTTTTATTGTTTGAAAAACCACCTAGAAATGAAATTTAACTCAGCACAGCTTTTCTTTTCTTAGTCTTTCCCCTTCTCCTCCCCCTGTCTCTCACCAAGCAATTGAAGCAGCCAAAAATCCAAGTGATCACAGGAGGGGCACGTTTTTCCTCCTGGTTTGGAGATTTTTTTTTGACTCCCATTTTTTCCCCCTGCCATATGTTGAGTCACCCACTCCAAAAACCTCACCATGAATCCATGTGACCAAAAAAAAAAAAAATAAAAATAAAATACATGAAAGCAGAGAATGAAAATGAATGGAATTTGGTGTGGGATGTGTCTCAAACTGAGAATTCAGGTATCCTGGGGGTTAATTCCAGGGAATTACAGTAATTTCATGATTATAAATTGCATGTTACAATACAGAGTGTGATCAAAGGTGTCTGTTCTGTCAGCATCTGCTGAGGGTGGGGCAGTGATCCTGATCTCTGTGGGAGATATTCTGCTAATGGGCATCCATGGAAACCAGGCAGGGCAGTGTTCTTTATCTCATGGGATATCTCCTGTTCATGGCCATGGTTTATAAACCAGCTGGGGCAGTGTTCTTTATCTCATGGGATATCTCCTGTTCATGGCCATGGTTTATAAACCAGCTGGGGCAGTGTTCTTTATCTCATGGGATATCTCCTGTTCATGGCCATGGTTTATAAACCAGCTGGGGCAGTGTTCTTTATCTTTTCACAACCCATCCTCCCTCCAGCCAGTCATTTTCTGCTCATGGCCATTGAGTCCCACTGTGGCACTGATAAAATTACTGCATCCCATTGGGAGTTGCTCCAGCCAGGGGGAAGAGCCCAACATTTCTTACCAAGATAAAATCTGAGATTCTGAGACACAGAGTTGCCCTTTTTTCCACTGGACTCCAGAGGAAAACCGGATTTCTCCACATCACCACTGGACCTTTAGGGGGAAACTGCACCTTGTACAGGAGCACTGCTCCAGCTGAGCCACATCTGTCACTGCAGGAGGATGCAGCCACCATGGGATGGGACTGCTGCCAACACCCTGCCTGACTGATGGGTGTCAGGTTGTACTCTGACTGTGTCAGGGTTTGGGGTTTGTTCTTTGTAGTGCTGTATTTCTATTTTAATTTCCCTAGTAAAGAACTGTTATTCCTAATTCCCATATCTTTGCCTGAGAGCCCCTTGATTTCAAAATGATAATAATTTGGAGGGAGGGGGTTTACATTCTCCATTTCAAAGAGAAGCTCCTGCCTTTCTCAGCAGACACCTGTCCTCCAAACTAAAACAGAACTTTTCATTCTCTGTCCATATATAAACCACACCTGATTATAAGCTGCACTTCGGGTTCGGACCAAAATTTTAATCAAAATGTTGCAACTTATAATGGTGAAATTACTGTAATTCTGCAATAAATGAATTCTGCACTGAGGGGTTAATGATGCTCCTGCCAGCTTTCCAGTTTGCTTTCTGTGCATCACCAGGATATTTTCCCTGTCTCTCTCTCCAGGGCTTTGAAGCTGCCTGGCAGTGAGGAGTTCCCAGCAATTCAATTCTGCAGGATCTGTGGGAAGATGGAGCTGCTGGGGGCCCAGGATGTGGCGTGGAGGAGGAAAGGATGTGTGCCCTGCACCCAGTGAGTAACTGAGCCCAAAAGGGATCCACAATTCTGGGAGTCAGGCAGCAAACTCATCCCATGACCCTGTAAGAAGAGTTCAGATTTGTGTCACAGCTCTAAAATCCTTTTCCCTGTGTTCTTTGCCTCTGTACAGCAGTGACACCTCCTGTGAGACATGGATAGATACAGATGTGGGAAATTTGGGGTGACCTGTGCAGGACCAGGAGTCAGATTTGATGATCCTAACCCTAACCCTTCCAGTCAGGATATCCTATGACCCTACAATGAGATTTCAAATGTGTGTCAAATCTCTAAAACCCTTTTCCTTGCGTTGTTTCCCCCCGAGGTCGGAGCAGTGACGCCCCCTGTGAGCCATGGATAGGTACAGATGTGGGGAATTTGGAGTGACCTGTGCAGGACCAGGAGTCAGATTTGATGATCCTAACCCTAATCCTTCCAACCATGATATTCAATGACCCTACAATGAGATTTGAAACACATGTCACAGCACTATAACTCATTTCCTTCTGTTCTTCCCCACCCAAGCTTGGAGCAGCGACGCCCCCTGTGAGCCATGGATAGATACAAATGTGATGAATTTGAAGTGACCTGTGCAGGACCAGGAGTCAAATTTGATGATCTGAACCCTAACCCTTCCAATCATGATATCCCATGACCCTACAAAGAGATTTCAAACACAACTCTAAAACCCTTTTCCTTGCGTTTTTTCCCCCCGAGGGCAGAGCAGTGACACCTCCTGTGAGCCATGGATAGATACAGATGTGTGGAATTTGGGGTGTGCTGTGCAGGACCAAGAGTCAGATTTTATGATCCTAACCCTTCCAGTCAGGATATCCCATGACTCTACAATGAGATTTCAAACACATCACATCACTAAAACCCTTTTCCTTGTGTTCTTTCCTCTGGAGGTTGGAACACCCCCTGTGAGCCATGGATAGATACAGATGTGGGGAATTTGGGGTGTGATGTACAGGGCCAGGAGCCAGATTTGATGAACTGAACCCTAACCCTTCCAACCATGATATCCCATGACCCTACAAAGAGATTTCAAACACATAAAACCCTTTTCCTTGCGTTCTTTCCCCCCGAGGTCGGAGCAGCGACGCCCCCTGTGAGCCATGGATAGATACAGATGTGAGGAATTTAGGGTGTGCTGTGGGACCAGGAGTCAGATTTGATGATCCTAACCCTTCCAACCATGATATCCCATGACCCTATAAAGAGATTTCAAACACATAAAACCCTTTTCTTTGTGTTGTTTCCCCCCGAGGTCGGAGCAGCGACGCCCCCTGTGAGACATGGATAGATGCAAACATGTGGGGCGGCTACGACTCGCCCAGGACCACTCGATCCTGAACCCCCAGAAGTGGCAGTGTGTGGATTGCCACACCACCGAGTCGCTCTGGGCCTGCCTCAAGTGCTCGCACGTGGCCTGCGGCCGCTACATCGAGGAGCACGCGCTGCGCCACTTCCAGGAGAGCCGCCACCCCCTGGCCATGGAGGTGCACGAGCTCTTCGTCTTCTGCTACCTGTGCCAGGATTATGTCCTGAATGACAACCCTGAGGGTGACCTGAAGCTGCTGAGGAGCTCGCTGTCGGCCATCAAGGGGCAGAGGAGCGGGAGGACGCTGCGCTCCATGGCGCTGGGGGAGGATGGCTGGAGGAGGAGGAGCCCTCAGGGCCAGTCCCAGATGCTCACGGCGCTGTGGCACCGGCGCCAGGCCCTGCTGGCGAGGGCTCTGCGCACCTGGTTCCACAAGAGCTCCCGGGGACAGCTGAAGTTGAAGGAGAAAAAGGAGATGGAGGAGCTGGAGAAGAAGAAGGAGGCGGCTCGGCAGCGGCGGCGGGAGATGAAGAGGCAGCTCCTGGAGGAGTTGGCCAAAACTCCCCCGAGGAAAAGCGCCAGGCTGCTGTCCCACGTGCACGGGGAGAGCTTGATCCCAAGGAAATTCAGGGAGGTGGCCACAGCTTCCCCTACCTCAAAGCAGGTGCAGAGCAGCAGATTGAAGCAGCTCTACTCCATCAGGCAGCAGCCCCTGATGACGCCCGGGGTGACGGGGCTGAGGAACCTGGGCAACACCTGCTACATGAACTCCATCCTGCAGGTGCTCAGCCACCTCCAGAAGTTCCGAGAATGTTTCTTGACTCTTGATCTCTGTGAAACAGAAGAACTTTTAGCTAAAACTGTGAATGGCAGGGCTAGAATGCCTGGCAAATTGGCCAACGGGGCTGCTGGTGATGAGCCAGGGAAGCCTGACAGGGTGGGGTCATCTCCAGCCGGTTTGAACGGGGGCTCCTCCATCAGCCGCAGCTTGGAGCTGATCCAGCCCAAGGAGCCCAGCTCCAAGCACATCTCCCTGTGCCACGAGCTGCACACCCTGTTCAGGGTGATGTGGTCTGGCAAGTGGGCCCTGGTGTCCCCCTTTGCCATGCTGCACTCAGTGTGGAGCCTGATCCCGGCCTTCCGCGGCTACGACCAGCAGGACGCGCAGGAGTTCCTGTGCGAGCTCCTGGACAAGGTGCAGCAGGAGCTCGAGTCCGAGGGCAGCAAGCGCAGGATCCTCATCCCCTTCTCGCAGAGGAAGCTCACCAAGCAGGTCCTCAAGGTGGTCAACACCATTTTCCACGGGCAGCTGCTCAGTCAGGTATGGAATTGTTTTTCCGCAGCTTGGAGCTGTTCGTGTCTCTTAGGAATTCCCAGTTTCTCAATTCCTGAGGGAAAAATTCTCTTGGGTTGTTGTGCAGGTGTCACCATTTCCATCCTTGTCACGTTCAGCACAAATTGCCACTCCTGGATGAAACCTGTGAGACAGGGAATTTATTTAAAAAATAAATAAAGCAATAATCTAAAATTTCAACATGCATGATTTTAAAAAAGCTGTCCCCATGCACCTCAGCACTAAATAAATGCATAGCTACTTTATAATTCTCATTTCTCACGAGTTACAGAGTCTTTTCCATGTCTTTTCTCCCTGCTTTTAGGATTTCAATGTGGTTTTAAGGTGCTTTTGCATTTTTTTGCCCCTTTCTGGTGTTGTTTCCATCCTTGTCACATTCAGCACAAATTCACTTCAGCTGTGCCACTTCTGGATGAAACCTGTGAGGAATGCCTCAATTGTAAAAAATAAATAAAGCAAAAATCTAAAATTTCAATGTGCATGCTATAAAAAAAGCTGTCCCCATGCACCTCAGCACTAAATAAATACATAGCTACTTCTTAATTCTCATTTCTCATGAGTTACAGAGTCTTTTCCACGTATCACCTCTCCCTGCTTTTAGGATTTCAATGTGTTTTTAAGGTGCTTTTGCATTTTTTTTCCCCTTTCTGGTGTTGTTTCCATCCTTGTCACGTTCAGCACAAATTCACTTCAGCTGTGCCACTTCTGGATGAAACCTGTGACACAGGGAATTGAGGAATGCCTCAATTCTAAAAAAATAAATAAGGCAAAAATCTAAAATTTCAATGTGCATGCTATAAAAAAAGCTGTCCCCATGCACCTCAGCACTAAATAAATGCATAGCTACTTTATAACTCATTTCTCATGAGTTACAGAATCTTTTCCACCTATCACCCCTTTCTGCTTTTAGGATTTCAATGTGTTTTTAAGGTGCTTTTGCATTTTTTTGCCCCTTTCTGGTGTTGTTTCTGTGCCTGGGAAGAACATGATGATTTGATCTGGACAAGCTCTTTGGGATAATTTTGTTTTTTGCCAGCACAAGAGACACTGAAGGTGCTTGATAAAATTTCCTGTAGGAGGTGGAAGTACCTGTGGTGCTTTTGGTTCCTTTTTCCTCTGCTGTTCCTTGCTGGAAATATTTCATTCAAGACCCCAAAATCCCCAGGCATTTCCAGGAGAGATAAACCAGGAGCAGAACTGGTTCTTTGCAAGATCAGACACAAAGTGTGTTCTCTGTTTGTTGTCAGGAAAATTTCTGTCACCCTGCCCCCAGCCCCTGAGCTCAGCAATTTTTAGGGCTTTGTGCATGTCAGAGATTAAAAGGTGGATTTTTTTTTTTCCAGTTAAAGCTTTTGGCTTGTAGGGAAAAGATGCCTGAAGTTGTGAATTATAGAATTATAGAATATCCTGAGCTGGAAGGGACCCACAGGGATCAAATGCAACCCCTGGCCCTGCACAGACACCCCAAAATCAACACTCTGTGCAATTCCCACCCTGGGGGAGGATCTGGAGAAATCCTGAAGGAGCTGGGGAAGGGTTTGGGAAGGGAATGGAGCTGAGGAAGGGTTTGGAGGAGCTTAAGGAGCTGGGGAAGGGTTTGGGGAATACTGAGAGGAAGGGAAAGGGTTTGGAGAATTCCTGAAGGAGCTGAGGAAGGGTTTGGAGAGTCCAGAGGAGCTGAGGAAGGGTTTAGAGGAGCTGAAGGAGCTGGAAAAGGGTTTAGAGAGTACAGAGGAGCTGGGGAAGGGTTTGAAGGAACTGAAGGAGCTGGGGAAGGGTTTGGAAAATGCTGAAGGAGTTGGGGAAGGGTTTGGAGAGTCCTGAGGGGAAGGGTCTGGAGGAGCTGAGGGAGCTGGGGAAGGGTTTGGATGATCCTGAGGAGCTGGGGAAGGGTTTAGAGGAACTGAGGGAGCTGGGGAAGAGTTTGGAAGAGTCCTGAGGAGAAGGGGAAGGGTTTGGAGAATCCTGAACGAGCTGGGGAAGGGCTTGGAGAGTCCTGAGGAGCTGGGAAGGGTTTGGAGAATACTGAGAGGAAGGGGAATGGTTTGGAGGAGCTGAGGGAGCTGGGGAAGGGTCTGGAAAATCCTGAGGGAGGTGGGAAAGGGTTTGGAGAGACCTCAGAGAAATGGGGAAGGATCTGGAGGATCCTGAGGGAGCTGGGGAAGGGTTTGGAAAATCCTGAGGAACTGGGGAAGGGTTTGGAGGAGCTGAAGGAGCTGGGGAAGGGTTTGGAGAATACTGAGGATTTGGGGGAAGGGTTTGGAGGAGCTGAAGGAACTGGGAAGGGTTTAGAGAGTCCTGAGGGAGCTGGGGAAGGGAATAGAGCTGGGGAAGGGTTTGGAGAATACTGAGAGGAAGGGGAATGGTTTGGAGAGTCCTGAGGAACTGGGGAAGGGTTTAGAGGAGCTGAAGGAGCTGGGGAAGAGTTTGGAAAATCCTGAAAGAGCTGGGGAAGGGTTTGGAGAGTCCTGAGGAGAAAGGGAAGGGTTTGGAGAATCCTGAACGAGCTGGGGAAGGGTTCAGAGGAACTGAAGGAGCTGGGAAGGGTTTGGGAAGAGAATAGAGCTGGGGAAGGGTTTGGAGGATCCTGAGGATCTGGGGAAGGGTTTAGAGGAGCTGAAGGAGCTGGGAAGGGTTTGGGAAGGGAATAGAGCTGAGGAAGGGTTCAGAGGAATTGAAGGATCTGGGGATGGGTTTGGAGGAACTGAAGGAGCTGGGAAACGCAGCTGGGTGTCCCTCCCTGTGTCCCCTGCAGGTCACCTGCAGGACGTGCAACTACAAATCCAACACGGTGGAGCCGTTCTGGGACCTGTCCCTGGAGTTCCCCGAGCGTTACCATTCCCTGGAGAAGGGGCTGCTGCCCCTGGGCCAGCCCGAGTGCCTGCTCACCGAGATGCTGGCCAAGTTCACCGAGACAGAGGCGCTGGAGGGGAGGATCTACGCCTGTGACCAGTGCAACAGTGAGTGCCACTGGCCCTGTCCTTGTCCTTGTCCCTGTCCCTGTTCCTGTCCCATCATTGTCCCTGTCCCTGTCCTTGTCCTTGTCCCTGTCCCTGTTCCTGTCCCTGTACCATCCCTGTCCCTGTCCCTGTCCTTGTACCATCCCTGTTCCTGTCCTTGTCCTTGTCCCTGTTCCTGTCCCTGTCCTTGTCCCTGTACCATCCCTGTTCCTGTCCTTGTCCCTGTCCTTGTCCCTGTCCCTGTCCCTGTTCTTGTCCCTGTCCCTGTCCCTGTCCTTGTCCCTGTCCCATTCCTTGTCCCTGTTCCTGTACCATCCCTGTCCCTGTCCTTGTCCTTGTCCTTGAACCTGTCCCTGTCCTTGAACCTGTCCCTGTCCCATTCCTTGTCCCTGTCCCTGTCCCTGTCCCTGTCCCCTGCCACACCTGCAATGTGCACTGGGCTCACAAATCTTGTCCTGCCTGCTCCTGCCTGCTGAGTCCTCAGGGGGGCTTTGGCTCCTTTGGGCTCCAGCTGGGCTCTGATGTGTCACTTTTGCCTCTGATTTGTCATTTTTGGGCACCCAAAGCCATTTTGTGGTCCTGCATTTCATTTTTGGGCTCTCAGGCCACTATTTGCCTCTGCTGTGCCATTTTTTGGCCCTGCCATGTCACTTTTTGGCCCTGCCATGTCATTTTTTGACCCTGTTGAGTAATTTTTTGCCTCTGCCATATCATTTTTTGCCTTTGCCATGTCATTTTTTGGCCCTGCATGTCATTTTTGGGCTCTTACATGTCACTTTTTACCTGTGATGAGGTCAAAAGAGCATTTTTTAATTCTCTTGAGCTTCTGTGAGAGGCTCAAAACAGCAGAGAGAATAAAACAGAATATTTGTGAGCTGGAATTCACCTGCTGGAAATGCTGCAGCCCAGGATATCTTTGGCTCAATATTCCTGATGGAACAGCTCAGAGGTGACAAATATTTGTGTGGTGAGGACAAAGCAGAGTTTAGATCATACAGAAATTCTGGAGGAATTCATAAATATTTATTCCTGTGGCTAGGAAAAAAAATAATAATAAAAAATAAGTTTTTATTTTGCTGGTTATTTTTAGGGAATTAATAGGATGATAATCTTTGCCTTGGGGGTTTTTTTGGGTTTTTTTGGGCAGGTAAAAGGCGAAAATCTTCTCCCAAACCTCTTGTTCTGAGTGAAGCTAAAAAGCAGTTGCTGATTTACAGACTACCTCAGGTCCTCAGACTGCACCTGAAACGTTTCAGGTGAGCACTGAGGGGTTTGGGGGGGAAAAATCACCAAAAGTGGGATTTTGGAATTCCCTCAGCTCCTGCTGAAAGCTGCTGTGGAATTCTGAGCCTGCAGATGGGTGAGAGTCCTCTCCTTGATGGGTTGGGGTTTTGGGGGTGTGCAGGGTTTGGGGTGTGCAGGGTTTTGGGGGTGTGCAGGATTTTGGGGGTGCCAGACCTGGTTTTGAGGGTGTGTGCAGGGTTTTTAGGGTTTCTGCAGGGTTTTTGGGGTGAGTGCAGGGTTTTGGGGTGTGCAGGGTTTTGGAGGAGTGTGGGGGGTTTTTTGATGTCTGCAGGGTTTTTGGTGTGTACAGGGTTTTTAGGGTTTGTGCAGGGTTTTGGGTCAGTGCAAGGTTTGGGGGTGCCAGACCTGGTTTTGGGGCTGTGTGGGTTTTTTGGGTGAGTGCAGGGTTTGGGGGTGTGCAGGGTTTTTGGGGTGTGTGCAGGGTTTGGGGGGAGTGTGCAGGGTTTGGGATGTGCAGGGTTTTGGGGGAGTGTGCAGGGTTTTTGGGGTGTGTGCAGGGTTTTGGGTGAGTGCAGGGTTTTGGGGGTGCCAGACCTGTTTTTGGGGGTGTGTGGGGTTTTTGGGTGTGTGCAGTTTTGGGGATTTGTGCAGGATTTTGGGGTTTGTGCAGGATTTTGGGGTCTGTGCAGTTTTTGGGCTGTGTGCAGTTTTGGGACACTCAGCACCCTGCCCCTTTCCCTGCAGGTGTACAGGTGTGTACAGGTGTGTGCAGGATTTTGGGGTCTGTACAGGATTTTTGGGGTACCACCCCAGGGTTTTTGGTGTCTGTACAGGATTTTGGGCTGTGTGCAGATTTTGGGCTGTGTGAAGTTTTGGGGTCTGTACAGGTTTTTGGGCTCTGTACTGGATTTTGGGGTACACCCCAGGGTTTTTGGGCTCTGTACAGGTTTTTGGTGTCTGTAAAGGGATTTTGGGGTACACCTCAGGGTTTTGGGGTCTGTACAGGTTTTTGGGGTACCACCCCAGGGATTTTGGGCTCTGTACAGGTTTTTGGTGTCTGTACAGGTTTTTGGGGTCTGTACAGGTTTCTGGGGTGCCACCCCAGGGTTTTTGGGCTCTGTACAGGATTTTTGGGTGCCACCCCAGGGTTATTGGTGTCTGTACAGGTTTTTGGGGTGTGTACAGGTTTTTGGGCTCTGTACAGGATTTTGAGGTACACCCCAGGGTTTTTGGGTCTGTACAGGATTTTGGCTGCCACCCCAGGGTTTTTGGGGTCTGTACAGGTTTTTTGTGTCTGTACAGGTTTTTGGGTGCCACCCCAGGGTTTTTGGTGTCTGTACAGGATTTTGGACTGCGTGCAGTTTTGGGCTCTGTACAGGTTTTTGGTGTCTGTACAGGATTTTGGGGTACACCCCAGGATTTTGGGGTCTGTTCAGGTTTTTGGGCTCTGTACAGGTTTTTGTGCTCTGTACAGGATTTTTGGGTACCACCCCAGGGTTTTTGGGTGCTACCCCAGGGTTTTTGGGCTCTGTACAGGATTTTGGGTACCACCCCAGGGTTTTTGGAGTCTGTATAGGTTTTTGGGTGCCACCCCAGGGTTTGTGGGACACTCATCACCCCGCCCCTCCCCGCAGGTGGTCGGAGCGCAATCACCGCGAGAAGATCGGGGTGCACGTGCTGTTCGGGCAGGTGCTGAACATGGAGCCGTTCTGCAGCCGGGACTGCCAGCCCTGCCCCGCCGCCGGCAGCTTCGTGTACGACCTGGCAGCCGTGGTGATGCACCACGGAAAGGGCTTCGGCTCGGGCCACTACACGGCCTACTGCTACAACACCGAGGGAGGTGTGTGGGGAACTGCCTGCGGGGAGGGAGGGGCTGGCACCGCTGGGATGGGACAGCTCTGGGGTCTGCACTGGGGGTGAGACATCAACACTCGGGGTGTGACAGCTCTGGGATCTGCACTGGGGGTGAGACAGCTCTGGGGTCTGCACTGGGGGTGTGACATCAACACTCGGGGTGTGACATCTCTGGGATCACCACAGGGGCTGGCACCTCTGGGGTGAGACAGCTCTGGGGTCTGCACTGGGGGTGAGACAGCTCTGGGGTCTGCACTGGGGGTGTGACATCAACACTCAGGGTCTGACACCTCTGGGATGGGACAGCTCTGGGGTCTGCACTGGGGGTGTGACATCAACCCTTGGGGTGTGACATCTCTGGGATCACCACAGGGGCTGGCACCTCTGGGATGGGACAGCTCTGGGGTCTGCACTGGGGGTGTGACAGCTCTGGGATCTGCACTCGGGGTGTGACATCAATACTCGGGGTGTGACAACTCTGGGATCTGCACTTGGGGTTTGACATCTCTGGGATCAGCACTCAGGGTGTGACATCTCTGGGATCAGTACTTGGGGTTTTTCCTCTCTGGGATCACCACTCAGGCTCTGACACCTCTGGGATCAGCAGTCAGGGTTTGGAGTTTTTCCTCTCTGGGATCAACACTTGGGGTTTGGGGTGTGACATCTCTGGGATCTGCACTCAGGGTTTTTCCTCTCTGGGATCTGCACTTGGAGTGAGACATCAGCACTCGGGGTTTGACATCT
Source organism: Catharus ustulatus (assembly GCF_009819885.2). NCBI lineage: Eukaryota > Metazoa > Chordata > Aves > Passeriformes > Turdidae > Catharus > Catharus ustulatus. The sequence continues at coordinate 2,991,791 of NC_046245.1, forward strand.
CTGGGATCACCACAGGGTCTGAAATCTCTGGGATCAGCACTCAGGGTGTGACATGTCTGGGATCAACACTTAGAGTTTGGAGTTTGACATCTCTGGGATCAGCACTTGGGGTTTGGGGTTTGACTCCTCTGGGATCAGCACTCAGGGTTTGGGGTTTGACACCTCTGGAATCAGTACTTGGAGTGTGACACCTCTGGGATCTGCACTCAGGGTCTGACATCTCTGGGATCAGCACTCGGGGTTTGGGGTTTGACATCTCTGGGATCAGCACTCAGGGTGTGACATCAACATTCTGGGTTTGACATCTCTGGGATCAGCACTCAGTGTTTGGGGTCTGACACCTCTGGGATCTGCACTTGGGTTGTGACACCTCTGGGATCAGCACTCAGTGTTTGGGGTTTTTCCTCTCTGGGATCAGCACTCAGGGTTTGGGGTTTGACACCTCTGGGATCAACACTCAGGGTTTGACATCTCTGAGATCAGCACTCAGGGTTTTTCCTCTCTGGGATCTGCACTTGGAGTGAGACATCAGCACTTGGGGTTTGGCACCTCTGGGATCAGCACTCAGGGTGTGACATGTCTGGGATCAACACTTGGAGTTTGGAGTTTGACATCTCTGGGATCAGCACTTGGGGTTTGGGGTTTGTCCTCTCTGGGATCACCACAGAGTCTGACACCTCTGTGATCAGCACTCAGGGTCTGACATCTCTGGGGTCTGCACTCAGGGCTTGACTCCTCTGAGATCAGCACTCAGGGCTTGACTCCTCTGGGATCAACACTTGGGGTTTGACATCTCTGGGATCAATACTCAGGGTTTGGGGTTTGACATCTCTGGGATCAGCACTCAGAGTTTGACATCTCTGGGATCAGCACTCAGGGTTTGACATCTCTGGGATCAACACTCAGGGTTTGGGGTTTGACATCTCTGGGATCAGCACTCAGAGTTTGACATCTCTGGGATCTGCATTCAGGGTTTTTCCTCTCTGGGATCTGCACTTGGGGTGTGACACCTCTGGGATCAGCACTCAGTGTTTGGGGTTTTTCCTCTCTGGGATCAGCACTCAGGGTGTGACATCTCTGGGATCAGCACTTGGGATATCAACACTCAGGGTTTGACTCCTCTGGGATCTGCACTCGGGGTGTGACACCTCTGGAATCTGCACTCAGGGTTTGGGGTTTGACTCCTCTGGGATCAGCACTCAGGGTGAGACATTAACACTCAGGATTTTTCCTCTCTGGGATCTGCACTTGGGGTTTGACATCTCTAGGATCAACACTCAGGGTTTGGGGTTTGACACCTCTGGGATCTACACTCAGGGTTTGGGGTTTTTCCTCTCTGGGATCTGCACTCAGGGTCTGACACCTCTGGGATCTGCACTCGGGGTTTGGGGTGTGACACCTCTGGGGTCAACACTCGGGGTGTGACAGCCTCACACTCTGGGTTTGTGTCTGCAGGAAATGCGACAGTTCAAATTGGGCTTGGTGCAGCTGATTTCATGCAGAGAAAGATACTGAAAGTTACATAATCAATTTCAATTAATTACAAATTAATCACAAAATAATATAAATTGATCATCACTCCTTAGATTTGGAATCCCCACTCAGGATTTGACAGCCTCAAACTGTGGGTTTGTGTCTGGAGGAAATGCAGCAGTTCAGACTGGGCTTGGTGCAGCTGATTTCATGCAGAGAAATTAAAAAGTTGCATTTTAAATTTAAATTAATCACAAATTAAGTTGATCATCACTCCTTAGCTGTGGAATCCCCACTTAGGATTTGACAACCTCAAACTCTGTATTTGTATCTTGAGAGAATGCAGCAGTTCAGACTGGGCTTGGTGCAGCTGATTTCATTTAGAGAAATGAAAAAGTTGCATTTTAAATTTAAATTAATTAATCTCAAATGAATTTAAATTGATCATCACCCCTTAGGTTTGGGATCCCCACTCAGCATCTGACAACCTCAAATTCTGTATTTGTGTCTTCAGAGAATGCAACAGTTCAAACTGGGCTTGGTGCAGCTGATCCAGGCTGGATTTCATTCAGAGAAATGAAAAAAGTTGCATTTTAAATTTAAATTAATATTGATCATCACTCCTTGGGTTCTGCACCCATCCAATCTAAAGCTCACATCAATCCCACACCCCCTGGCACCTTCCTCACATCACTGCCCAGGGACTGCTCCCTGCAGCATTTTAGCACAGAGGCTTTTTCCAGTCACAAATTAATGCTCAAAATTAAACCTTCACACTTAAGTTAAAATTCCAATTCCTTGGGATCTCCTCCCTGCCTTTCACTAGTTTGTTTTCCCTTCTGTATTCCTATTTTTTAAATTTTTTTGTCACTTATTTTTGGTTGGTGGTTTTTTTTTTCCTGAGCATGGTGTGAATTTTTCATTCTGCATTTCAGAGCTGCTCCAAGGAGCTGCTGCAGCTGGCTTTGCTCAGGGCTTGAGGAGATGAACAGAAAGTGTTTTGAGGCTGGAAAAACAGGAACTATTCATGAATAACATCCAGGGGGGCTGGGGGATCCCAGCAGCTGGACCAGGATGGGCTCTGCCTTCCTGCCTGCACTCACTCCCTGCCCCCAGGGGATTTTTAGCTGCCTAATGAGCTTTGGGGATGATTAAATAAAGATTTGATATATTTCTAAATCACAAAAAAATATTTTAAATGATATTAAAATCATTTTCCAGGTTAGAGGAAAATGCCTTTTCTCCTGTGGATGTTTCCTGTGAGCAGTTCCAAACCCCAAAGGGATGCTGCCTCAGCTAAGAGCTTTTTTTTCCTTTTTTTTCCTTTTTTTTCCTTTTTTCCCAGGTTTTTGGGTGCACTGCAATGACTCCAAACTGAATGTATGTAGTGTGGAGGAGGTGTGCAAGACCCAGGCCTACATCCTCTTCTACACTCAGAGAACGCTGCAGGACAAAGCAGGAATCCCAGAAAAACAACTCCAAACTCAGGTTTTTGCCACCCAGAACCAGTGACAAGGACACAAGAGTGACATTGCCAGGAGGGGAAAACACTCCCAGCTGCTCCTGGGGACTTTTGGTGTTCGTCCTCCCCTGCTCTGTGGGGAAAAGTGCAGGGATGGGATCAGGGCAGTTTTGGGATCAGGGATGGGATCAGAGCAGGGATGGGATCAGAGCTGGGATGGGATTGGAGCAGGGATGGGATCAGAGCAGTTTTGGGATCAGGGATGGGATTGGAGCAGGGATGGGATCAGGGATGGGATGGGATTGGAGCAGGGATTGGAGCAGGAGTGGGATCAGGGCAGTTTTGGGATCAGGGCAGGAGTGGGATCAGGGCAGTTTTGGGATCAGGGCAGGGATGGGATCAGGGCAGGGATGGGATCAGAGCAGGGATGGGATCAGAGCAGGGATGGGATCAGATTTGGGATCAGGGCAGTTTTGGGATCAGGGCAGTTTTGGGATCAGGGCAGTTTTGGGATCAGGGCAGGGATGGGATCAGAGCAGGGATGGGATTGGAGCAGGGATGGGATTGGAGCAGGGATGGGATTGGAGCAGGGATGGGATCAGATCAGTTTTGGGATCAGGGCAGGGATGGGATTGGAACAGGAGTGGGATTGGAGCAGGGATGGGATCAGATCAGTTTTGGGATCAGGGCAGTTTTGGGATCAGGGCAGTTTTGGGATCAGGGCAGTTTTGGGATCAGAGTAGTTTTGGGATCAGGGCAGTTTTGGGATCAGGACAGTTTTGGGATCAGGGCAGGATGGGATTAGGGCAGGGATGGGATTGGAACAGGAGTGGGATTGGAGCAGGAATGGGATCAGATCAGTTTTGGGATCAGGGCAGTTTTGGGATCAGGGCAGGGATGGGATCAGATCAGATTTGGGATCAGGGCAGTTTTAGGATCAGGACAGTTTTGGGATCAGGGCAGTTTTGGGATCAGGACAGTTTTGGGATCAGATTTGGGATCAGGACAGGATATTTGGAACCCTCCTGGAGCTGGACAGTTCTGATTTTGGACACAATCTCAGTTTTTGAGTCTTTTTGGCTCCAAAACCCAAAACCAATGCTGGAGTTTGATTCTGCTCATTGATCCCTGTCCAAGAGGAATGAGCAGGAAATCCAAAAATCCCATGGGATCCACCCCCTTCAGCCCCATTTCTGAGGGAATTTTGGGGGAAGTTTGAGGCAATTTTGAGGGAATTTTTGTGGGAATTTTGAGGGATTTTTTGTGGGAATTTTGAGGAAATTTTGGGTGAATTTTGAGGCAATTTTTGAGGGAATTTGGGGGGAATTTTGGAGAATTTTGAGGGAATTTTGGGGGAGTTTGGAGCCTTAGCTGCATCACCCACAGTCCCTTCTCAGCCTCCAGGTTTGGATTTTGTCATTTTGGGGTTTGGCTGTTCAAATTTCACTTTTTAATCTGAATATTACACCTGATGTCTGTTCATCTGGGTTATATTTTGTTTTGAAATAATCAAAACCACGAGTTTTTTCTTAAAAAAAAAATCAATTTTCAAGCAGTGAAGTTCTCAAGTTGCTCCTTTTGTCTCATCAGATAAACAAAACTCCCAAAGCAGCCCCAGTCCCAATCCTAAACTAATCCCAAAACAGCCCCAAGCCAGTCCTAAACCAGACCCAGATCAGTCACAGACCAATCCTAAACTAATCCCAAACCAGTCCCTAAACCAGACCCAGATCAGTCCCCAAACCAGTGCCTAAACCAGTCCCAAACCAGTCCCAAACCAATCCCTAAACCAGTCCCTAAAGCAGTCCTAAACCAATCCTAAACCTATCCCAATCCAAACCAGCCCCAAACCAGCCCCAAAACAATCCTAAACCAATCCCAATCCAAACCAGTTCCAAACCAATCTTAAACCAGCCCCAAACCAGTCCCTAAACCAGAACCAAACCAGCCCTAAACCAGTCCTAAACCAATCCCAAAACAGCCCCAGGCCAGTCCTAAACCAGCCTCAAACCAGTCCCTAAACCAGCCCTAAACCAGTTCCAAACCAATCCCTAAACCAGCCCCAAACCAATCCCAATCCAAACCAATCCCAAACCAATCCCTAAATCAGACCCAGACCAGTCCCAAACCAGTTCCAAACCAATCCTAAACCAGTCCCTAAACCAGTCCCTAAACCAGGCCCAATCCAATCCCAAACCAGTCTCAGACCAGCCCTAAACTAGCCCCAAACCAGTCCCTAAACCAGACCCAGACCAGTCCCAGACCAGTCCCTAAACCAGACCCAAACCAGTCCCTAAACCAGACCCAAACCAGGCCCAAACCAATCCCAAACCAATCCCAAATCAGTCTCAAACCAGCCCAAACCAGTCCCTCAGCCAGACCCAGACCAGTCCCAAACCAGCCATAAACCAATCCCAATCCAAACCAGTCCCTAAACCAGTCCTATACCAGACCCAAACCAGTCCTTAAACCAGTCCCAAGCCAATCTCAAACCAATCCCAAACCAATCCTAAACCAGTCCCAAACCAGACCCCAAACCATTCCCAAGCCAGCCCTAAATCCCCCCAGGATTTTGGGGTCTGAGCCCCAGAGCTGTTCCCAGGTCCTGCAGGAGCCCAAACTGGGGCAGGGTCTGAGAGGGGTCAGGGATGGAGAGTGGGGATTGATGGGATTAGGTCAGGGGTTTGTGGGATTTGGGGTTTGTGGGATTAGGGTTTATGGGATTAGGTCAGGAGTTTGTGGGAATAGGTGAGGGGTTTGTGGGATTTGGGGTTTGTGGGATTAGGGTGAGGGTTTGGAGAGTAGGATGAGGGGTTTTATTGGGATTAGGGTGAGGGGTTTGGGGATTAGGGTGAGGGGTTTTATTGGGATTAGGATTTATGGAATTAGGGTCAGGGTTTATGGAGTAGGGTGAAGGGATCGGGGAGTGGGGTGAGGCTTTATTTGGATTAGGGTGAGGGGTTTATGGATTAGGGTGAGGGTTAATTTGGATTAGGATTTATGGGGTTAGGGTCAGGGTTTATTGGATTAGGGTGAGGGGTTTATGGTGAGGGTTTGGAGAGTAAGTAGGGTGAGGGTTTATGGGAGTACAGTGAGGGTTTATTTGGATTAAGATTTATGGGGTTAGGGTCAGGGTTTATGGATTAGGGTAAGGGGTTTTATGGGATTAGGGTGAGGGTGTATGGGAGTAGGGTGAAGGTTTGGGGATTAGGGTTTATGGGATTAGGGTGAGGGGTTTATGGTGAGGGTTTGGGGAGTAGGGTGAGGGTTTGTGGGAGTAGGGTCAGGGTTTATGGATTAGGGTGAGGAGTTTTATTGGGTTTAGGGTGAGGGTTTGAGGATTAGGGTGAGGGTTTATGGTGAGGGTTTGGGGATTAGGGTGAGGAATTTATGGGATTAGGGGTTTATGGGATTAGGGTGAGGATTTATTTGGATTAGGTTGAGGGTTTATGGGATTAGGGTTTATTTGGATTAGGGTTTTTGGGATTAGGGTCAGGGTTTATGGGATTAGGGGTTTATGGGATTAGGGTCAGAGTTTTGCAGAGGGGGCACAGGGGCTCTCCCTGCCCTGGCCCCACAATGTCCCAAACTCCAAACTGTCCCAACATCGGGACCCCTGGCACAGCTGGGAGTGAATCAGGGCCACTGAGTAACCTGGGAGTAAACCAGGGACACTGAGTAACCTGGGAGTAAATAAATCACAGAGCCACTGAACAGTAAATCACAACCTGGGAGTAAATCAGAGCCACAGTGCAAACTGGGAGTAAATCACAAGCTGTGAGTAAATCAGAGCCACTGAAGAACCTGAGAGTAAATCACAATCTGTAACTCACAGCAGCCACTGTGCAACCTGTGAGTAAATCACAACCTGTGAGTGAATCAAAAAGCCATTGTGCAGATTGTGAGTAAATCTAAAATCACACAACACTGTGCAACCTGTGAGTAAATCAACCACAACCTGTGAATAAACCACAGCAGCTCCTCTCAAACCTGAGAGTGAATCTAAAATCCCAGAGCCCCTGTGGAAGCTGTGAGTAAATCCCAAGCTGTAAGTAAATCCCAAGCTGTGAGTAACTCCCAGTGTGCCCAGCCCAGCAGGATTTTGGGATTTTCCCTGGCACAAGCAGCTCTTGGGTGTGAAATGGAAATCATGTTTTTATGATTTTTGTTTTTAAATCTTTACTCTTTTTACATCTTGTTTTTTGTAAGCTGAATTTTCTTATTAAAAACAAAAAACAAAACAAAGAGGAAAACAGAAATCCCAGTGGGTTGTGTTGTTACTCCTTAAACTTTAATAAACATCTGGGGGTGAGGAGTACAGGAGGAAATTCCTTGAAGGAACAATTCCCAAAGGAATGAATCCATGGGAAACCGATTCTCCCTCTCAGCATGAAACCTTTTGTCCTTGTCACTGCTCCAGGCAGGACAGGGGGGACCAGAGCAGCTCCAGGTGGGATCAGAGCTGTTCCAGAGGGACCAGAGCTGATCCAGAGGGACCAGAGCTGCTCCAGAGGGATCAGAACAGCTCCAGGGGAAATCAGAGAAGCTCCACTTGGCATCAGAGCTGTTCCAGGAAGGATCAGAGCTGTTCCAGGTGGGGTCAGAGGTGCTCCAGGTGGGATCAGAGCTGTTCCAAAGGGATCAGAGCTGTTCCAGAGGGATCAGAGCTGCTCCAGATTGATCAGAGCTGCTCCAGAGGGATCAGAGCAGCTCCAGGGGAAATCAGAGAAGCTCCACTTGGCATCAGAGCTGTTCCAGGAAGGATCAGAGCTGTTCCAGGTGGGGTCAGAGCAGCTCCAGAGGGATCAGAGCAGCTCCAGAGGGATCAGAGCAGCTCCAGGTGGGGTCAGAGCAGCTCCAGAGGGGATCAGAGCAGCTCCAGAGGGATCAGAGCAGCTCCATGGATCCAGTCCTGGTGGGAGGGCGAGCTCTGCTCCGGCAGCTCCGGCTCCTTCCTGGGACAAGGATGGATTCAGCACGGTCAGGGGAGGTGGTTCTGCTTTAAAGCTGGCTAAAGAGGGGCTCTGTGGGGTTTGGGGTGGGCTCACCCCTCATTTGTGTCACCTCTTGTGGTGACAGTGCTGCCCTGGGGGTTCAGGGTGAGTCTGGGGGGTTTGTTCAGCCTCGAGGGGCTGCAGCTCCCATCTGGTGAGCAGGGCCAGCACCCAAGGCAGGGCTGGACTGGGGACATTTGGGATGGACATTGGGAAAGGTTCCTCCCCCACAGGGTTTGGGGCACAGCCCTGAGGCTCCCAGAGCTCCAGGAGGGTTTGGACAGTGCTCCAGGGATGCCCAGGGTGGGATTTTGGGGTGTCTGTGCAGGGCCAGGTGTTGGATTTGATCAGGATATTCCCTGATGCCACCCCGTGGAGCCCCTCAGTGCCCCCTGGCCCGGACTGACCCTGCTATGGCACGGGCTGCGGGGCCATCAGGTCGATGTCCGTCAGGTTCCGGGCCACCCACACCCCGGCAGCAAACAGCCCCAGGTTCACCAGCAGGTTCCTGCAAACACAAAATGCCAGAGTCCCTGAGGTTGGAAAAGACTTTGGGAAAGTTCATCTGAGTGCCAGCAGTGCCTGATGCCAACCATGTCCCCACCCTGAGCACCCAGAGCCACCTCCAGGTGCCACCTCCAGGGATGGGCACCCCAAACCTCCCTGGGCAGCCCCTGCCAACCCTTCCCATGAGCAAATCCCAGCCTGAGCTCCCCTGGCCCAGCCTGAGCCCGTTCCCTCTCCTCCTGTCCCTGTTCCCTGGGATGAGATCCCAAATCCCCCCCAGCTGCCCCCTCCTGACAGGGAGTTGTGCAGAGCCACAAATTCCCCCTGAGCCTCCTTTGCTGCAGCCTGAGCCCCTTCCCCTTCCCCTCAGGATTCTCCAGACCCTTCCCAGCTCCCTCAGGATCCTCCAGACCCTTCCCCAGCTCCGCTCCCTTCCCCGAACACGCTCCAGCCCCGAAATGTCCTCCCTGAACCGCGGGGCCCGGACTGGACACGGGGCCCGAGGTCCCTCCCAGCTCTGAGGGACAATCCCCGCCTGCTCCTGGTACGGGGCACACACGGGGCTCCCAATCCCGGTCCTGGCCTCGATCCCCACCCTCATCTCGACCCCGACCCCGGTCCCGACCTGCGGAAGTCGTTGCGGTCGGTGGCGAAGCGGAAGGCGCTCCGCAGCCAGGCGCGGATTCCCCGCGGCGGGGCCGCCACCGCTCCCGCTGCTCCTCCCGCCGCCGCTCCCGCCGCCGCCATTGCTGCCGCCTGCCCGCGCCGCGCGATGACGTCACTGCGCCGAGTGAGGTCACTGGCGCAGCGCGATGACGTCACCCGCGCGCGGAGCGGCGGGAACGGGAAAAGAGCGGGAAAGGGATCGGGATTGGGGAAGGGATCGGGAATGGGAAAGGGATCGGAATTGGGAACGGGAACGGGATTGGGAGCGGGAACGGGAAAAGGAACGGGATTGGGATTGGGAAAGGGAACGGGATCGGGAGCGGGATTGAGAACGGGATTGGGATTGGGAGCGAGAGAGGAATCAGGATTGGGATTGGGATCCGGAACGGGATTGGGATTGGGATTGAGGTCGGGAACGGGATTGGAATCAGGATTGGGATTGGGAGCCAGAACGGGATTGGGATTGGGATTGGGATTGGGATCGGGACTGGGAACGGGATTGGGACTGGGAATGGGGCTGGGAATGGGAGCGGGATTGGGATCGAGATCGAGACTGGGAATGGGAACGAGAGAGGGATCGGGATTGGGAAAGGGAGCGGGATCCGGATTGGGATACGGGATTGGGATCGAGAGACGGATCAGGAATCGGTATTGGGAACGGGATCAGGATTGGGAATGGGAGCGAGAGAGGGATCAGGGATTGGAAACGGATTCGGGAACGGGATGGAGAGAGGGATTGGGATTGAGAATGGGAGCATGAGAGGTGTGACAAATTGAGGATACCGAGCCAATTTAGTATCAAATAGTCAATTACAAATTTATTAAAAAGTAGCAAGTAGGCAAGGCGGGTAAGAGCAGCGCTGGGCGGCCGGGGAGTCACAGCTCCACCAACGGCGCGCAACAGCCGCCTACACAAGTTCCTTTTTTATAGTCCACGGCTTCCTGTTTGCATATCTTCTGCTTGAGTACTCTGCGCATGTTTCAGTTGTTGCTAGGGGGTCGCTTGATGAAGGCTCACACTCTTCATCGCTTGTTTCCAGTCTGTTCTTTCCCTTCTTAGAAATTCAGGTAGGGTTATGCAAGCAGTATATTGTAACCACAAAGCTAAGCAATAGCGCATTGTAACCGCAGTGCCAAGCACAAGGTTGATGATTTCCTCTTGTCAAGTTGCAAAAACAGGATACTCTTATATCTACCTTAGACATCCTTCATTTACCACAAGAGGGATTGAGAAATGGATCAGGATTGGGATATGGGTTTGGGATATGGGATCAGGAATGGGATCGAGAGAGGGATCAGGGATTGGGATTGGGAACGGGAGCAAGAGAGGGATTGGGATTGGAAACGGGATCAGGGTTGGGAATGGGAGCAAGAGAGGGATCAGGGATTGGAAACAGGATTGGGATCAGGAATGAGAAAGGGATCAGGATTGGGATCGGGAATGGGAGTGTGAAAAACACGTTTTACTGTTTTGGTAAAATTTAAAAGGTTTAATAAAAACACAATAGGAAACAAACATAAAGCAAAGGGTTAAAAGGGCCGGGTGCTTTGGGAACGCCTTTTTTAATACACTTTACAATACATTAACTTGTTGCATATTTATATTCTTTCATGTATAGTCAAACTTTTTTTGGGAACTGTTATAAATGCATGGCATTAAACATAGTTTAAGCAGACTGTCTCTGAAAAAACCTAACTTTTGCTATGAGAATAAAAAAAACTTATACAGAAAAACCATTTTAACATGATACATACAGCATTTATCTCAATAGCTGTGAAAAGCCAACAATGTCATGCACTTAGAAAACATAATATTCTTAACAAGGGGATTTAAACCAGGATGATTTAATCATATATTTCCCTCTATCAAGTGTCCATGCTTCACTTCAGACCTCATTATTCTGGTTTATACAAACCCCAACACTTTTATTATTATGACTATTTTATCAATTATCACACTATAAAGACTTTTTTTTTATTTCTGCTATTAACTAAACTTAGTAGTGAAATAACTGATACTGTTATATCATGGGAATTGAACTGATGATGAAGACCCTTCTACTATCAGCACCTTCTGTGGAAAGTAAAAACCAAAACCCAAGCTGGAGGTGATAAAACCACAGCCAGAAAAATGTGCATGCTCTGAAAAGCAAACTCGAGGAAGAGCCATGCTAAACAGCCCTTGGAACATGTAAACCAGCTTGGGGAAAAGTTTAAATATGCAGAATTTTTTATGAATATGCAGTAGGCTGATGCAATAGAAAAGGTGTGTAAAGGGAGTCTGGAATAGGTGTGCACCCTGCCACTAAACTTTGTTTATTATCTTTGTCTTTTAATTGTCTTTTATTAAACTTGCAAAATTTTATCAGGAGAGTGAACTTTGTTTTTCACAGCATGTTAGGAATTGGAGTTTTGGGGAGTCTGTACCTCTCAGCTCATGGGGAAAGAGAGAGGGAAATGCAGATGGGAAATTGGGATAAAAGGGAGGTTGTGTCCCCTAAAAATTTGGGAGATCCCAGGGAAAATTACCTCCTTCATTTAAATAAAGTTGCAGAACTGTTGTGTCCTGTTTGGACATAAACCTCTGATGTCTGTGGATTAATTCTCCTGACACTTCTATGGTTTTAACCACAGCACTCCTGATATTCCTATACCTTATACACCACAATTTCCCCTCCATAACCTGAAACCAGCTGGGGCAGTGTTCTTTATCTCATGGGATATCTCCTGTTCATGGCCATGGTTTATAAACCAGCTGGGGCATTGTTCTTTATCTCATGGGATATCTCCTGTTCACGGCCATGGTTTATAAACCAGCTGGGGCAGTGTTCTTTATCTTTTCACAACCCATCCTTCCTCCAGCCAGTCATTTTCTGCTCATGGCCATTGAGTCCCACTGTGGGACTGATAAAATTACTGCATCCCATTGGGAGTTGCTCCAGCCAGGGGGAAGAGCCCAACATTTCTTACCAAGATAAAAACAGAGGTTTTGGGACACTAAGGGAGCCCCTTTCTCCACTGGACTCCAGAGGAAAACCGGATTTCTCCACATCACCACTGGAGCTTTAGAGGGAAACTGCACCTTGTCCAGGAGCACTGCTCCAACTGAGCCACATCTGTCACTGCAGGAGGATGCAGCCACCATGGAATGGGACTGCTGCCAACACCCTGCCTGACGGGTGTCAGGCTGTACTCTGACTGTGTCAGGGTTTGGGGTTTGTTCTTTGTAGTGCTGTATTTCTATTTTAATTTCCCTAGTACAGAACTGTTATTCCTATTCCCATATCTTTGCCTGAGAGCCCCTTGATTTCAAAATTATAATAATTTGGAGGGAGGGGGTTTACATTCTCCATTTCAAAGAGAAGTTCCTGCCTTTCTCAGCAGACACCTGTCCTCCAAACCAGGACAGCCCTCTCATATCAAGGAGAAGCTGATCCAGACGAGGGTCTGGTGGGATCTGGGACTGGAACCCGACTGGGTCAGGATTTCCAGCCTCCTCTTCCTGAGGAGGTTCCAAGGATTCTGGGAATGGTCTCATGGCCAGGATAAACCTGGGGCCGTTCTCTGTGGAAACACAAGCGTCCCCTTTTCCCCAGGTGACAAGGGGATAGGGTCTTACCTGTTTCTGGGTCCTTTGTAAGAACTGGAGCCTTCTGTTTGACCTCTGAGGATTGTTCCCAAAACGCCTAACTACTGGAGGATTAGGATCCATTAGGGAACAATTTAAAAGGTTAAAAACATTCAATGCTTTCTGCAATCTTTCAGTTGGGTGGGATTCCTCATTCCCCCTTTCTGTTGTAACAAAAGACACTGAAGTGAAGCGTGAGCTCGGCCCGTGGGGGAAGGAGGAATCCCTGTTCTGTGTGAGACTCCCCAGAGAGCAAGAAAACCTGCAACTCTCTGAGAGATGTATGCAGGCTTTTAATCAGTTTTAATTTCAGAGGGTGTAATAATATTGGACAAGTCTGGGCCTTGGACATGTCTAAATCCAGGCCACGGTTTGGGTTGTGTGCACCACTCAAACTAAATTTAGTTATTGTTGTTCATATTTTGGTTTTTTAGATTCTTTTCTCTGTACTTTGCTGTACTTTCCCATGCTTGGCTGTTTTTGCACATTTCTTAGTTTAGAACCATGTTTATAACAAGTGCAAAAAGGAGACCACTTTAGGGATTTTTCTGTAAATTGTTTTGAGACCCTTCAAGGTTGCTGAAACATAAACTGTGCTAAAACAAAAAAGAAGAAAATAAAAACCAGGATGCCAAAATTTAAAAAAACAAAATAAAAGTGGATGGTGAAAACCTGGACAAGTAATGAACCAGCATACCTGGGGGGCCTTGAGCAAGATGCATGGGCAAAAAAATTTTCCAATCAACTAATGTGTGACCACGTGGAAAGTAGTTCTAAAGTATATAATTAGAACTAAATGTAAACAACAAATCAGCCTCTACATAATCATATTAATTTAGTGTTCAAAAGTCCATTACTCTCTCCTGCAAGAGGGAATTCCCAAGAGTGCAAATGCATTTGCAAAGTGATGAGATCTGTCCTTTGCAGATTTTTGGGATGCTCGGTGTGTCCCAAGTCCGTGGGAATCATGAGGGTCTTTAAGGATCCCTTGTTGGGATGGGACTGTGGTTATAGTGAGGTTTATTGCTATTATTATATAAAGCTGTAACAATAAAAATAACTTATTCTTGCACAGAACTTCTGCAATTACCAGTTTTTTCTGTTATTCCCATTTCTCTCCTCTCTGGGGGCACCCAGGTCACTAAGCCAGGCTTGGCTAAGACCTAGATTTACAGGGACATCCTGCCACACTGTCCATCCATCCATCCATCATCCATCTGTCCATCCATCCATCATCCATCCATCATCTATCCATCCATCCATCCATCATCCATCCATCCATCATCCATCATCCATCCATCCATCCATCATCCATCATCCATCATCCATCCATCATCCATCCATCATCCATCCATCATCCATCCATCCATCCATCCATCCATCCATCCATCATCCATCCATCCATCATCCATCCATCCATCCATCATCCATCCATCATCCATCATCCATCATCCATCCATCATCCATCCATCATCCATCCATCATCCATCATCCATCATCCATCCATCATCCATCCATCATCCATCCATCATCCATCCATCCATCCATCATCCATCCATCCATCCATCCATCCATCCATCCATCCATCATCCATCCATCCATCATCCATCCATCCATCCATCCATCCATCCATCATCCATCCATCCATCCATCCATCATCCATCCATCCATCCATCCATCCATCATCCATCCATCATCCATCATCCATCCATCCATCCTTCCATCCATCCATCCATCATCCATCCATCCATCCATCCATCCATCCATCCATCCATCCATCCATCCATCATCCATCCATCATCCATCATCCATCCATCCATCCATCCATCATCCATCCATCCATCATCCATCCATCATCCATCCATCCATCCATCCATCATCCATCATCCATCCATCATCCATCCATCCATCATCCATCCATCCATCCATCCATCCATCATCCATCCATCCATCCATCCATCCATCATCCATCCATCCATCCTTCCATCCATCCATCCATCATCCATCCATCCATCCATCCATCCATCCATCCATCCATCCATCCATCATCCATCCATCATCCATCATCCATCCATCCATCCATCCATCATCCATCCATCCATCATCCATCCATCATCCATCCATCCATCATCCATCCATCCATCATCCATCATCCATCCATCATCCATCCATCCATCATCCATCCATCCATCCATCCATCCATCATCCATCCATCCATCCATCATCCATCATCCATCCATCATCCATCCATCCATCATCCATCCATCCATCCATCCATCCATCATCCATCCATCCATCCATCATCCATCCATCATCCATCATCCATCCATCCATCATCCATCATCCATCCATCATCCATCATCCATCCATCCATCATCCATCATCCATCCATCCATCATCCATCATCCATCCATCCATCATCCATCCATCCATCATCCATCCATCATCCATCCTGCTGCAGCCTCCTCTGTCCCTGCTGCTTCTGTCCCCAAACCCCAGCCAGCTAATTGATTTATGGCAATTAGGGCCTCTCATTAAGGGAGCAGATGGAGAACTGGGCATTCTCTGCAGCCAGACCCCACGGATCCCTGTGTGGGGTTTGGAAGGGTTTTACTCCACTCGGTTTTGTGTTTTTTTATTTCCCTTTGGGACCAGCGAGCTGAGCCGGAGCCTCCCTCTCCTCCCTCATCCCCTCCCACGCTCCTGGAAGGTCACGCACTGTCCCCACCTTCCCTGGCTGCAGGATCCGCATGGCCGGACCAGCTCAGACCAGTTCAGACCAGTTGGTTATCAGAGCGTGCCAGCCGGGGATATTCCGGGGGCAGGGAAATGATAAAGGAATGCGCAGGGGGCAGGGCGGGATGGAACCAGCCCGCAGCAACAACACCTATCCCCGCAGCAGGAATTGCGGGGGATCGAGGGGAGGAGAGGCTGTAGGAGCCGGGCTGGCTCGGGAGGGGATGAACTGGGTGAGCAGCGGGTTTGGGACACCCTCAGAGCCGCTGAGGTGACAGAGGTAATGAATGGATTCAAACCTGGTTCGTTAAATCCAACGCGCGCGCTCAGGCTGTGACCGCAGGTATCCGGTAAAACAAACAGCGGCAGGGTGTGGAAAACGCTTGTGCAGGACACACAGAGGTGTGGCATGGACAGAAGGCAGGGTGGCGATGAGGACACCAGAGGAAGACATCGAGCCTTCATCTTCACGAGCACCAAAGGCAGATTACGACCCCCGAGTAACAGGACGCGCAGACGCAGAAACAACGCAGAGTATATCGGAAAACCACAAACACAGGAAATAAAAACTGCATAAAGTTGCGAGAACTCGCCTAAGGCTGTTTTACTCAGCTGTCGCTCGCTAATGAATTTCCTATGATTGATCTAAATTGGCTCCTCCGATTGGTCACAGGTATTTATAACAGCGGACGGACAGACGGACACGCCGGGAGGTGACAGCCAGCGGCAGCTGTCCCGGCATGGCAGAAAAGGTGAGCGCGATGGAGCCGGGTCCTGCCAGGGCTCCCGAACCCTCCCACCCTTCCCTGTCCCCTCCTCGGTCCTGCTCCAGCCCCGGGAATGGGGGTCCCGCTCCCCGAAATATCCCGGCACAAGTTTGGGAGCACCCCGGGGACCGAGGTGCTGGAGCTGGATGGTGCCAGGGGCTGGGGGCGTCCCGGGATCCAGGATCCCCCCTGCTGTGGATATTCCAAACCCTGGGGGTGCAGGGTCCCCTCTGCCATGGATATTCCAAACCTTGGGTGCAGGATCCTGGGGTGCGGGATCCCCTCTCCCATGGATATTCCATGTTCTGGGGGTGCAGGATCCCCAGGGTCTCCTCTCCCACTGATATTCCGTGTTCTGGGGGTGCAGGATCCTGGGGATCCCCTCTCCCGTGGACATTCCCTGCTCTGGGGGTGCAGGACCCCCTCGATCCCCTCTCCCATGGATATTCCATGTTCTGGAGGTGCAGAATTCCCTCTCTATGGATATTCCATCCTCTGGGGGTGCAGGATCCCCTCTGCCATGGATATTCCAAACCTTGGGGTTCAGGATCCCCAGAGTCTCCTCTCCCACTGATATTCCATGCTCTGGGGGTGCAGAATTCCCTCTCCCATGGTTATTCCAAATCTTGGGGGTGCAGGATCCTGGGGATCCCCTCTTCCATGGATATTCCATACTCTGGGGGTGCAGAATTCCCTCTCCCATGGATATTCCAAACCTTGGGGTTCCGGATCTCCGGAGTCTCCTCTCCCACTGATATTCCATCCTCTGGGGGTGCAGGATTCCCTCTGCCATGGATATTCCCTGCCCTGGGGGTGCAGGATCCTGGGGATCCCCTCTCCCATGGATATTCCCTGCCCTGGGGGTGCAGGGTCCCCCTTTCCCAGCACTCCGGGGTGCAGTTTGCTGCTCTTTGGTCTCACCCCGCCGGTAATTCCCAGACTCCCGGAGGAATTTGGCCGCTCGCGGGTATCCGGGGTGTGCGCGCTCCCGCGGCGCTCGGGGGCGGAATCGGGGCCGGGAGAGGGAAGGGAAGAGGAAGGGAAACTCCGAGGGGAGGGACGGGAGAGCTCCGGGCGAGCCGCGGGTGAGAAACTCGGGAGAGATCCGCTCCCGCCGGGAATGGCTGGGGGTGGGCTGCGGGGCCGCGGGGCTGGGGGGCAGGTATGGGGTTGGGGTGCAGGATTGGGTTTGGGGTGAAGTTATGGGTTTGGGGTGCAGTTATGGGTTTGGGGTGCAGGAAGGCAGCATTGGGATTCAGCATTGGGGTGCAGGAAGGCAGGATTGAGGTGCAGTTATGGGTTTGGGGTGCAGGATTGGGGTGAAGTTATGGGTTTGGGGTGAAGTTATGGCTTTGGGGTGCAGGATTGGGACTGGGATTCAGCATTGGGATTCAGCATTGGGGTGCAGGAAGGCAGGATTGAGGTGCTGTTATGGGTTTGGGGTGCAGTTATGGGTTTGGGGTGCAGTTATGGGTTTGGGGTGCAGGATTGGGGTGAAGTTATGGGTTTGGGGTGAAGTTATGGCTTTGGGGTGCAGGAAGGCAGGATTGAGGTGCTGTTATGGGTTTGGGGTGCAGGATTGGGGTGCAGGAAGGCAGGATTGGGGTGCAGAACTGGGATTCAGCATTGGGATTCAGGATTGGGGTGCAGGGGTGCAGGATTGAGGTGCAGTTACGGGTTTGGGGTGCAGGATTGGGATTCAGCATTGGGATTCAGGATTGGAGTGCAGGATTGGGGTGCAGGAAGGCAGGATTGAGGTGCAATTATGGGTTTGGGGTGCAGGATTGGGACTGGGATTCAGGATTGGGATTCAGGTTTGGGATTCAGGACTCAGCTTCAGGTTTGCGTGCAGGATTTGATGCAGGTTTGGGGTGCAGGACTGGGATTCAGGTTTAGGGTGCAGGTTTGGGGTGCAGGATTGGGATTCAGCATTGGGGTGCAGGATTGGATGCAGGTTTGGGGTGCAGGACTGGGATTCAGCATTGGGGTGCAGGATTTGATGCAGGTTTGGGGTGCAGGACTGGGATTCAGGATTGGGGTGTCCCCAGCACCGCCGTGTCCTCGCTGGTGGCCAGGCCAGTGACCCTGGAGGTGTCCCTGTGACCCTGGGGGTGTCCCTGTGGTTCTGGAGGTGTCCCAGTTGTTATGAATGACGTTCTATTTGTCCAATTTATCAAACAGCAAGATTAAATTTAGATACACAGGTTTGAGTACGCACAAAATTGGGCAGGGAGTAATTTGGTATCATTGAGGTTCAGATAAAATATAAAATATAAAATATAAAAGCAAAACCCACTGGGGGTACAGGGAGGGGCTCACCCTTCCTCATGTACCAAAAATCAAGCAAAAAATCCCATTTATATACTCTATGCTAATGTATATATTTGATATATATAATAATGAATAGAATAGAATAGAATAGAATAGAATAGAATAGAATAGAATAGAATAGAATAGAATAGAATAGAATAGAATAGAAATAATAATATATACTTTTATTAACATATATAATACAGAATTTTCTGGAAATCCCCTAGTTTCTATTCCTAAAATCTGCATCACTGTGTTGTGCTGCTCGTGCTTTACCAGCAGTTAGGGGGCTCTCATCCTTTCAGGGTTTTATTTCTGAGGAAGGCTCTTTGACTTCCTCGTGCTCCCTGTGTGTCCTGCTGGGGGTTCTGTACCCAAGCCTGTGTTCCCACAGTAAAACCTTTGGAATGATCCCAATTTGCCCCATCCCAAGGTCAAAACTTTTTATTTCTAGATGCTGCTTATCAAACCTACACCCTCCTACTCCCACCGAACATCTGGAGGATTCCATCAGCTTTGTCTCACCATTTCCTTTTCCCTTTTTGCTTTTTAACAATTATTCTCTATTAATCTGAGCACAGTTTTGCTATCACAGTTCAGATTTACAGTAATTTCACCATTATAAGATGCACCATTTTGATTGAAATTTTGGTCCGAACCTGAAGTGAGGTTTATAATCAGGTGTGGTTTATATATGGACAGAGAATGAAAAGTTGCTGTTTTAGTTTGGAGGACAGGTGTCTGCTGAGAAAGGCAGGAGCTTCTCTTTGAAATGGAGAATGTAAACCCCCTCCCTCCAAATTACTATAATTTTGAAATCAAGGGGCTCTCAGGCAAAGACATGGGAATTAGGAATAACAGTTCTTTACTAGGGAAATTAAAATAGAAATACAGCACTACAAAGAAACAAACCCCAAACCCTGACACAGTCAGAGTACAGCCTGACACCCGTCAGGCAGGGTGTTGGCAGCAGTGCCATCCCATGGTGGCTGCATCCTCCTGCAGTGACAGATGTGGCTCAGCTGGAGCAGTGCTCCTGTACAAGGTGCAGTTTCCCTCTAAAGCTCCAGTGGGGATGTGGAGAAATCCGGTTTTCCTCTGGAGTCCAGTGGAGAAAGGGGCTCCCTTAGTGTCCCAAAACCTCTGTTTTTATCTTGGTAAGAAATGTTGGGCTCTTCCCCCTGGCTGGAGCAACTCCCAATGGGATGCAGTAATTTTATCAGTGCCACAGTGGGACTCAATGGCCATGAGCAGAAAATGACTGGCTGGAGGAAGGATGGGTTGTGAAAAGATAAAGAACACTGCCCCAGCTGGTTTATAAACCATGGCCATGAACAGGAGATATCCCATGAGATAAAGAACACTGCCCCAGCTGGTTTCCATGGATGCCCATTAGCAGAATATCTCCCACAGAGATCAGGATCACTGCCCCACCCTCAGCAGATGCTGATAGAACAGACACCTTTGATCACATCCTGTGTTGCAGCGTGCGGCAGCAGCGCTGGTGGCACCTGGCTGGCAGTGTCCCCAAGCTGGCAGTGACATCCTGTGGCAGAGCTGAGCCAGCCCCTCTGTCCTTGCAGCTGATCCCGCAGCTCCAGGAGCCCCCCCCGGGCAGGATGTTCCCCCCCCGGGGCCACAGGAGGGGCCACCCCAGGCAGGTACGTGGGGCTGGGGCTGTCCTGGCTGCTGGGGCTCCATCCCTGGGGTGCTGGGGCTGCCCTGGGTGCTGGGGCTCCATCCCTGGGGTATTTGGGCTCCCCTCTGTGCTCTCTGCTCCTCTGGGTACTCCCTGCTCCATCCCTGGGTGCTCCCTGCTCCCCTGAGTGCTCTCTGCTCCATCCCTAGGGGTACTGGGGCTGCCCTGGGTGCTCTCTGCTCCATCCCCTGGGTGCTCTCTGCTCCTTTCCTGGGTGCTCTCTGCTCCCCTGGGTGTTCTCTGTTCCATCCCTGGGGTGCTGAGCAGCCAGGAGGACCCCACTGCAGTTTTTGGGGCAGTTTGGGATCACCTGGGCAGCTCCTGCCTCCCCATCCCTGCTGCACCCAGGGGGTCTCACCCAGGGGTCTCACTCTGATCTCTCCACAGCCCGGCCCGTGGTGGGATGGGCCAAGGCCATGTCCCCCTCCTGGCCCTGAGGACACCTGGGGGGAGCCACCCTGGGGTCCCCCACCCTGGGGGGAGCCTCCCTGGCATGAACCACCCCGGCATGAGCCACCCCGGCATGAACCACCCCGGCATGAACCACCCCGGCATGAACCACCCTGGCATGAACCACCCTGGCATGAACCACCCCAGGAGCAGCAGCACAGGAGATGGCAGCACAGGCAGCACCAGGTGAGGGCCAGGGCTGGGGGGGATGTCCCAGGATGTGTCACAGGGCTGGGGGAGATGTCCCAGGATGTGCCAGGGCTGGGGGAGATGTCCCAGGATGTGTCCCAGGGCTGGGGGAGATGTCCCAGGATGTGCCAGGGATGGGGGAGATGTCCCAGGATGTGTCACAGAGATGGGGGAGATGTCCCAGGATGTGTCACAGGTTTGGGGGGGATGTCCCAGGATGTGTCAGGGCTGGGGGAGATGTCCCAGGATGTGCCAGGCAGGGTGGGAGATGTCCCAGGATGTGTCCCAGGGCTGGGGGAGATGTCCCAGGATGTGCCAGGGATGGGGGAGATGTCCCAGGATGTGCCAGGGATGGGGGAGATGTCCCAGGATGTCTCACAGGGCTGGGGGAGATGTCCCAGGATGTGCCAGAGATGGGGGAGATGTCCCAGGATGTGTCCCAGGGCTGGGGGAGATGTCCCAGGATGTGCCAGGCAGGGTGGGAGATGTCCCAGGATGTGTCAGAGATGGGGAGGATGTCCCAGGATGTGTCAGGCAGGGTGGGAGCCTCAGAATTTGTCAGGGAGACTCTCCCAGGGAACCCCCAGGCACAGAAAGGAAACCCTGGCTCCCTAAATTCCAAAAGTTATGGAGCTGATTTGTGTCTAAAGGATTCCAGGACTAAGAATAGCAAAACAAATATATTTACATAGGTGAAATAAATGATTTATTTCGATGGATGGTGATGATTGGACTGAAGGATCTCAAGCAGGTGTCTGCAGTGCAGTGTGGATGGTTAGAACCAGGGCACTGCTTATTAAATCAATAATTTCTAAGTTAATTGGTGTTACTCACCCAGACCCACACAAATCTCTTTGGCTCAGCCTCCAGGAGTGACCCTGAGGGGCTCCAGAAAGGAATCCACACTCACTCCTGCGAGGGCTGTGCTGGAAATTCTGCTGCTCAGAGCTGGGGTTGAGCTTTTACAGCATGGAGTGACGGATGGAGGGGGTTTTGTGGAGCATTTGTCCTTTAAAAAGCGATTGCTGCCCTCTGGTTCCTCCCAGGAAACATCTGCCCCAGTTTCCTGCCCGTGCCATTGCTCTCAGGGTTTCACATCCTCGCCGGGTTTCGTTTGGGGATGTTGGGGTCACGCTGCTCTCAGTGCTCTCCACCAGCCTGACCCCCCCTCCCCTGCTGCTGATTTTCACAGGGAGGTGAAATCAGAGCTGTTTCACCCTAATTTCACCCTGCTGCAAGGAGGGAGCCACCGACAAATCCAGGGCAGGGGAAGGAGCTGAGGGTCGCAGTGGGGAGAGGGAACAACCAAAAAAGCAGAAAATCCCAGTGGGATGTGTCCTCACCAGTGACCACTGCCACTGCAGCCCAGTCCTGGGGACCCCAGAGCCCTCCCTGACCCTGCTGATGTCCCCTGGCAGGAGGAGGGGACATGGGGACCCCAGAGCCCTCCCTGACCCTGCTGATGTCCCCTGGCAGGAGGAGGAGGGGACATGGGGACCCCAGACCCTTCCCTGACCCTGCTGATGTCCCCTGGCAGGAGGAGAATGGGAGATGGGGACCCCAGGACTGTCCCCCACAGCCCCCCTGCGATTTCCCAGGACCTGAGAACGGCTTTGGAGACGGCTGGCACCCGGTGAGGGGTGATGAGCAGAGGGGTGGCAGCTTTGTGAGTGTCCCCTGGTGTCCCCATCCCCATTGCAGCCCAGTCCCGGAGCACCCAGAGCCCTCCCTGACCCTGCTGATGTTCCCTGGCAGGAGGAGAATGGGAGATGGGGACCTCAGGACTGTCCCCCACAGCCACCCTGGGGTTTCACAGAAGATTTCCAAGGAGCTGAGAACGGCTTTGGGGACGGCTGGCACCCGGTGAGGGGGGAGTGGCAGCCCCAGGAGCCAGTGGCTAAAATGGGGCAGGGGCCACTCAAGGTGACAAGGACAGTGTGTGGGGACAATGACAGCATCCCCTGTGCCATCCCCTGTCTAAAGCCACCCCAATCACTCCCTGCAGGAGCTGCTGCCTGGTTCCTGGGCTGAATTCCCCGAGGAGGAGCAGCCCCCACCCTGGCCCCCCTCCGGCCCTCCACGGTGTGTGCCATGCTGGGGTGGGCTCGGGGGGTGACAATGGGGGACACCAGCAGTGTCCCTGCCTAGGCTGGCATTGCAGAGCCCCCCTCCCTGTGCTCCTGCAGGAATCCCGGAGCTTTCCGGGGTCACCCCCCGCCCTGGAGACGCTGTCCCCGCAGGAGCCACCTCCGGGAGCTGACCCCGGTCCCCCCGGCGTGGTGTCCCCGACCCCCCCGAGGTCTGTGCTGACCCCGTGCTGCCTCCTGGCTGTCCTGCAGCCTCTCCCAGCGCAGGCTGAGCACTTCCTCCCGCTGTTTTCCCCACCCTGCAGCTCACAAATCACACTCCAAGAGGAGCCAGCCGGTGGCCAGGAAGGAGCTGCAGCCCCCGGAGCCCCCCCAGCCCCCGGAGCCCCCCCAGCCCCCGGAGCTCCCCCGGCCCCCGGAGCCCCCCCAGCCCCCGGAGCCCCTCCAAGGTGCAGCAGAGAGGCCGGAGCAGCCGCAGGTTGTTGGGTTTGACCTGTCCCCTCGCCAGCCCAGCCCGAGTGTGCTCACCCTGAGCCTCGCACGCTGTGCTGGTTCCCTGCAGGATGTGCCAGTGGGGAGTGGGGATGTCCCGGAGCCCCCCGGTTTGGAGAGCCCAGCTGCCCGTCCTGGTGCTGTGGAGGTGCTGGTAGGAGATTCCTCTGCTCCTGGGGTGCTCCCAGGGCTGCTCCCACCTCTGGAGCTGCTGGAACATCTCTCTCCTCTCTCACCCAGCTCTTCTCCTCTCTGCCTCGCTGTCTCTTTGCCAGGGATGGAATTTTTCCAGGCTCTTCTCCGTGATTTCCTGTGGGTTTTAGTGCATCCCATGCCGGGATCCTCACGGCATTGCTGTCCCCAGGTGGAGCTGGAAGCTGGGCAGACCCCTGTGTGCAGCCAGGAGCGGGATCCCTGTGCTTTGGGAACAGATCCAGCCCCTCTGGAGGAGACCTCCAGGCATCCTGAGATCCAGGATGAGGTATGGCACTGCTGGGAGGTGTCAGCTCCAGGCTCCCCAAATCCTCCCCACACAGCTTCCCCTGGGGGTGTTTTCTGTTCCCACCCTAAAGCAGAGCCTGGAGGGAGGCACAGCCCCCTCCCCAAACCCTTTGTCCCCTCGCTGTGACTCTGCAATGCCCCTGGGGTGTTTGCACAGGCAGAGCCGTGCAGTCCAGCTGTCCCCAAGGCTGGCAGCGGGCAGGGGTCACATCCCCAGAGCCCAGCAGCCCCTCCAGACCCTGCCAGGAGGGAACGGCTGGAATCCAGCTCCTCTGGAGAGGCGGGGGCTGAGCTCAGCCCGCATTCCTGGGAGCAGCCACCACGTGGAGCTGGAGAAGCCGAGGCAGAAGCTGCCCAGGACGGGGTGAGTTTGGGATGTGGGGCAGCTCTGTGGCGTGTCCCCACCCCATGGGGCTGGCATTGCTGTCCCCTGTCCCAGCACAGCCACCTTCTCCTCCCTGGAGTGTCCCCACCCCATGGGGCTGTGCTGGCATTGCTGTCCCTCTGTCCCAGCACAGCGTGTCCCCTCCCCATGGGGCTGTGCTGGCATTGCTGTCCCCTGTCCCAGCACAGCCACCTCCTCCTCCCTGGTGTTTCCCCTCCCCATGGGGCTGTGCTGACATTGCTGTCCCCTTGTCCCAGCACAGCGTGTCCCCTCCCCATGGGGCTGTGCTGGCATTGCTGTCCCCCTGTCCCAGCACAGCGTGTCCCCACCCCATGGGGCTGGCATTGCTGTCCCCTGTCCCAGCACAGCGTGTCCCCTCCCCATGGGGCTGTGCTGGCATTGCTGTCCCCTGTCCCAGCACAGCGTGTCCCCACCCCATGGGGCTGTGCTGGCATTGCTGTCCCCTGTCCCAGCACAGCCACCTCCTCCCTGGTGTGTCCCCACCCCATGGGGGCTGTGTTGGCATTGCTGTCCCCTGTCCCAGCACTGCCACCTCCTCCTCCCTGGTGTGTCACCTCCCCATGCGGCTGTGCTGGCATTGCTGTCCCCTGTCCCAGCACAGCCACCTCCTCCTCCCCCAGCCCCTCTCTGTCCCTCGGTCTCTGCAGAGCCTTCAGCCACTGGAAAACCCTCAGGTGCCTCCAGGATGTGCAGAGCTCGAGGCCCAGCCCAGCCAGGCTGCTCCTGGTGCCTGCAGCACCCCAGGGACCCGCCCGGGGCCCCAGCCTGGGGCTGCTGAGACAAACCCGGTACGGGGTCCTGGCACCCCCAGGTCCCTGGGGTGTCCCGGGCTTGGGGACACTGCCACACCCAGAGGGGATCCCTGTGCCTGCAGGGTGCCAGGCTGGGGTTAAAGGGCAGCTTTGTCTGGAGGCAGAGCCCGTGTCGGCCCCGCTGCTGGCGGTGCTGATAAACGGGACACGGCTGGGACAGAAGCCAGGGAAGGAACAGGAGCTCGGGAGTGCTGGAGCGTGAACAGCCCTGGGGCTGGAGCTCTGAGCAAGCTGAGGAGAACCTTCCAGAGCAGCTTAATTACTGCCTAATGAGGGAGAGAAATTGGGGCAGAGGGGGAGTGGGGGCAGCTCTGGCACCCAAGGGAAGGGTGACAAACCAGCAGCTCTTCCACAGGGTGACCAGCACTGGACTGGTGACCAGTCCTGGACTAATGACCAGCACTGGACTAATCCAGCACTGGCAGCCCCAGTTTGGCCCAGTCCCTTTCCCCTGTGACCCTTCCTTGCCTTTGGCACCTCCCAGGCTGTGTCTGGCCAGCACCAGCTCTGCTCCCTGCTCCCCACTCCGTTCCCGGCCGGCGTCGATCTGCGCTCGGCTGCTGTCCTGGCCAAGAAGGCAGAGATCGAGCTGGTGAGTCCCCAGGATCAACACTGATGGGGGATCTCACCTGAGGAGCTCTGGGAGCGATGCTGGGTGGTGGGAGATGTGAATTTGGCGTTCTGGGGGGTGCTGTGGGCATTAAGGGGCTTGCAGGGGCTCAGATGATGTTGGGGGTTTGTGCACTAAAATCCGGGGTGGTTTGGTGCTGGTTTTGGGGTGCTGACCCCTTGACCCTTCCCTACAGTCGTACCAGCAGTTCAGCCTGACCATTGCCGTGGTGGCCACGATGCTGCTGCAGAAGGAGCCCTCGATGGAGGCGGCGCTGGGGCTGGCGCTCAGGGCCAACCTCCGGCAGCGCCGCCTGCACCACCTGCAGCAGCTGCGGGATTACATCGACACCATCGACGCGGCCACCGCCAGCCTCTGATGGCAGCCACCCCCTCCTGCCAGCTGGATGGGGGTCGTGGGGGCTGGGACAGCGCTGTGACAGCGCTCTGGGGTGCTCAGGAGGGTGCTGAGCCTGCGGGGTGAGGTGGGAGGTGTTGGCAGCTCTGTTGGAGAAGGAGGGTGAGCGGGGTATGTTCGGTTTTAGCCCTGCCCAAACCCCTGAGGGCAGCAAAAGTTTTACTGGTTCTACTGGAGGGTGATGGGAGGGAGGGCAGCAGTCCCTCTCCTCCGTTCCTGATTAACCCAGTGGGAGTTTTTAGGTTTAAATCTACAAATAAACCACGTTCCCTTTGCAGCCCTTGCTCTGCCGTTGTTGTGTTCCTGCTCTGCTGGGGCTGACGGGGAGGGGTTCACCGTGGGACCCCTCAGAGGGCAGAGGTCACCCCGGGCATGTCCCTGTCCTGGTGACACTGTCAGTGTCACAATGGGCTGGGCAGGAACGGGGCAGACCCTGCCTTCAGATTTCAGCCAAACTTTATTGGAGCTTCGTCATCGGCAGAGCTGCGCCCCTGTCCCCTCCCCGTGGTGACAGCAGGACAGGGTGGCACCAGGGATGGAGAGCAGGTGTCAGTGGGGCACAGAGGAGCCCAGGGGGGTGATGCAGGCAGCTGCCCTTGTCTGGAGCTCTGGCTGCTCTCCCTGCCGTGTTGGAGGTGCTGGAGGCCCGGCCCGGGCTGCTGGCCCCGCTCCCTTCCTGCTTTACCTGTTCCTAATTGCAGGAGAGGCTGGCAGGAATTGCAGCCTCTGCTCTGCCAGCAGCTCCCTGGGGGGAAGGATCCCAGCAGCTTCTCCCACCCGCCTTGGGCCGCGTCCAGGACGCACTTGGAACGTGTTGAGGCCCTGGCAGGACCTGGCAGGACCTGGCAGTGCCACTCAGGCCCCGCTGTTAGGACACACTGCAGTGCTTGGCCGTCCTGCCCCTGCCCCTCCCTTGGGGCTCCCTGCCCAGGGAATTCATCCCAGGCTTGGGGATGGGCTTCCCAAAAAAGAAACCCTCCTGCTCCGAGTCCGAGTCCGAAGATGAGGAGCAGGTGGGACACCAGGAGTCGTCCTCCTCCGTGCCATCCTCTGCCGTGTGTCGGGGAGGGGAGGTGCCCGCTGGGAACTGTGGGTTTGCATTGCCAGCGGCTCTTCGGGGGTCAGGGCTCCCCAAAAGCGGGGGGCCCGAGGCTCCAGGCTGGTTGGGCTGCTCTGGGCTGGGCTGGGGGGATGAGGGGTGGCCGGCTGGGGGTCCCAGTGTCCCCTTGGCAGCGTCGCTGCTCCGCTCCCGTGTGGCTGCTCCGGCATCCTCGGGGCTCCTGAACGCGGGGTGCACCGAGGGCTGCTCCAAAAACGCCTCTGCAAGAGGAATTGGGTGTGAGGGAGGAAGGAGAAGCTGAGTGTCCTCTCACAGCAAAGGCTGGGACAGACAAAGCCACCCCAGGTGCCACCACGGGAGATGAGCTGGGGGTTTATCCCCTCTTCCCACCCCAGGTGCCACCACGGGAGATGAGCTGGGGGTTTATCCCCTCTTCCCACCCCAGGTGCCACCACGGGAGATGAGCTGGGGGTTTATCCCCTCTTCCCACCATGTCACATCCCCATAAAGTCCCCAGGGGCTGGATTTGCTCCCAGTCCCCTCCCACCCCACAGCAGCAGGATCCTACCAGCCCCTTCCCCGCGCTGCCTGCAGCCCCCCGTGCAGTCGGGGGATGGAGCGGAGGCGAAAGCCGAGTCGGAGGATTCGGAGGAGGTGGAAGCGGCGTCCTGGCCGCAGGTGTCGGAGCAGAAGAGGCGGCCCCGGCGGCAGGTGAGCGGCTGTCCCCGCAGCGCCTTGCGGCACCGGCTGCAGCACAGGCAGGAGGCTCGGGCGTGCCAGTGCAGCCCCTGGTGTGTCACCTCCTCGCTGTCAGCACCTGCGGGGCACCCACGGCTCAGGGAAAGGCTCTTCCTTCCCGTGGGCCAAAATCCATCCTCCCGGAGGCTGTGCCAGCCCGGGGAGAGGGGGTCGGGGCTGTACCGATGGGGTCCCCGCAAGCCTGGCACGGCTCGGCGAAGAGGCTCTCGAAGCAGCCCCGGCAGCACGGCCGGCCGCTCCTCATCACGTAGCGCTGCCCGCGCAGGGGCTCCTCGCACTCCAGGCAGCAGAAATGCTCCAGGTGCCAGCGCCGGCCCTCGGCCTCGATGCACTCCTCCATGAAGATCAGCTGGATGGGGAAACAGCGTGACATTGTCTCAGCATCCTTCTGGAGAGGGGAAACCACCCCCTCATTCTCTCAGCAGCCCTCTGGAGTGGGGAAACAATCCCCCATGCTCTCAGCATCCCTCTGGAGAGGGGAAACCACCCCCCATGTTCTCAGCATCCCTCTGGAGTGAGGAAACCACCCCCCCCCATCCTCTCAACATCCCTCTGGAGAGGGGAAACAGCCCCCCATAGTCTCAGCACCCACTGGAATGAGGAAACAGCCACCCATCCTCTCAGCACCACTTTGGGGTGGGGAAACCACCCCCCATCCTCTCAGCATCCCTCTGGAGTGGAAAAACCACCCCCCATGCTCTCAGCATCCCTCTGGAGTGGGGAAACACCTCCCATCCTCTCAGCACCCACTGGAAAACCCGCGGTGCTTTGCTGTGCTCAGGAGTGCAGCCCCCAGCCTGTCGAGCTCTCTGCAAGGCTCAGGAAGGAACATTCCTCCAGCCCATCAGAGGTTTGGATGCATTTGGAGCCCCCAGCTCTGCAAGGCTCAGGAAGGAACATTCCTGCAGCCCATCAGAGGTTTGGATGCATTTGGAGCCCCCAGCTCTGCAAGGCTCAGGAAGGAACATTCCTGCAGCCCTTCAGTGGTTTGGATGGATTTGGAGCCCTGAGCCTCTGAGACTCTCTGCAAGGCTCAGGAAGGAACATTCCTGCAGCCCATCAGTGGATTTGGATGGATTTGGAGGCCCCAGCCTGTGGGACTCTCTGCAAGGCTCAGGAAGGAACATCCTGCATCCCCTCTGAGGTTTGGATGGATCTGAGGTCCAAGCCTCCCCCTGCCCGGCTCCCACCTGGTCGCAGGAGGCGCAGCGGGGTCGGAAGAGCTCGGCGTGGTGCCGCCCGCAGTAGATCCTCCCATCCTGCTGGAAGTAGATGAGATCCACCAGCTGCTGCTGGCAGAAGTGGCAGGAGAAGCAGGACGGGTGCCAGAACTGATCCCCCAGGCGAGACGCCGAAATCCCCGGGTCCCCTTTGTTCAGCCTCCGGCCGCACTGCGAGACACAGCGACACCAGGTTTGGGGCCAGGTTGGTTTTTGGGGAGGGGTCCCTGGTGGGGAATGGGTGCTGGAGGGGACACCTCACCTTCCTGCAGGGACAGCCATGGCAGGGACCTGGCACAGGACACGCCAGGCCCTGTCCCAGAGCCTCCTGCCTGCGGCGGGCGCTGAAGGCTCGGAGCTGGCGCCGCTCCTCCTCGGCCAGGTCCGGGCAGTACCGCTCCTGTGGGACACAGGGGAGGGCAGGATTGTAGTTTTTTATATTTCTTATATTTTTATAACCCTGCAATTCTTTAGGGTGTAACTCTATACATGGGGGACAGGATGCCTCGAGGTTTTAGCTTTTTATATTCCTCATACATTTATAACCCTGCAATTCTTCAGGGTATAACTCTGAACTCTATACACGGGGACAGGATGCTTTGGGATTTTAGTTTTTTATATTTTTCATACATTTATAACCCTGCAATTCTTCAGGGTATAACTCTATACACGGGGGACAGGATGTCTTGGGATTTCAGCTTTTTATATTTTTCATACATTTATAACCCTGCAATTCTTTAGGGTACAACTCTGAACTCTATACATGGGGGACAGGATGCTTTGGGATTTTAGTTTTTTATATTCCTTATACTTTTATAACCCTGCAATTCTTTAGGGTATAACTCTATACACGGGGAACAGGAGGCCTTGGGATCTTAGCTTTTTATATTTTTCATGCATTTGTAACCTGCAATTCTTTAAGGTGTAACTCTAAACTCTATACACTGGCTGCTAGCTGCTACTTTCCCATTTTTACAAAACAATTCCTCTCCAGGCCTGGGAATCAAGGACACCTCACTGACCCAGGTCCAGAGAAATGTAAACAAAAGCGAGTTGGGGGCAGCAAACTTGAGGTAAATGACTTCATTACCTGAAGCTGTAATTGAAAAATTAACCCCCAATATGCAAATGGACCAAATTTATAAAGCCCATGACTCATTGTCCATTTTGGGTGTAGCTTTGGGGGCTCTGTCTACCTAAAATGTACCTGGAGACCCTTTAATAAATATAAATATGCTTTTTATTCCCTTAATTTTGTCTGGTTTTAGGCAGCCCATAAGGGTGAGCCCGGGGAGGGGAGCAGCACCCAAAAAGAGGATTCTCACATCGCAGTCCTGAGGAGGCAGCTGCTGCAGGAGGGCTCTGGCTCGGCTCCTGTCAGAGGCAGAGCGGGGCCCGGAGCACGGCAGGACCTGGGGACAAACAGGGAATTTCACACGAGGGTTAAGCTGTGCTTGGCTCAGAGCTGTGTGTTAACCCCGGGAAAGGGGGTGCTGTGCTGTGCTGTGGTGTGGGGAGTGCTGCCCACCTCGGGCTCGGCGGGAGGTTCCAGGTACTCCTCCAGGGCACAGCCGGAGTCGCTGTCGGACGAGGCCGGGGGCAGAGCGGTGCTGGTGCCGCACGGGGAGGGCTCGTCCCGCTGGGGCCATGCAGGGCTGGGCAGGGACATGAGCTGGGGACAGAGAGACAGAGCTGTCAGACACGAGGCAGGGAGCAGGAGCCATCCCAGACACGGGTGCTGTGCCCACCTGGCAGCAGGACAAGCAGGAGGGACCTGGGGATGCTCCAAAGCACCTCGAGAATTTCAGCTGAACCACTGCAGGGGGGCAGGGGGTTTGGGGGGTCCTTTCTCTTTGGGGGTTACAGCAAAACCACACTGAGGGTACAGAAGTGGGATGGGATGGGGTGGGATGGGATGGGATGGGATGGGATGGGATGGGATGGGATGGGATGGAGATGGGGAGGGAAGGGAATGGGATGGGGATGGGATGGGGATGGGATGGGGATGGGATGGGGATGGGGAATGGGGAATGGGGAATGGGGATGGGGATGGGAATGGGGATGGGAATGGGAATGGAGATAGGAATGGGGATGGGAATGGGAACAGGGATGGGATGGGATGGGAATGGGAACAGGGATGGGATGGGATGGGATCCATGGGATGGGATGGGATGGGATGGGAATGGGAATGGGGAATGGGAATGGGGATGGGATCCATGGGATGGGATGGGGATGGGGATGGGGATGGGGAGGGAAGGGAATGGGAATGGGGATGGGAATGGGATCCATGGAATGGGATGGGATCCATGGGATGGGATGGGGTGGGATAGGGATGGGGATGGGATGGGATGAGATGGCATGGGATCCATGGCATGGGATTCATGGGATGGAGATGGGGATGGGGATAAAGGCAGGAAGGGAAGACCCCAAATGCTCAAGCTGGAACAGGTTTTGGAAAACAGCCACACCCACAGCAGGAGCTCTCCCCCAGCTGCCACCAGCCCTTTGCTGGCACGGCTCACCCCAGGTTTAGTGGCCCATCCCTGAGCGGGAACACACCGAGGTTGAACCCAATTCAGTGGAAAACAATTCCTTTCCCTGGGGCTGCCATTGTTGTGCCCAGGGCTGTTCCTGCCCAGCCCACACCGCACTCCTGGCTCGGGGTTACTCAGTGCAAACCCATCCGGTGCCGTCCCCTCCTCCCCACGCTTCCACCGCGCTTCCTTCCTGCCCTGGCTTCCCAAAACAAAGGCGAGATGCTGATGTGCTGGCTCCTGGGGTTCCCTGGATGCCAGCCCAGAGCCTGCTGCCCTCAGCCTGCCTTCCTGCCCTGCCATGGTGAGCAGGGTGGGGAAATCATGGGGCTGTGACCAAAAATCCGCAGGGATTCACTCCTGCAACGCCCACCGTGGATGGATCAACTCCTCTGCAAAATGAAAATGTTCCATGCATCAAATTGTCACAGGGATGAGGGGTGAGAATCCCCACACATGAAATTTTGGTTCTCCTACACCTCTGTCACCACCAGGACCTGTTCCCTGCTCCACACTGGGATTGTGCTGCTGTGTCCCCCCTGTCAGGGACATCCCAGTGTCCCCAACACCTCCAACACCCCCAGCTCAGCCCCTGCTCCCCGTGTGCCCCTTCAGGGTGCTGGGATGTGGCACCAAAGGGGGCAGGAGGGATCAGCAGGGCCAGCTCAGGCTCCCTGCCCTGCTGCCAGGTCAATGATTAACGCTGCAGATCTGCTAATCAGAGATAAAACACTGCTGGCTTTTTCCTGCCGTTTGGGGTCTGGAACCCTGGGGCTGCTTGGAAGGTGTTGTTCAAAGCTGTGCTGTGGGATAGGGATGAAATAATCTGGTTTGGCTGTGTGTTTGCTGTCCAAAAAGAGCCCTGGCCTTGCTGGATTGGCAGGCCAAGAAACATCTTGGCTGTGCAGGAGAAGCAGAGACCCTGGGGATGCTGAGTGGGGACTCTCGTGTCCACCCTTGTGTCCACCCTTGTGTCCACTCTCGTGTCCACCCTTGTGTCCATCTATAAGGATGAAATAATCTGGTTTGGCTGCGTGTTTGCTGCCCAGAAAGAGCCCTGGCCTTGCTGGATTGGCAGGCCAGGGAAAGCCTTGGCCCTGCAGGAGGAGCAGAGACCCTGGGGATGCTGAGTGGGGACCCTCGTGTCCAGCCCAGCTCTGCTGCTGGTTTGGGGAAGGTGTCCCCAACTCTCCCTCCCCTGGAAGGTGGGGGACATTCCCAGGCTGTGATGCCTCATTAATCCTCCAAGCTGCATTTGTGTAATCTCCTGGAGCTCTGCTGTTAATTAGACCCCTGTGATGCTCCGGGGACCCAGCGGTGCCAGCCTGGGGCACAGTGACCCCATCCAAGGGCCACCAGCACGGCGGGGTGGCACTGGGGGACACTTGGGCAGGCTCCTGGCTGCTGTGAACGCACGGGGATGTGCTGTAGAGCCCGGCCCAGCCCAGTTTGATGTGATTACGCTGGCTGGCAGCCGTCTGGGCTGTAAACAAGTCCCTGTAATTAGCCCCAGACGGTGACAGAGGTACGCGCCTCCCATGCTAAAGAGCCAGGCAGCCCCAACAGGTCTGGCTCCTCTGCTCCCCGAGCCTGTCCCCTCTTCCTTCCTGCCCTCCCCGGCTGCCTGCGGGCACTCCCGCTGCTGCCCCTCCCTGCCCAGGGACACAGGGATGCTCCCAGCCTGCCCCAGACCCGGGGGAGGTGGCACCGTGGTGGCACTTTGGGGGAGCTGCTCTCTGTGCCAGCGGGGACGTGTGACAGACCAGTCGGGCAGGCTGGGTGGCACTGGCTGTCATTTGGCTGTAAATCCTCCTGTCCTGCCTGTGGCAGCTCCTCCGGATGCGTTTGCCCAAGCTCCTCTCGCTCTCCTCCAAAGGATCGGAAGCCGTGGCAGCTCGCTGGGTACAGGAGGCTGAAATTCCTGGCAGAACTAATCTGATTTGGCTCCCCGGGAGCAGCCCCCGTCTCCAGCTGGCTGTGTGGGCTCCCAGCCCTCTGCTGCCAAGGTCACACATTAACTTGGAACTCAGCCCAGCACTGCATCCCTGCCTCAACTCGGCTTTTGCAGCGTCCCCAGGAAACACAACATCTCCAAAAAGCCCCTCAAAGCACCCAGCAGCACTGGCAGCTCCGTGCTGGCCTCACCCACGGCATAACCTGTTTTTGTTTGAGCTGCCGTCAACACAGCTGCGCTGGAGGAGCGAGGAATAAAGATGGGGAGCAGTAAAGATGCAGAGCAATAAAGATGCAGAGCAATAAAGATGATGCAGAGCAATAAAGATGCAGCTTTTGGGGTGAGATAAGCTGAGGTCTGGCAAGGAAAGCCGGAGCAGCGAGTCCTGCCCGACCTGGAGCCGGTCTCACCGAGGAGCCCACGGTGCCTTTTGGACCTGGGGTGGCTCCAGGTGGGGCAGCCCTTGGTGGCACCGCTGGGCTCAACAGCCCCCAAAATGATGGGGGAGGGTCTCAGCATCCTGCTCTGCCACACAGCGCTGTGACACCAGAGGGGACAGCGGCCTGTTGGCTCACCCGGGGATGTGCCAGTGCTGCAAAAAGCTTTTCCTGCAGTGTTTTATCTCAATCCCGCAGGGAGCAGTAACCCATTAACCCACCCTGGCTCACCCGGCCGTACATCCGTAGGGACAGACCCAGACTCCCGCCCCTCCTCTCCCCGTGACCACCAGGATGAAGATTCGCGACCCCTCCTCTCCCAGTGACCACCAGGACGAGGATTCACGACCCCTCCTCTCCCTGTGACCCCCGGGATGAAGCCCCCCACCCCTCCCTGTGACCACCAGATTTCATCCCGGCACTTCTGAAGGGTCGCAGCTCCATCCCCGATCCCGAAATCATTCCCGGCCAGTCCCGGCTGGAGCAGGGATGGACGGAGCTGCCCCCCTTCCCTGAGCCCCTCTGCGCACCTGCAGAGCCTGGCACGATGGAGTGGACGTCACCTCCTGCTCCAAGAGGACATTTCCCGAAAACAAAGACCGCGGGGACAACGATATTCTCTCTTCAAACAGCCAAAATCCCCCCGCTCTGCCTCCTTCCCTTCCCCTCCCGGAGCCTCGTTGTCTCCATCTCCCTCTCCCCACCTCCATCTCCACTCGGAGCCGGGACAGCCGAGCCCGTGAGTCCCTTCCAGCCGTCCGTACCTGTCCTTTCCCGGCTCTCCGGGCCCCGCTCTCCGCCGCTCCGGGCTCTGCCGCCCGCTCCAGCCGCGCTCCGGCCGCCGCCGTCCCGCCCTGCTCCGGAGAACGCGAGCGAATGGAGCCCGGGCTGGCAAAACTTTGCAAAGCGAAAGGAAAACATCCAAGCTCAGTCAGGGAAACGCTTTTTTTTTTTTTTTCTTGCTTTCCTCTCTCTCTTTTTTTTTTTTTCCCTGCCTGCCCAGGCACTGGCTCCGCGGCAGCCGGGGTCCTAATTAGAGGCTTTTTAGCCTAAACCTCGGGAGCCAGCCAATGGCTGGAATTCCAGGGCAGGCAGGGAGGGGAAGGGGGGGGGACATTAACCCTACAGGGGAAAGAGCTGCCGATGACATCTGGCTCGCTCCTCACCTCTCATTTTCCGAGCGCCCGCGCCCTTCCCTCCATCTGCGGCTCGGTTCACCCCAGGTTGCCGTTTGATGACTTTTATGATCCCGCGCGGTGATTTATTTCCCTGCCGAGATCAGAAAGAGTTGAAGCTTCATGAAAGAGGGGGAAGTGTCATTACACCCCAATTGAGAGGTGGAGAAACTTTGGCTGGGCTCTCACAAAGGAGTTAGCCAGCGGCAAGTCAGGATGTCCCAGTTTCCACAAGCCCTGAACACCTGACGAGGCTCCTCCGAGCCATTCCAGACCGGCTCTGACTGCAGCAATTCCACCCGGGCAGGAGTCAGGAGAAAATTTATCAGAGCCTGACGCGAGCCACAGCGTCCTGCTTGTGTTTCACCGTGCTGTAAGATTTTCCTGCCCGCTGATGCGACTTTGGGGGTGACAAAGGGACACAGCATCCCCAAACACCCCCCCCCCCACCATGTGCAGGGATCTCTGTGTGGTCCCGGGAGCTGTGGCTCGTTTTGGGAGCCCTGAGGGGTGCAGATGGCTCGTGTGGGGTCTGGGATGAGGGTCGGGAGTGCAGCCAAGGTGCACAGGGGTGGTGATGGGGCAGAGGAGGTGCCAGGATCCGTGACAGGGTGAGGCTGTGCAGGGCGGTGCTGCTGCTTCATGGAAGTGATTGCCCCATCCCTGGAAGTGTCCAAGGCCAGCTTGTGATGCTTTAAGATTTTAGTTTTTATAATTTTCATGATTGTAATGCTGCAGTTCTTTAGGGTATAACTCTGAACTCCACACACAGCGTGAGCTGCTGCTTTCCCATCCTGGGCAGACACAACAATTCCTCCCCAGGCCTGGGAATCAAGGACACCTCACTGCCTCAGGCCCTGAGAAATGTAAACAAAAGTGATTTTGGGGGGGAGCAAACTGAGGGTAAATAACTTCATTACCTGAAGCTATAATTGAACAGTTAACCCCCAATATCCAAATGGACCAAATTTATAAAGGTGTGAAAACCTGTCAGCCATTGTCCATTTTTGGGTGTAGCTTTGGGAGGCTTTGTGTGCCTGAAACCTGGAGGCCCTTCAATAAATACAACTTTTTTTTATTTCCCTTAATTTTGTTTCAATAATATAACTGCTTTTTATTCCCTTAGTTTTGTCTGGTTTTAGGTAGCCCCAAAAGCAACGTGGGGTGGTGGAAACTGTCACTGTCCATGGCAGGAACGGGATTTTTAGAGTCCCTTCCAACCCAAACCATGTGAGGCTCCTCTGCAGGAGAAGCAGGAGGAAGAGGAGGAGGTGTCAGCAGGGTTTGCTGCCCTCCCTCCCTGCACCTTTGATGTCCCCAATGTCCCCGTGCTGTTATTTCACTGTTTGGCTTCGCTGGGAGCTTGGTCCCTGCACCTTTATCTTGCCCCTGTCGCTGCTTTGGACTTTGTCCCCTGCTCCCCCCGTGCTCCTCCATCCCTCCCCAGAGCAGCAGGATTCAAAGTCCTCCTTGGGGACACGGGGGTCACCCAGGGCTGATGTCCGGCCGTGGGTGGGGCTGGAATTGTAAAATCTGGAACTGTGGAATGGAAACTGTAAATTGTAAAACGGATGGAGTGTCCTGGTGGGCTCTGTGTGTGTGTCCCGGGTGTGTCCCCGCGTGTCCCAGCCCGGCTCAGGAGTGCCCCGAGGGGGTCTGGGGGTGCGGGGGGACCCCAGTGCCCCCCCGGCACTGCCTGCACTGGTTTTGTGCTCTGGGACTGGGGGGGCTGGGCCGTGCTGGGGCTGCTTCAGCCCTCCCGAGCCTCCTCCTTCCCCAGAGACCCCAAATCCTCCCCCACTGACCCCCGAGGGCATCCTTCCGTCCCAAACCCTGCAAAATCCCCTTCCACGGACCCTTCCTTGAGCAACCCTCCGGCCCAGACCCCAAATCCCCCTGCACTGACCCCCCAGCCCCTCTCCTGCCTCAGACCCTTCCCCAAATCCCTTCCACTGATCCCCCTTGAACATCCCCCGATCCCAAATCCCCCTTTGCTGCCCCCTCAGCCCCTCTCGTGCCTCAGACCCTCCCCAGATCCCTTCCACTCACCCCCTTTGAGCATCCCCCGAACCCAAACTCCCCAAATTCCCCTTTGCTGACCCCCCAGCCTCTCTCCTTCCCCAAATCCCCTCCATTGACCCCTCCTCGAGCATCCCCCGAACCCAAATCCCCCTCTGCTGACCCTCCAGCCCCTCTCCTTCCCCAAATCCTCTCCCCAAATCCCCTCCATTGACCCCTCCTCGAGCATCCCCCGAACACAAATCCCCTTCCACTGACCCCTCCATCCCCTCTCCTTCCTCAAACCCCTCCCCAAATCCCCTCCACTCATCCCCCTCGAGCATCCACCAACCCCAAATCCCCCTTTGCTGACCCTCCAGCCCCTCTCCTTCCCCAAACCCCTCCCCAAATCCCCTCCATTGACCCCTCCTCGAGCATCCCCCGAACACAAATCTCCTTCCACTGACCCCTCCAGCCCCTCTCCTTCCTCAAACCCCTCCCCAAATCCCCTCCACTGATCCCTCTCGAGTATCCCCCGACCCCAAACTCCCCAAATCCCCCTGCACTGACCCCCCAGCGTCCTCCCCTCCCTGAGACCCCCGAACTCCTCTCGCTGAACCCCAAACCCTCCCGTCCCCATCAGACCACGCCCACCCAAAGCCACGCCCACCCAAAGCCACGCCCACCCAAAGCCACGCCCACAAAAAAGTCCCGCCCCTTGGCCCCGCCCCCCGGGCTCGGCCGCGCCGCTGGCGCCCCCTGGCGGCCGCGCGTGGCTGTCGCTGTGGCTGCTCCCGCGGGCCCGGCCCGGCCCCGATCGCTCCGGGACCCCCGGACCCGCCGGGCCGGGCAGGGCCAGGGCCGGGCCGGGGGCCCCGACACGCTCCGGGCTCCGGGAAGGGCCGGGCCGGGGGGGCCAGGGCCGCAGCTCCCGGACGGCGGAGCCGGGAGCGCCTCAGGTACCGAGCGCGGCTGGAGCGGGGCCGCGGCGCCGCCCCCGTCCCGATCCCCCCGGGCCCTCCCCGGGCTGCCCCGGCCGCTGCTCGCAGCCCGTTCTCCGCTACCCCCGGGGCTCGTCCCTTCCTCAGGCTCCTCTTCCCACGGGCTCTGCAGGCCCGGCTTCATCCCTGCATCCCCTTCCTCATCCCTGCATCCCTGCATCCCCTTCCCCATCCCTGTATCCCTGCATCCCCTTCCTCATCTCTTCATCCCCTTCCTCATCCCTGCATCCCCTTCCCCATCCCTGCATCCCCTTCCTCATCCCTGTATCCCTGCATCCCCTTCCTCATCTCTTCATCCCCTTCCTCATCCCTGCATCCCCTTCCCCATCCCTGCATCCCCTTCCTCATCCCTGTATCCCTGCATCCCCTTCCTCATCCCTGCATCCCTGCATCCCCTTCCTCATCCCTGCATCCCTGCATCCCCTTCCTCATCCCTGCATCCCTGTATCCCCTTCCTCATCCCTTCATCCCTGCATCCCCTTCCCCATCCCTGCATCCCCTTCCTCATCCCTGCATCCCCTTCCCCATCCCTGCATCCCCTTCCTCATCCCTGCATCCCTGCATCCCCTTCCTCATCCCTGCATCCCCTTCCCCATCCCTCCATCCCTGCATCCCTGCATTCCCTTCCCCATCCCTGCATCCCCTTCCTCATCCCTACATCCCCTTCCTCATCCCCTTCCTCATCCCCTTCCTCATCCATGCATCCCCTTCCCCATCCCTGCATCCCCTTCCTCATCCCCTTCCTCATCCCCTTCCTCATCCCCTTCCTCATCCCTCCATCCCTTCCTCATCCCTTTCCCCATCCCTGCATCCCTTTCCCAATCCCTGCATCCCCTTCCCCATCCCTCCATCCCTTTCCTCCTCTCTCCATTCCCTTTTCCCTCCCTGCACCCCCCTCCTCAGCCCCCCATCCCTTTCCTCTTCCCTCCATCCCTTTCTCCTTGCCCCTCCAGAGCTGCTCCCTCCTTTTCCTGGGAGGATGGCTTGGGTCTGTCCCTGCGTGTCCTGGAGGGGTTCATGTGGCACCTGGTGCTTTTCCACACGAGGAGAAGGGGGTGTCAGGGTGCCCTGATCCTTTGGGATAAGTGGATCTGCTTCTCCAGCTCTGGGGTTGAGAGAAGGGCTGGCAGGGGGGTGAAGGCACCAGGGATTTCTGCAGGGAATTCGGGAGAGCCTGGTCCAAGCAGGATTTAGGCTGGAATTTGGGAAAGCCTGGTCCAAGCAGGATTTAGGTTGGAATTCGGGAGAGCCTGGTCCAAGCAGGATTTAGGTTGGGATTTGGGAGAGCCTGGTCCAAGCAGGATTTAGGTTGGGATCCTGGGAGCCTGGATGGGGCTGGTGGCCTCAGGAGAGACCCAGCCCTGCTGTGGGGAGCCCTGCTGGGCTCTTGGGGTTTTTTTAGGTTCTGAACTGGCAAACAGGGATGGGAAGGTGAGCTGGAAGTGCAGAGCAGGAGCCTGAAGACTCGGGGATCTGTGTGTGAAAAGGAATTCACCAGCAAGGAGCAGTGGGAAGTGCTGAGGGAGCATTCAGGGGGCTCCTGGAAAGGAGGAAATTCCCAAAGGAAAGGGGATCCAAAAGGAAATAATTCCCAAGGGAAAGAGGTTCCCAGTGGGAAGAGGCTCAAAGGAAAGAATTCCCAATGGAAATAATTCCCAATGGAATGAGGTTCCCAATGGGAAGAGGCTCCCAAAGTGAAGAATTCCCAATGGAATGAGGTTCCCAATGGGAGGAGGCTCCCAAATTGCCATTTCCTGCCCTGTGCCAGGCTGGGGGTCCTGGTGGGTCAGGTGGGGACACTGAGCTGCTCTCAGGGCACTCCTGGCATCATCCCCTGTCACCTGCCCGAGTCTCCATCAGGGACAGCAGAATTTCACATTTATTTCACTACAATTTTGAAAAACTGGAGTATTTCTAGTGTACCCAGGAATTTCTCACTCCTACTGCAGGCAACTCCTGCCTGCCTGATCCTCTGAGTGGGTCACAAAGCAGAATTTCTGTGTTTTCCGGGTCAGAAAACAAAATTTTTGTGTTTTCTGGCCTTTTTTTTCACTTCTCCTGCTCCAAAGCAGAACAGCTGCTGGTTCTCTGACCCTGAAGGACCTTCCCTGCAGTGAAGGCACCTTCACATTCCTCACCACCCCTGGCTGCTCAGTTTGATTTTCTTCACCCTGGTAAACCCCACTCCTCTGTAAGATCCCAAAGCCAGGAAATAAAATATCTCTTATTTCATTTTTTTTAGCTGTGTATTTTTCATTGCTGTGCAGAGTTTTTCTGTATTGATATAAATGGAATTAATTAAACACAAAATGCTTTCCTTGGGATGTCTGAAGGGAAGTTCAGTCACTCTCCCACCCCCTGCTTTTTAATTTTCTCTGCTTTTATCATTGTTTAATTGTGTTCTCCTTGCCAGGTGGAAGATGGGAGTGTTCCCCTCGTGTTTTAGGTGAAACCTGCTTGCCATGAAGTCCTGAGGGAGATAGAGGGACTGCAGTGGGAATTCCTTCTCACTCCCCCACAACAAATCCAACAACTGCCTAATGGTAAGAAACCTGTTGGTTTTAATTAATGTTCGACTTGCAGCACTCATTAATCGAGGAGCAGAGCAAAGAGTTGGAGCTGCAGCCCCACTGGGATGGGGGAGGGCTGGGCTGGGAATGTGCTGGTGCCAAAATTTGTGTCCTGTCCCCAGGGATTGCCTCTCTGCCTGGCGTCATGGGGAGCTGCTGCAGCTGTCTGTGCACAGACAGCATCCCAGACAACCACCCCACCAAATTCAAGGTAAATTCTTGCCCTTCCAACCCCATCACAGGGTTTGGGACAGCTCTGAGTGCATGAGGGGAGAGGAGATTTCTGTCCCTCCACAAATTCATCACTTCTGTGGTTTGGTTTTTTTGTTTTTTTTTTTTTTTTTCACTTTCCTTAAGAAACTCCTGCTGCAAAATGTGTTTGGATTTGCTGCTAAATTGCCTCTGCTTGGGAAATTCAAGGAAATGGGGGACTGGAGAGAAAAACCTTTCATTGCTCAGGGCTGTGTTCCAGAGCCTGGGCTCAGCTGAGCTGCCAAACTCCTGCCAGCCACAGATCCCTGCTCTCAGCTGGGAAAAAGGCACAGGAGAGGGAGGGGGATCAGGGCTGGGGCACCTGCAGGGGCCTGTCCAGCTCTGGGCTCTCACAGCAAGGGAGACACCGAGGGGCTGGAGAGTGGCCAGGGAGGGGAACGGAGCTGGAGCAGCTGGGGAAGGGTTTGGGGAGACCTGAGGGGATTGGGGAAGGGTTTGGAGAGTCCTGAGGGAAATGGGGAAGGGTTTGGGGAGTCCTGAGGGGATTGGGGAAGGGTTTGGAGAGTGCTGAGGGAGCTGGGGAATGGTTTGGAGAGTCCTGAGGGAAATGGGGAAGGGTTTGGGGAGTCCTGAGGGGATTGAAGAAAGATTTGGAGAGTCCTGAGGGGATTGGGGAAGGGTCTGGAGAGTCTTGAGGAGCTGGGGAAGGGTCTGGGGAGTCCAGAGGGAAATGGAGAAGGGTTTAAATGGTCCTGAGGGGATTGGGGAAGGGTTTGGAGAGTCCTGAGGGAAATGGGGAAGGGATTGGAGAATCTTGAGGGAAATGGGGAAGGGATTGGAGGAGCTGAGGGGAAGGGAAAGGGTTTGGAGAGACCTCAGGGAAATGGCAAAGGGTTTGGATGACTCTGAGGGAGCTGGGGAAGGGTTTGGATGATCCTGGGGGGATTGGAGAAAGATTTGGAGAATCCTGAGGGAGCTGGGGAAGGGTTTGGAGGAGTTGAAGGAGGTGGGGAAGGTTTTGGAGGATCCTGAGGGAAATGGGGAAGGGTTTGGAGAGTCCTGAGGGACCTGGAAAGGATTTGAAGGAGCTGAAGGAGCTGGGGAAGGGTTTGGAGAATCCTGAGGGAGCTGGGGAAGGGTTTGGACCATCCTGAGGGAAATGGGGAGGGTTTGGAGGATCCTGAGGGAGCTGGGAAGGGTTTGGAGGAGCTGAAGGAGCTGGGAAGGGTTTGGGGAATCCTGAGGGAGCTGGGGAAGGGACTCAGCCTGGAGAAGAGGAGGCTCAGAGGGAATTTGTGGCTCTGGAGGAAGGGAAGGCCAGGATGAGTTGTTTGAGGAATCAGCCTCAAGGGACAGGATGAGGAATCAGCCTCAAGCTGCACCAGGGGAGGTTTAGGCTGGAAATGAGCAGGAATTTCCTCATGGAAAGCGTGCTCAGGCCTTGGAGCTGCCTGGGGAGTTCCCACCTGGAAAAGCAGAGATTTGAACTGGCTGATCCCAGAGCTCTTTCCAGCCTCAGCCAGGCTGTGGCTGTGTCCTTGCCCTGTGTCCCCTCAGGTCCCAAATATCCATGGCTGTGTCCTTGCACTGTGTCCCCTCAGCTCTCAGATATCCATGGCTGTGTCCTTGCCCTGTGTCCCCTCAGCTCTGAGCCACCCATGGCTTTGTCCTTGCCCTCTGTCCCCTCAGTCTGAGCCACCCGTGGCTTTGTCCTTGCCCTGTGTCCCCTCAGGTGTGACCCACCCATGGCTCTGTCCTTGCCCTGTGTCCCCTCAGGTCTCAAATATCCATGGCTGTGCCCTTGCCCTGTGTCCCCTCAGCTCTGAGCCATCCATGGCTCTGTCCTTGCCCTTGCCCTGTGTCCCCTCAGGTCTCAGACCTTGCCCTGTGTCCCCTCAGCTCTGAGCCATCCATGGCTGTGTCCTTGCCCTGTGTCCCCCCAGGTCTCAGATATCCATGGCTGTGTCCTTGCCCTGTGTCCCTGACCCACCCATGGCTGTGTCCCTGCCCTGTATCCCTCAGGTGACCAACGTGGATGACGAGGGGCACGAGCTGGGCTCGGGGGTGATGGAGCTGACGCCCAGGGAGCTGATCCTGCACACGCACAAACGCGACGCTGTCCGGTGGCCGTACCTGAGCCTGCGGCGCTACGGCTTCGACTCCAACCTGTTCTCCTTCGAGAGCGGCCGGCGCTGCCACACGGGCCAGGGTCAGTGCGGGGACAGGACAGGGGACAGGGGGGACAGGGGCAGTGCGGGGACAGGACAGGGGACAGGGGACAGGGGACAGGGGGACAGGGGGGACAGGGGGGACAGGGGCAGTGCTGGGACAGGGGACAGGGGGACACGGGGACAGGGGGACAGGGGCAGTGCTGGGGACAAGGGGGACAGGGGCCAGGGTCAGTGCGGGGACAGGACAGGGGACAGGGGACAGGGGGACAGGGGCAGTGCTGGGACAGGGTCAGTGCTGGGACAGGGGGACAGGGGGACAGGGGGGACAGGGGCAGTGCTGGGGACAGGGGGGACAGGGGCAGTGCTGGGGTCCTGAATGGTTCTGGGGGGTTCTGGGGACAAGGGCAGTGCTGGGGGCCTGGAGGATAGAGCAGTGCTGGGTGTCCTGAGGGGTCCAGGGAGGTTCTGGGGACAGGGTCCTGGGGGCTCCTGGGGGACAGGGTCAGTGCCAGGGGTCCTGGGGGATTCTGGGGGGTTCTGGGGGACAAGGGGGACAGGCAGTGCTGGGGGTCTGCAGGGTCTCTGGGGGCTCCTCGGGTCAGGAGGGACAGGGGCAGTGCCTGGGGGCAGTCCTGGGAGGTCCCTGGGGGCTTCTGGGGGACAGGGGCAGTTTCTAGGGGGTCCTGGGTGTCCCTGGGGACAGGGACAGTGAGTGCCTGGGGACAGGGGTAGTGCCTGGGACACAGTCAGTGCCTGGGGGCTCCCTGGGGGCAGCAGTGCTGAGATTTCTCTCCCCACGACCCCTTGTGAGGCTCCCTGGAGCAGAGGCTGGACAGAGTTAAAGGAATAAAGCAGGGATTTATTAAAAAGCTTCAAAGGATTCACCTTGGGCAGTGCCAGAGCCTGGTCAGGGCTATACCCAAGGTGGACCCAAGATGGGCTCTGAGTCACCAATTTTCACTTTTCTAAGTTTTGTTCCATTTCCATCTTGGGCTTCATTGTCCAATTCCAGCTCCAGGTTCTGCAATCCCATCCTCACTTCTCTCCTCAATTTCTCAAGTGCTGCTGTTTGCACTGTTTGGGGCTGAAGCTGCAGTGGAATCCTTGGTTCTAGGGCTGCAAAAGTTTTGTCCAATTAAACTGTGAGGAGAACTTGCTGACACTTTTATAAAGTTCAGAGTTACACTCCAATGCAGTGCAGAGTTTGGAACTGAGCTGAACTCAAGGCATCACCCAAAGGCAGCTGATCCTCGTGTCTCCCTGAATTCCTGGTGCTCAGGGGATCCTCAGGGTTAAAATTGGGATCAATTGGAATAAATCTGATGGCTTTTCCTTGCTGCTCTCGTGGGGATTCTGGTGAAGCAGTTTTGGGGTTGTTGCTCTGTGCTTTGGTGCCCCAGGAGGGGTTGCTGGGCCTTCCTCAGGAGATTCAAACCATTTCCAAGACTTTTAAAATCATCTTTCAGCTCAGCATAAAGCAGCACCTGCACCTTTTTCCAGCTCCCCCTCAGGATTCTTTATTCCACAGAGCAGTTTTTGTTGGAGTTTTGGGTTTTGTTCTCCTCAGTGCTTTTCCCTGGTCAG
Organism: Catharus ustulatus; assembly: GCF_009819885.2. Lineage (NCBI taxonomy): Eukaryota > Metazoa > Chordata > Aves > Passeriformes > Turdidae > Catharus > Catharus ustulatus. The sequence goes on from NC_046245.1 coordinate 3,036,673, forward strand.
TGCTGGTTCTACTCAGAGCTCTGATTTTGGGTCTGGCAGCACTTTGTGACAGAGAAAAAGGAATTCCTGATGTTGTGAGCATGGAGAGGGAAGTGACTCAGCCAGGAGCTGATGCCAAGTCACCAGCAGCACTGGGAATAGTCTGGGAATAGAGGAATTACAGATTTACAGTGGTGCCTCTTTGGTTCCTTCACCAGTCTGTCTCTGCTGCTTTTAAAAAGAGCTGAACATTTCCTTGGCATCTGCATCCCCTGGGAGAGAAAAAAAAAAAAAAAAAAAAAAAAAAGGTTGTTTTCTCATTCTGTTAATGTGTTTGTAAACTCCAAAAGGACTCCTGTGAGTGCTCAGGGTCTGTGTGAACCCACAGTGGCATCTGCTGCTCTTTAATATTTATTTTGGTGGGGTTTTCCTCTCCTATCAGGGAATTTGTCCTTTGGTTCCTGCTTTGCCTTTTGCAGGATGAAAATTTAATGCAGGGATAAAAACTCTGCCCTCTCTGTGGTTTGGCTCTGCTCAGGTGCAGGCAGAGGGGGTGAAGCAGAGCTCTCACATCCTGCAGAATTTTTATCTTTCAGCACAAACGAGAGGGGTGATGTTGGCTGAGTTTTCTCCCTTCCTTGTAGGATTTTATGCTGCTTTTTCATTTCACCTGGAGCCCTCCTTGCTGATGCTGCTCCCCACCTGATGCAAGGCAGATCCAGCTGGGTTTTTATTTTTCATTTTGGCCAGAACATGGAAAAAAGTGGCTCTTTGGGAGCAGCCCTTGTTGCCAGGCTGTTCTGTTGCCATGGCTTTGGTGTGTGCGTGTGCCAGCCTGGGATTGGCTCCTGGCCTGGGCTGCTCCTTTGGGGAGAGACTCTTCAATCCCAGAGATTTTTAAAAATGTGACCTTCCTGTTCATGGGGCCAGCTTTGAGCAGTCACTGCCTGCATTTTCCCCTGGGAGAGGATGAGGTCAGACAGGAGAGGTGAGCAGTTCACCTGGCCCTCCCCACCTGTGTGGGGGTTTAAAGCCAGCCTGGATGGAGCTCTGGGCACTCTGGCCTTGGGGCAGGTTGGGACTGGATGATCTTTAAGGTCCCTTCCAACCCCAAACCATTCTGTATTCTGTACTGTGGCACTTGGTGCCATGGGCTGGTTGAGGTGTTAGGGCATGGATTGGAGTTGATGATCTTGGGGGTCCCCTTCCAACCTGGTGATTCTGTGACTCTGTGACTGTGACTCTGTGACTCTGACACTGTGATTGTGTGAGTCTGACTCTGTGATTCTGTGATTCTGTGATTCTGTGACTCTGTGATTCTGTGATTCTGTGACTGTGACTCTGTGATTCTGTGATTCTGTGACTCTGTGATTCTGTGACTCTGTGACTGTGACTCTGTGATTCTGTGATTCTGTGATTCTGTGACTCTGTGATTCTGTGACTGTAACTCTGTGACTGTGACTCTGTGACTCTGTGACTCTGTGACTGATTCTGTGACTCTGTGACTGTGACTCTGTGACTGTGACTCTGTGACTCTGTGGCTCTGTGACTGTGTGACTGATTCTGTGATTCCGATTCTGTGACTCTGATTCTGTGACTCTGTGATTCTGTGACTGTGTGACTGTGTGACTGTGATTTTGTGATTCTGTGATTCTGTGACTGTGATTCTATGACTGTAACTCTGTGACTGTGACTGTGACTCTGTGACTGTGACTCTGTGACTCTGTGACTGATTCTGTGACTCTGTGACTCTGTGATTCTGTGACTCTGTGACTCTGTGACTGTGACTCTGTGACTCTGTGATTCTGTGACTGTGTGGCTGTGACTCTGTCACTCTGTGATTCTGTGACTGTGTGATTCTGTGACTGCTTCTGTGATTCTGTGACTTTGACTCTGTGATTCTGTGACTCTGACTCTGTGACTCTGTGATTTTGTGACTCTGTGATTCTGTGACTCTGTGATTTTTGTGATTCTGTGATTCTGTGATTCTGTGACTCTGTGATTCTGTGACTCTGTGATTCTGTACTCCATGATTTCTGGTTTATTATTTCATGAACAATCCACAGACTTGGTTGTTTTTCCTGACAGACAACAGCAGAAGAAATCAGAATTCAGAAAGAAATCAGAAGTGGGAAAACACACATTTTAAAGCAGGATCACCTCCTTGCTGTTCTAACCCTCCTCTCTGCCCCTGGCAGGGATTTTTGCCTTCAAGTGCTCCCGAGCAGAGGAGATCTTCAACCTGCTGCAGGAGCTGATGCAGTGCAACAGCATCAACGTGGTGGAGGAGCCTGTGGTGATCTCCAGGAACAGCCAGGAGCGGGAGCAGGGCCCCAGCAGTAAGAGCCAGGCTTTGGGGACATGATTTACCAAAATATGAGTGTTGGTCTAACACCCATACTCAGCTGTGATGGACAAAACACTCTCTAACAATTTAAAGTTACAAAGTGAATGTTTATTCAGCGCTGGGCAGCAGTGTGAGGTAACCCCTAATACACACTGCAAAATCACAGGGGATCACAGAGTCTATTTATTGACAAAAGGTTCAAACAAATAAATATTCATAATACCAGCCCCTCCCAGCCCTGCTTCCCATGGTAATTAGCTGGAATGGCAATTAAGAAGCATGGTTGGCTGCTTGAATTAAGTCTGGGGTCGTTTTTGTGGGGAGAGGTCTTAAAAGGAGGAAGTAAGGTGGGTCTTCCTCACCCTGAACTTTTCTATCAATGACAATAAAAATGGTTTTTGGGGCAGCTCCAGTTTTGCAAAGAATGAATTTCTGGTTGCAATTGTTTGTGTTCTTTGGACCTACCTACCAGTTTCATCCTTTCCCATTGCAAGCACAGCTCAGCAAACATAAATTGACAGGAATCAATTATTTAAGTTTCAGGTAACTATCTCCAGCCCAGTTTCTTCTAAATTTTAACTAAAAATCCTAATTTCTTTAAGATGAGTGTTTCAGACAGGGCAGGGGACACAGGGCTGGGGGTGACACCTGCAGTGCCCCCATCAAACTGCCCCTGGATCCCTCTGTGTTTGCTGTGACCCTCTGTGGGATTTGGTTTGTGAGGGAACAGAGACACAAAAATCCCTCCCAAGCTGTCAGAGCTGTCAGAGCTCTCAGCTGGCTCTCTCCACACCAGGTGATTTCTGCAGGAAGCCACATCTGGAATGGCTCCATGAGGAATTTCTTAGATTTAAAGGAGGGTCTGGCCTTTGTGTGTGTGTTCCAGCCCTGGGACAGCCCCTGAACAGGCTGGTTTTACCTTCCAGGGTGTCCAGAAGAGCCCAGCTCACTCTCAAAGTGTCATCATTCTATTTTGCACCAATCTCATGCTTCTCTGCCTTGATTCCCTCACAGGTCTGGGCTACACTGGACTTCCCAATGGATTTCACAGCTTCCCTGGAGAATCCCTGTCCTGCCCTGCAGCCCGGCACCCCTCAGTGAGCAGCCTCAGACACTCCTCTGTGGGGGAGGACTCCACCCACCCCCTCCTGGGGCCTGAGGAGCAGGTAAAGCCACCCCAGACTCTGCTGGGTGCAGTTCTGGGTTTCCCCCAAAGCTCAGGGCATCCTCACACCTTGTCACTCTTTTTATTCTTTTTCATTTTCCTCCTGGAGGCTCCTGCTCTTTGATACTTCACTAGAACTGATGCTCTGTCACAAAAATCTGTCACACAACCCCTAAATTCAGACCCTTTTTATTTTTGTTTTTGAGGTTCAGCTCTTGGCTCGCAGTTGTTGAATTTTAAGGATTTTTCCTACAAAACTCAGCTGGTCTGAGCCACCCCCAGGGAGGCCTGGGCAGGTGTGAGGGTTGTGGGATCACCTGTGAGCCACTGGAGGAGATTTGTGAGATGTGCATGGAGCATGATACAGAATCACTGAGGCTGGGAAAGATTAAATCCAATCTGTGCCTGATCCCAGAATCACTGAGGCTGGAAAAGATGAAATCCAAAATGAAATCCAACCTGTGCCTGATCCAGAATCACTGAGGCTGGAAAAGATGAAATCCAACCTGTGTCTGATCCCAGAATCACTGAGGCTGGGAAAGATTAAATCCAACCTGTGCCTGATCCCAGAATCACTGAGGCTGTAAAAGATGAAATCCAACCTGTGCCTGATCCCAGAGCACTCAGTGCCACGTCCAGGTGACACCTCCAGGGATGGGGACTCTCAGCCTCCCTGGGCAGCCCCTCCCAAAGCCTGATCACCTTTTCCACGAGGAAATTCCTGCAGATGTCCATCCATGTGGACACACATTGTGCATCTGCACCTGTGTCTTTTTGTCTCTCTCAGCCCACAAAACCAACTTCTACATTTTCCCTCCCAAAACCTTCCCAACTTCCAAAATCCTTTTTTTTTCCCCTCATCATCCACTGAGGAACTCCTCTCTCCTGGTGGTTTCTCAGCTGCTTGGCTCTGGTCTGTGCTGTCTCCTCCTTTCACTGTCCCTCTGCTTCTCTCCTTGCAGTCCCACACCTACATGAACACCGGCGAGCCGGAGCCGAGGGGCCGCCACTGTCTGCACTCCTTGCCTGAAGCCCACCCTCCTTTCCCCCCTAGGAACCACAGCTGCTCCCTGGAAGACCGAAACCCCCAGGTCTTCCTGCAGCCAGGGGAGGTGAAATTCGTGCTGGCTCCCAGCTCCGGCTACCGCCGGCTGTGCCGGCACCCCCGCCAATGCCGGCCTCACCTCTGCGCCCCCAACAACAACAACAACGAGTGGCACGAGGGCTGTCCGTCCCCACAGTGTGTCTATGAGAACCTCAACGGGCTGCTGGCCCCCAGCAGCTCGTCCCTGAGCCGGGCTGGCCGCTCCAAGCCGTGCCAGGAGGACGGGAGCTGCTCGCAGCGGCGCTCGGCGCTGCTGCACTACGAGAACCTTCCGGCGCTGCCGCCGGTGTGGGAGCTGCAGCCGGCCCGGCACGGCCAGCAGGACAACACACCATCCCCCAGTGGTTTCTCTGAGGCTGGAGAGGAGGAGCCCCTGCAGAACTCCATGGGTTCAGAGAGCTCGGCCCCGCAGCCGCGCCGGGCCTTCCTGCCCCGCGCCCGGCGCAGCCGCCTGCCCAACGTCTTCAGCTTCGACTTCCCCCGGGCCTGCCCCGAGCCCCCACGGCAGCTCAACTACATCCAGGTGGAGCTGGAGCCTGAGCCCTGCCGGGGCCAGCAGGAGCCGGGGGTGGTGGCAGCTCCGGGCAGCCCCGGGCCCCGCCGCACCGACTCGTACGCCGTCATCGACCTCAAGAAGACGGCGGCCATGTCCAGCCTGCAGCGGGCCCTGCCCAGGGACGATGGCACCTCGAGGAAAACGCGCCACAACAGCACTGACCTGCCCCTGTGAGGGCCCCAAGTGCCAGCCCCGTGTCGTGGCTTTGTCCCTGCCCCTCCCTCGCTGTGGCTGTACTCGCCATTGCCTTCCTTTGGTCGCCCATTCCCTGGGGGCCCTGTGGCTCCTGCAGCTGCTGCTCCTGAGGCTCTGTCTGTCTGTCTGTCTGTCTGTCCGTCCTCCCCTCTCTGTTGCTCGTTTTCCAAGCCTTGTGGGATGTTTGAGGGTTGAATTCTGGGCAGAGCCGTGGGGCAGTGCTCCCAAAAGTCAGCTGCTGTAGGAGCTCCGTGCAGGATTTCACACCTCTGCACTGGGGCCGCTCCACAGCTGGGTGTGTGGTTCCAGATGTGCCTGGACACGAGGGAGCTCATGGCCTTTCCCCCCTCAGCTCACTGTTTGTTCCTGAAGCTTTTTATCCTCCTGTCCCTGTCTTGGCTTCAATTTCAATTGGGCAGCTGCAGTGAAACGAGGAGGAGGCAGAGCCATGGGCACACACTGTGATCACAGAAACCTGATTGCCTGAATCCTGAAACTCCCTGCCCTGCTTTAGAGGATTCTCTAAATCCTTAAACTCCCTACCCTGCTTTAGAGGATTCTCTAAATCCTTAAACTCCCTTCCCTGCTTTAGAAGAGGAGGGAAAGGCCACAACCATGAGGGAGATTGGAAGTTTGGTCTGGAGAACTTCACTTGTGCCATACCCTGCTTTGTTGTGTTTTTTTTTGTTTTATGAGTGTTCTTTTTGGCAGCTGCTAGAGGTGCTGTGGGTTTATTTATTTGTTTACTTATTTATTTATGAGCTGTTCCTTTGCATCCCAGTTCGTTGCCAAACTGGTGCCAGTGTGGGGCTCGTTCCTTCCTTGGAGGGCTCCCAAAAGAGCTTGGTGGCTTTGCTGAGCCACCAACTGGGGGGGAAAAACACTGTGGAGAGGAGCAGCTGGGAGAATGAAGGATTTCTGAGCTCGGGGCTGCCTTGGGGTGGGTGGGAAATGGAATGGGAGCCGTGGGAGTGGGAGCGGAGCCGCCGGGCAGCCGAGCTTGGAGCGGCATCAAAGGCGGTGCCAACACCCCCGTGCCTGGCTGGGGCTGGGAGCAGCTCTGTGCAGTGCCAGCACTCAGTGTGCAGTTTGTTCCCTCACCTACAGACCTGGAAGGGTGAAAATTCTGGGTACATTTGTGGCCTTTTTGCTGTGGATTTTTTGTCTCCGTGCCGGGGTTGCGCTGAGCCGCCCTGGGATGTCCCCTCGTCCCTCCCTGTGGCCTTTCCCTGGATTTCTCTGTGCCTGTTCTGATGGAGAGCTGTGCTCTGGTGTGCTCTGGGGTATTCTGGGGTGCTCTGAGATGTTCTGAAATGCTCTGGGATGCCCTGGGTGTTCTGAGATGCTCTGGGGTGCTCTGGGGTATTCTGGGGTGCTCTGGGATGTTCTGGGGTGCTCTGGGGTCCTCTGAGATGTTCTGAAATGTTCTGGGGTGCTCTGGGGTGTTCTGAGATGCTCTGGGTTGCTCTGAGAATCTCTGGGATTCTCTGGGGTGCTCTGGGGTGTCCTGGGATGTTCTGGGGTGCTCTGTGATGCTCTGGGGTGCTCTGGGGTGCTCTGAGAATCTCTGGGGTGCTCTGGAGTACTCTGGGGTGCTCTGGGGTGTCCTGGGATGTTCTGGGGTGTTCTGGGGTGCTCTGAGATGCTCTAGGGTGCTCTGAGAATCTCTGGGATGCTCTGGGATGCTCTGAGAATCTCTGGGATGCTCTGGGGTGCTCTGGGGTGTTCTGGGATTCTCTGTGACACTCTGGGTTGCTCTGAGATGATCTGGGATGCTCTGGAGTGCTCTGAAATGCTCTGGGTTGCTTTGGGATTCTCTGGGGTATTCTGGAGTGCTCTGGGGTTCTCAGAGAATCTCTGGGGTGCTCTGGGATGCTCTGGGATTCTCTGGGGTTTTCTGGGGTGCTCTGGGATTCTCTGAGATGCTCTGGGGTGCTCTAGAATGGTCTGGGGTGCTCTGGGATGCTCTGGGGTGCCCTGGGGTTCTCTGTAACACTCTGGAGTGCTCTGGCATTCTCTGGGGTTCTCTGGGATGTTTTGGGGTGCTCTGGGGTGCTCTGGGATGTCCTGGGGTGCTCTGGGATGCTCTGAGAATCACTGGGGTTCTCTGTGACACTCTGGGGTGCTCTGAGAATCTCTGGGGTGCTTTGGGGTGCTCTGGGGTGTTCTGGGATGCTCTGGGATTCTCTGTGATGCTCTGGGGTGTTTTGGGGTGCTCTGTGACACTCTGGGGTGCTCTGGGAGGTTTTGGGGTGCTCTGGGATTCTCTGTGACGCTCTGGGATGTTCTGGGGTGCTCTGCAGCCCCCGCTCCGTGCTCCTGTGTCCCTGTTCCTGCTGGGACAGGAGCTGACCTGGTTCCAAGCCTGTGTCCCCTTGTCCTCGGTGTCCCCTCGGTGTTTCCTGGAGGAGGGAAGGGCCCCATCCCCCAGCTCCAAGCTGCTCTGAGGGCCAGGAGCTCCAGCTCCAGATTTTGGAAGTTCCTTTTTCTTTTGGTTTGTGGTGCTGTCGTGTCCTGTTGGGCCGGGACCCCGCGGGGAGCGGGGCCGCGTGTCCCAGTGTGAGTGGTGCCGTTTGTGTCGCAGAACGTGGAGTCCTTGCCTTGCTGCTGCTCTGTAAACTCCAGGTGTGCCCCACGCTCCAATCCACTGCTTTTTCTTTTTCTTCTGGAAGTCCTTGTGCTCGTCTTCCATTCTTTTGTCCGTCCCTCCCTTTGTGTGACCTGTAACTGAAAGGAAACCCAAGTAATATATTTTTATATGTATAACAAATGACTTTATTTGAAGGAAAAAAAAAACAAAAAACAACCCCCACCCCAAGTAATGTATCCCCCTAAATCCAGCTTTCATTTAGGGAAGTGAGAGAAGAAATTGTTTATATCTATCTATCTCTATATATATATATATAAAAGTTAACTGCGTTAAGCTTTAAATAAAGTATTTAAATAAAGAGTTTCTAAGGTGTCAGTGTCACCCTCTGGGACAGCACAGCTCCCTCTGTTGGAACCTGCTGGAGCTCAGAAATACAAAATCCCTTTTTCCCTTTTTGCCCAGCAAGGGAAAGGAGGATGAAATGTTTTCCAGGAGGATGAAATGTTTTCCAGGAGGATGCAACGTTTTCCAGGAGGATGCAATGTTTTCCAGGAGGAGGTGAGGGCTGTGCCCAGGGTTGAATTCCAGGGGAGGTGCTGGGTGGGCTCAGGGCTGTCCTTGGCCACCAGCGTGGCCACCTGTCCCTGAGGGTGGGGTGGAAGGGTCTGTGAGCTCCTGGCATCAGGGAATTCCCTCTGGAGCTCCTTAAAAATCCTGGCAATCTCACTTTGGTGAGTCCAGGAGAGCTTTGTGTTGGGAAATCTGCTGGGATCACCCAAAGTGCTGCTTTCCAGCTCCTGCAGGTGACCTGGGCTGTCCCACCAGGGCCTCCCTTGCAAACCCAAATCCTGCCTGTCCTGGTGGATGCTCCTCAACTTCCCTCTTAGCAAATCTCAATCCTGGGGTCCTGGTGGATGTTCCATCCCTTCCCTCCTTGGCAAATCCCAATCCTGGGGTCCTGGGGGCTGCTGCTCCTCTGCTGGGAAGGAGAAGAATTCCACGGGCCCTGAAGATGAGAAAGGACGGAGCTGGTGACAGCTGCACGTTCCAGCTTGAGGTGTCCTGTGCTCCCCTGATGTCCCCTGGTGTCTCCTGATGTCTCCTAGTCTTTTAAGACTAAACTATTCAATTAAAAACTAATATTTATATTATTTATATTTTTGATGTAATAACCAAATACTTATGGCTTGCAGTGTGGTACTTTCTATTTAACCAAAACCCACTACTTCAAACTAAGAAGAAGAAGGAAGAAAAAGAACATAATTTTTTTCTATTCCTATTATTACATTTTAAAACCACATATATTTTATTTTAAATATATTATTATATTTATTATATTATAAACATTTTATAATTTAATTGTATTTTATTATATATATTGTATTTTATTATACGTATTCTATTTTATTATATGTATTCTATTTTATTATATGTATTCTGTTTTATTATATTTATTCTATTATATTCCTATATTTTTATTATCTTTTAAAACTCCAAAATTTAAACCCTTCACACACCTCAAACCACACACCAGCGATTCTAATCCACTACTTTGCAATTAGAATTTAAGAAATAATTTGGAATTAGAAATTAGGAGGAGATTTTGGAAGCCTTTTCCAGAGCCGTGAGTGAAATGTAAAAGAAATTTAAAGCTCAGTGTCAGAAATCACAGAAAGTTTAAAACTCTCAGAGCTCCGGGTTCCGTGACCTCGCTGTCCCCGGGGCTCAGGTGACACTTTGGGGACTCTCCGGGCTCGGTGTCGCAGCTTCCTCTGGTGGCCACGGGGAGAAAGTTCCAGAGAGGATCCGGGTGTGGGAGCTGAGGGAATTCCAGTTCGTGTTCCTCATCCCTCACTTCTGATTTGGGCTTTTTTTTTTATTTTTCTCTGTGACTATTTTGTTGTGTATTGGGAGTGACTCCCCAATCTGTTCTATCCTTATGGAACCTTGTCAAGATGGATTTTTATGGATTTTTTTTTAAATTTTCCTTTGGCTCTGACACTTTCTGCTGGGTTTTCCCTGTGGATTCACACAGCAGGTGCTGCTGGCTTGGATGGGAAAATGGATTTTGGGGATCCCTCCAGCCAGGGAATTCCTCCCACCCCTCAGAATCCTCACCCTGGGTGGGTGAATCCATAAATCTGGGTTGGGTTTTGGGGATCCCTCCAGCCAGGGAATTCCATCCCACTCCTCAGAATCCTCACCCCTGGTGGCTGAATCCATAAATCTGGTTTGGGTTTTGGGGATCCCTCCAGCCAGGGAATTCCTCCCACCCCACAGAATCCTCACCCTTGGTAGGTGAATCCATAAATCAGATTTGGGTTTTGGGCTCTGTGCATCCAGCTGGGAAGGAAAAACCATCCCAAAGCTGCCCTGGGGATTGTCCTGGAGCTGAGGGGATGCTCTGACCTCTCCTCCTCTCTGTCCCAAGCTCAGATGGTTCTGTTTGGTTTGAAGGAGCTGCTTCAGTGAGATTTGCTGAGATTTTGGTTCCCCAAAAGGCAAAATGAGGTGAATTTGGGTGGAGGTTGAGCCCTGGAGTGGGAGCTGGGCTGGAGGTTCTCCTGTGGGGACTGACCTGTCCTTGCTGGGCTCCTTCCTCCACTTGGAATTGGAATTTTGGGATGTCTGGTGAGCTGAGCACAGGGAATATCACTGCCTCGACCTCTCCAAGTGGCTCTTGTCCGAGTTTGAGTTCATCCATCAGGTTCCTCCCCCAGAATTTCCTCCCAGGTGAGTGCACAAATAGATCTTCCCCTCTTCTCCTTCCCAAAAACCTGCAGAGCTTCTCCCAGAGCTCTGTTGTTTTATGTGGGAGGGTTTTTATTCTTTTAACCCATTTCATGTCCTCAGGAAGGAGTTGGGATCCTGTGAGCTGTGCCTGCATTACAGGGAGGGGAAGGGGAGGTGCTGAAGGTGAAAGGATCAAAATTTCTGCAGAGACACTCAGATGTGTTTGTTATTTCTGAGGAATTCTTGATTTTTTTATCTCAGCTGTGCTGTTTACTGGGACAAAAACCAAACCAGGGCTGGCATTTGCAGCTCCCTGCATTCTCATTGTCCCTCTGTGTGATGCTGCTCAGCCCTGTCAGGTGGAGGATCATTAATGAACGATTATTAACGAACCCATTTCCTAATTCCAGCCTCTGGGAGGGCTGTCCTCGGTCTTTCTGTGAATTCTGTCTTTTCCCCCAGCTTGGCTGGTCTGGAAATGCTGCTCACAGGCAGCAGAACAGGTTTGGGTTCCTGTTGCTGGAGCTGAACTCATTAGTGAGAACCCTGGCAGCTTTGAAGTTGGCAATTACAGGCCAGGGGATGGAAAAGGCTCATTGTAAAGATGGGATCTGATTTGTTTTCCTCCCCAAGTGAATGGGATTTTTCCAGCTCAGTGTCACCTCCAGCTCCTCCTGTGCCACTCCTGTCCTTGTCACCTTGGACATTCCTGACGTGGCAGAGAAGCTCTGGGGACCCACTGGAATTATTCCCACAGAAATCCAGGCAGGGATTCTCTGGAGAACAGCCCTGGGGACAGCTCCTGGTGGAACTGAACAGAATAAATGGAATTTATGGTTGTCCTGGCTGGTCACCCACGGGGAGAGCTTTACCAGACAATTCCTGGTGCTGCTTTCCCTCTCTGGGTCGGTTTGAAGCCATTTCCTTCATCCTGTCTCTCCACCCCCTCGTCCAAAATCCCTCTCCAGCTCCCTTGAAGCCCATTTGGGTTTTGATCATCAAGAAGTGGCTGATCCTCATCTGGTTTGGGGATTTAAATGCCTGACCTGGAGCCCAACCATTTATTTGTAGTTTATTTTGCTCACAGGAAAAAAAGAGGAATCTTTATTTTTGGTGTGATGGAAGCTGTTCCTGTGGGCTGTGACCTCTGTTTTGGAAATAAAACACTAAAAGCAGCTCGTGAAGGATGTGAGGGTTCATAAACACAGCTGCTCTGGGGGCACAGAGCCACAGAATCCCGGAGTGGTTTGGGGTGGAAGGAAGGGGAACCCTGGGTGTGAAATCCCTGCTCTGTGTGGCATCACCAGATCCCTGCTGCTGGAAACTCTGAATCCAAAATTCCTGCTGGAGCAACCCCCTCAATGTGATTTAAAACACATAAAGTGGGTTTTAACCCCTCAAAATGGGTTTTTAACCCTCAAAAATGGGTTTTAACCTCCATAAATGGGTTTTAACACACACAAAAAAAGGGGTTTAGCCCAAAAAATGTGATTTAACCCACACAAAGTGGGTTTTAACCCCCCAAAATGGGTTTAAACACACAAAACCAGGTTTTAACCCTCTCATTAAATGAGTTTGAACTCCCAGAAAACCCCCTGTGCTCCAAGTTCCTGCTGGATTGGGAAGTTCCCAAAAGCTGGGGCAGCACAAGTTGGAATTGGGGAAAAAAAATCCTTTTTTATTTTTTTGAAGGAGTTTTTCCAGCAGCTGCCATGCTTGGATTTGGGATGCAAACAGGAAAACATCTGTCTGACGGCCCCTTTGCCAGAAAATATTTTGGTTATGACCAAAAAAATCTTTGGTTTGTTTGCTAGAAAAGATTTAGATTGTGACCAAACCCATTCTGGTCCATTTTCTAGAGAGTATTTGGGTTGTAACTGGGAATATTTTGGTTGGTTTGGGTGCTTGTTGGGGATTTGGGAAGTGTGTGTCTGTGGTTTTTGAGGACATCCTGGAAAAACCAAGAGAAGGAACCTGGGAATAACCTTGGGGGGAAAGAGAAAAGGAAGCTGGGGACATCCTGGGAAAACCAAGAGAAGGAACCTGGGAATAACCTTGGGGGGAAAGAGAAAAGGAACCTGGGAATCATCCTGGAGGGAATGAGAGAAGGAACCTGGGGATCACCTTGGAGGAAATGAGAGAATGAACCTGAGGTCAACCCTGGAAAAGCCAAGAGAAGGAACCTGAGGACAATCCTGGAAAAACTGAGAGAAGGAACCTGGGGATCACCTTCGAGGAAAAGAGAGAAAATGAGAGAAGGAATTTGGTGACCATCCTGGAAAAACCAAGAGAAGGAACCTGGGAATAGCCATGGAAGAAAAGAGAGAAGGAACCTGGGGATCACCTTGGAGGAAAAAAGAGAGGGAATTTGGCAACCATCCTGGAAAAACCAAGAGAAGGAACCTGGGAATCACCTTGGAGGAAATGAGAGAAGGAACCTGGGGACAATCCTGGAAAAACTGAGAGCAAGAACCTGGGGACAATCCTGGAAAAACTGAGAGCAGGAACCTGGAAATCACCTTGGAGGAAATGAGAGAAGGAACCTGGGAATCACCCTGGAGGGAAAGAGAGAAGGAACCTGGGGACAATCCTGGAAAAACCAAGAGAAGGAACCTGGGAATCACCTCGGAGGAAGAGAGAGAAGGAACCTGGGGACAATCCTGGAAAAACCAAGAGAAGGAACCTGGGAATCACCCTGGAGGAAAAGAGAGAAGGAACCTGAGGACAATCCTGGAAAAGTCAAGAGAAGGAACCTGGGAATCACTTTGGAGGAAATGAGAGAAGGAACCTGGGGACATCCTGGAAAAAATTGAGAGAAGGAACCTGGGAATCACTCTGGAGGAAAAGAGAGAAGGAAGTTGGCTACCATCCTGGAAAAACCAAGAGAAGGAACCTGGGAATAACCTTGGAGGAAATGAAAGAAGGAACCTGGATATCACCTCGGAGGAAATGAAAGAAGGAATGTGCGACCATCCTGGAAAACCCGAGAGAAGGAGTGTGATGGGCTCCATCTCCTGTCCCCGTGTCCCGGGATAACCTCTCCAGGGCGGAAGGAGGGCGAACCAAATCCCTTCTGTCCTGGGACAGCCTCTCCAGGACGGACCAAGTCCCTTCTGTCCCTCGCCAGGAGCCGCGAGTCCCTTTGTGCCGGGCGAGGCTGGCGCAGGGCAGGTTTTGGCGAGCCAGGCTCGGGCCAGCGCGGTGACGCGGGTCCCCTGTCCCCGATAAGCGCTGCCCCTTTATCGCATCGCTCCCCTTTGATCGCCCCCGAGGGCGCCGGTTCCGCGGAATCCTCGTGGCCCGCAGCACAAAGCGGCCCTTGAGGCGCTAATGGAAAGCGGAGGTCGGCGGATCAGAGAGAGCGCTGCCTCCCGGGATAAAAACGGGATAAAGCGGGATAAAAGCGGGAGCCCTGGCTGGCTGTGCCGCCTCCCCAGGCTCAGCACGGACTGCTCGGCACCATGCAGTGGCTCCCGGTGGTCCTGGCGTGGCTGCAGCTGGCCGAGGGGGCGGTGAGGTGCGGGAGGAGCGGGGACGGGGCGGAGGATGGAGAGCGGGGATGCGGAGCCGCGGGGGTGGGCACAGCCCGGGGCAGCTCCGGGACACCTGGGGACATCCTGGGGCTAGGAGAGCATCTCATGAACGTGGAGAGCAGCTTCTGGGGCAAGGAGAGCATCTCCTGAACGTGGAGAGCAGCTTCTGGGGCAAGGAGAGCATCTGCTGAACATGGAGAGCATCTCCTAAACATGGAGAGCAGCTTCTGGGGCAAGGAGAGCATCTGCTGAACATGGAGAGCAGCTTCTGGGGCAAGGAGAGCATCTCCTGAATGTGGAGAACAGCTTCTGGGGCAAGGAGAGCATCTGCTGGGGCAAGGAGAGCATCTGCTGGGGCAAGGAGAGCATCTCCTGAACATGGAGAGCAGCTTCTGGGGCAAGAAGAGCATCTGCTGGGGCAAGGAGAGCATCTGCTGAACGTGGAGAGCAGCTTCTGGGGCAGGGAGAGCATCTCCTGAATGTGGAGAGCATCTCCTGAACGTGGAGAGCATCTCCTGGGGCAAGGAGAGCATCTGCTGAACATGGAGAGCATCTGCTGGGGCAAGGAGAGCATCTCCTGAATGTGGAGAGCATCTGCTGGGGCAAGGAGAGCATCTCCTAAACATGGAGAGCAGCTTCTGGGGCGAGGAGAGCATCTCCTGGGGCAAGGAGAGCTCCTGAACATGGAGAACACCTTCTGGGGACCTGGAGAGCAGATCCTGGGATGTGGAGAGCAGCTTCTGGGGACCTGGAGAGCTCCTGGGTCATGGGGAGCAGCTCCTGGGCATGGAAAACTCCTGAACATGGAGTTTCTGCAGACCTGGAGGGTTCCTGGGCCATGGAGAGCAGCTCCTGGGGGACAAGGAGAGCAGCTCCTGGGTCGTGAAGAGCGGCTCCAGGGATGAGGAGAGCTCCTGGGTCGTGAAGAGCAGCTCCAGGGACAAGGAGAGCTCCTGGGATATGGAGAGCAGCTCTTGGGGCATGGAGTGCAGTTCTTGGGGACATGGAGAACTCCTGGGATGTGGAGAGCAGCTCTTGGGGCATGGGGAGCTCCTGAATATGGAGAGCAGCTCCTGGGGAAACAGAGAGCTCCTGGGACAAGGAGACGAGCTCCTGGGTCATGGGGAGCAGTTCTTGGGGACATAGAGAGTTCCTGGGACAGGGAGAGGAGCTGCTGGGGGCCTGGAGAGCTTCTGGGGCATGGAGAGGTCTAGGGATCTGGAGAACTGCTCCTGAACATGGAGAGCAGCTCCTGGGGAATAAGGAACAGCTCCTGGGGCATGGAGAGCTCCTGGGATGTGGAGAGCAGCTCCTGGGACATGAGGAGCAGTTCTTGGGGACCTGGAGAGCTCCTGGGAACAAGGAGAGCAGCTCCTGGGATGTGGAGAGCAGCTCCTGGGATGTGGAGAGCAGCTCCTGGGGCAGGAGGGCTCCTGTCATGGCTCAAAGGAGCCCAGAGAGCTGAGCCTTTGAAAATGCCCAAATCTTCTTGTGTTTCCTCTATGTTGAGTTGTGTTTTGCCTCTCTCTGCACAGGATCAGTCTGAAGAAAGGCCTGTCCATCCGGGAGAAGATGAGGACAGCTGGGGTGCTGGATGATTTCCTGAAGCACATTAAATACGATCCAGTGAAGGGATACCAGCCCAGGCAGGGCTCTGTGGTGAGGCAGCCCATCACCAACCACCTGGATGTGAGTGTCCACCCCCTCCCTGCCTGTCCCTCCTCCTTCCCAACACCAGCCTGGACACCCCTGAGCCTCCAGGAGTGACAAATTGCTTTTCCCTCCACTCTTAATTTGCTTTTTTTCCCCACTCTTTTAAGCTGTTTTAAACTTCAAGGAGGTTTACTCCCAGCCACAAAGAGTGAAGCTTTTCTGTACAAAAAAAATCCACAATAATTATTTAATATTTTATTTTTTGGGGGGTGTAAAAGCAGGGTGAGAGCTCAGTCTGCTCCTTTGGTTGGTGTAAGGTGGGAGATGCCAGGGGGAATCCTGGTGTGTCCCTGAGCCCGTGAGCAATGGAGATTCCCTGTTTTTTTCCAGTCCTCCTACTTTGGAGAGATCAGCATTGGGGAACCCCCCCAAAAATTTTTGGTGCTCTTCGACACCGGCTCCTCCAACCTGTGGGTGCCCTCCACAGACTGCAAGAGTCCTGCTTGCTGTGAGTACCCGGGATGCTGTGAGAGGAGCTGTCACTGCTCCTAGGAGTAATTAGCACTCACTAATTAGTGCCAACGATCCCAGCACTGCAGGGCTGGAGGCTCCGTGCGTTTCAGATGGGTTTAGAACCCAAAGCCACCTTGTCCCTGTTCTTCCCCTGTCACGTTGGGGACATCAGGATGCCAAAAGTGACCCCAGGATGCTGATGTGGGAGAGCTGGTGCCTTCCTTGGCAAGCTCAGAGCTTAAGGGAGATGCCAAATCCCCATGGGCATCCCAGGGGTGCTCCCTGTCCCTCTGCAGCCCGGCAGAGGGAAAAGGAAAAGCAGGAATTGTGGAGTTGATGTCCCAGCAGAGCTGGTCCCTCACGGCAGGACAGTGGTGGGGATTTCACTGTCAGGGCTTTGCTCCTGTGCTTGTGACCCCTGGGATGGAAAAGGGAGAGCACATTGGAGTAAAGAGGAGCTGATACTTTATGGAGTTTAGAGTTATACACCAAAGAACTGCAGGATTACAAATACATGAAAAAGAGAAAAGCTCAAATCCTAAGGGATCACCTGGAGAGGGATCCGAGCAAAACTGGGATAGAAACCCCTGAGAGAGAATCACGGGACAGAGGAGCAGCCTGTCCCAATCCTCAGGACCTGCTCCATGGGGATTATCCCAAAGGAGTGCAGGAAAATCCCACTGCAGCACAGGACCTGTATCCTGGGAATTATCCCAATGGATAATAAATCCCACTGCAGCACAGGAGCTGTATCCTGGGAATTATCCCAATGGAGTGCAGTGAAATCCCACTGCAGCACAGGACCTGCTCTTTGGGAGTTATCCCAATGGATAATAAATCCCACTGCAGCACAGGAGCTGTTCCATGGGAATTATCCCAAAGGAGTGCAGTGAAATTCCACTGCAGGACAGGACCTGATCCTTGGGGATTATCCCATGGGGTGCAGTGAAATCCCACTGCAGCACAGGAGCTGCTCCCTGGGAATTATCCCAATGGATAATAAATCCCACTGCAGCACAGGAGCTGTTCCATGGGAATTATCCCAATGGATAATAAATCCCACTGCAGCACAGGACATGTTTCATGGGGATTATCCCAATGGATAATAAATCCCACTGCAGCACAGGAGCTGTTCTCTGGGAATTATCCCAACTGCATCCAGCAGTGAAATCCCACTGCAGCACAGGAGCTGTGCCATGGGGATTACCCCAATGGAGTGCAGGGAAATTCCACTGCAGCACAGGAGCTGTTCCATGGGAATTATCCCAATGGATAATAAATCCCACTGCAGCACAGGACCTGTTTCATGGGAATCATCCCAATGGATAATAAATCCCAGTGCAGCACAGGAGCTGTTCCATGGGAATTATCCCAATGGATAATAAATCACACTGCAGCACAGGACCTGTTCCATGGGAATCATCCCAATGGATAATAAATCCCACTGCAGCACAGGAGCTGTTTCATGGGGATTATCCCAATGGATAATAAATCCCAGTGCAGCACAGGAGCTGCTCTTTGGGAATTATCCCAGCTGCATCCAGCAGTGAAATCCCACTGCAGCACATACCCAGGGCTTTTCCCTCTTCTCTCTCCCCCAGTCAACCACGCCAAGTTCCAGCCCTGTGACTCGGCCACCTTCACCCCCACTAACCAGTCCCACAACGTGTCCTACGGCAGCGGCTCCGTCACCATCGCGCTGGGCTACGACACACTCAGGGTGAGTCGGGGTGGGGCAGGGGGTCAGGGTGAGTCAGGGTGCCAGTCAGGGTGTCAGGGTGTCAGGGTGTCAGTCAGAGTGTCAGGGTGTCAGTCAGGGTGCCAGTCAGGGTGTCAGGGTGCCAGTCAATGTGCCAGTCAGGGTGCCAGGGTGTCAGGGTGAGTCAGGGTGCGTCAGGGTGTCAGCCAGGGTGTCAGGGAGCCAGTCAATGTGCCAGTCAGGGTGTCAGGATGTGAGCCAGGGAGCCAGTCAGGGTGTCAGCCAGGGTGTCAGGGAGCCAGTCCGGGTGCCACCCCTGCCCTACGACATGCTCAGAGTGAGTGAGTCACTCAGGTGAGTGCTGCCTGTGCCACCCCTGCCCTCCTGCTGCTGTGTCCTGGCTGGAATGAGCCATGTCCCCCAAGGAATGAGCCCAGAAGCAGCCTAAGGGCCGCTCTCATGTCCTGAGCTGGACTTGGACAAACCCTGGGCAGAACAGATATAAATTGATATAAACTGATATAACTGATATAAAGCATTTACTGCCACTCTCAGTCACACAGCTGGCCTTTGGCTGGGTTTTAACCCAACTCCTGTTTTTTTTCCTCAATTTCCCGCTCAGCCACCCCTCAGGTTTGCCTGGCTGACCTGGGATCCCCTTTCCCTGCAGATCCAGAGCATCATTGTCACAAACCAGGAGTTTGGGCTCAGCCAGGACGAGCCCACCCAGCCTTTCTACTTTGCTGAATTCGATGGGATCCTGGGCATGGCCTACCCCTCCCTGGCAGTGGGAGGGATGGCCACAGCTCTGGAGGGGATGCTGGATCAGGACCAGCTGGCTGAGCCCATTTTCAGCTTTTACTTCTCACGGTAAAAACCGTCCAGGGTGCTCTGCACATCCTGGTGTGCCCTGCCTGCACATCCTGGTGTGCCCTGCCTGTCCCCACCAGGGTTCCACATTTACCATATGGATTTCCTGATCTCTGCTGTTGGGACTCTGTTTTTTTTTTGCAGCCAGCCCACCTATGAGTACGGGGGAGAGCTCATCCTCGGGGGCATGGACCCTCAGCTCTTCCAGGGGGACATCACCTGGGCACCGGTGACAGAGAAGCTTTACTGGCAGGTGGCACTTGAGGAGTGAGTGCTGTTTGTCCCTCTGGCCATCACCCCCCGGTTCAGCTGCAGCTTTGCAGGGCTCAAAGCTCGATGTTTTTGGGTTTCAGGGCCAGCAGGTGCCCAAAGCCAGGTCCTTGTCCCCGTTCTCCTCCCAGGTTTGCTGTGGAGCAGTCAGCGAGCAGCTGGTGCAGCCAGGGCTGCCAGGCCATCGTGGACACGGGGACATTCCTGCTGACCGTGCCCCAGGAGTACCTAGAGAGCATCCTGGAGGCCCTGGGAGCCCAGGAGACCAGCTTTGGGGTGAGTGGGGGGATTTGGGGGGGTCTGCAGCAGTGGGGAGCCTGCATAGGAATCACCAAGTCCGAGACCGAGTCCCACAAAACTCATGTGACACCTGCAGGACAAGGTGTGACAGGAGGATGAGGGGACATGAGGCTGAGAAAGGTGGGGATGTTCAGCCTGGAGAAGAAAACATTGTGTGGAAACTTCACAGCCCATTCCAGGATCTACAGGGAAGCCAGAGAGGGACTTGGGACAAGGGCCTGGAGTGACAGGACAAGGGGGGATGGGTTCAGATGGAAAGAGAGGAAATTCAGGCTTGGCACAGGGAAGGAATTCCTCCCTGTGAGGGTGGGGACACCCTGGAATGGATTTCCCAGAGCAGCTGGATCCCTGAGAGTGTACAAGGCCAGTTTGGAGCAGCCTGGGATAGTGGAAGGTGGCAAGGGTGGCACTGGGTGATCTTTGAGTTCCCTTCCCACCCCAATCATTCCATGATGTGGCACAGCCTGGTCTGATTGACAGGGAACAATGATAGGACAGATGCAAAACCAGACAGGGATTTTATCTGTTTTATCAATTTTAGAATGATCCTCCAAGGTTTTACCACCTGTTGTAACATCAGTGGTGCTGAGTCCATGACAGAGAAACAGCACTCTATGATCCATGTGACAAAAAATACTTTATTGTTCTCAACTTCACCTTAAATACCCATTTTAATGTTCCTACAATTATGATTGGTTAAAAGTTTAGGCTGCTCAGCTCTCTGAACAACAGCTTGTGCAGCTTAGGAACTCATTGGGTCAAATCCCTGTCTGGTTCTGAATCTGTCCTACCACTGTGCAGGAGTGAAGGAAATTTGGACAGCAAATCAACATGATTATGCAGAAGCCAATTTATTGTTTACTTTTAATCTTACTTATACACTCATGTTAAGGCAATGACGCATTTTTTGATTGCTGCTTTTATTTTGTTCATGAGCCTGGTAGGTAAAACAATTGGTTGCAGCCCAGAGCATCACCACTCACCTTTATTTTGGGTCTTTTCATTTTGGTATTTTGTTTTTTAGCTTCTTTTCTTCCCATTTACCACAATTCATGTTTTAGTAGCTTTGAAGAGTTCCAGAAAGCTTGACAGACTGCAGAAAAACACTTTAAAATGGCTCATTCAGTGTGCTTGCTATAAACAATGGTTTAAACTAAGAATTGTGTAGAAAAACAGCTAAATATGTAGAAAACCAGTTAAATATGTAGAAAACCAGTTAAATATGTAGAAAAACAGCTAAATATGTAGAAAGCTAGCTAAATATGTAGAAAACCAGCTAAATATGTAGAAAACCAGTTAAATATGTAGAAAACCAGTTAAATATGTAGAAAACCAGTTAAATATGTAGAAAGCCAGCTAAATATGTAGAAAGCCAGCTAAATTTGTATAAAACCAGCTAAATATGTAGAAAACCAGCAAAATATGTAGAAAACCAGCTAAATATGTAGAAAAGCAGTTAAATATGTAGAATACCAGCTAGATATGTAGAAAAGCAGTTAAATATGTAGAATACCAGCTAGATATGTAGAAAACCAGTTAAATATGTAGAAAACCAGTAAAATATGTAGAAAGCCAGTTAAATATGTAGAAAACCAGTTAAATATTTAGAAAATCAGATAAATATGGTTTGGCTGGTGCACTTGACACAGATTATGGCCCAGACTGTTCAGATATGTTGCTGCAGGCCTGGCTGTCAGGCCTGGCTGCTTCTCCCATGTGTGGCCAAATGAATTGTCCAGTAAAAGCCAGCTTGGAGTGACCTGTGCCACCACCCCCTGTGGCTGTGTCCCCCCAGTACGCCGTGGACTGCGATGACATCCAGAGCATGCCCTCCATCACCTTCGTCATCGGCGGCGCGCGGCTCCCGCTCTGCCCCTCGGCCTACGTGCTGAACGTACGTGGGGGTGTGTGGGATTAGTGTGGGATTTGTGTGGGATTTGTGTGGGATTCATGTGAGATTCATGTGAGATTCATGTGGGATCGTGTGGGATCTGTGTGGGATCTGTGTAGGATTCATGTGGGATCTGTGTGGGATGAGTGTGGGATTCATGTGGGATTCATGTGGGATCCACGTGGGATCTGTGTGGGATCCATGTGGGTTCTGTGTGGGATTCATGTGGGATTCATGTGGGATGAGTGTGGGATTCATGTGGGATCCACGTGGGATCTGTGTGGGATCCATGTGGGATCTGTGTGGGATGAGTGTGGGATTCATGTGAGATGTGTGTGGGATGAGTGTGGGATTCATGTGGGATTCATGTGGTATCCATGTAGGATTCATGTGGGATTCGTGTGGGATCTGTGCAGGATCCATGTGGGATTCATGTGGGATCCATGTGGGATCCATGTGGGATTCATGTGAGATTCATGTGGGATTCATGCTGGGATCAGTGTGGGATTCATGTGGGATCTGTGTGGGATTCGTGTGGGATTCATGTGGGATCTGTGTGGGATTCATGTGGGATTCATGCTGGGATCAGTGTGTGATCCGTGTGTGATCCATGTGGGATCCGTGTGGGATTCATGCTGGAATCTGTGTGGGATCCATGTGTGATCCATCTGGGATCCATGTGTTAACCATGTGTGAACCATGTGTGATCCATGTGTGATCCATGTGTGATCTGTGTGTGATCCGTGTAGGATCCATGTGTGATCCATGTGTGATCCATGTGTGATCCATGTGTGATCAGTGTGTGATCAGTGTGTGATCAGTGTGTGATCAGTGTATGATCCATATGTGATCCATGTGTGATCCATGTAGGATCCATGTGTGATCCATGTGTGATCCCTGTGTGATCCATCTGGGATCCATCTGTGATCCATGTGTGATCCATGTGTGATCCATGTAGGATCCATGTGTGATCCATGTGTATTCCATGTGGGATCTGTGTGGGATCCATGTGAGATTCATGCTGGGATCTGTGTGTGATCCATGTGTGATCCATGTGTGATCCATGTGTGATCCATGTGTGATCAGTGTATGATCCATGTGTGATCCGTGTGTGATCCATGTGTGATCCACGTGTGATCCCTGTGTGATCCACGCTGGCAATCCCAGGACGATGGCAGCAGCCACGCTCCCCCTGTGCCCTTGTGGAGGTGCTGACCCCCTGTGTCCCCTCCTGCAGAGCAATGGTTACTGCACCCTGGCCATCGAGGTCACCTACCTGCCCTCGCAGGACGGGCAGCCCCTCTGGATCCTGGGAGATGTTTTCCTGAAGGAATATTACACCATCTTCGACATGGCCAACAACCGGGTGGGCTTCGCCCCGTCGGTCTAGAGGAAGGAATTCCAGCCCCTCTCCCAGCCCAGGCAGTGCCACAGCATTCCCATCTCTGCTCCTTTCGTCCCCATCCCTCGGGATTTCTGTGTCACTGTGTCCTGGAACAAATAAACCCTCACATCCCAAATGGTGTCTGAGCTCCTGGGTTTGGCAGGAGCAGCCTGAGGGGTTCTGTGCCTCACAATCCCTGTATCCAGCAAGGTAAGTGCTGGGATGAGCTCCAGGCTCTGGGATGGGCTGCAGGTTCTGGGATAAATCTCCAGGAACTGGGATAAATCTCCAGGAACTGGGACAAACTCCTGGACCTGGGATGAAGCTGCAGGCTCTGGGATGAAGCTCCAGACTCTGTGATGAAGCTCCAGGCCTTAGGATAAAGCTGCAGGTTCTAGGATGAAGTTCCAGGCCCCAGGATAAAGCTGAAAGTTCTGGGATAAACTCCAGGCCCTGGGATAAATCTACAGGACCTGGGATGAAGCTGCAGGACCTGGGATAAACTCCAGGCCTTGGGATAAAGCTGCAGGTTCTGGGATAAAGCTCCAGGACCTGGGATAAACTCCCAGCCCTGGGATAAACTCCCAGCCCTGGGATAAAGCTCCAGGCCTTGGAATGAAGCTCCAGACCCTGGGATAAAGCTCCAGGCTCTGGGATGAAGCTCCAGGCCCTGGGATAAATCTACAGGACCTGGGATAAAACTCCAGGCCCTGGGATGAAGCTGCAGGTTCTGGGATGAGCTGCAGGGCCTGGGATAAATCTCCAGGAACTGGGATAAACTCCTGGACCTGGGATGAAGCTCCAGGATCTGGGAGGAAGCTGCAGGCGCTGGGATGAGCTTCAGGCCCTGGGATAAAGCTTCAGGGATGGGTAATCCCCAGCTCCAAACCTCGGGAAACCTCACTGGGGAAGCCTTTGACCTTCCCTGCGGCTGGAAAAGGTTTGCCAAAGCCCTGTGGTTTATCCAAGAGGGAATCTGAGGCTGTGAGGTGTCACTACACCCAAATGACCCCTAAACCCCAAAGTGGGGCTGGGAAAACAACACTGGGAAAACAACACTGGGAATATCGGGAATTGGGAGGTGTGGCTGAAGGGGATGGGGAGCACCTGGGTGAGGAGAGGTTGGGTGACCCTGCTCTTTCCCAGAGTTTCTTAGAAGTTCTTTGTCACCAGAGCTGAGTCATGACACCCAAATGACCCTGAGATCTGAAATGGGGCTGTTCAGCCTGGGAAAACAGCACTGGGAATATCGGGAATTGTGGGGTGTGGCTGAAGGGGATGGGGAGCACCCTGGGTGGGGGGAGGTTGGGTGACCCCCCCCACCACCTTTTTTTCCAGGATCCAGAGTGATTTTTTAGCAGTTCTTTATCACCAGAGCTCGTTGTCAGATGTTCACAGCTCTGTCACTTCCCGGGAAAGGAAGGACACAAAGTGCCCCCAGCTTTGTGTCAAAATATTGACACAGGCTGAGAGCGCTGAGACCGAGATTAAGCGGGGAAGGGCATTCCTCCTCCTCCTCCTCCTCCTCCTCCTCCTCTTCCCTCTGGAATGGGAATTTTCTGCTGGAAACAGGGTGGTGGTGGCAGGAGGGGACAAGCAAGGGCTGACCTGTTGGTCTTTGCTGTCCCCTTTGCCAAGGCAGACCCATCAGGATGTGATGGAGGAGCAAGGGAAATTTTGGGGAAAGGGGGGGTTTCCTGATTTTCTGTGAATTCCAAGCATCATTCCATGCCCAAAACCTCGGATGGCAGCAGCCAGCAGGTCTGCAGGCACCTGAAACGCGGCTGTTCCTGCCCATTCCCAGAAGACCAACAGCAGGAATTTCCACTTGCTGGAAAGGGTGTGTGTGGTTTTGCCTTTGTTTTCCCGAAAGCTGGAGTTGGGGAGAGAAAAAAAACCCTTTAACTGGGTGATAACGACAGCATTTTGCTTTTTATCAGATGTCCCTATTTGGTTTAGGTATCAGGAGAGGGTGAGGAGGGGAGTCAAGGTGGATGTGGTGACAAAGCCGAGGGTGGGAGCGGGAATTGAGGGCAGGAAGAAGGAGCTGGGCACGGATCTGGGCATTCCCAGCTTGTCCCGGTCCTGGAGCTGCCACCGAGCCACCGCTGGGGACATGTGGGGCTGGCACTGATCCTGCTGTGCCTCCTGCTCGGGGAGGGGATGCTCAGGTGGGTCTGGGGGCAGGGGAGGGTGGGGATGAGGGGTTTGGTCACCGCTGCCTCCCTCTATGTCCTGCAGGTCGGTGGGATTGCCCCATCCCAATGGGAATTTGCAGTTCCACTAGAAAATCAGTTTTTTTTCCCAAAACCCCATTTCCTGAAGTTTCTGCTGCCTGCCTGTGGAAGAGAACTGCTATGGGAACTGTGCTGGAATTGTTTTTTTTTTTTCCCCCAGTATGATGGGATTGCCCCATCCCAATGGGAATTTGCAGTTCCACTAGAAAATCAGTTTTTTTTCCCAAAACCCCATTTTTGAAGTTTCTGCTGCCTGCCTGTGGCCGTGGGGAGGGAACTGCTATGGGAACTGTGCTGGAATTGGGTTTCCCCCCCAAGATTGATGGGATTTCCCCATCCCAACAGGAATTTGCAGTTCTAAAATCAGAGTTTCTTTCCAACACTCCATTTCTGAGTTTCTGCTGCCTGCCTGTGGCTGTGGGGATGGAACTGCTTTGGGAACTGTGCTGGAATTGGGTATTTTCCCCCAGAATGATGGGATTTGCACCTATGTGTGCTCTGCCAGTGGCCAGCCCCTCTGGATCCTCGGGAACCTTCTCCTCCAGCTGTTTTATTCCATCTTCGACCTGGCCAACAACAGGGTGGGCTTTGCCACAGCATCCTAGGGATGCTGAGCAGCATCCATGGGGGATTTCATCCCTGGAATAACCTTATCCTCCCTTGGGTCTGGGTGTGAATTCACTGGGTGTGAATAAAGGACTGTGAATCCAACTCGTGCTCCAGGCTTCCTGGCACTTCCTGAGCTTTTGGATTGCAGGGATGACAAATTTGGGGTCTTTTAAAAATTGTTTTTCATGGGACACAGATCCCTGCTGGAAAGACTGGGATGAGTGGGAGAATTTCAGGCTGAGCCCTGGCTGGAGGCTTCAGGAACCAGTTTGGAGCAGGAGGAGCTGTGTGTGAACAGCTCCAGGTTCCTTGGGGTATTTTTGGTTTTTTTTATTTTTCTTTCCAAGGAGGACTTGCCCACGTGTATTTGCAAATAAATGAGGGATTAAATCAAGGATTAAAGTGTCATACAAAGACACTCAGGCTGATGAAAACACCCTGGGTTTGTTCTCCAGGGGTAAAACTCACAGCTGCAGCCTCCAAGGAGGGCGGGGAGGAGGAATTTGAGGTGCTTGAGGTTTGGGGTGTGTGGATGGCCCCAAGAGGAGCTGCTGGATGCAGGGTCAGGTGGATTGGGATGGTGCAGGGTGCTCAGGGATGACCTGAGCCTGTCCTTGAGGTCCAGTGTGGGTGATGCTCAGGACATTGCCCACGGCATGTGACCACCCCATGTTTCCAGCAGGATGATCCTGGCCACTGAAACCCCATCCTGTGACCACGGGCAGGGAGGTGCCAGGGTCACCTGGGGACTGGAGGTGCCATGGGGTGCCCTGGATGCAGCTGGGCAGGGTCCCCACTGCCCCCTCCTGCTGCAGCCCCCTGTTCCCAGCTCATCTCACCCCAAATCTCCTGGCACAGCTTCCCTGGCACAGCCCAGATCCTGAGAGTCCTGCAGGGAGGGGACAAAGCTCCCCATGCCTCGAGGTCATTGCTCCCCCTCCATGGCCACAACCAGCTGCAGGATCCTGGTGCAAGGAGGGGTAAAACCCTGGTGCAAGGAGCTCTGTGATCCCCATGTGATCCCAGTCCAAAGGGATGCAGAATCCTGGTTCAAAGGGATGCAAGGATCCTGGTCCAAAGGGATGCAGGATCCTGGTGCAAGGAGCTGCAGGATCCCCGTGTGATCCTGGTCCAAAGGGATGCAGGATGCTGTGCAAGGAACTTCATGATCCCCCTGTGATCCCAGTCCAAAGGGACGCAGGGTCCTGGTCCAAAGGGATGTGGGATCCTGTTGCAAGGAGCTCTATGATCCCACTGTGATCCCAGTCCAAAGGGATGTAGAATCCTGGTGCAAAGAGCTGCAGGATCCTGATGTGATCCCAGTCCAAAGGGATGCAGGATCCTGGTGCAAGGAGCTCCATGATCCCCGTGTGATCCCGGTCCAAAGGGATGCAGGATCCTGGTGCAAGGAGCTCCATGATCCCCGTGTGATCCCGGTCCAAAGGGATGCAGGATCCTTGTGCAAGGAGCTCCATGATCCCCGTGTGATCCCGGTCCAAAGGGATGCAGGATCCCGGTCCAAAGGGATAAAGGATCCCGGTCCAAAGGGATGCAGGATCCTGGTGCAATGAGCTCCATGATCCCCCTGTGCTCCTGATGAAAAGCAAAGCACGATCCTGGTTCACGGGACTGCACAACCCAAACACAGCTCTGCCTTCACCTCCCACCCCACCCCTCCCTCTCCCGACCCTTTTTTTGGGCTGGAAACACCCACTTTAGGGGACAAAAAACCCCATATTTGAGTCGGAACATCCCCCATTTCAGGAAGGGAAAGCAGCAGCCGCAGCTCGGCCGGGGCCGGGCGGGGACTACAAGTCCCGGCAGGCGCGGCCTGCAGCTCCCGGCGTGCCCGGGGCCGGCGGAGCGCAGCGAGGGCAGCGGAACGGGCCGCGCCGGGCCGGGCGGGCGCTGCTGCTGCCCTCCCTCGGCACGGGGCCGAGCCGGGCCGAGCCGAGCCCAACCGGGCCGGACTGCGCCCACACGAGCCGAGGAGCCCGACCGAACCGAGCCGAGCTGCGCCGAGACGAGCAGAGACGAGTGGAGCCGAACTGAGCCGAGGAGAGGAACCGAGCGCAGCCGAACCGACCCGAGCGGGGCCGAACTGAGCTGAGGAGACGAACCGAGCCGGGCCGAACAGACCCGAACCTAGCCGAGTGAGGCCGAACAGAGCCGAACCGAGCCGAGGAGCCGAACCGAGCCGGGCCGAGCGCAGCCGAGTGAGGCCGAACAGACCCGAACCGAGCCGAGGACCGAACCGAGCCGGGCCGAGCGCGGCCGAGTGAGGCCGAACAGAGCCGAACAGACCCGAACCGAACCGAACAGCTTCGTTTCCTCGCTGCTCCGCTCGGGTGAGTGCAGGGGCGGGGGGTCCCGGGGGTCCCGGGGAGGGGAGGATCGGCTCGGAGCCCACCTTGGGGGGTGCTGTGGCGGTGTTGGGGTGCTCCCCCCTGTCCTGCGCCATCCCGGGCCGCTCTGAACTCGTTTTGCTGTTCTTTTTTTTTCCTTATTTTGCTGTAAATAATACCCCCCCACCCCTGTGCCTCCCCTCGCCCCCGGCAGCGGCCCCCGGGAGGCTCCACCCGGGGGTTTTGGGGGTCTCCAGCAGCTCATCCCGGTGCCCCCTCCCAAAATCCGGCGTTGTAGCTCGGGGGGAACCTGCCCGGGTCGCCTTGGCCATCGGGAACCCCCCCGGACACGCGTGGGGAAACTGAGGCACGGATGCTCCAGGACACCCCGGGCACCCCCCGGTTTGGGGGGGACACAAAGCGGGACCCCCCTTTTGGGGTCTGGAAAGGTGGGGAAAGTTGGGACACCTCGTGTCACACGGTTTTTAGAGGGTCACCGAGAGGACACACGGCGTGTCCCCTCCCCACCCGGGGAATTTCGGAGGGGAATAGAGGGGCTGCCCCAAACCTCCATCCGCCGATTAATTATATTCATGAATTAATTGCGAGGCAGGAAAGGATTACGCAGCCCCCAGAGCTTCGGGCAGTCAGATGATGGGGGAAATTTCCTTAAAAAAAAAAAAACCGAAAAAAAAAAAAAAAAAGTAGAAACACGAAGAAAATCTGGTGGTTATTGTGCTGTTGTAAGATAAATAAATAAGCCGGTGCGAGTCCGGGGAAAGCAGGGCTCGTTTCCAGGAATCCCGGCGTGTTCCCAGCCCTTGGGGCACGGGGGGGAGTTGGTGTTTTTTATATAACAGAGTCCGGCAGGCAGCGAAGGGAACCTTTGGGGGGGTTATTTTTTCTTTCCCCCCCCCCCTTCTTCTGTACTTCCCTGCCATGTTTGCTTGGCTTCATGCACGGCTGCTCCGGCCCGAGCTGGGAATGGGGCTGGTTTGTCCCAGCCTGTTCTCGCTCACCTGCTCCAGGAGAGGTGGAAAACCGAGCTGGGGAAACACTGGAAATTTGGGATTGGGGTGGTTGGAAATGGGGATCACCCACCGGGGCAGGGCAGCACGTGGAGGGGAACCCGGTGTTTTTTTTTTGGAGGGATGCTGAGTGGTTCTGGGTTCGCTTCCCCGCGTGTTTTGCGAGGATGTTTTGCGAGGATGTTTTCCCAGGGATGCCGGCTTTGCCTGCCCGCCCTTATCAGTAGGAAACTGCTCCGGGGTGGAGCTGGCTGCAGCGGGGCCATCCAGCATCCGGGTGTTTGGGATGGAGCCGTCATTCCAGCCAGGGATTTTATTGCTTTTTCCACGCTTCACAGCGCCGGGTTTGCAGCACGTGTGTGTCCCTGGTCCCCCTGCCCTGCCCTGCCCTGCCCTGCCCTGCCCTGCCCTGGGTTCCCTGTTTTCCCGGGAAGAGCCCCTTGGGATGATGTGGTGACAGGGGGACATTGCCAGGGTGCAGGGTGGGGTGGCCCAACAAACATGGAAATGGGGCTGGGAGGTCATGCTGGGGGTGTCCCCCTCCAAAAATCCACAGTGCTGAGGATAAAAACATCCTCTGGCTCCTCCCAGCTGGTGGAGTGTTGGAATGGGGAGCTGGGGGTTTGCTGTGATGGGATTGCTCCTTTCCTGAGGCTGCCACATCCCTGTCCCCTCTGTGGGGACAAAAAGTCCCATCTGGAATTTTTGGGGTGGTTTTAGAGGGTGCCTCAAGCTGTAACTGGCCTGAGTGGGGTGTCCCATGTCCTGGACAAAGAGGAAGTGGCCGGGGGGAAGCAGCGATGTCCTGGGCGTGGGGCAGTGCCACCACCCGTCCCCATGGCAGTGCCACCACACATCCCTGTGGCAGTGCCACCACACATCCCTGTGGCAGTGCCACCACCCGTCCCCATGACAGTGCCACCACCCGTCCCTGTGGCAGTGCCACCACACATCCCTGTGGCAGTGCCACCACACATCCCTGTGGCAGTGCCACCACACATCCCTGTGGCAGCTGTGGCTGTCCCGTGACAACTTCCCAGACCCCTGGTTTGGTGTGAGGGACCCCAGGGGGATCCCAGGAGTATCTCAGGAGGATCCCAGAAGGATCCCAGGACGATCCCAGGAGGATCCCAGGAGGATCCCAGGATGATCCCCAGGAGCCAGCAGGGTGTCTGACACCCCCTAAAGGAGCAGAGGGTGCTCTGAGGTGCCAGGTGTGCTGTCACCTCCCTTCTCGTGGTGGCACCACCTCCACGAGCTTTTCCAAGCTGTGTGATCCCGGTGTGGAGGCAGCTGGGATCACACTGGTGGCTCCCTGGTCATTGTCACCGGTGCTGTGACACTTGGGAGGGTGGAAGGGGCCATTTCTCACAAGGATTATGATTTTTCCCTCTCGCTGGCACATCCAGGTTGGATGTGGGCACCATGGGATGATTGCAGAGGGTGCTGGCTGGGTTCAGGGTCCCTACAGGTTGTGCCACCTTATCTTTAAATCCTCTTCTAGCAATTGCCCCCGGGGTTTTGTCACCTTTCCTGGGAGCGCTTTTGGCTCCAAACAAACTCCCCACACCCTGAGCTCTGCCTCGCTCCCCTCCTTTGGTTAAATGGGTGCAAATTCCGGATAAACCTGAAACTCCCCGCTGGGGACGGCCAGGGCAGTTCTTGGAGCCTCGGGGACAAGCGAGGGCAGCAGAGCTGGCTCCTGCCAGGCTGTGCCTGTGGGGTTTGGGGCAGCCACACAGGGTGGGAATATTTTGGAGGAAATGAGGAAGGGGCTGCATCCACCTTGCACACACAGGGAGCATTTCTGCTGCCAGGTGAGGAGGGAGCTCCTGCTCAGGTTGTACCCTCGGGATTTTGGGGCAGCCACACAGGATGGGAATATTTTGGAGGAAATGAGGAAGGGTCTGCATCCACCTGGGCACACAGAGGCAGAATTTCCTTATTGTCAGGGGAGGAAGGAGCTCCTGCCAGGCTGTGCCTGAAGGATTTTGGAGCAGCCACACAGGATGGGAATATTTTGGAAGAAATGAGGATGGGGCTGCATCGACCTGGGCACACACAGGGAGCATTTCTGCTGCCAGGGGAGGAGGGAGCTCCTGCCCAGGCTGTGCTTCTCCTGATTTTTCTGGGATTTTGGAGCAGCCACATAGAATGGGAATATTTTGGAGGAAATGAGGAGGGGGCTGCACCCACCTTGCACACACAGGGAGCATTTCCTTGCTGCCAGGAGAGGAGGAAGTTCCTTCTGCTCAGGCTGTGCCTGAAGGATTTTGGGGCAGCCACACAGGATGGGAATATTTTGGAGGAAATGAGGAAGGGGTTGCATCTACCTGGGCACACACAGGGAGCATTTCCACACACTGGGAGGAGGGAGCTCCTGCCCAGGCTGTGCCTCTCCTGATTTTTCTGGGATTTTGGAGCAGCCACATAGAATGGGAATATTTTGGGGGAAATGGGGAAGGGTCTGCACCCACCTTGCACACACAGGAAGGTGTTTCCTTGCTGCCAGGGGAGCTGCCAGCAGCTTTGGCTGAACTTTTTAGGGAAAAATGAGGTGGAAAAAGGAGAAATCCCAGCCTGGTGGGAAAAAAAAAAAAAAAAGCAAACCTCTGTGCTCCAGCACAACGTGCCCTGGAGAGGCGGCACCGTGCCAGGGGCTGGGCTGGCAGCGGGGGCTCCCGAGAGACCAGTTTGACCTTCAGGGAGCAGGAAAGGTCTGGGCTGAGCCTGGCAGCAAGGAGGACACAGCACAAACCTCTCCTGAGCGGGTAAGGGGCTGCCAAGGGGGGATGGCGAGCCCTGGGGTGGTTTGGGGAGGGTGAGGCAGGGCTGTCCCCAATTTGTTTATTCCTGGGGTTGTCAGTCCTGGTTGTGCCAGCTCTGCCTGCAGCGAGCCTCGGGGCTGGCTGCTGGGGGCTGGACACGGGGTATTTATAAATATTACCTCCCTGCAGCAGCATGGAGCTCGCAGGGAGGGAGGGAGGGATGGATGGAGGCGGCGCTGGCAGTGCTGTGGCACCGGGAGGGGACAGGGGGTGGCCGCT
This sequence comes from Catharus ustulatus, assembly GCF_009819885.2. Taxonomy (NCBI): domain Eukaryota; kingdom Metazoa; phylum Chordata; class Aves; order Passeriformes; family Turdidae; genus Catharus; species Catharus ustulatus. The sequence goes on from NC_046245.1 coordinate 3,068,722, forward strand.
GTCACCTTGTGCTGGTGGCACTGTGAGCGTGGATTGATAAAAATCAACATTTATGGGATGGTTTGTCCTCAAATTCTGGGCTGCTGTCTCCCCACTTTATGGGATAGTCTCCCCACTTTATGGGATGCTTTCTCCCCAGTTTCACGGATTCTTTTTTCCAATTTCTGGGATGTTTTCTCCCCAGTTTCTGGGATATTTTATCCCCACTTTATGGGATGCTTTCTCCCCCTTTCTGGGATGTTTTTTCTCCCCAGTTCTGGGATGTTTTCTCCTCAATTTCTGGGATACTGTCTCCCCACTTTATGGGATGCTTTATCCCCAATTTCTCAGATTCTTTTTTCCAATTTCTGGGATGTTTTCTCTTCCCCTTTCTCCCCACTTTCTAGGATTATTTCCCCCACTTTCTGGGATGCTTTCTCCTCATTTTCTGTACTGGTTTCTCCCTTCTTTCTGAGATGCTTTCTCTGCAAATTCTGAGATGTTTTATCCCCACTTTGTGGGATGTTTTCTCCTCACTTTCTAGGATGCTTTCTCTCCTTTTCTGGGATGTTTTCTCCCCAATTTCTGAGATGCTTTCTCCCCCTTTCTGGGATGTTTTTTCTCCCCCTTTCTGGGATGGTTTCTCCCCAATTCTGGGATGGTTTCTCCCCAATTCTGGGATGTTTTCTCTCCCCCTTTCTGGGATGTTTTTTCTCCTCCTTTGTGGGATGTTTTTTCTCCCTAGTTCTGGGATGCTTTCTCCCCGTTTCTGGGATGCTTTCTAGGATTTTGGAGCGGGTGGCAGCGCTGTCCCAGCCCCCTGGAGCGGTGTGTGCCCGGCTGGCCTGTGCCATCCTGCCAGCTCCCCTGATTGCTCATTTATGCAGCTATTTCAAAAAGCCAACACCCAAATCTCCCGGAGTGACCCCGGGCCGGGCTTTTCCTTCAGGGCTGCACTCCCCAGCTCTTCTCCTTCCCGGGGATGTGGAGCAGGACCTGGAGCTGCCTGTCCCCTCCAAGGTCACCTCGGTCCCCTCCAGGTCCTGATTAATCACCCGGGGTGGTGGCTCAGCCCATCCTCCTGCCTGTTCACACTTTTATTTTTAATTGCTGTGGAGGGGGCAGGGGCTGTGAATTCCGGGCTGTGATGTTTCAATCAGGGCTCTGCAGCTCCTGCCCAGTTTTGGGGAGGCTCCCAGAGGGTCCCCCTGGCTCACCCTGCACCCAAACCTGGCCTGGAGTTGCCAACTTCCCCTTGCTGTGATTTTTGGGTGGGTGTTTTGGGGCTGAAAGAGAGGATTTTTGGGAGCTGAGTGAGGCTGTGTGTGTATTATTAACCCTTCAATGCCTGCCGTGCCCAGCTGGGCTCTCCTTCCCATTCCTTGGCACCACCAAGGGGGGTTTTATAAATTCAGTGACATGTGACAAAGGTCACACAGCCCTGTGTGCCACCAGGACCTGATTCCCTGCCCCATCCTGGGTGGGCCAGGCTCACCTGGGTGTTTGGGGCCAGCCCTGGGAATGTTTTTTCCCTCAGCCTTTTCCAGGCTGAGTGTTTAACGCGGGGCAGGGAAAACATTTGGCCTCTGACCCAGCGCCTGTTAACAGCGTCCTGCTGCACGTTGCTGAGATGCCGGGGCTAAAAACAGTCCTGGTGACTCAGTCCCTCGCTGGGCTGTCAACTGACCCCGGCCTGGCTCTGCCAAACCCCTCCTTTGCTCCTTCTGCCTCTCAGGCTGCGGGGAAGGAGCTTCTGCATGGGCTGGGGTGGTGCTCAGGGATCCCAGGAATTCTGATCCACTCCTGGGGGGAAGGAGCCTCTGGATGGGCTGGGGTGGTGCTCAGGGATCCCAGGAATTCTGATCCACTCCTGGGGGGAAGGAGCCTCTGGATGGGCTGGGATGGCTCACAGGGATCCCAGGAATTCTGGTCCACTCCGGATGGAAGGAGGCTCTGGATGGGCTGGGGTGGTGCTCAGGGATCCCAGGATTTCTGCCCCACTCCTGGGTGGGAAGGAGGCTCTGGATGGTGCTGGGATGGCTCTCAGAGATCTCTGCCCCACACACTCCTGGGTGGGTGATGGGGTGGGTGTTGCTGCTCTCTGGGGTTGGAAATGGGGTTCTCCTCCCTGGATGGGATCTCTGGATCTCTGCTCTGACCTCATGGCCAGTGTTGGTGTTGGCTCAGGGTTCCCAAGCACAGCCCCACTGCAGCTTTCCCTGTTTGTGGGGGAATCCCTGCAGATCCCTCCTGGAGCTGCCCAGCCCGAGCATTCCCTGGGAAGTGAAGGATTCCCACTGAGCCCTGGCAGTGCCCATCAGGGCATAAATCACCCCTGGTGCCCTTGCCAGGGGTGGGTGAATGCAGGGCCAGGTGGCTCCAGCCACACAGGGAGCTCAGGGATGTGGTGCAGAGTGGCCTTGGGTTGTCACAAGGGTGGCACTGCCACTCTGGGGACCAGCTGGAGGGACCCCAGGTGCTGAGCTGTGATCACAGAGTGCTTGGGGACCTCAGAGCTCAGCTCACTCCATGGGCAGGGACCTCCCTCTGTCCCAGGCTGCTCCAGCCACAGCTCCTCTGGGAATTCCATCCCTGCTCCCCACACCCTGACAGAGAACAATTCCTTCCCAATATCCCACCTGTCCCTTCCCTCTGGCAGTTTGAAGCTGTCCCCCCTTGTCCTGCCACTCCAGCCCCTTTTCTCTCTCCATCTTTCTCATCATCTCCCTAAACTTTGTCTTTTCCAGCCTCTTTTCTCTTGCTCTGCACCCACTCTGGGCACACAGAGGGTGAGGGATCCCTGCATTCCACATCCCCAAGGGACACAAGGGCCAGCTTCTGCCTCTCTGCATTTACAGAGGTGTCCCTGCAGCCCCCATGGGACACACCCAGCCCTGTCTCCTGTCCCTGTGGCTGCATCAATTTTTCCAGGTTTTTTCTCAGCCCTGTTGCTTGCTGCTGTGCTGCAGTGACAAAAACAAGCAGGTTTGGAGGGGTTTGTTTTTTTTGCAACTTCCCCCCCTGCACCCTGCGTGGCTGCTGAAAATGAGGAACACAGAGCTGGGCCAGAGTGAGGGGAACTGTGACCTGATGGCCCTGCCACCTGCAGTGTCCCTCAGCCCCTCTGTGTGACCCTGCTGCCACCTGCAGTGTCCTGTGACCCTGCTGGCCCTGCCACCTGCAGTGTCCCCCAGCCCCTCTGTGTGACCCTGCTGGCACTTGGATGTGTCCCCCAACCCTCTGTGTGACCCTGCTGGCACCTGCAGTGTCCCCCAGGCCCTCTGTGACCCTGCTGGCATCTGCAGTGTCCCCCAGTCCCTGTGTGACCCTGCTGCCACCTGCAGTGTCCCCCAGCCCCCCTGTGTGACCCTGCTGGCACCTGCAGTGTCCTGTGGCCCTGCTGGCACTGGCACCTGCAGTGTCCCCCAGCCCCCCTGTGTGACCCTGCTGGCACCTGCAGTGTCCTGTGACCCTGCTGGCCCTGCTGCCACCTGCAGTGTCCCCCAGCCCCTCTGTGACCCTGCTGGCATCTGCAGTGTGCCCCAGCCCTTCTGTGACCCTGCTGGCCCCTGCAGTGTCCTGTGACCCTGCTGGCACTGGCACCTGCAGTGTCCCCCAGCTCCTGTCTGACCCTGCTGGCACCTGGATGTGTCCCCCAGCCCCTCTGTGACCCTGCTGGCACCTGCAGTGTCCCCCAACCCCTCTGTGACCCTGCTGGCCCCTGCAGTGTCCCCCAGCCTCTGTGTGACCCTGCTGGCACCTGCAGTGTCCCCCAGCCTCTGTGTGACCCTGCTGGCACCTGCAGTGTCCCCCAGCCCCTGTGTGACCCTGCTGGCACCTGCAGTGTCCCCCAGCCTCTGTGTGACCCTGCTGGCCCTGCAGTGTCCTGTGACTCTGCTGGCACCTGCAGTGTCCCCACACAGCCCCCCTGTGTGACCCTGCTGGCCCTGCTGGCACCTGCAGTGTCCCCCAGCCCCTCTGTTCTGCACCCAGCTATCCCCAGCCTCGTTGTCCCCTGTCCCCACACAGCAGGGTGACAGCAGAGCCTGTCCCCAGGCTGGGACACACATGGGGGTGCCTTTGTGGGTGCAGGGTGAGGTGACACCCCGGTTTTGGGGCTGGCTGCACCCAGCCGTGCCTGCCTGGGCTGGGGTCCCCTGTGCCCCCTGCCCACCCCTGGTGTTTGAAAACGAAAAAGGAGGAAGGAAGGAAGGAAGGAAGGGAAGGCTGGGCTGGCTGGTGGCGAGCACTGAGGCTGTTTTCACTTCTTTCTTCTCCTTTTCCCTTTGGCTGCCCCTCAGTTCCCAGACCAGTGCAGGGTTTGGGGTGGGTTCATGGTCTCTGCCCTGTCCCCTCTCTTTTCCCTGAGGGTCCCCACAGGGTTTGGGGTGGATTTATGGTCCCTGCCCTGTCCCCCTCCTTTCCCTGGGGGTGTCTATGGTGTTTGGGGTGGGTTCATGGTCCCTGTCCCCCCTCCTTTCCCTGGGGGTCCCCTCTCCTTTCCCTGGGGGTCTGTGTGAGGTTTGGGGTGGGTTCATGGTCCCTGCCCTGTCCCTGCTCCTTTCCCTGGGGGTCTCTGTGGGGTTTAGGGTGGGTGCACAGCCCCTGGCCTGTCCCCCCTCCTTTCCCTGGGATTCTCTGTGGGGTTTGGGGTGGGTTCATGGTCTCTGCCCTGTCCCCCTCCTTTCCCTGGGGTCCCCCCTCCTTTCCCAGAGCTGCTCATTGATTTTTCTGCTCGTAAACCACCACGATTGACCAGGCAATGAAGCCCAGGAGGGAGTGGGGCCTCGTGCAGTGAATTTGGGGGTTCTCAGCTCGGCAGGGCATCACTCCCCACCCTCAGAGGGGTGCCAGGAGCTGTGTGCCACTCACAGGGGTGCAGTGGCCGTGCCTGGCAGGGACCCGGTGCCACCTCCCCAGGGAGGGTAACACAATCCCCGGGGCTAAATCTGGAAAATGCCTGCGGGCAGCTTGGATTTCTCAGCCACACCTGAGCCTGGGGACACTGCTGTGGCTGTCCCAGGTGTTGTGTCCCTTCAGGTGGCGCTGGGGGCCAGCTGGGGCGGTGGCACTGTCCCCAGCCTGGTTGCGGGGCAGCGCCCGATGTCCCTCCAGCACGTCCCAGCGGTTGCTGAGCAGCCACCCCTGTGTCACCACCGGCTGTCACCGCAGGGCTGAGGGACAGCCCAGCCTTGTGGGCAGTCCTGGGGGAGCTGAGGGAGGGTTGGGACAGCTCTGGGGATCTGTGCCATCCCGGGACGTTGGGTTCTTGCTGAAATAACACCCCCAGAGGGAAGGCGAGGGAGGGCCAGGAATAACCAGAAATAACCGTGCTGCTGAGTAGCAGCAGAGATATTTGGAAGGGAGATGCATTCCCTGGCTCTGGCCCCGCTGTGGGGCTGGAGACACAGAAAATCATCCAGATTTTTCCAGCCCTCCATCCCCTTCCCAAACTGCTCCATCTCCCACCGCTGTTGTGCCTGGGAAACCTCTCCTGATTTTTCTGTCTCCCTCCCCATGCCTCTCTCCCGCCTCTCCAGCTTTTTAAAAGTGTTCCCAAGGGAGGGAAAAAACTGGAGAACTGATTCTTGTGGGTGTTGCAGCCTCCAGGAACAAGGCTGGCTCGGTTTTCCCAGTAGGGACCAGTCTGGGGCTCCCACTGGTGCTGGCTCAGTGCTTGAACCTCCTGCAGGAATTACAGGGTGGAGCTGCCATTCCCTGTTCCATATCCCAGTGTCCCCGAGGATCAGGGGAGGGTGGCACGTGTCCCCAGGGTGGGATGTGTCCCCAGGGTGGGACAGGGGCCCCGGGTCCCCGTCGTGTCCCGCTGCCGCCCTGCTGCCGGGGCTGACTCAGAGTGAAAGCAGAAGCTGCTCGGCGTTTTGGGGGGTGGGGGAGAAGCCAGGCAGAACCAAAGGGCTTATTTTAAACCTGACCTAATTTCCCCCCCCTTCTCCTCACCAAGCCAAGCCCTGGCCACCCTTCCCCATCCTCATCCTCATCTTCTGCAGCTCTCCTAAGGAGCTTTTGGCTCTCCCACCCCCTTTTCTGTAAGGGGACGGCTGTGGGGGCCTGCAGCCAGGCTGGGTGGTGGCACCAGGGCTCAGGGGGTGCTGTGCTGTGGGTGACTGTGCCTTCCTGTGACACCCACGAGTGCCAGCCCCTCCTGAGAAAAGCCTTCTGCCCTTTATGTTTGGGGTTGTGCATCCTCTGTGAGCATCAGCTTTGGGTTTCCCCAATAATTCAGCCTTGCTTTGGGGTTCTACATCCCTCATGAGCATCAGCTTTGGGTTTCCCCATTAATTCAGCCTTGCTTTGGGGTGGTTCTGCATGCCCTGTGAGCATCAGCTTTAGGTTTCCCCAATAATCCAGCCTTGATTTGGGGTTGTGCATCCCCCGTGAGCATCAGCTTTGGGTTTCCCCCTTGATTCAGCCTTGCTTTGGGGTTCTACATCCCCCATGAGCATCAGCTTTGGGTTTCCCCGTTAATTCAGCCTTGCTTTGGGGTTCTCCATCCCCTGTGAGCATCAGCTTTGGGTTTCCCCATTAATTCAACCTTGCTTTGGGGTTGTGCATCCCCTGTGAGCATCAGCTTTGGGTTTCCCCATTAATTCAGCCTTGCTTTGGGGTGGTTCTGCATGCCCTGTGAGCATCAGCTTTAGGTTTCCCCAATAATCCAGCCTTGATTTGGGGTTGTGCATCCCCCATGAGCATCAGCCGTGGGTTTCCCCATTAAATCAGCCTTGCTTTGGGGTTCTCCATCCCCTGTGAGCATCAGCTTTGGGTTTCCTCTTGATTCAGCCTTGGTTTGGGGGGGTTCTACATGCCCTGTGAGCATCAGCTTTGGGTTTCCCCATTAATTCAGCCTTGCTTTGGTGTTCTACATCCCCCATAAGTATCAGCCGTGGTTTCCCCATTAATTCAGCCTCGTTCCACCCTCTGGGGGCTCTCACTGGGGTCTTTCCCAGGGTTCTGCCATCTCTCATCCCAATCCCTCCCCGTGCCCCGCTCCAGGGCTGCTCCTTAACGAAACTCCAGTGGATGCTGTCCCCGGCCCGGGGCTCCCATCCCCCTTCGGCCAGGCCACCCTGGCTAATTAATTCCCTTCCCCTCGCCGCTCAATAGCCGCTCTTGAGCTGTGTAATCGCGTTGATTTAATTTCCCCTCCGGGTAGCGCGTGGCACCGGCTCTGCGTGGCTGTCACCGCCGTGTCCCCTCCGTCTCTGAACTTGCATTTCAACACCAAAACCCTCCAGATTTATCTGCTTTGGTCTCCTTCCCGTTCCCCACGCTGCTGTTCCTTCTCCTCCGTGCGATGCTGCGCTCCGGACCCCTCCGGCACCTCCGCCCGGGGGAGCAGCCCCGTGGGAAGCCCTGGGGCGGCTCCCGGTGCCCCAGCACCCTCCAGCCTCCGTCCCCTTTGTCCGGGGGAACAAGAGCCGCTCTGTGCCGGGTCCCCCCCGTCCCTGCGCTCGCGTGCCGGCCCCGCACAGAGCTCGCCTTGTTCCGGGAGCCGGGCTCGGGCACGGCCGGCCCGGGGGGTTCGACCTTCCCCCGGCTCCTGGCACCCGCCGGCCTTTTCTTCCTGCTCTTCTCGCTCGCTTTCTCTTTCCCTTTCGCTGCCAGGCTGGCTCCGGGTGGTTGGGAAGTGGCTCCCGGGTGAGTGCAGGGTGCGGGGTCCTGGCTGCTCCATCGGGGTTCCCTTCCTGTCAGACCCTCATTCCACCCCTCTCCTTGGTAATCCCGTGCTCATCTCCCTTCTCTGCAGCTTCCTGGGGCTGATTTTGACTTTTTCACCCGTGTTTTCTGTAAGGAGGGAGCTGGGGTGGGTCTCACAGCCAGGCTGGGTGGTGACATCCAGCCAGCCCTGGGATTAACCCCGAGCCGGTCTGGGTGCTCTGAGAGTCTCCTCAGTGTCCCCTCCGTGCCAGACTGTGACATGTTGTGTCCTCCTGCCAGGGTGACCTGCGTGCCCCGTGTGCCACCATGGCGTCGCGCATCGGGCTGCGCATGGAGCTGATGAAGCAGCAGGCGCAGCAGGAAGCGGAGCGGGAGCGGGTGCAGCAGCAGATGATGATGAGCTACATGCAGCAGCAGCGCATGCCCGTGGCCTCCAGCCCCGCCATCAACACCCCCGTCCACTTCCAGTCCCCTCCGCCCGTGCCTGGAGAGGTGCTCAAGGTACCGTGGTGTCCCCTGGGCCAGCCCACAGTGTCCTCTGTGCCCTGCCCTGGGCCAGCCCACGGTGTCCCCTGTGCCCCACCCTGTGCCAGCCCACAATGTCCCCTGTGCTGCGTCCTGGGCCAGCCCACAGTGTCCCCTGTGCCCCCCTTGGGCCAGCCCACGGTGTCCCCTGTGCCCTGCCCTGGCCCAGCCCACGGTGTCCCCTGTGCCCCATCCTGGGCCAGCCCACGGTGTCCCCGGTGTCCCCTGGGCCAGCCCATGGTGTCCCCTGTGCCTCCTGCCTGGCCCAGCCCACAGTGTCCCCTGTGCCCTGCCCTGTGCCAGCCCATGGTGTCCCCTGTGTCCCCCCTGGGCCAGCCCACGGTGTCCCCTGTGCCCCATCCTGGGCTAGCCCACGGTGTCCCCTGTGCACCCCCCGGGCCAGCCCACAGTGTCCCCTGTGTCCCCTGTGCCCCATCCTGGGCCAGCCCACGGTGTCCCCTGTGTCCCCTGTGCCAGCCCACAGTGTCCCCTGTGCCCCATCCTGGCCCAGCCCATGGTGTCCCATGTGCCCCCCCCGGGCCAGCCCACGGTGTCCCCTGTGTCCCCTGTGCCCCCCTGGGCCAGCCCACGGTGTCCCCTGTGCCCCACTGTGCCAGCCCACAGTGTCCCCTGTGCCAGCCCAAGGTGTCCCCTGTGCCCCCACCGGGCCAGCCCACGGTGTCCCTGACAGGTTTTGTCCCCACAGGTCCAGTCCTACCTGGAGAACCCCACCACCTACCACCTGCAGAAGTCTCGGGACAAGAAGGTCCAGGCCTATCTGTCGGAAACCTACGGGAACAAGTTCGCTGCCCACGTCAGCCCCGCCAGCCACTCTCCCAAGCCACCCCCGGCCGCGTCCCCCGGCGTCCGGCCCGGCCACGTCCTGTCCTCCTCTGCGGGCAACAGCGCTCCCAACAGCCCCATGGCCATGCTCAACATCGGCTCCAACCCTGAGCGTGAGGTGGGCGGCTGTCCCTGCTGCTGGGGACACTCAGGGTGCTGGCAGGGCCACGGGAGCCCATGGCTGTTTGTCCCTTTCCCTTGCAGTTCGATGAGGTCATCGATGACATCATGCGCCTGGATGACGTTTTGGGCTACATGAACCCCGAAGTGCACATGCCCAACACGGTGAGTGGGGGGTGGCAGCAAGGGGCCAGGCCTTGGTGGCACAGAGGGGACCTTGTGCCACGTCCTCACAGTGGGACAGCCCAAGCCAGCCTTGTCCCTGGGGCTGCAGCACCCACAAGAATCAATTCTCCGGCTTTTTTCCCTTTGAGGACGCTTGGGAACCCTTTAATCAATTCTCCAGCTTTTTTCCCCTTTGAGAACGCTTGGGAACCCTTTAATCAATTCTCCAGCTTTTTTCCCCATGAGGACACCTGGGAACACTTTGAAAAAGCTGGAGAGACAGGAGAGTGGAGTGGGGAGATAGGAGAACCAGGAGGGATTTCCCTGCCAGGAGCTCCCCCAGAGCAGCAGGGTGTCCCAGGTCAGATCCATGCCTCCCAGTGGGATTCCTCCTGCCCAGATTGGATCCATCTGCCCTATTTTCGATGTTGGCCATGAAAGGAGATCAGCTGTGTCCTTTGAGGTCTTGTTTTCTTTCCTACTCTGCTGAAAGCTGCTCTAAGGACCTGGGAGGAGAATTCCACCTGCCCAGCTGGGTGTGATCCCTGTGCCCAGCCCTGCATGGAGCTCACCCAGCTGTCCCCTGTGCTTTGCAGCTGCCCATGTCCAGCAGCCACATGAATGTCTACAGCGGGGACCCGCAGGTGACGGCGTCACTCGTTGGTGTCACCAGCAGCTCCTGCCCTGCCGACCTCACCCAGAAGAGAGAGCTCACAGGTACGTCCTGGCCCCAGGACAGGGACAGAAATGGGGCTGCCCTGTCCCCATGGGGGTGCAGGGGCTGCCACTGGGGTGTTGTGGGGTGAGGTGCAGCCTTGTCCCCTCTGGGTGACACCGTGGGTCTCTTGCAGACGCCGAGAGCCGAGCCCTGGCTAAAGAGCGCCAGAAGAAAGACAATCACAACCTGAGTGAGTGCAGCTCTGCCTCCCCCTCTGCTGACCCCACAGCCTTTTCCTATCACCCCTCACTGGGCTGGGATCCCCTTCCCATCCCTGACCCTCAGGAGAGGGCCCCTCCTTCCTGGCTGCAGAATGGGGAGCAGGAGACACCCCACTGTCCTCCTGGGGATGGCTCCTGACGTTCCTCATCCTGAGCTCCCCAATTCCAGAGGGTCTGACTGGGACATGAGGGACATGAGGGAGGGACACAGAGCCTTCCCTGCCCCTGCTGCCTCCTCACTTCCATCCCTCTGCTCTCACCCACAGTTGAGAGGCGGCGAAGGTTCAACATCAACGACCGCATCAAGGAGCTGGGAATGCTGATCCCCAAAGCCAACGACCTGTACGTGCCACAGCTCCTGCAGGCTGGGTCTCTGACCACTGGGACCACTGGGGTTACTGGGACTACTGGGACTACTGGGGTTACTGGGACCACTGGAACCACTGGGACTACTGGGGTTACTGGGGTTGCTGAGGTTACTGGGACCACTGGGACTACTGGGACCACTGGGACCACTGGGGTTACTGGGGTTACTAGGGTTACTGGGATCACTGGGATTACTGGGGTTACTGGGGTTACTGGGGTTACTGGGGTTACTGAGGTTACTGGGACTACTGGGGTTACTGGGATCACTGGGACTACTAGGATTACTGGGACTGCTGGGGTTACTGGGGTTACTGAGGTTACTGGGACAACTGGGATTACTGGGATCAATGCGGTTACTGGGATCACTGGGGTTACTGGGGTTACTGGGATCACTGGGACTACTGGAATCACTGAGATCACTGGGACTACTGGGACCAATGGGGTTACTGGGGTTACTGGGACCACTGGGATCAATGGGGTTTCTGGGGTTACTGGGACCACTGGAGTTACTGGGACCACTGGAGTTACTGGGACCACTGGGACCACTGGGATCACTGGGGTTACTGGGATTACTGGGATCAATGGGGTTACTGGGATCACTGGGACCACTGTGGTTACTGGGGTTATTCGGACCACTGAGACCACTGGGGTTACTGGGATCACTGGGACCACTGGGATCACTGGGACCATTGGGACTGCTGGGATCACTGGGATTACTGGGGTTACTGGGATCACTGGGACCATTGGGATCACTGGGATCACTGTAATTACTGAGACCACTGGATCCCTGGGACCACTGGGACAACTGGGATCAATGGGATCACTGAGATGACTGGGATCGCTGTTGTTACTGGGACCACTGGGATTACTGGGATCACTGGGGTTACTGGGATTACTGGGATTACTGGGCCTTTCTAGTGGAGGAGGGGGCTCACACTGGCCCCCAGGTCCATCTCTTTTTCCATGCTGGCTGACAGGGACGTGCGCTGGAACAAGGGGACGATCCTGAAGGCGTCTGTGGATTACATCAAGAGGATGCAGAAGGACCTGCAGAGGTCCCGGGACCTGGAGAATCACTCGCGGCGCCTGGAGATGACGAACAAGCAGCTGCTGCTCCGCATCCAGGTGAGCTCCCCTGGGCTCCCTCCTGCCCCTGCTGCTCCCCAGCCCCACCACCCCTCACCCCAGCCCCATCACCCCTCGTTCCTGCCCATGCCCAGGGTGTCTTCTGCCTTTTTTTGGCTGGGAAGTCACCAGCAAAACCTTGAGACAAACCCGATGTTCGAGGCTCACTGCAGCTTCTCATGGACCACCATGGATCTCCCCAGTCCCTACCACCCCTGTAAATGTCCCTGAGTGTGACACTGCCACCAAATCCCCTCTGTGTCCCTTGGCAGGAGCTGGAGATGCAGGCACGCGTGCACGGGCTGCCCACCTCCTCACCCTCGGGCGTCAACGTGGCCGAGCTGGCTCAGCAGGTGGTCAAACAAGAGGCCAGCGGGGACGAGGGGACCCTGGAGCCGCTGCTGCCACCCCCAGACCCCGAGTCCCAGGCACAGCCAGCGCTGCCAGCGCCGCCCCAGTCCCCGTATCACCAGCTGGACTTTACCCACAGCCTGAGCTTCGACGACGGCTCCCAGGGCTTCCCCGACAGCCTGGAGCCCGGGCACAGCGCTTCCTTCCCCTCCCTATCCAAGAAGGAGCTGGACTTGATGCTGATGCAGGACACCATGCTGCCCCTGGCCTCTGACCCCTTGTTCTCAGCCATGTCCCCCGAGGCCTCCAAGGCCAGCAGTCGCCGCAGCAGCTTCAGCATGGAGGACACGGACATGCTGTGATGGGGTGGGCGAGTCCCAGGACACTCCTGGCAGGAGGAGCCCATCCTGCCATGCACTTGAACCTTCCCAGGAGTACCTTTCTCTATGCAACAGGGGCTCAGGTTGGGTGCCACCGTGTCTTTCACAGCTTCTTTTTGCCAGGAGCGGGGTTGGACCTTCCTGGCTTTGCCGTGACTGCAGATTGCACAGCCTGGCAGTGACATCTCGGCTGCTTTGCCTTTCAGCACCCCCAGGGTGGTGCCTCAGAGCCCCTGGGAGCAGAGGGATGATGCTGTGAGCTCTGTGTCCGGTTTGGTGTCTCCTTGCCTTGCTCTGGGATCTTTCATCCCCACCGAGTCTTCCCCAGCCCCCCTGGATGCTTCCCAGTCCATCCAGTTCCTCCTGCTCTGGGGTCACAGGAGGGTTAATTAATTAGTGTGTGTTCATTAGTACTGCACCCCCAGGGGTGTTGTCTCAGAACCCCCTGGTGTCACCCCCACCACCCCAAAACCTCTGGGTGAGGCTGCCAGGTGACCCTGAGCCTCCTGGAGGTGTCCCTGCCCCGTGACACCCAGCCCTGGCTCTTTCCTGCCAGGCTAAAAGGGTTTTACACTTCATTTTTTTGGGGGATACTTCTTGAAAATCCTGCCCCACATGGGGAGGGTTTGTGCCACCTGCCAAACCTGAGCTGCTGCTCCCAGCTTGGAATTTGGGGGTTGTTTCTCTTCCCAGTGTCACCAGTTTGTTCTGTGCTGGGGAGCTGCTGTGGGCCCTGCCTCACTCCTGACCTCCCAAAGCAGCTGGGAGGGAGCTGGGAAGGGCAGGGGAGCACAGGGAAAATCAAAATCCTCCCTGGGGTTGTTAAGGGACAGGAGGGGAGCTGGAGAGGAGAGGAGAGCCCTTGGCCATTGTCCCCGTGGGGCTGGGGGTCCCTCTGTGCCCCCCATCCTGCACCTGGATGTCCTGGGGGGACAGAGATGCCAGGATTTGGGATTGGAGGTGGGGGACAGCCCTGGAGAGAGGCCTGTGGGATGTGAGGGTCAGGGGAAGTGCTGAAGGTGGGGAGGAGAGGGGGGAGGAGGAGTTGGAGCAGGGAGGGAGCAGGGAGGGGACTCTGGGTGACCAGGGAGGGCTCCAGGTGACATGGAAGGGCCCCAGGTGAACAGAGAGGGGCTCCAGGTGACATGGAAGGGCCCCAGGTGACCAGAGAGGGGTCCAGGTGACATGGAAGGGCTCCAGGTGACCAGGGAGGGTCCCCAGGTGACATGGAAGGCTCCAGGTGACATGGAAGGGTCCCAGGTGACCAGGGAGGGTCCCCAGGTGACCAGGGAGGGCTCCAGGTGACCAGAGTGGGGCTCCAGGTGACCACAGAGGGTCTCCAGGTGACCAGAGAGGGCTCCAGGTGACCACAGAGGGGCCCCAGGTTACCAGGGAAGGGCTCCAGGTGACCAAGGAGCAGCTCCAGGTGACCAGAGAGGGGTCCAGGTGACCAGGGAGGGCTCCAGGTGACCAGAGTGGGGCCCCAGGTGACCAGGGAGGGTCCTAGGTGACCAGAGAGGGGTCCCAGGTGACATGGAAGGGCCCCAGGTGACCAGGGAGAGGCTCCAGGTGACCAGGGAGCAGCTCCAGGTGACCAGGGAGGGCTCCAGGTGACCAGGGAAGGGTCCCAGGTGAACAGAGAGGGTCTCCAGGTGACCAGGGAAGGGCTCCAGGTAACATGGAAGGGCCCCAGGTAACCAGGGAGGGTCTCCAGGTGACCAGGGAGGGGCTCCAGGTGACCAGGGAGGGGCTCCAGGTGACCAGGGAGGTGCTCCAGGTGCTCACCTGGAGAAGAGAAGGATCCAGGAGACCTCTGAGCTCCTTGCAGGGCCTCGAGGGGCTCTGAGCTGGGGTCTAGGGGTGTTCACAGGAGGCCTTGGCACCCTTTGTGTGCTGCCATCAGTGCCTGGAATGAGAATTGTCCCCAGCAGGGTCAGCCCTGGCCGTGCTGGGGACCTGGGGGTGTGGGAGAGCCACGGGTCTGTCCCCTCCAGAGGGGCTCCAGGGCAGGAAATCCCACAGGAAATTCGGATTATTGTGGCTCTGGGGTGCCCTTGGCCACTGCTCAGCACGAGATGTCTCCCCTGGCTGTGAGTAAACAGTTGTGGATTATAATTACTATTTTTTTTAAAATCTTTTTGGGAGTTTTGTTTGTTTTTCTTTTCTTTTTTTTTTTTTTTTAATGCACTGTGCTCTGATTAAAAAATTTTACTACTGTTTTATAAATAAATGTATAAAAGAATGAACTGGAATGGAAGAAGAATCATTAAAAATATATTTATTTACAACATCCTGGAGCGTGGCAGCTTCTTCTTCATGCTGGAGGCTGGATCAGCATCAGGGTTCTGCAAAACCCCCTCAGACAGTTTGGGGGACTCTCAAAAAATCTTTTAAAGTGTCCTGCTGAGCCTGTGCCTGGAAAAATTTATCCCAAGCCACGTCTGCAGCCCCTCAGCCACGTGCCAGGTTCCCACTGCCCTCAGTGCTGGTGTTAAACACACACAGGAGGGAAAAAAAGCAAAGAAATCCACCTTAAATTAGACTTCCCAGGCTGGAAAATCACAGGGGCTTATCTTGGAAACTTTATTAAAAGGAGAAGGAGGGGAAAAATAGAGTGAGAAGAGGCTGAAGGTGGTGATGGGGGGAAAGGAGTGAGTGGTTCCAGACACTTTAGAGAAAAAAAAAAATTAAAAAAAAAAAAATCCCTGATTTGATTTATCAGGGGAGTGTGAACACTAAATAGAGAACAACGCCTGAAGTGTGAATTATTTCCTATATTAACACAGAGAAAAACTGATAGCCTTTTCATGTCAGGAGAATAGCACACGGGGAGGGAGGGGAGCCAATGACATTGTTCCAGCTCGGGCTTTGCTCACTCTTTATCAGGCTGAGATCAAAATTTATTCCCAGGATGAGGCCTGAGGCCCGGCTGAGGCCCTAGAGATTTTTAAGGGCCTAATTAAGAAAACAGGATGAAAATGGCGAAATAAGAGGGCAATTTACTTCTTGCAGAATAGGGAGATCAAATCAACTTATGAGCAATTAATGTGCACAAGGAGAGAATAAAGGGATGCCGGGATGTGGAAGAGGGGCCTCATTTTAATGACATGCTCTGGTGTTGGCATAGAGGATTACTCTGAAGGTCAGATGGAGATTGAAACGACCTTGCAGATTCTTAACCCTCCTTCCAATTAACAGAACCAACTCAGAAATGCAAAAGAGCCTGGCTTGGAGCGCAGTCATCCCTTTATGTGCTGCGGGGAGGAGGGGGAAAAATAAAATTATAAAGGGGAGAGAGAGAGAGAGAGGACGAAAGGGGCTTTCCTCGGCTTCCACAGCGGCCGTGGAGACGGGAGAGGAGGCTCTTAATTACAGAGAGAGAGAGAAACAGCCCCGGAAAACCGGGCTGGGAGGGGGAAAGGGAGGGAGAGATGGATGGGGTGGGGTGGGGTGAGCTGGGGACGGGCTGTGCCTTGGACTGGGATGGACTGGGATGGACTGGGATGGACTGGGGTGGGCTGGGATGGGCTGGAATGGGATGGGATGGGATGGGATGGGATGGGATGGGATGGGATGGGATGGGATTTGGGATGGGATTTGGGATGGGATGGGATGGGATGGGATGGGATGGGATGGGATGGGATGGGATTTGGGATGGGATTTGGGATGGGATGGGATGGGATGGGATGGGATGGCTGAGTTGGACTTAGCTGGACTGGGATGGACTGAGTTGGACTGGGACCAACTGGGATGGACTGGGACCAACTGGGATGGACTGGGACTGACTGGGATGGACTGGGACTGATTGGGATGGACTTGGACAGACTGGGATGGACTGGGACAGACTGGGATGGGCTGGGATGGACTGGGATGGGCTGGGATGGACTGGGACCGACTGGGAGGGACTGGGACTGACTAGGATGGACAGGGACAGACTGGGAATGGACTGGGATGGACTGGGATGAGCTGGGATGGACTGGGATGGGATGGGACAGACTGGGATGGACTGGGATGGACTGGGACAGACTGGGATGGGCTGGGATGGACTGGGATGGGATGGGATGGGATGAGCTGGGATGGGCTGAGTTGGACTGGGACTGACTGGGATGGGCTGGGATGGATGGACAGAGTGCCAGGATGGGGACAGCACAACAGCTACCACAGCAGGACGGTCCTGACCGCTGTCCCACCCTTCTGTCTCACCCTTCTGTCCCACCCCTGTCCCATCCCTGTCCCCGGCGCTTTTCCCAATCCCGGGGTTGTTCCCACGGGACGGAGGAAGGACGGGGACACCGGGACAGGCTGGAGGGGACAC
Source organism: Catharus ustulatus (assembly GCF_009819885.2). Classification (NCBI taxonomy): domain Eukaryota; kingdom Metazoa; phylum Chordata; class Aves; order Passeriformes; family Turdidae; genus Catharus; species Catharus ustulatus. The sequence continues at coordinate 3,085,510 of NC_046245.1, forward strand.
GGGGGAGGGGACACGGGCCGGGCAGAGCCGGGACGGCGGCGGCGAGGCTGCAGCGGGGCTGAGCAGCCACAAGAGAGAGCCCGAAGGTTGCGGAGGAGCCGGGGCTGAGCGGGATAGCGGAGAGAGGGAACGGGAAAAGGGGCAGGGAATGGGAAAAGGGGCGAGCCCAGGAATGGTAAAAGGGGCGAGTCCGGGGCTCAGAGGGGCTCCTGCTCCCCGACACGATGATTTGGGCTCTCAGCCCCAAATCCAGCCCTGCCCAGCCCCGCTCAGGTGAGAGCCCCACCTGCGGAGCTGCAGGAGCTGGGGTTGATGGAGCAAATCCAGAAAAATATCCAGATGATATTCCCGGGGCTGAACCGGGCTGGGAAGGCTCAGCTGGACAGGGGAAAGCTCCAGGGAGAGCTCAGGACCTGCAGGGGCTCCAGGAGAGCTGCAGAGGGATGGGGGATGAGGCAGGGAGGGACAGGACACACGGAATAGCTTCAGGGTTAGATGGGATATTGGGAATTAGGAATTGGACACAGGGAATGGCTTCAGGGGTTAGATGGGATATTGGGAATTAGGAATTGGACACAGGGAATGGCTTCAGGGGTTAGATGGGATATTGGGAATTAGGAATTGGACACACGGAATGGCTTCAGGGTGAGATGGGATATTGGGAATTAGGAATTGTTCCCTGGGAGGGTGGGGAGGCCCTGGCACAGCTGGGGCTGCCCCTGGATCCCTGGAGCAATGGGACAAGGGGAGGTGTCCCTACCATGGCTTTGGGGTCACTTCCAACCCAAATCATTTCAGGGCTCTGGGTGGGAACTGCACCACACAAACCCCAGCTGTCCCTGGCAGCTCAGGCTGGAATTTGCTGGAATTTTCTGGGAATTTTCTGGAATTTTCTGGGAATTTTCTGGGATTTGCTGGGAATTTTCTGGAATTTTCTGGGAATCTGCCCATGTTGTTCTGGGGCTGGCACCCTCCCCAGGCAGGGGATTTGATGCTCCAGGCTGCAGCCACGTCCCCTGTGCTGCTCTGGGTTTAGTTCTGTTATTCCATGCTCAGACTGGACTTGTCTGACAACACAGATCTGTGGAAAGAGAGCTGGGATTTCCCAGCCTTTGGATGTGTCTCCAAGCCCCTCACAGCTTGGAGTTGATGTTTCTCCAGCCCCCTCACAAATCCTCATTTCCAGTTGTTCCTCAAATCCCAGAGCGTTTTCTGCAGAAACTTCTCTTGGGGAGGGGCAAAAAAATAATCTTTAATATAACAGAGGATGGGCTTGAAGAAGGAAGAAGGAATGAGCAGAACCAAACCATCCCTCAGCTCCTCTGGAGATGTGTGGCCAAGCCCTGGATGGCTGAGCAGCAGAGAGGGAAAATCGAGGGGTTTCACCCCAAATTTTGGACTCTCTGAACTGACCCCTGGGACATCCCTGCAGGGGCCAGCCCAGCCCTGTGCTCTGGAGCCATTCCCTGCCCCAGTGCTGATTTTCCTTCTCCCTTCATTTCCTTTCTGGCTCCCTTTGAGCCCTTTCCACGATTTGAGCTCCTTCCCCCCCTGAGCCCAATCCCCAGCCCTGACCCCTCTGCTGGGCTGCAGTGGGATGAGGAGGAGCAAGGGATGGATTTTTCAGGTGGGGGAGCAGCCACACAGCTGCCTTGGCTCCCAGAAAGCAGAGCAGCTCCTTGCAAGGAAATCTTTCTCATAAAGAAGGAGAGACTGGAAAACCTCTGATGCCTGGCCAGAAATTTATTCCAAAGAGAAGGGGCTGGGTGGCTGAGACTGTGGCTGCTCTCCCCCTGGGTGTGTTTGGCCTGAAGCTTTTCCACCAGCAGCTTTTTAAGGCTGTGGGATTGGGGAACCTTTGGGATTTTTTGGGGAGCCTCACTCGTGGTGTAACAGCTGTGAGGATTTCTGGAACTGGTTTGGATTTTTTTAAACCACAGAACTGTGGGGTGAAGGATGGTGGAGCTGGGAAAAGATGATGGATGTGATGTAAAAAAAAAAAACGTGGGAGAGGGAATTGAGGTGCAGGTGGAATTGAGGTGCAGGTGGAATTGAGGTGCAGGTGGAATTGAGGTGCAGGTGGAATTGAGGTGCAGGTGGGAAGTTCCTGCCTCAGTTTCCCCAGCACAAGGGGAGGGTGACACAGGGAAGTGTCCTGGGGTGCAGCCCATGGACAAAACCCCAGCTCTGTGTGGCTCAGACCCATCCTGGGGTGCTGGAGAGGCTCAGTTCTGCCTCCCCTGCAGGAATTTGCACCCCCAAACCTCCTCTGAGCCAAAGGGCCCCGCTCCCCCAGGCCTGGCAGGGCTGGGATTTCTGCCAGGGCAGCTCTGCCCCCACAGGCTCCCAGCACATCTGGATTTCTGTGCCTGCCTGGATTTACAGCCCTGGATGCTGCAGCAGCTCCTGGCTGGGTGTTGGAGCAGTCACAGAGCACAGAGAGGGGACAGCAGGACCTGGGATGGCCAGGGAACAGCAGGGCAGGGGCTCAGGGGGGTGGGACCCCAAGGAGAGCCAGGCTGGGGGAGCAGTGCCTCAATTGTCCTGGTGTTTGCCAATCCCAATGGGAATTCACTTCTGTCACACTCTCTGTGCCACAGGGACACCCCAAAGAGGCTTTGATGGACACACAGAGACCTCTGGCAATCTACTCCCTTTGCCTGGGAGCCACCCCAAATCCCAATCCTGGGATTTTCCTCCTGGAAACATGAGATTTCTCACTCCAAACCCCTTCAGGCTGCACCCCAACTCCTGGCAATCTGCTTCTTCTGCCTTGGGGCCACCCCAAAGCCCAGTCCTGGAATTTTCCTCCTGGAAATGTGGGATTCTTCACCCTGAGACCCTTCAGGCTGCACCCCAAATCCCAATTCAGGAATTTTCCACACAGTTGGAAATGTGGGATTCCTCACCCCAAACCCCTTCAGGCTGGGTGGGAGCCACCCCAAATCCCCAATCCAGGATTTTCCTCCCAGCTCAAAATGTGGGATTCCTCACCCCAAACCCCTTCAGGCTGCACCCCAAATCCTGGCAATCTGCTCCCTCTGCCTGAATCCCAATCCAAGAGTTTTCCTCCCAGCTGGGAATGTGGGATTCCTCACCCTAAATCCCTTCAGACTGGGTGGGAGCCTCCCCAAATCCCAATTCAGGATTTTCCTCCTGGGAATGTGGGATTCCTCACCCTAAATCCCTTCAGACTGGGTGGGAGCCACCCTAAATCCCAATCCAGGATTTTTTTCCCAGCTGGGAATGTGGGATTCTTCACCCTGAGACCCTTCAGGCTGCACCCCAAATCCCAATCCAGGATTTTCCTCCTGGGAATGTGGGATTCCTCCAGGGCCCTGCTGTCCGTTTGTCCATCTCCTGTGCCACCCTGGAGTTCTTCTCCCCTCTTCCCCCCAACGCTCTGGAGCTGGTTTAATCAGCTCTGAGTTTTCATTTCGTGCCTTTCTCTCTCTCCTTTTTTGAGGGGGCAGTGAAATTTATACAATATTTAAGCAGCATAGTGGAGTCCTGGAAGATATTATTAATGTAAAAGGGACAGGCTGGAAATGCACTTGAACCTGGTTACAATTAGAGGGTGATTTTTCTAAAGGTCAATGAATTCAGATAATATCCACAGGGGGGAAAAGAAATTTAATACCTTTTTAGTGAATTAATTAATTATAATATTATATCAGCTTGGGGTTCTTTTCCAGAATGATTAAGGGAACGATCTGTCTTCGGAGAGGCTGGGGGAAGTCAGCGAGAGGAGCAGAGACTGACAGAGGCACGGGAGAGAGGGGGAGACTTTAATGGGAGAATAATGGAGCCTTTTCTTCCCTTTAAAAACTTACTGCATTTCCAGGCCACATGATCCCTGCTGCCTGGTGCTCACCCCTCCCTTCCAGCCATCCCTCTGCAGGGATCATTCGGGGTTTGCACCTTTCCAAAGCTGCTCTGGATGCTTCAGCATCTCCAACCTCCATCCCTGGTGCCACCAGCATCGTGGCACAGGGGGCTGTGACCAGCTGGGGGGACACAAAGTCCCCAAGAGCCACCAAAATCTGTGCTTGGATTTGCTCCAGCCTGGGGAGCCCCAGCCCTCAGCGGTGTTGGTTTATCTGCAGCCCAAGCTTAGGCTGGAATTTACACTCTCTGCTAATCCAGCCAGCCCCAGAAATTAATTACGGCCTTGTACATTAAAAATTAACATAACCTTTCTGGATATATGTTCTTATGGCGCAGGAGTGGGCCTGAGTCCCTCGGCTGCCTGTAATTGGAGCTGCTTTGCTTCTAATTCTTTCCCCCCCGCCCTGTTTTTTAGAGATGTGGACATTTGAACTCATTAATCACGAGCCTGGTAGCTGGTAAAGTTTAAGGGGTTTGTAATTGCCTCTGCTGCTGGCAGAGTTTGCAGGGAAGGGGGAGATCAGGGGGGTCTCCTCTCTCCTTCCTTGGGGGGGTTAAAGCAGCACCCACAGCCTGGGGTGTGCTGGGCCCCCCAAACTCCCCAGGCTGGAGCAGACATGGGCTGGAAAAGGCTTTTGCAGAAGTTGCTTTGCTGTTCCAGGAGCTACTTTTACACTGAAATAAAAGCAGCTTTTTTTTTTTTGTAAAGTTGGAATTACAGCACACCCCCACCCTGCTGCACAAATCCCAGTCCAGCAAGGGGATGGATCCAAAACTGGAGGGTTTGGGGGTGCCCCAGGCTCTGGGGGTGCTGGTGCTGCTCCCACTGAGGAGTGGGAACACCCAGAGCAGTGTGATGGGGTTGGGATTGCCAGGGATGGTTTGTGTCTCCTAAACCAAAACGTGTCCCAGGCACCAGGAGCCTCCTCCTGCAGGGATTTGTTCTCTGCTGCTGCAGCATCATCACAGCCCTGGGCTTCTGTCCCTCTGGGATCCACCTTCCTCATCTCCCTCTGAGGGCTTTGGGAGATTTTTCCCCCCCAAAAAAATAAAATCCAGCCCTGGGTGATGCTGCTGGGTCATGGAATTGTTAGATTGTTTGGGTTTGAAGGGATCCCATCCCATCCCATCCCATGGATCCCATCCCATGGATCCCATCCCATCCCATCCCATCCCATCCCATCCCATCCCATCCCATCCCATGGATCCCATCCCATGGATCCCATCCCATCCCATCCCATCCCATGGATCCCATCCCATCCCATCCCATCCCATCCCATCCCATCCCACAGCTACCATGGGCAGGGACACCTTCCTCAATCCCTTCCAAATCCTTTCCACAATCCCTTCCTCAATCCTTCCCTCAATCCCTTCCTCAATCCTTCCCTCAATCCCTTCCTCAATCCCTTCCTCAGTCCTTTCCCCAATCCCTTCCAAATCCCTTCCACATCTCTTCCTCAATCCCTTCCTCAATCCTTCCCTCAATCCCTTCCTCAATCTCTTCCCCAATCCCTTCCTCAATACCTTCCACAGTTCCTTCCACAATCCCGTCCTCAATCCCTTCCACATCTCTTCCAAATCCCTTCCCCAGCTCCTTCCACAATCCCATCGTGGCCTTTCCAGGGCTGGAGCAGCTCCTGAGGAAGGGCTTTAGAAGATTTTCTGGTGCTTTACTGGTGGCTCAAAACTCCCAGGAAATGTTCATCCCTCACTGCTCATCCCTCCTCCTCCTCCTCTCCCAAGAGGATGCAGAACTTCCCAGACCTTCGGGCACCTCTCCTCTTCCCTCCTTCCCCATCTCCCCTCGGAACCCCCCCATCTCCCATCAACCCAAGCCTTTCATTCCCCCTCCCTCCCCCTCCAAGCCCCCCACCACCCTCCCTCCTCCCTCCCACCCCCTCAGCCAGCCAGAACCCGCCGGGAGAGCGCCAGCTCCGCTCCCATTGTGCTATCTTTGGGTCCTAAATTAAAATTTATGACATCTTGAAATGAGCAGTGAGGGTAATTTTGCTTCTGAGCGAAGATGCTAATGAGTCCCCTTAATGGCGTGAATAAGGAGTTGACGGGTCGTGTGTCACTTTGCGCAGCCCGTGCTGGTGGTGTAATGGCCGCAGTAAGTGTCTGTAATTATACCCTGTCTCGCTGTATTTTGGCAGCCGTTGTGGGAGAGCAGAGCCTCAGCAGCGGCCAAGGCAGGGGGGAGGGAAAAAGGGAAAAGGGAAAAAAAAATTCCAGCCCCTCCTGGGTATCGTCTGTGCTCTCCTCGTCCCCTTCTTGTTCGACTCCAGAGCAGTGGCTTTGCCAGGTTTGGCTCCAGTAGGATGGGTGATGGTTGAGGATGAGCTGCTCCATCCAGGGAAAGGAGAAGGGAGAAAGGGAAAAAGGGAGAAAAAAAACTCCAGCCCCTCCTGAGTATCCTCTGTGCTCTCCTTGTCCCCTTCTTGTTCGACTCCAGAGCGGTGGCTTTGCCAGGTTTGGTTCCAGGTGTGATGGATGATGGTTGAGGATGAGCTGCTCCATCCAAGGCAGGGGCAAAAAAGGGAAAAGAAGAAAAAAACCCCAAAAAACCAGGCTCTCCTGGGTATCCTCTGTGCTCTCCTCGTCCCCTTCTTGTTCAACTCCAGAGCGGTGGCTTTGCCAGGTTTGGTTCCAGGTGTGATGGATGTGTCTGTCTGAAGCTGAGCTGCTCCATCCAAGGCAGGGGCAAAATAGGGAAAAGGTTAAAAAAAACCAAAAAACCAGGCTCTCCTGGGTATCCTCTGTGCTCTCCTCATCCCCTTCTTGTGTGACTCCAGAGTGGTGGCTTTGCCAGGTTTGGTTCCAGTAGGATGGGTGATGGTTGAGGATGAGCTGCTCCATCCAAGGCAGGGGCAAAAAAGGGAAAAGGGAAAAAAAAAATCCAGCCCCTCCTGGGTATCCTCTGTGCTCTCCTCGTCCCCTTCTTGTTCAACTCCAGAGCGGTGGCTTTGCCAGGTTTGGTTCCAGGTGTGATGGATGTGTCTGTTTGAGGCTGAGCTGCTCCATCCAAGGCAGGGGCAAAAAAGGGAAAAGGGAAAAAAACCAAAAAAAACCAGGCCTTCCTGGGCATCCTCTGTGCTCTCCTTGTCCCCTTCTTGTTCAACTCCAGAGTGGTGGCTTTGCCAGGTTTGGCTCCAGTAGGATGGGTGATGGTTGAGGATGAGCTGCTCCATCCAAGGCAGGGGCAAAAAAGGGAAAAGGGAAAAAAAAAAATAAAATCCCAGCCCCTCCTGGGTATCCTCTGTGCTCTCCTCGTCCCCTTCTTGTTCGACTCCTGAGTGGTGCCTTTGCCAGGTTTGGTTCCAAGTGTTCCAAGCAGCTCCTGGAACCACCATGGAATCACTCCCAGGGAATGTGGAGCTTGGGAAGTTTTGTCCCATCCTGTGGCACATCCAAACAACCCCGTTGGAAAATCCCAACCTCTGGCTCTGCTCCATCATCTCAGGGCTCACAGGGGATGATTTACAAAGTGCTGAGGTTCCCTTGGCGTGGTTGTGGAGGTGGCTTTTGCTTTATGTGTGTCCTGGTTTGGAGGACAGGTGTCTGCTAAGGAAGGCAGGAGCTTCTCTTTGAAATGGAGACTGCAAACCCCCTCCCTCCAAATTATTATAATTTTAAAGTTAAGGGGCTTTTGGGCAAAGATATGGGAATAGGAATAACAGTTCTGTACTAGGGAAATTAAAATAGAAATACAGCACTACAAAGAACAAACCCCAAACCCTGACACAGTCAGAGTACAACCTGACACCCGTCAGGCAGGGTGTTGGCAGCAGTCCCATTCCATGGTGGCTGCATCCTCCTGCAGTGACAGATGTGGCTCAGCTGGAGCAGTGCTCCTGTACAAGGTGCAGTTTCCCTCCGGAGCTCCAGTGGTGATGTGGAGAAATCCGGTTTTCCTCTGGAGTCCAGTGGAGAAAGGGGCTCCCTTAGTGTCCCAAACCCTCTGTTTTTATCTTGGTAAGAAATGTTGGGCTCTTCCCCCTGGCTGGAGCATCTCCCAATGGGATGCAGTAATTTTATCAGTGCCACAGTGGGACTCAATGGCCATGAGCAGAAAATGACTGGCTGGAGGAAGGATGGGTTGTGAAAAGATAAAGAACACTGCCCCAGCTGGTTTATAAACCATGGCCATGAACAGGAGATATCCCATGGAGATAAAGAACACTGCCCCAGCTGGTTTATAAACCATGGCCATGAACAGGAGATATCCCATGAGATAAAGAACACTGCCCCAGCTGGTTTATAAACCATGGCCATGAACAGGAGATATCCCATGAGATAAAGAACACTGCCCTGCCTGGTTTCAATGGATGCCCATTAGCAGAATATCTCCCACAGAGATCAGGATCACTGCCCCACCCTCAGCAGATGCTGACAGAACAGACACTTTGATCACACTCTGTATTGTAACCCAAGACATGTGTCTCTTTGAAGCCTCCACGTATTTCTTTCTTTCCTCCTCATGCCTCAGCCCACACCATTCCCCAGGTGAGGAATTCCAGACTGATCCTGAGGAGCAGGGGCCGGGCCAGGCAGAGACCAGGGGAAGCTTTTCCCTGCACTTCTGCAGGGTTTTCATTCCCATCCTCCCTTCTCACCTCCTGCCTGTGATTCCCAAGGATTTTTGGGAATTTTCCTGTCCCACCTTCATGCCTGGAGCTTGGAGGAGGAGCAGCAGCTTCAGGCACAGCCCCATGGAGCCACCCCTGAGGTGTCCTTTGGGATCCAGCCGCTCCACTCTTTTCCAGATTTGCCGTTGTCACCTTTGGAGGCACCAGGAATGACTTTAGGGACAAAACCACTTGGATGTACAGAATCCCCTCGTTGTGGCTGTCACATCTTGGCTTTGGGAATCAAGGGAGCTCCCTGGGGATGGCCTTGACTTGAAATCCCTGCCAGCCCCATGTCCCCAGCCCCAGGTGCCGCTTCCACAGGTGAGGGATGCTCCACATCCCTGGGGATGCCAACACCCCCATCCCAGCGGGATTCTGAGCTCTGCCACGTCCCCAGCTGCCTGTGGGGCCAATCCAGGTGTGTGACAGGACACACGTGGCAGGTTGAAAGGACAATATCAATAAAGTCGGGGTTGCTGTTCGCAGCGCTGCCGGGATCGTGACCATTGAAATATTGAAGTGCTCGCATATAAACGGCGCTTTCAAGTATTTTTGACAAGGGTACTAATTAAATCTTAATTGACACTGCACTAATTAGCTTCTTAATTACATGGAACCACATAATTAGCAGCACACTCTGTGCTAATTGTTAATTAGGAAAACCAGGCTTCCCCCTATGCCCCCCCATCCCCTCCTGTTGTCGCTTTTACTGGAGAGGCTCTGGTGGGAGGAGGAGGAGGATGAGGAGGGGTTGTGCTGCCAGCACGTGGCACGGGGATGGTTTGGGGCTCCAGGTGGGATTTGGGACAGGGATGGGGTGCAGGAACACCTGTGGGGGGGATGGGGGCATTCCTTGGGGTCGTTGGTGGCGCAAAATCCCAAATTCCTCCTCTGGAGTCATCCCCGTTCCAGCTCCTTGAGGATGAGCCCCAAACCCCTCAGGTTTTCACTTCTTGGCAGGGGTGAGGGTCAATCCCACCCCAAATGGGCACACTGGGGTCACTGGGTGCTCTGGGCATCCCAGGGTGGATTGCACCTCGGGATTCCAGGATTTTGGATCAGCACCGTGTTTAACCTCAAAATCTGCATTTTGGGAGAGGAATTACCCAGATCCAGCTGTGCCACCACCATGAGGGACCAGGGCTGCTCCATCCCAGGCCCTGCTTCCCAAAACCTGCTGGGAATATCAACCGTGAAGTGATGATCTCTTCTCCCACCTTCCCCACATCCCCCATCCCCAAAATCTTCTCCAGCATCTCCCACCCCACCCCAGCCAGCCCAAAGTGCCCATCCTCACAGGGGAACAATCCTGGAGTTTTCCAGCTCTCTCCCTCTCTGTCTCTACATATTTTTATCATTTTGTAATTGTGCAGTTTCCCAGGAAATTTAAAAAAAAAATAAAATAAAGGCCCCACACCTGCTGCAGAGCCTGTCTTTCCCAAGAGCCTGGAGGAACGGGATGTGCAGCTGGGATTGCAGCCCCGTGTTTATGGGGAAAGAGGTGGAGGGGGAAAGAAAATATCTGTATTTTCACCAGGGGGAAAAGAGGAGGAAAAGAAAAGCGGGGAGGGAAAAAAAAAAAAGTAAAAGAGGTGAGAAAATTGTGCTCATTTGACAAATCTTTCTAATTAGGGGCCAATTATGTCCTCAGATTCCTAATTGGGATTCCGGCAGGTTTTCAGGCTTGTAGGGTAATTACAGGCTCGTAATTCTATTAAGATGGAAATTTGGGAGAAATACCTTATCATAACATTTAGATTTTGCCATCTGTGTTGATGGGGCTGCAGCTCGGGTGGGAAGGGGGTGCTTCACTCCCAGGCTGAGCCTGATCCTGATCCCAATCCTGATCCTGATCCTTGTCCTGCTCCCAATCCTCATCCTGATCCCAATCCTCATCCTGATCCTCGTCCCAATCCTGATCCTTGTCCTGCTCCCAATCCTCATCCTGATCCCAATCCTCATCCTGATCCTCGTCCCAATCCCAATCCTTGTCCTGCTCCCAATCCTCGTCCTGATCCCAATCCTCATCCTGATCCTCGTCCCAATCCCTATCCTTGTGCTGATCCTGATCCCAATCCTGATCCTTGGCCTGCTCCCTATCCTCATCCTGGTCTTTGTCCTGATCCTGATCCCAATCCTCATCCTGATCCAAATCCTGATCCTTGTCCTGATCCTGATCCTCAGCCTGCTCCCAATCCTCATCCTGGTTCTTGTCCTGATCCTGATCCCAATCCTGATCCTCATGCTGGTCCACATCCCAATCCTTGTCTTGATCCCAATCCTCATCCTGGTCATCATCCTGATACTGTTCCTCATCCTCATCCTGATCTTCATCCTCATCCTCATCCAAATCGTGATCCCAATCCTGACCCTCATCCTGATCCTGACCCCATCCTCATCTAAATCCTTGTCGTCATCCTCATCCCAGTCCTGATTCTGATCCTTATCCTGATTCTCATCCTGGTTGTCTTCCTGATCCTCACCCTCATCCTGATCCTCATCCCAATCGTCATCCTGATCCTTGTCCTGATTCTGATCATCATCCTGATCCTCATCCTGATCCCGATTCTCATCCTGGTTCTCTTCCTCATCCTCATCCCTGTTCCAGTCCTTGTCCCGATCCTCATCCTGATCCTGATCCTTGTCCTGATTCTGATCATCATCTTGATCCTTGTCCCAATCTTCATCCTGATCTTCATCCTCATTCTGATCCTGATTCTGATCCTCATCCTTGTCTGATCCCAGTCCCAATCCCGATCCTTATCCTGATCCCAATCCAGATCCCCATCCCAATCCCAATCCCGATCCCGATCCCAATCCTGATCCCCATCCCAATCCCAATCCCGATCCCGATCCTCAGCCGGTGCCGTTGGCGTCCCCGGGGCAGGAGGGACAAACAGGGCTGTGGGATCTGAGCCTGCTCCCGGCTCTGCTGTGTCCCCAGCGTGCTGGACACTGGATTCAGGTGGAGATTCCCAGGATTCTCCCCAGGTCCACCCCTGCCCCATCCAACACCACCAATCCCAACTCCAATCCCAATCCCTCCAACCAGGAATATCCACCAGCGGCCTGGAGGAAGAAACATCCCTCATCTTCCTCGGATTTCTGTGCTTGTCCCATCCCTGGGAATTGCTGGGACACTCCTGTCCCCATTCCCTCCACGAACAACTCTACAATTTGGGGTTCCCCAAATCCCTAATCCTCATTTTTATTTTTATTTCCCCCTCTTGGCTAATGAAACCAGCTGTGGGTAATTATTTTAATCCGCATTCCTGGGCGGGAATGCAGCTTCTCCTTCTGAATCTGCAAATTTAGAATTTAAAAAAAAAAAAAAAAAAAAAGGGAAGAATAATAAAAAAAAGGCAGCAAAACCCTCCTCTCCATGAGAGTCTGACTGCCTTTGATCTTTTGTGTGAGGGCTCTTATCGGGACGAGAGTAGGTTTACACGCTGGAAGATACAGGAATAATACTCCTCGGAGATAAGCTGCAGCCCCGGCTCTCCTTTGTGAGGCAAACTCGACAGGACTGGAAAATGTTTACTGGGAGAATCTGGGAGAGAACGAGTGCCCAGTGCAGCCGAGAGGAAAAGCGAAAATTGCTTTTTGCAGGGTAATTAAAGGGTGGGGGCTCAGCCCCAGCATGGGGTGGGAGCAAAGGTTGGTTTGCTGGGAAACCCCTTGGATTTGGGGGCTGGATGTGGTGGATGAGGCTTGTGACAGCCACCAAAATCCCTGAAAATGCCACAGGAAATTCCGTGATGCACATCCAGAGGTGTCAGATATTCAATATTCACTGGATTTTATTGGGATGAGTGTGGAATCAGCAGCACTGGGCGACCCTGGGGCACTTTTGAGGTCAAAAACTTAATCTTTTGAGGTCACAAACTTCAGCTTTGGGGTCACAAATTTCAGTTTTGGGGTGATTCAGGAGCCAGAACATCCCACAGGCTCAAGAGCATCATTTGGATGAGAGGGAGAAGATCTGGATGGAGAAAACTTCTGGGAAACCCCTGCTGGATTTTTGGGGCTGGATGTGGTAGAGGGACTGGTCACTGCCACCAAAATCCCTGAAAATCCCACAGGAAATTCCGTGGTGCTGTCTTGGTTTAGGGCAAATTTGGGATTAAACTTTTGATCTGTACATCCAGAGGTGTCAGATATTCAATATTCACTGGATTCTTTTGTTGGGATGAGCGTGGAATTGGCAGCACTGGGGTTAAAGGAGTGACCCTGGGGCACTTTGGGGGTCACAAATTTCATCTTTTGGGGTCACAAACTTCAGCTTTGGAGTCACAAATTTCAGCTTTGGGGTGGATCAGGAGCCAGAACATTCCAGAAGCTGAAGAGCATCATTTGGACAGGAGGGAGAAGACCTGGATAGGGAAAACTCCAGGGAAACCCCTGCTGGATTTTTGGAGCTGGATGTGGTGGATGGGACTGGTCACTGTCTCCAAAATCCCTGAAAATCTCACAGGAAATTCCGTGATGCACATCCAGAGGTGTCAGATATTCAATATTCACTGGATTATTCTATTGGGATGAGCATGGAATCGGCAGCACTGGGGTTAAAGGGGTGACCCCAGGGTGCTTTTGGTGTCACAAATTTCATCTTTTGGGGTCACAAACTTCAGCTTTGGGGTCACAAACTTCATTTCTTGGGGTGGATCAGGAGCCAGAACATCCCAGAGACTCAAGAGCATCGTTTGGATGGGAGGGAGAAGATCTGGATGGAGAAAACTTCTGGGAAACCCCTTGGATTTTGGGACTGGATGTGGTGGATGAAGCTTGTCACTGCCACCAAAATCCCTGAAAATCCCACAGGAAATTCCGTGGTGCTGTCTTGGTTTAGGGCAAATTTGGGATTAAACTTTTGATCTGTACATCCAGAGGTATTAGATATTCAAGCACTGGATTATTCTATTGGGATGAACATAGAAATGGCATCTAAGGAGTGACCCTGGGGCACTTTTGGGGTCACAAATTTCAGTTTTGGGGTGGATCAGGAGCCAGAACATCCCACAGGCTCAAGAGCATCATTTGGATGAGAGGCAGAAGATCTGGATAGGGAAAACTTCTGGGAAGCCCCTGCTGGATTTTTGGGGCTGGATGTGATGGATGGGATTTGTCACTGCCACCAAAATCCCTGAAAATCCCACAGGAAATTCCGTGATGCTGTCTTGGTTTAGGGCAAATTTGGGATTAAACTTTTGATCTGTACATCCAAAGGTGTCAGATATTCAATATTCACTGGATTATTTTATTGGGATGAGCGTGGAAATGGCATCTGAGGAGTCACCCTGGGGCACTTTTGGGGTCACAAACTTCATATTTGGAGTCACAAATTTCAGCTTTGGGGTGGATCAGGAGCCAGAACATCCCAGAAGCTCAAGAGCATCGTTTGGATGGGAGGGAGAAGATCTGGATAGGGAAAACTTCTGGGAAACACCTTGGATTTTGGGGCTGGCTGTGATGAATAGGACTTGTCACTGCCACCAAAATCCCTGAAAATCCCACAGGAAATTCTGTGGTGCTGTCTTGGTTTAGGGCAAATTTGGGAGAAAACTTTTGATCTGTACATCCAAGGTGTCAGATATTCAATATGCACTGGATTCTTTTATTGGGATGAGCGTGGAAATGGCATCTGAGGAGTGACCCTGGGGCACTTTTGGGGTCACAAATTTCATATTTGGAGTCACAAACCTCATCTCTTGGGGTGGATCAGGAGCCAGAACATCCCAGAAGCTGAAGAGCATCATTTGGAGATGAAGAAGGAGACTGGGATGGGGAAAACTTCGGGGAAAACCCTTGAATTTCCCAACTCTTACAGGTGCCAGGAGGAATTCCCCAACTTTTCCAGCATCCCACCCCCCTTGGCTGCTGAGCAAGGACATTTCTCCCTGCCAGGACCCATCCTGAGCAGCCCCCACCTCCCTGTAATCGCTTTCCTATTAATCCAGCTTTTTTTATTATTATTATTATTGTTATTATTATTAAACATCTCTCTTCTCCCAAATCATCTCGGAGCGGCGCCGAGGTCCCCGGTAATAGCTCCATAAATTTCAGCCATAAAAAGTAATGGAGGGAGACAAATGAGATAATTAGGAATAAATCTTGGCGAGGTCTCTATTCATCAACATCCCCCAGAACCGGCCAATATTCCAAATCATTAGCAAAGCCCGTAATTAACAAAGAGCTGAGGCTTCCAACGTTAATAAAGCTCGCTCAAGTCGAGATTATCAGGTAGCAGCTGAGGAATCAGCCCTGCAAATATTATGGCCTTTGTTAGGGATCTTCTTGGGGTTTTTTTTAAAGCTAAAAACCCTCTGTATATTTTAAAATTTAATTTTTAATTTAAAAAAAAATTATATTTTTAATTTCTTAATTTTTAATTTTTATATTTTTAATTTCTTAATTTTTTAATTTTTAATTTTTTAATTTTTAAATTTTTATTTTTTTTAATTTTTTAATTTTTAATTTTTAATTTTTTAATTTTTATTTTTTTAATTTTTAAAATTTTTTCATTCTTTATTTTTTAATTTTAAAATTTTTTTAGAATTTTTTTTATTATTTTGATTTTTATCTCCCCTCTCTCCTGCTAAATTTTAATTAGATTTTTTTTTTTGCCTCTCTAGAGGACAAGGGAGAGGGACAAAGGGACAGGGGTTTATTTTCTCTTCTATACTTGGGGACAGGTTTTTGGTTTTTTTTCTTCTATACTTGAGGATGTTGGTAAAAGAAGAACCTGATAGATTTTATTTTTATTTTTATTTTTTTTAAATTTCTCACTACTTTATTCATTCCTCCACATTCCACTGCAGGGAGTTCTCCAGGCTGGTACCAATTAACAACCAACTTTTATTTATTCTTTCCCAAAAAACCTCAGGATTTCTGGAATATTTGAGGTGCCACCCCCAGCACCTGGGCTGGACCAAAAACCAAATGCAGGGATAATTTTCCTGCTGTGGATTCAGAATTTTGAGGAGTTTTGGGTTTTTCTGATTTTTTTTTGTCCTTTACCCACCTGGACAATGTTGGTACCACAAACTCCATTCTCCCAACTAGGAGTGTCCAGATAATTAAATTTTGAACTTCCTTAATTAAAAATTAACACTTAAAAATAACTTTTAAATGGTTTTTGAGCTGCACCCACTTCAAACCCCAAGGAATCTCAGTTTAGGGTGTCTCACTGCCCCTGTATCAGCCTCTTTCAACTCTCTTAAAATCATTTATTTGGGTTTTATTTAAACTAAAAAACTGCTTTACATCAAGCTGGGTGAAAGATTTGCTGGTGGAGGTGCAGCCCCTTAGCACCTCTGGAATAAAATAATAATAATAATAATAATAATAATAATAATAATAATAATAATAATAATAATAATAGTTATAAAGTGACCCAAGTGTCTTTTTTTCCTCTTGATATTTTTGTTGATTATTTTTCTTGATTTTTTCCTTGATTTTCCCCTTGATTTTTTTCTTGATATCTCCTTGATTGGTTCCTCGATTTCCTTTCTTTTTCCCTCGATTTTCCCTTGATTTTTTCCTTGATTTCCCCCTTGATTTTTCTTTGATTTTCCCTTTATTTACCCTTGATTTTTCATTGATTTTCACCCCTTGCTTTTCCCCTTGATATTTCTCTTGATTTTCCCCATGATTTCCCCTTGATTTTTTTTTATTTCCTCTTGATTTTTTTTCCCCTTGAATTTTTTTCCCCTGATATTTCCCTTGAGTTTTTCACTCGGTTTTCCTTGATTTTCCCCTTGTTTTTTTACTTGACTTTCCCCTTCTTTATCCTTTGATTTCCCCTTGATTTTTACCTTGGTTTTTCCCTTTATTTTCCCTTGATTTTTTCCTTTATTCCCCCCTTGATTTTTCCTTGGTTTTTCCCTTTATTTCCCCCTTGATTTTCTCCTTTGATTTTTTTCCCCTTGAATTTTTTCTTGATTTTTCCCTTTGATTTCCCCTTGATTTTCCCCTTGACTTTTTCCTTGATTTTTCCTTTATTTCCCCCTTGATTTTTCCTTGGTTTCCCCTTGAATTTTTTTCTCGATTTTTCCCTTGATTTTCCCCCTTGTTTTCTCCCCCTTGATTTTTCCTCCTTGATTTTTTCCCTTGAGTTTTTCACTCAATTTTCCCCCTGTTTATTTCCTTGATTTTCCCTTTGCTTTTTTCCTTGATTTTTTTTTTTTTTTAATTTTTTTTTTTTAATTTTTCCCCCTTGATTTTTCCCAGCCAGCCGCTCCCAGTCCGAGCTCTCCGGGCAGACTGGTGGCACTGGTGGCACTGGTGGCGCTCTCACTAGAGGGCAGCATCCAGCCTGGAATGAATTCCTGCAATTCCAGAATTTGGGAGCAGCCAGGTGGGAAAATCCCCAGGACTTCGCACCTCGAGGCTGAAATCCGAGCAAAATAAAAATAAAAATAAAAAATAAAAATTAAAATTAAAATTAAAAAATTAAAATGTAATAAAATATAAAATATAATATATATTATATATTATATATTATATTATATATTATATATTATATATTATATATTATATATTATATATTATATATTATATATTATATATTATATATTATATAGATTAAATAACATTTATTATAGAATGTAATACATTACATATATAATATATAAATAGACTATAAAATCTATTAAAACCTATTTTATTTTGACATGTATGACCCTTCAATATCATATTTTATATAATGTTTTAATAGCATTTAAATATAATATTTAAATGTAATGTTTAAATGTAATGTTTAAATGCCATGTTTAAATGTAATTTTAAATGTAATATTTAAATGTAATATTTAAGTGTAATGTTTAAATGTAATGTTTAAATGTAATATTTAAGTATAATATTCAAGTGTAATATTTAAAAATATAACACTAAATAAAAAATGTCTTAATAGAAGGAGAAATTCCTGGAATGCTTCAATAAACAAGAAATCCCTTAATGAATCAAGACATTCCTTTATAAACAAGAAATGCTTTAATAAACAAGAAAATATTTTATAAATCAAGAAATTTTCTTAATAAAAAAGAAAATATTTTATAAATCAGGAAATTTTCTTAATGAACAACAAATTCCTTAACAAACAAGAAATTTCTTAATAAATCAAGAAATTCCATAATAAATCAAGAAATTGCTCAATAAAACAATAACTTTCTTAATAATCAAGAAATTCCATAATAAATCAAGAAATTACTTAATAAAAAAAGAAATTCATCAATAAATTCCAAGCAATGCCTCGATAAATCCAGAAATTCCTTAATAAATCAAGAAATGCTTTAATAAACAAGAAATTCCTTTCTAAAACAAGAAACTCCTTTATAAATCAAGAAATTCCTTAACAAAAGAAGAAATTCCTTTATAAATCAAGAAATTCCTCAATAAAAGAAGAAATTCCTTAATAAAACAATACATTTCTCATTTTCCCTTATTTTTTTTTCCTTTTTTTTTTCCCCCCCTTGATTTTTTCCTTGGTCTTTTCCCCTTAATTTTAATTTAAATTTTTTCCTTTTCTTTCCCTTGATTTTCTCCAAGCTGCTTCTCCCAGGAACCAGGAGAGGGTTAAGGAGAAAATTCGGAATTTTCCTCCTCCAGTTCAGTAGCAAAGCCCAGCCTGGGGATCTGTGCTCGGGTTTTGGCAGCCAAACCTCCGGAATTCAAATTCCAGACGGCTCCTGCACCCCCTCCCCTCCAAAATCTGGAATTTTGGGGGGGATCTCTGCTCTTCTGTTCAAAATTTGGGATTTCTGGGCTATCTCTGCCCCTCTTTTGAAACTCGGGAATTTTGGGGAATTTCTGCTCCCCATCTCAAAACTCAGGAATTTTGGGGGGATCCCTTCCCTTCCCTTCCCTTCCCTTCCCTTCCCTTCCCTTCCCTTCCCTGTCCCAGTTTTTGGGGACAAGCCCCACAATCAGCAATGGGGTGGATAATTCACCCCAAAGTCACAACAAACACCCAACAAACCCTCCCCTGTCCCTCCCCTGTCCCTCCCCTGTCCCCTCCCTGGGTGTTTTCCCCTCCCTTGGCCGCTCTGTCCCCGTGCACGAGGCTGAGAGGAGCCACCTGGCCCCGAGCCACCTCACAGAGCCCCGGTGTCACCACGGCAGTGTCACCACAGCAGTGTCAGTGTCACCACAGCAGTGTCACCCCAGCAGTGTCAGTGTCACCACAGTGGTGTCACCCCAGCAGTGTCAGTGTCACCACAATGGTGTCAGTGTCACCCCAGCAGTGTCACCATAGCTCGGTCCCAGCAGTGTCACCACAGCAGTGTCAGTGTTACCCCAGTGATGTCACCACAGCAGTTTCACCCCAGTGGTGTCACCACAGCGGTGTCACAACAGTGTCAGTGTCACCCCAGCAGTGTCACCACAGCGGTGTCACCACAGCAGTGTCACCACAGCAGTGCCAGTGTCACCCCAGCAGTGTCACCACAGCAGTGTCAGTGTCACCACAGCAGTGTCACCACAGCGGTGTCACCCCAGTGGTGTCACCAAAGCAGTGTCACCACAGCAGTGTCAGTGTCACCCCAGCAGTGTCACCCCAGCGGTGTCACCACAGCGGTGTAACCCCAGCAGTGTCAGTGTCACCACAGCAGCGTCAGTGTCACCCCAGGGGTGTCACCACAGTAGTGTCACCATAGCTTGGTTCCAGCAGTGTCACCCCAGCAGTGTTAGTGTCACCACAGCAGTGTCACTCCAGTGGTGTCAGTGTCACCACAGCGGTGTCACCACAGCAGTGTCACCATAGCTCGGTCCCAGCAGTGTCACCCCAGCAGTGTCAGTGTCACCACAGCAGTGTCACCCCAGCAGTGTCACCCCAGCAGTGTCACCACAGTGGTGTCACCCCAGCAGTATCAGTGTCACCACAGCAATGTCACCCTAGCGGTCACCCCAGCAGTGTCACCCCAGCAGTGTCACCACAGCGGTGTCACCCCAGCAGTATCAGTGTCACCCCAGCAGTGTCAGTGTCACCCCAGCAGTGTCACCACAGTGGTGTCACCCCAGCAGTGTCACCCTAGCAGTGTCACCCCAGCAGTATCAGTGTCACCCCAGCAGTGTCAGTGTCACCCCAGCAGTGTCACCACAGTGGTGTCACCCCAGCAGTATCAGTGTCACCCCAGCAGTGTCAGTGTCACCCCAGCAGTGTCACCCCAGCAGTGTCACCCCAGCGGTGTCACTCCAGCTCGGTCCCAGCAGACACAGAGCCAGGCCGGGGGCCGGTGCCAGCACAGCGCTGGAATTTTCATTCAGGGGATGCTCACGTTCCTGGCAGGTTTGGGATTGAAGGAATCGGCTCCAGGGACACCAGGGAGTGGGAAAAAGTGACGCTGGCTGGGTCTGGGGAAGGGTGAAAGCGAGGAGAGGAGCTGGTGGACCTGAAATGTTAATTCCTTCCAGCTGTTGTCAGTCTGGCAGGTTCTCAAAGGAAGTTTAATAGACTGCAGCCGTCTCCCCTCAGCCCCGTCCCCCATCCTGCCAGAACCTGGGATTACATGAGCTGCTCTGCCTTCCAAAAACCCGGCTTTATTTTATTTTATTTTATTTTTTTTTCCCCTTTGGCTCCAGGAGTGTTTTCTTTTATGTGTGAGTGTGCGTGCACACACGTGTGCGAGGCCTCGCTGCTGTCTCCTGGGATTGTGAGGGAATTTTGGGGTGGCACAGGGCAGGAAGGGGGGGTTGTGCTGGCATGAGGAGGAGGAGGAGGGTGAAGAGGAGGAGGAGGAAGAAAAAGCTCCTTGGGCCTCCCTGCTGGAGCGCTCCCCAGTTCCGCCGTGTGAACTGGGAGGAAACAGGATGGAGAAAGTATTTGGAGTGGAAAATAAAAATCCTCTCCTGCTTTATTGATCGTGATTGAGGACAGAAATAGCCTGGGCTGCTGACAGCCCTCCCCACTGAAGGAGCAGCCAGATGTGGGGCTCATCCTGAGCTGCTCCATCCATGGGGTGTCCCGAGAGCCCTGGGCACTGGGGGTGAGCCAGGATCCCAGGGGTTCCACCCCTGCCTGCAGAATTGCCAGAATTTTCCCTCTTGCTCTGCTCTGGCTGCACCCAGGACAGGCTCAGCAGCCCCTGGAATCCACCAGCAATTAAACAACGAGCTCCCATCATTAAAACCTCCAATGTCCCAGGAATAATCGATCCCCAGCAGGGATTGTAGGAAAAGGAAACCCCCGTGGGCAGCAGGGATCAGACACTGCCCACCCCAAAACACCCAACAATGCATAAAGGTGGCTGGATTTTAATGAGTTTGATCCAACTTCATTGAATTATTTCAGTTAAAACATCAAACTCAGGGCCAGCCAGGCTGGGGAAGGCGCATAGGGAAGCCCAGCAGGGTCAACATCGACGTGGGCATGGTGCTCCAAGTCTGAGAAAACCATAAAACCAAGTGCTGGCAGGAGAGTAATTAGTTAAAACCGAGCCCATCTGTTGTTAATGAATTCCCAGGCAGGAGGGTTTAACCCTTGCATTGCCCAGTGTTTCACAGCCTGGATGGTCAGTGCCAACCTGCATCCAGAGCAAGGCTTCAGGTGGGCTTTTCAAACCCTTCCAGGGACTTCAGTTTGCTCTAGTTCATCATTCCCTGCTCTGGGTCACCATTCCCTGCTCTGATCCATCCATCCCACCTCCCAGAACCAGCCCTGGGATTTTCAGGAGCTCCTGAGGTGTGAGGAGAGCAGCCAGCACCGCTCAGGGCAGCGAATGTGCCTCAAGTTTGGGGTTGGGGCTGAAATAAATCTCTTTGCTCCTTCCAACATTGAGCCCTGAAGAGCTGCTGGTGAAGGTGGGAACAACTCTCTGAGGGATGTTTTGCAGAGGGATGAGATCTGGGTAGCCCTGCACTGATTATTGCTCTTTTATTTTAATTTTCTCAAAGGCAGCTGTAGCTAAGGCGTGAACATCACATCCATGGAGGAAAACATTGAGGATCCCATCCCTGCTCCCCACCTCCTACTCTGCTCTCTTGGGAGCTGCATTTAAAGGGCTGGAGGGTGAGGAGGAGCAGGAGGGAGGTTTGGGGTGTGTGTGACCCCCACCCCACCCCGGACTCCTGCACTGGGGGAATCTGTTCCCCATTAAGCGACCGCGGCTGGTGGGAGCAGCCCTGGCAGCTCCAGCCTCCCTAATTAGCAGCAGAAGCGAGGCCAGGCAGGGGAAGGCCAGATCCTGCGGGTCTCTGTGCCAAGGATGCGAAGGGTTTGGAGCAAAGCTTGGCCCAGAGCCTGGGGAAAAGCTCCGAGCGACCCCGCGGGGCCCCGGTGCTGTCTGTGCCGGGATGGGCAGGGGGCAAACCCAAACCCAGCACCCCCAGCCCTCCCTGAGGGGTGTGTGGGGTGGAGGAAGGCTGCCCACACCATCCTCATCCCCGCTGTGCTCTTGCACCGTGCCGGGCTCTTGCTCACCACTAAAAATCACTAAAAATAGGATTCCGGCGGCGCCGGAGGGCAGCGAGCCCAGATCCCAAAGCCGCCCCTGTCGCCGTGACCAACTGACCCATTTGGCCTCGGGTTTTAAGAGTTTTTCCCTCCTCGTTCAGCTTCAGCCCAGGCAGCAGCTGAGCTGGGCCAGCTGAGCCTTTCAGGGGCAGCAGGATCCCACTGTGGGGTGGGGGTCAGGGGTAGCAGGACCCTGCTGTGGGTGGGGGTCAGGGGCAGCAGGACCCTGCTGTGGGTGGGGGTCCCTGAGCCTGCTGCCATACCTGGGGTCCCACCCAGGGCTGGGGGTGACAGCACGAGTGGCCAAAGCCACTCAAATTCCAAGGGCTGTGACCTCACCACCCCCCGGTCCTTCCCCTAGGAATTCACATGTTTATTCTCTCCTCTGGGGGATTTGTGCAGCAGCCTGGAGCAGGTGACATCCCAGGGATGGTGGCACAGCAGAGCCAGGGTTTGTCCTGGGGACATTCCAGGACCTCAACCTGAGAGTCCTCTTGCATTTTCCTTCCCAGCACAAGGAGCCAGCAGGAGCACCCTGGGGCTTTCACTGACCTGTCCCATGTCCCCAAAGCCAGCTGGGAGCAGGACAGGCTGCAGGGACAGGGGACACGGAGCCTCTGTCCCCAGGGAATGCCCTGCAGAGCACGTGCTGGGCCAGCCGCCAGTCAGAAACGAAGGAAGATTTTATTTACAGTAAAAAGGAACCAAAAAAAAAAATTATATAAAATACCATGACACTTCCCTTCCCGTCTCCCCAGCCCCTCAGAGGGGTGGCTGCCACCCCCACCCAGCCACCACCTCTGTCCCCAGGAGGGTGGCACAGGGCCAAAAACTGCTGAGGGTCATTTGGCACCAACTGAGCCACCGTGCCCTGCCTGGGACACACGGGGGACACACAGGGGACACACGGGGGACACACAGGGGACACACAGGGCTCGGTGACAGCTCTGGCTGCAGGAGAAGCTTCTCCCCATGAGGGGGACAGGCTCTGGGGGTTTATTGCACTTGGCAGGGCACCGAGGGCAGGACATGTCCCCAGCACGGGGGGAGGCTCCAGCATCTCCCAGGGGTGCCCCGGGGTCACCCAGCCTTGGAGATGTCCTCGGTGATGTCCCTGGAGGGAGGTGCTCGGTGCCACCCCCTGTAACCCCCCGGAGTGCTGTCCTGGGGTGGTGGCAGTGGGATGGACTGTCCCCAATGTCCCCAATGTCCCCAATGCCAGGCTCTGGTGGCTCTGCAGGATGGGCTGTCCCCAGTGTCCCCAACACCAGGTCTGGTGGCTCTGCACGATGGGCTGTCCCCACTGTCCCCAATGTCCCCAGTGCCAGGCTCTGGTGGCTCTGCAGGATGGGCTGTCCCCAATGTCCCCAATGCCAGGCTCTGGTGGCTCTGCAGGATGGGCTGTCCCCAATGTCCCCAGCGCCAGGATCTGGGTTGGCTCTGCAGGATGGGCTGTCCCCAGTGTCCCCAGTGCTGGGAGCCAGAGTGGCTCTGCAGGATGGGCTGTCCCCAATGTCCCCAATGCCAGGCTCTGGGGTGGCTCTGCAGGATGGGCTGTCCCCAAGTCCCCAACACCAGGCTCTGGTGGCTTTGCAGGATTGGCTGTCCCCAACACCAGGCTCTGGTGGCTCTGCAGGACGGGCTGTCCCAGTGTCCCGCCAGGCTCTGGTGGCTTTGCAGGATTGGCTGTCCCCAATGTCCCCAGTGCCAGGCTCTGGTGGCTCTGCAGGATGGGCTGTCCCAGTGTCCCCAATGCCAGGCTCTGGGTGTCTCTGCAGGATGGGCTGTCCCCAATGTCCCCAATGCCAGGCTCTGGGTGTCTCTCAGGATGGGCTGTCCCCAATGTCCCCAATGCCAGGCTCTGGGTGTCTCTCAGGATGGGCTGTCCCCAATGTCCCCAATGCCAGGCTCTGAGGTGGCTCTCAGGATGGGCTGTCCCCAGTGTCCCCAACGCCAGGCTCTGGTGGCTCTGCAGGATGGGCTGTCCCCAATGTCCCCAACGCCAGGCTCTGGTGGCTCTGCAGGATGGGGCTGTCCCCCGTGCTGGGAGCTGGGGTGGCTCTGCACGATGAGCTGTCCCCAACGCCAGGTTCTGGTGGCTCTGCAGGATGGGCTGTCCCAGTGTCCCCAGTGCCAGGCTCTGGTGGCTCTGCAGGATGGGCTGTCCCCAGTGTCCCCAACGCCAGGCTCTGGTGGCTCTGCAGGATGGGCTGTCCCCAACGCCAGGCTCTGGTGGCTCTGCAGGATGGGCTGTCCCCAACGCCAGGCTCTGGTGGCTCTGCAGGATGGGTTGTCCCCAATGTCCCCAACGCCAGGCTCTGGTGGCTCTGCAGGATGGGCTGTCCCCAGTGTCCCCAACGCCAGGCTCTGGTGGCTCTGCAGGATGGGCTGTCCCCAGTGTCCCCAACGCCAGGCTCTGGTGGCTCTGCAGGATGGGCTGTCCCCAGTGTCCCCAATGCCAGGCTCTGGTGGCTCTGCAGGATGGGCTGTCCCCAACACTAGGCTCTGGGGTGGCTCTGCAGGATGGGCTGTCCCCAGTGTCCCCAACGCCAGGCTCTGGGTGTCTCTGCAGGATGGGCTGTCCCCAACGCCAGGCTCTGGTGGCTCTGCAGGACGCTCCTGCTCTCGGCTCAGGTGGCAGGAGGCTCCCTCAGTCCCCGGTGCAGGCAGAGGTAGCGCAGGACAGGACTGAGCCCCTCAGGCTTCACCTCCCCGGGCAGGATCCGGCTCCAAGGCTGAGAACTCCCGCGGGGGATCCGCTCCGCTCTCCTCCCCTGCTCGCTCTCCGAGGATCCCGCCGGAGCCTGGGCGGCCCCAGCGCCCCTAGGAGGAGAAGCAGAGCCCGCAGCACTCCATGCAGATCTCCAGGCAGTCGGCAGACTCGCAGCAGGCGTCGATGATGCCGCAGTCCATGTCGCAGGGCAGGTCGCAGTCCGCGCACTCGCCCGAGTTGCAGCAGCAGCAGCAGATGCAGGAGTCCTCCGAGGTGCAGGAGCCGCAGGTGGCACAGTCCAGCACGATGTTGCACAGGGTCAGGAACTCGCAGAAGAGGCAGGAGAGGATGCAGTGGACGCAGCAGTCTGGGGAGGAAGGCATGGGTGAGAGGGGGGGGAAGCTGGGGGAGCACCACGAGGGTGGGAATCCTCCCTCAGGAATTCATGGAAGGGAGGGGAACCACTGCTCCAGGGGTCTCCCTGAACACCCAGCCCTCAAGAGAGACCAATTCTGGAGCAGAGGAGATGGCCACGCTCAGCACCCGCCCTGCAGAGGCTGCCAGGGGGTGCCAAGGGATCAGAGGATGACTGGAGAGATCCCAGGGGACGAGGGGCACCAGGGGTCAGAGGATGATTGGAGAGATCCCAGGGAATGAGGGGCCAGAGGGATCAGGGGATGATTGGAGAGATCCTAAGGGATGAGGGGCACAAGGGATCAAAGATGATTGGAGAGATCCCAAGGGATGAGAGGCCAGAGGGATCAGGGAATGATTGGAGAGATCCCAAGGGATGAGGGGCACCAGGGATCAGGGGATGCCCAAAGAAATCCCAAGGGATGAGGGCCCCAGGGGTCAGGGAATGATTGGAGAGATTCCAGGGGATGAGGGGCACAAGGGATCAGAGAACACCCAAAAAAATCCCAGGGGATGTGGGGCCAGAGGGAACAGAGGATGCCCAAAGAATTCCCAAGGGATGAGGGTCCCAGGGGTCAGGCGATGCCCAAAGAAATCCCAAGGGATGAGGGGTACCAGGGATCTGAGGATGCCTGAACAGATCCTAGGGAATGAGGGGCCTGAGGAATCAGAGGATGTCACCCAGGAGACCCCAAGGGATGAGGGACTCCAGGGGTCAGGGGATGCTTGAACAGACCCCAAAGGATGAGGGCCCCAAACAGCCAGCAAGAGACCCCAGGGCACAGCCAGTACCTTCCTGCGCCTCAATGGGGATGTGGGAGGAGGGCGACTTGGAGCTGCCCTTGCTCTTCTTGCTGCCCTGGCTGTGGATGGAGTGGTGCTGCTGCAGCTTTCGGGGCGCTTTGTGCGCGCTGGGCGCCGCCCGGCAGGTCCCGTTCGCCGCCTCCCCGTGGGCACCGCCCGGCTCCGGCCCCCGCCCGGCCCCGTTGGGCAGCAGGAGGGTGCAGGGCCCGGGGGGCTGCGGGGGTGGCCGCACCTGGGGTTGGCCTGGAGGGGAGAGAAGAGTGTTACCCACCCCCGACATCTCTGCTGGGAGAAATGGGTGCCCAGACCTTGGAGAGAAACGGGAATCCAGTCCTCAGCTGGGCGTGGGGTGACCAGGAGGTGATGGATGGATGGGCCAAGAGGATGGAGATGGAATGGGAAGGTGGCTGGAGGGAAGGGATGAAAAAAACCCGAGATTTGTCATGAAGAATGTGCTGAAACCCATCAGAGGACCCGAAGGAGATGTCCCTGCACAGCCAGGAGGGATGAAGTCACCGAGAGCTCCTGGATGTCCCCAGTGCCCCCTGTAAAGGCAGAGGAGATGAGGCAGAGCTGCAGAGCCAGCCTGCTCCTCTCCCCAGCCCTGCAGCCACTTCCTTAAGGTCTCCCCAACCTCTGGCTGAACTTCTCTGCAGGAGGAGGAAAATAACCCGGAGCTGTGTCTGTGCCTCCCTCCAGCCTCTCCCTGCTCAGCCCCTGCTCCTGCCCGGTGTCCCCACGCTGTCTCCCCATCCGTGGTGCTCTGGGAGAAAACTGGGAACCAGCACAAGGAACAGAGGTTCCAGCACCCACCATCCTCCTCAGTAATGCCACAAATAAAATCAAACCCCGTCTGGTGGTGCTTCGGCCAAACTTTGCTTTTCCTCCCCCAGGGCAGTAAACAAGGGATGATTCAGGATTGAGGCTCGAGGGCAAAGGCACCTCGTGGCACCAGGGAACAGGAGCTGCTTTCTGTGCAGGGCACAGGAGCTCCCTGTCCTGCATCCACGAAAACAAAACAGATGGAAGGTGAAAACAAAGTGGGTGGGAGGTGAAAATAAAATAGATGGAAGGTGAAGGACACAAGTGGATGGTGCCAGTGCTTGGTTTTACCAGGCTGAGCTTGGGCTGCTGAGTGAGGTTAAACTGGGAGCTTGGTCTTGGACACCCGCTGGGAGGGGAACTTAAAATAATCAGAGCTGAGTGGGAAGAGTGGGCTGAAAGCAACAGAGACTGGGGAGACAGAAAACAGGTCTTGGACAAAACAGGAATTGTCTCTCCTCCCTAAAAACCTCCTGGAGTGAGGTTCAGTCCCTGTGTACCCTCATGTGTGCATTGGGATGGCACCGAGGTGACCACAGGGCTGTGACAGGAAGGGGCTGGGAGCTGAGCAGGGCTGAGTGCAGAGGGACCCAGCAGCAGCTCAGACAGCAGCTGCATTCTCTGGGACTGCAGCAGGATGCACTTGGCGCTCCCCATTTCGCTGCATTCCTCAGATTAAATTGTTTGTAAATCAAAATCACGCTCTGGCTCCGGCAAGGGGCAGCCAAGGGCAGCCAGGAATCCCCCCCACTCAAAGTTAGGGAAAACAGCTTCCATTTTTTAGGACAGCCTTTGAGAAAGGAGGCCAAAGCTCTTCTGGAAGAGGCACCTCCAGCTCCCCTGTAATGTGGGAGTCGGGCAGGAGTGAGGCCTGGAAAAGAGGGATTTTGGGGAAAACTGCCTGTCTGCAGCTCTTCAATAACCAAAAACCTCCTGGATTGTCACTCTGGGTTTCCCAGATGCTCCTGCAGGTTGTCCCGGGGTAGCATCAGTGGGGTCACCCTGCTGGGACCCTCCCTGAGCCAGTGCCAGGGCTTGGAATGTTGTGGCCACCTGGATCTGCTGCTCCTGCCTGAAACTCAGCACCCAGAGCCCCAAATCCACAATCCCAATGTTCCAAAACGCTGGAAAACTGGACTGGAGCACCAGTGCTGATCCTTGAGGGGGCCAATCCTGGCTCCCAATGTTCTGCACCCAAAAGCCCCTCCTGAGCCTGCCTGGAATCCCATGGGAGAGCCTAAATGTGATCCCCAGCTCCTGCCAAAAGGGGAATCACCCCCAAAATCCAACCAAGAGCAGCGCAGTGAGGAGTGGGGGACACCAAGGTGACACTTCTCATTTCCCAGCGAGAAGAGAGGACTGTCCCTTCACCCAGCAGCAGGAGCAGGGTGCCCAGGTCCCTCCCAGCCCCGGGGGCGTGGGGGGCGGCCGGGGGGCCGGGCAGGGCAGGGGAGGGGGTGTGCAGAGGCTGTGGAGTGACTCAGGCGTGCAGAATGTCTGTGGGCAGCCGGCCCAGCTCGCAGATGCTGCGCGGAGGCTCCGCCGCAGGAAACGTGCGCTGCACCCGCGTTTCTCCATCCCCTCCCCTCCCCTGGCCGCCGTCCGCAGGGACAGCCCCGCTCCCACCCGCTGGGAACCTTCCATCCACTTTACACCCCTTGGAAAGGAGAGCTGCATCCAGCAAAAAGGGAATGGGAGAGCAAGCCTGGGGTGCGGGCTGGCGGCCAGGGGAGGATGGAGGTTCCAGGGGAGGATGGAGGTTCCAGGAGAGGATGGAGGTTCCAGGGGAGGATGGAGGCTCCAGGAGAGACTCCCACATCTGCCAGCTCCGCTCTCACAGCCCTGCACAAGGAACGGAGCAGGGGCACCCCGGGCGCTCCCTGCCCCACCCAGCCCGGCTCGGCCCGGCTCAGCCCGGCTTTTGTCACGGCAGTAATTTGGGGAGGTGCTGCCCGGCCCCGGCACCGCCTGCAGCAAAGGCAGCTCTGAGCGGGCAGCCCGGCCCAGCCAGGCTCGGCACCAGGCTCGGCACCAGGCTCGGCACCAGGCTCAGCCCTGGCCCGGCAGGACAGGACAGGACGGGACGCGTCCCCCTTCGCTCCTGCAAGCGGCGGCAGCGCTCCTGTGCCACGGAAATAACCCAGGATTGTGCCAGGGCACATGCCGGGGCTGTGCCCGTGGGAACAGCCCAGAGCTGTGCCACAAAATACCCCGGAGCTGTGCCATAGAAATACCCCAGAGCTGTGCCATAGAAATATCCCAGAACTGTGCCATAGAAATATCCCAGAGCTGTGTCACAGAAATACCCCAGAGCTGTGCCACAGAAATACCCCAGTTCTGTGCCACAAAATACCCCAGAGCTGTGTCACAGAAATACCCCAGAGCTGGGCCACAGAAATACCCCAGTTCTGTGCCACAGAATACCCCAGAGCTGTGTCACAGAAATACCCCAGAGCTGTGTCACAGAAATACCCCAGAGCTGTGTCACAGAATACCCCAGTTCTGTGCCACAAAATACCCCAGAGCTGTGCCACGGGGACATCACGGGGCTGTGCCACAGAAATTCCCCAGTTCTGTGCCACAGAATACCCCAGAGCTGTGCCACAAAATACCCCAGAGCTGTGCCCATGGAAATACCTCAGAGCTGTGTCACGGGGCCATCCTGGGGGTATTATACCCACAGAAATAACCTAGGGCTGTGCCACAGGGACATCACGGGGCTGTGCTGCAGGAATTCCCCAGTCCTGTGCCACAAAATACCCCAGAGCTGTGCCCATGGAAATACCCCAGAGCTGTGCCACAAAATACCCCAGAGCTGTGCCACAGAAATTCCCCAGAGCTGTGCCACAAAATACCCCAGAGCTGTGCCACAGAAATACCCCAGTTCTGTGCCACAAAATACCCCGGAGCTGTGCCCATGGAAATACCCCAGATCTATTCCATGAGGACATCATGGGGCTGTGCCACAGGGCCATCCCTGGGCTGTGCTCACAGAAACGCTCTTTGTGGCTCTCCAGTGTCCCCCTGGGGTTTTGGGGATGCTCCATCAGCTCCTTTCCCAGCCAGGCTCACCCCTCATCCCAGCACAGCACCCAGGGGACCCCAACCCTTCCCAGGCAGCTCCAGCTCCTCCTCCTCGGGCACGGGAGCCTCCAGGGATGGCACTCCTCACTTTCGCCTCTCCAGGTGACTCAGGCTCGCTTCGAGCTTTGATGTGGGGAGGAACAAAGCGAGGAGGAGCCGGGTTCCCATCCCTGCCCGGCTTTTTGTGAGTCCCGGCGGTGTCCGGAGCTGCCACCGGGGGAACACTCACATGTCACAGCTTGGGGAGCGCCGCAGAGCTCGGCCCGGGGGGGTTTGCTCAGCACCACTGGGGATTTCTCATCCTCCAGGCGTTTCTCCTTCTTGGGCACCGCGGGCCGGGCGAGGGGCCGGGGCTCGGCCGGGATCTGCCTCGGGGGAGGCTGCGAGGGCTCAGCCACCTCTGCAAGAGAAAAAGGGTTAGAGCTGAGCCCCCCGGGTCACCCAAACTGCCGGACACCGCTCAGGGCTCTGGCTGCCGAGCCGCATCCCTGCGGAGCACCGGAGCCCCTCGGGGAATTGATTTGTGCTGCTCGGGACGGGCACCGCGGCTCCGCTGCTGCTCACCCCTCCGCAGCGCCATCCCAAAAACCCTCCCAAACTCTCACATTCCTTCTCCGAAAAGCCAAGGGATCTGGTTACACTCAGCGGCTCTAGCTGCGTTTTTCATCCCCCATCCCATGAAAGGGCCACTGTGTTCCCTGCGGGAGCCTTCCCTCATCCTCCTGCGCTCCGGAGCAGCGGCAACCCCGGCAGGACCCCTCCGTGCGGCGGAAAAAACCCGAAAGGAGCCGAGTTAATCCCCAGGGGAGAAATCCCGGTGCCGAACACCGCCTTGCAGAAAGCCAGGAGAAGGCAGCACCGCCTTCAGAGGTGCTGGGAGCTGCCTGCTCCATCCCACGGGAATTTGGGGTTCCTGCTCAATTCCATATGGAATGTGGGGTTCCTGTTCCATCCCACGGGAATTTGGGGTTCCTGTTCATCCCACGGGGAATGTGGGGTTCCTGCTCCATCCCATAGGGAATGTGGGGTGTTTGTTACATCCCATAGGGAATGTGGGGTTCCTACTCCATCCCACAGGGAATTTGGGGTTCCTGTTCCATCCCATAGGGAATGTGGGGTTCCTGCTCTATCCCACGGGGAATGTGGGGTGTCTGTTCCATCCCATAGGGAATGTGGGGTGTCTGCTCCTTCCCACGGGAATCTGGGGTTCCTGTTCCATCCCACAGGGAATTTGGGGTTCCTGCTCCATCCCATGGGAATGTGAGGCTCCTGCTCCATCTTATGGGGAATGTGGGGTTCCTGTTCCATCCCACGGGGAATGTGGGATTCCTGTTTCATCCCACGGGGAATGTGGGATTCCTGTTTCATCCCACGGGGAATGTGGGATTCCTGTTTCATCCCACGGGAATGTGGGGTGTCTACTCCATCCCATAGGGAATTTGGAGTTCCTGTTCCATCCCACAGGGAATGTGGGGTTCCTGTTCCATCCTATATGGAATGCGAGGCTCCTGCTCCATCCCACGGGGAATGTGGGGTGTTTGTTCCATCCTATACGGAATGTGGGGTTCCTGCTCTATCCCACAGGGAGTGTGGGGTTCCTGCTCCTTCCAGAGGGAATCTGGGGTTCCTGCTCCATCCCATGGGAATGTGGGGTGCCCAGGGGGGCTCGGTGGGATCCCACACTCCCCCAGCCCCTCCCTCTGCCCATCCCCCGGAATAGCAATGTCTTGCACAACAGGGGCTGGAGCGCACTTTATATAAAACTAAATTACAGGCTGGGCAGAGGGAGGGAGGGCAGAGCCGTAATTGGCCTGGCTGCAACAGGACTCCTCAAGCAGCAGGAGGGGAGGGGAGGGGGCAAAGGGACCCGGGACCCTTCATTATCCTCGATAAACCACGGGCCCACACAGGGGGAAGCAGGGCAATTAGGGAGGGTTAAAAGGAACAGAATGAGGGAAGTTTTGGGGTTCCAGCAGAACCCCGGGATCAGCAGGAGCCTGGAAATGCTGCAGAGGGGCTGCAGCCGGTCTGGAGTGATGCTGCTCCACAACACCCTCCAAAGTCACCCACGTGCCTCAGTTTCCCCTCTCTGCCCTCCCCAGGGTGCAGATGCAGCCTGGGGTGCTGCAGCTCCTGATATTGGGGTTTTGTGGGAGGAAAACTCATCCCAGCACAGAGCCCTGCTCACAGCTCCCACAGCTGAGGCGATTCTGGGGCTCAACCAAGGGAAATCCAGCAGCTCCAGCCGAATTTGCACAACTGCATTGGCTCCAAATCCCAGTGCAGTGTGAGCATGTGAGCCCCAGACGGGAGAAAAGCCATTCCCATGGAAAGCCCGGGGCAAAATGGAGAGGTGAGGAGAGCAGGCTGTCATCTCCTCATGGGTGTAGAGGTGTGGGGGTGAGTAACAGCCTCACATTGCTGAATCCACAGCCTCTGTCATGTCCCAACCTGGACTGGCCCAAGTCAGCCCTGGTGCAGAGCCAGATGTGAAATCCTGAGGGATGAGGAGCTCTGAGTGGAGCCAGAGGTGCCCAGGGCAGGGCACAGAGTTCCTGGGAAGGACTCGCAGCTCTGGTGTCTGCTGTGAGATCCCAGAGTGTGTTCAGGGCTAAAACCCCCCAGAACAGCCACATCACCCCTAGATCCTTTCCCTGCAGCTCAGAGCTGGAAAATCAGGACAGGGAGAGCTCCAGCAGATCCCTGCCCCTCTGTGCCCCTCCAGAGCATCCCTCTGTGCCCGTTCTGGGGACAAGGACAGGCTGGAGCTCTGTGGGACCTGGCAGGGAGGATCCAGGGCTCTGCTCCCACTGGGATGGAGCCCAGGCTTGTCCCTGCCCTGTCCACATCTGTAATTACCCTCACACACAACCACAGCCACGCAGGGAGGAAGGTGGCAATTAAATTAACTCCCCTGGGAACAAGCTGGCCAGGAGAGGGACGAAAATAGACAGGAATGAAGTTTGGGGGGAGCTGATCCTTCCCTGCCTCGCACAGCCTCACATCCCATAGGTGCAGGGGAATGGGGGGATGGTGCTGAGCCCCAGCTCCCCCTGGAATGGGCTGGGAAAGGCTCTGGATGCCCTCGGGGTCACAGCTCGACCCCAAGGAGGGGCTGGGAGAAGCTGGACACGTGTGAGCTCAGAACAGACCCCACAGATTCCTGCCCTCGGATCCACAGGGAAATGCAGGGGGAATGTCCAGGGAAATGCAGAGGGAAATGTCCAGGGAATGTCCAGGGAAATGTCCAGGGAATGTCCAGGGAAATGTTCAGGGAAATGTTCAGGGAAATGTTCAGGTAATGTCCAGAGAAATGCAGAGGGAATGCACAGGGAAATGTCCAGGGAATGTTCAGGGAAGTGTAGAGGGAATATCCTGGGAAATGCAGAGGGAATGTTCAGGGAAATGTCCAGGGAAATGCAGAGGGAATGTTCTGAGAAATGTCCAGGGAATGTTCTGAGAAATATCCAGGGAATGTCCAGGGAATGTTCAGGAAATATCCAGGGAAGTGCAGAGGGAATGTTCAGGGAATGTCCAGGGAAGTGCAGAGGGAATATCCAGGGAATGCCCCCAGAAACGCTCGAGCAGCAGCTCCCAAACGCCCCAAGCAGCAGCCACAGCTCTGCTGGCACAGAAGAGATGAACAGACCCTTCCACCACCAGCACAGGCTCACCCCACAGCTCCCAGCTCCCTCTCCTCCTTGAAATTCCCCCAATCCCTGCTCCAGGGGTGCCCTGCCAAGCTGAGGCTCCCCTGGATCCCTTCTGGGATCGGCTCCATCCCTCCCCAGGACAGGACCAGGCCTGACCTGAACCCCTCAGGTTTAAACCCAAAGGTGAGCCGGCCCTTGGGATGGGACATTTCCCCAAAAACTCCTGAACCCCCAGACCCTTCCTGGCCAGGGCAAATCCTCCCCAGAGCCTGGGCTGAGTCCAAGTCTCTGGAGGTGCCCAGGCACAGGGAGAGGCTCAGATCTCTGGGTTTTGGGAACAGAGGTAACAAGGCATTCAAAAAGAATAATTTCAGCTTCAGTAAAGCACAGCACTGCCCTGAGGAACCAGAGATCAGGGAAGTGATAGATGTGGAGCTCCTTCCCTCTGCCAAGCCCAGGACATGCACATGGAGCCGGTTTTGTGATTATTCTCCCCAATCCCAAAGTCCAAATCCATCCGTCATGGAAGTCCTGACGCATCAGGGAGCTCCAAAACCTTCAGGGGGTGGGGAACAGGAGAGGTGGAGACAGGAGAGGAGGAAAACAGGAGAGGTGGGAAACAGGAGAGGTGGGAACAAGAGAGGAGGAAAACAGGAGAGGAGGAAAGAGGAGAGGTGGGAAACAGGAGAGGAGGAAAACAGGAGGGAAGAGAGGAAAGGTGCAAAGAAGCTGGAAGTTTTTATGGATCCCATAAAATCCCTGCAAAGTGCAAAGTGCCAACACCCCTCTGGGAATGCAGGGAGGCCCTGGGGTATGCAGGAACTTTTGGAGCCACCCCAGTGGCTCTGATGGGGAGAAAACTGCTCTGTGCTCCGGGAGGGAAGCACGTGGAATTCCTGATGAGCTGAGCTCAGCGTTCCCAAAGAGCTGGACAAACAAAAGGCAGGAGCAGCGTCCTGGAGGGAGCTGGGATGGGGCAGAGCTGCTCCAGCAGCACAAACACGAGCACAGCCACAGCTCCCAAACCTGTGGGTTCTCTTCTCCCAGCTGGATGTGCTGCCCAGACCCCCAGAGGATGTGGGAAGATGCAGATCTGGAGCTGAGGTTGGGGGTCAGAGCCAGCCAGGGTGTCCCGTGGCTCCTGCTCAGCATTCCTGGGCTGTGCCTGGGGATATCTCGCTCGGGAGCTCTCTCATCCTTGGTTCATGGGGATAAAACGAGCTGAGATCTCTCCTGGTTTGCCTGGCCCCACCAGGTGCCTGTCTGGCCCGTTCCAGAGATATTCCAGGGATATTCCAGAGATATTCCATGGATATTTCAGGGATATTCCAAGGATATTCCTGAGATATTTCCAGGGATATTCCAGAGATATTCCAGGGATATTCCAGGGATATTCCAGGGATATTCCATGGATACTCCAGAGATATTCCAGGGATATTCCATGGATATTCCAGAGATATTCCAGGGATATTCCAGGGATATTCCAGAGATATACCATGGATATCTCAGGGATATTCCAAGGATATCTCATGGCTATTCCAGGGATATTTCAGGAATATTCCAGGGATATTCCAGAGACATTCCAGAGATATTCCATGGATATTTCAGGGATATTCCAAGGATATCTCAGGGATATTTCAGGGATATTCCAGAGATATTCCAGGGATATTCCAGGGATATTCCATGGATATTCCAGAGACATTCCAGAGATATTCCAGGGATATCCCAGAGATGTTCCAGGTATATTCCAGAGATATTCCAGGTATATCCCAGGGATATCTCAGGGATATTCCAGGGACATTCCAGAGATACTCCAGAGATACTCCAGAGATACCCCATGGATATTTCAAGGTTATTCCAAGGATATCTCAGGGCTATTCCAGGGATATTCCAGTGATATTTCAGGGATATCTCAGGGATATTTCAGGGATATTCCAGGGATATCTCAGGGATATTTCAGGGATATTCCAGGTTTCCAGTGTAGAAAAGACAGCACTGGAGCAAATCCTTCCCATCCCATCAGCCAGGTGGGAGCAGAGGGAAGCAAAATCCTGGTTTGGAAGTTTGAAAAATCCCAATTTCTTACTTCCAGTCAGTCTGAAATGAACACACCAAGGCTGCCTCGGATTCTGGGACAGGCAGGGAAAGGAAAAGAGGGGTGGGAAGGGAAGGAGAGATGCCCAAAGCATGGCCAGGACAGATCCAGCACAGCTTTGCTGCTTCCCACCTAACAAACTTTTGGGCTGTGCTCACCTGGGCAAAGCTTTGGATAAACAATTCTGGGACAGTGAGGAATCCACTTTAAAAAAAAAAAAAAAAAAAAAAAAAGTGGTTTCTATGAGAAGTGACTTCCTAAATGCACAAAAAGCAAAACAAAAAAAAGCCACAAAACCCCCAAATAGCTCAGCAGGCTGGGAGTTGTTGTTATTTGTTATTTATAGAATTTGGGTGGGAAGGGAGGGAGGAATTTTGGGGCCAGACAGGCCAGGACCAGCGTCCATCCAGTCCATCCCTGCTGGGAGCTTGACCTCGGTGACAAAACCCCAACTCCAGGTCGATGTCCCCTCAAATCCCATCCCAGCCAGCTCCTGCCAAACCAAATCCAGGCAGGAATTGCTCCTACAAGGGGTTTCAGGGAAGATAAAATAAATTCCCTGCAAGAAGCACCTCTGACATTGCTGCAGTTTGGGAGGAATGATTCTTTAAGCAGCAAGAATTGATTTAATGTAAATATATTTATATTTTGTGGGTGTTAAGGAACTATTCCAGTGTGGGAAGAAGTCTGGGCTGGAAAACAGGGACAACAAAACTTCCCAGAACACAAACCTGGTTCCTTTCCTCACCTCCCAGCACCAGGCCTCATCCCAAAACCAACATTAAAAAATCCCAAACACGCTGTGGGGACGGGGAATGGGGGAAAACAACGGGACAACAACAGGGAAAACACCCAGGCTGGGATTGAATTTGAGTTTGGGGCAGAAAAACTCCTCAAAAATGGAAAATCTGGGAAATGAGAGAGGAAGGAGATGGGGGGAAATCTTTAAGGAAAAGCAATTATTCCTGAAGGCTGGGAAGCAGCAAAGATCCAAGGAGATTCTGGGAATTACAGAGCAGGGAGAAATGATGGAGGGACTAATTAAGGCAAGTTGGTAATTGGGTAACCTTGAGGGTTAAACCAGCACAGGTCCTGCCAGGGAAAATTTGTGTCTTGCCCACCTAAATCCTTAAAAATAAAAAAAAAAGTGAATTGAGGAGCGGATCAAGGGGAGCTGCTGGGCTCTGTTATTAACCAGGATGATAATTTGCATTTCTCCCTTTCATCCCAGCACAGATTGAAACCATCACACCTCCCCTGAGCTCCAGGGATTTTCCTTAAAAAAAAAAAAAAAAAAAAATCTGCCTGGCTTGGTGGGGAAACTGAGGCACAAAAAAAAAAGGGATTTTTGGAAACAGAGCCCAGAACTTCTCAGGTTGGGATTTCCCCAAAATTTGGGATATGGGAAGGGGTTTGGGGCCATGCTGGGGGTGCCATGCCCATCCCACAGGAGGGGGAACTCCAAGCATGGAAAATTCCAGAACTGCAGCAAACACCCCGAGCAGGGTTTGGGTTTCTGCACTCCCAGGCTTTCCAAGGAAATTCAATCAGGAGCTGGAGCAGATCAGGGGCGACACAGCCCCAAGGCCTGGCTTTGTTTTGGTTTTGAAAAAAGCCAGAATTCTGCTTTTTTTCCCCCTTTCTTGGGTTTCTTTTCTTTTTTTGCTGTTGCTCAAAGAGCAAACACGAGCGTTTTCAGGAGCTGACAGGAAAAACTTGGAAAGAAAAACAGAAATGCTGCAGAAAAGTCTTTCTGTGGGGTAAAAAAAATAAAGTTTTGTTTCTTTCAGGGCTTTTTTTGGGAGGGGTTCTTTGCAACTCTGCAATGCAGCATTTAAATCTGTGCTGAGACAAGGAAAAATTATATTTATTTTGATTTTTGAGGGGTTTTTCTTTGTTCGTTTGGGGCACCTCGTGCTGGCCCCCAGGGAATTTTTTGGGTCTGGATGTTTCGTGTTTGGGGCTGAGCACAAAGCAGATTTTTCCTCCTCCTCCTTTTACACCCTGGGGCAAAATCCTTGGGAACAGGCAGAAGGAATTAAGGAAAAATGTGTGTCCCAAACTCCAAGTGCCAAGCTGGGACACAGGCGAGGACTGGGGACGTGGAGGGTGTTGGAACCTTGGAAATTGGGAGTTGGGAACTTTCTGTGCTGTGTGAGAAAATTTGGAATTTAAGGTTTTAAAATACAGCAACAGATGTAAAGCAAAGTGAAAGTTTTAAAGCAAAAGTTTTGTCTTTTTTCTTCACTTCCTTCTTCATGAGCCTGAGTGATTTTATGTGATGAAATTAAAAAATCTGCATTGCAAGTCATGAGGAATTATTAAGGAAAAAGTAAAAATAATTTAAGTAATGTTTCTTAATTGAAGTGTTTGGCCTTAAAAAATAAAAATACAACTCAATTTTTAAGCTTATTAATTAAATACTGCAATATAAATAAAAATTAATGAACATCTAAGTCCGAACCAAAAATTCTGTCTCTCTTGTGTATTAATCCAGGCCCTGGCAAAGAAGAAAAAGAAGATAAAATATAAAAAATAAAAAAGAAGAAGAAGATAAAAGATAAAAAAGCAACAGAGGGGTGGGAAGGGAAAAGGGAGGTGGGAATGGAGAGAGGGATTTCATCTTCATCATCCTCACTTGGAGGAGGAGGAGGAGGAGGAAGGAATTTCTCTTTATTCCCTCTCCCCAAGCAACAAACTCTTATTTTTTCCTTCCTGTTTTTGCTAATTCCTCTGACAAATAATGAGCAGAGCTCGTGTCTCTGTGGTTATTTCAGGAGTTGGGTTTGTCACCTCCTGTCCCCAGGGTGGGAGGGGCTGTGGTGGCACCTGGACACAAAACAGGGAACAAAACTCCAGCAAAAAGCTCCGTGTCCAGCAGCAAATGGAACCTGAGCTGAGCCAAACCCCCCTGGCACCTGCAGTTCCCTGCTCCTTGCCCATCCCACCGAGCCAAGGTGATTTGTGAAATTTGGGAAGGGCATGGAGAGAATTCCCAGGCAGGGCTCTGCACCCAAATGTCACAGGGAAATCAAATCACCAAAATCATTTTGGGAAAGGCAGGGGTGGGATTGGGGCTCTGTGGGGATGGGAGATCCCCTCAGTCCTGCCCAGGCTGCAGAGGAGGCTGAGAAAGGGAAATTGGGCTCAGCTCTGCTCTGTTCACAGCCTGGGTGAACCTCTGGAGGGGCTGGGATGGTTTGGGATGGGGGTGAGACCCCTCCAGGGTGGGAAAATGGAACTGGGAACTGGTGGATGTCCCTCCAAGGTGGGAAAATCAAACTGAGCATTTATGGATGCCCCTTAAACTTGGGGAAAACAAACTGGGCATTCATGGATGCCCCTCAAACTTGGGAAAACCGAATTGGGCATTCATAAATGCCCCTTAAACATGGGGAAACCAAATTGGGCATTCATGGATGCTCCTTAAACTTGGGAAAACCAAATTGGGCATTCATGGATGCTCCTTAAACTTGGGAAAACCAAATTGGGCATTCATGGATGATCCTTAATTTGGGAAAACTGAATTGGGCATTCATGGATGCCCCTTAAACTTGGGGAAACTAAA
Source organism: Catharus ustulatus (assembly GCF_009819885.2). Taxonomy (NCBI): domain Eukaryota; kingdom Metazoa; phylum Chordata; class Aves; order Passeriformes; family Turdidae; genus Catharus; species Catharus ustulatus. The sequence continues at coordinate 3,124,629 of NC_046245.1, forward strand.
CTGTGCATTCATGGATGCCCCTCAAACATGGGAACACAGAACTGGGCACTCACAGATGCCCCTCCAAGGTGGGAACACCAAATTGGGCACTCATGGATGCCCCTCAAACATGGAAACAGCAATCTGGGCACTGATCAGTGCCCCTCCAAGATGGGAAAAGTGAATTGGGCACTCACAGATGCCCCTCAAACATGGGAACACTGAGCTGGGCACTCACAAATGCTCCTCCAAGGTGGGAACACCAAACTGGGCACCCATGGATGTCCCTTCAATAGAGAACAGGGACAAGAGGGACAACAGGGACACACCAAACTGGGCACTCATGGGTGTCCCTCAAATATGGGAACACCAAACTGGGTACTCACAGATGCCCCTTAAACGTGGGAACACTGAACTGGGCACTCATGGGTGCCCCTCAAATAGGAACAGGGACAACAGGTCCCCAAACTGGGACACACCAAACTGGGAACTCATGGATGCCCCTCCAAGGTAAGAACACCAAACTGGGCACTCATAGATGTTCCTTTAACAGAGAACAGGGACAAGAGGGACAACTGGGACACACCAAACTGGGCACTCCTGGGTGCCCCTCAAACATGGGAACACCAAACTGGCACCCCCAGATGTCCCCCAGCAGCTCAGCCAGGCCCCAGTGCTCCTCTCAGGCCACCAGCACCCCTGGGAGCTGATCCACTCTGCACCCACCACAGCTCCCTGCGGCCACAGGGAAGGTGGGAAAGCTCCAAAACCATTTCCCCAAAAGGATTTTAAAGCCACTTTTAAACTCCTGCTACAGGAGCAGTGCTCAGCACTCCCCTGAGGCAGGCTGGGGACAAACCTCTTGCATTGCCAGTCACCATTTCCCACCTGCAGAAGGAAGGAAATGCAGGAAAATCATTCCCCAGCAGCTGCCTGGGCCCCGGGGCTGCTTGGGGCTGAGTTTGGAGCAGAGCTCGGCCGGGAAGCAGAGCCTGCAGCATCCAGCTGGAAGAGCAGGGGGAAGAGAACAAGAGGATGGATTCTGCAAGGCACAAGAGGATGGATTCTGCAAAGCACAAGAGGATGGATTCTGCAAGGCACAGAGGATGGATTCTGCAAGGCACAAGAGGATGGATTCTGCAAGGCACAGAGGATGGATTCTGCAAGGCATGAGAGGATGGATTCTGCAAGGCACAAGAGGATGGATTCTGCAAAGCACAGAGGATGGATTCTGCAAGGCACAAGAGGATGGATTCTGCAAGGCACAGAGGATGGATTCTGCAAAGCACAGAGGATGGATTCTGCAAGGCACAAAGGATGGATTCTGCAAGGCACAGAGGATGGATTCTGCAAATCCCGCAGAGCTCGGGGCCAAATCCAACACGGGGCCCCGATCCCGCCGTGCCCGTGGTTCTGCTCAGCCCGTTTGGGATTTTGGGAGCCGATCCCAAAGCAGGTTTGGCCCCTTTTGTGCCGCTCTGGTGGGTTTTGGGTTCTCAGTTTCTGCTCCCGACAGCACCGGGACCCCCGACCCGAAGGGGCTCAGCGCTGCCCCGTGAGGATTCCCCAAATTTTCCATCATTTTTCCATCCCTGTGACCCCCCCAGCGCTGCCGAGCAGCCCCCAGCCCCTCACCCCATCCCTCGGGGGGTTTCACTCGCACCCCCCCGGCTGCTCCCCGGGCTTGGCCCCGGGACAGGAACTGCTGGAGAGTTTGGGATGCGAAATCCCGGCGGGCTCCCGGCAGCTGCTGAGCTCACACACAAACACAGACACAGGAAAACACTGCTGGGGCACCGGCACTGCTGGGACGGTCACAGTCACACACAGAACACGTGTCCAGATATTCACAGTCCTGCACAAACACACCCAGACACTGCTGGGGCAATCAACACGCGCTCACATGTTCAAAATCCTGCACAATCACAAGCTCAGATGTTCAAAATCAAACCAAAACACACACTCAAATGTTCACAATCACATCAAAACATGCACTCAGATGTTCAAAATGACACACAAACACACACCCAGATGTTCACAACTATGCACAAACACTGCCAGGGGCACAAACACACACTCAGATGTTCAAAATCACACCAAAACACACATTCAAATATTCACAATAACACCAAAACACACCCCCAGATGTTCACAGCCCTGCACACACATCCAGATGTTCACAGGCCTGTACAATTACACACAAACACACACTCAAATGTCCCCAGCTCTGCACAGACACACACTCAGAGTTCACAATCACACCAAAACACACACTCAAATATTCATAATCACACCAAGACACACGCCCAGATGTTCACAGCCCTGCACAAACATTGCCAGGGGCACAAACACACACTCAAATATTCACAATCACACCAAAACACATGCTCAGATGTTCACAATCACATCAAAACATGCACTCAGATGTTCAAAATGACACCCAAACACACACTCAGATGTTCACAACCCTGCACATACACCCAGATGTTCACAGGCCTGTACAATTACACACAAACACACACTCAAATGTTCAAAATCACACTCAAACACACACCCAGGTGTTCACAGCCCTGCACAAACACACCCAAACATACACACAAACACTGACAGGGGCACCAACACACACTCAAATGTCTCCAGCTCTGCACAAACTCACTCCCAGATGTTCACAATCACTCACAAACACAAGCCCAGATGTTTAAAATCCTGCACAAACACTGCCAGAGGCACCAACACACACTCAAATGTTCACAATCACACCAAAACACACCCCCAGACATTCACAGCCCTGCACAAACATTGCCAGGGGCACAAACAGACACTCAGAGTTCACAGTCACACACAAACACAAGCCCAGATGTTTAAAATCCTGCACAAACACTACCAGGGGCACAAACACACACCCAGATGTTCACAACTCTGCACTAACACACACTCAGATACTCACAATCACCCAAAAACACAGCCAAAGAAACCCAAACACTGCCAGGAGCACCAACACACACTCAAATGTTCACAATCACACCAAAACACACACTCAGAGTTCACAGTCACACACAAACACACACCCAGATGTTTTAAATCCTGCACAGACACTGCCAGGGGCACAAACACACACTCAGATGTTCACAATCACACACAAGCACACACTCAGATGTTCAAAATCCTGCACACACACTCAGATATTCACAAACACACCCCCAGATGTTCCCAGTCCTGCACTAACACACGGCCAGATGTTCACACACACTCAGAGTTCACAATCACACACAAATACACACCCAGATGTTTAAAATCCTGCACAAACACACACTCAGATATTCACAATCCTGCACTAACACTGCCAGGGGCAAAAACACACACTCAAATGTTCACAATCACACCAAAACATGCACTCAAATATTCACAACTCTGCACACACACTCAGATATTCACAAACACACCCCCAGATGTTCCCAGTCCTGCACTAACACATGCCCAGATGTTCAAAACCCTGCACACACCCCCAGATGCTCACAAACACACACTCAGAGTTCACAATTCTGCACAAACACACACTCAGAGCTTACAGTCACACACAAACACACACCCAGATGTTTAAAATCCTGCACAAACACTGCCAGGGGCACAAATACACACCCAGATGTTCACAATCACACCAAAACACACGCCCAGATGTTCACAACTCTGCACACACACTCAGGTATTCACAACCCTGCACACACCCCCAGATGTTCAGAGTTCACAACTCTGCACCAACACACACTCAGATATTCACAATCACACACAAACACACCCCCAGATGTTCACAAACACGCCCAGATGTTCGCAGCCCTGCACACACGCTCACCCAAACACAGACACACATTTTCTGTCCCCCAAAGCTGCTCACACCCCCTCCCCACCCCCAGCCGTGCCCTGTCTCTCCTCCTGCCCCGTCCGTGCTCACTCACCGTGCCCTCACACATCCCCGAGCCCCCAGGAATGCACCCCCAGCCCATTGAATACATTGATTGATTCATCCCCGAGCCGTGCCCCGGGAGCTCTGCACACACCCCCCACTCGTGCACACACCCTGCAGGGATCCAAAAAGTTTTCCTGGGATCCCAAAACTTTCCTCGGGATCCTAAAACCTTCTCTGGGATCCTAAAACTTTCCCTGGGATCCCAAAACCTTCCCTGGGATCCCAAAACATTCCTCGGGATCCTAAAACCTTCCCCAGGATCCCAAAGCCTTCCCTGGGGTCCCAAAACCTTCCCAGGGATCCCATAGCCTTCCCTGGCAGCCTACAGCCTCCCTCGGGATCCCAAAACCTTCCCCGGGATTGCAAAATCTTCCCTGAGATCCCCAAACCTTCCCCATGATCCTAAAACCTTCCCGGAGATCCCAAAACCTTCCCTGGGATCCCAAAAACTTCTCCATGATTCCAAAACCTTCTCTAGGATCCCAAAACCTTCTCCATGACCCCAAAACTTTCCCTGGGATCTCACAGCCTTCCCCACGATCCCAAAACCTTCCCTGGGATCCCAAAACCTTCCCCGGGATCCCAGAACCTTCCCTGGGAACCCAAAACCTTCTCCACGATCCCAAAACCTTTCCTAGGATCCCAAAACTTTCCCTAGGATCTCAAAACCTTCCCTGAGATCCCCAAACCTTCCCCAGGATCCCAAAACCTTCTCCACGATCCCAAAAACTTCTCCATGATCTCAAAACCTTCTCCATGATCCAAAACCTTTCCTAGGATCCCAAAACCTTCTTTAGAATCGCAAAACCTTCTCCATGATCCCAAAATCTTCTCCACGATCCCCAAACCCTCCCCGCGCACGCACAGCAGCCCAGACTCGTGCACACACACACTCACCCGCTCCAGCCGTGTCCCCCCCGTGTCCCCTCGTGTCCCCAAAGTGTCCCCCCCGTGTCCCCCCGTGTCCCCCCGTACCTGGCTGCGGGACCGGCTCCGCTCGGGGCTGCTCGGGGCTGCCGGGCCGGGACATGAGTGCGGGGGGTGCGGGAGCTGCGGGCTCGGTTCGGGGCCCGTCCCCTCGGTCCCCTCTGTCCCCTCGGTCCCCTCGGTCCCGTCCCGCTCACCTGGGGCCCCGCGGGGCTCCGCGCCCGCCCCCGCGCCCGCCCCGCATCCCCAGCCCCGCGATGGGGGCCGGCCGGCCCGCGGGGCTGGGCTTCGCTGCTTTTTCTTTTTTTTTTTAACCCCGATCCCTTCCAAAAATGAAAGAAAATAGAGAGAGAAAAATCAAAAACCGCGGAGGTCGGGAGCGCAAACACGCGGCCAAAGCCGAGCCCGCAGCGCTCCGGGAGCTGCTGGAGAGGCCGGAGCGGAGCCGGGAGAGGGGAGAGGCGAGGGGCAGGGGGAGGTGGCTCCGGGACAGGCGGAGGTGGCTCCAGGGCCAGCCCCGAGTTTGGGATTTCGCGGCCGCGCACGGCTCGGTCCCCCAAGGAAAACTGCGGGGGGAGCGGCGGGGCTGAGATGGGATCGGGACCCCCGGTGGGGATGGGGCTCTGGGGTGGGGGTTTGAGTCCCTTGGGTGGGGGTTTGAGTGCCTTGGGTGGGGGTTTGAGTGCCTTGGGTGGGTGTTTGGACCCCCCCAGGTGGGTGTTTGGACCCCTCGGGTGGATATTGGAGCCTTTGGGGTGGTGTTTGAACCTCGGGATGGGTGTTTGGACTCCTTGGGGGAGTGTTTGAGTTCCTTGGGTGGGTTTTTGGAAACCCCCGTGTGGGTGTTGGACCCCTTGGGTGGGTGTTGGACTCCTTGGGTGAATGCTTGAGTCCCTTGGGTGGGTGTTTGGAAATTCCCGGTGGGTATTTGAGCCCCCCCAGGCAGGTGTTTGAGCCCCTAAGTGGGTGTCTGAACCCCCTGGGTGGGTGTTGGACCCCTCAGCGGGTGTTTGGAACCCCCTGGGTGGGTGTTTGAGCCCCTCGGGGGGTGTTGATCCCGCAGTGGGTGTTTGGACCCCCGGGTGTGTGTTTGAGCCCCTCAGCGGGTGTTTGGACCCCCCCAGGTGGGTGTTTGGAACCCCAAGTGGATGCTCCAGCCTGTCCGCCTTCCCCCAGGCACGAAAGCCACGAGGGAGCTTCAGGAAATCCCTGAGTCCCTGACGCGCCCAGGGAACGCCTCTGCCATCCCCACCCCTCCTGCCTCAGTTTCCCCAACTGGACAGCGAGGTTCGGCTCCCTGGGCTCAGAGGTGACGGCGACACTGCCACCACAGCCCTGAGAACGCCGAGAATGCCAGGCTGGAGCAGCAGCAGCAGGAGCAGGATCAGGATCAGAACAGCAGCAGCACATCCCAAGCAGACCAGCCCCCAGCTCAGGGTTTGCTCCGGCGCCGTGTCCCCGCAGGGCCCCACGAGGATTTGTCGCCGTGCCGAGCGTCACGAGGACCCGGTGGGATGTTTGCAGAGTTGTTTTCAATCCCACTGCTGCGTTTTCCTGTGTTTAAGAGCCCAGAGTGCAAAGCACCGCAGGGAGAGGCTGCAGCGCGAGGCTGGAGCCGGCCCAGCACAGCAGCGGGGACTGTGGCACTGTCACTCTGTCCCACTGTGGCTTTGTCCCACTGTCACTCTGTCCCATGGTCACTGTGTCCCACTGTGGCTCTGTCCCACCGTCCCACTGTCACTCTGTGGCTCTGTGGCTTTGTCCTACTGTCACTCTGTCCCTCTTTTCCTCTGTGGCTCTGTCCCACTCTCCCACTGTCCCTCTGTCCCTCTGCCCCACTGTCACTCTGTCCCTCTGTCCCACTGTCACACTGTCACCCTGTCCTACTGTCCCTCTGTCCCACTGTCCCACTGTCACCTCCCCTAGCCACCCCGGGGTCCAGGCAGCCGCTGGGTTCTGCAATTTTGGAATTTAATGGATTTTGGAGTTTGGGCTCCGTGTTCCCCGCTGGCTGGAGCCAGGGCAGAGCGCTCCCATCCCTGCTGGTGCCACCGCCCCGCTGCCACCGCTGTCACCAAAGCTCTGCTGTCACCAGCAGGGTGAGGGACAAGGGGCAGGGCTGCGGCTCGGGGGTGGCAATGAGGTGTCCTGGGGCACCAAGCGGGGCTGGAGCGATCTGAGCGCTCGGGATTTCCCCGAGCTCCATGCTGAAGGCAGAGTTGTCACTTGGGGTGAAGCGCTGTCACCGCGATGTCCTGTCCCAGGGAAATCCGCCCCACCCCGGGAGCTCCGCTCAGCCCGGCAGCGCATTGGGGGATTTTGGGAGCTGATCCCAGCGTGGATTTGGCCCCTTTTGTGTCAGCACGGTGCAGCCTCCTGCTCCGGTGGGTTTTGGGTTCTCAGTGGGGTTTTTATGCAGTTCCTGCACATGACAGCACCGGGACCACCGACCCAGAGCGGCTCAGCTCTGCCCCGTGAGGATTCCCCAAACTTCTCCACCCGCTTTTCCATCCCTGTGACCCACCCAGCTCTGCCGAGCAGCCCCTCCCGATTCCAGCGGGGCCCTCCCGGCTCTCCCAGCGCGTTTTAGGGCAGAGCCCAGGAGGGAGCTGGAGCTGCGGGCGGTGCCTGAGTCAGCGACACCACGCTGCCACCACATTCCTGCCTGGTGACCTGTCCTGACACCTGCGGGATGGAGGGATGGATGGATAGAGGAAGAGATGGATAGAGGGATGGAGGGATGGATGGATGGATGGATGATGGATGGATGATGGATGGATGGATGATGGAGGGATGGATGGATGGATGGATGGATGGATGGATGATGGATGGATGGATGGATGGGAGGGAAAAGGAAGCCCAGGAGCGCTGGGATTGTCTGGGGAGGCTGGGAAGGCTCTGCCAGGGACAGAACAGAGCCAGGAGTGCGGGTGCTCAGCTCAGGGATGGGTGGGGATGAGCATCCCCCTTCCCCTAATCCAACAGCTCAGCCTAATAACCTAAAAAAAATTAAAATCAAAGAGTAGTGGGGAAGCTGAATCACAATTTTGGGGGTCCAGGATCTGTGCAACCCCGGGTTTGGGGGGAACAGGGCTCCCTGTGCCATGGTGGGAGCTGTGCCATGCATGGAAGTATTTTACAGCAATTTTGGGACTGAAGAGCAGCAGGGCTTTACCCACAGCAGCTCGGGAACCGTGGTGCCACCTGTACCACAGCCTGGAAAAATCCTGGCATCAACAGTGATGGAGCAGCAAGCACTGCTCGCCCTGGGTGGAAATCCGGCTCAATCCTGGCTCTGGAAAGCTGCAGGGATGGAGGTGAGCAGGAAAACACTCACTGTGTTCAGGAGGTCACGGCTCGCTCAGCACACTGAAAGGAGTGTGCCGAAAATAAGGATTTTTTTTTTTTTCTGTGAAGAAAGAGCGATAGAAAGGAGCAGGGGCTGGGTGAGGGGGAGCCGAGTGAATCCCGCAGCGATCACACCCAGCCTCATCCTGCGCTGCTCCGGGGCAGGCTGTGGGATCTGGCCGGCTTTGGGAAAACAAAGCCGTTCCTGTAGGTGTGGGACTGCTCTGACCCACATTCACAAACTCTGGCACCCAGCGCCGCTCCCGGCGCCGCCGCCGCCAAAATAAACCCGGGCCGGCTCTCGCTGCTCCCGGCTGCTCCCCGGGCTCCTGGGGGGAGCAGGGGCTGGGACATCTACCCTGGATCTGCACCCCAAAATCCTCAGATCTGCACCCCAAACTCCCCTGGATCTGCACCCCAAAACCCCCTGGGTCTGCACCCCAAAACTCCCAGATCTGCACCTCAAAACTCCCAGATCTGCACCCCAAAACCCTCCAGATTTGCACCACAACCCCCCCAAATCTACACCCCAAAACTCCCAGATCTGCACCTCAAACTCCCCTGGATCTGCACCCCAAAACCGCTCGGGTCTGCACCCCAAAACTCCCAGATCTGCACCTCAAAACTCCCAGATCTGCACCCCAAACTCCCCTGGATCTGCACACCAAAATTCCCCAGGTCTGTACTACAAACTCCCCTGGATCTGCACCCCAAAACCCTCGGATCTGCACCCCAAAAATCCCAGATCTGCACCTCAAACCCTCCAGATTTACATCACACTCCCCCCAAATCTACACCCTAAAACTCCCAGATCTGGACCCCATAACCCCTGAATCTACACCCCCAAACTCTCAGATCTACACCCCAAAACTCCCCGGATCTGCACCCCAAAGCTCCCAGATCTGTGCCCCAAATATTCCCAGATCTACACTCCATAACCCTCGGATCTGCACCCCAAAACTCCCAGGTTTGCACCCCAAACTCCCCTGGATCTGCACCTCAGAAGTCCCAGATCTGCACCCCAAACCCTCCAGATTTACATCACATTCCCCCCAAATCTGCACCCCAAACCTCCCAGATCTGGACCCCATAACCCCTGAATCTACACCCCCAAACTCTCAGATCTACACCCCAAAACTCCCCGGATCTGTACCCCAAACCCTCAGATCTGTGCCCCAAATATTCCCAGATCTACAGTCCATAACCCCTGGATCTGCACCCCAAAACTCCCAGATTTGCACCCCAAACTCCCCTGGATCTGCACCTCAGAAGTCACAGACCTGCACCCCAAAACCCTCCAGATTTGCACCACAAACCCCCCAAATCTACACCCCAAAACTCCCAGATCTGCACCTCAAACTCCCCTGGATTTGCACCCCAAAACCCCTCGGGTCTGCATCCCAAAACTCCCAGATCTGCACCCCAAAACTCCCCTGGATCTGCACCCCAAAACCCTCGGATCTTCACGCCGAAACTCCCAGATCAGTGCCCCAAATATTCGCAGATCTGCACCCCATAAACTCCAGATCTGCACCCCAAATACTCCCAGATTTACAGTCCATAACCGCTTTATCTGCACCCCAAAAATCTGCACCCCATAACTCCCAGATCTGTGCCCCAAATGCCCCCAGATTTACACCCCAAATCCGCCCGGATTTACACACCAAGCTCCCAGATCTACACCCCAAACCTCCAGATCTGTACCCCAAATCCCCTCAGATTTACACCCCAAACCCCCAGATCTTTGCCCCAAACCTCCTGGATTTGCACCCCAAATCCCCCCGTTTTTACACCCCAAACCCCCAGATCTGCACCCCAAGCCTCCAGATCTTTGTGCCAAACCCCCCCAGATTTACACCCCAAAACCCCAGACCTACACCCCAAACCCCCTGGATTTACACCCCATAACCCCCAGATCTTTGCCCCAAACCCTCCCGGATTTACACCCCAAAACCCCAGACCTGCACCCCAAATCCCTCCGGTTTTGCACCCCAAACCCCCAGATTTACACCCCAAATCCCCCCAGATCTGCACCCTAAACCCCCCCAGATTTACACCCCAAACCCACAGATCTTTGCCCCAAACCCTCCTGGATTTGCACCCCAAACCCCCAGATCTGCACCCCAAACTCCCCCACATTTACACCCCAAGTCCCCAGACCTGCACCCCAAATCCCCCCAGATTTACACCCCAAACCCCCACATTTACAGCCCAAATCCCCCCAGATCCGCACCCTAAACCCCCCCAGATTTACACCCCAAATCCCCCCGGTTTTACACCCCAAATCCCCAGATCTACACCTCAACCCCCCAGATCTGCACCCCAAACCCTCCTGGATTTACACCCCAAGCCCCCAGGTCTGCACCCCAAATCCCGCCGGATTTACACCCCAAACCCTCCTGGATTTACACCCCAAATCTCCAGGTCTGCACCCCAAATCCCCCCAGATTTACACCCGAAATCCCCAGGTCGACATCCCAAATCTCCCCGGATTTACACCCCAAACCCCAGATCTTTGCCCCAAACCCCCCCAGATCTGCACCCCAAAGTCCCACATCTGCAACCCAACCCCCCCAAATTTACACCCCAAATCCACAAATTTTTGCCCCAACCCCCCCCGGATTTACCCCCCCAAGCCCCCAGCCCCACCCCTCAGTGTCCCCCCATCTCCCTCCCCAGACCGGAGCTTTGGGCACTGAAACTTTTTGCCCTTCCCGTCTCGGGCGCGGATTTAGCACCAAAGCCACGACTTTTCTCTTCAAAAAAAGATTTTGCAACATTCCCGGCATCCACCCCTGGGCAGAGGCTTTGAAAAGAAAATAAATAAAGAAGAGAAAATGTGTGATCCTGGAAAAGAAGGGACGAAACAACCCCGGAGCCGCAGAGTGGGATGGGGTTGGGATTTATTTTATTTTATTTTATTTTATTTTATTTTTTTGGGGGGGTCTGAATTCTCCTGTTCCTGCGTGCACACAAAAAATTTCTGAACAAAACAAACTCCTCTGGTGGGGGGGAGGAGGCTCTGCCCGGGGCTGCAGTGAATGACCCCAGTGTTTTACACGAGCTGCTGAAAGATTTGGATGAGTCACGAGCTATTTCTGTAAATAATTTTAAAAAAGGAAGAAAAAAAGTAAAAGAAAAAAGAAGGAAATGGACATTAAAAAAAAAATAAAGGAAAAAAATAAGGAAATTTACATTTAATATTAAATAAAAAGAAAAAAGAAGGAAATGGACATTTAATATTAAAAAAGGCAAAAGAAAAAGAAGGAAATGAACATTTAATATATATAAAAAAGGAAATTTACATTTAATATTAAATAAAAAGAAAAAAAGAAGGAAATGGACATTTAATATTAAAAAAGGCAAAAGAAAAAGAAGGAAATGGACATTTAATACATAAAAAAAGGAAATTTACATTTAATATTAAATAAAAAGAAAAAAAGAAGGAAATGGACATTTAATATTAAAAAAGGCAAAAGAAAAAGAAGAAAATGGTAATTTAATATTAAATTTAAAAAAACAGAAAGAAATGGACATTTAGTATTAAATAAAAGAATAAAAAAGAAGGAAATGGACATTTAGTATTAAAAAAAGAATAAAAAAGAAGGAAATAGACATTTAATATAAAAAAAAGGAAATGGACGTTTAATATTAAAAAAAATAAGGAAATGGACATTTAATATTTAAAGAGGCAAAAGGAAAAGAAGGAAATAGTGATTTAATATTAAATTTTTTAAAAGAGAAAGACATGGACATTTAGTATTAAATAAAAGAATAAAAAAGAAAGAAATGGACATTTAATATTAAAAAAAACAAAATAAAAAGAAGGAAATGGACATTTAATATTAAAAATATGGTTAAAAAGAGAAGGAAATGGACATTTAATATAAAAAAAGGAAATGGACTTTTAATATTTAAAAAAAACCAAAATAAAAAGAAAGAAATGGACATTTAGTATTAAAAAATAATAAAAAAGAAGGAAATGGGCATTTAATATTAAAGAAAAAGAAAAAAATAAGGAAATGGACATCAGGGTGTGCAAAAATCCCATGGATTTGGGTGACTGTTCCCAGTGTCCCCTCCATCCACAGACTGGTTTTGCAATCAAACTGGGAGAGCTTTCGTGTCTGTGCCAAAAAACAACAACAACAACAACAAAAAAGGGATGAAAAAGTTTCCAGTTGAAAAGTTAAAATCTCCAAGTGTTAAACCCATCAGGGATGATCCCAGCCACGACCTCAGGGAGCTGCGGGACTGGGGGAGGATGGGGACACTGGGAGGGGACAGACAGGGGACACTGGGAGAGGACGGGGACACTGGGAGGGGATGGCAACACTGGGAGGGGACAGGGACGTTAGGGGGGACAGGGACACTGGGAGGGGACAGGGACACTGGTGAAGGATGGGGACACTGGGTGGGGATGAGGACATTAAGGGGGACAGGGACACTGGGAGAGGACATTAGGGGACACTGGGAGGGGACATTGGGGACACTGGGAGGGGGGATGGACAGGGGCACTGAAAGGGGATAGGGACATTAGGGGGGAGTGGGGCCACTGGGGGGAGACAGGGGACACTGGGAGGGGACAGGGACATTAGGGGGGACAGGGACACTGGGAGGGGACAGACAGGGACACAGGGAGGGGACATTAGGGGACACTGGTGAAGGATGGGGACACTGGGAGGGGATGGGGACACTGGGGGGGAGTGGGGACACCTGGAGAATGGGAGCTCCTGCTCCCCTCCTTTTGCAGGGGCTGCTGTTGCCCCATCCCATGGATCCCATCCCATCCCTTGGATCCCATCCCATCCCATCCCATCCCATCCCATCCCATCCCATCCCATCCCATCCCATCCCATGGATCCCATCCCATCCCATCCCCACCAGTCCTCCCAGTAAATTTTTGGGGGCTGGAAGGAGCTGGGAACCCAAACCCCCAGTTTGCTGCAGCCCCAAACTCACTCCAGCCCTGCCTGAGCATTTTTCCCCCCTTCTCCTTCCCGGGCTGGCCATCGCTCCTGGAAGGATTTTCTGGGAGAATTTCCTCACTTTAAGGGGGTCAGGAATTGGGACAGAGCTGCCCATGGAGGTGCTGCAATCCCCATCCCCGGAGATTTTCAAGTTGAGGATCACAGAGAGATCTCAGAGCTCAATAATTCCGTAAAAACTCTGAGATCTGCTATTTTTTTATTTTTTATACCCTTAAGCAAACCAGGCCAGCAGCACGATAGGTAATTTCTTTTATTGCATTTTATAATGCCATTGTCCATACAGATTACATGCAGCTAGACCTACTGTACAAGGGTTTACCGTCTGCCCACGCAGACACACGGAGCTCGGAGTACAAATACACAGCCAGGCGATTTCCTTTATACAGCACGAGAAGGGAGGGAGGGAGGGAAGGAAGGGGTCACTTTTTACACACCCGCCCTCCCCTCCGCCCCCTCGGACCTCGCCCCCAGCGCCGCAGAGGATGGGAGTCAAAATAAAAAAAAACAAAAAAACAGAAAAAAAAAAAGAAAAAAAAATATTTCAGGAAAAAGTCGTGGCAGCGCTGGCGCTTGGGGATGTCCCCAACTTGTCGTGGTTCCATCCCCTCCCCTCCCAGCTCTGGACTGTCCCCAACGCTTCCAGGACAAAAACCTAGATCCAGGGAGATGCTGCGGGGCGTGAGGTCGGCCAGGGGTGTAAACAAAGCAAAGAAACCCTTTGGTTTGATGCAGGTTCAGCTGCTGCTCTCCTGTCCCCGCTCCAGCAGCACTTCCCTCCCAGCACTGCGTTCTGACCCCCTTCCCCAGCTCTGGGGAAAAGAAATCAGGAGTTAAAACAACGAACAAACATGGGAAAGTGAGGAATTCCTTCAGTGGGAGATACCAGAAAAATGCCTTTAGGTCCAGAGGAATGCCCAGGGCATCCCTAAGGGTGGAGAGAAACAGGAGATAAACCACAAAAATACAGAATAACCCCCCCAAAAAAAGAACAATTTGTGATGTTAGGTAAAAGCCAGAATATCTCAATATATACAGACACACAATTTGGTCCTTGAGCCTCCCTCCCGCAGCGTTTTGAGGTAAAACTCGCAGAATTCCGGAAAATTCCAACCAGAAAAATGAAGCAGAGGGGTGGGGAAGGGAGGAGGCAGCGAGGCAGGAGGGGACACCTGGGACACTCAGGTGGGACCTGCAGAGGTGGCCAGGCTGGGTGGGGGTAAGAGAAGAATTAAATTCACCCCTGAGTATCAAAATGGGCACATTTCCCTTTGGAATTCTGGAATTCCCGAGGGGGAAAGGCATCACCTGGAGCCACTGGGATTTTTCCAAACCTGTGCATTGTTTTTTAAGGGAAAAAAAAAACCCTCCTTTATATTTATGTATTTATTTATATATATATAATATATAGGGAGTGCTCTTGGGAGCTGGGATGGGAGCAGAGGGGAAGGTTTGGGGGTGGTGATGAGGATTTTGGATGAATCCATGGGGATTTGGAATTTTTGGGATGAATTTTGGGGGTGTTTGTACCTCTGGGAAAGCTAAAAAAAAAAAATCACACCCCGAGGAGGTTAAAAAAAAAAAAAAAAAGGGAGAAGGAAAAGGGGAAGGAATGGGAAAAAAGTGGAGCAGCCACTGAATCCCCTCAAAAATCAGTGAGGGGGATGAACAGGAGGGGATGGAAAAGAGGGACAAAATTTCCCAAATCCCAAAAGCCTGGATGGAGGCAGAGATTCCATGGGGAAGGGGAGGGGTGGCCGAGAATCCCAAAATTCCGGTCCTGCCCTTCCTGCTGGGAATAAAGCAGCAACAGGTGATAAAACCCCCAGGGCAGCTGTAAACTTGTTCCAAAAATGGTTAAATTAAAGAGTGGAGAGAAGGGAAAAGGGAAAAAAGGGGAAAAAATGGGGGGAAAGAGAAAAGGATAAAGGGAAAAAAGAAAAAGGAAAGAGGAGGAAAGTGGAATAAAGGAAAATAGAGGGAAAAGGGAAAGAAGGAAAAAAAGAAAAGATAAGGGGGGAAAAAAGAAACAAGAAAAAAACAAAAAAGCAAAAAGAAAGAAAAAAGAAAGAAAAAAGAAAGAAAAAAGAAAGAAAAAAGAAAGAAAAAAGAAAGAAAGAAGAAAGAAAAAAGAAAAAAGAAAGAAGAAAGAAAAAAGGAAAAAAAGATTAAAAAATAAAGGAAAAAAATGAAAAAGAGGGGGGAAATGGGAATAAAGAAAAATGAGGGCAGAAAGAAAATAGGAGAATAACAGGAATAATGCAAAAATAAAAAAAGGAAGAGAGGAAAAAGGGAGGATAAGGGGAATAAAGAAAAAAGGAGAAGAGGAAAAGGGAACCAAGTGGGGGAAAGGGAGAGAAAAAAAAGGAAAAAAGAGGAAAAAAAAGTGAAGTAGACGGGGAAATGCCCAGTGCCTCGCAGCTCCTCGGGCAGCACCAGGGGCTCGGTTGGTGCCCCCAGCCCGGGCAGGGACTTTGGTGACTGGGAAGGGGCCGGGAATGGGGAATGAACTGGGAATGAACTGGGAATGAACCGGGAATGAACCGGGAATGGACACGGAATGAACTGGGAATGAACTGGGAATGAGCCCGGAATGAACTGGGAATGGACCGGGAATGAACTGGGAATGGGGAGTTAACCGGGAATGTGCCCGGAACGAGCCCGGAATATGCCCGGAATGAGCTGGGAATGAACCGGGAATGAGCCGGGAATGTGCCCGAAATGAGCCGGGAAGGAGCCCGGAATGTGCCCGGAATGAACCGGGAATGAGCCGAGAACGAGCCCGGAATGAGCCGGGAAGGAGCCCGGAGGCGCGGGGCTGTCCCGGCGCTCGCACCGAGCCGCGGGTGACACCTAGAGGGGGGTCGGGGGGAGCAGGAAATGCCGGGATTCGGGAACGGGATAAGGGAGAGACCCCGCTGAGCCCCGGGACCCCCGGGGACAGGGGGGGGAAACGGGGGTGGCACAGGGATGACACAAGGGGGGACACAGTGGGGAGACCGGGGGGGGACACGGGGGTGGCACAGGGATGACACAGCAGGGACACGGGGGGAAACATGGGGGACACAGGGGTGGCACGGAGGGGACACAGTGGGGGAAACAGAGGGGGAAACAGGGATGACATAAGGGGGGACACGGGGGGACATAGGGGTGGCACAGGGCGGGGACACAGGAATGACATAGAGATGACAGCAGGGAGCACAGGGGTGGCACAGGGGTGGCACGAGGGGGACACAGAGGGGGACACAGGGGTGGCACAGGAGGACAGAGGGATGGCACCGGGGGACACAGGGGGGACACAGGGGTGGCACAGGGGGACACAGGGGGGACACGGGGGGGACACAGAGGGTGGCACGAGGGGGACACAGATGGGGACACAGGGGTGGCACAGGGGGACACAGGGGGGACACAGGGATGGCACAGGGGGGACAGTGGAATGACACAGATGGGGACACAGAGGGGACACAGAAGGGGACTCAGGGATGACATGGGGGTGTGGGACACAGAGGGGGACACAGGGATGACACAAGCGGGGACACAGAGGGACACAGGGGTGGCACAGGGAGGACGCAGGGATGACACAGGGGGGACAGTGGAGTGACACAGAGGGGACACAGGGGGGGACACAGGGATGACACGGGGGGGTGGGACACAGAGGGGGACACAGGGATGACACAAGCAGGGACACAGAGGGACACAGGGGGACACAGGGACCCCCCCAGCCACCACTGAGGATGCACTGAGCCAGGAAAAGGATGAGGGCAGTCCAGGCTCACCCTGGGGACACCCCACAGCGCCAGGAGCCCCTCGGGCCGGTCCCACAGGTGACACACGGGGACAGGTCACACCTTCCCCCACCCACAGAGCCCTGGGTGGCATTTTCAGCACAAAAAGTGGCTCTGGGATGGCAACAGTGACAGTTCCCCCCGGGAATGGCTCAAATGGGGACAGAAAGGGACAGAGGGGACCTTGAGGTCACTTCTGGCCTTAAAAACCAGAGCAGCTCCAGGTCCAGCAAAGTCCCTCATGGCCCCAGTGGGTGCCAGGACAGCCAGAGCCAGCCTGGCTGTGCCAGGGCAGGGGGTGAACCCCAGGGAAGGGGATGGATCCTAAGGAAGGGGATAAATCCCAGAGAAAGGGATAAATCCCATGGGAAAGGATAAATCCCAAAGAAAGGGATGAACCCCAGGGAAGGGGATGATTCCCAGGGCAGGGGATGGATCCTGTGGGAGAGGATGATTCCCAGGGGAGGGGATGAATCCTAAGGAAGGGGATAAATCCCATAGGTGGGGATGATTCCCAGTGAAAGGGAATAAATCCCAGAGAAGGGATAAATCCCATGGGAGAGGATGATTACCAGGGAAGGGGATGAATCCCAGGGACAGGGATGATTCCCAAGGAAAGAAATTAATCCCAGGGACAGGGATGATTCCCAAGGAAAGAAATGAATCCCAGGGACAGGGATGATTCCCAAAGAAAGGGATGATTCCCAGGGACAGGTATGATTGCCAAGGAAAGAAATTAATCCCAGGGACAGGGATGATTCCCAAGGAAGGGATGAATCCCAGGGACAGGGATGAATCCCAGGGTCCTGAAGGAAGCTGATACCCCCCAAAGCCACCATGGGACACTGGGAATGCCACACTGCCTCCCAGGAGGAGCCTGGCACTGGGTACCCACATCACCACCCCAGAAAGAAAGAGCAGGGAGAAGAGGGGTGTTTGGTTGTGTTGTTCTCATTATTATTACATTTTTTTTGTGTGTGATTTTTTTTTTTTTTTTGGCATGAATACCATCTGTCCACCTGAACTACGGACCTTCTGTCTCTAGAAATCTTTTGGTATCTTCCCATCTGGACGCAAACAAAAGGATGAGGAAAAGAAAAGATGAAAAGCAGAATTCGCCCCCCCCATCAACACCAGCAGCAGCAGGCCTGGCTCAGGGGCCACAGCCAGATTTGGCCACCACAGGGATCCTCCAGGGCCAGCTTTGCTGACCCCCAGGTCCCCTGAAAATGGGGATGCACTCCTTGGCTCCACCACAGCCCTGCCCCAGCTTTGGGGGTGGAATGGGAGGCACAGGGAGCTTCTCCCTGAAGTGAAATGGGAGCAGTGACCATCCCTGCTGGCTGGGAGGTGGCACCAATGTCCAGCAGGAAGGAGGGAGCTGTGTCCTCACTGCCAGCACTGCTGGGGATGGTCAGTATTGGTCAGCACTGCTGGGGATGGTCAGCACTGCTGGGGATGGTCAGTACTGATGGTCAGCACTGCTGGGGATGGTCAGTACTGATGGACAGCACTGCTGGGGATGGGCAGCACTGATGGTCAGCACTGATGGTCAGCACTGCTGGGGATGGTCAGTACTGATGGTCAGTACTGCTGGGGGTGGTCAGTATTGGTCAGTACTGCTGGGGATGGTCAGTACTGATGGTCAGTACTGCTGGGGGTGGTCAGTATTGGTCAGTACTGCTGGGGATGGTCAGTACTGATGCTCAGCACTGCTGGGGGTGGTCAGTACTGCTGGGGGTGGGCAGTACTGATGGTCAGCACTGGTGGGGATGGTCAGTACTGCTGGGGGTGGTCAGCACTGCTTGAGGTGGTCAGTACTGGTGGGGATGGTCAGTACTGGTGGGGATGGTCAGCAGGTCAGCACTGCTGTGACCAGCAGCCCCCCACCAGCTGGGGCTCAGGGCAAGCTGGGAGGCCGCTCTGCTTGCCAGGCAGAGGTGACAAGGGGACACTGTCCCCCCCAGCGCGCTGCTCGTGTCCATCCCAGCTCCGTGACAAACCCCACATCCAGCAGAGCTCAGCCCCCTTCCTGCTGCTTCTTCCCCCCAAAAGCTGCGTGGAGGCAGCACCTGGATCCCTCCAGAGTGCAAAACCCAGCGGGGGCCGCAGAGGTGACACAGAGGTGACACAGAGGTGACAGCAGGGTCCTGCCATCGCTCCCCGGGGTCGGGCACCGTGGGGAAGAGGGGCTGGAGGTGCCTTCCCTGCAGGAGAATTTCAGACAGCAACAACCAACCTACCATCCTCGTGCACCAGTCACTACCCGAGGGAGGAGGGCAGGGAAAGTCCAGCTCCAGGGGTTTGGCTTCTCGTGTGGTGGCGAGGCCAGTCTGTCCCCGGGCAGTGGCAGCGTGAGGGACACGCCAGCAGCAACAGGTCGGTGTCGTTGTCATTGTCATTGTCCCAAGGAAAACCTTTTGCTTTGTGGAAGTGCCTTGAAAGAACCAGGAGAACGCCAAGGTCACCTTGGGGAGGTGGGAGCGTGGCCTGGGCTCCGTCCAGGAGGGTGGGAAGGGTTTGCCCCTCGGTGGGGGAGGAGGAAGGAGTCCTTAGGACAAGTCTTCCACCGGCAGCTCCTCCTCCAGGTCCCTGTCGTCGGGGATCGTCACATTCTGGTTGGTGGTGGCCATCAGTGACACGGGCCTGCTGTCATCCTCTGCCTCGGCTGGCTCCTCCTTCACGTGCACGGGGTGGCTGTGGGGAGGGAGAGCCTTCAGCCTCGGGGACTTGGGTCCCACCACCCAAAACTCTCTGAGTTTTTTGGTCCAGAACATCTCTCACTTTGAGAACAGGAACTAAAACCGCCCTTGTTCTGAGAGCTGCCCACAGGGAGCTCCTGGTGGATGTGGGGAGAGAGAGCCTTCAGCCTCAGGGAGTTGGGTCCCACCACCCAAAACCCCTCCAAGTTTCTGGCCCAGAACATCCCTCACCCTGAGGATGGGAGGTAAAACCCTCCTAGCTCTGAGGACAGGAGCCAAAACTCCTTCTCATGCTGAGAACAGGAGCTCACGAGGAGCTCCTGGTGGGTGTGGGGAGGGGGAGCCTTCAGGCCAGGGGAGCTGATCCCATCACTCAAAATCCCCTGAATTACTTGGTCCAGAACATCCCTCACCCTGAGAACAGCAACCAAACCCCCCTTACTCTGAGAGCTGCCCACAAGCAGCTCCTGGTGGCTGTGGGGAGGGGAAAGACTTCAGCTTTGGGGAATGGGTCCCATCACCCAACACTCCCTGAGATTTTTGGTCCAGAACCCCCCTCACACCCTGTGACAGAACCCCAAAATCCCCTCACACTGCTGACAGGACCCCAAATCCCCTCACTCTGTGACAGAACCCCAACCCCCTGACCCTGTGACCAAACCCCCAAACCCCCTGATCCTATGACAGAACCCCTGACCCTGTGACCCTGCTGAGAGAACCCCAAACCCCCTGACCTTGCTGACAGGACCCCAAACCCTCTGACCCTGCTGACACAACCCCAATCCCCCTCTCACCCTGCAACAGAACTCCAAACCCCCTGACAGAACCCCAAACTCCCTCACCCTGTGACCAAATCCCAAACCCCCTGACCTTGCTGACAGAACCCCAACCCCCTGACCCTGCTGACAGAACCCCAAACTCCCTGACCCTACTGACAGGACCCCAAACCCCCTCACCCTGCTGACAGGACCCCAAACCTCCCTGACCCTTCTGACAGGATCCCAAATCCCCTCACTCTGTACAGAACCCCAAACCCCCTGACCCTGCTGACAGGACCCCAAACCCCCTGATCCTGCTGACAGAACCCCAATCCCCCTCTCACCCTGTGACAGAACCCCAAACCCCTGACCCTGCTGACAGGAGCCTAAACCCCCCTCTCACTCTGTGACAGAACCCCAAATCCCCTCACCCTGTGACCAAACCCCAAACCCCCTGACCCTGCTGACAGAGCCCACCCATCTCCCCCTGCCCACCCCATCCCATGCCCTCCTGTGCCAGGCTGACCTGTACTGCTGAGGGGACAGGCGGGGGCTGTTGCTGCCGTTGCTGTTGACCTGCTCCACGGTGCTGCTGACGTCGTCGTGGCCCACGTGCAGCATGGCGCTGGCCGAGCTGGTGTTGATCATGGTGGGGCTGTTGAGCAGGGGGAAGCTGCTCTCCGCCAGCGCAGCCTGCCACAGGGAGCACGGAGGGATGTGGATTGGGGTTGGAAGGTCCTTAAATCCCATCTCATCCCACCCCTGGATGGGCAGGGACAGCTGTGACCAGCCCTGTCCAGCCTGGCCTTGGCACTTCTAGGGATGGAGCAGCCACAGCTGCTCTGGGCTCTGTGTGCCAGGGCCTCCCCATCCTCACAGGGAATCATCTCTTCCATAAATCAATCTGAAATTTCCCCTCTTTCAACTTGAACTCACACCCCTTATCCCTCATTTCCTGATGGGATGCAAGACCCCAGTGGAGAACAGGACTGGGGAGGGTTTGGTGTCCCCATGTCCACATCACAGCCAGGGCAGTGGAGGGTTTGGGGTCCCCACTAGAGCCAGGGCAGTGGAGGGTTTGATGTCCCTGTGTCCCCATCACAGTCAGGGCTGTGGAGGGTTTGGTGTCCCTGTGTCCCCATCAGGGACAGGGCTGGGGAGGGTTTGGTGTCCCCATGTCCCCATCACAGTCAGGGCTGGGGAGGGTTTGGTGTCCCCATCAGAGCCAGGGCTGTGGAGGGTTTGGTGTCCCCATCACAGCCAGGGTTGTGGAGGGTTTGGTGTCCCCATGTCCCCATCAGGGTCAGGGCTGGGGAGGGTTTGGTGTCCCCATGTGCCCATCACAGCCAGGGCAGTGGAGGGTTTGGTGTCCCCGTGTCCCCATCAGAGTTTGGTGTCCCCATCACAGCCAGGGCTGGGGAGGGTTTGGTGTCCCCATGTCCCCATCACAGCCAGGGCAGTGGAGGGTTTGGTGTCCCCGTGTCCCCATCAGAGTTTGGTGTCCCCACCACAGCCAGGGTCCCTCCTTACCTGGTAACTTGCATTAAGTGCTCCGTAACCGAGTCCTGAAATCATATTTTTGACTAAGGTGGGACTCCTGCAGAAGAGAGAGAGCAGAGGGGTGCAGGGCTGAGCGCTGCCAGCCTGGGCAGGGGGGTGGTGGCAGCTCTGGGGCTGTGTCCCACGGGGAAGGACACTCACCCTGTCATCTTTGGTGGCCTTCGCTTTTGGTACTCGTGCTCGTCCACGGTCCACACGGCGCCCTTGACGTTCTCCACGCGCACGAAGCACTTGTGCAGGCTCAGGTTGTGGCGGACGGCGTTCTGTGGGCAGGGGCACGGGGTCAGTGCCACCCCACTGCCCACACCCTCCTCCTCCTGCTCACCATCCTGCTCCCTGCCCAGCCCCACACTCCTGAGGGAGCCCTGCCAGCCAAATGTCCCCAAAGCGTCCTCACCGCGCTGGCACTGGGGGTGTTGAGTGGTCAAACCCCAAACTGCACATGGGGAACAATCCCAAACTGGACATGGGGCACAGCCCCAAACTGGACATGGAGAACAATCCCCAACTGAAAATGGGGCACGGCCTCAAACTGCACATGGGACACAAACCCCAAACTGGACATGGAGCACAAACCCAAACTGCACATGGGACACAAACCCAAACTGCACATGGGACACAAACCCAAACTGCACATGGGACACAACCCAAAGTGAAAATGGGGAACAATCCCAAACTGCACACGGGCCATGACCCCAAACTGAACATGGGGAACAAACCCCAAACTGGACATGGGGCACAACCTCAAAATGCACATGGGCCATGACCCCAAACTGCACATGGGACACAACCCAAAGTGAAAATGGGGAACAAACCCAAACTACACATGGGGTACAAACCCTGAACTGAAAATGGGGCACAAACCCAAACTGGACATGGGGCACAAACCCAAACTGTACATGGGGCACAACCCCAAACTGGACATGGGGCACAAACCCAAACTGAACATGGGGCACAACCCAAACTGCACACAGGTCATGACCCCAAACCACACACAGGGCACGACCCCGCTGGGAGGAGCCTGCCTGGTGCTGAGGAAGGTGGGGACAGGGTGGGTGGGACAAGGGACACGAGCTCCACTGCAGCTCTGGTGATGCTCAGCAAAGCCAGCTCCTCTTTCCCTTTCTTTTTCTTCCCCCCCCAGCCCTCCCCTCCCGTTTTGGTTCTTTCCCTCCCTTTCTTCTTTACATCGACCATCTTTACATTTCTAAATGTAAAATAAAGAGACACACACGTAGGCAGACAGCGCAGCCCCGAGAGATACCAGCTCCCTTTTCCCCTTCCAACTCCCTGCCATTTGCTACTGCCCCTATTTCATTACCAATTTTAATTTGCCTCTAATTAAATCCTGTGTATTTTTCCGACTCACTTGCTAATCCATGAGGGAGGCAGGAGGCTGGAGTGGAATCTCTCCGAGCTATAATTACAAAGGGCCTAATCACGCCGGGGCTCTGCCTTTGAATAAATTTCCTTGCATTAAGGTTCTCAGATTCTCTGCCTTGCAAATGAGAATGACCCCAATTTCAGGAAGTTGGCCTCGGAGGGTTTTTTTTTTCCCTCTCCTTTTTTTTTTTATTTCGAGTCCTGATTCGTGATGAGAGACTAATTCGTTACGCTAAAACATTAACAGCAATTTAAAAGGTCGAACGGGGGCTGTATAAACAAAGGAGCCTGGCCAGCACAACAAGGCAAAAGGAGACACAAGGACTGAGCCCCCCCGCAGCACCAAGTGCCAGAGTGCCCAGGAACTCAGCAAATGGCACCAGCATCGCCCTGTGGCCTGGAGTTTGAGGAGAAAAACAAATAAAGCTGTGCTCTTTCCTTCGTCATCCATTCATCATCCATCTATCCATCCTTACATCCATCCATCCATCCATCATCTATCCTTACATCTGTCCATCCATCCCTCCATCCATTCATCCCTCCCATCCATCCCTCCATCCATCCATCCATCCATCCATCCTCCATTTATCCATTGATCCACATCCATCCATCCCTCTACCCTTTCCTTCATCCTCCATCCATCCTCCATTTATCCATCCATCCATCTTTACATCTGTCCATCCATCCATCCATCCATCCCTCCATCCTTTCCTTCATCCTCCATCCATCCCTCCATCCTCCATTTATCCATCCATCCATCCATCCATCCATCCATCCATCCACCCTTTCCTTCATCCATCCATCCTCCATTTATCCATCCCTCCATCCATCCTTTCCTCCAGCCTCTCCTCCGACCATCCCTCCATCTTTTCCCTCATCCATCCATCCCTCCCTCCCTCCTCCCATCCCTCCATCCATCCTTTCCACCACCCTTTCCTCCATCCATCTCTCCATCCATCCATCCATCCATCCATCCATCCATCCATCCATCCATCCATCCATCCATCCATCCATCCATCCATCCATCCATCCATCCATCCTCCCTCCCTCCCATGGTGCCAGGGTGACACACAGCAGGGACAGGCTCCTCTCAGCCCTGGGGACACTTTGTAAGCAGCTCCCTGGGGAGGGAGATCCAGCCCAGTCAGAAATGCTGGATGAGATTTTGGGGGAACCCCTTGGTCCCAGCAGGACCCTGGTTCAGCTGACCCAGCTCTCTGGGGGACACTTGGGATGGTTGAAGCTGCCTGTCACCCAAAGGACCAGGCTCCATCTGGGCACCCTTGAGCCCCAAACTCTGCATCACCCAGCCAGGGGGGTTGGGATGCAGAGAGACATCCCAGGGACCTGGAATTGGACATCCCCCACTCTGTCCTCACCCCTGTCCCTGTCCCCTGTGAGCACACACAGCATTTCCCTCCCTGCCCACACTCTCCCCTCCCTTTTGCCCAGACAATTCCCTGGTTGCAGCCAGCAGTGTGGCAAAGCCAGACCCTCCCCTGGCCACAGTGCCCACGTCCCCTCCCTGCCCTGGTGACACCCCCTGCTCCGAGTCCCTGCCAGGGACGGGCTGGGGAGGCTCAGGTTGGGATCAAATCAATCCTGGAAGGAGGAGGATGTGACCCTGCACCCCTGCACCCCATGCCTGTGCTGTCCCCAGCTCACAGAGGAGGTCCCAGCCCCCAATTTGGGACCCCCCCCACAGCAGAGGGGACGTGTCCCCTGCCTCAGCCCGAGGTGCCTTTTGTGTTTCCAGCCCGTGTTTGTTCAGAGCCAGGCCCAGCTGCTCTGTTTGCTTCTCATCTCTCTGCTCTAATGATGTTTGCTCTGCACCCTCCACCCACTCCCTGGGCCCTGCTGGGGTCTCCCCGTGGTTTCCCCACCTTGGTCCTCAGCATTCCTGTCCCATGCTGGGGGGAAGCTGCAGGAAATGAGGGGAAAACCCCAGAAAAGTGATTTTCAGGGAAAGGAAATGCATTATTTTTAACTCCCTCCTTCAGAAGAAGCCTGGCCTTGGACACTGCAAGTTGTGAAGGGAATTATCCCCCCCTTCCCCAGCTCTTTTTAATCCCCTCCCATCCCTTTTTGGGGGTAGAACAGGAAAAAATAAATAATAAAAAAAGGAAGCAGAAAACTGAGGGATGCTTTTCTCCAGCTCTGCCCATGCCAACAGGGAGCACGTGGAAACTGCAAAAATACCCCCAAAATATTTATTCCTTTCAGCAATAAAAAGGCAGAAAAAAAGGCATTTTCACCTCCATTATCTCATTGCAGAGGGGCAAACTGAGGCCCTGGGAGCAGTGATGGCCACAGAGGGCTCTGCCCCATTGCTGCCACCCTGTCCCCATTCCAGGGGTTTGCCAAAATCCCTGATATCCACCCAAAAGTGTCCCATGGAAGCAAAGCCTGGATCTGCAGCAGGGGGCCCTGAGCTCCTGGAGAATGGATTCCTGCTCCTCCAGCCTCTCCAACAGCTCCATCTCACTTGCACCTTGCTGATTTTAATTATTTTTATTTAAACTAGCAGGTTTCCCTCTGCCACTTCACTCCTTGCTGCCCCGAGCAGGAGGGAGCTGAGCTGCCTCTCAGTAAATATGTGCAGCAGGAAACAATAAATAAATAAATCTTCTCTGGTCAAAGCAAGAATCACAGAATCACAGAAATGCTCCCTCCACACCCCCCTGCTCCTCTGAGATGGCTTTTCTCAGCTCTGATTTCTAAAAAAAACAAAGAGGGAGCAGCCCCAGCATTTATGTGCTGCCCCAAAATTCACTCCACCAGTCCAGGCTGGTGATAAAAACTCCTCAGTGACCAAAAATTTCGCTGTGAGAGGGGTGGGGGGGACCTGATGGCACAGGCAGCTGCTTGGGGGTTCCCCTGCCCCTCTCATCCCCCCCTGTGGATCAGGACCTGCATTCCCAGCCACCAGCAGTGTCACCTGCCCCCAGGTTATCATTAACCTTATTTGCTATTTCCAGTCTCTCACTCCTGCCTCTGCCCTTCCTCTCCACAGAAAATCCCTGGATTTCACCACACAGCCCTTTGCTGCATCCCACTGCAGGGATGATGCATCCCCACAGCCCACAGAGGTGTTTTTGGGGGGTAAAAAAGTGGGATTTGGTCCTAAAATCACTTCCTGCACTGTTTTAGAGCTGGGCAATGACTTTAGCACAGGAGCATCTCCTGCAGCAGCCAGGCCTGGGTGGGATGGGGAGAGCCTGGGTGGGTTGGGGTGAGTCTGAGGTGAGCTAGGGTGAGCCTGGGGGGCATGGGGTGAGGACAGGGTGGGAAGAGGTGAGCCCAGAGTGGGTTGGGGTGAGCCTGGAGGGAATGGGGTGAGGCCAGGGTGGGAAGAGGTGAGCCCAGAGTGGGTTGGGGTGAGCCTGGGGTGGGCTAGGGAGAGCCTGGGGGGAATGGGGTGAGCCTGGGATGGGATGGGGAGAGCCCAAAGGAGGATGGGGTGAGCCAAAGGTGGGATCAGCAAGCCAGGATAGGATGGGGTGAGCCTGGAGTGGGATGAGGTGAGCCCAAAGTGGGTTAGGATAAACCTGGGGTGGGTTGGGGTGAGCCCAAGGTGGGTTGTGATGAACCTGGGGTGGGCTGGGGTGAGCCCAAAGTGGGTTGGGATGAACCTGGGGTGGGTTGGGGTGAGCCCAAGGTGGGTTGGGGTGAGCCTGAAGCGAGATGGAGTGAACCTGAAGCAGGATGGGGTGAGTCTTGGGTTGGCTGGGCTGAGCCTGGGGTGAGATAGGTTGAGCCTGGGGTGGGTTGGGCAGAGCCCAGGGTGCCAGGCAGGGCTGCTCTCACCTTCCAGGTGGCCGTGTTCCTCCGGAAGTAGGCGAACATCCGCGTGAACCAGTTATAGATTTCATTCAACGTTAGCTGCCTGTCGGGGGTCTCCAGGATGGCCTGGGCAGCCAGAGAGGGGACAAGGCTGTCACTCGTGGGGGTTACACCCATCCCAAGGGGCAGAGATGGGGCTCAGGGAGGGTTTTGGGGTGTAGAGCTGGCTCAGGGATGTCTCACCTGCCGGATGAGCGAGGCGTACGTGAAGGGCGGCCGGACGTCGGCGTTTTTGTAAAACTCGTGATTCTGTGCAAGCTCTGCAGGGGGACAACAAACAGGGGAGGGGCTGGAGTGAAGGGAGCCACTGTGCCCCTCACAGGGTGCTGAGCCTGAAGAGGAGCTCACCTGAAGAGATTGGGGTGCAGAACTTCTCCGAGTTCCTCCTGCGGATGGGCCCCACGTTGTGTAAAGTGGAAGAGCTGATGACGGAGGGGCCCTGCCGCAGGGGGGTGATGGGCGCCGTGGCCGAGGTGGGGGGATGAGGTAAACCATCAGGAAACGTGTCAGAAGTGCTCTTGGACAGGGTGGCACTGGAGACCAGGTTCAGCTGCAGGGACAGGCAGGGAGGGGTGGGGGTGAGGAGTGGGGCTGGGGTTGGGAGTGCTGGAGGATCCCAAGCAGGCGGGGAGGGGCTGGCAGGGCTTGGAAAGGGGGGGATGCAGCCAGGGGTGGGGATGCAGCAGGGGGATGGACCCATGGGATGAACCCATGGGATGGGAATGGACCTGTGGGATGGGAATTAACCCACGGGATGGGGATAAACTGATGGGATGGGAATAAACCCATGGGATGGGGATGAACTGAAGGGATGAACCCATGGGATAGGGGTGAACCCATGGGATGGGGATGAACCCATGGGATGGGGATAAACTGATGGGATGGGAATTAACCCATGGGATGGGGATGAACTGAAGGGATGAACCCATGGGATAGGGGTGAACCCATGGGATAGGGGTGAACCCATGGGATGGGGATGAACCCATGGGATGGGGATAAACTGATGGGATGGGAATTAACCCATGGGATGGGGATGGACCTGTGGACAGGGATGGACCCATGGGATGGGAATTAACCCATGGGATGAGGCTGAACCCATAGAAGGCACCTGTGGGATGGGAATTAACCCATGGGATGGGAATTAACCCATGGGATGGGGATGGACCCATGGGATGGGGATGAACCCATGGGGATAGGGGTGAACCCATGGGATGGGGATGAACTGATGGGATGGGGATGGACCCATGGGATGAGGGTGAACCCATAGAAGGCACCTGTGGGATGGGAATTAACCCATGGGATGGGGATGAACTGAAGGGATGAACCTGTGGGATGGGGTGAACCCATGGGATGAATCCATGGGATGGAGATACACCCATGGGATGGGGATGCACCCATGGGATGGGGATGAACCCATGGGACTGGGATGGACCCATGGGATGGGAATTAACCCATGGGAAGGGGATTAACCCATGGGATGGGGACGCACCCACTCCATGTCACAGCTGGTGCAGCATTTCCCTCCTGCTCGTGGCACAAGGACCAGGCTGTGCCAGAGGGTGGCCAGGGCACATCCACCCCACAGAGCTCAGCCAGGGGAGCGTGCCCAGGGCAGGGAGGGGACAGCAGCTCTGGGGGTGGGGACATAGAGGGCAGGAAGGGACTCACGCTTACAGGCTGGCTGAACGGCTTTGGCTCTGAAGGTCTCATGTGAAGATGGGCCATCATTGCTTGGAGACGCTCGCTCTCCTTGGCCAGCTGGGGGAGGCAGGAAGCAGGAGGGGATGGTCAGACAGTGCCCAAGTCACCACAGAGGTGCCCACAGCCTGGAGGAGCTGCCATGAGTCCCCAAACCTGGTCTGGACAGGCAGCAACCACCAGGGTGTCCCCTCAGGTGCCACCTCCTGCCTGATGCTGGCAGAGCCCCAGTGGGGCTGTGGGGCTGTTGCAGCCACCATGGAGGGCACAGGGGCTGCGTGTGCACTCAGGGGAAAACCCACAGTGCCACCCACCAGAGCCCTGTGTGCTGCTGTCCCTTTGTCAGGCTGTCCCTGTCCCCTCTGTGCTCCCCAGCAGCTCCCTGTCCATCTGTCCATCCATCCCCCGCCTTCCCACATCGCTGTAATTGCTCCCTGCCTCCTGTTCCCTCCCCAGAGTGAGCACAAGGCTGAAATATTCTCTGTGGCACCAGGAGAGGCTTTGAGGCCGATGGGATGTGACACTCTGCTCCCTGGCCGTCACCTTCCCTTTCCACCAGCACCCCTCAAGCTCGGGGGGTCCCCGCGCTCCAGCCGAGCCCCCTGGCAGGGCGAGGCCAGGAAGGGGTTAAAAGCAGGAGGCAGAGCGGAGTTTGCACAAGTTTGGAGCAGCTCTGCTGCTCTCTGCAGCCTCGGTGCTCATTAGAGCTGACAGCTCTCCCCTCGTGATGCAGACGGCACAGCGGGAGCTCCGCGCTCCAAACTTTCTAATTGGTGGCTCCGTGGCAGGTTCCTCTCTGCTCACACAGCTCTGCTCTCACCCTTCAGCTTTTTTTTTCTTTTTATTTTATTATTTTATTATATTTTCCCTCCTCCCCTTTTCCTTTCCCTCCCCTCTTTAAGCTTCAGTAATTGCTTTCAAGCCCTGGCTCACCAGAGGGATGGATGGCCCGGGAGGATGCAGCTCCACACCCAGCCCAAGGTTTGGCTGTGTCCCCTCATCCCACAGCCCTGTAAGGCCCTAAATGTGGGTGAGGGGTCCTAAGGGAGCTGCACATCTCATCCTGCTGTGCCCTCCATCCCACAGCCCTGTAAGGCCCCTAAATGTGGGTGAGGGGTCCTAAAGGAGCTGCACATCTCATCCTGCTGTGTCCCCCCATCCCACACCCCTGTAAAGCCCCTAAATGTGGATGGGGGGTCCTAAGGGAGCTGCACATCTCATCCTGCTGTGCCCTGTGGTGTCACACACAGCACCCTGAGCTCCTGCCAGCCCCAGCTGCTGTCACACCATGGGGTGACCCCCTGCCCCATCCCATTTTCCAGCCCCTCAATTCCTCCCCTCCCTTCTCCATTAACTGAATTATGCAGAGCACGCTGGGGGCTCAGAGAGGCTGGGAAAAGCACTATTTAAAGAACTGCCTTGCCAAAAATAGAGCCCCAAAGTTGGGCTCCCAGAACCACATTCAGCCACCAAAATAAGTGGCCTGGTTTCCAAGCAGCCCCGTGGCTCCCAGGGAGGATGTGGGGACAAACCCTCCTGGCAGCACCTGCCTTCCACATCTGTGGCATCTCCTTTTATCCACAGGGACACTTTGGGGTGAGAGTTGAACAGTTTGGGGGATTGATTTCCACCTGGCTGCAGCACTCCTGTTTGGGAAAGGTGTCTAAAACCAGTCCCCAGGTGGGTGGTTACAGTCCCCAGCCCTGTCACCCTCTCCTGAGGGGAGCAGCCAGAGCACAGAGTGACAAAGAAGTGGCTTTTTGTCCCTGTGTCCATGGGGTGAAACACCCACCTGTATCTCCAGCTGCTGTACCACTTGCATCTGGACTCGACACTGGGCCGTGCTTCGGTCATCAAGTGCATGTTCTGTGTTGAGGTGTCTGGGGAGGAGAACACAGAGGCTTGGTTAGGCCTGGGCATGCCCAAAACTCAGCCCCTCCACTGGGGCCACACCTGGGATCAGCCCTGACCTGCAGATTGCTCAGGGATGCTCTGGCACCGCTGCCCAAAGCGGGATGGGCACGAGGGAAACTGAAATATGGAGGTGACTGAGCAAAGCAGGGATAGCACCACCCCAAATCTGGGCTGGAGGGTGGCTGAGACACTCAGCCCCTCTGCTGGGACCACACCTGGGATCAGCCCTGACCTACAAATTGCTCAGGAATGTTCTGGAACCACTGGCAAAGTGGGGCGAGCATGAGGGAAACTGAGGCACAGAGGGGACTGAGCAAAGCAGGCTGTGGCAGCACCCCAAATCTGGGCTGGAGGCCCAGGCTGTGGCAGCACCCCAAATCTGGGCTGGAGACTCAGGCTGTGGCAGCACCCCAAACCTGGGCTGGAGCCCCAGGCTGTGGCAGCACCCCAAATCTGGGCTGGAGGCTCAGGCTGTGGCAGCACCCCAAATCTGGGCTGGAGGCTCAGGCTGTGGCAGCACCCCAAATCTGGGCTGGAGGCCCAGGCTGTGGCAGCACCCCAAATCTGGGCTGGAGCCCCAGGCTGTGGCAGCACCCCAAATCTGGGCTGGAGGACACTCAGCCCTACCTGAGGCACCCCAGGGTGTTTAGGAGGGAAAGCCCTTGGGTTTTCCTGGAGCTGGCTGCTGGCAGGAGGTGCCAGGAGGACCTGAGGAGCAGGTTCCAGGACAAAGGCAGCACTGAGAGGTTGCCTCACATGTGCTAAGGAAAGCCCTGGGGACATTGGTGGCATTGCCAGGCTGTTCCCCACCCTGCCACTTTCCTGCCTCTTTGTTTAGGGAGCACCAGGACCTCAGGGAGGGGAAGGGCTCCTGGTGACAGGGCTGTCACTTGCTGCAGAGCCAGGGACATCCTGGCATCACCTCACCCCACAGCCTGGGGACAGAGCCAGCCCCAGGGGGGTCCTCACTGGAGGAGCAGGATGGTTTGGAGGGGGGTTCTGGGCAGATGCCACCCTTGGAACACCCAGAAAGGTGACACTGGGGGGTGCCAGGGGCCGTGTGCCAGATGTTCTCCAGGTCTAAGGCTGAGACATCCCAGGAGAAGGCGCCTCAGGAGCCTCAGGAGGATGTGGAGGATCCAGCAGCCTCTTCCAGCCCCAGCATGCACAGACAAGTCAGGGAACCCAGCCCTGCTGCCAAACCCATGGGTGAGCAAAGCCCCCAGAGCCTCAGCCCTGCTCCTCTCCCTGCACAGCACAGCCAGGGAAAAAAAACAACAGAGCCATCTCCCTGTGACCCTCACCCTCATCAAGCACAGCTCCAAGGCCAGGCTGCCCCTCCAGCCCAGCTGCTCCAGGGAAGGGGGCTCACAGGAGGCTCCAAGCTGCTGCCCAGACTCAAGGCAGGTTCCAGGCTCCAGCTGGGCTGGGCCTTTGGGAGCAGCATGTTTTCTGTCTGTCTGTCCCACGATGGCAGGGAGGGGACAGAAACCCTTCCCCAGAGCTGCTGGGAGGCTGCCCTTGTGCCCAGGGGCAGGGAGGGGGGACACAGGGACCCTGGCTGGCACAGCACAGCCCTGGGCATTCTCTGCTAGTTCCAGCTCCCACCCTGGAGCGTGCTCCTCTGCCCCATGCCACTGGAACATGCCCTGCCAGGCAGGAGGAGATGCCTTATCTGAGTTCACCCCATGACTCAGAGGCAGAGGAAGGAGGACACAGGAGGCTGAATCATCCTCTCATTCATCCCCAGGCTGCCTTCACCCCTCCTCACCCTCCCTGCAAGGCCCCTGCTCAGTTCCTTCCCTGGCAAAGAGTGGCTTGGCACAGTCCAAGGGATGTTCCCACCAGAGCCAGCCCTGAGAGCGTGGCAGGGGCCAGAGGACGAGTTTGGAAAGCCCCAAAAGCCCCAAAAGCCCCAAAAGCCGCGGCCGCGAGCGCGCCGAGCAGACAGCCGGGGAGGCGGGGGAAGGAGCCCGCCAGCCCGTCAGCTCCTTCTGATGTCTTTGCTAAAAATCCTGGCTACAAAGAGATCTAATTGCAAATGAACTAATTAAGTAAACCTCTGACGAAGCGTGAAAACAATTTGTTTGACCCTGACGCTAGCAGAGGGCTCTCCGACAGCAGAGTTAATCAGTCAGCGCCGGAGCCCACAAGCGGTGTCAGCGGTGCCATCTGCCATCTGCTGCCTCCCCCCAGCCCCCAGCAGGGCTGCCAGCCCCCCTCCCCTCCTGCCGGCCTCTGGCCTCCTCCACATCACTCACTCAGCCAATGGTTTGGTGTGGAAGTGCTCATAAAGCTCGTCCCACCCCACCTTTGCCATGGGCAGGGTCACCCTCCTGCCTCGGACACTTCCAAGGATGGGACAGCACCAGCAGCAACTCCTGCTGTGTTTTCTCCTCCTCTGTGTGGTCAGCCAGCTCTGGGTACACTTTGGGATGTTCCCCTCCACCAGCTCTGCTGTGTCCCGGCCTGAGGGAGTAAAACCTCCCCCAAAAGGTGACACTTACTTGACAAACTGCCCCAAGTCCTCACAGAGGGTTTCGCAGCCGGGCCACTTGCACTCTCCGTGGCCGTAGAGTGGGTGGGAGCCGGGGGTCTCTTCGTGGGAAGAGCTGCACAAGAGGGAAAAGAACCTTCAGCTGGGACAGATGGGGATGCTGCAGCATTCCCAGGCATGGGGACACCCAGGGGAGACCCCACAGTGACAGCTCCCTGTCCTCTGTGTGTGCAGAAACCCCCCAGCCCTCCCAGCCCTGTGGGTGATGGATCCCAGCCCCTTCCACCTCTCCAGGAACAAAAACACCCAAGTGCCAGGGCCCAACCCGGCTCTACCTGTCCCTTCTGGGCGTGTGCATGGTGCTCTGTCCATTGGGCAGAGGGTGATGGGAAATGGGAGGCGAGACCTTGGCGGCCGAAAACGAGGTAGAGTTGGAGGTGTTGGTGGTGAGGTCAAGACCTTCCTGCTTAATGCTGTCCTCGACGGGCTGGGCGGCTGTGACCTCCTTCCAGAGCTGCTGGAGGTCTGAGGGACAAACAGCTGGGGCACAGGAGAGTGGCCAATGTCAGCAGGGACAGCCAGGCAGCACCCAGGGATTGCTCCCTGCTCCCTGACTCCCCAAATCTCAGCCAGCACTGGGAGAGATCGCCTGGAGCTGGGCACAGCAAGGGGAGGCTGCAGGGCCTCAATGGGAAACCCAAACCAAGGCACCTGCAGCACCCACAGAGCTGCTCCCAGAAAGGGGAGAGCCTGGCTTCCCAAATCCTGGCACCCTCTGCCAGAGGAAGAGGTATCCCAAATCCTGGGAATCCCTTCCAGAGGAAGAGATGTCCCAAATCCTGGAAATCTCTTCCAGAGAAAGAGATGTCCCAAATCCCGGCACTTCTCTGTCAGAAGAGGTGTCCCAGATCCTGGGAATCCCTTTCAGAGGAGGAGGTGTCTCAAATTCTGGTACCCTCTGCCAGAACAACCTGGAAATCCCTTCCAGAGGAAGAGATGTCCCAAATCCTGGCACCCTCTGCCAGAAGAAGAGATATCCCAAATCCTGGAAATCCCTTTCAGAAGAAGAGATTCCCAAATCCTGGAACTCCCTTCCAGAGGAAGAGGTGCCCCAAATCCTGGCACCCTCTGTCAGAAGAAGTGTCCCAAATCCTGGAAATCCCTTCCAGAGGAAGAGATGTCCCAAATCCTGGCACTTCTCTGTCAGAAGAGGTGTCCCAGATCCTGGGAATCCCTTCCAGAGGAACCAGGTGCCCCAAATCCTGGAACTCCCTTCCAGAGGAGGAGGTGCCCCAAATCCTGGCACCCTCTGCCAGAAGATGTCCCAAATCCTGGGAATCCCTTCCAGAGGAGGAGGTGCCCCAAGTCCTGGCACTTCTCTGTCAGATGACGTGCCCCAACCTTGCACCCCTCTGCCAAAGGACCCACATCCCAACCCCGTGCAGCTCCAACCGCCGACACCACCACCCCCAAACTTCAGGGACATCACAAACCCCAACACAACCCCCTCCCCAACCCCTCTCACCCAGAACTGGGCAAGCACAGCCCAGGCACCCCCCAGGCCGTGTCCTTACCTTGGGGCAGGCTCTGCAGGGGCACGGAGCCCTGCCCTGGCGGGAGGCTCACCAAGCCCTGCCGCTGCAGGTTTAACAGGTGCTGCTGCTGCAGCTGCTGCATCTGCAGGAGCTGCTGCTGGAAGGCCAGCTGCTTGTTCCCCAACGGCTGCCGAGACAAAAGGAAGGACAAAATCCCAAATGCAAGCTTTATTCGCGGTTTGGGGGGTGCTGAGGGGCGCTGGCAGCCGGGAGTGACGGCGCTGGGGACGCCGCGCGCGGCCGTGCCTCCATCCTGCCGCGGGGCCTGCTCAGCTCCCGGCTCTGCCGGACGGAGCCTTTGATCTATCGGAAGAGGAGGGGAAGGAAAGGGAAAAGGGGAAGGGAAAAATAAAGCGCTGGGAAGAAAGGGGGAGAGAGAGGAGCTGTGCTGGGAGGAACCTGCGAAGCCTGGCTGGGGGGGTGTAAAAAAAGGGGGGGGGTCCCAGCAGGCAACAGGCACAGAACGCTCTTGGCAGGCAGAAATTTGTCCAAAATGATCATGATGAGCCCTTTTGTGGTGAGGGGCTGGAAGTGGTGCAGGGCAGGGGGTGCCCAGTGCCAGCAGCAGCATTCCCACCCTGCTCACAGCCATCCCACAAGTAGGTGACTGTCCCCACCCCACTCACAGCCACCCCACAAGTAGGTGACTGTCCCCACTCCACTCACAGCCACCCCACAAGTAGGTGACTGTCCCCACCCCACTCACAGCCACCCCACAAGTAGGTGACTGTCCCCACCCCACTCACAGCCACCCCACAAGTAGGTGACTGTCCCCAATCCCCCCCCACCCCAGTCACAGCCACCCCACAAGTAGGTGACTGTCCCCAACCCCCCCACCCCACTCACAGCCACCCCACAAGTAGGTGACTGTCCCTAAGCTCCCCCACCCCACTCACAGCCACCCCACGAGTAGGTGACTGTCCCCAACCCCCCAGAGCTGGCCAGGCTCTGACCAGCATCAGGCCCTAAACTAGTTAGGCAGGACGGGTCCCTGGGGAGGCGCCGAGAAATCCATGAGAATTAAGTGAAGGGGAGAGAATTCAATTAGAGCTGGGGACAGGCAGCTGCTAATCCGAGCTGGCCGGGAGAGGGGAGCTGCCCCGGGGCTGCCCGGCCTCATTAGTGGGGCAGGCGGCTCCGTGACCCCGTGAACCTCCCCAAGCCCCCCCTGTTTGGGCAGACGGTGCTGAGGAGCCAGGCTGGGGCACATCCCCCCCTCACTGCACTCTGCAGCCCCCCCAGAGGAGAATTTCCATGTTTGTGTTCTCACTGAGAGGCACAAGAGGTCTGCAGTTAGGATGTTCTTGTTTTGTGAGCATTGTGGGGATTCAGGGCTTCCCCCCAGCACTGGGAATTCCAGGGAACTGGTGATCCCTGAGGCTGCATCAACAGGGAACAGCAGAGACTCTCTGTGGCAATCCCAGCCCATGACTGAGTTTGGGGCCATCCCAGTCCAGGACTGAGTTTGGGGCCATCCCAATCCAGGACTGAGTTTGGTACAATCCCAACCCATGACTGAGTTTGGTACAATCCCAATCCATGACTGATTTTGGGGCCATCCCAGCCCATGACTGATTTTGGGGTCACCCACTGGATGCAGGTGGATCCCTGTGGATGCTCAGCTTTGGCTTTATGGGTGAGAATGGGCTCCAAACCCCTTTTTGCACCATCAGGCATGACCACAATTCCTGTCCAGGGTACAGATGGAGTTTAATTCCTTTCTCAGCCTCAGGGAGATGTGTGGACCCTCCCTGTCCTCCTTTTGGCCACAGCAGAATCACCTCCCTAGAGTCAGGTCTGGATCCTCCCCAGAATCAGCTCTGGATCCTCCCCAGAGTCAGGTCTGGATCCTCCCCAGAATCAGGTCTGGATCCTCCCCAGAATCAGGTCTGGATCCTCCCCAGAGTCAGGTGTGGATCCTCCCCAGAATCAGATCTGGATCCTCCCCAGAGTCAGGTTTGGATCCTCCCCAGAGCCAGGTCTGGATCCTCCCTGGCTCAGTCTCAGCCCTGCACCTCTGAGGCTTAAAGATCAAGGCACAAATCAAAGCAATTCCTGCTCAGTGAAGAGAAATCCCTGACTCCTGAGCCACGAGGGCTCCAGGCCATGGGATCAGCAGGATGGAGGGGAAGGGGCAGGGCCAGGCTGTGCCCGAGGGCTCTGAGAGCAGCTTCTCTGTCCCCAGGGTGTCCCCTCCTGGTGGGGGAAGCTTTGCCACTGTGTGGGATGGACACACTGTCCTTGCCTTGGTCAGAAACAGCAGCTGGGATGGGAAGGGAAGGCATGGGAAGGGATGGGATGGGATGGGATTGATGGGATTGATGGGATGGGATGGAACAGGATGGGATGGGATGGGATGGGATGGGATGGGATGGGATGGGATGGGATGGGATGGGAAGGAATGGGATGGGATGGGATGGGATGGGATGGGATGGGATGGGATGGGATGGGATGGGATGGGATGGGATGGGATGGGATGGGATGGGATGGGATGGGATGGGATGGATCAGGATGGGATGGGATTGATGGGATGGGATAGGATGGAACAGGATGGGATGGGATGGGATAGGATGGAACAGGATGGGATTTCTTGCCTCGAGGGCCTCAGGGCAAGCCTGAGCTCTGCTCCACGTCACTTCCAGGCTGTGCAGCTGGAAGGGGATGAGCTCAGGAGGATCCCTGGCCATGGTGCCTGCATCCCACAGCCCAGCCAGGCTCTCCTGGCCTGACCTGGGCAGATTCAGCCCCCCTGAGCCCCCCGGGCAGCCCTGACCCAGACGTGGCTCTGGCAAGGATGTTGTTGAACCTGGTGATGGGAAGGTTGAACCTGCACCTCCATGTGCCTCAAATCCATGTCCCTGCAGCTGCCACAGACCAGGAACAGGAGCAGCAGCCCCAGGAACACAAATCCAAGCCAAACCAAGACCTGATCCTTTGGGGAAGCCAATCTGCCATCCCTAGGGAACAACTGTGGCACCACAGACCTCCAAACCCCACAGTGATGGGTGAAGGGAGCCAGAGCCACCCACCAGCCCAGGGACTCCAAGCCAAGCTTTCCCTGGAGAAACCAGGCTGGGGAGAGCTGGGATGACAGCCCCAACATTCCCAAAAAATCTCACACCCCGGTGATCCTCACAAAGGCCATTCCTGTTGGAAAAGCCACTCCCAGAGAAGCTGGCTCTGTGCTGGGGAAGAATCCTGTGCTTGGCTCCCCCAGTCCATTCCCAGCCCATTCCAGTCAATTCCCAGCTCATTCCCAGCTCATTCCCAGCTCATTCCAGTCCATTCCCAGCTCATTCCACTCCATTCCCAACCCATTCCCAGCTCATTCCAGCCATTCTCAGCCATTCCCAGCCATTCCCCGTCCACTCCCAGCAATTCCCAGCTCATTCCAATCCATTCCCAGCTCATTCCAATCCATTCCCAGCACATTCCCAGCCACTCCCAGCCCATTCCTGGTGTGGGGCTGGGGGTCTGCAGCATCTCCTGCATTAGATGCAGCTGAGTGGGTGCAGCTACCGGGGCAGGAGGCGCCGTCACTTTGATTTATGAGCACATCAGGAGGAGTTTGTGCCGTGACACGCGGGACTGACAGCAGCACTTCATTAAGCTGACACCGGGGTTAGGCACCAGCAGCCCCCCCTCCCCACCCTGCCTGCCTCAGGAGAGGGACAGCCCCTGCCCTCAGCAGCTTTGGGGACACACAGACACCCTCCCAGAGGGTTTTGGGGGTCTCTGCATCCCGTGGCTGTGTGGAGGAGCTGCACCACAGATCCTTGTTCCCCCACAGCCAGGATGCTGCTGGAGGTTGGGGGTGGCCCTCACACCCCAGCACAGGAAAATGCTCCAGGATGGGCTGGGATGTGCCACAGGGATGCAAGGATTCATGGATCAGCTGCCTTGCCCTGCCCCTTCCTCATGCCCCCAGTGTGGTGCAGCACCCATGGATAGGAGCATCCCCTCATCCTCAGGGATCCCACACATCTCCATCCTCTTGTCTGTCCTCCCCTTCTCTGGGGCACCCCCAGCCGTGCTGCTCCTGGGGAGAACAGAGCTGCTCCTCCCCGAAATTCTGCCGCTGCTCCTGCAGAGATCACAGCTGCTCTCCCCAGAAATTCTGCCCCTGATCCTGGGGAGATCACAGCTGCTCTCCCCAGAAATTCTGCCGCTGCTCCTGGAGAGATCAGAGCTGTTCCTCCCCGAAATTCTGCCCCTGCTCCTGGGGAGATGAGAGTTGCTCCTCCCAGAGATGCTGCCCCTGCTCCCAGCTCCTTCCTGGCCCCCTTCCCACCTGGGGATCCCACTCTGAGCTGCTGACTCACAACAGTGTCCTTGGAATCAGGCAGAGGGGAAGCAGAAGGCGCTGGGTTTACAAATCCAAATTGAATCTGGCCATGGGTTTCCATGAAAGATCCAAGGGTGGCTCTGTGGAGGCTCCCCAGACACTCCAGCTCTTCCCAGAGTTTCAGGGAAGCCACAGCACCACCATTCCCAGCAGGCAAACACAAACACTGACTTCAGGAACACCAGCTACCCAAATTTTTGGGGTGAAACCAAATCCCATCCAAGGATTTTGAGGAAGGGAAGCGCTGCCATCCCCTTGCTGGAATCCCCTTGCTGGAATCCCCTCAGTGCTTTTCCCAGCTGGAAGCCTGGACACACACCCCTCCAGCAGCATCCAACACCCCTTCCCCCCCTGCTGCACCCTTTCTTGTTGGATAAATTTCCCATCTCCTCTGTACCATTTAATTAAAAGTTAACATGTGCTTTTTAAAGCAGAGCCCGCTAAGCAAGCGCTTTGTTAGAGCTTAATTATATCCCTGCTCGGTGCTGCAGGAGAACATCACCAGGGCCAGCAGGAAAGTCCTTGAGGAAGCTTCACATTTATGCTTCCCCCATTTCCCAGCTCCTGGAGATGGCTGTGATAGCCCTGACCCTGTAAATGCACCCAAATCCCACAGGGAGAGCCTGGAGCTGGTGACCCTGAGCCACCCTGGTCCCCTGGTTTTGCCAGTGAGTCTCTCCTGTGCCACCCCAACACACAGTCTGAGTTTAAAATCTTCCCTCCCTGCCAAAAAACTGAGTTTCAAGTGCTGGGTGTCCCTCAGCATGCTGGATTTTGGGAGGAGTGATGGCCACAAACAGCCCCAGCAGCCCTGCTTGCACCAGAGAGGCTCAGGAATGTGTCCCTTGTCACTGGGAGCCCATGGAAGGACACTCAGTGGAGGGGCAGCGATGCCACACAAGAATTCTGCAAAAATGCACTGCAAAAAATCCCATGTGAAGCATTTTGGGAAGAGAGAGGGGTAAAAACACCCAAGGAAAAGGAAGGGAGCAGTGCTGTCTGCTGGCTGGGCTCTGTCCCCAGGCTCTGTGTGACCACAGCACATCCCCAAAACACAGCCACAACCCCCTGGGGGCATCACTGTGCCCTCAAGGGCAAAACCTGCTGTGTGAAGGGGGTTACACAACATTGGAGCAATCACAGGGGCATCAAATGAGTCCCCACCAGGCCCAGCACTGCCAGGGTGTGGGGGCTGAGAGCCCTGCCCAGCTCAGTGTCCCACTGGAAAAGCCCTTTGTTGGCATCACTGCTGTTCCCCCATTCCCTGGGCTTTGGAGAGCTGCCCTTCCTGCCAGGAAGGGCAAACTCAGCTTTGGTTGCCACCTGAGCAGCCCTGCCCACTCCTCAGGGCACCAGATCACAGAGAGGGAGGAAGAGGAGGAGGAAAAAGAGGAAGAAGAACAATTCCCAGTGATGGACTGGTCACCCCCAGTGCAGGATGTCCCATTCCCATGGGCTCCCTGGGGGTTGTCCCATACTTTGTTTTAATTTGCTGCCAGCTCTGCTGGCCTGGCACCCTCCAGGTGAGCTCACCTCTTTGGGTTGCTGCTTTCCGGCTTGCTGCTGGGTCAACAGCTGCAGGTGAAGCTGCTCCTGCTGCTTCTTGTAGTATTCCTGCAGCTGGGAAAGGGAGAGAGCAGTGGGATCAGGAGTGGGATCAGCAATGGGATCAGCAGTGGGATCAGCAATGGGATCAGCAATGGGATCAGCAGTGGGATCAGCAGTGGGATCAGCAGTGGGATCAGCAATGGGATCAGCAGGGAGCCACCCTGTGCCCACCTCCCACCCTGTGCCCACCTCCCACCCTGTGCCCAGCGCCCAGGCTCTGCCACAGCCACGCCAGCTCCTGTCCCCACTGTCCCTGTGTCACCTGGTGCAGGGTAGGGGGGAAAGGACCCACCAGGGCAGTCCCCTGGGCACCGGATCCCCACGAACTCCCCAAACCCCACCAGTGCCCACCCTGCTGTTTATTTTAATGCCAACCCACTGCCCTTTGACAGAAAAGCAGGTTGGGCTGCTGTGGCACATCACAGAGCATTTCAGGGTGGGGAAACCCCAGTTTTGGCATGGTGGGACCCCAAAACACCAGTGGGGTCCCAGCTGGTGAGGACCAAGAGCAGCCATAACCTGTGAGAGCTGGGGCAGCCAAAACAACCCCTCAAATCAAAGCAGAGGCCACTAAAACAGGGATAAACCCCCTGGATCCACAGGGAAACACCAGAGAGGGTCCCAGCATCCACAGACAACACTGGGACCTGCTGGCATTGCCACCAGCTCTCACCCTGGCCCCTAAATAAACTGTGGGTGATGGATTTGCTGCGTGCAGGGAGGGGGAGAAAGGCACAGGGAGGTCAGTGAGACCCCCCAGCCCCTCACAGGGCTCAGGAATGTCCCTGGGGATGCCGGGATGCCTTTATCAGCTCGGGGCTGCCAGCAGGCAGTGGCTGTTTGTGTCGAGAACAGGTTTGGAGGGGCTGGCTGTTTACCCCCGAGCCAGCCCCAGCCAGGGCGCTGCGGCCACGCCGGGCTGGGAGCAGGAACATTGGGTCAGGGGTGAGAGGTGTGATGTTTGGTTTGCTGCCGGTGGAGAATGTGAGCTATTCCGGCCTGGGTTGTTTAATTTGCAGTCAAACGTGTTTCTTTATCCGGCTCCAAAGAGGCTTGTGGAAGGACCCACCCAGGGTAGTGTTTACCCTTTGTTCTTTCCCTGGGGCCAACCTTGAATCCTTATCAGCCTGTTTGGAGTAAACAGGTACTGGAGGCAGGAGGAAGGGTGTGGAGGATGCTTGTGGGGTTTCTCCCTCTCTCCCTCCTTCCCGCTGTTTACCCAAGCAGACCTATTTTGTTTCAGAGTGGAAATCTGGGTTTTTTGGTTTTTTTTTTCCTTCTCCTCCTTTTTCTTCCCTCCCCATCCAACTAAAATCTCTGGAAAAGCCGAGCAGGGCCATAAGAAACAAACCTCAGCTCTGGAGCTGGACACAGACACCTGCCCAAAGCCCAGCAGTGGCCACAGGGGCTCTGCTTGGGGCACACTGAAATGAGAGCATCCACCCCGACCTCTGCTTTTCCCAGGAGCTGGGCAGCCCCAGAGCAGCCCCAGAGCAGGAATTTTGTAGGTTTTGAGACCCTGGCTCAGGGTGGCAGCACCAGCACTGTCAGCACCTGCAGCTCTTTTCATCCCTGGACGTGCTGGGAATCCCAAAGGAAATATGTGTGAAGCAGGAGGAGGAAAGAACCCATTTCTCTGCCTCCAACAAACTCCAGCACTGCCAGACCCCGGTGGGAATTGCCTGGCTGGATTCAGCCCCGGTGCAGCGTTACCTGTTGCAGCATTATTGCCTGCTGCTGCTGCAGGAGGGCCTGGAGCTGGGGTGGGGACAGGATCTGCTGCATCTGCTGCGGCGTGATCATCTGCGGGGACATCATGGCCACGGACACGGGGACCTGCGACAGCAAGGACACGTCACCACTCCCAACCCTGAGCTGTGAAACTCCCCAAACACCAACAGAGCCTCTCCCACAGCATCCTCCATGTCCCCCATGAAGCTCCTGGCCATGGGTCTGTCCCCTGGCATGTGGCAATGGCAGGGAGATGTGCCATGGTGCTGCTGGCACCAGGATGAAGCTTCCCCCCCACAACTGAGGGCTCTTTTTAAATGTAATTTAGCTGGAGGAACTGGGCATCAAACCACAGCTCCCTCCCCTGCTGGGAGCATGGGAAGGGTGGAGGGAAATGCCAGGGAAGTGGGAAGATACTGATCACCCAAATAACTCTGCAGAGCAGAGCACTGAGGAAGAGGTTACGGGGTTCTCCAGACACATCAAAGCTTTACCTGCAGCTGACACCACTAACTCTCATAACCACTGTGCCAAGAGGAGGGAACCTGCCAGCCCCTGCCTCTGGTTATCAAAACACGGATCCACACCCTGTGAGTGAGGCAAAGCTCCTGGGAAGGTGCTGGTGATGGATCCCAGCCCTGCTGGGTCCTGCCCAGGTGGAGCAGTGCCCGGCTGGAGACATCAGAGCTGCCTTGTCCTGGCCCTGCACTGACCCCACCAGCCCAAAGCCCTTCCCGAGGCTCTGGGCAGGGTCAGGGCCTTGCTGTAATTTAATGACCCTCCTGGATGCCTCATATTCATGGGAAAGCAATTAAGAATTGCTGGGCAGGAGCCACCAGCAGCCACAGGCTCTTCCAGGGGATCCCAGGAAGAGGCAGCAGCTCCTTGGCACGAGATGGGGCAGAGCACAAGCCAGGATCCAGCTGCACACCAAGGACTGATCCAAACAACTCCTCAGCCCAGGATTTCAGGATCTCAAAGAGCAGAGAAACCCAGCAAAGTGCCCCTGAGAGCCTGGCTCCTGCCAGCCCCCACAGTGATGCCCAGTCTGGACCCTTTCCAGCCACTCCAGCGGGGATGGCACCACAGGGTGGCCCCGTGCAGTCCCTCCCATCTGTGATGGGTGTCCAGCTGACCTTCAAGGGAGATTGCAAAGCCTTATCTATTTACTCAGGCATTCTGCTGCAGGGAGGTGTGGGACACGGGGCCAGCTCTGTTTGTCACCAGCGTTTCCCCCTCCAGCCACCTCCGTGGCGGAGCTATCGATTAATTAATTCCTCTGACTTCCCACCCAAGGATCTGGAGCTCAGCAACGAGCCCCAGCACCCTGCAGAGCTCTGAGCACCCAGGGAAGAGCTGCTGTG
This sequence comes from Catharus ustulatus, assembly GCF_009819885.2. NCBI lineage: Eukaryota > Metazoa > Chordata > Aves > Passeriformes > Turdidae > Catharus > Catharus ustulatus. The sequence continues at coordinate 3,168,618 of NC_046245.1, forward strand.
TGGGCACACAGGTGCTCCCAGCCAGCTGTGCCAAGCCTTGGGTGAACATCTGGCCAGGAGGGAAGCTGGCAGAGCAGAGCGAGGTGCGCGCCCAGGAGCGCCGCTAATTTCTCCTCTGCCAATTCATCAGCGAGCAACGTGCTCGGAATGAGAGCCCCTAATTAATTGCTCCTCCACATCCCCCCCAGCCCGGGCGGGCTCCCCACCCCCTCCCCCGGCCCCTCGAACACGTTTGCTGGCATTTTCAAATCGGAGGCATCCTAATTACCGGAGAGTTATAACACCTTCCATTTCTCGCCCAGCGGACTGACACCCTGTCAAGAGCAAAGAGAATTGCCAGAGGTTTTGACAACACTAATTGCCCCTATAATCTAAAAACACAAAGGAGAGGCGATTAGTCGAGAGGGCCCCAGCTCTCGATCCGACACGAGGTTTTCACAATGTTACAAGAAAACAAAAGTGACGCTTTTTAGAGTTTGATGGCTGCTAACAAAAGCAGAATTATATTTTCATACAACCTTTGTCTGCATTAAATGGCTTTTTTTTTTTTTTTTCCTCCCCCCTCTGAGCTGGGATGAGGAGTTGACACAGAGAAATGGTGGCGGATCCGTGTGGGGGTGAGGTGGGAATGGGGTGAACTTGAGAGGGGCATCCTGGCTCTGCTGCTGCCTTGGTTCCTGTGAAGAATTTCCCCACAAAACGCTCCTCTCCCAGTTAAGGTTTCCAGGGAAAGCAGCAACTTTTAGTAAAAGAGGAAATTCCCACTTGCAGGCGGTTTTGCTCCCGTTCATCCCACGCCCCGGTGCTGGGAATGTTCCAGAACTGCCCTGACCCCAGTGTGGGCCAGCAGAGCCCTGGGTTGGGGGTTCCCTGTCCCAGGTTCTGGTGACAGTGACAGCTCTTGGGGACAGGGAGAGCTGGTGCTCCAACAAAACCAGACAGGGATGGAAATGGGGTTGGAATTGTCCATCCCAGCCTGGCCCAAAGCCCCACAGGGACACACCCCAGGGTGGCCCTGGGACATTTCAGCAGCAGCCATGGCCCTCAGTGACAAGATTCCCATGGCAGGGAATGAGGCCAGTCTGGAATCCTGGGAAAACAGCGGGACCTGGGCAGCAACTGCCTGAAAATCTGGGATGCAGGTGGACAACGTGAGAGCTGAAGGGTGCCAGCTGTGAGGGGTGAGTGCCACCAGCTGTGAGGGGTGAGTGTCACCCAGCTGCCACCACCCATGGATACCAGAGAAGAACAGGAGCTGAGAGATAAATGTCACCCAGCTGCCACCACTCCTGGGCACCAGAGCAACACAGGGGCCGTGATGGGTAAGTGTCACCCAGCTGAGGGGTGAGTGCCACCCAGTTGCAACCACCTATGGGCACCAGAGCAGCACAGGGGCTGTGAGAGATGTCATCCAGCTGAGGGGTGAGTGTCACCCAGCTGCCACCACCTCTGGGCACCAGAGCAGCACAGGGGCCATGATGGGTGAGTGTCACCCAGCTGAGGGGTGAGTGTCACCCATCTGCCACCACCCCAGGGCACCAGAGCAGCACAGGGGCTGTGAGGCGTGAGTGCCACCCAGCTGAGGGGTGAATGTCACCAGCTGTCACCATCCCTGGGCACCAGAGCAGTACAAGGGATGTGAGAGGTGAGTGACATCCATCTGCCACCATCCCTGGGCACCAGAGCAGCACAGGGGCTGTGAGATAAATGTCACCCAGCTGCTACCACCCCTGGATACCAGAGAAGAACAGGAGCTGAGAGATAAATGCCACCCAGCTGCCACCATCCCTGGGCACCAGAGCAGCACAGGGGCCACGATGGGTGAGTGTCACCCAGCTGAGGGTTGGGTGCCATCCATCTGCCACCACCCATGGACACCACAGCAGCACAGGGGTCATGATGGGTGAGTGTCACCCAGCTGCCACCACCCCCAGGCTCCAGAGCAGCACAGGGGCTCTGAGAGGTAAATGTCACCCAGCTGCCACCACCCCCAGGCTCCAGAGCAGCTGGAGCTGCCGTGGCAGCCAGCACTTCCCTCGGGAAGCAGGTCCCGGCAGCAGCCCCGGAGCAGCAGCAGCGGTGGCTGGGGACCAGCCCGGCGCGTCACGAGCTGGCATCTGCCAGACACCGAGTCAGGAAGGGTTTGACTCACGCCTTGGCCGGCTGCCACCCCGCAGAAAGTGCTTACTAACAGCTCTGGCTGCTCCCAGAAACACCCGGCGCTGCTCCTGCTGGCCAGCAGCATCTCCAGGGGCTGCTTTTCCAGGCGGGCCCGGCTGTAATCCCTGTGCCAGAGGATGGGGCGGGAGCAGCAGGCAGTGGGTGGAAAAGCAGGCAGGTATTCCAGGGAATATTCCCTCCCTGAGCCAAAGCCAGCTGAGGGAAGCAGGACTTGGCTGTGTGGAGCGAGGCAGGACGGGGAGCGAGGCTCTTGAGAAATTTTTCCTAGATTTTTTTTTTTTTTTGGGTTGTTTTTACGGGAACGGATTGAACTCCCAGGCGCGAGGCGGAGCGGGGAAAGGCACGGCCTTGGCTCACTGCACCACGGGGACGGTGCCCTCCTGACCCCGGGGACAGCTGGCTTGGCACAGCCTGGGGACATCCTCTGTCAGCCTCCAAACAGCCATGAGGTCACCGCAGGAGCCACCGTGTCCCCAAGGGCTGCGCGTCACCGCCACGACGGGAAGGGGCAGCTCCCGGTGCACGGCTCAGCCACCCAGAGCTCGTGTCCCCCATCCCTGCTGGCTCTGGGATCAGGATGAGCACCCCTCTCTCTGTCTCCAGAGGGTGCTCAGGGCTGCACGCCCCTGCTCTGATCCAATCTTGGGGTTTAGCTCCCAGTTGGAAACAGCAGAAAACACGTTTGTGCTGTTTTTCCTCATTGTAACCGCTCTTTTCAAATCCAAACCAAATAGAAACAAACTGAGGAGGTTGGGAACCGAAGGGGGGAAACAACCACAGAGAGCAGCTTTGAGTTGTGCTGTTTGAGGGGCAAATCCCACCCCAGAACACCCAATTTTCCCAGGGGAAGAGTAACCCCAACCCTGCTGGCACATCCCGGCCTCTGTTCCTGCACTCAGCATCCCTGGGTGAGCTCCAAGATCCAGCTGGCTCAGACAGGCTGGGAGTGCTCCCAGTGCCAGGCAGTGATGCCACTGACACCGAGGTGACCCCAGCCATGGCTCAGAAACCCCGAGGGGTGGCAAGGGACCACCCAAATGCTGCTGTGCCACCTCTGGACCTTGCCAGGCTGGGATGAGACAATGCACTAAGATCTGCACAGGGCCAGAGGAGAAATGAAGCTCAGCTCAGCCAGGCTGGGTTTACAGGCTGTGGGTGGTTTGAGGAACAATTTTAGGAACACTCTGAACAGCCCCAGCACTCAAATGCCCTGGGTGGGGTGGCAGCAGGGTGAGCAGTGAGGGGACACCAGGCCCTGATGTTCATCTTCATGTGAAGAAAAGGAGGAATCAATCCCCGGCATGATCAGCCCAACCCTCGTTAGAGCATCCTCATTAGTGCATCCTCGTTAGTGCAGCCTTCCTGCTGGGGAGGCCCCAGTCACACCTGGCTGGGCTTCAGTGCTGCTTGGGGACAGTGGCAGCACAGGTGACAGCCCAGAGCCCCCTCCTCAGCGATCCCTGCCCCCAGCACCACGGGGCAGGTCCCTGTGTCCCCTCCATAGGCACGGGGTGCTGGCACAGCTCTCACACTGATGATTCCACAGGGATTAAAGAGACTTTGCTCCCCTGTGAGCCCAAAATGCCGATCCCAGAGTGGGATGGTGGCAGTGACACCTGGCTGGCAGAGCTGGGGGCTTTGGGATGGAGCAGGGATGCTCCAAGTTCAAATGGAAAAACCTCAGTGTGAGCCCAGACGGACGGGCTGTTGGATTTTTTTTTTCCCAGAGAGGGAACGCAGAAGGGCTGGTATTGATCTGTCTTCATTACCCATTTCACTCAAGTTTCAAATCAACAAAATACACTTTTCCGCTCTGCTGCCCTCCCTGCTGCAGCAGACAAAAGAAAAGCAATTTCCCGCAGTTTGCTCCAAACTCCTCTCCTCCCTTCCCCGGGCGCCCTCCAGCCCCTCTCTCCCTTCCAGCTACTTGATCCCAGAGGTTGGGAGACCCCCAGCTCTGAGGGCATCCAAAAAGGGAACCCAAAAAGGGCACCCAAAAAGGGCACCCAAAAAGGGCACCCCATCATTCCCAAGTGTCTCCAAGCCAGCACTGACAACTTGGGGTGCTGCTTTTCCAGCACCTCCCTTCCTTGGGCTTTGCTGGATCCCAGCAGGGAACAGCTGCTCCCACCATCCCATGGTGACAACACCCTGCAACACAAAAAGCCCCCAAACCCAACATTTTGTCAGTGCCCACCAAGTTTTCAAGAGTTTTAAAGTTGCAAAGAAATAAATCTATTTTTAAATGTTTTAGGACACCCAAAGATGGGGGTTTGGGGATTTTTTTTCCTTTCCTGTAGCTGTAAGTGGAGTGACAATGCGAGACTCTCCACACATCTGTGGGAAGAGGGTCCCTACTCCAAAAACAAGCTGAATCCAAGATGCTGTTGAACCCAGCAGCTCTGTGGTCGTTTTTAAGCACAGGCCTGTTGGGACTGTCATTAATATTCCCCAAAAATGTCCCGTCCCCATCAGCGAGGTGACAAGGAGAGTGCACACACGGGTGGTCTCCTGCTCTCCCTGCCAGCACTGGGACCCTCCTGCTCATTCCCCCAGGATTGGGTGCTGGGATCTGCCTGGCATGGAACAGAAAGCAGGCAAAATTCCTCATGGATGTGGAAATTTGTTCTCAAACTTGTTGGGGGCTGCACACCCCCAAGGACACCCCAATTCCCAAATATTCCCATCCTGCCCCGCTTCCTGCTGCCTCCAAGCCAAGGAGGGCTGTGCTGGGACCCAGCCTTCCTCCTCCTCCTCCTCCTCTTGTCCTGGCCAGTCTCATCCACACCACGGTGCCTTAGATAAACTTCCTTTCAAAGGAGTCTGCTTAATCCCCTATCTCCCCTCGGTCAGATCCCGCTCCAGCTGCCGGCGGGGCCGCGGGGGGAGGGATTGCCGGGCGCTGCTGAGTTATGAGCTATTTCTGACTCACGTCTACAACTTTCACAAGTCCTTTTTGCAACACGGAGAGAGAAAAAAGGGAGGAGGGGAAGGAGAGAGAGAGAGGAAGGAGATCCAGTTTGCTCCAGCAAAAGCCGCTGGCCAGATGGGCAGGCAGGGAAGGGAGGCAGGGAGGGGAGGATGGGATGTTCGGCTGCATCCAGGGAATACCAGGGAGAGCCAGGAGGAATCAACAGCAGCAGGAGGAGGAGGAGTGCAGGGACACACACCCACGGAGGGGAGCGAGGCGCCGGTTACCGGAATCTGACTTCACCCTCGCCGCCTTTGTCCTCTGCAGACATTTTCCATGCAGTGACTGCATTTCCTTCCTGCCGGCACCGCTGGAAAAAGCCGCCTGTTTGTGCAGTAGGAGCCCTGACTAATTCCCACTGCTCCCACCCAGCTGCTGCTCCCCAGCCTGGGGAGTTCTGGGCTCTCCTGACCCCCTGGCAGCTCTGGGATTTGCAGCTGGAGGGCTCAGCCATGTCCTGGCACTCCAAGGCAGGAGAGGATCCCAGGATTGCCCATCCCAGCCTGGTTCCTGCTGCCACCCGGCTCAGCCTGGCACAGGCAGGACCTCCAGCTCTGAGAGTGCTTGTGCTAATTACTTTCCTTTGTTAATTAAACCCACGTGGCTCTAATAAGGTAACCTGCTGTTCTCCGATAAATTTAATTAGCCTGAAGGGAGAGCCCCTCCACACAGCTATTTAAATTGTCACTTCCCATCGCTTGGGCTTTGCTTCTCCCTGCCTCCCCCTCTTCTCCAGATTTCACCCCTCTCCTGCCCATTTTCTGCCCTGTTCCTTTGGCAGAGAAGGGAAGCAAAGGGGAGGTTCCCCACCCCTACAGGAGCAGGATGTGCCCACCCAAAGCCCATTTTCCTGCCAGTGCCACAAATCCCCATCCCAGCTGGGCCTCTGTCCCATCCCAGCACAAAGGATTGCTCCTTTTTCCAGCCCTGTGCCACCCTCACATCACCCAGCATCAATCCTGGGATGCTCCAACCCTGGGAAACTCTGACTATCCCAAAAAGTGACACACAGCGACCTCCCCTCCCCAACCCATTCCCACACATTAAAAAAAAAACCTCCCAAGAAACTTCTGGAGCTTTCCAGAGGATTTAACTCCTGGAGTGCTCCAGCATGGAGGTGACAGGGATTGTGCTGTCCCAGGGAGGGGGTGACAGGGGACACTCAGGGCTCACCTGCACCGCTGGCTGCTTGCCCTCGTTGCTGCTGGGGGAGCTGAGCCCCGTGGCTTGCTGCAGCAGGAACTGCCGAGCCACCTGCAGAGCCTGCAAGAGAGACACAGGGGTGGGCATGAGGAAGGCTCCCTCCTCCTCCTCCAGCTGTTTCTCCGTGTGTTTCAGTCAGGGGATGGGTTTGATGCACAGCGATGCTCCCTCCTGCCACACCAGTTTGACCAGTACATCCCATTAGAGACCACCACTCACCCAGCCCCCCAAGGGGACCAGCCTGTCCTCTTCCAAAAATCCCCACCAGGACCAGCATTCCCATGCCACAGGGGTCATTCCCAACCCCCAGCCCTGGCACAACCACCTGGGGATCCTGGCTGATTTTTTCCACCTTCCTGCTGCCGCTCCTTGTGCCCAAAGCCACTGTGGGGATTGGATTTTATTAACTGGAGCAGCAGAAAGTTCCAGTCACCAGCCAGGTTTGGGTGAATCCCAGCCTGGATCAATCCAGGAACGTGTCTGAGTGGATCTGATGGTGATTCAGGAGGTGATTCAGCAATCCACACAAGTGACCACCATGAAACCTGATTGTTTTTAGGGGGTTTGCCTAGAAAAAGTGATGAGTTTCTTCAAGTTTTTTACAGGGGAAAAAACCAATAGAAATGGATAAAATGCACTTGTGAAAAACACAGGTATAAGAGAGCCATGCCCAACATTGTGGGAAACTGGAGAAAATGGGAAATTAAGGAAAATTCTGTGAAGGGATGAGGAGTTGAGAGAAGTGAGTGTGAGCTGAGAAAAAGAGCTTGGGAGACAGGAAAAGGAGTAAAGCTCTGAGAAAAACAACCCAGAGCTCCCAGACCTGCTTGCTCCTTATTTCTGCTTTACAAGGATTCTTTTCCTTCCTTCTGGGGTTTTTGGGGCACATTTCTGAAAAATCTCCACCCTCCTTTCCCCTCCTCCCAAATCCACTCACAGCCTCAATCCAAACCAAGAGGCACCCACAAAACTCCAACCCAGAGCCCCTCCTCAAATGGAGCATCCATGAAAAGTCTTTCCCTAATTTTAGATCCCATTTCAGGTCCTCCCTGTGCTGCTCTGCACAGGGAACTCTTGGGAAGAGCACATGAAAAGCAAAGGATGGCCCAGCTGTGCCACATCTTTGTTTTGGTGGGAAATCCACCTGACCAACGTGGAAAATGAGAGGGAAATTGCAGTTGGAGGCTGAGAGCAAAGGATTTAACAGACCCAGCCCTATTTTATTTAAAAAATTGTACTTTTATAGTAAGGGGCCCAAACCAAACACCCCAGACACAGCATTGGGCACCTTTTGTGTTTGTCACCATCACATGAACCAGACAGCTCCAAGAAAATCAAAACCTGAGGAATTTTCTAGGTTAATGGATCCTAATTTCCTATTCCTGTGGTGAATTACCAGAGCTGCATCCCAGAACTGTGCACCCAGAGCTGCCCCAACCAATAACTCCCAAACTTCCTTTACCCAAACAATTAAAAACTCAGATCCTTGAGGACAAACACAGCAATGCAGCACTGGGAATCACTGATGGAAAAATCCCATGGTCCAGATCCCGGAGCCGCCTCAGCCCCGATGTTTCCCCACGGGCATTTTATTTTCCCTGTTATTACCAGGGATAGATGTGCATCGGTAATGCGAGCACAAAAACCCTGTGACAGTTATGACAGCTCGAGGTCTGATATTTTAATTACTTTTAGAAATGAAAACAGTAATTCCAGTTAAAAGCCAAGCTGGAGGAATCCACTCAGCGGCAGCAGCTCAGTGCCGAGGCACCCACCAGGATGGGTGATGGAGCTGGGCTGCATTCTACATCCCCACAGCAAATCTTTGAGTTTTAGCTGCTTTTCCAAATAACTTTTAGCAGAGTTTTGGATGGATTTGGTCTCTTCATGTGCAATTCCTGCACCATGTCACAGAGCACACCCAACAATAGCAAGGCCTGAGCAAGGCCCTGTTCTCGCTGGGCCTGCTCTGTGACGTGATGGAGCTGGGCTGCATCCTACACCCCTGCCATTGAGTTTTAGCTGCTTTTCAAAGTATCTTCTAGCAGAGTTTTGCATGGATTTGGCCTCTTCTCGTGCAATTCCTGCACCATGTCACAGAGCACGCCCAACAACGGCAAGGCCTGGGCAAGGCCTGGGCAAGGCCCTGCTCTGTGAAATGCGATGGAGTTGGGCTGCATCCTACATCCCCACAGCAAATCCTTGAGTTTTAGTTGCTTTTCCAAATATCTTTTAGCAGAGTTTTGCATGGATTTGGTCTCTCCACGTGCAATTCCTGCACCATGTCACAGAGCAGGCCCAGCAACGGCAAGGCCCGAGCAAGGCCTGAGCAAGGCCCTGCTCTCGCTGGTCCTGCTCTGTGATGTATGATGGAGCTGGGCTGCTTCCTACACCCTCACCCTTGAGTTTTAGCTGCTTTTCAAAATATCTTTTAGCAGAGTTTGGCATGGATTTGGCCTCTTCACGTGCAATTCCTGCACCATGTCACACAGCAGGCCCAGCAAGGGCAAGGCCTTGCCCAAGCCTGACAAAAACCAGCGCAGTAAGGATGGAAAAAACAGAGGGGAAAAGCCTCAGGAACAGAATTCCAGTGGACAAAAAGTGCTGCACAAGACTTTTCCCCTGGAATTTCTCTTCCCAAAGCCAAGCAGGCCTGGCTGACCCAAGGTGGCAGCGAGCCCCCGGTGCCCGCGCCGCCTCTCAGGGGGGAATTTAATTCACTCCCCGCTGGCTCCCTCACTTTGGTGTGCTCTGAAGCACGAAATTACAAAGATTTCCAGAAAAAAAAAAAAAAAACAAAACACAAAAAAAACCCAACAAAACCCGACATGGCCTCACAATTGCACACAGGGGCCTCTGAGCTGCCCCCTCCCTCCCTGGCTCTGTCCCTGCTCCAGCCCTGCAGAAAAGGATGGAAATGATTTTGGGATGCAGAACACACCAAAGTGAGGGAGCCACCTGTCAGCTGCATTTGTTGCCTGCACAGGGTGAAAGGAGCAGCTTTTCCATAGGAAAATGTCACTCAGAGCTTCTCCTTGGGGCTGGGGAGGTGGGAAGCACAAGGAAGAGTTTCCCTGTGGGAGCAGATGGGATTTTAGCTCTGTGATCCAGAGGGAAAAATTATTTATAACTAAAAATCAACCCATATCCCCCTGTGTTATGCAGGAGTCATCATCCAGAATTGGGAATTAATTCCTTGTGTCAAACTCCTGGATGGTTCCCCCAATCACCAAAGGATCCCAGCAGAAGTTTGAGGTGTCTCAGCCCCAGCCCAGCACATTCCAGGATGAGGAAGAGGATGGACACTGCTGGGGGAGGCCCAGAACTCCTCTGGAATGTGGAACACACCTGGGATTGTGGGGACAGGTGGAGAGGGGTCAGTGAACAGCCCAAAAATTAATCCCACCCTGCCAGGACCTGATCCTGAGGTTTCCCTGCTCCCAGGATCCCCCCAGGGATGCTCCTCCCTTCCCTGAGACCCCAAATCCCTCCAGCTCCTTGGACTATCCCCAACTCCAGAGATCTCATCCTAGAGCAGGGGAGCAGCCCCTTTTCCCAACTTCCACCCAGCCTATTACTATTTTTATATAATTATTTTTATATATTTATTTTAATATAATTATATTATTTATATATTTATAATAGATATATTTACTTATTATTTATAATCATTTTTATGTAATTATAAAATTTATCCTGATTTTTTTCCCCCCTCAGTCTGTGGGGCTGCACACATCCATCCCTGGATGTGCTGGACACTTCTCCAGACTCCAGAAAGGGCAGATTTTGGCTGCTTTTTCCAGGGTAAACACCACAATTTCCCCTTTCTGTCACCTGGCTCCATCCCTGGAAGAGCCCAGGAAGAGCTGCTTCACACCACACCTTGAATTAATGTGAAATTAATCATCCCTGCATTTTCCTCCTCAAAACCTGCCCCAGCAGAGCCCTCCTGACTGAGAAGAAAAGGGTCAAGAGCTCCAAAAAAAATTTGAGAGCATGGAGACATCTATGGGACATCAAAAAGGAGAAGCCACAGCTTCCAACCCCCAAAAATAAACCCAAAATAATCACCAGGACAAAAAAAATCTTGCCTGGGGTATTTGAAAGTGCCTCATTTATCAGATATTTCACTTTATGAGGATGGAGTTTTTAATTCTCCAGCTGGGAAGAGCTCCCCAAAATCAGCTGAGGGAGTTTCCACCCGGATCAGAGCTTCATATGGTGTTTTACCTTCCAAAAAGAGGAAAAAAACACCTGAAAAATTCCATTAAAGCAAGAACTTTGCATGGAAAGAAGGAGGAAGGGAATTCTTATCTTCCCTTTTCCCTCCAATCCTTTTGGAGGGTGGAAAGAGGTTGGGAAGGGCTGTAAAAAAATGGCAAAAAAAAAAAAAAAGGAAGATTTTTTACACTAACCTCATAAAAATGACATCGTCACATTCCAGAATTAGAACCATTAAAACAACACACAGGGATATTTTTAGCTGGATATTAACAGTAAATGATGCCATATTGAGGAGCACTTCCACCAGCCAGCCCTGGCCTTGCTTAACCAGAACCAAATGGCTCCAAGAGATCCAAATGAACACAAAAATGACACAATTCCTCACAGGAAAATGAAAAAAAAAAAGTGGTTTTTACACCCAGCTCTGTGTCTGTGGTTCAGCCCCAGCTGTTCTGCCCTGCTCCAGTGCTCCTGGATTTTATTCTTCTGCTCCTGACTCCTCAATCCTCAAAAGAGAGGGGTTAAACCCAGCCCCACTAATTAAGGGAAAAAGGAAAAAGGTCCTGATGATCCCATCCCATGGGATAAAAGGGGAAAGGGAAAAAGGAAAAAAAGTGGGGAAAAAAAGGGGAAAAAGGGTGGAAAAAAGGGGGAAAAAGGGGCAAAAAGGGAAGGAAAAAAAGGGGGAAATGTGAGGAAGTGGGGGAAAGGAAAAAAAGAGGGGGAAAAGGGGAGGGGAAAAGGGAATAAAAGGGAATAAAAAGGGAAAAAAAAGGAAAAACTGTTCCTGCATTTGTCCTCAGTGAAATATTAAATATGAATCAGGGAAGTGAAGAGAGAGATGAGCTTCACTTAAGTGCTCCGGCCTCGTTTTTATCTTAAATACCCTAATAATAGAGGATTACACAATATATTTGAGATGTGATCACATGTTTTATGGAATGGTATCTCTCCCAGGGCAGCAAAGTGCCTCTCCTCCCCCTCCACACCCTTCCCCAACTCCCAAAAAAGTCCAGTTTGCTCCTTCTCCAAAACAAGCCTTATTTTTGTTTATTCCTCCCCGTTTCTTTGACGTCTGTCTGCAGCACAGTGTGATTTTTTTTTTTTAAGGTATTTTTTGCACCATAAAACAATCCCAGAGCAGCTGGATTTTCTGGATGGTTCCTTTGCCATGGATTTAGACTCAGATTTGGGGATTGTCCCCCTCCTGCTCCTTTGGTTTGCACGGATTTGGGTTCTCCACGTGCAGCTCCTGCTGGGGTTGCAAAAATCTCTTCCTATCCTTTTTTACCATTCCCTGCACCCCAAATCTGCAGTGACCACATCTCTCTGTGCCCCAAATCTGCAGTGACCACATCTCTCTGCATCCCAAATCTGCAGCGACCCCATCTCTCTGCAGCCCATGGGTTTAAACACCAACTGCTGGCGAAAAGTTTTTCACAAGAATTCAGAAAAAAAAAAACCTGGAAAACCCCAAATCGTGGTTGAGCAGCTTGGAACTCCCACTCCCCTAAAACCCCAGAGGATCCCCTAACACAGGGATGTGCCACCAAACTGGAAAATCCCCAAATTGTGGCAGAGTAGTTTGTAATTCCCACTCCCCCAAAAATCCAGAGGATCCCCCAGCACAGGGATGTGCCACCAAACTGGAAAAACCCAAATCGTGGTTGAGCAGTTTGTAATTCCCACTTCCCTAAAACCCTGGAGGATCCCCCAGCACAGGGATGTGCCACCAAACTGGAAAACCCCAAATTGTGGCTGAGCAGCTTGGAACTCCCACTCCCCCAAAAACCCAGAGGTGGGAAGTGCCACCAAACTGGAAAACTCCAAATTGTGGCAGAGCAGCTTGGAACCCCCACTCCCCTAAAATCCCAGAGGTGGGATGCACCACCATCACCTCACTACCCCCATTTCCTTCCTCCACCAGGAATTTGGGGGGGATCCAGCCTGGAGGATCCCCTGGGCAGTGCTGGAGGTCCCTCCACGTTCCCACAGCAACCCCAGGGTGGGTCCCGGGCCGGGGGCTGCCCCCGGTGCCCCTGGGTCACCTCTCCCCTCTGCCAGCCCCGCACAAAGCGGGCGGGAGCTACTGAGGCTTTTCAGCCCCATCCCAGCTTTGAAATCCAGGGATTTAACCTGGAGAGAGAGGGAGGGGAGGAGGAGGAGGAGGGAGGGAGGGAGGAAGGGGATGTTCTTTCCCCATCCCAGCCTGCTCTGCCCTTCAAGGATCTGCCCCTTTCTGGAATGCTTGTGTGGGTTGGGAAGGAAGGAGAAGAAGGAAGGAGAGAAGGAAGGAGAGAAGGAAGGAGAGAAGGAAGGAGAGAAGGAAGGAGAGAAGGAAGGAGAGAAGGAAGGAGAGAAGGAAGGAGAGAAGGGAAGAAAGGAAAAGGGGGGCAAAGGAAAAGGGGGGCAAAGGAAGGATTCCAGGAAGGAAGAAAAGAAGGAAGGAAAGAAGGAAGGAAAGAAGGAAGGAAAGAAGGAAGAAAAGAAGGAAGAAAAGAAGGAAGAAAAGAAGGAAGAAAAGAAGGAAGAAAAGAAGGAAGAAAAGAAGGAAGAAAAGAAGGAAGAAAAGAAGGAAGAAAAGAAGGAAGAAAAGAAGGAAGAAAAGAAGGAAGAAAAGAAGGAAGAAAAGAAGGAAGAAATGAAGGAAGAAAAGAAGGAAGAAAAGAAGGAAGAAAAGAAGGAAGAAATGAAGGAAGAAAAGAAGGAAGAAAAGAAGGAAGAAAAGAAGGAAGAAAAGAAGGAAGAAAAGAAGGAAGAAAAGAAGGAAGAAAAGAAGGAAGAAAAGAAGGAAGAAAAGAAGGAAGAAAGGAAGGAAGAAAGGAAGGAAGAAAGGAAGGAAGAAAGGAAGGAAGAAAGGAAGGAAGAAAGGAAGGAAGAAAGGAAGGAAGAAAGGAAGGAAGAAAGGAAGGAAGAAAGGAAGGAAGAAAGGAAGGAAGAAAGGAAGGAAGAAAGGAAGAAAGGAAGGAAGAAAGGAAGGAAGAAAGGAAGGAAGAAAGGAAGGAAGAAAGGAAGGAAGAAAGGAAGGAATGCTGTGCTCCAGAGTGCAGCAGAGCTGGGTGATTCTGTCTCAGCAATCCAGGCTGGAGCTGCCCCACAGCCACATCCCCCTGCTCTGGGACACCCCAAACAGGGTCCCTGAGCACCCCACAACCCCCCCCACCTCGAGACAGCACCCTTGCAGAGGAGCTTTAACCCCAAATTCCCTGCAAAGACTCATTTGGCTCCCCCCTTGTAAAAGCAGGCACTGGAAAAGGTCAAATCCACCCTAAAAACGGGATCACAAACTCCAGAGAGCTGCACCCCACAAAAACCCCCACAGACACAGAGCTTCAGGCCCACCAGGACAGGCTCCTGCAGCCTTCCCAATGTTTCTTGGGGGGATTTCATAAAGTTCAAGCAGAATGAGGATTGAGTGCTGACACTGTGGGATGAGGGAGCGAGCCCAGCGGCCTGAGAAGCCGGCAGAACGCTGGGTGCTCCCAGGATGGAGCAGAGCCTCCATCAGGCACCTAATTGTCCAAAACTCCTGCTCTGGGGACATTTGTTCCTGCCCCCAGCTGGTGCTCAGCCTGCTCCCTGAAGCAGGAAGATGGATAATCCTCAGGATAGGTCCTCTCCCTTCCCCAGGTGCTGCTGTTGTCGGATTTGTTTTTGGAAGTTCACCAATCTTTAACAATCCCACGTGCCAGCCAGGAACCCACCGAGGGAACAAAATGAAAACATCAGCACCCAGGGAGCATCCACAGGGATGGAAAACCCGATTTTCTGGGGGAGATCCCCTATTCCACAGCCACAATTTGCATCTTTTTGGCTGGGGGGGGGACACAAATCTCCTGTTATCTGGTGGAATTCCAGGAGGGAGAGCAGGCAGCTCCTTGGAGGGGCACTGGCAGCAGCATTACACGCATGATTACCCTTTGGATGCGGGGAACAGGGGCTTAGCAGCGTGCAGAACGCCTGTTATCCAGGTAATGGATTTACAGCACTCCCTACTAAAGTATCAGACACAGCAATTTTTTACAGCTTTCACGCTGGAATTTATGGCTCAGGGAGGCGATCTCCGTACGAGGCGAGGGATCATTGCCTTATTTAGTAGCTGAGCAGGGAAATTGATGTTTTTTTGCCAAAGTTTGTTTGGAAAGGTAACTGCAGGCACGTCCCCAGGGCTCTGAGGGGGTGTGTGTGGCAGGGGACACAGGCAGAGCTGCTGCACACACATGTCACTGTCACACGTGTCCTGGGCCATGTGGGTGAGGCTCAACCTCCAGGAATGGGAAAGCAGCTCCTGGGCAACCAAACGCTCTCAGGGAGCTGCTGCTGCAGGTGTTAGAGCCAAGGGTTTTTTCAGACTGATGAGGGGCAGAGCAGGCAGGACATCCCCCCAAATCCAGCCCACAAACTGCAGACGTGGGACGAGCACAAGCCCTGGTTTTTGTGGCAGCACCAACACCCCACGTCACCCAGGAATACCCAAACCTCACAGAACCCAACCCTGAGGACAAAACAGAGCAAAACCTGGTGCTGTCCCCCCATCCTGGCATCCCCAAACGCCCTCCTGGCTTCCCCAAACCCCCTCCTGGCATCCCAAACCCCACCCTGGTGTCCTCAAACCCCATCCTGGCATCCTCAAATCCCATCCTGCATCCCCAAACTTCATTCTGATGTCCCCAGACCCCATCCTGGCATCCCCAAATCCCATCCTGGCATTCCCAAACCCCATCCTGGCATCCCCAAACCCCATCCTGGCATCCCCAAACCCCATCCTGGCATCCCCAAATCCATCCTGGCGCCCCTAAATTCCATCCTGATGTCCCCAAACCCCATCCTGGCGTCCCCAAACCCCATCCTGGCGTCCCCAAACCCCATCCTGGCCTCCCCAAACCCCATCCCTGAACCCTGCTGCCTGGCTTAAACCAGGTTTGGAAGAACTGCCCATCCTACCTGCTGCTGCTGGAGGTGCAGGAGCTCCACAGGGCTCATCTCCCCGTTGGCCTCGGCTCCGGCAGCTCCGTCCCGGCCGCCCCCGGGGCCGCCCCCGCCGCCATCGGGCTGATTGCTGAGGCTGCTCACCCCGTTCTGCGCCGAGGGCGTGGAGCGGATCGTCTCCGAGGCTGATTCAACCATCATGACTCGCTAGCAGGACCTGGAGAGGAGAGAGGAGAGGTTGAGAATGGGGATGAGATCGCCTGGATGTGCCTGGTCCCGGTGGGATGGGAGGTTGAATGTTGTTTGGGTTTTAGCGGTGTTCAATGCACTCCAAAAAAATTTTTAAAATTAAGGAGAAGCTGCTACAAACACGCTGTAGGTCCCTAGGTGAAGCAAGTGCAACACACTCCTTAGGAGAAGCCACAATTCCAGCTTTGCCTGAGCTTGGTGTAAGGCACAGAGCCCCAGGAATTTGTTGGTTTTCCCCAAATCCCAAAGTATTTCTCAGTGAGAGCACAACCAAAACCCCAGCGAGGCTGAAACCAAGCACAGGGAACCTGCACCTCGGATTCCACTCTGAAAATCCTAACAAAGTCAAAACATTCCCTCCAAGTGCTCCATCTCCCAGCAAACCACCACTTCCCAGCAGGAAAAAACCACCTGGCAGAAGGTGCCAGGCTGAAGAAACCCAAAGGAACAGCAGAGCTGGGATGTGGAAACGAGAGCTCACAGGCTGGAAAATCCTTCTTTTCTCCCAGTTTTTGCTCAGTGCATGAGTGGCAGGTTGGTGAAGCTGAGGGTGCCTTTTTTTGGGAGAAACTCCTGGATTTGGGCTGGCACTGGAGGAAACAGGAGCAGCACACCCAGCCCTGCCACAGAGAAGTGGCAGCAGGGAATGCTGCCTCTCCCTCCTTGCCATCACACATTTCCCTCCATGGAAAAGCAGTTTTATTTCCACTCCCCTCCATCCCAGCAGCGCTCACCCACCACCGCTCGCCGAGTTTGTAACAAGATGGGAACAAAACCGGTGGGATGGGATGAAAAAACACCACCTCCCTTTCTCTTCTTCTCCCTATTTCCCCCCTCCACACCCCAAAAGGCAGCGAGACAAACCAGGAACAACATAATTGCTGAAATGTGGCGTGTAATAATCGCTATTCAGGGGCTGATCATTCATATTAAACAGGGAGCAGCGAGCTGCTCATTTGCATGTTGGAGATTATCTGCATTTCAAAAGTCATTTCCGCAGGGGATATGAGTGACATCCATTCCCAAGGGGAGCTCCTGGCTCCCTGCCACTGTCCCAGGGCTCTGGGGGTGACACACCAGTGGCTGTGGGACAGCTCAAGGTTAAGGGGATTACTGGGATTTGGGTTTGGTTGGAGCAGCTTCCCAAGGATGGGATGCTCACAGGATGCTGCGTTAGGAGCAAAAATCTGGAAGGAACCCCTCACCTTTTTGCCTTAAAATTACATTTTTTTCCTTCCTCACTTCGAATTTCAATGATTTCAAGTTCAGGGATATGAAATTATTGCTGTTCCTGTTGCTGTTTTTCCTCTGAAAGCCACAGGAATGCTCAGTGTCCAACACTCAAACAACATCACCAGGGCTAGAAACTCGTCAGGATTCGAGCAGGGATTTGACTTTTACACGGAGAACAGGAATATCCAGAGTTACAACAGGAAGTATTAAAAAAGGCCAAAAAAAAAAAAAAAAAGAAAAAGAAAAAAAATGGTTTTGGAAAGGATATAAAACTTTCCTGGCTTGGGGCATAAACTGGAGTTTAACTGTTGGGAATTAGGAGGAAATCTCTGCTGGTGGAGGAGCCGTGGGCTCGCTCTGGTGGTTCCAGCCCCTGCCAGAGGCGGGATGCTGGAGCAGATTCCTGCAGCCCTGGTGATTCCCGGAGCTGGGGACACCGGGCCAGCTGAGTTCCCTCTCCAAGTCCTGTAAAACTCCACTTCCCGTTCCCAAACCCCTCTGGGATGCTGGAGTGTCTGGGATCCCGACAACGCTGCGAGGGAAGTCATAAAAGAAAGTCATCATCATAATAATGGAAATATTTCCATTCCTATAAAAAGTTTTACAAAACCTTAAAGAAAAAAAAAAAAAAAAAAAAAAAAGTAAAAAAGTAAGCCGGTGTCTGTGAGGTTATAAAGTGGATTTAAATGAGGAACAAGCACTTTTCCAGCCAGGGAGGACTGGGAAGAGCAGAACTGGGCTGAACGATGCTGGAGCACACGTGCAGCCCTGCACAGAGCCGGGAGGGATCTGCAGCATCCTGCTGCTCACCCCTGGCAGTTCAAACACAGCCAATGTCACCGGGATTGTCCCTGCACAGCACCCAGAGGGCTCCAGGATCAGACCTTCCCCCAGGCACAGAGGCAGGGCCGGTGTCCAGCCAGCCAGGGAGATCCAACAGCACCAGCGGGAAAGGGTGGGCTTGCTTAAAAGGGGAAGGAGGAGCCCCCTCCAACGGCGACAGCAACAGAAGCTGCACAAATGGATCGTTAATTACCATTAATTACCATTTCAGACTCCCGAGCTCGGCGCTGAACCACTGCTCTGCCTTTTTTGTTCCCCCCTTTCATCCAACCACGCACCTTCCGCAGGACAAAGGCGAGGAAACGCAGAATTGCAAACGGAGCAACGAATCCCCCTGCCTTCGGCGGGACCGTATGGCAACGAGGGTGTATTAATTACCGTGGCTTTTAATTAACAATTGCTTCATCTGAGCAGTAACATTTCCTTGACATCCCCCGACTGGCGCTGCCCCGCGCGGAGCACGCGCCGTCCCAGCCATCAATCGCGCTTTATTGACATCCATCCCTCCCGCAAACAGGCACCGTCCCTGGGCTTTCCAATTAACACCTCCGCACTCTCTAATTAGCGCAATTAACAGGCTGATGGATGCCCGGAGCTTCCCTGGGAGGGAGGGGCTGGAGCAGGAGCTGGGGTCCCGCTGTGGGTGCCACGATTCCCGTGGGAACACCTCGAGTGCCAGGAACCTTCCAGAAGGGAAGGATCACCATGGAGCTGCCCCAAACCACGCGCTCGAAGCGATGGATGAAGCAGTGATTCCCCCCACAAAAAGCTCCCAAGGAATTTTGGGCCGTGCAGACCCGTCCGAAGCGACGCCGCAGCTCCACCTGATTCCACAGACACAGAAATTCAATGGCATTTCCCATTCCCTGCTTCCCCTGGAGCAGCCACAGCCACACCACGAGCTCCTCAGAAACCTCTGTCCCAACACCAATTCCAGGGCTGTACCCATGTCCCAATTTCAGCAGCTTTCCCTATTTTTCATCATCCTCACCACCACAACCCTCCGTAATTTTGGGCTGCCCTTCGTGGGTCAGACCCAGTGTCACCTCCACCCTGCTGTCCCTGTCCTCAATTCCCCATCCCTGACCACTGTGGGTGACCCTGCCCTGGGTTTCCCCAGCCACAAACTCCAAGAGCTCCTCAACCATCACCCAGGAGGGAGGGATGAGGAAAAGCAGCGGGAAACACCGCTGGGAAAACTCTCCCATCACATCTCCACGGGCTGGGACACGACACAACCGACACTGAGACGTTCCAGAGGCTGTTTCCCTCCTTCCCAGCACATCCCAGCCCCAAAGCAGAATTCCAGAACTTTCCTCCCAGCTCCAGCCTCGCTGGGATGCAGAGGGAGCCTCTCCCCTGGGTACCGGCGGATCCTAAAGCAACACAAACCCAGCAAAAACCCCCAAAGTCCTCAGAAATCTGCAGGATGCTCCTCTGCACAGCTGGAAGGAGAAGAAGACTCAGAAAAGTTGGATCCCAGGCACTGGATCTGCTCCCAGCTACAGAAAGTTGAGCAACCTGCCCGTCCTGCTCCGGCAGCGCGAGGCTTTAGGAAGCGGCTGCTAATCCTAAAAGGCTTCGGCTGGAAAAGAAGCAGCAGCACGGGATTGCTCCAAGAGTGGCTTTTTACCCTTTAATTAACACATAAACACATGGAAATGTGGAAAGGGGATTAAAATAAAAGTCTGGGGGAGCTGAGACGGATCCGGAGCATTACTGTAAATTAGAAGATATTTAAGGAACCAGGGGCTGGCTAAGCCCAGGCACTGCTTTAATGGGATCTCACCTCTGGGCACTTTCATCTCCCACTTTCATCTCGCTCCCAGCAACTTCTTTGGGAAGAGACAACCTCCAGCTCTTCACCTTCACCCCCTGGCTCTCCTCACCTGCCTCGGTGCCAGCCCAGCCCAGCCACGCTTGTGGGCACCAGTGAGAAGCATTTGGTGCTCTGAGGAAATCAGGGATGGCCACAGTGAGGTTCTGTTCCCCCCAAAAATCGAGGATCAGAGAGCTGGAGAGCAGCTGGGAGCGTGAGAACTCCACCATGGGATTGTTCTGTGCTCCTGGCCAGCCCCACCTGCCCCTCCAAAACCTCAGAGCATCCTTTGCCCTCCAGAGCTGCCCCACAGCACATCACCTCACACAAACCATTCCCAGAGACACCAATGCCCGCCTGGCACCTCTCCCATTCCCTGCCAAGCTTCCAGGAACACAAAACCCCTGCCAGGGTGGGCTGGAGGTGCTGGGACAGCGGGGATGCTGCTCCATCCCGGAGCACGTGCCGGGCACCGGGGCTGCTCCTCCATCCTGCTCCATCCTCGCTGTGCTCTTGAAAAGATTAAAAAAAAAAGGAACCCCACTCCATCTCATTAAGAAAGTAAACACAAGAGCCGTCTAAGTGTCTAATTAAGCTTCTAATTAGTCCCTGCTTGTTACTAATGCAAATTAGATTACGCCGCTTAACTACAGCATGTCCACAACACCCTTGTTAATTGCGGCCTTTTGAAATTAAATTACTCCCTAATTAGCATATCAAAGCCATTGATTCGGAGCCAGGAAAGATGAGGGCAGGAGGAAGCCGAACGCCAAGTTTTGTTAATCAGGGGCGTCTAATTAAATAGTGACGTGGAGCACGGGGCTCCCACCTCGCTGCTCCGGAGCCAGCACACGTGGGGACCCCGAGCAGGGCAGCCCTGGTGGGGGCTGCTGGTGTCTGATCCACCAGGGATCCCTCTGGGGTGATGGATCCTGCTGGGCTGGGCTGCAGCACCTGTGTCCCACCAGGATGGGATGGAGATCTCCATGACCTGTGTCCCATCAGGCTGGGATGGAGATCTCCATGACCTGTGTCCCATCAGGATGGGATGGAGATCCAGCTCCTGTGTCCCATCAGGCTGGGATGGAGATCCAGCTCCTGTGTCCCATCAGGCTGGGATGGAGATCCAGCTCCTGTGTCCCATCAGGCTGGGATGGAGATCTCCATGACCTGTGTCCCATCAGGCTGGGATGGAGATCTCCATGACCTGTGTCCCATCAGGATGGGATGGAGATCTAGCTCCTGTGTCCCACCAGGATGGGATGGAGATACAGGACCTGTGTCCCATCAGGTCAGGATTCAGATCCATGATCTGTGTCCCACCAGGATGGGATGGAGATCCATGACCTGTGTCCCACCAAGATGGGACGGAGATCTAGCATCTGTGTCCCATCAGGTCAGGATGGAGATCCAGCTCCTGTGTCCCACTAGGATGGGATGGAGATCCATGACCTGTGTCCCATCAGGTCAGGATGGAGATCCAGCTCCTGTGTCCCACTAGGATGGGATGGAGATCCATGACCTGTGTCCCATCAGGATGGGATGGAGATCCATGACCTGTGTCCCATCAGGATGGGATGGAGATCCATGACCTGTGTCCCATCAGGATGGGATGGAGATCTAGCTCCTGTGTTCCACCAGGATGGGATGGAGATCCAGCTCCTGTGTTCCACCAGGTCAGGATTCAGATCCATGAACCTGTATCCCACCAGGATGGGATGAAGATCCAGCATCTGTGTCCCATCAGGTCAGGATGGAGATCCAGCTCCTGTGTCCCATCAGGATGGGATGGAGATCCCTGACCTGTGTCCCACCAGGTTGGGATGGAGATCCATGACCTGTGTTCCATCAGGCTGGGATGCAGATCCATGACCTGTGTCCCACCAGGCTGGGATGGAGATAAAGGACCTGTGTCCCATCAGATTGGGATGCAGATCCAGCACCTATGGCACCTACCAGCATCAGGGCTGGTACCTATGTCCCATGACCCAGGATGCAGTTTTGGTACCCATGTCCCACCAAATTGGGATGCAGGTTTGGTACCCATGTCCCAGCAGGTTGGGATGCACATCCAGCACCTGTGTTCCACCAGGCTGGGATGTAGGAGCAGAGCCTGGTGTCCCATTAGGGATGCAGATCTGGTACCCACATTCCAATGGGTCAGGATGAAGGTTTGGCACCCAAGCTCCATCAGGCTGGGATGCAGATCCATGACCTGTGTCCCATAAGGTGGAGTTGAAGGTCCAGTACCTGTGTCCCATCAGGTTGGGATGCAGGTCCAGTTCCTGTGTCCCAGTGGGTCAGGATGAAAGTTTGTCAGCAGCGCCCCATCAGGCTGTGATGGTTTGTCACCAGTGCCCCACGAGGTTGGGATGCAGGTCTGGTACCCACATCCCATGAGGTTGGGGTGCAAGACCAGTATCTGGTGTCCCATCAGGTGAGGATGCAGCTCTGGCACCTCTGTCCCAGCACTTTGGGATGCAGGCCCAGTACCCAAATCCTGCAGGATGCCCACTGGGGCCAAGGGCACACCCCAAAATCCAGGCAGCCCCCACAGGGCTCCATCAGCCACTGCAGTGCCAGGTCCAGCCTGCACCCCCTAATTTCTCATCCCCCTAAAAACCTGCCCAACACGATCCAAATGGGAATTTAAACATCCCAAAACACCCTCTCTGTGCACATGGATCAGGGTCACCCTCTTCCCCAGCCCCCAAAATCCTTGGTGACCCCACAGAGGAGCAGGAGAGGCCCCTCAGTGAGGACAGGCAGGGCTGGAAGAGCCCAAATCCCAAAGAGTCAGATCCCAAATCCAGCTGGGCACAAGTGAGGGGACAGTGCAGGGAACAGCAGGGATGTGACACCAGGATCCTGACACCAAATCACATCAGGCTGGGGGGACACAACCCCTGATCATCCCTGAGGAGTCCTTGGAAGGGACACCCCCACCAAACCCCCTCAAGAAAATCAAAGCTCTGCTCTCCCCAACCCCAAATTCCCAACTGGACATCGACAACGGAGCCACCAGGGAAGAGGCTGCATCCAAAGGCACAACCACTCCAAGGAGAGTGAAAGTGAAGCCTAATTTTGAAGTTATTCCAATAACTTCCTGAATGACCCAGTTCTTCCCATTTTATAACTTTTCCTCTTCGTTTTTTTTCTTTTTTTTTTTGTTTAAAGAGGTGGGAAGGGAAAAAAAATAAAGGGACGAAGATTGGAAAAGTTTAATAGAGGGAGAAAAAGTCTATTAAAAAATAAAAAAAAATAAGGCAGGCAGCCTGTCTCAGGGGAAGAGCTGAAATATTAAAGAAAGGAAAATCGCTTCTCCGGCTGCCGAGGCAGAGCAGGAGAATGGAGCGGCTGGAAGAGAAGGAATGGGGCACTTTTAATTGAAAAAAGGGAGATTCAAATGAAATATCCAATATCCCCCGTTAAAGAAAAGAAGAAAGACGGACCTTGGCTGCTGAGAAATTGCTAAAAGCCCCAAGTTTTCTTTTTCTCGGAAGTTATAGGAAAGAGGGATGAGAGAAAGGAAAGGAAAAAAGGGTCTTTCATCGAGAGGAACTCAGGGGGAATGGAGGAGGAGGGCAGAGAGAGAGAGCAAGTTTAATTCATTTATTTTATTTTATGAGTAAAAAAAAATCATATATTTAAAATAAAAAAAGGCCGAGTTTTATAATGTCCCAGTGTTTGGAAGCAGCAGAAGGGAGCGGAGAGGGGGGAAAGCAACTAAGAACAGAAGGGCCGGCTCCAACCACCCGCCGCACGAGCCTCTCTCCCAACGAGATTCAATTAATTGATAACAAGAGGCATCAAATTAATTTTTCAAGGATGTTAGATTTTGATGAAGGAAAAAATCTCTCTGATTTTAATCGGGGCGGCGTTTAAAAGGCATAAATGAATATCCCTTTCTAATCATCTGAGGCGCCGAGGAAGCACCAAGCGGTTAACGTGGAAATTCAAATCGTTTAATTGGGGGGGAAAGAGGGGAGGTGGCCGTGGTGGGGGAAGGGGGCCTGGGGTTTTCTTTTTAAAGAGCTTTATGAAGAAATTATTTTTAAAAAAAAAAAAAATTATATTTCTTTCAAGCATCTTCGTTCTCCCCCTTCCCAGCCCCGAACGCAGCCGCACTTGGAAAAACCCATCTCGGAGCTTTCTGCTTTTGAATAGAGACTGCTCCCCAGCACAATCTAATTAACAAAAATGATAATGAAGATGGTGGGGAAAAAAAATTCAGTGGGAACAAAATTAAAAAAAAAAAAAAAAAACCTCCTCCAAACTCCTGGAAAAAAAACCAAACCCGTGGGATGAGGTGAGATTCACGCACAGCTCCCGGCCATCGCTCTGCACTTCCACATGGGATCAGGGTTTAGGATTTGGGATGAGGTTTTCAGCACAATCCCCCCCCAAATCCCATTAAAATAATTAGCAGCAGCTCCCATCGCTGGTGTGGGATAGAGCTGCAACCAGCACAGCAGTTTTCCAAAGGTTTTTCCAGCATCTCTCCGTAAATCCCGGCTCGGTTCAAGCCTCTCCCACATTCCCAGTGCCTGGCTCGCACTGGTTTGGACACTCAGGAACTGGGGACACATCCCCTGGTGCAAATCCCACCTGGAATTCCTGCTGCAGCATCCCGGAGCCCTCATATCCCACCTGGAACACAAAAAACCTCCAGCCAAAATCTCCTCTGTGCATCCAGAGCCCTGATCCCACCTGGAGCACGCGGAATTCTCCAGAAAAAATCTCTGTACCTCCTGTTCACAGGCAGGATGGTGCCACAGCTGCTTTCCAGAGCCTGGGACACCTGAGGAAGAGGAGGGATGGAGGGATGAAGGACACTGCACTGTGGGAGTGAGGAAGAGCAGGGACACAGGAAAATGTCCAGACTCCATCCCTGGGAAGGGCAAAAGCTCCCTGAAAAGGGGAGCGATGGGGAAAGCTCAAAAATCAGAATAAACCCCAAACTCCTGGAGCTTCCCCTGCCCCATCCCCTCAGGAGAGGCTGCAAAGGGCAGGGATGGAGGCAGGGAGGAGGAAATGCCCTGGAGCAGGTGAGGGATGCTCTGGAATGGGATGAGGAGCGATCCAGGGCTGGGACTCGCGTCCCATGTCCCACCCTGAGCAAAAGCTTCCAGCTGAGTTCACGGCAAGTCAGACTGGAGGCTGCTAAAAGTCTCTCCTGGGCTTCAAATAATCCAGAGGGGAGGAAAAAAGACAGGCATGGTACCTATGGAGCAGGAGGGATGCCCAAGTTTTCCCAAACTCCGTCACGTCTGTGCAAAAATCAATGTGGGAACGGCTCTGGTTACTGCTCTCCACGGCAAATCCCATTTCTGTGCAGGAACAGGCCTGCCTTCCATCCAGAAACGATGCTGCTCACGAGGAGGGAGAAATAAAAAAGGCTTTGGAGGGGGGAGAACCATCCTTGGGCATTTCCAAACTCCTCAAGTCCGTTTCTCTTCGTGTCCCACGGGAGGCAGCGTGACCCGAGGCCGGCTCTGTCTCAGCTCCACACTTCCAAACAGCTCCCCTGATTTTATTCCTGCACATTTTGGCTTCTCCATGGCCAGCCTCAGCATCTCCTGGTTCCTCTGGGCACCTGCCACCCTCACAGAGCAAACCCAGCTCTGACAGCTCGGCTGGGAATAACCCAGGAGGTTTCTCCACTAAAACCTGGGAGCAGCAGGGCTGTGCTGGGATCCTGCCCTGGGAATGCTGCTGGGAGGGCACTGGGATGCTGCACTTCATATCTGGGAGAGGCAGGAGCATCCCTTGGCTGTGGGAAGTGCTTCCCACCAGGAGTCAGAAGGTCCCTGGGGTGCCCTTCTCGGTGTCACCGCGTCCTCTTGCCAGCAATGTCCCCTCTGTGGTTCTTCTGCAGGAATCCTGGAGGTGCTGCCTGGCCCAGCGTGGATGGATGCCACAGGAATGGCAGCAGAGCTCTTCCATGGCTGCAGTGTCCCAGCCTGGCACACAGGGAAGGGATCAGGTCCCACAGCATCACTCAGGGTCACGCTCAGCATTCCCAGCTCGTGCTGATCCAGCTGCAGCATCCCCACAGTGACAGCAAGCACAGCGTCTTCCCAACCCAGCACAGCCCTGGGACAGAGCTGGGCAAAGTCAATCCACATCCTGCTCATCTCTCCTGGGAATGGTGAGATCCCAAAGCCCAACTTCAGGGTGTGCTGGCCTCCAGGTGGCTGCTGCTGCTCCAGCTCGGTGGCCAAGGGAGCCCTGGGCACTTTCTCACTGCTGTGGGACACACAGCACTGTGCAAATTCCAGGGATTACTCCCAGGAAGGAACTGGGCTCCCTCCACTCCTCCTAAAAATAACCCTCATCCTTTAAAAATATTAATCAATGATTCACCAAGTGCTGCCACCCTCGTGCAGAGCTGGGGTGCTGTGAGCACCTCTGGGTGCTGGGGCAAGGAGGGGCTCCATGTCCCTGTGCCCACCTGGCTCCCAACGAGCCTGAGCAGGACTCACCACCAGACAATTCAGCTGCTTTTTTAGAACAGATCCCAAAAACCCTCAGCTGAGGGCTCTGGGTGACCTCTGGGTGCCACCTTTGTGCCACAGCTGAGCCCCCGAGTCCCTGCTGGCAGCCCAGCCCCATCCTACCTCTCCCGTGGCACAGGGGCACACAGAACTGTCCCCACAGTGTCCTGGGTGGGCACAGAGCGCTGGGATCACCACTGCAGGACACGCTGGCACAGGGGCTGGCACAGGTACCAAGCCAGGGGACATCCCTTGCTGTCCCCCAAACCAAAAATCGTCACACGGTGGTGAGGGAAGGCAACAACACCGGGACACAGAATCAGAGAAGCTGTCAAGAGGACACCAAATCTCTCAGGGACACAAGCCACATCCCTGGCCCTGTGTCCCCAATGTCCCCTCCAGCCCCAGCACACTTCTGCCCATTTCCAGGAGTTTCCAACCCCCAGTTATTATTTTAAACCTCCATTCAAACCCAGCAATTCCTGCTCATTCCCGGAGTGTCTGTGTCTGTAACAGACCCAGGCTGCAGTGTGGGAGCTTGTGTGTCCCCTCTGAGGGGACAGAGCTCTGTCCATCCATCCTTTTCCCACAGGGATGGCCACAGCCCTGTGTCCTCCTGCAGCTCCATCCCAAATTTCCAGCTGGAAATTCAGCAGCAGCGACGCTCCCGACGCATCCCCTGCTCCAGCACGGTGGGGACACGAGGGACCAGACCCTGCCCAGAGCCAGCAGCACCCCCAGCTCCCTCCCCCTGCACACCCAAACAGCACAGATTATTTTATTTTACTATATTTTAAATCCCCAGCCCCCCAGAGCAGGGGATCCCTCCAGCATTCCTCCTGCCCAGCACGGCCACGCTGCCGGCGCCGCTGGAAAAGCTGTGGATGCAGGGATGAGGAGGGGTTTGATCCATGGGGCTGCTCTGACAGCTCCAAAGTCTGACCCAGACTTGCAGCCACGGCTCAACTCCCCAGGGAAAATGGGATTTGTTCAGTGGGAGCCCACCAGAATCAAAACAGAGATTTCACAGGATTTGGGAACAGGCCCTGCCACGTATCCTTTAATAAATAAATCCTGGGTGAAAAGAAGTGGGAATAACCCAGACAGGGCTGTGCTGCTGCATCCAGAGGGGCCTGAGGATGCAGAGCCCAGCCCTGAGATCCATCCCATGGGAAGGAGCCGAGCTGGACCCTGCAGCCCCAGCACCTTTGGGTTTCGCTTTGGGAAATCAAATCCAGATCCCAGCTCAGATCTCACTGCTGTCACTTCGGAAAACGGGGATGAAGTGAAGGTTGTGCTGTGCCAGAAATCCATTCCCATGGTTTCTCCATGCTCCCACCCCTCACAGGATGGATTTTGGGACATTTCCCCCCACCTCTGAGGGAATCTCCTTTCCCCAATACACACAAAAAGCCAAAATTGCGGAGATCTGCCCCAATTCCTCCTCTCCTTCACCTCCATGGGGGAACAAGGGCTCTGCTGCCAAACCCCACAACCCTGAGTGCTTTGGGGTCAGGGGGACAGGACTGGGTCCTGCTGGAGAGGCAGAATTGAGGAGAAGAGTTTTGATTGAGTTCTGACAGGCTGAGACAAACTGGGAGCAATGGGATGAACAGGAACATCCCCCCTCCTCCCCCTCACCCCCCCAGCCCCAGCTTTACCCACCCAGCAGGTGACAAGGACCCAAAAGAGGAATTCCTGTCGATTTCGAGGGTTTGATTTATTAATGGAGAAGATTTGTGGCAGCCTGGCTCCCCAAACCCCGCTCGGGCAGAGCTGAGGCTGAACCCAACCCCATCCCAGAAATGCAGCATAAAAATCCATCCAGAAAGCTGCAGGGAAAGCAGGCTGGGATGTAGAGGAGAAATGTAAATTCTCACGAAATAATCCCAGAGAAAGGCAGAGCTGGAGACTTTCTAATCCCACCCGAATCCACCTCGGTAAAAATCCGGAGGTTTGCAGCTCTGCCCAGCCCAGCACATTTCCAAAATGAACATTTCCTGCCTCAAAACTTACAGGACACTTCTCCCCATGCCTTTATTTGCTCTTCTTCTGTTTTTAACAGGCCTGGTGATGCCGTGTTTCTCTCCCTGATCCAAGTTACCCCGTGCTCCAGGGAATTTCCTTCCCCCTGCCAGGTCTGGCAGCATCCTGGAGGAAGGACCGAGCTGCTGGGAGCCAGAAACCCTCCTGGGAGCTCAGGGATCCTCCCTGCTGGCACCAGGGACACAGCCTGGCGAGGGGACACAGGAGAGCTCCTCTCCCTGCCCAGCACAAGGTCTCTGCCCAATATTCAGCCAAAAACTCCAGATCCTCAACAAGGAGTTTCAGCTCTGCCAGGCATTTCCTTGGGTGGCTCCTCCAGCCCTGCTGTGACCACTCTGAGTCCCCAAAGCTTTTCCTGAGGCTGCAGTGGGGCTGTCCCCTGCCGTCCCTGGTGAAAACCCAGGAGCTGAGGAAGCCCCAGGTCCCTGCAGGCTGTGGGGACATTCCTGCTCCAGGGCTGTGTGGCAAAGCGGGATCCCCCATCCCAAGGGATGTGCCGTGATCCTGGCGTGGGATGGGAGCCCTGAGCCCAGTGCCAGCTCCAGGACTGTCCCTGAGCCTTGGGGCACCAGCAAAGGGCACTGGGGACACATCCCCACTGAATCCAAGGGGCTCCAGAGGGAGGGAACTGCTGGGAACTCGGGATCCCAGCTCATCCCTCGCTCCGTTCTGCACCGAGCCTCCAACCCCGAGCCCTCCTCCACTGCTCCCTCTTTTTCCCAAGGTTTTTCCCAGTCCATGACAGCTTCTCCCAGGTGGTCCCATCCACATCTGGGGGCCTGGGACTCACAACAAGTAGCAAAAAGAAAATCGCTCACCTAAAATCTACGGGGTGTGGAACAAAGCAGGACCGGAGGAAGCAAGGGAAGGGTCGGAGGGTTTGGGATCAGAGCTGACAAATCCTCAAGGAAGCTGGCAGTGGGATGCTCAGCCAGGAACCTGGAATGGCACCGGTTTTGTGCCTTTTCCAGCCTTGGAGCAGTGAAATCCCTGTGGATAACCCCAGCTCTGGCCCAGGGCTGCTCCAAGGAGTCGTTCTGTGAGCACCTGCTCGGGGCGAGCGCCTCATCCCAGCCACGGATCTGCGGCTGTGGAAACGGGAGCAGCATCTCCCCGAGCTCCAGAGCTGCCAAACCCACCCTGCACAGCACCCAGAGCACAAACCCACCCTGCACAGCGCCCAGAGCTGCCAAACCCACCCTGCACAGTGCCCAGAGCACAAACCCACCCTGCACAGTGCCCAGAGCACAAACCCACCCTGCACAGCACCCAGAGCTGCCAAACACAACCTGCACAGCACCCAGAGCACAAACCCACCCTGCACAGCGCCCAGAGCACAAACCCACCCTGCACAGCACCCAGAGCACAAACCCACCCTGCACAGCACCCAGAGCACAAACCCACCCTGCACAGCGCCCAGAGCACAAACCCACCCTGCACAGCACCCAGAGCACAAACCCACCCTGCACAGCACCCAGAGCACAAACCCAGCCTGCACAGCACCCAGAGCACAAACCCACCCTGCACAGCACCCAGAGCACAAACCCACCCTGCACAGCACCCAGAGCACAAACCCACCCTGCTGGGCCTTCCTCCCCTTCCCTTTCCTCCTCCTGCTCTCCTGGATCTCCCCAGCCCCATCTGCCCATTCCAGCTCCGGTCACACCGGAGGAGTTTTCCCAACGAGGCAGAAAAAAACCCACTTCCAAATCACCTCCAAATCATCCCCCCCACGGGATTTTTTTCCTCCTCTATCACCTTAAATTTTTTTTGTGCACTTTTCCCACAGTTTTGAAAGGAATCCCCCATCAAATCATTTTATTACCCCGACTTCTGCCTCTGATAAACCCAGCCTGGAGCCCTGAGCAGAGCAAGGTGAGATTTCCTCCACATCCACCTTTCTGCTCCTTATTCTCCACATGGAAAAAATCCCAGTTTTTGCTGCCAGGCTGGCTCTGCACCCCGGGAGGAGGAGGGACGGCTTCCGCCGGAACGCGCTGCCAACGCCTGCTGCCAACCTGCCAGGGCACGGCAAGTGTCACCAGGGCTGGCACACCGGCACCACACCGCTCCACCCAGCCAGACCTCGGCACAACAGGCTGCAAACACAGCCTGGCTTTCCCCAAAAGCAAAATAAACCCCGGGAGAAACGATCCAGACTCACGCCGGGCTCCTTTCCCCGCGCGTCCCGCTGCCAACGCCGTGCCCGTGGCACAGGAATCCTTTCATGATTTCCCTCCAGCTCATCCCTGCTCCAGCAGGATCCTTATGAAATAAATCATGGCTTTGGACCTCTCCTCGCCTCCTCCTGCCTCTCTTTTCTGTCTTTTCTCACTTCCAAACACGTTTTTGTCACGGGCAGCCGGATCACCGCGACACGTCTCACGCCGGAGCTTCGCCTGAGCCGTGCCAAGAGCCGTTTAAATTAGGAAAAGTTTGTAAAAAACAAAAACAAACCCTCAAGCAGCGTCTTGGCTGGATTTCATCTCCCAAACACTTGGAGAGGGGGGAGAAAGGAAAAAAAAAATTTAAAAAGATTAGGAAGTTTTTCAAGCTGTGCCCGGCCCCATCTTGATCTACAAGTTCTGTTTGACTTGAAAAAGGTGCAGCACAAGGAGGTTTTGTAAGAGATAAAATGGGTGCAAGTCCTTGCCCTGAGCTGGCCCAGGAGCCAGCACTGCTGGTCACAGCCCCATGGCCACTCAGGGGCCACCCCAAGGGTCACCAGCTCCATGTCCCAGCCCCTGGGGTTATTTCTGAGCCAGCTGCTCCCCCTGAGTTCCAATCAGGTGCATCCAGAAGGACTTTTACACTTTCCGCGGCAAACACATGGAAATTCCAATCTCAGAGTGGTTTTATTTTCTCCTTTTTTTTTTCCTTCCCTCTGCGGGGAGATGCCCAGGGAGCAGCACCGAGCTCCCCACCCTGCAGAATTCCCCTGTCCGTGCTGCAAACCACAGAGGAAGGGACAGGAAATTTCAAGTTGCCACTTCCAGGAGTGGCAGGTGACGCCGAGGTGGCAGCGGGGTCATTTCGGGAGCGGAGGAAAAACCCCAGGGTGGCCCTGGAGGAGGAGATGGGGACCCAAAAATGGGGAACAACCCCAGCACACCCCAAACCCACCTGCCAGCACCATCCCAGCGCTCTGCTGGGCTTCAAACCCACGGAGATTAAATGGAAAAAAAAACATTTCCCGAAAGAAGAGATTTTCCCCAAACCCTTCAGGCTCCCAAACCCCACCACGGAGGGGAAAGGCAAGGAGCCATAAATGTGCATGAGTTATAAACCCAGGGACCTCCAGGCTTCTCCTCCCGCCTTTCCTGGTGGGAAGAATGAGCCTGTTCCCCTTGCCCCCCACCTTGCTGCCACAAAGGCAATCCCAGCCCCAAACTCTCCCCCTCCGGCCCCACTCCCCGCCGGACCGGCAAGAAAAGAGAAAAAAAAAAAAAAAAAAAAAAAGGGTGGGTGGGAGGGGGGTGGAAAAAAAAAATAAAATCAAAGGAGAGAGAGAAAACCCTGAAAGGCAGAGCCCCCCAGCCCCTCCCCAGCCCCACAGCGAGACACAAACATCAGCAGACTCAAAGCATCCCCCGAGCCAGCGGCGGAAAAGAAAAGCTCCCGGGCTCTCCGGGCAGCAACTTCACAACTGAGTGCACTCGCATTCCTGCCGGGTTATTAGGAGAGAAAGGCCGAGGGCCCGAGGAGATATTTTAGTGTCACTTGATTTTATACATTGCACTCTTTTTTTTTTTTAATTTTTTTTTTTTTTGGTTGTTGTTGTTTTCTGAACGCTCCCTGCTCTTCCCTTTCCGAAGGGGATGTAAAAGCTACGGCTGCCTGATTTCCAGGCAGGACAGCGGGGCTGGGTGCGGTTTTTACAGATATTTGGGATATTATCTGTTCTCCAGCCTCTTCCCCACCTCCCCCAGCAGCAACTTTAATCCGTTTTATTCCACCTCGCTCCGTTTGCTCAGCCTTTCCCCCCTCCCCTCCTCCTTCCCTGACCCCGCCGGGCGACGCATCCCGGGGTGCAGGGGTTGGGGGGGGATTTTCCACACTGATCCCGTTCTCCTGCCCTTTTCCCCCCCTCATCAAATCCAACTTTGTGCTGCTCACCACTGCCACTTTGCATTTTATAATTTTTTACCTCCGGAGCGATGCTCGATCCGGCCGGGAACGGACGCACCCCCATCCACAGACTGAGAATTCCGTGAAAAAAAAAGGGGGTTTGGGATGGGGGAGACCCAAAAAAACACAGCCCCAACAAAGAATAAATTAAAATTACACAGCAAAATGAACGGGGAGCAGCTCAAAGCAGCAGCTCCCAGCGGTTTTTGGGAGCAGACGGCTCCGGGATCTTCTCCACAGCCCCCAATCCCACACCACAAAGGGCAGGAGAAGCTCCAGAGCCCTGACAAAGCTCCCTGCCTTGGCACAGGGAATTCTGCCCCTTCTCCCCCACATTCTCCCCATTCCCAGTTCGATTTTTCTCTGGAGGAGAAAAAAAAAATTAAATAAAAACAAGGAGAGCAAAGTAATTTGCCCAAACCTGATTATTTCCTCCACCCACCCGCTCATGGAGCTTGCTAGATTTATTTTTGATGGATTTTAAGGTGGGGTGGCAATTAAAAAAAAATAAAAAATCCTTAATTTAGAGTTCAGATTTTAGAAAACCCTGAGAGTTTGCTGTGTTTTCATCGAGGATATGGGGAGGCATGAAAAGGAACACATCCCTGCCGACACCCGGGACCGGGTCACGCCGCCTGCGTGAGACACATGTTGGGTTGATTTAACATCAAATCCCTGCTCTCCACGGAACGTATTCCCCGTGTAAATTTTTAACACACCAGCAGAAATTTGTAAAAGTAAATCCTCCTTCTGGTTTGGGTTAAAAACAACCCAACCTTTTAATACAGAAACTAATAACAATTTTATTGTCTGCCCCACAGCTTTACGACGCTCGCGGAGAAGTGAGGTCTTAATCCCATGGAAGTTGGGAAAAGGAAAATCTTGGGGTATCAACTCATGGGGAGGGAAGAGCTGCCTGAAGCTGAGGAGTGATCCCAAGCAGGAATTCGGACACGAATTCCTCCAGCACTATATTAAGAGCAGCAGAAAAAAAAATTTAAAAAAATAATCTCAGCACAAGTTTTCCGAGCGGGCACTTCCCAACCACGACTCCCGGGAAAGTGGGGTTTGGGAATTATTCCCGTTTTCTCCTCTGCACATTTTTGATTTGTATTAAAAAGTGCACAGGAGGGAGAGAGGGGGAGACACACAGCCCTCGGCTTGTTTGCCTTTTAAACGGGGAAACAGAAACCAGCATCGCTCCCAAATGGAAAAAAAGAAAACCCAATTACGCTCCACTTGTTCTCTCCCATCCACACCTCCGAACGCGCCTGCCAACTCAAACCAGATTTCCTACACCCAAAGAAACATCCAGAGCCATCCGCGGCACTTTTCTCCCGGAGAGGGGGAGAGGGGAGAGCAGACAGAGGCGCGTTTGTTTATCCCACGGAGCGGGGAGAGGGAAGAATAGAAATCCCTGAACTTTGAGCATCGCAGCGCCCGCGGACACCGGCGGGGAAGGGGATGGTGCTGGAGGCTGATCCAGGGTGAGCCAGCACACGCTGTCTGCCCGGCAATTTCGGAACTCCCACAAGACGATGCTCCGTAATAAAAAAAAAACTCTTCCCAAACACGTTATCACCGCCGGTACCATCAGCTGCCGGCAGCATCGCGTCCGGGTCCGAGAGACCCCCCCCAAATCCTCGGGAAAGCCCCCCCAGCCTCTCTCCCCGTCCGAACAAAGGCGCACGGAACCCCCGCAAACTTTACAAGCGGGGGAAAGGCGGGCGCGGCAGAGCGTCAGCCCCTCCGGAATCCAAACCTGCGGGGCTTGCTCGGGAATATTCTCCAGCTCCATCCGAAGCCGTGCCTCGTCCTCCTCTCCCTCACCTTGCGGGCTGGGTTAGGGGTTTGGACACGGCGCTGGATTTTCCCAGGGCTGCGGGAGCGGCGGCCGGGCTGGGCTGGCTGCAGGTTGTCGGGGACGGCGGCGGCTGCTTCTCCCAGGAATTGCAAAACTTGGGGCAGACTTACGGATTTCTCTCTCCAAGGAGGGAATCACACCCCCGGGCCCAAGCAGCGGCGGGTCGAGGCTGAGTTAAAATGTGATGGAGGAGGGAAAAAAAAAAAAAAAAAAAGGAGGGGGGGAAACCCACTCAAGCCCTCCAGCAGCCGGAATTAAACCAAAACTGCCGGAGAGAAAGGAAAAGATGGGGAGGAAATGGGAAGCACCAACAAAGGGAGCGCTGGGGCGGCTGCAGGGCAGGGGCGGCCGGGCCCCCCCGCCCCGGTGCGCTGCCCCCTCGGGGGGTGCGGGACCCCCGAAGCGCCGGAGCGGAGGCGGGTCCGGATCCGGCACCGGCAGCGCGGCTGTGCCGCCGGCAGCGCAACTTTCCCGGGGCCCGACCCCCCCTCTCGCCGAGGGGGCTGCGACCCCCTCCTCCTCCTCCTCCTCCTCCTCCTTCACCGCTCCCAAACCTCGGGGGCGGCGGCGACCCCCGCCCGCACCGGGACCCCCGCGCTGCTCGGGGCGCGCAGCGAGCGCGGAGACCCCCGAACCCCCCCCGGGGGGAGCCCGTAGCGCCCCGATCCCCGAACCCCCCGGTGCCCCCCCGCGCCCCGCCGAGCCCCAGCCCGCCCGCACCCCCAGCGCCGGCCCCGCTCCCTTTGTCCGGGCGCCCGTAACAAAACTTCCGAGCGCGGCGCGGCCGAGCGCGGGGCACGGCCCGGCCGGCAGCGCGGAGCGGAGACACGGGGGACACAACCCGCAGCCCCCCGCACCTGCCGGGGGTTCCCGCCCCGCGCCCCCCTCCCCCGGGTGACGGGGGGACACCCACGGACCCTCCCGCACCGCTCGCACCCACCTGGTCGCTCCGAGCGCCGGGCTCCGGGGCGGGCATGAGCCGCGCCGCTCCTTCCCCCCCCAGCCCTGCTCAGCCCTCCCCGCACCGGCACCTTCCCCAAACTTCGACGGGGCGGGCGCGGCGGGGCCGGAGCTCAGAGGCGGCGCGGCATGGCCCGGGGGGTGGGGGCTCCGTGCGGCCGCGCCGGGAGCGGGGCCGTGCGGGGCTGGGGCGCGGGGGGCGCGGGCAGCCGGGGCCGGCCGGGGCCGTGGCCGCGCTCAGGTCCGGCTCGGCGCGGCGGCGGCGCGGGCGCGGCGGCGCGGGGCGGGCGCCGGCCGCCCTACCATAGTTCCTCTAAAGCAGGTGCAGCCGCTTTCCCCGCCCGAGCATCGCCCCCCTCCGCGCCCCCCGCTTGATCGGGGTTTTCTTTTTTTTTTTTTTCTTTTTTTAAATTTTTTTTTTATTTTTAGGGGTGTCCCCCCCACGCTGGATGGAGCCTCCCCCCTCACCTCGCTGTTCTTTGCCCTCCCCCTCCCCTGCGTTTTGCTCATTAATGCTGGCGCTAATTGGTTTCTGTCGCGGTCGGTCCCCGCGCGCAGCGATGAGGGCTTGGGGAGAGGGGGAGCGGCGGGGAAACTGAGGCACGGGGGTTTGGGGGGATCAGCGGAGCGGCCGGGTGGGGAGAGAGCGCTCGGAACATCGAGTTCAAGGCACGGGGCAGAGCCGGGACAGGGCGATTTACACATGGGAACAGCGAGAGGCTGAGCTGGTGACCCCAACACACCCAGCTGCGCTCTGGGACACCCCCTGGGACACCCCCTGGGACACCCCGACATCCTGTCCCACAGCAGGGACAGAGCGCCGGAGGGAGCAGAGCTGTATCAGGGTGCTGCACCCAAATATTGCACCCGAATATTGCACCCAAACATCTGCAGAGAACCCCAAAACCCTGTGAGGAGGCTGGAATCAAATCCAGCACCCAAATATTGCACCCAAATATTTGCAGAGAGGCGCAAAAATTCTGTGAGGAGACTGGACCCAAATCTGCACCCAAATATTGCACCCAAATATCTGCAGAGAGCCCCAAAACCCTGTGAGGAGGCTGGAATCAAATCCAGCACCTAGATATTGTTGCCAAACATCTGCAGGAGGCCCAAAATTCTGTGAGGAGGCTGGACCCAAATCCAGCACCCAAATATTGCACCCAAATCCAGCACCCAAATCCAGCACCCAAATATTTGCAAAGAGCCAAAAATTCTGTGAGGAGGCTGCACCCAAACCAGCACCCAAATATCTGCAGGAGCCCTAAAACCCCATGAGGAAGCTGGACCAAATCCAGCACCCGAATATTGCACCCAAACATTTGCAGAGAGGTCCGAAAATTCTGTGAGGAGGCTGGAATCAAATCAGGACCCAGATATTGTTGCTAAATATCTGCAGGAGGCCCAAAATTCTGTGAGGAGGCTGGACCCAAATCTGCGCCCAAATATTGCACCCAAACATCTGCAGAGAGCCCCAAAACCCTTTGAGGAGGCTGCACCCAACCCAGCCTCCAGGTGCTGCTCCCAAACCCTCGCCCAGCGCTGGGGACACGGGTCAGGGTGACACAGGGTGACACAGCTGCAGCAGAGCAGGGACCAGCGGAGTTCCAGCCTCTGTGGCTGCCTCAGAGCATTTTGGGGGTGAATTCCCACCTGCCTCAGGCACCTGCACAGGCTGGGGAGGGATGATCCCACTCCCACATGAAGTTTTCCAAAGCCAGTTTTGTCTTCATGGCACCAAAGAGCAGCCACTCTTCTTCCCCTTTTTTAAATTCAAAAGTAGCTCTTCTGAATTTCCATTGTATGGACAGCTAAAGTAGCTTTAAGAGGTGAAATTGGAATGAAAAGTATTTCAACCCACCTGGATTATTTCCCCCACTATAATTTAATTTTTTACAGGAGGACTGTTGATGGTTGGTTGGGGTTTTTTTTAATAATCTGGTATTGAATGAAAAGTTAGGGAATTTCTGTGAGATGGGAAAGCTGGTTTTCTACAACTACATTCTGATGGCCCTAGGAAATATCCCATTGCTTTTGTCCCCAAAAATCTTCCTTCAAGGGGACAAACAGGATGAGGGAAAGTGTCAGGCTGGCTGCAGGGCTGTGCTGAGCCTGAAACCGAGGTCTTAACCCTGTTGGAGTCCTGGGATTTTCCAGAGGGCTTGGCTTGGTTTCAGCCCCTCTGGAGCTGCCATCGGGGAGCCTCTGCTGCACCCATTTCTGCAGAACCTGCTCCTGCTGGAAATTCGTGGAAGAGGCGCCCAGGCCCCGTTTCTTGGAAGCTTCCTGCCAGCACCTCCTCTCAAGGGAGGACATTTCCCTGTCCCCTGCCAGGAAACGCCAGGAGAGCCTCTCCAGCCACCCCCAGCTCTGGGTGAGCCCTGGCATCCAGCAGGGCTGGCTCTGATGTCCAGGGGACACCTCCACCCAGCCAGGCTGCTCCAAGTGCATCCAACCTGGCCTTGAGCTCTTCCTCCCCTTGTCCCAATCCCTTCCCAGCTCTCCTGGAGCACCTTTAGGTGTGAGGGGCTCTCAGGTCTCCCTGGAGCCTTCACTTGTCCATGCTGAACATTCCCAGCTCTCCCAGCATGGCAACCCTTGGATCAATTAATTCAGTGCATTCTGTGCTCAGGACTCAGAGTTATGGGACACCCCAGCCCATTTTTGGGAAGTGCAGCAGCTTTGACCCCCCCAGCTCAGCCCAGATCCCTCCTGACACATCCCAAACCTCAGGAAGTGCTGGAAGCTCCGAGACCTTTGTGAGTTGCCCACCCACCCATCAGTGTGACAAACACACTTTGATTCCATCCCAAACTGAACAAAAAACCAGCTCTGAGTGACGAGCTCGTCCAACCTGTGCTTGCCCTCTTTTCCCTACATCAGAGGAGCCCCTTTGGAGACATCAAATCCCACCAGAGCAGGAAGGAGCTGCATGAAAAGACGTGGGGAGGGGAGTTTGAGAATCCAGCCTGGCCCTGAGATCCTGCTTTGTTCAGCCTGGAAATGAGGCAGAGCAGGGAGGAGGGATCTGGGTGAGGACACACGGATGGATCAGGGTCAGACAGGGCTGGTACAGCTCCTTCCCTGCTGGGGTTTGGTCTCTGAGGGACCTCCTTGCTCCTGGAAAATCAATGGGGATGCTGCAGGGATGAGGAAACTCCCAGGAAGGCGCTGAGGTCCCAAAACAGATACAGGGAAGGGAAAAAACTTCCTTTTGTTTGCACCAGGCAAAGCCTTGGGTGTGGGTCACCCCCAGAGGGTTCCAGTGGAGGCAGGAGGATTTGGAGCTCTGGGATGAAACATTTTGTGTGGATGTAAAACCTTGAGCCACGTGGGCAGAGTCACAGTGGGGTGAGGGATCAGTCCCAAACCCTGAGTCCTTCAGCTCTTCCAGGAAAACTCCACCTTCCACCTCTTCCCAGCTCATCCTCACCCTCAGCATCTGCATTCCACCCCAAGCTCCCAGCTGTGGGAAATTTGCTTTCCTAACAAAGTTGGGTTTTTTTATCCTCCAGGGACTGTCTGATCTCGTAACCAGGATTTTGAAAACCTTTAAAACCTGGAAATTTTCAGCCAAAGGATGGTGATCCCGTGTTTGACTGGAATGGGAACAATCCCATTGTGCTGTAGGGTTGACAGAAATTTGAAATCTTCCATGGAAAGGTCAGTTTGGGTTTGTCCTGTGTCCCACCCAAGACAAAGCAGCTCTGAATCACCTCAGCTGGAGCATCCTCATCCTTCCAGGAAAGTCCTCTCCAAGATGAACCCAAATGTTTGCCACAGGTTCTGAACTGGATTTCTGGGGAGTGGAGAACATCTCCTTTGTTTTCTCTTTTTTCTTCTGTGGGAAGAGCAACTTCAGAAACGAAATCTGAGTTTTCTGAATGTGAAAAATCAGCGTTTGGTGATGGGAACAAATCCCCCTGAACTCCTCTGCTTCCTGCCTTGTCTCGGATTCTCTCCCTCCTGCTTCTAAGGCAAAATAAGGAAAAAAAACTCATGGAAATATGAGGAAGAAGAGAATTTGGGATGGGAAAATGAAGAGAACGAGGGAAGAAAGCAGAGCAGTTTCGGGGATGGTGCTGTGCGCTGACAGCCGAACCCCAAACTCCCATCCCCTCCAAGGAGGAAATTTCAGCTGACGAGCAGCAAATCTGCCTTTCCACCTAAATTTCACCACCAGCACCGTGTGATGCCCAGCACACCCCACCCTCTGCCTGCTGCCTCTCCTTCCTGAGGATCCAGGCTGGACCCCGGGGCTCTCCCCATCCCCAGACACCCTGCAGGGCATCACCGCAGCGAGCAGGACCAGCCCTTCCCGGGCCAATCCCACAGCTCTGGGTTCTGCACAGCTCTGGAGGGTCTGGGGGTGCCCCAGAGCCCCCCCCGAGGGTCAGGGCTGGCGTGGGCACAGCCCAGGCTGTGTCACACGGAGCAATCCGGCTCTGCCCGGACGTGCTGGCGAGGCCGCGGCCGCTGCAGCTCTTGGACCCCGCTCGCCTCTTGCGTAAGGCCAAGGGATGATGCACCGAGTTCCTGGAAGTGATGAGAGGCTCCTGGCTCCCCGGGAAAGCCACAGGCTGCTGCCTGTCCAGGGGCTGGCACTGCTCCCCTGCTCCAGCCAGCAGGATCCCGACACCCTGGGGCAGCAGGGTCCGAGTGATTCTGCTGGCGGTTCCCCAGGCAGGGGGATCCAACAGCCCCAGAGCTGCACAGAGAGGGGATATCAGGGAAATGATCAGCGATTTGGGCTCAGCTCAGAGCTCAGGGGGAGGTTTGAGGGGGTTTCATCACCTCAGATCCCTGGCTGGTGGCTGTGCCGTGCCTCAGTTTCCCCCATTGGCTCAGGTGGGTTTTAGGGAGCTGCAGGTCATGGATAAGGGAGGGAAACCCTCAGTGCCTCAAATTCTGCTCCCAGTGAGGAACACAAGGATGTTTGAGGGTCCCCAGGCAGTGCCCAGAGTCCCTGAGAGCCTGCAGAGCCCATTCCAGGAGAGGAAGGAGCCACCAGTGACAATCACCCAGCCCGGACAGAACTCCCCGAGCTGTGCCAAGCCCGGCTGTGCCACCCTCACTGGGCACAGAGGCTCCCCTGTCCCTGCAGGATTTCCCCCTCCCTTTCCTCTTTCTTTATCACCTCCCCGCTTTTCCAAGAGCGTTCCTCATCGGGACTCGGCTGTGCTGCCGTGTTTGTGAGCGCTGCTCCTGCAGGAGATGCTCACCCGCACGTGGTGGCCGTGCCGGAGCCGGCCGGGAATTACTCACGGTGTAAGGTTGGAGGAGGGAGGGGGGAGGCCACATTCGCTGCTTTGTCTGCAGTTGTTCATTTCTCACCCTTTGATATATTTTTTTTTTTCCCCTCCTCTCTTTCTTCTGCTGCCAATGTTCTCTGTCCTGGCTCCCTGAGCTCCCTCCTGCTCGCTCTGACATCGGGGTTGGAGGCTCTGGCTGCAGCCCTGTGGGGTGTGAAATGTTCTGTGAAATGTGAGGGGTCCCCTCACACCTGGGACAACCAGTCCCTCCCCTTGGGAATGCCCTTTTCCCACTCTGCCACTTCCACATTTCCCCATTTCTGCTCGTTCTGTCTCTGTCACAATGTCCCCACGTGCCACCGGCCACCCCTCATCCCCCTCAGACCCGGTTAAAGGAGGGGAAAAACCACCCAGAAAACCCCAAATCCTCGCTCCAGCCCCTCCAGAGGGAAGGGTCGCTGTGGGAATTCCTGCCCTGGCACATCCCACTGTTCCCAGCACCAACCTGGGAGGACTCAACAGAAAAACATTCGGGACACACGGTCCTTCCCCTGCTCCACACACACCCGCGGCAGATCAATGAATATTTTAACAAAGAAATATTTCATTAAAAGAGTTGATTGCTTAATGAACTGTCCCTGTGAGCCATCAAAATGCAATGCTTTTTTTTTTTTTTTTTTTTTCCCTGCCTTTAACGAAGGCGAAGATTCATATCACGAAGAAGTGCCTTATCAAATTACCGTAATAGCTTGAGTAGAGCCAGCCCGGGGAGCGGGCGTGTGAATCCCTCCAACGGGACTCCACAGCCCCCACGGATGTCACAGAGCAAGGTGGGACCAGGGCAGGGTCCTTGAGTCCCTCAAAACGCTGCTTGGGATAGTGGGAAGCAGGTTTGCTTCCCTCCAGGCTGCCAGGATTTGAAGGGAAGGACAATTCTCCATCCTTTTCTTTCCCCAACCCAACGTTGTGATAAAGGGACATTTCTGACATCTGAATCCATGAATTGCACCAGGGCTCCAACCTCCCCTGCCTGGCTCTTGGAATCACAGAATCAGGGAATGCTTTGGCTTGGAAGGAACCTCAAAGTTCCTCCAGTTCCAAGCCCCTTGGGTGATTAAAACAGAAAGGCATCCAAAAATGTAATTGCTGTCTGTTATCAAGCCTGGGTGCTGTTTGTGAGCTCTGAGGAACCATCAGGCAGCTCGGGGGCTCGTCCTGCTCTCTCCTTTTGGAAGCTTTGCCTCTGGAAGTTCACAGAAAATGTCCCTGCTCATCCCAGGTTTCCTGACTGCTCCTCTGTGCTGCTCTCCAGGCTCCGGGCTGGGCATGGCTGGAGGGATCTGGTCATTAACAGGCGGGAAATGAACAATAACCTGACAAGAAACGACCAATTTTCCATCAATTAGAGCGAAGCCTCTTTTTGTCTTTTAGTAAAATTAAGTTTTGCTGACTGGTGATTACTTTGGGCTGATGACAATTCATTAACATTTACACGGGGAGGATGCTAATGGCGAGGAGGAGGAGGGGGATGGAGCTGAAGGAGCTGAAATGTGGGCCTGGAGAAGCTCTGGGGGTCAGGACAGGCCAGGGAAGGAGGGAAACAGCCCCAGAGCAGGGCAGCAGGAAGCCCTCCCGCCCCTGGCTGCAGCAGCACAAAAGTGCTTTGTTTGGGGCTGGAATTCTGCTCCTTGTGCTGCTTCCCCCACCGGGGCTCTGGGGTTAAGGACACTGCAGCATCCCTGGGGCCAGCACCCGGCCAGGGTCCCTCAGAGCCACTCCTGGGAGCTTGGGGATAGCTTGGGGACAGCTTGGGCAGTGCTGGCTGTGCCCTCGGGATGGCTCCTGGCCCTGGGGACAGGGTGGCAGCAGAGCTCTGAACGTGGCATGAGCAGGACCAGGGGTGGGCAGGCACAAAACCAGCCAGGGACCAAAATTGTCACAATCAGCCCAAATTTCTGTTGGAGTTGGTGCTGAGTGTGAATGTTTGTGTATACACGGACATGTGTGTGTGCAAGGCACTGGAGCCTTCAAAAATCAAATTATTGCCTGGATCAGAGCTGCCTCATCTCCTCATCTGAGAGGAGATGCAACCCCAAAATTCATCCCCAAATGCAAAGGTAGAAGTTTTCCAGACTGTTCTTCCTCTTGCACACTCCTGAGGATTGGATCCATCCACACCTGAGCAGGTTTGGGGGAAGAACCACAAAACCTCCTTCCCACAAGAGCCACCTCAACCACCCTTTCCCTTAAAAAAAAAACATCCTGGGGTGTTCCCAACCCCAAAACTTCCACTTTTGTTGACTTATTTGCACGAGGTCCCCAGTGGCTGCGAGTCTGGCACAGGAAGGAGCTGCCTGTGGAGTGGGGCAGGGATTAGCTCATCCCCAGGGTGATTGGGAAAGCTCAGGGAGCATTTACTGTAAGAGGCCTTTGATTCAGTTCAGGGCTCTGGCAGTGGGATGGGGAATGTGTTGAATCAGAGCCCTCCCTGCTCACACTCCAAGCTCCTGGGACATTTCCCCAAATCCCCATCCTGGATGGCCAGGATTGAAGGAGGTGAGGGTTTAGTAGGGGGGAAAAAAAGGGGCAGGTTCTCATCAGGTTTTGTGTTTCCCTCCCCAGGGTTCAGGAAGGGTGAAATTGCAGAGGATTTTTTACCAGGATGGGTAACACGGGGATGCTTGGCTCCCTGTGCTGTTCTGTCACTCTATTTATAACTTTATTTGGGAGGGGATTTCCACAAAACCCCATAAAAACTGGGGTTTCCCATCAAAAAGCTTTTCAAGTTCTTTCATGACCTTTGTTCAACAATGACCTAATTTCACTCAAACTCTGGCACAGCCAATTCCTGAGGCGGGAGGAGAAGTGGCATCCAAAATTGGGTCAGTTTTCATTAAAAACGCTTCCGTTTACTAATAGTTTTTCACATGTCACAAGGACTGGGATGGGCTCCAGACGCCGGCTGCCCTTCTTCACTGGAGAAATGGGTTAATCTTCCTGGGAAATCACTGCTCAAGGACTTTCTGGGTCTCACTGAGCACCTTTCTCCTCCCAAAATTTGGGATGGATGTGGTGTTTTCGTGGTGTCCCTGCTCGAGGCTCCTGGCTGGGTGTTGGGTGTGAGAATTCGGGTGGGATGGGGCTGATCAAAGCTGGGCCGTGGTGGCTGTGCCAGTGTCACCTGTGTCACACGAGCTGTGAGCTGCTCAGGGAATCCCAACTCCATCCAGGAGAAAAAATGCGGGATGAAAACAGGGAGGGTGGAAGATGCCACAACCTGACCTAGTTCAGAGCCTAATCCAAAGCCTGTCCTAATCGGGGGAATCTGAACCCTCGAGTCTGATCCCCCCAGCCCGGGGAAACCGATGGGATTCGGGATTCGGGATTTGGGATTCGGGAGCAGCTCCTGGGCACCCACAGATGCTCCCGGGGGTGGAGCAGGAGTGGGAAAGGAGCGTGGCCTCGGGTCTTCTCCTGCCAAAATTCCCTTCTGGGATCATTTTTGGAGGATGGAGCCCACGGACTCTGTGACTGAACCCGCTGAGAGCCGCAGGATGAGCGAACCCCGGCGGCAGAACCGGCAGGAACCGGGCGAGGCGGGCAGGGAAGCAAAGCGCAGCGCTCGGACCCGCTCCCGCTCCTCAAACGTGCAAATTACGCAGCCATTTCACGGGACACTTAGGAGTCAATTTGCAACGCGGCTCAGGGGGGAAATTGGGCACATAATTCCCCTGAACAATAAGCGGAGCGGCCGCTTAATTGAACTCCGCGCCTGGACCTCGTTAGCGCGTGCCGAGGGGAGGATGCTGCGGGCGCCGCGGCCACGTGCGCGCATCCCCGCGGATTTTCCCGCATCCTCCCGGATCTTCCCGCATCCCTGCGGATCTTCCCGCATCCCCGCGGATTTTCCCGCATCCCCGCGGATTTTCCCGCATCCTCCCGGATCTTCCCGCATCCCCGCGGATCTCCCGAGGCTGGGGGCGATGCCCGAGGGCAGCAGGGGCTGGCTCGGCGGCTCGGCAGGTCCCAGCCCGGCTCGCACACGCTCCGGCAGCCCCGGCACAGTGGCAGCAGGCTGTTCTCATTACAGCCCAATGAGGCTGTTTACTCACCCAGCTGGAGACAGTTAGAGAGTGATAAATAATGAAAGAGAAAACATGATTTTCCCCTCTGTGGTTTCTATTTGTGTAACCATATGTCACAGCTCAATACGGCCGCGGGTTTTTTTTTTTTTTTCTGCTTTATTCAGGAAAGAGTTGATTTTTT
This sequence comes from Catharus ustulatus, assembly GCF_009819885.2. Classification (NCBI taxonomy): domain Eukaryota; kingdom Metazoa; phylum Chordata; class Aves; order Passeriformes; family Turdidae; genus Catharus; species Catharus ustulatus. The sequence continues at coordinate 3,213,283 of NC_046245.1, forward strand.
TTTCCACAGCGCTGCGATTTTTCCCCGACTTCTCTTTTTTTCTTTTCTTTCTTTCCTTTTTTTTTTTTTTCCCTCTGCAGCGACTGGACTATTTCTGTTTGTTTTCTTGTGAAACTCGCTCGGACTCCGACTCCTTAAAGTCTGGCTTGTCCCGGGAACTGCGGAGGTTTGATAGGATTGTGCTCAGCTTCTTTTCAAATACCTGTCACGGGGCTGCGGGGAGAAGAACCAGCTGAGAGCAGCGTGGGGAGGGCTGGGGAGCCCGAGCTGAGCTCAGCCCGCATCTCCCTGCTTGGAACAATTCCTCTGGGAGGATAAAACCCTCTGGAGCTCTGAGTGTTTTGTGAGGGTGGCTGCTGGGTGTGCAGGAGGGGAAACTGAGGCACGGTGTGCTCTAGGGGCTCACCCAGCGCACCTGCACCCCCCGAACACCTGCGTGATCCATCCCGGAGCGGGGTTTGAGAAGGGAGAGGAGGATCTGAGACAGCTTGAGAAGGAGAGGAGCGAGGAGAGAGGCCCTGGCAGCGGCGGGTGGCGGCCGGGAGAGCTCCGGGAGCGCATCCCGCCCGTGCCCTGGGGAGGGCAGGTCCCTGCACGGCCCCTCTCCCTCCCCCCAGGTACCGCACACCTTCCTGCCGCAATTATCCGGCTCCCCCCGCTCCGCATCCCGCCTGTCTCTTCTCCTGCCATGCCCCCGCAGCTCCCGGGAGCTCCTGGCACGCTCCGGGGATGAGTTTCCCCTCTCAGCACTCCCGGCCAGGGCTGTGCGAGGTGTTTTTTCGCCCCAGCAAGTTCACAACATCCTCTTCCCGCAAGATACATCGTTCTGGGAGGGCAATTATGCGAGTGACCTCATCCATGTCTGCGGCATGAGGTCACCAACGTTCGGGGAGCTGCGCCAGCCCGGTCCGAGCGGGTGTGCCCGGAGCTCGGCTCATCCCCAGCCGGGGAAACTCGCGATTACCCGTGGCAAAACCCCCCGGGGCCAAACCAGGTGTGGCGCCGAGCCCCGACATCCTGACCCTGCTGTTTGCTCCGCGGAATTCACCCCGGTGTGGAAATCGCCTCCCGACAATCCCACCCTGTCCTTGGGAGCGTTTTCCAAACGCTCCTGGAGCTCTGGGAGCCTCGGGCTGTGCCCATCCCCTGGGGGAAGAACCTTTCCCTGGTCTCCATCCTGAACCCTCCTGGGTGCTGTCCCTTTGTCCTGAAATGGCACCGAGTGTCTCCCTGTCACAGAATTCCTGCAGCGACCCAACCCTGGTGGCCTCAGTGACACCCAGTGTGGAAGCACAGCCTGCCCGCCGTGTCTGCTCCCTACAGCATCCCAAAGCCTCGGCTGGGTGTGAATTACCTCAATTAAACTCGGCGAACACACCTCCTCCCGGGGCTGATCCCTTTTCCGAATGTAGGGAAACCATTTCCCGGGAGGTTTTGTGTGCAGCCTGAGCACACAGAGCTGTTCCCGCACTGCTCGGTGCCCACGGCTGCTCTGTGACGCTCTGCAGTGACAGCTTTGGGCACAGAATGGCTTTTCTGCACCCTCCCGGTGTCATTGAGGTCCCACCGATGAGGCTGCTGTTCAAAATGTGCCCAAATTCAGCCAAATGCTCTTCTCCACACTGCAGCCACCCCATCCCAGCAAAACCTGAGCCGTGTGCTGAGTGTTGAACGCTCTGGTGTTGATGGATTTGTCCTTTTTAAAAGCAATTAAGTGAGTGAAATCAGAATCCTCTTGCTTCAGGTCACAACAAGCTCTCACTGCAGGGCTGGAGCTGCAGATTGGGGGGAGATGGACCCTGCTGGTTCCCTGACCCCATTCCTGGTCCAGCATTTCCACATCCCAAACCCTCTGCTCTCCTCCTGCTCCTGCTCCTCTGTCCCTGCCAGCACCAAATGAGGGCTGGGAATTGCTCACAGGTTAATTGGGGTTATTTCATATTAAAACCCCTTTGCCTCTGGGTCCAAACCTGCTGGGTCTGACGTGTCCTTGCTGTCCCCTCTCCCTGCCTGGGGGGCTTTGTGCCCTGGGAGGGAGCTGGGATGTCCCCCCATGCCCAGGTCACTGTCCTGGTGTGGGACACAGGAGCTGGGATGTCCCCTCATGCCCCAGGTCACTGTCCTGGTGTAGGACACAGGAGCTGGGATGTCCCCCCATGCCCCAGGTCACTGTCCTGGTGTGGGACACAGGAGCTGGGATGTCCCCCCATGCCCCAGGTCACTGTCCTGGTGTGGGACACAGGAGCTGGGATGTCCCCCCAGGTCACTGTCCTGATGTGGGACACAGGAGCTGGGATGTCCCCCCATGCCCCAGGTCACTGTCCTGGTGTGGGACACGGGAGCTGGGGACGTTCCCCCATGCCCCAGGTCACTGTCCTGGTGTGGGACACAGGGATGTCCCCCCAGGTCACTGTCTGATGTGGGACACAGGAGCTGGGATGTCCCCCCAGGTCACTGTCCTGGTGTGGGACACAGGAGCTGGGATGTCCCCCCATGCCCAGGTCACTGTCCTGGTGTGGGACATGCAGGTCTCCAAGCCCAACCCCTCCTGCCATGGGGTGAAGCCGGTGCTGGAGACCAGGCTGATGGCACTGGGGGAATCCCAGCCCTCTGGAGAGGATGGATCCTTGGTTTGGGTTCAAAGCCCTTTCCAAACTCACTCCTGTGTCTGCAGCAGTTCATTAACCTGCCCACCTTTCCTGCCATAAACCCACAGATGCAGGCTCATAAAATCCAAATTTTAGCTGATCCCAGATCAGCTGGGAGCTGGATCTGACCCAACTGCAGGGAATATCAAAGCAGCTCCATCCTGGCAGAGCTCCTACCTGCAGATCCCTCGTCTCCAGGCCTCCAGCCACGGCTGTGCCAGGAAGCATCCAGGTTTTCCACGGCTTTTTCCACTCCTGGCCGTGCAAACACCCAGCCCTGCTGCTCTCCAGCCCCTCCACTCCCCCCCTGGCAATGCCTGGGTTAATGGGAGGCACTTGGATAGAAGAAAATCTTTTTTTTTTTTTATTGTAGCAGCAGATAGGGAGAAGAAAAAGCGTTGGGCTCATTTATCTGGCTCACAGTGTCGCTAATGCCCTCGGCTCGAGGCCAGCGTGAGAGATTGGGAGGTAAATCGGCCAAGTCATGCTGTACAAACATTTCAAAAAAGAAAGATATTTCCAGGCTCTCTCGCAGGAATCCAGCCCTCCTCCTGCTGGGGGACTGCAGGATTTGGAGCCCACTTTACCTCTGTCTGTGGGTGTTCAAAAAGCAGAATTTCACCCAAAAGCAGCGCTGGAATTTGGCTGGGGATGCTCAAGGCCTGGCTCTCATTGGGCATCCCCAGGGATATTCTTGTCTGGGCAGTGGGCACAGTTGGATTTTTGAATAAAAATGGTTTTAAACTTCCCAGGGACTATGCATTTTCAACAATATACACTGAGATTTTTTCTTTATTGCTTGCAACATTTTAATGGATGGGTCCTTTGTTATTTATTAAATGTCTTTCCACTCTTGTTCCTGTTTCTGGAGCAGTTCATTAACATCCCCACCTTTTCTGCCATAAACCCACGGACTCAGCTCGTAAAATCCAAATATCTGCCAGTAAAGTCCCCACACAGAGAATAAAACCCCACTCACTGCCCACATAAACCACGGGACAAGGTTTGTGCCACCACCAAGGCACTGCTGGGGTGTCCTGGGTGGGTGCAGGAGTGGGGACAGACCCTCCCTGAGACCTCACAACCTTTTTATCACATCTTGAATGTCCCAAAGATTCTCTGTGACCCACCTGGGGTTGAGTTTGGGGTGTTTTGGGAGGGGCACAACACCAAGAGCCGCCAGCTGCGATCTCCCCCCGTTGGTTTTCCAGCAGAGTGGGGCAGAGGTGGCAGAGCCAGGGTGGGATTGAGGAGCTTTGTCCCTCTCGGGGAGCTCTGCCTGGAGCTGCAGCTCGGCTTGGCTGGGTCTGATGGAGCAAACCTGCCCGAACAGGGAGCTGGGACTCGCTGTTCCAGCGCCCGGGGCCGAGGTGTTTGGATCCGGGATTTGGGGCCACCCCGGCTCTGCAGGAGCAGAAACCCCGCGGTGTTCCCGGGATGGCAGCGAGGAGAATTCAGCCTTTGGATTCTTTCCTTGCCTGTCCCGGGGAGTCAGAGCAGGGGGAGCTCAGGGGGAGCTCAGGGGGAGCTCAGGAGCTCTGCTCCATCTCCAGGGCTGTGCTGTTCCCCTGTGGTTTATCCCCCCGGCAGCCCCGGGAGCGTTCCCAGCCTCGGTCCATCCCTGCTGGCTGGGAAAAGGCCCCGGTGCCTCGTTATCATAAGGACCTGGCAGCGAATTTGGCAACACAGAGCCCTGGGGGGACGGTTCTACCTCCCTGGGCACCGGTGCCAGCACGAGCAGCAGCGCCCTTTCCCTTTTCTGCTTTCCCTTTCCTGCTTTCCCTTTCCCTTTCCCTTTCCCTTTCCCTTTCCCTTTCCATTTCCCGCTTTCCCTTTCCCTTTCCCTTTCCCTTTCCCTTTCCTGCTTTCCCTTTCCCTTTCCCTTTTCTGCTTTCCTGCTTTCCTGCTTTCCTTTTCCCTTTCCCTTTCCCTTTACCTTTCCATTTTCCCTTTCCCTTTCCCTTTCCCGCTTTCCCTTTTCCCTTTGCCTTTTCCCTTTTCCTTTCCATCCCTTTTCCCTTTTCCTCTTCCCCTTTCACTTTTCTGCTTTCGCTTTCCCCTTTTCCCTTTTTCCCTTCTTTCCCTTTTCCCTTTCTCTTTCCCTTTTCCCTTTCTCTTTCCCTTTCTTTCTCCTTTTCACTTTTCCCTTTTCCCTTTTTTCCGTATTTTCCGTATTTTCCTTATTTTCCCTATTTTCCCTATTTTCCCTATTTTCCCTCTTCCCTTTCCCTTTCCCTTTCCCTTTCCCTTTCCCTTTCCCTTTCATTTCCCATTTCCCATTTCCCATTTCCCATTTCCCATTTCCCTTTCCCTGCCCATCCCGTGTATTTTCCTGCCCCGGGGATGCCCGGACCCCTCATCCCCCGCTCCCATTCCCGATCCCGGAGCATCCCCGGCCCCACAGCCCCGTCCCCGCGGGACCCCCGCGCTTTGCTGGAGGGCACGGACTGAATCATCGAGCAGGGCAGAAATCTCCGAGTCCTCTTTAGGTGTCCCAGGAGGAGGCAGATCTGAGGGAAGGCAGCGCGGAGGATGCCTGCAGCAATGTCAGCGCTAGAACAGCCGGGCTGACAGGATTCAGAGCAGGGATTAAGGTTGGGATCAGGGATGCAGGGAAATGAGAAAAGGCTCTGGCTTCCAGGCGTGGCTCCGCTGTGTTTGTGCTCGTGTTTGCTGGGCAGGGACGAGCTCCAGGCGTTCAAAGGCTCCTGAAGAGGCTGGGGCTCACCTCGGAGCTCCCTTTTCCCTTTTCCCTTTCCCCTTTCCCCTTTCCCCTTTTCCATTCTTATTCCTTTCCTTTCCTTTCCTTTCCTTTCCTTTCCTTTCCTTTCCTTTCCTTTCCTTTCCTTTCCTTTCCTTTCCTTTCCTTTCCTTTCCTTTCCTTTCCTTTCCTTTCCTTTCCTTTCCTTTCCTTTCCTTTCCTTTCCTTTCCTTTCCTTTCCTTTCCTTTCCTTTCCTTTCCTTTCCTTTCCTTTCCTTTCCTTTCCTTCCCTTTTCCCTTTTCCCTTTTCCCTTTTCCCTTTTCCCTTTTCCCTTTTCCCTTTTCCCTTTTCCCTTTTCCCTTTTCCCTTTTCCCTTTTCCCTTTTCCCTTTTCCCTTTTCCCTTTTCCCTTTTCCCTTTTCCCTTTTCCCTTTTCCCTTTTCCCTTTTCCCTTTTCCCTTTTCCCTTTTCCCTTTTCCCCTTCCCATTTCCCCTTTCCCCTTTAAATTTGCTTTTTCAGGAGCAGGCAGTGGGGCCATCCTGCTGTCCCTGGAGCTCAGGGGGATTTGGGACAGACCCATCCCTGCCCCATGGGAGGATGCAGGAGCATCCCTGGCTCTTCCCTGACCATCTCTGCCTTTTCCCAGCACTTTCCAAAATGCCCACGTTTCACTTCCTGACCAAACTATTCCCTCTTTGGGCCCAGGGCATCCCAGCCTCCCTGCAGCCTGGGGCACTGAGGAGTGACTGCAAACTCCAGCTGCAAATCCCTTTGCTCCAGGGTGCTTTTATTGCCCAGGAAAAGCAGAGCAGCCGCCTCTCCCCGAGCTCCAGAACGGCAAAAACCCCAGGATGGTGGGAGCCTGAAGGGAGAAGGGAGCAGGAAAAGCCAGACCAGGGGTGCAGGACACTGGGAGCACCTCAGTCCCCTCTGCTCCCACCGTGTCACCAAGGCCACTTGTCACCCTGTCACAACTTTTCCCTGCTCCAGAAATTTTTGTTTTTCCATTCCAGCAACCCCAAACCCCCTTCCCAACCCCTGGCTGCAGCCCCCAGAGGGGTTGGTGCTCCTGCATTTCTCCTGGGGAAGCACCACCAGCCCCAGAGGGATGCTGGGCACGGCCAAACCTACCTAAAATTGCTTTTCCAGGCAGAAAAAGTCCCACCCTCCTCAGAGGCGGCTGGGCTGGGGGCTGAGCCGCACCAGGAGCTGGAGGGGGGGTCCTGTGTGCCCCAGCCCCTCTCCCACGCTGCTCTGGGACAGGGAAGGGCTTTGGGGTCTCTCTGTGGGGCAGGGGAGGTGTCTGACCCCAAACCCTCCCCAGAGCCCAGCAGAGTTAATCCCCAGGCTCTGCAGCTTCAGGCAGCGCTCCCAGTCAAAGCAAAGCTGCTGTCCCTCCCCTCCAGCCCATTTCTCTGCCTCCCCAGCCTGCTTTCCCCTCTCTTATCTGCACACAGCCCATGAACTTTCTCCCAGTGCTGCCCACCCTGCTCAGGCTCCTCTGCTCGCTTCATTCCCTGTTCCATCCCTTCCTCACTTGGCCTCTCGAGGAGGAAAAGTCCCAAAACCCCTGGAGCTGCTGGAGACATCCTGGTGGATCCCACCCTGCAGCCTCCTTCTCCTCTCCACCTCTCTCATTCCTCTTTTTCCTGGTGGGGATACAAAGGCACCAAGTTCTCCTCCCCATCCCTCTTCCCCCTTCTCCCCTCCCCTCAATTCATCCAACCCTCTCTTTTCCACATCAGTTTTTTTTTTTTTTCCCCTCCTTCCTTCCTACCCCTCTCACCATTTATTATTTTTTTTTTATTTAAGTTTTTCTTTTAACTTTCAAGGTCACCACGGACAGACAATGCCACCAGTGCCTGTTTGATATGTGAGCGCTATTGGCGTCCATTGCCACGGTTTCCGTGGTAACACAGTAACCATTAATTTTCAATTAAAGTAGACAAAAAGCCCGATGACAGCTCCAGGTCTGCTGAAGATGTCAAGAATCCGTATTAATATACAGCAAGAGAGCATAATTGTGTGTCCATCTTCCCGAGCAACGAAAATGGAGGGATAATTACCAGCTAGAAAGCCACTCTGTAATTTTGTTCTTACTGTCACCACAACCCTACATATTAGCATAAATTAAAAGCAGGGTTTATTGTTACCAAAGTGCATTGATATTTCCAGCCTATTTTCTTCCTTTTAACTGTTTGTTGTTGATGGGTGGCTCTCGGACACGCTGTGGGTGAGCCCACGGGAGCACCCAGCATGAAGGAAGGGATGAAGCTTCAGCAGCCACCCAGGTGGAAGGAGGGGAAGGGAGAAATCCCAGCTCTGTGTGGGGCACTTTTCCATCCTGCACAGCTCTGTGGATCCCAACTTGTCCAGCCTGGGGGCTCTGTCCCATCCCACACGGTCGGAGCTGGAAGTGCTGCGAGTCCCCAGCACGCTCGGTGACAGCCCAGCTGAATTCATGAATTGAAGTGAATGGAGAAAAGTGAGTTCCTTGTATCATATCCAGGGAAAGCTGTCCTTCAAACGGGAGTTTAGTGTAATTACCCTTGAGGGAGCGATCCTCAGGCAGTCAGTCACAACACTGACCTGCTGCTGGATCTGACAGGGAAATTACAGCCTGTGTGCTCAACAAAAGGTCTTCCTTCCTTCCTGGAATCCTTCCTGGAATCCTTCCTTCCTGGAATCCTTCCTTCCTGGAATCCTTTCTGGAATCCTTCTTCCCTTCTTCCTTCCTTCCTGGAATCCTTCCTTCCTGGAATCCTTCCTTCTTTCCTTCCTGGAATCCTTCCTGGAATTCTTTCTTCCTTCCTGGAATCCTTCCTGGAATCAATCCTTCCTTCCTTCCTTCCTTCCTTCCTTCCTTCCTGGAATCCTGGAATCCTTCCTTCCTGGAATCCTTCCTTCGTGGAATCCTTCCTTCCTTCCTTCCTTCCTTCCTTCCTTCCTTCCTTCCTGGAATCAATCCTTCCTGGAATCCTTCCTTCCTTCCTGGAATCCTTCCTGGAATCCTTCCTTCCTTCCTGGAATCCTACTTGGAATCCTTCCTTCCTTCCTTCCTGGAATCCTTCCTTCCTTCCTTCCTGGAATCCTTCCTTCCTTCCTGGAATCCATTTCCATCCTTCCTTCCATGAAATTAATGGAATTCAGGTCTCAGCTGAAGGGAAAAGCGGTGTCCTCAGTCCGTGCCTCACCCAGGAGTTCCCTTGGCACAGAACAGCCAAGCCAGGGATGGGAAGGAGCTGGGAAAGGAACTGAGAAGCTCCAAACTCCCTCTGAGGAAAGGAACTGGGTCAGGATTGGGGGTGGCAAAGAGCAGGAGGGAGGTGGCCTCGCTCAGGGGGCTGGCACGTCCCTGTGCCCCTGCAGGAGCCAGAGCCAGCACGAGCTCTGTGCCCACCCCAGCACCTCACCAGGGTCACCCAGATCCAAGGAGGTCAAAACTTCCTTCTGAAACGGAAAAACCTCTGCATTTCCTTCCCATAGACAGCAGGGACTCTGCCATCCATTGGTTTGGATCCACAGGAGGTGAATTCCCACTGGAAAACCAACCCAAACATCTGTGAATAAAGGGGGGAGTCAGTCAGGATAAATTGATAGAAAAACACAAAACTGGATCATCAAACACTCAGTTTGTACAGGTGGTGGTGAGGAGATGTTTGCCTGCAGTGCTGCATCCAAGGAATTCCTTCTTGCATGGAGCAGCTGGCACAGGGACATGGTGCCACAGGGACATGGTGGCACGGGGACAGTGGTGGCACAGGGACAGTGATGGCACAGGGACACGGTGGCACAGGGACACGGTGGCAGGGGGACAGTGGTGGCACAGGGATATGGTGGCAGGGGGACAGTGGTGGCACAGGGACAGTGGTAGAACAGGGACAGTGGTAGAACAGGGATTTGGTGCCACAGGGACACGGTGGCACGGGGACATGGTGACACAAAGATGGTGGTGGCACAGGGACAGTGGTGGAACAGGGACACGGTGGCACAGGGACACGATGACACAGGGACAGTGATGGCACAGGAACAGTGGTAGAACAGGGATTTGATGGCACACGGACATGGTGGCACAGGGACAGTGATGGCACAGGGACACGGTGGCACAGGGACATGGTGCTCTTCCAGGCATTCCCACAGGGAAATCCGGGTGGTGGATATTTTTGGTGACAAATCAGGCTGGACACTGGGACACCTGGGCAGGGGCAGCACTGTTGGGGGGACAGGGCTGGAGTCCCAGATCATCTCAATAAAGGAATGACAGCCCAGGGAGCTGCAGCCAGGCCAGAGGGGCTGGGAATGAGAAGGAAAAAGGTCAAATACAACTTTATTTCTTGGAAAAAATAAAGTGCAACAAAGAGAATCGTGTTTGAGCACGAGTTTGGGGTGAAAAGCAGGAGGGGTGAATTTGTGTGGGAGCCCAGAGTGGGGCTGTGGGGCACTGCCAGGTGCCAGCCCCACCTGTCACCCACCCAAGGGACACCAGGAATTCAAGGATAAGAGGTTTGGAGATCCCCCAGGAGGGGCTGGAGGAGCTGGGGGTGCTCAGTCAGTCCCAACAGCTCTGCTGGATAAAAGGTGAGCACAGGGATCAGCTGCTCCCACATTCCCAGCCGGGGAGGAGCAGGGAGGGGCCTCAGCTGCGCTTTTGGGATGGGAAAAGCTTGGTTTAGAGTGGCCAAGAGCGATCACAACCTTTCACAAGGTGTTACAGAGAGGTGACAATGCCACCTGAGCCCCTGAGCATCCCCAAACTGCTCTGAAATGGGAACCTTCCCGTGGCAGGGCTGAAATGGGAATTTCCATGGTTTCAGGTTGTTTCCATAGCCAGGGGTGCTGAAGGGGCAGCTCGGGGAGTCATGAAGGTAAATACAACAAAAAACCTCTGGGTTTGGCCAAACTGACCCATTCCTAAAGCTTGGGAATGTTTACAGTGGGAATGAGGGAACAGGAACGGGCTGGGAGCGTCTCACTGCTCGGAAATGGGGGCAACTCTCCGGGGGTCTGTGTGGGGAACACTCAGAACACGGGGGTGTGGGGCTCAGGGATTTGGGAATGTGGGGCTCAGGGACACTGCCATCAGGTACAAGGGATTTTGGGGTTCAGGGATTTGGGAATGTGGGGCTCAGGAGTTCAGGGATTCATGGACACTGGGATCAGTGACATTGGGATCAGGAACACTGGGAGCAGTGACACAAGATTTTGGGGCTCAGAAGTGTGGGGCTCAGGGACACTGCCATCAGGTACACAGGGTTTTGGGGCTCAGGGATTTGGGAATGTGGGGCTCAGAAGTTCAGGGATTCATGGACACTGGGATCAGTGACACAGAATTTTGGGGCTCAGAAGTGTGGGGCTTGGAGACACTGGGATCAGGGACACAGGGTTTTGGGGCTCAGCAGTTCAGGGATTCATGGACACTGGGACCAGTGACATTGGGATCAGGAACATTGGGATCAGTGACACAAGATTTTGGGACTCAGAAGTGTGGGGTTCAGGGACACTGGGATCAGGGACATTGGGATCAGGAACATTGGGATCAGTGACACAAGATTTTGGGGCTCAGAAGTGTGGGGTTCAGGGACATTGGGATCAGTGACATTGGGATCAGGAACATTGGGAGCAGTGACACAAGATTTTGGGGCTCAGGAGTGTGGGGCTCAGGGACACTGCCATCAGATGGGATTTTGGGGCTCAGGAACTCAGGGATTTGAGAATGTGGAGCTCAGGAGAGCAGGGGTTCATGGACACTGGGATCAGGGACACAAGATTTTGGGGCTCAGGAGTTCAGGGATTCATGGACACAGGGCTCAGGGACATTGGGATCAGGGACACAGGAGTCAGGGATATTGGGATCAGAGACACAGGGTTTTGGGGCTCAGGGACACTGGGATCAGCGACATTGGGATCAGGGACACTGGGAGCAGTGACACAAGATTTTGGGGCTCAGAAGTGTGGGGCTCAGGGACACTGCCATCAGGTACACAGGGTTTTGGGGCTCAGGGATTTGGGAATGTGGGGCTCAGGAGTTCAGGGATTCATGGACACTGGGATCAGTGACACAGAATTTTGGGGCTCAGAAGTGTGGGGCTTGGAGACACTGGGATCAGGGACACAGGGTTTTGGGGCTCAGCAGTTCAGGGATTCATGGACATTGGGATCAGGAACATTGGGATCAGTGACACAAGATTTTGGGGCTCAGGAGTGTGGGGCTCAGAGACACTGCCATCAGATGGGATATTGGGGCTCAGGAACTCAGGGATTTGGGAATGTGGGGCTCAGGAGAGCAGGGGTTCATGGACACTGGGATCAGGGACACAAGATTTTGGGGCTCAGGAGTTCAGGGATTCATGGACACAGGGCTCAGGGACATTGGGATCAGGGACACAGGGTTTTGGGGCTCAGGGACACTGGGGTCAGTGACATTGGGATTTTGGGGGTCAGGAATGTGAGGCTCAGGGACACAGGGATCAGGGACTTTGGGATCAGTGACATTGGGATCAGGGACACAAGATTTTGGGGCTTGGGGATGTGGGGCTCAGGGACACAGGGCTCAGGGATGTTGGGATCAGTGACACAAGATTTTGGGGCTCAGAAGTGTGGGGTTCAGGGACACTGGGATCAGGGATACAGGGTTTTGGGGCGCAGGAGTTCAGGGATTCATGGACACTGGGACCAGTGACATTGGGATCAGGAACATTGGGATCAGTGACACAAGATTTTGGGGCTCAGAAGTGTGGGGCTCAGGGACACTGCCATCGAGTACACGGGATTTTGGGGCTCAGGGATTTAGGAATATGGGACTCAGGAGAGCAGGGGTTCATGGACACTGGAACCAGTGACACAAGATTTTGGGGCCCAGAAGTGTGAGGCTCAGGGACACAGGGCTCAGTGACACTGGGATCAGGGACACAGGGTTTTGGGGCTCAGGAGTTCAGGGATTCACGGACACAGGGCTCAGGAACATTGGGATCAGGGACACAGGGTTTTGGGGCTCAGGAGTTCAGGGATTCACGGACACTGGGATCAGGAACATTGGGATCAGGGACACAGGGTTTTGGGGCTCAGGAGTTCAGGGATTCATGGACACTGGGCTCAGGGACACTGGGGTCAGTGACACAGAATTTCGGGGCTCAGGGCCTTGTTGCTGTGGGGCTCAGGTGTTGCCTTTGATCCCAGGTAACCCCAGGCTGCTGCACGGCCAAGGGCGCTCTGGGCCGAGCTTCTCCTGCCTTTTTCCAGGATGTTCATCCCTCCCTCATCCCACCACAGCCTGTCCGAGGCGGGGACCCCTCCTATCCATTTATCTCCCATTTATCTCCCATTTATCTCCCATTTATCTCCCATTCATCCCCCGTTTAGTGCCTGGCACGGCCATCCCACCTCCCCACCCTCCCCTTGGGGCAGCCCCCCAAACCCCCCCCAGCCCCAGCGGGGACCCTGTGACACCCAAACCCCCCAAAATCACCCCAGCCCACGCAGGCAGAGCCAGCAAAGGGTCAAAAAGCTCCCAGCCCTCCTTTCCCCCCCTGGATATAAATACCAGCCTACCAGTCGACACAGAGTACATACATCTTAAACAAACACTTGGCCGGGCTGTTTATCTCCACAGCCTTTAAACAAACTCTTTCAAAGGTTTCTGCTGATATGAGAGATTTACTGAAAACCATTCGCCCTTCTTAAAAGCCTCTCAGTTTATGCTGCTCCGGGTGAAACGAACGGTGTTTGAGCCTGGAGTTTTCTGTCTTCTGACCGCATGTTTATCCGAGGGGCCACTGCTGGCTTTGATACGAGAGCAGCACGGACACAAATCTTTACGAGGGAAAATATAAAATAAACTCCCAAAGTCGGGGTGTGCGTGTGCGTGCGTGTGGCACGGGTGGAGGGGAGCAGGCAGGGAGGGGGGAAGGAGGAGTTCTGTCCTTGGCAGGGTCACAGATTCCCAGAATCACTGAGGATGGAAAATCATCCAGGATCGAGTCCAGGCTGTGCCCGGTCACCACCTTGACACCTCCAAACCTCCCTGGGCAGCTTTTCCAGAGCCTCTCCATGGAGAAATTCTTGCTGGAGCTCCATGCTCACACATCAGCTCTGTGGTTCCAGCATTCTGAGTTCTTACCCCACCACACATCAAATTCCCACCGATTTTTTCATCCCAGTGTCCGGTGTGGGACCACCTGAAATTCTGTGTTTATCACAGCCCTGGCTGAGAGGCAGCTCAGCATTGCAGGGATTGTCACTGTGCATGGATTGTCATTGTCCAGGGATTGTCACTGTCCATGGATTGTCACTGTCCACGGATTGTCATTGTCCAGGGATTGTCACTGTCCATGGATTGTCACTGTCCAGGGATGTGTCACTGTCCAGGGATTGTCACTGTCCATGGACTGTCACTGTCCATGGATTGTCACTGTCCATGGATGTGTCACTGTGGATTGTCACTGTCCTTGGATTGTCACTGTCCATGGATTGTCACTGTCCAGGGATTGTCACTGTCCATGGATTGTCACTGGCCATGGATTGTCACTGGCCATGGATTGTCACTGTCCATGGATTGTCATTGTCCATGGATTGTCACTGTCCTTGGATGTGTCACTGTCCATGGATTGTCATTGTCCATGGATTGTGACTGTCCATGGATTGTCACTGTGGATTGTCACTGTCTGTGGATTGTCACTGTCCTTGGATTGTCACTGTCCAGGAATGTGTCACTGTCCATGGATGTGTCACTGTCCATGGATTGTCATTGTCCATGGATGTGTGGATGAGGATGAGGACGAGGACGAGGATGAGGATGAGGACGAGGATGAAGATGAGGACACACAGCCCAGACACTTTTCCCTTGGCACACTTTCAGCCCCTTTTCACAGGCTGGGATCCTGACCCAGAGGAAATGATGAGCTCAGGGACATTTTGGTCAATGTGCAAGCAAATGGGAGGAATTGCACCAGAGCTGAAGTGCAAGGTGATCCCGATTTGAGGAAGCTGTTTCTGACTCCAATATCAGCTGGAGAAACGGGAGAGCAGACTGGAAGTGCTTGTGGAGGAACTGAGCCATGCCTTGGGGAGAACATTTGTCCTCAGTGCTTGGAAATCACCCTTGGGGTGCCTGGGGCTCAGGTTGTGCTCACACAGAGATTGCCAGGAAAACCTGGAACAGAGGCAACCCCCACCCCAAACACCCTGAATCTAGAGAGGGGACAAAATATAAAATATTTTCTATTTTCCCCAAGCTGTTTATGCCACTCATCCAGCATTTTCCCAGGCACCTTGAGGTGCTCCTGTGCGGTGAAAGCAGGAATGTGCTCCCTGCTGCTGCCAGCTCTGCAGAGTTACGTGTCATTCCTTGTTTACTGTCCTCCCTCGCTGATGACACACTCAGGCAGGGACCTGTTTGTTGTCACCGTGACACCCACGTCGGTAAACAAGGCGAGTTTACCCAGCCCTCAATCAGGGAGCTGTCGATGGCAGGGCCACCAGCACCACGGGGATGCCAAGGTCTGACTTCCAAATCCAATCCCCTCGGTGTCCCTCGCTCAGCCAGAGGACGAGGGGCTGCTCCTGCATCACCAAAATTCAGCAAGCAGTCTGCAATCATTCCTGGGCTGCTGAAGGTTTTGTTTCCTTTTACTACCATGCGAATATTTTTCTCCTCTGGGGCTCCCAGGGTTTTAGCAGGAACAAAGCCACGGGACAGGTTTCAGAGTAAACAGCAGCCACCACCAGACTCGTGACACAATTGCAAAAGCCGTGGCCACCCTGCCACGCTCGGAGGTGTGACCTTGCTGCCCTGCAAAGCGAGAGGCCCGGAAAGAAAACCCCAACAGATTTATCCTGGAGAGCCAGTGCAGCATCGTGGCCCGGCTCTGCAGCGGTTTGGAACGAGCTGGAGGCCTCACATGGGATTTGTGAATGCTGGCATTGATGGCACAGCTTTTCCATCCCTTCCCCGGCCCCTCCGCTCCCGGGACGAGCTCAGAAGCTTCTGGGTCTCTGGTGAGCCCAAGGTCTGGGGCTGTGGGGAGGAGGAGGAGGATGGGCAGGAGAGCTCCCAGATGTCTCTGCACGTGGAAATGAAGCTGTTCAGGCTCCTCTGGAGTTTTGTGTGCTCTGCATTTAGGAGAAACCCGGCCAGAGAGCAAAGGTCGGGGCAGAAATGCCGGTATTTATTTATCCAGGAGGACTCTGCGAACAACACGTATTTGGGAGCCTTTCGAAACGACAGAACCAGCCCCACAGAGCTGCTAAACCAGTTTGGTGGCGACACCCCTGCACACACACACCGGGCAGGAGCAGGGACAGGCAGCTGGAGGCAGAGCCCCACATGCCACAGGGCCCCACATCCCTACAGAGCCCCACATCCCACAGGGCACCACATCCCAGCAGAGCCCCACATCCCAGCAGAGAGCAGAGCCCCACATCCCAGCAGAGCCCCACATCCCAGCACAGCCCCACATCCCAACACAGCCCCACATCCCTGCACAGCCCCACATCCCAGGAGAGCCCCACATCCCAGCAGAGAGCAGAGCCCCACATCCCTGCAGAGCCCCACATCCCACCAGGGCACCACATCCCTGCAGGGCACCACATCCCAGCAGAGAGCAGAGCCCCACATCCCTACAGAGCCCCACATCCCTACAGAGCCCCACATCCCACAGGGCACCACATCCCAACACAGCCCCACATCCCAACAGAGCCCCACATCCCAACAGAGCCCCACATCCCACAGAGCACCACATCCCAGGAGAGCCCCACATCCCAACACAGCCCCACATCCCAGCACAGCCCCACATCCCAGGAGAGCCCCACATCCCACAGGGCACCACATCCCAGGAGAGCCCCACATCCCTGCAGAGCCCCCCATCCCAGCTCCCATCCCAGGGCCATTCCCAGGAATCACCCCCAGCACAGGGAGTTGTCCCATTCCTGGCATCCGGGCTGAGCAAAGGCCAAGCAAAGCTCTGACACTGGGCTGAGGGGAGGGATAAGCTCAGCTCCAGGTGTAAACCAAGGGAAAAAAAAGCAAAATGTTGCTTTCCCAGAGGGAAAACCTTGGAGCGTTGCCCCCAGGCTTTTCAGAGCTTGGATTTACGGTGTTTGCTTTAATGGGGGGGTTGGTGCTTCCCCATAGGATCCACAAGTGTGGGGTGCTTGGGATCTCTGTGCCCAACCCTGCCCCAAATTGGTCACACTTTGGGGAACTCCTGGCCATGATGTGCACAGGGTCTGAGAGCAGAGCCCAGAGCAGATCTGGGTGGCACCAGCCTCAAACCATCCCTGATGTTATTTTATATTTGATTTTTTTAGTGCTTTGACCAGAATGCCAATGACCACAGCAGGAGGGACAAAGCAGGAGCCAGGCACACCTCGGGCTCTCAGAAGTTTCTGGCAGCTGGCAGGGAAGCTGTTTGTGACTAAAGGGTTTTCTGAAGGGTTTTCTGAAGCTCTCTCTGCTGGCTGGGTCCTGCAGCAGGGTGGGATTTGCACCCACCCCGATGCTTTCCTGGCAGTGTTTGGTGAGCAGGGCTCACCTGGTGGTGCCTGGCTGCCTCGGTGGCACCTGGGCATCACCCTGGCTGCTGTTTCCCCTGGCTCCTGGGACAGCAAAATGCCCACACTGGGCGATTTTTGGGCACTTAAGCTGGGCATGGCAGCGTGACCAATGGCCCTGAACCTTCTCTGACATTTTTGGGGGAGATCTTGCCTAAGAAACGAATCACCAAACCCCTGAATGAATGACCAACACCTCAACACCTCAACCCAAGCGCGGCTTGGGAGGAAAAAAGAAATCCAGGCAAAATCTCTGACCCCAGCAGGGCTCAGCAGCTCATTTTTTTTGGATGCCCCCACCCTCCCCTTGTGGCTGTGACACCCCAGGAGGGGCAGTCCCCTGTCCCCTGTCCCCACGGGGGGGTGGCAGCCCCGCTGCCGGCGGAACGGGGGCAGCGCCGCCGGGCCCCCGAGCGCGGAGCGAAGAGAAGCCTTTTTGTTCACATGTGTTGGCTCAGCTCAAATAACTCATCGGGGACCCGGGCTGCAGGCTGGAACGGGAAGAAACTCTCTCCAGATGAAAGGATGTCAGAAAATTGTATTTAGTCAACTGCGTGTGTGTGTTAGAAAGGGGCGGAGGGAGGAAGGGGCCGCGGAGGCTGTTACTGTGACTGACTTTCTGACTTCTTAACTTGTCAGCATATCCTAAAGTTAAAAATGCACATGCACACAGGCCTGCAGCCAAAGAGGCTGTCTAGCCGCAAATCCAGATGTGGGGGCCACTGCGCTCCCGCCAGCCCCGCTCTCCCTGAACCGACTTTCAGACTAAACAATTGTGACTTGGCTGTGAGAGCAGCGCAATTCCAGATGCTGCTTTCCTTGCACGTTGTTTTAATTGGGCTGGCAGGCGCAGGGGCTCTTTCAGTGAGAGCAAAGCTTCCCCACGGGACCGCAGCGTTTTGGCAGAGCTCCCACGCTGCTACCTTAACAGAGAGAGAGGGGGGAAGGAGAGGGAGAGGAGGGGAGGCAGGGAGGTGATGGTGGGGAGAAAAATTGCGAGCGGTTTTCCGAGGTGTTTACGGCCAGGAGCGGCCGCCGCGCCGCGGATTTATCTGCTGGAATTCTCACCTGGTTTTCTGCTGGATTTCTTCGGGGGTTCCGCTTGTTTCGTGGAAAAAAACAAAATGCTCAGGACACGGGGATGTGCTGGGGTGTGGGGATTGAAACCTGGGGTCAGCAGGGCCAGGACAGCCCAGTGGGGTGTGGGGAAAACCAGGCTGGGCCCCTCGAGCAGGGGCAGCGTCCATGGAGGGCTCCCATTCCCACAGGGACGTTCCCACAGGGACATTCTCCATCCATACTGTCCATTCCATGGCATTTGTGTAGGGATATTCGCTGTCCATGCTGGCCATTCCCATGGCATTTCCACAGGGACATTCCCACAGGGACATTCCCCATCCATGCTGACCCATGGCATTTCAACAGGGACATTCCTATAGGGACATTCGCCATCCGTACTGTCCATTCCATGACATTCCCACAAGAATATTCTCTATCCATGTTGACCATTCCATGGCATTTCTGTAGGGATATTCTCTGTCCATGCTGACCATTCCCATGACATTCCTACAGGGACATTCCCCATCCATGCTGATCATTCCCATGGCATTTCCACAGGGATATTTACCATCCACACTGTCCATTCCATGGCATTTCTATAGGGATATTCTCCATCCATGCTGGCCATTTCCACATGGACATTCTCCATCCATGCTGATCATTCCCATAGGGACATTCCCCATCCATACTGTCCATTCCATGACATTCCCACAAGGGTATTCTCTATCCATGCTGATCATTCCCGTGACATTCCCACAGGGACATTCCCCATCCATGCTGGCCATTCCATGGCATTTCCACAGGGATATTCTCTATCCATGCTGGCCATTTCCCTGGCATTTCTACAGGGACATTCCCCATCCATGCTGGCCATTCCCACAGGAACATTCCCCATCCATGCTGACATTCCCACAGGGACATTCCCACAGGGACATTCCTACAGGGACATTCTCCATCCATGCTGACCCATGGCATTCCCACAGGGACATTCCCCATTCATGCTGATCATTCCCACAGGGACATTCCCCATCCACACTGTCCATTCCATGACATTTCTATAGGGATATTCTCTATCCATGCTGATCATTCCCAGTGGGACATTCCTCATCCATGCTGACATTTCCACAGGGACATTCCTCATCCACGCTGACATTCCCACAGGGATGTTCCCCCGTCCCTTCCCAGATGTTCACACTCACCACACCCACACTGCTCATAGATCCAGGGCTTCACCTTCCCCCGTGCTGGCAGAGTGGGACACTCCAAAAGTTCAAATCCCTGCAAATCCCATCCTAGGGAATGTTGGTGCTGAGGGGAAACCCCAAACATTGGTGGGAACCCCTTCTTTTTGTCCTGCCCCACTCCCCCAGCAGCAAACCCACCCCAAAAGGGTTAAATCATCCTTTTTGGGATCCCTTATCCCCATCCGTGCTGCTCCTCCCCCTTCTCCCACAGCACCCCCGAGGACAGGAGAGGGGAGAGGCTCCCCACTGTGCCCCTGCAGCTTATCCCAGGGGTCTCTGTGCCAGGGGGTGACACCCCAAATTCTGCTTTCCTCACTCTGCCATAGGGTGAGACCCCAAATTCTGCATTTCCTCACTCTGCTGTGGGGTGAGACCCCAAATTCTGCTTTCCTTACCCAGCTGTGGGGTGGGACCCCAAATTCTCCTTTCCTCACTCTGCCATAGGATGACACCCCAAATTCTGCTTTTCCTCACCCAGCTGTGGGGTGAGACCCCAAATTCTCCTCATCCTGCAGGGGGTGAGACCCCAAATTCTCCTCTCTCCACCCTGCAGGGTGGTCAGACCCTAAATTCTCTTTTCCTCACCCTATCAGGGGTTGATACCCCAAATTCTTCTTTCCTCACCCTACCAGTGGGTCAGACCCCAAATTCTCCTCTCCCTCCTTGCAGGGGCTCAGACCCCAAATTCTCCTCACCCAGCTGTGGGGTGAGACCCCAAATTCTCCTCACCTAGCTGTGGGGTGAGACCCCAAATTCTCCTCATCCTGCATGGGGGTCAGACCCCAAATTCTCCTCTCCCACCCTGCAGGGAGGTCAGACCCCAAATTCTCCTTTCCTCGGCCTATCAGGGGTTGATACCCCAAATTCTGCTTTCCTCACTCTGCCATAGGGTGAGACCCCAAATTCTGCTTTCCTCACCCAGCTGTGGGGTGAGACCCCAAATTCTCCTCACCCTACCAGTGAGTCAGACCCCAAATTCTCCTCTCCCCACCCTGCAGAGGCTCAGACCTCAAATTCTCCTCACCCTGCAGAGGCTCAGACCCCAAATTCTCCTACCCAGCTGTGGGGTGAGACCCCAAATTCTCCTCTCCCCACCCTGTGGGGGTCAGATCCCAAATTCTCCTTTCCTCACCCTATCAGGGGTTGAGACCCCAAATTCTCATTTCTGTATCTGCTGTGGGGTCAGACCCCAAATTCTCCTCTGCCTACCAATGAGTCATTCCCCAAATTCTCCTCTCCCATCCTACTAGTGAGTCAGATCCCAAATTCTCCTCCCCCTACCAGTGGCTCAGACCCCAAATTCTCCTCTCCCACCCTGCAGGGGCTCAGACCCCAAATTCTCCTCCCCCTAACAATGAATCAGACCCCAAATTCTCCTCTCCTCACCCTACCAGTGGCTCAGACCCCAAATTCTCCTCTCCTGCCCTGCAGGGGCTCAGACCCCAAATTCTCCAGCCCAGCCCATCCGGGGGTGCCCAGGCTGTGCCAGCTCTTGGTGACTCAACAGAACAATTTTAGCCTGGGCTGGGCTCCTCTCCCGAAGGCTCCCGAGCCAAGGGAGGCACAGCCACTGCTGGGATGGGATTTTAAGGTAGACTCTGGAAAAAAAAAAAAACCCAGGAGCCCCACGGGGAGCACGGGAGGGATGAGCTGGAGCACCAAACTCACTCCTGGCAGCGCCTGGACATTTCCTAAACATTTGGGATGCTAAAAAAAAAATTTTAAAAAGTTTTTCTATATTTGGAGGGGGTGATAAAATGCCAGGGAATTTAAAAAAGGATCCCAGGGAATGCTGCCTGGCTGTGGGGAAGGGGTTGGGCACCTTGTCCCCTCCACTGGGATCTGCCCTCACCAAAACTGGGGTCTGGATTCCCCCTGGATGCTGGAAAAATTCCAGCAATTTCCTTCCAGGAAAGGCCAGTCCAGCCCTTCCAGGAGCGACAGGTACTTCCAATCCACGAAAAACAAGGCCAAAAAAAAATAAAATTGTAGTTTTGGGGTTGGGGGCTCTGAGAACAAACAGAGCAAGGAACTGAGAGCTCTGCCCCAAACCCAGCCCAGGGAATGTTAAAAAATAATCAGGAAGGTTTTCTAGACAGAGAAAAAAAAAAAAAGTCCCAAACACATCCTTGGCCTGCACCCTTACAAGTCCCTTAACTCTTTTTCTCTCCCTAAATGGAGAGGGGAAATAGTGGGGTTTGGTTTTTTAATTTTATTTTTTATTTTTTATTTTTATTTTGGGGGGAGTTGTTTGGTTTGTTTTCAAACCTCGGCCTCATTAATTTCCAAGCAAAATTTCCCCCCAATAAAAGGCAAACATGGAAAGAAAAACAAACTATTAGAAAAGAGAGGAGGGAGGAAATGTTATTTAAAAGGTTACCAGACCACATCATTTTCCAATGATATTATATACTCCCTGCAGTATCCAAAATATATATGGGACTGGGGCCAAGAATGTAGGAAAAAAAAAAAAAAAAAACAAAAAAAAAGGAGGAGAAGAAGGAAAAAAAAAAAGGAAGAAAAAACACCCAGCGTAGACACAACATCTGGACAGAGGCTGAACAAAACCTCCATTTATCACACTTAATCCTGCAATGAAGCAGTCAACAGTTTACTTCTGCTTTGCTAATTTAGCTGCTTTCATGCTCCCGAGGTGGAAAAGCCAAGGGAAAGCTTGGAATTAATTCACTTGGTGAAGCTCCTTCTCCTTTTGCTCTGTTTCAGGAAAGTTTCTTCTCCTCTATTTTTTTTTGTTTTGCTTTAATCCTGTTTTTTTATTAATTTCGCTTCCTTTCCTCCTCCTGATTCCCCCTTTTTTATTTCTTATTTTCTTATTTATTTCCTATTTCTTATTTCTTCTTATTTCTTCTTGTTTCTTATTATTTCTTATTATTATTTCTTATTATTTCTTATTTCTTATTTTTCTTATTTCTTATTTCTTTTCTCTTTTTTCTCTCTTTTTTCTCTTTTTTTCCCTTTTTTCCCTTTTTCTCTTTTCTCTTTTTTCTCTTCTCCTCTCCTCTCTTTTATCTCTTTTCTCTTTTCTCTTTTTTCTGTTTTTTCTCTTTTTTCTCTTTTTTTCTCTTTTCTCTTTTCTCTTTTCGCTTTTTTCTCTTTTCTCTCTTTTTTTTTCTCTTTTTCTTTTGGAAATTCTGGTGGCCCAGCACCCCTGGGTGCCCACATGCAGAACTCCCTGAATTCTTTCTCAATTTTTACCCAAACTGTCCCAAATCCCAAAAAAACCCCAATGCTGGTGGGATTTATATCCCTTCCCTTCCTCCCCGTGCCTTTTTCTCCAGGAATAAATCCATTTTTCATGGAAAACCAGAGCTGGGGATACATTTCACTTCCCAAAGATGGGAAATCCAGGGGTGATCCAGACTCATCCCTTGCTCTGTAAATTTTGGAGGAGCCCTGGGGCTGATCCCTCATTTTCCCTGGTGAAAAACCCCCATTTCCAGCAGGAAAAGAAAAAACAAACAAACAAACAAACAAAAAAGCCCCAAAAAACAAAAAAAAACCCAAAAAAAACCCAAAAAAAACAAAACCCAAAACATTTCCAGCAAAAAAAAAGCATTTACAGCAGAAAAAAACCCCCATTTCCAGTGGAAAGAAAAACATTTCCAGCAGAAAAAAAACCATTTCCAGCAGAAAAAAAACCAAAAAAACATTTCCAGCAGAAAAAAAAAAACATTTCCAGCAGAAAAAATCCCATTTCCAGTGGAAAAAAAAACCCATTTCCCACAGAAAAAAAAAAATCCAGCAGAAAAAAAGCAATTTCCAGGAGAAAAAACCCCACATTTCCAGCAGAAAAAAAAGAAACATTTCCAGCAGAAAAAAAACCATTTCCAGCAGAAAAAAAAAAATCCAGCAGAAAAAACCCATTTCCAGCAGAAAAAAACCCACCATTTCCGGCAAGAAAAAAACCCAAAAACCCATTTCCAGCAGGAAAAAAAAAAAAAACATTTCCAGCAGAAAAAAATCCCATTTCCAGCAGAAAAAAAAAAAACATTTCCAGCAGAAAAAAAACCCATTTCCAGCAGAAAAAAAAAAATTCCAGCAGAAAAAACCCATTTCCAGTAGAAAAAAAAACCATTTCCAGCAGGCAAAAAAAAAAAAAAAATTCCAGCAGAAAAAAACCATTTCCCGCAGAGAAAAAAAAAAAAAATTCCAGCAGGAAAAAAAAAACCATTTCCAGTAGAAAAAATCTCCATTTCCAACAGAAAAAAATCCAGCAGGAAAAAAAAAACAATTTCCAGCAGAAAAATCCCTTTTCCAGCAGAAAAAACCCATTTCCAGCAGAAAAAAAAATCCAGCAGAAAAAAACCCCATTTCCAGCGGAAAAAAAAAAACCATTTCCAGCAGAAAATAAAACCATTTCCCGCAGAAAAAAACCATTTCCCACAGAAAAAAAGAACATTTCCAGCAGAAAAAAAAAAACCCTCAAATATTTCCAGCAGAAAAAAACCCAATTTCCAGCAGAAAAAAACCCCATTTCCAGCAGAAAAAACCCAATTTCCAGCAGAAAAAAAAAACAATTTCCAGCAGAAAAATCCCAATTTCCTGCCCTATTGCGGTACAAACGTGTGGCCATGTGTTCCCCTGGAATTCCCAGCGCCGATCCCAGCCGCAGATTTCCCTGTCCTTGGGCCAGGCTCTTCCTTCCAACCAGCTCTGGGTTTGTTTGGGGGCTGGAAATGACAAAACCCCAACCACAGCCCAACCACAGCTCGTCCCATCCCCCAGCAGCTCCCATGGATTCCTCAACCCAAACTGGAAAATTTTGCCTGCTGGAGCTGTTTCACCCCAAAAAAAATGAGGAATTTTGAGGTTCCCATGAGAATATTGGGTTGTTCCAGCCTGGTTTTGTTTAAAATTGAGGTTCAAACCTCGATTTTCTGTTGAAATTTGATGGGGGAAGAGGGAAAAACCTCCCAAAAAATCCAGCTGGAGCAAAGAATTTGCCTATATTTAGCAAACCCAACTCTCCACTGTTCCTGGAGATTCTTCAGCTTATTTTTGTTGTGTCAAGAGCAAAGCAGACAACAAACATCCCTCCTTGGAGGTTTAATTAATATTTGTTAAGACCAGAATGAGCAACGTCTCCGGAACTGCCTGGACGTGGAAGCAGCCCTGGGAATTTGGGTTATTTTTGGGGCTGTCTGGTTCCCTGCACTTGATGTGGTTTGTGTGTGTCCAAAGTTGTCTCAAGGCTTAAAACTGGTTTTTAAAGAAATAATTAATTAAATAATGAGCAAAGAGCTTTGAGATCAGCAGAGAAAAAAGTTCTTGGGGGTGTGAAATCCAGAGGATTCCTGGTTTCTCCTGGAATTCCGGTGTTCCAAGTGGCCACATTCCTGGTCTAGCACACACATCGATCCCAGATTAGATAAAGAGCTGCTTATCTAATTTTATCTAATTTTATCTAATTTTATCTAATTTTATCTAATCTTATCTGATCTAATCCAGGCCAGTTGAGCAGAAAAAAAATGGATGGAGCTTGGAAAAACAGGGGTGGGAAGTTGCCAGGATGGGTGGTGGCTCCATTCTGGAGTGAATTCCATGAAAACACCACACCAAGGAACAAATCCCCCTTTTTTTGTGACCATGGGATCCCTGAGGCTCTTTTGGGGTGAGTGCAGGGTCAGGTGTGCAGGGATTCAGGATTTCCTGGATAACAGCGGGGCCAGGGCAGCAATGGGATGGATTTGCCCTGTCTGGAGGAGGGACACGGCTGGGTGGGGTGGGGATTCCATGGGATGGGGATTCCATGGGATAGGGATTAATGGGATGGGGATTCCATTGAGTGAGGATTCCATTGAGTGAGGATTCCATGGGATGGGGATTCCATGGGATAGGGGATTCCATGGGATAAGGGATTAATGGGATGGGGATTCTATGGGATGGGGATTCCATCGAGTGAAGATTCCATGGGATGGGAATTCCATGGGATGAGGATTAATGGGATGGGGATTCCATGGGATGGGGATTCCCAAACATTCTAGCCATTCCAACCATTCCCAATCATTCCCAAATGTTCCCAAATATTTCCAACCATTCCCAAACATTCCCAACCATTCCCAACCACTCCCAAACATCGCAACCATTCCAACCATTCCAACCATTCCCAACTGTTCCCAACCATCCCCAACCATTCCCAAACATTCCCAACCATTCCCAACCATCCCAACCATCCCAACCATTCCCAACCATTCCAACCATTCCAACCATTCCCAACTGTTCCCAACCATCCCCAACCATTCCCAAATGTTCCCAACCATTCCCAACCATTCCCAAACATCGCAACCATTCCAACCATTCCCAACCATTCCAACCATTCCCAACCATTCCCAACCATTCCCAAACATTCCCAACCATTCCAACCACTCCCAACCATTCCCATTCAGCCAGCCGGACACAGTGCCTGGCTCTCCCCGCCTGCTGCAGGTGCAGCCACAGGGGACAGGGCCTTGGTGGCCCTTTTGTGGGCTCCTTTAGGGCAATGAGGTTTGGGGGATTTGGGATCGGCCTGGAGAGCCTTTGGATGGAGCCTGACTGCAGTAGCCTCTTCCTGGGATTCTCCAGAGGGGAGCTGGACCCCAACCCTGTTATGGCCTCACACCCCACAACTCCCTGCCCAAATAATCAGTCAATCCCTCCCTGGGGGGCTTATCCACCTCAATCCCTCAATTCCCTTTCCCCCCTCAAACCTTCTCCTGGGGAGCTTTCCCTCCTCGATCCCTCAATCCTCCTTTCCCCCTCAATCCCTCAATTCCCTTTTCTACCTCAATCTCTCAATCCCTCTCAATCCCTCAATCCCTCAATCCCCTCAAACCTTCTTCTGGGGAGCTTTTCCTTCTCAATCCCTCAATTCCCTTTTCCTCCTCAATTCCCTTTTTCCCCTCAATCCCTCTCCTGGGGAGCTTTTCCTCCTCAATCCCTCAATTCCCTTTTTCCCCCTCAATCCCTCAATTTCCTTTTTCCCCCTCAATCCCTCAATTACCTTTTTCCCCCTCAATGCCTCAATTCCTTTTTTCCCTCTCAATCCCTCTCCTGGGAGGCTTTTCCCCCTCAATTCCCTTTCCCCCCTCAATCCCTTTTCCCCCTCAATCGCTCAATACCCTTTTTTCCCCTCAATCCCTCTCCTGGGGGGCTTTTCCCTCTCAATCCCTTTTCCCCCTCAGTCCCTCTCCTGGGGAGCTTTACCACCTCAATCCCTCAATTCCCTTTTCCCCCCTCAATCCCTCAATTCCTTTTCCCCCTCAATTCTCTTTTCCCCCTCAATCCCTCTCCTGGGGGGCTTTTCCCCCTCAATCTCTCAATCCCCTTTCTCCCCTCAATCCCTCAATCCCCTTTTCCCTCTCAATCCCTCTCCTGGGGTGCTTTCCCCCCTCAATCTCTTTCCCCCCTCAATTCCTTTCCCCCTCAATCCCTCTCCTGGGGAGCTTTACCACCTCAATCCCTCAATTCCCTTTGTCCCCCTCAATTCCTCTCCTGGGGGGCTTTCCCCCCTCAATCCCTTTTCCCATTCAATCCCTCAATTCCTTTTCCCCCTCAAACCTTCTCCTGGAGAGTATTTCCACCTCAATCCCTCAATTTCCTTTTCCCCCTCAATCCCTTTTCCCCCTCAATCCCTCTCCTGGGGGGCTTTTCCCCCTCAATCCCTTTTCCCCCTCAATCCCTTTTCCCCCTCAATCCCTTTCCCCCCTCAATCCCTTTTTCCCCTCAATCCCTTTTCCCCCTCAATCCCTTTTCCCCCTCAATCCCTCTCCTGGGGGGCTTTTCCCCCTCAATCCCTTTTCCCCCCCAGTCCCTCCTGCCCCACCGTGGTTACCCAAGCCCCATCCAGCACCAAGAACCGAGCACTGCTGCCCAACCTCAGCTTCCCTTCCCTGGGCTCAGCTGGGCCCCCTGAACCTTTCCAGCAGGGAAAGCCCCACACGTGTGGCTGGAGCCAGGGAGGAGCAGCCGGGAGGGCAGGAGGTGGCCGGAGAGGTCAGAGGGACAGCAAACAGCTCCTGCTCCAACTCCAGCACAAAGAACCCTTCTGAAAGTGGGGCTGAGCCCTTGGAGGCTTTGGGGAGGGAATTTGGCACTGCCTGAGAGCAGCTCAATCCCTGAGAAGTTTGGGAGCATCACTCCATGGGGCACAAGGGATGCTCAGCTTGGGAACCCCCAAATCCCAAATCCCTTTTCCCTGCAGCCTCAGTGACACTCCAGCAGAGCCAAGCCCTGTGCTCAGCTGGAAGCTCCTGTCTCGGGGCTGGGAAGGGAATTTGCTCCTGTTGTGCTCGCCCAGGACGGCTGCAGGGAGCGGGGCTCGCTGGTATTTACCGAGGCCGAGGGGCTGCTGGGGCGAGCGCTGAGCAAACAGCTCCGAGCATCCCCGCCCGGAGAGCTCCTGCAACAAAGGAAACCTTCCCAGACACACAGAGGGGACAAAGAGATTCCCCCAAGGCCACCTGTGGCAGGGCCAGAGCTGGGGGGACACTCAGAGACTGAGCCCGGGTGGTTCATGGTGGGTTTGGGGACACCTTGCCATGGGCATGGCAGGGACAGGGCAGCGCTTGGGGAGCTCAGGGGGAGGCAGAGAGGGGAAGGGAACGAGTGTTTAAGGGAAGGGAGCGAGTGTTTAAGGGAGGGGATTGAGGGGAAGGGAACGAGTGTTCAAGGGAAGGGATTGAGGGGAAGGGAACGAGTGTTCAAGGGAAGGGACTGAGGGGAAGGGAGTGAGTGTTTAAGGGAGGGGATTGAGGGGAAGGGAGAGAGTGTTCCAGGGAAGGGAGCAGGGGAAGGGAGAGAGTGTTTCAAGGAAGGGAATGAGGGTTTCAGGGGAAGGGATTGAGGGGATGGGAGCGAGTGTTCCATGGGAAGGGAACGAGTGTGTCAGGGGATGGGAGCAAATGTTTCAGGGGAAGGGATTTAGGGGAAGGGAGTGTTTCAGAAGGGAGTGAGTATTTCAGAAAGGAGTGAGTATTTCAGAAAAGAGTGAGTGTTTCCATGTGCCACCTTTCCCCTGAACCCCCTTCCCCTACCAGGCTGGGCTGTACATACTCTTCACTCACCCAGCACCCCCAATTTTGCCACTTTCTGCCCAAAAAAGAGTGAGAAGAGGCTCTGGCTCAGCCACTCCTGTGCACCAAACGCTGTGGCCCAAAGGGACACTCACAGCCAGAGCAGGCTGGAGCATCCCTGAGCATCCCAGGCATCCCCTCCTGAGCTGGAGTGCTGGAGCTCCCTCCACCTCCACAGCCTCAAAGCCGCCTCTTTGGGGTTGTTGTCTGGTGCAGTTTTCTCTTTTTTTTTTTTCATATTTAATATTAATGGTAATGACTGTGGCAGGGAGATAATAAGCTCCCAGGAGATTAGAAGGGGGTCGGCTCTTATCTGGGCCTGTTGAAGACTCATGTCTTTCACCTGCTCCTTTAATATCCCCCATCTTTCATTCCTACCGCCGAGCCCCCTCCCACTGTCCTAGAACAAAAGGGGTATTATTGTCCGGGGTCTTTTCAGGCTGGAGCCAGGAAGACCTCCTCCCTCCCCCAGCCGCTCCCCGAATGTGCAGCAGTTTGAAATGAGCCTTTTTCCTTCCCCGGCAGGAGATTAGCTCGGTTTGACAAGGCGGTGAACTTTAGGCAGGGTGAAATGGGGTCTCCTTGGGGAGCGCAGGCAGTTCAGCCCTGACTAATTCTGACAAAGAGAGGCACCGAAAAAAAAAAAAAAATTAAAAAAAAAAAAAAATCCCCTGCCAAAAAAAAAAAAAAAAAAAATTAAAATAAGAAAAACAAGCGGAGAGCTGCAGAGGAGGCAGGAGAGGAGGGGAGGTTTGGGGGAAGGAGGATGGGAGGCCACAGGGCACGTTCCCGAGTGGGGCTGGGCTGCAAATCCAGGCTTTGCTCCTTGGCTCTGGCCTTGGTGGAGGGAATCACATCCCTGGGCAGCCCCAGGGTGAGCACAGCCAGGATTCACGGGGATCCTGCTGCTCCACGTCCACTTTCTCCCCAAATCCCTTTTCTTTCTCATTTTAAAGCCATCAGGGAATCCTTTACCCCCAGCAACACCCAGCCTTGCTTTTAAAACACAAACCACACCTGAGCTGGCGTGGCTGAGAGTTTAAAAAAACAACAACCCCAAACCCCACAAAGTGAAAAATGGGGATTTGAAGGCAGAGACACCCAGGTGCTCCCCTCTGAAGCTGCTGCTCGTGCGTCAGAGGCCGGAGCTGGTGCAGGGACCGGCGGTGGTGACGTGCCCAGGGTGGAGGGTGTGGATGGAGTGCGGTGACGTAGGTGAGGGATTAGAGGAGAGATTGGCAGAGGGAAAGGCAAACTGCTTCCTGTGGCTCATCCAGGGGTGGCTTCCATCTCAGAAGGGCTTTGAAGCCTCTGGATGACGGGGATGTGACCTGCAGGGAGGAACGAGGCTCTGCTTGTTCCCAGCGCTCGGGGCTGAGGAAAGGGAACCTTTTCCTGCCTTTCCCTTCACCTGGGCCCTTCCCAAGCACAGCCCACGCAGCTGCTGCCTCACACGGTGCTGATGGAGAATCCACTTGGGAATATCCTGTTTTTCCAGGCTGGTGCTCACGGGGAGGGAAGGCACCGTGTTCTGCTGCAGCCGAGAAAACTTTTCTGTTTCGTCAGGATTTGAAGCTGCAAATATTTGGGGAAAAGTTGTGTGCCAGTCTGCCCCAGACATGCACAAATATCAGATCTATTTGGGGTTATTTTTATATTATTATAAGTGTTATGTTATTGTATTTAGGATGGTATTTGTCACACTCTGTAGGAATAGCAGGTGTCTGACACAAGCCTTGGCGTCCTGAAATAGCTGAAATAGGGGAAGAAAAGAGGCCAGGACAGACCCAGAGTTCTGGGTTGTCTCTCAAAAAGCCTCTGGACCCCAGGAAGGGACCGTCACACGTGTCCCCGAGCACACCAGACCTGTCACTCAGGATGTTCCCATGGGAGCTCTGAGCCTGGCCCAGGCTGCAGACAGCACACCCAGCCTGCTGACACCCATTCCTGCCAAAATCCCCACCTGGCTGTGCACAAAGGTGTGCTCTCCTCAGCCAGCACCACCCTCCTGGTGCCACCCCCGTGTCCCACAGTGCCAGGGAGAGGTGACACCCTGAGCCTCTGTCCCTGCCCCTGTCCTGCAGGACATTTCCTGCCAGTGGCTCAGCAAACCCCTGAAATCTGCCTGTCCTGCCAGGAGATTCCTCCCTAATGCTCATTAAGCCGCTTGCAAATCCCTGGCTGAGCAGGGCTGCACAAGTTTAATAAAGCGAGAGACAGATGCCATCAATCATCTGGGCCCGCCACACATCTGGGGGAAATCCAGGGCCAGGCTCCCCTTTCTTCTCCCCACCTTTGTGTCCCACAAGGACACAGGAATTTCCAGGCAGCTCTGCTTCCATCCTGGCATTCCTGCCCTGCTCCCATCCTGGGATTCCTGCTCTGCTCCATCCTGGCATTCCTGCCCTGCTCCATCCTGGCATTTCCATCCTGCTCCCATCCTGGCATTCCTGCTCTGCTCCATCCTGGGATTCCTGCTCTGCTCCCATCCTGGGATTTCCATCCTGCTCCCATCCTGGAATTCCTGCCCTGCTCCATCCTGGGATTCCTGCCCTGCTCCCATCCCAGGATTCCTGCCCTGCTCCATCCTGGGATTTCCATCCTGCTCCCATCCTGGCATTCCTGCCCTGCTCCACCCTGGAATTCCTCCCCTGCTCCCATCCTGGGATTTCTGCCCTGCTCCATCCTGGGATTCCTGCCCTGCTCCATCCTGGGATTCCTGCCCCACTCCCATCCTGGCATTCCTGCTCTGCTCCATCCTGGGATTTCCATCCTGCTCCATCCTGGCATTCCTGCCCTGCTCCATCCTGGGATTTCCATCCTGCTCCATCCTGGCATTCCTGCCCTGCTCCATCCTGGGATTTCCATCCTGCTCCCATCCCAGGATTTCCATCCTGCTCCATCCTGGGATTTCCATCCTACTCCCATCCTGGAATTCCTGCCCTGCTCCATCCTGGGATTCCTGCCCTGCTCCATCCTGGCATTCCTGCCCTGCTCCATCCTGGGATTTCCATCCTGCTGTCCAGTGTTTTACCCTTTGGAAGGATCAGGAATGTCCCACAGCACCCCCATCCTGGTTTTCCCAAGCAGCAGAGGGATCAGGATGAGGGCAGCAGGGAGGGATTGCGGGAGGCAGGGAGGGAGCAGGAGCTGGCACTTCACCCCTGCACCTTCACTCTGATTTTTGGGATTTCCTCCTGCTGGGAAGCAGCAGGAACACAACTCCTCAGCAGGGTTCAGAGCTCAGATTTTCAGGTTAAATTCAGACCAGGGCTCCCCATCTGGAACAAATCCACACCTTTCCCAGCAGATTCCATCAAGTGGGAGACAACATTTATGGAGCAGATGTTCCCTCTGGAGGAGCCAGGATCTCTCTGATGCTGGGATGCTGCATTTAGGGAATGCAACAGCCCCAGTCCCCTGCTCTGCCTCAGGGATGAGACAGCAGCTCCCATTTACTTGTTTTACAACCTCCTGCCCTTCTAAAATCACTATTTAAAAGCAGAGGTTCATCATCTCCTGGTGGTGGGATGAGCTCACCCACACTCCTCTCCTCCAATTCTGTTTATTTTTTTTTATTTGCAGTCCTGATAGAAAGTGAGAGATGGGAGAAGATTGGGGGGTGTGGGCTGATTGATGACCCCAAATTTGTTTTTTGGGCAGAGCTGAGCTGTGTTCTGAGGGTGCCAAAGCTGTGTGGATGTCACAGAATGCTGCCTGTGCTTGGTGGATTTGGATTTTCCAGGAGGTGGAAGATTTTGGCATCGATTTGGGATGGGCACCCTCACTGAGCTGATTTCTCTGGGTCTCTGGGCTGAGCTGGTGCCACCAGGAGGACGTGGCCTCCTCCAGGTCCTTCCTGCTCCCAGGTGGGGGTGGTGACTCAGGCTGGGCAAGGAGAAGCTGCCTGGGGTGGGAAAAGTGGAAAAAGTGGGAAAAATAGGGAAAAGTGGTAAGAAGGGGATGTGGAGACCCTCACCAGCCTCAAACCAGGCCAGGTGTGAGACAGATGTGACCCCCAGGGAGCCCCAAGGCCACGCTGAGGATGGCAAAGGGCACAAAGTGACAACCAGAAATGTCCCATTTGTGCCTCAAACCCCTCTGAAAGTCCACCTCTGTTCCCCAGGAACTCCTGATGGGAATTCCTCTATTTGAGACCGCAGGGAAACCAGGAAAAATAGCCCAGCAGGAGCCAGTGCTTAGCTAAAGCCTCCTGCTAAATCAAGAGCTCTTTAAGGGTTTAGTGAGGCTCTTCCCCCCTGTCCCCAGGGCTGGGGCTCTCCTGTCCCCTGGGTGTCACTCTGGGTGAGCTGGCAGCAGCACAGAGCTCTGGCTGCCACACAAAGCCCTGCCCAGCCCCAAAATCACAGCCCTGCTCGGTTTGGCAGAAGGCTGGGTGTGTATTTATTGAAAAAAAAAAAAAAAAAAAGGAAATAAAACAACAGGGAGATGGGAGGATTTGGGGCTCTGAGCTCTTGATGCTTCGGCACAAGGATGGGTTATGGATGATTTGGAGCTGTGGGATGGGAATAATGCACGGGGTTTATCTCCAGCAGCCGCCCAAGGATCCAAAAATGTTGGATCTGAGCAGTTTGGAGCATCCAGCTGGGATGTGACAACCCCTGGGTGCCTTTCCCAGCTCCAGGTTTTCCTGCAGAGGAAAATGAGGCGGTGGCTTTGAGGGTGGGGATGTGGGACGGGGCTGGGACCCTCCTGGGACATCCCTGCACACCACAGCACCCTGGGCACAGCTCAGGTGGGATGTGGGACAATCAACCCATGCCAAGGATGGTGCCTGGCACATTCCAGGTGGATTTTGGATGGGAAGTTTGGGATGAGCAAAGTTGGGTTCGCTTCCAGCAGCTCTGGGTGTTGGGATGTGCTCACACCCCCCGACCTTTTCAGCCTCAAATCAAGCAGAGGAAGGTGCAGGGGAGCCCTGGAGGCTCGGGGAGGGCTGGATCCAAGCCCTGCATGTGGGATCCATTATCCACAGGGGCTCAGAGGGGTTTGTCCCACTGCCACTCAGCCACCCCGCCCGTGGGGCAGCGGGCACGGCCACGAGGTTTGCACAGCTGGAAGGAATTGCAGGGAGGAGGAGGAGAGGGGGGTTTGGGAGAGACAAAAACCAACATTGAGCTCGAGATGGAATTAGGGGAGGTAATGGGGAAAATGTGTGTGAGATGGGGGGTTTTATTTACACGCTGTTTGTTTGGGGGTGCCCACACACGGTGAGAGCCGGGCTCCAAAATCCCTGCAGGAGTTTGGGCTCAGCCAGGGGAGAGAGGCAGAAAGAGGGAAAAGAAGGGAAAATGGAATTAGGGAATGCAGGAGGAAGAGGTGGGGTTGGGAACAACGGTGTGGAGCATGGAGATGTGTGGAGCTGGACAGGACATCCCTGGATATTTGTTGTCCCTTCTGGAAAACCCCCAAGGTTGGCCAGGCCCCATCAGCCTCTGTGACCAGCCCTGGGGAGGGATAACCCACCCAGAGCTCCCCAGGGAAAGCTTTCATCCTTCCCCCCTCTCCCCCCTCCCCATGCCATGAAATATTAGAATTAATATAATAACACACCTTAATAATATTATCCCTGGCCGAGTCCATAAAAGTCCCCTCTTGCATTACGGCATTTGAGAGACTATTAAGTTTTAAGGCCACGAGACCTCCGTGAAGGAGAGGAGTCATTTCCATTTTTCCTCTCTTCTGAGGGCACTGGGGTTTATGGGGCACTCAGGAACTGGGATTGATGAGCCCCGTGGCCACCACGTCCACTGGGGTCCCAGGGTGTCCCCAAGGATGATAAAATTATTAAATTATCCTGGATGCTGTTTGCTGGCACTTGGTTCTTCCCAAATCCCAAGTTTTCCCGCAGAGAGAGGTGTTCAGGGAGAAATGAGGTGGTGGCTGTGACATGGAGCAGGTGACAGGGCTGAGACCCTCCTGGGCAGCTGAATCCCTGCACAGCAGGAGCCTGGCTGGGCCTGCAGAGAGGCTGAAAATCCAGAATTTTGAATGAAAATGGGGACAGTGACAGCACCCAGCACAGCCTGGGGACTGTCCTGTGAAACAGAGATTGTGGACTTTCCTTTTTTCTTTTCCCTTTTTTTCCTCTTTTCCCTTTTCTTCCTCTTTTCCCTTTTCCCCTTTCCTTTCTCTTTTACATTTTCCCTTTTCCTTTCTCTTTTCCTTTTTCCCTTTCCTTTCTCTTTTCCATTTTTCCTTTTCCTTCCTCTTTTCCCTTTTCCTTTCTCTTTTCCATTTTCCCCTTTCCTTTCTCTTTTCCATTTTTCCTTTTCCTTTCTCTTTTCCCTTTTGTGTCTGCTCAGCCTCACCTGGCAGTAAAAACCCAACAGGACCAAACTGCCAGGAGCTGATCCCTGTGGGGCCAGGAGGAGCTCTGGGTGACACAGGGGTGACACAGTGGGGGTGACACAGGGAAGAACCCTCAGAGAGCCGAGGAGGGGGAGCACAGGGAGTGGTTTCTCAGGAATTGCCTTCATCAGGAATTTTGTGCTGATTTTGGGCAGCTGGATGGGTTCAGATTCACAGATTTCTGCCTCGATGGAGGCAGCAGAGTTGTTTGTGATTTACCTGAGTTCAGAGCTCTGATTCCCCATATTTATGTAATTAATCCCCCTATTTATTTAATTAAACCCCATATTTATTTAATTAAACCCCATATTTATTTATTTAAACCCACCCCATCCCAATCCATGCAGGAACTCAACATCAGCTCTGGGATCTCAGAGTTCCAGCTCCTCACCTCCAAGGAAAGGACAATTTCTTCTTTTTTTCTTTTTATTTTTTTTTCCCAGTCTATTTTTTTCCTGAAGCACAATTTCACAAAGCAAAACCAAACCAATTCCACCCAAACCAAATAAAATCCTTTCACTGGCCAGGATGACTTTGGGAATGGAACCACTGCGGGCTCAGAAAAGCAGCAGGCCAATTAAAAAAGCAAAAACCCTTTCCCATTTATTATTATGTAAAATCTCCTGCTCTTTAGGGCAATCTCATGATTATGAAGGGGTCAGGGGAGCTGATTTATGATTAGAGAGCTCTTGGCATTGGCAATATTGTATATGTTTTAATTTTGAACCTTAATAATCCATCCAACGTGCAGCACTTGATGGTGACACTCATTTCTCACTTTTTGCCAGGCTCCTTCACCTCCTTTCCAAACCTCTTCCCTGTGCCAAATCCCACTTTTCCCTCTGGAATCAACGTCCCAAAACCCCCAGGGTGGGTCCCTTGTCACCATCCAAAGTGACAAAGCTTCCTGCTCACACCAAAGGAGGAAAGGAAAGGAAAATCTGGTGTTTAACTGGATTTTTTTTTTTGTGAATTCTTCCTCTGGAAGGCAAAAATAATTTCTGGCTTCTTTTCTGTGCTCTTACACCTTGGTTTTGCTCCTTGGTGTGGCTGCAGGTGATGCTCAGAAACATCAAAAATGAATTTTTGCCTGGCCAACTGCTTAGGTCACAGTGCCTGGCATGATTTGAGTCACAACCTGTGCCCAGCAGGGTGAAAAAAGGGAAATCAGGGCTGGTGGGTGAATTCCGAGCTGGGAATTGTGTTCAGAGAGGATCCAGGATGGTGCAAATCTAGTTCAGGGTCTGTCCCACTCTGATTTCACAGGGTTCTGCACTCAAATCACCCCAAATTTCCTGCTCAGAAGCACCAAAAACGAGTTTCTGCTGAGCCACCACCTTGGTTCACTGTGCCTGGCATGATTTGAGTCACAACCTGTGCCCAGCAGGTGAAAATTAGGGCAGGTGGGTGAATTCTGAGCTGGGATTTGTGTTCAGAGAGGATCCAGGATGCTGCAAACCTGGTTCAGAGGCTCTGTCCCACTCTGATTTCACAGGATTCTGCCTCAAACCATCCCAAGTTTCCAGCACAGAAACACCAAAAATGAGTTTTTGCCATTGCCAGCTCCCTGGATCACTGTGCCTGGCATGATTTGAGTCACAACCTCTGTCCACTGGAGTGCAAAAAGGGAACTCAGGGCTGGTGGGTGAATTCTGAGCTGGGAATTGTGTTCAGGGAGGATCCAGGACAGTTCAAATCTGTTTCAGGGGATCTGTCCTGCTCTGATTTCACAACATTCCCACTCAAATAATGCTGAGTCTCCTGCCCAGAAACACAAAAAATGAATTTCTGCTGAGCCACCACCTTGGATCACTGTGTCTGGCGTGATTTGAGTCACAACCTGTGCCCAGCAGGTGAAAACTAGGGCTGGTGGGTGAATTCTGAGCTGGGAATTGTCTTCAAGGAGGACCCAGGACGGTTCCAATCTGCTTCAGAGGGTCTGTCCCACTCTGATTTCACAGGATTCTGCTCAAATCACTCCAAGTTTCCAGCTCAGAATCACCAAAAACGAGTTTCTGCTGAGCCAACCCCCTGGATCATTGTGCCTGGCATGATTTGAGACACAACCTGTGTCCACTGGAGTGAAAATTAGGTCTGGTGGGTGAATTCTGAGCTGGGAATTGTGTTCAGGGAGGACCCAGGATGGTTCAAATCTGTTTCAGCAGCTCTGCCCTGTTCTGATTTCACAGGATTCTGCCTCACACCGGGCTGGTGTGTGAATTCAGAGCTATGAATTGTGTTCAGGGAGGACCCAGGATGGTTCCAATCTGCTTCACAGGCTCTGTCCCACTCTGATTTCCCAGGATTCTGCCTCAAACCGAGCTGGTGTGTGAATTCTGAGCTGGGAATTGTGTTCAGGGAGCACCCAGCATGTTTCAGAGGCTCTGTCCCGCTCTGATTTCACAGGATTCTGCCTCATACCGGGCTGGTGTGTGAATTCTGAGCTGGGAATTGTGTTCAGGGAGCACCCAGCATGTTTCACAGGCTCTGTCCCGCTCTGATTTCCCAGCACTGCCGCCCCAACAACCCCGAGTGCCCTGCCCAGGACACCTCCTGTCCCCGGGGCTGTGTCCCCTGTCCCTCTGCCGTGCCGAGGTGTTTATTGAATTGTTTTCCCCGCTGCTGGTGGCGGCGTTTCCCTGCCATTAAACCCTGCCAGCCGCGCTCTGACTGGGTAATTTAAAGCTATAGTTAAATTATGACTTCTCTGAACCTGTTGTGGCACTGACGCATAACCCTAATTAAATGATCGCATCCATTCCAAAGCCAGTCTTTTCTCCCCTCAAACGTTAATTACAACATAAGAGGCTTTAATGGCTCGCCTCACCTCCAGCTCCTCGAAAGAAAGGTCATGCGATTAATTTTCGTCATTAATCTTTTCCCAATGTGGACATTGTGCTGTCACTGGAGCCTATTAAACCCCCTTTGTCCCCCTCCCCTTCTTCTGCCTTTTCCCCCCCCCTTCATTTCTCCCCCCCCACCCCCAAGTGAATGAAAGAACAAAAATATTTAAGCTCCACTTTGGTTCTGGTGCCTTCTTGGGTTGGGGACCGGCTTGGGACAGGTCCCGTGTCCTGCTGTCCATGTTCCGTGTCCTGCTGTCCATGTCCCGTGTCCTGCTGTCCAGCTGGGAGCGGTGGGGACACGGCTGTGCTGCTCAGGGGATGATTCAGGGGTGGTCAGGATGATTTGGGGGTGGTGGGGATGATTTGGGGTAGTGAGGATGATTTGGGGATGGTGGGGATTATTCAGGGGTGGTGGGGATGATTTGGGGGTGGTGAGGATGATTTGGGGCTTTGGTGGGGATGATTTGGGGGTGATGGGGATGATTTTAGGGTGGTGGGGATGATTTGGGGTTAGTGGGGATGATTTGGAGGTGATGGGGATGATTCAGGGGTGGTGGGGATGATCTGGGGATGATTCAGGGATGCTGGGGATGATTTGGGGATAGTGGGGATGATTTGAGGGTGCTGGGGATGGTCTGGGGGTGCTGGGGATGATTCAGGGGTTGTGAGGATGATCTGGGGGTGCTGGGGATGATTCAGGGGTTGTGAGGATGATCTGGGGGTGCTGGGGATGATCTGGGGGTGCTGGGGATGATTTGGGGTGATGAGGATGATTCAGGGGTGGTGAAACCCCCTGAGATCTGCACCGGGAGCTGTTGTGGTGACCCCAGGGCTCCTCCTCGCTGGGGGAGGTTGCTGAGGCTGTGGTGGGGACCCAAAGGCAGGGCATGGCTGGGGATGGGGACATGGGACAGCAGGAGGGGTACAAAGAGCCTGGCCATGCCCAGCCAGGGTGGGCACAGCTCCAGGAGCAGACCCCAGCCCCTCCCTGTGCCCGCCAGCATCACAGCCACCACTGCTGGGGGATGTTTCAAATCCCCTTTTTGGGTTTTTCCTCCTTTTTTCCCAAAATAAACGGGCATTTTCTATTCTCCCTGAGTGCCTTAACCCCCTGAGCTCTGGAGCAGCTCTGGTTTGGGAGATTTTGGGCAGGGGGCTCAGCACACACACACACACACACACACACACTCAGTTAATTCGCTGTATTGTTTCAGCTGGAACCAGGGCCTGAATAATTCCCTTTTATCCAGGGTGACGTAATCGGGGAACAAGTTGCTGCTGGGTGGGGGCTGGCAGAACTCTCAGCACCGCTCAGAGCAGCAGCTCCAGGCACGAACCACGCCGGGATCCGGACCCAGGGCTCAGCCAGACCCAGGCTGGCGGCGTGCCCCAGTTTGAGGGGCTGCGAGCTCTCCTGAAGGGTATGACCCACTTCCCAGCCTCCCTCCAGCTCGCTGACATCCTTTTCTTGCCGTTCCCCAAGGGCACCAGCTCATGGGGGAAAATCCTGGAGTGTTTTAATAAAGAGGAGACAGATGGCAGTCACCTCCGCGCCGGGGAGATGCGGGATGGGAGGTGGGAAAAGGGAGCAGGGCAGGGATGGGATGAGTTTGGATCGGGATCTTTCCCTCCAGGCTCCTCCACATCCTCAAGGATCCCCTTGGATTTAGGATGTGGATCCCTGTGGAATCCTGGCAGGATTTGGGCTCTTTCCGTGCTCCTGTGGCTCATCCAGGTCTGGGGTGAGCCAGGAGAGGAATCCTGGCTGTGATTTTTCCAGAGGATTTGTTGGCAGAGCGAAGAGCTGGGGATGGGGCTGGAATTCTGTCTGGATTTAGGAACTGGACTGAGCCTGGCTGGGGTGGCAGCCACACAAAATCCCCTCTGCTCTTCAGGAGCCCTCTGGGGCTTCCCAGGAGGGTGGAATTCCCAGGAATGGGTGGTGGGGGCACACACAGCAGAATTCCTCCCCAGGATGGCAGCCCTGGGGGAGTTGGACCAAGCTGAGCACAGAGATCTCAGTGCCTTTCTTGTGGTGGGAGTTCTGGGGCTAAAATCAGCTCCAGGAGCTGCCAGGGAACCCTTCCCACCCAAACAAACCTGGAAAAAGCCGATGGAAATGGGGAGAAATCAGGGAAGCATCTGAATTCGCGGGCTGGGGTTTTGCTGGTGTCTCTGGGATGGAATTACAGGAAAAAAGGGGACGGAGAAGTGTGACAGAAACGACTCCAGACCTGCTGAGATCAACAGACCTGGCCTGATTTCACTCCCTGGGCTCTTCTCACCTTGAACGATGCTAAAATCACCTGATAAGAGAGCAGCAGCCAAAATACGACTCTAGCACGAGCTTCAGACACTACAACCCTAATTAATACATCCCTGACTGCCACTTTATTGCTGGAAAATAAACA
Organism: Catharus ustulatus; assembly: GCF_009819885.2. Lineage (NCBI taxonomy): Eukaryota > Metazoa > Chordata > Aves > Passeriformes > Turdidae > Catharus > Catharus ustulatus. The sequence goes on from NC_046245.1 coordinate 3,253,186, forward strand.
GCTGATGGATAAAGCCTTCCCAGAGAGAGAGAGACTGCTGTGCCCTGGAGCATGGGAGCACCGCAGTGCCTGCTCACCAGCGCTGAATTTCAGACCTGGCACAGAATATAATTGGGATATCCTATAAAGAGTGGGGGGAAAGGGATTGGGATGAATTTCTTGTGCTCCCCACGAGTTTTATGTCCCCCAAAACGACAGCCTGGGGACTCGTGCCCCGCTGCTCCTGCTCAGACAGGTTTGAGCGCCATAAAATCCACATCAGGATTTCTGAGGCCCCAGGTGCTGAGGGTGCTCTGGCCTCAGACGATCCTAATGGATCCTGATGATTCCTGATGGTTCTTCTCCCGGCTCTGAAAGCAGCGACTGGGAGCACTCAGCTCCGGAGTTGGGTCTGGCTTCTCCCCTCAGGATGAGCAGTGAGGGCCTGGGAGCACTGGGAGCACTGGGAATACTGGAAGCACTGGGAACACTGGGAGCAGTGAGGACCTGGGAGCACTGGGAGCACTGGGAATACTGGAAGCACTGGGGAAGCACTGGGAGCACTGGGGAAGCACTGGGAGCACTGGAGCACTGGGAGTACTGGAGCACTGGGAGCACTGGGAACACTGGGAGTTCTAGGAGTTCTGGGAACACTGGGAGCACTGGGAGTTGTAGGAGTACTGGGAGCACTGGGAACACTGGGAGTTCTAGGAGTTTTGGGAGCACTGGGACCACTGGGACCACTGGTAGCACTGGGAACATTGGGGGCACTGGGAACACTGGATACACTGGATAAACTGGAGCACTGGGAGCACTGGATACACTGGAGCACTGGGAACACTGGGAGTTCTAGGAGTTTTGGGAACACTGGGAGCACTGGGGGAGCACTGGGAGCACTGGGAGCGCTGAGAGCAGTGAGGACCTGGGAGCACTGGGAACACTGGGAGCACTGGGAGTTCTAGGAGTTCTGGGAGCACTGGGAACACTGGATGCACTGGAGCAGTGGGAGCACTGGGAGCACTGGGAACACTGGGAGCACTGGAGCACTGGGAGCATTGGAGGAGCACTGGGAGCACTGGGAGCTGTACTCAGGTTTGGGTCTCTCTGGACATTGAGCAGCAGCGATTTGATTTCACCTTCCACGACTCTTTTTGGTCTCTTCAGTTTGGGATATCCCACGAACCTGCAATTCTCTCTTCGGGCTCCAAACCTCCCTGAGCTTTGGGGAGAAAGGGAACAGGGCCAGTTTAACCCGGGATAAAGGCAGCAGGGCCGGTTTAACCCGGGATAAAGGCAGCAGGGCCGGTTTAACCCGGGATAAAGGCAGCAGGGCCGGTTTAACCCGGGATAAAGGCAGCAGGGCCGGTTTAACCCGGGATAAAGGCAGCAGGGCCGGTTTAACCCGGGATAAAGGCAGCAGGGCCGGTTATAACCCGGGATAAAGGCAGCAGGGCCAGTTTAACCCAGGAAAGGCAGCAGGGCCGGTTTAACCCGGGAGAGAAAGGCAGCAGGGCCGGTTTAACCCGGGATAAAGGCAGCAGGGCCGGTTCAGCCCAGGGCCGGGTTAAATCCGCCTTTCTCCCCGGATAACCCCGTGCCCCCAGCGCGGGCAGCGCTGGCGCATCCCGGGATGGGAGCCAGCGGCTCGCGGCTGGCAGCGCATCCCTCCCTGCCAGGGCTGCTGCCAAAGCCCCGCAGAACCCAGACAATGGCAAACCCCTCCGGCTTCCCCCGCCGCCGCCGGAGCCGCCCCGGCTCGGACACCCGCCGCTTTTTTTTTTTTCTCTTTGTCCCAAGGACATTGGGGACATCACGTCCGCAGTGCTCCGCGTAGCAGGATAATAATAATTAATAACCATTAGCAACAATAAGGATAATACCAGCGCCAGGCCGGACTGACTGTGCAGAAGAGACACTTTTTTTTTTTTTTCTCCCCCTCACTTTAATGAAAACAATGATTTGACTTTGAAGAAAGTGACTTTTTTTTTTTAAGTGAAAGCGGAATCCGCTCCCCTGCCCCCCCGCACACTCCTTCTTCGCCCCCTCCCTCCTTTTTTTTTTTTTTTTTTAACTCTCCTTTTTTCTTTTTCTTTTAATACTCTGCGTTCTATCATGCAAATCCCCTTTCAAATTATGAGAGTATTAGAGCCATCAGCGGTAATGTCACCGCCACAAAATGAGAGCAGGGACTTAAGCACCTAACGAACAATGAAATGTGCGAGCCCTGGGACAGGACAATTAAGAACTGGGCTTAGCCAGCCAGGGAAATTTATTGCTATCAAATCCATATTTCTATTTTCCCCCTGAACAGTAACCTATTTGAATATGATTAAAGGGTTTCATTAGAGCTGAGAGAAAGGCCCGTGTCCCGCCGTTCCCTGTGAGCTCACAAACATGCGCGCTCCGGGGAGGAGGAGGATGAGGAGCCAGGGGAGGAAGGAAGGGGATGGGATGTTCATGGGATGGGTGGCCAGGGTCACCAATCCAGGACAGGACAGGGCTTTTCCTGCATCCTGAGGGAGCTCCAGTGCTGCTGGAGAAGCTGGGGAAGAAGGGAGAGGAGCCAGCACTCACTGAGGGGCACCTGGGGTGCTGTGGAGAACAGAATCCAGGGGTTCAATCTCCATCCCACCTGCTCTGTGATCCACTGCTCACAGAATCCAGGGCTTGAATCTCCATCTCACCTGGTCTGTGCTCTACTCCTCACTGAGGGGCTGTGGAAAACAGAATTCAGAGCCTGAATCTCTAACCCACCTGGTCTGTGCTCTTCTCACTGAGGGGCTGTGGAAAACAGAGAATCCAGGGTTTGAATCTCCATCCCACCTGCTCTGTGCTCTGCTCCTCACTGAGGGGCTGTGGAAAACAGAATTCAGAGCCTGAATCTCTAACCCACCTGGTCTGTGCTCTTCTCACTGAGAGGTTGTGGAGAACTGAATCCAGGGTTTGAATCTCCATCCCACCTGCTCTGTGCTCCACTGCTCACTGAGGGACATCCTGAGTTCCTGTGGAAAACAGAATCCAGGGGTTCAATCTCCATCCCACCTGGTCTGTGATCCACTCCTCATTGAGGGGCATCCTGAGGCTGTGGAAAACAGAGAATCCAGAGAAACTCTGCACCTCACTGTGCTCTTTTGATCACTGAGGGACATCCCAGGGTGCTGTGGAGAACAGAATCCAGGGTTTGATCCTCCATCCCATCTGCTCCATGCTCTACTACTCACTTAGGGGCTGTGGAAAACAGAGAATCCAGGGATTGATCCTCCATCCCACCTGGTCTGTGCTCTTCTCACTGAGGGGCTGTGGAGAACAGAATCCAGGGTTTGAATCTCCATCTCACCTGCTTCATGCTCTGCTACTCACTTAGAGACTATGGAAAACAGAGAATCCAGGGTTTGAATCTTCATCCCACCTGCTCTGTGATTCCACTGCTCACAGAATCCAGGGTTCAATCTCCATCCCACCTGCTCCTGCTCAGCTGTGGCTGCTCCCCCTGGGAATGTCACCCTGGCCAGGGCCATGGGGACAGCACAGCTGGGGTGCAGACAGACAGATATCCTTTCCTCCCTCACCCCCACACAGGATCTGTCTGAACAGGGAGGGGAAGAGGCCAAGGTTTGGCCGGGTGAGCATGGAGGAACACCTGAACCCTGAAAAGGTTTTCTGGTTGTTCCCTGTCCCTCAGTTTGTGTCACATGAACTCTGCAGTCTCAACCTGCTTTTATCCAGAGCCCACCACCAGTTTTCCATCATTTCTGAGCTCTCCCACCCTGAACATTCCCTATTTTGGCATCTCAGCCTCTGCTCCACTATTTATTTACTCACTATTCCCACACCACAGTCCATCCATCACAGGAGCCGAGTCCCAGCTCCACAGAACAGCATTTTCTGGCATTTGCAAGCTCGATTGAGCTGTTCCTTCTCTGCACCTCAGCTCCTGGTCGTGCTGCAGAGCCCACATCAGCAGAGCTGGGATGGATGGAGCGAGGCAGGGCGAGCAGAGGGGAAGGGGTGCTGCTTTCTGCAGCTCAGCACAGCTGGGCAATTCAACAACAAAACTTTGGAGAGTGGATCTGCCCCCTGTGACCAGCTTGAATCCATCAGTGCAGTGCTCCTTGGCGTTGATGTGAATCCAGAAGGGAGCAACAGCACAAGGTTTGTGACCCTGATTCACTGCTGGTGTTTCTGGAGGAGTCTGGCACACAGGGATACATTTCCCACCTCTCCAGAGCAGGAAAGTTCATTTCCCACCTTCCCAAGGCACTAAAGGAGCATTTCCCATCTCTCCAGAGCAGGAAAGTTCACTTCCCACCTTCCCAAGGCACTAAAGAAGCGTTTCCCACCGCTCCAGGGCAGTTCATCCCCAAGTCCCACCAAGGCACCCCGAAATCCTTGGCTGTGTCCTTCCCCCTGCGCTCAGAACTTTCCATTTAACCCCTTCAACCCAGATAAATCCCAGCCTAGCGAGGGACCCGCCCTCCCACCATTGCTTCCCAGCTCTTTGGATCGCGAGGTTCCAAGCTCAGACTCGATTTTCTCTCTCTTTCCTTCTTTTCTTTCTCTTGGAGCGATCAGGGATTGATTTCTCCGTGGAATTTCTCACCCCACGAATGTGCAAAATCCCATTCCCTCGGTTTGGATGGAGCCCCGATGGGGGTGGAGCTGAGGAGCGGGGATGTTTTCCCCATCCTTGCAAGGACGATCCCGCCCTACAGAGGTGTTGTTGTCCCGATTTCCCGAATTCCCGAATTCCCAATTTCCCGATTTCCCGATTTCCCTCTGCTCTGAGCGGGTGTTGGAGCTGGGAAGGGCAGGAAGGCGCTGCTGATCCCTGGGTGCCCGAGGGGACCCCACACCCACAGGGCTGAGCGTCTCATTTGCTGTTATTCACTGTGGGATTGGTGGGAATAATCGCCCATTTGGGAAAACATCAGGGCTTTTTGGGAAAAACATCAGGGCTTTTTGGGAAACCAGTTTTTTTTGGGGAAAACATCAAGGCTTTTCGAAAAAAAATATGGGATTTTCGGGGAAATATCAGGGCTTTTTTGGAAAATATATGGGATTTTGGGGAAACATCAGGGTTTTTTTTTGGAATACAGTATTTGGGAAGCGGTTCAATCCCGTTAGATCAATGGACCAATGGAAATTTTTAAGCAGCCGCTCAAACATTTGTCCGAGTGGGTGCCAATGACAGTAATTAGCGCTTCTCCCGCAATTACGGAGCCGTGGATTGGAGGCCGAGGTGAAACCTCGGGGATGCAGCCGCAGGATTCCCCACGGGTCCTTCCTCCGTCCCCGCGAGACGAGCGCGTCTCCGGTTAATTAGAGCTCGCTAACGAGCTCAGCCCGGCCTGGGCAGCGCGGAGGGCTGGGGACAGCGGGGACACGACGGTGGCAGCAGCGGGGACACGACGGTGGCAGCTCTGTGTCCCCTCCCGTGGCAGCTCTGTGTCTCCTCCAGTGGAAGATTTGTGTCCCCGATGGTGGCAGCTCTGTGTCCCCACCATGCCAGCTTTGTGTCCCCACCATGCCAGCTTTGTGTCCCCACCATGGCAGCTCTGTGTCCCCTCCAGTGGCAGCTCTGTGTCCCCACCATGGCAGCTCTGTGTCCCCACCATGGCAGCTCTGTGTCCCCACTGTGCCAGCTCTGTGTCCCCACTGTGGCAGCTCTGTGTCCCCACTGTGGCAGCTCTGTGTCCCCTCCAGTGCCAGCTCTGTGTCCCCTCCAGTGGCAGCTCTGTCACCCCACTGGTGGCAGCTCTGTGTCCCCTCCGGTGGCAGCTCTGTGTCCCCACCAGTGGCAGCTCTGTGTCCCCTCCGAGGGCAGCTCTGTGTCCCCACCATGGCAGCTCTGTGTCCCCACCGTGCCAGCTCTGTGTCCCTGCTGATGGCAGCTCTGTGTCCCCTCCGAGGGCAGCTCTGTGTCCCCACCAGTGGCAGCTCTGTGTCCCCACCAGTGGCAGCTCTGTGTCCCCGCTGATGGCAGCTCTGTGTCCCCGCTGGTGGCAGCTCTGTGTCCCCACCGTGCCAGCTCTGTGTCCTTCCGAGGGCAGCTCTGTGTCCCCTCCGAGGGCAGCTCTGTCACCCCACTGGTGGCAGCTCTGTGTCCCCACCAGTGGCAGCTCTGTGTCCCCACCATGGCAGCTCTGTGTCCCCGCTGGTGGCAGCTCTGTGTCCCCTCCGAGGGCAGCTCTATGTCCCCACCGGTGGCAGCTCTGTGTCCCCTCCGAGGGCAGCTCTGTGTCCCCTCCGAGGGCAGCTCTGTGTCCCCACTGTGGCAGCTCTGTGACCCCTTCGGTGGCAGCTCTGTGTCCCCACCAGTGGCAGCTCTGTGTCCCCACAATGGCAGCTCTGTGTCCCCACTGTGGCAGCTCTGTGTCCCCACAATGGCAGCTCTGTGTCCCCTCTATGGCAGCTCTGTGTCCCCTCCAGTAGCAGCTCTGTGTCCCCGCTGATGGCAGCTCTGTGTCCCCGCTGGTGGCAGCTCTGTGTCCCCACCATGGCAGCTCTGTGTCCCCACTGGTGGCAGCTCTGTGTCCCCACCATGGCAGCTCTGTGTCCCCGCCGGTGGCAGCTCTGTGTCCCCTCCAGTGGCAGCTCTGTGTCCCCACCATGGCAGCTCTGTGTCCCCACTGTGCCAGCTCTGTGTCCCCACCGTGGCAGCTCTGTGTCCCCTCCAGTGGCAGCTCTGTGTCCCCTCCAGTGGCAGCTCTGTGTCCCCACTGTGGTAGCTCTGTGTCCCCTCCAGTGGCAGCTCTGTGTCCCCACCAGGTCGCCCTGAGCCGGGGCTGCCTCCCCTGCCCACCCCCACCCCTGTGTGCGAGGCATCACAGCTCCTAACGAAACGGAACTGCTGCCAGATGAAATATATTACTATTAAATACTTAATTCTTCTAGTGAGCGGAGAGCAGCCAGTATGAATACGATTATTAAAGAAAATTACTTTGGCTGATCAGATATTTCTGCATACTAATTTCTGACCCTTCTTTCCTCTCTGCTTGCTTCTCATCCCTTAGAGACCAGGACAGATAAAATTCCATCACAAATAGCTGATTACTGGGGCTTGCATTAAAATCAAATTTTTTTTCCTCCCGGCGCTAATGTCCTTGCCTAAAGTAGAGGCAGCAGCTGTCAAAAAAAAAAAAAAAAAAAAAAAAAAAAAAAAAAAAAAAGCCTCGAGATTGGTCTAGATCTGAATATCCTGAACTTTGAGGCTTCCGCTGTTATCGGCTGGATCCAAACGCTGGGGTTGGCTCTACAAGCAGCTGGGCTGGGAGGCTGGGAGTGGGAGAAGAGAGGGAGGGATGCCCTGGCATGGGGCAGTGATGGGCAGGATGTCCCTGTCCCAGTCCCTGTCCCTGTTCCTGTCCCCATTGCTGCTCCAGCCCCTGTTCCTGCCCCAGTCCCTGTCCCTGCCCAATTCCCACTCCAGGCTCTGCCCAATTCCCACTCTGCTCTGCTCTGCTCTTCCCCTCTCCCCATTCCTGCTCCAGGCCCTGTCTCAGCCCCATTCCTGTTTCAGTCCCTGTTCCTGCTCCAGACTCTGCCCCATTCCTGTTTCAGTCCCTGTTCCTACCCCATTCCTACCCCATTCCTGCTCCAGGTCCTGCCCCATTCCCCATTCCTGCTCCAGCTCCTGTCCCTGCCCATTTCACACTCCAGGCTCTGTCCCATTCCTGCTCCAGTCCCTGTTCCTGCTCCAGACTCTGCCCCATTCCTGTTTCAGTCCCTGCTCCATTCCCCATTCCTTTTTCAGTCCCTGTTCCTGCCCCATTCCTGCTCCAGGCCCTCTCCATGCCCCATTCCTGTTTCAGTCCCTGCCCCATTCCCCATTCCTGTTTCAGACCCTCTCCCTGCCCCATTCCTGCTCCAGTCCCTGTCCCTGCCCCATTCCTGCCTGGGGGTCCCTTCCCAGCAGGATCACCCGTCTGGCTCCTGGTAAAGGAGGCAGAGGCCAAACTGCTGCTGGGAGCAGGTGGAGGGGATGGAGCAGGACTGTGTGGATAGATGGGATGGGATGGGGTGTGTGGATGGATGGGATGGGGCAGGGCTCTGTGGATGGAGGGGATGGAGCAGGGCTCTGTGGATGGAGGGGATGGAGCAGGGGTGTGTGGATGGATGGGATGGAGCAGGGATGTGTGGGTGGATGGGATGGAGCAGGTGGGTGGGATGGAGCAGGGCTGTGTGGATGGGTGGGATGGGACAGGGCTGTGTGGATGGATGGGATGGAGCAGGGGTGTGTGGATGGGTGGGATGGAGCAGGACTGTGTGCATGGAGGGGATGGAGCAGGGCTGTGTGGATGGATGGGATGAGTACAACGAGGGGCTCAGACCCTCTCAGTCAGAGTGACAAATGTGGGACCCACACAAACACCTCTGAGTCCAGCCATGCAAACATGGAGTGGTTTGGGTTGGAAAGGACCTGAAATCTCATCCAGCTCCAAAGCCCCTCCCACCAGACCAGAAACTTCCTTCAAGTTCTGCATCACCCACCACGATCCCCCTGTCACAGAAAGAAGCCACTGAAACAATTCCCTGCTGCCTGATCCCTTCCCCCCCAGCCTGGAAAGCTCCAATTTACCTGCTCTGAAATAAAGAAACCTGTGCAGGTGTCAGGGTGCTGAAGCCCTAATTCCAGCCTGAGCACGTTAATTCCAGCTCCACCAGCCCTGGTGGGGTGGGGGATCCTCTCTGCCCTCTCCCCCTCCTCGGGAAGCTCCTGTGGGAGCAGGAAAAAAGCAAAGGGGGGATTCAAAAAGCTCAACTTTGCAACCCTCAGAGCTTTGCTGGGGGAGATTGTTGGGAGGTGAAGCACTAAGTTTGAATTTCAGGTCTGGCCCTGTTGGATTTGTTTCTTAGGGAAGCGTCCTGGTGCTGGGGAAGGGAAAAGGGAAACAGGGAAAAGGGAGAGGGGAAAGGGGAAGGGGAAAGAGAAAGAGGCTAAAGGGGAAAAGGGAAACAGGGAAAAGGGGGAAAGGGGAAGGGGAAAAGGGAAAAGGGAGAGGGGAAAAGGGAGAGGGGAAGGGGGAAAGGGAGAAGGGAGAGGGGAAAAGGGAGAGGGGAAGGGGAGAGGGGGAAAGGAGGAAGGGGAAGGGGAAAGGGGGAAAAGGGAAACAGGGAAAAGGGAAAGGGGAAAAGGGAGAGGGGAAGGAGAAAGAGGGAAAGGGGAAAAGGGAAACAGGGAAAAGGGAAAGGAGGAAGGGGAGAGGGGAAAGGGGGAAGGGTAAAAGGGAAATGGGGGAAGGGGGGAAAGGGAAAAGGGAAAGGGGAAAAGGGACAAGGGGAAAGGAAAAAAGGGAAGAAGGGAAAAAGGGAAAGGGGAAAAGGAGAAAGGGAAAAGGAAAAAGGGGGAAAGGGACAAGAGAAAAAGAGAAAAAGGGAAAATGGACAAAGGAAAGGGAGAAGGGAAAAAGGGAAAGGGACAAGGGAGAAGGGACAAAGCAAAAAGGAACAAGGAGAAGGGAAAGCCCCTTTGCAGCGGTTTTTGTGCCCTCCCGGCTCCCCAGCTGCCCGCAGGCAGGTTTGGGGCTGTGCCCCAGCTCCGGGCACCATCTGGGAGCCTGGGCTCTGGCAGGCACAGCGCCGGCGGCCCGGGGCCGTGTGTGCACAAGGACAGGAATGTTTGTTTTTCCTTATTGACTCTCCGCGAATAAACGCGGGGCAGGCAGGAAAGGGGCTCCGGCGGCAGCTGTTTACCAAGTGTTGGTGATAAAAATCCTTCTCCATAGGAACAGGTGGCACGGGACCGGCCCCGAGCGCCTCCAGAGCCCGGCCCGGGCAGGCAGAGCAGAAAAATGAGATTTTTACCTGGCTGGGATAAAGCTCCGGGGGTGCTGTCACCTGTGTCCCTGCCAGGGCTGTCCCCCCGGTGCTGACACGGCCCCTCCCCGTCCTTGATAACTCATGGCAGCAACACTTGCACAAATCTTTAATTGTTTAGTTTAAAGAATTGTGTTTTGACCGCAAGGGGATTTTGGCTGGAGCTCAAGAACTGATAATGATATTTTGCTGCCAAGACATCGTCTTGGCTCTGCCTGTGTTAATGTTCACTTACAAGAAGCTCCAATTAACTGCATCAGCTCTCACCCAGAGTGAGGGAAGGGGGAGAGGGGAGTCTGGAAAAAAAGAAAAAAAAAAAAGGAGAGAGGGGGGAAGAAAGAGAAAAAAAGGGGGAAAGAGAAGGAAGGGAAGGGAAGGGAAGGGAAGGGAAGGGAAGGGAAGGGAAGGGAAGGGAAGGGAAGGGAAGGGAAGGGAAGGGAAGGGAAGGGAAGGGAAGGGAAGGGAAGGGAAGGGAAGGGAAGGGAAGGGAAGGGAAGGGAAGGGAAGGGAAGGGAAGGGAAGGGAAGGGAAGGGAAGGGAAGGGAAGGGAAGGGAAGGGAAGGGAAGGGAAGGGAAGGGAAGGGAAGGGAAGGAAAGGAAAGGAAAGGAAAGGAAAGGAAAGGAAAGGAAAGGAAAGGAAAGGAAAGGAAAGGAAAGGAAAGGAAAGGAAAGGAAAGGAAAGGAAAGGAAAGGAAAGGAAAGGAAAGGAAAGGAAAGGAGAAAAAAAAGCACAACAAAACCAGAATAATTTGAATCGTGTAGGTGGGAAAAGACCTCCAAGAGCAGTGAGTGTGACCTGTGACCTGTCCCCACCTCAGACCCCACACAGACACCCCCGGCAGCAGGGATGGATTCCCAGGCACTCCCAGCTCTGCTCCATCCAGAGCAGCCCCGTTCCCGCTCCCATCCCTGTCCAGGGCACAGAACAGCCCCAGCCAGGCTGTGCAGGGCCAGGGGGGCACTGGGGACTGTGCTGTGTCACCACCCCGTCAGTCTGGGGCTGTGTGAGCAGCTGGGGGCTCGCTGAGCCCTCCCCAACCCCGTTTTGGGGGTGACAAAACTGGGATGTGCTGGGGCTGCTCCTGCCAGCCGGGGCTGGGCTGATCCCACGGAGCCAGGATGGATCCTAAATCCAAATTTAGGGCCCAAATATTCGGGAATGCTCGGTGCGAGCACACACAGAGGGTCTGGGAGGGTGTGGGATCAGCCCCATCCAAGCTGGAAAAAGGGGAAATTTGGGGCTGTCCCCGTGCCCTGCAGGTGCAGGAGCTGAACCCAAATCCTTTGGGGTCCGGGGTTTGCCCCGTGCCCTGCAGCAGCTGCTCCCGGGGAGGGCAAATTCCGGCTTGTCCCAGGGCTTTGGGGGATCCAGGGGGGGATTTGAGCGCAGAGCCGAGGCTGTGCCCCGGCAGGGTCAGATCCTGCCCTCGGCTCACGTTACACAAACCCGAGGACAGGAAGATTTAGGAGTGGAGATGCCACACAGTGCCGGGTGTTGTTTGTGCTGCTTTGAAATCGGAGTGAGGGGAGGAGGGAGGGGAGGGGGGCTCGGGGCCGGTCCCCTCCCCGCAGTTCCTTTCTGGCATCCAGGGGAGCTGCCTGGGCTCTCTCTGCTTCTGTTGCTTCAGGTGCAGCTCTGTTTTCTTACATGTTAATTTTTTCCTGTTTTATTATCCTGTCCCTCAGTTGCTACCAGAGAGCCCCGGGCCGGCTCGGGGCCACAGCTGGGACGGATTTGGGCAGGGACAGCTCTGCCAGGGGGTGGCAGCTCCTTGGGGACAGCGCTGGGTGGCTCCTGAGGCCATGGGGGCTCTCATGGGGATGGCTCCAAAGCCTCTCCGAGCATTTCTTGGTGGCCACCCCGGTCACAGGGACCTTGAGGGGATTGTCCCCAACTCGGGGGTGTGTCCTGCCAGCTGCTCTCCATGGCTTGGAGCGGCTCTGTCCCCACATCCAGCTGGAATTCTGTCCCCACAGCCACCCTGTCACCCCTCTGCTGCTGCCTTGGGTGCTCTGCATCCCCTTTGGAAAAAATCCTTCCTATTTATCCACGGCAGGAGCATCGGGAGGTGAAAGCTGAGTGCTGCAGAAATTCCCTGAGTGAGATCCGAGTGATCCCTGGGTGGCTTCCCGGGAAGAGAAGCCCCTTGCACGCCCTGCTCCTGTCCTGGCCCGGCTCCCCAGACCCCAGGAATTGTCCCTCGTTCCTTCAGGACGTGCTGGGGACCTGCAGTGGGGCCAAGGCAGGGTCAGTGCCCTTCCCAGATCTGGAGCTGGGATCCCCACCTGGCCCCAGGCTCGGATCCAGCTGCAGGCAGGGATGGGGTGTGGGATAAATCTTCCATTTACATTTTAATTTCAATAAAATGGCTTTATTTTGTGTTTTATTGCTGTGCTGGGGCAATAAAAGCCTCCTTTAGCCTCAGGGAGCCTCTCCCTGCAGGAGGTTTCCCGACTGGAATTGGGGAGGAGGTGTCTTCCTGCTCCATCCCAAATCTGCTGTGTCCCAAAACTGCTCCATCCCAAACCTGCTCCATCCCAAACCTGCTCCATCCCAAACCCTCTGAATCCCAAACCTGCTGTACCCCAAACCTGCTCCATCCTAATCCTGCTCCATCCCAAACCTGCTCCATCCCAAACCTGCCCCATCCCAAACCTGCTGCATCCCAATCCTGCTGTGTCCCAAACCTGCCCCATCCTAATCCTGCCCCATCCTAATCCTGCCCCATCCTAATCCTGCTCCATCCCAAATCTGCTGTGTCCCAAAACCGCTCAGTCTCAAACCTGCCACATCCCAATCCTGCTCTATCCCAAAACTGCTGTGTCCCAAAACTGCTCCATCCCAAACCTGCCCCACCCCAAACCTGCTCCATCCTAATCCTGCCCCATCCCAAACCTGCCACATCCCAAACCTGCTGTGTCCCAAACCTGCTCCATCCCAAACCTGCTCTGTCCCAAACTTCTTCCATCCCAAACCTCCTCCATCCCAAATCTGCTGTACCCCAATCCTGCTCCACCCCAAACCTGCTGTGTCCCAAACCTGCTCCATCCCAAATCTGCCCCATCCCAAACTTGCCCCATCCCAAGCCTGCTGTGTCCCAAACCTGCTGCATCCCAAACCTGCCCCATCCCAATCCTGCTCCATCCCAAACCCTCTGCACCCCAATCCTGCTCCACCCAAACCCTGCCCCACAGGATCTCTCCTCGATGCCCCTCCAGGTGTGAGGGCAGCCCTGAGGTGCAGCCTGGGCTCCTTTACTCCAATAACCCCCCTATATAAAGCTCCTGCAGTGAGCTCTGGGTGTTCCCTGCTCCTGGCAGCTCCAAACCTCCCTTCAGCATTTCAAACCCTGAGCCACATCCAGCCCCAACCCAGGGACTGACTCAAAAAATGAGGAGGGTTTTTTGTAAAGCATTAGAGTTTTGGAAGGTTTCTAAAGTATAGTTTAAAAGTTTTTACAGTTTTCAAAGAGCAATTTTTAGAGTTTCTGTGAGGTTTTTCTTTTTTGTCTCTGCTCCCTTTCCAAATGCAAAACTTCTGGGTGCACTTTTTCAAGCTCTCCTCTTTATTTCCATGGAAGATTCTCTCCTTTCCCAGTCAATAAAGACACCCAGGACACAGATTAGCATTTGGCCCTCTCCTCATCTGCTGGATTAATTTCCACTAAATTATAAGTAAAGAATGATTGATTATTGTGATGATTAAGAATTTATCCTCATATAATACCTTTCATCTGCAGAGGCACGGCAGGATCTCAGAGCCAGAGGTGCAGGGGGAAGTTATGTGTTGGTTTGAATCCCAAAGAATTGGAATTGTTGGTTGGATTCCCTGATCTTGCTCCAAAGAGGGCAGAGAACTCCACAGTGGGACAGATATCGAGGCAGGAATGAGGTCCTACAAAAAAATTGAATTTGTTTTGATGGTGTGAAGGTGTAAAAAGCCCCAGCTTGGAGCTGCAGGCAGAGATTCCTCCTCTGCCCCACACACCCTGCCCACCCTGCCAGCCCAGCAGGGAATTGGGGTGGTTTTTAATCCAGGAGTGGGGACACAGCAGAAATTCCTGCTGGAACACTTGGGATGTGCCTTGCATGGATGGCTCAGCTCCTCCTGAACCTTTTGGTGCATCAAGGCCTCACAGACACCCTGCTCACCCAAATTTGTGTTTCCAGCAGCTCAAACATGGGAAGTGAAGGCTCAGCCCAGGGAACAGGGAATTTTGTAGGGGAGTTCCACAGGGCCAAGGCTCTTTTTGGGAAACCCCAACCAGGGTGGGCTGGGCCTGAGGATCCTCACTGCAGGGAGCTCTGTGGGAAGGAGCCCAGATGTGGGGGAGAGTCCTGCTGGATCCTGGAACATCCCAGGAGCCCAGATGTGGAGGAGAGTCCTGCTGGATCCTGGAACATTTTGGGAGCCCAGATGTGGAGGAAAGCTCTGCTGGATCCTGGACAGCCCTGCTGGATCCTGAACAACCCTGCTGGATCCTGGACAGACCTGATGGATCATGGACAACCCTGCTGGATCCTGGACAGACCTGATGGATCATGGACAGCCCTGCTGGATCATGGAACATTTTGGGAGCCCAGATGTGGAGGAGAGTCCTGCTGGATCCTGGAATATTTTGGGAGCCCAGATGTGCAGGAGAGCCCTGCTGGATTCTGGACAGCCCTGCTGGATCCTGGAACATTCCAGGAAACCAAATGTGCAGGGGAGTCCTGCTGGATCCTGGAAAGATCTGCTGGATCCTGGACAACCCTGATGGATCCTGGACAGCCCTGATGGATCCTGGAACATTTTGGGAGCCCAGATGTGGAGGAAAGCCCTGCTGGATCCTGGACAGCCCTGCTGGATCCTGGACAGCCCTGCTGGATCATGGAATATTTTGGGAGCCCAGATATGGAGAAGAGCCCTGCTGGATCCTGGACAGCCCTGCTGGATCCTGGAACATTCCGGGAGCCCAGATGTGCAGGAGAGCCCTGCTGGATCCTGGACAGCCCTGCTGCCTCCTGGAACATTTCAATTCCTCCTCAGCCCCTCTGCCGCCCACCTGGGCTCTGGCACAGCCCTGGGGGGGATATCCCCACCAAGGCTGATGGATTTATTCCCTGGGCACTGAGCACAGCCGCGTTGCAGCCGCTCTCCCCCAGCACGGGCAGATCCCACCCGCGGGAGCCCCCGAGCCTCCCCTGCGCCCCCCGGGCCACGCCGCCCCTTCCCCGGCCTCAGACAGTCCTCAAACAACAACTGTCTGCCTGCCCGCCTAATCCCTCACAGGTGACCTCAAGACAGCCGACGCCTCTCGCTAAACTCTCACATTCCTGCCTTGGTTAACCCCTCCGTCCCCGCAGCCCTTTCCTTTCCCTTCCCTTCCCTGGAGCCGCCCGGTGCCGCCCGCACCATCCCCTTCCAGCGCTCCGGTCAGAGGTTAAAAGCCTCATGTATTATTGTAAAGCCAAAGAGAAAAAGCCCCGCGTTCGGCCCTATAAATCTTCCCAACAGCCTCGGCACATGTGGGAGCCAGACGATGCCACGGCTTCTCCCCTCCACCCCCCGGTGTGTCCGCGGTACCCGCGGGCCGAGCTCCATCCCCTCAGCCCGGGGAGGTGCCCGTGGGCAGGGCAGGGATGGACCCTGCTCTGAGCCACCACATCCATCGCTCCTGGCTCTGCAGGTGGTGAGGGGATGAGGGATACCCCGAGGGAATGAGGGATACCCCAAAGGAGCAAGGGATACCCCAGAGAAGCAAAGGATACCCCAGAGGAATGAGGGATACCACAGAAGGGTGAGGGATATCCTGGAGGAATAAGGGATACCCCCAAGGAGCAAAGGATACCCCAGAGGAGTAAAGGATACCCTAAAGGAATGAAGGCAATCCCCCAGAGGAGTGAGGGATACCCTGAAGGGGTGAAGGATACCCTAGAGGAATGAGGGATATCCCAAATGAGCAAAGAATCCCCCAAAAGAGTGAAGGATCTCCCAAAGGAGTGAGGGATACCCCAGAGGGGTGAGGGATACTATGGAGGAGTGAAGGATCCCCCAAAGGAGCAAAGGATCCCCCAGAGGAGTGAAGGATCCCCCAGAGGAGTGAGTGATACCCTGAAGGGGTGAAGGATACCCCAGAGGAGTGAAGGATCTCTCAAAGGAATGAAGGATCCCCTAGAGGAATGAGGGATACCCCAGAGGAATGAAGGATACCCTGAAGGGGTGAAGGATCCCCTAGAGGAATGAGGGATATCCCAAATGAGCAAAGGATCCCCCAAAGGAGTGAGGGATACCCCAGAGGGGTGAGGGATACTCTGGAGGAGTGAAGGATCCCCCAGAGGGGTGAGGGATCTCTCAAAGGAATGAAGGATCCCCTAGAGGAATGAGGGATCCCCTAGAGGAATGAGGGATACCCCAAATGAGCAAAGGATCCCCCAGAGGAGTGAGGGATCCTCCAGAGGGGTGAGGGATACCCTGAAGGGGTGAATGATACCCTAGAGGAATGAGAGATCCCCCAGAGGAGTGAAGGATACTCCAGAGGAGAAAAGGATCCCCCAAAGGAGTGAAGGATCTCCCAAATGAGCAAAGGATCGCCCAGAGGAATGAGGTATTCCCCAAAGGTGTGAGGGATCCCCCAAAGGAGTGAAGGATGCTCCCATCCCTTCGGGCAGCCCCGGGGCTCCTCCCGTGCCCTCTGGGGATGTCGCAGGTCCCTTGGCACGGTCGCAGGTCCCCTGGCACAGTCTCAGGTCCGTCCCCTGGCACAGTCCCAGGCCGATGGGGCTGAGGGAGCCGCAGGGCTGGGCGTGGGGAGGGAGCTCAGAGCGCTGATTGTCCCCACGGTACCATCCCAGCAATCCGAGGCACCTCCCGCTGCTCCTGTTTGGGGGAGCAGCTCCTCACTCTGCTTTCATCTGATTTCTCTCCGGAACAGAATTATTCCCGGTGTAAATAACCTGGCAAGGCAGGGACCACCGGATCAATGGCAGTGTTTAATACCTGTGCGAGCTTTGCTGCAGCACGGCAGCAGCTGCGGGAACAAAGGCTCGGCTTCGCTCTTCTTCCCCCTTTTTTATTTCTTTTTTTTCCCCCCTTAAAATACACATATTTATTTTGGGAGCGATGCCAAAGTTTCTGGAGATCAAAGCGAAAGCAGTGTCCAGAGATGATGGAGACAATAAAAGGGAAGAAAAAGGGTGAGGAAAGGGAGGAAGAGCTGGGGTAGGGGAATGGGAAGCCCCGGGAAGCCCCGGGAGCTCCGGGAGCTCCGCAGGCCGGACCGTGCCCTCTGCTGGCGGCGGCCCGGGGGGAGCGGGAGGATCGGCAAGAACGAGGGGAACGGGAGGGAGCAGAATCACAGCCCACACCCCATCCCATCCCTGCAATCCTCAGGGAATTCCCTCCCTGCCGCCAGACCCCTCTGGCCAAAGGGTCCTGGTGAGGGGCAGCGGGTCCTGTCCGTGTCCCCTGGGCACAAGGAGCAGAAATAGGAGAGGAACCCAAAAGTGCAGCCCCAGGGCTCCACAGTGATGCCAGGCTGGAGATTCCAGAATCATGGAATGGTTTGGGCTGGAAGGGAGCTCAGAGCCCACCCAGTGCCACCCCCAGCCACGGGCAGGGACACCTTGCACTGTCCCAGCTTGATCCAAGCCTTGTCCAGCCTGGCCTGGGACACTTCAGGGCTGGGAAGGGACACTTTCCAGGGCCTCCCAGGGAGGAATTCCTGCCCAAAATCCCATCCAACCCTGCCCTCTGGCAGTGGGAAGTCACACCCCCTGTCGTGTCACTCCTTTGTCCACTCCCTGCTGCCACATTTGTACCCAAAACCCAAGGAAAGCAAAGCAAGGCTCCCTCCCCCTTCATGGACACCTTGCTAGGGTGGGGACAAAAACTGTCCCCAAAATCATCCCAAGATGCTCAAGGACATGGGAAGGATGTCCAGATGGAGAACCAGGCCCATACCTGAGTCACACCCATGGGTTCCAGCTGGAATTTGTTTTTTTCCTTCTTTCCTTCCTTCCTTCCTTCCTTCCTTCCTTCCTTCCTTCCTTCCTTCCTTCCTTCCTTCCTTCCTTCCTTCCTTCCTTCCTTCCTTCCTTCCTTCCTTCCTTCCTTCCTTCCTTCCTTCCTTCCTTCCTTCCTTCCTGGAATCCTTCCTTCCTTCCTTCCTTCCTTCCTTCCTTCCTTCCTTCCTTCCTTCCTTCCTTCCTTCCTTCCTTCCTTCCTTCCTTCCTTCCTTCCTTCCTGGAATCCTTCCTTCCTTCCTTCCTTCCTGGAATCCTTCCTTCCTGGAATCCTTCCTTCCTGGAATCCTTCCTTCCTTCCTTCCTTCCTTCCTTCCTGGAATCCTTCCTTCCTGGAATCCTTCCTGGAATCCTTCCTCCCTCCCTTCCTCCCTTCCTTCCTTCTTTCCTCCCCATTTGCCCCCAGACTTCAACAAGCCCAAAATTCCAACCAACCAGAGTCCTGGAAATCACATTTCCCAAACTTCTGCACCTGAGCCAAGAGAGGCCATGGATTTATTTCTATTTTTAATGCAAAACCAGCCCATGGGCCAACACTTGCTGGAAAACCAGGATGGATCCAGTCCAAGCTGGTCTCTCCTCCTCCAACACCCAAACTCCAGATCCAGCAGGTGATGGATTTGGGGCTCCAAGGAAGCATTAAAATTAAAAATAATGCATGGATTTATTCTTCTTTTTAATGCAAAACCAGCCCATGGGCCAACACTTGCTGGAAAACCAGGATGGATCCAGTCTAAGCTGCTCTCTCCCCCTCCAACAGCCAAACTCCAGATCCAGCAGGTGATGGATTTGGGGCTCCAAGGAAGGGTTGGCAGAGCCCTGGGGAACAGATGGGTCTTTCCTTGAGCTCCTGCACCTCCCTGGGGCTGGGCTTGGGCTCCCCCATCCCTGCAGCAGCAATAATTTACACCCAGTGGCTTTGAAGCCCTGTGGAAGAGGGATGAGAGGAGCATCCCTGTCACCGCTCAGCTCTCCCCCCTCAGCTCTGCCTTTAACTCCCTGCTTTAGATGCCCAGGGTGATGCGGGAGCTCTGCCTCACCTGGACATGCTGAGCAGGCTCTTTCCGAGAAGAAAGAGCTGCAAACAACCCGAGCAGCAGGATTTGTCTGTGAACAAACTGTGAACTGCGACCGAGTTCGCTTTCAACCTCCAAATCCACACATCGATCGCGCCCGGCACGAAAAGGGAATATTTGTTTCAAGGGCTCACCAGCCATCCCCAAGACGCTGGTTATTTGGTAACTTATTCTGTAAACATCCAGGCCTGGCTCACTCAGCTTGCACGAGGTATTTGCTCTGGGCTCTGCTTCCTTCAGGTTGGTTTTGAGCGCTGCCCGTCCGGCTCTGCTGGGCTGAGCTCAGCCAAGCGGGTTTTTGGGTTTTTGGGCCTGACTGCCTGATGTGAAGGAGGATTTAATCCTGGCCATCAGGAAATCACAGCTCCTGCCTCCTCCTCCCCCCCCACCTGAGGGAACAAGTTTGAAAATCCTGAAGAAAACCTCGTGTTTACTTTCTGGGTTTCACATTGCTCCAGTTCATATTTTTGAGCTTTATCTCAGCCACAAGGACAAGAAAATATTTTTTTTACAAAAGAGGAAACAGACGAGATTTTCACATAACCACATGATTCCTGAGGCTTTAAACATCTCCAGATTTAGGAAGACTCACCAGAAAAATCCTAAGGATTGCTAAAAACTTGGGCAGCTTCGTTTGGCCGCTCAGTGTGGCCCAGAGCTGCGAGGAGCCCACACGGAGAGCTCTGAGCTCAGGGTTTATTGACACACAGGACCTGTTTGCTGCTGGTTGGGTCTTGGAAGGGCTGAAAAAAGCTGTTGTAGAATGCAAACAAGCTCTGGAGTGGGGAAGAGCAGCCCATGAAGATTGAGGTGAATTGTCTGTGAGGTTTTCCTGAGCAGACACCAGAGAGTGCCCAGAGAGCAGCAGGGCAGCTTTGTCCAGGTGGGACTGGTCTGGGCTGCTCAGGTGGGAAATTCTCCTGCAGCTGGGGGATTGTCCTGGAGCTGGGAAATTCTCCTGCAGCTGGGGGATTCTTCTGCAGCTGGGGGATTCTCCTGTGGTTGGGAGCATCTCCTGCATCTGGGAGCATCTCCTGCAGCTGGAGAATTCTCCTGCAGCTGGGAGCATCTCCTGCAGCTGGGAACATCTCCTGCAGGTGGGAAATTCTCCTGCAGCTGGGGGATTCTCCTGCAGCTGGGGGATTATCCTGTGGTTGGGAGCATCTCCTGCAGCTGGAGAATTCTCCTGCAGCTGGGGGATTCTCCTGTAGCTGAGGGATTGTCCTGCAGCTGGGAGATTCTTCTGCAGCTGCGAGCATTTCTTGCAGCTGGAGGATTTTCCTGCAGCAGGGGGATTCTCCTGCAGCTGGGAAATTCTCCTGCAACTAGGGGATTGTCCTGCAGCAGGGAGTATCTCTTGCAGCTGGGAGCATCTCCTGCAGCAGGGAGATTCTTCTGCAGCTGGAGAATTCTCCTGTGGTTGAGAGCATCTCCTGCAGCTGGGGGATTGTCCTGCAGCTGGGGGATTCTCCTGCAGCCAGGAAATTCTCGTGAAGCTGGAGCATCTCCTGCAGCTGGGAGCATCTCCTGCAGCTGGGGGAAATTCTCCTGCAGCTGGGAAATTCTCCTGCAGCTGGGAGCATCCCCTGGCCTTTCCCAGCCTGAGCCTCCCTCCCTGACCACAGCAGTGGCGATGGAGAGCTGAGCGTTCCCTGCCAGCTGCCAGGGCTGGTGCCACCCCCAGGGTGTGACTGCAGCCCCAGCAGTGCCAGGGGAGGATGAACCCAAGGGCAAAATTCTCCTTGGCCCCCCAGCCTGGCGTTGGATCCGTGTCTGTCTCGCCGATGGTGAGAGATAAGTGAATCCCCCGCGCGTCTGACAGGCGGGGAGACATTAATAATTATGTACTATTTAAGGCTGATTGAAAATGAAGAGGTGGAGGTGTTGGGACAGATGTGGCAGTGCCAGATGGATTGTGATTAGATTAGCACCGTTCCATTTGACGGGATCTGAACCATGCTTTAATCATTTATTGTGAAAGCCGCGCTCCACGCGGGGCCCTCCCTGTTGCTCCTGTTGTGACTTTGGCTCACCCAGCTCCGAGATGTCCTGGTGTGAGACGAGCTCTGGGATGTCCTGGTGTGAAACAAGCTCTGGGATGTCCTGGTGTGAGATGTGTCGTGTTTGCAGCCAGTGTTTCCAGCCCTCTGTGCCTCTGCTCTCATTTTTCCAAAGCCTCCCGCGATTCCCGAGCCTGTTCATCCCTGCCAGCGGATAAACAGCGGCTGAGCCCTCAGCTCCAGAGCCCCTCAGCCACAGCCCGGGCCTGTCACAGCCCAGGAAATGCTCAGAGCACAGCTGGAGCTGCTCCTGGAGCACATCTGTGCCCCTCTGCTGCCTCCAATCCCAGCGGGTTCCGAGCGCGCCCACCCCGTCCATCCCAACTGGATTCCAGGAGGATCCTGCGCTGCTGGGATTGGTTCATCTGCACCAAATGCACCCCAAAAATTCCTCTCCAGGCTGTGCCACCAGCTCCATGACAGAGCAGTGCAGAGGTCCAGGAGGACAAGGGAAAAATGACATAAAATTCCAGTATCCACTTGAGATCCCTGGAGCAATAAGGGGAGGCAGAAGAGGATTACCTGGCTAACTGGAAAGTAGCTCAAGACCCTCACTGGCAATGTCATGCAATTTTAATTATCATAAGTGGTCCAGATCTCCATGGATGGAAAAAGTTATTATTGTTATTATTCCCTCCAAACGTGAGAGGTTTCAGTTAAACACACATCCGTGGCTATTAATCACGTTCACCATGCAGCCCAAGTAATTAGCCAAGAGTTAGACTGCAGGGATCACCTTAAAATTAAAAATAATGCATGGATTTATTCTTCTTTTTAATGCAAAACCAGCCCATGGGCCAACACTTGCTGGAAAACCAGGATGGATCCAGTCCAAGCTGCCCTCTCCCCCTCCAACACCCAAACTCCAGATCCAGCAGGTGATGGATTTGGGGCTCCAAGGAAGCGTTGGCAGATCCCTGGGGAACAGATGGGTCTTTCCTTGAGCTCCTGCACCTCCCTGGGGCTGGGTTTGGGCTCCCCCATCCCTGCAGCAGGAATGGAACAGGGCCTCCCTGTCGCCCTTCAGAGAATCAGAGAATCCTGGAATGGTTTGGGTGGAGGGACCTTAAAGCTCCTCCAGTCCCGCCCTGCCATGGCAGGGACACCTCCCGCTGTCCCAGGGAGCTCCAGCCTGGCCTTGGACACTCCCAGGGATCCAGGGACAGCCACAGCTGCTCTGGGCACCCTCACAGGGGGGAATTCCTTCCCAAAATCCCATCCAGTGGGAATCCATCCCCTTTGTCCAGGCCCTCCATCCCTCAGGAATCTCTCTCCATCTCCTCCTTTTTTTTTTTTTACAGTTCACTCGGTGCCAGATTCGAGATGTGCAAGGAACAGAAACCTTTGGGATCCCGGAATCCATCCTGCCTGCCTCCTGGAAGGGGTTTTTGTGTGGATGCTGCTGGTCCAAGGTGCAGCAGAGGGGGTTGGATGTCGGTGGGAGGGAGAGGCTGCGGATCCTGCGCCGCTGGGGAAGCGGGGCCAGATGAAAGGCAGACGAGCTGTGAGCTGTTATTATTCTGTCTAATAGAGTTCAAAATGCGAGCCCTCCTTTCTGGAGAGTGCAGCACAATCAAAACCACATTTCTGCTCCATGTGGGCACTTTTCCTGCGCTGACTTGTTTCCAAAACAGATGTGAATTCTTCGCGAGGGCTCCCTCCCCTCTCCTTAAAGAGGAGAAAATGTCATCTCTGCTGATGTGTGCAAACCCAAAAGCGCCCACAAGAACTCCAAAATGCCATTTCCAACTAGGTCAGGGGCTCGTGTGGCCCCGTGTCCTACCCCAAACCTCAGCTGTTCCCACAAGTTTCCAAAATGGGTACAAAGAGGCCTCATAAGGAGGGAGAATGGGAGAATTCATCCAGCTGATGGCCCCAGCCCCAGCCCGCTGCTGGTGCATGCCCCGAGGCACACTCAGAGCTTGTTGTGATCTCTAATGCAACTTCAGAAGTTTTGGGGTTTTTGGTGATGCTTTCTAGACTTCTTAACCCTGACCTCAAAACCTCAAAGTCTCTAGAAATTGCAAATGCCTGGGATTCCCTGCAGATCTACCTGTCACTGTGCAGAGTGTGGAGAGCACCAACCCTGCCCTGAGCGCTCAGGTTTGGCTGAAGAGGCTCCCAGGAGGGTGTGGGGTGTGAATCCTGCTCTGGGACATCTCCTGTGTGCCCCAGGATGGCTGCAAAGCGTCACTGCAGCATCCTGAGCCAGCCCCGAGGGGTTCTGTGCTGGAATTGGGCGGGTGAGGAGCTGGGGGGATCCAGCTGGGAGCAGCCAAAACCTCCCTGCCACCATCTGCAGAGAGCCTGAGAGGGGTTCCTGTGAGGAAAGGCCGAGTTCCCTCTCAGGGACACTCCCTTCTCCTCCCAGCCTGGCTGATCCAGGACAGATCCCTGGGATTGGGGTGAGGAGCTCAGGGTCAGCAGCAGGGACAGAGATGCTGAGCCCCAGCAGGAAAATCCCACAGAGGGATGGGAAACACAGGAATGGGACAGCCAGGAGGGACATGGGGACCTCCAAACCCCTGTGGGACAGGAAGGGCCTGGCTGGGGCAGCTGTCAGGGACAGCACCTTGCACTGCTGGGCTGTCCCTGTCCCTGTGCCTGTCCCTGCTCCTGTCCCTGTCCCTGTGCCTGTTCCTTCACCTGTCCCTGTCCCTGTGCCTGTCTCTGTCCCTGTCCCTGCTCCTGTCCCCTTCTCCTGTCCCTGTCCCTGTGCCTGTGCCTGTCCCTGTCCCTGCTCCTCTCCTGTCCCTGTCCCTGTCCCCCTCTCCTGTCCCCCTCTCCTGTCCCCTCTCCTGCTCCTCTCCTGTCCCTCCCTGTCCGTCCCTGTCCCCCCCTGTCCCTCCCTGTCCCCTCCCTGTCCCCTCCCTGTCCCTCCCTGTCCCTCTCCTGTCCCTCCCTGTCCCTCCCTGTCCCTCCCTGTCCCTCTCCTGTCCCTCCCTGTCCCTCCCTGTCCCTCTCCTGTCCCTCCCTGTCCCTCTCCTGTCCCTCCCTGTCCATCCCTGTCCATCCCTGTCCCTCCCTGTCCCTCCCTGTCCCCTCTCCTGTCCCTCCCTGTCCCTCCCTGTCCCTCTCCTGTCCCTCCCTGTCCCTCCCTGTCCCTCTCCTGTCCCTCCCTGTCCCTCCAGCCCCGTCACTCTCTGGCTCCCGGCCCGGCCGCCAGCCCCGGCTCCCAGCGCCGCACTCCTGTTTACAGAAATGGGAATTTGCATGATGAAAATAACCTGGGACGGATTTTGATTTTTACTGCCCTTGGCAGAAGGCTCGGAAAAAACCGGTGCATAGTCAATTACTGGAATTTTTAAACACAAATAATATTTTATGTGATCAGCAGGCTGGCCCGGGGCCTGGGCACCGCGCTCCAACGGCAACCCTGGAAGGAACAAGCCATCAATTGTGCTGCCTGCACAGGAGCCCTGGGCAGGTGCAGCCTGTGTTGACCTTAGCACAGGCAGCCCTGGGCTCGCTTAACCCGTGAGGGATGGGCTGGGATTTGCCAGGCTCAGGCTGGAAACTTCTCCTGTCCCTCCCTTTTTCCGCCGGGCCGGACGCGCCGGGCTCTGCTGCTGCTCCCTCTCTGCAGCCAGGCAGGGCCCATCTCCCTGCTGGGCCATCCCAGGGAAATTCCTGCAGCTGGAGCTGGCAGGGAAGGGGTTAAGCAAAGCAGGGGCCCCTCGCTGTTCCCCCCAATCCTGGCAGGCTCCCCAAACCAACAGCGCTGGGACCTCATTCCCAGAAACGCTCCAGCCGGGTTCCGGGAAGGACCCGCACGAGCCAGCGGAGCTCAGGAACCTCCCTGGCAGCCACGGGAACCTCTGGGGGCAGAGAAACCTTCCTGACAGCCCCAGGAACATCTGGGGGCAGAGAAACCTTCCTGGCAGCCACGGGAACCTCTGGGGGCACAGAAACCTTCCTGACAGCCCCAGGAACCCCCAGGAACCTCCCTGGCAGCCACGGGAGCCTCTGGGGGGAGAGAAACCTCCCTGGCAGCCCCAGGAACTTCTGGGGGCAGAGAAACCTTCCTGGAAGCCCCAGGAACCTCCCTGGCAGCCTCAGGAACCTCCCTGGCAACCCCAGGAACTTCTGGGGGCTCAGGAACCTCCCTGGCAGTCCCAGGAACCTTCCTGACAACCCCAGGAACCTCTGGGGGCACAGAAACCTTCCTGGCAGCCTCAGGAATCTCCCTGACAGCCACGGGAACCTCTGGGAGCAGAGAAACCTCCCTGGCAGCCCCAGGAACATCTGGGGGCACAGAAACCTTCCTGACAACCCCAGAAACCTCCCTGAGAGTCCCAGGAACCCCCCTGGCAGCCCCAGCCCCTCTAGGACGTGCTCTGGGATCAGGGGAATTTCACTCGCTGTGTTTATCCATGGATCCCATCCCCGGAGAGGGAGAGCGACTGGGATGACTCAGGGAGACAGAGCGATATTAATTCATTAATTTATCACAAATACTTTTTTTTTTTTTTATTTTAAAGCACCGGGCAGTGGAAGGGCTTTAAATTTCCAGGAGTGCTGCCAGTTTCCTCTTTCTCTGCACAGTCCCCTTGGCAGAGCAGGGCTGTGGGGTGAATTCAGCGTTCCAGGGTGGAACTGCCCCGGGGGCAGAGGGGCAAACCCTTGGCACAGCCCTTGGCTGCCTTCAAACAGCTCCAGACAACCCCAGTGAGGATGAGGAGGAGAAGGAGGAGGAGAAGTGCCTGCCTGCTCTGCTCCAAAATAAGCTGGAAGGAAAAAAAAAAAAACCAAAAAAGAAGTTAAAAAAAAAAAAAAGTGCTGCTGTTGTTGTTGTTCCTGAGCCAAGGGGAAGAAAAATTCCTTCCCAGTTTAAGGATCTCTAACACCTGGGTAGAGTTTCACTTCTCTCAGCTGCCTGCTGCAGCCTTTGAGAGCTACTTCCTAATAACTGCGGGCTGCATCCAAAGCTCACTAAGTCAGCCGGATTCTTTCCATCCATCCAAGGCTGATCAGACTTTCTTGGATGATTGGGAATCATTTGACACCCCGAGTGTGCCCAGGGGAGCGCGAGGCTGTTTTCAAGTGGCTCCTTGAATGACTTTTTCATGTGCACCGAGCTGGGGCACCAATTGGCTGCAGGGAAGCTCCCGGTGCGTTTCCATCAGCCTCTCCCAGCTGGAGGCTCACAGGCAGCTCCTGCTGCAATTCCTGCCAGCTCCTGCTGCCAGCAGAGCAGGAGGGACAGGGTGAGGATGAGGAGGAGGAAGATCTCAGGCCAGCTGTGCACGTGCCTCTCTGTCCAGTCACCAGAACAGCCAGGCTGAACAATCTGGGTGAGGGACAGCGAGGGTGGGCACCCAGCCCTTCCTGCAGCACTTCCAGGAGGAATTCCACCCAAGGAACCTCCAGGGATGGTGACACTCAGATGGGATGGGTGTGGATGGGTAGAGGAGGCTGCAGAGAGCTCAGGTGATGGTTGGTGGCTGAGACTGGGACAGCAGGATGGGGACAGGTGATGTGGATGATACAATTCCTCCAAAGTCTTCTCCTCTTGGCCCCTGGAATTTGCTATAACAGATAAGGTGTCCTGGATACCAAGGTTGAGCCAAATTCCTTAAGAATTTGGTCACTCTCTAACACCTTGGAAGATAATTGGTTAGAAATTAGTCTGTGTAATTGGTCAGTTCACCTTTAGAACTTCTCACTTAGATTGGATGCTGTTCTTTGTGTAAACTTTTATTGGCTGTAGTTTGAATCCCCCCTGAACCTATAAATATGGGTGTGTGCCCTTTGCTCTGAGAGAATCCTGCTTGACCACGCTGGCATGAAATAAAGGTTCTTGTGGAACTCATAAAGTAAGGCCTCCAGTCTTTCTCTGCTGATGAAATGTGAGTTTTCTGAGAGACTGCTAAATGTTAGCACTCTGGTGCTGGCAAATACCATCAGGGACCAAAAAACAAAACCACAAGGTGACACAGCTGGAACCACCCCTGAGCTCTCTGCAGCTTCCTCCACCCACCCAGTGCCAGTGTCACTGTCCCTGGAGGGACACCCTGCAGGAGGGGCTGGGAGCCCCCCTGGCCTGGCTGGAACTGCTCCTCAGCACCCCTCAGATTGTTCAGCCTGGCTGGAACTGCTCCTCACCACCCCTCAGATTGTTCAGCCTGGCTGGAACTGCTCCTCACCACCCCTCAGATTGTTCAGCCTGGCTGCTCCGAGCTGCTGAGCAGATGCTGTGCTGCCCCCAGCCAGGGCTGCATCTCATTAGGGGAAGAAATGAACCCTTTCAACAGTGGTCACAAGCTGGAAAAGCTTTGGGATGTGTCCAGAGCCTGTGGTGGTCAGTGAGGGCCGGTTCTCCACCCATCAAAGAGGCTTTGGCTCCCAGGATTGCAACACAAGGCGAGCTTTGAGGGAAAACGGCTTCAGGCTGGGCTGGGAAACACAGCTGGGGAGGGACAGGTCATGGACAGGCCTTGGCCACCCCCAGAACCTCGGAAAAAGCCAGAGGGCTCCTTCCTGTGCAGTGCCCAGCCTCGCTGGAGTGTCCCCAGCGCAAGGGAGGTGACAAAAATGCGTGTGCAGAAACTGAAATCCGTGATGATGCACGCAGCGAGCACTGGGGGATTGCTCACCTGCATCATCAGCAGGGCTGAGAGTGACAGGAGTGTCACTGCACCCTGCGGGCACCCTGCCACCGTGTGTGTGTCCCCACGTGTGTCACCAGGGCAGCAGGGACAGCCCTGCACCCCCCGAACTCGGCGCTCCCAGCGCGGGGTTAAATAAATATCTGCCTGCGAGCTGAGGAAATGAGTCAAGAAACACCGGGGGAGAAGAAACGCAGATCTCCGGAGAGACAAACTCCATGCACAGCCTGTCCTCAGCGTGTTCCCGGCTCCCTCCTCCCTGCCCTGCCCCTCCCAGCCTCGCAGGGACACCAACAGGGGAACAAATCCCTGGGGAGTTCCCTCCGTGCCCCCCTGCTCCATCCTCCGTGTCCAGGTGCCAGAATGGGATCCAGCTTTCATCTGGGATGTGCCAGGGCACGAGGAGATCCTGGGGAAATCCCAGAGCTGCCAGGAGGTGCCCAGGTGATGCCAACCCCCCCAGAGCTGCCAGGAGGTGCCCAGGTGATGCCAAACCCCCCCAGAGCTGCCAGGAGGTGCCCAGGTGATGCCAACCCCCCCAGAGCTGCCAGGAGGTGCCCAGGTGATGCCAACCCCCCCAGAGCTCGCTGCCAGGAGGTGCCCAGGTGATGCCAACCCCTCCAGAGCTGCCAGGAGGTGCCCAGGTGATGCCAACCCCCCCAGAGCTCGCTGGCAGCCCGAGGGGAGGCTGAGAGCCCCGTTTGAATGGCATCCAGAGGCAGCAGCTCCGGAAAAAAAAACAAAAAAAAAAAAACCCAAAAAAACCAGGCTGAGAATAAAACAAAACCGGCAATCACGCCTGATGGGAGAGGAATTGGATTCTGGCTTCCCCTCTGGTTCCCCCCTCCTCCCCCAGCCTGCTGAGGGCTGAATGCAGCTGGCTTCGTTTGGCTAATTGGCTCTGTCAATCAAGTGTCACTCAGGGCTCCTGCCCGGGTGAGGGGAGCTGAAAGCCGAGGTGGGGAGAGCCGAGGTGACCGGAGCTCCCGAGGGGGCTCAGGGAGCTCGGGGACCCAGCTGGAGCTGGGCTCCACCGCTGTTCTGCTGCTCCATCCCAGGCGATTCGGTGCCTCAGTTTCCCTACAGGCACCGAGGTGGTGGAAAACACCGAAATCCCAACAAAAAGAGTTCCAGGCTCATTCTTTGTCCCGTGCGAGGTCACAGCAACAGGCAGTTGGAAATTAGGGACGGGACAAGAAGGGAACTCGCTGTTTCTCCTCTGAGCGAGCGAGCAAAGGGTTAATCCGAGGAGGAGATGGCAAAGGCTGGCGCAGATCCCTTTGTGTGGCAGGAAGGAAGAGGTTAAGCCGGAGGTGCCACCTGGGAGGCAGAGCCAGGTCTGAGGATGCTTTGCCGGTTCCTTCACAGCTTTTCCTTCCTGCACCCATCACCCCGAGCAGCAGCCGCCAGAAAGGGAAGGGGAAAGAAAGAAAAGAAGAAAAGAGGGATTCTGGAGCCGCCTTTGAGCGCGGGCTGAGGGCTCTGGCAGCAGAGCCAGGAGGGGACAGATGCTGCTGCTCTGTTTGCCCGAAAACAAAGGAGCAGAGGATTACACTCGGATTGCCGGTTTGTTTATGGAGAGATCAAACCCGCTGCAATTTCCTTGTGTGGCTTTCAAGTGGCAAAAGCCTCGGGCTGAGGGGATGCAGTCTCTCATTGCCGGCTGGGCAGCCTGGCACTGCCCCTGGCCACCCCCAGCACCGATGGCATGAGCTGGGCACGGCTTTTAATCCGTGCTTGTTTTCTGCTCCTTTTCCAGAGGGGAAACTGAGGCACGGAGGGATTCGACACAAAAATCCGGATGGGGAAGGGACACTGAGGGGATGCAGGGATGGGGGGAGCTGCTGAATGGGGGTTCAGTTCTTGATGCTGGGAATTGAGGATGGGCTGGGGCTGCTGGGGTGGAAACATCACATTTACAGGTCCAAACCCGCCCCAAATCCCTGGATTCTGTGAACCACAAACTCCAGCCGAACTCCCTTGGTGATGAAGGAGTTAAAAGCTCCGGGCCCAGCAGTTTCCAGCCTGTGGCTTCTTCCCCCCCCTTCTCCCACCCCTGGTTTACAAAAACCCCACATTATCAAAAACCTGCCTGGAATCCTCTCAGCCAGTGACACAGAAAATTCACATTACAGAGGCTGCCAGGGCGACAACAAACAGCAACAGTAAATACAGCTGCTGGGACTGCCCTGCCCGCGGGGACTGTCACACTGCCACCACCGCAGCTCCAGGGGACACTCGGCTTTCTTGTCCTGCCCTTGCCACCCTGCTGGGGCTCCTTTGGAGGAGTCCCCGAGCTCAGCTCGCTGCTTTTTGAAGCGCCTCACCCCCCGTTTCTCTCTTTCATCCCTCTGCTTTCTCTCTCTCCAGGGGTGTTTGCCTCTCCTGAGCCTCACCTGAGCTCCTCAGGGATTTTCCCTCCTTGGATGGGCACGGAGTGGTGCCCAGGGCACAAAGTGGGGCCAGCAGGGATGTGCTGACAGGGAATTCTGTCCCCTCTCCCAGGAAATTCTGTCCCCTCTGTCAGGAAATTCTGTCCCCTCTCCCAGGAAAAGCTCAGCCATTCCCCTTCCCCATTCCCCTGCATCTTCCCCCTTTTTGCACATTCTCCTTTTCCTCTCCTCTGCAGCTCTTCACACACCTGCCAGGCTCACAGAGCAACAGGTAACGAGGCCTCAGGCCGGGAATGCTGAAGGAGGTGTGGTTTTTTTTCCAGGATCACTTTTTTCCACATCATCTGCAGAGCTGGTGTTTATTTGAAGTCTGTGGCCGGGTGGAATTTGTATCCCTGCAGTTCCTGTCCTTAATCACTGGGCTTTTTTTTTTTTTTTTTTTTTTTTTTTTTTTTTTTTTTTTTTTTTTTCTTCCACCTCTTCTGCTTTCTTTCCTCCCCTCCCATCCCGTTTACAAAGTGGATTTTGTCCTCGGGAGTGACAGCAGCAGGAGGGATCACGGTGGGATTGGGAGGAAAGACCCCAGGAGCAGGGACAGGGACTCCAGAGGAACATTCCTGGCAGCTCCCAGCTGGGATCCTGCAGCTCCCCAGCCCAGAGGATTGTTGGGATGGAGGGGCTGCTTTGTCCTTTCCATGGGAATCATCCTCATTTCCACTTCAAACCAGCACCACAAAATCCACCACGAGATCAAAGCAATGAGCAGAGGTGGAGACAATTATGGAGAAGGTGAGAACTCTTCCTCTTGGTTTAACAGCAGGGCATGGAGCGAGCCTGGGCACCCCAGGAGCAGCCAAACACCTGCACGGGGTGAATTTACACCAAACCACTGCTCACTGCCGGGTTATCCCACAGGGAATCCCAGCAGAGAATCCCGACAGGGAACACAGCAGAATTCCCAGGGATTGAGGGGTTCTGAACCACCCAAATCCCAGCAGAGAATCCCAACAGGGAGCACAGAGAATTCCCAAGGATTGAGGGGCTCTGAACCATCTCAATCCCAGCAGAGGATCCCAACAGGGAGCACAGCAGAATTCCCAAGGATTGAGGAGTTTTGAACCACCTAAATCCCAGCAGAGAATCCCAGCAGGATTCCCAGGGACTGAGGGGTTCTGAACCACCTAAATCCCAGCAGGGAGCACAGCAGAATTCCCAGGGATTGAGGGGATCTGAACCACCTCAATCACAGCAGCCCCTGCGAAGGGGTGATTTTACACCAAACCACTGCTCACTGCTGAGTTATCCCACAGGGAATCCCAGCAGAGAAACCCGACAGGGAGCACAGCAGAATTCACAGGGACTGAGGGGCTCTGAACCACCTAAATCCCAACAGGGAGCGCAGCAGAATTCCCAAGGATTGAGGGGATCTGAACCACCTCAATCCCAGCAGAGAATCCCAGCAGGGAGCACAGAGAATTCCCAGGGACTGAGGGATTCTGAATTACCTAAATCCCAGCAGAGAATCCCAACAGGGAGCACAGCAGAATTCCCAGGGATTGAGGGATTCTGAATTACCTAAATCCCAGCAGGGAGCACAGAGAATTCCCGGGGACTGAAGGGTTCTGAACCACCTCAATCCCAGCAGAGAATCCCAACAGGGAACACAACAGAATTCCCAAGGATTGAGGAGTTTTGAACCACCTAAATCCCAGCAGAGAATCCCAGCAGAATTCCCAAGGATTGAAGGGTTTTGAGCCACCTCAATCCCAGCAGAGAATCCCAGCAGGGAGCACAGCAGAATTCCCAAGGATTGAGGGGCTCTGAATCACCTCAATCCCAGCAGAGAATCCTGACAGGGAGCACAGCAGAATTCCCAGGAACTGAGGGGTTCTGAACCACCTCAATCCCAGCAGAGAATCCCAACAGGGAGCACAGAATTCACAGGGATTGAGGGATTCTGAACCACCTAAATCCCAGCAGAGGATCCTGACAGGGAACACAACAGAATTCCCGGGACTGAGGGGCTCTGAACCACCTGGAAAATCCAGGACAGCCCCTCCGAGCCTCAGGGTCCCCACTGGGACACCCCAGGTGCCACCGAGGTGACAGCAGGGAGGTGGCACGGCAGGGACAGCGGGGACAGAAGCTCCCACCTCCCACCTCGGGCTCCTGGCACGGCACATCCGCCTCGCAGCGCATCAAAGCAGGGAAAAGAAATGAAGATGGAGAGGATGCAGACACCCGGCCGCCTGAGGGGTTTGGGAGGTGAGATTTATGAGGCTCTGTCTTGCAGAACCTTCCAGGGAAGGGAAAAAAAGAAAGGAAAAAAAAAAAAAAAAGAAAAGAGAGTGAGGAAAAAACTCCTCCTTCAGGTGGCTGGAAATGTGAAATGTGTCTGAGAGCAGAGATCTGATCCTGCCACTCTGCACTCAGGAGGGTCTCCTCTCCTCCTCTCCCAGGATGGGCAGAGTCCTTGGGAAGGGCTGCAGGGCTGAGAGTGCTGGCTCTGCTCATTCCCTGCGAGTCCCAAATCATTCCCTGGGTGTCCCAAATCATTCCCTGGGTGTTCCAAACAATTCCCTGGGAGACCCAAATCATTCCCTGGGAGTCTCAAATCATTCTGTGGGAGTTCCAGCTCTCCCTGCTCATTCCCTGGGAGTCCCCAAATCATTCCCTGGGAGTCCTAAGGAGTCCCAAACAATTCCCTGGGAGTCCCAAATCACTCCCTGGGAGTTCCAGCTCTCCCTGCCCATTCCCTGGGAGTCCCAAATCACTCACTGGGAGTCCCAAATCATTTCCTGGGTGTCCCAAACAATTCCCTGGGAGTCCCAAATCATTCCCTGGGTGTCCCAAATCATTCCCTGGGAATCCCAGATCATTCCCTGGGAGTTCCAAACTCATTCCCTGAGTCCCAACTTATTCCCTGGGAGTTCCAGCTCTCCCTTTTCACTGTCTGTGCACCCCAGCTCTCCTTTCGCAATCCCTGTGACTCCCAGCTCATTCCCTGCGAGTCCCAACTCATTCCCTGTGAGTCCCAACAATCCCAACTCATTCCCTCTGAGTTCCAACATTCCCAGCTCATTCCCTGTGACTCCCAGCTCATTCCCTGTGACTCCCAGCTCGTTCCCTGGGCACCCCAGCTCTCCCTGCTCATTCCCCAGCTCACCAAGAATGGAAGGAAGAAAGAGCAAAGCCCGGAAAACTCCTTCCCCATCATATTTACTGAACTGCTCTGAGTTATGACTGGAGGCCAAGATCTGGCTTCAGGCGATTGCCTAAATCATTTAGGAGCTGACAAGGCAGGGAGGGGGGGAAATGTTCTTGTAATTCTTCAGTCTGAGGTACATTAAGGAGCCATAAGCCATGTCGAGAGCTTGAATTACATTAGAGAGATTATCCTGTTACAGTTCATAATCCTGGATAATATAGCATCCCGCAGCACACCTGCCAAGGATAAATCTCACCCTGTAATGGGGCAGTCGTGACCCAGAGCCCTCCTGGCACTCCCAGAGCCCTCCTGGCACGGAGCAGCAGCACCAGGCACACGGATGGAGTCAGCAGGGAGCAATAACAGCCTGGCACAGCGGGAAATTCATGGTTCTGCCTGGGCTGGGAGGCTCCAGGCTGCAGGTGTGGGATGGGAGGGATCTGTGGGGAAGGACAGCTGAGGTCTGAGCTCCTCTGAGGGGCTTTGCCCCACTCCAAACCCCAGGGAGCAAGGAGGGGAGCCTGGCAGGCAGGTGGGGAGCAGGATATCCCCCCAAAAGGGGATTTCTGGCACGGAGTATTTTCCAGTGAAAAATGGTCATGAGGGAATGGGGAGGGACAGGGTTGAGTCCCAAAGGGATCAAACAGCAAACCAGCCCTCAGAGCAGGGCCCAGCCCCTCTGAAAAGGGGAGCAGAGGGTGGGATTTGCAGCCTGGACACCCCAGGGGTGCTGGCTCTGGCAGGGCACTGCCTCTGAGCCTTTAACCTGGGAATGAGGAGCTGTGCCGGGGGCTGCTGCTCCAGAGGACATCCTAGGGCATCTTAGGGCATCCAAAGAGCATCCCAAGGACATCCTAGGGCATCCTAGGGCATCCAAAGGACATCCTAGGGCATCCCAAGGCATCCCAAGGGCATCCTAGGGCATCCAAAGGACATCCTAGGGCATCCCAAGGGCATCCAAAGGACATCCTAGGGCATCCTAGGGCATCTTAGGGCATCCAAAGGACATCCAAGGGCATCCTAGGGCATCCCAAGGGCATCCCAAGGACATCCTAGGGCATCCCAAGGGCATCTTAGGGCATCCTAGGGCATCCTAGGGCATCCTAGGGCATCCAAAGGACATCTTAGGGCATCCCAAGGGCATCTTAGGGCATCCCAAGGGCATCCTAGGGCACCCAAGGGCATCCAAAGGGCATCCTAGGGCATCCTAGGGCATTCCAACAGCATCCAAAGGACATCCTAGGGCATCCTAAAGCATCCTAGAGCATCCCAAGGGCATCCAAAGGACATCCTAGGGCATCTTAGGGCATCCTAGAGCATCCCAAGGGCATCCTAGGGCATCCTAGGGCATACCAAGGGCATCTCAAGGGCATCCTAGGGCATCCCAAGTGCATCCCAAGGGCATCCCAAGGGCATCCCAAGGGCATCCCAAGGGCATCCAGGGGGCTGTAGGTCCATGGGATTTTGAGCACTGGGTTCTCCAGCCCTGCTGCCTTTCTCCAGCCTGGATAACACAGAACTGTGGAGCCCAGAACCCATCCTCCTTTCTCTGTGCCAAAATCCTGCTGTAACCTTTCACAGGAAGCTCCAGGGCTCCTCAACCTCCCCTCCAACTCCTTGGCTTCCCCCCTGCTTGCTCCCAGCCCAGCCCCACAGCCCTGGCTGAACAAACCCCCATTGTTTCACCTCCCCTCCAGTCCCAGCTCCTCCTGCACCCTCGAGTCCATCAATCCTGGCATTCCCTTGATGTGAAGTGACCACACAAACGTGACCAGGCAGCTCCAGCCCCTCTGCCAGGCAGCCTCTCCCTCTCCCAGCCCTGCACTGGGGACTGCAACTGCTCCATTTCAGACTCCCAGCACATCCCAGGGGAAATTCCCAGGTAAATCCCACCTGCACTCCATCCCCAGAGCCCAAAACCTGCCCTGGCCCCAGCTCTGGGCACTGCACAGTGTAAAGAATCCTGCAGGGATTTGGGGTCTTCCTTAAGGAATGAGCCCCTCTGTCCCTCAGGGATTTGGGATATTACCCAAGGAATGAGCCCCTTTGTCCTGAAGGAATTTGGAGTTTTCCCTGAGGAATGAACCCCTTTCTCCCTCAGGGATGTGGGGTTTCCCCATAAGGAAAGAATCCCTCTATCCTGCAGGGATTTGCGTTATTCCCTAAGGAATTAACCCCTCTACCCAAAGGGATTTGGGGTATCCCCTAAGGAATGAAACCCTCTACCCTGTAGGGATTTGGGGTCTTCCTTAAGGAATGAGCCCCTCTGTCCTGCAGGGATTTGGAGTTTTCCTTGAGGAATGAACCCCTCTGTCCCTCAGGATTTGGGGTATCCCTTGAGGAATGAACCCCTCTGTCCTGTACGGATTTGGGATCTCCCCTAAGGAATGAGCCCCTCTGTCCCTCAGGGATTTTGGGCCCTTCCTTAAGGAATGAGCCCCTCCATCCTGCAGGGATTTGGGATATTACCCAAGGATTGAGCCCCTCTGTCCTGTAGGGATTTGGAGTTTTCCTTGAGGAATGAACCCCTTTCTCCATGGATTTGCGTTATTCCCTAAGGAATTAACCCCTATATCCCATAGGGATTTGAGGTATCCCCGAAGGAATGAACCCCACTACCTTGTAGGGATTTGGGGCCTTCCTTAAGGAATGAAACCCTCTGTCCCTCAGGGATTTGGGATATTACCCCAGGATTGAGCCCCTCTGTCCTGTAGGGATTTGGAGTTTGCCCTGAGGAATGAACCCATCTATCCCTCAGGAATTTGGGGTCCCCCCTAAGGAATGAACCCCTCTATCCTGCAGGGAATTGGGTTATTTACTAAGGAATTAAACCCTCTGTCCCTCAGGAATCCCCTGAGGAATGAACCCCTCTGTCCCTTGGGGATTTGGGGTTTCCCCATAAGGAATGAACCCCTCTATCCTGCATGGATTTGGGATCTCCCCTGAGGAATGAACCCCTCTGTCCCTCAGGATTTGGGGTATCCCCTAAGCAATGAACCCCTCTGTCCCTCAGGGATTTGGGGCCTTCCTTAAGGAATGAACCCCCTCTATCCCATAGGGATTTGGGTTATTCCCTAAGGAATGAACCCCTCTGTTCCTCAGTGATCCCCAAAGGAATGAACCCCTCTGTCCCTCAGGATTTGGGTCTCCCCTAAGGAATAAACCCCTCTACCCAAAGGGATTTGGGGTATCCCCTGAGCAATGAACCCCTCTGTCCCTCAGGATTTGGGGTCTCCCCTAAGGAATAAACCCCTCTGTCCCTCAGGATTTGGGGTCTCCCCTAAGGAATGAACCCCTCTGTCCCTCAGGATTTGGGGTATCCCCTAAGGAATGAACCCCTCTGTCCCTCAGGATTTGGGGTCTCCCCTGAGGAATGAACCCCTCTGTCCCTCAGGATTTGGGATCTCCCACGTGGCCCCTCTGGACACTTGACAGCGCCTCTTCTCCCGGGCTGTGTGTTTTGTTGAAGTGCTCTGAGATAAAGCCCTTTTATCCCGATAAGAGCCCGGTTGCCCTGGTTTCTTCCTCTGGCCTGAAGGCCATTCTTCTCCTCCCTCTTGTTTTTGACCTCAGGTTCAAGAGTGCCAGACCTCCCTGGTTTGGGGCAGACCTCGGCGGCCGCTGTGGGAAAAGGCAGGGCAGGGGTTGGAGAGGGCTCCAAAGGCTCAGGAGCAGCTCCCAAACCACTGAGGAAAGCTGGAAGGGAAGGAAACCCAGAGCAGAGCCCTCCCTTTTGTCTCATTCCCTCCCTACTCCCTTTTATTCACCCCTCCATCCTTCCTCAGCCCTTCTCCCTCTTTCCCCTCCTTTCCCCCTTTTTCTCACCCTTGTTTTGCTTTCCTTGCCTTCCCTCCTTTCTCCCTCTCCCCCTTCCCCTGCGGCTTTGCCAACTGCCAGCAGATGACATCTCCTTTCATGTTTGGGGCTGAGCGAGGCTCTGAATGTTCGTTTGATTCCGTTAAGATAATAGCTGGTTCACTGTCAGACGCAGACTGATCAGTTAAAACCTTAATCACTGCCTGTCTACTCACATGGCACTTATTTTTTAAGAGATTAATCCCCTAAGCACTGCACCAGCATACATTGAGGCTCAAAGAAAAGGGTGGGTTTTTATTATTATTATTTGATGCGTTTACTGTTTCTTTTTTTTTTTTTTCCCTCTCTTTTTTTGGCTCTTTTTGGAAAAGACGC
Source organism: Catharus ustulatus (assembly GCF_009819885.2). Lineage (NCBI taxonomy): Eukaryota > Metazoa > Chordata > Aves > Passeriformes > Turdidae > Catharus > Catharus ustulatus. The sequence goes on from NC_046245.1 coordinate 3,290,521, forward strand.
CTCCTCCCCACCCCGCCACCTTTTTGGAGCTGATGCTTCAAAGACACCTGAGCTTTGTCCCCTCTCTGTGCCTGTCCCTGGCACCGGGGAGGGAGGGAGGGAGGTGATGGGAGCAGGTGGGAGATGGAGCTGGTGCCACTCGAGGGCTCTGGGAGCTGAGATGTGCAGGATGCCCTGGTGGGCTCTGGATTAAACCTGGTTGGGCTCTCAGGAGAGATGGGCTCCTTCCCGTTCTCGTTCCCCTTCCTTCCCCTTCCCCTTCCCGTTTCTCTTCCCCTTCCTTTTCCCTTCCCCTTCCCTTTCCCTTTCCCTTCCCTTTCCCTTTTCCCTTCCCTTTCCCTTTTCCCTTTTCCCTTCCCTTTTCCCTTTCCCCTTTCCCCTTCACCTTCCCCTTCCCCTTCCCCTTTCCTTTTCCCCTTCCCCGTGCAGGAAGCAGCTCTGGATAAAATCACCTCAAAGCCAGAGGGGAAGTTCCGTGCCCACCTTGCACTGGGATTTAGGCAAAGCTGCTTTAAATCCCCTCTTAGCCCCTTAGAAATGCAGGCTGAGCTGGCCCAGACGTGGGACATCACCCCAGGGTGTCACCGTGGGTGCCACCACAGCCCAGCCCTCCCAGCCACGTCCCAAAAGTGCTGCTGGCACTTCCAGCCCATCCTGGGGTGACAGCCAGCTCAGAACTCCTCCTGAGCCAGGTTTGAATGAATGGAGAGCAGCACATCAGCCCAAACCCTGGGATGGGGACACGGAGCATTTGGCATTCCCAAACTTCCAATCATCCCAGAGAGGAGCTCATCCCCAGCCCCACCTCCAAAGGAAGGGGAGAAACTCCTTTACCTCAGGTGAGGGCATCTCCTGCAGGGGAGGGCAGAGCTCTGTTTCACAAACCATCCACAGCACTGCCAGGTAAGAGGATCTTGGAGGTGCCCAAATTGCAAACCCAAACCATTCCAGGAGTCTGTGATGCTCCTTCCCTCCTGCTGCCAGCCCCAGGGCAGCCCTGGGAGGGGGGTTTGTTTTACTGCTTCCAGCACCAGAGTGCCCAAGGGTTGTGAAACTTCTCCTGCATGTTTGACTTGTGATCAAAGAAGGAAGAGCAGTCACATTCCGGGGCTCGGGGTTTGCTTTTGCACTTGTGAGGAAAGTTCCAGAAAAACCAATGTTTTATCACCTCCTGGTTAACACTTCCAGACTCCAGTTGTTTGTGATGGCCGTGAGAAATGAGAGATTCCTGCATCCCACCCACATCCCACTGATCCTGCATCCTGCATCCATCCCACTGATCCTGCATCCATCCCAGTGATCCTGCATCCATCCCAGTGATCCTGCATCCATCCCACAGATCCTGCATCCATCCCAGTGATCCTGCATCCATCCTATTGATCCTGCATCCATCCCATTGATCCTTCATCCATCCCACTGATCCTGCATCCATCCCACTGATCCTGCATCCATCCCATTAATCCTGCATCCATCCCAGTGATCCTTCATCCATCCCACTGATCCTGCATCCATCCCACTGATCCTGCATCCTGCATCCATCCCACTGATCCTGCATCCTGCATCCATCCTATTGATCCTGCATCCTGCATCCATCCCACTGATCCTGCATCCATCCCACTGATCCTGCATCCTTCCCACTGATCCTGCATCCTGAATCCATCCCACTGATCCTGCATCCTTCCCACTGATCCTGCATCCATCCCACTGATCCTGTATCCATCCCATTGATCCTGCATCCATCCCACTGATCCTGCATCCTTCATCCCACTGATCCTGTATCCATCCCACTGATCCTGTATCCATCCCATTGATCCTGTATCCATCCCACTGATCCTGCATCCTTCATCCCACTGATCCTGTATCCATCCCATTAATCCTGCATCCCACCACATCCCCGAGTCCCCAGGCCTTGGATCTGCCTCTCCCTGAGGTCCTGGCTCTGTTTAAGTGTGGGGAGCTCAGACCCAGCTCAGGGGGGGTTCCCATCCCTCACTGTCCCCTCCACAGCAGCTCAGCCAGGGGCTGTTGTGCTCTCCCTACAAAACTTCTCTCCCTGGCACAAATCAGCTCCCAGCAGCTCCTCTGGGAACACAGGTGAGGTTTTGCAGCCCCAACCTGTGCTGGACACCTGGACAGAGCCCTCAGTTCCCTGTCCTGCTCCTGACCCCACACCTGCAGCTCCAGCAGAGCAGCAGCAGCTCCTGGATGGAAGAGGAGGAGCTGGGACTCAGGGTTTGGTAAAAGAAAATCAGGAGAGTGTGAAAGGGGTTTTGTCAGCTGCTCTCAGAGTTTCCTATTGAAACTGAAAATGGAGTGAGAGAACAGGCCCTGAGTGTATTTTGGCAATTTTTTGGTGAAGTAAAACAAAGCTGTCAGAAAGATCTGGACTTGAATGGAGAAGCAGAGTTCACCTGCAGGCCTTGTTCTGCTCATTCCCCGAGCGATTCCCGAGGAGCTGGAACAAAAACAAAGACAACAAAACCACGGAAATTGAAATAAATGATCCCCAGAATCACGGGGATGGAGTTTTAAGCAAGCTCACAGAGGAAAGGGATGCAAAATTCCTCGCTGCAAAGGGATAAAGCAACTTCAAACTAATGGAGATCAGGAAGAGCCTTTCCCAAAGGATTGGTTATCCCATAAATTAATGGAATCTGTGGTGTCACAGCCCTCAGCCACACGGTCCTGAGTCATTGCCTTAAGTGCTGTGAGGGCAGAGCACCCTGTCCTGGAGCAGCTGGGGCTGGGCACTCCTGCAGATTGAATGAGATCCTTTTTATCCCACTGTTCTGTCCCAGAAATCCAGGGATCCTGACAGGGACGCCTTCCTCAGAGATCTCTGCTTTTCCAACATTAAACCTCACAATTTTAGTCAGCTTTTATGACAACAAGGGAACAATTATCCAATGGATTTGTTGTTATTTATTACTGGAGCTCTGGCTGTGCTTATTGCTCCACAGCAGCAGCTTTGTGGTGAGGGTTGATATTAATAAATGCTAGCCAGGAATTAACAACAATTCCTTAATTATGGATGTGATCTCCACTCCAGGGCCTTTCCTGGGCTGAGGAGCTGAAGGAAATTGCTGCCAAGCTTCCCAGGGCCATGGAAGTGTTTGAGTCCCACTGGAAATGCCAATGGCTGCAAGGCTTCAGCCTCAGAGCCCAAACTTGCCGTGGATTTGGGAATACAGCACTTCCTCAGGAGATCCTTCCTTCTCTATCCCAGCACCTCAAAACCATCTAAAAGCCTTGAAAATAAAACTGATGAAAGAAGGGGCTGTTGCTGCTTCTCACAGGGGCTCCAAGGGACACGAGGGAACCCCACAAGGTCCCGTTCGTTTTTTCTGAAATCCCAACGCCTGCCCCTCACTGCCACCCCAGAGCTTTGACCCCCAGCACCATCCCTGCTCTCTCAGCAAATGGAAAAGGGGGCAGGCTGTGACAGATTGAGCAGCAGAGCTTCCTGGATGGATTTCCCACAGATTGCTGCCGGGCCCTACAATGGGAAGCGATAAATATCCCAGCGGGAAATATACGGCACCTCACCTCCTGGAAAAGCCCTTTTCCCTTGCAGGGGATAAATCCTTCAGCCCAATCCTCTGCTGGGAAGCAGAGAAGGAGCAGCAAACCCTGTGACCCTGCCTGGAGTCAACAAGTGGTCAAGCAGAGGTCAAGGGGGCATTTTGTGCCCATCCCATGCGCGGGCAGAGCACCCCAAAGGTGCAGCACGGCTCCAGGCTTGCCTGCTCCTTCCCCCAGACAGTAGCAATTATCATAATCAAGCAGTTGACTCCAATTACGCCGTCCTCTCCTCGCAGCCCGGGGATGGACACAGCCCAGGGAAAGTTCGCAGCCGCGTCGCCTTTGCATATCTTAATCTGAAATGACAGGGTGTGACACGGGGGGCCGGTGACCCTGCCAGCCTTCAGCTGCTCGTGTGGCAACAATTTCCAGCCCCAAATTACTCCCAGGCAGGGCTTGATTGGAGGTTCAAGGCAGCAGGAGAGAGAAGCCATTTAGGGGACTGAAACATTCTTCACAGCCCTATTTAAATACAATTTACATTCCAGGCTCTGCTGTTGGTGCACTGTTAATTGCACCTTGTACCTCAGTTTATTTTGTACTTGAAGGGGGTTTTGCTTTGCTGTTGTTTTTCAAAGGCCTCCTTTGCCTGCTTTTTTCTCTTTTCCTAAGGGGCTGTTCTCAGAATACAGTTCCAGTTCTTGGAAGGGAAAATAGATTAGTGGATTTAAAGGCCAGAAGGGACAAACAGATCATCTCGGTGACCTCCTGCAGAAGACAGGCCAGGACATTTTGCTCAGTAATTCCTTTGTCTCCACTTGTCCAGACTTAACCCAATCCCCTGCAGTGACCAGAGCACCCTTCCAGAAAGGCTGGCTCCATCCAAAGCCAGGGAATCCCCGGGAATCAGGGGAATCTCCAGCTCCTGGGGCAGCTCCTGCAGTGCAGCATCACCTGGAGCACTCACAGGGGGAGATCTGGGCACTTTGATGGTGGCATCTCAAATCTGCTCTGAAATCAGGTCCCTGCTGTGCTTGGGGCTGGAGAGAGGGGACAGAGCCAGCCAGGAGTGTCACCAGCACGAAGGGACAAGGCAGGCAGGACAAAGCCAACTGTGGAGGCCAAGTCTCATTTTCCAGCATTTCTGTGGCACTGCTGTTTGTTGCCTCACCTGAGGTTAATTCCAAGTGTGGACAGAAAATCCTACACTGAATTCTGGGGGTGCAGACATTTATTTCTTCTCAGACCTGACCAAAGGCTGAATTCTAACAATGCAAAAATCCTTCCAAAATCCCTTTTCCTCAGCCATGCAGAAAGGGTGAGCAGAGAGATGGAAAATGGATTTGGAATTTCCCAACGTGGGTGGAATTTCAAACCTCAGCTCTGCTTGCAAAAGAAAAATCAAAACCCAAACAAAACATCTGCTGGGGAACAGAAGGGTAAAACACTTCAGAACTTCCCACTCCTCTTTTTTCCAACTTGTTCTGCTCTTGGGTTGGAAAAGCCAAAGTCTGTCCAAGTGCTCGGGATCATTTGTGACTGAGACTTCCCACCAGGCCAAAAGCCAACTTTGGATCCTGGCAGCTGGAGCTGGGATCCAGGAATTCTCACTTTAGGAATGCCCTGAGAGGTCCAAATGTAGTTTGACAAGTGAGATTGTTCAGTCTGGGGAAGAGAAGCTTCAGAGTGACCTGACTGTGGCTGGGGGAGCTGGGGGAAAGATGGAGAGGGAATATTTGAATATTTACAGGGGATGGAGAGACAGGACACAAGGAATGGCTTCAAAGTGCCAGAGGGCAGGGATGGATGGATGGATGGATGGATGATGGATGGATGGATGGATGGATGGATGGATGGATGGATGGATGGATGGATGGATGATGACCTGGTTTGGAGGACAGGTGTCTGCTGAGAAAGGCAGGAGCTTCTCTTTGAAATGGAGAATGTAAACCCCCTCCCTCCAAATTATTGTAATTTTGAAATCAAGGGGCTCTCAGGCAAAGATATGGGAATTAGGAATAACAGTTCTGTACTAGGGAAATTAAAATAGAAATACAGCACTACAAAGAACAAACCCCAAACCCTGACACAGTCAGAGTACAGCCTGACACCCGTCAGGCAGGGTGTTGGCAGCAGTCCCATCCCATGGTGGCTGCATCCTCCTGCAGTGACAGATGTGGCTCAGCTGGAGCAGTGCTCCTGGACAAGGTGCAGTTTCCCTCCGGAGCTCCAGTGGGGATGTGGAGAAATCCGGTTTTCCTCTGGAGTCCAGTGGAGAAAGGGGCTCCCTTAGTGTCCCAAACCCTCTGTTTTTATCTTGGTAAGAAATGTTGGGCTCTTCCCCCTGGCTGGAGCAACTCCCAATGGGATGCAGTAATTTTATCAGTCCCACAGTGGGACTCAATGGCTATGAGCAGAAAATGACTGGCTGGAGGAAGCATGGGTTGTGAAAAGATAAAGAACACTGCCCCAGCTGGTTTATAAACCATGGCCATGAACAGGAGATATCCCATGAGATAAAGAACACTGCCCCAGCTGGTTTATAAACCACGGCCATGAACAGGAGATATCCCATGAGATAAAGAACACTGCCCTGCCTGGTTTCCATGGATGCCCATTAGCAGAATATCTCCCACAGAGATCAGGATCACTGCCCCACCCTCAGCAGATGCTGATAGAACAGATACCTTTGATCACATCCTGTGTTGTAACCCAAGACAGATGGATGGATGATGGATGGATGGATGGATGGATGGATGATGGATGGATGGGTGGATGGATGGATGGGATATTGGGGATAAATCCTTCCCTGTGAGGGTGGACAAGCCCCAGCACAGGTTCCAGAGAAGCTGTGGCTGCCCCTGGATCCCTGGAAGTGTCCAAGGCCGGGTTGGACATTGGGGATTGGAGCAGCCTGGGACAGTGGGAGGTGTCCCCATGGCAGGGGATGGAAGGAGATGAACTTGAAGGTCTCTTCCAACCCAAACCATTCTGGGATTCTCTGAGTGCTGTGCAGGTGGCAGAAACCTTTCCCCTGAAACTCCTGCCCCCAGGACAGGTCTGGTTCCGCCCCAGTGACACCCAGCAGCACTGCCAGAGCTATTTTGGCATTCTTTTCTTTGAGCCCCATCTGCTGGAGTCCCACAATTTCGTGACACATTTGATCTTTCCCTCGGTTTTTTTCCCATTTCAAAATCCCCCTGTGAGCTTTGCAGCCAAGGGCAGAAGCCATAAACCCCAAGAAATGAAGTAAAACAATCAAACTGAGGAATTTCAGGACAGCCCCAGGACTCCTGAGTGCTGCTGGCTGGGAATCCCTGGTGCTGCCAGCGCTGGAAGGAACCTCCTGGGCCTGGTTCTCATTTCCATGGATCCCCTTCCCGTGGCTCTGGCCACGCCGGGAGCTGCTGTGACATAAAAAGGTGTCGGTGTAAATGACAGCTAAGCCCACTTGACCCCAGCCTAATTTACTCCAGCTCTGGGGAGGTCTGGCTCAAAACTGGACGTAGAGAGACAGACAAATGTTCTCCAGTGTTCTCCCCAAGCTGCTGCTGCTCCAGAGGCCTCGGATTATCCCGCTGATCTCACTCCTCCCTTCCTTCTCCTCTCTCCCCCTTTTCCCACCACGTGCGCTCTCGCAGCACACGCACGTCCTCCTGCGAGGGGGAGAAAAAGCAGAGGAATGTGGAGGGTTTGGGAGCCCCCTGAGAGCAGGTAGATCCATCTGAGCAGCGCCTGCCTCCTCCGAGGCGGGAGCAGATCGGTTTACATAAGTGCTTTGCCATATGAAGGAATAATTCAGCGGCATTAATAGAGGTTAAAGTTTCCCAGGAATCCCAGGCAGGCCCCGCAGACACAGGTGGGTTCTTTCACTGGCAGGGATGGTGGGCAGTAACACAATTCCTGCTGGCAGTGGGGCTGGGGGTGCCCATGGGTGGTGTGGGGGTGACACCAGAACCTCCACAGGGCTGTGGGGACACAGGGAAGGTGCTGGGTGCTCACAGAATTGGTTGGATCATCCCATTCCATCCCTGCTCCCACCATCCCAGGCTGCTCCAAACCCCGATGTCCAACCTGTCCTGGAACACTTGCAGGGATCCAGGGGCAGCCACAGCAATCCCAGGGCTTCACCTCCCTCACAGGGAGGAATTTCTTCCTTTTATCTGATCCAAACCCGCTCTCCTTCTTATCTGCAAGTTCCAGGTCAACCTTGGGATCAGGGAGGGCTCTGTGTGTGGGACTCTGGAGGGATGATGTTCATGGTGTGTCCCATGAATCCCAGAACCTCTGAGGATGGAAAAGCTCTTCAAGGCCGTCCAGTCCCCGCTGTGCCCAATCCCAGAGCACTGAGTGGACATTCCCACTTCCTCAGACACCTCCAGGATGGGCATTCAAACCTCCCTGGGCAGCCCCTTCCAGTACCTGACCACCCTTTCCATGAGGAAATTGGGAATTTATGCCAGGTGGAGCGGGCTGGGCCAGTGCCACACTGGGAAATTCACTTTTCCCAACCTGAAACCACATCCTGCCCCAGCTGGTGGCACGATCCAGCTCCTGGAGAGGTGGCTCCATCCTGACTAAGAGGATAAACCAGCATGGAGCACAGAGAGGGGGGTACAAGGAGAGCCCAAATCCCCCTTGGTCTGGATTAGGATCCTGGATAACAGAGCTTTTCACAGCCCAGCGAGTTTTACACCACCCCAAAACCAACCATCCCTCAGATCCCCAGTGATTCCAGAGCTTCCACCCTGCAAACACAGCCAGGACCAGGCTCCAGCCCACCCTACCTGCACTCTGCTGCCTTGCACGGATTTGGGATTTGGCCCAGAGCCTTGGGATCACAGCCCTGCCCGGAACATGTGGCGGCTGCTTTGCCCCAAAAGGGACTAACAAAGAAATAAGAATATTTGTTAATTTTTTTTTTTCCACTGCAAAGCAGTTAAACCTCCTAAGACACTTTTTCCAGACATCTAAATCCTTTAAAAATATTCTCTAGACTCCATAAAACTTACATTTTCCCTGGGTTCTCCTGTGAGTTATTAAAAAGCTGAAGTCCCTACCTTAAGAGCTTAGAGCTTGGTCATGAGCAGAAAACCAACAAGGTGGAGTGGCAGCTCCTGGTGCATTCAGAAACACGGCCCAGAGGTGGGGAAGAGCAGGGGATGCAGAGAACAGCCCAGCCTGGGCATTTTTGGGGTATCCAGGCTGAGGCAGGGAGGGATGAGTGTTTGGGATCAGTGATGGATACCCTGGGTGGGCACAGCAACGTTTGAGGCTGTTGGAAAATTGTTACCAGTGTTTGGTCTTTCCTCAACAAAGTTGGATTTTAATGGCATTTAATTTGATTTCTACCAAAATTAAGTCTTATTCTACCAAATTAAGTTTTATTCTCAGGAGCTCTTGATATGCAGGGCCAGAAGAAAGTTTTTGGATGTTGTTGTCTGTCCATCCATCCATCATCCCTCCATCCCTCCATCCATCCATCCATCATCCATCCCTCCATCCATCCATCCATCCATCCATCCATCATCCATCCATCCCCAGAGTGCTGTACTGACAGGACAAGGGGCAACAACTGAAAAACTGGAAGGGGGGAAATTTAAATCCATGGATGTTTAAATCCATGTATGTTTAAATCTATGGATGTTTAAATCTATGGATGTTTAAATCTGTGGGTATTTAAATCCATGGATATTTAAATCTATGGATAATTAAATATGTGGATATTTAAATTCATGGATATTTAAATCTCTGGGTGTTTAAATCCATGGATGTTTAAATCCATGGGTGTCCCTGTGAGGGTGGCAGCCCTGGCACAGGTTGTGGTTGTCCCATCCCTGGAATGGACAAGGATCCACCTGGGATATTGGAACATTTTAGGGGTGGGACTGGAAGAACTTTGAGGGGCTCACTCAGAGCAGGGTGAGTTTTCCATCACTGATTTCCCAGCCCTGAACTGTGCTGGGATCAAAGGGATCCAAACCCTCCCTGCTGGCCTTGAACATGGATTTGTCTGGGCCGTGAACTCTGCTTGAGCAGCTCCCTCCAAGTGCTCAGCTCTCACTTTTCCCTTCTTTTTCCTCCTTTTTAATTTTTTTTTTAATTTTTTAAATTTTTTTTTATTTTTTTTTAAGCTTTCCCTCCCTGCTCTTCCCTCCCAGAAGCTCCGGCGTGTTTTTAACCCAGGCATGAAACAAGCCCAGAGCCGCAGATTGTGATGTTTCAGATAACATACGGAGAATGTAAATCCTGTCAGCAAGTGCAACAGCCGTAAAAGGCTAAAATGGATTCCTGCGGATTAGAAATAAAGCACAGAAAGGGCCCTGTTCTCTCACTTTCCTCATCCCACAAACTCCTCCACCCCCCTCTCCTCACTCCCCTTAAAAAAAAATAAAAAAAAGAGAAAAATCGCCTGGAAATACAAGGGGCGGAGTTTAGTTTTTTTATTATTTTTATTGTTTTTCTTTTTTTTTTTTTTTTCATCAACTTAAAAGAAAAATAAAATACATTCCAGGAAAAGGACTGCTGCTAAGAAAACTCAAACCAGAAAATGCTTAAAGATGTTTTAATGACTTAAACACAGGGCCGGGATTGTGCCTAAAAGTTTCCACATTTAAAAACGAAAAAAAAAAAAAAAAAAGAAAGGAAAAAAAGGGGGGAAAATTGAACACGAAACGTCCCTCACTAGCAGTGCTGCCGGATTTCTTGCCGGATTTACCTCCCAAACCACCGGATTTAAGCCGGGTCTTGTTAAACGCGTCCTGTTTAAGCGCAGTTTACGCTTCTGTTCCAAACCCAAAAAAAAAGAAAAAAAAAGAAAAAAAAAAGAAAGAATAAAAATAATGAAGGCCACGTGAGCGCGGGTCCGAGAGCTGTTAACAAGCAGCTGACAAGTTTCTGCAGCAGGAATTAGCCCCTCATTTAGGAGGAGATTAGCAGAAATCTTCCTGCTCATTACGGAGCGAGCCGCGCTCGCTGCGCTCCGGGCTGGGGTCAAGGGCAGCTTCAAAGCCCGAGGGGTCCCCGCTGAAGCCACCGCGGGTAATTGGGCACGACTGGGCTGGGCAGGGCCCCGGGGGCTTGGAGGGCACGGCCGGGACCTGCGGCGGGGTCACGGCCCCGGGATGGGCTGGGATGGGACTGGGGCTAAACTGGGATGGGGCTGGGGATGGAGCTGGGATGGGACTGGGTTGGAACTGGGACTGGGGCTAAACTGGGCTGGGACTGAGCTGGGATGGGACTGGGACTGAGCTGGGATGGGACTGGGACTGGCTGGAATGGGACTGGGACTGAGCTGGAGCTGGGATGGAGGTGGGATGGGACTGGGGATGGAGCTGGGACTGGGACTGGGACTGGGGATGGAGCTGGGACTGGGACTGGGACTGAGCTGGGATGGAGCTGGAATGGGACTGGGCTAGGGCTAAACTGGACTGGGACTGAGCTGGGACTGGGACTGGGACTGGGGCTGGAATGGGGCTGGAATAGGGCCGGGATAGGGCTGGGTTGGGTTGAGTTGGTTTGGGCTGAGCTGGGATGGGTTGGTTTGAGCTGGGCTGAGCTGGGATGGGATGGTTTGGGCTGAGCTGGGACTGGGACTGGCCTGGACTGGATTGGTTTAGGCTGAGCTGGGCTGGGGCTACCGGAACCTGGGCGTGCTCGAAGGCACTTGGGGCAAGGACTGGGCTCCAGTGCAGGTGTGAGCAGGGGAGAGAGAAACTCTGCTCAAACGACCCCGAAAGAGAGACAAACTCGGCTAAAACAGCTCCAAAAGGGAGCGAGGAATCCATCTCGAACAGCCTCAAAAGGGAGAGACAGACCCAGTGTAAATGGCCCCAAAAGAGGGACAAACTCAGGCTTAATCAGCCCCAAACGGGAAAGACAAACCCAGGTCAAATGGCCCCAAAATAGAGCCAAATGTTGGCTCAAACGACCCGAAAAGGGAGAGACAAACCCGGTTTAAATGACTCCAAAAGAGAGACAGACACGGCTCAAATGGCCCCAAAAGAGGGACAAACTCAGGCTCAAAAGGGAGAGTTAAACCTTGCCTCAAACAGCCCCAAAATCAAGGGACAAACCCAGCTCAATCAGCCCCAAAAGACAGAGAAAAACCCTGCTAAAAGAGGGAGAGACAAATGTGCTCAAAGGGCTCCAAAAGGGAGAGACAAACCTGGCTTAAACAGCCCCAAAAGGGAGAGATAAACCCAGCTTAAACAGCCCAAAACCAGAGACAAACCCAGCTCAAACAGCCCAAAACCAGAGACAAACCCAGCTCAAACAGCCCAAAACCAGAGACAAACCCGGCTCAAACAGCCCAAAACCAGAGACAAACCCGGCTCAAACAGCCCTGAGCCATCCATGGCAGCTCCATCCACATGGCACAGTTTTGGCACAGCTCTGCCCCAGGGAGCAACTCCTGAAGTGTCCTGGGCAGAATGAAACCCCAAATCCTTTGACAAAAAATCAACCGGGGTGAGTTTTGCCTGTTCCTGATGGAATATCCCCTGTTCCTGGTGGGAATGTGGGCACACACAAACCCCACCCAGTGCCTGGGAATGCAGGATAGGGAACTCTGCAGTGCTCCAGAGCAAAAACATCACCTGGTGGGACCCAAAAAATTCCCCATGTCCTGGCTGGAGCCAAATGTCTCACCCTGCTCCCACATCCCCCCTGCACCACAGCACCTCTAAAGTCAAACTTTGTGAACCCAAAGCTCTTCCCATGGCTTTGAGTGGGGGAAAATTCCTCTCCTACAAGGATCCTCGGTGAAAATAAACTGCTGTGGGACAGGGGATGGACCAAACCTGAGCTGAGAGCGACCCCACTGCTCTCCACCCCTTCCCAAGCCCAGAACAACTCAGCAGCTGCTCTGCCACCTTCTCCCCTTCTTCATCCAAAAACCTCATTTCTCTTTTCCACTCCTTGTTGGGGAGGGCTGGGTGGTTGTTGGAGTATTATTGTTATTATTATATTATTATTATTGAACGTGCAATCGTGTTTCAAAGCCCAGATTTCCATCCAGAAGAGCAGGAGGCCGTAGTCAGACTTCCCAGACCACAAAGACTCGCAGCTCCGTGGCTTTTCCAGCCAGAGTTTCCATTGTATTCTTCCCAGCTGAACTTTTAAAATGTGTGTGTGTTATGTGTCAGTGTGTGCACAACTGTGCGTGGTTTTACCTCTCTTAAAAATAAAAAAAAAGACTGAAAAAGAGAAAAAAAAAAAGAGTGAGCAAGTGAGGCTTTCAGGAGGTTAATCACTGACCTGCTGCCAAGTTGGATATGTGCATGGAAGGGGGGAGTCAAGGGTTTAAATCCCAGTTTTTGATAAATAGAAGACATTCTAGTCATAATAAAACGTGTTTTACACTTGAGGGGAGGAATAAGGGGGAGAAAAAAGGAAAGTTTTGGCCAGGCACGGCGAGCTCCTGAGCCCAAACAATGAGCTTCAGAAACATAACTGTAACGCATTAGTAAATGGACAATGAAATTGCAGTTACTTCACCGGCTCTTTATTAAACAAACACAGCCCGAAAGGGACCTGTCTGCCCCGGAGGTATTTGCAGAGGGTTCACGTTACAAACCCAGCAAACACATTCCCTGCGAGGTGGGGCTGCCCTGCCTTCTCCCCCTGTCACTTTTTCCTTTTCGTGGCGATCTCGGCTTTTAGAGCGGCTGGAAATCCCTTTTTGGTGGGTTTTACAGTGGCTGGAAATCGCTTTTTGGTGGCTCAGGACGGGGTGGGCAGAGGGGGTTTGGGAATGGGGCATTGCTGGAGCAGCTCTGAATTTCCTTCCCATCCCATCCCAGCTCCTGGGGGTGTTCCCGACCCTTCCCACTGAATCCCAACAACAAAAATTCCCCCACCCCATTCAGTCAACCCCCCTTGTAGTGACAGCCCCAAGCAGGGACCAGCAGCACTTCCCACTCTGCAGCTGCACAAAAGGGGCTTCCAACAACTTCTGCATCCCTGTCCTGCTCTGGATGGGTCTCATCCACATTGCTGAATGTGGTGGTTTGCAAGGGTTTGTTGGAATTTCAAATTTCAAATTTGAATTTTTGAACGTTTTACAAACATTTTTTAATTTTTTGAAATTTCAATTTAATAAAAAACCCACTAGGTTTGCTTTGCCAGGGCTTTACCCACAGCCCTGGGATGCTGCAGCCATGAGTGGAACCGAGATCACCCAGCAGAAACTTTGGGAGGAGCAGCTGCAGCTCCCACACTGGGGTGAAGTGGTGAAGCCACTTTACAAACCCCTACAAACCCTAACCCTGATCCTTACAAACCTTACAAACCCTACAGACCTTACAAACCCTAACCCTAATTCTTACAAACCCCTACAAACTCTTATGAACCTTACAAACCCTTCACCTGCAGCTCCACCTGACCCTTCCAGCCAAATCCCAGCCCCACTCCAGCAGGGAACTCAGGGTAATTTATCCCCACATATTATACAAACCCTTCACCTGCAGCTCTGCCCAAATCTTGACCCCATTCCAGCAGGGAACCCAGGATAATCCATCCCCATACACACTTTACAAACCTTACAAACCGTTCACCTGCAGCTCCACCTGACCCTTCCAGCCAAATCCCGACCCCATTCCTGCAGGGAAGCTGGGATAATCCATCCTACAAACCCTTCACCTGCAGCTCTGCCCAAACCCCAGCCCCATTCCTGCAGGGAACCCGGGATAATCCATCCCCACCCACACACACACATCCTACAAACCCTTCACCTGTGGCTGTACCCAAATCCCAGCCCCACTCCTGCAGGGAACCTGGGGTAATCCATCCCCACATATTTTACAAACCCTTCACCTGCAGTTCTACCCAAATCCCAACCCCACTCCTGCAAGGAACTCAGGGTAATCCATCCTACAAACCCCTCACCTGCAGCTCTACTCAAATCCCAACCCCATTCCAGCAGGGAACCCGGGCAATCCATCCCCACACATCCTACAAACCCTTCACCTGCAGTTTTACCCAAACCCCAGCCCCATTCCTGCAGGGAACCCAGGATAATCCATCCCCACACATTTTACAAACCCTTCACCTGCAGTTCTACCCAAATCCCAACCCCACTCCTGCAAGGAACTCAGGGTAATCCATCCTACAAACCCTTCACCTGCAGCTCTGCCCAAATCTTGACCACATTCCAGCAGGGAACCCAGGATAATCCATCCCCACACATCCTACAAACCCTTCACCTGCAGTTCTACCCAAATCTTGACCCTATTCCAGCAGGGAACCCAGGATAATCCATCCCCATACACACCTTACAAACCTTACAAATCCTTCACCTGCAGCTCCACCTGACCCTTCCAGCTAAATCCTGACCCCATTCCTGCAGGAAACTCAGGATAATCCATCCCCACTCACACACACTTTACAAACCCTTCACCTGCGGCTCTGCCCAAATCTTGACCCCATTCCAGCAGGGAATCCAGGATAATCCATCCCCACACACACACACACATCCTACAAACCCTTCACCTGTGGCTGTACCCAAATCCCAGCCCCATTCCTGCAGGGAGCCCAGGATAATCCATCCCCACATATTTTACAAACCCTTCACCTGCAGTTTTACCCAAATCCCAGCCCGATTCCTGCAGGGAAGCCAGGATAATCCATCCCCCCACACACACACATTTTGTGAACCCTTCACCTGCAGTTTTACCCAAACCCAAGCCCCACTGCAGCAGGGAACCCAGGGTAATCCATCCAACAAACCCTTCACCTGCAGTTTTACCCAAACCCCAGCCCCATTCCTGCAGGGAGCCCAGGATAATCCATCCCCACACATCCTACAAACCCTTCACCTGCAGTTTTACCCAAACCCAGCCCCATCCCTGCAGGGAACCCGGGATAATCCATCCCCACACACACACACGCCGCAGACAAAGCAGCGTCGGCGCGCTCAGCACCTTGCGAGGCCTTGAATGGCTGCCAAGGGCGTTTGGAGAGGGGCCAAGGCCGTCCATGAGATGTGAGGGATCGGGATTCTCAGCAGCCCATGGGGTCTGGAGCAGGCTGTGCTACTGTTGGAGCCTGGTCACGACACGCTCGCCCTTGTTCTGGGATGTACCTCCTGTGGAGGCGGCTTTCCCCCGGCAGGAATTCCATCCCTGCCTGCCAGGAGCAGGGAAAAGCCTCTGCTCCTCTTCCCTGCAGCACCACAGCTCCAAGAAGGGGTGGGTGAAGTTTTCCTGCTCTGCTGTCATCGAGGGATTTGTGGGGAAGCATCAGACCCGCACGAAGGTGGGACACAGAGAGGGGAGGATGTGGAGCAGGGAATTTACCTGGCACCAATTCCACCCAGCCAGGCTCCACCTGGACTTCACATTTCCCCAGCTCGAGGCTCATGTTTCCAAACCTTCCTGCAGAAG
Source organism: Catharus ustulatus (assembly GCF_009819885.2). Taxonomy (NCBI): domain Eukaryota; kingdom Metazoa; phylum Chordata; class Aves; order Passeriformes; family Turdidae; genus Catharus; species Catharus ustulatus. The sequence continues at coordinate 3,306,426 of NC_046245.1, forward strand.
TCTGAGGTGATGGAAAACCACACCAAAACTCCCTTTTTTTGGGGGTAATTTCTTCAGCACCTTCTCCTCAAAGCTGAGCCTTGGAACAAGGGTGAGGCATCCCTGACACCCCCAGGTGTGTTCCTGCAGGAGCAGCCAGGGGGATGAAGAGGAATCCCCAGCCAGAAATGGGAATTTCAGCACCATGGAAGATAAAATTGGCATTTTTTGGTTGGGGAAGTCAAGAGGTGAGAGCTCAGGGCACTAATGTGGCTTTACACAGCTCTGTATCAGGGGTGGGGATGCTCTGCACCTAAACTGGGTGTAAGGACCACTGGAGGGTGATTATCTGCTTCCCTCCTCTTTGTCCCATCCCCTCAGGTGTCTCACTGCTTTAAAATCCATCAGCATCAAGCTGACACCAAGTGTTTCCTTCTCCATCCTGTTTTTCCACAGGAGCCAATGTGGTGTTGGCACATGGAGCCTTTGGAAGGGCTCAGCGAGGGGGGAGGCAGCGAATTCCCGAGGATTTTGGGATCTCAGACAGGCTGGATGTCTGTCCCTGGGAAATGATGCTGTGGCTCCAGCAGGGAGTGCCTGGTGGGGATGGGCAGGGCTGAGCCCAGCTGCTCCAGGGGATTCCTTCAAGGATCACACACGGCCCCTTCCCTGCCAAAAGCAGCTTTTGTTTGGTGAGTGAGTGAAAAGCAGAGCCTTCCACTGAGTCCTTTCACTCCTACAGACTGGTGGAGTTTCAGACTTTTTTTTTTTGTTTTTTATTTCCTCCCAACTTGGTGCAGCCCCCGTGAAAATTCCATGGTTTTGTCTGGGAGTTGCCTTTTGCAGAGTGCTCAGGTGCAGCCTCTCTTCAAAGGGGTTCTGACCTTTTCCTACCTGGGACTGGGGTGAATTTCCTAATCCCACTTTAAGAAACCCACACTCACTGTGGATTTGCCCTTTGTGGGCCGGGCATGAGGCAGAGAGACTGCAAAACAAAATTCCCAGCGAGTTACACTCTGCAGTTCCCATCTTTCCCCATCCAGGTGGTTCCAAGCCTCGTCTCTCCTCTCAGAGATCTCTCCTGGATTTCAGAACCTTCCCCTGCCCCATTTTCCAACCCTTCCTTTGCCATCTGGCACAGAGGGCTCCAAGCCACCCTGCAATGAAACCTTACCCTGCCTCTTTTTCCAGAACCAGTCAGCTGTGGGACTCAGCACCAGCTTCAAACAACCCCCCAGTCCAGCAGGTCAGGCCATTTTAGCATCTGTACCTTTTATTTGTAGCAGACTGTTAATAATTAAGTGATGCCTTTCATACAGACATTTACAATAATTTAACCTTGCCCTTGCTGTGTAATTTATTCTTCGCAGAAGCCAATAAAAATAAAGGCCCCATATTTCGTCTCCCTCGCTCATTCTCTGTCCATATATATAAATATATACACACACACACAGCCAGGAGAGTGTAATAGGTTTCACATATTGTTCCATAGGTATCATTAGGGTACCAGAGCCAAGTGTCTCAGTTCATATGACTCTTTATAGGTGCCTTATAATCCACATAAAATTGAGTTTATGTTTCCTTTCCATCTGCTGATTCTAAAACAAGATGAGGAAGGGTTTTCTCGCTCTTTTTCTCTGTTTTTTTTTCTCTACTTCTTTCCAGTCCTCGCTGCACCAAATTCCAAATTTAAAGAGGAACAACAATCTCCAAACTGGGCATCCCTTACTGTGATGTCTTATCTCGGACCATGACAAGCATTAAAAGCTCCAGGAAAAAGGTTGGAGCAAAGACAAATATCAAAGCTCCTTCCCAGGGGGAAAACCCTTCCCAAGTTTGCCATGGAGTCATTTTTCCTGTTTCTAAATCCACAGAACAGAACCCAGCAGGTAGATGGAATAGAAGCAAGGGAAGGGACTAAAACCCGAGATTTATTTCTTCTCCAAAAAAAACAAAAAGAGAGGGGAAAAAAAAAAAAAAAGCACAGGACAGGGGAAAAAAAGAGCCAGAGCTCAAAGTATTGGCTGCACTTCCACAGCAAGTCCTAAAGAGGCTACGCAGAGAAACAAAAGAAAAATATTTTCCCCTAAAGAAACATTCGTAAAAACGCATTTATTAAAGGCCCAAAAATTCCACAACACTTCAGAGCCCCAGTGCTGGGCTGAGCACTGGGGCTGCCCTGCAGGGCCTCCCAGTCTGCCCAGTCCAACCCACCCAGAGCCTCCCAGTCTGCCCAGTCCAACCTGCAGGGCCTCCCAGTCTGCCCAGTTCAACCTGCAGGGTCTCCCAGTCTGCCCAGTCCAACCCACCCAAGGTCTCCCAGTCTGCCCAGTCCAACCCAGCACAGCACAGCCTGGCCTGAGCCCCATGGGAGAGACCCTGGAACCTCAGCTGGGCTGGTCCTGTGCTCCCAAAAATCCCTTTTGGTTCCTTCCTGCTCTCCAACCTCTGCTTCAGGGATTCCACCTTTGGAAGGGGAAACATGGCCTGGGACAGGTTGGACATTGGGTCTTGGAGCAAGATGGGAGAGTGGGAGGTGTCCCTGTCCATGGCTGGGATGGGATGGGATGGGATGGGATGGGATCCATGGGATGGGATCCATGGGATGGGATCCATGGGATCCATGGGATGGGCTCTGAGCAGCTCTGCCCAAATTCCCACCTGGAATTCCCATCCTGCTCCATTCTGCATCCTGCAGGATCCTGGCCTGGCTCTGCTTCAGAGCAGGACAATGGGAAAGTTTGGAAAGCTTGGGTTGTGTGCCAGGGGTTGCTGATCCCAGCTGGATTTGGGGCCCTTTCATGAGCAATTCCCAATTTCTGATGGATAAGGGGATTTATCCAGATTTTTCTGAGTCTCATCCATGGCTGCAAAAATCCTCCCAGGCTGGACTGGAGGGGTTTGGAGATGCTTCCCACAGTGGGGGGAGGAATCCTGCTGCTCCCTGGGATGGGATGGGATCTATGGAATGGGATGGGATGGGATGGGATGGGATGGGATGGGATGGGATGGGATGGGATGGGATGGGATGGGATGGGATGGGATGGGATGGGATGGGATCCATGGGATGGGATCCATGGGATGGGATCCATGGGATGGGATGGGATGGGATTTAAGGTCTCTCCCAACCCAAACCAGGCTGGGATTTCCTGTTGGAGAGCCCTGGAACCTCTGTGCCGCATGGAGGACCTGTTTCCCCTGGTAACACTGCCATCCCAACCACAACATTTTTCCCAGATCCTCTGGAGCAGCAGCTCCATGAAATCCCCCTCCCTTGCTCTTGCTGCTGTTTTCCAACAGGAGGGAAGGGAAGGACAGCCCAGACCCCATCCCTGGGGCTGTTCCATGGTCCCTGTGAGGTGATGGAAAACTTTCCCCACATCAGGTGTTGCTGCTGAGTGTGAGCTGCTCCAGTCCCACCCCGAGCAAGTGTTATAAACACACAGGCACAATCTAAATATTTATGGCACATGAAATCTCCCGTCTGCTGTTGCTCAGCAGAGGAGGGAGGGGGAGTTAAGAGGTGATTATTGTGCAGGGCCTGTAAACCCGAAATGTGGATTGAGCTGTGTCCAGTGCCCTGCAGTGGTCACTGCACAGGACCAGGTGTCAGCTCAGCTCTCAGGGGTTTGTCACTGCCTGGGCTAAGCCCCAGCCTGGCTTTGGTGGGGGAGCAGCAGATGGAAAACACGGCCCTGCCTTTGTGGGCTCCTTTTCCTCTCAAGCAGCTCCTGAGAGAGCTCCAGCTCGTAAAACCTTCCTGGGGCTGGGGAGGAGGAGCAGAGCACGCCGGGCAATTATTTCCCTGGCCTGGAGAAAAATTATGATAGAATTTGTTTTCTTATTCGTGCTGGTTTTTGCTCAGATCTCTGGGGGTTTTGTTAAAAGTTGAAATAAAATTTAAAAAAAGAAAACCCAATGAAAACATGAGACAACAGAAGGAGGGAGGCAGGCTGGGGGAGTTCCATGTGTTTCTGGAACAATTGCCCACTGATCCAGCCTGGAAAGGATCTGGAGGTGATAGGACTGGCTTGGCAGCAAGAAGCGGAGCTGCTGGAGGAAAAATTCTCCACTTAGCAAAGTTTGTGGAGCTGGTGTTGCCCAGAAAGGCCACAGCAACCCAAAAAAAAGTGATAAAATACTGGAATGTTCTGCCCAGGGAGGTGGTGGAGTCACCATCCCTGGATGTGTTTAAAAAATCCTGGATGTGGCACTGGGTGCCATGGTCTGGTTGAGGTGTTGGGATGGGTTGGACTTGATCAACTTGGGCGTCTCTTCCAACCCAAAATTCTGTGAATTCTGTGTGAATTCTGTGAATCCTGCCTGTGCTGCTCTCTGGGCCCACAGCAACTCCCTCAGGCCACCAGAGAGACCTGGCAGTGAGCGATGCCCCCAGCAAATCCTTCCTGTCCTGACATTGCTGCTGCTCCCAGGGATGTGGTGATGCCCACCAGGAAAGGTGGAGCAGTGGGAGTGATGGGATTGATGGGATTTCTGGGATTTTAACTCCTGGTTTTGGTTCCTGGCTGGCACAACCCAAGTGGGAATTCATTCACTGCTCTGCTTTCCAGGGAGTGGGGTCAGCTGAGCCCCCAGAGTAACTCAGCACCAGGGATGGAGCAGAAGGCTTTGATGATTTTTCTGAATGAATCCCAGGGCCAAATTATAAAATCCAGACAATTTCAGCTCCAGCTGGGAATTTATAGAGTTTCACTTTGATTTTTGTAGGTGATGTGAGCAAGGATCAGCAGGACAGGCGTGGGTCCCTCTGGGGTCAGCTCCACCAACCAAAACCTCCTTTCCCCAAAACCCAGCCTCGTTTTATTCCCAGCCCTGCTCTGCAAAGCCTCTCTCACTCCAAGGAAACCCTCCAGGACCTCAAAGGGAACAAAAAGGGCAAATTCCACATCCCCTGGGAATGGGAGTGGGCCATGGATCACTAAAGAGTGACTGTGGAGCACAGGCAGGGCACATTGGGCTTGGCACTGCTGGCTGGGCTTGGTCACTGGGTTTGGCACTCCTGGCTGGGTTTGGAACTCCTGTCTAGTTCTGGCACACTTGGCTGATTCTGGCACATCTGGAACATGCTGGGTTTGGCACACCTGGCTGGGTTTGGCACACTTGGCTGGTTCTGGCACACCTGGCTGATTCTGGCACACTTGGCTGGTTTTTCAATGCCTGTCTGAGTTTGTCACTCCTGGGTGGTTCTGGCACTCCTGGGGCACACTGGTTTTGACACACCTGGCTGGGTTTGGCACTCCTTTCTAGTTCTGGCACTTCTGGCTGGTTTTGGCACTCCTGTCTAGTTCTGGCACACTTGGCTGGTTCTGGCACATCTGGGGCATGCTGGGTTTGGCACACCTGGCTGAGTTTGGCACACCTGAGACAGGCTGGGTTTTGGCACACCTGGCTGCTTTTGGCACATCTGGCTGGTTTGGCACACCTGAGACAGGCTGGGTTTTGGCACTCCTGGCTGGGTTTTGGCACTCCTGGCTGTTTTTAGCACTCCTGCCTCTTGTTTACACCCACACCCACAGCTGTGCCAGCCCCACACCCCGGCCATGGCTCTGCTAGGGCTTCCCAGGCACAGCCCAGTGAGGGATTCTGCTGCCAGCAAGCTGAGAGTGTTTTCTACAGGAATAAAAAGGGCTCTGACCTCGGGAAATTGCTGGGTTTTGTGTTTTAAACAGGTAAAATTGGACATCAGCCTGTGCTTCCATGGCCTAACACACATTCATCCCTAGAATTCAGGGATTCACTGGGGTCAGCAGCGAGACAAGCAGCAGCTTTTGGGAATTTTTCCCTTACCCCATTTCCCAGATCTCTCATTTAAAGCTCTCCTACACCCCAACAAAGCAAATTCCTCCAGGAACAACAGCCCAGCCAAAGGTAAAGCTACTGTGGATGTCCAGAAGCCTCCAGGCTACACCAAGGCTGAGCTCAAGCCTCCCAAAAAGCCAAAACCCTCCAGCTCAAACTAATAGACACATCTGCCAACAACTTCTTTTCGTTTTTTTGGAACCACTCTCCAGATGACTTCATTGCCAAGAAAAAGAAGAGATATTTATGATAGCAACTGGAAAGCCTTGAAATTCCAAGTGAGATGCTCGGTGGTGTAAAGTGAGGCTGCTGCAGTGAGGCAGGGGGCCACTGCCAATTCCCACAGGTTGAAGTGGCTCCCTGCTCTCATCTCCTGCCTCCCCAGGGCAGGGACAACCCAAGGCAGCTCAGGCAGGCGCTGCATGAATATCTGCTGGAATAAATGGGGCAGGAAAGCAGCTCCTTTTGTAAGGCCTTTATTGAAAAATCAGCTTGGGTGGGGAGCCCGAGGGGTTGCGCATGCACCGCCGCTCCCGATGGCCAATCCAGAGGAGGAGGAGGAGGAGCAATGCAGCTTTGTCTTCTCAGGCAGAGCTGGGGCTTCCATGCTCACAAGAATCCCAAAAAAAAAAAACTTTATTCCTAGTCCAGGGGTGTCATGTTGGTAGGGTGCTGCTGAGGTCATGGTGATGGAATCAAAGCAGCTCAAGATAATAAATTCATGTTCTGCACTGTTTTCCCAACTTGAAAACACTGTTCTCAGTTCCAGATACTATCTGGACTCATTGTTTTAAGGGGTTTTTAACTCTGAATTGTGTCCCAGTATCCTTTGCACCCCTTCATTTGCATATAGCTCGATGACATCACCCTCCTCACAGCCACCATTTCAGGGGAGCAGCAGCGGCGTCACCCAACAGAAGGGAAAGGGCCCAGAGGTGAGACAACAAATGAGGCCAAACAGAATGAGGCCAACAATTTAACATTAATATTTTAACAATTAACATGGAAAACGAACAAACTTGGGAACTTGTTCCAACAGGAGCTGCAACTCCAGCAGGAAAACCAAAAGCTGAAGGGACACAGAACATCTGCTGAGGGTGTCCAGAAATCCCCTTGGATGTTTTGTTCTGTAAAGCAGGGGAAGAGATGCGGTTTTAGTTTGAAATGGGGGAAAAGATGCGGCTTTAGTTTGAAATATGTTCACCAGGTTTAGTTTGTGGCAGGGAGAGGTTTCAATAACAAAGGACACAGAGCCCTGAGCAGGTGCCTGGAACATTCTGGAACATTCAGCAGGTGCTGATGGGCAGCTCAGTGAATCCCAAACTTCCCTGTCCTGAGAAATGTTCTTTCCATCAAAAAAAAAAATCCTTTCCTGAGGTGGTTTGGTCCCCAGTCAGGGGTGGATGGGGTTGGTCTCTCTCACCTGGGTTCTGTGTGAGGAGATTTCTCTGTGGATCATCAAGGGTTAAAGAATGGACTTTCTTAGGCTTTGGCATTTAAAAAAAAAAAAAGCAGAATTTGGTCCACAGAAAAAGAAAATACAAACTGAGGTGTGCACCGAACACAGCAGACTGGGAGCAAACATAAACTGGGAGTAACTTTACTCATGGTACCTTAAACTACTCACACTGGTCAAGTCCTGCAGGACCCTACAGAGCATTTGAAAAATTATTTTTAAAATTTTAATTTTTTTAATGCCTTAAAAAAAATAAAAATAAAACACAAACCAGTGGTGAGCTCCTGTCACCCTGGGAGTTTGCACCAGGAAGGAGCTCTTTGTTAGATCTGAATTTAATCTCAGGATGGAATTTCATGGCCACAGCATCACCCAGTCCTGAGAAGGGAGTTTGTAAAGGACAGGATGACAAAATCTGAATTATGAATGGCAGAGTTTTAATTTTAAAGTCACCAGTCCCTCCCAGCAAAGGGTGCTGGAGCCACTGGGAGGTGGAAGGATCCTGGTGGGTGTCAGAAATCTTGATTTTTATCCTTTCACTCCTTGTCAGCCAGACATTTTAAAATGTGCTTAAATATCTGCCTTTTCCTAATCTCAAATTCCAGATTTTGCCTGGGTGTAACTGTTGTGCCAGCTGTGCTGGGTGAGCTCCTTGAAGAGGCTTTTCCTTGAATTTGGGATGGGATTTTCCTGCAATTTTGGTGACACCTTGGTTTTTTTTATCCCCTTTTGTTCCATCCCCACTGCAGTGTGGGGATTTCAATTGTGGGGATTAAAAAAAAAATACCCAAACTTTTCCAGTTATTTGGGATTTCATTTTCTTTTTTTTTTCAGGAAGAATAGACACAGAAAAAAATAATAAAGAGAAAATGGAAGGCTGGAAATTACTTGGTTTTGGGGGAAAATATATTTTTGGCATTGAAATGAGGAAAAGCACCAGGGTTAGGGAAAAAAACCTGAACTGAGCACTGAAACTTTACCTTCCTTTAATTATCCAGGTGACATTTCAGACATTTAGTCTGATTTTTTTTTTATCTGCATATTGAAAACACCCTTTTAAAAACACTTTAAAAAAACCCAACAAAAACCCAGCTGCTCCCGAACATTTATTTAGCGAAAAGTAAATCTTATAAAAATTCAATTGCAAAGTAGTTAAGGTATTTGAATTATATATATATATATATATTATTTTTTTTTTTAAGGAAAGAAGAATCCCAAGAAAGAAAGTATTTGATGGCTAATAATCTCATTTCAATATAATAGGACCTTTCTTTTGCAAAGAGCAAGACAGGTTAAAAGATATAATTATGACTTTGCAAACTCTCCCAAGTGCTACGAGATCATCTGACAGTTCTGATCCCGGGCTCAGCTCTCAGAGGGGAAAAGTCTTTGTCTAGTTCGAGAGTTAAAGAGACAGGATCCCTATTCCACCCTCTGCCTACATTGCAATTTAACTGTCAAAAAAATCCAAGCTGCAGAATTGTCTTATTCCAACACAGCGCAAGGAAAGAGAGGTTTGAGAGTGACCTGTCAAACGCGCCCTCTTTAAAAATGTATAATATATTTTAAACATTTTTTTCCAGAGGTACTTAAAGGTTAAAGATGTGCCAAAGAAGGAGGATGGATTTTTTTTTTTCATCCTTCTCCCCCCTTTTCGCTAAAGCTTTTTAAAACAATTAAAACCAAAAAAAAAAAAAAGAAGGAGAGAGGGGAGGAAAAAAAAAATTCGAAATTAGGGATCATCAGTGTAAAAAATCCCCTGAAGATCAAAAGGAACACATTAGAATCACATTAATTCTGATTTAAAAAAAAAAAAAAAAAAAAGAAGAGAGAATAAATCCCCTCTTTCAATGGGAAGAGAAACTTGGAGGACATTTAAATGGTGTTTCCATTGTCAGGATGTGCAGGAAGGTGGAGCAGAGTGTCAGGGAGAGACAGAGCCCAGCAGAGCCAGAGCTCTGACACTCCAGCCTAGTCCTGGGCTTTTTAAAGCTTGGCCTTTTTTTGTGTGTGTGTGTTTCAAAACAGGGAAAGAAGGAGAGGAAAATATTTTTCCCAAGTAACCAAACAAAAGGAGCCATTTCCACGGGGGGGGTGTTTCCAAGGAGCCACAAACAAACAATTCCCAGGCATTTTTTGACCAAATATAGATGGCAAAGGAGCAGCTGGACATGGCCAGAGGCTCGTCCTGGTGCCACCACTGGGCACGTGGCCGTGTCCCCACACAGCCCCTGGCACTGCAGGGACACTGGGAGCTGCAGGGATGCCAGCCTGGGATCTGGGAGCACAGGGTTGGGGTTGGACTGAGGGAATCCTTTCCTTTTAATCCCTTAAAAATCATTTTATGCCACCCCCCCTGCTAGGGCAGAGATATTTCCACCATCCCAGGCTGCTCCAAACCCTGCCCAAGCTGGCCTTGGGCACTTCAGGGATCCAGGGGCAGCCACAGCTTCCATGGACAATCTGTGCCAGGGCCTTAGTGGGAAAAAATCCCATTATTCATCGTGCAGCAAGTCAGGAGTGAGACCCCCCAGGTGATGAGTGAATTCCCTGGAGACAGAAACCAAGTTCAGGTCCATTGTCCTTCTCCATCCCACCCCAGCAAACTGGGAACTGGAACTGGAGTCCCTCAGGCCAGCAGAGTGTTTGGAGTCTTGATTTCTATTTTCTGTATTTCTATTTTAATTTCCTTAGTACAGAACTGTTATTCCTAATTCCCATATCTTTGCCTGAGAGCCCCTTGATTTCAAAATTATAATAATTTGGAGGGAGGGGGTTTCCATTCTCCATTTCAAAGAGAAGCTCCTGCCTTTCTCAGCACACACCTGTCCTCCAAACCAGGACAGGATCTCACCCAGGCTCTCCTGATCTTCCAACCAAAGGCTGCCAGGGAGGGGACAAGTCACAAGCTAAAATCCATTGAGGACTGAGAGCCAAAGGACAAAACTTTGGGGATTTTCCCAAATTCTTGAAGGTCAAATAGTCCCAACCCAGCAGCACCTGCAGACTTGTATCCCCTGCACAGCTGGGCTGATGTTTCAGGCACTGATTCCCTTGGATTTTTACAAACACCAAGGCTGTGTGCACACCCAGTAAATCCACCCTGAATGGTATCAGCACAATCCAAGATAACCTGGCACCAGGCTGATAAAGGGCAGGAAAATCAACCCACCCCTGTGCCAAATTCCTGCCTTCCCAGCCCTCCTCATCCAGAGTTTCCAGGTGGGTGGGGAAATCCTGGAGTTTTGAGACATGGGAGTTTGGGAGCAGGGGAGAACTGTGTGCTTATCTTCAATATTTAATAGATATCAGCCTCTGGTGAGCTGGGGATGACCAAAAAAAAAGAAAAAAAAACAAAAAACAAGGATGGGGATCTCCTTAAAGCACGCTGGTGAATGGATTTGTCCCCAGTGCCACGCTGGGAAGGGTCAGCACAGCCCTGGGACCCGCAGGGTGAGCAGGATTTGGGGATTACTCACTGAAAATGAAAGCCAAACTGGACTGCTGCCCCAGGAACGGCGCCAGATTCCTGCTCTGAAAGGAATGATAAACCTGTGGGATGCAGGATCAGGGGTGGTTTGGGATGAAATGGCTCCAGTCCCACTTCCCTGCCCTCCAGAGGAGCAGAACCCAGCAGGGAGAAGGCAGAGAGCTCCCAGGAGCTGCTCCTGTCTTCCCAAAAAATTACAAAGCTTTCCTCATCCTCTCCATCCCAAATTCTCCTCGGTTTCAGCCCTTCCAGGGATGAGGTGGTGATGGTGTGGAGCAGGATCTGGGTGTCCTTGGGAAAATCCTGAATTTTCTGTGGAAAGCTGCCAGGATTCTGCCCACAGATGAACCCCAAACTCGTCTGCTTTGCACAACTTCCCCTTAATCCAGCCCAATTTCCAGCTCACCTCGGGATGAGTTTGGAAGGATTTGTCCCTCTGTGACAGGGGCAGGCTGGGAGGGAATTCCAGCAGTGAAAATCCTGGATGTAGCTCTGAGGAGACAGGGACAGTGGGGAGTGAGACACTGTGAGTGTCACCTGGTGAGAGGACAAAGGGGACACAGAGATTCCAGGAGCACCCCAAAGGGGAAAGGGAATCAGCAGGAGAAACCCCAAGGAATGACAGATTAACCCCAAAAAAATTTCAGATTAACACCAAAAAATGACAGATTAACCCCAAGAAATGTAACCCCAAGAAATGACAGATTGACCCCAAAAAATGACAGATTAACCCCAAGAAATGACAGATTGACCCCAAAAAATGACAGATTAACCCCAAGAAATGACAGATTAACCCCAAAAAATGACAGACTAACCCCAATAAATGTAACCCCAAGAAATGACAGATTAACCCCAAAAAATGACAGACTGACCCCAAAAAATTTCAGATTAACCCCCAAAAATGACAGATTAACCCCAAGAAATGACAATTAACCCCAATAAATGTAACCCCAAGAAATGACAGATTGACCCCAAAAAATGACAGATTAACCCCAAAAATGACAGATTAACCCCAAGAAATGTAACCCCAAGAAATGACAGATTAACCCCAAAAAATGACAGATTGACCCATCCACATGTGGGTTTCTCTGTTAAAATCATGGCATGGCTGATCCATGAGAAGCTGCTGCTCCAGACTTTTCTCAGGAGGGGAATTCTGCAGGGGAGATGAGGCTGGGGGTGACAGTGCCACCCTGTCCTCGGTGTCCCCACCCCTGGGTTCTGTCCCTGTCCCTGTCCCCCTCGGTGCTCAGCCCTGGTCTGGTTTGATTGATTTTCTAATTGCTCCTTTAATTGAACAGTTCCAGCAACACTGCCAGGGAAAGGTTTCAGGGCTGGGAAGGGAGGTGGGAGGGGGTGGGGGTGGAAGGGGAATTGGAGCTGGGGAAAGAACAAAATGGGTTTTTCCCTGTTCCTCAAGCTGCAAACACAGGGAAGAGGCTGGGGATGAGTTGCTGAGGAGGAGGAGAGCTGAAAAACAATAAATTACAGGAGGAGGAGAAGAAAAATGAGAAGTGGGTTGAAAAGTGTGGCAGGGCCAGAGGGTCCCAGGGACTGCTCAGCCTCCGACTGACATCGGCTTCCTGCAGGCTGGGAGAGCTGGGATGAGGAAAATGGGCCACCAAGAAGGGGAGAGGGGAGCTGGGAGGGCTGGGAGGGGGAAGGAGCAGGACAGGGTGGGAAAGAGCTCGGTGAGAGGTGCAGGAGCAGGGTGGAGAGGAAGGGAAAGATCCCGGTGTGAGAGAGAGGAGAGGGGAGCAGAACAGGTGAGCTCAGGAAGGGACAGAGGGACAGGGACAGAGGGACAGAGGGACAGAGGGACAGAGGGACAGAGGGCAGGGTCACACGGATTTGAGGAGTTGTTCCCTGTTGGGGGGAGGCTCTGGCACAGAATTCCCACAGAAGCTGTGGCTGTCCCATCCCTGGGGATGTCCCCTGGACGGGGCTGGGAGCGCCCTGGCATGGTGGGAGGTGTCCCCACTATGGCAGAGATGGCACTGGTGGCTCTGAGAGGTGTCCCTGATGTGGCAGGGTGGCACGGGGAGCTGTGGGAGGTGTCCCTGCCATGGTAGAGGTGGCACTGGTGACTCTAGAAGGTGTCCCCACCATGGCAAGGTGGCACTGAAGCTGTGGGAGGTGTCCCTATTGTAGCAGGGTGGCACTGGGAGCTGTGGGAGGGGTCCTTGCCATGGCAGAGGTGGCACTGGTGGCTCTGAGAGGTGTCCCCACCATGACAGGGTGGCACTGGTGGCTCTGAGAGGTGTCTCTGCCATAGCAGGGTGGCACTGGAAGTTGTGGGAGATGTCACCACCATGGCAGGGTGGCACTGGTGGCTCTGAGAGGTGTCCCTGATGTGACAGGGTGGCACTGGGGTCTCTGGGAGGGGTCTGTGTTGTAGCAGGATGGCACTGGGGTCTGTGGGAGGTGTCCCTGCCATGGCAGAGGTGGCACTGGTGGCTCTGAGAGGTGTCCCTGATGTGACAGGGTGGCACTGGGGTCTCTGGGAGGGGTCTGTGTTGTAGCAGGATGGCACTGGGGTCTGTGGGAGGTGTCCCTGCCATGGCAGAGGTGGCACTGGTGGCTCTGAGAGATGTCCCTGCCATGGCAGGGTTGGCACTGGAAGCTGTAGGAGTTGTCTCTGTTGTAGCAGGGTGGAAATGGTGGCTCTGGGAGGTGTCCCCACCGTGGCAGAGGTGGCACTGGGGGCTCTGAGAGATGTCCCTGCCATGGCAGGGGTGGCACTGGACCATCTTGAAGGTCCCTCCAACCCAAACCATTCCACGATTCCTGTGTTAACCCGTGGCGTGCCCAGCTGTGCCTGTGCCAGCTGTGCCAGCTGTGGCAGTGGCAGCTGTGGCAGTGGCAGTGGCAGTGGCACCCCCAGCCCCTCGTGGGGCCGGGGTGAGGCAGGGGCTGCCTGGGAGCGTGTCAGGAGCAGGACAGGGGAATGCAGCCGGGGTCAGGGGGGAAGGGGCACGCAGAGGCCACGCTGCAGCTCCACAGCTCAGGTTTCAGGAGAGCCTGGAGCCGGGGCTGCAGGGGGACAGGAGGTGGGCTCTGCATTCCCTGGCAGGCAGCACAAGGCAGGTTTAAAGAATATCCTTCCATTTAGGAATTTGTTTATTATTCTTAACTGAGCGGCTCAGACAGGCAGCACCGCATCCACGGCGGCTCCCCAGGAAGGGAGGGACAGGAAGGCAAATTTCCAGACTGGGGGCAAAGGGATTTGTGCCCTGCTGGGTGAGGGAAGGGGGCAAAATGCTTTGCCAGCTATTTAGGAAAAGTGTGGAGAGACTCAGCTTTGGGATGTCAGGGGTGGGGTGGAACTGTCCCAGAACCCAGCAGCAGCTTTGGGGGGCTGTGACACCAGACCTTGAGACTTCATCTGAAATTCCTCAGAGCCTGGGGCAGAGAATGAGAAGTGATCTCTGTCCTGTTAAAATCCACTCATTCCTTGAGGAGTCTCAGGGACACAGAACTGCCCTCACCTGGCAGGTGTGTCCATCCTGAGGGGTCAGGGCACATCTCCCAGCTCTGCATTCTGAATTTCTGCACCGTCTGGAAAGACTTCAGCTGCTGCAGTGATGGCCAAGAACACCAGGCCAGGTTGGAAATTGCTCTTTGTGAGGGAGGTGAGGCCCTGGCACAGGTTCCAGAGGAGCTGTGGCTGCCCCTGGATCCCTGGAAGTGCCCAAGGCCAGGCTGGGATGGTGGGAGGTGTCCCTGCCCATGGCAAGGTGTAGAACTGGAAAAGTTGTGGTTTTCAGCCCAAATCTTCCAACATCCCTGAGCCTGGTGTGAGGGAAGTGCTGCAGACAGAGGGAAGGACAAACTGCCCTGCCCAGTGCCCTGTGTGCTCACAGTGCTGGAAATGAGGGCGAGGAGGGGCCCTGGGGAGAAATCACAGCCTGTGGATGCCAGGGAGGTGAGGAGAGCAGGAATGCCACATGTGGGGGAGCAGAAAATCCCGGGAATGGGAGCAGGGAAACGGTGGCAGCCAGAACAGGAGGCAGGAAAGGTCCCTCAATCCTGGCCATAAGCAGGGCTGGGTGTTAAATCCCGGGATTATCCTGCCCCAGAGGCAGGAGGGCTCCACACCCCCGGGCTGGCTGACAGGAAACCTGGCTGGAATCTCACTGCAGAATGTCTCACTCCTGCTGGAAATGTGTTCCCCATGGCTGGAGCATTGCTGGGAGCGGAGCAGCAGGCAGGGGCTCTCCCCTGGGCACCCAGCAGGGAGCAGAGAGCCTTTGTCACCTCCTGTCACCTCCTGTCACCTCCTGGCACCCCTGCCAGCCCTCAGCCCTCCTTCACCACCTCTCCACTTTCCTCTCATCCCTCTCTTTCCATCTCCAGGGCTCCCAGACTGGTCTCACCTGTGCCCACCAGCAGAGCTCAGCACTTTTCTCTGGTGGCTCCTGTCGTGGTCACTCCTCCCTCAGCTCGGACAGAGCCTCCCTCCCTCCCTGCTCCCATCCCCCTCCTCTCTCTCTCCCTCCCATAATATTTTCCATATGAAGAAGCCTTGCTGAAGCCTCACACTGCCCTCTTGGCGAGTCTTAGGCGGGTTAGAGGAGACCCTGGGAGCCTTTAATCCTCTCTCTCTCGCTTTCATCCTCAGCCACAGCTGGACGCCCCATTGATGTGGAACAGACCAAACACCAGGCCCCTCACTAAGCTGCTGCTGTGGGGCCTCTTCTCCTCCAGAGCTGAGCCCTGAGCCCGTGTCCAGCTCTCTCTGGTGTGTCCCCACCGTGCACACCCCCCTGGCTGTGCTCTCACTGCCAGGACATCCTGAGATCCCAGAGCTGGGGGGATTCCCCACAGCCCCTGCAGAGCCTGGCTCAGGGTGAGGGGCTGCTCTGTGCCCGTGTGCTGAGGATGGGGCTGGTGGTGATGTCCCCAGGGCTGGAGGGTCCCCCCAGCCCAGCAGTTGGGTGAGGGGCTGCACAGGCTCAGAGTTTTGGGGAGAAGCGGCTGCTAAAGCTCAGTGCAGGTGAGGTGAGAGTGTCCGTGAATTGTGGGGTGGTTTGGGTTGGAAGGGAGGGGAAAAATCACCCAGTGCCACCCCTGCCATGGTGGGGACACCTCCCAGAGTCCCCAGTGCCACCCTGGAATGGCAGGGACAGCTCCTAGAGACACCAGTGCCACCCTGCCATGGTGGGGACAAATCCCAGAGCCCCCAGTGCCACCCTACCATGGTGGGGACACCTCCCACATCCCCCAGTGCCACTCCTGCGACAACAGGGACCCCTCCTACAGCCCCCAGTGCCACCCTGGAATGGCAGGGACAGCTCCTAGAGACACCAGTGCCACCCTGCCATGGTGGGGACACCTCCCACAGCCACCAGTGCCACCCCTGCCATGGTGGGGACACTTCCCACAGCCTCCAGTGCCACTCCTGCCATGGTGGGGACACTTCCCACAGCCTCCAGTGCCACCCTGGCACAGCAGGGACAGTGCCTGGAGACACCAGTGCCACCCCTGCCATGGTGGGGACATCTCCCACAACCACCAGTGCCACTCCTGCGACAACAGGGACCCCTCCTACAGCCCCCAGTGCCACCCTGGAGGTGTCCCAGCCTGGGCTGGATGGGACTTGGAGTCACCAGGGCTGTAGGAGGTGTCCCCACCATGGCAGTGGTGGCACTGGTGGCTCTGAGAGGGGTCCCTGCCGTGCCAGGGTGGCACTGGTGTCTCTAGGCGCTGTCCCTGCCATGCTGGCGTGGCACTGGGGGCTGTGGGAGGGGTCCCTGCCATAGCAGAGGTGGCACTGGTGTCTCTGGGCGCTGTCCCTGCCATGGCAGGGTGGCACTAGTGGCTCTGAGAGGGGTCCCTGCTGTGCCAGGGTGGCACTGGTGTCTCCAGGCGCTGTCCCTGCCATGGCAGGGTGGCACTGGTGGCTCTGGGAGCTGTCCCCACTGTGCCAGGGTGGCACTGGGGGCTGTGGAAGGGGTCCCTGCCATGGCAGGGTGGCACTGCTGTCTCTAGGCGCTGTCCCTGCCATGGCAGGGTGGCACTGCTGTCTCTAGGCGCTGTCCCTGCCATGGCAGGGTGGCACTGGTGTCTCCAGGCGCTGTCCCTGCCATAGCAGAGGTGGCACTGGTGGCTCTGAGAGGGGTCCCTGCTGTGCCAGGGTGGCACTGGTGTCTCCAGGCGCTGTCCCCACCATGCCCGGGTGTCACTGGGGGCTGTGGGAGGGGTCCCTGCCATGGCAGAGGTGTCACTGGTGTCTCTAGGCGCTGTCCCTGCCATGGCAGAGGTGTCACTGCGGGTCCCGGTGTCCCCCCGGCTCCTTGGGGACGCTCCGGTGCCCCCGCGCTCATTCCTGAGCCTCCCGCGCCCCCTGGCGGCCTCGCTCCGCCACTGCCGCCCCCGCTCCAAAAACCCCAAAATCCCCAAAACTCGGTATTTCCAGAAAAGTCTCACCCGGGGAAGCTTCTGTGGGTGTGACAGCATCCAGAGTGAATGAACAGCCATGAACTGCAATTCCAGCGTTTTCTGGAAGCAGCAGAAAGGGGATGGCTCCATCCTTAAGCTCCAAAGGAACTTTGGGGAATCCAGGGAGACAAGGATTGATAACAGAGTTCAGAGAAAAGGGGGGAAAAATGATCCGAGCTGCCAGCAACACTGAGCTGAGGAGGGAAAACCAAAATATTTTGAGATGCAACCGTCTGGAGTCGGTGTGGAGTGACAGGGCTGAGGGGAGGAGGATGGGAATGATCTGATCTCTGGGGTACAAAGGCTCCAAAGTGGAGCAAGGCATGGAAGAGCAGGGAGAGGCAGAGCTGGGAGGAGATGGGGCTGGAGCAGGAGAACGCTGCAACCTCAACTGCTTACAGAGACCTTCAGAAATGGCACGGCCAGACCTGATCCTGCTGCCACTGGGCTGGGTTTAGTGACCTCCTGAGCAACATCCATCTCCTTTGCTGTGATTCTAGAATTAAAACCGTGTCAAACCTCTGTCAGAGGTGTGGGGAATAAATTCCCAGATGCAAGTTTTTCTCCACCCAGTTAAGTAGAGCTGATGTTTGTGTTGATGTCTGTCCATCCAGTGTTTGTGTTGGCTATTTGTTGTTAAGTTTTATGTCTTTATAAATTGTTATTGTTCCTAGCTGTTTGTCCACGCCCACTTCCACTGCCCCCTCCAAAACTGCATGACAGCAAGTACTCATGGGAACCATTCAGTGGTAAAAACCCCTAAAAAACAACAAGTATAACATCTAAGACTAAAAAATGGAACTCCCTGATGGGGAAAACAGTGGGGAAGATGAAATCACCAACCAGAGCCTTTTTGCCTTGTCGCAGTGACTTCAACAGCACTCAGTTGGCATGACACCCCCAGACCAAGAGCCAGCAGTGATTTCCTGGGGATTCTTGCAGGGATGGAAGCCCCAGCTCTGCCATCTGGCAAAGCCAAATTCTTCATTGTGCTGTCCAGTAGGAACAGTGGTGGTGGACTCAAATCCTTGGGTTCGTGTCTTGGGTTACAATACAGGATGTGATCAAAGTATCTGTTCTGTCAGCATCTGTCAGACCAGGTGGGGCAGTGATCCTGATCTCTGTGGGAGATATTCTGCTAATGGGCATCCTTGGAAACCAGCTGGGGCAGTGTTCTTTATCTCATGGGATATCTCCTGTTCATGGCCATGGTTTATAAACCAGCTGGGGCAGTGTTCTTTATCTCATGGGATATCTCCTGTTCATGGCCATGGTTTATAAACCAGCTGGGGCATTGTTCTTTATCTCATGGGATATCTCCTGTTCATGGCCATGGTTTATAAACCAGCTGGGGCAGTGTTCTTTATCTCATGGGATATCTCCTGTTCATGGCCATGTTTATAAACCAGCTGGGGCAGTGTTCTTTATCTCATGGGATATCTCCTGTTCATGGCCATGGTTTATAAACCAGCTGGGACAGTGTTCTTTATCTTTTCACAACCCATCCTTCCTCCAGCCAGTCATTTTCTGCTCATGGCCATTGAGTCCCACTGTGGCACTGATAAAATTACTGCATCCCATTGGGAGTTGCTCCAGCCAGGGGGAAGAGCCCAACATTTCTTACCAAGATAAAAACAGAGGTTTGGGGACACTAAGGGAGCCCTTTCTCCACTGGACTCCAGAGGAAAACCGGATTTCTCCACATCCCCACTGGAGCTCCGGAGGGAAACTGCACCTTGTACAGGAGCACTGCTCCAGCTGAGCCACATCAGTCACTGCAGGAGGATGCAGCCACCATGGGATGGGACTGCTGCCAACACCCTGCCTGACGGGTGTCAGGTTGTACTCTGACTTTGTCAGGGTTTGGGGTTTGTTCTTTGTAGTGCTGTATTTCTATTTTAATTTCCCTAGTACAGAACTGTTATTCCTATTCCCATATCTTTGCCTGAAAGCCCCTTGATTTCAAAATTATAATTTAGAAGGAGGGGGTTTACATTCTCTATTTCAAAGAGAAGCTCCTGCCTTTCTCAGCACACACCTGTCCTCCAAACCAGGACAGTTCCCTACCAAAGCTGACCTTTAATAAAGGCCTTAAAAACGAGCTGGTCTTCTGGCCCATTGCTTTTAAGAAGGACCAACCTCATCCCACCCCTGCTGCCCCACGGTGCCAGGCCCTGGACAGGCCCCTCCTCACCCTGTCCTGCCCCACAGAGCCTCTCCCCTGGGCCAGGACCTCCCATGGATGCTGCAAACACCCTGGGAAGGGCTGAGGAAAAGCTCCTGGCTGGGTTTGGAGGCAACCAGTTGCAGGAACTGAACTAATTGCAGGCTCCTGGGATTTGTTCTCCGTGTTCCCCCTTCTCGTTACCGCGCATCGAGCGCCTGATGAGAGAGGGATTTGGGGACGAGACAATGCGCAGATATCTAGCACAAAATGATTAGCCAGAATGTATTGTTAATAAGCTGCTTATTCATATAATTGGAAATTCTTTGCAGCCGGGGTGTCAGTGGAGCTGTGTGTGCTGGAGCGGGGCAGGTACCGGCCCAGGGGACGGCGGCTCCTGCGCTGCTCTCGCTGCTTCAAGGGCAGGGAAGGACACAGGGAGGGGAAGGGAGGCTCAGCCAAGCCCTGCTGATGTGGGACACGATTCCCAGTGTGGAGCAGAGGGAAGCTCAGGCCTTCTCCAGCACCCAGAGAAAGGCCAGGGAAGGTGGGTCTAAAGGCAAATCAGACCTGACTCTGCTCCTGCTTCCCAAAGCAGCTGTCTGGGACAGAACCAGGTGTGGAAGAGCGTGAGGGAGTCCCCAGAGCTGGGACAGCTGTCACCAAAGGGGACTCTGGGTGTGGGATGCACACACAGCAGCTCCAGCACTGACCTGGAGGATTCCACAGGTGGCTTTGCAGGAATTGCAGGAGGTTCTTCAGGAGCCTGAGGGAAAGGAAAAGCGACAGAAGCCGTCCCCTGTTCCCTCTGCCAGCCCTGGGTGCAGAACTGGCCACAGAGAAGTTTACGTGACACCAAAACATGGAACACTTCTCTCCTACCAGCCAGGGAGGAAGAGGAACCAGGTGGGTGAACCTCAGCACAGGCTGGGGGGGACAGCAGGGTGACAAAACCGATGCCACCAGCCAGGCGAGAGCAGCAGCAGCCTTGGCCCTGCTCTGGGCTCTGCCACTTCCCCAAAAGCACCCTGAGATTATCATCATATTAATGATGAAACAAAACATGGGGAGGCGTTTCCGCTCGAGGCAAGAGCTCAGCACTTCCCCCAGCTGTGTCACTGCCAGCCAGGAGGGCTCAGGGCACCCACACCGGCACAGGGCACAGCAGGCACCTCGGGGTGCCCCTTCCCTTCCCTGGGGCATGGCCGTGGGGCTGAGAGCCCTGATCCTGCTGCCCCTCTGCTTCCCAGGTAGGAGAAGGGCTTGGTGTGTCCCTGGGGACAGGACAGGGATGGGGACAGGGACAGGGCAGGGATGGGATGGGATGGGATGGGATGGGATGGGATGGGATGGGATGGGATGGGATGGGATGGGGAAAAGGACAGGGACAGGGACAGGGACAGGGACAGGGACAACATCCCGCACTTCCTGCTGCCCAGGGAGTTCCTCCAGCCCCAGCTGGGCTCTGCTCTGGGCAGCTGCTGCAGGGTGGGAGGGAAGGGCAGCCCCAGGTCCACCACACAGCCCAGGCTGCTCCATGCTGGGAGCACAGAGCCTTTCCCACCTGGCTGGCCCTGCTCAGCTCCTCTGATGGCAGCCCTGGGTCAGGGCAGTGTGCAGGGCACCACGAGTCCCTCACCAGCCCTGCAGGGAAAACAAAGCTCCCAGCTCGTGGTGGGTGGGGAATGAATCACAGCCAGCACAGCCTGGAGCCCCTGGCATGGCTGGGGATGTGCCCAGGAGCCCCTGGCATGGCTGGGGATGTGCCCAGGAGCCCCTGGCATAGCTGGGGATGTGGCCAGGAGCCCCTGGCATGGCTGGGAAAGTGGTCATGACCTGCTGGCATGGCTGGGGATGTGGCCAGGAGGTGCTGGCATGGCTGGAGATGTGGCCAGGAGGTGCTGGCATGGCTGAGGATGTGGCCAGGAGCTGCTGGCATGGCTGAGGATGTGGCCAGGAGCTGCTGGCATGGCTGAGGATGTGGCCAGGAGCTGCTGGCATGGCTGAGGATGTGGCCAGGAGCTGCTGGCATGGCTGGGGATGTGGCAGGGGGAGCTCGTCCCTGCCCTGGCTGCTCCCCTCTGCTCCTGCCCACCACCCCAAACACAGCCCCAGGGTGCTGTGGGCAGGGCTTGTCCCCGTTTGCCTGCAGGGAGCAGCAAGGACAAGGGGACAGCTGTGGACACTGTGTCACACATGGTTTGAGGGCCCAGCACCTCGAGCACCCTGTGCTTGTCTGTGGGGTTTAAGCCACAGCTGCAGCCCCAGCTCAAATCTCAGCGCTGCCCTTCCCATTTCCAAGCAGGTGAATTCAGCATGGGGAAGGGATTTGGGGTTTTGGAGTTCTTTAAACCACCTGTGCCCATGGGGGAGGTTGGAGGCAGAGTTTCCCTGTGTTCCTCCCTGTGGGCAGCCCTGCACCTCTGCAGACTGGATGTGACAGTGATTGCCATGCTCTGGGTGACAGGGTGGTGGTAGGACATGGGTTGGACTTGGTGACCTCAAAGGTCTTTTCCAAGCTTATTGATTCTGTGCTTCTGCAATTTTGCAATTCTGTGATTCTGTAATTCTGTGATTCTGTGATTCTGTGATTCTGTAATTCTGTGATTCTGTAATTCTGTGATTCTGTAATTCTGTGATTCTGTGGTTTTGTGATCAGCTCCCCTCTCCCCTACCACATCTGATCCTTCCAGGTCTCCAAGGCCAAAATTCTGAAGCCCAGAGACGACGGGAAGGGGGCACTCTGTATATCCAGTGTTCTTATGCACGGAGGGTTGCTGGTAGGGATACAAAATACTGGTGCCTCCTGAAAGATGGAGGCTGTGAAAAAATAGTGAACACATACTCTGAATACACGCGACAAAACAAGGATAAGAGAACTCAAATAAGTGATGACATCACTAATGAGACTGTGTCCATCACCATGACTGACCTCAAGGCAGAAGACTCAGGCACGTATTTCTGTGCTTACTATGATTACTCCTATGGATACATACCAATAAGGACGATCTCCCTGAATGTTTTCAAGGGTGAGTACCTGTACCCCACCTGTACCCCACCCAAAGCCAAGCCTGTCAGGAAGGAACCTCATCCCTTCCCCTGCTCTGCCCCCTTCTCCCCCATAGCTTCCCCTGATCCCCCCAGCCCCCTCCCCAGCCCCACTCTCTGCTTTTCCTCCCACACGGGGAGTGAAGGAGCCCCACAGACCTGGCAGGTCCTGCTGGCTCCCAGGTCCCTCGTGTCCCCAACCCCCCTGCCCAGGGCATGGTCAGCCCTGAGTGTGTGCCCAGCCCTGAGTGTGTGCCCAGCATTGACTGTGTGCCCACCTTTGGTGTTTGACAGAGCTGCTCATGTGGGAGTTGGACACTCTGTCAGTGCAGTGCCCACAGATTTATGGCACAGCCTGGTGCCGGATGGGGCAGACTATGCAGTGCACAAAGAGACAAACGTCCTCATGGAGGAGTGCATCTAAATCCCTGCAAGACAGAGTATCAATTGAGACTAATGCTCAAAGGATTCCCATTGTCACCATGAAGCAGCTGCAGATCTCAGACTCTGGTGTGTATTGGTGTGCAGGGGGCTCTGGGCTCACCCGGACGTTGGAGGTCGTGCTCTCTGTGTTCAAGAGTGAGTACCTGACATGTTCTCAGTGCCCAGGGGTGGGTTCCTGCTGCACTCACTGCCCAGGGGTGGGTTCCTGCTGCCCTCTCACGGCCCCTCCTGGCAGCCAGGTGTGCCCAGGTGACACCCATCTCTCCCCCTGCCCATCCCTCCAGCACACACAGTGGCAACTTAGCCACAGGACCTTCGAGCCAAAGCTCAGGCCTGGCCCTTCATGCTCTGTCTGCTGCCAGCAGAGGCTCAGGGGAGGTTCCTGTGGGTCCCACAGATGGGGCTGCTCACCCCAACTGCTTCCCACAGAGCCAGACCAGCACTGGTTCCCACTGGGTGCTGCTGGGACCCAGCCCCATGCCAGGCACTGCTCTTGCTCTGACCCCACAGCCACCAACCCTTCCAGACCCTATGGAATGAATGTCCCATCCTGAGGGAACAGAGGGGGACAGGACCCCAAATTTATGGCACCTCTGCATGGGGAATCTGGGTGCAGCCCCCTTCTGCTTAGGGGAGGTGTGGAGGTGGAGGTGTGGAGGTGAAGGTGGATGTGGGGATGTGTGGATGTGCAGAGGTATGGAGGTGAAGGTGGAGATGTAGGTGTGGAGGTGGAGGTGTGAAGGAGGTGGAGGTGTGGAGGTGGAGGTGTGGAGGTGTGGAGCTGAATGTGGATGTGTGGGTGTGTAGAGGTGTGGAGGTGAAGGTGGAGGTGGACATGTGGAGGTGGAGATGTGGAGGTGGAGGTGTGGGGGTGAATGTGGATGTGTGGATGTACAGAGGTGTGGAGGTGTGAAGGAGGTGGAGGTGTGGAGGTGAAGGTGGAGGTGGATGTGGATGTGTGGAGGTGTGGATGTGTGGAGGTGGAGATGTGGAGGTGGATGTGTGAAGGTGAAGGTGGATGTGGATGTGTGGATGTGCAGAGGTGTGGATGTGTGGATGTGTGGAGTTGGAGGTGTGGAGTTGGAGATGTGGAGGTGAAGGTGAAGATGGATGTGGATGTGTGGATGTGTGGATGTGTGGATATGTGGATGTGTGGATGTGTGGAGGTGAAGGTAGAGGTGTAGGTGTGGCAGTGGAGGTGTGGTGGTGAAGGTGGAGGTGGATGTGTGGATATGTGGATGTGTGGAAGTGGATGCAGCTCCAGGTAATCCAGTGCTGGGGAGGGGCAGCCTCTGTGGGATGCACTTTGGGATCAGCACACCCCGGGTGTTTTGCAGGGACCCAGCAGCTCTCAGCCAAGGTGTCAGAAACCATCTCAGTCCAGTGCCACTACAAGATCACAGACTACGGCGCTGTCACCAAAGCCTGGTGCAAAATGGAGGGGGAAACGTGCAACGTGCTGGCCACCACCAGCTCAGAGCCCTCAGCAGAGAACAGCACAGCTCGGGACAGTGTCAGGATCCAGGATGACAGGCAGCAGGGCATTGTCACTGTCACCATGCAGCAGCTGCAGCTGCAGGACTCGGGCGTGTACTGGTGCGCGCTGCAGGAGCCCTCCGCTCTGTCCCGCATGGAGGAGGTCACACTCAGCGTTTCCAGGGGTGGGTATGGATCAGGACCCCTCTGTGGATTCCAGACTCCTTGGGCATGGATCTGGCAGGACCCCTCTGTGGATTCCAGACTCCTTGTCCAGCTTACCCCACCTCCCACCTTGCCTGTGTTTGCCTCCCCAACCCACAAGGGTCTTCTCATGGCCACCACCCTGTGGAAGAGCAGCAGGGATGGGAGCAGATCCACATCGGTGCTGTGCTGCTCCTCCTTAACCTGGGAGCAGCCCCAGCTGTCCTGAGAGGGGTTTGATAGCTCAGTGTTTGATATCAGTTCTTTAGAGGCACTTTGTAGCCCCTTTAGTGTGATTCATCCTTTGGCTTTCAACGACCTCCGTTGGGTTGTCAAGGGAACGACTTTAGACTCGGATTTTATAGATCTGTGACTTCTGGGCTCTCTTTCAGACAATGTTTTAATGGTAAGGGAAGGCACTGAGGCCCCTGGTCATGGCAGAGCAGCACCAGCTGCAGCCTGGCTCTTGCAGAACTAAGAACAAGCAGTGCAGAGGATGGGAGGGGACACTGGGATGCTGTGGATAACTCAGGGGCTCAGGGCCCTGGGATGATGGGAGGTTTCACTGGGATGTTTTGGATAACTCAGGGGCTCAGGGCCCTGGGCACAGGAGGTTTCAGTGCTGATGCAGAGCAGCCCCACAGTGACCACTCCTCTCCTCATGTCTGTGTTTGCAGCACAGCCTCAGGGACGTCTTGCAGACACTGAAAATAAAAGTCAAGATACTCTTGTGGGTGAAGCCAGGTAAGGCCTAAGAGGAGTCTCTGAGCCTGAGCACACACAAGATGTTTTTGTTGTACACCTGGCAGCACTCTGGCTGCTCCTGTAGAGGAATTGGAGCTGGCAGGATGCTCACCAAAGGTGGCCTCTCCTCTCCTCTCCTCTCCTCTCCTCTCCTCTCCTCTCCTCTCCTCTCCTCTCCTCTCCTCTCCTCTCCTCTCCTCTCCTCTCCTCTCCTCTCCTCTCCTCTCCTCTCCTCTCCTCTCCTCTCCTCTCCTCTCCTCTCCTC
Organism: Catharus ustulatus; assembly: GCF_009819885.2. NCBI lineage: Eukaryota > Metazoa > Chordata > Aves > Passeriformes > Turdidae > Catharus > Catharus ustulatus. The sequence goes on from NC_046245.1 coordinate 3,331,957, forward strand.
TCCTCTCCTCTCCTCTCCTCTCCTCTCCTCTCCTCTCCTCTCCTCTCCTCTCCTCTCCTCTCCTCTCCTCTCCTCTCCTCTCCTCTCCTCTCCTCTCCTCTCCTCTCCTCTCCTCTCCTCTCCTCTCCTCCCCTAACCCTAATTCCAGAGGAAGAGGCAGATTGGTAAAATCACATCACAGCCTTCTGCAGGTGCCTCTTTATCCTCCTCTCTTTGGGCTCTGCACTTCACATGAACAGAACCCCCAGATTCTGCCCCTCAGCCTCGACTTTGCTCCCTCCTGTCTGAGTATTTAACAATGGGACAGCTCTTGGCTGCTATTATTCCTTTTGCCAGTTAAATGTACAGGATTTTCCCCCTTTGCACATCTGCTGGCATCAATGGTGCAGCAGCACCTGAGAGCAGAATCACCCCTGCTCCAGAGAGCCTGGAGTTGTGCTTGGAGCTTTGAAGAGTGTCTTGTGTTTAAAGCCTGGGGAATGGTTTAGGAAAAGCTCAGAAGATGCAGCCAAGTAGAAAAATCAAGAGTCAGGAGCCAGGGAAGGTCCCCAGTTATTGCCTTGTGGATCAGCAGGGATTTGAGCAGCCTCACAGATGGAGGAGCCTGCAGGAGATCTTGCAGGAGAACCAGAACCTTCCAAGTGCTGGAAGCGAGCACACCAAACCTGTCCCTGGTAATTCCCTTCCTCTCCTCCAGGTGCAGTGACAGCACCTTCATCATCGTGACCGTGGTGCTGCTCCTCCTGCTGCTCCTGTCCCTCGTCACCTCCACAGCCCTGGGTGTCAGGCACTACAAACTCCTGCTGAGAACAGGTAGGTGGGGTGGGGCTGTCCCAGCAGGGCCATCCCTCCCTGCAGCCCAGCTCAGCTCCCTGCAGTCCTGAGAGGCTCAAGGCAGGCTCTTCTCTGCCTCCCCTCGAATAAATCACAGCCAGGTTCCTCCAGAGCCTGCACAGGGGTGCAAACAGCACAGAGGAGGAGTAAAGGGAGCAAAGAGCTCCCCAGGACAGAGGCACATCCCTTCCCTGTGGATGATACAATTCCTCCAAAGCCATCTTCCCTTGGCCCCTGGAACTTGCTATAATAGATACGGTACCCTAGATACCAAGGTTGAGCCAAATTCCTGAAGAATTTGGTCACTCTCCTAACACTTTGGAAGATAATTGGTTAGAAATTAGTTTGTGTAATTGGTCAGTTCATCTTTAGAACTTCTCACTTAGATTGGATGCTGTTCTTTGTATAAACTTTTATTGGTTGTAGTTTGACTCCCCCCTGAACCTATAAATGTGAGTGTCTGCCCTTTGTTCTGAGAGAATCCTGCTTGACCACCCTTGGCATGAAATAAAGATTCTTGTGGAATGGATCAAGTAAGGCCTTTGGTCTTTCTCTGCTGGCTAAATGTGAGCTTTTCTGAGAGACAGCTAAATGATTTTAGCACTCTCTGCTCCTGGTAAATACCACCAGGGACCAAAAAAAGAAAAGCCACACAGTCCCACAGCCTTTCCAACCCTCCTCAGAGCTTTTCATGGACTTCTCTTCATCTAAACTCTCTGATTTTGCTCATTCCAAAGGTAACAGAGAAGCAGAGGACACCAGAGACAGAGCACAGGGCACAGCACAGGTAAGGAAATAAAGGAAATAAAACATTTCCCACACTGTGCCAAATCCCTGAGTCTGGGAGGAGCTGTCAGAGCCACCTGGTGAGGAGCTTGGAGCTCAGTTTGGTTATAAACAGGAGAGAAATGGTATTTAATGTCAGCAGGGAGAGGAATATTCCTGGCTGGAGGGACAGGGGGGGAATTAATGCAAGGAAATTCCACCAGGAACAAATTCTGAGAAGGGACTCAGGAGTAGCAAACAGGGTCAGAGCATGAGGTTGTCACCTGTATCCAGGTGAGGGTGGAAAAAAAAAAAAGTTCTGTGTTCTGTCACAACCAAAGGTAAATTTTGTCACAGCTTCTCCTTTCCTTGGGGGGAAATCTCCTTGTGCTGGCAGCAGCTGTGACTGGCACTGACTCATGAGAGCTTTCCCTTTCCTTTCCCAGCCTGGCAGCACTGGGAGGAGGGAAAGTTCTGACAGCAAAGAGTCAGGATACATCAACCTGGATGTGCAAACCCAGCCCAGCCCCGAGGATCCTCTCTACTGCAACGTGGAGCCCAGCCAGGCTCCCAGGAACCCCCAGTGTGTGGAATACGCCGTCATTGCCTTCAACCAGTCCCCCAGGAGCACCAAGGAATGAGGAACAGAGCCCCAAACCAGCCAGAAATGGGGGAATGAACTGGGATAGAGTGGGAATGGGGAGCAGGAGGTGTGTGCATGGATGAGCTGTTTTTGATGAGCATTTTCAGCCCTCCCTCCTGTTTCAGCAGAGGTTTTGCCACACTCAGGTGGGGCATTCCCAGGATCTCTTGTACATTTGCTTTTCCAGTTCCATTAAAGTGCAGTCTTGGAGGGGCAGGTGTGGAGGCCTGGCCTTGTGAAAAGGAGCAGTGTGGGCACAGCTGGCTGGGCATTCCAGCTGTGTCCCCCTGCAAACCCTGCCCCAACCCCAAAAATTCAGTTCCTATGCCCAAGCAAACTCATTCCAGTGCTTGAACTGGGGCATTCCAGCTGTGTCCCTGTACAAACCCTGCCCCAACCCCCAAAATTTCAGCTCCTGTCCCCAAACAAACTCATTCCAGTTCTTGAACTGGGGCATTCCAGATGTGTCCCTCTGCAAACCCTGCCCCAACCCCAAAAATTCAGTTCCTGTCCCCAGGCAAACTCATTCCAGTGCTTGAACTGGGGCATTCCAGCTGTGTCCCTGTGCAAACTCTGCCCCAACCCCAAAAATTCAGTTCCTGTCCCCAAGCAAACTCATTCCAGTGCTTGAACTGGGGCATTCCAGCTGTGTCCCTCTGCAAATCCTGCTCCAACCCCAAAAATTCAGCTCCTGTCCCCAAGCAAATTCATTCCAGTGCTTGAACTGGGGCATTCCAGCTGTGTCTCTGTGCAAACCCTGCCCCAACCCCAAAAATTCAGCTACTGACCCCAAGCAAACTCATTCCAGTGCTTGAACTTGAACCTTGCTGTGCCTGGGTTCATTTTTGATGCAATGGGCTGGGGATGGAATCCAGCAAGTGCTGGATTTTAAGAATAAGCAGAACCAGTTCCTGCACTTCCCTGTCTCTGCTGGAAATGCTCCAAATGACACATTTTATTTAGCAGTCATGTGAGGAGCAACATGAAATGGGTTTATGGGGCTCAGCTCCATTTCTCCAGGAGCTCTGGCTCCTGATTTCCCCAAGCCCTGCTGGAGGTGACAGACCAGCCCTCATTCCCAACCCAGTCACATCCAACAGGCTTCTCTTGCCAGGGCTGCACCAAATGGAAAATTTTTTTTGAGATTTTTCAGAGTTGACCTGACAGAAAGAAAAAGAAAATTGTTCTGGAAATGGTTCATTCAGCACAACATTCCCCTCACAATTTGCTCTTCGTGCAGCTGCACTGGGCCAAGCTATGGAAGAGTAATAGCAAAAAACAGTGGAGTGGATGAGAGGCATTTTGGGGAGGATTCTTGAAGAGAATCCAGATTTGTGCTCACTGGAACAAGAAGGAACAAAACCTACAATCAGTCACCTGACAGAGAATTCCTGGTCACTGTGAGGGACCATTTCTTAATCCCTGACTCCAGGAAAGGCACATTCAGGAGTGGCCAGGCCTGCAGGTTTAGCCCCACACCAGTTTAGAAACCATGGAAGACCTCCAAGGAAATAAATCCCCCCAAAAATGAAAAACCAGCAGCCCACCCCCACCAATCTGATGTTCTGGGGTCTGTGGCTGCATTCCTGTGGCGTTGGCTGGCTCAGATCAGTGTCCCCACAGAGCCCCTGTGTCCCTGGTGCCAGGTACAGAGCACAGCTGGCTCTGGGCTGGTTTAAAGCACGGTTTAAAGCACAGTTTAAAGCACAGCTTCTTCCTCCTGAAGGGCCAGGGGTGATGTCCTTGTTCTCCTTCTCCCTCAGGATTCTGCCAGAGCCACCATGAGAGCCTCCCTTCCAGCTTCCCAGAAATTCCCCCCATGCACAGCTCCTGTAAATAATTTATCATGGTTTATCACCATCCCCAGCACAAGGGGATGGCTTCCCACTGATGCTGCAACAGAGACCAGGCAGGGTAAAAGGAATAAAATCAGTATTTATTGGAAGGATCCACCTTGGGCAGTGCAAGAGCCCGGTCAGGGCTGCACCCAGGTGGAAGATGGATCCTGGTCATGAATTTTTACATTTTTAAAAGTTTTGGTTCATCTACAAACTGGGGTTAATTGTCCAATTACAGCTTCAGGTTGTGAAGTCTCAGCCCCTGGGCTTGCCCCCTTTCCCTCACTTTATTTATGATTTTTGGGGACTCTGTGTCCTTGATTCTCCAGTTGGGAAGGAATTGTTTTGTCCAACTCCCTTGTGAACAGAACTTACTGACACTCACATGGAGTTTCAGAGTTACACACCAACAACAGAGAATCTAAAAAACATAAAAGCTCAAACCCAAGGCATCACCACTACCACAGGGATACCACAGGGATATTGGGAAGGAATTGTTCCCTGGCAGGGTGGGCAGAAAAGCTGTGGAAGAAGTGTCCAAGGCCAGGCTGGACAGGGCTGGGAGCAACCAAGAAAGGTGTCCCTGCCATGGCAGGGGTGGAGCTGGATGAGCTTTAAGGTCCCTCCAAACCAATCCATTCTGTAATTCCATGAAATCCATGAAATCCTGAAATTCCATAATTCCATGACATCCTGCTCTGCTGGGAGCAGCCAGCCCACCCTGTGACTTCAGACCACCACGTGCTGCTCCCCTCCAGGCTGACTGAGCTGTGGCTGCCACTGGCCAATGCTGATGCCTGAACTTTCAGCCCACAAGAGAAATGCCTGTCCCTGAAGAATTGCTCAATGTGCAGGATAAAAAAGATGCCAAGTTCCTGTGCTCCTTCCTTCCGGCACAGGCAGGAGGGGGAGAGGAGCTGCCCATGGGCAGAGCCAGCCTTGGTCCTCTCCAGCTCCTCTCCAGCTCCTCTCCAGCTCCTCTCCAGCCTTGATCCTCTCCAGCTCCTCTCCTGTTCCCTCCCTGCTCAGCTCCATGGAGAAGCTCCTGCACCTCACCTTGGTCTTCCTGGCAGGTAAGAACTGCTCGTGGCTCTGGCTAAAAGGATAAATGATTGGGGCAAAGCTTTGTCTCTCTCTGAAGGTTCCATCCTCAGAGTTTTCCCTTTTCCCTTTATTTCCTAAAGGGCCACCCATCAAAGGTGATCCCAGTGCTCCCAGGTTTCCTCACATGGATCCCTCTGAGTCAGAACAGAACCATTGATGAGAGAGGTCCTGTGGGCAATGTGAAATTGCAAAATCCTGGGTTGTGTGCGTTAGCAAATGGATTTACATAGATGCAAATGACCTCAGGCAGGGCTCAGGGGGAGGGAAATAAAACCCAGTGAAGGCACAGCTCTGAAATGAGGGACACCTGGATTTTCCAGCTTGGAATGTCCATCTGAAATAAGAATTGAGGTACAGAGCCCAGCTGGGGCTCTCTGCAGCGCTTTGGGATCCCAGATCCTCACAGCAGTGCAGGGAAACAGAACAGATTCAAGCCTTGGGAGCACAGGAACCTGTCCCAAAAATGGGGATGAGTTTGGGAGGAGTTCACTGTGCTGTGCCCAGTGGCACCCAGGAAGGGATGAGGAACAGCAATAGTTTATGAGCTGTCAGCAGAATTGGTTGGAGAGAGAATGACACAACATTTCCAGAGGGACACCAGGGAATCTTCCAGTGATTCTGCTGGAGAGGTGTTTGCAGGGCTGTGGGAATTCTGGGGCTGAAGGGGCAGAGCTGGAGGAAAGAAGTGGGACAGGAGAAGCAGTTAAAGAATTTTGGAGGGATTGAACAGGACTGGACTGGATGTTCCATGAGGTAAACCCTGACTGGAACACCTGAGTGGAGAAAATCATCAGGATAAAGCCCTGTAGGTGTTGGATACTTGCAGAGCACAGATCCATTTTAGGTTTTCTTCCAGTCAAGCTGAAAGGACTTCATATTTTTTAGTTTACAATTCACTTAGAATTGTTGAAATCATTGTAAGAAGTGTTATTAAAAGGCTCAGCCAGCACAAAGTCCTAACAAGAGCCTATTTTTAAATTTACTTCTGTTTTATCATTACTTATGGTCTCACAGAAGCATTTGCCTGTGACTTTCTCACTAGAAATAGAGATTTCCACAAATACCACCCTGCACTTCTCTCTGGAAGTATTAATAGCTCAGACTGTCCCCTCTGCCTCTGCTTGTCACCAAGAGGAATGGAAATTAGAAATGAGGAACCAAGACAATAAAAAAATAAAAGTCAAGCAGACAAAAACCAGTTGTCAACATGGTTAAAATTAGCAAGGTATTAAAAGATAGGGTGGAAAAAAAATGTTAAACTGGATTTGAAAACTGGGAGTGGGATTCAGAAGGAACCAGTGGACAGGGGACACCCTACAGGTGACAAGCCTGAGGGTGACACCCTACAGATGACAGTCCTGTGGGTGACACGAGTGACAGTCCTACAGCTGACAGTCCTACAGGTGACTGTGGGTGACATCCTACGGGTGACATCCTATGGGTGGCACCCCTACAGACACAGACCTACAGGTGACAGCCCTACAAGTGACAGTCCTAGAGGTGATAATCCCACAGGTGGCAGTCCTACAGATGACAGCCCTACAGGTGATGCCTTATGGGTGACAATTCCATAAGTGACAGTTCTACAGGTGACAGCTCTACAGGTTACACCCTACAGGTGACATCCCTATGGGTGACAGTTCCACAAGTGACAGTTCCACAGGTGACAGCTCTACAGGTGACAGTCCTGCAGGTGACATCCCTATGGGTGACATCACCAGAGGATGAAAATGATGTTCAACATCCCCACAGTGAGGGATAGACCTGGAAGAGCCTTGGTTCACCTGTCCCTCTGTCCTTCTGTCCCTCTGTTCCTCCATCTCTCCATCCCCCCGTCCCTCTGTCCCCTTGTCCATCTGTCCCTCCGTCCTTCGGTCCATCTGTCTCTCCATCCCTCCATCCCTCTGTCCCCCTGTCCCTCCATCCATCTATCTCTCCATCCCTCTGTCCCCCTGTCCCTCCATCCCTCCATCCCTCCATCCCTCCATCCCCCTGTCCCTCCGTCCCTCCATCCCTCTGTCCCCCTGTCCCTCTGTCCCTCCGTCCCTCCATCCCTCTATCCCTCCGTCCCTCCATCCCTCTGTCCCTCTGTCCCTCCATCCCTCCATCCCTCTGTCCCTCTGTCCCTCCATCCCCCTGTCCCTCCATCCCTCTGTCCCTCCATCCCTCTGTCCCTCCATCCCTCTGTCCCTCTATCCCTCCATCCCTCCATCCCTCTGTCCCTCTGTCCCTCCATCCCTCTGTCCCTCTGTCCCTCCGTCCCTCCCAGCACCCTGTGCTGCAGAGAACGTCACCGTGGTGGCCGCCGCCGAAGGGGACACCGTTTCCGTCAACTGCTCCTACGACCCGCGGCAGTGGTGGTGGTGGAAGAGCTGGTGCCGGCAGCTGGAGCAGGGCGGGTGCCAGCAGGTGCTGAGCGCTCCACCTGCCTGGCTGCCCTTCCCCCGGAGCAGGAGGGGCACCACCAGCCTCAGGGACAACGCCCGCGCGGGGCTCCTGACCGTCACCATCCGCCAGCTGCGCGGCGAGGACGCGGGGCTGTACCAGTGCAGAACTGAGTTCCTGGGAGACACCAGGAGCCTCAGGAAGGTGCAGCTGGAGGTGCTGGCAGGTACGGCCCTGGGCACCGGGTTTGGGGGTTCCTGATGGGATTTCAGGGGTTCCTGTTGGAATCTCATGGGTTCCTGATGGGATTTCATGAGTTCATGATGGGATTTCATGGGTTCCTTATGGAATTTCATGGGTTCCGGATGGAATTTCATGGGTTCCAACCAGAATTTCATGCGTTCCTGATGGGATTTCAGTACTGGAATTTCATGGGTTCCAACCAGAATTTCATGGGTTCCTGTTGGAATTTCATGGGTTCCTGATGGAATTTCAGTATTGGAATTTCATGAGCTCCTGATGGAATTTCATGGGGTCCTGATGGGATTTCATGGGTTCCTATTGGGATTTCATGGGTTCCTGATGGGATTTCATGGGTTCCTGATGAAATTTCACTATTGGAATTTCATGGATTCCAACTGGAATTTCATGGGTTCCGGATGGAATTTCAAGAGTTCCAACCGGAATTTCATGGGTTCCTGATGGGATTTCATGAGTTCCTACTGGAATTTCATGGGTTCCTTCTGGAATTTCATGGGTTCCTACTTGAATTTCATGGGTTCCTGATGGAATTTCATGGGTTCCTGATGGAATTTCAGTATTGGAATTTCATGAGCTCCTGATGGAATTTCATGGGGTCCTGATGGAATTTCATGGGGTCCTGATGGGATTTCATGGGTTCCTGATGGGATTTCATGGGTTCCTGGTGAAATTTCACTATTGGAATTTCATGGATTCCAACTGGAATTTCATGGGTTCCTGATGGAATTTCACAGGTTCCTGATGGAATTTCAAGAGTTCCAACCGGAATTTCATGGGTTCCTGATGGGATTTCATGGCTTCCTGATGGAATTTCATGGGTTCCAACTGGAATTTCATGGGTTCCTGTTGGAATTTCATGGGTTCCTGATGGAATTTCAGGGGTTCCTTATGGAATTTCATGGGTTCCAACTGGAGTTTCATGGGTTCCTGATGGGATTTCATGGGTTCCTTATGGAATTTCACAGGTTCTTACTGGAGTTTCATGGGTTCCAACCAGAATTTCATGGGTTCCAACCAGAATTTCATGGGTTCCTACTGGAATTTCATGAGTTCCTACTGGAATTTCACTACTGGAATTTCACATGTTCCTACTTGAATTTCACGGGTTCCTGATGGAATTTCACGGGTTCCTGATGGAATTTCATGGGTTCCTATTGCAATTTCACAGGTTCCTGATGGATGTCTTCAGCTGCCACGCGCCCACTTCAGTCCACACCTACTTTTGTCTCACTCTAAGGAGGTTCTGTGTTTCATAGCCTCTTTTTGTTCCTGGTTTACAGCAGTGTGACCTCACTGTCAGGGGGTATCTGACACGTCACCCCCTTGTTGTTCCCAGTGCCCCATCCCACCAGGGTTACCTGCCCAGCTGAACATCACCCAGAAACATCTGCAGACTAACCTGTTGTGTTTCCATCAGCAGCTGACCTGGTGACCCACGTGCCAGAGGAGCCCAGAGCTGTGCAGAGCATCTCCAGGTGAGCCCAAAACTCCTCGTGCTGAGATCTCTAATCTTCCTAGGACGACAAGAGATTTTCTCAAGTTTCATCCCCTTCAAGGTTGCATTTCTGGCTCCCCACAGGTCCCCTCCTGATGTGAATTTCACTCTTTTCTACATCCTTGCTGGATTCCTGGTGGCCAAGTTCACGGTGGCTGTGCTGGTCTGTGCTGTTGCCCACAGCAGGAAGAACAGGGAGAGAGAGCAGAAGCCAGGCCTGGGTGAGCAGCAGGGGCTCCCATTCCCTGCTGACCTTGGACACGATGGAATTGGCCTCTCCTGGGAGAGCTCTGCATGAGCCCAGCCAGAGGGAATCCATGGAAAAGGAAATCAGGTGTTTGCCACCTGCCATTAGAAAAAAATCGCTACTAAACACAGTCTGGAAGAACCTGTCACTCTGGAGAGGGAACGTCCCCATCTTCTTCATCACCTCTCCCCAGGCAGTTATTCCAGACATCATTCCCAGACCATTCCATCAGGGTCTGAATGACACAGGTGACAGATTCTGTCCTTCCAAGGTGAGGGAGAGCAGCTCCCAAAAGCTGCTTTGGACAGTGGGGATGGCTGGAGGAAATCCCCGTGGGAAGGTGTGAGGAACTGCAGGATACACCAGGAAAGGGATGTGGTGTCACAGCTCTGAGCCAGCTTCTCCTCTCTGCAGGGACTTTGTGAGCACAGGAGCTGTCTCTCTGTTGTTCTCCTGTGTTTCCTCTCCCATGTGATGGTTGTTCCTCCCGCCCCACAGCGCGGCTGCGCTCGGCTCTCCCACCCTCCAAACTCACATTCCTATTTCCCTGCAAAGCTAAATAAAATCCAGCTGATTCTCTGGCTTGGTGTGGATTCCTGCAGGACACCAGGTGACAGTCATGTCCCAGAGCAGAGGGGATGCTTGGAGCACCCTGGAGTGTTTGGAACATCCAGGGACATCCACAGCCAGCTCCATGCAGGAGCAGCAGAGCCCAACCTCTCATTGCCCTGAAGCAATGACTGAAATATGCTCATTTTAATTACAGTTTCGCTTCTCATTTTTAAAGGAGTTCTGTGTTTTGTCCAGAAATTGAAATTCATGGTGGGACATCTGGCAAACTTTGTCCTTCTGAGGCCTTTCCCTCCCACCACTGTGAGGTTCTCAGTCTTAAATCAGCAACTTTTGGGGAAGGAAATCTGTGTTTGTTGCTCTCCTGGTCCAGGCAGGTGAGCTGCTGCATGACTTCATCCACAGAGAGGAATTTGCCATCTGAAATAAAATATTTCCAAGGAAATACAAATAAATCAATCAATAATTTACTGATTACCATCAAAAATAATGGATGTAATTTGGTGGGATTGTGTTGATCAGACCCAAATGGGTTTGGGACAGAAATCTTTCTGGGGCTGGTTCTGTCCTTCCCTTCCCCTGTTCTTTGTGCTGACGTTGGCTCTGTTCCTGTGCTGGGTGTCCTGGACATCCATGGGGTTGTTTTTTCCTGTCTTCCCCGTGATGAATCACAACTCGAGGTCCATCAGAACTTTTGGGGCTTTTTGCAAAAAAAAAATTTTAAAAAAAAGGAACTCCCTGTTCCTCAGTGCTCCCATCCTGTGAGAGCCAACAGGAAACTCCAACCCCGTGTTTGGTGCAAAATTCTGTCCCAAATTCAAGGTAACTCTGTTCAAAGTCTCATTAAAGCAGGAATGACTGGAATGATGAATGAGTTCTCATGGAATATGATTAGAGTGCAGCTGAGAAAGCTCCAGCTTAATGACTCAGGAGAAAATCATCTTGGGAGCCATTTCCAGGGCAGAAACAAACCAAGGAACGACATCAGGCTGGAAGTTTGGGCTGAGTTCATCAAAGAATGAATGATCTTCTAAAAGTCAGCAATTTCTTACTACTTGACAAGAAAGATTACAGGTCAGTGCTAAAGAGCTCTCTTTGGAGCCTGGAAATTTCCTGAGGCACAGATAATTCCTGAATTTCTTTTTTTTTTTAACAGATTTTTGATACATGCTAATGGGATAAACAAATTTAAGCCAACTGGTGGAGGAGGGAGCCTGGCTTGGCTTCATTGATAAATGAAATTTTATATTTATACCAACAGATGGAACAGGCTCTGAGCAATCTGAATCCTTGCAGGAGGAAAAGTTGCTGATTTTTCAGTAGCAGAAGAAATCCCCAGGGATGGATGGATGGATGTGGGAAAATCACCTCCTCTTTGTTGCTGCTGTTTTCCAAGGGGAAGATCAAAGATAGACCCTGGATAGGGTCAGTGCATCCCAGTGAGGGATGGTGGCACTGCAGGAAGGGACTCTTAAGTTCCTGGGGATTTTTTTGAGCTCTGGTGGCACTGCAGGAAGGGAATCCTAGCTCCTGAGGGAATTTTTTGAGCCCTGGTGACACAGCAGGAAAGGAATCCAGGCTCTTGAGGGAATTTTTTTAACACTGATGGCACTGCAGGAATGGAATCCAAGATCCTGAGGGATGTCCTTGGATCCTGGTGGCACTGCAGGAATGGACTCCAAGCTCCTGAGGGATTTTTTGAGCCCTGGTTGCACTGCAGGAAGGGAATCCAAGCTCCTGAGGGAATTTTTTTGAGCCCTGGTGGCACTGCAGAAAAGGGATCCAAGATGTTGAGGGATGTCCTTGTACCCTGGTGGCACTGCAGGAAGGGAATCCTAGCTCCTGAGGGAATTTTTCAAACCCTGGTGGCACTGCAGAAAAGGGATCCAAGCTCCTGAGGGAATTTTTTGAACCCTGGTGGCACTGCAGGAGGGGAATCCAAGATGTTGAGGGATGTCCTTGGATCCTGGTGGCACTGCAGGAAGGGGATCCAAGCTCCTGAGGGAATTTTTCAAACCCTGGTGGCACTGCAGTAAAGGAATCCAAGCTCCTGAGGGAATTTTTGAGCCCTGGTGGCACTGCAGAAAAGGGATCCAAGATGTTGAGGGATGTCCTTGGACCCTGGTGGCACTGCAGGATTGGACTCCAAGCTCCTGAGGGAATTTTTTTTGAGCCCTGGTGGCGCTGCAGGAGGGGAATCCAAGGTCCTGAGCCTTCTCCAGGCCTCCTCCTCTTCCTCCTCCTCCTCCTCCTCACCCTCTTGCCTGGTTTTCCTGCCCCTGCAGCTTCTCATCCCACAAACGTGGGGTGTTCATGGCAATCCCTTGCTCAGGGAGGCAGGGATGAGCTGGGACTGAGCCCAATTTAAAATGAGCAGGTAAAGGTAAATTTTATACTCAAAAGAGTTTCTGTCCTTCATGGCTGGAAAGGGGATGGACTTTGGCAGATCCCAGGCAGAAATGTTTGGTGTTTTATGCTGGTTCACCACTCCAGGGGATTGATTATCCAACAGTTCCATCCATCATCCATCATCCATCATCCATCATCCATCATCCATCCATCCATCCATCCATCATCCATCCATCCATCCATCCATCCATCCATCATCCATCCATCCATCCATCCATCCATCCATCATCCATCCATCATCCATCATCCATCCATCCATCCATCCATCATCCATCATCCATCCATCCATCATCCATCCATCCATCATCCATCCATCCATCCATCATCCATCCATCCATCCATCCATCCATCCATCCATCCATCCATCCATCATCCATCCATCCATCATCCATCCATCCATCCATCCATCATCCATCCATCCATCCATCCATCCATCCCCTCTGGGCATGAGGTTTCTCCTGGAGCTCCCAGGTGAAATCTGCCTGGATTTGTTGGTTTGTGGCACCTTCTCCAAGGCAGACACAAATCATTTGGTTGGTTTGAGGAAGTCCCAGCCCTTCTGCTTTGCAATGGGGTGGTGTTATTTGCACCTCTTAATTAGTGGCTGAAGTTTTTTCTGTCTTCACCCAGAGCCAGGATTAAAAAACACAAAGGAAATGAATTTTCTCGTGTTTGGGCTTGGTTGTTTATTAAATCTTATCTAAAGTACAGAAAGTTCAGCAACACTTCAGCAACCAGCTAGAAGTGAGCAAAATGGAGCTGAATCCAGCTGCTACAAGGTCTCTTAAAGCTAAACAGTCCAATAGAGAATTAACACCTATATTATTTATCCTTTTGACCCAATAACCAAACTCCTGTGACCCACACTGCAGGATTTTCTATCCAACCAAAAGCTACTGCCTGAAACTAGGATGAGGAAGGGAGAAGACAGAAAGAAACAACACCCAAAATCCTCCATCTTTATTATTATTATACTATAAAAACTTCAATTTTAAAACCCTTCACCATGTGAAAACACACACTTTTATTTACCTACACACTTGTGATTTTAATTTCATCACTCAAATTTGGAAGCTTCTCCAAGGCCTCAGGTGAAAAGCTGTGTTCTCTGAGGGTCAGAAAGCACAGAAAGCTCAAAACTCCCAGGTTTGTGGGACCCAACACAATTCTTTCTGCTGGTGGTAATAACAGAAACACTCAGTGCTGATCATTCACTGCCCTTGAATCTGCAGGAACATCAAATCTTCATTGAGCTTTGTACCTGCAGTCACCCCAAATATTTCACGTGCTGACTCTGCCCAGTCCCTCAAACCTTAGGAAGTGCAGTTTGTGCAAGTTTCCTGAACATCTCTGAGCTCACATTCCCTTTTGGCACACATCCCCTCTGCTCTTCCCCAATTTCACAGGACAAGGAGGAAATATTTGCAGCTGTAGATGAACCAAGGCTGGTATTGAGAAGCCAAAACCACTGCCTGTAAAAACACCCAGCTGGGTTTGTACCCAGCTGCTGAGGGAAAGGAGACACCTGGGTGTACAATTTATGTACAATTTCCCTGGAAAATAAGAAAATAACTGCACTTTTCTAACAGCACAGCACCTTGATGGGCAAACCCAGAGGAAAACTGTGATGCATTTGCTTTTCCAAATTACTTTATTTTTAAATAGCTGCAAACCCAAATAAAGGAACTGGTTGAGTCTGGCAGCAGCTGATACAGCAGCACAGCCAGGCCAAGGGAGCTGCTTCCTCTGGGCTTAAATAATCACAGAAAAAGTGAAGTTAATTACTGCCCATTCTGGTAAGATTCTGCAAAGTGGGAAAAATCTGCTTTATTTTAAACCTATGAGCTTTTTCCTGGGCCTCAGAGAGACCAGCAATGCATTTGACATGTTCTAATAAACAAGGGGCTTCTTGGAAAATGTTTGTCTACTTTATAATACAAACTGTCATCAGCTTGAGCTCCTGGGCTGGAATTTACACTCCAAGGTATTGACTTGTTTTACAAAGAAATAACTCTGTATTTCCCTGTTTGTTGTTTATTAACACACACCCCTGCTCCAGGATAAATCTAGCTTGACTTTATTACAAATTACACCCCTGTTGATCCAGCTACAGAATCCTGTTATCACAGTGATGTGAGCAAACCTCCCTCAGGGATTGTGAATAAATCCCCAAATTCAGCTGACTGAGATTTTCCTCTTAATTCCATGAGCTGGAGACTGAGGATGCTGAAAAGGGCACAGAAATTGATTTAATTTTTGGAGATCAAGACTGCAGGAAGAATCCAGCCTGGATGCTGGGTGGCAGGGGAGGGAAGGAAGGTGAAAATGCAGGGAATGCATCCATGGATTGGATAAACTCTGCTCTCTGACAGTTCCTTGTGCAGTTCTCAAGGTGAGGATAGAAAGTAAATTCTGTTGGCTGCTCTGATGTGGCCACAAAATACCAATTTTTTACCATTATATCCCAGATGATTTTATTATTCTACTGCAAATTGAAACAACAACAAAAAGAAAATTACATCATAATGGCTAAAGAAACTGATTTCTGATTTCCTTGTGTTATTGTTCCCCTCATTTCCTGTCCCAACTTCCCACTCTGATCTTACAAAGTCATTTCCTTCCTTTTTGGTTTGTTGGTTTGGTTTGGGGTTTTTTTGTGATCATCACTGTATTGACCAATTCTGGAAAGAACTCATGACTGCCAGCGTTGTGCTCTGGGGGTTTGGAGTTGCTGAGATGTTGGTGTGGAGTTTGTACCATTAACTATTTCTGATATTGCAGTGAGCAATCCTGGCCAGAGGGATCACAGGAGACTGGGAAATTCTTTAAGCTTTCAAAGCTCATCCAATCCTCCTAAGAAGGAAACTTTTTTTGTGCCAAAATACAGAAATAAAGTCATTCTGAAGGTCTTCATTCAGCCATGTTTGGGTTAAAAAATATAATGGCAGGTTGAAAAATGAAGTTTATATTTTTGGTAGATTTTTAGAGGTTTAATAAAAGATAATAAAAGACAAACAATAAAGCAAAAGGTTGTAATGGCTGGGTAGATAAAACCAGCACTGAGAGATAAAAGAAACAATGGGAAGGATTCCACTGATGATGAACAGAAAAAAGATATTTGTCTTTACAAATAAACTGTAGGTTTGCTGATAAATGAAACTGGATATTGAAAGAAGCAATGGGGAAAAACCATGAATTCTATAAGAATTAAAAATTAAAAGGGAAGGTTGGACATTAGAGGAGAATCTCAGGTATCAGTGTTTGGGAAGTCTGTGCCTCTCAAGTGCCTCAGCAATGGGGAAAGAGAGAGGGGTGAAATAAATTGGGCCAGAAGACAGGGCTGTCCATCCATCCCTGAGCCAGGACAGAGATTTCCATCTATCCCTGGAAAAGAAGAGAGCTGTCCATCCATCCCTGAGCCAGGACAGAGATTTCCATCTATCCCTGAGCCAGGACAGGGCTGTCCATCCATCCCTGGGTCAGGGCTGGGCTGTCCATCCATCCATCCATCCATCCATCCACCCACCCCTGGGTCAGGGCCACCCCCAAGCTCCCCCTGCCCTCCTCACACCCCATCACAACATTCCCAACAAAAAGAAGAGTAAAAGCTCCTCAGTTTATAAATTTTATTAGCTGGAGAGTGTACACAGTACTTACAATTGCATCTATTAAAGACCAAAATACACTTGAAAAAATGCATCATATAAAAAAAATTAAAAATTTTGAACTATGTACAAACTTTGCCTGACATTATGTTAAGCTCAGGACCCTCCCACGCCCCTTCACAAAGAAAAGTTTATTTTTCCCCCCTTTTTAACATGCAGGGCCTTAAAGCCATTTAGCATCACTTGAGGATCTTTTTTTTTTTTTTTTCCCCAAATCCTGTTCTTTACACTCCTTTAAATCTGGGTTTTGATGGGTTTGATGCTTCACTGCTCTGGTCAATCAAACACATTTCTCCCCAAGCCTCTTCTTTCATCCTCACCCACTCTTTAACTCACTCCTGAAGTGGAGTTTTTGCTCAAGTGTAGCCAATCTACAAAGAATTCTCAAATATTTAATTACCAGGGAGGTTTGAACTGGTCATGTCTCCAATTTTCAGATTTCCCAGGAATACAAACAGATCTTTTTTGGTACCATGGTGTTGACTGCTGGTTCCAACCTCACCAAATAAACAAAACTTTTCAGCAATGATACACAGAACACAAAACAAATAAAAATATGACAGGAGCACTCAGGCTTTCACAGCACTATTTAAAATATTAACAATAAGACTTTCTAGAACACAAATCTGCATTTCTTCACACACAACCTACAACATTGGATCAGAGAACCTAGATATGAAGGGATATTGGGAAAAAAAAGTTTACAAGTTCTTTAAGAAAAGTAATTACTCATAAAAAAAAGAAAAAGAAACAAAATCTATGTCAGAACAACAATCTTGCTTCCCAAACTTCCAGCTCTCAAAAAGGTGTTTCAGGACAGAGATTTAAGAGCAAAAAACATCCTGGAGAGGCTTTTACTCCAGCACACAAATATTCCACCAACAAAATTTACAGATCCTCCAAAAAAAAATAAAAATATTTACAGTAATGCTGCAAACCCAGCTAAAATCCCTCAAGGAGAGCTGCACATCCCTGAAATGGGGAGATCCCAGCAAATGCTGCAGGAGGAAAAGCAGCAGAGCTGGAGCTGGGCAAGGATTTAAGGCAGAGGCCCTGACAGTGCCACTGATGTTAAAAACGCCCTTGAAATGATCAGAAATAAATCCTAATTAAGAGTTGTGAGCAGAGTGTCAGATTACTGATCTAGCTTAGGACAAAAATTGAAGAAAAGTTGATTTTTCTCCTGCAGCTGCAGGTGTCCCTGAGCTCCTTCCCTCCTCCTGTGGGGAGGGCACAGAACCAGAATTCATTTTGAGATCCAGCTCCAACCCCCTCTGCTGCTCCTTGTCCTTCCTCACACCTGGACAGGCTCCCTCTTTCCTCCAGGATTTAAGGATCCAAATTTCTCCTCCACACTCTCAGGTTTAATATTTTTCTTTCATCCAAAGGAAACAGAATTTTCCAGGCTCTGTTCTTTTTGTATCCTCCCAGTCTTTTACAACTTGCTGATTTTGTTTTTTCCAGTAAATGGGAAAACATGGGAAGGAGGAAATATCATTTTCAATCTGCATTTTTTACTTGAAATCAGCATTCACTGCATTTCATCCAGTCTCATTCATCCTTGGCTGCATTTCCTCAAAAATTCCTCATTCTTCAGCTTCACCTGGCCAGGTTCACTTCACCCAGCAACATTCCCAACCCCAAACTTCACTGCTGTGATCCAGTCTGAAGTACAGGACACAAAAATTGGAAAATTTGGGACTCCAGCAGGCAGATGATCCCCAGAGCAGCTGTGGAACTCATCAAGGTGGGAGGGGACAGGAGTGGAATGGGGAGAAATCACCTGTTCAATGCTTCTAGCTACTGCTCCCATCACCAAAATTCCAATTATAAAACAGCAGGTTTAGAATCTAAATTAAAGCTCTGTTCTGTGGAGATGCTCAGCCCAAAGCCAGCTGTAGATCATGAAAAAATTCTAATTTTTAATGATGTAAGTATTGCTCCTTCACTAAGTGCCACTTTTGCTTTGTTTCTAAGAGCTCAATTTGTAAAAAGCATGAAAGGTTCATCAATATCTGCTGAGTCCTTCAGGTACCTGAGTTGCTGCTGGCCTGGATCATCCATCCCTCACTCTGGGATTGCAGAACTGATTTGGGTTCCCAGCAATGGCCAAGTGCCACCACTGACACTGAGGGTTCCACATCTCCTGGACTTCACTGGCAGGTGAGAAAAAAAAGATTTAAAACCAACAAAAACAAACTAAAACCAACAAAAACAAACTAACAAAAAAAAATCCTTTGGAAGAGACTCACTTAAAAGTTTCAAACCTTTTTATATCTCATCCAGTTTTCTTCCAAAGCAACAAATACTGGCAATAAACATCCAGACCCACCCAGAGACTGATTTACTGACCCAATCCCCCCCAAATCCCACCCCACTTTGCAACAGAGACACAACACATCGAGTCCTGCAGTAATCTTGACTATTTCTAGCATTGATTGGATGGCTGAACCTTTCCCAGAGAAGATTTCTTTACACATTTACAAGGTGGAATTGAAAAGAATCCCCCCCCCTTCAGTTTCTGCCAGGGTCAGAAGTGCAACAGCAGGGCCCAGCTCAGGGAAAACCAAGTCCAAAGGGGTGAGGAGTGGATGGAATAACAAATCTCAGGAGCTGGAATCTGTCCCAGGACAGGGCTGAGCTGCACCAGCCACTGGGATTGAGGTGGGAAAATGAAGGAAAACCAAAGGGATGAGTGCTCAGACTCTGAATTCCCTGTGCTGGATCAGGAGAGGGCACCAAGGAGGTCTGGAAGGTTCTGTTGGTAGAGTTAAAACCTCAAGCACGTCCCCAGCACGTGGTGCTTGCTGTGTGGAAAAGGACAGGTTGTGACATGGAGATTGTCCCACTCCAGGATTCACTGGGCACTCTGGGCAGGCAGGACAGGCTGGCAGCAGGGATGGGATTTCCCTTCAGGGGTTTTTCCCTGGAAGCAGGGGTTAGGAGACTCTGATCATCTGTGTCATCGCTTCCTCGTTGGTTTGAGTTGGATCCTGCAGACACAAAAGGTTGGAAATTCCAGAATTTTCCATGGGGCAGAGAGAACCACACACAATCACCATGAGGAGACACTCCTGCACTTCCCTTCATCTCCAAAAATCTCCTTTTTCCTGGGTTTTACAGGCCAGGGACAAAAAAATCCTAATACTCCCAGGAATTTGTTGTTTCTGGTATTTAGGAAGACTTAGGACTGGTCTAATATTTAAGAATGGTTTTAGTTCAAAATAAGAAACACTCCCTAAAGGCACAGGACTGCTCTGAAGCACTGAGCAACCACAGAACCTATTCATTCTACTCCATTGAAAAATGCCTTGCACCTTTTATGCAAATCAAGATGCAGCTAAGAATCAGACATTCCCATTTTTCAATTTTCCACCAGATTTAAAGATAAGGTGTCTCTACCTTTAATTCATATCCTCAAAGAACACCCAACCAGAAAGGCTGTTTAACAACCACAGAATGTTTGTGTATAAAGTCTCCACATTATTGTCATTTAACTCCTCAGGGCAAACACAAGAGTGATTGGAGGTTTTATCCCCAATGCTTGGAATAAATTTAAAGGCAGAAAAATTTGGAGGCAGGGAGGGACAAGGGTCAGCAAAAACCCAAAGCAGCTGTGGTGTGTGTCCTGACAGGGGATTTGCCCCACTGACCTGCATGTGAGGGCTGTCCTTTTCCTTGGGGGAGAAGAAGCGTCCCCCCTCTCCCCGTTTCCGGGCCATGGCGTGCCGGTGCCGCGACTCGTGCAGGTATTTCTGACAGGGAAGGAGCAGTCAGGGAGCAGCACTCCTTCCACTCTCTGCTTTCCCAGGGGAAATTCCCTGTCCACATCCACCCCTGCCCCACAGACACCCACTTACTGCTTATTCAGAAGAAATTCCTACTCCCCATCCATGTACATGTCCCACAGATTCCCACTCACTGCCTGTCCAGGGGAAATTCCCTGTCCACATCCATCCCCTATCCCACAGACTCCAAATCACTGCTTATTCAGAAGAAATTTCCACTCCCCATCCACCCCTATCCCACAGATTTCCATTCTCTGCTTTCCCAGAGGAAATTCCCAGTTCACATCCATCCTCTATCCCACAAACTCCCACTCTTCTGCCTCTTCAGGGGAAACTCCCTGTCCCCATCCATCCCCTGTCCCACAGATTTCCAGCCACTGCTTTCCCAGAAGAAATTCCCAGTCTCCATCCATCCCCTATCTCACGAACTCCCAATCACTGCCTCTCCAAAGGAAATTCCCACTCCCCATCCACCCCTGCCCCACAGATACCCACTCTCTGCTTTCCCAGAGGGAATTTCCACTCCCCATCCATCCCCTATCCCACAGATTCCCACTCACTGCCTCTCCAGGGGAAATTCCCTGTCCACATCCACCCTCTATCACACAGACTCCAAATCACTGCTTATTCAGAAGAAACTTCCACTCCCCATCCATCCCCTATCCCACAAACTCCCAGTCATTCATTTTCCACAGGAAATTCCCACTCCCCATCCACCCCTGTCCCACAGATTCCCACTCACTGCTTTCCCAGAGGAAATTCCCACTCCCCATCCATGTCCTTGTCCCACAGATTCCCAGTCACTGTTTTCCCATGGGAAATTCCCACTCCCCATCCATCCCTGTCCCACAGACTCCCAGTCACTGCTTATCCAGGGAAAATACCCAATCCCCATCAATCCCTGCCCCACAAACTCCCAGTCACTGCCTTTCCACAGGAAATTCCCAGTCCCCATCCATCCTTGCCCCACAAACTCCCACTCTCTGCTTTCCCAGAGAAAATTCCCAGTCCTCATCAATCCCTGTCCCACAAACTCCCAGCCACTGCCTCTCCAGAGGAAATTCCCACTCCCCATCCATCCCTACCCCACAAACTGCCAGTCACTGCTTTCCACAGGAAATTCTGGAATCCCTGCCCCACTGCTGACAGTCAGTGCCCACTCACACACAACTCCAGACACTCCCCAAACCACCCTAAGGAAGCAGAATTATCCTCAAGGCGCTTAAAAAATCAACTCTGATGCAGCTCACGAACAACAACAACAATAAAACCACTGCAAAACTGAGCAACACCCAGATTCCAACCCTCATTTTCCAGCCCAGGTGGGATTCTCACAGAGCAAAAAATCTGAGTTTTATCCTCACCCTTCTCTCTTTGGGGATTTTTCCCTCTGCTTCCAGCTTGGCCCGTGCCTGTCTCCTCTTCAGGATGCGGTGGTACTGCTTGGCATTGACATAGAGGGGCTCCTCCTCCAGCATCTCTGCTCCAGGCAGAGGGATCCTCTGGATGGCTGGGACTGAGCCAGCTCCAGGCACCATCTGTACACAGGAGATGCTTTAGTTCTTGCAGCTCAGCACACAAAGTGAACACAGAAATGGTACTAAACACAATCAAACCCTCAATAAATACCCCAGTGTTGAAACAGAAAGTGGGGTTGGCTCAGGTGATGCAGCTACTTAAATGAAAAGGAGCAATAAAGTTGTTCTCTAATTTAAACAAATCAATTCTGCTGGGTTTTCCTGATAAAGGTAAAATTTCAGTACAATTCTTACACTGTGTTGCTGTTTCAGGGACAATTAAACAAACAATCCCCTCCTTTTGGATTATCTCTTATTTCAATTATTTCATTTTAGAGCATCTCTAAGCCAACATTGCAGAGCTGCTGACCTCTAGTGGGGATCAACAACATTCAAAAGGATCACACTACAAAGAAACAGGAATTGGCAGGAAAAACCTCCATAAAGGATGGAAACAAATCCTAAGGGAGCCTCAAGAAAACCAGAAGTGACTCAATCTATTTTCACCTTGGCTCATCAGCTCAGTTTGGATTTCAGTTTCTAGATTTCTGAGCTGCTGTGGGAGAGAAAAAATCCAGAGCAAAGATCACAGCAGGATCCAGGCTTTGAAGCTGAAAATTTGTATTGTTTAAAGTTTAAACTTACAGAGAGGACTGACTGAATCTCAGCCAAGAGTTGATCAGGATGGTTTGGGTTGGAAAGGATCTTAAGGATTCACCCAATTCCAACCTTGTGCCATCATTCCACAATCCCAGGGTGCTCCAACCTGGCCTTGGACACTCCCAGGGATGGAGCAGCCACAGCTTCTGGAATTCCACCCCAATTCCCTCCTCCAGCTTAAAGCCATCCCCACCCTTGTGCAAACCCTCCTAGATTTGAGCTCAGCCTGCAGAGGGAATTTCACACCTACCATGACCATTCCCCCTGAATTGACCACGTTGCCAGCCACTGGCAGTGTCACTGTGACCGTGCCCTGGCCACTGCTGGTGGTGTTGGTGTTGGCTCCTGTTTGGACAATCTGGGCTCCAGCCAGGCTGGCTGCAGGAATGGTGATCATGCCTGTAACAGGGACTGTAACTTTAAGAAAGTAGAACACAAAAGGGAAGAAGAAAAAAAGAAAAAAAAAAAGAGAAAAAAAAAAAGAGAGAGAAAAAAAAAAAGAAACAAGAACATGCACACAAAAAGAAGGGAACAGCATTAGTCCCACTTCTGTGTTTTACTCATTCATCCTTCCAAAACATGCAGGAGGCAGGAAAGTGTTGAAATGAGGATTCACTTCCATCAGATTCCTGGTTTTTGCATTCATAACCTCACTGTGAGTAACCATGTACTCCTGAGGTGGAAAAGCAAAATTAAAGGGTTTTATTCCACCAGCCCTTGCCAGAGACAAGGAAAGAACCCTGGAGTGAATTCCTGCAGAGCACACAAACACCTCAATAAATAAAAAACCTCTGCCAGAGGCTCCTCCCAGCCCTCCTACCTTGCTGCAGGATGGTGCCATCAGCATTCACAGGCTGGTACACGATGGTCTGGCCCTCAGCAGCCTGGGCAACCTGCTGGCCTTGCACTGCTATCTGCTGCTGGGTCTGAGCAAAACAAAGAGCACAAAAACGTCACCAAGTGCCCCTTTCCCCAGTGGTTACAATTCCTGAATGAACACATGGTGCTTGAGGTGTTCCAGGTGTTTATTTCTGTTGCCTCATTAGCAGCAGTAAGAAATAGGCAAATACCTGGAGATCAAACACCTGAAGCACATGTAAGATGCTTTTTCCAACAGTTCAAAAATGAAAATAAAAAAAGAAATTCTAGGTTTCCTGTCTCACTATGAACCAGAAAGAAGTGTTCTGCTCCAAAATTTAATTTTGGCCCTAACCAAAAGCATCAGCAGAAACCCCAGGTGTGACTGGACTACTGCACACAATGGCCCAAGTATGGAATTAGCAATGCTTCATGTTTTCAAAATTCAACAAAGAGACAAAAACAACCATGAACCAATAAAATACAGAAACACGATGGAGAGAAACATGCAATCTAATTTGTCTGCCCCAGAGTCATGTATGAAACACTACAAAAACATGACACTCAAGTTCTCCTCAATATTAATAATTCCTTTTTTTATTTTTTTTTTTTTACTTAACCACATCTTAAAGTTTCTCTTCCTGCTCCTCTGCAGAAAAGCCTTTCATGCTGGTGCAGTTACCTGTGTCTGGCCAGCAGTAACTGCAGTCTGGGGCTGCTGTATAATGATCTGCTGGGTCTGGCCCTGCTGCCCCTGTACCTGCACAGCCTGCCCACCTTGAATCTGAATCTGACCTGGCTGGACCAACTGAATCTGTGGAAGAAAGAGTCAGAAAGGAACATTAACTATGCCTCTGATTTCTCCCTCCTCACCTCAGCGTGACCAAGTCATCTCTGAGGGTGATTTAGTGTTGCACAGAAAAAAAGGAAGCAGCAAATCTTCTCTTTTTTCCAGTTGGAAATGAGATTTAATGGATTGCTGCTCGTGACACAGGCACACAGGGCAGAGGGAGCAGTGTGCTGTGTCACCCTGCTCCAGCACTTCTGCACTGCTTACACAATAAATCACTCAGGAGAAATCAATTATTCACATCCACTGGGAACAAATAGGCAGGTGGAAGAGGAGGACTGAGATTTAAGACATCTGTGGGGTGTTAATTATCCAGCACTCAGAAGTACTTCTGGGATATATCAAGTTGTCCTCAGCTTTGCAGAGTCTTTGCACCACTGTGGAACATTCTTAGAGCTGGAATATGGTTTGAAGTTTAAAAACACAGTTATGGATTTTCCTCCACCAACCAGACTGAGAAGAAGCTCATACAAATTACAGTGGTTTTCAACAAAAGGAAATATTAAATAAACCTCTCAAAACACCAAGACATCATTTGCCTTCCTGGACTGTGCTGGATTCCTAAATCCCATCCTGAATCATCAGGACATTTTCATTATGCCATGGTTACAGTTCTTCACCTCCTTATATTTACCAACTGTCTTTTAAACAAGTAATCTCTGCCCAAAAAATCCATTTTCTGTACCTCCTTCACTACTGTGCAACAGGGATGTTTCAATTCCCCTTCAGCCACCACATATCAAAGGGGCTCAAGCACAAGTTAAAGCAAGAAACTTTCTTAAATAATTTTGTTTAAAATCCTCTTTCTGAGCCATAAATTGAACAGGCACCAGATCCCCAGCTACATTGCAAGGGCCAGATAAAATATCCCAACAAACAAAATTCCTGCTCTAGGGAAGGTGGCAGGGGGTGCAACTGGATGAGCTTTGAGGTCTCATCCAACCCAAACCATTCCATGATGAAAAACCCCAAACCAACCCAGCTGTGTTTTAGCATTGATCTAAAAACATTTCCACCAGGCCATAAAACATAAAATCTGAGTTCATAAAGGACTTGCACTCATTCCCACCACACCAGAGCCCCCCATCACCACCTGTGGCTGGTTTTGGGGTGCTGAGCAGAGCCCTGGGTGACATTTCAGCACCCCAGAGTGTCCCCAGGCTGTGCAGTGCCCTCAGGAGTGTTGGATTTTGCCCTTTTCTGACCCAGAGATGTGTTTTAAAAAACTTTTATTCCATTTTCAGTCTGAGACAACACAGATGTTATAATTCACTCCATCACAACCAGAACCCAATTATTTCCTAATTAAAATACACTCTAAGAGTTTCTTGGTCTGTCAGATCCTGCTGTAAAATGCCTTAAAGCCAATTATCTAAAATCACCCCTCATGGGTTCTATTACAATACATCTTTCACAGTTCTGTTTTTCCAAAGAAAGAGTCTTATTTAGTCTGATTTGCAAAGCCATCCTATAAAACTTTTTTCCTAGCTCCACTTCTCTCTCAACACCATCTGCCCTATTCCATGGCATTTCTAAATCAGCATCTCTTATCTCCAAGCTGGATTTTATTTCCCATCCAACATCTCTTCTCTCTGGTTGATGTGTGAGCTTTCTGCCAGGCCCTGAGAGCTCTCCCCAAGCCCATTTCCCCCGCTGCTGGCTCACCTGCTGCAGCCCCTGCGTGCCGGACACGGGCACCTGCATGATGGTCTGGCCCTGGCCCCCAGGCACAGCCTGCACCATGATGGGCTGGCCAGTGGAGGTGATGAGCTGCCCCCCGCTCACCTGCACCATCAGAGGCTGCCCCTGCACCTGCAAGGACAAAGCAACAATGAAAACCCCACCAGAGCAGCCCCAGAGCTCACCTGTGACTGTGTGGGGGCAGAGGAATGGGGGAACGGGCACTGAGATCAAGGGTGGGCACTGAGATCCAGGATGGGCTCTGGGTTTGTGGAATTATCTGCTGTTCTTGCAGTTGAGTTGTTTTACAGCATGAAAACTACATTTTTCAGCCACAAGATCTTCATGCCAAGGACAAAGCAACAATGAAAACTCCACCAGAGCAGCCCCAGAGCTCACCTGTGACTGTGTGAGGGGGCAGAGGAATGGGGGAACAGGCACTGAGATCAAGGGTGGGCACTGAGATCCAGGGTGTGCTCTGGGTTTAGGGAACTATCTGTTCTTCTTGCAGTCCAGTTGTTAAAAAACATGAAAACTACATTTTTCAGCCACAAGAACTATCTTCATGCCAAGGACAAAGCAACAATGAGCAGCCCCAGAGCTCACCTGTGGCTGTGTGGGGACAGAGGAACAGGGGAACAGGCACTGAGATCCAGGGTGTGCTCTGGGTTTAGGAATTATCTGCTGTTCTTGCAGTCCAGTTGTTAAAAAGCATGAAAACCACATTTTTCAGACACAAGATCTTCATGCCAAGGACAAGGCAACAATGAAAACCCCACCAGAGCAACCCCAGAGCTCACCTGAGACTGTGAGGAGCAGAGGAATGGGGGAACGGGCACTGAGATCCAGGGTGTGCTCTGAGTTTGGGGAATTATCTGTTGTTCTTACAGTTGAGTTGTTGTAAAGCATGAAAACTACATTTTTCAGCCACAAGATCTTCATGCCAAGGACAAAGCAACACTGAGCAGCCCCAGAGCTCACCTGTGACTGTGTGGGGACAGAGGAACGGGGGAACGGGTACTGAGTTCCAGGATGGGCTCTGGGTTTAGGGAATTATCTGCTGTTCTTGCAGTCCAGTTGTTAAAAAGCATGAAAACTACATTTTCAGCCACAAGAACTATCTTCATGCACAGCCCAAGAGCAAAGTGGGATAAAAAAATTTCAGTATTCACCTCACAATTATTGTGAGGTTCCCATTGAGAGAGCTCTGTTCTAACAGGGAGGTTCTGAGGAATTTCAGTATTCACCTCAAAATTATTGGTTTTTAATGGAGGTTCCCATTGAGAAAGCTCTGTTCTGAGAAACTTCAGTATTCACCTCACAATTACTGTTTTTTAATTGAGAGAGCTCTAACAGGGAGGTTCTGAGGTGGTTTCAGCTCTCTCCAATTTCATGCCTACAACATTCCCATTTTCAAACTGTCACAGAGCATGGGATGTGCTGAGAGAAACTCTCAGTGGTTATCAAGGGGAATTGTAACTGGAGCAACACAAAATGGAGTTCAGGGAGGGAAAGTCAAAGTGGGATGAGCAGCAACCACTGCTGGGCCCAAAAAGGCAAATATAAATATGAATATGAATATAGATATAAATATGAATATAGATATAAATATAAATATAGATATAAATATAGATATAAATATGGATATAGATATAAATATAAATATAGATATAGATATAGATATAGATATAGATATAGATATAGATATAGATATAGATATAGATATAGATATAGATATAGATATAGATATAGATATAAATATAAATATAAATATAAATATAAATATAAATATAAATATAAATATAAATGTCAGGATGGGCAGGCTCTGGCACAGGTTGCTCAGAGAAGCTGTGGCTGCCCCTGCAGCCCTGGAGGTGTCCAAGGATGGGCTGGGCAGGGTTTGGAGCAGACTGGGATAGGGGAAGGTGTTGGAAGGGGTTGGAAATGGGGGAGTTTTAAGGTCCCTTCCCACCCAAACCAGTGTGGGATTCTGTGGTAACTTTGGCCTGAGAATCTCTGGACTTTTGGACCTGGTTTCTCTCTGGTCACTGGGAAAAGAAAAACAAAAGAAAAACCTCTCTGTCTGAACCCCCTCATCTTCCAAATCCCCAAATCCCCCAAACACACCTTGAAAAATGCTCTGCTGTAAGGCCTAAATGCAAAATGAGTCTCATAAACCCAGGGATCACAAAATCTGGTTTGTTTAGGAACAAGAGCATCACAATGTGGTAAAGTCACCGAGTTCCTGGGGGTGAGGAGCCAAATCCTGCCCTGGGAATTTGAGTTTCCAGGTGCCCACTCTGTCCCTCAGCCTGTCCCTGCTCCATTCAAAGCCCTCACCCCTGGGGCTGGATCACACAGGGAGGAGCATGCTCAGCTCAGCACAGAGAAGCACAGGCAGCAGCACAATATCCAAGAAGCAGAAAGGACAACAAGACATTCCAGGATTTTTGTTAATGAGTCAGAGCAAGGCAAAATAGGAAAAAAATAATAAATAAATGGTGGGGAGAACATAACAAAAACCAGAGGCCCCAGTGAGCCCAGCAATCCAAGTCAGGCAGCTTTTGAGATGTGAACTCTGAACATAAAAAATGCTGTGTTAATTCTGCAC
Organism: Catharus ustulatus; assembly: GCF_009819885.2. Taxonomy (NCBI): domain Eukaryota; kingdom Metazoa; phylum Chordata; class Aves; order Passeriformes; family Turdidae; genus Catharus; species Catharus ustulatus. The sequence continues at coordinate 3,360,137 of NC_046245.1, forward strand.
CTGGCAAGGCCATCCCAGCCCCTTGGAACCTCCCTGCCCTGAAGAATTACAAACCAAACCAAACCAGAACACTGAATCCAAAGCTGCCACAGCTGCCCAGGGTCTGAAAAAACTGCTCTACAAAGAGCTCCTGGAAAGCCTGGGTGAGTTTAGGAGGCTGCAAGACAGGAAATACTTCACACTGAAACTCATTTCTTTCCAAACTGTACTTGCTGTTTGGATTCACATGGCTCCTGAGTTTCCCTGTGCTGTTCATAGGTAAATAAGAAATTGGATCTCTCAGTGCTACAGAGGCCAATCTTGTCCCCAGGTGCCCTTTCAGTCACAGGTGAGAAGGTTTCACTCACTGGAACTTGGTTTCACTCAGGCTCTGGCACCACCTCTGTCTCTCTCATGCAGTAAAAGCAGAGCCCTCCTCAAGGAACAGCTCAGAACCCTCATTTCCTTGGAATTACAGGAAAATCTTTAGGGAACAGCTCAGAACCCTCATTTCCTTGGAATTACAGGAAAATCTTTAGGGAACAGCTCAGAACCCTCATTTCCTTGGAATTACAGGAAAATCTTTGGGGTTTCTCCCAACTCTTTTTGCTGTTTTTAACTTTGAAGTCATACTGAAGCCCAATTCCCTTCCAGAATTCCTGGGGAACAGCTCCAATCCCATCCAAACCCCACAGGCAGCACCCAGCAGAGATTCCTGCTCCACATCCCCCTGGGAAAACACAGCATTAGATATGTGGTGCTGGGGAGGCTCATGCAGTGCTCAGAAACACAATCAGAGAGGTCACCACTACCTGGAGGGTCTGGACTTGCTGGCCTGAGGCCGATGCCACCTGGGCCTCAGTCTGCAGCTGGACAGCTGTGACACCTCCCTGCTGCTGGGAACAGGAACAGGGAGAGCTTGAAACATGGAAATGCAAAACACACTGCTGGGACAGGGGGTGGGGGTCATAACACTGCTCCAGGAACAGCAGGAGTGGGAATTCTGGTAAATCTAAGGATGGAGTTGCCTGGAAATGCACAGGGCACTGCCAGGCTCCAACATTGTAATTCATAGAGAACAGGAAGGGAAAAAATTGCAGGATTTCAAGGTTTTTAGTTTTAAAGTTTCAGGCCTTGATATCACAACTCACATGGAAGAGGAGGAACCATTTTTCAGGATTTCAAGCTCAGTTTCAGGGTTTTAAAGTTTCAGGGTTTTAAAGTTTCAGGCCTTAATATCCCAACTCACAGGGAACAGGACTAAAAATTTTGCAGGATTTCAAGGTTTTAGTTTTGAAGTTTCAGGCTTTAATAACCCAACACAGGGAACAGGAGGGAAAATTTTGCAGGATTTCAAGGTTTTAGTTTTGAAGTTTCAGGCTTTAATAACCCAACACAGGGAACAGGAGGGAAAATTTTGCAGGATTTCAAGGTTTTAGTTTTGAAGTTTCAGGCCTCAATACCCCAACTCACATGGAACAGGAGGAACCATTGTGCAGGATTTCAAGCTCAGTTTCAGTTTCAAAGTTTCAGGCTTCAACATCCCAACTCACAGGGAGCAGGAGGGAAAATTTTGCAGGATTTGAAGCTCAGTTTCAGGGTTTTAGTTTTGAAGTTTCAGGCCTTAATACCCCAACTCACAGGGAACAGGAAGGAAAATTCTGTAGAATTTCAAGGTTTTAGTTTTGAAATTTCAAGCTTCAATATCCCAACTCACAGGAACAGGAGGGAAAATTTTGCAGGATTTCAATCTCACTTTCAGGGTTTTAGTTTTGAAGTTTCAGGCCTCGATATTCACAACTCACATGGAAAAGGAGCAACCATTTTGCAGGATTTCAAGCTCAGTTTCAGGGTTTTAGTTTTGAAGTTTCAGGCTTCAATATCCCAACTCATAAGGAACAGGAGTAAAAATTTGGCAGGATTTCAAGGTTTTAGTTTTGAAATTTCAAGCTTCAATATCCCAACTCACAGGAACAGGAGGGAAAATTCTGCAGGATTTCAAGCTCAGTTTCAGGGTTTTACTCTGCTCACTGCCCAGGTTTGGCACTGTGAATGGTCCCAGATTTTGGGCACACTTTTTTGTCCCAACAAAGCCCTTCCTGCAGCACAGTCTGAGCTCATCTCTGCCACCCCTGTGTCAGTGTCTGCCCAGCAGAGACCCTGAGGGACAGTCTGGACAGTCTGGAGGAGCAGACAGAGCTAAAAGTCTTTTCTATCTTTAGCCTCTTTGCTAAGAGTCCCAAAATACTCCCAGTAACTGTGTTAGATGGGGAGATGAAGCACAGCTCCTTCCCAAGTGCTGCAACAGCCTGGGAAAACAAATTATTTTAGCAAAATGTTCCATGTCAGACACAGGCTTTAAGAAGTTGCACTGCAAATGAAAGGCAAGAGGTGGTTTTATCTCCATTTCATCTAGAAAATGTCAATAAACCAACCACATCTTTGGTTATCTGCTGCAAACAGGTATTTTGGATAATCCTTAATATGTTTTAATCTCAAGTGCAATCTTGTTTTGGCTGAAAAAGTCCAGCTAAAGCCAGTGGAAGGATTTGGTCCCTGCTGAGGCCAAAGCAAAGCAGAAAAACATCACCCAGTGGCTCAGCCCTTTGCATGGCAAATCACCAAACCCCCTGAACTAGAACAGAAATGCAACAGAAACTCAGCAGCAGCTGAAAATACATCCCCAAATCTGAATATGGAAAGCTTAATAGCCAAAATCAGTAATTCCTCAAAACTCTGCCCTGGTATTTTGCACATTGAAACATGAACTTCTTCATGGGGTGGATGAGTTCATCCAAAGCTGCATGGTTGGTTGAATTCCTGTTCTGTGTGATTGTTTTGCTCCACCTGTTGCTCTGAAACAAAGAATCTCTGTAAATGTTCATTTGATAAAGCTGGAGGAAACCTCTGTGAGTTTGAACAAAACCTATTTCAACTTTGGGGGAATTTATCTTGTGTACAACTGAGTGTTTCTGTTAATATCCTGTTTCCTCCATTTTCAGAGATGTGTTAATATATTTTTATATATCTTTATATTTTACTTTCCCTATGTCCCTACCATTTTGCAAACTCCCTGCTACACTGAAATTTGGTCACTTGTACAGTTTAAATTTAATTTTATATAATTTTTTTTTAATTTTTAAAATATAGTAAGTGCATTTTTAAAACCACATTTACCATCAGTGCCCAGGTGACAAAAGTCAGGTGAGCAGGTACCCAGGGGGATCAGGACTGTGCTGCTGTGCCCCTCTGAGGGTTACAAACCCCACACCCCCACATTCTGTACCTGCTGCTGGATCTGCCCTGCCTGCACCACGATCTGCTCCGTGGAGCTGCTGCTGTTGGCTGTGTACTGCTCCATGGTGCCTCAGCCCCTGCAAGACAAGCAAAAATCAGGTGCTCTGCTGTCCCCAGGCTCAGCAATTGCCCTTCTCCCCCTGCCAAGCCAAGCAAACCAGGAGCTGCCCCAGGGCAGAGCTGCTCCATGGCACTCCAGGCACATCCAACCTGAGTGAGCAACAAAACCACCTCAATTCTGGCCCAGATTTCATGGACTCCACCAACTCTGAGCCTGCACATCCTGGGCTGCAGCCAGGTGCCCACACAGGGGAGTGTGTGTCACTGCTGGAAAATCTCAGGAAATGCAACTTCTAGGCATGAAACCAAACTGCACTTCAAAAATTCAGTTCCCACTACACACCACGCTCTCATTTTTCCTCCCTCTCCTCCTACTTCATGGAATGGTTTGGGTGGGCAGGGACACCTTCCACCATCCCAGGCAGCTCCAGCCTGGCCTTAGACACTGCCAGGGATCAGGGGCAGGCACAGCTCCTAACCCTAACCCTAATCCCCATCCTCACAGGGAGGAATTTCTTCTCTAAAGAACTTCTTCTCTACTCAAATATATCCTTCATGTATTTTGGGAACCACCAGCAGATTTCCCAGCACCTCCATCCTCTCGCTGCCTCTCATTCCTTGGCCCTTTCCCTGCACTCATCATCATTTCTGTGCTGAAATAAAAACACTTTTTCCCTGCCACTGCTCCTCTCCTCACTGCTCCAACAACAGCACAACTCCTGCTGTAGTGAGGTGTTCGATTTATGCCCCGACTGAACAAGTTCCTGCTACACTGCTGAAAGAAAACACAGCTTGGAATGTTAATTTTCCAAATCTAAAGCAACAAAACCTCTGGCTCCCTCAATTTTTCAAGGAATGCTGACAGGATTAAGTCCCAGACTCTCTGTACCCGTTGCTGTGGTTACTGCTGCTGTTTGAGCTCCATCCTTTGCCCATTTCCTGACACTTTTTCACAGCCAGAATAAGAAGATAAATATTCTTTCTGAAAATGCTGCTGTCAGGTTCTCATTTCAATTTCACACCAGATACTTCATTTATGCCTTAAATTAAAATCTTTAATTAAAACATTAACAGCTCTGTAATCCCAATAAGTTCTGGACAAGGTTATACCAGTGCTGGCTCCTCACCCTCCAAGGGATTATCTCATCCCCTTCATTAAACACAGAGCAGCCAAGTTAAATATTAAACATCAGGGATCCATCAGTGGCAGAGGATGGCAGCTCCTCTGTGAGCTCCTCCTCACCGGGAATGCTCTGGGAACCACGGACTGCTCCAGATCCGGTAGCATGTATTTATACAGACACTATATATATATTTATATTAAAAATATACTGAGATGTAGGGGAGTCATTAGGATCATCAGATTCCTGGCCCTGCACAGCATAGCTCCAAAATTATATACAAATAGTTATATATATATACACACATATATGATTTGCATTTATACAAATATAGCTGCACCAGGAACACTTCCCTCAACAACCAACCCACACCAAAGGCAAACCAGAGCCGTGAGCAGCCCGGGAGCTGCGAGCATCGCTGGGAGCGTGTCCAGCCCGGAGCGAGCCCGGGCCGGGCACAGCCGGTCCCAGCGGAGCCGCAGCCACCCGCACCGGGCCTGAACACCGAGCACGACCCGCGGAGCGCGGCTGAGCTCCCGGCTCCTTGTGGAAGCCGGGATAACCCGGGATAACCCGGGACTGTTGGCTCAGTGCGGGAAGCCCCGGCCCAACCCCGCTGCCGGAGCACCGCGTGCCCGGACACATCCGAGAGGCGGCACCGGCCGGGGCAGCGCGGGCCCCTCCGCCAGCGGGGAGGCTCCGGGGAGGGCGGGGCACCGCGGGGCCGCCGGGGGAAGCGGCCGGGCCCCGCTGCAGCGCTCGGCCCCGCGCCCCCGGCCCAACCGCGCAGTCCCCGAGCCCGCTGCTCGCAGCCCCGCCCGGCCCCGCGGCCCCAGCGCGGCCCGGCCCCGGTTCCCCCCTCAGCCCCTGAGTGGCCGCGGCCCCGCCAATCCCGGCGCGCGGGGGCTCCATATTGGCCGCTCGCGCTCACCGTGCCGCGCTGCCCGGTCCGCGCCCCGCGCTGATTGGCTCCGCCGCGGGGCCCCGAAGCCCAATCAGCGCCCGCACTCGCCCGCCGCGCAAAATGGCGCCCAACCGCGGACAAAGGGGGCGAGGGGCGGGGCCCCGCCCGGCCGCGGCCGCCCAACCGCGCGCCTCGCCCTGCCCGGCGCCGCTGCGCCTGCGCGGGGACCGTGGCGCGCAGGTGCGGGAAGGGCCCCGCCCAGCCAGGAGCTCCGCCCCCTGGCCGGAATTCTGCGCGGGGACCATGTCGTGTGGGGCGCGGGCGCCATGTTGTGTGCGGCCGTGCCGCCATGTTGTGTGCGGCTGTACCGCCATGTTGTGTGCGGCCGTACAGCCGTGTTCTGTGAGAATTTACTGCCGTGTTGTGTGCGGTTTTACCGCCATGTTGTGTGCGGCTGTACCGCCATGTTGTGTGCGGCCGTATCGCCGTGTTCTGTGAGGGCCATACCGCCGTGTTGTGTGCGGTTTTACCGCCGTGTTGTGTGCGGCGACACCGCCGTGTTGTCTGAGGACGATGCGCCAAGTCCCCGCGAGGCGGATCCGCCATTTCGCCGTGAGGCGGTGCCGCCAAGGCCCCCCTGAGGCGGAGCCGCCGCGCCGGCTGAGGCGGGGCCGTGTGGCCGTGAGGCGGGGCCGCCCTTGCGGCTCGGCCGGAGCGATGTGGGCGTTGCTGGGCAGGCTCGGCGTGGCGCAGGCCGTGGGCCCGGCCCGGTTGATCGCTGTGCGCCCCGCGGGTGCGGCGGCCGAGCGGCCCTGAGGGGTGGGAGGGGGAGAAGGAGGAGGAGGAGGGTGATGATGGTGATGAGGAGGAGGGCGGCAGCCTGAGGGCGCCCATTGTGCGGTGACCCAGGGCTGGGGCCTCCTCCCGGGCCAGAGCTGTAGGCGCAGTGGGACAGGGTCAGGGGCACTGGCATCTTAGGAGGTGTTATAGTTGTCCTGCTGTCACAGATCAATTAGGTTTACCCTCGCCCCCTAACACACTCTTACTGCCTAGCTTGAGGTTCCTAATAATTGTTTTTCTCTCATCTTTCCAGCCGCAGGAGCCTTCTCCATACCCCACGTTACCATGGCCACCCACATCTCCAAGGATCAGGAGGAGAGAGTGCGTAGGAAATGAGTTACATGGGATATTATTGTGTGTGCAAAGAGCCCTTCCCCTCATCGCAGCCCTGACAGCACGGCACTGCCTGCATCCTGCAGCTTTTGGGAGCAAAGTGGCTGCCAGTGCTGAATTCTATGTGCTTTTTATGTGTAATGTCAGTGGGGCAGATGCTGTGCAGCAGCACAGAGCTCACTGCCTGCCTGAGCACCTCCAGACTGGTGCTGCTGGAGGGGTTTCACTAATCCAGCCGTGCTCTCTGTCATATAATTACCCTTTTAAGCTTTGAGTTTTTAAGATTACCTGCTGAGCTGGCACGTGATGCTCATAAGTGATCTTGTTGAGGTGTAGTGGGTTTGTAATTCTGTCTATGGGATGTGCAATTCTCTGTAGTGGGTTTGCAATTCTCTCTAGTGGCTTTGTAATTCTCTATATTGGGTTTGTTAGTCTATGAGTTTGGGTTGTAATGCTGGGAGTTTGGTTGGTAATTCAGCCTGTGGGGTTTGGAATTCCACATGTGGGGTTTGTAATTCCCTCCTGTGGGTTTGTAGCCCGTGCCAGCTCACACACTTGCGCCCTGCACAGCAAACTCAAACCCTGCGCCTCTTGCTGCCCAGCCCGTGATCCCCAGAGCCCTGTGTGCCCAGGTGTGCTGTCTGAGGAGCTTTTGTTGTCCCTGCTGTGCAGATCAGGTGTGTGAAGGGGGACCTGTTCTCGTGCCCGAGCACGGATGCCCTGGCTCACTGCATCAGCGAGGATTGCCGCATGGGCGCCGGCATCGCCGTGCTCTTCAAGAAGAAGTTTGGAGGCGTCCAGGAGCTCTTGGATCAAAGTGAGTGGTGCCTGAAGGAGCTCCTGATTTCCAGCAGGGAGGGTGATGGAGCTGTTTGGGTTGTGGAGTGTGACTGTTTTAAAAACTTGATTTTTCTCTTTAGAGAAGAAGACCGGGGAGGTGGCAGTTCTGCAGAGGGACGAGCGGTACATTTATTATCTGGTAAGGGCTGGGGTGGCCCTGGGACACCTCCCTGGAGCTAAACTCTGTCACATATCTGCCATTAACAGCTCTGGGGGTTTGGTCATGTTCATGGAATCAGGGACTCACAGAATGGTTTGGGTGGGAACGGATCTTAAAGCTCATCCTGAGCAGGGACACCTTCCCCCATCCCAGGGTGCTCCAAGCCCTGTCCAGCCTGGCCTTGAGCACTGCAGGGATGAGCCAGCCACAGCTGCTCTGGGGCTTCCCCACCCTCACAGGGGGCAATTCCTTCCCAATATCCCATCTAAGCCTGCCCTCTGGCAGTGTGAAGCCATTCCTGTTGTCCTGTCACTCCAGGCCCCTGTAAATAGTCTCTGTCTTGTTGGCTCCCTTTGAGCACTGGAAGGGAGTTTCTGGAATGTTCCTCTCAGTAAGAGATGTGTCCTCAGACACTGCTGGTGAGGAGCAGCCAAGCTGTTCTGTGCATCTGCATTTCACCTTTACATGGCCAGAACTGGCTGCTAAATTAGAGTGTTTTAAACTGAAATGTTAGTTCTTTGCTCAGGTCTTTCCACAGAGGCAAGTTTGGGCATGGAGTTCTGGGATATCAGGGAATGTGTGTTTTGTAACAGCATTTATAACAGACAGAAGTTTGCAGAGGTCATGCCTAAGGCACTGCTGAGCTTTTCTATTTTTCTGCAGATTACAAAGCAGAAGGTTTCTCACAAGCCCACGTATGAGAGCATGCAGAAGAGTTTGGAAGCCATGAAAGCTCACTGTCTGAACAATGGAGTCACTGACATCTCCATGCCCAGGTGAGGGGCTCAGGAGCTGCAGTGCCAGTGCTGTGAAACAAGAGTTCAAGCATCCACCCCCAGCCAACTCCCCTGTTCAACTGAGCAATTTTAATTTGCATTTCCCTGTGCATTTCAGCAGTAGCAAAGCACGTTGGAGTTGTTTCCTTGTTCTCCCTGTGTTCTGTGGGTTTATGGGGGGCCACCTCAAAGTGCAGCTGTTTGAGGGCTGGTTGGGCACAGCACAATGCTCCATCAGCTCTTCTGGTGCTTTCTCTTCCAGGATTGGATGTGGACTCGATGGCCTGCAGTGGGAAAAGGTGTCAGCCATCCTTCAGGAAGTGTTTGAGAACACTGACATCAAGATCACAGTTTACACCCTGTGAGCAGAACAAAGATCCCCCATTTCCCCCGATTTTGGAAGCAGCACCTGTGAACTGACAAGGGAGCACGTTCTGCATTCGGGTGTCACTTGTGTGACAGTGACAGGGGCTTCCAGCAGCAGCAAGCTCCAGAGAAACTCATTTGGGGCTGTTAATTAGCAAACCCTGGGGGAGCTGGCAGCGTGTGCTGCAGCCACCAGGTGTCACTGGGGCTCCACGCAGCCACACGGAGCCGCTGCCTCGCGGCTATCGGGGCTTTCTGCGGGCTTGGTGCTGCTGAGCTGCCCCTGGCAGCGCTGCCACCTCTGCTTTGTTCTCTTTGCCACGTCCTGCCTGGCACTCGGGTCACTCACCCCTTCTCACAGGTGGAACTGTTTCATTTCTCCCTTCCGGCCACAAATTGGGTTTGTTGAGATGGTGCTCACTCAGGATCATGGTGTGATGTTGAAATAAACAGTGCCCTGCTGGTGGATTGGTACTGTGGCTGTTCTGGGGACAGGCTGGGAGTGAATACACCTGCTGGGTGTGTTTTATACATCAAACAGGTGGGTGTGCTCTAAAAACCCACAGGATGGAGTTTAAGGCGGGATTTTCATGGTTCTTTGTTTGTAGTTCAGGTGTTACACATAGGTTGGTGTTTGTTACCCAAAACAAAAGCAAATCAGCACCACCCCTGGTTCCTGAGATCCATGGAAAACTGATTTGGAAGAGTTTGTTCCAGAACTGAGGAACTGCCACAGACATTTCCTTCATGTTTGGTTTCCCACCCTCCCACAATAACAAATCTTTTGGACTTCTCTCATTCTGAATGGCCAGAAAGGTGCCAGGTGTGTTGAAGAAATATAAAAATGGGACATGAGAGTTTGGAATTTTGTAGCATGACAGGTTTTCCTTGGGAAGGGACTGGGTTAGTCACTGGGGCTGTTTTGCTGCTGTTTTCTCCCTATCCTTACTCTCCCTGTTCCTTGCCCATGTTTTGTAAACCTGTTTGCTGGGGAATTGCTGTAGCTGGGAAAAACAACCTTGGACAAAGAGGAATTTGGAGCAATGAGCTGATCCAGAGCAGGCACTGAGGCTGCTCATGGATTCAGTTTTTCTCCTTGTTTGTGTCTGGGTTTTTGTTCTGGTTCCTTACTCATGGCATCCCCATGAGCTTTGTTTTACATGGAAAATGATCCTGCTCTCCAACACTTGTGTGTACTCTGGAAATTTTTTTGGCATTTAGTTCTCCCTTCCCAGCTACAAAATATTCCCTGTGTGGCTGTCCCGGGATGTCCTTGAACTCAGACTTGTCAGGTTCAATTTAGGATTCTTGCAAGTAGAGGAGAAGGAATAAACAGTGCTTTGGTTTTTGCAGTGGCTTCCCATTTTATTTCACTTTGCTTTTCCCAGGTTTATATCCCAAACATCATTGTTTGATACCGAGTTCTTGGGCTCCATCGTGATTTGGAAGGGAGCTGTTGGCCCTGAATTAAATCACAGCTCTGCCTGTTGAGGAGAACAGAGGGAGAAATTTTCTTTTTCACCTTAAATCCCTTTCTTTTCCCCTTTCTAATGCATTTATCTAACCAGCAGCTTTGTTCTAAGATCTCTTCCCATGAAACATTCCCAGAATGTGATCCCACAGCCTGCCTGTGGATCACTGCCATCCCTTTCACCACAGCATGGGTTTGGTTGGGGGGCAGGGAGGGGGAGGAACAAAAAACACCCAAAAAATCCCAAACACCAGAGGTCTGTGTTGTGTGTGTGTGTGTGTGTTTGGAGTCCCACAGAGCCTTGTCTCCCAGAGGTTGGTTCTCCATCCTGCTGGAATCAAAGCTGGGGGAAGCAGGACTGTCCCAGGTGTCCAGGTCTGTCACATCTCTTCATGGGTCCTGTCTGTTCCTGGAGAGGGAAACAGAGACATCCTAGAGACTGAGAGGTGACCCTTCAGTACCCCACAGAAAAGGGAATTCTGCACCAAGTGGGGCTCCCTTTAATGCTGTTTTTAGGGTTAGACTTTGGGGTGTGAGTAAAATCCCCTCCAATCTCCATTCCCCTCCCTGTTGTCCTGAGCTTCATCCCTCTGGGGAGTGGCCCTGGAACCTTTTTATTCTTTATTCCTGGGGGAGCAGGGAGGTTCTGGTGGCCCTGGAACCTTTTTATTCTTTATTCCTGGAGGAGAAGACAGAAAAGCACTGAATCCCTTGGGATGTGCTGTGGGGGAAGCCCCTGGAAGGGGAAAGTCACTGCCTGGGATTGTCAATGTTCAGTAACGCAGGAAGAGAAATTGGGACCTGTTAGAAGTGCATGACACATTGTTGGCTTTTCACAGCTATTAAAATAAATGCTCTATCTGTAATGTTAAAATAGCTTTTCTGTATAAATACAAATTTTTCTTCTAATAGCAAAAGTTAGATATAAGTTTTTTAAAAATACTATGCTTAAACTACCCACTTAATTAAAATAATAGCCCATAATGTGTAATAAAAACCCTAAAAACTAACACAACAATTATCAACATTCACCAACTGCATAAAACCAAAACCACCACCCAAATTAAAAAATAATAATAAAAAAATTAAAACCACAAGCCAAAAAATACGCATGCTCTAAAAAAGCAAACCCAAAAAGCAACCATGCTAAATAGTTCCCAAAAATTTTTACTATTAAAAAAAACCTATAAATATGCAACAAATTAATGTATTGTAAAGTGTATTTAAAAACAACCCTGTGTGCTCTTAACAACTTGCCAAGCACCCAACCATTTTAACCCTTTCCTTTATGTATATCTCCTATTGCCTTTTTATTAAATTTTTAAATTTTACATGTTTTTCACACCCAAATTAAAGAGAGCTGATGAGTGACCCCCTCACTCACCTGAGCCTCAGTGCAAGATCTCAGCCAGCTTCTCCTCGTAGTACAGAAAATTCTCCTGAATATCCTCCCAGGGCACGAAGGACTTGGCCTCCTCCCCTTCCTCCTGCTCCACAAAGTTCTTCCAGACATACTCAAAGTCTTGAGGCTTCATAATCCTCAGCTTGCAGCCGGCCTCCTTCATGCTCCTGAGGGCCGCCTGCATGTCGGGTTCCTCCCACATGAAGAGCCTGCCCACCATGATGGTGAGGCGCAGCCCCTTGTTCTTGCGCAGCGCCTCGCAGATCTTCTGGGCGCAGGCGACGCAGGGGCTGGAGGACACGTACCTGCAGTGACATTGGACAAGTCAGGGCCTTGGGCATGGCCAAACAAGTCCAGGCCACGCTTTGGGTGGTGTGCACCAGCCAAACTAAATTTACAGCGATTTCACGACTATAAGGTGCAACTTAAAGCCGAAAATTTTGAGCGAAACCTGGAAGTGCGCGTTATATATGGACAAGATCGGAAATTTGCCGACAACCCGGAAGTGCGAGCCATGAGCCGAGCAGTGAGCAGCAAGCCGAGCAGCACCGAGCCGCGAGCCAAGCCGTGAGCCGTGCTGAGCAGCGAGCTGAGCAGCGACGAGCCGCAGGCTGCGAGCTGAGCCATGCTGAGCTGATAGCTGCGCCAAGCTACCATGAACCACACTGAACTGTGCTGAGCTGTGCCAAGCTGCGCTGGGCCATGCCAAGCCAAGCCACGCTGAGCCCTGTGCCATGCCAAGCTGTGCTGAGCCGAGCCACGAGCTGAGCTGTGAGCCGTGCTGAGCCGAGCTGCGAGCTGCACCAAGCTAGGCCGCGAGCCGAGCTGCGCCGAGCCGTGCTGAGCTGCAACGAGCTGTGCGCCGTGCTGTGAGCCGCGCCATGAGCCGTGCCGAGCAGCACCAAGCTGCGAGCTGTGCCAAGCCATGCTGAGCTGCGAGCCATTCCGCGCCGAGCCATGCTGAGCCATCGAGGCACACCACGAGCCGAGCCGTGCTGAGCCGCGAGCCGTGCTGCGCCGAGCCACGAGCCACGCCGAGCCGCGAGCAGCCCGGCACTGGGGCGAGCCAGCGCAGTGCTCTGGGGGCTCCGCCGCTCGCCAGGAAACTTTCCTGCCTGCAGCCCCCGCCACCTCCCTCAGCTCAGGGTGGCAGGAGGATGCAGCCACCATAGAATGGGACTGCTGCCAACACCCTGCCTGACGGGTGTCAGGCTGTACTCTGACTGTGTCAGGGTTTGGGGTTTGTTCTTTGTAGTACTGTATTTCTATTTTAATTTCCCTAGTACAGAACTGTTACTCCTAATCCCATATCTTTGCCTGAAATTACATTCTCCATTTCAAAGAGAAGCTCCTGCCTGTCTCAGCAGACACCTGTCCTCCAAACTAAAACAGCAACTTTTCGTTCTTTGTCCATATATAAACCACACCTGATTATAAGCCGCACTTCGGGTTCGGACCAAAATTTTAGTCAAAATGGTGCGGCTTCTACATAATCCTATTGATTTGGAGTTCAGAAGTCCCTCACGCTCTCCTGCACGTACCAGGTGACGTCGTGGCGGGCCCCTGGCTGGCAGGTGGGCAGGATGGTGTTGAAGAACGCCATCTCCGCGTGGGCGGCTGCGTGCTCGTCCTCCAGGTAGCCCCGGCTGGGCTCCTTGCCCTGCGTCTCCACCACGTAGCACAGGAAGGTTTTGTTCCTGCCCGAGCTGTATTCCACGTTCCTGAACTGGAATTTGAAGAAGATGGCAGGGAGGCGTTCGCTGGTGTGATAATTGATAAAAGATTGGTGTTAATTATAAAAGTATTGGGGTTTGTATAAACCAGAATAATGAGGTCTGAAGTGAAGCATGGACACTTGATAGAGGAAAATATATGATTAAATCATTCTGTTTTAAATCCCTCTGTTATGAATATTATGTTTTCTAAATAATTTGTATCTACTACCAGTTTGTAAAATCAGACTCTCTGATAGTCTGATAGATTTTGCAAAATCAAACTTCCTGCCTTTGTTTTATCAATGACTGCCCATCTACAAAGACCAGAACTTCCCAATTTCTGCCGGTTTTATCTACCCAGACCAGATGGTATCTATGAGACTGACTCCCAAAGACTTTACTGATGTTTATTCGCCCACCACTGCTTGCCTGGCAAAATTATGACAGAAAAAAACCAAAAATAATTGATGACAACAAGGGACCATGCTGTAAGAAGAGGCTGCAAACCAAGCGTGGAGTGGGCAGTGACCCCTCACGTTCCCCAGCCTGCTTTTCTCTGTCTGTATAAAATAAAGCAATCTGAATTTTGCTGAATATCGAGACTTTTTGTTTCTCATTTATATCACTGGGAGCAGAGCAGAGAGGCACCTTTAGGGAAGGGTCACACTCATGGCTCAGCCCTGTGTGGGACCACAAATCATTGCCCTGCCCTGCATTTCTGTGTTCTCAGGTTTAGGTTATAAAATATCCAGGATCAATCAGACTTTGCTGTGAAAATGTGGATTTCCTGCTGATAAACTTCACCCTGGGAATGGAGCAGGGAGGGGGCTCAGAGGCAGATTTAGGGCTCCACATATTAGTGGATGGTTTCTTTTTTCCTCTGCCTTCACTCAGAGTCAGGACAGAAGCACGTGAGATGGATTTTCTTGTTCAGACTCAGTTTATTAATTCTTACCTATAGTACAGAGAGTCTGCAGCATTCCAGCTAACAAAATAAATGTTGGTAGATCTTGTTTGTTACAAGGCCTTTTAAAGCCTTTATTAATTAAAAACGAACACCTCTATTATTTATACTTTTGCCCAATGACCAAACACCTGTGACCCACACTGTGGGATTTTCTAAGCAACCAAAAACTACTCCCTGAAACTAAGAAGGAGAAGAAGGAAGGAGAAGGAAGGAGAAGGAAGGAGAAGGAAGGAGAAGGAAGGAGAAGGAAGGAGAAGGAAGGAGAAGGAACAAGGAGGAACAAGAAGGAGGAAGAAGGAACAAAGAGGAAGAAGAAGGAAGAAGAAACAAAGAGGAAGAAGAAGGAAGAAGAAGGAAGAAGGAACAAGAAGGAACAAGAAGAAACAAGGAGGAACAAGGAGGAATAAGAAGGAAGAAGAAGGAACAAGAAGGAACAAGAAGGAACAAGAACCAACACCCAAGACCCTCCATCCTGTCCCATACCTATTACTGTATCCTAAAACCCCAAATTCCAAACCCTTCACACATTTCTACACAAACCACACCAGTGATTCCTACTGCATCACTCAAATCTGGAATCCTTCTCCAAGGCCTCAAGTCAAAAGCAGAGCTCTTTGAGGGTCAGAAAGTTCAGAACTCCCAGGTTTCTGTGATCCAGCAGGGAAGGGTCACACTCATGGCTCAGCCCTGTGTGGGACCCCAGATCCCTGAATTATCCTACATTTCTCTGGGTTCTGATGTTTAGGTTATAAAATATCCAGGATCAAATCAGACTTTGCTGTGAAATTGTGGATTTCCTGCTGGAGTCCCTTCTGATAAACTTCATCCTGGGAATGGGGCAGGGAGGGGGTTCAGAGGCAGATTTAGGGAAGTGTCACAGCAGTGGGAGTTTTGCAGCACTCAATGAATGGTTTGTCTTGGTCTCTTCTGCCTTCACTCAGAGCCAGGGTTAAAAAATACATGAAGAAAACGGATTTTCTCATGTTTGGGCTTGGTTGTTTATTAAATCTTATCAAAAAGCACAGAGTGTTCAGCAGGACTTCCAGCTACCTGCTAGAAGTGAGGAAATGGGGGAAGATCCAGCTGCTACAAGGTCTCTTAAAGCTAAACTGTCCAATAGAGAATCAACACCTATATATTTATTCTTTTAACCTAATAACTAAATTCCCATGACCCTCAGTGTGACACTGACTGATCAACCACAAACACTGCCTGAAATCATGAAGAAGAAGGAAGATGAACACCCAAAGAGACACCACCCAAAATCCCCCATCTTGTCCCATATTCATTACTATATTATAAAAGCCTCAGATTTAAAACCCTTCACCATGTGAAAGCACACACTTTTATTTAACTACACACTTGTGATTTTAAATTCATCACTCAAATTTGGAAGATTCTCCAAGGCCTCAGGTGAAAAGCTGTGTTCTCTGGGGGTTCAGAAAGCTCAGAAAGCTCAAAAATCCCAGGTTTGGGGGATCCAGCAGGGAAGGGTCACACCCTTGGTTCACCCCTGTGTGGGACCACAAATCACTGCATTGCCTGCATTTCTGTGTTCTCAGGTTTAGGTTATAAAATATCCAGGATCAAATCTGACAGTGCTGTGAAAATGTGGATTTCCTGCTGGAGTCCTCCCTGATAAACTCCAGCTACTCTTTTAATTTATTGTCCACATCTTCCCTTCTGCGACTCAAAGATCCCCTGGTGATGGAACAGCTCATGGGATGGCTCTGGAGATGGAAAAAAGTGGGAAAAAATGCACATGCCTCCAAGAACAGCACTTTTCCTGCTTGCTACCTGGCTAAGGATTCTATAATTAATGATTTTTGGCTAAGCATTCTGTAATTAATGATTTTTTGAAGGGCAAACATGACACACCCGTTCCAGAGCCATGCCTGCAATGAGTGGTTTCACAATAACATCAGCTTTTTAAATACATCAGAGGCACAGGGAATTTCATCCCTGCTTTGACTCTGACAGCAAAGGGGTCACAGCAGTGACGAGGTTGGCTCTGGATTTTCATGGAACAGCTGAAGCAGCAGCAAGGATGGATTGACTCAGCCTGGATTGACTGGGAGCTGCATTTGGCCAGCCCTTCCAGGTGGATTTTATTGCTTATCTCGGCGTGTGCCTGAGCTTAGCTGGGATGTTCACCTCCCTTCTGCTCCCAGCAAGTTGGAATCTGCATTAGTTCAATTAATGATGTTCCAATCAGGAATAGAAACAACACTCAGAGTCCATTTCAATGCTTGGCAACCCTTTCTGGGTAGAAATTCTCCCTGATGTCCTCCCCTGGCACAATTTCCCCTCATCTTGTTGTCTGGGGGGTGTGGAGAGTGAAAATGTTTATGGAAAATCATTTAAAAACTGTTCACAGGCACTCAATTCCCCAATATTCCCAATAAAACTCCTTGCTCTGACAGCAGGCAGGGGTGGCACAGCTCACCTGAGGATATCAAAATTGAAATCTTCCCTGAAAAGCATCATTAAATGGCATTTTAGGGATTTCTAAATACCCCAACCTAACTTTTTCCCTGGGTAGCAAAGTGATAGATCATATTGAGACAAAAAAAAAATTGAAAATTTGAGGCAGAATCTGGGTTGAAGTTGGTGAAATCTGGAGGAAATTGCAGTTACCCAGTGTGACCCTGGCACTGCCACACAGGAGAGAAGGAAAACATCTAATGAGGGAATAAAAACATGGATTATCTAAAAGAATAACAAGGAATTATTCCTACAAGGAGCCTCATTTACCCCTGGGGAAAATGGAAATCAATGTGGCAGGAAATGCTCCCAGATTGGGATTACAGGCTGTGTTCAGCCAAAAAAAAAAGGGATAATATTCTTAAAGAGAGTAATTGGCTTCCCAGCGATTCCTGGAAGCCAGACTCCTCCTGGAGCTGTAAGAGCTGAGTGAGAACTTGGCTGGGAGTCCTGAGATGCCCCTAATCCGAGGGCTAAAGCTGAAATGCAACATAATTGGGTTTAAGTGCTTCTTCCCTGGCTGCAGTTGTGTTTCCTCATCCCTCCCTTGCTTGGCTGGGAATTTGGAAATCATTGGGAAAACCCAGGGCAAGGCCTGGCCTCATCCCCTGCTGCCCTCCCTAAAATGAAAATTAAAAATCCTTGGGGTTTCTGTTCCTCTTTGGGATTTCTGCTTGGCTTCCTCACTCTGCAGGGTGGAAAATCCTGGAGCTGTGGCATTGCAAGATTTCATTGCAGGATGGTGCTGTGAAGTTTTCCAGCCATGGGGAGCTTTGTGCTCAGCAGGGTTTGGAATCCTGCCAGTCCCTCAGCATTTCCTCACCAGGCTCCAAGGCTGGAATACCCAATTTCCTCATCAAAATTATCTTAAGTGTTCAGAACTTGGCCCAGTGGTTTTTATCCACAAGTCTGGTGCCTGAGCTCCATTCCCAGCAGAGGGATGTTCTTTCCTTAAAAGCCACTGCAAATTATTTATTTCTATGATCATGTGTGACAGAAACCACCCTATAAAGGGATTTTTAAAATTTTTTTTTCACAGCAGTCACACTTTGAGAAGAGAATGGAGATTTTCCCTCCCCAATTTTGTGACAGGGTGCTGCCCTGCCTCACTCATCCTGCTCAGAACAAGCAGCCAAATTTCACCTGCAGAGCCCATGGCACAGGCAGGAGAATTCCAGGGGATATTTTGGAGGCCTGAGCTGTACTTTGAAGTAGCTGGAAGAAATTCTAGTTTGGTTTATTTTTATTTTTATTCCTTTGGTGGCTGAGAAGGGAAATGTGAGGGGAGAAGGACTCACCCTGCTGCTCCTACAGACACCAAGGGCTTTTCCTCCTTGCAGCTGTCAATTATGGCTGAGTTCAGCTCCCCCAGATCCCTGTGATATCCCAATTTTCCAAAGGCCAGGCTCCCTGCTGCCCTGCTGCCTTCAAAACTGCCTCTTGTTTTGGAGCCTTTTCTGCAAGTTGGGCTTTTTGGTTTCTTTATAAAAGTCAGGTTCCAGCTGTGGATGTGGAGCTCTTGAAAATGTGAACCTTTAGGTCTCTTGAAAAATCTGTCCCTCAGGCCCATCAAGCCAATCAACCATAGCAGGGGGGTTTTTCCTGATCCACAGGTGGAGAAACTCTCAGACAAGAGCCATTGATCACAGCAAGAAATCAATACTGAGCTCTCATCAAAGCCAGCCCCTCCATCCCCATCCCATCAGTGGGGCTGGGAGGGAACCAGAGCTGTTCCTATAAAACAAGTGCACTCCTGTGCCTGCCTGCTGGGAGCCCATCCTCTAAAAGTCAGAAAAACTCAGAACAAAACCCACAATAAATCCCAACCACGTCAAACTCTTCAGAAAAGCAGAAGATGCTGCTTGTGTTGCCCGACCTCAAAGCTGAGACAGAACTCTCTGAACTCCCCCAACTCCACATTTCAACCCCAATTTCTTACCCTGTCACAATCTCAAAGGGTGGCAGGTCCTCCCTCTTCACCTTCTTCTTCTTCTTCCCCTCTCCCTCCTCAGCATTGTCGGGTTCTCCGTTCTGGGCATTGCTGGGCTCCTCCTGCTTCTCTGCCATCTTCTCTGGGACAGAGCTGGGAGAGAGAAGGAGCAATTTCTGAGAGCTCTGCGAGCTGAGGGAGGAGGGAAAACAGAGCTGGGAGTCCCAGCCCCAGGCACAGTTGTCAGGAACTAAATATGGAACAAAGCGGCGGCGGCAGGGGCTGGATGGGGTTGGGTGTCCCAGGGCTCTCAGGTGTCACCTCCTTCCTCCAGCTCCTTTCAGCAGCCCCTCTCGCTCCTCTTTTAATTTCAAACCAAGTGACAACTTCACAGTGGGTGGGATGAGCCCATCATTTTCCCTGATGGAAATTCCTGGAAGCTCGAGTGTGTATCCATCCCCTGGCACTGGGATCCTCCTCTCCACAGCCTCTCCCTCCATGGCTGACCTTGGAGGACCAGCTCAGCCTGGCCTGCCTCAGCAACAGGGGAAGGGCTAGTGGCTGTTTTGCTGGAAAATCCTGGTTTTGCTGGAAAATCCTGGTTTTGCTGGAAAAAAAATCCCTGGTTTTGCTGGGTTTTCCCTGGATCACCTGGAGCATCCCAGCAGGTTCCTCCCACCCTGCCCATGCTGGACTCTCCTCCTTGGAGCTGTAAATCCAAGCCAGAATCTTCTCCCAAATATTTGAAAGTCCAGCTGGAATTCCCAGTGCTGCTTCTCCCATTTTTCTGTTTCCCTCCCCGTTGCTGAGTGTTCCATAAATTCCCAGTGCTCTGGGGTCTGTCGGCTTGGAGGGGTTTCCTCTCTTTTTTGCTCCCTTCAGGATTTTATGAAACTATCCCAGCATCTCATTCTCAATTTCAGTCCTGTTTGGATCAATCCTGCCTGAGCTGAGTTTAATAAAAACCTGGGTGAGCTTTTCCCAGGGACCAATCCATGGTGGGAAATGTGGCTGTGCAGGATTTTGGAATCAAAGCACGCTGGAAATCAAACCTCCAGTACTGTGGGCTCTGCACTTCACAAACTTGGAGTAAATATGGAATATTCAGCTCTGTTTGATGGAGTATTCAGTCAGTATGGTGGAAAAAACTCAGTTTGAGGAGGAGAAGAGGTATTCCATAAAAATCAAATCTGCTTTGGAGCCAACAGCCTTTTTGCTGTTAAATGCAGCTCTTAGAGCTGTGAGATGAGGCTGCACCATCACAAAGTGAAATAAATCCACCCCATCAGGCAGGTCATTTATCATCAGAGATAATTAATAACAAATAATCACAGATAATTAATTGTGGCTGCTCTCCCTAGCCCCCTTGCCATCACCCTGCCTTGCTGTGCTGGGTGTCCTTTGTCCTTTTCCCCAGTGCCACCATGGGTGCAGCTTTTGGGGACAGATGAGTTGTTGTTTAGGTGTTGTTTAGGTGACAAAGCTGGCAGTGGTGACAGCCCAACCAAGGATTTGAGAAATTCCAAGACATCCTATCCGTGGAACATATATCTTCCACGGTGCAGGATTTTATTTATTTCTAAGCCTGAAATACTTTCCTGCAGGCCTCCTGTGTGGTGACAACGCTCAAATTCCACCTCCCCTGTCCAATTTCTGTCACCTCTGACATTTCAGGGGCTGTTTTTGGGGTGGGAATCCTCTCCCAGTGACTGACAGCTCATTTCCTCCTAATCCCCATATTTTCAAGCAGCATCTCAGCCCCTCTCCAACCCCTCTGACCCACTCTGCTTTATTTTTGGAAGCTCTTCATGGCTGGGGTCCCAATTTTGCTGCAGCTTTAGCCTGGCCCCTGCCAGAGCTGAGCTCTAATCTAATCTGGGGAATGTGGCACCGAGGCTCCCCCTCTCTCCAGCCTTTCCCAGCTGCTCCCCAGCTCCTTCTAGGGCAGTGCTGGGAACAGCCAAAAATATAAAAGGGAGCTGCAGTGTTGGAGCTGGGGATGGGTGAGGGCTCTGGTGGCTGCTTGTGACCCCAAATGTGTCCCCAGGGGGTTCCCAGCAGCACTCAGGGGACCCCAAATTGTCAGAGTTTGTATTGAGGCTCCCCTCCAGCTGTCCCTGTCCCCACTGATTTCATGTTTTATCTGAATTTGTTCATAAAATCCCAGGATCACTGAGGTTGGAAAATCCCTCTGGGATCACCCAAGCTGTGCCCAATCCCCACCCTGAGCACCCAGAGCCACCTCCAGGGATGGGCACCCCAAACCTCCCTGGGCAGCCCCTGCCAACCCTTCCCATGAGCAAATCCCATCCTGAGCTCCCCTGGCCCAGCCTGAGGCCGTTCCCTCTCCTCCTGTCCCTGTTCCCTGGGATGAGATCCCAAATCCCCCCCGGCTGCCCCCTCCTGTCAGGGAGTTGTGCAGAGCCACAAATTCCCCCTGAGCCTCCTTTGCTGCAGCCTGAGTTCCCCTTCCCCTCAGCACCTCCAAACCCTTCCCCTCTCAGATCCTCCAAATCCTTCCCCATCTCCCTCAGGATTCCTCCAGACCCTTCCAGCTCTCAAACCCTCAGACAGGTCCCTGCCCTGGGGACACACAGGACAGGACTGAGGACAGCCTGTCCTGGGAGAAGCTTCCAGGCTTTGCTGGATTTGGATTTTGAGGATCCTGCATCCATCCAAGTGCAGAGCAGCTTCTTCAGTGACTTTAGAGGCACCTTGGAGCGCTTTTATCTCCAATTTTTTTTTTTTTTTTAAATCCCCAAACAGGTATCTCTGCTGTTTCCCTGGGCCAGTGTCCCATGCAGGTCACAGAGTGCTGTCCCTGTCCCTGTCCCTGCAGCATTAATTCCTGGAGTTAACCTGGCTGTTCCCTTCCTGTCACCCACACCTGCCTGCCACAGCCGTGGGAGCTTTTATGGCATTGTGGGGCCGGGGAACATTTTGGGATAGATGTGAGAGTGAAATAAGAGCCTGGCCGGGTGAGTCACGGCTCAGCCGTGCTGTCCATGCCGAGGGGACAGCTGGTGGCACTGACAAACGTGTCCCTGGAGACACTGTCTGGCAGCCAGCCCCTCCTGCTTTTTCCAGCTGTAACTACGGCACAAACAAATAAACACCGACAGCCTTCCTTCCTTCCTTCCTTCCTTCCTTCCTTCCTTCCTGGAATCCTTCCTTCCTGGAATCCTTCCTTCCTTCCTTCCTTCCTTCCTTCCTTCCTGGAATCCTGGAATCCTTCCTGGAATCCTTCCTTCCTTCCTTCCTGGAATCCTTCCTTCCTTCCTGGAATCCTTCCTGGAATCCTTCCTGGAATCCTTCCTTCCTTCCTTCCTGGAATCCTTCCTTCCTTTCTTCCTTCCTTCCTTCCTTCCTTCCTGGAATCCTTCCTTCCTGGAATCCTTCCTGGAATCCTTCCTTTCCTTCCTTCCTTCCCTGGCCCTCTCCTCCTGCCTCAGACCCAAAAGGAGGGCTGGAACCCCTCCTGTCCCACCTGGGCAGTGCCCAAATCCCAAATCCTGTAGGAGGATGCTGCAGCAGTGCTGAGCCCCAGCTGATGGAGGGTCTCCCCTCGGTCCCTGCAGACCCTCCCCGGCTCTCGGCTCCCAGCCCGGCACAGGGGGAGCCTCGGAAGCGCTGCTGCCTCCCCAATTAATTCCAAGCCCAAGTGGGAGTTAATGACAGCTCCCAGCAGGGCTGGAGCTCCTGAGAGCAGCTCTGGGGGAATTAGAGCTCCAGCCCTGCTGTAGCTGCTCCAAGCACAGGAATTTCTGTGCAGGGCTGGCAGGGCGGATGTGTCACCTGCACGGAGGTGACAAACCCTGGCTGGCACCTCAGGGGGTGCGGTCACAGCTCCAGGCAGCAGCAGGGGAAGGGGAAGGGGAAGGGGAAGGGGAAGGGAAGGGAAGGGAAGGGAAGGGAAGGGAAGGGAAGGGAAGGGAAGGGAAGGGAAGGAAGGGAAGGGAAGGGAAGGGAAGGGAAGGGAAGGGAAGGGAAGGGAAGGGAAGGGAAGGGAAGGGTTGATTGTGCACAAATCCCCTCAGTTTAAGGGGAATTTTCTCCATCTCCTGCAGAGTGGCTGAGTTTGGAGAGAGGCTCTGAGTGCCACAGCCCTGGGGTGGGACCGTGCCCATTCCAAGGGCAAAGCTGAGCTTGGGGCTGGACTGACGGAGTTATCCTTGGGATGGGATGGGATGGGATAGGATGGGATGGGATGGGATGGGATGGGATGGGATGGGATGGGATAGGATGGGATGGGATGGGATGGGATGGGATGGGATGATGGGATGATGGGATGGGATGGGATGATGGGATGATGGGATGGGATGATCCTGAAGTTCCCTTCCATCCCAAACCATTCCAGAATTCCAGGATTCTGTGAAACCCAGGCTGCTTTGGGGCTGCACTGCACAGTCTGGGCAAGAAACCCTGCAGATGACTTTGAAATGTCATTAAAGTTATTTTTTATGCAAGGGGGTTCAGTCTATCTGTTTAAACAGCAAATGCACCAAATGATGCTTTAAATATTAATACAGGAGGGTGTCTCACTGAATTTAATTTTCCCGATTGATTTCAAGCTGCTCTGGATAGCACAGGGAGAAACATTTGCTATTTTTGTTGCCTGTGAGAAGATTCAGGAGGCAAAGAAAAGCTCCTTCTGTACTCCCAGGTAGGCTGGGAGGAAGAGAAACTGGATGGAAAACAAGAACAAGGCAGCCAGACCCAGCAGCTGGGAAAGTGGGGAGGGCAAACGTGGAAAAAAAATCTATTAATCTTAATTTCAGATTTTCCTTTGCCTGCAGAAAAAAGTGGGAAGAGGAAATAGACCCAATTTATGAAAGCTGATCAAATATGCATTCATCTATTTAATTGGAAATGTTATTAAAGAGTTGCAGGTGTGAGCCAGACCTAGAGCCACCAATTTAAATGTGATTTAAATAATTCTCTCCCCTTTCCAAAAGGAGATAAAGGCTCCTTTGATCCCTCCTGGCCTTGGTGGATGGCCCTGCTCATCCCTGTTCCCTCAGGACAGGGTGGGCAGAGCCAAAATCAGCCTGGACTCGCCCAAATTAACCAGACCCCACCTTCATTTGGGGGAAAAATCATTTACATTTGTCCTTTGGCACGAGGGAGAGACACAGAAGCTGTAAATAAGTGCAGTGACATCACAGAAAAGAGAAAAGAAAGCCCTGAAGTGTTATAGGATTTCTTTTTTTATTTCCTTTTTATTTTTTCCAGCAGCTTTTGATGTTGCCAGTGCTGGCAGGGTTTTGTGGAGCTGCTCCTGCTCCCAGCCTCAACCTTTTCCTGCAGCTTTTCCTTGGGACAGCACAGCCCTGGGGAAAGGAGCCAGGGGGATAAATAATGAATCAAGAAGAGAGAATTCCCGAATTTCACCAGGAAATGCAAACTCCAGGAGTCGCTTCTCAGCTGTGCTGAGCCCCCAGCTCTGCCCAGGCTGGATCCAGGAACATTCAGCATCTCCCAAAACCCAGCTGGGGCTGACTCAGGGAGGATCCCAGAGCCAGGAATTGTCCTGCTCACCTCGGGCTGGGGATGTCCCCAGGGGAATGGAGCTGGATCCCACAAATCTGGAATTTTTTTGATTTTTGTGCTTTCTGTGCTTTCTGACCCCCAGAGAACACTGCTTGTGAGCTGAGGCCTTGGAGAAGGATGTGATCAAAGTATCTGTTCTGTCAGCATCTGTGAGACCAGGTGGGGCAGTGATCCTGATCTCTGTGGGAGATATTCTGCTAATGGGCATCCATGGAAACCAGCTGGGGCAGTGTTCTTTATCTCATGGGATATCTCCTGTTCATGGCCATGGTTTATAAACCAGCTGGGGCAGTGTTCTTTATCTCATGGGATATCTCCTGTTCATGGCCATGGTTTATAAACCAGCTGGGGCAGTGTTCTTTATCTCATGGGATATCTCCTGTTCATGGCCATGGTTTATAAACCAGCTGGGGCAGTGTTCTTTATCTCATGGGATATCTCCTGTTCATGGCCATGTTTATAAACCAGCTGGGGCAGTGTTCTTTATCTTTTCACACCCCATCCTTCCTCCAGCCAGTCATTTTCTGCTCATGGCCATTGAGTCCCACTGTGGCACTGATAAAATTACTGCATCCCACTGGGAGTTGCTCCAGCCAGGGGGAAGAGCCCAACATTTCTTACCAAGATAAAAACAGAGGTTTTGGGACACTAAGGGAGCCCCTTTCTCCACTGGACTCCAGAGGAAAACCGGATTTCTCCACATCCCCACTGGAGCTCCGGAGGGAAACTGCACCTTGTACAGGAGCACTGCTCCAGCTGAGCCACATCTGTCACTGCAGGAGGATGCAGCCACCATGGAATGGGACTGCTGCCAACACCCTGCCTGACTGACGGGTGTCAGGCTGTACTCTGACTGTGTCAGGGTTTGGGGTTTGTTCTTTGTAGTACTGTATTTCTATTTTAATTTCCCTAGTACAGAACTGTTATTCCTATTCCCATATCTTTGCCTGAGAGCCCCTTGATTTCAGAATTATAATAATTTGGAGGGAGGGGGTTTGCATTCTGCATTTCAAAGAGAAGTTCCTGCCTTTCTCAGCAGACCAGGACACACATGGCGGAGGGTTTGGAATTTGGGGTTTTTAGGATATAGCAATAGGGGCAAGATGGAGATTTTTGGGTGTTTCTCTTTCTGTCTTCTTCCTTCTCCTTCATGGTTTCGGGCAGTAGTTTTTGGTTGGATAGAAAACCTCACACTGTGGGTCACAGGAGTTTGGTTATTGGGTGAAAAGGGTAAATAATATAGGTGATAATTCTCTATTGGACTGTAATTAGCTAAATCCAGCTCAGTTTTGCTCACTTTTAGCTGGTAGCCACAAGTGTTGCAGAACTCTCTGTACTTTAGGTAAGATTTAATAAACAACCAAGCCCAAACACGAGAAGTTTGTCTCCTTTGTGATTTCAATGCTGACTCTGAGTGAAGACAGAAGCAAATGAAGACAATGCACTAATTAGGGGGTGCAGCTTTTCCAGGGGGTGTCAGAGGGACCTTGGGGACATTTTGGCTTCCCAGGGATGAATCCACCTGTGGGGCCATCCCAAATCCCTTCCCTTGACCCCTTTGGGAGCCTCACCCCAAACCAGCACAGCGAGAATAACTCAGATTTATTTATTTATTCTCAAAATAATAAAAAAAAATTTAAAAAATGAATGGCTTGTTTTATTCAAAGCAAATACAATTTATGTTACAGCCCCAGCTGAGCCCTCCCACCCCCAATTCCAGCCCCAATTCCAACCCCAATTAATTAGAGCCAGGAAGATGATCCACATCCTGTTTACACTTAGGGTTTTAGTAATTAAAAATTGTAAATTATTTTAGAATAAGAAGATCCACATCCTGTTTACATTTAGGGCTTTTAGCAATTAAAAATTGCAAATTCTTTTAAAATGTAAATTCTTTTAGAATTTGGAGCCAGATTTGTGCCTCTAAATCTGAAATCTAAATTCTTTCAGAACCAGAGCTCAGGTTTTGAGGAAAAGGGAAGGACAAGGATGAATCCATGCACCCTTGTGCCTGATTCCATCCCATTCCTTTGGAATTCCTTTTCTTTAATTAATTTAACCTTTCCTGATTAATAATGGCATGGAAATGCTCCAGGGTGAGGCACTTAATTTAAAGATTCTGCCTGGGGCTTTTTGCCAATTTTATCTTTAATTACAACTTTGGAGGCAGTGGCAGCAGGCTCACAAATTTCACAAATTTCACAAATTTCACAAAATCTCTGTACTTAAAAAAAAAAAGAACAAAATGAATTGTTTTATTCAAAGGCACTGGTGTGAATTTTTCATTTCTGTGGAAGGGAGGAATTTCCTCTTGGGTGAAGAATTTGGGAAGGAGGGGGATGCTCCCCAAGCAGGGATGCTCCAGATCAGGAGCTAAAGCACAAACCAGGACATGCAGGAATACGAAGCAACAGCAAAGGGGGAAAAAAAATAGAAAAATTTATTTTAAAAAATTAAGTGATGTAAAAAAAAAAGTAGTTAAAAAAAATCAAGTAATTAAAAAAAATCAAGTGATTTCTTTTAAAAAATGAGTAACTTCTTTTAAAGATCAAGTAATTTCAAAAAGAAACCAAGTAATTTCCTTTAAAAATTCGAGTAACTTATTTTTAAAAAATCAAGTAATTTCAAAAAGAACCCAAGTGATTTATTTTTTAAAAACCAAGTAATTTCTTTTAAAAAACCAAATAATTTCTTTTATTTAAAAAGTAATTTTTAAAAATATCAAGCAACTTAAAAATTTCTTTTAAAAAATCAAGTAATTTGTTTAAAAAATCAAGTAGCTTCTCTAAAAAAATGAGTAATTTCCTTTTTAAAAAAATCAAGCAATTAAAAAAAATCAATTAAAAAATTCAAGTAACTTCTTTTAAAGAATCAAGAAATTTCTTTTTTAAAAAATCGAGTCATTTCTTTTAAAAAATCAAGTAGCATATATAAAAGATTGAGTAATTTCTTTTAAAAAATCAAGTAATTTCTTTTAAAAAATCAAGTAACATATAAAAGATTGAGTAATTTCTTTTTAAAAAATCAAGTAATTTCTAAAAAAAATCAGGTAACATATAAAAGATTGAGTAATTTCTTTTTTAAAAATCAAGTAATTTCTAAAAAAATCAGGTAACATATAAAAGATTGAGTAATTTCTTTTTTAAAAATCAAGTAATTTCTAAAAAAATCAGGTAACATATAAAAGATTGAGTAATTTTTTTTTAAAAATCAAGTAATTTCTAAAAAAATCAGGTAACATATAAAAGATTGAGTAATTTCTTTTTTAAAAATCAAGTAATTTCTAAAAAAAAATTCAATTTTTTTTTAAATCAAGTAAGAGGTGTGTTTGGTTTGGTCCCAGCAGAGCAGGAATTTGGGTGTGTGACCCAGCCCTGGGGGAGGGTGGTGGCAGTGGCGAGGAACGCCCAGCCTGAATTATTGCAGCTCATTTCCCTGCTGGAATTTGGATTTGGTACCATGGAGGGAACAGGAATTGGGACTGGAACGAGCCCCAAACCCGCTGGAGAAAATCCAGGATAAAGAGGGAAAGGTGCAAACCTCTCATGGTGGGAAAAACCCAAAAAATGAAAACCCCAAAACTGAATAAACTCAGCCAGAACTGCTGGGTTCAGGTTTCTGTTGGGAAGGATGAGGATTTGACAGAAGGGTCTCACAGATATGTGTGTGTATAACAGAAATATCTTTGAATATAGAATTTGAAGAAGGAATAAAAATAATAGCAAGTTTTGATATAGAATTGATATTTTGATAAAGAATTTTTGAGCCAGTCTTACTAAGAGAGCAAGAGAGTTGGAAAGGGCTTTTATACTCTGAGCAAAGGATAAATCCATCTCAAACAAAAGATATTTTTACCAAGCAAAAGGATTTTCACAGACAAACAAAAATTTCATGTTGCAAGTAAAGACCTCAGAATTTTCCACTGAAAGAAAAAACATTTCTAGCTTAAACTGTAACACACTAACCTTTTGTGATTGGAAAATAATGACATTAATATAGGGAATGTTAGCAGTTGTGATGGACTATAGGTGATGGAAAAGGTGTTGGTTGGTTGTGATGTTTTAAGATGATGTACAATGAAAAATAAATAATGCATTGGAACCAGAACTAGATGAAGATTTCAGAGGAGTTTTAAGATGATGTACAATGAAAAGTAAATAATGCATTGGAACCAGAATTAAATGAAGATTTCAGAGGAAATCTGGCCCCCACCAGCCGTGAATTGCTGCATCATTTGGACACAATAAACAGCATTTTACAGAGCCTGTCCGGAGCTCCGCACCCCTATTTCAGGCTCTGAGGGGTTTCAGTCGCTCTTGCCGGGCTTGTGCTCGGGGTTGTCCCTCCAGATGCGGATGGTCAGGCAGGTGGCCATGGCCAGCCAGCCCAGGTAGGGCAGCAGCAGCAGCGCGGCCACGCGGTTGATGCGGTACCAGGAGCACAGCGTGCCCACGGCCAGCCCGTCCAGGCACAGGATGTCAACCAGAGCCTGCAGCACACACACACACACAGTTGGTGATTCCCGGCTCGGCAGAGCGGCACCGAGCTGTGCTGACTGCCAGGGTACACCGGGGAGCGGGGAGATGGGGAGGGGTGGGGGAGATGGGACAGGAGTGACACCAAACCCAGGATGGGAGATGGGACAGGGATGGGGGAGACGGGACAGGAGTGACCCCAAACCCAGGATATTGTAGAGGTGAGAGATGGGACAGGAATGGGGGAGATGGGACAGGAGTGACCCCAAACCCAAGACGAGAGATGGGGCAGGGATGGGGGAGTTGGGATAGGAGTGATCCAAACCCCAGGATGGGAGATGGGGCACGGGTGGGGGAGATGGGACTGGAACAATCCAAACCCCAGGACATTGTACAGGAATGGGGCAGGGATGGAGGAATTAGTGCTGGAGTGACCCCAAACCCCATGACATTATAAAGGGATGGGGGAGCTGGGATAGGAGTGACCCCAAACCCCAGGACATTGCACAGGTGGGAGATGGGGAAGGGAGGGGGATGTTGGCACTGGAACAACCCCAAACCCCAGAACATTGTACAGGGATGGGGGAGTTGGGATAGGAGTGACCCCAAACCCCAGGACATTATAAAGGGATGGGGGAGTTGGGATAGGAGTGACCCCAAACCCCAGGACGTTGTAGGGGGATGGGGGAGTTTGGACTGGAACAATCTCAAACCCAGGATATTGTACAGGTGGGAGATGGGGCAGGGATGGGGATGTTAGTGCTGGAGTGACCCCAATTCCCTGGACATTGTACAGGAGATGGAGCAGGGATGGGGGTGTTAGGACAAGAGTGACCCCAAACCCAGGATGGGAGATGGGGCAGGGATGGGGATGTTGGCACTGGAACAATCCAAACCCCAGGACATCGTACAGGGATGGGGCAGGGATGGGGGAGTTATTGCTGGAGTGACCCCAAACCCCAGGACATCGTACAGGGATGGGGGAGTTGGGACAGGAGTGACCCCAAACCCAGGATATTGTACAGGTGGGAGATGGGGCAGGGGTTGAGGAGATGGGACAGGAATGACCCCAACCCCCAGGACATCGTACAGGGATGGGGATACTGGGACAGGAGTGACCCCAACCCCCAGGACATTGTCCCCGTGCTCCCATCAGCGACATCTGAGTGTGTCACACCACCAGCCCACACTAATTAATGTGCTTTTCTCCGCTCATTATCGAACCCCGCAGATTAACACCCTGCTCATGGCGAGTGTCCCCTTTGCTCACACAGAGCCTGCTCGTGGTGGTGGCCACTGGACAAACTCTCCTTTGGCCCCCAGAGTGACAAAATTCCGGTGGGAACGCCAATCCCCATGTGATCCTGTGCCACCCCAGCCCTTGGCAGAGCTGGTGGCCCAGCCCGGGTGTGGCCGTGCCCAGCCGCCCGCCTGTGCCCGATAAGCCCCCGGGAGTTGCCCCCCATCCCCCAGGGATGTCACAGCGCTGTTGTCACCCAGGGTGTGACCCCACAAAGGGCTTTATCTCCCAGCGCGGACCCTTAACTGGGGGTGCAGCCCTGGCCCCGCATCCCCCGCCCCAGGCTGGACCGCTCCGATACCATCGTGTGCGAGCAGGAGCGGCTCCAGCCAGGCTCAAATTCCCTGCACAACCACACAATCCCCCCCAGCACAACCCCAGAGTGTCCCAAAGCCGGCAGGGAAGCCCCATTACCATGTTGAGGTTGCGGGCACCGAAGAACAAGGGGGGCCATGCCCAGTTGAGCAGCAGCTGAGCCCCGTAGAGCCCCAGGGGCACGATGGCCTTGCTGCTGCAGCCACCGAGGTCGTTCCACACCAGGTACGAGGCGTAGCTGTGAGGAGGGACAGCGTCAGTGCCCGCAGCCAGCCCTGCCAGGGACACCATCCCTCCTCCAGGTGTGCTCTCCCCACCAGGGATTTGTTTGCACCACAGCAGGGTCCGCGTCTGAGCTGCTCTGTGTGAGCAGGGACAGCTCTGGGAGGTTTGGGATGGAGATTAGAGAGCAGGAGGAGGTTTGGGATGGACATCAGGGAGCAGGAACTGTTCTGGGAGGTTTGGGATGGAGAGGAGAGCAGGGAGCAGGGACAGCTCTGGGGAGGTTTGGGTTGGACATCAGGGAGCGGGGACAGCTCTGGGAGAGGTTTGGGATGGAGATCAGGGAGCAGGGACAGCTCTGGGAGGTTTGGGTTGGAGATCAGGGAGCAGAAACAGTTCTGGAGAGGTTTGGGTTGGACATCAGGGAGCACGAGGAGGTTTGGGTTGGAGATCAGGAGGCACGAACAGTTCTGGGGAGGTTTGGGTTGGAGATCAGAGAGCAGGAGGAGGTTTGGGCTGGAGATTAGGGAGCAGGAACAGCTCTGGGAGGTTTGGGGATCAGGGAGCAGGAAGAGGTTTAGGTTGGAGATCAGGGAACAGGAACAGTTCTGCAGAAGTTTGGGTTGGAGATCAGGGAAGGTTCTCCCCCCACAGGGTTTGGGGCACTGCCCAGGCTCCCCAGGGAATGGGCACAGCCCCGAGGCTGCCAGAGCTCCAGGAGGGTTTGGACACCGCTCCAGGGATGCTCAGGGTGGGATTTGGGACAGAGCTGCACTGGGTGATCCCCTCCCAGCTCGGGCTGTTCCATGATTCCATTCCATAATCCCTCATCCCTCACTCCTCCCAAACCTCCCCTGTCCCACACCCGAGTGTCCCCTGCCCAGTGCCACGGCTGCCTGTGGCACCTCCCCTGGCTGTGTCTGTGCCAACACCGTGCCAGGCTCACAGCTGGCTGTCCCCAGATCCACGGGAAGAGCCTGCCAGTGATGCCCTGGCTGTGCCAGGCTCACAGCTGGCTGTCCCCAGAGCCCCCAGAGCCCCGGGCAGAACCTGCCAGGGTCACTCTGGCTGTGCCAGGCTCACACCCAGATGTCCCCACAGACCCCAGAGTCCCAGGTAAAACCTGCTAGAGCTGCTCTGGCTGTGCCAGGCTCACACCCAGCTGTCCCCAGAGCCCCCAGAGCCCCAGGCAGATGCTGCCAGTGATGCCCTGGCTGTGCCAGGCTCACACCCAGATGTCCCCAGCTGTCCCCAGAGCCCCGAGCAGTGCCTGCCAGGGCAGCAGGGCAGGGACAGCAGGAGCAGCACTCACCCCATGCCCGTGTACAGCATGGTCCATGCCACGGGGAACACTCTCCGCGAGGGGCACCACGAGGGTTTCTTCAGCTTCTCGTACCACGCTGGGATCTCCTTCCTGTTGAGGAACCAGCCGAGGAATCCTCCGACGTGGGGCAGCACGGTGAAGCCCACGGTGTAAGCCCACATCTCTCTCAGGGGCTTGAAATCGCTTTTTTTTTTTTCCTGCTCTAAGTTAAAAATGAAGTCACAGCATCACTTTTAAAGGATTTTTTTTTCTCTAATTCTATGTCCCTCTTCAGCCCCCAAGGCAGGAAATGATTTAATGTGTTCAGCCCTCTCTGAAATGGGGATTGTTCCTGTCTGGGATGTTTTCCCCCTGATTTTCTCACTCTTTCACTGCAATATTCCTCTGGGGTGGGAGGATTTTGATCCCTGCTCCTGGGGCTGCTCCCCCTCCTCTGCTGCCCGCAGGATGAAAACCCAAACTCCATTCAGACTTCCCCATGATTTTTTACCGTGGATTTCTATTTTAATTCCTATTTTAAAAGAGGTCTATGACAGAAAAATCCTACAGGAACCCACATGAGAGGGGATCTCACCTGTGCAAGGGGGGAGTGGGGCACAGGGGAGGCTCTGAGTTTTGTTCACGAATTTATTTTGTATAAAACCAAGAAAAAATTCCTTTAACAATAAAAATGCTCCCACACAATGCAGGGTAACACCAGGACACATCCAGAATTCAGTGTCAGTCCTGCAGAGCTCCAAACCTGCCACTCTTCCGTCCTCCCCAAATTCCCCTTTTCCCTCTGGGTGCATCCAGGAATTAAATCCCGATTAACATTCCTCAGGAATGTCCCTCCAAAAGCGCAGTTCTGAGCTGTCAGCACAGCACAAAATGCACCTGGGAAGGTTCGGGGTTTAGGAATGCAGGAGGAAGGAGCAGAGCGGGCACGGAGCAGCCCCTGAGCCTGGGAAATGTCCCCGAGCCCGGGGAATCCGGGAATTGAGGATGGGACTGACCTGAACAGGCTCTGCTCGGGATTTCAGGTCACAATTAACAAATTAACACCCTGCTGCACGCTGAACTAATTGTTATTATTGTCAGCACAGCCGATTCCCCCCTCAGCGAGGAACAAACACTCCGGACAACAACTCCAACAACTCCTTCACCTGGCAATTTATGGCACTCTCAAAATACCCACAGAACCAGTGGGTACTGAGGAAAAAAAAAAAAAAAAACTGAAAAAAAATTCATTTCTGCTTTAAGTGCGAGTTTTCCCCACACGCACCGCAGGAACGGAATATAGAAAAAGCGGATTTTCCCCAATTCCTTTGCCACTGCAGAGGTGAAGAAGGGTTGAAAAATTTTCTTTAAGCTCGCAGCTGCCGCCCCGGAGCTGCCCGAGCCTTACCTGGGTCAGCGCCTGGCTCCGCCTGGCCGAGGGAAGGGCTGCGACATCCAGGAGCGGTCCCCAAGTGCCGCGGGTGGCACCGGGGTTTGACCCAAAAAGCCCCAAACTGGGCGGTGCGGTGGGGCTGCATCAGATTAAACCGCGAGCTCCCGCTGGGGACAAGAGCCAGGAGTTTGGGGTGGTGGAACCCGGGGACAGACATCGGGAATTTGGGGTGGGGAGACCTGGGGACAACCATCGGGAATTTGGGGTGGGGGAGATCTGGGGACAGCCATGGGGAATTTGGGGTGGTGGAGATCTGGGACAATCGCTAGGAATTTGGGGTGCTGGAGCCCCGAGACAATTATGGGGAATTTGGGGTGCTGGAGAAAATCGCTGGGGTTTTGGGGTGGTGGAGCCCCGAGACAATTATGGGGAATTTGGGGTGGTGGAGCCTGGGGACAATCAGTGGGAATTTGAGGTGATGGAACCCAGGGACAATTGCTGGGAATTTGGAGTGGTGGAGCCCAGGGGGCAATCACCCAGAATTTGGGATGATGGAGTCCTGAGACAACCATGGGGAATTTGGGATGGTGGAATCCAGGGACAATCACCCAGAATTTGGGATGGTGGAACCCGGGGACCATCACCCAGAATTCGGGGTACTGGGGGCCCCAGGAACAATCACCCGGAATTTGGGGTGGTGAAACCCCAGGGACAATCACCCAGAATTTGGGATGGTGGAGCCCAGGGGACAATCACCCAGGAATTTGGGGTGCTGGGGCCCGGCAGGGGCGCGGTGGCTTTGGGGCTGTCACAGCGGGAGGGACCCGGATCCACGGCCGGGTGACCCCAGCTGAGGGCACAGCCCTGAGGGCACGGGGTGGGCACGGGCAGGAGCGGGGAGTGCCTGGCACCTGCATGGGGCGGCACTGTCACCTCCAGGGGTGTCAATGTCACCACCAGGGGTGGCACTGTCACTTCCAGGGGTGTCAATGTCACCTCCAAGAGTGGCATGTCACCTCCAGGAGTGGCACTGTCACCTCCAGGGTGGCACTGTCACACTCATGGAATGTCATTGTCACCTTCATGGGTGTCACTGTCACCTTCATGGGTGTCACTGTCATATTCAGGGGTGTCCCTGGCACACTCACGGGGTGTCAGAGTGTCCCTGCCATGTTCATGGGGTGTCCCAGTCACCTCCAGGGGTGTCCCTGGTGCACTCATGGATGTCCCTGCCACGTTCACCCCTGTCACACTCAGAGGTGTCCCAGCTGTATGTACAGGGTGTCACTGTCACACTCAGCGGGTGTCCCTGAGTTCACCCATGTCCCTGTCACACTGATGGGATGTCACTGTCACACTCACAGGTGTCCCTGCAACACTCATGGGGTGTCACTGTCACCTTCATGGGGTGTCACTGTCACATTCATGGGGGGTTCCTGCCACATCCACAGGGTGTCCCTGTGAAATTCAGTGTGTCCCTGCCCCACTCATGGTGTGTCACCGCCACAGTGACAGGGTGTCCCTTCCAGGGTGTCCCTCGCAGGGTGTCCCTGCCCCACTCCTGTCCCACCCTCCCCGTGTCCCCAGGTCCTCAT
This sequence comes from Catharus ustulatus, assembly GCF_009819885.2. Lineage (NCBI taxonomy): Eukaryota > Metazoa > Chordata > Aves > Passeriformes > Turdidae > Catharus > Catharus ustulatus. Next base: position 3,394,935 of record NC_046245.1, read on the forward strand.
TAACACCCCAGTAATTACCAGGTGCTCCCAGGGCCACTCTTAGTGTGACCCTTTGGCCCTGGCAGGTGACAGGAGCTGCTCCAGGGCCGTGTGACACGGCAGAGGGAAAAGGCAGAAATCCATTTCCATCAGGGAGCTGGCTGCCAGGCCTGCCAACAGCAAACGCTAATTCCCAGCAGTTCTGGGTCATTACCTGCATTTCATGGAGGCAGGAGCTGGGCTGGCTCCTCACAGGCTGCTGCAGGAATCAGGAAAAATCTCCTCTTTCACTGGGTTCACAAAGAAATAGTTTATTTTTTTTTCTCTTCTTTTTTTTTTTTTTTTTTTTTTTTTTAATGGGAGGAGAAAAAAAAAGGGAGAAAAAACCACTGTAAAAATCCAGATTTTCAGCCAGCCTGAATCCTGCCCTGCCATGGGCTGGACCAGTGCAATTCCCACTTCCAGTGCCAGATGCAGCTCATTTATCACACCCCAGCCCCCTGCATCTCCTCCCAGAGCCTGTTGCTATTTGTGACTGGAAATTTGTGTCATGGAACGATGCAGCTCCTCAAAGAGCCCAAATGGTTTCCATCGGAGTCAGGCCCTGCTGTGCTGCACAGCTCAGCCCCTGCTGCCTCCACAGCCCCCAGAAGCTCTGGCAAAAAGCACAAAATGTGACAATTTTCAGCTGGAGATTTTTCTCCCCCTGGGCATCAGCCCAATCCTGTTGCTGGATGGCTTGGCAGGAGTGTGCCCAGGCTGGTTTGGAATTTAATGTGCTGGAAAAATGAGAGGCTGAGGGACAAATCCCAAAGATCTGTGAATCTGGGATGCTGGGAATGCTGCTGGTGATGGGGGAATAGAAATGGGAAGAGGGAAAAAAATAACAGGGGCAGTTCCAGGCCTAGGAGTTGTGTCTTTGCTGAGTTTGGGGACAAAGAGAGGGATCAGGGAGACACAGAATGGTTTGGGTGGGAAAGGAGCTCAAGGATCACCCAGTGGCACCCCTGCCATGGCAGGGACACTTCCACCACCCCAGGGACACTTCCACCACCCCAGGGACACTTCCACTATCCCAGGGACATTTCCACCCCCCCAGGGACACTTCCACCACCCCAGGGACACTTCCACCACCCCAGGGACATTTCCACCATCCCAGGGACACTTCCACCCCCCAGGGACATTTCCATCACCCCAGGGACACTTCCACCACCCCAGGGACACTTCCACCACCCCAGGGACACTTCCACTATCCCAGGGACATTTCCACCCCCCCAGGGACACTTCCACCACCCCAGGGACACTTCCACCACCCCAGGGACATTTCCACCACCCCAGGGACACTTCCACCACCCCAGGGACACTTCCACCACCCCAGGCTGCTCCAAGCCCCATCCAGCCTGGCCTTGGGCACTGCCAGGGATCCAGGGGCAGCCACAGCTGCTCTGTGCCAGGGCCTTACACCCTCCCAGGGAATTCCCTCCTGGTTCATTCACATGGAATGGACACAAAAATGGGCTGAGGTTTGGCCAGCAGGTTCCCATCCCCCTGGGCACGAGGCTGGAGCTGGGCAGAGCCTCTGTGCCAGTGGTCACTGGGGGTTGATAGGGCTGAGATTTGGCAGAGGACAGTGAGAGGGAGGCAGGAAGAGCAGGATCAGGTTTGGGAATTCTTTGGGGGCAGTGTTGGAGCCACAGTGGGTTTATGAGACACAGATCCATGCACACCCACCTCAAGGGATGTGTGTGATGCCTTTGGGTTTCTCCTGCCCTGGGCACATCCTGGAGCAGGAACAGCCCTGGGAACGCTCTGGAAATGTTTCCTCCAGTCTTTCCCCTGCTCCCATGGATTTACCCCTCAATATTTCTGCAGCATTTCTGCCAGGCTGTGCTGAGGCTGCTCTGGGGTGGGACCTGTCCCCTCCCATGTCCACCCCACGGTTCATTTTGGGAATTCTTTGGATGCACCATGGGTTCTGGAGCCAGCCTGGATTTACCTGTGCCACAAATCCATGCACAGCCACTCCAAGGGATGTGTTTTGTGCCTTCTGGGCTCCTCCTGCCCTGGGCACGTCCTGGAGCAGGAACAGCCCTGGGAACGCTCTGGAAATGTTTCCTCCAGTCTTTCCCCTGCTCCCATGCATTTACCCCTCAATATTTCTGCCAGGCTGTGCTGAGGCTGCTCTGCAGTGGGACCTGTCCCCTCCCAGCTCCATCCCATGCATTTACCCCTCAATATTTCTGTGCTGGATCACTTCACAGAGGCTGCTCTGGGGTGGGACCTGTCCCCTCCCAGCTCCATCCCAGGGCTCAGGACACTCCGGATTTGGGATTCCCAGCCCTGCTGCCTCCCTGCAGAGCGGGACCCAGCTCGGTTACACAACGCTGTTTGTTTTCCTCCTCTTAGCAACCCCCGCACGTTGTCCCCGGAGCTGCCCGCTCCGTGCAAGATTAATTGCTCAGATAGAAAGGCCCTGTTAACCTGAATATATTATTGAAAACCAGCATATTTCAATCCGCCCTAGATTTGAAAATAGAGATGCCGGGTCAGCTCTTGGCATAAATCTGCAGAGCTCCTGGAAGGCGGCGGAGCTTCCCTGATTTACAGCGGCAATAAAGAATAAAGGCGGCTCTGCGGGACGGGGACTCGCCTGGCTGCCACCAAGGACGTGCCAGGGGACAAGCAGGACACTCCAGCCCCGACAAAACAAAAACAAACAGCAAAGCACCACCCTACTTTTAATTTTTTAATTTTTTTTAATTTTTTTTTTTTTTTTTTTTTTTTTTTGTGATGCTGACATAAAAAATCCTGGCTCATCCGAAGGGATGCAGGAATTTCCAGCTGGCCCCAGTGGGCTGGAGCCCCTCTCAGCCTTGCAGACTGGATGTGGCATCAGCAGGGAGATGGATTTGCAGCTTCTCCCCGCTAGAGGGAATTTTTAAACGGATGGGTTTTGGGGATGGAAGTTCAGTTTGGGTGTGTGCTGAAAGCTGGGATTGGAAAGGGCTGGAAAGGGAGAGAAAAGGGATGGAAAAGGGGCATGGGAAGGGGAGATGGAAAGGGGGAATGGAAAGGGGGGGATGGAAAGGGAGGGAAAGAGGGGATGGAAAAGGGGGGAATGGAAAAGGGGGGAATGGAAAAGGGGGAATGGAAATGGAGAGGTGAAAAGGGGGGATGGAAAGGGATTGGAGCTGGCTGGAAGGGGTTTTAGGGAATAGAAGGTGAGGGTGGAAGGGACTGGAGAGGACAGACAGGGACAGAAAGGGGCTGGCAGGGGACACAAAGGGGCTGGCAGGAGCTGCCCAGGGAGCAGGAGCTGCCTCGTGTGATAACACCGGGCCGGGGCTCGCCCTTCTCTGCCCGCAGGAGCCGCCCCTGTGTGGCCAAAGGACAGAATTCCGAGGGCTCCGGGAATTCCAAGGCTCCTCTCCATCCCCGCTGGCACTGCCGGCTCTCACCGGATCGCATCCCCAAATTAACAAATTAGCGCGTGCGGCTCAGCCCCGCTAATTAACGGTGCACGGGACAGGAAATATTCAGATTTCGACTCCTCTAACCGGTAATACCTGCCCTGTAATACCTGTCCTGCCCGGTCACACCTCGCTGGGAGCAGCCGGGACAGGGACAGGGACAGCCCCAGTCCCATCCAGTCCCTGACAATTCTGCCAACCTCTTCCAAACCCTCCAAACTTTCCACCTCTTCCACTGCCCCACCTGCTCTCCAGATAATTTTGGTCACATTCTGTATTGTAACCCAGCTCAGAGGATGGAAAACCCCCCTGGTTCAGGGCAGGGATGCTGAATGTGTTCTCTGAGGATTCTGCTGCTTCCAGAGGGGTTGATCCCGGTCTGGGACAGTCCCAGGTTGGTGTTCCTGGGATGGGAGGCTGAGCTCAGCTCCTGCTGCACATCCCAGTTATTTGGGCAGCAATAAAATGTGGGATGGATGGATAGGAAAAAAATCCTGGGGAGGGAGGGGATCCTGCCGTGGGATCCCAGGCAGGGCTGAGGATTCCAGGGATGTGCCAGGGAGGGAAACGTGCCTGGCAGGGAAGGATTCTGCTGGAAAAAGGGAAATTATAAAAGCAGGAGTGTTCTCCCATCCCCTGCCCGTTCCCATGCACTTGTGTCCTGGAAATCACCTGGGAAAAGCTTTATTCCCACAAAACTCAGATATTTTGGGGTTTGAAAAACCTTTATTCCCACAAAACTTGGGGGGTTTAGGGTTTGAAAAACCTTTCTTCCCACAAAATTCGTGTGGTTGGGTTTGAAAAGCCTTTATTCCCGCAAAATTTGGGGGGTTTAGGGTTTGAAAAGCCTTTATTCCCACAAAACTCGGATATTTTGGGGTTTGAAAAACCTTTATTTCCACAAATCTTGAGGGGTTTGGGGTTTGAAAAACCTTTATTCCCACAAAACTCGGATATTTTGGGGTTTGAAAAAGTTTTATTCTCATAAAACTTGGGTGTTTTAGGATTTGAAAAACCTTTATTCCCACAAAACTGTGGGGTTTTGGAGTTGAGAAAACCTTTATTCCCACAAATCTGGGGGGGTTTGGGGTTTGAAAAACCTTTATTTCCACAAATCTTGAGGGGTTTGGGGTTTGATAAACCTTTATTCCCACAAATCTTGAGGGGTTTTGGAGTTCAGAAAACCTTTATTCCCACAAAACTCGAAGGTTTTGGGGTTTGAAAAACCTTTATTCCCACAAAACTGTGGGGTTTTGGAGTTCAGAAAACCTTTATTCCTACAAATCTTGAGGGGTTTAGGGTTTGAAAAACCTTTATTCCCACAAAACTTTGGCATTTTGGAGTTCAGAAAACCTTTATTCCCACAAAACTCGAAGGTTTTGAGGTGCATGACCCAGTTTTAGAGACACTTGACTCAAATTCCAGCTCCAGATCCTGGCTCTGCTTTGGGGTCAGTCCCATCTGAATGGCCAAAGGCAAACTCTGCAGTGATAATGTGACCTTAATTATTTTTTTGGTGATTTAATTAGGAGCCGGATCTGGGTTTGGGGCAGGGCACAAAGTGGATTAGGGGAGCAGCTGCCTCTTTAATCAGGGCCATTTCTGCTCCCTTTGTGTTCACCCTTTGCTCTCCCAGCTCTGGGAATCCTCTGGAATCCCAGAGATCCCGGACTGGCAGAGCTGGGGGGAGGTTATTTATATCCCCAGGGCCTGGGGGTAAATATTTATTTGGATTCCAATCCTTAATCTGCTCCTGGCGGATTCTGTGGAAAGCCTGAGCCCCCCACTCCTCCTGCAGCCATTTATATCCAGAGGCTCCTTCTCTGCTCTCCTCCCACTGCCCCAAACACATTCCCAGGGATTCATTCAGCATTCCCAGGGATTCATTCTGTACAGAAAGGGTTCAGCATTCCCAGGGATTCATTCAGCATTCCCAGGGTTTAATTCTGCACAGAAAGGGTTCAGCATTCCCAGAAATTCATTCTGTACAGAAAGGGTTCAGAATTCCCAGAGATTCATTGAGCATTCCCAGGGATTTATTCTGCACAAAATGGGTTCATCATTCCCAGGGATTCATTCAGCATTTCAGGGATTCATTTTGCACAGAAAGGGTTCAGAATTCCCAGGGATTCATTCATCATTTCTAGGGATTCATTCAACATTCCCAGGGTTTAATTCTGCACATAAAGGGTTCAGAATTCCCGGGGATTCATTCAGCATTTCCAGAGATTCATTCAGCATTCCCAGGGTTTAATTCTGCACATAAAGGGTTCAGAATTCCCAGGGATTCATTCAACATTCCCAGGGTTTAATTCTGCACAGAACAGGTTCAACATTCCCAGGAATTCATTCAGAATTCCCATGGATTCATTCTGTACAAAAGGAGCTCGGAATTCTCAGGGATTCAGAACGGCCTCAGCATTCCCAGGGTTTAATTCTGCACAAAATGGGTTCAACATTCCCAGGGATTCAGAACAGGTTCAGCACTCCCAGAGACTAATTCTGCACAGAATGGGCTCAGCATTCCCAGGGCTAAATTCTGCACAAGAATGGGTTTGGCATTCCCAGGGATTCAGAATGGGTTAATCATTCCCAGGAATTAATTCAGCATTCCCAGGGATTCATTCATCATTCCTAGGGATTCATTCTGTGCAGAGAAGGCCCAGAATTCCCAGAGATTCATTCAGCATTCCCAGGGATTCATTCTGCACAAAATGGGTTCATCATTCTCAGGGATTCATTCAGCATTCCCAGGGTTTAATTCTGGACAGAAGGGTTCATTATTTCCAGGGATTCATTCTGTACAGAAAGGGTTCAGAATTCCCAGAAATTCATTCAGCATTCCCAGGGATTCATTCATCATTCCCAGAGTTTCATTCTGCACGAAATGGGTTCATTATTCCTAGGAATTCATTCAACATTCCCACAGTTTAATTCTGCACAGAACAGGTTCAACATTCCGAGGAATTCATTCAGCATTCCCAGGGTTTAATTCTGCACAGAACAGGTTCAGCATCCCCAGGGATTCATTCAACATTCCCAGGGATTCATTCTGCACAAAATGGGTTCATCATTCTCAGGGATTCATTCAGCATTCCCAGGGATTCAGGACAGGTTCATATTCCCAGGGATTCATTCAGCATTCCCAGGGATTCCTTCAGCATTCCCAGGGATTCAGAGTGGGTTCAGCATTCCCAGGGATTCAGGACAGGTTCATATTCCCAGGGATTCATCCTGGGCTCAGCCCCTGTGGCTCCATCCGTGCAGGAATCCTGCCCTCTGTGTGCCCCTGTTCCAGCCCCTGTTCCTGAAACCCGAGCCCAGAGAGCCCCGGGGTGCTGGCACTGCCCTGGGGATGGATGGATGGCTGTGGGGACAGCTGTGGGGACAGCAGAGCCACCCCCTGGGGCAGCCACCTCGTCCCACAGAGCCCCTAAATCCCAGCCTGGCTCTCAGCCAGGACAGCTCCTGGCCCAGGGGCCGTGGAAGGGCTCCCAGGTCTGCAGCACCCATGGATGCTCCAGGGGCTCAGCACGAGCCTGGGCCCCACAGGGAGCTCCAGCCCGGCCCCAAAACTCCCCCAGAGCAGAGCAGGACAGAGCTGGGGTGGCTGCCAGGGCTCAGTGACAGGGGACAAGTCACTGTCCCAGCCCAGGCTGGCTCCTGCACCTCGTGGTTTTCCTGCCCAGGACACCTTTCCTGCAGTGTTTTATGGCAGAGAACCGGGCTGTTCCTGCCCAGGACACCTTTCCTGGAGTGTTTTATGGCAGAGAACCCAGCTGTTCCTGCCCTGGGGTGGATTTTTTTCTTTGTTATTTCCTGTCCTTGTTGTTTCCTGCTTGTGGGGGTGTGGACACATCAAAGATCCTCAGTTCTGGGCAGGTGGAGCAGAGCCTCACAGCCTCTCTTCTCCATCCCTAAAACCCCCTCTGTCCATACCAAAAACCTCCCCTCTCCATCCCTCAAGGATTTCCCCTCTCCATCCCCACAATTTCCCTCTCTGTCCCCAAAATCTCCCTCTCCATCCCCCCCAAAACTCCCCTCTTCCACCCCCACAACCTCCCCACTCCATCCCTAAAACCTTCCCTTTCCATCCTCACAATGTCCCCCCAACCCATCCCAATTTCCCTCTCTGCCCCAAAAATCTCCCTCTCTGTCCCCACATCCTCCCCTCTTCCTTCCCACATTTTTCCTTCTTCATCCCCAGAATCTTCCAGCCCAATTTCTTCTTTTCCATCCCCACATTTTCCTTTCTCCATCCCCAAAATTTCCCATCTTCCACCCCCACAATTTCCCCTTTCCATCCTGAAAACCTCCCCTCTCCATCCCCACAATTTCCCCTCTTCCTTCCCACATTTTCCCTTCTTCATCCCCAAAATCTTCCAGCCCAATTTTCCCTTTTCCCTCCTCACATTCTCCTTTCTCTATCCCCAAAATCTCCCATCTTCCACCCCCACAATTCCCCCTCTTCCTTTCCCACCATCTTCCCTCTTCCTTCCCCACATTTTTACTTCTTCATCCCCAGAATCTTCCACCCCAATTTCCTCTTTTCCATCCTCACCTTCTCCTTTCTCCATCCCCAAAATCTCCCATCTTCCACCCCCACAATTTCCTCTCTCCATCCTGAAAACCTCCCCTCTCCATTCCCATATATTCTCCTCTCCATCCCCACATCCTCCCCTTTTCCTTCCCACATTTTCCCCTCTGCATCCCCAGAATCTTCCACCCCAATTTCCTCTTTTCCATCCCCACATTCTCGTTTCTCCATCCCCAAAATCTCCCATCTTCCACCCCCACAATTTCTCCTCTTCATCCCCAAAACCTCCCCTTTCCATCCCCACAATTTCCCCTCTTCCTTCCCACATTTTCCCTTCTTCATCCCCAAAATCTTCCATCCCAATTTCCCCTGAAATGGAGGAGGCAGCTGAGGCTGGAGAGCTCTTGGAGGGAGGAGCAAAACTCCTGGAAACTTCTGGAAGCACACAGCCAGCAGATGAGTTTGCACTCTGTGTACCATTTTTATTTTGACATAGATATAGATTTATATATATTACATCATTTAAAAACAGATTATTTGTAAAAACAAATGGTTTTGGTTTGGGTTTTGTTGTTTTTTTCAGGTCAAAGCCACCCCAGTGTGTCCCACACAGTCCCAAGGTGACCTGCAGGTCCCTCCTTCTGGGACAACCTGTGGATTTCCCCTCTTGTCCCCATGGAAAAAACAAGTTTTGTGTCCTTGTCCCACCTTCCCAGAGCTCAGGGCTGGCTCAGGAAGGGCTGCAAGGGCTCAGAGAGGTGGGACAGACTCCTCCATCCATGAGTGGGATCGAAAGCCACCCTCAAATAGGCTCAGTTGGAGTAAAGAGAGGCTCAGAAGGTGTAAAAATGGCTCAAGAGGAGGGAAAACAATCCCAAGAGGAGGAAATGAGATTCCTTGGGGGTCTCACCCCTTTTCCATGCACCACCCCATCCTCCTGGGTGAATTCTCCTGGAAAAATCCCTCCTGAATCAATTCCTCCTGGAAAAATCTCCCTGGGTGAATTCCTCCTGGGTGAATTTTCCTGGATAAATCCTCCAGGGTGAATTCTCCTGGATAAATCCTCCTGGAAAAATCCTTCCTAGATAAATCCTCCAGGGTGAATTCCTCCAGTGTGAATTTTTCCTGCATAAATCCTCCAGGGTGAATTCTCCCAGATAAATCCTCCAAGGTGAATTCTCCTGGGTGAATTTTCCTGGATGAATCCTCCAGGGTGAATTCCTCCTGGGTGAATTCTCCTGGATAAATCCCTCCTGGATCAATTCCTCCAGGGTGAATTCTCCTTGATAAATCCTCCAGAGTGAATTCCTCCTGGGTGAGTTCTTCCTGGATAAATCCTCCTGGAAAAATCCCTCCTGGATCAATTCCTCCTGGGTGAATTCCTCCTGGATAAATCCTCCAGGGTGAATCCTCCAGGGTGAATTCTCCCAGATAAATCCTTCAGGGTGAATTCCTCCTGGGTGAATTCTGGATAAATCCTCCAGGGTGAATGCTCCAGAGTGAATTCCTCCTGGATGAATCCTCCAGGGTGAATTCCTCCTGGATCAATTCCTCCTGGGTGAATTCTCCTGGATAAATCCTCCTGGAAAAATCCCTCCTGGATCAATTCCTCCAGGGTGAAATCCTCCTGGATAAATCCTCCAGGGTGAATTCCTCCTGGGTGAATTCTTCCTGGATAAATCCTCCTGGGTGAATTCCTCCTGGGTGAAATCCTCCTGGATAAATCCTCCTGGGTGAATTCCTCCAGGGTGAATTCCTCCTGCCAGCCCTCCAGGAATTTCCCTCCTGGCACCAGGAAATGTCCCGAGGCTCTTTCTCCTATGGCCATGCAGGGCTGGGGCACAGTCCCAGTTCACCACTCCCACAACCCCAATTCCAGCTTTTTTTCCACCCAGAAAGCACAGCCAGGAAGAGCTGAGAGCAGAGGGAGGAGAGGCACTGACACCCTGAGAGACTCCTCCTCCTGCAAATCCCCTGAGAAAAACGGATCAAGTGGAATTTTTCCTTTGTGCAGCACCTATTGAAAAGTTCTCTCCTGTGTTCTGGATTTCACAAGGTTCAATCTTTTCCCATAAATCTGGAAAATATCTTTTATGGCCTCACAGCTGCAAGGGGAAGCTGGGAAATGAGAATAGATGAGCACCAAAAGCTCTCCCTGATCCACTGGAGTTCCAGGAGTGTGGCTGAAGTAGTGAATTAAAGCTGATTTTTATTTTTTCCAAGGACTCTGAAAAGTCCTGCTGGACACACAAGCCCAGCAGAGAACCGATGGTAATTTGTCAATCAAGGGGCTGATTAGCAGAAAAAAGGGAAATAACGTGAGTGGCTCGTACCCATGGTGGGCAAAAGGCTCCATCTGGTGGTGTTTGCACCCAAAAAGGAGCTGGGGAGGAGGGGGAATCGTACTGGTTCAACTGGTTCAACTGGTTCACAGCACAGGAAGGGCTTGAAACTCGAAATCCCAAGCTGGGAAAAGGGAATTTTGTGTGGAGAAATGCACCTGCAAGAGGGAAAAAGCAGCCAGGGGGGCTCAGGTGAGCCAGCAGGGCCACAAAACCTGAGCTGTGGCCACAAAAAACTGAGTTGTGGCCACAAACCCTGAGCATGGCCAAGCTGTGCTGCCCTGCACGGGGCAAACACGTGCAAGCAGGAGTGAAAATAAAGGAAATATTTTAATGCTTTTCTCTTAAGCACAGCCCAGAGCATTGCAATCAGGGAGAAGGGATCCTGCAGGAACAGCCAGGAGCAAAATGCCAAGCTCAGTTATGGGAGCAGGCTGAAAAGTTCATTATTCTGTTAAAAAAAGAGGCAGGGACAGGAGAAATGTGAGTGTTCAAAAATTCAGGCTGGTCCTGCTAAGAGGAGAAAAAGGAGGAATCCTTTATCTGCAGCTTGGGCAGGACAGGGAATAATTCCCTGAATTCTCTGGTTGGCAAAAATCAGGAAGGTTTGGGATGGGGGAGAGGAGCTTGCTCCCCTCCTCACCCCAAAATCACTCAAGCATTGGTCAGGAACAGAACCAGGACAAATCCCTGCATGGGCTGCTCCAGGCACGGCTGCAGCTCCAGAGCCTCCCAGTGAGGGCCAGGAGCCCAACTGGGGGCCAGGGAGGGCAGGGCCGCTGAATTTAGTGCTGGGATTCCCAGGGAGCTCCGGGAGAACGCCGGGCTTTGGGAGCTGCAGCAGCCACGAGTGGGATCCTCAACCACGGGGGTGCGGCTGCCAGGGGTGGGGAGGGGCTCTGCTGCTGCCCCAGGGGCATTGTCACAGGACATTGTCACACAGTGCCACTGGGGCATTGTCACAGAGTGTCACCGGGGCATTGTCACACAGTGTCACTGGGGCATTGTCACACCCTTCTGTTCTTGCCCCAGGGGCATTGTCACAGGACATTGTCACACACAGCCACCGGGACATTGTCACACCCTTCTGTTCTTGCCCCAGGGGCACAGGACATTGTCACACAGTGCCACTAGGGCATTGTCACACAGTGTCACCGGGGCATTGTCACACCCTTCTGTTCTTGCCCCAGGGGCATTGTCACAGGACATTGTCACACAGTGCCACCGCGGCATTGTCACACAGTGTCACTGGGGCATTGTCACACCCCTCTGTTCCTGCCCCAGGGCACAGGACATTGTCACACAGCGCCGCTGGGGCATTGTCACACCCCTCTGTTCCTGCCCCAGGGGCACAGGACATTGTCACACAGTGCCACTGGGGCATTGTCCCAGAGTGTCACTGGGGCATTGTCACACACAGCCACCGGGACATTGTCACACCCTTCTGTTCTTGCCCCAGGGGCACAGGACATTGTCACACACTGCCACCGAGGCATTGTCACGCCCCTCTGTTCCTGCCCCAGGGGCACAGGACATTGTCACACACTGCCACCGAGGCATTGTCACGCCCCTCTGTTCCTGCCCCAGGGGCACAGGACATTGTCACACAGTGCCACTGGGGCATTGTCACACCCCTCTGCTCCTCCAGAGGAGCTGGCAGTCCCAGAGATGTCCCCTCCCAGAGATGCCTCATCCCAAAAACATCCCAACCCAGAGATGTCCTCATCCCAAAAATGTCCTCATCCCAAAAATGTCCAATCCCAGAGATGTCCCCATCCCAAAAATGTCTCATCCCAAAAATGTCCCCTCCCAGAGCTGCCCCCTCCTCAGCAGCTTTTTGAGGCACCAAACACAACAGAGCAGAGCCCCCCTGTCCCCAGTCCTGTCCTGGGGGTGCACAGACCCCCGAGCCTGCAGCAGGAGGGTGCCAGCCCCAAGCCACGCTCTGTCCTGGAGGTTCCTGGGGGTGTGGGCAGGGCGGGGGGTGCTCGGTGTCCCTCAGGAGGGGAAGAAGCGCCGCACCACCAGGTGTCCCAGCAGCACCACGGCTGCCACCAGCACGAACTTGATGTAAATCTCATTGTAGCGGCGAATCGCGGCCGCCTGGGGGAGGGACACGGTGGGGTCAGTCCTGACAGGGCCCCCGAGCCCCAAACCCCAAGCCCCAAACCCCGAGTCCCAAAAGCTGAACCCCAAACCCCGATCCCCTGACTCTTGTGATCCCCAGTCCCTGACTCGCTCAGTTCCCCTGGCCCTGCTGACCCCAAGCCCTCATCCCCTGACCCCAAACTCCTCTGACCCCAAACCCTGACTCCCCCACTCCCCTGGCCCCTCTGACTCCCAAACCTGCCCCCCCGACACAAACCTGACCCCAAACCTGTCTCCAGCCCCAAACCTGCCCTCCAGCCCCCAAACCCTGCTCCCTGACCCCAAACCTGGCCCCTGCTCCAAACCTGCCCCTTGACCCCAAACCTAACCCCAAGCCCTGCTCTGCTGAACCCCAAACCTACCCCCCAAGCTGTCTCCTAGCCCCAAACCTGCTCCCTTGCCCCCAAACCTGACCCCAAACCCTGCCCCCCGACCCCAAACCCTGCTCCTCTGCCCCCAAACCTGATGCCAAACCTGTCCTCTGACTCCAAACCTGACCCTTGCCCCCAAACCTAACCCCAAGCCCTGTTCCTCTGAACCCCAAACCTATCCCCCAAGCTGTCTCCCAGCCCCAAACCTGTCCCCCGACCCCAAACCCTGCTCCTCTGACCCCAAACCCTGCCCCCAACCCCAAACCTGCCCCCAAACCTACTCCCCTGTCCCCAAACCTGCCCCCAAACCTGCCCCTCTGACCCCAAACCCTGCTCCCCTGACCCCAAACCTGCCCCTTTCCCCCAAACCTGCCCCCAAACCCTGTCCCCCGACCCCAAACCCTGCTCCTCTGACCCCAAACCCTGCCCCAACCCCAAACCTGCCCCCAAACCTACTCCCCTGCCCCCAAACTGCCCCTCTGACCCCAAACCCTGCCCCCAACCCCAAACCTGCCCCCAAACCCTGCTCCCCTGACCCCAAACCTTGCTCCTCTGCCCCCAAACCTGACCCCAAACCCTGCTCCCTGACCCCAAACCCTGCTCCCCTGACCCCAAACCTGCCCCTCTGACCCCAAACCCGCCCCTTGCCCCCAAACCCGCCCCTTTCCCCTCAAACCTGACCCCAAACCCTGCTCCCCTGACCCCAAACCCTGCTCCCCTGACCCCAAACCTGCCCCTCTGACCCCAAACCTGCCCCTTTCCCCTCAAACCTGACCCCTGCCCCCCAAACCTGACCCCAAACCCTGCTCCTCTGCCCCCAAACCTGACCCCAAACCTGCCCCCTTGACCCCAAACCCTGCCCCAGCCCTGCCCCGAGCTCACCCATCCTCCCTGCTGCGCGATCCAGCGGGCGATGCGGTGGTGCAGCATGAATTCTCCCAGGAAGCGCGCGATGCGGCGCAGGAAGCCGCCCAGCCCGCACTGCCACACGTGCATGGCCAGGCGGTAACCAAAGGCCAGCAGGGCGATCACACGGCCCCAGTTGATGCCGCTCTCGAACAGGCTGCAACAAAGCCCAGGTGATTCCTGAATCCCAGACCAGAGCAGATCCAGCAGTGGGGTCAGGGTTGAGGAAACAGCCCCAGATTGTGGCAGGAAAAACTCAGGTTGGGTGTAATGGGAATGGTTTTTAATTTTGGAAGGGTTGTCCAGCTCCAGCACCAATGCCCAGGCTGGGGGATCTCAAGTGACATGATCAGGATTGAGGAAATGGCCCCAGATTATGGCAGGAAAAGCTTAGGCTGGGTATTCTAGAAATGTTTTTTTCATCTGGAAGGGTTGTCCAGCTCTGGCACCAATGCCCAGGCTGGGGGGTCTCAAGTGACATGATCAGGATTGAGGAAATGGCCCCAGATTGTGGCAGGAAAAGCTTGGGTTGGGTATAATGGGAATGGTTTTTCATATGGAAGGGTTGTCCAGCTCTGGCACCAATGCCCAGGCTGGGGGATCTCAAGTGACATGATTAGGATTGAGGAAGTGGCCCCAGATTGTGGCAGGAAAAGCTTGGGTTGGGTATAATGGAAATGGTTTTTAATTTTGGAAGGGGTATTATGGAAATGGTTTTTAATTTTGGAAGGGTTGTCTAGCCCTGGCACCAATGCCCAGGCTGGGGGATCTCAAGTGACATGATCAGGATTGAGGAGATGGCCCCAAATTGTGGCAGGAAAAGCTTAGGTTGGGTATTATGGAAATGGGTTTTTCATCTGGAAGGGGTGTCCAGCCCAGAGGAGCTCAAGCAATATGATCAGGATAGAGGAAACAGCCCAAAGTTCTACCACAAAACATTTAGTTTGGGTATTAGGAAAATCTTTTCACTGGAAGGGTTCTCCAGCCCAGGACATCTTGAGCAATATGATCAGGATTGAGGAAATGGCCCCAAGTTCTACCACAAAATATTTTGTTTGGATATTTGGGAACATCTTTCCAATGCAAAGATTGTCCAGCCCAGGAGATCTCAAGCAGTGTGGTCAGGACAAGAGGAAATAGCCCCAAGTTCTATCACAAAATATTTAGTTTGAATATTTGGGGAAATCTAGTCACTGGATTGTCCAGCCCAGGGAATCTTGAGCAGTATGATCAGCACAGGAGGAAATGGCCCCAGGTTCTACCATGAAACATTCAGTTTGGATATTTGGGAAAATCTTTTCACTGCAAAGGTTGTCCAGCCCAGGGGATCTTGAGCAATGTGATCAGGATTGAGGAAACAGCCCCAAATTTAATTTACCTGAGCAGGACAGGAACAGGGACAGGGGTTAATTTATTTTTCCTGACTGGGACAAGGATTAATTTAATTTACCTGTGTGCGTTGCCACCTCAGCCAGCGCTGCTTCCCGGACAGGGGAGCAGGAAAAGGACAGAAAGGAAGGAGTTAGACACAAACACTGGAGAAAAGAAGGAATTAGACACAAACACTGAGCACAGGCCACAGGGATGAGGCTGTCACAGACAGAGATGCTCAGAGGAGTGACAGGAACCCAGAGACAGAGACCCAGAGTCCTGTCCTGCCTGTGCCAGGGGCTGCCTGAACATTTCCCCTGCAGACAGAACCCCTCGGTGCCTCCTCGATCCTTGGGAAGTCCTGGCAGGAAGGTTTGTCACTGTGCTTTGGGTGGCTGTCACCTGCATGAGGCTCTGTGTGTCCCCTGTACCAGGCTCTGTGTGTCCCCAGCATGAGGCTGGCTCTGTGTGTCACCTGCATGAGGCTCTGTGTCCCCTACCCTCTGTGTGTCACCTGAAGGCTCTGTGTGTCCCCTCCTGGCTCTGTGTGTCACCTGCACCAGGCTCTGTGTGTCCCCTGCAGGCTGTGCCAGCCCATGTAGCTGTCCCCACCCTGAGGTGCCAACGAGGACCAGGTTGGATGGGGTCTCTGAGCCACCTCTGAGGGCAGGGGTTGGAATGAAATGATCTTCAAGGTCCCTCCTGACCCAACCATTTCATGATTTCACTGACCACCCTGTGGCTGGGGTTGTTCCCTGGGCTGTCCCAGCCTGGAGCAAGGGGCAGCAGGAGCAGCAGCAGGGGCAGGGCTGGTTGTGCCCTGTGGAGACAGATAAACCTGCCCCAGCCCAGCCCTGGAGGGATGTCCTTTGAATGAGCTGTGATTAGCTTATCTCATCCCTTCCCTGGAGAGATGTCCCTCAGGTTGGCACATCTTCCGTTATCCAGGTGAGCTATCCCTAAAAGCATCAGTGATCCCACCACACCTTAGTACCCATGGTAACCCATTGGTCTTTCCCCCTTGGCACCACCCTTGCTTTCCCTCATAAAAACCCCAGTTTTCCCCATTTCTCAGGGAAGTTGTCATCCCTGAACCTTTTACAGAGCTGCTGGACAATAAAGGAATCTCTGTGGAATTGCCACAAGATGTTTCTGTCTCTCTGTCCCTGAGCTGGCCTGGGATGGCCCCACAAGCAGAGCTGAAATCACTGAGCTGAAATCACTGATCTGAAATCACTGAGAGCTGAAATTACTGAGAGCTGACCACTTGTGGCCACCTTGCTGAGGTTTATCCAGCAGCCAGACACCTGCCAGAGACCCCTGGCAGACTTTCCCTCGTGGGCCCCTCTCTCTGGGAAGGTCACAGCATCCCAACAGACTCCTGGCCACATCAGTGCCCCTGAGGGGGAGCTGGGCCAGGTGTCCCAGGGACATCCCCTGAGGGACCCCAGCCTGCTGGGGATGCCTGGGAGGGGACAATGACACGAGCAGTGCACAGGAGGAGCAGACAGGCAGAAAACACAGGAACCATCCCAGGATGCTCGCTGGGAGCTCAGCCAGGACTGGAGAGTAAAGCCTGAACAGAGTGTGGGTTTAACCTGACCTCCCCTCCCCTTGTCCTGCAGGGAAAGCCCCCAGGCCACGCCAGGAGCCCTCGAGGCTTTACCTGGAGGCGATTTTGGTGAAGTTCTCGAAGGCGTTGTCGCGCGTGGGCTGCAGGCTCTCCAGCATGGTGCGGAACTCGGCCTCGTAGCGCCGGCAGATGTCATCGCCGATGATGGCCAAGCGGTGCCCCACCTCGCTGCTGGTGCTGCCAGGGTGAGAGGAGAGACAGGCCCGGCTCAGGAGGGCCAGGCCCGGCTCAGGAGCACGGCTAGGCCAGGCCCTGGAGCACGGCTAGGCCCGGCTCAGGAGCACGGCTAGGCCCGGCCCTGGAGAGTCAGGCCCAGCTCAGGAGGGCCAGGCCCAGCTCAGGAGCATGGCTAGGCCCAGCCCTGGAGAGTCAGGCCCCGCTCAGGAGGGTCAGGCCCCGCTCAGGAGCACGGCTAGGCCCGGACCTGGAGGGCCAGGCCCAGCTCAGGAGCATGGCTAGGCCCAGCTCAGGAGCACGGCTAGGCCCGGCCCTGGAGAGTCAGGCCCAGCTCAGGAGGGCCAGGCCCAGCTCAGGAGCATGGCTAGGCCCGGCCCTGGAGGGTCAGGCCCTGCTCAGGAGCACAGCCTGGCTCGGGGTGAGGGGTGGGAGCGGAGATTTACCTGTCCAGGTCCTGCTGGATTTGCTCGATCTCGGGGTCGGGCAGCAGCTCTGCCCCTCGCTCGGCG
This sequence comes from Catharus ustulatus, assembly GCF_009819885.2. NCBI lineage: Eukaryota > Metazoa > Chordata > Aves > Passeriformes > Turdidae > Catharus > Catharus ustulatus. The sequence goes on from NC_046245.1 coordinate 3,412,378, forward strand.
CGCTCCTGCTGGTAGCGGTAGAAGGCGTAGCTGCGGAACACCTCCTCGGCCTCCTCCGCCACCCGGCCCTCTGCAGAGCCACAGCGTCAGGGCATGGCCCTCCTCACCTCCACTCCCATGAATGGAGAGGCCAGCCCTCATTGTCACCCTGAGGCCAGCCCTCATGGTCACCCCGAGGCCATCCCTCACTGTGACCCCGAGGCTGGCTGTTTGTGTTAACGCCAGCCCAGCCCTTTATGGCAATCCCCAAACAGACCCAACATCAATGAGTCCTCACTGAATTAATTTGGAATCCAGTCAGGCTCGGTACTCCAGGAATTCTAGGTCAGATGGGAATGTGCCCATCTGTGACAGCTCCAGACCCACACGTGTCCCAACACCCACAGAACCATCTCCACACCCACAGGAGTCCCTGCACTCTCACAACCTTCTCCAGACCCCATACATTTGTCCTTGTCCCCACATAACAGCTCCAGACCCACACATGTCCCTGTGCCCACAGAACAGCTCCAGACCCACACACACCTTTCCAGACCCTCACTTGTCCCCACACAACCTTCTCCAGATCCACACCCATCCCTGTGCCCTCACAACTTCTCCAGACCCAGAGATGTCCCTACACCCACAGCACCATCTCCAGACCCACACGTGTGTCCTTGCCCCCACACAATTCTCTCCAGACCTACACAAACACCCCTGCTCCCACATAACCTTCTCCAGACCCTCACACATCCTCTCAAAATTCTCTCCATACCCACACACATCTCTGCACCCTCACAACCTTCTCCAGACCTCATGTCCCCTCACAGCCTTTTTTAGACCCACACATGTCCCTATGCCCACTCAACCCTCTCCAGCCCCACATGTCCCCACCATTTCCATTTCCATAACCATTTCCAGACCCACACGTGTCCCTGTCCCCTCACAGGCTTCTCTAGACCCACACATATCCTCACAAAATACCCTCCAGACCCACACAATTGTCCTTGTCCCCACAGATCCATCTCCAGCCCCACACTCATGTCCCTGTCCCCACAGTCTCAGGGACACAGCCAGTGTCCCCCCTGCAGCAGGGAGCCCCCAGAGAGGTGTCTCAGCCCCACTGTGACCGATCCCTCATCACACACATCCCATGGCTACAGGGACAGCACCCCCTCTGGATTTGAGCTCGGTTCCAGCTGCTCCAGAAGCACCTGGAGAGGGACAGTGGCTCCCACAGCCCCACTGAGTGACCCCACTGCCCTTCCCAGGTTCTTTCCCAAGATAAAAGCTTGTTGAGGACAGGAGTGGTGGGGCAGATCAGAGCTCAGCTCCTTTCACAGAGTACCCAGACACCTCCAGTACAGGAGTGGGGGATCCTGCAGGACTGTGGGTTTGGGGGATCTCCCCATCCTTGGGGGACAGCACCTCCAGCAGCAGCTCCACAGCAGCCAAACCCTGTCCCACCATCCCATAAATCCAGAATCTGCATTTCCAACCTGAGATCTTCCTGCCCACGCCTGGGAAATGAGGGCACAGCTGTGCTGGCAGTGCTGCCCCACAGACCCCATCTCAAAATCCCCAAATCCTCCTCACAGGGTTTTCCAGCTGGTCCCACCCCCTGTCCCATGCTTCAGGTCACAGCAGCAGAGCAGAAGGGAAAGGACAGCTCCTGTCACTGTTTCCAGAGGTTGTTTTTGTTTTCAGACACGAATTTGTTTGGTGGCAAACAAATCCTTCCCTTTCTGGGAAGCCGGAGTCGATGACGCTCCGGGGAGAGCCAGAAAACGAAACCAACTGAGTCAGAGTTTCAGGGAGAGGAGGGCAAACACTCGGCCAGACGGAAGAGGAAATCTCTGCACAAAAATAATCCCTGGGTTTGGTTACCTCAGGAGCTATTTTTAGTAACACCAGGACAGGGGGACAACCCCCCCTGCTTCCCACAGGTGCTACCCCCAGCACACATGGGATTGTCCTGGGATCTCTCCCACTCAAGGATCTGGACCAGGGTTTGCCTGGTGGATTCCCAGTGCCAGCAGTGCCCAGGGAGGTTTGGAGCTGCTTGGGGATCTCTGGGAGGGAGGAACTGCTCCGTGTTTGCTCCACATCTGCTCTGTGTTTGCTCTGTCTGCTCCACCCCAGCTCACCCAGCACTGGGGTCTGCAGCACAGGCAGCACTGCCCAGACCCAGAGAGCCCCAAACATCCAGCACTTGCATTTCTGTGTGAGATCCTGCATTTCTCACTGCTGTGGGATAAATTGGCAGCTCTGGCCAGGAATCTCCATCAGCCCCAAACACCCAAAGAATCACCACAGGGCCTGGTGAAACCTGTGAACCCCATCCCCTGGAGCCCAGGAGACAGGGATCAACTCCCTGCACAGAGGGAGATTCCAGCCTGGAAAGAGAAAACAGCCCTGGGAAGTGAGAGGAGATTTCTGCCCCCAGGGAAGCCCAGCTCACTCCCTGCAGCTGCAATTTCAGTGTGGGATGAGCAGCTGGCTTTGGGGTGGATCCCAGCGAGCTGGGCAGCCCCTGGTGGTTCCTATTGTCCATTAACAGCGATTCCATGAAGGATCCAAGGGTGACTCTGCACTGTGCTGGTGTAATCCTGCTGGACAGCAGAGATTCCAGGCAGGGGGAAGGACACCTGCCATGCCTGAGGAATCTGCACAGCACAAAACATTTCCCTCTGCTCTTTAGGATCAGCACCTTCCCAGCCTGAGGAGGAGCAGCATCCCCAGAGTGTTCTCTGCAGAGCTGAGCTGTGAGACAGAAATTCATCCCTCAGAAAGGAAGATTTGCTGCTCCAGGTCCTGCACTGGGCCCAGGAAAGCTGCTGTGATTCTGGTGCTCATGAGCAGAGCTGCTCCTCCTCCATCACACACTGCCAGGAGGAGGAAGCTCCCACCTTCATCCTAAAAACACCAGGAGAGGAAGGTGCCCCCAGCCTCGGCACAAACAGCAGCACCTCGGCCATGCCCAAGCCCTGGGCTCACAGTGATGCCCAAGCAAATCCCTGAGCAGGACAGAAAATCTCTGCTGCATCCAGAGGCAAACAAGCAGAGCCCCAGATGAAATCCAGCCTCAATCCCTGCCACAAAGCTCTTTCCACCCCTCAATCCCACAGTGCAAGCTGCATATCCCTGCTCCCACTGGGGCCCAGAGGCTGCTGCCACCTCCAAATTCCAAAGGTGGAATTCCTCCCAATTGCCCATGAGTTTTGGGAAGCAGAGTGATGCTGAGTCACTGAGTATCTAAAAAAACAGGAACTGGGACTGTGACCCAGCATGCTCAGAGCTCAGGGCCTGATTTCTTACTGGTTTTTACATCAGCATCTCACTGGCCTCAACAGGAAATCAGCAAAGAGCTGCTCCTGTTTGTGGATTTTTTATCTCCTGGACTCTGGCATGGCAAGGATGGGGTATTTTCTTTCCAGTGCCACCACAAATCCTGGCACTGAGAGAGGGAAAGGAGCCTAGGCAGGAGCAGAGCAGAAATCCCATTGTGAGGGCTGAGCCCTGAGCTGGGCCCTGAGCTGGGCTGAGCCGAGCTCTGAGCTGAGCCCTGAGCTGAGCCCTGGGTCCTGAGCTGAACCCTGAGCTGGGCCCTGAGCTGAGCCCTGAGCCCTGAGCTGAGCTGTGGGCCGAGCCCTGAGCCCTGGGCTGAGCCCTGAGCCGAGCCCTGAGCTCTGAGCCGAGCCCTGAGCCCTGAGCTGAGCCCTGAGCCGAGCCCTGGGCTCTGAGCTGAGCCCTGAGCTCTGAGCTGAGCCCTGAGCTGAGCCCTGAGCCGAGCCCTGAGCCGAGCCCTGAGCCCTGGGCTCTGAGCTGAGCCCTGAGCCCTGAGCCGAGCCCTGAGCTCTGAGCCAAGCCCTGAGCCGAGCCCTGAGCCCTGAGCTCTGAGCCGAGCCCTGAGCTGAGCCCTGAGCTCTGAGCCGAGCCCTGAGCCCTGAGCCGAGCCCTGAGCTCTGAGCCGAGCCCTGAGCCGAGCCTTGAGCCGAGCCCTGAGCCGAGCCCTGAGCTCTGAGCCGAGCCCTGAGCCCTGAGCCGAGCCCTGAGCCCTGAGCCCTGGGCTCTGAGCTGAGCCCTGAGCCCTGAGCCGAGCCCTGAGCTCTGAGCCGAGCCCTGAGCCCTGAGCTGAGCCCTGAGCCGAGCCCTGAGCCGAGCCCTGAGCTCTGAGCTGAGCCCTGAGCCGAGCCCTGGGCTGGGCTCCCCTGCCCCAGTCCCGGTGTTGACAGAGCTGACTCAGCTGATTCACCCTCCCTCACCTGCCCAGCAGCACCAGGACTCACATTTCATCCTGCTGGGATGAGCTGGGAGCTCAGGGTTTTTCCAGCTTCCTGTGGCCCCGTTCCCAGTTTCACCCATTAACCAGGGCAGGGCTGGGCTGGGCTCACACAGGGACACAGTGACCCAGGGCACACAGGACCTGATGTCACCCCGAGGCCACCCAGACTGCCTGAGATCTGTGCTTTCCTGTGTGATTTAAACCCCAACACCTCCTGTTTTCTCGTGCTCAGGAAGGAAATACCCAACAGCAGGCAGCTCCCAGCACTTTGTTCTCCCCTCTTCCAATCCCACCTTGCTGCCCACCCAATGCCAAGCACACAATCCTCGATTATTTTGGATGGAAAAGAACCTTAAAGCTCACCCTGCTCCACCTCCCACCAGACCAGGATGCTCCTGGCATCTCCCAGAAGCATTGAGCACCTCCCAGTTTGATTCATTACAGAGATGATTTGTTATCCCAGCCTTGCAAAAAGCCCTGGAGACAGGAAATCCCACCTTGCCATAGGAACACGGCAGGGCAATGAATAAAAATCAAGGTTTGAAGCAGCTCCCTCCCCTGAGAACCTTTTACCTGAGCTGAGCAGGAGGCTCCCCCGGTGTCCCTCCAGCTGTGGAGGGTCCCCATCATTCCCTGAGGCCATTGCAGAGAGGTTTGGGAGTGGCAGCTTCACCTGCAAGGGTGATGGAGATGATGAGTGACTGGAGCCCTGTCACAGCCCCAGGAACCCCCTTTGGCAGAGCCCACTGCTCCAAAAAGCTGCTTTTATCTCTGCCGCAGCAGGCTCCTCCCTTTCCTGGCTCATTCTGTACCCACAGCACAGTTCTGTGTGCACTGGCTCCACTCCCCCCTGCCTGGACTGCCCCTCATCTCCAAAGAGAGACCCCACACCTCACATTTCACACACGTGCTGACCGACTTCCTTCCTATTTTTGCTCCATCCTGTTCTGAGAGAGGTGTGGGCTGCACCAGCTCTTCCTCAGCCCAGAGCACAGAGCTTCATAAAAGGCTGAAACAAAAATTCCAGCACCTCTGTAACTCTCTGGCTGTGACCACACATAACATCTTCATGAGATGAGCCCTGATTTCTTCCAGGACTCCAATTTCCTCTAATTCCCCTCAGTAATGTAATGTAATGTAATTCTTTACATTTCCCCTCTCAGAAAATCAGAAAATTAAATGAGCACTGAACACAAAGCTGATATTTCCCCTGAAGTTCACAGGTATCCTAAACCTGCAGTTCAGGGTTCATCAGAGCTCCTTCACCCCAGGGGTTTGGGAGTGACACCACGAGGTTCCTGCCAGGATTAACGGGATCAGGGCAGCTCCTTGCTGCTGGCTGACATTCCAGAGCATATTCCCAGCCCACAATTCCACAGGGCTGAGCTGGGGGATTTCCTGGTTTGCACCGAGCCTGAACTCACAGATTTGACACAATTCTTGACACCCCAAAATTTAAATTGCATCCTGGACAAAAAGAAAGGAAGTGCTGGGTAGGGATCAATAAGCACCCAGGGCTATGGGAGAAGTGCACAAGGTGGTTCAAGCTCATGGCATCACACAGGAGATTGTTGAGAAGGAAAAATAGATGTGAGACAGGAAGTACAGCCCGTTCTCCCTGGGATGGGGCCTGCAAGTGCAAAGCGGCTCCGCCTGGCTTAGAAAACCACGAGGTCCTGGCACAGCTGCACTCGGGAGCCTGAGCCTGGTGACCAGGATGGAAATGCTGCTTTTTCCTGCACTCCAAGGATGGGAGGACTGGGTTTCCTCCTTCCTCCCCAAACTCAAACATCCCCCTGCAAGGAAGAGCTGAGAACGCAGTGAGATCGTCAGCTGGGAGCAGGGGTCAGTCCCTGGGGAGAGCTGCTGGCCACTCACCCAGATCAGCTGCAGAGCTGCCTCTCCTGGCTCTCAGAATCACAGAATTCCCTGCCCAGAGGTGGATGATTCATGACTTTCAACTTGCATTTCATTTTAAGCGCTGCAGGAGCTTTTGTTTTCGGTTTCCTTCTGGGCCCTGGCAGACACAGGACATGTCCCTGTGACACAGAACGCTGCAGCCCTGTCACTGCTGTCCCCAAATGCCCTTGTGGATTCCCAGAAGAGTTCACTGCCCATCTCTGCAGGGGTCAGAGCACCTCAGACCATCCTGTCCAGGTTCCAGAGCTGCTGGCTGTGCTCCTCCTGCTTCCCTGTTCCCCTTTGTTATGGGAACACCACTCTGGAGAACAGGGGAGGTGTGAAGGAGGAGATGACACCCAGAGACAGCCCAGGGCTGCAGGAACCCTCCAAGATTTGAGTCAGGGCTCAAGGGAAGGTGGCAGGGAAGCTGCAGGGTCTGATCCACCCTATGAGGGTCTTGCAGGAGGCTGTAAGGAGTTAAAAGCAGCAGCCAGAATTGGCTGGGATTTGGATTTGGCTGCACCTCCAAGGTGGCACAGGGCTCTTTATCAGGAGCACCTGCCATGCCAAGAACGAACCCTCCTGGAACCCCCAGCCCTCCTCAAACAAAGGTCTTTGCCTCAACTGCTCCTCATTTCCCTCTCATCCCATCTCCTCCTCTTAGAGGTCTCAGACACATTTCCTGCCTGCCTCTAAGTCACACTCTCACTTCTCACAAAGGAAAGTTCCTGAGCCCTGGGTTCAGGGAAGATGGTGGGAGAGGGAAGCAGGTCCATGAGGATCCACAGGAATCCCCATAACCAAGTCCAGCCACAGGGCTCTGGAATCACCCCCTGACATGCCATGAATGCCAGGAAATGGATGGAGCATCTTCTGGGATGAGATTTTGGCAGCTTTGGTGCTGGCAGTGACTCCACGAGGCCTTGCAGGGCAGCGATCCCACCCGGGACAGAGACCCTGCAGGATTCCTGATCCCATCCCTGACTGATCCCATCTGGGACAGAGACCCTGCAGGATTCCTGATCCCACCAGGGACAGAGACCCTGCAGGATTCCTGATCCCATCCCTGCCCAATCCTGCAGGATTCCTGATCCCACCCAGGACAGAGACCCTGCAGGATTCCTGATTCCATCTGGGACAGAGACCCTGCAGGATTCCTGATCCCATCCCTGACTGATCCCACCCAGGACAGAGACCCTGCAGGATTCCTGATCCCATTCCTGCCCAATCCTGCAGGATTTCTGATCCCACCCCTGCCTGATCCTGCAGGATTCCTGATCCCATCCCTGCCCAATCCTGCAGATTCCTGATCCCATCCCTGCCTGATCCCACAGGATTCCTCATCCCATCCCTGACTGATCCCACCCAGGACAGAGATCCTGCAGGATTCCTGATCCTATCCCTGTCTGACGAGTGCAGACCCAGGGCCGCTCCCCCCCTGCCCCTTTGCCCAGTTTGGGGTTTGTGCTCTTTGGGGTTTGTGCCCTTTGGGGTTTGTGCCCTTTGGGGTTTCTGCTCTTTGGGGTTTGTGCCCTTTGGGGTTTGTGCTCTTTGGGGTTTGTGCTCTTTGGGGTTTGTGCTCTTTGGGGTTTCTGCTCTTTGGGGTTTGTGCCCTTTGGGGTTTGCCCACTTCGGGCGTTGCCCACCCAGCACGGTCCCAGGGTGGGCAAACGACCCCCAGCATCCCCCTAGCCAAGGTCCCCCCCAGTCCGTGCCCGGGGGTCCCGTGGGGACAGCAGAGCCACACGTGTCCTGCCCGTGCCAGGGCACAGCCCGGGCGTGGCGGGCCGGGTGTCACCCGCTCCTCAGCGGGGACAGCTCTGCCCGATGTCCCCTCCCCTGAGCCCTTCGGGCCCTGCGCGAGTGATATCGCAGTTCAGCTGTCACCACGTAAAAACCTCAACAGGAAAAAAACTCGGTTTAAAGCGGAAAAATTCCCTTTTTGGGCAGATAAATTCACTTTTTAGCGCAGCGACCCTCCCGGAGCATGACCTCCAATCTTAACCCGGGGCTTTCCTGCACTTTGAGAATCTTTGTCGCTGTCACCCTCCCCGCACCCTGCTGCATCCCTGCCCACCCCGGCCCGGAGAACAGCGATCACCCATCCCAGGAGAGTTTGGGGAGGGGGAACCGGGGGTGCCATCCCCACTCACCGCGTCCCGGCAGCTACCGCATCCCTGCCGGGATCCGCTCCATCCCTCCGGCCGCTCCCTTCCTGCCTCCTGCGCGGGCAAAGGAAGCGCGCGGGGCCGCGGAGGAGGAGGGAAAAGAAGAAGAAGAAGAAAAAAAAAAAAAAATATCACGTAGAAACCCAACCCCGCTGACCATAGATAGAGGCGGGCGCGGAGCCGCGCAGGACTCAGCTCCCTCTAGAGGCACCAACCTCGGAGCGGGGCGGCGAGGAGTACCGGGGGATTTTTGGGGGGTTTTGGGGGGCTCAGAGGATGGTGAAGCATCGGCTGGTCCCGGAGTGGTGCCGGGTGTCACCCCTGTGCCACCCTGTGCCACCCCCGTGCCCTCCTTGCCAGGCTCTCCCGGAGATTTTCGGCTCCTTGCCTTCTCCAGCGGTTTTCCCGGAGTTTTTCCTTATTTCTGCACCCTAAATTCGCCCTCTGCCTGCTCCCCGTTAAAGAAACGATTAGAGAGTTTCTGGTTCCTGAGAGGGAACTTGTGTTGATCCAGCAGAAAAGAAAATAAAAGTCACGGGTGGCAGAGGCGGCTCCCACCGAGCGCCTTTGGGAACCGGGAATCGCTGAGATTTGGGGAAATCCCGGCGGCTCCAGGAGAGGCGAGATAGGTTCAGCCCCGGAGGGCTCAGCAATCTGCCCCAGCTGCTTTTCCTCTCCTCGCTCCTTGGGACGCTGCCAGGGGCGCTGCTGGGGCTGGAAAATGCCAGATAAGCAGAGCTCGAGGCTGGACAGACGCCCGGCTGTTGATTATCGCATCACTTGTCTGCCCGCTGGCAGGGGCGCTCCGAGGGACCTGCCCCAGGGAATTTGGAATTCCTGGCTGAGCTTTTCCAGGGAAAAGCGGGGCCCTGATGCAGAGGGTCCTGCTCTGAGGTTTGGGGACATGGCCCTGGCACGCCCTGCTGAGGGTGGGGCTGCGCTGGAGGGGAAAAGCAGCAGCTGGAGGGTGAAATAAAGGATTCCCACAGGGAAGGAAGATCATCATGGGGAGAGGAACCAGCTCTGTGCGGTCTGTGCAGCACTGGAGCTGCCCTCCTCCCACAGTGAAGGTCCTGAGTGGGGATCCCACCACCAGTTTTAATTCTTGGGGTGAGTTTTGGGGGTGAATGGGGCCTGATGTCCCTGACTGGGGGCACCACTGAACCATCCTGCAGGACTAGTCCTGTGCCTCTGCCACCCCCTCACATCAGTCTGGGCTGTTCCTCCCCACCAGTTCAGATTTGGCATCCCCAGGATCACCTGGGGAGAATTCTGCAGTCACAAATCCCATCTCAACCCTTCCTCCCTGCAAACCACTTCCACCTCCAGTGTGCTGCAGAAAACCAGCTGGGACAGAGGCACTGAGCTGCCAAACCCCGAGAAATTCCTTGGTGTGAGCCACCTCTGCCACAGGCAGCTCTTTTTGTGGTGCATCCATGCAGAAGTTTCCAGCTGGAAACCACAATTCCTCTAATAACAGCTCTGACAGGGCTCCTGCTGCTCCCACCGAGCAGCAAAAGGTGTGGGAAAAACGAATTGTGTGGGATTGTTGGACAATTGTGAGTGCAGAGCTTGTGGGGACTCCAAAGGCTGCTGGAGATCCCAGGGATGATGGAAAACTGGTTGGAAAGGAGCAGCTCTGGATGGGAATGGCCAGCACGGACATCAAGGAGTGATGGTGGGGAGGAAACATCCAGGAGCAGCGCTGGGAATTCTGCGTGCAGCCCCTCCCGTGCTGCTGCACAGCCCTGGGGGTGTGGAATCAACAATTCCCAGCTGGCTCTGCCGCCCTGGCTTTGTGATCAGCGCTGCTGCTGTGAAATGTTCCCAGCTTCCACCAGCTCCTCCTTGCAGCAGCTCCTTAGGCTGGTGGGGAAATAAATAAATAAAAAAAAAGGAATTTATTTGCTGGTGGAAATGTGCAGCTGCTGTGAGGATGGAGCTGCTGGATTGGGGATCCTCGTGGATTCAGAATGCACTTGGTGGTGTCTGAATCTGTGCTGGGGGTGGGAAAAGAGGGAAAAAGGATTTGTGCACAGCCCTCTCGAGGTGAGAACAGCAGGCAGAAGCACAGGACACAACCTCAAGCTCACAGGGGAGATGCAGGTTGGATATTAGGAAAGGTTTTTAATGGAAAGAGTGATAAAGTACTGGAATGTTCTGCCCAGGGAGGTGGTGGAGTCACCATCCCTGGATGTGTTTAAAAAATCCTGGATGTGGGTGGGTGCCATGGTCTGGTTGAGGTGTTGGGATGGGTTGGACTCAATGATCTTGAAGGTCTCTTCCAACCCAAAATTCTGTGAATTCTGTGAATTCTGTGAACACCCTCCCCATGGGCAGGGGCTGGGAATGGAGGGTGCAGCTGCAAGGGGGGAGAATCTCAGGTTTGAGCAGCCAGGGGGACACAGCACTTCTAGCCGAGGGGTTTTGAGGGTAAAAAAAAATAAAACATCGTGCATCCAAGCAGCTCCCGAGGCTCCTGAGCCTGGGGAAAGTGCTGGGGCACAGCAGAGCTGAGCTCAGCAGTGCCTGGCAGGAGCCCAGAGCAGCTCTGTCCCTGTCACTGCAGCTCAGGGACACTGTGGGGAAATCCTGCCCTGCCCGAGGCTGCACCCGAGGAAAACACCTCGGGAACGGGGCTGAGGGGCTGAGGGGCTGAGGGAGGAGCAGGTGCTGCTGGCAGGGGACAGAGTTGGGACAGGGACACAGTGCCAGGATGGAGGAGGTTTTATCTCCTCCCTTTGGCTGCTGGAGGAGCTTTCCTGAGCCTTTCTGAGCCTTCCCCTTTCTCCCTCCTTCCTTGCTGGGGGAATCTCAGGGCTCAGCCCTGGTGAGGATTGTGCTGTTGGCTTTGGGGAGGCTTCACCTCTGTTCCCCCCATTCCCAGCTGTGTCCCCCTCGCAGTCCTGTCCCCTCTGTGCTGTCCCAGCCCCTGTCGCTGCCCCAGGGCTGTGCTCAGGGCAGTTTGTGTCCGTTGTGTCCGTTTGGGTGGCTCGGTGGCACCCATGGCCACCCCAGGGGCCACCTGGGCTCCCAGCCAGCCCTCCCTGCTCCAGCGCCTCAGGGGACTCCTGAGGGTCCCGTGGTGGACACAGAAACCCAGGGTGGAGGAGCTGGGCACAGCTGAGGGCTGCAGCAGCCCAGAGGAGCCCCCAAACTGGGAGCACTGGGGGAAAAACCACAGGGCCACCTGGGCTGCCTGCTGTCCTTCCCCTCTGCAGCTCCTCAGGGGGCTCCTGGGGCTCTTGGGGCGCCTTTGGGGGGCACAGAAACCCCAGGAGGAGGAGCTGGGGGCAGCTGGGGGCAGCTGGGACGGGACCAGCGGGGCGAGCACGGAGTCACTGCTGGGGAAGCTGGAGGAGCTCAGCATCAGAGGCTGCCTGGTGCTGGGGAGCAGGGACCGGCTGGGGGACAGGGACAAGGACAGGGACACAGCCCAGCAGGCAGCAGGGAGCCAGGGACACGGCCAGGAGGGGACAGCCACGCTGGGATGTCCCAGGGACAGAGCTCTGCAGATGTAAGAGTTGGGCTGGGGGTGGCACAAGCCCAGCTGAGTGTGTCCCCCTGGCTCTGCTGCCAGGACAGGCAGAGATTCCACTCCAAACCCAAACCCAGTGATTCAGGGGTTTACAAACCACAGGACATGTGGAGGGTTATTCTGGTTTCCTTTCTGTAAAACCTGATGTGGAGCATTATTCTGGTTTCCTTTCTGTAAGACCTGATCTGGAGGGTTATTCTGATTCCCTTTCTGTAAGACCTGATCTGGAGGGTTATTCTGGTTTCCTTTCTGTAAAACCTGATGTGGAAGGTTATTCTGGTTTCCTTTCTGTAAAACCTGATCTGGAGGGTTATTCTGATTCCCTTTCTGTAAGACCTCTGTGTATTTTCTGGAAGTGAATCAGTCCTGAACCTTTATAAAAAACAAACAGGGGTCTGCTGGGCTGATCCCAAGCAGTTGGGGTTTGCAGGATGCTGCTGGGTTGGGGGTTATAAAATCCAGTTTTCCCCTGACTTCTTTAACACTCTGAGCTGAGCCCAGTGCTCCCAGTAAGGTCCAGTTGGGACATCCTGTACCCACAGCTGGCAGCTCCACCTGGGGGGGTTCTTGGGGGCTGTGGAATGTTCCAGACCCCCCAGCTGTGCTGTCCCACAGGGATGGGCTCCCTGCAGCTCGGGGTAACGATGGGGAAGGGGATGCCAGACCCCAGGAAACGCTCTCTGTGGATTCTGAGGCTGAGTGGGAGATGCAGCAACTCCTGGGAGGTGAGGGGAGGGAAAGGAAAAAGGGAAAAAGAAGGGAAAAAGAAGGGGAAAAGAAGGGAAGAAAAAGGGAGAAAGGGAAAAAGGGGAAAAGGGGAAAAAAAGGGAAAGAGGGGAAAAAGGGAAAAAAAAGGGAAAAAGGGAAAAGAAAGGGAAAAAGGGGAAAAGGGGAAAAGGGAGAAAGGGAAAAAAAGAAAAGGGGAAAAGGGGAAAAGGGGAAAAGGGGAAAAGGGGAAAAGGGGAAAAGGGGAAAAGGGAAAAAGGGAAAAAGGGAAAAAGGGAAAAAGGGAAAAAAGGGAAAAAAGGGAAAAAAGGGAAAAAGGGAAAAAAGGGAAAAAAGGGAAAAAGGGAAAAAAGGGAAAAAGGGAAAAAGGGAAAAAGGGAAAAAGGGAAAAAGGGAAAAAGGGAAAAAGGGAAAAAGGGAAAAAGGGAAAAAGGGAAAAAGGGAAAGGAAAGGAAAGGAAAGGAAAGGAAAGGAAAGGAAAGGAAAGGAAAGGAAAGGAAAGGAAAGGAAAGGAAAGGAAAGGAAAGGAAAGGAAAGGAAAGGAAAGGAAAGGAAAGGAAAGGAAAGGAAAGGAAAGGAAAGGAAAGGAAAGGAAAATCCTCCCTCACCCCTGGTTGGGGGAAGGAGCCCTGAGGACTGAGTGGATGTGGAAAACACCAGGGAGTGTGGGAGGCTGAGGCACCTCCAAATTCAGTGTCCAGCCTGCCAGGAATGAGTCCCTTGGCTGCAATTCCCTTTGGAATATCTGGAGCTGGCACAGGATCCTCTCTGAGAGAGATTCAGCTCCCACACGAGGAGGTGACAGCTCAGGGGAGTCACTGGGGATTTTTGGGCTTGTTTTGATCAGCAGGTGAAGGTGCAGGGCCCCCAGAAGCAGAGGTGTCTCAGGAGAGGCTCTGGAACACGAGCAGGCAGCAAAGAGCTTCAGATGAGGCTGGTGAGAGGATGTGGAGGGTGGGGGACGCTGCTCAGGAGGGTCCCAGTGCCCCCAGACCTTGGAAAAAAAATGTAAGGATGGAGAACCACCAACAAAACTGATCCTGGCCCTGCCCTGTGGCCTCCCAGCGTGTCCTGGAGGTTCTCCCATCCCTCCACGGCCCTTCCCAGTCCAGGAGGGAACAATGCTGGGATTACTGGGCAGCACTTGGCTCTGGGGGCTGCTTGCCCCAGTTTGGCCTCGGTGCATCTGCTCCATCACAGAACATTCCAGGAGCTCTGGTGATAAAATGGCACAGCAGGGGTGGGGGCAGAGGGAAAGGATTTATTTTTCCCAGCTCAGCTGCTGGTCTCAGTTACATCAGAACCGAGCTGTTGTACAGAGACACTTTGTCAGCACTGACATCATCTCCTCCCGGTTTTTTTTCCCCTCCACGGCAGGCTCGAGCCCTGGGAAGTGCGATGGGAAGGGAGGAGGAGTCGCTGCTGAGCGGGGCTGCTGATGGCCCTGCACAGGTGCTGATGGCCAGGAGGTGAGGCAGAAAGTGCCAGGGGCAGGGCTGGACAGCATTTTAATAAAAATTCCTCCCTGTGAGGGTGGGCAGATCCTGGCACAGAGTACCCAGAGATCTCTGGAAGTGCCCAAGGCCAGGTTGGAGCAGCCTGGCACAGTGGGAGTGTCCCTGCCCATGGCTGGGTGAGCTTTAAGGTCCATTCCAACCCAGCCCAGCCGAGCGTTCTGTGCTTCTGCATCTCCTCGGAGCACCAGGTGGCACTGTCCGACTTCCCACCGAGCCGAGCCGAGCCGAGCTGAGCCGGGCTCACCCGGCTGGCACCGCTGGCTCCCGGCTCCGGGGACAGCGATGGGACAGCAGGGACAGCGAGGGACCGGCCCAAAGGGCTTTTCCAGGGGGTTTGGGGTGGGTGGATTCACCTCCCGCACCCCCAGCAAATCCCAGAATTGCACAAACCCCACCCAGCAAACCCCTGCTGCTGGTCAGGTTTGTCTCAGTTCCCTCCTGGGGGTCCCAAGGGGGGCAGGGCACCTTTGTCCCACCTGTGTCCCCAAGCTGTCACCCTGTGCTGGCTCTGGGCTCTGCAGGAGCACAGAACGAGAGGCTTGGGGCAAAGCAAAGCTCTTCTCACACACAGCAGATTGATCAAATTGATGAGAAAAAAGAAAAAAAACAAACCCAGAGCCAGGCCTGGCTCCTGTGACAGCTCCTGGAGTGAGCTGGGCATTCATCACTCCGTATTTGTGGGTTCAGAGCTGTGTTTGTGGGTCCAGAGCTGTGTTTGGGGGGTCCAGAGCTGTGTTTGGGCTCCAGAGCTGTGTTTGAGACTCCAGAGCTGTGTTTGGGGTCCAGAGCTGTGTTTGGGAGTCCAGAGCTGTGTTTAGAACTCCAGAGCTGTGTTGGGGGGTCAGAGCTGAGTTTGTGGATCCAGAGCTGTGTTTGGCAGTCCAGAGCTGTGTTTGGGGTCCAGAGCTGTGTTTGAGAGTCCAGAGCTGTGTTTGGGACTCCAGAGCTGTGTTTGATACTCCAGAGCTGTGTTTGGCACTCCAGAGCTGTGTTTGAGAGTCCAGAGCTGTGTTTGGGACTCCAGAGCTGTGTTTGGTATTTCAGAGCTGTGTTTGATACTCCAGAGCTGTGTTTGGAACTCCAGAGCAGCCAGCACAGCCAGCTCGTGTTTTCCAGGCTGTTCAGCACAAAATTCCTTACAAATCCACCTTTGATAATCCGCTGTACAAACACAGGAAGGCAGGGGAGGCTGTGGGAGGGCTGAAAAACCCACTCAGGTAGGAAATCCAAACCATCCTCTGCTGGGGGTGAGTCCTGAGGCTCAGCAGCCTGGGAAGGCTCCCAGATCCTTGGGGTGCAGCAGGGGAAGGAGGTTTGGGAGGTGCTGCAGGTCTGTGGTGATTGAGCAGCCCCTCGGTGTCCTGGTGGATCCCAGCTGGGAGTTCAGGCACTGCAATGTGCTTTTCCTCACCCTGGCTGTCTCTGATGGGTTTCTCTCTCTCCCCACTGAGGTTTCCTGAGCGTGGATGGAGCAGCAGAAGTTTTTGGCTGCTTTGGGAGAAGCTGGGCACGGCAGGTGGAGCCTCTGAAAAGGGCTGAGGTGAGTCTGGGAGGGGAAAATGCCCTGGGAGCTGTGACCTGGGACACTCCCTGGGCTCTGGTGTCACCGTGGTGTGCCCTGCTCACAGCTGCACTTCTGCCTCCTCCACCGCCTCAGAGTGGCACCACCTGGGCCAATGTGCTTAAAATTGCAGCGTCAGGCCCATAAATCCCTTTCAGAGAAGCTCCTGCAGACAAACCCAGCACGTTTTTACGAAATGAGCTCCCCTGTGAGGAGGTTGGATCAGCACTCCCTGCCTCAGTTTCCCCTTTGCTGCACAGCAAACCCTCCCCTTCCAAAGCACCTCAGGACCGGACTTGTTCCAGGCGCTAAAAATTCTGAATTTCGGGCTGAGCGGGGGCTTTGGGAGGATCAGCCCGCTGGATACAGAAACCCTCCGTGCCCGTGGGGAATTCCCGAGCCTGGCTGCGCTGCTCCCGCAGGCAGGGACAGCCCGGGGGAGGGAGGAAAAAGCGATTTTCTTCTCTCCGGTGGAGCTGGGCAGGGGGCTCTGGGGACACCCCAGCTCCCGCTTCTCTCTCCATCCCCAAAACCATCGGGGAGCGGAGCCCGGAGTTTCCCCGAGCGATTCTCCCCCCGTGCCCCTCCTGGCTGGGCAGTGCGTGCAGGGCAGGCTCGGAGCTCTCTGGAAAGCACAGGGAGGGTTCCGGGGCTGCTTCTCGCCGTGAACCCTCCATCCCCGAGGGCACAGAGGCTCCTTTGAGCCGCGGGTGTCTGTGATGAACAGATCCCCATTCACAGATAAAAGCGGGGACGCGCCTGGCGCAGCTCCCGGAGCCGCTGGGAACCGCTGGTGTCCGGCTTGTCCCAGGCAGCAAAAAGGGGCTGGAGCGGGCGGGGTGCCAGCGGCTGGGCATCCCTGGGGTGCCCCGTGCCCTCTGCAGCCCGCTGGCAGTGCCACAGCGCTGGGGACACGGTGCCACCAAGTGCCACACGGTGCCACCCGGTGCCAGCCCTGAGGCGCGTCCTTCTCTCCCTCCCTCGCAGCTCCAGCCCCCGGGACAGGCGGGGAGCGGCTCCAGCCCCCCCGGAGCCGGGATCGGGATCGGTGCCGCTGCCGTGCTCCGCTTCGGCCCCGAGTGCTCCTCAGCTCCAGCTCTCGCCTCTTCTTTCCCCTCGACTTAAGGAAAATACCGCGTTTTGCTTTTTGCTTTCCCATTCCTGGGGAAGGATCCTTGAGTCTTCCCCCACCTCGACTGCCACAGCCTGGATTCTTTTTTTTTTTTTTTTTCTTCCTTAGTGTGACTAAAACGTTCTCACTTCTTCCTCTTGATATTCCCTTTTCCTTATTAAACACTTCTGTGTTGAATTATTTTTCCTCCTTTCCCAACCCTTCCTCCCTCCAGCTTTTGTATTATTTATCCTCTGTGGCTTTTGAGGGCTTTATTCATTATTTTCATGGTAAGGAGAGGCCTCTGTCCCTCCCACACTGCAAAAAGGATCAGTGGGATCAGTTTGGCTGGGGGTGATCTCCATCCCAGGGGGTCGAGGTTTGGGAGAGGGGTCGGTTCCTGCCCCCTGGGCTGGAGAAGCTGTGACTGCTTCATCCCTGGCAGGGCACCAGGCCGGGCTGGACGGGATTTGGAGCAACCTGGGATAGTGGAAGGTGTCCCTACCCATAGCAGAACAAGATTTTAGGATCCCTCCCCACCCAAACCTTTCCCTGCGGTGCAGGAGTGTCCCGTCCCCACCTCCCCAGCCCGGCCGTGCCCTGCTGGAAGCGGTGACCTCAGAGCATTCCCAGCTCGCTCACGGGCCGGAGGAGCTGCTGGCAGCGCTGCTCCTGCTAATCTGGGAATTGTATGCCAGGAAATGCACACCCAGCCCAGCCGAGCTGCCGGGACAAAGCCGAGCTCAACGCTCCGGCGCTGCCCGGGCTTCCCCCTGAGCGCCCCAGGGCTCTGTGAGCGCTGCCTGCTCCCTCCCTGCACCTGCTCCAGGTGTGGGGACAGAGCCTGGGAGCTGCTGGATGCTCTGCCAGCCTCTCCCTGGGGATGTCACAGAACGGGGATGTAGCGCCCAAACCAGCCTGAAAGCAGGGCTGGGAGAGGGATGCACGCCCTGCTCACCCCCAGGGTGTTTAATGTGGCACATTGACACACCAGCGCTGCGTTCCTGCCCGTGTGGCTCAGCAGGGCTGAAACACCCCCAGGGTGTTTATTCGGGACCCTGACAGTGGCACATTGACACAGCCAGCGCTGTTTTCCTGCCGGTGAGGTTCAGCAGAGCTGGCCCTCCCCGTGATGCCTTCCCGGGTACCAAAACTCTCCGTCCTTGACACATCCTTAGAAGCCTTGAGCTCCAAATAGACTCCAGCGCTGTGCAAAGCCGCCCGAGATTTCCCAAAGCCGAGGGCTGTGGAAATGTGGGGATTATTATTAGCGCTCAGCCTGTGCCAGGGCGGGTGTCAAACACCGCCGAGGGGTCGGGGGGAGGGTTTGACCCTGCTCAGCCGCTCCAGGGCGGCTCCTTTCGGGGTTCTGGGCACTCTGAGGGGCAGCCGGGGCTTCCCACGGTGTCACCGCACTCCTGGTCCCCGTGGGAAGCGGGGACACCTCGGCCAGGCTGTGCTGGGGGTGCCCTCCGAGGTCACACTTGTCACCCTGCAGGTGACATCCTGCTGGCCGCGTTTTCAGGCTCTGTTTCCAAACAGAGAGCAGGGGGAGCTGCTCAGGGACCGTGGGTGATGGAAAAGGCTCTGCCAGCCTCGCTGGCTTCCCCTGCACCAATGGAAAACCAGGAGAGCTCTCCCAGCTGTGCAGGTGGATGGGCTGGTGGCTCCATCCCCTTTCTGTCCCTCCAGCAGCTCCACAAAGCCCCACTCGTGGCCTCCTCCGTGCAGGATGCTGCAGCAGCACGGAGGGAAGGAAAGGCCTGGAATAACATCCAGGCTGGGATTCACAGGGCTCACGAAGCTGCTGTAAAGTTGCATTACAAATGGGAGCCACTCGGAGATTCCAGTGATCCGAGCCAGCAGAGGAGAATATTTTAAATGAAATATTCATGGGGATCTTCAGCCTGTGAAAGCGATAGAGCTCTGCTGCCTTCTGTGGACTCACACTAATTTCTTTTTTATTATGACCCATTTGTAGGATGATGGGGCCAGGAGGCTCCAGGCGGTCGCCTCCAGCTTCAGATCCCAGTTTTGTGGTTTTTTTCAGGTGCTCTAAAAGCACAGAACAGCTCCACGATCTGTGTCCCAAATTCCAAACCGCTAAGGATGTAGCCTGGTATTTCTGACACACCAAACCTGGGCTCTGACACAGGCAGCAGCTCCTCCCTGGCCTGGCAGCTCAGACAGGCCACAGGGTCCCATTCGTGCTGCTGGCTCTGTTCTGGGACCACAGGATCCCTCCTGTGCTGCTGGCACTGTCCTAGGGTCACAGTGTCCCCTCTGTGCCACTGGCACAGTTCTGGGGTCACAGCATCCCCTCAGTGCTGCTGGCACTGTTCTGGGGTCACAGGGTCCTTTCTGTGCTGCTGGCACTGCTCTGAGGTCACAGGGTCCCCTTGGTGACAGTGGCACTGCCCTGGACCCACAGGATCCACTCTGTGCTGCTGGCACTGTCCTGAGCTCACAGAGTCCCCTTGGTGACAGTGGCACTGTCCCGAGGTCACAGAGTCCCTTCTGCACTGCTGGCACTGTCCTGGTCCCACAGGGTCCCCTCTGTGCCACCTTCACTGCCCTGTGGTCATGGGGTCCCTTCTGTGCTCCTGGCACTGTTCTGGGGTCACAGCATCCCCTCTGTGCCACTGGCACTGTCCTGAGCCCACGGGGTCCCCTCTGTGCAGCTGGCACAGCCCTGGGGTCACAGGGTCCCCTCGGTGCTACTGGGCCCACAGGGTCTCCTCTGTGCCACTGGCACTGTCCCAAGGTCACAGGGTCCCATCAGTGACAGCGGCACTGTCGTGGGGTCACAGGGTCCCATCAGTGACAGTGGCACTGCCCTGGGGTCACAGGTTCCCCTTGGTGACACTGGCACTGCTCTGGACCCACAGGCTCTCTTCTGTGCTGCTGGCACTGTCCCTGAGGTCACAGGGTCCCCTTGGTGACAGTGGCACTGCCCTGAGCCCATGGGGTCCCCTCTGTGCCACTGGCGCTGCCCTGGGACCACAGTGTCCCCTTGATGCTGCTGGCACTGTCCTTGAAGTCACAGGGTCCCCTTGATGCCACTGGCACTACCCTGGGGTCACAGGGCCCCATCAGTGACAGTGGCACTGTCCTGGACCCACAGGGTCCCCTCCATGCCACTGGCACTGCTCTGGACACCCATGGGGTCCCCTTGGTGACAGTGGCACTGTCCCGAGGTCACAGGGTCCCCTCTGTGCCACTGTCACTGTCCCAAGGTCACAGTGTCCCCTGTGTGCCCCTGGCCCTGCCCTGGCTGAGGACGGGACCATCACCAAACCAACAAAGGGCACTCACAGCCCCGGAGCAGATGGGAGAAATATTTGCCAAACAAAGGCTCTATTTTCAAGGAAACCCTCTGACTTTCTGCCTCGAAAACAGAAATGATTCCAGTGTGGCACAGGCAGCCGAGCAGGGTAGGGAATTCTCCTGTCATGGGCTGGGCGCTGCTGCTGCGGCTGCACCGGGAGCTGGGGCTGCTTCTGCAGGCAGATCTCATCCCTGCTTTACATCGGGAGTGACTTGGATCCCTGTGCAGGCTCCAGGTGCGCCTGTTCCATCCTGGGAGTGCTCCAGGACAGGCTGGAGCAAACTGGGCTGGTGGGAGGTGTCCTGACCCATGGCAGGGGATGGAATTTGGGATCTTTAAGGTCTGTCCAACCTGTCCTGGAATTTTTCCTGGATTGGTGGGAGGTGTCCCTGCTCATGGCAGAGGATGGAATTGGGGATCTTTAAGGTCTGTCCAACCTGTCCTGGAATTTTTCCAGGCATGGCCATCCCCAGCTGCTGCAGCCGCGCATCCAGCGCTGCTCAGCACAGCGAACAGCTCCGGGCTCTGCTGGTGCGATATAAAATACGCTGTAACATCACCTATAATTCCTAAAGCCCCGCAAAATAAAGCTCTTGTGCGGTTCCCTTTTTTCTTTCCCAGCTGTAAATTCTGCCCGGCTCTGGCTCTTCCCCCTCCCCCTCCCCCTGTGCCTGTCCCGGTTTATGGCATCGCCACAAGCCCTCGATTGATTTACAGGCGGTGTCACCAGAGCGTGGCTCCCACCCCGCGCTGTCCCTCGGTCCCTTGTCCCTCCGCAGTGACTCACAGACATGACTAACTCTTCCCTCTCCAGCGAGCAGGGATCCCGGGCTTTGTTCAGCTGCCCAAGATCCGCCCTGGCACGGCGTGACTCACCCCGAGGTGATGGCCGTGTCCCGGCTCGGCTCGGCTCGGCTCGGGACAGGGTGCGTGGGGCACATCCCGGGCTGGCCATGCCCGTCCTCACGGGGCTGATTAGGTTGTTTCCTCCCGAGAGGGTTTGGATGGGATGAGAGGGTTTGTTGGTCTTTACTGGGGTTTGCATCCAGCCTGTCCTCACCCTCCAGAACGATGGGGTGTGCTTGGGAGTGGGGATAACCCTCACGTGGGTTTGGGAGTGAGGATTCCCCTCACCTGAGTTTGGGAGTCAGGATTCCCCTCACCTGGGGGGGACAGCCACCCCCCCCACCCCCCCCAGGATTTCCCTCACCTGGGTTTGGGAGTGAGGATTTCTCTTACCTGGGCTTAGGACAGGATTCTTCTCACCTGGGAGGGACAGCCACCCCCCCAGGATTTCCTCTCACCTGGGTTTGGGAGTGAACATTCCCCTCACCTGGGTTTGGGAATAAGGATTCCCCTCACCTGGGAGGGACAGGAACCCCCCTGAGGGTGGAAAGTGTCTGATGAGAGTTTGTTCCCCCACACCCAGTGCCCAGTTGGAGGTGATGGAATATGTTCACAGAAGGAATAGCACGGAAGGAATTCCTGCCTCTGAGGGTGGGCAGGACCTGGCACAGGTGCCCAGAGGAGCTCTGGCTGCTCCTTGATTCCAAGGAAAGGCTGAACGGGCTTTGGAGCAGCCTGGGACAGTGGAAGGTGTCCCTGCATGGCAGGGTGTGGACTGGGATGGGCTTTGAGATCCTCCCAGCCCAGCCCTGATCCTGCAGCAGCAGGATGTGCAGGGTGCCCAGGGCGCTCCTGGCTGTGCTGGGCAGGGGTCCAGCAGGACAGGAGCCCAGCAGGACAGGGGCCCAGCAGGACAGGGGTCCATCAGGGCAGGGGTCCCTTCAGCCCTGCCCTGAGCTGCCATCCCAGCAGGAACAGCCGTGCTCCAGCCTGGCACCCCCTTTCCTGACCTGGAGGAGCTCAAGGGGAGCAGCCTCTGCCTGTCCCCCAAGCCTTGGGGACACCCCAGTGTGACAGAGGCAGTGGCCTGGCCCAGCAGGCCCTGGGCCACTCGCTTCCCAGGCTGTCACTCAGCAGGAAGGAAGGCGTGTGGTTTGCTTAGCGAGGGCTGTAATTAGGCTGATTGGCACTAACTTGCCTCAAAACACCAGGGAGGAGGGGAAAAAACTGCAGCTCAGCCATTTTCTGTGGGATTTCACTGGCAGAAATGGAGCCAGGGCAGGGCTGGCTCTGTCCCTTCTCTCAGTGACATTCCTGTGAGCCCTTTCAGAGCTTACCACCCCCAAATGAGCATCACTACTGTACCCCCTGCTTCAAATCTGCCTGCCACAGCATCCCAAAGCCCAGCCCAGGCTGGGATGGAGCTGAGCCTGCCCTGGTGCTGGCAGGGTGGCGTGGGCTGCGTGCCCAGGCTGGAGCTGGAGCACATTTCCTGCCAGGCTCTGATAAGATGTGCTTTCATTCACGGCTGTGTGCTGACCACAGGCCACATGAGAGGGCCGGCGTGGCCCACTTGGGAGGAGGAAACGTGGCTTGGCCTGGCAATCCATCTGCAAGGAGCTCCTGGAGGAGAGGCTGTGTCTGGCTGCTGGAGCAGGGCTGGGCTGGAGCTCTTTGGGAATCTCTGGGATCAGATTCCAGCCCTGGAGCCTGCCCATTTGTCATGGAATGCCAGCCTGGTTTGGGTTGGGAGGGACCTTGAAGCTCATCCCATTCCATGGGACACCTTCCACTCTTCCAGGCTGCTCCAGCACTGATGGACCAGTCTGGGTCCTGCCCTGATGTTCAGGAGAAGGCCCTGGGTGATCCAGGAGGTTTTTCCTGGGATAGAAATTGTGGGGGGCTGAGCAGCCACCAGTGCAAAAATGCAAAAATGGGCTTTGGGGCACAGCTGTGAAGGATTTGGGGGTTTTGGAGGTGGCTGCACACAGGTGACACCTGAGCAAGCCAGGAATGCAAAAACCTCTGGGGCAGCTGAGGGAAGGATGGGCAATGAGGAGCAGGGCTCTTCCCTCACCCATCCTGCCCTGCCTGGCCTGAGGGTACAGCTGGCAGCCCCATCCCTGCTCCACCCCCCAATTAACCCGTGTTTGCTTATTAGGGAAGTCACAAGCCTGTGCAAACAACTTCCATTTGCTTTCGATAAAGCAAAAAAAAAAAACCTCTGCCCGTGAGGTGTGGCCGAGCCCCGCAGGCTCCTCCCAGGGGGCTCCCGAGGGCCACCTGCCAAAGCCCGAGCATCCCTCGCTGTCACAGGCGGTGGCTGTCACCCGCTGGCTGTCCCCAACCCCGCGCCGTTTGTCCCCAGCTTGGCCCGGTGTCGCTAACAGCAACTGCTAATTGTTCTCGCTCTCTGTACTATATTTAATTCCCCACTATTATTTTTTCCCCTTTTAATCATAAAAAGCCTAAATTTCCCTCGGGGAAGGTTATTGGCTCGAGTGTGGAAATATACCTGTGCCTTGCATGGCGCTGGGCCACCGGGGCTTTGGCTGTATTTTTAAATCCAAGTACAAAGTGTCTTCCACGCCAGCATCGTTTAACCCTTCCCAGGAGGGAGAGTGGGAGGAAAGGAGTGTGTGTTGGGGGGAAAATTCTTCTCTTTTTCTCTTGGAGCAGGATGGGTTTGGATACATGGGCAGCAAGAAGTGTGGATTTGAGGAATTTCCCCTCAATTCCTCCAGCAATTATTTTGTTTTTCCCTCTTCTACACCCACGAGGTCGCCTCCTTCCTAAATCTCCGTGTGGGTGTGTGGGGGAGCTCAGGTGCCCCGAGGTAACCCCGAGCCTCAACACCTTTGAGGATGTGGGCCAAAGTCATCCAGCCTGAGCTATTTCGGGGGAGCTGTGGCACAGCCGCCGCCGGAGCCGCCCGGGCACAGATGGGACGGCCAGGAGGGAGCTGCTCCCGTCTCCTCCGTTAATGAAATCACCCCAGGGGCTCAGCCCGATGGAATCACCCCAGGGGCTCAGCCCGATGGAATCACCCCAGGGGCTCAGCCCGATGGAATCAACCCAGGGGCTCAGCCCTCCCCCCGCAGACCTTGGGGCGCCTTTCAAGCGGCTGCTGCAGGGGGAGGTTTGGGTTTGCAGCTTTGGGGGCTCAGCCTCGTCCCTGTGGGGTGATTTTTGTTCCGTGGTAGCTACTCTGGGGTCTGAAATCCTCCCTCAGAAGGAGAAAAGGGATTGAAACCATAATTTAAATTTTTTTTTGGCCTGGGGACAGTCCTGCTTTCATCCATCCCAGCTCTGACACTGCTTCTCTCTGGGTTGGGAGTGCAGTGAGAGAGGCTCCACTCGGGCTTTGTGCTGGGTCTGGGGGCAGCAGCGGGGTCAGGGAGCACCCAGAGCCAGCGGGACGAGGGGACAAATTCCCCTGCTGGCCCCAGAACCCCCCTGCTCAGCCTGACCCTCAGCTGAGCCCCCTCTCCCTGCTCTGCCCGGCACAAGGGACCGAGTGTCTCGCTCCCTCCTCCTCGAACAAAGGCAGCCACAGTTATTTTTCTGCTCCTTCTTCGCAGTGGTTTCACCCTTGAGTTGCCAGCCTTGTTTTGGGATTCCTGGGGGGACCAGAAGCCGGGGGTGGCCCTGGCAGGGTGCTGGGAAGTTCTGTGGGCAGCAGCACCCACCTGCCCTCCCCTGCTCCATCCCCTCCATCCACACGGGTTTGCTCCCAGAGCTTCTGCACAAACCTGAGGGAGCTCTGGGGGTGAAGATTCAAGGCTGGGTGATGAGTTCAGGGATCCAACCCCATCCCAGTGCAGGGAACGGCCCTGCCAGGCTCCTGTGCCAGGGGTGGGCAGGTAAGGGGAGCTGTGCCAGGGGAGCGCCCCGCGGGCAGGGCGGGGGCTGGGGCAGGGAGGGGACCCTGCAGCTCCTTCAGAGCAGCAATTTCAGCATGAGAAAGGAATGCGGCTGCCGGCGCTGCCAGCGATGGGACGGAGGCTGTGCCTCAGGAGCAGCGATGATTTCTGCTGGCCTGACTCACTGGCTGCTCCTCGCAGCCGCTTCCTCTCCGGGAGGCAGAAACTCCCAGTTTTTATTTATCACACGGCTTAAAGTAGGGGCGAAGGAAGGAAATGTTCTTATTTTAAACTCCTCTGTCTCCCCGGGGCCTGGGGCAGCGCTGGCACGGCGAGGTGGCCACCAGGAGCATCCTCGTGGCCAGGGCTCCCCCTCACCTGAGCCCTGCAGCTCAGAGCCACCCACGGAGTGTCCCCGCAGGTGGGAGCACCCCAGGGACCCCGTGCAGGGTGGGGACACGCAGGGTGGGCAGGGGATGGCTCAGTGTGGGCACAGCCACACCGAGGGCACCTGAGAGCCACGGAGCCCCAGGGAAAATCCATTTTTCTTGCCTTGATGCCACCTGCCCGTGCTGCTGCTGGTGTGGGGACAAACCTTGATGGGGGTCCCTGTTCATGCCCCACATAGGGACAGAGCTGTCACCATTTCCAGGGGTCCCTCTTTGTGCCCACTACAGGGATAGAGCTGTCACCATTTGTGGGGTGCTGGGGGTCCCTGTTTGTGTCCCCCACAAGGACAGAGCTGTCACCATTCCCAGGGGTCCCTGTTTGTGCCCCACACGAGGACAGAGCTGTCACCAATCCCAGGGGTCCCTGTTTGTGTTCCCACAAGAACAGAGCTGGAGGATGGGGAGGGTTTCATCCCTCCCAGCTCCATCCAGCTCAGCTTTGGGGATGCTGTGTCACCATTCCCAGGGTGCTGGGGGTCCCTGTTCGTGCCCCACACAAGGACAGAGCTGTCACAATTCCCAGGGGTCCCTGTTTGTGCCCCCACAGGGACAGAGCTGTCACCATTCCCAGGGTCCCTGTCTGTGTCCCCCACAAGGACAGAGCTGTCACCATTCCTGGCTGGAGGATGGGGAGGGTTTCACCCCTCCCAGCTCCATCCAGCTCAGATTTGGGGAAGCTGTGTCACCGTTCCCAGGGTTCACAGTGCTCAGGGTGACACCTCTGCAATATTTTGGGTTCCTCACCCTCAGCTGATCTGGGACATTCAGCCCTGGGCGCTGTCACCACCCCGTGGTGCCATGGGTGGGGTGGAAGCTTCCAGAAGCTCCATCCCCTGTTGTCCACCCTCCAGGGTGGCAGAAGCCAGGCCAGGTGCCTGTTTGTTCAGTGCCAGGGGTTTTTTGCACCCCCCAGAGGGTTTTCCTTGCCCAGCCATGCCCGGTGAGGTTGGTGGCACTGGCGTGGCACAGCCCCTGAGCTGAGGCACCGCTCGTGTCTGCGCTCAGAGCACCAGATCTGGGCGTGAAGTTTTGGTCTTTGGTTCCTTGGGGCTTTCCTTGAGCTCCTGTTGTGAAACCTTCATTTGCTTCTAAAAGCAGAGAGTTGTTTTTAGTTTGGTTTTTTTTTTTTTTCTCATGATCTTCTCTTTTCCCCCTCTGCTGCCCTGAGATAAAGGCTTCTAAATTTGTCCTGTGCTGAAAACGCAGCTAATCCTGATGGACCTGGATTCGCATCTCCCCCCCAGAGGAATTGCACTAATTTTTTTTCCCTTTGTTCTGCCAGGGGACCTGTCCGTTTCCTAGTGGAAAGAAAAAAAAAAATCACTATTTAGGGCAAGGTTTATATTCCCAAAACCTGTGTTTGTTTGCGAGAAAAGAGGACAGGAGGGAAATAAATGAGAAAAGCATCATGCTGCTTTTTTTTTTTTTTCCCCTCCCGATATTGTTTTTACAGCAGGCAAGTTTTAATTAAAGTGAAGAACTGGGTCACTTGTGCTGTCCAGAAGATGCTCTGAGGACGTGGTCCTTTCCCACCAGTGCTCATTTGGGAGCCCAGAGCAGCTGGCCCAGCCTGGAGGTGTTGGGAAGGCTCCCCAAAGGAGTGCAGGGACAGGGTGGGCTCTGGAGGAGGGGATGGGGTCTCTCCTTCATGCCCGCAGCTGCTGGAGGGGCTGGATGTGACATTTTGTGCCACTCTCAGGGCCGGGGATGCAGGGGACGGGCAGGGTTTGGCACCGCGGGGACAGCAGGGGACGGCGCTGCTGAGAGGCAAAGCAGGTGCGAGCTGGCCCTGCAGGGAGCGGCAGGAGCCACCTGGGCTTCAGGAAGCCGCAAGTGCTCGCCTGGGGCAGAAAAATCCACCGAGAGCCGCCTCGGCCTCACCTGGGGCTCTCGGTGCTGCGGGCGGTGCGGGAGCCCGGAACGTGCGGGCTGAAGGGACACGGGCAGGGACAGCGACAGCGACAGGGACCTCGGGCTGTCACCTGGGGAGAGGGCTGCAGCCACGGGGACGGGCGGGACAGGGAAGGAGTCCCGGCAGTGCCCGCTCGCTTTGCCGATGGCGTGGGGGGCTCCCCACGACCCCCCGAGCGCCCGGGGCGGCTCCAAGCGGGGCGGGACCCCCGGGCTGGGGGCTCCGTGCTGGGCTGAGCGGCCCGAGGGGGGCTGGGGGGCTCCGTGCTGGGCTGTGGTGCCCGAGAGGGGCTGGGGGGCTCCGTGCTGGGCTGAGCTGCCCGAGGGGGGCTGGGGGGCTCCGTGCTGGGCTGTGGTGCCCGAAAGGGGCTGGGGGCTCCGTGATGGGCTGAGCGGCCCGAGGGGGGCTGGGGGGCTTCGTGCTGGGCTGTAGTGCCCGAGGGGGGGTGGGGGGGCTCCGTGATGGGCTGAGCAGCCCGAGGGGGGCTGGGGGGCTTCGTGCTGGGCTGAGCAGCCCGAGGGGACTGGGGGGCTCCGTGCCGGGGGGCAGGGGTCTCGCAGCAGGGTCAGGGCAGAGGAGCCGGGGCTGCCCGCGGGTACCGGGCAGCGCAGCCCCCGCACCCCCGGCCCCCCCCGACGGGAGGCGGGTGCAGGGGTGGGGCCTCTCTCGCCGCCCCCCCCCGTCCCGGGCGGCCCCGGGTCCCCTCCCCGCTCGCTGCTGCCGGCGCGACTTCCTGATCCCGCTGCATTGGCCGCAGGTAGCGCAGCTGTGCGGGACGGGGCACGGACAGACGGACGGACAGAGCCCATGCGGACCCTTAGCTGAGCTTCATCCCCCGCCCCCTCCTCCTCCTCTTCTTCCTCCTCCCTCCCTGCCCGGCTCCCTTCCTGCCCGGCACATGTAAAACTTGTGCGCGGGGCTCCGCTCCCGTCCCGCTGCCGGTGCTGCTGGCGGCAGGAGCCGGGCTGGGATCGTCCCCCCGCGGAGCAGAGACCCCTCCGGCCCCCCGGAGCAGGGACCCCCCGGCTCCGCTCGCCCATGCTGGATTTCGGCCCGGGAAGGTGATTGCAGGAGGAAGCGGCGCCGCGCCGGGTCAGGGTAACCATGAATGAGATGTCGAGTTTCCTGCACATCGGGGACATCGTCTCCCTGTACGCCGAGGGCTCCGTCAATGGCTTCATCAGCACCTTGGGGTGAGCCGGGGGCTCCCGGGGCCGCCCGACGGGGATTCGGGATGGACGGGACGGGACGGGGGTGCTGAGCCGGAGCGCGGTGGGAAAAGGAGCCGGGGAGCTCCGGGTGCTGCAGCGGGGACGGGGAGAGGGGCTGGACAGGGGGACGGGGTGTCCCCAGGCGTGTCCCCAGACGTGTCCCCAGGCGTGTCCCCGGGCTCGCTCCCGGCTCCAGCCGCTGTCAGGAGCAGGACGTTGCCCTGGAGGGACCCCCAGCTCTCCTTACCCTGCCCAGAAGCTGCTTCCCCCAGTGAGAAGCTGGGAGGAGAAATGAGAGCAGCGTGAAGGTTCGGTGGGATGAGGACGGGGACATGCGAGGGTGACAGCTCGGGCAGCGGGGACACCCCCGGGCACGGGGTCATTCAGTGCTGCCAGCCCTGTGCAGGGTGGCTGCAGGCGGCCGGCCCTGCACACGCAGTGGTGGCACCCGCTGTCCCCCCCAGTGTCCCACACACCCGGTGGGACAGCGGGAATCGCTGCAGGGTCACCGAGCCGGGCTGTCCGTGGCTACCTGGGGCTGGGGGACAGCGCAATGCCAGCTCCCTGGGCCGGGGATTCTCTGCCCAACCTGGGGACAGGAGCGGAGACCTTGGGGACCTGTCCCGTGTCACTCCTGTGTCCGTGCAAGCCAACGGTGGCACTGCCAGGCCAGCTCTGCCCTTCTGCATCCACCGGGAATGTCCCCAGGGTGGGGGACAGGGAGGTGACAGGGCCGCCCTGGGGCACGGGTGGGTTTTTCCTTCCCCTGCCTCAGGACCCCAAAGCGTGCCCGCAGCCCCGGGCAGGGGGGATGTGGGGCCGTGCCAGCGCTCCTGCCCCACGCTGCTGCGTGTAGGAGAGGCTGAGCTCAGGCAGGAATGCTGACTTGGATGGGATTCCTGGGGCAGGAGCTGCCGGCTCTATAATCTCTGCTGAATGCACTTGCTCCCACATGCCTGTGCCCGAGCCGAGCCGCACATACCTGCGCCCACACGCGTTCCCTCAGCACCGCCGGGCACTCGCGGCCGCTGGGCTGCTGCTCACCGGGGCTCCCCCTCCCCGGGAAGGGCTGCAGAGGGGAGCACGGGTGCCCAAAATCCCCGTGTGCACAGCAGGTCCCGCAGCCTGGCAGTGCCAGCCCTTCCTGCATCCCCGCGGGTGGGTTTGGAGAGGTGTCCTGGCCGCTGTCCCAGTGCAGGGGATGCTGAGCGCTCTCGGGAATGGGGTCTGCAGGAGGCTCGGCAGGGACCCAGCGCTGCTTGCTGTCCCCACAACACGCCCCAGTAGCTCAATTAGAAACGTGTGGATTTTTCAGAGCTCTGATCCTTTTGCAGCTCTGGCCCTTGCATCCCCCTTTTTGCCAGGTGTTTTTCCAGACTTGCTCAGAAGCACCTGAAGAGCAGGAGCCTCCTCTCCCGGCCCAGCACATCCTCTGCTGGGCAGCCCCACTTTCCCAGGCTTCTGCTCCCTGCAGGTTCTTCCCCCCCTCACCCCTCCTCCTAAAATTGTTTTCCTTGGTGCCTTGCGACCTGGGAGACCCAACCACACCTTAAATCACTCCTGTGATAAGGGACCAGGTGACTCACCGAGAGCGCTCTCCTGCCACAGGGACCTTCCTCAGCTCATTTGCAAGGCAAACAGCTCTGCCGGCCCACGCGGGCGCCCTGCGGAAGAGTTCCTGACATCTTTCCTTGTGGAGGGGCTGTGGGATCGCCTGGGCCCTGCATGGGATCCTCTCTTTTTGGGGTGACACCGAGTCCCCAGGTGTTGATCGCCAGTGTCACATTAAGAGTGCTTGGAAATCCCTGTGGAGCATCCCCGGGGTGTCTGGGGTGTGGGGCAGAGGTGGGGGGAGCCCTGCAGCCCCCACCCGAGGCTCCCCTGCTCCCCAAATCTCTCTGTCGGGGCCTCAGGGCACGAACCCTCCCGTTCACCCCCTCTCTGCAGCGGGCGTTTGCTCGTGAGCAGGAAAAACATCCCGGGCCGGGCGTGGAGCTCAGCTCGGAGGGAACGCCGAGCCAAGATACCCAAAGCTGCAGAAATGCTCGAGTCAGCCCAAAGCTGTGCCCTGGGAAAGGAGAACAGGGCTCAGGGCTGGTCACAGCAGCCTGGGAGTGACCCCTGGGGGGCTGGGGCACGGGATGGGCAGATTGGAGTGGCCAGAAGTGGTTTTGGGGACACGGGGAGTTGCCCAGGAGGATTTTGTGCTGCCCCATCCCTGCCAGGCTCCTCCAGGGGCTCAGAACGGGCACTCGCAGAGGGGAAGGCTCGGTGACAAACCCAGCTGGTTTCAGCTGAAATAACACCTGTACCTGTGGCTGCAGGTGGATTTCGGGGTGGAGCAGCTCGGGGAGATGCAGTTGGTTAAAGGGTAACTCCAGCTCCGCCGGGTCAGGATGAACCCGTCCCTGCCGGGGGGAGGAGGAGGAAGAAGAGGAGGAGGAGGAGTCCGAGCCCTCCTGGCACCGGGACAGCACCAAAAAGCTGGATTTTTGTGGCTGCCCGCTCGCTTTCCTCTCCTCCCTGAGGCAGCGCCCACCCTGCGGGTGCCAGATGGGCTGACCTGGCTCCACAAGGAGCTCTCATCACCCTCCTCTTCCTCTTCCTCCTCCTCCTTTTCCTCACCTCAGCGATTGCTGGGCTCTGCATTGGGGTTCTCCTGGCTCTGTTGGGGTTTCCCTTCTCCCAGAGCCCTCCCTGGCGTGCCCAGCTCCCCTTGGCATCGTCTGTGCCACATCTGGGGAAGGTTTTTGCCCGGCCCAGCGGGGTCCAGCTGGGGCTCATCCCCGGGGAGGGGTCGGGAGGGTCCGACTGCCCCGGATTCTGCAGCGCTGGCCGAGCTCCTCCTGCCCTGACCTCGGGGAAGGCTCTGCCTCGCACGACGCCAAGCACGCTGGCCCCGGGCCAGGGAATCACTTTGTGCTCGGTATTTGGAAGCCCCAGGAAGCCCCGCTGGAAGCTCGGAGAGGACTCCGGGGCTAAGAGCCAGCCAGATGCTCGCCCGCGCCTTGAGGGGCTCATCAGTGCTGGATCCCGCCCCTCCTGCTCCCGGAGGGGGAATCTGGGATGGCAAAATGACATTCCATGGGTGCATGCCTCCTCCTGCTTCGCTCAGGATCCTCCTCCCGGTGCTCGGACACCGTTTTCCCATTAAAAGGTGTCCTCACACATCCCCGCTGCTCTTTAGGGAGCTCCCCCGGCCCATCCCACTGCGGGAATGCCGGATTTTAGCGGGAGCGTGTCCTGGCCTCAGCAGCCTCCCAGGTGACTCATGTCCACTCTGTCAGAATCCTTTTTTTTTTATTATTTTCAGCAATTTTTAACTGAGGAAAGTTCGCTCAGAGTATCAGTTTAATAAAAAGAACGCTTCGCGTTCCTGCCGAGCGCATAATCCTGGGATTAAAGATGCTGAAAGTGCCTTGAGATCATTAACTAATTAACACTTCCAGGCTGGCAGGTCGCTGTCTGTGACAGGTCCTGCCGGTGCAGCGGGGATGTGGGCACGGAGAGGCACAGAGAGGCTCCCGTGCTGTTTCCTTCAGTGCTAAAAACGAACTCGGCAGGTCAGGCGCTTCCTCAGAGACCTCCAGCAATGAGAGTGGAGAATTTTGGGGTTTAAAGTGCCCAGATGAATCAATGAATGAATGGATGGATGGAGCCCTTCTGGAGCTGGGGGTGTGCTGAGGGTCAGGGTTTCACTCGCTGAGCACCACCCTCGTGGCTTGGTGTCCTCAACCCTCGGTGGTTTTTGCTCCCAGGCACATCCCAAGGGTTTGTTCTGCCCTGACCCCATTAAAATACAGAACAGAAACCAAAACTGCCCCCGAGTGACACCAGGGCTGGTCTGGGGCTTTGCACGTCCCTTGTGGTGCTGCAGCCGCTCTGGTTTTTCCCTTTTCCCTCTTTCCTTGCCCTCCAAAGGCTCCGTGCCCTGCAGGGATCTGGGAATGTCCCAGGCTATTTTCCTGCTGTCATGACCCAAGGAAAAGGTGTTTGGACAGCCCCAAACCCCCTACTCTGCTGCCCACGGGCATTTCCAAAGCCAGTGCAGCCGCAGCTCGTGGCTTTGGGGTTTTCCCAACCTTCCAGGTCTTTGCTAATTGTTATGAAACTTCTGCTGCCACCAGGCAAATTGCTTTTCTGTCTTGGTGTGAAATCTGAGGCTGTTCTGTGAGGAGCACAGGGGTGTCAGAGCCCGGTGCCAGCCCATGCCTCCTCACCAAGGACACAACAGCCCCGGGGTCCCCATCCATCAGCACCGAGGCCAAATTCCTCTCTGCCGAGCGAAAGGAATTCTCCCCTCCTCCAGAGCGGCTGGGCTGAGCGAAGGAGGTTGATCTGCGAGTGGGTTGGATCTGCCTGGGTTTTAGCCCTTTAGAGCCCGTCCATCTCCAGGGATTTTCGGGTCGTTTGGTTTGTTGGGGACACCGAGAGTCCCTCGGGGGTGCCGGGTCCGCTTTGCCTTTGTCACACCTCGGTGCTCCTGCAGACACGCTCCCAGATGGGGACACGCTTCCCTCTCATCCAGAGCTCCTCCTGCCGCTCCGGCTTCCCGGGGCTGGGGAAAGCGGCCGAGCGGGTACAGCCTGTCCTGCTGGAGCAGCCAGTTCCCCCGGGAGCCTGGCATGGAGCTCCCATCGCACCGAGCCCCTCGGGCCGTGCTCGCCCCTCTGTGCGCTGGGCACATCCCCCTGCCGGGCTCTGCTTTGTTGTCCTCGGTGACTCTGAAAAGTCCATCCCAAAATCACCCCCAGCAGCCAAGGCCAAGCCCGAGGGATTTTGCTCAACGCTGGGAAAGCAGAGGTGGGCAGGGAGGAGACACAGAGCCTTGATCTGATGGGCAGAGCCGGCAGCTCTGATCAGATAATAATTAATGACTGGGTTTGGGGGGCCCTGCCACCTCCATGCCCAGCTCCTGCACCATCCATGTCCCGGTGGGAAGAGTTCCCAGCCAGAGAAGGAGAGCTGGGGAATGGAAGCTCAACTCCTCCTGTTTTTGCTGGATTGAGGGTGCAATAACAGAGCTCTGTGTGCCAGGAGGGAGTTGGGTTGGCACAAATCACAGAGAAAAGGGCCCAGAGTGACGACCACGAACCTTCCCTGGTCCTCCACTGCTGTAGCAGCTCTGTGTGCCCGAGGGAGCAGCATGGAAAACACCCAGGGAAGCAGTGAGAACCGAGGGAGGGGGTGCTCAGCTCCTAAAAAATATTTACAGGTGAGAAACAGGAGGTGCAGCTTTGGATTTGTCACTCTGGGCCAGCTCAGCTCACTCAGCCCCACTGCCACCCCGCAGTTCCTGACCCTGCTCCTGCTTTTTGTCCCCCCCAGGCTGGTGGATGACCGGTGTGTGGTGGAGCCTGCAGCTGGAGACCTGGACAACCCCCCCAAGAAATTCCGAGGTGAGATGGGGCAGCTCCAACCCTCTGGGAGCAGCTCTGGGGCCAGTCCTGGCCCTGGGCATGCACAGCAGGGATGGGACAGGGGCACAGCCGGGATGGCACAGGGGCACAGCTGGGATGGGACAGGGGCACAGCAGGGATGGCACAGGGGCACAGCTGGGATGGGACACGGGGATGGGACAGGGGCACAGCTCTGCCCTGCACCCACCTGGGAAGTGCTGGATTGTTCCTGACTGCTCCAGGACGCTCCACACTCAGGGAAGGGCTCTGTCCTGGTAGGATTCAGTGCCTGGATCACACAGCCAGGGTTCAGAGAGCTGGGAAATCTCAAATCCCAAACCTGTGCCTGTGGTGTTGGATTTGGGGTTGGTTTAGGGCAGATGCTCCTTTATCTCCCCTGTTGTTGTTTTATGTTTTCTTTTAGATGAGATTTTTAAAATATCACTTCCCCACTCTGCCTTGTGCCTCCTCCCCCTTTTTCTCAGGGTGGTTTCAACAGCACCCATTCCTCCTTTCCCCCAACACCCCAAAATATCTCAGAACGTCCATTTCCCCACTCTCTCTCAGGATCCCACCAAGCATTAACACTCTCTCCATGGGAATTACTGCCATTAATTTATTCACGAGTCTAATTAACACCCTATCCAGCACCTCCAGCATCCCCCAGCCCTGTTCAGGCCATTCCCAGCTTTCCACCTGGTGCTGGATGCTCAGCAGCCGCCGCGTCCCCTGCCCCGCCGTGTGCGTGTGGCTTCAATCTCTTTTCCAGGCGCAGGTTTTTGGGCTCAGCCCTGCTCGCTGCACTCGCTATCAGGATATCCAGGCGTTTGTTTTAATGGCCGGAAAGGTAGAGCTCTCCCCGCTCGATAGCATCGCCTGCAGCGAGGTGGAAACAAGGGCTGGGGCTGCTCCCGGCCAGAGGCTGCGGGGGATTTTCATGCGCTGTCGCCGTCCCCACATCCTGTGGCCGGACCCTGCCCTATCCTGAGCCTCACGCGGGTCGTGCCGGGGCTTCCCGCTGGGAAAACAGGACCCTCCTGCCGAGGTCAGCCCCGAAAGGTTCTTTGGAAATGCCAGAACCCACCTGGGAGCTGTTCCTGCCCGCGGCTCCTCTCCTGCAGAGACACCTCGCAGTTATTTGCTTTTTAAATATTTTTTTGCGGTTTCTCTCCTCTCCGAGGCTCTTCCCAGCCCAGTTCAGGCACGTCAGGAAAAGTTTCCACCCTGTCAGGCAAGGGGGCAGCGGGACCTGCAGCTGTGCCACTGCTGTCCCCGAAGGAGTCACCTGGAGATTTTGCCCCCCAGGCCTCTCTGGATGGGAATTTTTGCCCCTAAAGCCTCTCTGGATAGGAAGTTTTGCCCCCAGGCCTCTCTGGATGAGAAGTTTTGTCCCCAAGGCCTCTCTGGATGAGAATTTTTGCCCCAGAGCCACTCTGGGTCCTGGCAGGTCAGCCCCACATCACCCTCCGAGCTGCTCCCTCTGGGCAGTGCTGGTGCAGGAGCTTCCTTCACCTTCCCTCTTTTCCACCCCGATCTATTTTTCAGAATTCTGACAATTCTTCGGCCCAAATGCCAAAATCTCGGGCTCCCAACCCAAGCTGTGCTGCGGATTTTCTGCCCTCAAACCCTGCCGTGCCTCAGTTTCCCTTTTTGCAAAACCAGGCTCAGCACTGAGCCCACAATTAAGCCACGCTCAAACCCAGGCTTTGCAGTCGTTGTGTGGATTTTTTTTTACCTCTCCCTGATTTCTCCTTCCCACCAGCACCTTTTGCAGCGTTTCCCGTTAATTAACAATTTAATGGGGAGCGCTCCAGCTGCTGGAGCCCCGCGGGCTGCTCCGGCTGCCTGGCACGGGATGTGCCGGTGGCAAAGCGGGGCTGTGAAAATGTGAAACGAAATGTGAAACCTGGCTGTGCCCCAGCAGCCCGGCCGGTGAGAACCGCGCTCGGCGCTGCCCCAGCGGCACTCCCAGGTAAATAAATACGAGCTCGCCAGCGCCTCGGGCCCGCGGCCAGCCAGGGAAGGGACTTTTTTTTAAATTTTATTTTTTGTGTCTGAACTTTCTCGGCTGCTATTTCAGGCATAATTAGGGCGATTCAGGCTGCAGAGCCCTTCCTGCCCTCGCCCTGTGCAGCTTCCAGCCCGGGGAGGGGGTTGGGAGATGTGAGAGCTTCGTTGTCTCCAGACATCTGCTCCCCTGCTTCAGCTCCCCGAGCCTGGCCGAGGATGTCTGCGCCTCCCGCCCACCATCCTGGGGAAAAAGAGGCGAAGCAGGGCGATCTGCAGCGCAGGGGGAGCTCGCAGGAGCCGGGATGCAGCTTGTGCATCCTTCTAGGAGCTTGGAATAGAGCTGCTGACACGGAGATTTCGGGAGAGAGCATGCAGGGCTGGTGGTGCAGGTCACGGAGGGATGGGGGTGTGTGTGTCCCCAAGGCTCCTGCCACACCTTCTGCAGGCTCGGGGTGTCACAAGGGATGTGGAGGTGGCTGATGGTGTCCCAGCCTCCCTCCTGCAGGGATCCTCTCCTCTTTGGTGCAGCTGGGCTCCATCAGAGCTCTTCTCCCCCCTGAAGCTTCCCTTCCCGAGCAGCACAGCCATTTCCGATGGGAACGCTTCTAACCGCGAGTCCAAGAAGTGCAGTCATTCCTGGACTCATTATTTATCCTGATTTAAAGCCGCCCCAGCAGCCAGCACGCAGTGATGTGACCCCCACCAGTGTCCCTCACAGATGGGGGGACCTGCTCCATTCCCTGTGGTGACATTGGGGACACCCTGGTGGCTGCTGCAGCCTCTCCAGGCCCTGCTGTGCTCTGTTCCCAGATTGCCTCTTCAAGGTGTGTCCCATGAACCGCTACTCTGCCCAGAAGCAGTACTGGAAGGCCAAGCAGACCAAGCAGGACAAGGACAAGATCGCGGACGTGGTGCTGCTGCAGAAGCTCCAGGTGAGGAGCAGAGAGCCCCAGAGCTGGCAGTGCCCACGGCTGGCTGGGTGATGGCATCCAGCTCTCTGCCAGGGCTGGTTTGGGATCAGCAGGGATTTCCAGCTGAGTTCTCCCCTTTGTCCCCTGCCCAGCCATTGCTGTGTCACCCTGCTGATGCTTCCTGTGCAGAGGGGCTGTGGCAGCCCTGGGAGTGCAGCCCTGCACCCCAGGGCACCCTAAAATGCCCCAGGACACCCTTCAGCATTTCAGGACTCCCCAGGGCACCCCAGAACACCCTTCAGCACCCAGGGCACCCCAGGATAGCCTTCAGCACCCCAAAACACCCTTCAGCATTTCAGGACTCCCCAGGGTATTCCAGGGCATCCTTCAGCACTTCAGGACATCCCAGAGCACCTTTCAGCACCTCAGTACATGCCAAGACAGCCCTCAGGATACCCCAAGAGATCCCTCAGGACATTTTTCAGCACTTCAGGACATGCCAGGACACCCCAGAGGACCTTTCAGCACCCCATGACACTCCAAGACACCCCTCAGCACTTCAGGACACCCCAGAATACCTTTCAGCACCCCAGGACACCCCAAGGCACCCTTCAGCACCCCAGGACAGCCCTCAGCACTCCAGAGCATGTTCCAGCATTTCAGGACACCCCAGGGGCAACCTAGAGCACCTTTCAGCACCTCAGAAACACCCCAGAAACACCCCTCAGCACCCCAAAACATCCTTCAGCACCTCAGACACCCCAGAACACCTCAGGACACCCCAGAACACCTTTCAGCACCTCAGGACACCCCAAGACAACCTTCATTACCTCAGGACAGCCCTCAGCACCCCAGAACACCTCAGAATATCCCTCAGCACCCCAGAACACCTTTCAGCACCTCAGAACACCCCAGAACACCCCAGAACACCTCAGGACACCCCAGCACCCCCCTCAGCACCCCCGGACACCCTGCAGGAGGGAGCCCTGCTCGCAGGCCGCGCTCCAGAGGGCTGGGGAAGGGAAAGGCTCCCGTGGCTTCCCCCCAGCCTTGGCCAGGGCCCACATCAAACATTGCACAACGGCCTCAGGCAGCTGGCGAGGCCCCGCCGATGATTCATAAAAGCGAGGCTGGGGAGAGATTTCACTAAATCATCTCCTCGGGCCTGGAGCCCGGCCCCAAACCAGCATCCCTGCCTGGGGCCGGGCCGGGCCGGGCCGGGCTGTCCTGCCCTGAGGTGCCAGCTTGTCCTGCCTTGTCACTGCCACACAGAGCCCCATCTCCCATCTCCCATCTCCCATTCCCCATTTCCCATTTTCTATTTCCCATTTTTCCCCCCTCAGCCCGGGCTGTAATGTCACAGCCGTGCTGGCCCTGAGTGGGCCCAGAGCTCATTTCTGAGCCTGATTGATCGCACCTTGTTTTGTCTTAAAGAGGTTCTGCCATTTCCTCTCTCCTTTCTGCTGCTCCTGGTGTTTCCCTTCAGGGTCCTGCCAGGGCCCAGGGAGGCTGAGAAAGGCTGAGAACATCTCCCAGCCCATGGGATGATCTCCTGGGGCAGGAGCAGTCAGGGCTGCAGGGGAGAAGCCCTGACCATGATTCCCGTGGTTGTGTCAGGAAAATTAATCCACAAACACCACAGGTTCATGTCCAAAAAGGAGACAGAGGAGTCCTTTTGATTTATTCCAATAAAAGGAGAGGCCATGGGGTATCTCCTGGTGTCTCTCCAATTTTTGGAGGACTCAGCCTCCTTTTTATCCCAATTTCCCATCTGCATTTCCCTCTCTCTTTCCCCATTGCTGAGGCACTTGAGAGGCACAGACTTCCCAAACACCTGATACCTGAGATTCCTCTCTAATGTACGACCCTCCCTTTTAATTTTTAATCCTTATGGAATTCATGTTTTTCCCCATTGCTTCTTTCATCTTTCAATATCCAATTTCATTTATCAGCAAACCTGCAGTTTGTTTGTAAAGGCAAATATCTTATTCCATTCATCAGTAGAATCCTTCCCATTGTTTCTTTTATCTCTCAGTGCTGGTTTTATCTACCAGCAGACCCACAAGTCGTTTGTAAAGACAAATCCAACATTCCTCTCAGTTGCCTTTTGGAACTCCTGCCCCTCTCTGCTGTGTCCAGTGGGTTGAACCTCGGTGTTTTCTTGGCCCAAAGCAGCTCAGACAGGCTGTGAGGGCTTTGCAGCCTTTCTGCTGATGTCCCCCAGTCCTTCCTGATCCCCTGTGGGCATCCCTGGCACCTCATCCCTGGGTTTGGGGACAGGGACAGTGTGGGAACATCAGCCCCAGGACTGGGGCTGGGAGCACCCAGCTCCCACTGCCAGCCCTGGTGGTGAGGGGGGTGCTCACACCTGGAGGGAAATTTAGGACACCCCAAGGTGCTGGAGCTCCCATCAGAGCTGTGTTTGCTCCCTGGGGTTGTTGTTAAATTCCCAGGGCAGCATCGGTGTGGGATTTCCTGGCAGTGAGTTTGTTGTGATGGCAGCAGCCACCACTGCAGGGTGGTGAGGGTGGCCCCAGGGACACCAGAGCTGTGTGGGATTGGAAGGATCATCCTGGGGTGGCACACAGAGGTATTTGAGCATGGAAGGGTCACCCTAGTGGCACCCAGAGCTCTGTGGGCATTGAAGGTGACTCCAGGGACACCCAGAGCTCTGTAGGCATGGAAAGGTCAGCCCAGGTGACACCCAGAGCTCTGTGGGGATTGGAGGGGTCACTCTGGGTGGCACACATAGCTCTTAGGGACAGGTACCAAGCACTGCTCAGGTGCTCAGGACCTGCTGCCCCATCCTCCCTCCCAGTGCCAAGCCATGTCCTCCAGGTGTTTCCCAATTCCTCTGCCCTCATGTGAAAGAGGTGAGAGCAGGATGGGAAAGGGCAGAGGCTCTCCCAGCTCCATCCCTCGCTGCTTCCCATCACAATTTTGGGGGAGCCCTGGGCTGGAGCTGTGCCCAGCCTGGCGCTGGGGCTGTCGGCACTCGCTCACCATTCCCAGATGTGCTGTGGGAATGAGCTCCTGCCTGGCTCACACCTGCTAACATCCCATCCCTGCTCTGCCTGCCAGAGCCAGCACATGGAAAATCTCTGTGGTTTTGGAGATGGGCTGCTGAGCTCCACTCCTGGGGACACAGCCTGCAGCAGCAGGTCCCTGCCTGCTCCAGCTCTGGGCATGGCACTGCTGGCACTCTGCCTTTGGCTCCTTTTGGTGCTGCTGAGAGCCCTCAGTCCCCACAGCCCTTATTTTGGGTGTTTTGGGTGTTTTACCCCACCCCCAGTCTGAGTCCAGCCTGAGCCCAGCCCTTGTTTGGTGTTACCCCAAAACCTGTTGTCCTGGGGGAATTTTGGTGTGGTTTTGTCCCTGTCCTAATTTTTGAAGTCTTTAATTTAAAGCCCTCATGGACTTCCTGGAGCTGAGCCCTTGGGTGCTCCCTGTTGTGGCCCTGGGGACAGAGGGATGCTGGCCCTGACCCCAGCCCTTCCCAACCCTCCCAAAGCCGAGGCTGTGAGTGACCCTGCTGGGATTTGCTCCTGGGGAGTGAGGAGGGTGCTCTCCACACTCAGCTCTTCTCCTTTTGGAGCAGCATGCAGCCCAGATGGAGCAGAAGCAGAACGAGACGGAGAACAAGAAAGTGCACGGGGACGTGGTGAAGTACGGGAGCGTCATCCAGGTACGGACCCAGCACGGATCCAGCACATCAGGGAAGGGGCTGCTGGGCTCTGGGGGAGCCTTGAGGGCTGCACTTCTCAGCTCTCCCACCCTTGGCTCCTCCAGCTGCTGCACATGAAGAGCAACAAGTACCTGACGGTGAACAAGCGGCTCCCGGCGCTGCTGGAGAAAAACGCCATGAGGGTCACCCTGGATGCCACCGGCAACGAGGGCTCCTGGCTCTTCATCCAGCCCTTCTGGAAGCTCAGGAGCAATGGGGATAACGTGAGTGTGGAGCCCAGCCCACCTGGAGGGGTGGGCAAAGAGCTCCATGCCTGGGCTTGGCTCCACATCGGGCGCTGGGTCTCACCCTCGCTCCCCTGTTCCCATTTTGCTCCCCAGGTAGTTGTGGGAGACAAAGTGATCCTGAACCCTGTGAACGCCGGGCAGCCACTGCATGCCAGCAACTACGAGCTGGCTGACAATGCTGGCTGCAAGGAGGTACAGGAGGGCCTGGCTTTCTTCCTTCTTTTTCCATTTTTCCCTTTGTTCTGGGGTCGTGACCGCGCTCTCTTGCTCTGTAGGTGAACTCGGTCAATTGTAACACCAGCTGGAAAATCAACCTGTTCATGCAGTTCTGCGACCACATGGAGGAAGTGCTGAAGGGGGTAAGGGAGGAGGTTTGGCTGTGCAGGAGCTGACAGGCTCGGGGGGGACAGGACGTGTGAGCAGCCCCCTGGCTCTGTGACAAGGGCAGAGAGGAGATCCTGCCTTGAGGGCCACAATTCCTGGGAGAATTCATCACCTGGAGCACAGCACACTGAGGCAGGGCGGGATATTTTAGGATCTGCTGGCACAAATTACTGACCTCAGTGTGTTAAATTAACTTTTGGGGACAACCCCAGGCTCACACAGTGCCAGCAGTGGCTCCTTGTTTGGGGACAGTTCCAGCTGCTCAGCCCTGCTGCAGGGTGGCTGCTGCCTGGGAAAGGAACTTTCCCTGCTGAGCTATTGTTTGGGCTGAGGTGCTCCAGGAAGCAGCTGGATGGATGTGGATTGTTAGGATCTTACAGCCCTTCATCCCCAGGCTCTGTGCTTATCCCAGCTCCCACATCCTCCTTCCCAGGGTGTTAATGCCTTAAACACATCAGGGAGTGGAGCCTCTGCCTGCTCCAGGGTGGAAAGTGATGGATTCACATCCTTTTATGCCCTGGGGTGGAAGCAGAGGGGTCACTGCATGGATAATGGCAGTGCAGGGTGCCTGTGCCCTTCCCCTGGGCTCAGAGCAGCGTTTGTGCTGCCTGGGGCAGGTGTTGGCAGAGCTCAGGGAGGTTGGATGGGAAGAGGTGACAGTGCTCTGTAGTGCTCAGGGTCCCACAGCCCTGCCTTGCAGTTGGGAGCTGTGTCCAGGAGGAATCCTGTCCCCTTTGCAGCATGGGGGGGGTCACAAGAGGAGATGGATGCATTGCAGGAGAGCCATGGAGAAATTTCTCCAGTGGCTGAGTGGTTAAACAGAGGAGCAGACTCCCCAGGACAATCACCATCCCTGGAAGTGTTCAAAAACAACTAGACAGACTTCAGGACATGCCTTAGTGGGCATGGTGGTGAAAGATTGAATTTAACAATCTTGGAGGTCTTTTCCAACCTGAAAGACTCCAGGATTCCTTGACCCTGCCCCTCACCCCCGTGTCCCTGTGGTGCAGGGGGACGTGGTGAGGCTGTTCCACGCCGAGCAGGAGAAGTTCCTCACCTGTGACGAGTACAAGGGCAAGCTGCACGTGTTCCTCCGCACCACCCTGCGCCAGTCGGCCACCTCGGCCACCAGCTCCAACGCCCTGTGGGAGGTGGAGGTGAGCAGGGAGGGGGTGGAGGGGTGGAGGGGGTGTTTGGAGGTGTCCCAACCCCTCCTGTGCCGTGGCTGAGCTCTCTGTCCCCTGCCTCTCCCAGGTGGTTCACCACGACCCGTGCCGAGGGGGAGCCGGCCACTGGAATGGCTTGTACCGCTTCAAGCACCTCGCCACGGGCAACTACCTGGCAGCCGAGGTGAGGGGGTGGCAGAGGGTGCAGGAACGTGCCCTGGGGCTGTGGCACCCCTTGCAAAGGAGGGAGTGATGCCCAGTATTTCCACCAGTCTGCTCTGGGAACCCCTGTGAATCCTCCTTGCTCACAGGACACCTGACCACCTTCATTTCCCTGGTTTAGGACCAAACTTTCACCCTGAAATCCCCCAGTGAAGGGGTTCACTTGCTCAGCTGGCTGGGTTTGGCTTTTTCTGGTCCATGGGGGACGGGAGGGGTGGCTGGGGAAGTTTCTGAGCTCACCCCATGCCAAGGGACTGACTGGCACAGCCTGGTGCGCTGGGAGCGGGACGTGACTCATCCTGCTGTCCTCACTGGCAGAGGGTGGGGGCAAACCTGGGTCTGGAAGCAGCATCTGCCAGGTTTTTTCTATTCCCTTTTAAGGCCAGCTCAAGGCCTTGTGATAGAGTTGCTGCTCTTGGGTGCTGGGGTGTGTTTGGCACTGCCAGGACCGAGGGCTTGTACTTGGCTGCCAGGATGCTCCCCAGCTGGAGATACCCAGGGGCAAACCCCAGGGCCCTTCCATCACTGCAGGATGGAAAACAGCAAACACTGGGGCTCTGAAATGGGTGCTTTAAACCCAAAGACACCTGAACAGGAAAGAAGATCTCGGAGTGAGCCCATCCTGGGCTGGTGCTGCTCACTGGGAGCTCAGCCTGGAGCCTCCAGGGAGCTCTTGCTGCCACACAGAGCCCAGCTCTGCTCAGCCCCACTCCCAGGGCTGGGACACCGTGCTCTGGGTGCAGCTCACACCCTCCAGCCCCAGCTGGGCAGTTTTCCTCTCTGTGCTGCGTTCAGGGAAGGCAGGAACAGGGATCACACACCATCCATCATCCATCCATCCATCCCCAGGGGTTTGGAGGGACCGAGCGGGAGGACTGACAGCTGCTTTTCATCATCCCTCTTTAACTTTTCAGGAAAACCCAAGTTATAAAGGAGACGTGGCGAGCCCAAAGCAGCGCCCACGGTGAGCAGCAACCGCTGCTGCCGCTGCACCCAACCACGCCAGCTCTCAGCCAGGGCCTGAAAGCAGGGAAATGTCCCCAAAACTGAAGGGGACTGCAGCAGGATTTGTCCCTCAGTGCCAGCACAGCATCCCCTGCCCCGCACTTAGAGCAGTTGCCCCACCTGTGAGAGGACCCTGCCAAAACTCTCAGAGGGTCCCAGTGCATGTTGGCTCCCCAGGCCACGGGGAAATGCTGAGATGAGAGAGTTGGATGTTCAGGGGGGGATTTTCAGTGCTCTTGGTGAGGTTTGGATCGGGGGTAGCTCAGCTGCATCCACGCCGCTTGTGCTCTGCTCGTGCGAGGCTCAGCCCCGGCAAAGCTTTGCTGCTGTGGGCGCAGGGGACCCCCGAGCCGGGCTCAGAGACCCCTCCCCACCGTGCAGGGGGGCAGCAGCCGTGCCAGCCGCAGGAACACCGGGGAGAAGATCAAGTACCGGCTGGTGGCCGTGCCCCACGGCAACGACATCGCCTCCCTCTTCGAGCTGGACCCCACCACGCTGCAGAAGACAGATTCCTTTGTGCCACGGTACTGGGGGTGCAGGGGAGGCTGAGTGCTG
This sequence comes from Catharus ustulatus, assembly GCF_009819885.2. Classification (NCBI taxonomy): domain Eukaryota; kingdom Metazoa; phylum Chordata; class Aves; order Passeriformes; family Turdidae; genus Catharus; species Catharus ustulatus. The sequence goes on from NC_046245.1 coordinate 3,456,398, forward strand.
GGGGAGGGCAGTGCTGGTGTGTCCCCATGGGGGTCATGGCCTGGACACCGTGCTGTTGGCAGGAACTCCTACGTGAGGCTGCGCCACCTCTGCACCAACACCTGGATCCAGAGCACCAACGTGCCCATCGACATCGATGAGGAGCGCCCCATCCGCCTCATGGTACAGCTCCCTCCTCCCTCCCTGGGCTGATTCTCTGTCCCCCAAGAGCTCTTTGGGTGCTCCTTCCCTCCCAGCACCCTGGATGGTGACTGGAACCCTGGTGGTTCAGGGACTGAAACACCCTGGATGATCCAAAGGGGTGGGTGGACGCCGGTATGGAGACCATCCCAGTTAGGCAGATCCCATCCCAGTCAGCCAGAGCCCACCCCAGTCAGGCAGAGCCCGTCCCAGTCAGGCAGATCCCATCCCAGTCAGGTAGATCCCATCCTAGTTAGGCAGATCCCATCCCAGTCACCCAGAGCCCATCCCAGTCACCCAGAGCCTATCCCAGTCAGCCAGAGGCAATCCCAGTCAGACAGAGCCTACCCCAGTCACCCAGAACCCACCCCAGTCAGCCAGAGCCCATCCCACTCACTCAGATCCCATCCCAGTCACCCAGAGCCCATCTCACTCACCCAGAGCCTACCCCAGTCACCCAGAGCGCACCCCAGCCCCTCTGACAGGGACAAATTGGGTCGCTGATGTCACCAGGGGTGGTGGCAGATGGTGGGGACACACCTGGCATGGCCCTGTCTGGTTGATGCTGCCTCTCTGTTGGTTCCCAGCTGGGCACATGCCCCACCAAAGAGGACAAAGAAGCTTTTGCCATCGTCTCCGTGCCCGTGTCCGAGATCCGGGACCTGGACTTTGCCAATGACGCCAGCTCCATGTTGGCCAACGTGGTGGAGAAGATGAACGAGGGTTTCCTCAGCCAGAACGACCGGAGGTAAAAGGTCCCTGGGAGATGGGGCTGTGCTGGGCTCCTCCAAGGGCTCCCCAGCAGGACGAGGCCCCTGCCTGGTGCTGGTGCCAGCGCTGCCCCCGCTTCCCTGCCCACAGCCCCAATCCACGCCTGCTGCTCCCAGGAGCCTGGCGAGGAAACCAGATAACGGCTCTGGCCCCTCCTAGAAAAATATCCCAGAAAATATCCCAGAAAAATATCCTAGAAAAATATCCTAGAAAAATATCTGAGGGGCTGGGAGATGGCCTCACGATAGGGGCAGCGCCTTAGTCACTGTATTATTTTTAGGTGGTGGGTTACTTGGTGCTTCCTGAGCAAACACAGATCCCCGTGGGACAGAGCGAGCGGCTTCCGCCCTGCCAGCCTGGCCCACGCAGGTCCCATGGGGGTGACCATGGGGGCAGAGGTGTTAAATGTACAATCCCTGGTGTAAGGCACAAGCAAAGCCCCCCAGAAATTCACCCTGGCATGTACAGGAACCGTAGGGGGCTGCAGATCCAGGCATTGACCTCCCAGCAGGGAGTGCAGGATTGGCCAGCAGCTCCCCTGGCAGGTTTCTGAGGTTCTTTGGTCCCCAAAACCCACCAGCATCACTGCAGGGACCTGAGTTTGGGCAGTGAGCAGCCCCCAGCCCACTCACCCCATGTCCCTTCGCAGGTTCGTGATCCAGCTGCTGGAGGACTTGGTGTTTTTTTTGTCAGTGATGTCCCCAACAATGGCCAGAACGTGCTGGACATCGTGGTGACCAAACCCAACCGGGAGCGGCAGAAGCTGATGCGCGAGCAGAAACATCCTGAAGCAGGTGGGTGAGATGCTGGGGCCCTGCATCCCAGCTGGGACCATGTCCTGTGGAGATGTCCTGTCCTGCTCACTCTGGGGGCAGAGGGATGGAAAACTCCATGGAGGAGGGTCTGGCCTCCAGGTCATGTCAGGATGTCCAGCCACGCACAGGGGCTGATGTGGAGCAGGACACAGCCCTGACCTCTGCTTTTGGGCAGATCTTTGGGATCCCTGAAGGCCCCCTTTCAAGGACAAGGGCGGGAGGGCCCCTGGTGAGGCTGGAAGAGCTGTCGGACCAGAAGAACGCTCCCTACCAGTAAATGTTCCGCCTGTGCTACCGCGTGCTCCGGCACTCCCAGGAGGGATTACCGCAAGAACCAGGTGCCAGGGGTGACTCCCCATCCCCGTGGAGCCTCGGGGGGGACAGGGGACATGGCTCACAGCCCCTCTGTGCCCGCTGCAGGAGCACATTGCCAAGCAGTTCGGAATGATGCAGTCCCAGATCGGCTACGACATCCTGGATGAGGGACACCATCACGGCCCTGCCTGCACAACAACCGCAAGCTGCTGGAGAAGCACATCCACCAAGGACCGAGGTGGAGACCTTCGTCAGCCTGGTGCGCAAGAACCGCGAGCCACGGTGAGACTGGGGGCTCTGTGGGGTGGGAGGGGAAGGGGGGAGCCCTGGGGACCTCCCCTCTGATGGCAGAGCTGCCCCTCCCCGGCAGGTTTCTGGATTATCTCTCGGATCTCTGCGTGTCCAACCACATCGCCATCCCCGTCACCCAGGAGCTGATCTGCAAGTGCGTGCTGGACTCTAAAAACAGCGACATCCTCATCAAAACTGAGTGAGTGGCTGAGGGAGAGGTTTTCTACATCCAGGGTTTGTTGTGGGTGGGATGTCAGGTACCTAGCAAAGCTGCTCACTCTGCAGCTGGACAGATGAGAGAAAATTTATTGAAGGGTTTATGGGTTGGGATGAGAGCCAGGAGAAATTGGTTATCAAATCCAATCACAGATTAAATGGGCTCTAGTTAGGGATATGAATTAAGTTTATTCTTAACTAAATTAGAGCAGGATAATGAGAAGTTAAATAAAACCCTTAAAAACACCTTCTGCCTACCCTACAAGAAACCCACTACAGGGTGGCCTGGTCCCACTGAAGCTCTGTCACCCCTCGAGGTGCAGCCCCTCCATCCATGGGAGCATCTCCAGATTTGCCCTTTCCTGTCACAGGCTGAGGCCAGTGAAGGAGATGTCCCAGACCCACGAGTACCTGAGCATCGAGTACTCGGAGGAGGAGGTCTGGCTCACCTGGACGGACAAGAACAACGACCACCACGAGAAAAGCATCCGGCAGCTGGCACAGGAGGCCCGGGCTGGCAACGCCCATGACGAGAATGTCCTCAGCTACTACAGGTGATGCTCCTGTGGCACCTCCCCTCCAGCTGAGGCTGTGAGGGTTGCACAGCCTCACTCCCTCTCCCCCTCACCCCCGGGCAGGTACCAGCTGAAGCTCTTTGCCCGCATGTGCCTGGACCGCCAGTACTTGGCCATCAAGGAGATCTCCCAGCAGCTGGGGGTGGACCTGATCTTCCTGTGCATGGCAGATGAGATGCTGCCCTTCGACCTGCGCGCCTCCTTCTGCCACCTCATGCTGCACGTGCACGTGGACAGGGACCCCCAGGAGCTGGTGATGCCCGTGAAGTTCGCACGGCTCTGGACGGAGATCCCCACAGCCATCACCATCAAAGAGTGAGACACGCCAGGGCTCGGGTTTGGGGGACAGGGGGTGGAAGATGCTGCGGCAGGGGAGTGATTGTGGAGTGACCTGGATCTTCTGAGCCCTCAGAAGGATGTGGGTTCCATCTGTCACAGCATCACTGCTGGTCATGGTGGCTCAGGAGCTGCCTGGACAGCGCTCCTGCCAGCGGGGTGTGAGGACACCCTCTGTCCCCAGCTCACCCCCACGTGTCCCCCTGCAGCTACGACTCCAACCTCAACGTCTCGCGTGATGACAAGAAGAACAAGTTTGCCAGCACCATGGAGTTTGTGGAGGACTATCTCAACAACGTGGTGAGCGAGGCCGTGCCCTTCGCCAACGAGGAGAAGAACAAGCTCACCTTTGAGGTGCGGTGTCACCGGCACCCTGCGGGGTGTGACACGGTCTGGGTGCTGCTGTCCCTGCAATGTCACTGTCCCCCACCATGGACTCTGCTCAGCCCCCACACAGCGAGGTCTGGAGCTGCCTTGTCCTTCCCCAGGTCGTCAGCCTTGCCCACAACCTCATCTACTTCGGCTTCTACAGCTTCAGCGAGCTGCTGCGCCTGACACGGACCCTGCTGGGCATCATCGACTGCGTCCAGAACCCTCAGCTGATGATGCAGGCGGTCTACAATGATGAGGTGACAGGTGAGTCCCTGTTCATGGCCAGGAAGGTGCTTTCCATGGCCTGCCCAGTGTTTTCCATGGCCTGCCCAGTGTTTTCCATGGCCTGCCCAGTGTTTTCCATGGTCTACCCAGTGTTTTCCATGGTCTACCCGGTGTTTTCCATGGTCTGGCCAGAGCTTTCCAGTTCTGGTGGCAAGAACCAGATCATGTCTTGCTGCTGTGGCTGGGTGTGCTGTGGGACATAGGGTGGTGAGCCCTTGGCCATGCCAGAAGAAATACTTGGTGCCTTCTGCTCATTCTCTGATTAAGTCTAGAGCACGTTCCTGTCCAAGTGGGTCCTTCCTTCATTCTCTGCCACCTCCCTCTCCGCCCACACTGACTGTGGCTGAATCCACAGGGAAGAACGTGCGGAGGTCGATCCAGGGCGTGGGGCACATGATGACCACCATGGTGCTGAGCAGGAAGCAGTCCATCTTCAGCTCCCCCAGCCTCAGTGCTGGCTCTGCCCCGGAGCAAGTGGACAGAGGGAGGAGCATTGAGAACGAGAACATTGTGGTGATGGAGACCAAGCTGAAGATCCTGAAGATCTTGCAGGTTGGAGCCAATGGAGTGGTGGGATCTGTGGGATGGGGGTGTGTAATGTGATTTTTCTCAAGTTGGGGCACAGTTGGTGTGAAAAGGGCACTCAGTCACTTCTGGCTTCTCCTTCCCTGCTGCTCCCAGTTCATCCTGAACGTGCGGCTGGACTACAGGATCTCCTACCTGCTGTCTGTCTTCAAGAAGGAGTTTGTGGAGGTTTACCCCATGCAGGACAGCGCTGCTGACGGGACAGCTCCAGCCTTTGACTCCTCAAGTAACTCTCCCACTTTGCTCCTGGTACACCCCCAGCTCAGCAAACCCCAGGGGCCAGGGGGACACAGGTGGCAGAGGTGACATCTCCAGCAGGAGTGACATCTCCAGCAGGAGTGACATCTCCAGCAGCTGCTGCTGGCTGTGGGGCAGGGAGGGATGGAGTTTGTGTTTTGGTAGGAACAGGATCAGGGAGCTGGGTTGGTTCCTGTGGGTTCCTGCCAAGACAAAGTGCTGGCATTGTCCACCCTTGTCACTCCCTTCCTCTCCCTGCAGCTGCAGCCATGAACCTGGACCGGATCGGGGAACACGCCGAGGCCATGTTCGGTGTGGGGTGAGTCCCTGCCCCCCACAGCTCCCCTTGCCCTCCTGTCCATCCTGCCCAGGCTGGGAGCTGCAGGTGATGAGGAGGATGAGGCTCTAAAGCTGCCCCCATCACCCCTGAGCTCCTATTAATGCACAGTGCCTCCATCCCTCCAGGAAGTCGAGCAGCATGCTGGAGGTGGATGACGAGGGAGGGAGGATGTTCCTGAGAGTGCTGATCCACCTGACCATGCACGACTACCCCCCGCTCATCTCCGGCTCCCTGCAGCTCCTCTTCAAGCACTTCAGCCAGAGGCAGGAGGTCCTGCACACCTTCAAACAGGTGAGGACACCTGGAGCACCCCACACCTGGCTGTGGGCGGGGGATGTGGGGTGGATCCTGGCCCTTTCCTTGGGAAGGGAGATCTGGGAGTGGGATTTGTAACCCGAACTGGAAACCCCTGGGAATGTCACCGCAGGTGCAGCTCCTGATCTCAGCCCAGGATGTGGAGAACTACAAGGTGATCAAGTCAGAGCTGGACAAACTCCGCATGATGGTGGAGAAATCAGAGCTCTGGGTGGACAAGAAGGGCAGCACCAAAGGGGACAGCACAGGGGACGGGAACAAGAAGGAGAAGAAGGAGGTGAGAGCCCTGAGCAAGGAGCTGGAATCCAGGGTGGGAAAGGAGTGGGAGGCAGGGAGGCTGCTCACTTTAATCCAGCACCTGATGCCTGTCGATGGGGAGGCTCCAGGAGGGTGTGGCTGGAGTGGCACAGTGTGACCCCAGTGCTGTTGTGTCCCCTGCAGCACGGTGCTGATGAGGAGGTCATTGCTCCAGGAGAGAAGAGCAGCGAGAACTACCAGATAGTGAAGGGGGTGAGTGAGACCAAACCCCAGTGCTCCGGCAGGAAGGAAAGGGGTGAAATCCTGGGGGGATTTCCAACTTCTTCTGTGCTTCAGAAGAAACAAGTCCAAGCCTGGCTTGCTCCTGCCAGCTCAGCACAGGGAAAAGCTGTCACATCCTTGCACTGGGGGGTGACAGCTACGAGGGCTCTGCATGGCAGGGTTGATCCCTGAGGGGTGCCGAGATTTGTGAGCAAAGCAGGGAACACCCAGGATTATGGAGAGAACATCTGGAATGCAAACCAGCCCCAGTGCTGGTGACCATCCTGAGTGGCTCCAGGCTCAGCCCCTGCCCACCCTGGTCCCTCTGTCCCCAGATCCTGGAGCGGCTCAACAAGATGTGCGGGGTGGGGGAGCAGGTGCGCAAGAAGCAGCAGCGCCTGCTGAAGAACATGGATGCTCACAAAGTGATGCTGGACCTGCTGCAGATCCCCTATGAGAAGGTGGGTGGACAGAAACCAACTGATCCTGAGCACCCAGGGCAAAGGGGGCACCGGGGACCCCCTGAGTGGGCTCCTGCTGCTACCATCCCTCTCAGCTCTGCACATTTCTCCTCTGTCCCTCCTCAGGGGGATGCCAAGATGATGGAGATCCTCAAGTTCACCCACCAGTTCCTGCAGAAGTTTTGTGCTGGCAACCAGGAGAACCAGGCCCTGCTGCACAAACACCTCAACCTGTTCCTGACCCCGGGGGTGAGGAGGGGCAGCAGCACAGGGAGGGAATTTGGCACCGCTCCTGGGGCTGAGAGCACAGGATGGAAAATCCAGGAGGAGACACAGGCAGGGCAGGAGTTGGGGACAGTTCCTGCAGCCCGCTGACCTCACTGTGCCCTTTGTCCCCAGCTGCTGGAGGCAGAGACCATGCAGCACATCTTCCTCAACAACTACCAGCTGTGCTCGGAGATCAACGAGGCGGTGCCGCAGCACTTCATCCACTGCGTGGCCACCCACGGCCGCCACGTCCAGTACCTCGACTTCCTGCACACCATCATCAAGGCCGAGGGCAAGTACGTCAAGAAGTGCCAGGACATGATCATGACTGAGGTGAGGACCTCTCCTGTGGGGCAGGATTGGGGGGAAGCAGGACAAGGCTCTCAGAACTGCACTGTTGTCTTCTTCCTTGAGAAGAGCCTTCCAGCCATGCTGGATCCTCCTTGGGACCAGCCAGCCCCAGCGCTGGTGGCCATCTTGAGTGACCATCAACGATCTCCAGGGGCTCAATGCAAGTTCAAGAGCCAGTTTGGGAGTCCCACAATTTTTGATTGTGTTGCAGATGCCTTGTTTTCCCTGTAAACACAAATCCCTGTCCCCCCTTCCTGGCCACTGCTGCTCATCCTTCACTGCAGAGGGGACACCATTGGCCTTGGAGGTTCTGACCTTCCTTTTTCAGAGTGGTGACCACTGAGCACTGACCCTTCCCTGCAGCTCACCAACGCCGGGGACGACGTGGTGGTTTTCTACAACGACAAGGCTTCGCTGGCCACCCTGCTGGAGATGATGACAGCAGCCAGGGATGGGGTGGAGGAGAACAGCCCCCTGATGTACCACATCTCCCTGGTGGACCTGCTGGCCGCCTGTGCCGAGGGCAAGAATGTCTACACCGAGATCAAGTGCACGTCCCTGCTGCCCCTGGAGGACGTGGTGCGCGTGGTGACACACGAGGACTGCATCACAGAGGTACGGGGTGGCAGCAGGAGGGCACTGGGGCTCTGCAGGGATCGTCCCCTGATGGTGTCCCTGCTCCTTCCCCCCTCCCTGGCAGGTGAAGATGGCCTATGTGAACTTTGTCAACCACTGCTATGTGGACACTGAGGTGGAGATGAAGGAGATCTACACCAGCAACCACATCTGGACCCTCTTTGAGAACTTCACCCTGGACATGGCCCAGGTGTGTGGGGAGGGTTGGGTGGGAGGGACACAGCAGTGGTGGGATGTTGTAACCCTGTACCCAGATGCTTTAAGAATGGTATGTCCCTGTAACCCTGTAAAACCTATGAACTGACCCTCTGCAATGGGATTGGCAAGAAGCCAAAGGTTCCCCCTCCCCTTTCCTGACCCTAGAAAAGACCCTGGACTTTGGGAAACTTTCTCTTTGTCGCCTTGGAAGCCATGAAGAAATAAACCGAGGAAAACCCTGGGAAAAGCGCCTCTGTATATCTTATCCTGTTCTACATGATATCACCTCAGGCCAGCTCTGCAGAGTTATGAGAGTGCAGGACTAGCTTTGGGTGATTTATCAGTGGCTTGGATGGGGACAGGGTGGTGTCACCCTTGAAGCCTTCTGCAGGGCATGGATACACGTGGGACCTCACATAGCTGCCACACTTGGGGCTGGGGAGGGTCAGGGCTCTCTGGTGTGACCACAGGAGCTGTGTCACCAGCCACGTCCCTCAGCTCAGTGTGGTCCCAGCAGCCTCTGAGCTCTCCCTGGTGCCATCAGCGTCCTCCCTGCCCTCACAGATGTGCAAGAAGCGGGAGAAGCGCCTGCCGGATGCCACACTGGAGAAATACGTGCTGACAGTGGTGCTGGACACCATCAACGCCTTCTTCAGCTCGCCCTTCTCAGAGAACAGCACCTCGCTGCAGGTCACCAGGGCTGGGAGGCAGGGAGAGGACATCAGCTCAGCCAGCCCCCCAAAACACGGTGTGGGTGTGTGTGCTGACACTCCTGTCTCCTGCAGACCCACCAGACCATCGTGGTGCAGCTTCTCCAGTCCACCATGAGGCTGCTGGAGTGCCCCTGGCTGCAGCAGCAGCACAAGAGCTCGGTGGAGTCCTGCATCCGCACGCTGGCCATGGTCGGTAAGGAGCCACTGCTGGGGACAGGGGACAGGGGACAGAGCCACCCTGGGCTGTCCCTGCCCAGTAGCGAGCAGGACACCCTGTCCCTCCTGTGGGGACACCACAGTGAGGGGCTGCCAGCTGGGGATGGGGACATTCAGCTCCGGGATGTGCTTCTTTGTGAGCTTCATCTCAGCTCACCCAGGACAACGTGGGGATAACCAGAGCCTGGGCTTGGCTGGGAGCTCCCTGGTGTGTCCCTGCCCAGACACGAAGCCAACACTGACTGTGGTTTTCCCTGGGCAGGACTTTGCCCTCGGTGTGCAGCTGCCTGGCTCAGGCTGTTAGCACTGAGTCACCGTGGAAAGGATTGCTGGTGGCTGGGCTCTGGGTGGGGATTTCCCTTTGGAATTCCAGGCAGGGTGCTTGCAGCCTCCCCAACCAAAACCCGGGGCTGTGGGGCTATGGCTGTTGGGATGTGTGAGGACACTCCAGGAGTTTACTCCTGCATTTACCCCAAAGCTCTGCTGTACAAGATGTGAACCCTGAGTGCCCAGGCTGGGTGGTGAGACCCAGCTGGGTGCTGGCTGTGCCAACCCCACGCCCGTGTCCCGCAGCCAAGAGCCGCTCCATTGCGCTGCCCATGGACCTGGATGCCCACGTGAGCTCCCTGCTCAACAGCAGCTCCACCAGCACGGTGCAGAGGAACACCTCGAGCTACAAGGCTGCCACACGCACCTTCCCCCGCGTGTCCACCACCCCCAACCAGTGGGACTACAAGAACATCATCGAGAAGCTGCAGGTGCAGGGCAGGGCGTGGCGGGGCTCAGGTGGCAGGAGGGTGCTGGCGTGGCAGGGTCCCTCTGCTGTGTGTCCCCTGGCTCTGAAGGGGGGTTGTGGCTTGCAGGACATCATCAATGCTCTGGAGGATCGCCTGAAGCCGCTGGTGGAGGCGGAGCTGTCCGTGCTGGTGGATGTCCTGCACCGGCCAGAGCTGCTTTTCATGGAGGGGACGGAGGCGTTCCAGCGCTGCGAGAGCGGGGGCTTCCTGTCCAAGTGAGGCTGGTTTGGGGTGCTGGGAAGGGCTTGGGATCCTCACCCTGTGTGCCTGCAGCCTGAAGGGGCGCTGGGGTGGTTCCCTCAGGGATCCCTTTGGGGTGTGACAATGGCTTTGCTGTGCCAGGCTGGTGCAGCACACCAAGGACCTGATGGAGACCGAGGAGAAGCTCTGCATCAAGGTGCTGAGGACGCTGCAGCAGATGCTGGTGAAGAGGAACAAGTATGGAGAGAGGGTGAGCACTGTGATCTGTGCCCATGTGGGCCCCACTCCCAGGCTGGCAGAGCCCACCCTGGGCACCCAGGGGTGCTCAGTCTGTTCTGCCCTGGCCCTGGCCTTGGCACGGGGACACTGGTGACGTTTGTTTGCCTTGGCAGGGCAACCTGCTGCGGAAAATGCTCATGAACAATTACCTGCAGAACAAGAGGTCCAGCTCCAAGGGGGAGATGGGGGATGCTGCTGGGGGAGGTGAGTGCCCCTCTCCTGCCCCTTCCCCTCAAATTCCCACCTCCCAAGCAGTGATGGGAGCAGGTCTGTGGCTGGTTGCCATGTCCCCACCTCCACGGGAGCAGAGGGTTTGGGGAGGTGAAGGGATGGCCCTGGCTGTGGTGGAGCTGTGCTGGCTCTGTGCTACCACAGCATCACAGCCCTGGTGTCCTCACACAGGCCAGGACCAGGACTGGTCAGCCATTGCAGCTGTCCAGTGCCGGCTGGACCGTGAAGGGGCCACCAAGTTGGTGGCTGACCTCATCATGAACACCAAGAATGAGAAGATCTTCCAGGAGAGCATCCTGCTGGCCATCCGCCTGCTGGACGGGGGCAACACCGAGATCCAGGTCTGAGGGGGATTGGGCAGCCAGGGGTTGGTGTGGGCAGTGTGAGGGTTCAGTGCTCAGCCCTGGGCAGTGGGTTTGGCCACAATACCTCTTGTTTGTGCTGAAATCTGATGATTTGAGTTTCCCAGCCCCATGGCTGGAGGAAGGGCTGGAGGTTGCGGGAGGGGCAGGTGGTTCCAGGTTGTTTCTGGAGTTCTGCTGATGCCCTCTGCCGGGAATTCCTAAAATGGCTCAGGGCTGCAGCTCTTGTGGGGGAACCTCCATCCCAAACCCTTTGTCATGGGGAAGCTGAGAAATGGTGCGTGCAAAAGCCAGATTATCCTGGGCAATGTCTGGAGTGTCAAGGCTGCTGCTCAGAGGGACAGGCAGGGACATTTTGGACCCTGTGGTGGGGACCTGAACGAGCGTTTTTTCACCAGAAATCCTTTTACAACCTCATGACGAGCGACAAGAAGTCCGAGAAGTTCTTCAAGGTCCTGCACGACCGGATGAAGAAGGCGCAGCAGGAGACCAAGTCCACGGTGTCGGTGAACATGAGCGACATCGGGAACAAGCCCCACGAGGACAAGGACGAGCCAGACCCTGGCACCAAAGGTACGGGGCCGTGTCCCTTTGTCCCCTCAGCAGGGCCAGCACTGGCTGGGTGACAGCCTGAGGTGACGAGGGGACAATTCCCTGCAGGACGAGGGGACACCTTCCTGCTGCCCGGCACCCCCACGCGGTACCCGATGGCCGTGGGGTTCCGGAAGGGCCACGACCCCGGGGAGCAGGGCCAGAACAACGAGATGGGGGTGACAGTGCTGATCATGGAGCCCATCCTGCGCTTCCTGCAGCTGCTCTGCGAGAACCACAACCGTGACCTGCAGGTGGGTGTCAGCTCTGGGGCTGGGCTGGGGGAAGGGCTGGGATCTGCCCCAGTTTGGCCCCAAAATGCTGTGGCACCAGCTCTGTTTCTCCATGTGCAGTGCACCATCCCTTGTGGATAATTTATGGGAGGAGTTCATGGCAGGACTGGCTGTGGGACTGAGGTTCCAGAGCCAGCCCCAGCCCAAATCCCCCTCAGGCTGCAGCTGGAGGGGTGTGGGGAGAGAGGGATCAGGACCCCATTCCTGGGCTCTGCTCCACAGAACTTCCTGCGGTGCCAGAACAACAAAACCAACTACAACCTGGTGTGTGAGACGCTGCAGTTCCTGGACATCATGTGTGGCAGCACCACGGGCGGGCTGGGGCTGCTGGGGCTCTACATCAATGAGTACAACGTGGCTCTCATCACCCAGACCCTGGAGACCCTGACCGAGTACTGCCAGGGGCCCTGCCACGAGAACCAGGTCTGGGCTCATCCCCAAACCTCATCACAGACCAGGAGAGGCTCTGAGGTTTTGGGTTCATGTTTTGGGTTCAGGGTGTGAACAGGAGCACAATGTGGGCAGCAGAGGTCACAGGGCTCCTGCACAGGTCACCAGCTGCTGCTTGGCTGCAAAATGTGGTGATGCAGATGTGGGGTAAATAATTCAGTGGTGTGAATTTTTGCAGGGAGAGGGGAGGTTTGGGGGCCCAGGGCTGGAGGCAGGGCAGCTTTTCAGGGCTGTGCTGAGAGGACTGGCAGGATCTGTGGGATAACACTTGGCCTGACTCCCCCAGAGCTGCATCGTGACCCACGAGTCCAACGGGATCGACATCATCACAGCCCTGATCCTGAACGACATCAGCCCCCTCTGCAAGTACCGCATGGACCTGGTCCTGCAGCTCAAGGTGCACAGGGGCCTGGGCTGGGGTGGTGGGGACGTGTCTGTGTGTCACTGTGTGTGTGTCACTGTGTGTGTCACTGCACGGTCACTGTGTGTGTCACTGCAGGGTCACTGTGTGTGTGTCACTGCAGGGTCACGGGGTGTTTGGTCACTGTAGAGGGCTCACATGGCTTGGTGGGGCAGGGCTGAGTGCAGGAATGAAGGACTTTTGGACAGCAAATTAATATGATTATGTAGAAGTTGATTTATTGTTTACTTTTAATTTTATTTATACATTTTAAAACTACGTGCTTATGTATATTTGTTTACGTGATTATGTATTTTTTTAATTGGTGCTTTTATTTTGTTCACTTGCTTTGTATGAGTTTTGTGGGTAAAATGATTGGTTGTATTTCAAAGCATTATTGTTTACTTTTATTAAGAATTTTTTAATTTTTATATTCTTTTTTTAGCTTTTTCTCCTTTAATTTAGCACAATTTATATTTTAATAACTTTGAAGAGTTTTAGACAATTTGATAGACTGCAGAAAAACATTTAAAAACGGCTCATTCAGTGTACTTGCTGGAAACAATGGGTTAAACTAAGAAATGTAGAAAAACAGTTAAATGTAGTTTGGCTGCTGCTCTTGCTACAGCTGGGGCATCTCCAGCTGGCAGGGGCACAGGGGAATTCTGCCCACCCCAAAGCCCTGGGTGCTGGCAGGGCACAGCTCCCCTCACCAAGGGTTTCTCCTCACCAGGACAACGCCTCCAAGCTCCTGCTGGCCCTCATGGAGAGCAGGCACGACAGCGAGAACGCCGAGAGGATCCTCATCAGCCTCCGTCCCCAGGAACTGGTGAGGGGACTGGGAATACTGGGAATGTCCCACTGAACCCCCAGCCCATGGCTGAACATCCCCTGCCCTGGCTTGTTGTAATGGTTTTGGTAGCAAAACCAGTGAGAGACTCCAAGTCAGAAATACAATTTAATAGGGGAAAAAAGAGAAAAATAAAATACATGAAATAGTAAAAAAGAAAGAATCAGAATCAGAATCCAACCTGAACCCCATTGTTAGGGTGGTGGTAACAGTCCAGGTGAAGTGCTCTTGTTGAAGTGGTGATCCTGTAGAAAGGTCTGGTAGCTCTTGTCCTCAAACCAGTGGGTAAGGGCTGCCTTGGTGCTCCAAATCCCAGATTTTATCTGGTTAGGAAAGGTTTGGCTCCTCCCCTTGGCTGGAGTATTTCCCAATGGGATGCAGTAATTTTATCAGTCCCACAGTGGGACTCAATGGGCCATTAACAGAAGAGATCTCCTGGAGGAAGGATGGGTTGTGAAAAGATAAAGAACACTGCCCCACCTGGTTTATAAAATATGGCCATTAACAGGAGATACCTCCTGGAGGAAGGATGGATCATGGAAAATATAAAGAACACTGCCCCAGCTGGTTTAACAGCTGGCCCATTAACAGGAGATCTCTCCCAGGGAGATAAGAACCACTGCCCCACCTGGTTTCAGCAGATGGTGATAGAATGCAAACATTTTTATTTTTTGGGCATATCTTTGCATTCTAGCCTAGGACACTCATGCTGACGTTTCTGCTTTGCCTCCCCTGCCTCACTGCTGCTCCTTGTGAAAAATGAGGTTCTCTTTATTGGTAGATTTTAAAAAGTTGAAAAAAAGACAATAAAAGACAATAAAGCAAAAGGTTACAACAGCTGGGTGCTTGGCATTTAGCTAAGAGCTCACCTTGGCTCAGAAAACGCTTTGTTAAATGCATCAACTTGTTGCATATTCATAAACTTTTATGCATTTTTTCAAAATCACCCCCACCAACCTGTAAATCAACATTTTTTATTCTTTTTTTATGTTTTGTTTTCCTTGTGGCTCCTTCTTGTTGGCTCACTCCCTGATAAAGCAGATCTATAAATTGCTCTTTCGGGGTTCTGGTGATCATCACCCCTGTCTTCATGCAGATAGGATAATCCAAGAAAGTGAAAAATTTTTTGATGATCTTTTTACCATTCCCTGAGTTAGGTTTATGAACAAAAGCTTTTTACATCAGCATGTTATACTCCAAGAAAAAAAATATATTTATTACACAATATATATTTATTACACATTGTTATATATTTATTATATAATATATAACATATTTATAATATATATTATTTCTAAGTTTTGTTAATAAAAATAATAGAATAATAAATAGATAGAATAAATAGAATATAAATAGAACTAAAAGAAACTATATTCATACAGCAACATTTTCCAGCATTATACATATAGCATTCATTTTAATATTTGTGAAAAGCCAATAACATTATATGTTATATTTTTATTTATAACACCCTGCTGCCCAAATCGTGGCTGGAGGAGGACTCAGCTCGGTGCCCTGTGCTGCCTTGCAGGTGGATGTGATTAAGAAAGCCTATCTGCAGGAGGAGGAGTGTGAGAACGCCGAGGTTTCCCCCCGGGAAGTTGGACACAACATTTATATCCTGGCACTGCAGGTATGGAGCTGTAAGAGCATCCTGCCGGGCTGTGCTCACACATTGCACTTTTTTCTCCGTATTTATGAATTTGGGCTCCCTGGGGAGCCTTTGGCTATGGGGAGCAGCCGTGGTTTCCTGGCCATCCTGCACCCCTGTGTCCCCTGTCGGGTCTGCTGTGCTCACTGTCACCATCCCTGTCCCCCTGGCAGCTCTCCCGACACAACAAGTCTCTGCAGCAGCTCCTGAAGCCGGTGAAGCGAATCCAGGAGGAGGAGGAGGAGGGAATCTCATCCATGGTATGGAGAGGCCTTGGGGATGGAGGCACAGCCCCCACCAACTGCCCTGATCCGAGGCTGCAAAGAGCCCTTGCAGAGCCCACCTGGGCTTTGCTGCTCAGGATTTGATGGATTCTGGTGTTCCCCAGGGGATGAAAGAGGATGAAATGCCCTTCTAGCCAGAGGTGGAAGCCCAAAGCTGTGTGTGCCAGCCCCGTGGTGGGGTGACACGGGCTGGTGGCCCTGGGGGTCCCCCCTTCCCTTCAGAAAGGAAGGGCCGAGTCCTTTGCTGCTGTTCCTTGCCCGAGTACCTCAGATCCTGACAAGATTCAGCAGGAATGTGATTTCCCCTGGGCTTCTGTGAGCGCTGGTTTGTAATTTGTGGATTAGCAGCACTTGGATGTAATTATTGCAGGGAATCGATTGTCTGTCACTGCGGGGAGCACTCGCACCCCTTATGGAAGCTTTAATTCATTTGCTCTTCCCTGAAAACCTCATCAGCTGTGGGAGATGTTGAGGCACGTTGTGGGAACAGCCAGATCCTCATCCTTTCCCTTTCCCTCTCCCCATCCAGCTCAGCCTCAACAACAAGCAGCTGTCGCAGATGCTGAAATCCACGGCCCCGGTGCAGGAGGAAGAGGAGGATCCGCTGGCTTATTATGAGAAACACACTTCCCAAATTGAGGCAAGACCTCTTGGCTTCCCAACAGCCCACAGCCCATAAATCCCACCTGGCTCCAGATGCCTCATGCCTGATTATTTTGCACCAGGAGCTGTCCCCCTTCCCATCCCCATGCTGGGACTGAGGGATGAGCAGCCCCCTGGACCATTCCCTTTTCTCCCTCATGGATCCCCCATTCCCACTTACCCCAGCCTGGGCTGCCTCTGCTCAGGGCACTTTGGAAGCTTTTAAACCAGTGCCTGACAATATTTGGATGCTGTGGAGTGGGAGAGAGGAGGGGAAGTCACAGCTGGATGTGGGAAGGAGGAGGAAAGCCCAGCAGGGCAGGAGCTGAGGGCTCTGCTTCCCGCAGATCGTGCGGCTGGACCGGAGCATGGAGCAGATCATCTTCCCCGTGCCTGGGATCTGTGAGTTCCTCACCAAGGAGACCAAGTACAGGCTCTTCACCACCACGGAGCAGGACGAGCAGGGCAGCAAAGTCAGCGACTTCTTTGACCAGTCCTCCTTCCTGCACAACGAGATGGAGTGGCAGAAGAAGCTGCGCAGTAAGAGCAAGGCAGAGCCCAACTGGGCCAAACTGGGGGACATTCCTGCTGGGAAAATGGGAAAGTTGCTGCTGCACACCTGGGAATGGCATGGCTGAGCTGGCCCTGCTCTGCAGAGCAGCACACACCCGGCACAGGGCAGGGAGTGAGGGCTGAAATCCCAGCCCTGCTGTCAGGGCAGTTTCTCCACAGCCCGAGGTGCACCTTGCTCACATTCCCTGGAATTCCAGAGGAGATGTTTTCCCTGGAAAGCCCCTTCCATAAGCCAGGGTCTTGTAGCTACAGATGGGAAATGAAACCTGTTTCTCTGCCCCACTGCAGATCTGCTCAGGGGTTTCCAGGGTGGAAATCCTGGCTGGAAATGCCAGGAGCTGAGTACAGAGTCACACTATGGATACTGGGATGCAGCTCAGGAGCAGTGTAGGAGCTGTGAGGGAGGACAGAACAAACCATTCCTGGGTGTCAGAGACCCAGATTCCAGGTTTCCAGAGGGCTGGGAAGCCAAGGAATGTGAGCTGAGCCACTTAGAAAGTGCACTCCTCTTCCAGGAGATGAGCAGGAATGTTTTCAAAACACTTCCTGAAGGGTTTGAAGGAGCTGGGAGGCTGGGTCAGTGTGGGGCCAGCAGCTGCAGAACCTACGGGGGTCTGGGAGGTGACACAGGGGGGTCCAGGGGGACACAGGGATGACACAGGGGGTTCAGGAGATCACAGAGGGTCTGGCCTCACACAGGGGGTCAGGAAGGGCACAGGGATGACACAGAGGGCACAAGGCAGGGGTCAAGAGTCAAGGGACATACCATCTAAATGCATCTTGGATAGTGGATTACAACAGGCTCACACAGGGGGTCAGGAAGGACACAGGGATGACACAGAGGACACAGGGATGTCACAGGGGGTTCAGGAGATCACAGAGGGCCTGGGCTGAAACAGGGGGTCAGAGAGGACAGAGGGATGACACAGAGGCTCTGAGATGACACAGAGGATCTGGGATGACACAGGAGCTCCAGGAGGGCACAGGGTGTCTGGGATAACACAGGGAGTTCAGGATGACACAGGGGGTCTGGAATGACACAGGGATGACACAGAGGGTCTGGGATGACACAGGGAGTCTGGAAGGACACAGGGATGTCACAGGGGGTCTGGGATGTCACAGGGTGTTCAGGAGATCACAGAGGGTCTGGGCTGACAGAGGAGGTTCAGAGAGGACACAGGGATGACACAGGGGGTCTGGAAGGACACAGGGATGTCACAGGGGATCTGGGATGACACAGGGGCTCCAGGAGGACCTGGTTGGCACGAGGCTGGCTGAGGTTTGTGTGTTGCCTCCTCTCCCCCCAGGCATGCCGCTGATGTACTGGTTCTCCCGCAGAATGACGCTCTGGGGAAGCATTTCCTTCAACCTGGCCGTCTTCATCAACATCATCATTGCTTTCTTCTACCCCTATGTGGAAGCCACTTCCATGGGTAAGTGCCCCAGCACCTGCTGCTCCTCGGGGTGGAAGGGAAAGGGATTTTCACATGCAGGAAAACTGGCACTGCCCTCATCCTTGGGCTCTTTTGGGTTCCTACAGCCCTTTCTGCTGGATGAAGGATAAATCAGGATTTCAGTTTCCAGCCCTGCCACCCCTTCCTTCCCTGGAAAACCTCTCTTCTCCTGGGCTGCCCTTCCCCTGTTTGTACAATGTGGGAAGAGTGATGAGATGGATACAAAGCCTCCATCACCTCCAGTGGTTCTAAGCTCTTGGATAAAAGATGTTAGAAAATGTATCAGTGAAAAGCACCGGAACCAACACAAACCTTCCCAGTGCAGCACCATCACTTCTGATAGAGCTCATTAGTGTGGGCAGCCTGGCAGCAGCAGTGCTTTAACACCCATGTGTTCCCCTTCCAGGAGTGCTGGATTCCCCCCTGATCTCCCTGCTCTTCTGGATCCTGATCTGCTTCTCCATCATGGCCCTGTTCACCAAGCGCTACGGGGTGAGGCCGCTGCTGGTGGCGCTGATCCTGCGCTCCATCTACTACCTGGGCATCGGGCTCACCCTCAACATCCTGGGAGCTCTCAATGTGAGTTTGCCACGTGCTGGGGGATCAGGAAGCTGTCCCACCTCCCCAGAGCACATCAAACCCCACTCCCTCCCCTTTCTGGCCGTCCCCAGCTGACTAACAAGATCGTGTTCGTGGTGAGCTTCGTGGGCAACCGAGGCACCTTCATCCGTGGCTACAAGGCCATGATCATGGATGTGGAGTTCCTGTACCACGTCGGCTACATCGTCACCAGTGTCCTGGGGCTCTTTGTGCACGAGCTCTTCTACAGCATCCTGGTAGGAGAAATTCAGGTGGTTGTGGCACAGGCAGCCTGGCTGCTGCTTTAGGAGCTGTGACACCTTCCAGGGGCTGATTGATAGCGCAGAGAACAATTCCCTGTGCTCTAATCTTTGCATGGGCTCAGCTTTCTGCCTCCTGACAGTATCTATTGCTGTCTCTCTGCTGGTCCTGGGCTGTATCTCTCCTTCTAATCTGCTTTATGTGTGCTTTATCTGGGTCAGCTGGGAGGCAACGTGAGCTGGCGAGGGCAGAGCCAGGGTACGTGTGGCCTATTCTTGGCTCCCCTGCTGTGCATAAGTCACTCCATTCTTCTCTGCTTCCCTTCAGCGAGCTGGGAAACTTAAAGGCTTTGTGAGAAAAGTTAGTCAAGGTCTGCTGAGCGATCCAAGATCTCAGGATAAAAGGGGATATAGATAGGCCAGGCATTATCAAGAGAAGCACCCTGCAGCATTTCTCTGCTCCTGGGTCCTTTCAGCTGTTTGACTTGATCTACCGTGAGGAGACCTTGTTTAATGTCATCAAAAGCGTGACGCGGAACGGGCGCTCCATCCTGCTGACAGCCCTGCTGGCCCTCATCCTCGTCTACCTCTTCTCCATCGTGGGCTTCCTCTTCCTGAAGGATGACTTCATCCTCGAGGTGGACCGGCTGCCGGACAGCAAAGCCAAAGGTTGGGCAGTGCTCGGGGTGCTGGGGCACTGGGGGAGCCTCCAAAACGTTTCAGGGAGATGGGAGCACTGGGTTTGGGGTCACAGAGGGGACAGTACACCTTTCAGGGACCCTCCCACACATCTCAGGGACACTCCCACACATCTCAGGGAGATGGGAGCACTGGGTTTGGGGTCACAGAGGGGACCCCACACATCTCAGGGAGATGGGAGCACTGGGTTTGGGGTCACAAGGGGACCCCACACATCTCAGGGAGATGGGAGCACTGGGTTTGGGGTCACAAGGGGACCCCACACATCTCAGGGACCCTCCCACACATCTCAAGGAGATGGGAGCACTGGGTTTGGGGTCACAAGGGGACCCCACACATCTCAGGGACCCTCCCACACATTTCAGGGAGATGGGAGCACTGGGTTTGGGGTCACAGAGGGGACCCCACACATCTCAGGGACCCTCCCACACATCTCAGGGAGATGGGAGCACTGGGTTTGGGGCCACAGAGGGGACCCCACACCTTTCAGGGACCCTCCCACACATCTCAGGGAGATGGGAGCACTGGGTTTGGGGCCACAGAGGGGACAGCACGCAGCAGGGTTTGGGGTTAGTGGTGGCAGAGAAGGGAGCACAGAGCTACAAATGAAGGGTCAGCACTGTGGGGTCTCAACTCTGAGAAAAAGCTTCAGGGCCTGGAAAAACTAGAATAGGAGGAAACTTGTTCCCAAAGAAGTTTGGCACCTTCCTGGGAGCCCATGGCAGTGGTTTGCTGGGGAGAGGTGCTGCTCTCACAGGGCTGGGCCCTCCTCCTTGCAGATGATCCCTTGGGGATGCAGAGGAACGTGGAGACCTTCATGGAGTCGTGCAGCAGTGACAAAATCAGCTGCTCTGCTGCACCCACTGCCTTGGAAGGTAAGAGAGCCCCACGGAAATGCCAGCTCTGTGTGGCAGGGTGGATTTGAGGAGAATCCAGCTTTTCCAAGGTAGAAACTAAATCCACTTCCTGAGATGTATTGGGCAAGAGGCCTGAGAATTTTGCACTGACCCTGCCATTAAAAAATATTGGGGTGGATTCATTTAATCAGAAAGGAGGTGGGAGCAGCGTTTGGCTGCTGGAGGAGCTGCTGGGATGTTGCTGGCTGGGACATCACAACAGGCAGCTGCTCCTGTGTCACTGTCACTGCAGCTGGAGCCATCCCACAGCCAGGCTCTGCCTGTGCTCTGAGCCCTGGCTCTGCTCTCCTCCCCAGAAGCTGACCCAGAGCAGTGGGAACGTGCCTGTGACACTCTGCTCATGTGCATTGTCACCGTCCTCAACCACGGCCTGCGCAACGGTGGCGGCGTGGGGGACATCCTGAGGAAACCCTCCAAGGATGTGAGTGGGGACACACCTGGCACCTTTCTTCTGCCAAACCCTGCTGCAATCACTGCTGGGAGCTGTGACACATCCAGCTCCATCCCTCACGTTCTCCTCCTGCCCTGGTGCCTCAGCTGTGCCACAGGGCTGGGGTGGCGGGGGCAGAGCTGTGCCAGACACTCAATCCTCCCTCTCATCCATGACAGGAGTCCCTGTTCCCTGCTCGAGTTGTCTACGACCTCCTCTTCTTCTTCATTGTCATTATCATCGTCCTCAACCTCATCTTTGGGGTCATTATTGACACCTTTGCTGATCTGAGGAGTGAGAAACAGAAGAAGGAAGAGATCCTGAAGACCACCTGTTTTATTTGTGGTGAGCACTGGGAATACAGGAATTGTCCCAAAGCTCTTCCTCCCTTCACAGGTTGGGGGAAGGCAAAGAATTTCAGCTGGATTCTGGTTTTTATTTATTACTGCAAAACTTGAATCTGTTCAGCGAGGGGTCACTGCACTGGGAGGGGTTTAAACAAGGACACAGCTGGAGGGAAATTCTCGGTGTTGTTCCTCACCCTGCTAATGAGGTGTTAAACTAAAACCACATTGTGGGGTCCTTGTCATTGTGCATCTCACTGCCAAGACCTTCCCTTGGCCAGTGGGGAAAAAAAGCAGCATATCACTGGAGAAATATAATAGAGAAAATGCTCTGAAACCCTTTCAGTCAGCAGTAGGCATTACAAAAAAAAAAAAAATAGAAAACCCCAGAAAATGTCTGTGCTTCTTCCCTTAAAGATCCTCTGGGTTTGTTTTGCTGGGCAGAGGCAGAGCCAGCAGGAAATGGGAAGGAATTGTTCCCTGTGAGGGAGGTGAGGCCCTGGCACAGGTGCTCAGAGAAGCTGTGGCTGCTCCTGGATCCCTGGAAATGTCCAAGGCCAGGCTGGACAGGGCTTGGAGCAATCTGGGACAGGGGAAAGTGTCCTTGCCCATGGCAGGGGGTGGAAGATCCCTTCCAACCCATTCCATGATTCTGTGATTTTAAACAGAAGTCTCCTGCTGGGTTGTTGTCCCCTGGTTTGGATGTTTATGTGCTAAATGCCAACTAATTATTAAAATCATTTGAATGTCACCTTTGGGAGGGGATGCACTGAGTTTCCTTCCATGTGTTTGCTGCTCACTCACCTCCTCCTCCACCCTCCCCTGTTTTTCCCAGGGCTGGAAAGGGACAAATTTGACAACAAGACCGTGTCCTTTGAGGAGCACATCAAATATGAGCACAACATGTGGAACTACCTGTACTTCATCGTGCTGGTGAGGGTGAAGAACAAGACTGACTACACGGGCCCCGAGAGCTACGTGGCACAGATGATCAAGGTACACAGATGATCAAGGCACAGGTGCCCTCAGGGGGTACAGGTGCCCTCAGGGCAGCTCCTTGGCTCTCCCAGCCTGCCTGGGATCAAGGAACAAGGGGCTGGGCAAGGAAAAACAGCTCTGGGAAGTCCTTTTGGAAAATATTGCCTGAGTTGGTCCTTTGCTGGTCTGTTTGAGGGTTTGTTCTGTGAGTTGAAAGGTTGTAACAAGCAGGGAGTGCAGCTTCCAAGGGGGTTTTGAGGCAAGGGAGGGAAAGGAAAGCAAGGAAAGAAAAATTTCTGCACCCGAGCCCAACCTAGAAATGGACCACACGTGGAAAACTTGCAGATTTTTGCAAACAGAATTTCTTTAATCCCTAAGCACAGGGAGGCTGCCTGTTAAACCCCATCTTTTCTCCTCCTCTCTGACCCCTCACCCCAATTCCCCTTGTCCTGCCCACATTCCCAGAACAAGAACCTGGACTGGTTCCCCCGGATGCGAGCCATGTCTCTGGTCAGCAATGAAGGGGAAGGGGAGCAGAACGAGATCCGCAATCTGCAGGACAAACTCAACACCACCATGAAGCTCGTGTCCCACCTCACCTCCCAGCTGAATGAGCTGAAGGAACAGGTATGGGAAATCCTTCCCAAAATAGCCACTGAGGGCAGGGAGTGGGAGGCAGCACAATACAAGCACAGGGCTCCTGCAGCTCTTTTTTGGGGGAATTGGGGACACTCGCGACACGTGGGTTTGGGTAGTGCCTCATGAGCTCTGAGTTTGCTGGCAGAGGCTCAAAGCAGCTCAGTCAGACACTTGGGAAGCACATCCAAGAGCAGGAGGGCCTGGAATTGCCTCAGCGTGTCCTTGTTGGAATTGCAGATGACGGAGCAGCGGAAGCGCAGGCAGAGGATGGGGTTTGTGGATGTCCAGAACACCATGAACCACTGAGACAGCTCCAGCCAGCGAGGGACTGCACCTGTGCCAGCTGAGGCTGCTCCTCCCTGGGCTCCAGGCATGGATTGTCACTGCCTGGGGACAGTGGAGCACATGGAAAGGGCTCCCTTAGAGCAATTCCAGGAGCAGGGACTGGCCCGAGTCCTCCCCACACCTGGGCCCAGGTGCTTTTCTAACGCCCTCGTAGGAAGATAAACCATGCAGGACTTTCATTCCTCATTGCAATAACTCTTTATTTTGCAACTGTGGAGGGTTGTATCTCTATCTCCATGTGCTCCAGCCCCTCAGCTGTGGGGTGAGTAGCTGTAGGGCCGCACTATTTAACTTATTCCGAGTGCCACTTGTCCCTGTGGGTGTTGCCAAGCAGCCCTCGTTATCTGCTGTGCCTGCTCCACGCTGACCCCTCTCCATTTACACAATTCTCTTCATCCCGTGGTGCAGTAAAGAGCAGCTGAACTCAAGGAGGTGGATTTAATTTAATTAACTCACCAGATGAGGAGCTGAGCTTGTCCTAGTGGGAACTAAAAGTCTTTTGCCTTCTGTGGACCAAGGATCTTTGGGCAGCAGTAGTAGGAGCCTGCAGGTTTACAGGAGTTCACTGTGAAGGGGTGTCCTGTGTTTTAGTTTCATCTCTGGTGTCATGTTTTACTTTTTTTTTTTTAATTTTTTTTTTTTAGTTGTTACCGTTGTTACTTAAGAACTGAAGTGTAAATTGCCTTAACTAAATTAAATACAGAATCATGTTATAATAAAAACTTCAACGTGGTAAAGAAAGTCCTGTGCCCTCTGGTGTGTGGTGGGGCTGTGGAACAGAAGCACAGACCAAACCCAGGAGCAGAACTCAAAGCAGGGCTGCACCCAAGGTACTCCCCAGCCCCAGGTGTTGAACATCCCCTGCCATGAAGAGCCACCAGCAGCACCAGCCTTGGTTCCTGGAGCTCTGGACCAGAGCCTGCTGCAGTTTGAAATTCTTTCACTGCCTGCCAGGAAATCACTGCTGAAAGCCATAAAGAGGAGCAGCTGTTGGTGCTGTGCAGCCCTGGCACAGCTCTGCTGCAGACACTCATCCTTCCCAAGCCAGCCCCAGCTCCAAGCTCCAGAACAGACACTGCTGAAAGCAGTAAAGCTCTAAAAAGGAGTAAAAAAGCCCATAACAGTGAAGTTGCAGAGCACTTGAAATGTGTTTATGGCCTCATCTAGCAGCATGTCATTTGATGCTGCCTTCACCCTCAGCTCTGCACTAACCCACACATCCCTCTCCTCAGGCTGGGGGATCTGCACAGAGCTGGCTCCTCCAGCAGCAGCTGATTAAAATCTCAATTAAACTCGTGCAGTGCTCCACTGTCACCATGGCAAAGTCACCCTCCGTCCTCTGTCTCCTCTGAAGGAAAATAAATGTGATGATTAAAGTTCTCCCTCCCTGCACTGCCCTGCTCCCTGGGCTAACACACAAACACAAGCACAGAGAGGTTTTTTCACATCCTCTCTGTTCTCTTCACAAGAACATTTAAAGCTGCACCTCCTCCCTCTGGGCAGCTCCTGCTTGTTCCATTTTTTGAGATACAAAAGGCCAGGTCTGACACCACAAAGTTCCCTTCCCTCCATTGCTCCAGCATGGATGTGTTAAGCTCTGCCCCAGATTCTCTGCAGAAAAAAAGGAGGCACTAAAAATGAAGAATGTACAGTGTAGAGCTGAACAAAAATGCTGTTGCTAAGAGGAATAAGTGGTTTTATTCATCATGGCAACACACAGAGCTTCAGGGATATGTACAGTGGAGAAGCTGAGAGCTGGGCCCTCACTTTGAGTCCTCCTCGGGTTTCTTGGCAGAGAACTTTTCCCGCAGTCTTTTCCACGTCCCTTTTTTCATGTCTTCCATCTGTTTCAGAATGTCTGCAAAAGGAGAAGGGAGACAGAGAGGAGGCCAGAGGAAGATAAGCAGGAAAGCAGAGGAATGAAACCCTCTTAAAACAGCTCTGCCTTCCATCTAATTTCCTTTCCTGACTTTTCATCTTAATGAATTTTCATTCCAGGCCCGAGGCGAGGTTGGTTTCCCTTCCAATCAATGCAGGGAGTCTCTTATCACCAACAACTGATACCCAGTTTCCACACACTGCAATCAAAGTTAGGAACTGGAGCAGAACAAAACTGCTCTGGCTCCCAGCTCTGCCCTTCATGAAGGATGTGCTGAGACATTTCTGGTTGGGGCACCGGCTCTTCCCAAGGTCTGACACACCAGGAACATGAAGGGAATTGGAAATGGAATTGGAAATGGTGGAGGAGCAGCTGAGCTCAGTGTTGGGGTGATGTAGCAAACATGTTCCTTCCACACAGATCCTGCTGAGACCCTACAGCCTTTGCAAACCCTCTGTTGCTCCTGACACTACAAAATCCAACTGATTCTTCACCCCAATATACTGAGTTACCCCTCAGCTGAATTATTCCTGAGCTCACTCCTCACCCAACACCTTCACAGAATTTCAGTGCTCTCCAGCCTCAGGGGCTGAGGGATGCAAGGGAGCACCCCAAAGATCAGAATTCCCTTTCCCCCTGCCCTGCCCTCTCAGACCCAGCAGTACCTGTGGCCAGGATCATCCTGCAATCCTCCAATGTCACCCCAGTGAAGGTGGTGTCCTTCAGGCGTGGGTACTTCCCAGGAGAGTAGGAAAAGGAGAGAGAAAGACAAAAAAGTCACTTGTAGTGTCACCAGCTGGCACAGCCTGTGTTTCCAGCTGGCATTCTGTTCCTCCACACCAAGAACCAGGTGTGGAGCTGGGTGAGCACAGGCACTGCTGCATCCACCCCTGAGCTGTCCCAGGAATGCTGCCACCCCCAGGAATGCTGCAGCAGGATTGGTGGCTCCCCCCAAAGAGAGGGGCAGTGATCAGTGCCACAGCTCTCACCTTGTTCTTGTAGAAGTTGGTGTGGATCCTATGTAAGCTCTCGTACATTTGGTCACAGGCCTCAGGGTCAGAGATCTGCAGGGGACACAAGTCTGGTTTACACCTCCAGGGGACACAAGTCTGGTTTTACACCTCCACAGCAAAACCCCTCCTTGTTCCAAGGGGCAATGGCCATGGAAGAGCAGCTCAGAATTCCCAGTGCACTGCTGGATTCTGTCCATCTGCTGTCCTGCTCCATATCCCTGCAGCTTGGCCTGCAGGAATAACAACACTGGGATTTCCAAGATGGATCTGAAACTCTGCAGCAGTGAGATGTGACAGTGAATACACAGCCACAGAGAGCATCACTGGCTGGTGCTCTGAAACCCTGCTGTGAGGCCACTTCTGTCACCTGCCTCATTGTAGGGAATCACACAGGACAAGGGGCCAGGCTGGACCTTAGAAACTCCCTGCAGGAGTCTAAAAATATCCTGTCATTGATGAGGGAAATCAACACAAATGACAGGGAACAGCTTGAAGGGTAACTGGATTTCTATTTCTATTTCTATTTCTATTTCAGTTGGAAGATCCGGCTCATCCCCAACCTGTGCCAGGTGTCTCTGCTGGCACAGCCCCTGCTCAGCTGCTTTTCCAGCCCACAATGTTTTCCCTGCTTTTTTTTTGTGGTGCACTGAGCCCAGCTCACCCCAGAACTCAATGTTGCTGCTCCATGAATGGCTAAAACAGGTCAAGAGTAAAAATAACATCAACAGAAAGGGGTCAGGATGAAGCAGGAAGAGTAAGGCAAAGCTCTCTTTGTTCAGCAGGGCTGCAGGAGAGAGGACACAGGGACAGCCACATCTCCCTGCAGGTGATGCCCAACACCCCCTGCCAAGGCTCCAGCAGGTCCAGCCATTAAAAGGGTAGCACAAACATCATCCCTTCCCTGGAAATCCAGCAAATCTCATCCCATCAGATGGCTAAAGAGGCCTGGTGCCTCTGGCTCCCCTCTCAGAAGCTCCTCCTGTCTCCTGCCAGCACATTCAGCCTCTCCACACAGAAACTGCCACCACTGCTGCAGGCATCAATTCAGATTTCCAGGATCAGTGGCAGCTTTGGGATCTTGGAGCCAAGTGGTGCAAGACATTAAGCTGTCCTGAGCATATGGAAAAGCAATAAAACCCTTCCCAAAATGCCTGCTGCAGACTATTCTGGTCACCAGTACAGGATTAGGAGCCTATAATGGCCCCTTGAGGTGGAAAACGCATCTCTGGAACAATGTTTTTATGCTAAGAAAGGGCACATTTGCATTCTGCAGCAACACCTCCGTGCCTGGGAAGGTCTGCAGCCAAGTCAGCCATCAGATTCCCTAATTTATTTCAGCAGCAAAGCCTAAACTCCAACAGAATTACAGCTGGAGGCGGAATTCAATTGTACAACCGCTGCATTCCATCAGTGTCAGGCAGTGCTGCAGCATCCCAGCATCCCACCCTGGAGCTGAGGAGATCACAGGAACTACCTGGATTGCAGCACAGCTGGAATTCCCAAACCTCCACACCCCACTCCCATAACCACAGGAATGGGGGTGCCCAAAATACATCGTGTAAAGAGTGCAGGAACTGGGTGTGAACCAGGATAAAACAGCTGTCCTGGGTACAAACCAGGTGTGCTGAGTATAAACCATTTGTTCAGGGCATCAACCAGGTGTCCTGAGCACAAATTATCCTGGGCATAAACCAGGTGTCCTGGGCACAAAACCCAATGTCCTGGGTACAAATTATCCTGGGCACCAACCAGGTGTCCTGGGCACAAATTATCCTGGGCATAAAACCCAGTGTCCTGGGCATAAACCAGGTGTCCTGGGCACAAAACCCAATGTCCTGGGTACAAATTATCCTGGGCACCAACCAGGTGTCCTGGGCACAAATTATCCTGGGCATAAAACCCAGTGTCCTGGGCATAAACCAGGTGTCCTGGGCACAAAACCCAATGTCCTGGGTACAAATTATCCTGGGCACCAACCAGGTGTCCTGGGCACAAATTATCCTGGGCATAAAACCCAGTGTCCTGGGCATAAACCAGGTGTCCTGGGCACAAAACCCAATGTCCTGGGCACAAAATAGGTGTCCTGGGTACAAATTATCCTGGGCATAAAACCCAGTGTCCTGGGCACAAAACAGGTGTCCTGGGTATACAAGTTATCCTGAGGACCAACCAGGTGTCCTGGGCACAAAACCCAGTGTCCTGAGCATAAATTATCCTGGGTACAAACCCGGTGTCCTGGGTACCAACCATTTGTCCCAGGTGTCCCGGGTTTTATCCCGGGCTTCCCAGGATCTGTGCTCCAAAGGCTGCCGAGCGCTCGCACACTCCTCAGGAGGAGCCGGGGACAGCAGGACTCCATCACCCCTGGGGTTCCCGTTCCCTCCCAGCTCAGGATGTCCTAAAATTCCATGAATGCCCAGGGAGATCTGAGGCAGAGCCGCGTGTGAGCCCCAACCCCGTGCTCCGACCCCGACCCCTCAGAGCCCCCTCAGGGCCACCTTCGAGCCCCCTCAGATTCACCTTACAGCCATCTCAGAATCACCTCAGGGCCACCTCAGAGCCCCCTCGGATGCCCTCAGAGCCCCCTCAAAGCCACCGCCGGGCCGCTCCCCGCGCCCTCCCAGGCCGGCACCGCCGGGATTCCGCCTTCCCGCCCCTCACCGGGGTGTTCTCGCCCTCACGGAAGGCCTGCGCCACCCGCTGCCGCAGGACCGGGCCCAGGTCCCGCTGCCATTTGCTGTTCTCCACCGGCCACTCCTCGCAGAGCCGCAGGAAGCGCCGGTAGCGGCTGGCGGCCATGGCGCCGGGTCACGTGCGCCGCTCACGTGGCGCCTCCGCCGGGTCACGTGGGGCGCGGCGGGGCGGGAACGCCTGAGGGGAGAGAGAGCTCTGCCGGGGGCGGCGGGTCCGAACTGTGCCCGATCCCCCCAGAATGGGAACGCCTGAGGGGAGAGAGAGCCCTGCTGGGGGCGGCGGGTCCGAACTGTGCCCGATCCCCACAGGGCGGGAATGCCTGAGGGGGCAAAGCACTGCCAAGGGCAGCGGGTCCCGAACTGTGCCCGATCCCCTCAGAATGGGAACGCCTGAGGGGAGAGAGAGCCCTGCTGGGGGCGGCGGGTCCGAACTGTGCCCGATCCCCCACAGGGCGGGAATGCCTGAGGGGAGAGAGAGCTCTGCTGGGGGCGGCGGGTTCCGAACTGTGCCCGATCCCCTCCATAATGGGATTGCCTGAGGGGAGAGAGCCCTGCCAGGGGCGGCGGGTCCCGAACTGCGCTCGATCTCCAGCACGAGTGCCGCACCTCTGGGGATGGGGATTCCAACATTGCCCTGGGCAGCCTCTTCCAAAGCCTCACCTCCCTTTTCGTGAGGAAATTCCAACCTGAATCTCCCCTCGCTCAGCTTGGGGTCTTTTTCTCTTGTCATGTCCCTTCGGAGTAGAACCCGACCTCCGCTGGCTGTCCCCTCCTGTCAGGGAGTTGTGCAGAGCCAGAAATTCCCCCTGAGCCTGCTTTTCTCCAGGCTGAGCCCCTTTCTGAGCTCACTCAGCCACTCCTGGGGCTCCAGACCCTTCCCCAGCTCCCCCAGTCACTCCTCACAGGATTTAGGATGGTTTGAGTTGAAGGGACCTTAAATCCCATCCCATCCCACCCCTGCCATGGTCAGGGACACCTCTCACTATCCCAGGTTGCTCCAAGCCCTGTCCAACCTGGCCTGGGACACTTCCAAGGATGCGGCAGCCACACTGTGCAGGTGTATGAGGGGTAAAAAGGGAGGAAAAATATAGAAAATAATTTTTCTAATTATTCAACCAACAAGTTGTTTTCTGTGCAGCAATGAAAAGCCCAACGAGGAGCTCTGGCTGTGCTGTCATACCACTCCTTGTCCCACCTTGTCCTGCTGGGCACCCTGAGGATGCTCAGGCTCTGCACAAACTCACCCACAAAGCCACAAAATCTTATCACAGACTTCTGATGTGAGTCAGGACAACCCCTGGCTCAATCTCTACTGAAATCGTGTGTTTGTGGCTTTTTTTTTTACAATTTGTGGTCAAGCAAAAACCCAACACAGAACAAGAGTCTTCCCAGGTGGACTCTGGGCCAAGCAAAATACACAGCTGGGCCAGATGTCTTAAATTTTCCAGCTATAAATTGGAGAAACTCCCCAGCTTTCTGCTGTAAATCCAAGTGAAGCGTCTCCCTTGGGATCTGGTGTTTAAACCTGTGGCAATAACAGGTTTTAAAAATTACAGGCTTAAACAAAGGATAATGTACCTCAAGGATGCTCAGGAGGGGAAAAATAGATGGACAGCAGTGGGAGTTACTTCTACAATTTTATTTATATCCCCACTCCCCGGTAGTGGAGTTCTGGAGCTCCATTCCTTGTGCAAGGACTTCTCCTTCAGATTTCCCACACCATGCAGGAAGGAATTATATTTGTTCCATCATAATAATAAAATCAGTCCACAAAAGCTGTAAACATTATTTGTAGAGTCTTTTGTTACCGCCTCCTTCAAACACACACGCACAGACACACACACATACACACACACAGTATTTGTATCAAAGAATTTCTGGGTGACCTTTGACGTCCAGTCTTTGACTCAGTCTCACAAATTTTTTTTTTCTTTTTCTTCTTGTATTTTTTTTAAGCAAAAAATCCCTTGATGTGAATGTTTTTTTGTGGCTGGTACCTGACAGAGTCATCGCATTCCCATGCTTCCAGCCCCAGTGAAGCCTTTTTCCTAGAAAATCCGTGGAAAATCCCCTGGTATAACCCCAGAGGGATGTTAAAGCTTGAAGAGTTGCAGCTCTTGGTCTGAAACATGCACAGAGAATCCCAACCAGGGCGCTGGGAATGTTGGAGGGTGTTTTTCCCTCCCACCTGAGCAGGAAGGGAAGCTCCAAAGGGAAGCTCCATCTGTTCATTCCTGCCCCAAACCCGCTCGGCTGCGGGGCGAGCAGCTCCTGGTTTATCATTAAGACTCTTCCCAAGTAATGCTTTCTTTGGCTCACAAATAAATCAAGGACAGCAGTAAAACCAGAAAGGAAAAATAAATCTTCTGATGGATGGCAGAGAGAGCAGATTCTTCCAGCTCTCTGCTTTCCACGCTTCAGTTCAGTGACGGCACACGGAAGATTTTCAGCACTTCCCGATTTATCCGCGCTAATTCCACGCCGCATCCAGCAGCCAGAGGGTCCCACACAGCTGACCCCAGGCGGGATTTTCAGGGCTATCAGTACTAGGAAATCCAGGCCGTTTCACAGAAATTCTCACTTCCCTTCTGACAGGCTCTGAAGGATTTTAATCAGGTTCTCCATGCCGAAAATGTAGCCGTGGTCAGGCCCGTCATACAGGGTGGAGCTGGGGTTGCTCTTGGAGCCTTTGAAGGTGGTGTGGGCAAAGTCTATCATCCTCACATCCACCCTGAAGGGGTTCGTGCCGTGAGTTTTGTGCTCCTGCCCGTCGTAAATGATGAGGAGGGAGCTGGAGTAGAACCTGTAGGAGCTTTGCTTCCTGATCACAGCCAGCAGGGCCTTGAGGCGCAGGATGATGGGCTCCAGCAGCTCCGTGCGCAGCTGGTTCCCGGTGCACAGGAACTGCCGCAGGGTCTGCCGGAACCCCTCTGGGGACAGCTTCCTCCCAAAGTATTTGTCTCTGCACAGGAAATGCCCGGTGTCTGCCTGGTAAACCTGCAAGGGAAGAGAGGATGGCTCAGGTTGCAATCCAGGATGTGACCAAGAGGATGTATTCTATCACCACTGCTGAAACCAGGGAGAATATCCCTGGGAGATATCTCCTGTTAATGGGCCAGCTGTTAAACCAGGCAGGGCAGTGATCCTGATCTCTCTGTGAGATATCTCCTGTTAATGGGCCAGCTGTTAAACCAGGCAGGGCAGTGATCCTTATCTCCCTGGGAGAGATCTCCTGTTAATGGGCCAGCTGTTAAACCAGGCAGGGCAGTGATCCTGATCTCTCTGTGAGATATCTCCTGTTAATGGGCTAGCTGTTAAACCAGGCGGGGCAGTGATCCTTAGCTCATTGGGAGATATCTTCTGTTAATGGGCCAGCTGTTAAACCAGGTGGGGCAGTGATCCTTATCTCCCTGGGAGAGATCTTCTGTTAATGGGCTAGCTGTTAAACCAGGCAGGGCAGTGATCCTTATCTCCCTGGGAGATATCTTCTGTTAATGGGCCAGCTGTTAAAACCAAGTGAGGCAGTGTTCTTTATCTTTTCCACAACCTATCCTTTCTCCAGGAGAAATCTCCTGCTAATGGACATTGAGTCCCACTGTGTGACTGATAAAATTACATCATCCTATTGGAGATGCTCCAGCCAGGGGGAGGAGTGGAGCCTTTCCTACCTAGATAAAAACTGAGATTTGGAACACCAAGGCAGCCCTTACCCACTGGTTTCCAAAGGAAAACTGGGCCTTTTACACATCCCCACTGGACCTTTGGAGGAAAACTGCACCTTGTACAGGAGCACTGCTCCAGCAGAACCACATCTGTCACTGCAGGAGGATGCAGCCACCATGGAATGGGACTGCTGCCAACACCCTGCCTGACTGACGGGTGTCAGGTTGGATTCTCTGTCAGCATTTTGGGTTTGTTCTTTGTAGTACTGTATTTCTATTTTAATTTTCCTAGTAAAGAACTGTTATTCCTATTCCCATATCTTTTCCTGAGAGCCCCTTAATTTCAAAATTGTAATTTGGAGGGAGGGGGTTTACATTCTCCACTTCAAAGAGAGGCTCCTGCCTTTCTCAGCAGACACCTGTCTTTCAGACTAGGACAGAGGAATAATCCATAAAATCAGAATATCCCTTGGCTGCAAGGGATTCTTGAATGGTGCTTTAAGATTTCAGGCTTTATATTTTTCAAATGCTGCGCTGCATTAGTGCATAACTCTAAACTTCACATGAAGTGTTAACAGCTTTGGTAGTTAACACTTGACACTGGCACACACAATTCCTCTGGGCCTGGAACCCAAGGACACCCTACAGCCTCAGGCCCTGAAAAGTATAAACAGAAGTGAATTGGGGAGGAGCAAACTGGGGGAATGTGACTTCATTACCTGGAGCTGTAATTGGAGAATTAACCCCTGAAATGCAAATAGACCAAACTTGTATCTGTCTGAAAAACTCAGCACCATGGGAAGCTTTCACTGCTCAAGGTGAATCTATTGAAGGCCTTTAATAAATCCTCACTTTATTCTCTTAACTCTGTCTAGCCTCTGTTCTAGGCAGTCACTCCAAGGCATCACTGTGACCACTAAAGTTCAACTCTGCCCTTAGGAAGAGATCAGAAAACAACATAGGTTTTAACTTTGTATATATTGCTTTATATTCTATTCTAACTCTCAAATTATCCTTCAGGCAGGGTTTTGAAATCTGCTTGAGATTAGTGAGTGAGGGAAACGCTTGGGTTTCCAGGAGAAGGGATGGGGATTTCCAGCAGGAGAAATTTAGTCCAAAATGAAGCCTGGCTCTCACAGCTCCAAGATTGGGTGGCTCAGTGAAAGTAATGTGGTGGTTTTGGGGTTTTTGGTGCAGCAGCCAAGAGCTGAGCAGGAATCTTTGTGTAAAAGCAGTGTCTCAGATGGGGTGAGGGGTTCCAGCTGCTCACACTGTGGCAGTGGCACAGAGAAAGGGGACCCCTCTCTGACAGCACCCAGAGCCAAGTGGCCACTTTTTACAGTTTGGAGCGGGGGAAGGGAATAAAACTCCTTCAATTCACACCAGCCAGGAACCCCTGGGAATTCCAGCTTGGTTCCAAGTGAGAGGAATGAGGGATTTGTCTTTCCAAACAAGCTGTGGGTCTGCTGGTAGATAAAACCAGCACTGAGAGATAAAACAATGGGAAGGATTTCACTGATTGATTAATGGAAAAAATATTGGTAAACTGTAGGGTTTGGTGATAAATGAAATTGGATATTGAAAGATGAAAGAAGCAATGGGGCTAAACCATGAATTCTGTAAGAATTAAAAATTAAAAGGGAGGGTTGTACATTAGAGGGGAATCTCAGGTATCAGTTGTTTGGGAAGTCTGTGCCTCTCAAGTACCTCAGCAATGGGGAAAGAGAGAGGGAAATGCAGATGGGAAATTGGGATAAAAAGGAGGCTGAGTGCTCCAAAAATCTGAGAGACCCCAGGGGATGCCCCATGGCCTCTCCCTTTATCAGAATAAATCAAAAGGACTCCTCTGTCTCCTTTTTGGACGTGAACCTGTGGTGTTTGTGGATTCATTTTCCTGACACAAGGGAGGATCCAAGGGGGGAAGCAGCACAGGGGGGATGGAGGCGTTACCTGCATGCCGCAGATGCGCACGCCCAGCGATGCCGAGGTGCTCTGCTCACACTTCTTGATGTGCCGAGCTTTCTTCTCCTCCGAGGCGTCATCCCCGTGCTGCCGAGTGCCCATCTTCAGGTCCAGGATGCAGGGATAGCTGCACTTGGACACCACATTCTCCAGCAGGAGAAACTCTGAGCGTGACTTAAGGAAAACCCAATACTTTGAAATTCTAATTGAAAGAGGCCTTAAATCAAAGCAACTGCTGACACTCTCCAGAACAGCTCACGACTGTAACGAGACTTTCTGAGCCAATTTCTCCAACGTGTCATTGCTATGGGCCTCTCGCTGCCAATTCCAGTTAATTTACTGTACTACAGCCCTACCAATTAAAGCCCCAACAGCTCCATTCTCCAGTGGCACCGCAGCCCGGGGCTGTCACTCCGACACCTTCCCCGGTGCCAAGCTGGCTCCGGTGGGTGGGGGAAGTTGTTAAACTCTATTACTCACATGACTGGTGGGTAATGAAGTGTAATAGGAAAATAAAAGGCGAGGCAGCTGCTAATTCCTGTATAGTTGTGTTTTTAAATGTATGCCAAGGGGATCTTTGACTTCTGCTGAGAACTCTTTATGGGAAATGGTTTTTGGTTTTTTTTCCTTTTTTTAACAGTGAGAGAAGATAACAGAAATATTCCTTCTTTTCCTAGAGTGTGTGCAGAGGAGGGGATGCATC
This sequence comes from Catharus ustulatus, assembly GCF_009819885.2. Lineage (NCBI taxonomy): Eukaryota > Metazoa > Chordata > Aves > Passeriformes > Turdidae > Catharus > Catharus ustulatus. Next base: position 3,491,553 of record NC_046245.1, read on the forward strand.
CCCCTGCAATAAACCCTGCACTGAATTCCAGCTGTTACCAGGCCTGCGCTGGAGGGAAGAGCAGCAAGGATACGATGGAGTTTGTTCTCGTTGTGCTTGGAGGACATGCGGTTCAGGTGCTGCCGGTGGCAGTGCAGCCCCCAGGGGTTGTAGCTCTTCCTTTCTGCCTGCTTCCCATTTGCATCTTCCAAAAGGGAATCTGTGTGGTACTGAAGGTCTGTCCTCAAAAGCATCTTCCCAGGGCAGCTAGACAAAGCACACAAAGGGACACATTGGGTTTTTGAGCTCCAGAGGAGAATATTCCCTTCCCTCATTTATTTCTTTTTTTTTCTGTAGAGCTTCAAACTTGATAAGGTGGATTTTCAGGGACTCTCAAAGGAACAATATTGATCATGTCCAACCTGCAGAGATCTTTTGTTACTCCATAACAGTAATTTTCAGAAAGCCAGCTACTGCTGCCTGCCAATACTTTTATAAATTCTAATTTAAAGTGTGCTGGCTCCCTTGAAAAGCCATTCACAGCCCCAGCTGCCAGGGATCTCTATTTATCCACCTAATGGGCACAGCACAGGCAAATGGTCCAACAATGGGAATGATTCCCAATTTGGAGGGGCTGGCTCCAAGGAAGGAGGGAGGGAAGGAGTGATGAGGAGATCTGTTCTCCTTGGGGGTCATTCCTTGGTCTCACACATCCCAATCCAGCACTCCCAGCACTGCAAAGGCAGGGACAGAACAGCTTCAGTGCCAGGGCTGCTCTGAACCAGTTTGGGATGAAGGATGTCCTGCAAAAAATCTCTGGGAGCACTGGGAGCCTTCCTGGGATGGGATGGGATGGGATGGGATGGGATGGGATGGCATGGCATGGCATGGCATGGCATGGCATGGCATGGCATGGCATGGCATGGCATGGCATGGCATGGCATGGGATAATTTGGGATGGGACTGAAGCCCCTCTGTTGCCAGCAAAGGGATGTTCCATGCTCAGTGACTGTTCTCCCATGGCCTCTCCTCTCCTGGAGCATGCTGTGCTCCAAGGAATGGGGTTTAAAGCAGAATTTGAGGCACAGATTTGAGCAAGAACATCCCAGATCCACCCCACTCCATCCCTACACCAGGGAAGAGCAGAACCACACACACAGGGCTTGGCTCTGAACCACACACACAGGGCTTGGTTCTGATCTTCACCTTGGCTGGGCCCTGCTTTTGCCCTAAACCCACAGTTGGGCCACCAAACCATCCCAAACCTGTCCCAAACCCATCCCAAACCATCTCAAACCCATCCAAACCTGTCTCAAACCATTCCAAGCCCATCCCAAACCATCCCAAGCCCATCCAAACCTATCCCAAACCCATCCCAAACCATCTCAAACCCATCCAAACCCATCCCAAACCATCCCAACCCATCCCAAACCATCTCAAACCCATCCAAACCTGTCTCAAACCATCCCAAGCCCATCCCAAACCATTCCAAACCTATCCCAAACCATCCTAAACCATCCCAAATCATCCCAAGCCCATTCAAACCAGTCCAAAACCCATTCTAAACCATCCCAAACCTATCCCAAACCATCCCAACCCATCCCAAACCCGTCCCAACCTGTCCCAACCCATCCCAAACCATCCCAAATCATCCCAAACCATCTCAAACCCATACAAACCTGTCTCAAACCATCCCAAACCCATCCCAAACCATCCCAAGCGCATCCCAAACCCATCCCAAACCCATCCCAACCCATCCCAAACCCATCCCAAGCCCATCCCAAACCCATCCCAAACCCATCCCAACCCATCCCAAATCCATCCTAACCCATCCCAAACCCATCCCAACCCATCCCAAACCCATCCCAAGCCCATCCCAACCCATCCCAACCCATCCCAAATCCATCCTAACCCATCCCAAACCCATCCCAAACCATCCCAAACCCATCCAAACCATCCCAACCCATCCCAACCCACCCCCACCCCACCCAAGTGGCCAATGGCAGCCGGGAGGATTGCAGGACTGCCAGTCCCTCACCTGTCCTTGAAGCTCTTGGTGACCTGGGTGTGGCTCCACTTGCATTTGTGCCACAGGGTGACCGCGGGGTCGCCCCCGGCGCTGTCGGGCTGGCCCAGGCTGGGGCTGGCAATCAGGGTCAGGTTGCCCAGGCTGTCCTTCTTGAGGTGCACAGACACAATGCCTGCACAGGGGGAAAACAAATGAGACAGAGATGAGCCCCTGGGGTATCACAGAGGCCAGGCCACCACCTTGTGTTCTTTACTTTTACTGATCCCACTCTGATTTCAGGCCCAATAAAACATCATTAGGTGAGGCCCTGGGAAATACTCTCAGGATTTTCAAGTGTCCCCCCTCTGGAGTTTGAAACCTGCCCTCTCTGAACCCCCCATTCCTCTGTCCCCCACCCCTCTGAGCTCTGCAGTGCCCTGGGTGACCCAGAAAAGCCCCCTGCTCCAGATCAGGGGCTCCTAGCTTATTTATCACAAGGGATTTAAGAGCTTTTTAAAGCCAGCACGAGGCTGGAAACACTTTTCATTGGCAGGAAGCAAAGGGAGGGTTGGGGACAAGGCATTTTCCAAGGACACCCAGCGTGCCAACTGCTTCTTTGATTTGGGAGCAGGGCAGGGATGTGGCACTGCTGCCACTCATTGTCCTGCTCGTGTCCTTCCCCCAGCACCAAGAACCAGCACCCAGACACCCCACGGGGGGCTGGACAGTCACACACCCCGTGTTTGTGCATGACAGAGACCAGAGGTTATTTTTTTCCACCCTGAGTGCTTAAAACACCGTTCTGCATTTGAACATCGCGATTTTCCCCGTCTCTGACAGGAATCACAGGGCTCAAATGCCAGCCAGTCTAGCACGGATTTAGCCCAAGGCGAGCCCGTCCCTGGCACGGGGCTGGCTGTGTGCTCGTCTCAAGTGACAGCGCAGGAATGCCACGGCTGACACTGCCTCGGGCTCTGACCTTTCTGGGAAAGGCTGATAACGCCATCCCACCGCCTGAGCCTCCCCACGCTCCTTCCTCGAGCACAGCTCGAAGCTGCACCACGGGAAGTTTAGGTTAAACATCAGAAAAAAAAAAAATTTGCTGAAAGAGTGATGGGCATTGAAATTTTTTATCCAGGGAGGTGGTGGAGTCACCGTCCCCAGAGGGGTTTGAAAAGAGCCAGGACGTGGCACTCAGTGCCAGGGTTTAGCTGATGAGGAGGAGTCAGGACAGAGGTTGGACTTGGTGATCTCAAAAGTTTTTTTCCAAGCCGGTTCATTCTGTGATTTGGGGCTCAGGGGGGCTGCCAGCAACCAGAGAGGACAGGGGGCAGGGACAGAGCAGGGGGACCAGCCAGAGCAGCACTGGAGAGAGCCCAGCTGGGGATACAGGGAGCTGGGCTGGATCCAGATGTGCCATGGGGTCTGCTGGGCTGGATCCAGATGTGCCCAGGGGTTTGCTGGGCATGTGGGGAGTTGGATCCAGCTGTGCCCAGGGGTTTGCTGGGCATGTGGGGAGCTGGGCTGGATCCATCCATGCCCAGGACACCCTCACCAGATCTGCTGGGCATGTGGGAGGTGATCTCAGCAGCTCAACAAACAGTTCTGCTCTCCCAAGCAGAGGTGCCAAAGCAAACAAACGTGCAAAGCCCCTTCTCTCCATTTCAAGGCCGGTTCCAGGCAGCAAACACCGAGCAGAGCCTTTGCCTCCTGTGCCTGCCGGGTTCTGCTGCCTCAGGGGGGTTTCCCCACCTGAAGTGTCCCTGCAGCCACCCCCACTGCAGGACCCATCCCTCCCTGGGTCCTGCACCCCAAAACTTTGGGTTTGGACGTTTTTCCCTCACCACAAGTTGCTGCTCCCTCCTGCTGTTCAATCAGCATTACTGTGACCAGGCTGGGTTAAAGGGGCTGACTTTGCACAGAAATGGGGGGAAATCTACCCAGGCTGCTCTGCCAAGGGAGCTGAGGGGGGGAAAAGGAATATTTTTAGCCCTCCCAGCCCTCTGCTGTGAGCTCAGGGAGTTCCACCTTCCTCAGGCTCCAGCATTGCCTTTTCCCTGAGACCCATTCTTAAAAAATCCATATTTCTGAGAGCAAACAAATCTCCTCTCAGCCTGGATGACTGCTTCACATTTTCAGGGGATGTAGGCATGGAAAAAAAGAAGAAAAAAAAAAGCCAGTCTTTGCCTAAATCAAAGCCTTTTTCATTTTAAAAAGTCACAGGGAGGCGACCAGAGCCCTCGACTGCAAACACCATAACCTTAAAAACTGTCCCAGTTCCTGCCTGCAATCAGCAGGGCTGTGCTCATTTGCATAGTGCTGACGGGCTGGCCCCAAAAAACTTATATATAGCGTGGAAGTAAGAGTTGTTAAATATCAGCCATTAATATGAAAATTAATGGGGAGATTTTCAAAGGCGAGAACAGAGCGTTAAATTGGAAGGGAATGTGATCCTCTCCCTCCTCCCAGCTGGAAATTCAATCTTCAAAAAAGCTACAGCTCAGCCTGAAAAGTGCTTTTTGTTTCCTGGGGGGATTCCACGGGGGTTTGCAGGTGTCCTGCCATGACCTGTGTGTGGCAGACAAGCCCCAGAGCTCCAGAGCCTTGGGGTGGTGTCTGTGCTGCCTTTGGGGTCACTGACACCCCAATCCCCCTCCTGCCAGCACCAGCGAGGAGCCAGGGGGTATTTCTGGGTGCTGTCACCATGCTGGTGGCATCTCAGCAGGTTTCACTCTGTAACTCTGCCCTCGTGGGTTTATTTTTGTGTTTACAAGCGCATTCATCTCCCACCGAGGGCGCTGGGAACCTGAGCAGGACTGGGCTGGAAAACAAACCCAGCATCCCCTTGTGAACTCAACACAAGGCAGGGCCTTCAAAAGGAAATAAAAATTGGTCCCAAGGTCACCAAACTGCCTGATATGGGTGAGGCAAGCAGGAAAAGCCACGGGCTCGGGGTGAGGCTTGAATGATATTTGATCCCCATTGTGGAGAATGTCACCAATGTCACCATTACATAATGGTCCCAGGGCTGTTCCCACAGCCCAGAAATAGAGATTAGGTACATGGGTACGTGTGAATGGGGGATGGAGCCACCACGATCATCCCCCTGGTCGCTCAATCCCCTCACAGGAAATTGTTCCACCTCTTGAATTGCCTGGCAGCAGGGCTGGCACTGCCAGGACAGGAATAAACCCGTGAGCCCAGTGCCAGACTGGAGAATTGCTTTTCAATTACCCCTCATCATAAAACTCTCTGGGATTGGAAACAGGAGAGGGAAAGACAAAGAGATTTGAATAACCAGGGCAGCCCTGGACTGGTTAAACTGGGATTGTTTAACAGCTTTATCAGCTGCACTGCAGCACCCAGCTCCTGCCAGAGGAAACTTTTCTCCCTTAAGCATCTTTTTAATATTGTCCCATAAATCTGCAGAGGCCCCTGACTTCCTGGGAAAGGGAGAATTGGGCTGGAAGAGCGTTGGAGCCGTGGCTGACTGAGCTCTTTGCTGCAACGCTGAAGGACCAGGAGATATTTTAAGTTTTTACGTGACAACCAAGCTTCTCGCCTCCCCCAAAAACCAGGGTCAGGAGCTTTATGAGCAGCACAAGTCTGGCAGTAAAAGCACAAAATACCGAAAGAATAAGAAAGAGAAGGGAGGGAGGATGTCTTAAAAAAAACACCAGCGCTGCTTTCCAGGGGTTGGCAATGTAGAAAATCTGTGCCTGGAGAGGTGGGGATGATTTTTAGGAAGGTGAGAGGTCCAGAGCTGCCCTTACCTTTGTACTGAGGTGTGAACTGCCTCATGGCCAGCGGCAGCGACTCGTAGAAGCTCAGCTCCTGCGACACCAGCGGCTTGCAGATGGTGTGCTCGTCGTAGGTCAGCATGCTGGTGTGGCCGCCCACCTGGTGCACGAAGGGCTGCAGCAGCACAGCCCTGCCCTCGCCAGGGCTCTGCCCCACCATGGTGCCCCAAACAACCCTGGGGGCTCCTGCAGCAGCTGGGCACCTCCGGCTGGGAGGGGCAGTGCCAGCACACTGCTCACCCACTCTGCTGTTTGCCCCACGCTGGGTTTTCACCGGTGGAATCTGGAAAATAGAGGGAATTAAGGAGTTAAAGGAGAAGGGACGCCCAGCAGCTGGGTGGGGTGAGAGCTGGCAGTGCCCAGGGCTGGCAGGGAGCCCCAGGCTGACACAGAGCCCAGGGCAGCCCCAATTCCCTTGGGTGGGGACGAGAGATGGAGATCAGAGGAGCTGGGAGTTCACTCAGTGATGTCAAGGATCGGGGATTCCTCGGACAGGTTATTAGCACACTGCACTGATGCTGTGTTTGTCCCACACCCGTGTCAGGATGGTCCCAGGCCTTCCCTGGGACATTCCCTGCGCTGCTATAAATCCCCTGCGCTGTTATAAATCCCCTACAAGCCCCCAGGCACTCCCTTGCCCTGCGGGTGGGGTGAGCAACAACTTCTGCACCTTCTAAAAAGCCTCAGTTTGGACATTCCCTGTCATTTAACACAAGCAACAATTTCTGCACCTTCTAAAAAACCTCAGTTTGGACATTCCCTGCTATTTAACACAAACCACAATTTCTGCACCTTACAAAAAAGCTCAGTTTGGACATTCCTTGTCATTTAACAGGAGCAACAATTTCTGCACCGTCTACAAAACCTCAGTTTGGGACATTCCCTGTCATTTAACACAAACAACAATTTCTGCACCTTACAAAAAACCTCGGTTTGGGACATTCCCTGTCATTTAACACCGGGACAGCAGCAGGAACATTTCCTCCCCAGGGTGACGGGCACACCCAGGGGGATGTGGATGTGGATGTGTCACAGCTGGGTTCACTCCCAGCAATGGATCCACTCCTGATTTCAGGAATTCCTCCTTGACTCTGCCAGCAGCAATGCAGGAAAATCACAGAGCACATCACGGAGCATCCCCAGCAGCAGCACCCACCAGCACCTGCTCCTTCCCCCATTCCTCACAGGAAACCCATGGATGGCTCTGGGACATCAGGGACTGAATCCCACGGGCACCAGGACAACAAAAAGGAGCTGATGTTGGTGCTGGAGATGGACACTCCACATCCCAGACTCATAGGGATGGAACAAAATTATTAAAATCATCATTTGAGGATGGGTCCATGGCAGCACAGGCCCTTTCTCCTGATTCTCCAGCACAACCTGGGGAGCTTTGCACCCAGATTTGCCCCAGCAGAACCCCAGTGCAGGGGTCAGTGATGCCTTTGCAAGATCCAGTTCTGCCAGAAAAGCCTCCAGGATGTGAGAACTCCACCCCTGGGGCCAGGACACCGCACAGGGGTGGTGGCACCTCCTGGAGGCACCCGGAGCTTCACAGGTGAGCAGGAACTGAGCCAGCACTGCCTCGGAGCAAATTCCCCACCCTGCAGGAAGGATCCAGAGCTCAGGAGCTGCACTCGATGATGCCTCGGGGTCCCTCCCAGCTCGGGATATTCTGTGATGCTCAGATCTCCCCTTCCCTGCTGGGATGAGCCCCCAGGGGAGCAGCTCCTGGCTCAGGTCCGGCTGTGTTTCCCACCTGGAGCAGTGGGATGGAGCGGGCTGGAGGCAGGGAAGAGCCGCTCCCACCTCCTTCATCTCCCCCAGGGTGGGGTTTTCCCCCTCTCATCATTCCTCTTCGGACAGGAATTAATTCCTGCTCTGCAATTACCTGTCCTGGAGGAACAAAGCCAGGCCCCCGAGCCGAGCGTTTTCCAGCCGGGAAGAAAGCAGCTCCTCGGAGCGTTAATAAAAGCATTTTGTTAAGTTGTGGCAATTTTTAAAGAGGATTTTCTGCCTCGGGAGCCGCAGGTTTGTTTTGTGCGGCTTTTCCCCCTCCCTTCCTCCCATCCTTAAAAAGAAGGAGAAAAGCCAAAAGCAAGCGGATTTGTCATAACACCTCTTAGGAGCAGGGAACAACACAACTTAAATCCTTTCTTGCTTCTGAGACCGTCCAAGGCTCAGACTCAGCTGCCACAACCCCCTGACAGCTCTGGCAACCTTAGCATTGCATAGGGAATCGGGGAAAAAAAAACATCCACAATTTGATAAAGCTCCCGAATGTTTTCTCCCGAGCAGAACTCGGGGCAGGATTTGCAGCAGGAGGAGGAGGTTCTTTTCTGGGAGTTTCTGCCGGGAAGCAGCTCATCCATTCGGAGCAGATAAATGTTCCTGAGAACACTGAGCTCCCCTGAAACAAGACACTGGAAATAAATCACTTCCACTGGCTCAAGGTATCGCAAATGCGAGGAGATATTTACGTCACTAAAAATACACGGAATTACAGATAAATCCAGACCCTCCAAGCAGAACCAGGATCCGTTTTTCCCCCAGCTAAAGGAAAAGCAGCTCAGGTGCTGCAGGTGGAAGTGAGCCACGGAAGGAGGATGTGGAGAATTTTCCTCTGCACAGAAGGGAAATATTCCATTCTGCAGGAAACGGATGAGGCTGTGGAGGTGTCCCTGGAGCTGGATGAGCTCTGCCCAGAGCTGGGAACAGCGCTGCTCCCCTGCTGCTGTCACCTCCCACCCTGCTCCCAGGCAGGGCCAAATGTCAAAGCAGTCCCAGCTCCAAACCGAGCCAAAAGGAAGCAGATTCAGTTCTGTGATCTTTGAGTGGCACCTGCCCCATCCCATCCCATCCCATCCCATCCCATCCCATCCCAGACAGGACTCGAGGGAAATGCAGAGCCAGGCTGAGCTGGGTCCTAGGGCAGAAACACCCAAGAATATAAAAATTCAAAATGCCTTTAAAAACAAGAGCTCTGCACTGTGCTGTCAGTGCCACCCCTCCTGGCCACCTCCCACAGGTGAGGTGTCACTCCTCAGTGCCACCCCTCCTGGCCACCTCCCTGCTCCCAGAGCCTCCCAGAGCTCCAGGGGTGAGTTCTGAGCACTGCAGGAGCTGCAGGTTCTTTCCTTCGTTAAAAAGCAGGAGAAGGAGGTGGCTGAGATGGGTGTGTGCTCAGCTCCCGGTGCTGGAGCTCACCTGGAGCCACAGCCAGCCCTGCATGGAACCCAGAGCTGGCACTTGGTGCCACCAACGAACACAGTGCCACCATGGAACCTGTGCCACCACGGACACAGTGCCACCATGGAAACAGTGCCACTATGGAAACAGTGCCACTATGGACCTGGTACCACCACAGAACCCAGTGCCACTACGAACCCAGTGCCACCATGGAAACAGTGCCACCAGGGACCCACTGCCACCATGGACATGGTACCACCACAGAACCCAGTGCCACCACGGACCCAGGGCCACCATGGACCTGGTACCATCACAGAATACAGTGCTACCACAGACCCAGTGCCACCACGAACACAGTGCCACCATGCACCCAGTGCCATCATGAACCCAGTGCCACCATGCACACAGTGCCACCAGAGAACCTAGTGCCACCAACAAACACAGTGCCACCATGGAAACAGTGCCACCACGGACACAGTGCCACCATGGACACAGTGCCACCGTGGAACCAGTGCCACCATGGACACAGTGCCACCGTGGAACCAGTGCCACCACGGACACAGTGCCACCATGGACATGGTACCACCACAGAACCCAGTGCCACTATTAACCCAGTGCCACCATGGTAATAGTGCCACCAGGGACCCACTGCCACCACAAACCCAGTGCCACCATGCACCCAGTGCTACTGTGAACCCAGTGCCACCATGCACCCAGTGCCACCACAAACCCAGTGCCACCATGCACCCAGTGCCACCACAAACCCAGTGCCACCAAGGACCCAGTGCCACCCCACTGCAGAAAAGGTCACAGCTTCCCTCACCCCCTGCCCACTTTCTCCACCCCCCTCCCCTCCCCACCATTCCCAGCCATTCCACGAGCACCACGGAGAACCAAGAGCCACCAGGGCCACTCCAGAGACTGCCACCAGCCCCAGGTGCCACCTGTCCCTTCCCTGCAGAGCCTTCCTGACCCCCTCACCCCAAACCGTGCCCTGAGCCCAGCCCTGAGCCCAGCCCAGCCCAGCCCAGCCCAGCCCAGCCCAGCCCAGCCTCACCTGTGGCTGCGGGGTCGCTCCGGGAGCTGCACCTGAGTCTCTGCCTCTCTTCTCGCTGCTTCTCGCTGCGGCTCCGGAGGGAGGAATGAGGGAACCCTGGGGCATGGCCGGAGTGCGTCGGCGCTGGCAGGAGCCCGGAATGTCCAGCTGACATTCCAGCGGGGCTGTGCTGGGAGAAACAGCCAGGGAGGGACAGGGAGAGCGGGACAGGACGAGAGGAGCCGGCCGTGGGCTTGGGAAATCGGCTCTCCAGGAAAACAACTGGGTGTTTGTCCATCTGTTTTTCCGAGGAATTCCCCCTCAGCTCGGCCCCCGCAGGGTTTGTCACCTCCCTGGGCTGACACGGAGAGGGATGGAGCTTCCCAGAGCTGCCAAACCAGCGGAAAAAACAGCCCGGGCAGGGGCTGGGGACACCAAATCTGCCTTTGTGACAAAGAAAAGGTGCTGGGCACAGGGGGGAGATGCTGGGCTTTGCCCAAAGCTGGGCAGGAGATGAGAGGATCCAGAGCTCAGGCCCTGCCAAGGGAAAAGAGCCACGTCAGGGCTCGGGAGCCGTGTGGGGAATGGAAAAGTCCCAGGGAGCTCCTGCCAGGGCCACCCTGTCCCCTGCAGCACTCGGGGACAGCGTGTGCCCCCCCGGGCCTCACTGTCCTGTGTGCCAAGGGCTCCTGCCAGCCTCCTGCACCCCAAAAAATGGGATGCATGTGTTTTTCAGGGAATGACAAGGAACAGGCAGCCTGGGCAGCACCCAGGACAAGGAGGGGACGGTGCCTGCTCCTCACTCCCCAGCAGGAGCTTGAGGATTTCAGCACAGCCATGCCCAGGCTGGGGCTCTCCAGGGATGCCAGGGGGGAAATGCCAGGGAAGAAAACCTCCCAGCTGGGAACAGGAGTGGTGGATGTGGAAATTCCCACTAACTGGAGGGGAGAAACCAGGCTCAGGAGGAGCAGAGGGATCAAGCAGAGGTGGGGGCAGAGGCTGAAATTCAAGACAAGGATGAAAGAAAGACCCAGATTCCCAAGGCCTGACTTCACTCTGCTTCATGCTGCAATCTGAGCTCAGGAAGGCACCTCTTTATTTGTTTGTTGTTGTTGTTGTTTGGTTTTTTGTTTTGTTTTTTTTATTGGGCTGGTTTCTGAAGGAGAAAAAGCTGATCTGAGCACTCTGCACAGCCAGACTCAGGTTTCTGCTTCCTCTTCTCCTGTCCCCTGAGTCCAGCTGAGTTTCTTCCTCCTCCTCCTCCTCCTCCAGGGCAGGGCAGGCTCCAGACCAGCTCCTGTCCCCGTGCCCAGCAGGTCCCAACATCCCTGTGCTTGTTCTGCCACCCTCTGCAGCCCCGGCTCCAAAAGCCCCCAAAGAGCAGCCAGGCTCCAAACGCGCCAGGCTTTCAATCCAACCACCCAGAGCTGCTGGGGAGGGGCCAGGCTCCTGCTGGGGGTCCCTGGGGCTCAGTGAGAGGCAGGACTGGGCACCCAGGTGTGGCCTGGGGCACTGGGGAGCCCAACACAGCCCCCCTGGCACAGCCCACATTCCATCCTGGCAGTGCTCACCTTCCTGCTTGGATGGATCCATGGATGATGGATGGATGATGGATGGATGGATGGATGGATGGATGGATGGACGATGGGTGGATGGATGGATGATGGATGATGGATGGATGATGGATGGATGGATGGATGGATGGATGGATGGATGATGGATGGATGGATGGATGGATGGATGATGGATGGATGATGGATGGATGATGGATGGATGGATGGATGGATGGATGATGGATGGATGATGGATGGATGGATGATGGATGGATGATGGATGGATGGATGGATGGATGGATGATGGATGGATGGATGGATGATGGATGGATGGATGGATGGATGATGGATGGATGGATGGATGATGGATGGATGGATGATGGATGGATGGATGATGGATGGTTCCACAGATGGATGGATGGATGGATCAATGATGGATGGATGATGGATGGTTCCACGTTTGGTTCCATGTTTGGTTCCATGGATGGTTCCATGGATGGTTCCATGGATGGATTGATGAATGGTTCCATGGATGGATGATGGATGGATGGATGATTCCATGGATGGTTCCATGGATGGTTCCATGGATGGATGGTTCCATGGATGGACGATGGATGGATGGATGGATGATGGATGGATGGATCCATGGACGATGGATGGATGGTTCCATGTTTGGTTCCATGGATGGTTCCATGGATGGTTCCATGGGTGGATGATGGATGGATTGATGATGAATGGATGATGGATGGTTCCATGGATGGTTCCATGGATGGATTGATGATGAATGGATGATGGATGGTTCCATGGATGGTTCCATGGATGGATTGATGAATGGATCAATGATGGATGGTTCCATGGATGGATGGATGATGGATGGATGGTTCCATGTTTGGTTCCATGGATGGTTCCATGGATGGATGGATGGTTCCATGGATGGATGATTCCATGGATGGTTCCATGTTTGGTTCTATGGATGGTTCCATGGATGGTTCCATGGATGGATGGATGGATTAATGGATGGATGATGGATGAAGCTGTGCTCAGGGAGCAGCCCCAGGCAGGACTCTCTCCCTGTCCCTGTTCCCTCCCCAGCTCCCCTGGCTCTCTCCAGGACTGGCCCCATGCCCTGACTCTGTGCCCATCAGTAAGGTGCAGCATCAGCTGTCATGTCAGCAGCAGCAAAAGCATCCCGTGGGAAGGGCTTTAAATGGAAGCAGGAGAGGAAAAGATAAAGAGCTGCTTTCATTTCAGAGCCCTCCTTGGCCACATTTGCCTCCCTGACAGGCAGGGCATGCAACAGAAGTTATTTATAGAAATGTGGTTAATTATAGATATTTACTTTGCAGGAAATTGGGAAAGAGCAGCTCTGGCTGGCAGTGGGGGCTGGGAGGGGAGCAGGGCAGGGGGGCAGAACCTCCTTTTCCCAGGAAAACTGCTGGCACTGCTGGAACTCCCAGTCCAGTCTGGCATGGAAGGGGCTGCTCTGCCCTGGGGGGAGGAGAGGGGACAGGGGACACCATGGGGGTGACAGTCCCAGCCACCACCAGCCAGGCAGCAGCACCCCTGGCACATGGAATGGCTCCCAGCAGCACCACTGCCTCACCTGGAATGGATTCCAGCTGTAACTTAGCAACCTCACCTGGGGAAAAGCATCCCCCCAGAACGGGGGATCTGAGCACAATCAGCCTTGCCCTGCTTCCCTTCTGCTCCCAAACCTCAGCAACTGCAGCCAGACAGGAGGCAGCTCCTGCTGGCCACAGAGCCACCCCCTTCCTGTGCCACTGGAAATCCCCTTTGCCACCCAGAGCCACAGGAAGGGGTGAATGAATCAAATGTGAGTCACCCCTTTCCACAGCAGTGGGGAAACTACTCCTGCCACACCCCAGAACCTGGGAGAAGCTGGAACTCAACAGTCTGTGATGTCTGAGCACAAATAAAAGTAGCAAATTATTGGTAATAAATTTATTTTTGATATTGATTTCTTTACAGAGCTAAATGGAACATAGAAACAGCACCAAGCCATTGAAGTTTGTTCTACAAAACCAGGTTTAATACAAAAGGATGACAGCAATGCCTGACTCTGCACTTCTGGACGGTTAAAAAAGCTCACCCAAACCCCAGCAAGAGTTTAAAAAGATTTAAGAACAGAGGCACCGGTGTTTGAGAGAATTTCTCTGGCAGCAGTGATGATCTATGTTGATACATTTAAGAAGAATCAAGGTTGCCTTTATTCTTTATTTATTGCAGTGCAAGGGGCTGGTCCTTGCCTCAAGGAGCTATTGAGTCTTCTGCCCAAACACCCACACCCCAAAATTTGGGGCCAGAGCCACTCCATGCAGGATATTCCCACATGGGGAGAGCTGCAGGCTCTGCCAGGTGAGCAGGCACAAGAACACACCTGGAGTGCATCACTGCCCAGGAGCAATCTGAGCACTCAGCTCCTCAAGGAGAACACCCAGGGGCTGCAGGGCTCAAATCACTGCTGGCTTCACTCTGCAACTGCTGCTGCCCGAGGCCAGAGAAGGATTTGGGTCCTGCAGCCCCAGGAGCTGCTGCAGAGCCCTGGGAAGAGCAGAGCTGCCACACACTGGTGCCATTTCCTGGGAAACAAACATTCCTTTGCTGGACAGAAAGAGAAGCTGAAGTAACCAAGTGATTACAGACACGAGATACGATTCAGCAGGGCTGGGACAGAGCCAGGCTGCTCCTGGGGACCCTCAGGGGGCTGCAGGAACAGCAGCAGTCCCAGAGCTGGCACATCCCTGCTCTGACACAAACACAGACACTGCAGCTGCCCAGCTCAAACATGAGCAGAGCCCTCCCACAGCTGCACTGCAACAGCCATGGAGCAGTCCTGGGCTGCAGCCACAGGAAAGCACCTTTAGAAGCTTCCTACATCCTTTATTTTCCACTCAAATTCCCCACCCCCACGCCCCTAGAAAATAATAAAGCACACAGACTGCAGACTTAAAAGTGTAACAGGGTCACAAACTCTCCTCCACCACCCCCAGCCCAGCCCAAACCACCAAGGCACGTCAGGCTCCCCCCTCTCTCCAGGCCCAGCTTCCCCCAATTCCCCCTCTCCCCAGTTTTGGATGGATGAAGCCAACACAAAACATTTTTCCTTCCCTGGGAAGCAGCAAGTGCTTCCTCACTGTCTTTGCACTGATAAAAATAAACACAAACAAAGACACTCCTGCACTGCCACCCTAGTGTTTCCATGGGAAATGTGTTTTTCAGATGGGCTCTGCCACCAGTTGGCCTTGGCAGAACTGAGGTCAAATTTTGCACCCCCAGGCTGTGGCAGAGCCCCCCAGCCCTCGACAGGGGTGTGCAGTTATTCTTTGCAGGTTGTTGTTTGCTTGCCACAGGAGCCAGGTCTCTGTGGAAGGCTCACTTTGGTGCAATTCCAGCTTCCCACCAGCTCAAGCCCATCTTCTTTCCAAGCCAGTATTGCCCTGAACGTTTGTGTTTGGAGAGTTTCAGCAGTGAGAGCGAACAGAGCCGTGCAAATCCCAAGCCTCGGGCCAGGCCCTGCGAGGCCCTGAGCCCTGCACAGGCTCCACAGCCCCTCCCTGCCCCAGGGCTGCTCCTCCTGCTGCTCTCAGTGCTCTGAGTCTGACAGGTAGGAGGGCTGAGTCCATCTCCACACCAGCATGTCCTCCCCTGCCACCCTGTGCGATTCCGTCTGGATGCGCGACTCGTTGGAGGCCAGGAAATCCACGGCTCGCTCCCACACCCTCTTCATCTTCTTTCTGCAAGCAACAGCAAGAAAAGAAATGAGCACCCCAAGCTGCTTGTGCTTCCTTGCCTACAGCAAGTGTGCCTGTGGATCTGGCTGCTTCCTGCTCCCTGTGCAGGCATCAAACAAAAGCTGGTTTCGAGATTTCAGACCAGGGCATGGCCACACAAATCCTGCCTGGGGGGAGGATGAGAGCCTCACTCAGTGCCCTGAATTTCTGCTTCAGTTTCTGCTGCAAAGGGACTCGATGAGCAAATTGCCCTGCACACAGATCTCAGCCAGGGGGCACCCTGATGTTCACCCCAGCTTTATCTCACACCCAGGGATGGCTCAAAGAGCTGCAGGCATCCCTTGTAGGAAAAGGAATCCTGTGCCTGATACACAGGGAGGATGTTTAACACTTCACAGGAGGACAAAGCAGCTCCATTTAATCAAAACACAAGAAAGAACCCTGCAGAAATGGAGCAAAGCACCAGGATCCAGCCCTGCAGCCCTTCAGCCCCACCACCCACAGAGCAATGACCTCAAGCACAACTCCTGTCTGAGAAGGAACCAAAACCAGCCTGAGGAGACACCAAAACCAACCTGAGGAAACACCAAACCCAACCTGAGGAAACACCAAAACCAACCTGAGGAGACACCAAATGTAACCTGAGGAAAAACCAAACCCAGCCTGAGGAAACACCAAACCCAAACCCAGCCTGAGGAGACACCAAACCCAGTCTGAGGAAACACCAAACCCAACCTGAGGAAAACACCAAACCCAACCTGAGGAAAACACCAAACCCAGCTTGAGGAAAACACCAAAACCAACCTGAGGAGACACCAAACCCAACCTGAGGAAAACACCGAACCCAGCCTGAGGGAACACCAAACCCAACCTGAGGAAAACACCAAACCATCTCACTCCAGCTGTACAACTCAACCTGGCCCCTTCCCAGGCCCACAATCACTGCAGAAGAGCCCCAGTATCCCCAGTATGTTCTGGAATTGTTCTGGTCTGGTTTGGAGCCAGCCAGGATGGCTGGGAAAGGGGACACCCAGCAGATGGAGCAGAGAACACCTGAGGCTCCAGCTCCAAGCAAAGCAAAGCAAACCAAGCCAAGCCAAACCAGGCACTGCTGCACAAAGACAACACATCTGAAGTGACATCACACCTGTGGCACTGCACAGGTGACATCACACCTGTGGCACTCACAGCCCCAGCCCCAGGGCTGGCTCACTGACCTGCTGAGCCTGAGCTGTGTCCAAGCCTTTCCCAGCCCAAAGGCTCCAGCCTCACCCTGCAGAGCAGCTCCAGGGATGCATTTTGGAGCTGTGCTGAATCCCATCCTGCAGCTTCCAGCCCTGCTGAGTGCCCAGAACCAGCTCACCTGCTCTGGGGAGGGATCAGGCTGTCCCTGACGTGGAAGATGCCGACGTAGGGGTAACGCTCCAAGTTCCGCTCCCATTCCTTGTAGTGGTCCTGCACAACAGCTGGGGGACAGGAGGACACAGCAGTGAGGGCTGGAGCCTGCAGGGAGCAGAGCAGGGCTCCCTGTGCTCCCACTGCTCCTACCTATGATCTTCTTCACCATTTCATACATGGCTTGTTCCTCCTCCTCCATCTTCCGCCAGCGGTACCGGAGGTAGAGCAGGATCCCCCACAGGGTTATCAGACCTAAATCAGAATAAAAACAGACAATTCAGGAACTGACAGCTGCCTGCTTGCTGGATGCAGTTTTAGTTCTGACACTGGCCTGCTTGCTCCCCAAAATCCCTCAGTGCTGCCCCCCTGCAGGTGTAGGAGTGGGATGAGGTGGGAAAGCCTCAGCACAACCACAGGGCCCCAGTTCTGCAAATCCCAGAGGCCTCCCCCACAAGGATCACTCAAAAACTGTCAGGTTTCACTGCTTCATGGAGAGCTGCTGGACAGGGAAATAAAGCTCCAGTGGCAGCCCAAAATGCAGGAGATGTGTATGGAAGGTGTAGCAGTTCCAGTGCCCCCGGTAGGACTTCAGTGTCTGCAATAAACAAAAGTGTCCCTTGTCACCCCCTCCCTGTCAGGCTGGATTAGAAACTCCTGCAGGCACACAGCTCTCGTTATCACCTTGCTGGGTAAAGCCCCTGTCTCAGCTGAGGCGTGACAGACTACTCCCATAAAACCTCCAACCCTGAAATGCTACAAGTCATCATTAAAGAGGCTGCAGGACTTGGGAGCTTAGAGCAAGAAAAAAAGAAAAACTGACTCCTCAAGGTAAGTTAACACACTTATTCTGCAGCCCATAATAATGGGCACTTGAGGAATACCCAGAGAGCTCATCAGCTGCCTGATTTAAAGCAACTTTTAAGCACTCACAGCACAAGAGGGGGGCTCTGGGTCTCCTGTGCTGCCAGAACAAAGGTTAATTAGACATTAACTCATCAGCAGATTTATTTCACCTCACTCAGGCATTTCCTATGGCTGAGGAATGTGTGATCACAGGGTTTCATCCCTGCAGTGAGCCCCAAGAGCCACTTACTCCAGAAGAACAGGAACAGGTTCATGATGGCCGTGACCACGGCGCGGCGGAAGCGGCAGCCCAGCCCCATCTGGGGGTGGACAGATTCCAGGCAGAACACTTCCTCCACGCTGGAAACCGGCTCTGACATGTCCCTGCCTTTCAACCTGAAGGGAAGAGGCACAAAAATCTCACTGAAGAGAGCAGGCTGCAACTGCAGTGTTTAATCAAGGCCGGGAGAACAAGCAGACTGCGGATGCAGCAGCTCGCAGGAAATGTCCCCACACCCAGGCACAGCCTCCTGTCACAACTTTTGGGGATTGGCTCAGCCAGGGATGGCTGTGGCTTCAGGAAGGAGCAGGGCTGCAGTTCCCACTGGCACACTGAGCATCCCTGCCCTGCCTCTGTGACAGCCCCTCTCAGCGTGCCCAAGATTAAACTCAGAATTGGATTCCCACCTCCCAGCACGGAGATGGAAATGTTCCCTGAGTCAGAGCCACAGCTCAGCCCCATGGAAATGTTCCCTGAGTCAGAGCCCTGCTCAGCCCCATGGAAATGTTCCTTGAGTCAGAGTCACTGCTCAACCCCATGGAAATATTCCCTAAATCAGAGCCCTGCTCAGCCCCATGGAAATGTTCCCTGAGTTAGAGAGAGCCACTGCTCAGCCCCATGGAAATGTTCCCTAAATCAGAGCCCTGCTCAGCCCCATGGAAATGTTCCCTAAGTCAGAGCCCTGCTCAGCCCCATGGAAATGTTCCTTCAGTCAGAGCCCTGCTCAGCCCCAGCAGTGGGAAATGGGGGATCCAGGTTGGGAGCAGGAGCAGCTCAGAGTGCCAGAGCACCAGCACAGAGCCCTGCAGAGCTCTCAGCCCCTCCTGCTGCTCCCAAAGCCAGGCTCACTCCACAGAGCCATTCCCAGAGCTCACAGACATCAGGGGATCCAGCAGATCCAGGGGAGCTGGACCAAAGGGGACTGTATTTTTTAAGCTCCTAATTATGAACAGCCCATTAAACAAAGGGGTTTTCTCAGAGAGCTGGGCCAGGTCCTGGGTTCTGCAGGAGTTTCCCACCCCCTTGTCTTATTTACAACCCAAATTCCACAGAAATATTTAAACCATGCAGCAGAATCACCCCGTGCAAAGCTCATTTTCAGCCCTGCCTCTCAGACTAGCAGCTAAAAAAAAATCTCATGTAGCTAAAAATGCCAAGGGCAGGGTTTTGGGGATGCTGCCACACCAGCTCTGGGGAAGCAGAGCTGTTTGGGGACCAGCCAGCAGAGCTGCTAATTAACAAAATAAAAAGTGGGAGGATATTGTATCCCACGGCTTCTGGCTGGAAATGTGCTGGAGTATAAAAATACAAGATTTGAAAACTCTGCATCCCAGCCCACCTACAAATCCAGCCCTGCCCCTAAGGAAGCTGTGCCCTGTCCTGGGAATTTGCACACCCCAGGAATCAAAGCAGCAGATGCTGTCTGATCTGTGGATCACAGCAGCAGCTGCAGAAATATTTAAGAGCAAATGGAGCAGTGGGAATTCCTACAAGCCTTGCCCACCAACCCCAGCACCACGAGTGCTGCAATTCACTTAATCAGAGACACATTTAGCAACGTGAAAATGCAAACAACTGTTAAGGCTTTGGAGTTCGAGCAGACTGGAGGCAGCCCACGCTTCCCAGAGGAAGGTGATGATGGCTGCTGACTCTGGATAACACTCTTTCCATAGGTTATGGACTGGATATTGTACTTTTAACCTGAAAACTCAGTACTGCTGTTCTTTCTCATGGGTGGAGCCTGAGAAATGCCCCCTCAGTGACCCAGCAGCACCCACAGCAGTCAGACCATCCATTCAGGAGGAATTACTCCATGGAAAGGGTGGGCAGCACTGCCAGGGGCTGCCCAGGGAAGTAGTGGAATTGCCATCCCTTGGATGTGACACTCAGTGCTCTGGTGGGGTTGTCCAGGTGGGGATCAGTCACAGGTTGGTGATCCCAGAAGGATTTTCCAGCCTCAGTAATTCTGGGATTCACAGCTCTGCCAAACACAAGTGGCACTGCAGGTATCACTCAACATCCCCTTCCCTCTCCTGCTCCTTGGGACTTGTTCCAGACCCCAAAGTGTGGGTGACAGCCCCCACTGCACACAGGGCTCTGCTGGCCAGTGAACCCTCTGGTCCAAAGATACAGCCCCACACATGCACAAATATTCTGGAGAGAGTTTATCCTGGAAAAAGTGACCATGTGGGCAAGTTAAGGAAGAGCTGCAGGCACAGGACACCAGGATCACTCCAGAGCCACAGCACAACCACTGATGGCCACAAGCAGCCCTGAGCTCCCACTCATCTCACCTGCAGCACATCCCTGGACACAGTGCCACAGCCTGGGCTGGGCATGAGGCTCCTGGAGGGAGCTCAGCTCCCACCCTGCTGCAGGGCTGAGCTTCTCCTTTGGAACTTTGCCCAGCAAGCTCTGCCACAGCCAAGCCCAGCCTATCTGCTGAAGCCTAACGAGCTCTGGGAGCTAAAGGGCACCACTGACCCTGTGAAATTCCACCCCAGCCCACACCCAGATCCCCAACTTTGACACAGTGGGCTCCTGCCCACCCAATTCCCAAATCCTTGTGGTGCTGAGTACCAGCACATCCCTGACTTTGACACATGGCATTTCTGCTCACCCAATTCCTAAATCCCTGTTGTTGCTCAGTATCAGCACATCCCTAACTTTGACACAGGGGGTTTCTGCTCACCCAATTCCCAAATCCCTGTTGCTGCAGTATCAGCACATCCCTAACTTTGACAGAGGCTCACCAAATTCCCAAATCCCTGTTGCTGCTCAGTACCAGCACATCCCTAACTTTGACACAGAAGGTTTCTGCTCACCCAATTCCCAAATCCTTGTGGTGCTGACTACCAGCACATCCCTAACTTTGACATAGGGGGTTTCTGCTCATCAAATTCCCAAATCCCTGTTGCTGCAGTACCAGCACATCCCCAATTTTGACACAGAAGTTTCTGCTCACCGAATTCCCAAATCCTTGTTGCTGTTCAGTATCCAGTCCAGGGCAGCTTTAAACTTCCTTGTGGAAGTGCCAGTTACATTCTGTGCAAAGGAAGCCATAAGAAGATTAGCCCTCCATTCATTTCAAATACTGACCAACATGATTTCATTACAGCAGTGGGAGAATTCACTCCACAGGGGCTGTCCTCAGGTTAATTCTTATCAGGATTCTGCAAACTGGAGGGAGGAGAACTAAGCCTGAAGGTCTGCCTGGCCTAAAGTCTTCTGACTGGGGAGATGATGCATGAAGAACTCTGTGAAATAACACCATCCCAGACTGTTAGGGCTAACCACTAAATACAACATAATCTTACTGACAGGTTACCAGGAAAGAAATGGAATGCTGGATCAGAGCAGTCTGTCTCCTGACACTCTGCAGCAGAGAAAAATCCTTCTTCTGCCCAGCCCTCAATGCAGAGAAATTTCTGGTTGCACAAGACTGATGGCTCCAGTGAAACAACAAACCATTAAGATTTACAGGGGGTGAATCAGAGATGGAGGAGAAAATGATTTTCAGAAGAACTGCTGAGAACAGGACTGGCCAACGGGGAAGTGAGAGACAGGGGAGGGAATCAAAGCAGGATGAGGAAGCAAAATGGATGGTGAATTGTTTTAGTGTCTATTATTTATTGCTTTATAAGAGACTAAGCACTGGGTTATAACAAAGCTGCTCAGAGCCCACTCACCAGCACATGATCCTGCGCCTCACTAACCCAAATGCATTTGCTTTTTAGGTTCTCAGGGTTTCCACATTCAAAATTACCTGGTAAGAAAAGTCAAATAGAAAAATTATATTTGTAAAAAAAGCCCTTGAACAGCTCAGAACCAGGCTCTGAATGTACACCAAGAAATGCTCTCCTTTCCAATCAGCCCCAGCCCTGAGCAAAATGATTCCAGGGTGAGATTTATATTGCAGGCAGATCAGATTATGACTATTAATAAAATGCTCAGCCACTGCATGGAGGTTGGATAAAGGCAATCAAACCTCTCACTTCAGAGCTGCTGCTGGATAAGGGCAATCAAAGCTGACACTTCAGAGCTGCTGAACACACAATGAGGGGGAAAAGTATTGCTCCTGCCCCTTGCAGAGCACAGAACCACAGCTGCCACCAGGTACCAGGTGTGCAGCTAATGATCAGTGTTCAAAATGCCTCCAAGGAGCTGAAATCCCAGCTCTGCCTCTAACCCAGGCAGAGAAATGCTGGCAAGGCACTAAATCCTCTAAATCTTGCCTCACCAAGTTGACTAAACAAATGTGCTAAGTAAATCTGGTGGAAATCCGAAGTCAGATTTGAAAAGATTTACGAATTCTGTGCAGCTTCAATATCCAAAGGCTTCAGCCTTGAGGTCTGAAATGCAGAAAATGGAACTGAAACCCCTTTACTGATCACCACTGCTGTGAATCTTCCTGAACAAGTCCCTGCTCAGACAGTGGATTTCTAGCAGCATACTGCACCCAAAATACCAGTACTGGCTGGATTTATTCCTGGAGTAGGGACTGTGCTGGGTCAGCTCCTCATCTCAGAGAGCCTGTCCCACTCTGTGGTGAGGAAAAGGAGAGGCACTCACACATCTGCTACCACATTTCAGCAGAAATTACAATTTCTTAGGTCACTTCATGTGTAAGAACACATCAGTTTACACTCCTGGCTCTATCTTGAAGACAATTTCAAGCTGTTGGTAGAAAAGAATAACAAACCCAACCAATCCTACCTGAAACTCCCAACTTCAAGCACAAACAAGGCCCACTCACCCAGGCAGGGTGACAGGACTGCATTAGCCAAGCACCACTCAGAATAAAAATAAACCCACCTTTCCTTGTTTTCCTATTCCCTGATGCCTCAGAACTCCTCAAAGGGAACTGCTTGTTCCACAAACCCCTCCAGAGTGGGACAGGAGGGAGCAGGAGCTGGGGGAGGCAGCTCCTGCAGGCTCAGCAGGGCTGGGGGATGCTGGCACTCACCTGCCTGCACAGACAGGTAATTGTAGAGCTCCTGCAGCACAGCCATGGTCACATCCTTTTGCTTGGCCTGGCAGAACTGCAGGGCACAGACAGGGACAAGGACACACATCAAAGGTGGCACAGGGACAGTGGGAGTGCAGCTCCAGACACCCACAGCACCACCAGCTCCAACCCAATCTCCTGAGCAGAGGAACATCCCAGGCACAAGTGACCCCGAGCATCTTCTGGAGGTCCCTGCCCAGAGGGACTGGGTGAGTTTTAAGGTTCCAGCCCAAACCAGTCTGGGATTCTGGGATTCTATGAAGTGCCACCAACTCACAGCCCAGGCTGCAGCACCAGCCTGGGACCCACCATATATTGATGCATCAGCTCCAGAACTTCCCAGCCCAGCAGAACTCAGAATCCAACAGGAAAAGAAACCTTCTCCCTCCTCCTCATGGAATGTTTGGGTTGGAAGGAACCTTTAAAGCTCACCCAGCTCCTCCCCCTATCCCAGGCTGCTCCAAGCCCTGTCCAACCTGGCCTTGGGCACTTTCAGGGATGGAGCAGCCACAGCTCCTCTGGGAATTCCATGCCAGCCCCTCCCCACCGTCCCAGGGAAGGAATTATTCCAAATATCCCATCCAAACCAGCACAGGGAATCCTGGAATGGTTTGGGTTGGATCATCCAATCCCAAGGGCAGGGACACCTCCCACTAGCCCAGGCTGCATTTTATCCACATCCAACCCAGCTTTGGGAACTTCCAGGGATGGGGAAGCCCCAACTTTCCCAAAAATCCATCCTGACAGGGAGCAGGGCTGTGCAGGCACTCCACAGTGGAGCTCAGGGAATTAGCTGGATTACATCTTGCACTGTTAAAGCTGAAAACAGCTTTATTGCAAACCAATACCACTGCTGGTACAACTGTTAAAAAGAAATTGATTCACATAATTGGGAATTTAAATTTTTATCTTTCAGAGTCTCATACACACTCCTAACTTAATCTGGCCCATTAATTCCAACTCATCAAGTCCCAATTTTTCTGTAAAACGACAGAACTAATCATTTTACAGTGATACTGTTATGGGTGGAATTGAATACCTGGAATAATCACTGTTCTGTGAGAGCTCACAAGATTGAGGATAAATAAATAAATGCTTACATCATCCGTGCTCTTGTCACAATCCACAGGCAAGAGATTAACTAGGAAAGAGAAGAGGGTGAGTTAGCTGCCTGCAAACAAGAGCTTTGATCAAGAAAATAATTATCTTTTGAAAAGTAGGCTCAACTTAAAGCCTGGTTGTGCTATTGTTCAAACAATATAAAAACAGCCCCTCCGGGAGCTGCTTTGGGAGCAGCCCTGAGGAAAAACACACCAATGATGGAGCTGAGAACTTCTTCAGATGGGGAGTGAAAACTGTTTTAGCAGCTCCTGTTTGAGGAGAAGCTTCAGGCTGATCTTTACACCCCAGTGCTGCCTCTTGCTGCCCACCAGGGTCAGCTGAACTATCCCAGCACAGCCAGGGAGGGAAATGAGCCCTCCTGGAGTGGGAATGCAGCTCTGGGCTCTGCAGGGCTGGGACAGCTCTCACTGCCCTGTGCTGCCCCAGGGCTGGCACAATTCTAACCTGGGCAACACTCCTGCCTCCAGAACTGTCACAGCTGGAACAGGACAATCCAGGGACAATGGGCAGTTTTGTCCTGGCTTTGGGAATGCAGCAGCTTTCCACACCAAGTGTGCCCAGGCTGAGGAGCAGCACCTTCCCAAAACAGCCCCCAAACTTTTCTTTGTTCAGCTCAAAGCCTGAAATATCCCCATTTCCAACTGTTTCAGCTGGGGAACTCTGCTTTAAAAACCAGCTGCTGGGGGAAACCCTTTTTCATTTCTCACTGAAAAAGAAACTGCCACACCTGAAGTGCTGAACTGATGTGCTGCACTTCCCCCTCAGACAGAATAAAAGCTGGGAAGGGCCGTGCTGGCAGAGGGAACATCAAAAACACAGCCCAGGTGCTACACAGACATTGTGCCACACCATAAAATCCATCCTTGGCCCAGCAGGTATTCATAAAACCCATCCTTGGCCCAGCAGGTATCCATAAAATCTATCCTTGGCCCAGCAGGAATGGCATTCCACATAAACCCCACGGTACTGAGAGACTGAAGGCCAAACTCGTTTGGAAAAAGCAAACTTTTGATTTGCCTCCCATGATTAACAAGGTTTCCCATAGGAAAGGGGAGAGAGATGGGAAGAGGGACAGAAACAGAGATGTCAGGTAATGGCAATGAGGATGATAAATGTGATGGGGATGGAAGCAATAAAGGGAAAAGAGGAAAACAGGTGAAGAATAAAGCTGAAACGAGAATTAAACCAGTGCACGTACATCTCTCCTCTGTCCCGTCCAGCCAGCCTGACCCAACCATCTTCACCACGAGGATTCCCAGAAAAATCAGGAGCAGCACCAGGCTGGCGAGGCACAGGAACTGGGACAGGTAATACTCCAGCCCTTTGCCCTTGCCCTCCGGCTGCTGCCGGGGCGCCGAGCGCAGCAGGGCCGTGCGCGGGGTCACTCCGTGCCCCCCATCGCTGGCTGCTCGCCACGGGAAGCGCCGGATCAGCCCCCCAGCCCGGCTGCCAGCATCCCTCTCTGCTTCCTTCCCAACGCTGGAAGCCAGGTCGTCCTTCCCTCTCCTGAACAAGCTGCTCAACCTCATGGGGGCCGCCGAGGAGCCCCACTGGGTGCTGGGGGTCACCTCGCTCTCCCGTCTCCACCAGGTGTTGGAGGAGAGCCCTTTCCTGTCCCCCGCTGGGTCCCAGGCAGCCCGGGAGCTCTGCGCCCCGATTTCCCCTCCCGATGTCCCCCAATGGCTCTTGGGCTTCTCCTCGCTGGGAAGGGGTTTGGAGCCTGCCGAGGAGCCCCAGTAGGGTGTGGAGCTCAGCCCCCCCAGCCCATCCAAGCCAGGCCGGCTGCCGAGCCCCCCGCTCCTCTCTGCTGAGGGGCTCCACTGGGATGTGGAGTTTGATCCCCGAAACCTGTCCAGGGTGGGTCTCAGGCCACTGCTGAGCCCCCCGCTCCTCTCTGAGGCGCCCCACTGCAGCGAGGAGCCCCGAAAGCCATCCAGGGTGGCCCCCAGCCCCTGGCTGAGCCCCCGGCCGTGCTCTGCGGCATCTCTGGATGTGTCCCAATGGGACGCAGAGCTCAGCTCCCCGGCCCTGTCCACCCCCAGGCCCCCGCTCCTCTCTATGGACGTGTCCCACTGCGAGGGGGAACCGAACCCCCCGTGCCCAGCCACGGATGTCCCCAGCCCACCGCCACCTCTCTCCACAGTCGTCCCCCACTGCTCCGAAGGGCTCAGCCTCCCGAGGCTGTCCCGGGACAGGCCGCCCTCAGCCCTGATGCCTCCGCCCCGGCCCGGCGGGGACCCCCGGGGGTCCCCCCAGGCCTGCCCGCCGCTCTCTCCCGACGTCCCCCAGCGGGACGCGGGCGGCCGCCCCACTTCCTCCTCCTCTTCCTCCTCCTCGTCCTCCTCCTCACTCTCACGGGCGGCCCCGCCGGTGAAGCCGGAGCGCTGCCGCGAGGGCGAGGCCTGCGGCGGCCCTGCGGAGGAGCGGCCCGGGCTGGGCGGCGCGGTGCGGCCGCTGCGCCGGGCCGCCGCCACCTCGGCCCGCAGGCAACCTAGCTTCTTGATGTAGACCTTGCGGGTGGTGGCGGTGATGGGCCCCGGGCGGTAGCCCAGCGCCAGCAGCTCCTTGCGGAGCTCCGCGTCCGTCAGCTCCGCCATGGCCGCGCCAGGCCCCGCCGGAAGCGCCCCGCGGGCGGGAAGCGACGCCGCCATCTTGGGAGGGGCCCCGCGCGCCCCTGGCGCCGCCATGTTGGGGAGGGCACGGGGTGTGTGGGGAAAGGGCGCGGAGGTGTGGGCGCCATGTTGAGAAGGTCAAGGACGGTGTGGGCTCCCGGTCCCGCCGTGTCCTGAGGGAACGGTGGCTCCCGCTCCGCGCTGCTCCCTCAGGGTGGGGAAAAGGGGCAGAAATGGGGAAAGCAAACGGTGAAAGCTGCCTCATCTGCAGGATGAGCCCATAGCGGTGATGGGTTGCCCCCATCGTGTGGGGATGCTCCTGAAACAGCTCCTGCCTCACTCACCCCGATGTTCTGACATTTTTAAGGCCATTCTCCCAAAAAAAGTCCCTTTTCCAGCCACCTGCCACCCCCACACCATTTCCGTCATCGCTGCTCAGTTGCTGAGCTCTGCCAGAACCTCAGGCAGGACCAGGATCCAGATCCATGAAATATTTCCCGAGAAGGGGGGTCCCTCCACACCCACACCTAAAAGAGCAAACCCAAGCAGTGACTTGTAAATTTATTTTGGCACAGCTGTGATGAACAGTAATTGCTTTTCCCTGCCGCTGCCGCTAAAGAAAGCGATGAAAGCGGCTGAAATACGGTGGTGTAATGTTGGAATTTAATTAAAGGTAATGGAACAGCGGTGCTGAAGGTGCTGAGGGCTGGCGGGGTCGGTGATGGATGTGTGACACTGGGGACACGCCGTGGTCCCTCGGGAATGGCACCTGTGGGGAGAGGGAGGCTGCAAGAGCTGAGCTGTGCCTTCCTGACATAAATCACCAAATCCCAGAGTCAAAGAGGATGGAAAATCCCTCCAACACCATCGAGTCCAGCCTGTGACCGATCCCCACCTGAGAGCCATGTCCAGACTTCCTTGGACACCTCAGGGATGGGGACTCCAAACCTCCCTGAGCAGCCCCTTCCAATGTTTAACAACCTTTTCCATGGAGAAATTCCTCCTTATGTCTAATCTGATATATCCTCTTGTCCTGTCTCTAATCCTTCTTTCAGGAACCCTCTTCTTTAGCAAGCTCCCAAGGCTCACCTCACTTTTCCCAATTTATCCAAGGAAGCAGCAACAAGATGCTGAGATTTGTTTGTCAGGTTGGCAGCAGCAAATACATCCTCAGCAGAGGCCAGGGAGCCCATTAAAAGAGCAAACTCAGCTGTGCTGGGAAGTGTGAACGCGCTAAGCTGAGCCTCCTCTGTGCTCCACTGCCAGCTCATGATGTGGAGAGGGGTCTAATGTAAATAAAAAATTCCAATTTGCTCCTCTCACACGGATCCTGTGAGCTCACAGCTCTCACTTTGCAGAAGCTCTGCCTGGACATGCAGATGCGTGCTGGCTGAGCTGATGCAAGCCTGGGAATTATATGAGCTCACCTTGTTCTGGAGAAAACAGCAAAAAAAGTCCAAACCCATCCTTTCAACTTGTGATTCTGTCCATCAGGGGAATTATCCCAAGCCCAGCAGCCTCATTGCACAATCTTTGTAGGGGAGGACATGGGATTGATGCTGCACAACTGGAGGATGGGGGGAAAGCTGTGATTCCTCCTCAGGAGGAGGTTGGCAGCACCAAAGCTTGGCAGGATCAGGTTATTCTGTTCTTTGTGGGGATAAATCCACGACCCCTTTCCCTTCCTCCCCACGGGAGAATCCCTGCCTTCCCTGGAAGGCATCTGGACCCCACAGCAGGAACAGAGGTGTCAGACCCTGCATCCCCACGGGCAATCTTTGTTCCCATCCCCTGCCCACAGTGCCAGTGCTGAATTTGACAGGGGATTTTCTATTTTTGCAGCCCCTTCATCATCCTCGTAGCTCCGGGAGCACCGAGCGGTGCCGAGGCTGCAGATGGGCCCGGCAAAAAGCGTTTCTTGGCTGGAAAGAGCTGGAGCTGCCTGTGGGAAGCTGGGACAGCGTGGAGGGACAGCCTCCACCTTCCCTGCGAGCCCAGAAGCTGCCTCAGAGCTGCTGGCAGCGGCTCCGATGCCAGAGGAGCAGACGCGCCGCGCCGGCTGCTCCAGTTCTGGCAGCCTGGGGACAGGGCTGGTGTGAGCAGAGCCCTGGGAATGGATCTGTGCTGGGAGCAGAGCCCTGGGAATGGATCTGTGCTGGGAGCAGAGCCCTGGGAATGGATCTGTGCTGGAGCAGGGAATGGCTGCACCCCAACCCCACAGCTGAGCCTTTCCAGTGCTGACTGATGGGCTGATGAAACCCCACATCCCCACCCACCTCCTTATCCGTGGCTTTTGGGTGACAGCCCTGCACATGGCACCCAGGGAAGTGTCAACCAACTGTGCCCATTTGTCACCCTGTCACTCATGGCCATGGCACAGCTGTGACCCAGGAGCCCTCACCCTGCCCGTCCTGAGCCTGCTCAGTACCTTGGGAAGTCAGAGGTGACTCCATTCCCTTCCCTCCCCTTTCCCTGCCTCATTCCCCCAACTATTGGCTGCTCATCCCACCATGGAATTCTTGGTTGGTTTCTGGAGCAGCAGATTCTTGCCTGCAGGTGTGACCTGGGTGCTGCTGGCTGCCAAAGCACCTTCCAGGGCAGGGGGAAAATGGATCTGTCCTGAAAGCTGGAGACCACATCCCTCTTACCCAGAGCCCTGACAGCCTGGAGGGGGCTGCTTGGGCTGCCTCCATCTCTTTCCAGTGGAAATGTTTCTGCTTCTCCTGCTCAGACCCCTGAGGGTAGAAGGAATTTTCTCCCAAAAGTTGAAGGTGCACTTTGGTGCCTGTTTGGACACCATGGTTGGTGCTGCAGGACAGGACAGGGTTCCTGTGGTCTCTGTCACAATCAGGCATTACATCATGATCTCATTTATAACTGGGACAACTGGGAAGAGCCACTGGCAGAACCCAAGGCTGGGATCAAAGCTGGACCTTGCTGATGCAGCTTGTCTGGGTCCAAGGGTGAGAGCAGAGTCCTGCTGGTGGATCTCCCTCTGGAATTTTCCACAGTGTCAGCCCCACCATCACCCCAGTGGGAAATGCTCCAGGAAGCAAATCCAAGAGGCTCATGTTCACTTTCCTGCCTGGAAAACAACCGGAGTGAAGGAGCTGGGAAAGGGGCACAGGGAGGGACAGCTCTGACCCACAGTGGAGCTTAGGGAGGGGGTTTGGGAGCAGTTTGCCCCTTGAGGGGAATTTCTTTGTTTTCATGTGGCAAAATCACATCTGGAGTAAAGGCTTGGGTGTCTCTGAAGTAACAAGGCAAGAGGTGCCCTCTGAAGGGAATGAGACTCCGACCTTGCTGCACACTGGTGTGAATGTGGCACAGCTCTTCCATGGCTATCACCCTCTGCAGATGGAGCTCCTGCAGCCCAGCCTGCTCTCACTCCCAGCCTAATGGAATGTGCAATTTCCCATCTCCCTCCCACTCAGAGTCATTACAGAGCTTCCACAGCTCACACTGCCTCAGCAATGCTGGGAGAGCTTCCTGGAGCTGATCAGTCCCTGGACAAGGAGTGTGGCTTTGGATCAAACATTAGAGCTGTAATCCACTGCACGCTGCCTGTTCCATTATCCATTGGGAGCTCTCTCCTCTCCCGAGGGCTGCTCACGGCAGAGTGCTCTGAGGGGTGTTGTTCCAGCACAAACAGAGCTCTTGGAATGAGCTCAGTGAGAACAGAACTCCTGTTAGCTTGGGAGGATAAAATTGGATTGGAATTGGATATATTCACGTACATGCCATTGATCTCATCCATCCGTACTTTACATATGTTGGATTTCCTGCTGCCAGCAGAGAGGAGTAGCTCTCAGATAAGCCAAAGGTATGGAAATGGAGAGCAGGATGTTCAAGTGGAATTAGGATTTCACCTCGGGGTGTGTTTGAGAGGCAGGAGAAAGGGCAGAGTGCTGTTCCCTCACACTGTGCCTGGCACAGCTGTTCCTCACTGTGCTGGTGGATTCATGGCACCAGGCTGACAGAAGGGTTTGGACACACAGAGGGGCTGCCCATCAGAGCCCCTGTGCTCTCCAGCAGTGTGGGAATGTGCCAGAGCACCCTCCTGGAGCAGGTAGCTGGGTTAGGGACAGCCAGGTCCCCCCTCGTGTCACCAGGAGATCTGGTAAAGGTTTGTCTCAGTTTCCCTTATTGCCAAAAGGGAGGGCTAAGACTTAATACTCCTCAAGAATTGATTCCTCAGCTTTGCCACACATTTTCACAGAATCCCAGAATCCTTGAGGCTGGAAAAGCCCTTCAGGATCATTGACTCCAAGCTGTGCCAAATCCCCACCTTGTCCCCAGCCCAGAGCACCGAGTGCCATGTCCAGGTGACACCTCCAGGGATGGGCACTCCAAACCTCCCTGGGCAGCCCCTGCCAATCCCTGCCCACCCTTTCCATGAGGAAATTCCTGCTAAAATCCACCCTGAGCTCCCCTGGCCCAGCCTGAGGCCGTTCCCTCTCCTCCTGTCCCTGTCCCCTGGGATGAGATCCCAAATCCCCCCCGGCTGCCCCCTCCTGTCAGGGAGTTGTGCAGAGCAGAAATTCCCCCTGAGCCTCCTTTGCTGCAGCCTGAGCCCTTCCCCAGCTCCCTCAGCTCCTCACAGGACTCCCCAGAGCAGTGCTCAGGAAAACAGGGATGTTCTCCCAAACCTGGGGCTTTCCCTCTCTTTCCTTTCCCACATTGGCCACTCCCCATCTGTTTGAGAGGCTCTCGGGACAGAAGACACAAATCCTCCTTTTAATTACACTGCACATTTATTATCTCACCTCAAATTTTGTTAATCTCTCTCACAGATTTCGTTTACATAAGTGGAGTCTTTCAGCTCAAGCAGCTCCAGCGCTTTCTCTTCTGATCCTGCAGATATCAGTCAGCTAAATAGAAAAGAGAAAAAAGCACAAGTGTCCTTAAATGTGGCATTCAGTCTTTCCAGAGCTTTATGTGTTGCTTCCTCCTCCTCAGCTCCCCAGCTGAAAGCTCAGAGGCAAACTGGGATTGGCAGAGCAATCCCACAGGGAGAGTGGGACCCCCTTTCCTGGCCTTAAACACCCCAGAAAAGGCAAAGGTGCAGGGACAGCCCCACCCCACCATCCCTCAACCTGCAGGCAGGAAGAGCTGCACAACATCCTGCCCCTGGATATTTGCTGCTGCAATTCCCACGCACGATTTCCCAAAGGAAAAGGAGGATTTGCAGCAAATTGGAGTGTAATTAAGTGTCAGTGTTAAGCCCCTGTGCAGGCAGAGAGGGGTTCCAAGCTGGCTGCACGTGCTGAGCTGCCTCACAGGTACAGCTGCTGCTGTAAGCTCTGCTGGAAATTGTTCCCTGGAGACTGAGGACTTTTTGGGAGGAGGAGGAGGGAAGTGGCAAACAGAGCTGCTGGGAAGGGTTGTGCTGCTGCTGCCACTCACTATCAGCTCTGGGGCACAGCACCTTAGGAGGGAAAAACCTCCCCAGAAGGGTGCACACAGAGAGCCTGGGATCTGAGGGCTCCACAAAGTGAGCAAGTATGACACAAAAACCCTTCTGGGGAATATAAATATCTCTGTGCTGATGAGCTGGTGAGAAGAAGGAAAGGCAGAATTCCCAAGGCAGAAATCAACCCTCTGACAGTACCGTCTGGGGTGTCCTGTAACAGCTCTGCCAGCAGTTTCTCCAGGACATCTTGGTATTTTTCCAGCTGCCTTGGGGTGAGCCAAGCTCTGACAGGAAGGGCCTGCTGTGGAGGAAGCCAGAGAAGTCAGAATGAAAAGGTGAGGGGAGCAGAGGGAGGGAGGTTGGGGTGCTCTGATCCCACTTGGATCGAGCTGGTGGAGGGTTTAGTGTGGATTTGGAGGGAAGAGGATGAACCTCATATAGGGAAAAGCAACATTTTGAAAGCAGCACACTCTTGAGTTGTTCAGAGTGCTGTTGCATAACGCGTGGGCTGGCTCAGAAATCCAGATAAAGGCACCTCCTGGCAGCAGGGACTGCGAAGAAAATAATTTCTGAACCTTCTAATCCTCCACTGTGTGGCACATCAACCCTTCCAGCCTGAGCCTGCAGAGCTCCTGCCCCAGCAGCAGCTGAGGATGAGCTGTGGTCCTGCTCCAGCCTGCTGGGCTTGGAGCCAGCTGTGCCTGAAGCAAAGAGCTCTGTTCTGGTGCTGGTCAGCTGTGGGGATGTGCTGGCTATTTCACACTTGGAACTGGGCTTTTTTGCTGTTTAAATCCTGTTTAAACTGAGTGTTGGTGCATCAGAAGTGCAGGAGGAGTTGCACATTAAGCTGTGCCTTGGTCAGATTCCAGCTTGGTTGGTCCTGCTGCCTGTTCCACCCAGTTTCTCCCTGTTTGGGGGGACCTGCACCCTCCTTTTGCTGGCAGACAACAGCCAAGCTCCCTGCAGGAGTGGCTGCCCACACAGGGAAAACTTCCCTCTGCTCAAGTGGAAAAGCACAGTTTTCAGACTTGGCTTGCCAGGTAAGTCTGCCTTTGAGGGCTTAGCCTGGCACTTCAATCCCTAAAATTGCCCATTTTCTGCTCTGCACACAGACTTTGGGCCCAGGTTTTTAAATAAGGCCAGTGCAGAGAAGTGTGGGGTCAGAGGTGACACTGAGCAGGAGCTGAAGCAGAACTGGGAGTTCTTGCTTTGCACCTGGCTGGGCTTCAGTGCCTGGCAAGGACACCTGGAGCTGTTCCCATCCTCCTCAGGGAGAAGCAGTTGGGTCTCAGGGGCGACCTGGCTGCTGAACAACCAAGATGATTTGTGGGGTGGAGCTAAAATCTCTCTCTGATGTAAGCAGGCAGAGGACATCTCCTGGACTCCTTGTCCCCTGCATGTCCTCGTGGGCTTCTCAGACTCAAATGGCTCCACATACCTGAAGGGCCTTGGCTGTGTTGACATGCACCCCAGATTGCTCAGAGAAACCTTCCTCCTCCAGCTGCTGCAGCGAGCTCAGGGATTTCTTCTGCCCTGCCTTGTTCCTCTCCTTTTCCTGCAGTTTCAGGGCAGAGAGCAGAGGGGGCAGTTGGTGATGCTGGGATCAGCAGCAAACCCACTCTGTGCTGTCCCTACAGCCAGGAACCCCCAGAGCTGGGCACAGAACCAGGGAGGGGGGAATCCTCCTGGGAAAGACTCATCATCTGTGCCCTGAGTGGCTTTTGGGACTGAGGTATGGGGGAATCCTCTTGGTAAGGGCCCATCAGCTGTGCCCTGGGTGGCCTTTGGGGCTCAGAGATGGGGAAATCCTTCTGGGAAGGGCTCATCAGCTGTGCCCTGGGTGGCCTTTGGGGCTGAGGTTTGGGGGAATTCTTCTGGGAAAGGTCCATCAGCTGTGCCCTGGGTGGATTTGGGGGCTGAGGGATGGGGAAATCCTCCTGGGAGAGGTCCATTAACTGTGCCCTGGGTGGCTTTTCGGGCTGAGGGATGGGGAAATCCTTCCAGGAAAGACTCATCAGCTGTGCCCTGGGTGGTTTTTGGGGCTGAGGGATGGGGAAATCCTCCTGGTAAGGGCCCATCAGCTGTGCCCTGGGTGGTTTTTGGGGACTGAAATGCAGCAGTGCTGGGGGCAAGGTCAGGTTACAGGGTAGGGTGTGAAGGTCTGCAGCAAACAAGAGCCACGTGTGGGTCTGAACCCTGTCAGCAGGACATGGCAGGTGACAGCACTGCCACCTCCCCCAGCTGTCCCACAGAACTTGGTCTGGGTCTCTTCTGGAACACTGCAAGGAAATAAAACCGAGCCCTGCACGTACACAAAGCCCTGTGCAGAGGTCACGTTTTCCCAGCCTTTGTGCAGCTCTGTGATGTCAGCCCGTTCCCATTTACGGGGCTAAATTTGCCTTCAGGACCCTCTGGAAAAAGCCAGAGGTGTTTTGGAATGCGACAGATGCAGCAGGACACATCAAACAGGGCACAGGCCATGCTCGGTGTCCAGCAAGTGAGAACAGGAGGAGCAGGGACAGCTTTGGGGGACAGATTCCCCCTTTGTCCATCCAAAAAACCCCAATCCCTGGCAGACACGGCGCTACAAGGGCTGTGGGGTACAAACACAGCCCGTGTGGGTCCCCATCCTCCTCAAGAGCTTTGAAGGATGCCCGTGCTCCCCACAAAAAGCCAGGGATGGTGCTGGAAATGGGATTTCTCCCGGCGTCAGGGGCTCGGCAGTGCGGGGGATGCTCACCGGGGCTGTGTTTCTGAAGCTGCCGTCTCTGAGCCTGCCTGACACCTTTCAGCGGTATTTGTTTCACTTCAAAAGGAAAAACGTTCTCTCAGCACGTCCCAGAGGTGACAACCAGCCGGGGGATGGTTAATTATTTGTTACAACAAAAGAGCCATCACTGAGCTGATGGGAGGCTGCAGCTGCTCTGGAAAAATTCCAGCACCGAGGAAAGGGAAAGGACCCGCAGGGACTGCAGTGACACCCCACAGGTGTGGCAGACCCTTGGTGGAGGGGTCCAGGCTCTTCCTTTCTATCTCACACCTTAAAAATTCCCTCTGCTTCCCCCCAAAGTGGATTTGGGGAGAAGGATGTCACAGCATCTCCTGTTGATGTGCACTGGCACTTTGGGGAATGAGGATGAGGGAACCTTTGCTGGTTTGTTCATTCCAGAGGGGTTACCTGCATTTTCTGGAAGTCACTCTGGGTGAAAAAGGGCATGAAGCCTTGGGTCTGCTCAGCCAGCACGGACAGCAGGGACACCAGCAGCAAAGTGGCCACCACCTTCCTCGAAACCATCCTGAGAGTCTGGACAACACTGAAAGGAGACACCAGGGCAAGAGTGGGGAGGGAGGTTTGACAAAAACGCCTTTGGCTCTGCACCAGCTGCAATCCAGCTCAGCCCCAACCCACCACAGGGATATTTACTCTTCCAGTTGCTCCTGAGCTGAGAATAGAAGTGCCTTGACTGACAATTCTCTTCTCAAAGCTGTTTGTGTAAACAGATTTGTTCTTGAGCAACACCTCCAGAGATTTCAAGCCCAGCCCTTCAGGACTGCTGGAGCCTCCCTGAGTTCTCCCAGCCCTGCAGCTGTGTTGGTTTAAGACCTGAACTCATCCAGGGCAAACCCCTCAATGCCAGCACCAGCACAGAGACAGAGATGCTGCAAAGAGAAAAACCTGCACAGGTTTTGTTAATTTTTT
The DNA here is from genome assembly GCF_009819885.2 of Catharus ustulatus. Classification (NCBI taxonomy): domain Eukaryota; kingdom Metazoa; phylum Chordata; class Aves; order Passeriformes; family Turdidae; genus Catharus; species Catharus ustulatus. Next base: position 3,527,246 of record NC_046245.1, read on the forward strand.
GTTTTGATTTCCTCACCACTGGAAACATTCCTGGACTGGATCTTTTAAGAAGCTTCATTGAGTCCGAGGGAGATGGGAAAGGCATTTTCCAGCCTGGCTCTGTCTTCAGCCTGGAATAAAGGGCTTTAAAAACCACCTCTGAAGTGATCTAACTGTGACTTCACGTCAGGAATGGACTTATGTAAACATTGAATGTTCTCTTTAAATATTAAAATATTCTCTCTGGACAGGCTTAATGAAGTCTGGCCCTACAGCTTAACTTCTCCACCTGATTGGAGCCTGATCCTTAATTAGTTTCAGCAACCTCTTGCTTTGGACTTTATTGAGAAGACATTGTTAGGTCAGATTTGACTCCTGAATTAGATTTCCCATAAGTATCAGCTGGTATTGAACTGAGGGCCAGTGGAAGTTAATAAATATTCCCTTTCCATAGCACCTGTCAGTCACATCTCTCCTCTCCCTTCCCTGGGCACTGCTGCCACCTCCCCCTGCCCACACTGGGCCACCAGAGCCACCTCCTGCCCTGGGACATCCCAGGGTGTCCCAGCCCTGTTTCCTGCAGGGATCCAGGCAGGAATTCTCAGGCTCTCCCCTTGCAATGCAACCTCAGCAGCATCAATCTTTGGTGCTTTTTCATTTGTTCTATCACTGCAGCAAATATATAAATAAATAAAATACTGCTGAATACAAAGAAAATAAACCCAGTCACCTCCTTCATCTCTTCTTGGCTAATCCCTTTGGGAATTGATTCTCTCCCTCTTCTCCCAGAAAAAAACACCCACACAGGCTTCTCCACACAGAAATATCCCTGCTGAAAGCCCTGCCCTGCTTGGGCAGGACCTGTATTCCAGCTCAGCACCTCTCCAGGCAGACAGCACTTGGTGCTAGGGTTTGCTTCCCAGCTCCAAAGGGAAAAGAAAAAAGCAGGAGGACCAAGTTCAGCATCAGCACCGTGGGCACACTGGGACAGCTCTGCTCATCCCCCAAAACCCAGCCAGGTGCCAGGGTGGGGCAGGAGGGGTTGACAGGACAGGACAGGACATGACATTCACCCACCGAGCTGTCTCCCAAAAAACCCAGCCATTCCTGGCTCTAGCACCTGCCTGGGTGTGGTTTTCTGCCTGCTCAGAGCAGCTCCCCGAGCACAGAGGGCACCAGGGCTCCCACAGCTCTGTTGGGTGCCCACAGGGGCAGGAGCTGCTGGAATCAGAGCTCCCGAGATGGGGATGAGCCAAAATCACCTTCCCCCTTGTTTCAGCATCGATTTTGTTCCCTTTTCCTCCTCTGAGCTGGCTCTGCTGTGGGTAAGAGGTGCCAAATCCTACCTGGGAGTGCAGCCACAGGACACTGGAGCTCGGAGCTCTTCTCCCTCCTGTCACACCTGGATGCTCCTGCTGGGTCCCCTCCCTTTATAAAGCCATGCAGGCACTGCAGCACTCACTGGGGCCCTGTCCAGCTGCCTGGCCTGCGTGGAAACGGCTTTCCCAGGCAGGGAATGTTATCTGCACTGGAGTGTTCGGAGTTTCTCGTTTCCAGGCAGATCCCCTCTGCTCCCTGTGCTCCCACAGATCTGCTGCTGCCTCAGTTTCCCCATCTCTGAGAGAAATTCCTCTCTCCTGGTTTGTGTTTTTACATCCTAAGCCTGCAGGACGAGGTTTTTAGGATGTCACTAAAGTGACACCTGTGTCAATTATATTTCTACTGTAATTGCAAACCACAGTGATATCAAAATTGCCACTTGGAGTCTTCAAGTGGCCCCTTCTCCCATCCTCACTGATCCTGGCACGCTGATCGCCCTCGGGAACACAAACCCTGCACTGCCATCGCTCTCCAGACAAACGAGGTGCTGAGAGGGAGGGAATTGTGCAAGAACTGAGCTGTGCTCATCGGCCGGGAGCTGATGCCAGGGCTTTGGGATCAGGCCAGGCACATCCCGGGCTGCTCCTGGAGGGGCAGGAGGGGAAACGAGCTGGGAAACCACAAAATCCTCCTGTACCCACCGGGATCTGTGAATCTGGGCATGGCATTGTCACCTGGGAATGGCAGTGTCACTTGGGAATGGCATTGTCATCCAGGAATGGCAGTGTCACCTGGGAATGGCATTTGTCACTTTGGAATGGCATTGTCCTCTGGGAATGGCATTGTCATCTGGGAATGGCAGATTCACTTGGGAATGGCATTGTCATTTGGGAATGGCAGTGTCACCTGGGAATGGCATTTGTCACTTTGGAATGGCATTGTCCTCTGGGAATGGCATTGTCATCTGGGAATGGCAGATTCACTTGGGAATGGCATTGTCATTTGGGAGTGGCATTGTCACCTGGGAATGGCATTTGTCATCTGGGAATGGCATTGTCATTTGGGAATGGCAGTGTCACTTGGGAATGGCATTTGTCACTTGGGAATGGCAGATTCACTTGGGAATGGCATTGTCATTTTGGAATGCCATTTGTGACCTGGGAATGGCATTGTCATTTGAGAATGGCAGTGTCACCTGGGAATGGCGTTTGTCACCTGGGAATGCCATTTGTGACCTGGGAATGGCGTTTGTCACCTGGACCCATCGCAGCCAGTCGATAGGACACGGCACACAGGTGTCACCAGGGCCCTGCTGCTGTCCCAGCCATCAATAACCACAGCAGTGTCACCAGGGCCCTGCTGCTGTCCCTGCTGTCAATAACGCTCGATTTGGGACAGAGCCTCTGAAAACCCTCGTGTCCAACGCTCAGGTGCTTCCCGGATCCCTGGGCATCCTCCCCAGCTTATCACCCCTGGGAGAGCTCCCAGAGGCTCCAGCACAGCTTTGCTCCCTGGAAACCTCACAGGGAAAGTGGCTGGGGGTGATGGAAAGGATGTCACCCACACAATGTGGCGTTTTCTCCTCCCTTCCCCAAACAATTTGCACGAACCCCATCAGATTCCCATCTGGATTGACTTTTCCAGTTCTTTTCTCCGCCTGGTTATGATGGATGCAGCTGAGGAGTCAGCAGATGGTGCTGGGAAGTGACAAATGAGTTCCCAAGAAAGGTCACTTTTCCAAAGCACTCAACTTTGCCGTGTCTTGTCCCTCTGTCCCTCCAAGCCGTGTCCGGCTGGCAGCTCTCCATCCATCTGGGATGGAGCTTCTGCCTTGGGAAGGACAACCTTCCAAACCAAACAGAGGCATGAAAATTAATCATATCTGTATTAGCTGCATGCAGCCTGCCAGTCTCACCTCTTCATTATGCAAGAGTGCTCCAACAGGAAGGAATGGGGGAGCTGAAAATAAAGGATCTGACTCCAGGTCTGGAGGTGCCAGGGCAGGTGGGAGCAACAGGAACCTCCTGGTTCTGGCTCGGCCCAGTCCATAAACTCAGCTCTTGGCACATCCTGGCTGCAAAACAAGGATCAATGAAAATAAAAAATCCCAGCTGGAGGTCTCACTGCCAGCACTGTAATTCCAAAATTCCATCCTGCTGCATCCCTGGCACAGCTTGCAACCTGCAGCCCCCAACCCCCCCTTTGGACTCCAAATGGCAGCAGAGGTTAGAGGCTCAACAGAAACATGATGGGGATGCAGGATGGGTTTGGGTGCAGCTCTGCTTGTTCTGAAAGTTGAACGTTTGGCAGAGCTGGGAGCTGTTTTCCCAGGAAATTGGCACTGGCAGTGCAGCCCATTGGGCCTGGGAGCAGCTGCAGTGTCAAGGAACAAGGGGCAGAACGAGCTGCCCGTGCCAGCAGCTCAGAGCTTTTCTCTCTGTGCTCCCCCCTCCAAGCTGCTCCAAGCTCGGGGTGTTTGGCAAAGGGATGCAGGAGGGCAGGGCAGCAGAGCCTGATGTGGGATTTGAGCCTGGGAAAAGCACATGGGGCAGTGGGGAGCACTAAAATCCCTCCCAGGCAGGGACTGGGGGCTCCCAGCAAAGCTTCCAGTTTGGAGCTGAGCATCACCAGGGGCCACATCCTCCTTCCCCCATATCCAACAATGTTTGCATGGAGCTGGGAATGGGGTCAGGACTGTGCAGCACCACAGCCCTGCCAGACCCACCAACAGGCTTGGAAAAATCCCAGCCCTACCTCAGTTCCCTTCCTGGAGCCCACAGGAATCCATTCTCACCCCACTCCCATGGAATTATTTTTGCTTGGGGTCCAAAACCTGGCAGGGATTGAAGGGCAGTCACACAGCGAGGTCAGTGTGGGAAGGAAGCAGGAGCTGAAATCTTCTCCCAGCCCAGGCTGCCCCTGCATGGATGTGCCATGGATTTCCCAGGCTCCTGAGGCAGATTTTAATGCAGTTTTCCAATTATTAATGCCAAATACTCATTTACAGAATCACAGGCTTAAAGCACAAGTTCATTTGCAGTGGGAATATTTTAAAGGTCTGGATTTGCCCCTTCCTGCTCCCATCCCACCTCCAGTGTAATTCCAGGTAATTCCTGGCAATTCCTGGCTGGGTGAGGAGCAATAGGAAGGATTCACCTCCTGCTGACTCCCCAGCCCAGTTCAGCTCCTGGTTCTGACAGAAAAAGGTGGTCTCAGATTAATGGGGAATTTATCTCATGGGGTTTCTGCCTCTCCCACTCTGGAGGGCAGGTGGGGAAGGAGGGGAAGGTTTGGGGAAGCAGCAGAAGCTCAGGAGCCTGTCAGGGGCAATGATTTCACTTTGATCTCACTTTTATCTCACTTTTATCTCACTTTGATCTCACTTTTGTCTCTTCTTGTGGCCCCTCTGCACCTGCAGCTCCCAGAGCTCCATTGCAGCAGCTCCAGAACTGGGATTTCCAGCCCAACATTCACACCAAACCAGCCCTGAGGTGACCTGGGCACCCCAAAACTGGGGAAATTCTGCCTGTTGCCTCAGTTTCTCCATTAAAGAATGAAAGAGAGGGAAAATGGTTTTCTGGACAAGGCCTGGAAGGGACAGCCCCTGAGAATTGTCCTATCCCATAACAATCCTCTTTCACTGGGATTTAAAAAAAAAAAAAACCAAAACATTTTTAAAAATCCATTTTTCTAATAAAATAAATGTCTGTGCTTATAAAAACTTTCTCTTCTCTGAAATAAGGAAAGAAATAAACAGGAGGAAAATGTTTCCTTGCCTCATTTCTCTACATTTTTGGTCACTCCTTTGCCACCCTCTCCCCGATCTGGAAGAAGTGAAGAGAGAAAGGAGAGGAGGTGAGAAAACACGATGGGATGCAGCTCAGCTGTTCCCATTTTGGTTTTCAAATCTGAGCCACCCGGTTTTCACTTGAGGGATCAGGAGTATTTTTAGGAATGGAACAAAATGCAGCTCACAGCCAGGGAGGGGCTGGCACTGGTTGGTGCCATGGGGCTGGGTGATGTCCCTGGGCACCTCAGAGGCAGGGCAATCACTCACATTTCAGCCCCTGCTCACAGGGGGTATTTATTCACTTTGATGAGGAGGAATTCAGCTTTTCCTCACTCCAGGCACCCTCTGACCTTTCACTGCCTCCTTCCCTCCCTGCCCTGTTCCCGTATCAAACACCAGTGGATCAGGTTGAGCACTGCAAGACAGCACCAGAAAGGCACCAGAAAAAAAACCCAAATGTTTTTTTGGGTGCTGCTCACACCATCCCATCAGCAGGAGGAGGATGGATGATATTTCTTTGCTCCCCTGTGAAGTCCAGCCTCGTGCAGGGCTCAGGTGGGAGCAGGATCCAAACCCCAGGATCTGCCCCTGCTCAGCATGGACAGCAAACACTGCTGGGACCATCGAGGGGAAAACAACTGGGGGGAGAAAAAGAGAAAAAGGAAAAAGAAAAATTCCAGGAAGGAAGGAAGGATTCCAGGAAGGAAGGATTCCAGGAAGGAAGGAAACAATTGAAGGAAGGGGGGAAAGAAGGGCAGGGAAACAATTGAGAGTGGAAGAAGAGGAGGGAAAAGAAAAAGAGAAGGAAAGAAGGGAAAGCAGGGGAGGATAAAAGGAGGGCAAGAAACAAAGAAGGGGGGAAGAAGAACAGGAAAACAAACAGAAAGAAGAAGAGGAGGAAATGAAAGAAAAGAGGAGAGAAAGAAGAACAGGAAAACAATCAGGGGGAAGAAGAGGAGGGAAAAATAAGAGAGGCAAAGAAGAGCAGGGAAAAGCAAGCAGGAGGAGAATAAAAGGATGGAAAGAAAGAAGAGGGGGGCAGAAGGGGTCCTGGCATGGTTGTGCTCAGCTGCCAGATGTCCCAAGGCTGGATGATGCCGGGTTCCCAGGATTTATTGGTGCTCTCACAGAGTTCATCCCAGCACCCCTCAGCAGTCAGGGACCATTTATCTGCCACACAGGAGAAGGGTTCAGGCTCTCAAGGCACCAATTCATCCCTGGAGGAGCAAGGAGGCACAGCTGGATGGTTCCAGGGTGAAAAACAAACTCACATGTGGCAGGTCAATGATCCCAGGAGGGACCGGGAGAAGGAACAGCAGCACAGCCATCCCAGCTGGGAAATGGGAAAAACAGAATGGAAAATTGTGGCAGCAGCAGAAAGATCTGCAGAGCCCTGGGGCCTGTGCAGCCAGGCCTGATCCCAGCACAGGGCTCACTTTTGATAAAATGCTCCTTTAATCCGTGGATGTTTTGCTTAGGAGAGGAATAGCAACCTCAGCGAAAGCCTCTCAACCACAAAGGCATTAGAGGGCTAAACAGTAAAGATTGGGAGTTAAGGAGAATAAATATTAATGAAAGGGGTGGGAAAATCCATCATTTCTCCAGGCAATCCTGCCTGTGCTCCTCTGTTCTGGTGTGTTTGTGACTCTGTGGGGCAGGAGCTGCTCGTGACTGGAGGGATGGAACTGGGATGGAACTGGGATGGAAATGAGAGAACTGGGATGGAACTGGGATGGAACTGGGATGGAAATGAGAGAACTGGGATGGAACTGGGATGGAAAGAGCCACACAGACCTGGAGAGAGCCCACATCCCACAGGAGAGGGGAAAGGGAGCAGGGACTGCCCAAAAAAACAGCAAATAAAGGATTCAGTGTGCAGCAAACCCCGGTGTCAGTGGCTGGGTCAAACCCAGAGCAGGCAGACAGAGCCAGAGCTGTTACATAAAGGGATGGGGAGCAGCCCAGCCTGGGCTGGATGGAGGAAATGAATCCAATTACAGGATGAAGGGCACAGGGAGAGAGAGGATGGACACATTTGGCCTGCAGCAAATCCCTAAAAGGCTTTAAAGCAGGGACAGCAAGAAGAGGAATGGCAGTGCAGGACACACAGCCACCGAGAGGAGCTGGGGCTTGGAACTGGGCAGGAGGAAGGAATGGGGAGGCAGGAGGCAGGAATGGGGAGGCAGGAGGCAGGAATGGGGAGGCAGGAGGCAGGAATGGGGAGGCAGGAGGCAGGAATGGGGAGGCAGGAATGGGGAGGCAGGAGGCAGGAATGGGGAGGCAGGAGGCAGGAATGGGGAGGCAGGAGGCAGGAATGGGGAGGCAGGAGGCAGGAATGGGGAGGCAGGAGGCAGGAATGGGGAGGCAGGAGGCAGGAATGGGGAGGCAGGAGGCAGGAATGGGGAGGCAGGAGGCAGGAATGAGGCTCTGAGGGATAAACACTGCCAGGATGTGGCAGCTGGGGACTGGGACACCAGTCTGGCTGTTCCTGGGGATGCTGGAGTGAGGAGCCAGCCCAGGCAGGGCTGCTCCCTGCTGGAAAGAGAAAACAAGCAGGCAACCCCCAAATTTCCTCCCCTATGATTCCCATAAGATTATAACCCAGCTGCCCATGTCACAGCAGGCTCCAGACTTCCACTGAGAAAACTAAGGGCTTGTATTAGAAAGAGGGGGGGAAAAAAATAAATTGACCCAGTTATGACAAAACAAAGCAGCACGTTCAGGGCATGGCTGTGGAAGCCCATGAGCAGCCACAAGGCCCTTGGGAGTAACAGGATTCCACTTCAAATGAGATTTACAAATTAAAAATGAAAGGGCTGCGTTGTTTCCGTGTGCCTGAATCCCTTTCCTGGCTGCTCAGCCAGGCTCAAGTGGATGCTGCAGGGTGAGGAATTTGGGAAAAGCCTTTCCTTTGCCTCTCTGACTTTGCAGTCCAGCACCTGCCCCTGGTCAGGAGAGCTGGATGTTGGATCCCACAAATCTGGGATTTTTGAGCTTTCTGAGCTTTCTGACCCCCCAGAGAACACTGCTTTTCACCTGAGGTCTTGGAGAAGGCTTCTAAATTTGAGTGATGAAGTTAAAATCACAAGTGTGTAGTTAAATAAAAGTGTGTGCTTTCACATAGTGAAGGGTTTTAAATTTGAGGTTTATATAGTATAGTAATAAATATGGGACTAGATGGGGGATTTTGGGTGTTGTCTCTTTGGGTGCTCATCTTCCTTCTCCATGGTTTCAGGCAGTGTTTGTGTTTGGTCAGTCAGTGTCACACTGAGGGTCATGGGAATTTGGTTATTAGATTAAAAGGATAAATAATATAGGTGTTAATTCTTATTGGACTGTTTAGCTTTAAGAGACCTTGTAGCAGCTGGATCTTCCCCCATTTCCTCACTTCTAGCAGGTAGCTGGAAGTGCTGCTGAACACTCTGTGCTTTTTGATAAGATTTAATAAACAACCAAGCCCAAACATGAGAAAATCCGTTTCCTTCGTGTATTTTTTAACCCTGGCTCTGAGTGAAGGCAGAAGAGACCGAGACAAACCATTCATTGAGTGCTGCCAAACTCCCACCACTGGTACAGCTGATCCCTGACCCCCATCTCCCCCTGGTAACTCCTTCCCACCACCTCAGAGAGCCCAGAAACCAAACCCAAACCCAGGCTGGCTGCACGGCAGGGAGCTCAGGGTGTTTTTGCCATCGGCTCCAGGGAGCTCAGGGTGTTTTTGCCATCAGCTCCAGGGAGCTCAGAGCAGGATTTGCCGCCTGCTCCTCGCTGGGGGAATGTCTTGCACACCTGCCCACTCTGCACAGCCCCGGGTTGTCACCCAGGGGAAGTGTTGACAGCGCCACACGGAGCGGAGCCGGCTCGCAGCTGAGCCGGGATTGCTCAGCTCCTTGGCAGGGAAATGCCAGGGCACAGAGAGTGCCTGTGTGCAAGGAGATCCTGCAGTGCTTGGAGACATTTCCTGCTGCAGCAGCGGGGGAAAAGGCTGGGAGCTGGCAGAGCCTGCAAATGCCACCAGAGGAGGGTGGACAAGGGGGAGCTCTCTCCATACCATATCTCCATATCCATATCCATATCCATACCTCCATATCCATATCTCCATATCCATATCCATATCCATAGCTCCATAGCTCCATATCCATATCTCCATTTCTCCATATCCATATCCATATCCATATCCATATCTGTGGATGATACAATTTCTCCAAAGCCATCTTCCCCTGGCCCCTGGAACTTGCTATAATAGATAAGGTATCCTAGATACCAAGGTTGAGCCAAATTCCTTAAGAATTTGGTCACTCTCCTAACACTTTGGAAGATAATTGGTTAGAAATTAGTTTGTGTAATTGGTCAGTTCATCTTTAGAACTTCTCACTTAGATTGGATGCTGTTCTTTGTATAAACTTTTATTGGTTGTAGTTTGAATCCCCCCTGAACCTATAAATATGGGTGTCTGCCCTTTGCTCTGAGAGAATCCTGCCTGACCACCCTTGGCATGAAATAAACTCTTGTGGAAATCGTCAAGCGTGGCCTCCGATCTTTCTCGGCTGATGAAAAATGTTGGTTTTCTGAGAGATAGCTACATGTTAGCACTCTCTGGTCCTGATAAATACCACCAGGGACCAAAAGAGAAAACCACACATATCCATATCCATATCCATATCCATATCCATATCCATATCCATATCCACATCCATATCTCCATATCCATATCTCCATATCCACATCCATATCTCCATATCCATATCTCCATATCTCCATATCCATATCCACGTCCATATCTCCATATCCATATCTCCATATCCATCTCCATATCTATATCTCCATCTCCATATCCATATCTCCATATCTCCATCTCCATATCCATATCTCCATATCTCCATCTCCACATCCATGTCTCCATATCCCAGCTTGTAAGAGTCAGATGGAGAGACGGAGACTTCAGGCAGTTTTTAAGATGCTGTTTATTGCACAGACGAGGTTACAGCAGTTGTGGGTCGTGGCTGAGCCCATAGCTGATGGCTGCAGGGAAGCAGTGTGTCTGTGGTGTCTCTGGAACCTGAGCCCACCACCTGTGTGTGTTTTAGAGTCTCTGTGTTGTTTTAGAGTCTTTGTGTTGTTTTAGAGTCTCTGTGTTGCAGCCCGAGCGCCGGAGAAAGAGTCAGGAGGCTCTTCTGTTGTTTCCAGAGTTGTTTATTTTATCTCATCTAAAAGTTCTTTCCCTGCCCAGCCCAGGTCCTTCCAGCTAGTCAGCCCCAGGCACACTCTCTGCCCCTGGGGTGGGATTATCTTTTTATACTATAAACTACATAAACATTATTTACAATTATCTTCCAATACCTATCACTTATATTGTACAGTCTGGTTCTACTCTAAACCAATCTAAAAGTGCCAACATCACCCAAAAGATGGATGCAGGAAGAAGGAGAAAGAAGGACAGAACATGCCCAGATTCCTCCATATTGACCCCAGACCCTTATTATAAATAATCTTAAAACCTACTTTTTCACTTTGTAATCATCTAACCTACACTCTGCTTATTTTTTGTGACTTGCAATTCTTCATGTAAGGGTGGTAATTTTTCCCAGGGAGAGAAATCAAAGGCACAGGGGTCCTGGGCACTGTGCAAAGATGCCTGAGCCTCCTGCCTGGGTCTCAAACCACCCAGGGCACCCAGAGAGATGTCCTGAGTTCCCATGTGTCCTGCAGCTCTGTTCCATTCAAGTTACAAAGCACTGTATAAATATAATTATAAGCATTGTGTTTCTTTCTTTGCTGTGCATCTTATTACATAACAACCAATCAATACTTTACTATTATCTATAGCCTATCCTAACTACTGACATTACCATATTCATGTTACTATTTTCCAATCACAAAAGGTCAGTATGCTACAGATTAAGCTAGAAGTTGTTTTTTTTAGTTTTCTTGCAGTGGAAAATTCTGAGATCTGTCCTCTACTTGCAACATTGGTTTTCTTGTTTGCTTATGAAAATTTTTTTGCTTGGTAAAAATATTTTTTTTTAGGTGGATTTATCCTTTGTTCAGAGTCATAAAAGCCCTTTCTAACTCACTTGCCCTTTGCCTTCTTAGTTACCCAGTAAAACTGGCTGAGCAATTCTTTTCTTCTATATTAAAACTTGCTATTATTTCTATTCCTTCTTCAGCTTCTACATTCAAAGATCTTTCTGTTATACACACATATCTGTGAGACCTTGCTGTCAAATCCTCATCCTTCCCAACACCAGCTGCTTTATGGCTTGGGGGGAGAGCCTAGAGCAGGATGGAGATGGAAAACCAGCATGGAAAATGGGAGCTGGTGTCCCTCCTGCTCAAATTTTGTGCACAAGCCAGAAGACAGCGTGCTGTGCTCTTTTATTTTGTGGGACAGAAGCAGCTCCCCGTGCACCCTCTGCCCCGGGTGGGGCAGCCTTGGCCAGGTAATCCCTGCTTGGGGGGGGAGGGCAGCCCAGTGAACCCAATTGTAAATACATCAGTGTCCTCCTTCTCCCTGCCACACGTTTAAATCTGTTTGATCCACTCTAATGGATTGATCTACAAGTTTGTGCACACACATCCTGCTTTGGACGGGCGGCTGGCAGCGCCTCGCCCATCACGGCCTGTCAGCTCCACTCAGCCTCACCTCCAGCGCAGAGAGAATCCAATTACAGGATAAAGGGTTTGCTTCCCCTCCATATGGTCTCTAGAACGCTCTGGTTTTATCTTGCCTTAACCCCTTTCCTGGCGAGGGAGCTCCCAAGCCCGGCCTAAGCGGCTCAGCCGCGCGGCCATGGGTGGCTGCTATGTGATACGGGAAATGGGGTCTGCCCAGGGCACCCACAGGCACCTTCCTGCCTCTTTTCCTGCCCCCTGGGAGGGAATGAGCCCCCACAGGAGGGAGTTTTGGGGCAGCACTGGTTATAAAAGCAGCCACAAGCACAGGAGTGAGCCCTGCCGTGCAGCTCACGGCCGGGTTCGCGGGGCTGTGCCTCAGCCCAGCACCAGCAGCTCAGCACAGATGTTCCCTTCATGACTGATTTGTTGTGGTTTTGCATTTCCCTCCACCTTGCTCTGCCAGGTGTTCCCTGGGTGCCCCTGGGCAAGCAGCTCCAGCGGCTCCTGTGCCCAGGACAGGCACCACAAAGGGCTCCGGGAACCCCCGTGCCCGTGGGAGCTCTGCCTGTGGCTGATCCCTGTGAACCAGGCTCTGTGCAAGCTGGATATTTGATTTTAATTATCACCCCTTGCTTTACACAGGACATGAAAGCCCAGAGCAGCTCAGGGCCCGTCATGGCGCGAACAAACAACGAGCGCGAGACAATCCCAGCTCAGAGCGCTTGGCAAGGCAGGAAAACCTGCAAGGGGCAGGAAAACCTGCAAGGAGCAGGAAAAGCCTTTTCTTGAGGACAAAGACAGAGAGCAAAGCTCTCCTCCTCATTAGGAATTTGCTGCTGTCACAGAGCACAGAAAGCAAGCGGGAGCTCTCCAGGACAGAGAGCAGCTCAAACTTTCCCCGCTAACAGACACCAAATGAAAGCCTTATCTTTTCAAGGGTGCATTCAGGACATGTCCTGGAGGGACCAGCCACCCTCCTGGTGTCATTTCCCTGCTCTGGGTTTACCCGAGGCCTTGGCCATTGCTCCGGCTGCAGGGAGCTCTAAATCCACCGGCGGTGACCCAGGAGGACACGGCCCTGAGGGCAGCAGGGAGGGGACAGCTCAGGTGGCTCAGCCTTACCTGCTTCCCTGTGGCTTTTCTTTTTGGTCCCTGGTGGTATTTACCAGGAGCAGAGAGTGCTAAAATCATTTAGCTGTCTCTCAGAAAGCTCACATTTAGCCAGCAGAGAAAGACCAGAGGCCTTACTTGATGAGTTCCACAAGAATCTTTATTTCATGTGAAGGAGGTCAGGTAGGATTCTCTCAGAGCAAAGAGCAGATAGCAATATTTATAGGTTCAGGGGGGATTGAAACTACAACCAGTAAAAGTTTATACAAAGAACAGCATCCAATCTAAGTGAGAAGTTCTAAAGGTGAACTGACCAATTACACAAACTGATTTCTAACCAATTATCTTCCAAAGTGTCAGAGAGTGACCAAATTCTTAAGGAATTTGGTTCAACCTTGATATCTAGGGTACCTTATCTGTTATAGCAAGTTCCAGGGGCCAGGGGAAGATGGCTTTGGAGGAATTGTATCATCCACACTTCCCCAAAATGGGGAAGGGCCTGGTCGTTGTTCATGGTCAGTTGTCCCTTTGAAAGGTGTCTGGGGACCAAATCTCCTCCAAAGGGTGAGTGGAGAGGATCTGCTGAGCCAGGAAAGGTCCCTCTCCCAAAAAATGCATCCCAGCATCCAGACTCATCCCCACAGCTTCCTCTGCACCACTCTTGATTTTAGGGGAGGGCAGGGCAATTAACTTTCCCATGGAATACCTGTGTCCACATGCAAAACCTTGGAGAAGCATTAGAGCTTTGGGATGCTGCTGGTGCTGGCAGCGAGGTCCAAGTGTTTTTGAAGTGAAATATTGGAGCTGAGGACTTGCTTTCTCTTTTGAAGGTGGGTCACAGTGAAATACTGGAGCTGGAGAGGTGCTGTCTCCCATGGGAGCTGGGAGGTGCACACTGGAATTGAGATGGATGCACTGCTGGTTTTGTGGGTTAGAATTTCTGGGATCTCAGAATTCACACAGAATTCACAGAATTTTGGGTTGGAAGAAACCTTCAAAATCATCGAGTCCAACTCAGCCCAACACCTCAACTAGACCATGGCACCCAGTGCCACATCCAATCTTTTATTAAACACATCCAGGGATGGTGACTCCACCACCTCCCTGGGCAGAACATTCCAGTATTTTATCACTCTTTCTGTAAAAGACTTTTTTCCTAATATCCAACCTGATTTTCCCTTGCCGCAGATTGAGGGATCTCTCCTTTGATGCAACACTGTGCTCAATTTTTGTACATCTGGAGCCAGGAGAGGCAGGAAATTCCTCCAGGGAAAGCTCTGTGAGAAGCAAGGCTGTGGGACTCTCCACTTCCCAGCCATCCCCTCAAGGAAGACCTGCACCAGGAATTTGGTGCCTGGTGGTTTCCTGGTGATTCCAAAGGGTGCATCCATCCCATGGGGAGCCCTCATGGGGGGCACCTGAGGCTGGCCTGACCCATTTCCCTGCACCACGTCCTACTTGTGCTCCTGCTGGCTGCAGGAGGATCAGGGATTAGGACAGCATCCATCCCAACACCCCTTAGCCTTCCGCTCACGGCCTCCAGCTCGGAGCCGTGCAGGAGAGCTCATTCATCCCACGGGACCATGGGGACTTTTTCCATGGGCTGTGCCTTGGGGAGGGTGAGGAGGAGGAGACCCAGCTTACCTCGTTATCCGATCAGCTCCCTTAACGCCCCACATCCCCAGGATTAATGGAAGAGCTTCCCTAAGGCGCCTTAGGCAGGTCCCCTGGAGAAGGAGCACCCATGACCCAGAAGGAAGAAATGGGGAAGAAGGACTTGGATGGGATGGAGCCTTGGCACTGGCCCTGCTGGGAAGGGTTTGCCAGGCTGGTGTGTGCTGGGGTGGGGATCCCACACTCCTGCCAGAGCCTGGGGAAAGCTCCCTTCCATCCCTCTGGCTCTCCCAGGCTGGGCTGGGCTCTCTGCACTCTCTGCAGGAGTTCAGGACACCTTTGCTGTCCTTTGCCCCGTGGCACAGCCAGGGCTGTGGTCAGGGTCACACAACCAAGAGTCCTACCCCAAAACCCTACATTTACCAAAAAATTACCAACTGCATTACCTTTGGGATGGGAAGTGGCTTCCCCTCCTACCTTTGCCCAGCTCCAGGCCCTTGGCTGTAGCAGCAGAGCCTGGAGCTGGGGGATGGATCTCTGGGATGGGGACCCCAGCAGCCTGAACCAGGCACCCGAAACAGAGTCCAGCCAACAGCTCAGACCCACAAAGCTCGGTCCAGTCTTCCCCCAATGACCTCCCCAAGGTCAGTGGGGCAGAGCTGGCCACTCCCCAGTCCACAAGAGGTCTCACAGGGTCCTCCAGCCACCCAGGGACACCCCAAACCTGTAGACCCCAGCACAGCCCCATAACCACATCAGCCACTCCCAAACTCCCCACTGCTCCTCCCACCTTTGCCCCTTTTCCCAAGCGCTCCCCACCCCATCCCTTCCTGCCCCCAACACCTTAAACAACATTAAACACTTAATGGCAATTAATACGCTTTAATGCAGGTTTTGGGGCCAACTGGCTGCTTAGAGGGTGCTTAAACCATCAGCCCCTCTCAATCCCGTTGCCCTTGTCACACAAAGTTAGCCGAGCCCCTCGTCAGCCTGCCCCCTCCCTGGAGGAGGCTGGAGGGTATAAAACCACCCAGGGGCGGCACGGTGCCGGGCAGGGCACCACCTCCATCCCCTCAACTTCTGCTGCTCCTCGTAATTCCATTTTTTAGATCGGAGGGGGATCCTCTCACTGCGCGTTTTCTGCCTTGGGAAGGGGTGGGGATTCCCTTTTTTGATTAATCGGGGTGGGAACGCGGTTCATTGCAGAAAGCCCCTCTGGCAGAGCAGCTCCCGTAGCCAGGGCAGCATGAACGGGACGGAGGGGATCAATTTTTACGTGCCAATGTCCAACAAGACGGGGGTGGTGCGGAGCCCCTTCGAGTACCCGCAGTACTACCTGGCCGAGCCCTGGAAATACCGCATCGTGTGCTGCTACATCTTCTTCCTCATCTCCACCGGCTTCCCCATCAACTTCCTCACCCTCCTGGTCACCTTCAAGCACAAGAAGCTGCGGCAGCCCCTCAACTACATCCTGGTCAACCTGGCGGTGGCTGATCTGTGCATGGCCTGCTTTGGCTTCACCGTCACCTTCTACACCGCCTGGAACGGCTACTTCGTGTTCGGCCCCGTCGGCTGCGCCGTGGAGGGGTTCTTCGCCACGCTGGGAGGTAAGGGCTGGGAGTGGGGGCTTGGGGATTCCTTCTGCAGGGATTTGGGAGTCGGGTTCCATCCCTTCGTGGCGCTCTTGGGGTGTGCAGCATCGTTCTCCCTCGTGTGGGGCTCGCCCTGCGCTTAAAACTGGGGAGGAAAGGGGAGGAAAAGGGATTTCTGTGTGTTTGATGTTGATAGAAAGAAACCTCCATGGCATTGTGGCAGGGAAAGGATGCCTGGGAAGAGATCCTCGTTTTTAGGATCTGGCCTGGGGTCACCTGGCCCTGCTGGTCACTGGGGGTGTCACACCAAGGTGGTTACAGAGACCTGCCAGGGGTGACCACAGCGTGCTCCCGAATCAACGCCAAGCGGCTCAGACCAAGCACTCGATCACCTCAGAGGTCTCCTCCCAACCTTCACGATTCCATTATTATTCCTTTGCCCAAAGGCTTCCCTTTTTGGGGAAATGCAGGGTTTAGAACAGGAAGAGAAATCCCCTAGGAAGGGAACCCCAAAGAGCTACAGGTGTGGAGAGATGAGAGGGCTCAGAGCTTATCCAGGGGCAAAAGGAAGGGGAGGAGGATCCAGGATCCAGGATGGCTCAGCTCTGTCCCAGCTGCACCAGATTTGGGTGCCCTTGGGATTTTCCTTGAGGCATTTCTCAGGGACAACAACACTTTGCCCTGTGGAAAAACAGGGAGAATTCACACGGCAGCCAGAGCCCACACAGCCAGCCCTGCCCACACCACACCTCATGATGGATCTGACAGCCAACAGTCCTTGATGGAGAGACCCAGAGCCACCACAGGGACTGTGCTTTCGTTCCTCTAAACAAGGCCCTTTAAACAAGGCCATTCCCCACAACGATGCTGTACTGAAAATACCCATTTTAAAAACATGGATATTCTGCCAAAGGCACAGCTGAATGTCCTCATCCAAGCCAAGGAGCAAGCAAAGGCTTGATGTGGGGTCAGAAGATCCCAAAATCTGTCCCATCCCCGCTCAGTGAGCCTTGGGCAGCGCTGTTTTGCCTTTCCAATATTTGTACCTCTCAGAGAAGGAGGAGGAGGAGGAGGAGGCTCCTGTTCCCAGGGAAGGAAGTTGGCTGGGAAGCAGCAGGTCCCCAGCGAATCCCAGCACAGGGTGTCGTTATCAGCAGCTTATCACAGCTGGGGGCATTAGCAGGCTTACAGCACCGACTCAACGCTCCCAAATCCCCTGAAGTTTAATTATCCCTCATAAATACAGGAGCACGTTTGCCCACCCACGCAGCCCTCCCCACACCTCCCCCGTTCCAGCACCAGTGGAAGGCTCAGGAAATGCACATTTAAAGGAATCAACAGGTTTGGAAGCATCTGGCAGCATTGCCTGGAATTGTGCTTCCCCACACCCGGGTGGGATTCACCCCCTTGATTTTTAATTTATTAAAACTCACTCCCACGGTGATTCCTTCTCCATCCCCAGCATCCCCTCAGCTCCCAGAGCTTCTGCACGTCACGGGTGGAGGATTCTCAGTTTTTTAGCTGCTTATCCCACACTAATCCCCTCCCTCTGGAAGCACCAAGGTGGAGCCCAGAGGAGCTCTGACCTCTCCACGGGCTCTCCCTCTCCTCCCCTCAGGCCAGGTCGCCCTGTGGTCCCTGGTTGTCCTGGCCATCGAGCGCTACATCGTCATCTGCAAGCCCATGGGCAACTTCCGCTTCTCCGCCAGCCACGCCATGATGGGCATCGCCTTCACCTGGGTCATGGCCATCTCCTGCGCCGCCCCGCCGCTCTTCGGCTGGTCCAGGTGAGTCTGAGGATCCCCAGCAGCAGCTCCCTGATCCCTCCATCCTTGCAGGGAGAGCAGGTGGCTCTGGCAGAGGGAAATGAATGTCCCATTCCTGTGGGAGGGAGGGGGTGTCACAGCAAGCTGACACTGAGTGCACCCAAACCACGAGTGCCACCCTTGCAGCACCCCCTAACTCAGGGAATTCCGTCCCTGTTGCCCCCAAGGAGCAGATCCCGACCTTTCTCCCTGCCAGGTACATCCCAGAGGGGATGCAGTGCTCCTGCGGGCCCGACTATTACACCCACAACCCCGACTTCCACAACGAGTCCTACGTGCTCTACATGTTCGTCATCCACTTCATCATCCCCGTCGTCATCATCTTCTTCTCCTACGGGCGCCTCGTCTGCAAAGTCCGGGAGGTAACGGCCGGAGGGGACTCATGGGGACAGGGAGAACAGGGACATGGGTTGGGGGTGGAGAGCTGCCCCTCACCACCCTCCGTGCCCACAGGCAGCCGCCCAGCAGCAGGAATCGGCCACGACGCAGAAGGCGGAGAAGGAGGTGACGCGGATGGTGATCCTCATGGTGCTGGGCTTCATGCTGGCCTGGACGCCCTACGCCGTGGTGGCGTTCTGGATCTTCACCAACAAGGGCGCCGACTTCACGGCCACGCTGATGGCAGTGCCTGCCTTCTTCTCCAAGAGCTCCTCCCTCTACAACCCCATCATCTACGTGCTCATGAACAAACAGGTGAGGCACCCTGGGGCTGGGCAGCACCTCTGGGGGCTCCATGGGCACTTTGCTCCTTCCCAGAAGGGGCTGGATCTCTGTCCCTGCAGGGATTCCATGTCCCTGCTGGCCCCCCAGTGCCACCATCCTCATTTGTCTCCCCTCCCCAGTTCCGTAACTGCATGATCACCACAATCTGCTGCGGCAAGAACCCCTTTGGGGATGAAGACACCTCCTCCACCGTATCCCAGAGCAAGACCGAGGTCTCCTCCGTCTCCTCCAGCCAAGTATCACCCGCATAGAGCATGGACAGTTGGACCTGGGGTGACCTGCCGAGCTCGGGGACCCAGACAGACGCCCCACAGCCACTCCCTCGCACCCCAGCCCCTCCCCTGCAGAATTTAGCTGTGCCTGTCCTGCCATAGCGTCCCCTGCACAGACCCCACCCCACACTCCCACGTGTGGCACTCTGAGCTCTGCCACTCCGAGCCCAGGGAGCCCTCACCTCTGGGGGACTGTCCCTACCTGTCCCCTTTGAGTTCAAACAGTGGGGACCCCAAACCTTTTCCTGAATCCCCCTCCCTGCCAGCATCGCCCTGCCTTGGGCTCCAGGGAGGGTCACAGGAGCACCCAGGCTTCATTTGCAAAAATCTAAATATTCTGGCAAAGCCCCAGGAGCAGGACCTGTGGCTGGGGTGGCCTCACCTGCCCCTCACCAGGGCCTGAGCCCGGGGCTCTCCGGAGCCGCGCTCCCACCAGGATTCCCAGCAGGAATCGATTCCCTCAGTCTCTATAAATCAATGGAACAAACAGAGCCACAAGCGGGCTCTGCTCCCAGCCCCAAGACAACACTGTAGATATATTTTTTGTCTTGGAACCTGTAAATATTTGCTCACGTCCTTTGAAGTCTCCATCCCTCTCAGCCCTTTCCTTTCTTCTCCTCTTCCCAACTCCAAAGCAGAGAAATTCCCCTTCCACCTCTGCTCTGGCTGGACAGGCACGGCCAACCTTGGAGGTGGGGCTGGGACCCGAGCGCTTTCCTGTACATATTTTATAAATAAATAATCTCATGTCTGCAGTCAAGGAGTAGGGATTTAAAAAAACTAAGCAATAAACAGAAGCAGCACAGAGAAAAACACAGATGCTCAGTCCTTGTCCTTTCTCTTGGGCTGTGGGGATGAGATGCTGGTGGCCAGCTGGGGGAACACGGTGCTGCTCCTGGAGACACAAAAGCCATGGGAAGGGGGATCTGTGGGTGACACCATCCCCACAAGGTGACAGTCCCATTAGCTGGGCATCAAAGGTGTTCAGAGAAAAAAAAGAGACAGACAGGGCACAGCCCTCACTGCCCAGTCACTGTTTTTTTTAATATTTAAGATTCCCCATGTATCCTTAAATAAAGCTCCAGCTGAGAGCTTCTCTCAGAGTTCAAGTTCCCCTTCCAGGAGGGATCATGACAGAATTGGCAGAGTCAGGGAAAAACTGTTCCCTGTGGCAGAGAATTCATTCTGGAGAGCGACCCCGGTGCCATCACTGCCAGAACCTCGCCCTCCTCCCCTCCCTGCTCAGCTCACACCTGCCCTCTCCAGTGGTTTTCCTCCTTTTTGGGTCCAAAGCCACCATCCACGGTGCTTTGGCTGGAAGTTGTGGATGGGAACAGAAAGACAAACCTGTTCTAAAAGGGAGACCTCTCTCCTCCGCCTTCAGCTCCCCTCAGCAGCCACTGAGGATGATGATGGAACTCCTTCTCCTTGACCAAATCCCTAAAAAAACCACAAAATATCCAAGCTCAGAACTGATTTCTTCAAACCATGGTGGACAGGGGAGGAGCAGCCACCAGACAACCAAAACCCCAAACCTCACCCAGCCCAACACACCCAACCTTTCCATGGCAGAAATCATCTCATCCAAAGGTTCCTCTTGAAAAACCACCCAGGAGTTTTATCTTTCCACTTTTGCATAACACATGGATATATCCAGACACTGGCATCACCCACTGAGAGCAGGCACCACCAGCTGCTCCAGCACCACTGGCCTGGCACTGCTGCCACCTAAATTCAGATGCAAACTGAGGAAAGCAGCCAGACTGATCCAGGGAACAGAGACAGCTGGAATCTCGGGCCCAAAGGGCATTTCAGTGCCTGACTCCCATCCTTCTGCAGCTGGGACTGTTCCTCCTCATCCCATGCTGTCAGCTGGTTTGGGAAAACTGCAGTAATTGGCTCAATTCATTTTAAATCAGTTCTCGTTTGTGCAAGCAGCACTCAGGGAAAAGCAGCTCGGAGTTAATCACATCCTGATTTGGAGCATCCGCAGGGATGAGGGGCAAATCTCACTGAGGTGCTCTTGGTCTCTGCCCCACAGCCCTGGGCACAGATAGAACCCCCAAAAAAGGGCCAAACCAGAATCCTGGCCTGTCCCCACGATCCTCATCCTGCCCAGGGCTGATCTCTCCAGGCTGCAGTGGCACTGCCTGGATTTCTTTTTTATCCCATCAGTGCAGAAGGAGCAGCTCCGTGCCAGAGGGTCTGGCTCTGCCCATTTGTCTCTGCCAAAGGAAAAACATCTCCTTGTCCAGCCACTCCAGCAGCTCTGGGAACAAGAAGATTAAACCCCCCCAACACTCCCCCCTTCCCTCTGTGCCATCAGAGCTGGGGGGGCCAAATCCCTCCCTGGGGTGCCCAGACTCTGATACCACAGGGAAAAGCTGCTCCTTAAGGCAAAAACTGCTGAGATCACAGCTTGGGAGAAGCCAGGATTGCCCCTGACAGTGCCAGGGGGATCTTGCACTGCCCCAGCAGCCCAGGGAGACTCAGGCAGTGTTTGCCTCCCACCCAGGAGCCCCCACGTTTGTGTCACTTCCCAGCACAGCCACCTTTGTGTCACATCCCCAACCCAAATCCATCACGGCTGCCTGTGGCACGTTAGCAGCAATAAAAGGATTCAAACAGCAATTCCTTACTTTTATGAACAAATAGCCCTGGCTGGATGATTCAGGCAGCATTCAATTCCCAGCCAGAAAGTGTCAGCAAAATCCTGGCCGCTCACACGGAGGTGGATAACTGCAAATGAAAGGGAGGAATTATTAGCACTTAATACTCGGGGTTTGCACTCCCCAGTGCTCCTCTCTGGGAGGTGCCAAACGCTCCAGTGCTCCAGCAGCTGGGAGGGCCCTGCCAAGGGGGGCTGCAGGGATTGGGGTGATGGATTTGGACACTGGGATTGATCTCATCCCCCTGCAGGGCCCTGCCCAGCCCACCCTGCTAAAACCCCGTGTCTGCTCCAGCCTGTCCTTTCCAGAGCCCTTTTACCTTCAGCCTATCCCCTCAAAACCCCCTTTTCTCCTCCAGACTGTCCTTTCTCCTCTGATCCATCCTCTCCAGAACCCCTTTCATCCTCCAGACTTTCCCTCCCAGAGCCCTTTTCTCCTCCATCCCATCCCATGGATCCCATCCCATCCTGAGCCCCTTTTCTCTTTCCTTCTCTTTCTTATCCTTTCCAGAACCCCCTTTTTCCTCCATCTCATCCTCTCCAGAACCCCTTATTGTCTTCCAGACTTTCCCTTCCAGAACCCCTTTTCTCCTTCATCCCATCCCATCCAATCCCATCCTGTCCCATCCCATCCCATCCCATCCCATCCCATCCCATCCCATCCCATCCCATCCCATCCCAAATCCCTTTTCTCCTCCATCCCATCCCAGCCCTTTTCCCCTCCCCACACTCCCTCTCCCATCTCCCCCTCCCCACCTCCCATTCTCAGCTCGCTGCCACCACCCCGGGAGCCTCAGGGTCCCCAACCCCTTGGTGGCACAATGTCCCCATCTCCAGAGGGACTGGGGAGGTTTCCCCGTGCCCCTGGGGCCGCTCCTGGACATGGAGAAACATTCTCCAGCCTCCTCCAGCCTCCCCATTTCTCCTTCACCCAGCCTGCCCGTATTTTTCTTGTTCATCAGACTGACAAATGGGCAGAAAACAGACTCCTGGCGATTTCCTGCGCAGGCTGCCCACTCCTCCTCTCCCCTCGGCAATGAGTGAGAGCTGAAAAAGCAGGAATAGCATATAAATTTCCTCCCTGCTTTAATAAATACCTCTATTACCTAGTGCTTTCCCCCAGCTCACTGTGCAGCTCCTGCTGCCCGCCAGGCAGACGTGCTGAACCAAAATTCGCATTTCTGTGGGGAATCAGCAGCAGGGCTCAGGCAGCCTGGCAGCAGCATGGGAGGGGTGAAGCTCCCACCTCGGGGGTCTGGCTGTGGCTTCACATCATCCCACGGGGGTATAAATTAATTTATTTATTGCTGAAGCGGGGCTGGAGTTTGTCTGGAGCCCTGTGCTGGTGCCAGGGGGAGGAGGGGTCCCACTGTTCCCAGAGCCCCTCGGGGTGAGCCTGGGGTGTCCTGAAGGGTGGGAATGAGGACAAACCCTGCTAAAGCCTCACTCAGAGGATGCAGGGGGAGCAGGAGGGTTTGGTGATGGAGGAAAAGCTGTCACAGCTGAGATCCAGCTGGATTTCTCCTCTGATCCAAATCCTTCCCGGGGGCTCTGAGCACACCCAGGATGTGTCACTGTCCCTTGGCCAGGAGGCACCTGAGCAGTGCAGGAACATCCCAGCGGGATGCAGAAGGACAACAGGAAAAAATCCACCGAGCTTTTACACCCCCAGCGCTGCCAGGAGCCCCCGGGCCACCGCTGTCCCCTCTGCCACAGCCACTGTCCCCATCCCCCGGGCACAGCGCCGCAGCCTCGGCTCCTCCTCCCCCAGAGCTTCGCAAAACCGGGGGAAAAAAATAAAAACCACCTTCAAAAGGAGCATTAGGAGGTGACAGCCACCCAATTCCCCCCTCAGCCAGCGATTGCTGTGTCTCATCCCCTTCCTGGAGTCTATTTAACTCCTACATTTAACAAGCTCCTAAACAAGTAGCAGCAGCAAGTGGCAGCGCCCGGCTCCCACCCTGCGAGTGGCATTTGGGGGCTCAGCCCGGGAATGGGAAATTTCTCCAATGTCTCTTTGATTTATGGCTCTCGTTAATTCTCCAGGAGGGCCCCGAGCTGCCCCGAGCGCACCGAACCTCCGAGGGATAAATAATTTACCAGATGGTTAAATATTCTTTAAGGTCTAGAGAACATCAGCGGGAGCGGGGATTTCGGAGGGGGAGTGACACAAAAACGACAAATTGAGCACGAAAAGGGGGAGGGGATGGCCTGGAGCAGGGACGGGAAGGATCGGGACATGCCAGGGAAGGAAGGATCGGGACATGCCAGGGAAAGGAGGGACCAGGACATGCCAGGGAAAGAGGGACCAGGATCAACACAGCCTCAGCTTTTGGGGGAATATCCCATCCAGATGTGCCCTGCCAGCTGTGCCATGCTGTTTTGCCCCTCCAAAGGAAAGGATGAAGCCGGGAGCAGGGAGGGAAGGGAGGAAGGTCCAGCAGGGAGGTTGCCTGGCCTTGCAGAGCTGGTGTCAGAGGATGCTGATGCCCCAGGCTGGCACTGCCTGCTGCCCTCGAGGGCAGCAGAACCTTGATTAAATTCGGTGCCCAGGGGATGTTTCCACCTCCTTTCCTCCTCCTCTGGGATCAGGGCAGCATTCCCAGCGAGGAGCCCCTGGGCTGATGCTGGAGGGAGAGCAGGAGCAGAGGTGGGACAGGAGAGTGCAGGTGCTCCTGCTGAGAGCTCCCAGCACCTCTCAGCTCGGCTCGGGATGTTTTGGGGGCAGCCCCAAGCCCCGCGGATGTGGCAGAGGTAGATGGCAGCAGAGCCTGCTCCTTGCGGCAGCCGGGATGTGACACAGCCCCCGATCCTGCTCCACCCCAGCAGGGTTTGCTCCAGCAGCTTCACCCCCTGCTCCTTTTCCCCGGGCTCCTCTCCTGATGTGCAGCCCGGAGCTCAGCGCTGAGCTGCATTTCTGCATGGCTGGGATGTGTCAGGGGTGGCTCAAACTCCTCCATGCCCCGTGTTGGGCTCTGGGCTGCATCCCTGGACACCCCCACAGCAGCCAAGCTCGGCTTTGGGGGTTTAATTCGGTTCTGCATCCCTGGACACTCCCACAGCAGCCAGCTCAGCTTTGGGGGTTTAATTCAGTTCTGTGCTGCATCCTGGACACCCCCACAGCAGCCCAGCCATCACTCTAAGCTCAGTTTTTGGGGTTTAACTCGGTTCTGCATCCCTGGACACCCCCACAGCAGCCCAGCTGTCACCCTGAGCTCAGCTTTGGGGATTTAATTCAGCTCTGTGCTGCATCCTGGACATCCCCACACCAGCCCAGTTCAGCTTTGGGGGTTTAATTCCTTTGGTTCTGCATCCTGGACATCCCCACAGCAGTCCAGCTGTCACCCTGAGCTCAGCTTTGAGGGTTTAACTCAGTTCTGTGCTGCATCCTGGACACTCCCACAGCAGCCAAGCTCAGCTTTGGAGGTTTAACTCGGTTCTGCATCCATGGACACCCCCACACCAGCCCAGCCATCACTCTAAGCTCAGTTTTTGGGGTTTAATTCGGTTTTCTCTGCTGGTCCTTTCAAGGAACACACTGATTTTGTCACAACTTGTCCTGCTCATCCACCCCTCCCTCACAATTCCAAACCCGATCTCAGCCCCTTCTGGTGTTTTCCATGTGCCTGGTGAGGCTCAGCACGTGATTAACAAATTTAGAAATGCTTTAGGGAACAGTTTTCCCCCCAAACCCCTGCCAGAGGGGGCCCTGCTGTCCAGCCTCCAAAAGGAGGCAGGGAGGAGCATTAATAAGATTAATTAATAACATTAATAATGTGTCCTGAAACGTGGGAAGAGGAGCTGGGATTGCAGCCAGGAGGGACCCCAGACCCAGGGACTGAGCCCTCGCTGAGGGCTGTGGTGAGGAGGGGCTGGCACCTGGATTTAGGGATTTAGGACCTGATTAGAGCCTGTTACACTCCCCAGGGTTTATTTGGATTTATACCCAAGGGTCAGAGAGGAGAGAAACCCTTAAGGGCCGAGCTGGGACAAAAATCCTGAGCCTTACTAAGTCCTGCTTGTCTAAAGGAACAAAAAAAAAGATGTTTTTTCCTATTTCCCATCCCAAGAACTTGCAGAGAAGTGAGGGAGGGGTCTCATCCTGCCCCTGCCCTGAGCTCTGGGGAGTCCTGGGGTTCCTCAAGCCCAAGCAGGGGCAGCTCCCAGCACTGGGCAGTGGGGGCTGGATAAATCCATGAAATCCATGGGCACAGGGAGGGACCAAAGGACTACTACAGCACATGGCCTGAATGCTCTTTTTTTTTTTTAATTTATTTATTTGAGGGCAGCAGCCACCGCCTCCTTTTCCTCTTTTTTCTTTTTTTTCCCTCGTTCTCCTCCTCCTCCCTCTCCGGGCTGCGGTGCAGATGGCCCAGCATATGGGCAGCCTCCCCTCGTGCTCGCACCTTGTAAGCAGATTCTGCCAGGTTTAAAGAGGAAAAGCTTAATTAAGCAGTTGTGTGTGTACAATTACGTCCTTAATTATCTCCGCGTTTCACTTCTTTGTTGTTCCCTGTTTGCGAGAAGTTTGGGAACAACCACAGGCGTCCAGCAGGAGCTTTTTCCTTCTCTGTTTCTCTTTTCTCTCTCCTCCTGCCTCATTTTTTTTGGAGGGAGCTGCAGGATGAGCCCCCCCAGCCCTGGGATTCATCGAGCCCAGCTCGGTTCCCAAACCAGAGCAGGTTCCCAGCAGTGCTGCCCACACAAAATGCGAGTTTAGCTGCTCAAAAGCTGCTCCAGCCCGGTTTTATCACGCCCCACATTTGTGCTCCAGCAGCCCCAACACCCTCGGGAATGAACAGACCCTGTGAGAGCATCATCAGGGTGATGTTTAATTACTCCATACCCCAAGAATGCCACCCAAAGGGCCCCGTGCACAATTAATTCCTCTAATTACCCCATTTCCCTCCATTTCCCAGCTTGGGGACATCTCCAGGGACATCCCGGGGTGTCCTGGTCCCCTCCTCACCCCCAGCCAGGGTCTGGAGGCACCTGCAGAGATCAGGGACAGGAGGAGGCACAAACAACCGGCTAATTTGTGGTGGTGCTTTTATTTTATGCTCAGAGCACTAAACAGCCATAAACATCCCGAGCTGGATGTTGGAGCTGGGGGTGTTTTTATTGTTTGTAAGTCCTTGAGATTTTGCCATGAAGCTTTTATTAAAAATAACCCCAAACTCTCATTTCTCTAATTGAGTGTATTTCAAAACCCACATGCCTGCATTTGTACCCAGGTATGTTTATATCACCACCAGTTAATTTTTATTTACCTTCTAGTGAAACTCATCTTCCTCCTTAATTCCCTGGCCTGCATTTGCTTTCAAATCAGAATTGGACCCAACAATCAGCCGTATATTTAAGGTGCCATTAAATCCTCTCTGCTCTCCCAGCTTCACAGCAGTGACCTCCCTTCCCTTTCCAGACATCCCAGCGGGGAAAATGAATTTTCATCCAGCTGAGAGGTGTCAAGTGCCGGGAATGAGCCCGGGGAGAGCGGCAGGAATGATGGGGGGCTGCAAAGAGAGGGGGTCGGGGGAGATTGGAGGGAAAGAGGAGAGGAATTTGTCCCTTGGGGTCAGGGATGGAGATTTGGGCTGGCTTGGGAAGGGAAGCTCAGTGAAGGTTCAGGAGCAGGGAAAGCTCAGCCTCATGGCATCCCTCACCCCTCCGGACCCCACAACTGCTGGGAAAGGCTTCGTGTCCCTGTCCGAGCTGCTGTCCCGACTCGTGTCCCCCTGTCCGAGCGCTGAGCTCATCAACCCTTCCCAGCAGCCGGGAGCAGGAGGGGCTGGGGACTGCCCGCTGCTCCCCGTTCCCGAGCTTCCACAAAAATCTGCTCTTCGGAGGGGCAGCAGGGAGATCCCTCCTCTCCTGTGGTCCGTCTGTCCGTCCGTCCGTCCGTCTGTCTGTCCCTGAGCTGGCCCCAGGGCAGAGCACAACGTGTCCAAGCGGGGCTGGGGCAGCTCTTCCCCCCAGTTCCCTGCCCCGCTCCCCAATTTTCTTCTCCACCCCCGAATTTTCAGCTACTTCCCCCAATTTCCTTCTCCACTCCCCAATTCCCCCACTCTGCTCCCCAATTTCCTTCACTCCCCAATTCTCTCCACTCCCCAATTCCCTTCTGCACTCTCCAATTCCCTGCCCTGCTCCCCAATTTCCTTCACTCCCCAACTCCCTTCTCTGCCCCTCAATTCCCTGTTCTGCTCCCCAGTTCCCTGCCCTGATCCCCAATTCCCTGCTCCTTCCTCCCAATTCCCTTTGCTCCCCAATTCCCTCCACTCCCCAATTCCCTGCTCCACTCCCCAATCCCCCTCTCTACTCCCCAATTCTCTCCTCTCCCCAATTCCTGCCCCGCAGGGAGGCCCCGGCGTGCGGGATCCCCGAGCCCGGTGAGCAAAGCCTCCTGAGTGGCTCGGGAATTAAACACCTCTGATGCCTGAGGAGCTTTTCATCCCTCTGCCACAGCCCAGGGAAGGCTCCAGAACCTGGTGGATTTGGAGACGTCTCACCCCAGCCTGGCGCTGCTTTTGGGCTGCAGAGGGGAGAGGATTTGGCAGCATCAGCATCGGGATCAACACAGCCCCAACATCCCCAGTTTGGTGTTTGGGAACACGGGGCAGGGAAATGCCCTGCACCCCAAACCCACATCCCTGAGGGGCTGAGGAGCCAGATTCAGCACTCCAAACCCACATCCCTGAGGATGCTGAGGAGGCAGATTCAGGGAGGCAGATTCAGCACCCCAAACCCACATCCCTGAGGAGATGAGGAGGCAGATTCAGCATCCCAAACCCACATCCCCAGGAGCTCAGGAGGCAGATTCAGCACCCCAAACCCACACCCCTGAGGATGCCAAGGACCCACATTCAGCACCCCAAACCCAGATCCCTGAGGATGCTGAGGAAGCAGATTCAGCACCCCAGACCCAAATCCCTGAGGATGCTGAGGAGCCAGATTCAGCACCCCAAACTCACATCCCTGAGGATGTTGAGGACCCACATTCAGCACCCCAAACCCATATCCCCAAGGAGCCGAGGAGGCAGATTCAGGGAGGCAGATTCCCTCACCCCAAACCCACACCCCAAACTCACATCCCTGAGGATGCTGAGGAGCCAGATTCAGCACCCCAAACCCACATCCCTGAGGATACCGAGGAGGCAGATTCAGCACCCCAAACCCACACCCCTGAGGAACTGAGGAGGCAGATTCAGGGAGCCCAGGGCTCTCCTGGCCCCGCTGTCTCTCGTTTTTTCTCACTCCCAGCGCTGTCCAGCCGGAATTACACCCTGCGGGAATTACACCAGGCAGCGCCGGCAGCCCAAAGCAAACACAATATTTTAAAGTCCTTCCCAGCCTAACCATCCCCAGCGCTATTAATAACACTTGTAAGGAGTTGTTCTTGAATAGATATGATTTTTATCTTGACAGCGTCTCCCTAAATCACTTTTATCCGCACGAAGTTTGCGAGGAGCAGATTTTTCTGAGGGCCATTTATCTTGGCAAACATCCCCACCCCAGTTTATTGCTCACTCCCTCTTTAGTTACGGATGGGGCTGTCCCCCACCCTCCATCCCCCCTCCACGTGTGTTTTACTGGTGAAAATCAAATTAAATCACATCCTCAAACCTCTGTGGCTGAGAAGCTGTTGGGAGGTGGGAAGGGGGTGTGAGCTCGCTCCTCCTGCCTTCCCTCCCCCCGCGTCTTCAGCCACAATTCCCGTTCGTAAAAAGGCACAGAACCCCCCTGAATTATCAACTTTTCTCGGCAGAAAAGCGGCCGCAGCCCCCTCGTTGTGGCAGATGGACAAAGGCACAGGAAAAGCTCGAGGCAGGGAAGGCAGGGGGGGACATTCCGGCTGTCACATCCATCACTTGCTTGGAAATAAAGACTTTTTAAAGAGGAGAGCTTCGGGGAAAGGAGCAGATTCTCTGATACAGCTCGGGAAACAGCGATTCTGCCGGCAGATGGTCCGGGCTGCTCCTCCTGGGGGGGTGAACCCATCCCGGGGCTGCTGAGCTCACCCCAAAGTGCTGAATACACCCTAAGGGTGCTGAGCTCACCCTAAGGATGCTGAACTAACCCTGGGGATGCTGAGCTCACCCTAAGGGTGCTGAACTAACCCTGGGGATGCTGAACTCAACCCAAAGGTGTTGAATTCACTCCTGGAATGCTGAACTCACCCCAAAGGTGCTGAACTAACCCTGGGGCTGCTGAGCTCACCCCAATGTGCTGAGCTCACCCTAAGGGTGCTGAACTAACCCTGGGGATGCTGAACTTACCCCAAAGGTGCTGAACATACCCCAAAGGTGCTGAACCCACCCCAAAATGCTCAACTCACCCAAAAGTTGCTGAACTCACCCTAAAGGTGCTTAACCCACCCAAAGGCACTGAACTCACTCCTGGAATGCTGAACTCACCCTAAAGGTTCTGAACTCACCCCAAAGGTGCTGAGCTAACCGCGGGGGTGCTGAACTCACCCTAAAAATGCCAAACTTGCAGGACAGCACCAGGACCCTCCTGGATTTCAGTGCCTGAGGGCAGAGCATCCCCCGGAGGGTCCCACCCAGCCCCTTCCCCTGCCCGCAGAGCAGAGGGTGGAGCAGCTCAGAACTGACTGAGAGAGGAGAGGGAAGGAGGGAGGAAGGAGCAGCTAGAGCCAGGAATGATAAAATATTCCAGAACTCGATTAAGAAATGACAGGCAGGGCTGGCAGAGCGGGCTGGGCACACGGTCCCAGCTCCTGTGGGATTGGGGGGTTTATGGCAGGTGGCACTTGGCCATCCCACTGTGCAAATCAACCTGAGCACGGCTGGAGCGGAACAATCCCGCTCCTCTTGTTCCCAAAGGCTTCCCAAGGCCTTGTAAAGCAGCACCTGACAGCAGGCCCCGGTTAACAGCTCCACTGGGGATTGCTGGAGCTGCCTCCGTGATTAATTGGCTTTGCAGGAGCCAGGAGAGCCCAGGGGGATGGAGGCAGCAGAGCTCGGAGGATTCCCCGAGGTGCAGCCCTCACCCAGCCCCGTGGGACAGAGACCTCCTCACACAGCTGGAGCTTGGGAAGCTGGAAATTCCAGGTGTGAGGGAGCCCCAGGGGCAGGGCTGACCCCGGCAGCTCAGCTGGATGCACAGAATGAGAAACTCTCCTCATCCCTATCAAGGGATTTTGGTGGGGCACAGGAGAGCCCTGAGCTGGGGAGTTTGGGGTGATGCAGCCACGGGGTTCAGGCTCCATCTCACCCCCTCCTCCTGCCAAAATCCCTTTTCTGGGAATGCCACAGGAGCCAGAGGCTTGGCTGCAGTGCCACAGAGAGCTGCTGGAGAGCTCCTGTGGCTGTCACCGTGCCCAGGACATTGGGGCTGGTGGGATCCCCACGGCTTTACAGGGATCCCCCATGAGGAGCCACCCACACTGAGATCCCTGCAGAGCCTCTGGGCCACAGCCACGTCCTTTGGGAAGGGCCAGAAAGCCCTCGGGAGGTGGAATTGAGTGATGTGAGCTCACCTCCCTGGCTCTGCAGGAGCACAGGGACCAGCAGGGCTCTGCCCATGCAACGGGAATTTGGGAATGGCTCTTGCTGGGGGAAGTTTTTTCCCCCCCCTAGGTGTGGGCAGGAGGCCCCTCCCGGCTGTCAGCAGCTCTGCGGAGCTGGCAGTGGGTAATTAAACCTTTTATTCGGTGCCTGGAGGCGCGAAAGCATCAAGGGCTCCTATCAAAGCACGAACCCAGCGGGGCCGGCTCTGTGCAGAGGGGAGGGAGAGATGCCAGAGCTGCCTGCGAGGAAGTTTGGGCTTCACCCTCCTCTCTCAGCTCTTTGAATCCAGCCTGTGAAGATCTAATCCACGTTCAGCCGTGTGTCTGCAGGGCTCAGCTGGGCAGGGAGCCCTCCCGAGCCAGCAGCTCCATTCCCTCACCCTCAGCTCTGCCCTGGCTCAGGATCCTGCTCAGAGATCCCATGGATCCACGGATAAAGGGAATTTCCCTCCCCACTCACCCCAAACACCACCCTGTGCACGAGATGTGACCCAGCAGCTCTGCTGTGACATCTGGGGACACTCAGAGCGAAGGGACAGCAGCAGCCACTCACAATGGGCAGGAGGGGCTGTGCCTGGGGATGGGGGGACAAAAATCACCCCAAAAGTGCTGGCAGAGCTGCTGGCTGCAGGCCTGCCCCCCACACAGCTCAGTGCAGGGACAGGGGACCCTCCTGTGTCCCCAGGAGCACCTGGCCAGAGCCCCCCTCGTGTTTGGGGAGCAGGAGCAGCACTGAGGGGATGTGACAGGAGCTCCAAGGCAGAGAGAATTTTCCAGCTCTCAGATACAAGGAAGAATCATAACGTCGTTTATCATCTTTAAAGATACGCAGAGTTGGCGAGAGAGAATGAATTCTTCTTCATAAGCCAGTTCCCAGGATATTTTTACTGTGCATCATAAATTATAATACCTTTTTATTTTTGCTTTATGGCCTGTCCCCCGCCAATTCTGGTGATCTACATCCTCATCCCCCCCAGTGCTTTAGGAACAATCCCTGCCTGTCTCTCTCCTCCTCCCTTCAGCTCCCCAGTCTCTCTCCTTCCACCTGCATCTCTCCTTCCCCTTGTCCACCCACAGGTTTGGGTGCAGCTCAGAGGTGACACTGCCCATCCTGGTGAGTGCCACAGCTCTGCCCCACAGCCCTGGCAGCAGTGGGGTCACCTCCAGCTCCTGGCAGTGCTGAACCAGCCCAGCAGCTCCCTCAGACCTCCCTGGTGGCTGGGACAGCCCTGAACATCCCAGCTCCTCACACATGGGCACAGCTCCAGGAGTCCCTGAGATGGGCAGAGCTCTGGGCTCACCCCAAAGTGTTGAACTCACCCCAAAGGTGCTGAGCTCACCCCAAAGGTGCTGAGCTCACCCTAAAGGTGCTGAGCTCACCCCAGAGGTGCTGGTGCTGCCCTGGTGCAGCCCTGGCTGGGGATGGTTTGGGGTCCTGGTTGGTTTTTCCACCAGCACAGCTCAGATGTGGGGCAGGGTGGGGATTTCAGCCCCATTGACACCTGAAATCCAAAAGGAGCAGCTCAGTGCAGGTGAGGTGACACCAAAGGGTGCAGCCCTGCCTGAGGCAGCTCTGGATATCCCAAACCCCGGGGCTGACCTGAGGAGACCCCAGTGCCCAGGGCAGCCCTCCAAACCACCCCACACGGGTTTTATCCCCACAGAGAGCTCCCACAGCTCAGCATTCCCCTGTCCATGGATGGATCCTCCATTCCCAGGAGGTGCTCAGGGTTTCCACAGCTCCTTTTATTTGCAAAACCTCCTCCTTTCAAGGAAAAATCACTTTACAAAGCTCACTGGGGTGTGGAACCCCCATGAGAGAGGGGGGACGGTGGCCAGGACCTCTTCACCCCCCTGCAGAGGGGAATTGAGCCCTAAAGCAGGAGCTGGGGAGGAGAGGTGAGTGTTTATCCCTGTGAATATGGAGATTTGCCGCGATGAGGCTGACTAAGAACATTACATTCGCCACGCTAAGCCGCAGAGCCTCGGGGCTTTGCGCGGGGCTCAGGCTCCCGTCAGCGAGAGGATTTTTCGGCGTGTTGGGATGTACAGGAAAACAGGAATCTCCTGGGAAGAGCCAGCAGACAGCACCGTGATTCCCCGAGCTGTGCAGTCATTCAGGCAGGGGCTGCGTTCCCCAGGCCCAGATGGGATTTTTAGGGCGAACAGAAAACCCCGATTGCAGCAATTCCCATTTCCCAGCGATTTCACACCAATCTGCGCTCAGCTCCTCGGTGTGGGATGGGTCTCTTGCACAGCCCCACGTGGATAAATAAATAAACCTTTAAATAAACCTCCTGTGCCCCCAGGAGCCGCTGGATGTGGAGCTGCGCTGGGCTGGTCCCTCCCCACCGCACTGGGGGGATGAGAGCAGGGAGAGGTTAACAGCCAGGACAACAGGGAGCAGGTTAACAGCCAGGAAACCAGGGAGAGGTTAACAGCCAGGACAATGATCGCTGACAGCGCGGCCAGGGGCTGTTCCGTCCCGTTCTACTGCAGCCCCAGCCATCGCTCGCAGGTAAAGGCAGGGCTGTGTTAGTGCCGGGTGCTCGGCAGGGACCGGAGCTCATTAGCAGCAGCTGCCAGACACTCCCAGACACTCCCAAAATATTCCAGCAGCATTCCCAGACACTCCCAGACATTCCCAGATGTTCCCAGACACTCCCAGACATTCCAGCAGCATTCCCAGAACATTCCCAGACATTCCCAGACATTCCCAGAACATTCCACAGCATTCCCAGACATTTCCAGACATTCCCAAAACATTCCAGCAGCATTCCCAGACATTCCCAGATGTTTCCAGACATTCCCAGAGCATTCTCAGACATTCTCAGACATTCCAGCAGCATTCCCAGACATTCCCAGAGCATTCCCAGACGTTTCCAGACATTCCCAGAGAATTCCCAGACACTCCCAGACATTCCCAGAGCATTCCCAGTCGTTTCCAGACATTCCCAGAGAATTCCCAGACACTCCCAGACATTCCCAGACGTTTCCAGAGATTCCCAGAGCATTCCCAGCAGCATTCCCAGCAGCATTCTCAGACATTCCCAGACACTCCCAGACATTCCCAGCAGCATTCCCAGCAGCATCCAAGACATTCCCAGACATTCCCAGAGAATTCCCAGACGTTTCCAGACATTCCCAGAGCATTCCCAGACATTCCAGCAGCATTCCCAGAACATTCCCAGAATATTCCCAGACGTTTCCAGACATTCCCAGAGCATTCCAGCAGCATTCCCAGAGCATTTCCAGATATTCCCAGACAGTCCCAGACATTCCCAGAGCATTCCCAGAGCATTCCAGCAGCATTCCCAGACGTTTCCAGACATTCCCAGAGAATTCCCAGACACTCCAGCAGCATTCCCACATTCCCAAACACTCCCAGAGCATTCCCAGACATTCCAGCAGCATTCCCAGAACATTCCCAGAATATTCCCAGACACTCCCAGACATTCCCAGAGCATTCCCAGACATTCCCAGACATTCCTAGGCCATGCTGGAAGCTGGAGCAGAGCAGGGCTCAGGGAGAGCACGGAGGCAGCAGCACAGCACAGGGGGGGATGGAGGGGCTGGGAATGGACACTCAGCTCTGCCAGGACCTGGGACAGGGAAGGGGACACGAGGATGGGCTGGACTGGGGACTGTTTGGGGTTTTGGCCACCCAAAACCTGGGAAAAGAAGGGTGGAAGAGGCTTGAAAAGGACGCTGGAAGTGGTTTGGTGGTGACTGCCAGCAAGGTTTGGTGGAGCAAAGGAGTGACCCTTTGTACAGCCCTGGCACACCAATGCCTGGGGCTGCCTCTGAGCACAGCCAGGTCTGGAGTCCCACACTGCAGGGACAGAAAACAGCTCTGTGCATGGCCCAGGACGTTTCTGAGCAGCTGGAGGCAGAGCAAGGGCAGCGGTGCCCGAGGACGTGGGGACACATCGGCCCCGGGGCAGCCACCAGAGCAGGCGAGGGGCGGCTGGGAACAGGGCAGCAGTGACAAATGAGTTTAATTCCTGGGCAGACACCGATGGGAGGGGGTGATTAATGAGCCCAGCACCTCTTGGTGGCCTCAGGAGCTCATGGAGATATTTTGGCAGAGGGTGGAGCAGCAGGGACGGGAGGGTGGAGGGGGCAGGCTGGGAACTGAGAGCAGACAAGAGGTGACAAACACTCACCAAGTCCCTCTCCCTCCTGCCCACACCGTCCCTCTGACCATCTCCCAGCTCTGGGTCCTTCCCAGAGGTTCACGGGCAGGATTAAAATCCTTCCATCATTTCTCCTGTCCTCTTCTCTCCCTCTTATCCCATCAAACACAGAGCCTGGCACGCCTGGTGCTCCAGGGATGCATCACAGGGCTCCTTCCCCGAGCTGATGTGCCAGCACTGGCCCTTCCCTCCCTGCAGGATCAGCGTGGAACTGGTTAAACTGGAGCTGGACTCCTCTGGGAAGGATCTGCATTCCCAGAGGCAGAGAGCACAAGGAGCACCTCAGCCTGCCTGGGACCTTGGCTCCAGCCCTCTCCTCTGCCCTGTCTGGAGCTGCTGGTGCTCCCTGCCCTCCCCCCGAGTGTTTCTGGGTGCCAGCCCTGCTCTGGCTCCAGCTGGCTCCTGGGCTGCCAGGCCTGTGCCAGGAGCAGCCCCTGGAGCATTGGGCACAGCAGCTGCTGGTGCTGATTAAAAGCAGAGAAACCCAACAATGACCAGGCTGTGACAGCCCCTGCTGCTGCTGGGGACAGGGCAGGGGCAGGGCTGGATCCACAATTCCTCCTTGGATCCCTCAGGGACGATGCAGAAAATGCAAATGTGCACATCCCACAGCAATGGTGACCATAGGGGGCACATCCCAAAGGGAATGGGAGGGGGATGTCCAACCCCAAAGGGATTTAGGGATGTCCAACCCCACAGGGATGGGGATGTCCAACCCCACAGGGATTTAGGGATGTCCAACCCCACAGGGATCCAGATTTGGAGATGTCCAACCCCAGAGGGATTTAGGGATGTCCCACTCCACAAGGATCCAGGTTTGAGGATGTCCAACTCCACAGGGATTTAGGGATGGGGATGTTCAACCCCACAGGGATCCAGGAATGAGGATGTTTAACCCCACAGGGATCCAGAGATGGGGATGTCCAACCCCTCAAGGATCCAAGGATGCCCAAATCCACAGGGATTCAGGGATGGGGATGCCTAACCCACAGGGATCCAGGGATGAGGATGTTTAACCCCACAGGGATCCAGGTTTGGGGATGCCCAGCCCCACAGGGATCCAGGGATGTCCAACCCCACAGGGATCCAGATTTGGAGATGTCCAACCCCACAGGGATTTAGGGATGTCCAACCCCACAGCGATCCAGGGATGGGGATGTCCAACCCCACAGGGATTTAGGGATGTCCAACCCCACAGGGATTTAGGGATGGGGATGTCCAACCCCACAGGGATTTAGGGATGTCCAACCCCACAGGGATTTAGGGATGGGGATGTCCAACCCCACAGGGATTTAGGGATGTCCAACCCCACAGGGATCCAGGGATGGGGATGTCCAACCCCACAGGGATTTAGGGATGTCCAACCCCACAGGGATCCAGATTTGGAGATGTCCAACCCCAGAGGGATTTAGGGATGTCCCACTCCACAAGGATCCAGGTTTGAGGATGTCCAACTCCACAGGGATTTAGGGATGGGGATGTTCAACCCCTCAGGGATCCAGGGATGAGGATGCTTAACCCCTCAGGGATCCAGGTTTGGGGATGTCCAACTCCACAGGGATTTAGGGACGTCCAGCCCCACAGGGATCCAGGAATGAGGATGT
Source organism: Catharus ustulatus (assembly GCF_009819885.2). Classification (NCBI taxonomy): domain Eukaryota; kingdom Metazoa; phylum Chordata; class Aves; order Passeriformes; family Turdidae; genus Catharus; species Catharus ustulatus. Next base: position 3,564,081 of record NC_046245.1, read on the forward strand.
TTAACCCCACAGGGATTCAGGTTTGGGGATGTCCAACCCCTCAAGGATCCAAGGATGCCCAAATCCACAGGGATTCAGGGATGGGGATGCCTGACCCCACAGGGATCCAGGGATGAGGATGTTTAACCCCACAGGGATCCAGGTTTGGGGATGTCCAGCCCCACAGGGATCCAGCACCACGGGGGCTCTGTGTGGGAGGATCTGGCTGTGCCACAGGGCAGGAGCAGGGACACGCTGAGTGTCACCCTGTGTGTGCCTGGCTCTCAGCCCCTCCCCACCTGCACTCGTGTCTCTGTCAGCTGGGACACACCAGGACACGAGTGTCACTTCCACCAGATCCCACAAAAAGCACATGGACACACCTGAAATCCCAAAAAGTCCCCAGGGAAGCACATGGACACACCTGAAATCCCCAAGGGAGCACATGGATACACCTGAAATCCCAAAAAGTCCCCAGGGAAGCACATGGACACACCTGAAATCTCAAAAAGTCCCCAAAAAAGCACATGGACACACCTGAAATCCCCAAAAAAAGCACATGGACACACCTGAAATCCCAAAATGTCCCCAGGGGAGCACATGGACACCTCGTGTCCCCACAGAGCTCTGAGCAGCCTCCCCACCCAGCCCAGCCTCCCCTCATTCATATCCACAGCTGAATTATTTATTACAAGCAGATGTTCGAGTTTAAAGAGTGCTAAGAGGATATCCTTGGCTAATCAATTTATTTTTAACTAGTTTATGTGTTCATTACCGCCAGAATTTGGACTTCAGCTGCCGTTTGGAATTATCCCTCATTCATCACTGTGCTGCTTGGATACCTGTGCTGGGTCCTGGGGGACCATGAGAGAGCCACAAATCTGCTGTTTCCTGGCCAGGGACTGGCCTTGTTTATTCTCTCTTTTCCATGCACTGCATAAATTCCAGGCACTGAGCTGGAACACGCTGTGAACTCCCCAAAAATGAGTTTTGCCTCCATGGGCAGCAGCCAGGCTGGGCTGGGAGAGGGGGGAATCTCCTGGGAAAGGTGGGAGGGAGGAGGGGATGTTTGGGACAGGGGTCCAGGCCTCTTGGCAAGGAGTGGAGATGGACTCTGGTTGTCTCTCTCCATCTTCCCTGCTCCCTCCAGCCCTTCAGGCAAATCCTTTGCTTCTCTGTGTCAGGAAAATGAATCCACAAACACCAGAGGTTCATGTCCAAAAAGGAGACAGAGGAATCCTTTTGATTTATTCCAATAAAGGGAGAGGCCATGGGGCATCCCCTGGGGTCTATCAGATTTTTGGAGGACTCAGCCTCCTTTTTATCCCAATTTCCCATCTGCATTTCCCTCTCTCTTTCCCCATTGCTGAGGTACTTGAGAGGCACAGACTTCCCAAACACCTGATACCTGAGATTCCCCTCTAATGTCCAACCCTCCCTTTTAATTGTTAATTCTTATAGAATTCATGGTTTTTCCCCATTGCTTCTTTCATCTTTCAATATCCAATTTCATTTATCAGCAAACCCTACAGTTTGTAAAGGCAAATATCTTATTCCGTTCATCAGTAGAATCCTTCCCATTGTTTCTTTTATCTCTCAGTGCTGGTTTTATCTACCAGCAGATCCACAGTTTGGTTATAAACACAAATCCAACATTCCTCTCATCTGGGAGCACCCTGGACACTCCCAACACTCCCAGTTTCATGGAAATGGAGCCCATAAAGTGCCCTGAATGTAACTCTGGGATGAGACCACACAAAAAAAGGACACATCAAGAGGGTGCAATTTGTGTCCCAGAGGTGCCAAGGAAGCTCAGATGAGCAATTTGGGAAGCAGGAGCATCCTCCAGGCACCCTGGGCTGTGCCAGCTGCCCCCTCAGCCTGCCCTGGGACACGTTGGGACGAGCTGGGCACAAACACGAGGGCAAGGAGGTGAACACAGAGCCCTCATCCCATGGGAGATCCCTCTGGAAGGCAGCCAGCTGTGCTCCCTGCCACAGCCATCCCAAATCCCCCGGGAACCCAAGGGATCCCCCAGCCCTTCATCACCCTCCGAGAAGCACCAAAGTCTTCAAGAACCTGTCAGCCGTGAGGGACTCGAACATTTCAGCTTGTCACCATTTCCAGGAGATATTGGGGGGGAAAAAACGAGGAGGAGGAGGAAGATAAATGGTCCCAGAAAGGAGATGGGAGACACAAAAGCGAGGAGGGGGTGAGCCTGTGCTGGGAGCGCAGCAATTAAAGCCACCCTGAGCTCACCCAATTAAATGACTGGAGAGAGGAGGGATCCCAAAGGATAATTTCCCGGCAAATTGCTCGTTTGTCTCTCTCAGTGTGTGATGCTGGAACGCTTTGGTGTCAGTCAAGCCATGGAGCTGAGCCCTGGGGAGAGCAGAGAGATGTTGGGAACTCAGCAGGAAAAAGGCAGCGCTGCCTTCGAGAAGTGCCAAAAATCCGAGTGAAGCCAGAGAGGGGACAGGAGCAGGAGGGACGGGGTGGATGGAGCACCCTGACCCTGCCCGGATGGGATTCCTGCAGCTCTGAGAGAGCCACCCCCTCCCAGGACAGCAGGACGCTGTCCCCAAGTGTCACACGCGGCGGGTGCTGCTCCTGTCCCTCCGCACCAGCTCCTCTGACATTCCCAGCCCTGGCTGCTCCCTAAAGCCAGGGACAAACCCGGACCCGGAGATTTTCCCTGCTCAGTGCATGTTCAAACCTGGCACTGTGGGGATGGGGGAATGCAGGAACACTGAGCAGAGTTCTGGCTCCAGGGAGATCCAGAACCCCGGAGTGTCCAGAGCCGAGCCCAAAGCACAGAGCAAAGTGGGGAGACAGAGCTTGGAGAAGCAGCTCCCAGAAAAACAGCCCTGAAACAGCAACCCCTGCAAAGCCAGGGCTCGGTGGCAGGGGCTGAGATCTGGGACAGCCGTGGGATGGGTGGGAGCTGGGTCACAGCCTGAGGCTCACAGGGTGCAGCCAGGTGTCCCCCAGAGGTGGGAAGGAGTGGGGGGGAGCACAATGTGATTCCTGGCCCCTTCTTCAGTCCTCATTCCCTCTCCTCAGTCCCTCCTCCCCTTCCTCAGCCCTCATTCCCCATCCCCAGCCCTCATTCCCTGCTCCCCAGTCCTTCTTCCCTATGTGATATATGTTATGTAGTAACTTAGGATTTGTGTGATATAAAATGGTCACATAAATAAAGAAATAAAGGAACTGGTTAGCCACAGCCAGGAAAGGAGGATTGCTTCACAGAATTCCAGTGCCACAACACTAGACAAAGCCCTGATAATCGTGCTAATAGACCTGGTTCCAGCAGAGGTGACTCCTTGGGAAGACAGTCCAGGAAACACCCAGCGATAAGTGCACGATAAGCATCGACCATCAGGACAGCCAGAGTCCTCGAGAAAAACTACATTTCAATACAGGTTCCCCATAAACCAGAATCTCATCCCTGGACAAAAAATTACATTTCAATACCCAGTTCCAGTAAACCAAAATCTGCACACATCAAAATTCATCGCTGTGCCAAAACTGTTTTTGTCCAGTCCACTGTGGGGAAAGAAAACTGCATGAATATGAGAATCCACGGCAGAAACAAAAGGACTTTTGCCCCAGGCCAGAAAAACTGTATAAAAACGGAGTGCCCAGGATGGCATTTGAGAACACAGTGGGATCTGGTGTGACAGAGGCCAGGTCATCGTGGTGTGTTCACCTAACTCCAAATCGGGGCTCAGTGTTGTCCTTCTCATTTGTGGCTTCCCAGGACCATATTTCCAGTTGCAAAAATAAAAATTGTTGTTTTACTCTTTAATTCGGTTTAATTCGTTTATTATCCATAACACCTGTTTCCCAGCCCTCATTCCTTGCTCCCCAGCATCTCTTTCCCCTCTCCCCTCATCCAACACCGGTGCCCCGCGGCTGCAGCCGCAATCCCGGATCAGCCTGGCAGCGTTCAAGGGCCGTGTGTGTGCGCCCCTGCCAGCCCAGCACTGTCCCTTGTCACCAACCCAGCACTGTCCCCTGCCAGCTCAGCACTGTCCCCTGTCACCACCCGGTTCCCAGCATTTCGCGGATGATTTCCCCAACCCCTGCTGGAGGTGTCGGCAGCCGCTGCTCCAGGGGTTCGCTCTCTTGTTTGGGGTAAAGTCTCTTTTTACACTGATTTTTTCTTTATTTACAGTAATTTCACAATTATAAGCCGCATGTTACAATACAGGATGTGATCAAAGGTATCTGTTCTATCACCATCTGTTGAGGGTGGGGCAGTGATCCTGATCTCAACAGCAGATATTCTGCCAATGGGCCATCCATTGAAACCAGCTGGGGCAGTGTTCTTTATCTTTTCACACCCCATCCTTCCTCCAGAGAGTTATTTTCTGCTCATGGCCATTGAGTCCCACTGTGGCACTGATAAAATTACTGCATCCCATTGGGAGTTGCTCCAGCCAGGGGGAAGAGCCCAACATTTCTTACCAAGATAAAAACAGAGGTTTTGGGACACTAAGGGAGCCCCTTTCTCCACTGGACTCCAGAGGAAAACCGGATTTCTCCACATCACCACTGGAGCTCCGGAGGGAAACTGCACCTTGTACAGGAGCACTGCTCCAGCTGAGCCACATCTGTCACTGCAGGAGGATGCAGCCACCATGGGATGGGACTGCTGCCAACACCCTGCCTGACGGGTGTCAGGCTGTACTCTGACTGTGTCAGGGTTTGGGGTTTGTTCTTTGTAGTGCTGTATTTCTATTTTAATTTCCCTAATAAAGAACTGTTATTCCTAATTCCCATATCTTTGCTGAAAGCCCCTTGATTTCAAAATGATAATAATTTGGAGGGAGGGGGTTTACATTCTCCATTTCAAAGAGAAGTTCCTGCCTTTCTCAGCAGACACCTGTCCTCCAAACTAAAACAGCAACTTTTCATTCTTTATCCATATTTAAGCCACACCTGATTATAAGCCGCACTTCGGGTTTGGACCAAAATTTCAGTCAAAATGGTGCAGATTATAATGGTGAAATTATTCTCCTGCTTCTCCGAGTGGTTTCCCCTCTGTGGCTGGTGGTGCCCTCGCGGACCTTCTGCCAAAAAGCATCAAACGAGGCAGGCTGGGAGGAGGGCAGGGAGGCATTCAGCACTTCTGGGATGATCCAACCTTGTAGCATTCCTCATAATCTCTGGCCCAGCCTGGGATTCATCCTCCCGGCTCCTCTGCTCTCCCTCTGACCTCTCAAAATACTCAGGGTAAAACCTGACCTGCTCCCTGCTCAGAGAGGAGGAAAACCCTTTTCAATCTGCACAGAGCTCATGAAATAATCACACACGTGGGGACGAGCCGTGGAAATCTGATTAAGGCAGAAAAACTCCCCAAGAGCTCCATAGACCCCGGATTGCTGTGGCTGACCCTAAACCAGGGGTGCAGCAAGGCAGGGGACAACAGGAAAACCCCACACCTTTATTGACCCTCCGAAATGTCCCGCTCCGGCCCCCGGGGGCACACCCAGGTGGTTGCAGGAGATTAATGACCTTGGCAAAAAGTAATTACACCCCGGGCCTGTGCCGTTAATGACTGCGTATTCTCGCTGTCAATGCGCCTTAATTGAAAATGAGTAGGCGACTGCTTGGCAGTGGAGTCGGCTGCAAAGCCTCGCTGCTGTATTAATTGTAGTAATTAGCAGTCACTTTAGGCTGGAGTCAGCTATAAATAGGGGGTCCGTTCGTTTGCCAGAGAGTGTGATTTAAAATGCAAATAAAATCAGTGTAAATCACTTCTCTTCCCCCCAGCCCCCCGAATGTGCTGCTCTGGTGAGTCTGGGTTCCAAAGGGAAGCGATCCCGTTGTTTGCCAGCTCGGGATGGTCTCAGCAGCCCGAGGACACCCTGCCCCGGAGGTTTGTGCCCAGCTGTGGATGATACAATTCCTCCAAAGCCATCTTCCCCTGGAACTTGCTATAATAGATAAGGTATCCTAAATACCAAGGTTGAGCCAAATTCCTGAAGAATTTGGTCACTCTCTAACACTTTGGAAGATAATTGGTTAGAAATTAGTCTGTGTAATTGGTCCGTTCACCTTTAGAACTTCTCACTTAGATTGGATGCTGTTCTTTGTATAAACTTTTATTGGTTGTAGTTTGAATCCTCCCTGAACCTATAAATATGGGTGTGTGCTCTTTGTTCTGAGAGAATCCTGCTTGACCACCCTTGGCATGAAATAAAGGTTCTTGTGGAATGGATCCAGTAAGGCCTCCAGTCTTTCTCTGCTGATGAAATGTGAGCTTTTCTGAGAGACTGCTAAATGATATTAGCACTCTCTAGTCCTGGCAAATACCACCAGGGATCAAAAAGAAAAGCCACACCCAGCAGTGACTTTGGTGCTGCAAGGGCAGCCCCCAAATCATCTCCCCACAGTCAGAATGTGCTGGATAAACCCCAAAACCCACACGGTGCAGAGCAGACCACAAAGCCGAGTGCTGTCCTGGAGCAGTGGGAATGCCTCAGGGAGAAAATTTTGGGGTGAAAAAAACACCCAAGGGGTGTGAAAATAGAGGAGAAAGGAATGAAGGTGTGGCAGCCCCAGACACACTCAGCCCCTTCCTGACACGCTCCATTTATTTCATTATTACCAAAGGAAGGACAAGTGAGAGAGGAAGGAGGAATTATTTCTTATTAATGTGGAATCGCTAAATTATAACCTGTACAAGCAGGGACTAAGTAATGCGCTAAAATAAAATCCTGGCTCTGAAAGATCCCCAAAGCAGAGGCATTAAAAATTCAAAAACAAACACAAGAAATGCCTTTTAACTGCTGGATTTAATAGGGACCATCCAACCCCCTGCCTGCTGCTGGGTCCTGGAGTCGTGGGGAGCACCTGAGCAAGAAAAAATTATTTTAGGGAATTAAAAAAGCTGATAAAAATGTGTGTGGGAGGAATGAACAGGTCCTTGATGCCAGGGTTTGTGAGGAGTTCCTGCTAATTGTGGCTGCAGCTTGGAGCATTTCCCTTATATATTATATATTATATATTATATATTATATATTATATATTATATATTATATATCATATATCATATGTATTATATATACTGTGCTTACCTATATGTAATATGTAACTACATATTATATTATTGGCTTTTCACAAATATTAAAATGAATGCTGTCTGTATAATGTTGGAAGACTTTGCTGTATGAATTTAGTTTCTTTTAGTTCTGCTATTAACAAAGCTTAGAAGTAGTAGTGTGATAAATATGTTTTTCTCGGACTATAACATGGTGATGTGATGTAAAAAGCTTTTGTTCATGTAGCTAACTGAGAGGATGGTAAAAAAAAAATTATATATAATCAGGAAATTCTTCATATTCTTGGATTATCGGACACCAGAACCCCAGGGAAGGAATTTATTGATCTTCCATTATCAGGGAGTACCCACAGGAGGAAGCCACAAGGAGAAATATAAAAATGTTGATTTATAGGCCGGGGAGGGGGTGATTTTGAATAATGCATGAAGAGCTATGAATATGCAACATGTTGATGTAAAACCTTTTCTTTATTGTTTGTCTGTTATTGTCTTTTATTAAACCTTTTAAAATGTACCAGCAGAGTGAAGCTCATTTTTCACAGAGGGGACAGTGGCCTTCTCTTCTCCATGTGCCCAAACCCTGGGGACCCCATGGGCAAAGTGTTATAGACAATAAACTAATTAAGCCGAATGAAAGAGTAAAACAACATTTTTTTTATTTTTGCGACCAAAAATACGGTCCTGGGAAGCCACAAATGAAAAGAACAACACTGAGCCTGGGATCGGAGTTAGGTGAACACACCACGATGATTGGCTTCTGTCACATCAGATCCCACTGTGTTCACAAATGCCATCCTGGGCACTCAGTTTTTATACAGTTTTTCTGGCCTGGGGCAAGAATCTCTTTATTTCTGCTGTGGATTCCCATATTCATGTCGTTTTCTTTCTATGCCGTGGATTCAACAAAAACAGTTTTGGCCCAGCGCTGAATTTTGATGTGTGCAGATTTTGGTTTACTGGAACTGGGTATTGAAATGTAATTTTTTGTCCAGGGATGAGATTCTGGTTTATGGGGAACCTGTATTAAAATGCAGTTTTTCTCGAGGACTCTGGCTGTCCTGATGGTCGATGCTTATCGTGCACTTATCGCTGGGTGTTTCCTGGACTGTCTTCCCAAGGAGTCACCTCTGCTGGAACCAGGTCTATTAGCACGATAATCAGGGCTTTGTCTAGTGTTGTGGCACTGGAATTCTGTGAAGCAATCCTCCTTTCCTGGCTGTGGCTAACCAGTTTCTTTATTTCTTTATTTATGTCACCATTTTATATCACACAAATCCTAAGTCAACACGAATTACTACATAACATATATCACAAAAAAGAGCAGCACTGTCCCCTCACCCCAGGGCTCCGTCCAAACCTCGGGTGACCCCTCTGTGTGCCCAGGGTGGTGCCACCACCTCTGGATTTGAGGAGCCAATTGATGGAGCTGCCAGAGTTGGTGGCCTGGCAGAGTTTATCGAGATTCTGGCTATTTCAGAGAAAAGGAAAGTTTTCTGGTAGACTGGAAATGATGGATGTTCCTAGAAACCCTCTCACTTTGCTTCCCAAAAGCTGTAACTCGTTAGCATCTCATCATATTCCTGAATGCAAAACCCTGCAGCATGCACTGGACATCTGGGAGAAGCTGGAAAGGCAGATTCATCACTGCCTTTTCTGGTGGGTGAGAGCACAGGAAGGATCTCTCCGCTCCTGGCAGCTTTAACTTTGTTCTGTTCCACTTATCTTTGATCCCTTTGTCTATTCTATATAATTTTAGCAAGATGCCCAGTTTATCATGCAGGACACTTTCCAGAGAAGGTGAGTTTTGCAGAAGTGAGATGAGTTTTGCCTTGGTCCTGCTGTACCTGCAGTGAGTTTTTACAGACAGGACCTGCCAGGTAAGGGCCTTGTTTTGGTGTCAGAACACACTGTGCCTTTATTGGACACAGGACCTCCCTGCCACAACCAGAACAAATCCTGGGTGGGATTTTATCTGTCACCTGCCATGCAAAGGCCACAGGGATCAGAGGATTTCATTAATGAGTGTGAGGAGGGGTGTGGACAGATGTAATAACATCACTTCCAATTCTCCCTTCACTTAGGCTTTCTACATTCATGGAATTTCCTGTGCTTTGCTCACACACCCAGAGCAGGGATTTGCATCCACTCTGCTTCCAGGAGCATCCACAGGCAAGACCAGGCCAAACAGAATATTTGTATCCCAACACAGCTGGAATTACCCTGTGGTGAAGAGGTAGGAGAGCCCCAATCCATAATGAGGCTTTTCCACACAAAATTCCTGCCCAGAACTCGGAGAGGAGCTTCAAACCCAACAGGGACAGGAATGTTCAAAGCAGGGGATGGCTCTGCTGCTGCATGGGACCTTCTGTGCAGGAATTGGAGGAGAATCTGGATTTATTCACACAAAACCCAACCCTCCTGGAGTTGTCCCTCTCCAAGGGATCTTCACGAGCTGGGCTTTGAGAGCTGCCTCTCAACACTCCCCTTATCATGAGAGGGACAGGGGAATTAAATAAAATTTTTTAAAAACCCAGAAATAACATGAAAATAAATACAGAAGCAACTTTGGCATGGAAGGCAGAGCAGGCCTGATCTTTTGCTTGACTTGCTCTGCAAATTGCTTCTCCACTGCCCGTTTATGCACATTAATTGAACGTCTGGCCTGCTCTGAGGCTGTTTAAGCCCTCAATCAACCTCCTCCTGGACAAGTGTGAGATCAATAGGGTGGTAATTTAATAAAGGATATTTCAGTTGGCTTTCAAAAGCCACGGATGGGATTTAATTCTTCCCTGATTTTTGAGAAGGGGCGGTGGGAGAAGGGAACAGTGGCAGAAGGGACCCAGGCTCTCCCCTCCAGCAGCAGAATTCCAGACCAGGCTGTGCTGGACTCCTGGGCTCTCCTGGCTGCTCCTCATCCTTCCTGAGATGTGACAAACACAACAGCTCTGCTGTGACCCTGCCAGGGCTCCCACAGGCTGGCAGCAATTTCTACAGAAGGAATTTTAGGATCAGCAACTTGCCAGGAGCTGGAGAGCCCCCAGGAGCTGAGCTCCTCTCCTTCACCAAAACAACACTGCTGGGATTTGGGGGAGAACCCCCATCCATCCCCAAATTCCACTGTGAGGATCAATCCTCCAGATCTCCAGAGATCCCAGGGCAGGGTGAGCACTCCCAGGTGCTGGGAATGACACATCCATCCCCTTCCATGGCTTTTTCCAGCTGGAGATCACAGCAGCTGTTGGTGCCTCAGGTGCTCTGGCCCTTGCAGAGTTTTGTCCACTCTGGATGTTTCATGGCTGGCAGGAAAATCAGAGGCAGAAAAGCTCCTTTGGATTTGTCTTTACAAACAAATTGGGGTCTGCTGATAAATCCAATTGGATGCTGAGAGATGAAAGGAACAATGGGAAGAACCATAAATCCCACAGGAATTCCACTGATTGATAAAAGGAAAAAAGGGGAGGGGTAATACATTAGAAGGAGTCTTAGGAATCAGGGTTTTGGGGAGTCTGTACCTCTCAAGTACCTCAGCCCATGGGGAAGGAGAGAGGGAAATGTGGATAAAATCAGGATAAAAAGGAGGCTGTGACCCCAAGGGATGCCCCATGGCCTCTCCCCTTATTCCAATAAAGTTACAGAACTCCTCTGTCTCCTTCTGGTGTTTGTGGATTAACTTTCCTGGGATGCTGGCAGTGGTTCCTGTAGGGAATTCCTGCTTCACTTTCCCCCAGCTCTGCCCTGGGTTTTTCAGGCAGTTCAGAACCTCCTTTTTACCAGGCAGGAATCAACACCCTCCTCCTGCAGCCCTGGGATTTGTGCTGGTCCAGCCCAGGGCCTGTCCCTGCTGCCCTCAGCTGTGTCACCTCCTGCCAGCACCGCTGTCCCTCCCAGCCCTGCCCTGCCCGGCGGTGACAGCGCTGGCACAGCCACTGCACCCTCCCCAGCCTCCCCCTCCAGCCTGGCCCTGCTTCCTTTGCTGGAACTGCTCTCTAAACCCTTCACCTTCCCCAGGCTGCAGCTCCCTCCCTTTGCTGCCTCTCCTTTTCACAGAATTCACAGAATTTTGGGTTGGAAGAGACCTTCGAAATCATCGAGTCCAACCCATCCCAACACCTCAACCAGACCATGGCACCCACCCACATCCAATCTTTTATTAAACACATTCAGGGATGGTGACTCCACCACCTCCCTGGGCAGAACATTCCAGTACTTCATCACTATTTCCATGAAAAACTTTTTCCTGATATCCAACCTGCATCTCCCCTGGTGCATCTTGAGACTGTGTCCTCTGCTTCTGTCAGTGCTGCCTGGTGAAAGAGCTTTTTTTTTCCTCCCTGTGCTGCTTTGCCCAGAGATCTCTGAATTCCAGAGGTTGAAGCAGGGAGGGGGTCATGTCCCTGGACATGCTCTGGACCCAGGGTTAGGATTTTATCCCAGGGCTGCCTTTCCCTGCTAATCCACCCCACTCTGCCCACGCAGCACCAGCCAATAGTTTTCTCACAACTTTTAAATCACATCCTCATTAATCTGATTAATGTTCTCCCAGTTTCACACACCTCAGCTCCTGCCACAGCCAGGTCTGTGCTCAGGGCAGAGAATTTCTGCCACCACAGCGTCCCCAGTGCTGTCCCTCATGAGAGACTCTGGCTGGACACTCTCCTGAGCAGCAGCCACACAGGAGAGGAGCTGGAGGAGCCCAAAACTATAAATAAAAGCCATGAATTAAACAAGACTCCTGCTGTTAAAAAGGGTCAAACGAATCCTCGGTCACTTAGAAATACCAGCTACTCCCACAGACACAACGGGGGGGAGTAACAATAAGTGTTTGTCATCACTTGTTGTTTATTGAGTGGCATTTTGAAGGCCCAAACCTCACCCTGCTGTGAGCGTGGAAGCTCCAACCCACGCTGAAAAAACACCAACCTCCCCTGAAAAAAGGCAGGTGACAGCTGTCCCAGTTTTAAAGCTGGGCAGGAATTTTCCCAGAGAGGTGAATTTGGCAGAGCCAGGATCCCAGATCCCAGCCAGGCTGGGATAAAGAGCCCAAGGACAACAGGGACCCTCCCTCATTTGGTGCCTGATGAACCCAGCCGCGGTTCCCAAATTCCAGGCATTGCTCTGAAGCCTTTTCCACTCCCTAATTTTCCTCCAGATGCTCAGCCCAACCTCAGTGCAATGCAGGTAGAGCTGGGAAGGTCACAGCCCCGCTCAGCTCCCCAAAATCCAAAGGTTTGTCCTGTCAGGAGTGTGGAACAAACACAGAGAGCGAGGGGTGGAGATGCTTTCCCACCTCCTGCAATTGCTGCCAGTCACATTTTTCATTTCCAGGCTAGGTGGGAAAGGACCCAATTCAAGCTCCTGACACCCAAAACTCTCCCCCCATCCTGCTGGGACAAAACAACTTCACAGAATCCCAGAAGCACAGAATGGTTTGGGTTGGAAGGGACCCTAAAGATTAACTCATTCCAACCCCCTGCTGTTAGGGGGGAACCTCCCACAACTCCATCCAGTTCCTCAGTGGAGAATGAAGCCATCAGAGCTGGAGCTGCACTCCCAGGCTGGCATTCCTGGCACAGGAAACTCCTCCAGGTGCTGCTGAGCCTTTGCCAGTGGAGCTGGGGACTCCTGGCAGTGCCTCCCTGGGCACCATCACCAGCTCCTTGTTTTAAAACACTGGATAACAAAGGGAAGCCCCTGTAATCACCTCATGGGGCTGCTCTGTCCTTGTCACTCGCTGAATAGCACAAATTTAATCACAGGTGTCAGATTGTCCTAACTCCTGCTCTCCCTAATTGGGGTTAATTAACACCAGCTCGAAGCCTCTGCTTCTCTGAGGCTCCTGCAGCAGCCACCACCTCCTTCCATCCCTCCTGTCCCAAACAGCCCAGAGATGAAGAGCTGTGAAGTTGAGGCCCCCAGGACTGAATCTGCCATTAAGAACAGCAAGGGTACCACAAAATCATCCTGGAGCCTTGGGATGCACTGAGGGATGTGCTCCAGTCCTCTGGGGCTTTTTTTTTTTAATTTTTAAAAGAATAAATACCCTGGACAAGCGGGTGAAATCAGGAAGTAAGCCTGGAAAATCCTTGCCTAGGCTTTGTAAATGTCCCCAGGCCTGGAGCTGGCCCAGGTGAGAGCCCCCAGGATGTTGTGGCTCCAGAGGCTCCCAGGATCCAGAGCTGGGATCCAGCACCTCCTCCCTGCCAGGGCACCAGCCTGGCCTGGCAGATGCTCTGGGCACAAACCCTCAGGCACTCAGAGCCTCTCCAGTCCCAGGCTCCCAAAAAGACCTTCAGAGTGAGCAGCACTGTCAACAAATGTATTTAAATATTAAAAAAAAAGAAAAAAGTCCAAACCCAAACCTGATGTGCTTTTAAATTGGAAAATAAATTAATCGCACAGGAGACAGAGGAGAGAATTATTAAAATCTACAATCTACGTAGCCTTCCACATTTTCCTCCCAAAATGAGGAGGTTGGATGCTCAGCTGGGGTAAATCTCCTTTAAGTGACACCTGTGTTAATGATCCTGCCCTGATTTACACCATGGGAGGAATTGGCTCCCTCTCTGCCCAGGCCTCTCTGCACATCTGTCCTGAGAGAACCAATAAATAAAACTCGAACAAAAAATACTCATCCACCATTTATTCTGCTTAATTATTTAAACTTCAGATTCTGAAAATAATAAAGGAGTAATAAAGAAGAGATTTACCATCCAGCACAATTGCTGGGAGCACTCTGGGTAATTTCCTCCTTCACGTTTTAATCTCTCCCTCTCTTTCACTTCGTTTTTGCCTTGCCAAATTGAATCAATTTATTAAATTGTTGCCAAACTGCTTTGCTCTGATGGGCTGCTGGTGATGAAGAGGAATGGGCTGCTCTGTCCCCGTGTTCCCCCCAGGTGTGTCCCCTGAAGAAGGGGCCACGTGGCCACCCTGGGAGCCCTTGGTGCAGCAATGATTAGAGGCAGACGTGGCCTTGGAGGGTGATGGATCAGAGAAAGATCCAGACAAGAGGTCCCAGCTCCCAAAGATGGGCTGCAGAATTTAAAAATTCCTGCAGAAACCTGGCTGAGCTCCCACAGCCTCAAAAAGTTGGGATGGGCAAAGCCAACTCCCTTTAGAAGAGAATTTCCTTGATCTCTGCTGGAGAATCACCTTCCCCACTGCCCAAAAAACAGCTGGGGATGGTTTCTGGATTTTTGCAGCTCTGACTCCTGGTGGTCTTGGACAAATCCACCTCTCCAGGTGTAATGGTTTTTAAATCAAAACCAGTGAGAGACTCCAAATCAGAAGTACAATTTAGTAGGGAAAAAGGGAAAAAATAAAATACATGAAATAGTAAAGAAAAACCATTGCCAGAGTCAGAATCCAACCTGACACCCCGTTGTTAGGGTGGTGGTAGCAGTCAAGATGAAGTGCTCTTGTTGAAGTGGTGATCCTGTAGAAAGGTCTGGTAGCTCTTGTCCTCAAACCAGTGGGTAAGAGCTGCCTTGGTGTTCCAAATCTCAGATTTTATCCAGGTAGGAAATGTTTGCCTCCTCCCCCTGGCTGGAGCATCTCCAATGGGATGCAGTAATTTTATCAGTCACACAGTGGGACTCAATGGCCATTAACAGGAGAGATCTCCTAGAGGGAGGATGGGTTGTGAAAAAGATAAAGATGAGTGCCTCACTCGGTTTTAACAGCTGGCCCATTAACAGGAGATATCCCACAGAGATAAGAACCACTGCCCCACCTGCTTTAACAGATGTGATAGAGCACAAACTTTGGGGCACATCTTTCCATCGTAACCCAGGACACCAGGCTCCATCAGGACCTCACCAGCCAGACCAAAATCCATCAGAAAAAACCACACTGAGGATCAACAGACCCACTGGCAGTGCAGGAAAGGAAAATATTGTCCAGGAGCTGATGAAGGGGCTTGGATCAGCAGAGCCCTGTGCTCCCAGCTGTGGGACCACGAGCAGGAACAAGAACAGCAGCAGCAGCTCCTAGTACCTGGCTGCCATCACCACGGTGGGTTCCAACCCCAGGAAAGCGCCAAAACCCCCCAGCCCTGCAGCAAAGTGATGCAGGGCCCTGCACAGAGCCCTGCCAACATCCCTGGCTCTGTTCCTGTGTCCTTCCAGCAGGATGCTCCAGCAGCTCCAGCAGCTCCTCCCTCCACCCCCGCTCCGGTTGCATTTCCCGAGCGCGCTGTGCCGCTGTCCCGGCCGTCACTCGCTCCATCTGCTCCATCTGCCACCAATCTCTGTGCCCCTGGGGGCAGGCAGGGAAGTGCCACCACCCAGGGAAGTGAAGTGCCACCACCCACATGTCACCACTCACAGGTCACACCAGTGAAGATGCCACCACCCCCTGCAGCCCCAGCCCAGGAGGGACAGCAGCTCTCTCTGCTCTCCTTCCCTGCCTTTGAAAGGGGAAAGGAGCCCAGGAATTGCTGCTCAGCCCCTCCCAGCAGCTCTGATGTCCTGGGCCAGGTTGGAGCCCTGCTCTCTGTGCTTGGAGGAAGAAGAGGCCGAGAGCTCCTTGGGAGGCACAAATCCCAGCCAGGGTCTCTCCTTGCAGTGCTGAAGGAATCAGCACAAGCTCCACATCCCCATTTTGGAACCAGTTCCAACGAGCACAGGACAAACACACCACTCAAAAAAAGCATCAAGGCAGTCTCTGGGGATGGGCACCAGCTGTAAAAGTGAAGAGAAACTGTTTGAGAAGATTAAAAACTACAGGTAAGAGCCCAGATCCCACAGAGCTCCATCCCAAATCTCCTGCACTGAGCAAACAAAGCCACAGCCTGGCCAAGGGGCCAGGGACCCCCATTCCCATCCCTTCCCCCCAAACTCCCTGCAAAGTGGCCTTTCCTCTTCCCAGAGCCTCAGAAATAAATTAAAATTTTAAAACATGGGGGAAATTATTCACCATGGAGATTCACAGAGACAGCAATTAATTAATAAAAATAAGTATTGCTAATACTGGGCTTTCATACAGCCCTTTAAATTGCAAATTCCTCTCAAAGCATGCACTATTAATTAAATCATTTGCATCCACTGTGACCCTCAGATAGAATTATTTATCCTGATAAATAATTTTTTATTTATCCTGACAAATTATTTTTTTTATGCTGATAAATAATTGGTGAGGAAATGTAGGGCTGGCAACAAGGCCCAGCCTGAGCCTGCCTCCTGCACAGCGCTGTCTGCCTCAATCAGCCTCAGCCCCTGGGCCCCCCCAGCTGATTTCCAGCCTCTCTGAACACAAATAACAATTCTCCATCCCACATCCTTCCAGAAAACGCCATGGTGTTGGAGGAGCCAAGGCCTGGGGCGGTTTGAGGGTTGTGAGGCAGTGTCAGAGTCACAGCCAGATGGATGCTTGGGATGGATCCTTCTGATGCCACCAGAGACCCCAAACCTGCAGCTGTCACCCCAGGTCCTGCAGGGATTTCAGGGCATAGAGGGAAGCTCAGTCCTGGACAGGACAGGCTGGGGACAGGGGGCTCTGACAGAGCCAGGGCAAAATCGAGGTTCTGAACTGCCTGAAAAACCCAGGGCAGAGCTGGGGGAAAGGGAAGCAGGAATTCCCTACAGGAACCACTGCCAGCATCCCAGGAAAATCAATCCACAAACACCAGAAGGAGACAGAGGAGTCCTGTAACTTTATTGGGATAAAGGGAGAGGCCATGGGGCATCCCCTGGGGTCACAGCCTCCTTTTTATCCTGATTTCCCATCCACATTTCCCTCTCTCCTTCCTCATGGGCTGAGGTATTTGAAAGGTACAGACTCCCCAAAATCCTAATTCCTAAAACCTCTTCTAATGTATTACCCCTCCCCTTTTTCCTTTTATCAATCAGTGGAATTCCTGTGGGATTTATGGTTCTTCCCATTGTTCCTCTCATCTCTCAGCATCCAATTGGATTTATCAGCAGACCCCAATTTGTTTTAAAGACAAATCCTTCATTCCTTTCACTGGGGGGCTCCCTGTTAACCCCCAGTGGGCGAATCCTCACCTTTGCCTATGGAAATCCAACCCTTCCTGCAGCCATCCCTGCTCAGGGGGGAATTCATCCCCATCCCCATCCCCATCCCCACTGCTGTGATGAACTTTTCCCTCACACCCCCCTAAAAAGCCATTCCCTGTCCTGCCCCATTGTGGTTTTTTAGCCTTCCCTGAGTTAGAATTTTGTCTTTGCCACTGCCAAGCAGGTTTAAAAGGATTTAAAGCCCAGGGGCACAAGGGATGAGTTGAACCTGTGCTGCGTTTTTCCCCAAAAATCCACCTCGGCAGCCTCCCCCAGCCCCAAACCCATCCCTGGGTGGCTTCTCAGTGAAATTCTCTCTGCCAGAGCTGCTCCAGCTCTTTGGTGTGTAAATTAGAATTATTTCCACGCACAGGGAAGGGAGGGGGAGGCAACGCTGGATCCCAGCCTGGCTGAAAAATGACACCGAGCTGCTCCAGCTGTTCCTCAGCCATTCTGCTTGTCTGGTGTAAAGTGGTCCTTTAAAGCCACCCGGGGGGTTCCTGCAGCTCCTGAGGCCGGGAGCAGCGATCCCTGCCCGGGAGGGGATGCAGAGCAGGGCTGGGAGGGAGGATCTGCTTCTCCAGGGCACGGGAAAGCTGCAGAAGGACAGAGGGACAGAGAGGACAGAGGGACAGCACTCAGCACTGCCCCTGTGACACTGCTGCAGACACCTGGAAGCGATGTGGGTTCACAAAAAATCCAATTGCAGGAATTGCAGAGCCTTCAGCACCCATCCCCTGCTCTGGAAATTAAAATCCAGCTCTGTCGAGAGGTTTTCTCTCAGCTCCTCACCTGCAACTAAATTCGATACAATCAACTGGGTTTTTGACACTCTGCACCAAACAAAACCCCCCCAAAAATGAACAAAACCCAAAAAGAGAAAAGAAAAACTGCAAGAAACTGAACACCAGCCCTGCACCAAAGCGATTGATCCTGTCAGAGGCAGGAAAAAGGCACCCAACAGAATCACAGAGCGAGAAGTTGCAAACCAGCAAGAGGTGACAAGTAATTATAGAACAGGGAAATGCAGGGGGAACTCATTTGGATGAGCAGCGACTGATTAACAGGCCCAACATTTATTTTCTTTATTTATGGCCTGGCATCACGGGAAATTGATACAGAGCAGCCCATATACAACATGGCTGGTGACATGTTCAGCAAATGAAGAGGCTGGGAAGAAATCAAACTGAATTATCCCCGCTGTTCTTCACCCCCTCCTCGCCTCTCCCACCCTTCAGAGGGAGGAGCAGGGGTGGCACAGCACCGTGTGGCAGCAGGAGGGGACACCAGGCCACACTGCCATCACCTCCTGGCTGGTGGCCACGCAGCTCCGTTGTCACCACCCCAGCCCAGGTGATGCTCCCTGTGCCGAACCCCCCCAAACCATCCCAATTTGGAGGTTAATTAGGATGGGATTGAGTCTCCCACCCGAACCCCCGGGTATTTCACAGAGGTTTTTAAATCCCAAGCGATCCCAATCCCTCTCCAGCTCACAGAGGAACATTAATTTCCAATTAACGCTCGAGCTCCGCGCCCTCTGAGCACTGAGCTGCTCATCCCAGGATTCATTCCCGAGGGAGAAGCACGAAGTGCAGCCCATGGGATGCCAGCAGAGCCGCCCCATTCCCGGGATAAAAGCAGCACCAGGAAAAGCTCCCGATGCTCAGGGGAAAGGCTCTGCCCGGGGATGAAAAAAGGCGGAGGCTTTGATGGAAAACTCCGTGATCGCGAACAAAAGGCACTGCGAGGCAGCGGCACCGTGCAGAGAATCCTCCTCGGGCACCCCAGGGATGGGGAGGGAGAGGGCAGAGCCCGGGGATGCAGCGGGATCTGCCCTGGTGCCGTGGTTTTTGCACTGAAAAATGCAGAGTTTTTTTTTTTTTTCCTGGCTTTTTATAGAAACTGGTCAGCAGCAGTAAAGGTTCATCCCGAGCAGAACGGGAGAAGCTTTGCAGGTGCTCAGAGCAGAGCATCTCCTCCTGGTTTGCCTTCACAAGTGCCAGCTCTCGTCAGGATCTTGCGTTTTGTGCTGGAGCCTGGACGGGGTTAGGACAAAAAGGAGCTGAAAGGAGAAAAGCTTTAAACTGGCTAAGAGCAGAATAGTCGAGTCCATCCAAAACAGGTTTAAAAATTCATAATTCCCTTCCGAGCACTGCGCTGTAAACTCTCCTTTCTGCTGCAGTTTCCTGCTGTCAGCCAGGCTGGGCACCTCTGCAGCTGCCCAGGGGTGACAGGAGCCCCTCCTTGTCCCCTCCAAACCCCCTCTGTGCCACCCCCACCCTGCCAGGGCTGCCCAGCACCACGGAGGGGTCTGGGATGCTCCAGCCCCCACGGCTGAGGTGCCACTGTGACCCCAGCAGTGCCATTATCAGCCCCCAGTGGGAGCAGTAAAACCCCCCCGTGCTCCCCCTGAGCTCAGCAGAGCCCGGAGCCCCCCTTTAAGAGGGACACTGGGTTATGAAACACGGATGATTTAAATGCAAATGAGTGAAAAAACACAACTTCCTTTATTAAAATGGAAATTGCTCTTGCAGCCGCTCCCCGCAGCCCCGGGCTGTCCTGGTGCTGGCAGCAGCCACATCCTGAGCCACCCCCTCGGAGTTTTGGGGGGACAGGGAGCAGCAGGAGTGATGGCAGAGAGGCATTTCCAGCCCTCTGTCTCCTGCACATTTCACACTGTGAGAGGTGTCAGCTTCCTGACATCAGCTGTCCCCAAAGCGCTGTGCTGAAGGGAATCATTATTTTCCCATTTCCCGACATCTCCTCACAGAAGTTGTTCCTATAGGAATACAAAAAGGGAAATAACAAAATAAAAGCAGCCACACCTTTCTGTTCCTCCCTGGGACAGTGAGGAATTGGGATTTTTGGGACATTTGGGG
This sequence comes from Catharus ustulatus, assembly GCF_009819885.2. Taxonomy (NCBI): domain Eukaryota; kingdom Metazoa; phylum Chordata; class Aves; order Passeriformes; family Turdidae; genus Catharus; species Catharus ustulatus. Next base: position 3,584,024 of record NC_046245.1, read on the forward strand.
CCCAAGGCAGAGAATCAGGGCTGATTCCCCACAACCCCCATCCCGTGTGACACTGCACAACCTTCCCACAGCGCCGGAATTCTCCCCTTTCCCAGCTCCTCCAGGCACTCCTGGCTGTTGCCTTCAGCCACCAGCTGGCTCAAGTTGCTGGAAGATTATTAAGGATAGCAGGGACTGGAAAAGTCCCAAGTGGTTATCCTCTCCAGCAAGCCCATTCCCCCAGGAGAGCATTTAATTGCCTTTTGAAGGATCCCACAGCCTCTGCTGGAGCTTCCTGACCACCCAACCGTCCTGGCATTTATTCGTCCACAGGGCCTGACTTGAACTTTGTTTTCCTTTCACTTCCTATTACTGTTCCCCTAATCCTCTCCTCCAGCCCTTTCCCGTCCTTCATCCCGCATCTCCCGCTCTGTCCTTCCCTGCTGTGGCTTTCAAGCGTCCCTGTTCTGATCCTCACCACGGGAAATGTCACTGAGAGACACGGCAGGGCTGAGACGGACCTGAGACCAAACCCTGCCTGTAAACAGCCCTGAGCAGGGGCCAGGGCAGCCAGGGAGAGACCAGAGTGGCCAGGGAGAGACCAGAACAGCCAGGGAGAGACCAGGATGGGCAGGGAGAGAGCAGTGTGGCCAGGGAGAGACCAGGATGGCCAGGGAGAGACCAGCATGGCCAGGGAGAGACCAGAACAGCCAGGGAGAGATGAGAATGGCCAGGGAGAGAGCAGTGTGGCCAGGGAGAGCCCAGAACCTTCCCATCTGGGCACTAAAATTTCCATTTTTTAATCCCAAATTCTCCCTTTTTAGGTCCAAATTCCCCTTTTAATCCTAAATTTCTTTTTCCAGTTCCAAATTTTCCTTTCCTGGACCCAAATTCCCATTTTTGCTCCCAAATTCTCCTTTTTCAGTCCCAAATTTCTCTTTTTCAGTCCCAAATTCCCAACTGTAGGTCAAAATTCTCCTTTTTTGCTCCCAAATTTGGCTTTTTGGACCCAAATTTCCCATCTGGGTGACAAAATTTCCATTTTCAGTCCCAAATCCTCCCTTCCAGGACCCAACAGAATGGCCAGGGAGAGACCAGAAAGGCCAGAGTGAGCTCAGAATGGCCAGGGAGAGATGAGAATGGCAAGGGAGAGAGACCAGCATGGCCAGGGAGAGACCAGGATGGCCAGGGAGAGACCAGAAAGGCCAAGGAGAGATCAGAATGGCCAAGGAGAGATCAGAACAAATCCCTCCTTGACCTCCATCAGGGCAGGCACAGACCCCTCAGCCTGGGCTGGGGACAGTCTCCCTCTGGCTCTCACCTCTTCCACCCAGGATTTGTAGGAGCAGAAGGGGGAGAGGCAGGTGCTGGTCTCCCTCCACGGACACCAGCCAGTGCTGGGTGCTGAACAAACCATGGGAGAGAGCAGAACTTCCTCATTTCCAGCACTTTGGAGAAACACCCATTCGCTTAAGGCATCTAAAAACTCATGTGTGACCAAGCCAAACAACACCTCCGTGAAACTCCGGAGGAAGTTTTGCCGAGCAAATCCTCCGGGAGCTGCCCAAGAGGTCGCAGCCCCCATCCTCCAGCCCGGTCCTTCCGCTCCAGCACCGTTTAATCACCATTTGGAGTTTAGCATCCAGCACAACTGCCTCATCGTCAGGCGCTGTGCCAGCGTCGCGAAGCATCACTTCATCCATCATTGTCTCCCAAGCTGTCTCTGCTGCCTCCCGGGCATCGTTCCTGCCCCTCCCAAAAAGCCACCAAGCCACGGAGCAGGCTCTGAGCCCAAGTTACAGCTCCTGAGGAACGAGCAGGATTCGCTGCTCCCTAATCGGGTCCCGTCTGCTGCTTGCAGAGCTGATGAATTTATTTTCATTACGTTTAATCCAGGGATAGTCGCGTCCTCCCACCTTCCCTCCAGTCCGGCTGCTGAAGCAGCAGGGCTCGGGAAAGGAGCCACCTTCCAGTTGATTTCTCATGCAGCAGAGCCAGGTCCGTGTTCCTGTCCCATTTAATTAGCACAGAGAGGGAACTGGGCTGTGCAGGGAGCAGCGGTGGAGCTGCCACGGGAACAGCAGCACCAGCACGGGCAGGGGCTCCCCCAGCTCATCCCCCTCTCCTCACACCCAACCCCCCCGGGCCGTCCCAACCAGAGTCCCTGGGTAGAGCAGGGATGCTCCAAATGGGATTTGCTGTGAGTGCCCGGCTGCTGCCAGGGGGAGATGAATTTTGCAGCTCTGGAGGTGAATTGTGCAGCTCCTCACCTGTCACAGCCGCTCCCAGGTGGCAGGAGCTGAGTCACGAGTGGAATGTGTCCCCATCCTCCCCTCTCCCCTGCACCTGGTGGGGAACAATCCTAAATCCCTTCCCTCCTGCTGCATCCATCACCCAGCCAGGCTGCAGGGACGCGGAGGGGAGAGGTTTGAAGGAGTTTTCCAGGATGAAAACAATAAAAAACAGCTATAACAACAATTAAGAGCCAGAGAAATTTTGTGATCAACTCAACTCCCAGTGCCAGGGCTGGGCTCAGCCCAGAGAAGCTGCATTTTGGGGTTTGGTGGAGCTAACAGGGCAGGATTTAGGGACCCAAGATTGAGAGGAATGTTGGATTTGTCTTTACAAGCAAGCTGTGGGTCTGCTGGTAGATAAAACCAGCACTGAGAGATTAAAGAAACAATGGGATTGATTCCACTGATTGATTAACAGGAAGAAAAAAAAAGATTTTGCCTTTACAAATAGACTGTAGGTTTGTTGATAGATGGAATTGGATATTGGAAGATGAAAGATGGGGAAAACTATGAATTCTGTAAGAATTAAAAATTAAAAGGGAGGGTTATACATTGGAGGGGAATGTCAGGTATCAGGTTTTTGGGAAGTCTGTGCCTCTCAAGTACCTCAGCAATGGGGAAAGAGAGAGGGAAATGCAGATGGGAAATTGGGATAAAAATGAGGCTGATTCCTCCAAAAATCTGATAGACCCCAGGGGATGCCCCATGGCCTCTCCCTTTATCAGAATAAATCTAAAGGACTCCTCTGTCTCCTTTTTGGACATGAACCTCTGGTGTTTGTGGATTAATTTTCCTGACAAGATCATTTCCAGAGCTGCTGGAACAGCCCTGGGCTGCTGCCCTGAGCAGGGCCTGCAGCACCTTCACTGTTCAGTGCTGAGATGTGGAAATGAGGGAAAGTTTTAGGGCCAGACAGAGCAAAACTCTTGTGTAATCAGTGCTGAATTATGCAGCAGGAATTGCAGGGGAAATATCCTTGGAGGCTGAATTCCCTAAGTGGGGGACTGCTCAGTGTTGGGAGCTCACTAATTATTCCTCAAACGAGGATGAGCTGTAATTGGAGGGGTTTATCACTCACACTTTGCAATGATGGAATTGAGTGGCAATAAATAAATAAATCCCGGAGTAAAAGGAAGGCAGCAGGTTCCAGATTCCTTCCAGGAGCAAGGAGGGGAGTGGGACAGCATTTCTCAGGAGTGGGGCAGGGATCAGACAGATCCAGAGGTGCCCTGGGACGGTTTTTCCCCAGTTTGAGCTGCACAGAGATGTCAGGGCCCCCTCCTGATGCTGCCAAAGCAACCCCCACACCAGGGGTTCTCTTTATCCTCAGAGTGTTTGGGATCTGGATCAGTGCAAGGAAACCCCTCCTGCCCAGCCTGGTTTGGGGAAGAAACAAAAAGCCTGAATTCCCCACCCTGAGCTCCACTCACACCTCAGAGCCGTTTCTGCTTTGACTTCCAGAGCCTTGGAATCCACATTTCCCAGGCTGAGACCAGGCTGGAGCTGAGCAATAACAGGGATGTCATAAACTCCATCTCTCCCAGTAGTGAAATCCTGTTCAACACATTCTTAATATTCAATTACTATTTATGTAACACGCAGCAAAGGATTAGCCCATTAAACTGAAATTAAGTGCTCCGTTCATTAATTAATACAACTTATTTCAAGTGCTGCCAACATTTATCCCTGGAAACACATTGTTTAAAACTAAAACTCACAAATGAAGGGAAAGGAAGTTGTTTGCTTGATGCTTTTATGTGTTTTCAGAGATGAGTTATGGGGCCTGTGAAGGATGCAGAGGGGAATCTCCCAGGGAGCAGCAGAGGAGAAATCCTGGTTGGAAATGGTTTGTGTCTCCCTGGGCAGGTCCAGCCCTGAATTTCCTCCATTTCAGCTGGAACAGAACAAGGAAAATCCTTCTTTTCCCAGGCAAACCCAACATCCAGCCCCTGGGGACTCCAGGATGTCACCACCCCATGGATGTGGCATCTCCCACGGGGTCACAGCTGGGCTCAGCCCTGTCTGTGCCTGGGCTCAGAGCCTCTGCAGCTCAGGGACTGCTGCCACCACCCCAAAACTCCTTGGAGAGCCCCACCCTGGGCCCACTGTGCCTCCAGGGATCAGCCAGGAGTGAGCTGGGGTCCCACTGTGCCTCCAGGAGTTACCCAGGAGTGAGCTGGGGTCCCACTGTGCCTCCAGGAACCACCCAGGAGTGAGCTGGGGTCCCACTGAGCCTCCAGGAGTTACCCAGGAGTGAGCTGGGGTCCCACTGTGCCTCCAGGAGTCACCCAGGGGTGAGCTGGGGTCCCACTGTGCCTCCAGGAGTTACCCAGGGGTGAGCTGGGGTCCCACTGTGCCTCCAGGAGTTACCCAGGAGTGAGCTGGGGTCCCACTGTGCCTCCAGGAGTTACCCAGGAGTGAGCTGGGGTCCCACTGTGCCTCCAGGAATCAGCCAGGAGTGAGCTGAGGTCCCACTGTGCCTCCAGGAGTTACCCAGCTGGTTTGTGTCCCCCTGGCTAAGGAGGCACTGGCAGGTCCAGCCCTGAATTTCCTCCTTTCCAGCTGGAACAGAACAGGGAAAATCCTTCTTTTCCCAGGCAAACCCCACATCCAGCCCCTGGGGACTCCAGGATGTCACCACCCCACGGATGTGGCATCTCCCACGGGGTCACAGCTGGGCTCAGCCCTGTCTGTGCCTGGGCTCAGAGCCTCTGCAGCTGAGGGACTGCTGCCACCACCCCAAAACTCCTTGGAGACCCCCACCCTGGGACCACTGAGCCTCCAGGAATCAGCCAGGAGTGAGCTGGGGTCCCACTGTGCCTCCAGGAATCACCCAGGAGTGAGCTGGGGTCCCACTGAGCCTCCAGGGATCAGCCAGGAGTGAGCTGGGGTCCCACTGTGCCTCCAGGGATCAGCCAGGAGTGAGCTGGGGTCCCACTGTGCCTCCAGGAGTTACCCAGGAGTGAGCTGGGGTCCCACTGTGCCTCCAGGAATGAACCAGGAGTGAGCTGGGGCCCCACTGTGCCTCCAGGAGTTATCCAGGGGTGAGCTGAGGTCCCACTGTGCCTCCAGGAATCACCCAGAGTCCCATCAAACCCCCAGCAAGCGCTGGGAAAGAGCGTGAAATCGAAATTAAGTCGAGAGTCTCTTTCCAAAACAAATTCCTCCTTGAAGAAGCAAGCCCAGACTTCATTACAACAACTCAATTATCCACGAGGCTGAGCTCTAGAGACAAGAGCTCCCCACGAGTGCTTCTCCTGCTCTGCTCCCGTCACAACATCCCCTCCATGCAAAAAGGAGCGTTGGGAACAGCTGGAAAATCCCAAAAACTGCAAATGGGAGGGACAGGAACAGCTGGAGCTTCCCAAAACTGGAAATGGGAGGGACAGGAACAGCTGGAGCTTCCCAAAACTGGAAATGGGAGGGACAGGAACAGCTGGAGCTTCCCAAAACTGGAAATGGGAGGGTTGGAAACAGCTGGAGTATCCTCAAAACTGGAAATGAGAGGGTGGGGAACAGCTGGAGCTTCCCCAAAACTGCAAATGGGAGGGTTGGGAACAGCTGGAGCTTCCCAAAAACTGGAAAAAAAGAGGGACAGGAACAGCTGGAGCTTCCCAAAACTGGAAATGGGAGGGTTGGGAACAGCTGGAGCTTCCCAAAACTGGAAATGGGAGGGTTGGGAACAGCTGGAGCTTCCCAAAAACTGCAAATGGGAGGGACAGGAACAGCTGGAGCTTCCCAAAAACTGCAAATGGGAGGGACAGGAACAGCTGGAGCTTCCCAAAACTGGAAATGGGATGGACAGGAACAGCTGGAGCTTCCCAAAACTGGAAATGGGAGGGTTTGGAACAGCTGGAGCTTCCCCAAAACTGCAAATGGGGCGGACAGGAACAGCTGGAGCTTCCCAAAAACTGGAAATGGGAGGGACAGGAACAGCTGGAGCTTCATGAAATTGGAAATGGGAGGGTTGGGAACAGCTGGAGCTTCCCCAGCACTGCCTGGAAAACAAATCACAGCAGCAGAGGCAGAACTGGAGCTTCTCTGAGGCAGAGCCTGTCCTGGGCTGGGGTTGTGTGAGCTCCCTCCAGGGCCTCTCTTTAGGGTGGAAAAGCAGAATTTGATCCCCAGAGTTCCCCATCTCTCTGGAAAGGGAAGCAAACACGAGGTACCAGCGCTGTAAATTCATTTTTGAGCCCGTGGGTCTCTCTCTGCTGGAGGAACTCTGCAGGATTAATATTTTTTGAGTCTCTTCCACTCCAGATGATGCCTTTGGAAATCAAACAACCCTGCTGGCTCTGCAGGAGCTTGGGCACCCCGAGCACCTCTAAATTCTCAGATTGTCCTGCAGAATCCTCCCAGCCAACCCCAAAATCCCAAAATCTCCACTTCCAAAAGATGGAAACTCTGAGCTGTGACTTCTGAGCCCCTCCTGCTCCAACCCCAGCTCCAACCTCCAGCCTCCATCTCTTTCTGGAAGCACCAAGGAACAGTTTTCTCCTGTTTCCCCCTCCTTTCCTTCCCGAATTCCAGCTGCCATTAGCTCTGTTTCCATCCCAGCAGCAGCTTTCCATGGGCTCCTGGGGAGGTCACAAGATTCCAGGTTTTTTTACAGAAATCCATCAAATCGCCTCAGAAAAAAAAAAAAAAACCCAAAACAAAACCCTGCAGGAAATCTTGCTGTCTGCTATTTTCTAGATTGAAGAAAGGGGGGAAAAAAGTAAAAAGAAGAATTTACAGGTAATTTCCTTGTCAAAAGTTCCTGTCTGTAAATACAATCAAGATAAGAGTGACACGGCAAATAGCTCCTTTTCTCTCCTGAATGAATTATTCAATTCGCCACTGATCCCCTCTAACTGCTCCAGGATTGCCTTCTGCTTCCCTGATTTATTTTACTTTATTTAGTTCTGTAGAGAAGCGCTGCCAATAATCGAAAGGAATTCAGGCAATTTCAGGATTCAACAAATCCCTCCCGCAGCCCCGGCAGCTCAGCCCGACCCCGGCTCCTTCCCACTCTGATCCAGGATTTCTTCTTCCCCTGGAATAATCCAAATTACCCTTCCCTCCTCGCAATGGAGCTGAATTTTGGGACAGAATGTAGAGACCCTACAGGGATGGGGGTGTCCCATAAATTTCCCTCCCCATTCCCAAAGGATGGAGGAAATCCAGCTGGAAATGACAGATCAGAGCTGTCCCTGCAGGAACCTTTTGTCCTTTAATTGCTGCTCCTTGGAGAGACCGCAGCCCCCGTTAGGGGATGGGAATTCACCTCTCCACACCCCTTCGGGGAATTTTTATTTTTTTTTTTTCAGGGCAGCCCCAAAATCCCCGCAACACATCAATAAAGAGCGGCGGGGAAAGCGAGGAAATGATATTACAGCTAAAAAACTCCGCTCTGCAGCCACACCAAAGCTAATAAAAACATGACTCGAGAACAGAACAGTTTCGGAGCCGCCAAATAATATCCAGAGGATGATTCAATTACGGGGGATTAGTGCCAGTCTGCCTGCAGAGCCCCAAGTTCCTCCACGAGGTCTGGAAGCGAGGGGCAGGTGACGGCTTCATAAACCCCCAACCCAAAAAATGCGAGAACAGGAGCAGCAAAGCAGAAACCAGACAAATAAACCCCTCATTCGACTCACGAAACAAATGATGGGGATTTCTGTGCTTTTTCCCCGGAGCAGGTTTCAGGCAGGGCAGCGTTTCTTTAGGTTATCGATTAGCAATTAGAGAGGTGTTTTAGCTGCTGCTCTGCTGTGTCCGTGATTCCCTCCAGAATTTCAATTCCACAAGAGCTGTTCCCACCCAGCAGTGGGGGCCGGGAGAGCGGCACTGCCCGACCCCTCTGCCCCCAGGCTCGCCAAAAAACCTCGGGGAGGAGTGGGGACTGAGAAAAATAGGCTGGAAAGGAGAATAAATAATCCTGGTTCAGTCCAGCAGAAAGCTTCACCCTGTGGTTTTTGGGAGGGATGGGATGGGATGGGATGGGATGGGATGGGATGGGATGGGATGGGATGGGATGGGATGGGATGGGATGGGATGGGATGGGATGGGATGGGATGGGATGGGATGGGATGGGATGGGATGGGATGGGATGGGATGGGATGGGATGGGATGGGATGGGATGGGATGGGATGGGATGGGATGGGATGGGATGGGATGGGATGGGATGGGATGGGATGGGATGGGATGGGATGGGATGGGATGGGATGGGATGGGATGGGATGGGATGGGATGGGATGGGATGGGATGGGATGGGATGGGATGGGATGGGATGGGATGGGATGGGATGGGATGGGATGGGATGGGATGGGATGGGATGGGATGGGATGGGATGGGATGGGATGGGATGGGATGGGATGGGATGGGATGGGATGGGATGGGATGGGATGGGATGGGATGGGATGGGATGGGATGGGATGGGATGGGATGGGATGGGATGGGATGGGATGGGATGGGATGGGATGGGATGGGATGGGATGGGATGGGATGGGATGGGATGGGATGGGATGGGATGGGATGGGATGGGATGGGATGGGATGGGATGGGATGGGATGGGATGGGATGGGATGGGATGGGATGGGATGGGATGGGATGGGATGGGATGGGATGGGATGGGATGGGATGGGATGGGATGGATGCTCTCCAGCAGCTCTCTCACTGAGGAGGGGTTGGGATCACAGGGTGGTGTTGGACACAGGGCCAGGTTATGGGGACCTGCTGGTGCCTCTGTTATTGTCACCCACTGATAAAACACCCTGAGGCTGGCCCTGCTCCCTACGTAGCCTGCAGAGCTAGCCTGAGGTGCTATCAGATATACAGAGGCTCTATTCCCAGGGTTTTCTTCAGTTTATTTCTTGATGGTTTCCATGGGGAAAAAGAGGAAGATCCTCAAGGTCTGGGGGTTTTCCAATGGTCAGGAAAGGGGAGGGGAGATCTTGGCTTCTTGCCAATCCCATTGCAGAGGGTCAGTCCATAGGTTTTACAGGGGTTACAGGGTTATACCATTCTTAAAGCATCTGAGTACAGGGTTACAACAACCCACAGTTTTGGGGGGTGGCCCCACAAATGCCACCACAATGTCCAACAGCTGCCACCAGCACGGCGTGAGGGGAGGCTCTGGGGAAGAAGGCAAAGCTTGGAACACCCTGGAGGATGTCCCTGCCCATGGCAGGATGGGTTTTAAGGTCCCTTCCAAGCCAAACCAGTTGAGGATTCAGTGATTGCAGCCCTGGCCACAAACCCAGCACATTCCAGCCCAGAATCGATGGAAGAAAACCGCCAGAGTCTCCGAGGAAAGAGAGGCCAGACCCTTTCTTCAACAGCAATTTCCAAACCTTTTTATTTGGTTCCTTGTAAAAAGGGGAAAATAAAAGGGGAAGAAATAACAAACTGATTTCAGATAATTTGCTGGGGCTCCGGGTGCATTGTAAATGTGTGCTCCAGCCAACCGGCAATTTGATGAATTTCAGCCCCGCTTTTGTGTCGCTGCTTGCCGAGCAACATCCTCCACTGAAATTGTTCCTGCCTTAATGTTCTCTTTAGCACACGGCATAATTGCCCCCTGCAATTTGTTGCCTGGAAAGGTTAGCAGGAAAGAAAGGAAAGGGACAGAAGGACAACTTTGTTGGTGGGGGAATGGGAGAGAGGCAAAGCTGATGGAATTTGAGACAGGATTTATTCCAGGGCAAGGGATGCCGTTGCAGGAAGGTTTCCCAGAGAGGGCTGGTGGGGATGGAGATGCCACAGGGATGGATCTGAGCAGCCCTGCAGCAGTGGGAGGGACATCCCTGCTCTCCCTGAGCCCCAGGGCACGGAGCAGGAGGAGAAACGGCCACAGCAGAGGGGAAGGAAGGAGGAAATCCCTTGGAAAGGCAGGAGCAGGGGTGGGGAGGGGGCGGCAGGCGGCGGCAGCAGCCAGTGTTTATTAATTTTCTGCTTGGCTGCTCTCGGTGCCACAGCTCCGAGATCATGGAGCCGCTCCACACTCTATTAAATAATTCAATCTGCGAAGAATCCAAGTGTGTAAGCGAACACTCTTATGCGTCTTAAAATTTAATTGTGGAGCTAAACAAGATGAAGTGCAAGGAAGACATAAAAGATATGAAAATAGATGCTGCAGCTTTTGTTTCTCCGGCTGCTCCAGCCCTGCCCAGGAACCTCTCCCCATTTTTCACACGCTGCCGCTAAAGAGTCTGAGCCTCCTTCATCTGCTCCCCCTCCCCTTTGCTATTTACAGCTGTGTTTGCAAGCAGCAGGCCTGCAAATCACTTAATATCCATTAGAGCAGCTCCATTCACCCTGCTGGCTCCTGCTCTGGCAGCAGCTCCCTGATAAATCCTCGTGTTCCAGCTTTAGGGAATCAGCTGGGAGCGCTTGCTCCGGCCGCCCCTTGGAGCCCAGGAAGGGCTGGAGAGCCTTTCCTGCTCCTGCAGATCCTGCAGTGCCCTCCAGGCTGAGACCCCCCAAACCAGCCCTGCTGGAGGGTGAATCTCAGCTCCCTGCAGGCCAGGTGTGAGCCAGGGCTCCCTGCTCAGGTTGGGTGGAGGGATGAGAGCATTCCCATGCCCAGTGCCCAGAAAACTGGGAAAGCTCAGAGAAGGGATGACATTTATTTGGGAAGAGGCGTGAATTTGTCTCGTGGGACTGGGGGGTGAAGGAGAAGCCATCACTCCCAGAGGGTCAAAGGCCCCAAACCCCAGCAGAAACCCTTGTGAGCTCATCCCCAAGCCAGCCCCACATCCAAGGTGAGGCTTGGATCACATCACCAACAAACTGAGAGCAGCCCTGGAGGTTCCAAGCCCAGCTGTGAGCATTAGAGATTTGCTCAGAACATCTGCAAGAGCACAGAACACCTGTTCCTGCCCCAAAAGCCCCACACCAGGCTCGGGGCTGGTCCCACAGCCCCAACAGCTTCCAGAGCTGGACCCCAGGGAATGGCTCAATCCTGAACCACTGAGCTGCAAACACCCCAAGAGGAGGGTTTGGGGTGGGAACACAGGGCTGGGTGTCCCCTCTGTGGCACAGCCCAGCTCAGAGCTGCAGCAGCACCGTGCAAACCATCCCTGCACAAACCACTCACACAGAGCTGCTGCATTTCCCTCTCCGTGCTGGAAGATCAATCACAGCCCTGGCTCATGACAGGAGCAGCCAGCTCAGCCCCTCCTGCACCCAAATTTGTGGAATTTCAGCTTTGTTATTACACCCAGGCTCGCAGGTGTATTCATGTAATTTCTTCCTGCAAAGGGCAGCAAGTGAGACCTCGGGCTGCTTTGTCTTCATTTGCTCTGCTGCTGAGCTTTTTGGGCTGCTCCAGGAACTGCCACAAAACCCTGCCAAGCTCCACAGCTTGAACCTCATCAGTTCCCCAAAACTCGGGGTGGGATGCTGAGTGGGGGATGAGGAGCTGAGACAGCAAATCAATACCAATAATCAATAAAATCAATATCAATAATCAATAAAATACAGCAGCTCTGCTGAAGAACCCAGCAGGCTGATTCACACCGGGACAGGGAGCAACAGCACGGGTGTAACATCAATGTCCCCACCCCAAAAAAATTGAGGGGTCTCACCCAGTCCCCCCACCCTCCCTGCCATCCCCCCGTGTCAGAGCTGCTCCAGCACTGACAGTGATTGACAGGGGGCAGAGCAACAGGTGAATTAAACAGGCACAGCCGCCAGGAGCGGTGCTAAATGTCAGAAAAGATCAACCCTGGCACTCACAGCGTGGCTCTGCTCCTGCTGAGAGAGGTGATGGAGTGGAAAAGCAGCCTGCAGAGAGGGGAGGGGGGCTCTGGAGGGTGCTGAGTGCAGCTCACAGCCTCGCCAGGAGCCCAGGGTGGGAGCCATCACGTTGGATCCATCAGCTTCCAGGTCTGAGCCAGCCCATGGAGCAGGGATCATCTCCTCCCCCTGCACAGGAGGGACCTGCACAGCAAACTCTCAGCTCAGTGGTGGAGGCGCTGTGTGTCCTCCCTTGGCTGTGAGGATGAGGATGGAAAGAGTTCAGGACAGCAGGGCAGGTGTGAGATCCAGCCCCAGTCCTAACCCTAACCCTAGTCCTAACCCTAACCCTATTCCTAATCCTAACCCTAATCCTAATCCTAATCCTAACCCTAGTCCTAAACCTAACCCTAATCTACTCCTAACCCTAATCCTAACCCTACTCCTACTCCTAACCCTACTCCTACTCCTAACCCTAACCCTAGTCCTAATCCTAACCCTAGTCCTAATCCTAATCCTACTCCTAACCCTAATCCTAACCCACTGGCTGTCCCAGATGGAATCCAAGACATCCCAGTCCAGCCTCCCAGGTCCTGCCTGCCTTGCACAGTGCCAGGAGCCAGGTAAAAACTTCCTGCACTCCACAAGGGATGTGCCTCCTCCCATCTCCCTCGCCTTCCCCACACAGCACATTCCTCCAGGAAAACCAGAGAGAAAATAGTATCTGTATTCCAAGGACTGCAGCCCTAAAATAATGTTATTTTGCAGTAGTGCCACTTAAAATCTCGAGCAGTTGAAAAACCAATTTGCATTTAGGAACATTCAATTTGTTTGCAGGTGTTTTCCTCTTAAGTGGCACCAGCTAATCGGGGCTGCAGGGGAGCCCCAGACAGGTGCAATGTTCTGGGGCCAGTGTGGGACATTCCAGGGGGGTCCTGGGGCTGGAGCACTGGGAAATTAATTAAATTAATTAATTAATTAAATGAGTGGGGACAGAGAGGGGCTGAGCTGAGCATCCTCCAGCACGTGGTGGTGTGGAGGGGAGACCCTGGTCCTGTCTGGGCATGGTGAGGGTGGAGGACACGGGGGACAGAGAGGGATGTGGGGACAGAGAAGGACACAGGGAACAGAGTGGGATGTGGGGACACAGAAGGACACAGGGGACAGAGAGGGATGTGGGGACAGAGAAGGACACAGGGGACAGAGTGGGATGTGGGGACACAGAAGGACACAGGGAACAGAGTGGGATGAGTGGCAAGTTCAGCCTTTGCCCACCTGAGTCAGGAGGTGAGAGGGAGGGGAAAGGCCCCAAGGGTCCTGTCCTGCTGCCAAGGCTTGCTCTGCCCACAAGATTTCCTCTTCCCAGCGAGAAGGGAGAGTGACTAACCCCAACCCCGAGCCATAAATCACCTGAATCGATGTCCCCGACAGCGGCGCCCCCGTCCCTCAGCCCGCAGCCGCAGCCCGGAGGTGTGAGGATATTGATCCCCCGGATGCCCGTGTGATTGGAGTCTACAATCCACTGCCTGCCAAGCCCAGCCGAGCCCAAACCTCTCAAATCATGTTGACACGTTTAGGAGGTGCCGGGCGCTTCATCCTCCCCGGTCCAATATGTAATTATGTCCTTGTCACCGTGATGTAGGGGCTTGGCAGGGCAATAAAACCCCGGGGGCCGCGCGGCCCCGCCGGCCAGAGCGGCTGCTGCCAATTCCTGGCTGTAGTTAGACTGCAGGAAATAGAGCTCAATAAAGCTGAGTGTGGATCATGGCTCAAAGTTTGTCTGGGAAAACAGGTGGGGGAGATGTCAGGGGCTGCTGTCACCGCAAGCTCTCGTGGGGTTTGAGCGTTATTCACTTTCTCCCCTTCCTGCTGCCAGCCAGGGAAGAGGGAGAGCAGCTGAGGGCTGGAAATGCAGGATCTAACCCTGCTCCTTTCATTTCTCTGCTTCAGACACTTCCAGAGACTGCCAAACCCTCCCCTCTGCTTGTGGCATCCTGGAACCTGCTGGGAAACTGGTGCTCCCCAGCCTCTGGTTCTCCCCTGAGGGCTCCAGGACAGCCCAGGCACGGTGGGCACAGCACGGTGCCCTCTCCTGCTGTCACAGCCTGCCAGCCTGGAAGGACATCAGTGGCTTTTAGCATGGCACTGCCAGATCCTCACCAGCAGCCGTGGCAAATTCCCTCTCTGATTCCCTAATCCCTTCAAAGCCCTGGGAGCTGCTTGGGAAGATCCCACCAGCCCTGCTGGGAGCAGGGTGCTGGGAGGCAGCAGAGCTGCTCCCCTGTTTGATGTTCCCCCAAAGAGCACAAACAGTTCCCAGCAGCTCCATTCCTCCCCTCAGGGCCCAGCAAGCATAATTTTTCTTCACGAATACTTCTTTTGCTTGATGAGCTGTCGATGGCAGGAGGATTTAATCTCCCATACCCTCACTCTCTCCCAAATCCATGGAGGTGAAGGCACTTCATTACAGAAGCACTCAGCTGTCCGTTCCCATCGATCACGCCTTGCCATGGGTGACCTCGGATCGATGAGCTGCCGATTATTTCGTGCCTGTTTGCCCACACCAAATGCCAGCAGGGTCAGCACCAGCACCTGCACCCAGCTCTCAAAGGAGCCTGGAGCAGCTCAGGAGTTCACAGGAGGAGCAGGGACACACAGCCAACTCAGACACCAGGATTTGCCATCTGGGCACAATTTGTCTCTTCTTTAAGTGGGTTTGATGTTTCCCAGAGTCCATCCTGGGCAGCATCACCCCACTTCAGGGCAGTCCCTCTCCCAGCTCCCTGAGCAATTCCCCATTGCAGCTTTGCCTTCAGGAACCCGAGATTCCCACCAGGAGAAGGGCAGTGAGAGCCAGGACAGACGGTGATGGGACAGGTCAGCCCAGGGGGTGACAAAGCCCTCACTTCGCTCCCAGACCAAACCTCCCCCCTCACCTCTGGTGATTCATCCACCTCCACCACATCCCTTCCAACCAGTCACTGCCTTACTTTTTAATCAAATCCTTTGCTTCCCTTCCCTTCAGGAGCCAGAGCCATTTTTCTATTACATCCTGATTGATCAGGCCCTCGCCAGCCGCTGTCAGCCCCGTCCTGGTGCTTCATTTCCCATCCCCACCCAGCGGGCTGTGGGCTGAGCCCGCTCGCTCCTGCACCAGCAAACAAATACATAAATGCACACAATTAAGGACAGAAGGCAGGGGGACATTTGATCCTACTTTTGATTTGCTGCCCCCCAGCTCCACAGCACGCATCAAAGGGAGGGAGAAGCCGGTTTTAACCCTGGAACACGGGGGCAGAGGAGGAGGAGGACACGGAGGTGAGCCCGCAATGCTGCTCAGCGCCAGGAGAAAGAGACTCCATCCTTGTGCTGTGAAAAAAAAAAAAAAAAAGCAGGAGGAGAGTCTCCAGGGCTGCTCGTTGCTCGTGCTAATGAGTTGTTTTCCACTGTAAGGAACCAGGAGAACAAGCCCAGACTCTGCTAAACAAGGACTGTGGCTACGCCAGGTCAGGGATCAGCCACCCCCGAAGAAAGCGCTGACAAGATGGTAAAAACACGGAATTAAACCTCTTTTCCCTCCTCCCTGCTCATTGCTTGGCAAATTGAAACACTCCGACGAATGCACACGTGGCTGGAAAAGGCTCGGTGGTGCCTCGTGTGGCTCGGACACCCCCGGCATCACTACGGGCTGGGAAGTGGCTTTGGGAGGGGGAATTGTGCCTGTGTGCCGTGGGAGACACCCAGGACAGGAGCCTGCCTGCCTGACCACTGCAAAACCCCCGAGAGAGGCTGGACAAGCCCATCCTCTCCTCTGTCACCGAGCCTCACCTCTCCCAGCACAAGGCAGGGACAGGCGGATCAGCCCCATCCCGGCTGCTGGCGGATCCCTGGGGCACGGAGCTGCCTTATCTGAGCTGGCACAGCAGCGCGGGGCTGCCCTGCCATCAGCCCCGGCGGATTACAGCCTTTATCAGGTTATTAGGGGACAAAAGGCGCTCAGCAGAAGGGTTCTGAGACAGTGCGAGCGGCTGATAAGAGCCCGCCCGGCTGCTCACACACCTCAGCCACGCCTGGCACATCACAGGCGGCGGGACCCTGGTACAGAACGGGCTCTGCGGGCAGCCCTGGTGCTGTCCCGGTACAGAACGGGCTCTGTGGGCAGCCCTGGGGCTGTCCCGGTACAGAACGGGCTCTGCAGGCAGCCCTGGTGCTGTCCCGGTACAGAACGGGCTCTGCAGGCAGCCCTGGTGCTGTCCCGATACAGAACGGGCTCTGCGGGCAGCCCTGGTGCTGTCCCGGTACAGAACGGGCTCTGTGGGCACTCCTGGTGCTGTCCCGGTACAGAACAGGCAGCCCTGGTGCTGTCCCGGTACAGAACGGGCAGTCCTGGTGCTGTCCCGGTACAGAACGGGCAGTCCTGGTGCTGTCCCGGTACAGAACGGGCAGCCCTGGTGCTGTCCCGGTACAGAACAGGCTCTGTGGGCAGTCCTGGTGCAGAACGGGCAGTCCTGGTGCTGTCCCGATACAGAACGGGCTCTGTGGGCAGCCCTGGTGCTGTCCCGGTACAGAACGGGCAGCCCTGGTGCTGTCCCGGGCACTGCGGGCACTGCGGGGTCCAGCTGAGCTGTTGGATCTTTGGGGTGAGCGGGGAGGTGGGAGCGGTTCCCCAAACCCGGGCTGGGGTCCCTGCCTGAGCCCTGGGTGCCACTCTGAGGTACAAACCCCTCAGGGTTCCCAGGGGGGTGGCAGTGCCCAAAAACAGAGCAAAACCCGCAGGGTGAAGCACCGAGGCAGCATCTGTAGGAGCACCAGTGGAAAATCCTCAGGAGGTTTTAATTTTCCTTCCAAAGCTGCACCCAACTCCATCACTTCTGCTTCTCCCCTCCTGCTTCCCTTTTTTCTTTTTATTCCCCCCTCCTATTCCTCTTAATTAACAGTGTAATGGAACTCAATTCATTTGCAATCTATTCTGGCAAGAAACAACCCTCCCCGGACTCCAAATGACCTGACTAATAGGGTTAGAGGCTGTAAAAAAGTGCAAGGCAAAATTTTTAGCTTCCTCATCCTAATTATCTCCTCTGAGCACCACGACAGCGCTGTGACACAGCGGCACCGAGCCCTGCGAGCGAGGGGGACACGCTCTGCCTGGGCACGTTCCCTGCATGTCAAAGCTTCAAAAATAAAGCTGATTTTTCCCTCAGGCTCTCATAACACACAGCCCAAGGAACTGGAGAGGGATGAGGAGCAAGGGGCCGGTGAACTGGGCGAACTGGGCGAGCTGGTGCTCGCCACCGTGAGGGTGAGAGGGGAACGTGGATAAATAGGCTGGCAGTTAATGCTATTTAGAGACAGACAGCCACAGCAGGTAAATAATGATAATGATCTTCTAACGAGCTCGCATCTGCACAGCACCTTGCCTCCAACTGAATCCCGAAATGCTTTACAAAAAATGAAACGATCCCAGCACGGTCCCGCAGTTTGGTGCCAGCTCTGAAGGGGGTGTGGGGAGCGCTGGCTCCTCGGGACAATCCCAAAACACCACGACCTGTTTGGAAAAGCCCCTCCTGCGTGGCTTTTTTTTCCGGTTACCTCCCCGCTCTGGGAATCATCATTTAGGAGCTCTTAAACTGATTCTTTTGGCGTGTGACCTAAAAATGAAAGTTTTGATCCAACCCTTGGTTTCCTCACGAGCTCGGAGCAGAAGCTTTGAACAGACCTGGTTTAGGGCAACCTCCAAATCCTGATCCACCTCCAGGTTAATCACCACAGCAACCCGGAGCTCTTCTGAACTCTCTGCGGGCTGGAATGGCTGTGATTCCCCAAGCTCGCCTCCAAAACCTTTGAAGTAAAAGGTGAGCGTTCAGGGCTCAGTTCCAGTCCAGCCCTGCTCTAATTTCCAACTCTATTTGTTCTATTGAGTGGTTATCAAGTTAAAAATGCAAGGACTATGGATTTCTTTCCAGCTTAAACATCTGAAAACAAATGTGCTAATGAGCGATCTGACCACTATAAAAATGATTACTGACAGCACTTCAAGGACCCAACTTTACTGCCTTGAAAAGCACCAAGAGCAGCAGAATGCAAGCGGCTGTCCCAGGGCCATCCATCCAGCCTTGGCCAGCGGGAATTTCCAGATGAATGCTTATGGGAGAATAAAACAGTCAGGGAGGAAGAAAGGAAAACCAGGAATCAAATAATCTCTTGCCAAAGCTGCTCCAAGCCTCCTACGACTGATTCGTGCTTAAGAGGCCGCAGGATGAGATTTCCAGATGCTCTGAATCTTCCACCAGTGCAGCTCAGCATGGCAGAGAGCTCCAGAGGTGCGGCTTCACCTGAGGCTTTTCCTACCGGACATTTCCAGGGACAGCCTCACCGAGGGCTTTTTCCTGCCGGAGATTTCCTCCTACACCCACCCAAGGGAGAGAGGGAAGGGGGGAAAGGGAGAAATTACCGAGCTACTGGGATCCAGTTTGGAGGTATGGAATAAAAGCGTGCCCTTGCTCAGAGCGTGGTGACGGATGGAGCAGTTGGAGCTGCCCATCTGTTAGGATATAATCCTCGCTGAAGGAACAAAGAGCGGCATTAAAAACCAAATCCTGCTCCATTTAAACACAGATTGGAGATTTATGGGCGTTTCACCGGCCCCTTGTTCCTCTGGTGATTACCCATTCCGGGCGCTCTTTGTTTTCACAAACAACCACCCATTCTCTCCGCGCCATCGCTTTAGAGCCGGGAAAAGGGACAGGTGCCAAAGACAAAGTTATTTAAGGTGTCATTCTAACATGCCCTGGAACGGAGAGGAGGGACAGAGCCAGCCTGAGGCCACGATGCCGACACGGATGGGATCCTCTCCCATGGCCTGGCACGAGCAGGGCTGGCTCTGGGCACGGGGAAGTGCTGCTATGGGGGATCCCATCCCATCCCATCCCACTGATCCCATCCCATCCCATGGATCCCATCCCATCCCACTGATCCCATCCCATGGATCCCATCCCATCCTATCCCATGGATCCCATCCCATGGATCCCATCCCATCCCATCCCATGGATCCCATCCCATCCCATCCCATCCCATCCCATCCCATCCCATCCCATCCCATCCCATCCCATCCCATCCCATCCCATCCCATCCCATCCCATCCCATCCCATGGATCCCATCCCATCCCATCCCATGGATCCCATCCCATCCCATCCCATCCCATCCCATCCCATGGATCCCATCCCATGGATCCCATCCCATGGATCCCATCCCATCCCATCCCATCCCATGGATCCCATCCCATCCCCTCCCCTCCCATCCCATCCCATGGATCCCATCCCATCCCATCCCATTCCATCCCATGGATCCCATCCCATCCCATCCCATCCCATAGATCCCATCCCAATAGATCCCATCCCATCCCATCCGGCTGGTGGGGGACACAAACATTCCTCAGAGCACACTCTGGCCCCACCCCACAGTCCTGGGCAGTGCCCAAGTCCCTGCCAGGAGCAGGGAAGAGGCTCTGGGCGATGCAGGAGGGTGGCACCGGTGCCTCAGCCACCCCCACACTCACGCTCAGAAACTGCTCCTGGGTGAGACTGAATGAGGCCAGGATTGTGGCAGCAGGAGGGGGAAGAGCAGCTCAGCTCAAGCTCAGCTCCAAGGCGTGAGCAGGAGCTTCCCATGCTGGCAGCTGGGCTAGAACAGGCAGCTGGAGGCAGAGACACAGCTCAGGGTCACGTCCCGGCTTTGTCACCGATCTGCTGTCCCTTAGCTTCGCTCTCATGCTGCGTTTGCTCTCCTTGTCCCTCCAGACTGCAGCATCCTTCACACCGAGAGCTCAGAGCCCGCCCAGCACGGACAGCTCCAGTCTGAGGGAATCTCATCCCTGCAGTGGAATCTCTAATACAAATAAAAAGGGAAATAAAGGGTAAGAACATTCCCTAGGGTGGTTTCCTCCCCATCCCCAAGACCAACCAGCCTCAGGCAGAGGGGCAGGGCCTTGCTGCAGGTCTGCCCTGTGCAGGCAGCCAGGAGCAGCCAGAATTCCCAATCCCAGGGAAGCAGCAGCTCAAGGCAGCCCAGCCTGATTCCGAGGGCACGCCAGGATACAGAGAACACACTCCTGCCTTCAGATGAATTGAAAGTTAACCACAAATTGCTAAAAGCATGTCAGGGGATGAAAGAGGCTCTGCTGCTGACTAATTGGTGCTCAGGAGCAGCCCAGCTTTGGGTGGTTTTGCCAGAGCCATCCTTGCCCTGGCAGTTCCCAGTCAGGTTTGCTTTAAACCCTCGTGCATTTGCAAGCCTGGCTGCTCCAGCCCTGCGCTCCTGCTGGGAGCTGAGAGCCCAGGGCTGATCCCGCAGCTTTGGAGCAGCCACTCTCAGCTCCCCTGCCTTGCCGAGCAAGTGGCTCCAGCTGCTCTGCCAAAGGCTCCCGAGGAGCCAGCGCCTCTCCTGGCACCGAGAGCCGGCTCAGCAGGGCCAGAGGCACCAGCAGACTGCAGCCACCAGCCCTGGCTGGCACAGCAGAGAGCCCACACTGACAGAGCCAGGGGCTGGGTTTGGAGTCACCTCCTTGTCCCCCAAGGCTGAGAGCTCAATCCAGAGCTCTTCAAGTGCTGGATAAAGCCTGCCCTCATGGCCAGCATGCAGGGTAAGGGGATTTTAAGAGCTAGAGAGGTTAAAATCCTTTCCCAGGTTGCCTGCATTGGCTGGGACGTTGTCGTGCTGTTCTGCCCAGGGCTGATCCGATCTCCCCCCTCTTTAGACACCTCTGCCCAGGTCTGGAGATTCCCACAAAAAGCTGGGAGTGGGTGTGCCACGGCACCGCCCAGCACCTCCCAGCCCTGCACGGGTCCAGGCTCCAGCCCTGTGCAGATGAGCTCTGCAGAGGAAGCCCCGGCTGTGGCACGGAGCATCCCCCGCACGTCAGCAGAGCACAGCCAGCACAGCCCTCCAAGCGCTGCTCCAGCCTCGGCGAGGAGGGAGGAGGGGAAACAACTGCTTCCCTCTCATAAAACACGGGGTTTATTAGCCTGGAAAGTCAAATGGCTTTGCAGGAAGATGAGCACCAGGGAAAGCTGCCCACGTTGGCCAGATGTGAACTGCGAGACACAGAAGCACCTCCCAGGCCGGTGCAGCTCATCCTCGGAGATGAGGCTCTGCAGAGCATCCTTCTGCTCATCCCAGCAGCTCCTTTCAGTTTAAATCACGCACTCTCCGTCCCAGAGGGGTGCCCAGGCTGTGTCCTTACACCTGAGAGAGAAACAAAATCCAGGCGACCCAGAGCAGTCACGACAACTCCTCGCTTCCCTCCTGAGCTTCCCCAGCGCATCCCGGAGCGATGTCCCCTTGCTGTCCCCATCCCCCTGCCGTGTCCTGTCCCCTTCCCCCGGCTCGGCTCGGCAGGCTCCCATCGATCGGGGATGAATCAGGCGCCTCGGATCGCCACTTTTCACAAGTGCTGCTCGCAGATCACGCAAACACATCCTCCCAGCAGAACACTTCAGAGAACCTTCGCAAGCAATTAACGTCGCCGGGCTCCCACCGGGGAGTGGGGGACATTAAAGGGAACAAGCTCTGCAACCACACAAACTCCCGTTAGTTTGTTGACACCGGCGGATCGGTGTTTTCTCCTGCTCGTGACACTGCTCCCGCTTCCCAGGGAATTATCCTGCAGAAGGAGCTGGGCTTGCTCCATCCACTGAGTCCTTCTCACTCCAGTTTTGCCAGACTGGGGCTGATCTTTGATTCCCAGCCCTGCCCAGCATCCTCACGATGTCTCGACCCCAGGAGACCAGGCAGGACAGTTCCCACCCCTTGCATTCGGAAAATCCAGCTGTGATCCTGGAGCTCAGCAAGCTCCCATTGATCCCACAGGGATCAAACACCCTCAGCTTCCCTCGTGGTTTTAGGACTTCATAAAGAATTTATCCAAGCAATTGATGGGAAGAGTAGAACCTTCCTTCCCATTTCACCAGTGCCCCAAAGCCCCAGGCCATCCTTCCTTCCCCTAAATCCGCAGGTTTGTGCCCTTCCTCCCTTCCTGGAGATGTGGCCAGCAGGGAGCTGCTGCCCAGCAGGCACGGGGGGATCCTGCCAGTACAAACACCAATAATTACAGCACATTTACACCCCGCAGTTTGCCCTGCGCTGAATGAACTCATTCCAGTCAGCAACAGCAGGTCAGGCCAACAGTAACTTGTCTCCATCAGACCCACGGCAGGGCCAGGGGAGCTGCGGGAGGGAGAAGCCCTTTTATCCTAATTAAAGCACAACCTGGCAGAGCTCAGCTCCCACCTTTCCAACACCTTCCACCGAACCGCTTAATCACAGGCAAATGAGTTTTTGTAATTACAGCAGGAGGGGATTTATCTCGGGATGCAGAGGTGGAGCAGCAGGACCTGCAGAGAGAGGGGCTGGCAGCAAAGAGGCTGCTGGCCGTGCAGGGGGATCTCTGAGTCCCTAAATCCCTCCCTGATCCATTCCAGAGCCAGCAAACATCAGTCTGTGTGTGCTCAGACTCCAGGGATTGGCTCTGTGGGCTCTCTGCCACTAAATAACTTTTCCAGGAGGGAGCAGGAGCATCCCTGGGAAGGGAAGGATCCATGGCAGGTGGGCAGTCACCTGCTCTGTGCTCAGGGAGATTTGTTCCTGGCTGAGAAATCCAAACTCAAATCTGTTTTTTTCTCAAGACAAATGAAGATGTTTTTCCAAGCTAGAATGGGATTTTGACCACTGGACTGATGTTTTTTCTTGCAGCACTGTTCTGTCACAGCCTAAGAGAGGCAGAGAGGAGATGAAGGAGCTGAAAAGGGGCTCCTGCAGCTGCTCCCCCTCCTCCACATCCATCCCCTGCTCTTGCAAACAACTGGAAAAAGGAATTCCTCAGCTTCAGCAGGGTCTTGTCTCAGCAGCTGAGTTTAAGTCAATATTTATTCACTGTATAGGCAACTTCAGTCAGGGACTCAGGAAAACAAACCCTGCACACAGTGCCTGGGAAAGGCAGCGTTTGGCTTTCAGCATCTCCATTTTTCCTGGGGAAAGCTCTGGAGCTGGAGCTGCTCTTGGGAAGCTCTGGAGCACGTGGCACTGTCACCAGCAGCCTGGGGACCTGCCTGAAGTCACCAAGACCAACACAGGTGTGTTCCTGTGCTCAGGACTGGCAATGAACCGAGCAGAAGGGGCTGCAGCCCCAGCCCTGTGTGATCGATGCTCCACACGTGCAAATGGGCTCCAGGGCCTCCCTCTGAACGCTCAGCAGGATTTTTTTCATCCCCAAGGAAAACTGGGCACGGAATTAATTTATGTCAGGCCATCACCGAGTCCACTTTGCAGTGCCTGGCTGTACCTCCCTCAAAATGAAGAGGAAAAACATTTCCCTCCAGCTCTGGCTTGGGAATTAAGTGCATGCAAAGTCCCAGAGCAAACGAAGGAAGGAGCTGAACGCTCCAAGCGCTGCCTGTCCGAGGCTGCCTCGGGCAGTCCAGCTGCTCCCGGCTGCCAGAGCCTTCCCTGCGCTCCCAAAGTCCTGCCCAGCAATGCTGTGAGAGCTCCAGATCACACCTCACTTTCAGAGCACACTGCCACAGCAGCACCCTGGCCTTTCTCAGCTCCTTCCCCTCCTCTGCACAAAGATTCTTCCCTTCCCATGGAATTTCCCACCTCTCCTGGTGTATTTTCCCAAAGTACTGAGCAGGAATCCCATGGGCTTGATGGGAAGCAGCTCAGCCTTTGGATTAAACTGGCAGGAACATTAATTTACAAAAACAAAAAAACCAAAGAAGACCAAAACTACAAGAACAATAAAAATCAGAAACTTCTGCTACGCCCAGAAGCAGCAGGTTCATGCACTTTTGGAAGCACTTCTGAAAGGCAGATTAGATCAATACGAAGATGGAAAGCACGGGCAGCACACAGGCAGCAGTCCCTTGTTTTATTCCACACAGGCTCACATTAAGGAAGAAAAAAAAAAAAGAAAAAAAATTTTAAATTGCCTAAACCAAAAAAAATGACAGTCAGAAAAGCAGAGCAGGAACAATGATTTCTTGATTTCCCATATTTTATTTTCCCCACCAGCGACTTCCAGATCAAACCATTGAGTTTCCAAGCCCCAGCGAGGGCTCTTTGCCCCCCCAGCTCAAGCTTTGCCTTCACACCCCGAGCCCAACTCGAGCCTCCCACCCCGGAGCTGCCCCGAACCGGCCAGGGGGGCTCCAGCTCCCTCCTCCTGCAGCAGAAATAGAAACCAAAACCCAGCCAAGTTCACTTCTGTGCCCTGGGACAATGCCCCAGGTTGTGCGTTCTGCATCCTGTGCTGGGGGCCCTGCGCTCGATGCTTTCACCGCGCTCAGAGCTGGCACCAGCGCGGGACTCGTGCGTTAATTAAAGGTTAATGAACGTGCTCAGAGCAGACATCAGTGCCCTCTACTGGGACCAGTCAGAAGGGTCTGGGGGGGGGCACTGGGCACCCTGTGGTGGATGTGCCCTGGAGGGGGAAACCCCGCTGGGTGCGGGAGAGGTGCGGTACCCGCTCGGTGAGTCCTGCCCATACAGGCTCCTCCATCCCATCCCATCCCATCCCATCCCATCCCATCCCATCCCATCCCATCCCACCCCATGGATCCCATCCCGTCCCATCCCATCCCATCCCCATCCCATCCCATCCCATCCCACCCCATGGATCCCATCCCATCCCACCCCATGGATCCCATCCCGTCCCATCCCATCCCATCCCATCCCATCCCATCCCATCCCATCCCATCCCATCCCATCCCATCCTCCCATCCCATGGATCCCATCCCATGGATCCCATCCCATCCCATCCCATCCCATCCCATGGATCCCATCCCATCCCATCATCCATCCCATCCCATCCCATCCCATCCCATCCCATCCCATCCCATCCCATCCCATCCCATCCCATCCCATCCCATCCCATCCCATCCCATGCATCATCCCATCCCATCCCATCCCA
The DNA here is from genome assembly GCF_009819885.2 of Catharus ustulatus. Lineage (NCBI taxonomy): Eukaryota > Metazoa > Chordata > Aves > Passeriformes > Turdidae > Catharus > Catharus ustulatus. Next base: position 3,608,979 of record NC_046245.1, read on the forward strand.
TCCCATGCCATCCCATCCCATCCCATGCCATCCCATCCCATCCCATCCCATCCCATGCATCCATCCCATCCCATCCCATCCCATCCATCCCATCCCATCCCATCCCATCCCATCCCATCCCATGGATCCCATGGATCCCATCCCATCCCATCCCATGGATCCCATTCCATGGATACCATCCTATGTATCCCATCCCATCCCACCCCATCCCACTCTGCCGCCCCCCATGCCCCCCGCCCCCAACACTCCGTGTCCCAGGCTCCAGGATGGTAATGTCCCACAGGGAGCCCCGGGACGAGCCCGTCCCTGTCCCCCAGCCCGTCCCTGTCCCCCAGCCCGTCCCTGTCCCCCAGCCCGTCCCTGTCCCCAGCCGGGCTCCAGCCGCGCCGTCCCCTCGGGCGGGCACCTCCCCGAATGGGCTCTGACAGCGCTCGGGAAAAGCGAATCCCCAGGGAAAGGGGAGGAAGGGGGAAGGTGGGCTTTGCAATTTATAAAACCACACTCAGTTTGACTGCATTAGCTTTGCCTTAGGCTCCAAAACACGACGAAAGCCGAGCAGCAAGGGGGGAAAGAGGGATTGGGGGGAGAGGGGGAATGGCAACGAAGGAGAAAGCTGTAATTGCAATTGCTGGAATTCACTTTTAATGCTGGCTGCTGAATACAGTAAACACACTCTCAAGTCCAGGGAATAAGCATTGATTTTTTTTTTTTTTTTTTGCAATGTTCCAGTGAAAAGCTTCAAATCAATCCTGTTCTGTCAGACACTTTTTTGCCTCTTGGCCTCCAATTACTCACTCTCCACATCCACCCTTCTCAGATCTCACCTTCACCAGGCACACCTGATGCTGGAGGAGCACTGTTTGATCCAGAATCCCACGTGCACAGCCAACGGGGCCAGGGAGGGATGCACAGCCCCAGCACAGGAAGGACTTTGCCTGTAAAGCTCTCTTGGGAACAAGGGACAGTCAGAATGAGGAGAGGAGAGGGGGTGCAGGGAGGTCTGGGGGTGTTTCTTCCTTCTCACAGCTCCATGGGTGATTTTTTGAGGGCCCAGGCTGGAGCTCTAGGCTGGACACAGAAGCCACAGGAGTTTTTTGGTTGTTGTCCTGACCCTTCAGCACCTGCTGCAGAAACACCAAGGAGTGAGTCAATCCCAGTGGGAGCCTCTTCCCACACCCCCTGCAGCTCTCCAGGAGCCACAGGACCAGGTACCTTCCCAAAGTTTCATTTTCCAGCTGTGGCTGAGCCAAGGCAAAAGGCTGGCTTTGCTTTCCAAGCATTTGCAGGTTGCTGGCAATGCTTGTTCCCTGCCAGGTTTCCCAGAGGCAGGAGCTAAGGGGGATGGGCTCTGTGTGACATCCCAGCGAGTCCCACCAGCTGCTCAGTCCCTGCTGGAAAGCTTCAAAGCAGAGAGAAAAGAGTCACTGAGGCAGGGAACAACTCCAGGCTCTGCAGGGGGACAGTGTCACACTGCAGTCTGAGCGTGGCACTGCCTTTGGTTGTCTCCCTGTGATGATGGAAAGGAGAATGTTGTCAGGGGTTTGATGCTTCCCAGGACTCTACCCCCTGGATGGCAGCATTTCATTCATGTGCTCCACGAGCAGAGGGAGGAATATTGCCTGGGATAGGCACAGCAGGCCCTGCTGTCACACAGAGAGGGAACACAGTCTCCTGTAAGCTCAAGGTTTACTCAATGATCTTGGAGGTTCTTTTCAATCTAATTGATCTTGTGATGATGAGGCAAAGCTGATTCTTCGTCAAGTTTTAATTCCAGGCGAGGTTTAAACAACTTCTCTGCTCCCATGGCAGAGGGAAGCTCGTGCTCATGGCACAATCCCACACTGTGGAAACACAGTGGGACAGGGCTGTGCCAGGGAAATGCCACCCAGGAGGGGACAGAGCTGTCCTTACAGCCTGGTCACACACATCCTACCAGAAAGCCACAGCTGACATTTCCTAGGACAAAACTTTCTCCAAAGCAGGCACAGATGGAAGCAGACAAATCCCACAGCTCCTGCCACACGTACTCTCCCTTTTCCTCCCCATAGATCAAGACCTCCTGGCACAGAGGATTTGCTCTATTCCCAACACCCAGCACAAGGAGTTACCACTGCAGTGACATGACCTTCAGCTGCTCACAGCCCAGACGTTTCCTCCTGACAGCTCCCACATTCACCCTCAAATTATATGTACTGTATATGACTGTTAAGAATAATCACAGTATTTGCAGTGGTGTGTTAGGCACCAAATTATGTATAGGCAAAGCGATTAGAGAGCAGAACAAAGTGGTTGTTCATGCAGCTAATGGCCAAAGTACCACTATTTTCCATCAAGACAATTTGCAGCCAGCATAGCATCTTCTCACTCCCCAGCCAGGAGCAGCTTTGCATGAAATCTTCAAAAACAACTCTGTTATCACAAGTCTCAACAGCAGAGCTCGGAGGGGGTTGTAGCAGCCTTGATAGTCTTTAATTCTCCTCACCCCAGCGCTTTCCCTCCTGTCCCAAGCGCCTTCCTCTGGGAGATGTGGCTGAGTGTTGCTGCAGCCACGTTGTGCATCCAGCACTTAATGGCATTAAACTTCTGCTGACTCCCATCTTTAGATAAAAACCTGCTCTTTAGGTTTTGTTTACTAAAAACCAAAATCAATAACCATCTCAGCTCGCTGTCCTACAAGCCTTCAGTCTCAGCCGAGCATCCAGAGCCCTGTTTTCCAGGAGGGCGCCAGAATCTGCTCAAACCACACACAAAATCCGTGCCTTCCACCATCACAGTCTTTTAATGGATAAAAAATCCTGGTCCAGGTCTCTCCTGAGGTCCTCCCTCCTTTTTTCCATGGGTCTTATCCAAAAAGACTTTATAAACCTGTCCAAGTCTAGAAGGAGCTCTCCTGTGCCAAGCTCTTGGAAAGAAGAGATCCGACACAGAGATCCAACACGGCAATTACTGCAGTCAAAACAAGAGGGAGATTCTTTTAATGGCATTGTCCCATGGGGAAGGAAAGAAACACCAGAACTTCTGGGGAGAGGAGGAATCTCAGGCTGGGGCTGATGAGAACTTCACTCCAAGGATGGAGAAGGTGCAGGGAGTGCAGGGAAGGCAGCGAGGAGGTTTGGGAGAACAGGAACGCTGCTGCCCTTGATAGCTCCGGCTCCAAGGTTGATGGAGCTGCCAGGAGGTACAGCATGTTCTCTCCTATTGATCTATCAATGTCTGCTCTCCAGAGGAGGGATTACTCACTTCTGATAACACAGCAAGGTTGCCTCTGATGAAAATCAATGGCTCTGACTACCCAGCCTCCATTTAATTACATCACGCTGTAAATCCGGCGGGAGCAGGGCAGGGACAGTCCCGCCACCACCTCTGCTCCGTGCTCCTCTCCCACGAGCATCTTCCCAGGATTATCAAGATAAATGGCCCTGATGAGTGGAGCTTTGCTGTCTGTTCTGCAGCCAAGGAAAGGACACGGGGACTTCTCCATCACCTTGGCCCACAGCTGGCAAAGCTGGCCGGGAAGAGAAGGACATGGAGAGGTGCAGGCACATTCCTGGCTATTAGCTTTGTGGGAAGGAGGATTGGATTAAGACTGAGTGTGAGATCAGGCAGCTTTTTACAAGCTAAATAAGCAACAAGCAGTTTGAGAGAGATTTCTCCCCCTGTTTACAAGGCCAACCAAGGCCAGGTTAATTAATCTCTCTTTCCAGCTGCCCTTCTCACTAGGGCTTGTTCTTCACTTTGAGCAAAACACCCGAGACAGCTGCTCAGATCTCTCACATTGCAGGGTGATGAAAACAAAGGCACAGATGAAAATTGCTTTAGAGCTTAGCCTCTCACAGAAAACAAACGTGCCCGTGCTGTAATTAGGACTAGGCTTGCAAAAAAAAAAAAAAAAAGAACCAGATCTTTGACCGGTGCTTAACCAGGGATAGTAAATAAAAATAACAACAATCCCTTCCCACACACACAGAGCACACACAGAGGCACAAAACCAGGCAGGCCTCTTTTCCTGGAGCTCACAAAGGAGGGTGGTTCACGTCTCTTGATCCTGGCACAAAGGCAGATCCCAGGCACAGGCTGAGGCTCCGTGCATGCTAAAACCCGGCAGCGACGCCCTATCAAAACAAGGCATTCAAACACACTCTGCTGCCCCTGGGGAGAGTTTATACCCGGCTCAGACAGGCAGCCAGCAGTGGTTCATGAATCGCTCAGAGCTGTTCAGCTCCAACAGGCGAAGCTGCAGTGCAGAGCATCATCTGAATGGCACAGCCCCTGCCACGCTGCCAGCCAGCAGCTGGACATGCCAGCACTGCCATTTGGAACTGCCCTGCCTCCTCCTCCTCCTCCTCTCCTCCTCCCCCAGACATGGTTTAAGGCATTTAGTGGCAGAGATAAATTCTCCTGTGTTTGTATTAATGAAAAGGCCCCCAACAATGTTTTCTTTCCCTCACCATCAGCAGCACAATTTGAGCTGTGAGGCCTCAGCCAGCCCTCCCCACACAACACCCTCCAGGAGCTCATCCCAGCTCCTTCCCCAGCACTTCTGCAGAAAACAGAAGGCAAAGGCACAGCAGGCACCAGCAGCATACACTTCACAGCCCTGCAGCCTGCCATGAGCTAAACCAAGGAGCTGTGGTGCTTTAACACAGGCTGGCAAACATCTGTGTGTGGGTCTCCTGTCTGGGGAGGCTGCAGGAAGCTGAAACTCCCCAGGTTTATTGGGGTTTGGGTAGTGGGGTTGATGGGCAGCAGGATCTAGGCTTTTCCCTGTCCCAGGAAAACATTTCTGCTCCCACCAACCCCACAGCCAGCAGCCACAAAAGGCCAAAATAATAAACCAGAAAGTGCAGGGGCTCTCCTGGCTGTAGGAAACCCTGCAGATCCAGCAGGGCTGCCTGAGCATCCCTCACAAGAGATGTCTCCCTTCCTCTTCTGTCCCCTCTGCCAGCCAGGATGGAGCAGAGGCAGGTGCCAAAGCCTTGAATCACCAGGCTCAGAGCCCTGCCAGAGCCTGGCACGTCCCTGAGAGCTGGGGGACACAGGCAGGAGCAGTCTCCATGTGTGCTCACCGCTCCTCAGCACCCAGACGTCATCCCCAGCCCACTTGCTGAAGGCTGACGCGTTCCAGGGAGGAATAAAACACTCTAGAACAGCTCTTCCTCCTCAGCAAGGGTGTCCTGAAGGAATTGCCAAAAATATGCTTTATTCTGGGTTTTTGTGAGGGCTCTGCTGGCAAAAGGGAAAGGTTCTGCAACTCCAGGGAAAGGGGTTGTGGAGCCAGGCATTTATCCTTCAAACAAGGGGGCTAAAGGCTGCCTGGTCAGGAGTGGTCAGCAGATTTTGGTTGGAAGGATTGTGGCAGGGATTGTCAGGAGACAGCTCTCTAAGAAAAAAATGACAGGGAAGGGGAAAATACCCTTAATTTCTAAATTATCTTCTTTCTTAGCTCTTTGTTATCAATTTCTTTGAGATATGGCCATGGATATCAGCAGACAACTTGCACTCCTTATCCCTGGCTGTGGAACAACTCTGAAACAGGGAAACTGCCCCAGTGACCTCGGAGATCAACTCCCCTTTCTCTGCTGTCAACAGAAAGACTGGGCTAAGTTACCAACAGCACATTCCCAAGATTCCTTCCTCAAATGTGGCTCAAATTGGCTAATGCATTAGGAGATTATTGGGGTGGAAAGGGCAGGGGAGATGGACGGAATGCAATCACCAGGGCCTCATTTCTCCTGGAAGCTCCATTAAAGGACAAAGAGCCCTTTGGCACATAGATAAGCCCCAGGCAGAGGGTGGCAGTGAGGAAGGCAGAAGGAAAATGCCTGCTGGGATTGATGCTTTCCTGCTCCACTGGCACCTTGTCCCAGGTCTGCATCAGCATTCACACAGGACAGCTCCCTGTCACACACAGCAACAGCTGACTGCTAATTAATCCCAGTGCCAACACTGCCCAACCTTTCCCACTCCCCCAATGTTAATTTATTTAATTTATTGCTGTATTATTGCCAGATCCATGAGTTAACTTCTCTCCAAGCAACTGCAAAGGGGAAAGATCTGGAAGTTATCCCAGGGCCGTCTAAGACAGGAAATCATTTCCCACATCAGGTCCTGAGGCTTGCTTTGATCATGTAAACACACACAAATCAATTGGCTGCAGGATGGATGCCAGAGGTGGGAGACAGGTATTCCAGGGAGCCACAGGCACGGCTGCTGGAGCCTGTGCTGAGGGAAGAACATCCTTTATCCTGGCTGACTTTGATGGAGGGATGCCAGCTGGCATCAGGGAAGGTTTATCCCTTGTCATACAGCTCCTCTGCAGAGCTCGACAGCAGCACTGGGAACACTCAGGCCCAGGAGCAAAGTCTCTTTAAGTGGATTCAACAGACCTGGGCCAGTTCTCATCTTCAGGAGCCTCTGGCCTGGCATGGCACGGCCCAGAACGTGGCACAGCTCAGTCTGACTGGATTTACAGTAACTTCACAATTATTAGCCGCACTGACTATAAGCCGGATCTCTGGGTGTCGGCAACTTTTTGTTCTTTGTCCATACATAAGCCACACCTGATTATAAGCCGCACGTTACAATACAGAGTGTGATCAAAGGTATCTGTTCTATCACCATCTGTTGAGGGTGGGGCAGTGATCCTGATCCCTGTGGGAAATATTCTGCTAATGGGCCACCCATGGAAACCAGGTAGGGCATTGTTCTTTATCTCATGGGATATCTCCTGTTCATGGCCATGTTTTATAAACCAGCTGGGGCAGTGTTCTTTATCTCATGGGATATCTCCTGTTCATGGCCATGGTTTATAAACCAGCTGGGGCACTGTTCTTTATCTTTTCACAACCCATCCTTCCTCCAGCCAGTCATTTTCTGCTCATGGCCATTGAGTCCCACTGTGGCACTGATAAAATTACTGCATCCCATTGGGAGTTGCTCCAGCCAGGGGGAAGAGCCCAACATTTCTTACCAAGATAAAAACAGAGGGTTTGGGACACTAAGGGAGCCCTTTTTCCACTGGACTCCAGAGGAAAACTGGATTTCTCCACATCCCCACTGGAGCTCCGGAGGGAAACTGCACCTTGTACAGGAGCACTGCTCCAGCTGAGCCACATCTGTCACTGCAGGAGGATGCAGCCACCATGGGATGGGACTGCTGCCAACACCCTGCCTGACGGGTGTCAGGTTGTACTCTGACTGTGTCAGGGTTTGGGGTTTGTTCTTTGTAGTGCTGTATTTCTATTTTAATTTCCCTAGTAAAGAACTGTTATTCCTATTCCCATATCTTTGCCTGAGAGCCCCTTGATTTCAAAATTATAATAATTTGGAGGGAGGGGGTTTACATTCTCCATTTCAAAGAGAAGCTCCTGCCTTTCTTAGCAGACACCTGTCCTCCAAACTAAAACAGCAACTTTTCATTCTTTGTCCATATATAACCTGCACCTGATTATAAGCCGCACTTTGGGTTTGGACCAAAATTTTAGTCAAAATGGTGCGGCTCATAATGGTGAAATTACTGCAGTTCAGGGCTCCATGCTGGCACCCTCTGCCATGCCGTGTCCTTCCTCTGAGCCCTTCCAGCCAAGCTTGTTAAGCCTCATCACAAACTGTAAACCTCAAGCCCGCGCTCGCCACCGCCCCGAGCTCGCCACCCAAGCGTTGGGAGATCTCTGCACGACTCCAGCAAATCATTTAATCCCTGTTCCTTGTTTCCTCCAAGGGATCATTCACCCTCTGTTTCCCACTCCCTGGGATGAAGACCAACCCCAGATTTAGTGGTTGGCACTGGAGGTCCCCAGCCAAGCAGATGGAGCCCAGCCATTGATCCTTTAGGATTTTAGCTTCTCTATTTTCATATATTTGTAATCCTGTAATTCTTTAATGTATAACTCTAAACTCCTTATTTAACTCCATATATAACTCCAAACTCCAGTGTCAGCTGCTGCTTTCCCCTTTTGACAAAACAATTCCTCTCCAGGCCTCGGAGTCAAACCTCACTGCCTCAGGCCCCTAGAGATGGAAACAAAAGTTGGGGCAGCAAACTGGGGGGAAATTACTTCATTACCTGAAGCAGTAATGGGAAGATTAACCCCTAATATGCAAATGGGCCAAATTTATAAAATTGTGAAAACCCATGAGACCCAGGATCCATTTTTTTGGGGTGTAGCCCTTGGGGGGGGCTTTGTCTACCCGAAATGTGCCTGGAATTTCTGGAATGTACTTCAATTATTATAACCACTTTTTATCCCCTTAATTTTTCCAGTCCCCGTTTTTAGGTAGCCCAGAAGGGCATCACAGTGATGAGGACCCTGTCCCTGCTCCCCACAGCAGCCCAGATGAATTCCCCAGCGCGCTGTCCCTGAGCTGCAGCCCCCAAGGCTGCAGACAGCACACGTGCTGCGGCGGCACGCGGAGCTGACCGAGCAGCTTATCGCCTTCCCCCGGCTTATTACACCTCGGCAGCTTTGTATCAGGGAAAAAGGAACACCAGGAACCATCTCAGGCAGAGCTCGAGCAGGGCCTGAGAGCAGGGAGCTGAGATAAACACAGCCCTGCTTTGTCAGGTCCTTATCTCGCACAGAGGGGTCTGTGAGCAGGGCAGGAGCCCACAGATATCTCAGCAGGCTCTGTGCTGGCAGCTTTCCACCAGGAGAAGGTTTCTGTTCCCAGGTATCCATCAGCAGCCTGAGTGGGGTCAGCAGCCTCTCCCCCAGCATCCCCTGGCCAGCAGTCCAGGGGAACAGAAGGATTTTGGAGGGGTGAGGTTACATCCTCAGCTTCCAGGGAAGTGTGGGGACAAGGGGAGACTCTCCTGACCCTGGAGATCCCAAGGAAAGAACCCCCGAGGGGATGATGGAGGGGCAGCAAGCTTGGGCACAGCAGTTTGGCCAGGTCACTGAGCAGAGGTGGCAGGGGCAGGAGAGGGTCCCTGTCACTGCTGTGCTCGCTCAGGTGGAACAGGCTGCTCCCAAACCAGCTCCAGCTCCTTTCTGCAGTACAGGAAACACAGGTGTCAGCTCCTGGTGACACCAAAACTGCAGTTCAGGGGAGCCCTGAAGCTGTCAGGAGTCAAAGCCCTGAGCCTGAGGGTGCCCCAGAGCTCTGCAGGTGGCTCAGGCAGTGCTGGTGCAGGATTTGGGGATGTGGGGAGGGAAAATCTCTCAGCCAGGAGCAGCAGACGTGGGAGCTGTGGTGGACACAGCCTGTGAGATTCATGGAAATGGCTCTGGCAAAAAAGTGGGAACTCCCAGGGAGAGGAGAGGAGAGGAGAGGAGAGGAGAGGAGAGGAGAGGAGAGGAGAGGAGAGGAGAGGAGAGGAGAGGAGGAGGAGAGGAGAGGAGAGGAGAGGAGAGGAGAGGAGAGGAGAGGAGAGGAGAGGAGAGGAGAGGAGAGGAGAGGAGAGGAGAGGAGAGGAGAGGAGAGGAGAGGAGAGGAGAGGAGAGGAGAGGAGAGGAGAGGAGAGGAGAGGAGAGGAGAGGAGAGGAGAGGAGAGGAGAGGAGAGGAGAGGAGAGGAGAGGAGAGAGGAGGGAGAGGAGAGGAGAGGAGAGGAGAGGAGAGGAGAGGAGAGGAGAGGAGAGGAGAGGAGAGGAGAGGAGAGGAGAGGAGAGGAGAGAGGAGAGGCAGCAAAGTTCAATCACATCCAGTGCTCGGTGGGATGAGCTCCAGCCACCAGCTCAAACTGAGCCCAGGGTGCCTGGTTTCCCTCTTTGAGCTCAAACTCAGCGCAGATTTCTCCTTTCTTCCTCTAGCACGGATCAATCCATGGAAATGAGCTCCAAGACGGCGCACATTGTTGGAATATGCTTAGAGATGCAGTTTAAAGAAACCAGAGGCATCCTGGAGCCCCAGGCAAGCTCCCTGCAACGAAAACACCATCGCGGTGTAAAGCAGCTTTTTCCTTTAATTTTGGACCCCCTCGGGCTGAGGGGAGCCGGGAGGTGAGGGCAGGTGAGCAGCGTGCAGGGGGCACTGCCCCACGCTGGCATCACCTCAGCCTGCAGGTCAGCTCCCCTGCCTCGACAGCAGAGCGTGCAGGGGAGTGTTTCTGATTAAAAAACCCTCAGAAAGCTGCTTCAGAAAGAAATAATATAAAGAAAATAAAATTAGGAAAAAAACCCCACCAAAACCGACCATATCTCAATTGCAAAGTTCCTGCCTGAGCCGTTTCATTTCCATTTTGCACCACAATAGGAAGAGAGCAAACAATGGCTGAGAGGAAGCAGCTTGATTGTGGGGAGGCAAAGTGCCACCACACTCGTTTTTCATCAAACGTGGGTGAACCCAATTTAAAAAAAATTAATAATAACAAAATATATATATATAAATATATGCATTTCCTCACTTCATTATCTTCTCTCATCACCCCACCAAAAAAAAAAAAAAAAATTTAAAAATAAAAAAATCCCAGGCCCTCAGGACAGCTCACTGCAGCTCCCTGCCAGCCCTGCTGCCCTGCACAGCCTCAGACCTGCTTGAGCTTCTCTCCCTAGACTGGAGATTTGGAAGGAAAGGGGTATTCCAGTGCCACCATTCCCAGCGCCACCAAAGGGCCACCATTCTCAATGCCACCATTCCCAGCGCCACCAAAGGGCCACCATTCCAGGGTCACCATTCCAGGGTAACCATTCCAGGGCCACCATTCCGGGGTCACCATTCCCAATGTCACCATTCCAATGCCACCATTCCAGGGTCACCATTCCAGTGCCACCATTCCGGGGTCACCATTCCCAATGTCACCATTCCAGTCCCACCATTCCAGTCCCATCAAAGAGCTACCATTCTCAGTGCCACCATTCCAGGCCCACCATTCCCAGTGCTACCAAAGGGCCACCATTCCAGAGCCACCATTCTCAGTGCCACCATTACAGGGCCACAATTCCAGGGCCACTATTCCCAGTGCCTTCATTCCAAGGCAACAATTCCAGGGTCACCATTCCGAATGCCACCAAAGGGCCACCATTCTTAGTTCCACCATTCCAGTGCCACCATTCCCAGTGCCACCATTCCCAGTGCCACCAAAGGCCCCCCGTTCCCAGTGCCACCATTCCAGTGCCACCATTCCCAGTGCTACCATTCTCAGTGTCACCAAAGGGCCATCATTTCTATGCCACCATTCCCAGTGCCACCAAAGGCCCCCCGTTCCCAGTGCCACCATTTCAGTGCCACCATTCCCAGTGCTACCATTCTCAGTGTCACCAAAGGGCCATCATTTCCATGCCACCATTCCCAGTGCCACCAAAGGCCCACCATTCCCAGTGCCACCATTCCCAGGGCCACCATTCCCAGTGCCACCAAAGGGTCACCATTCCAATGCCACCATTCCAATGCCACCATTCCAGGGTCACCATTCCAGGGTCACCATTCCCAGTGCCACCAAAGAGCCACCATTCCAATACCACCATTCCAATGCCACCATTCCAGTGCCACCATTCCAGTGCCACCAAAGGGCCACCTCTGTCAGGCTGGAGTCACGTAGGAGCTCTCATCCCACCCAAAGAGGAGGAAGAAAATTCCGCCGGCATCACTTCCAGGAGGGCCAGGAGGGCGTCCCTTGGCAGCAGGGCGCCTGCTGGGGTGACAGCTCGGGGTGACAGCTCAGGGTGACAGCTCGGGGTGACAGCGATCGGAGGGATTCACCACCAGTGTTCCCATGGCGACGGGCGCTCGGTACCGCGTGTGAAACACTCCACTCGCTTATTGATTGAGCCGCCGTCAAATTCAATCACAAGTGAAAATGGATTTTTTAATGCGACTATTAGCTGCTTTTGAAAGGCAAATTGAGTTCAGTTATACCGAGGCAGCCATCAAAAAACAATTTGCCGTCAGCCAGACGGGCCGGAGAAGAGCCCGGCCGGGAGCAGCGGCTGCGCGCCCGCGGATCGGGGATCCGGGACAGGAGCCGTGGGGAAATTCGGGAAATTCGGCTTTTCCCTCCTCAAAAACACGCTGGATGAGGAAGGTGAGGGGCAAGACTGGGCTGTGAGGGGCTGGCATGGACACGGCTGCTTGTGGGATCCGTGGCTGGAAAGGGAGCAGGGGGTTCAAGGAGCAGCTTTGGTGCAGTTCATCCCAAAAACCCAAGCAGGGTTTCAGGGTGAGCATAATGGATGCTGTCCCCAAATTCTGGGGAGCAAAGAGAGAGGACACATGGCCCAGGGTGCTGTGGTGAAGCCCAGGCAGTGTCACCCCTCCCTGTGCCACCCCACAGCCACCACAACCCAGCAAAGCTCATTTCCTTCCAGCCGCTGGAAAATAAGATTTTTCCCTCGCTGATTAGGGAAGCAGATTCTCATTATTATGTTAAGTGAGGATCAATATTGCAGCCAAGTCTGAAATCAGGCCTGTCTGGCGAGGTGCTGAGCACACCAGTTCCCCCAGTTTGGGCTTGAGCAGCATCTCTGGGGGGCATTCACAGGGATGGAGATGGAGGAAGGAGCTGGGACAGGATAGAGAAGTTCAGACAAAACTCTGCCAGATGTGGCAGGACTTGCCTGTACACACAAATTTATAAATAAAATCCTCCATATGTTAAAAAAAACCTATATAAAAATAAATACATTTTTCTCCTCAATTATAATAGACCCCGCTAATTAAAAACACATTGTTTCCAGCCCCCTGAGAACCCTCCAATAAATAAATAAAATCCAGCTTCACTTTGGGGTGCCACCTTCCCCAATTCTCCTCTCAATCCCACGGGCAAACCTCACAGGCCTTATTAAACATTGCAGGAGCAAGTCCAGAATTTCTATAGCAGCATAATCCAAAGATCTGCTTTCAAAGAGCCTCTGCTTCCTGCAAAGCTCCAGCCTCAGCTAATGAGAGCTTAACCACATGTTTGTGGTGGATGAAATAGTATCATTTTGCAATTATTATCATTCAAACATTATTTATTTAACCCGCAGCCACATTATATTGACTGCAGAATTGCTGTCATTTTTACTTTTGATGGCTCTCTTATTGAGCTGAGTGTGAGGAATTGTGTTCCACGTTCCCAGTGTGGGGGAGGCTTCCCCTGCTCCCTCAGCCTCTCCCCAGCCAGGTCCAAGCCTCTGCCCCAGAGCTGGTGGTGTTTGGTACCAGAATCCCCCAAAATGGGGATTTTCCCATCTTTTCCTCTGCTTCACCTTCCCTCACTGGTCATATTGGGGGAATTCATCTGTTCAGGCCACCAAAACAAAGCTTTGTGCACCAAAGAGCTCCAGGTAAGGACAGAAGGTGGGTTTGGTGTCACCCCCCTTTTGTAAGAGCTGGAGAGGGGAGGCAGCAGTTGAGGAGCTCTGTGCACCCCTGAAAATCCAAATGTGGGGATAACAGCCAGCCCTGGCCTCAAAACCCTTCTCCAAGGGAGCAGCAGGATGAGCCTCAATCAACACCCCTCGGGTTTGCAGCAAAATAAACATCAAGGGGTGCACGACTCAAGATCTGAATGTCAGCAGGGTGGAAAAAAGTCTGGCCTCCCTCTCCCTCCTGGCCCTGGTTCTTCTCTCACACGTCACTCTCCCAAAGCCTTGCAAGATGTATTCACACAACAGGAAATCCAGCATTCCCCTTCGCCTTCTTCTTTCTTCCTCTCCTTTAATTTTCCCCAAATGTAAATGAGGAAGTCATCTCTCCTCCGGTGATGAAACATCTGCCTGGAGAAGCTTGCAGTGCAATGCAACATATTTTGATCACTGCTCCATCTAATTACAGAGAAGAGAAGAGAAAAATCACAAAGCAGGGTTTGGGACTTTTTTTTCCCCCCCTAAAACACAAGGCATCTGAAAAATAATAGAAAAACAGCAGCACTGACAATCAGAACAGAGGCAGCTTCTCCATCAGCCTTGAAAAACAGCACTGGAATACAGAAGCTGCTTGGAAGGAGAGGGATTTCAGGGTGAGATAGAAAAAGATGAATTGCTCATGCCAAGGACGTGTGGGGATGGAATTGGAATCTGGGTATCCTCAAAGCCAGAGGCTGCTCCAGCCAGGCCACAGCGCACACCCATCCCTTGGGGCTCACCAGGGCCGGGTCCTTGCAGCTCCCTCACACCTGCTCCAGAGCACAAGGGAAGGAGGGACACGGGGACGAGCCTCAAACAACAACTCAGGTCACAACTTTCAAGTCCCACCAAACACTCGATGTTCAGGAGCCAAGATGCAGAGGGAGCAAAGGCTGAAGCTCAAAACTGGGATGCACTGGCTCGCCCAAGGCAAGAACAACAATTCTTCTCCAGGAGCAAGCCCAGGTTCTTCCAGGGAAGCTCTGGAAGCTCAGACCCAGCTTCAACCTGGCACCGGCAGGGGCAGAGCCCTGGCTCATGGGAAAGGTCTCAAAGGCACGGCAGGCAGCACCACCCACACCCCCCAGCATTCCAGAGGGGCTGATTGCTTCCCTTGTTTATCTCTGTAAAAATTCACCGTGAAGCCCTGGCAGGGTGCAGCCTCCAGCCGCTCGAGGATGTTGTTCACCGCGGGAAACGGAGCGTTTAGGAGCTCCAAATAAAACCCTAATCATAATTGTTGCTGTTTCCCTGTCTTGCTCTTCAAGCTCAAAGGGAGTCCATGGCTAAGCAGCAGCAAACAGCACCTCTAACGAGACCCTGCATGGCAAGGAACCAAGCCCAGCACCGGGGGAGCCCCTTCAGAGCCTCACTGGAGGAACGCTGACAGGTTGTTTATAGCAGCTGAAAGAAAGGCAGTGCAAAATAAACACGAGGCTACCTGCCTTCCACCCCTCTCCCACCCAGATTTCCAAGGGAAAACTTGATTTCCCTTCTAAACGTTTCAAGTTTGCAGAAGAGGAAAACAAAACGCTGCCTGTGATGAATGGAGGTTGGCAGCTGGTGGGGACAGGTACGGCACTTCAAGCTGTAGGAAACCGGCCCAAAACATTCAGGAACCGCAAGGAAACAAAAAAGCTGATGGGAAGGATGCCCACAGACAGGCAGGGGGGGTCCCAAGCCCCTGTTTTTCTTCAGAGAGATTTGTCAGCGGCGTTCTGCTGGCAAACAGGCCCCCGTCCATCCTGCCTGCCAGCTCTGTTCCAAAACAATTGCTCCAAGGATTGTCCTCACCGTTTGTCATCCTGCCTGAGTGGGAATGCACACAAGTGAGCAGCAGGTGCCTGTCTGGAGCCAACAGTGCACCGTGCTTTAATCCAAGTCCATCTGCACGTGGAGGACAGGGGGGAAGAGCTGGAGCCTGCAGAGCTCATCGCCACCACCAGGAAAACAAATGGATCCACTTCTGAATCGTGCCTGCCACAGACACCCCACGCTGCTCCTGGAAGGTCACATCCCTGCTCGTTGTGGGTTTAATCCAAGCCTTGGCTGTCAGGGAGGGAGAAAAACACAGGCCTGGGGCTCTCCAGGATGGAATTATTCCTCTGAATCCCCCCCTGTGGGCACAGGCACGTGTGCATGGTGGGAGTGCGTTGTCACCTTGGCAGAGCGCCGTGTGCTCCCTCCTTGAGTACAGCTGGTGCTGACAAGGTCAGCAGCAAGAAGAAAACTCACCCTGGGCTAGCGGGAGGCAGAGAGTTGGAAGATTAGTCACCATCCAGAGATCCACGTTTCCTGGGAAATAAAGCAGCTGACAAGGGGTGGAGGACACGAGAGACGCGGGATGCTGCGGGGATTCCAAGCTGGAATTCAGCCCCTGGCTCTGCCCCGAATCCACACAGCCTCTGCTTCCCTCTCTGCATGTCCTGATTCACCTCCCACTCCCCTCGGGGCACTGCAAGCTCTCTGGAGTTTGCCAAGGGCGAGTTCTTGCGAGCACAACCAAAATCCCTGAGTCCCCCCAGGGTCAAAAAGGGAGAACTGCCCTAACCCCAGCCAGGACAGACAGACAGGGGCTCCTCCCCAGCTATTCCCGCTGCCTCCCAGGACACGGGAGCGTTCCCAAGCGGATCTGTCAGTCTATTTGGAGCATCGATGTTTGCCTAAGCAAATAGCTCAGAAAGCTCCCCAAATAGCAGGAGGGCTGGTTAATTGGAGGAAGGCAGAGAAGCACAGAGCAAAACACACGCAGGCAGCACCAGAGGCAGGGAAGAGCACGGCTGAGGGGATCTGGCCACCCCAAGGACACGTTTGCCCTCCACCCATTGTTTTCTCTGTCCCAGCACCACTGTCAACAACACTTTCTGCATATGCAAATAGGACCATACTCCCGCAATTACATGGCAATCAGAGGCAAATTACATTCTTGCTGTTTACTTTCAGTGTCCTTAATTAATCCGGTTATTAGACGATTAATGAAGCTTGTTTGGTGAAAAACTCATAGCATTTACAGCGCGGGCTCACCCGTGCAGCCGGCTGGCATCTGGCACCGGGGCTGGAGGCAGCGCGACCATCGCCTGTCCCCACGGCCAGCACAGCAGGGTGACAATGACAGCGGCCCCGCAGGGCTCGGGAGGGACTCAGGGCTTGGCTTTTCCAGCTCTGCATCCCCTCCGGGAGCTCAGTCCTGCAGCTCGAGCCAAGCAGCGCATCCCATCTCCCTGTCTGGAGACACAGCCCCCGCCTCCCCGCTCCTCTCCAAGGGCAGCAGGACCCACACCGGCAGCTCCCACCGCTCTGGAAGCTGCTGGAGAAGGTTCCCAGCCCCGTGCATCCTCTGGTCCCCGTCATCCCCCTCCTCAGCCCGCTCCCAAGGCGCCCTGCCCACCCCAAAGGTCACCCCAGCTCGTGTTTGGTTAAGCTGCCGATAATGAAGTGGCATGTTCATCTAATGATCAAATTGCTGCACCACGAGCATGAAAGGCTGAGGAGAACTAATTAAGAAGCTCATTTGCATACTCCAGCGTTTCCGGTGCACGTATGGGGTTCCCATAGCAACCGGTACAAAAGCTGGTGATGGTGTGTGGGTTTTAGTGGGTTTTAAGTGTTGTTCCTCCCCTCTGTCATCCCCTGCAGATCACAAAGGCTCTGCGAGGAAGGTGCGGTGACACCGGGCTGGGGAGGGACATTTCTGCCCAGCAGGGGTGGGGGACAAACGAGCTGCGAGTGTAGCAGGGGGCTGAGCCCGCCCCCAGTGCCACCAACTCAGGTACCTGAGAGGGGAGCAGGGATTTGGGGGCTGAGAAAACGAACAGAAATCCCTGGCCTGATACTCCTCTATACAAAACTTTCCTGAGTCACTTTGGCCTCAGCTCCGTGAGGAGGCGGCAGCTCCGGAGGGAAGTTTTGCAGGGGACTGCACCAAATCCTGCAGCACCCCAGAGCCCTGAGCAGGGACTGGCTGCAGGGAGCTCGGGGTGATGCTGGCAGCACCGGGGACACGGGGACACTGTGGAATGAGACCCTGGGACACGGGGACACGGTGGGATGGGACCCTGGGACATGGAACATTTGTGGGATGGGACCCTGGGACATGGAGGCAGGGTGGGATGGGACCCTGGGACACGGTGGGATGGGACCCTGGACATGGAGCATTTGTGGGATGGGACCCTGGGACATGGGGACACAGTGGGATGGGACCCTGGGACACGGGGACACGGTAGGATGGGACCCTGGGACACAGGGACACTGTGGGATGAGACCGTGGGACACGGTGGGATGGGACCCTGGGACAGGGGGACACTGTGGGATGGGACCCTGGGACACGGGGACATTTGTGGGATGGGACCCTGGGACATGGGAACAGGGTGGGATGGAACCCTGGGACATGGAACATTTGTGGGATGGGACCCTGGGACATGGGGACACTGTGGGATGGGACCCTGGGACATGGGGAACACAGTGGGATGGGACCTTGGGACACAGGACATTTGTGGGATGGGACCCTGGGACAGGGGGACACTGTGGGATGGAACCCTGGGACACGGTGGGATGGGATACGGGGACACGGGGACACAGTGGGATGGGACCCTGGGACAGGAGGACATGGTGGGATGGGACCCTGGGACAGGGGAACACAGTGGGATGGGACTCTGGGATGGGGAACGGGGTGGGATGGGACCTTGGGACAGGGGACATTTGTGGGATGGGACACGGGGACACGGGGACAGGGTGAGATGGGACCCCAAATGCTGCAGCCAGTGTGGGAGGGAGGAAAGCAGCGCTGGCCAGGTGAGGGTGTCAGCTCCAGTCCCTGCACTGCGGCGCAGTCCAGCCCCGGCTCCTTCCATCATGTCACTTTTCCTAAGCACCAAGATTTCTCCTCTGCTTTGTATTTCTGGCAAGAAATCTTTGCATTTAGATAAGGAATAAAGCCTGGAATCAGATCTGAACTCTGCAGCAGAGATCAACATTTTAATGAATTAAATATATTCCAAACTAAATGTAACCTCTTAGCGCTCACATTTTTGAGTGAGACTAACTTAAAGAAAAAGCCAACAATCCAACTCATTTCAGCTCTCCCCGGCTGTGAACTGGCCACAGGCCAATCAATTATCTCGAATTTATTCGTTATTCAACTTCTCTCCAACAGCCAATTTCCAGGCTGGGAATTGCAGGTGAGCGGCTCCCGCGGCTGCGCTCTCCTTCCAGCCCAGTTTGCAGGCACTGGTTTCACTGGGCTGCCCAGGAGCAGCTCCTGGCCCGGGGCCACCAGCGAGGCAGGACACTCCTGCTGGCACTCTGGGCGTCAGACAGCAGCGGGGGGATTCAGGGACAGCGGCTGTTTGATATCCAGCAGCAGCGTTTGCAGATGCAAATGCAGCCCGAGCATCCCCCGAGGGCTGCGCAGCGCTGTCAGCCCTGGCAGGAGACATTTAATTCCTGCCTGTTAATTCCTGGCTGCGCACGGAGGGCAGAGATGCTCCAACCACGCGGGTTTGGTGGCTGGGGGCAGAAGCTGCAGCTGGATGAAGCCCACGGATGTTTGTTGGCTGGGAAAGGCGATTTTGGGAGCGGGGAGGGCAGGGATGAGAGCTCGGCTGTGCTGCCCCAGGCTCAGCCAGCCCCAACCGCAGAGCCTGGGGTTTGTGGGGAAGGGGAGGGAGGAGGAGGAGGATGCCAAGGAGCAGCAGAAGCGCAGCCGGTCCTGCCTGCAGCTCCAAGGCTTCAAACACCTCACCTCACCATTTCCAACTCGAACCAGGAGCTTTTCCTCTGTCCCCAGCCTACCCAGCATCCTGGAACGAGCTCCAAACCCATCAAGCTGGAAGAAGTCCCCTTGCCCATCCAAAGCTTTCTCCTCCCCTAACATTGTTTTCGTTTCCCCCTCCCCACCACCCCCCCCCCAAGTTTTTTATTCTCAATAAAAACATAATTACAGGCCTTTAAAAAAAGCAAATTATAGTGACATACTTTAATTATCTCCAAGCAATGGAGGACTAAATTACACAGTCAGGGAATCGGAGGTTACCTAAAAATAAAAGCAAGAAGCTTCATTAAATGCTAATTGCAGCTTTCACCACTGAAGTGAGATTTCAACACAGACCACCACTGACTCACTGGGCCCTACAAGAGAACATTGGGGCTGGGGAGAGCCCCTGGATACACAACTGGTGCCTCCATCCATGGCTCCAGCCACAGGGATTGCTCCAAAGGGAGCTCCAAGGGCTCCACTGCTGCTGGAACCTTCCCCAGCCCCAGGGCTGGGTGCTGTCACCTCCCTGCAGGGCACCCACTGTCCCCTCAGCCCGACTGAGGGGCTCATCACAGCTCCTCCAAGGCTCTGGAGCAGAAAAACCAGCTCCAGTTTTTCCCAGAGCCATGAATGGAACCACAGCACCCACCTCAACTTTGCTGCCTCTGCTCTGAACCCAAAGCCCACCTTGCTCTGAGCCCCACTCCTGGGGGGAAAATGAGTCCCTGGGGCTCTCCTGGTGGCAGAGGAGCTGAATGGAGCCCTGTCCTCCTGTCCTGTCCAAATTAACTCTGCTCCAGCCCTGTTCCTCCAGATTTCCTCCCCAAGGAGCTGCTGCAGGAGATCTCCAGGCCCACAGGGGCAGGGGGCTGATTTTCCCCAGGACACAGGAAGGGAGGCACGAGGTGGCAGGCAGGCTGGAAAATTCGCAGGGAAATTATCTTGTTTTTCCATTTCCCATCGAGTTGGCCTAATTATGCCACCGAAGTCTGTAATTTGCCTCTCACAGAAGAGAGTTAATGACTGGTTCCAGGCTGCTGCTGCTCCAGGCAGGGGCACAGCTCCCACTCCAGCCCCCAGCTGTGCCCTGGAACCCCAAAAGTTCCTGCTTGTCCCCAGAGAAGGGAGCTCAGGAGAAGAGCTGGAAATTGGGAACAGCAGCCAAGGACAACAGAAAGTTCCAGGAGGCAGGAAGGTCTGAGCAGGGGATGGAAGGAGCTGGCACCAGCCCAGGTTTTTTTCCTTGTCACTTCTCAAAGTCCCAGAAAAAGTGAAAAATCTGCAGGTCAAGCACTCAGGGAACTCAAGCAATTATTGTTGTTTAAATTCAACAGCCCTTCACAGAAATAAGAGGAAAATCAGACAAGTGCTTTTAAAGCTCTAAGGGAGGCGAGGAGGAGAAACGATGGCAACAATTTCCAGGTACCTAATTGAAAAAAAAAAAAATACCCAAAATACCAAAAACCAGAAATCTGATATCCAGGAATCAGTATCCAATCTGCTCTTCTCCCCAGCCACAGGCAGAGCTACCCTCCAAAATATTAAGCAAAGCAGAAAAGCAGAATCTGGTTCCTCATAGGTCCCTGCTGCAACATCCACAGCAGAGCCTGGCTGGATCCCCATCCATCTCAATGGCTCACAGACTGCTCCCTTTTAATTAGCTCCCATAATCCAGGAGGTTGTTAGAATGAACAGCACTGTATCATGAAGTGCTGGATAAAATCCACCAGCTGTGTTGGGAGGTCACTGATCCACCCCTGGAATGGGCTGGGAGGGACAGGGATCCTCCAGCAGCTCAGCTTTGGGGTGACAACCACGGGAGGGTTTAGAGCACCCCCCTCAATGCACAGCGAGGGGAGGCAGGTGGAGGCTGTAATTAAATCAAAATCAGCCTTTCCAGTCATTATCCAGCAGAACTCAGGGTGAAAGCTGCTCCACAGAGCAGAATCCCCGAGCAGAAGCTGCAGCAGAGACATCAGCTCGGGTTTTCTCAGAGCCCTCTGAACCAGGCAGGGCCTCACATCCGATCAGACACTGATGGATGCGCTGGGCACCGAGCGCTTTTTCCTCTGAGAAGCTCTTTTGACAAGTATGATCTTATCAAAGTTTCCAGCTTTTCATTACACTGCTTTTTTTCCCTTTTTTAACTCCTGCCTTCAAGGCAGGCTCAGTCCTGTGTGCACAGGCAGGGAGAGGCTGAGTTTCCCTCTGGCACCAATTCCTGCCTGAGGCTCCCGTGGGGCTCAGTGCCCCCCACACACCCCAGGGTGAGAGCAGAGCTGGGATTAACACACAAACAGCTCTGGAAATGTGCATAATGCAGGGGTGACATCACACAGGCTCAGAGAGGGGGACATAGCAGCACTTTGGGGTTGGGGGAATGGGCACAAAGGGACAGGGAGCCATCCCAGCACCCCCTCCCAGGCCAGCTCCAACATTTTATTGGGCAGCTGGAAGTAGCTGGAACCCAGCACTTCTCTGCCTCTTTTCCCCCTGTCCCAGGTTTGGACCCTCCTCTCCTGACCCAGCAGCCAACAGGCACAGCCAGCCCCAATCCAAGAGGGAAACACTTGGAATAGCCAGGCCAGGGACAGAAGGAGCAGCAGCCAAGGCACCAAACTCCCCAAAAGGCACAGCCCAGGCTCTGGGAACAAACACATCCCTCACTCATGGCTCTGCCACCCCAAGGACGGGCTGGAGCCAGGAAGGGGAACCCTCCCCACAAGGCAGAGCTGCTTTGGTTGGTTTTGTTAGCCCAGGATCCTTCAGGTTGGAAAAGCCCAGTGAGATCCTCCAGTCCAGCCCTGAACCCAGCAGTGCCAAGGTGTCCCCAGGTGTCACATCTGCACACTTTATAAATGAACTCCCCAGCACTGCTCTGAAGGTGCAGGAAACCCTGGGAAATCTCCTCCTCTCTGCTCCATCCCTGCAGCCTCTGCTCACAGCTCAGGGAAGGGAAAATGAGGAGGGATCAGCTCATCCCAGCCCAAACCTGCCCCCTGACCCTGCCAGGGCCATCCCCCTGCCCCATCCCCTCTCACACTGTTTGGGATCTCCAGGAATGAGCAGAGGAAGGACACCAAGCCCTGAGCTCTCCCAGAGGGTTTGGCCACCCAAAACCTTCCCTGGCAAACCAAGTGACCAAGAGACAGCAAACGCCGAGTGCAAAACCAGGGTCTTTTATTAGAAATCTCCTCGTATAAAAATGATCATGCTCTACACAGTCATCGAATAATTCATAAACATCCAGGCACTGAACTTTGTTTTTTTTTGTGTGTTTTTGTTTTTTGACTGGTCAGTACATAAAGCAGACATATTTCAATCCATATGGTCATCACATACATTAAGGAACCACCTATAGAAATCAGCACTTTGAACACAGTCTAGGTTTTATTTTATTTTATTTTGCTGTCTGTTTTTTTTTTAATGTAAATTTAAATTCTTTTTATTTATTTTTCCTTTTTGCAACATATAGAATTTGGTAGGATATGGGGGTAGAGAGTGAAGAGGGACGGAGGAAGACAGGAACGGAAGAAAACAGAGGATTTAAAAAAAAAAAAAAGTGGAAACAGAAGGTTCTGCACAACCACAAACAATCTCACAAATTCCAGAAAAGGGAAAATGTTGGGACTCTTATTTTTTTTCCTCTTTTTTTGCCAAAATACAGGAAAAAAAAAACAAAACCCAAAGACTTGCTAAGTCCGTCCCCTCTCTCCGCACTCCGTCCCCGCTGTCCCTCCGTGGGAGCCATGCATCGCCACCGTGGGCGCTGGAAGAGTTTGAGTGTTTCTTTATGGATTTTTTGCTGCTGTTGATGGCATTTTTTCCCCCAGGAGCTCAGCCCTGGGGCGTGTCCCCTGGCTGCCACCTCCCTGTGCTGTGCCGCTGTCCCTGCCAGGAGCTCGGCTCCCTCCCGGGGCTGCTCCTGCAGCTAAATGGCGTGGTTGCTGTAGCTGACGTAGGTCTGCTTGGTGGCCAGTGCTGCAAGGAGACACAGAGCCCACGAGGACCATCAGCAGGGCCACCTTCCCCTCCTGGCTCCTGTCCTGACCCCCTGATCGTGCCAGGAGGTGCCAGGGTTTTGGGTTTGCTCAGGGATCTGGACAGTGCTGGCATTTGGGATCCTTCCCTGAGCCCCTGTGGGTGCTCCTGAAGGGATTTCACCCCAAAGAGAGCCCCCAGGACGTGCCATGAGCAGTGGGAATGTGGTGTCACCCTCCCACCCACTTCCCTCAGCAACCTCCTACAGACAGACCCAGAGCTGCTGCACCTTCCCAAAGCTCAGCCTGGGACAAGCCAAGGGGTCCCAGGGGGTTTTGGGGTCCCAGCTGGGTGTCCCACACCCCAAACCAGCACTCCACAGCAGCTGGGAGCACAAAATCAACCACCCTGACTGTCCCCTCATCCAGAGGGTGTCACAGGGACACAACCCTGCTGCCACCCCCAGCTCCCCCAGCCCTCAGACACACCAGGAGAGGACACAGCGATGGCTCCAAAGCCACCACACGTCCCAGAGTGCCACAGGGCAATGAACCCCCCCCACTCCCTGCAGCTCTGCCCAGGGTCAGCAGGCACAGGGACACCCTCCAGCCAAGGGCACAGACGAGTGCTGGCACAGCTGGCACAGCCTGAGTGGCCCAAGCAGGTGGCCATGGAGCCCACAGGGAGGGGACATGGGCAGCTCACAGTGCCTGGCTGGCAGTGGAACCTTGCTGCAGGTTTCCAACTGGTGCTCCCAGATAACAATTAGATAGAGCAGAAGGAATTGGAGCTGACAGAGCTATTTGTTAGCTGCGATGTTTTCGTAGCTGATCTGCCCGTATCAAAGCCCTGTGAATTATTTATTCTGTTGTTTATTTAAGGATACGTGACCCAGCAGTGACAAAGTGAAAAATGTCCCCTCGGTGCTGTGCTGACGTCCCCAGCACCTCCCACCCCCAACACTACTGCTGTGCCCTGGGCACCACGGGAGCTGCCAGCCCTGCTCACTCTGAGCTGTCCCAGCCCTGCTCACCCTGAGCTCCCCCAGCCCTGCTCACCCTGAGCTCCCCCAGCCCTGCTCACCCTGAGCTCCCCCAGCCCTGCTCACCCTGAGCTCCCCCAGCCCTGCTCACCCTGAGATCCCCCAGCCCTGCTCACCCTGAGCTCCCCCAGCCCTGCTCACCCTGAGCTCCCCCAGCCCCATAAGGCTCATGCTGGAGTCAGGGATGTGCCCATTCTGTCCTTGGGCACCACAGGAGCTGTAAGGGTCGGTCCGAAGATTGCCTGATCTGCCTCACAATCATTGTCAGAGACTGAGACCCTGAGACCCTTGAGACCCCTGGACCCCACCTCTCACTTTGGGCCTGGCTAAGGTGGATGCTGGCCAAGGGACTGTGTTGGGTGTGCGCTGTACTGTCACACTGCACTGCATTCGGGCAGGTACGGGCTCAAGGAACCGTACTTTGTGCACCTGAGCAGCAGGCCTCACACACAATAGTCCATAAACCTCCCCACCTTTTGGTCAGCAGCCACTCCCCTTGAAATGGATTATAAAATTACTACATTCTGAAGAGACTTTTGAGACTTCTTTCTCCCGACGGATGGAAGGCATCACCAGATGATCCGAGGACATCCCATCTGTTGGTAGCTATTCCCCCTATTTTCTCTCTCTCTCTCTGTGTCTCTGTCTCTCTCTTTCTGTGTCTGTCTCTCTATCTCTCTCTCTCTACTTTGTCATCTTAATCTCTCTCCCTCTCACCATTACCCCAAAACTGAATTGCTTGCCCTCAATAAACTGCTTTACTGCTTACTGCTGAACAAAATCTTAGTCTCTTGCTGTTGTCTTTTGCACCCTGTGGTCGAACAAACCATCACGACCCCCGCTCAGGTTGTGCGTGACACAGCCTTGCTCATCCGGAGCTCTTCCAACCCTGTGTGGCTCATGCTGGAGTCAGGGATGTGCCCATTCCCTCCCTGGGCACCATCAGAGCTGCCAGCCCTGCTCACCCTGAGCTCTCCCAGCCCTGTGTGGCACCCACTGGAGTCAGGGATATATGTGCCCATTCCTTCCTTGGACACCACAGGAGCTGCCAGCCTTGCTCATCCCGAGCTCCCCCAGCCTTGCTCATCCTGAGCTGTCCCATCCCTGCTCACCCTGAGCTCTCCCAACCCTGTGTGGCTCATGCTGGAGTCAGGGATGTGCCCATTCCCTCCTTGGGCACCACCAGAGGTGCCAGCCCTGCTCACCATGAGCTCCCCCAACCCCATATGGCACCCACTGGAGTCAGGGATCTGCCCATTCCCTCCCTGGGCACCACCAGAGCTGCCAGCCTTGCTCATCCCGAGCTCTCCCAACCCTGTGTGGCTCATGCTGGAGTCAGGGATGTGCCCATTCCCTCCTTGGGCAAAACAGGAACTGCCAGCCCTGCTCACCCTGAGCTCCCCCATCCCTGCTCACCCTGAGCTCTCCCAGCCCTGCTCACCCTGAGCTCCCCCAGCCGCATGTGGCACCCACTGGAGTCAGGGACGTGCAGATGGAGCTCAGCTCTCCCTGTTTTCAATGTTTATGATCCCCAGAGGATCCTGCTGGGCGCCCCTGTGGGAGCCAGCTCACCTTGTGTTTCCAGGTTTTCGCAGAGCTCCGACTTGGCCTCTCCGTTGGGGCGGAACCCTCCCTTCTGAGAGAACTTGTTGGACATGGTGGCCGCTGTCACCACGGCCTTGAGGCTCCGCTTGCGCTTGGGGACGTTCTGCTCCGGGTGGAAGAGGATGATGTACACCTTGGGCATGTAGAGCATGCCCAGGGACACCGAGGCACTCAGACTCACCGAGATGGTGAGCGTCGTGGTCTGGATGTACATCTGCAAGACACAAGGCCGGCAGCTGAGACCTGCCCCAAGCCCCCAGGGCCAGAAGGGAAAGGAGGAAATGGGGAAATGAGGGAAAGTTGGGGTGAAATGAATGCAGTGGGGAGGCAGTGCTGGAATGCTGGCAGTGCTGGGTATTTCTGGATGATACAATTCCTCCAAAGCCATCTTCCCCTGGCCCCTGGAACTTGCTATAATAGATAAGATATCAAGGTTGAGCCAAATTCCTGAAGAATTTGGTCACTCTCTAACACTTTGGAAGATAATTGGTTAGAAATTAGTCTGTGTAATTGGTCAGTTCACCTTTAGAACTTCTCACTTAGATTGGATGCTGTTCTTTGTATAAACTTTTATTGGTTGTAGTTTGAATCCCCCCTGAACCTATAAATATGGGTGTCTGCCCTTTGCCCTGAGAGAATCCTGCTTGATCACCCTTTGCATGAAATAAAGATTCTTGTGGAACTCAAGTAAGGCCTCTGGTCTTTCTCTGCTGGCAAAATGTGAGCTTTCTGAGAGATAGCTAAATTATTTTAGCACTCTCTGCTCCTGGTAAACACCACCAGGGATCAAAAAGAAAACCCACAGGTGTTCAAGGTGAGGTTTGATGCTCCACCAGCCTCAGGGCAGGAGCTGCAAGGCTGGTGCTGGGCACAGCAAGGACAGCTGATCCCATGGCACACCCCACTGCCCCTCTCCCTTCAACAGGTAATTCCCATTCCCCAGCTGACTCCCGGGCTCTTGTCATGTAAGTCACATATTACACACCAACGCCGCCTTTTTGCAGTCAAAACTAATTTCACGCTCACTGTCCAGGACTAACAGTGACAGATGTTTTGCAAAATGAAAGCCCATTAATCTGACTGTAGAATAATCCATTTTTCTATGGAGAGCAGTTGGCAGGCTCCTTTCAAGCCAGGGTATCTGAAGCAGGTGGCAAGGGGAGGCAGAGACCCCCTCCCTGTGCCCATCCCACCTCCTGGGGAGGCTGGGAGGGCAAGTCCCAGCTCCGTGGGCACCCCTGCTCTACCAACATCTGGCTCCTTCCTCTCCAGCATCCCCTCCTCCAGCAGGCAGCTGTGAGGCTCTGGGGATGAGCAGGGAGGGGGCTCTGGGTCTCCAGATGCCTTTGCACACACCTGAGTGCAGGTCAAGGCTTCAGGAGGAGCCTTAAAGAAGTTGCTGAACTTCACCTGTGACTCAGAGTCCAGGGATTCCCCTGTAGGTGTTTCCCAGGTGGGATTTCATGCCCTGGGAGGAGGCAGCACCTGGAGGAGCCAGGGAAGGCAGAGCAGGGGTCCCCATGTCCCCAGGAGCACACTTTTCACCTGAGGGTTTCTGAAGGGAAAAGGTGATGGAGAGCACACACTGTGTCCCAGAGTGGTGGGACACAGCTGCTCCAGGACACCCCAGGACCCCCCAGATCCCACCTGAGACCCCACACAGCCAAGCAGCACCTGGCCCAGAAGGCAAAATGCCACCAAGCTTGCTCTGAGTCAACTGAAAAAACTTTGGTTTGTCCCCAGAATAAAACCTCCTGCTGTCACACGCGCCGGTTTGTTTGTTCCACCTTCTCTCTCTAGGCAGTTTTTGGAAATAAAAATGTCATTTCATCAAGCAAAGTCAAAACACATCTCTGTGCCAGAATCTGTGCGCTTTTTTATTTCTTCCTTTTTTTTTTTTCTCCACTCCAACTCTCCAGACTCTGCCACAGGTGTCCTGGGCTGGCCAGGAATGAGGGAATCACCGAGACCCCAACTCCAGGCACCCCAAGCCGTGCCTGGGAACCAGCACAGCGTGACCCAGCGGGGCACAGCATCCTCATCTCCCTGCCTTCCCTTGCCAATCCAGCAATTTCCATATTTTGTGTCTGCTGAGTCCCCCCTCCCTGTGCCTTGGGGCTCGGGGGCGTTTCAGCGAGGAGGGAGAGAGCAGCTGAGCTGGGCTGAGCTGAGCTGAGCTGGGCTGAGCTGAGCTGGGCTGAGCTCAGACATCTCTGTGTGTGTGCTCCCCCCTCACTCCTGGGCCAGTTCTCCCAGTGCTGCCGGGGACTCCCCTGTGCTGAGACCCTGCAGGGACCACCCCCAGCTCCCCACCCCACTCTCTGCCCCCTGCAGCACTTTTGGGGTCTCACAGTGGCCACCTTTCCCCCAGGATGTTTGCAGGAAGTGTTTCTGCCCACTCCAGCCTCCGCAGCCGCGTCTCGCCGCAGCAAACCCCTCACCAGCTCAGACAGGAATAAATTTAGCCTGGAGACTCCACACAGCCGTGGAGCTCTGCTCATTTAACCTTTTGCCACTGCAAAAAAATGACCATTTCTCACAGCTTCACTTCCTACTCTCTCTTAATTGGCTTCCAGCCCAGGACCCTGCTTCGCCCCTCCGTTAACGACACTGGAGCTTCCTCCAGAGCTCTGGGAAGTGTGAGCTGTGCTCATTGAGGAAGTTCCAGCTCCTGCTGCCTCGTGGGCTGGATCAAAGAGCACAGCCAGCCCTGGCTCAGGGCGATGATGCTCAGGGACAGCACTTACCCAGAATGACCCCACACCAGCCCCAAACCCGGTGAGCTCGTCCTGCCCGGGGGAGCAGCCCTGGCTTCTGTCTGTTCCACAGGCATTAAATCTCTGCATTAATTTAGATTCTCATTTAAATTCCCATGTAGAGTGGGAAGCTGTCCCCACTCTAAATCCATGCCTGGCCCTGCCACAAGGGGTTTTGCACCGTGGGGAAGGGCAAACTGCTCAGCACTCCCAACACCACTGGACAGTCCCTCTCACTCCTTCCCTCTCCCTCTTTTTCCTGGCTAAAAGCAAATGCGATAAACAGGGAAGCAGACAATGACTCCACTGTTCTGCTGCCACCTTATCAGCACAGGAAATTGTCTCTTTCTTTAGATCCTCTGTTATTGCTATTTCTGTAATCCGCCGGGATCGGCGGGGATAAGAGGTTCTTTTCAGAAAAGGCTTGGGGGACTTGTTACAATAATGTGCCACCTCCATGCAAAGTTGTGGGCACGAGGTGAAGCAAGGAAAAGTAGAAATGGGGATTATCCAACTCCTCCAGACCACGAGGCAGCCTCGGCCCTGCAGCCCCAGCTGGGGTCAGGGCAGAAGTGCCAGGGGTTGACAGGGGTGGGTTTGCCCTGTGGCACCCTCAGGACTTCAGCCATGAGAGAACAGCCCAGACAACGCTCCTGATTTTGTTTTCCCAAAGGTCCAGACACTCCACGGAGCCCAAGAGGCCCCATTCCAGCAGCAGTGGGGAGAAGGAACGTGATGGGATCCCTCCCCAGGGTGAGCTGGGGGTGCCCGTGGAGCATCCCCGGAGCGCCAGGTGGGTGATGGCAATGGCAGTGCCCCCAGTGTCACCCCAAGGACACACTCAGAGCCACACCCTCCGTGCAGGCTGTGCAACAGCTCCTTTGCAGCCTTCTTCTCCCCAGGAGTGCAGACCAACAACTAAAGCACTGAGGGAACCCAACCATCTGCTCCCTCCAGCCTCATTGAGCACATCCATCATCCCTCAGCTGTGTCCAGGGACACCCAGAGCCCATTCCTATGGCTCAGGGACACCCAGAGCCCATTCCTACGGCTTAAGGACACTCAGAGCCTATTCACACAGCTGGGGACACTCAGAGCCCATTCCTATGGCTCAGGGACACTCAGAGCCCACTGCCACAGCATGGGGACACCCAGAGCCTAGTCCCATGGCCTGGGGACACTCAGAGCCCACTCCCACATCCTGGGGACACCCAGAGCCCATTCCTATGCCTGTGGCACACTCAGAGCCCAGTCCCACACCTGGGCACACTCAGAGCCACTCCCACAGCCTGAAGACACTCAGAGCCCATTCACACACCCTGGGGACACTCAGAGCCCACTGCCACAGCCTGGGGACACTCAGAGCCCACTCCCATGGCTCAGGGACACTCAGAGCCCATTCCCACACCCTGGGGACATTCAGAGCCCATTTCCACACCCTGAGGACACTCAGAGCCCACTCCCACAGCCTGGGCACACTCAGAGCCCATTCCCACACCCTGGGGACACTCAGAGCCCAGTCCCACACCCTGGGGACACTCAGAGCCCAGTCCCACAGCCTGGGGACACTCAGAGCCCATTCCCACATCAGCAGAGCAGATCTCCAAGCTGGAATCCCACAGCCCCTCCAGGGCTGGCTCAGCAGGCTCGAGGCAGGGCTGGGCTGTGAGACAGAGCTCCACGTCCGAGGGGAGTTGGGAACATCACTTTTTTCCGCCTCTAATCAGCTTGTTAGCAGCCTAATAACAGAGCAGGCCTGTGCATTACAACCCCCAACGAGAGGCACAGCCTATTGTGGAGCTGCTGCCTGACAGGCAGCGTTCAGCAGCCCTAAATTATCCCGTGACAAGCTGCAGTGAAGAGGTGAGCAACCTTGCGCATAATCTACAATCATTATCATTTCCATCTTTATTACCCACACTATGCCAAGCACATTAAGGAGGCTTTCAGGGAGCTTTTGTTTTGCAATAATTTCTTAAAAAACCTGCTTTCTTGTTAGTATCTCCCCTGCCATCTCATCAAAATGGAAATGCTGCAAAAGGCTCTATTTATTTCCTCTAATTCTCCTTCACACTTGCAGCCAGAGAAGGCCTGGTGGGACTTTTTGGTTGAGCCAAGGTCAGGGGTGGCTGGGCAGACTCAGCCTCCTCGAGATGGATGCTCTGAGAAGAGATGCTGCAGGACACAACAAACTCAGGTGTCCACAGCAAAATCTCCCACAGCAAACCTTTGCAACAGGTGTGTCCCAAAGCCACGGTGTCAGCAGCATGGGGACACACTCGGGGCATCCAGAGAGGGATCTGGGTGCTGGGACACCCCAGGGATTTCCAGCAGCTCCAGGGTTTGTTCATCAGAGCAGCACTGGGCTGGCAGGCGGGAGCTGTTTGCGTTTGACAGAAATGCGATGATTCCTGTTTTGGCTGGCAGGCAAAGAGATTTGGGTCTCATTCATGAGATTTTTATTCTTTGTTCTTAATCCCTCGCACTTGAGCACGGAGCCTCATCCAGGCTGGCTTTGGTCCCATGGGAACTCTGCACAGGGAACAGGGGCTGGCTGGGCAGCACTGGGTCCCTTTCTGTGCAGAGATTGTGCCCATGACACCGGGGACCTGCCCTGGGGGCTCATCCTCCCCCAGCCCACACAGCAGACCTGCCATCCACGAGGGGCAGTGGGGCCAACAGAGCAGGGAAAACTTCCCACCCCAATTCCCAAGCTGACCATGGAAGGACTCCTCTTGCTTGAGACCCCACAGCCTCTCCCAGCCCCACACACCAGCCAGGCCTCTCCCCTCCTCCCTTACCTTTTCCGCCGACTGCGACGTCCCAAAAAATATCGGGATGAAAGCTAACCACACAATGCAAGTGGTGTACATGGTGAACCCAATGGGCTTGGCTTCGTTAAAGGTCTCGGGGACCCCGCGGGTCTTAATGGCGTACACGGTGCAGGTGACCATGAGGAGCATGCTGTACCCGAGCAGACAGATGAGGGACAGGTCCGAAATGTCACATTTGAGGATGCCCCGGGCAAAGTGGGGGTTTGTAGTCCGCTGGTCCTCGTAGTCAATGACAGAGTGGGACGGGTCCACGATGAACCAGATGCAGACGCCGACGAGCTGCAGGGAGATGAGGCTGAAGGTGATGACCAGCTGCGAGGCGGGGCTGATGAAGCGCGGCGCGCTCACCGACTTCTTGCCCTGCTCGAAGATGCGGTAGATGCGGTTGGTCTTGGTGAGCAGCGCGGCGTAGCTGATGCTCATGCCCAGCCCCAGGAAGATGCGGCGCAGCGAGCAGGTGCTCAGGTCGGGCTCGGCGATCATCAGGAAGGTGGTGGCGTAGCACAGGAAGATGCCCGTGAGCAGCACGTAGCTGAGCTCCCGCCCCGACGCCTTGACGATGGGCGTGTCGTTGTAGCGCACGAAGGTGATCACCACGAAGAGCGTGGCGATGATGCCCACGATGGCGATGAACACGGGCACCACGGCCCAGGGCGAGCTCCACTCCAGCTTGATGATGGGGATGGGCGTGCAGCTGGTGTGGTTCTCGTTGGGGCGCTCGTTGAAGTGGCAGCGCTTGCAGTGGAACTCGTCCAGCTGGTACTGGTAGCCGTCGCAGCGCTCGCAGTGCCAGCAGCACGGGATGCCCTTCACCAGCTTCTTCCTCTCGCCCGGCTTGCAGGGCAGGCTGCAGATGGAGCTGGGCTGCTGGCTGCCACCCCCCGGCCACAGCATGTTCTCCACCTGCGGGGCAGATGGCACCAGCCCTGCTGAGGGCACCGCGGGCACAGGGGGTGCCCTGCCCTGCCCTGCTTGGATCTGGACCCTCAACCCATCAGCACATCCCACAAAGAGTCCCAGCACAAGCTGGCATGGGGACAGGGAGGTGGAGGAGCTTTCCATTGCTCTTTTGGGAAGATTCAACACCAGGAAGCCAAAATGAAGTCACTCCTTCCCTGAGGAGAACCCACCTGCTTTGCTCTGGCTCCTGCCCCATACCCACAGTCTCTAGGTGTGGGCACACATGCTGAAGCACAGGTGTGTACCTGGGGGACACCTCTCCCTCTGCCCCCACCACCTCTGGCTGCCTGGCTTTGCACCCAGGGGCTCCCAGACTGTGTGGTGAGAAGAGAAACCTGCAGGATTTCCCTTGGACCACACCCTTACCTTGAGGTGCAGGTGGTCTGTCCACTGCCCGATGACTTTGTACTCAGGGGTGGAGTTCCTGATCTGGTACTGGTAGATGTCATAACGACCTGGAGCATCTCCATTCTCATTGAATGTCACAGGAGTCCCAGCAATGCCTGCAGGAAAGGGGGGTCAGCACCCACAGCACCCCCAGCAACCCCCACCCTGCTCATGGGCTCTGGCTTGATGCTCCCCCCTCGCTGCTTCTTTTACAAAAGGGGCAAAAGCAGCTTTAGAAGTTAAATCAAGTGAATTCTGGAGATAAACACTAATGAAAGGAAGAGAAGGGAAGAATCAAGCAAGAGGGGAAAATAAATAAAAGAGACACTGTGGAGGAGATCAGAGGGTGGAGATAAATAGAAATAATAAGGGGACCAGACAGAATATGTTTATTAAGGAGATAGGGCAGAGGAAAAGATGGGCTACCAGAAGAGATCTGAGGCAGACAAGGGCAGAGCAGCAGGAGGCAGTGGGACCTGTGCCAGCTGGGAGGGAAGAGCTGGAAGGGGGAGAGGCTGGGCAGGACAGCAGGTGAGGGCAGAGCGAGGGCAGGATGGCAGGTGAGGGCACAGTGAGGGCAGGGTGAGGGCAGGATGGCAGGTGAGGGCACGGTGAGGGCAGGGTGAGGGCAGGGTGAGGGTGAGCACAGGATTGCTGCCGGATTTACACTCCAAAGGCTCTCAGGAGATGTGGAAGCTCAGACCTCCTCACCTGCTGATCTGCTGCCCTCCCTCCACGCTGCATTCACAGTGCAGCAGCTGCCAAATGGCACCACAAATAAAAACTGTGGGTGCTGCTGTATGACCCACACTGGGGACAACCAGAGACCCCCAGGGCTGCTCCTCCTGCACCCCAAGGGCACGGCACACCTAAGAAGTTGACAGCACACCTGGAAAGCTTACAGCACACCTGGAAAGTTGGCAGCACAGCTGGACAGCTCACAGCACACCTGAGAAGCTCACAGCACACCTGGAAACCTCACAGCACACCTGAGAAGATCACAGCA
Organism: Catharus ustulatus; assembly: GCF_009819885.2. Taxonomy (NCBI): domain Eukaryota; kingdom Metazoa; phylum Chordata; class Aves; order Passeriformes; family Turdidae; genus Catharus; species Catharus ustulatus. Next base: position 3,642,568 of record NC_046245.1, read on the forward strand.
CATCCGGAAAGCTCACAGCACACCTGGAAAGCTCACAGCACACTCAAAAGCTCACAGCACACCTGGAAAGCTCACAGCACACCTGAGAAGTTGACATTTCGGATGTACTTGAGCAGCTCCACGCCGTCCACCGGGTCCATGCGGGAGCACAGCCCCACCTTGCCGGGGCACAGGTTCTTGTGCATGTTGTGCAGGGCGTGTCCCATGGCGTAGACGGCGTCGATGACGAACTGCACCTTCCCCTCCTGCTCGTACGAGGAGTCCTGGCCGATCCTCTCCCGGTCTGTGGGGACAGGGGAAGGGGGTTCCACCTCCTGTGCCCCAGCCATCCCCCCCAGGATGTGTCTGCTGCACCCAAACTCTTGCAGAGGAGCCCACCCTGGGTTGGAGGAGCTGGAAATTCCAAGTCCATTCCCTAACCTGCACAGCCAGGGGACACACAGCCAAGGAACATTCCCTGGGGAATACCCAGCCAACCTCCCCAGCAGGTGGTTCTGAAAATGTGGGTGCTGTCACCCTGCTGTGCTTGCAAGAGCCCTTGGGATGTCACATCCTGTGCCATGGGACATCCCTGAACTCTCAGGTCCTCTGTGATGGACATCCCACCCTCACCCCTGTGTGTTTCACCCCTCCTTCATCTCCTGGGAGCTTCCACCAGCTCAGGGTTCACCAGGAGTGTCAAGGACCGCCCAGGCTGCATCCATCACTGCCTGCCTGTCCCCATCTCACTGCCAAAGCCTCCTGTCACCCCACTCCCCTCGTCACCCTCCTGCCTTGCTGACCCCACAGCCTCCCCGGCTGGCAGGATCCTGCAAGGATCTGGCAATTACCAGTGACAGCTGCCTTCCCCCGTCACAACCACCCTTAATGGGACCACAAACATGTTTATCTCTTAGCAGAAATCACCGATTAAGGCAGCACGCTGTTAATTACAGCTAAGAGAGCATCTCCCGAGGGGCAGCGCCGCTATGGAGAGCCCTGGCCTCTGCATCTCCATCCCTGCCCCGAGGCACGGCCAGGCATCCTGCCAGGTCTCCAGTGCAAGGAGGGTTTGTCAGGGAGCTGAGGGCACCACCTCCCTCCTCTGGAGAGGTTACACATCCTAGAAAGCCACGCCAGAGTGCCCAGAATTAACTCCAGCTCCACCAGGCAGGGACGCTCCCTGCTCTGAGGTGGGATTCACAGGGGACCAAGCAGAAGGTGCTGATCCCTTCCTTGCCTGCTGGAGGGATGGGATGAAGCTCCAGTGAGAGGGGACAGCCCCGTGAGCAGCACTGGAGGTCCCCATGCCAGGACCTGTGCCACTGACATGACACTAAAGCGAATTGATAATGAACTGACCGACAGGGAAAGATGATATCGGGGAGGTGAATTCATAGCCCATCCTTCAAAGTTATAAAAACACTTTTGGAACGTAGAGATTACTCATGCAAAGCCCTGCAGGTGATCCCTCCTTCCACATTATTGACAGGAGCCATTAATCTTCCCCCTCAACTTCAGGCCCTTCCCCATATTCATCTCCGAAGGCGCAGACAGGCCACTCTGTCTTGTCAAGATAATTACCCATTAAAAGAGGAGCTGTAATAGACTGTCCAGGGGAGCTGAGCCCATGGGCATGTCACAGCCCTGCCACCATCACAGCACTGTCCCACCCAGGGGACACACAGCACCAGGGCTGGTCCTTTACAGCTCCTCAGCTTCCCTCAGCCGCCTCCATCCCAAAATCCAACGGCAACAGCACAGGCTGTGGAGGCTGGATTTGCATCCCTGTGCCAAGGCTGAGCAGTGCAGATAAGGAGCCATCCCCGGGGCTGTCCCTCTGTCTGTCACCACCTTTCCCCAGCCCCAGCTGCTTTTTTGCAGACGGGAATTAGGCAGGTGCACAGAGGGGCAATGCGGAGCAGACAGCCGAAGCTTGTTCCCAACCTGGAGACAATAAATCTCTGCCAAGCTCCAATAGATGAGGGCCACGGAAGGGAGGTGACCTGCTGATTATAATAGCAGGGTCGTGCGTCGTTCTACAGGGCTGGTAATTAATTTTCAAGAGCGTGACGAGGCTCGGCGGCCCCCTCGGAGGAGGGGCGCAGCTCTTCCTCTTCCCGGGATTAGAATCAATTCCCAGCACACCACTGGTCCTGGCTTTTGGCAGGAGTTAATCAAAATCGCTCCCAGTACATCTGTGGGGAGCTGGGGATGGAGAATCTCCAAATCTTGTGGGTGCTGGTGGCAGCACCCAGCACCTTGCTGTGTTTTTGGGCTGGGTGAGCCCAGCTGGGAGCAGGGACGGTCCATCCACAAATATCTGATGGGTGCTGGGCTGGTCTCAGGGATAACACAGGCAGCACCATCAGGAATTCCATCAGCTCAGCCCTCACCTTCCTCCCAGCCCTCCCATCCAGGAACAGGAGCCAGGAGCTGTCTGGTTCAGGATGGGATCCTTTGGTTTGGTTTTAGGGGTGGAATAAACAAACCAAGCTGGCGTTTCTTGGACAAGCTGGGCTCTACCCAAAGCTGAGGAAAACAGCCCCAAACTGGGCATTTGCATCAGCCCTATAAGGGAGGAGCTCGTGGATCTGCAGGGGCAGGAGATTTGCTTCACCAGGCGTTAGCTCCCTGCTCTATCTGCCAAGCAATCACTCGGGAGATGGTTTATCTGCTGACAAATTCCGATGATTTAAAGACAGCTCCTAGGACATTTGCCACGTCGTAGTTCCAGCTGCTTCCACTGACACCTTAGCCCTGAAATATCACCTGTTTAAAAGCTACATCACGGTGGAGATGAGGAGATCAGTGCTCACAGAGCCTGCTCATGCATCTCCTGGTGCTGAGGGTTCTGTGATGCTCTGGGGAAGGATGAGGAGCTCTTGGCTACCTAAGACCAAGGGCACTGGCCACTGTTCTGGTGTGCCCTTGCTGCTTGCCCAGCTCCCACACACCCAGATCACCATCTGAGCCTTTGGGGAATGTCTGCAAGGACAGAGATGTGGGAACATCATCACCATCACCAGCTGGACATCTGGGGAATGTCTGCAAGGACAGGGATGTGGAAGCACCATCCCCATCACCAGCTGAACATCTGGGGAATGCCTGCAAGGACAGGGATGTGGACACACCATCCCAATCACCATCTGAGCCTTTGGGGAATGCCTGCAAGGACAGGGATGTGGACACACCATCTCACTCATCCTCAGGGGTAAAAGCAGGGAGAAAAAGAAAACCTTCACGATCCAACTTCTCAGGCACAGCCAGGCCCCTGTGTCTGGATGGCTTCAAAAGCCATCCCTCCCTAGGGGACCAAGGGATGCGCCAATGTCCCCAAGTCCTGCCACGTCGCAGCCCGCGAGCCACGGCGCCGTCATCCGTCTTCAGCCAGTGCCAGGCAGGCAGTAAATCTCTCCCATCTCTCAGTAAACATGTCACCTCCCCGAGCCTCCAACCATCACCTGACAGCAGCGCTGTCAGCAAGACAGATCCCCGGCTGCCTTGTTTACTGCGCTCGTCCCTAAAGCCTCTTTGGGCTGGAAATGACTCAAAATGCACAGTGGGGCTTGAGGAAGGAGTTGGGAACCTGGAATTGAGCTCTGACAGGATCCCCACCAGGCAAAGAGCTCCATGCTCACAACCAGAACCGCACCCCCCACGAGCCCCCAGCCTCCCACAGCAGCCCCCAGCTCTTACTGGTGCATTTCTTGATGCTGCTGCCCTTCCTCAGCGCGTGCCGGCTCAGCTTGCAGTGGAAATTCTCCTCCCAGAACTCGGCAAACCAGATGTTCCTGCGGTTGTTGTCCAGGGTCCTGCTGGAGAAGTAGCGGTCGAAACCTGCCCAGGGAGAAAGTGAACAGAAAGGATAAATCCCAAGGATGACAGAGAGATGTATCACACATTCCCAAATTCCCCAGGCAGAGGGGAAAGGAGCTGTTGGGAGCGATGGGGACTCAGAGTGTCAAAGTGCCAAAGTGCCACTTGGGCAGAGATGTGACTGGAAAATCCACTCAGGGAAGATCCTCTGCACAGCAGAGACTCTGGGGCTCTGCAGCAGGAAATGCCTCTCTACATACACTGGTGATAAAGGGAGAGAAGGGAAAATAAGGGGGTGATTGGTGGGGAAATCAGGAGGTCTTTAAGGTCCCTTCCACCCCAATCATTCTGTGATGCCACGATGGTCTCACAGCCATCACTCCTCAATGCAGTTAAGGAGGGCAAGCTCAGGGGCCCATGGAGCACAGCCCATACCTCTGACTGAGACCCTCTTGGGCAGGATGGTGACAGAGCCCTCGGCCACCTCCTCCAGGTGCAGGACCGGGGCAATTTTGGAGCCCCAGCTGTCCGAGCCCATCCAGATGAAGTGCCCCGTCTGGTTCGCCCTCTTGGCTGCCTCCAGCACCCTTCTGTGGAAAGAAGCAGCAGAGGCTGGGCCACAAACTCCTTGTGTGGCCCCAGGGAGGTGGGGATGGTGGCACAGTGCTGGTGGCATTGCCTGCTCCAGGCACAACCCAGTGGACATGGACACAACAAAACCCAACGGTGCCACTCAGCTCCCACACCCTCCGTCCTCCCAGCCTGGGCACACAGGCTGCTTCTCCTGCTTCATTTGCATATTTGCTGACTGGTAATTGAATTTCCCCTTAATTACACAACATTAAGAAAGAAAAAAATAAAAAATCAGGTTATGCCGCAGCAGGCAGGGAAAGCAGCAGCGTGGAGAGCACGTGCTCCCAGCATGGCCAGCCCTGGGAGAGGAGCAGCCAGTGCTGCCAGCTAAACTGGGCTTTGCTGGGCTAAACTGGGCTCTGCTGGGCTAAACTGGGCTCAACTGGGCAGCTGAGCAGCAGCTGGGAGCAGAGATGCCATCGGTCCTGCTGAGCATCCCTCCTGGTGCCAGACACTCAGACACGCCTGCACACTCCTCCAGTGCCAGCCAGGTCAGGAGCTCGGTGGGAGGATGGGAATGGAGCATTCCTGGATGTGACCCTCCAGGCTCTGTCCCCTCGGGGCTCCTGTGGGTCCCCAGCCATGTGGGAGTGGGGCTCAGGGCAGCTCCACCTCCCCGTGCAGAGACAAGGCAGGTTGTGACTCACCCCCCGAGTCAGAGCTGATCATTTCAAGTCCAGATGGTGTTTGAAATGTGAAATAAAGGAAAAAACCCCACAGAAATCCAGCAGAGAGTGCAGACGAGATGGGAAGAGGCAGGTGTGCAGTGGGAGCTGTGCAGGCTGCTCCTGCTCATCCCAGGGCACTGGGATGCTCATCCCTGGGCTTTGGGCACATCCCACCCTAGGACAGCCACAGCCCCTGTCCCACCCTGTGCCAGCAGCACCTCCAGCTGCCCCTGGCCCCTGTGCAGGGCAGGATGTCCCCAAGGCAAACCCAGGACATTCCTGTGGGATCAGAGATTTACACCTGAACTGAGCCAGGCAAGAATTCCAGCTACAACCTTCCCAGGCTCTTCCCATCTCCCAGGCTCCACAATCCAGGGTCATGGAGAGCTCCACTCCTGGGCTAAAGGAGGCTGCAGAACCCCACTGCCCAGGGCTGCAAATCCCATTTGGATGGGTAAATGTTTCCAGAGCCCTGATTACACGACCTGCCATTTATCCTGCAAGGTAAATCCCTCTTCCCTCTCACCCCCACCCGATGTCAGCTCCGCAGACATTTCTATTAACGAAGGAAAAAAGAAACTGGGAGAGTTTGCACATCTGATGTAAACTGATTTAAACTTGCAGTTTACCCACATTTACATAATGTTTGCTGATTAATAAATTAGACACTTAGGAAATCAGGGGTAGCTCCATGTGAATCATTCTGCTCCATAAACAACAGAGCTGCAGCCGCCGCTTCGCCTGCAGAGCAGCTCATCACCCTCAAGTGCAGCCACAGCCCCGGCCCTGCTGGGCACAGAGTGCTGGGGAGGTCCCCAAAAGGTCCCTGAAAGGTCCCCAAGATTGTTCCTCTGCCACACTGGGGCTGGGGCAGCTCTTCAAAGCACAGCCAGTCCTGCCCTGGTCAGCTCGGAGCAGCCCCTGCATGGTGTGAAGCAGCAGCTCATGATATCCAGGGCTTCCAAAAGCAATGGGAAGTGGGATTTTGCTCTGCTGGGCTGTGTGTGGCTGTGGCTGGATGGCAGCCACTTGCCAGGTGGCCACTGTGAGTGGGCACCCCACTGCAGACATTCCCTGCCATGTTGCATCCTCTCCCCACTGCAGACACAACCCAGTGCATCCCAGTGCACTCCAGTGCATCCCAGTGCATCCCAGTCCATCCCAAAGCATCCCAGTCCATCCCAGTGCAACTCAGTGCAGCCAGTGCACCCCAAAGCATCCCAGTCCATCCCAGTGCAACCCAGTGAATCCCAGTGCAACCCAGTCCATCCCAGTCCATCCCAGGACACCCAGTCCATCCCAGGACACCCAGTCCATCCCAGTGCACCCCAGTGCACCCCAGTCCATCCCAGTGCACCCCAGTCCATCCCAGTGCACCCCAGTCCATCCCAGTGCAACCCAGTCCATCCCAGTGCACCCCAAAGCATCCCAGTCCATCCCAGTGCACCCAGTGCACTCCAGTGCATCCCAGTCCATCGCAGTCCATATCTGCCCAGGCCCTGCTCCCAGCCCCTCCACACCTGATGTCGTCCTCGTTGGCGAAGATGATGACGGCGCGGGCGTGGGAGGTCTCCAGCAGCCGCCGGATGATCTTGTCAAACTCCCCCGGCTTGGGCTCCCTCGGGATCTTCACGGACTGGGCCACACAGACCCCGCCTGCGGCAGAGAGAGCCCCGGCACTGAGACCCCCCACGAGTCCCTGGCCCCTGGGGATGGCCCCTCTCACAGGGCTCCTCAGCCCAGCAGGGCCTCTCCAGCACGGCCACTGAGGGGCTGAGCACGTCAGCATCTCCTCCTGGCCACCAGCCAGCCCCCTGGGACACGTAGCCCAGCCCTTACCCCTCCTCTCCCAGGTCACTGCCTTCATCCCTCATCTTCCTCCAGCTCAGCCCTTCCCTTCCCCAGCATCACACTCCCTCCCACCCACTCCTCCGGTACCTGTCACCTTCAGCCACCACCACATCACACTCCAAATGTCCCCAGGACAGACACACATCCCATCCCAGATGCTCAGTGAGGATTTTCCAGCCAGTTCCAAGCACCAGCCCCTCCCCAGCCCAGGATCTGCAAAGGGTTCTGCACACAGAATGGTCAAACCCTGGCAAAACCATCCCATGGGAAGAGCAGACAAGCCCTGCAGAGGGGTTTATTCCCATCCCCATAGCACTGGCCAAGTTCCAGCCCAGCTTTCCAAGGAGCCACTGCAAAAGCAGGTAATTAAAATTAAAAGAGACAATTGGAAGATAATTGGAAGAGCCCCCCCACTTCACTGCTGGGCTCCCAACCTGCAGCTCCAAAATGCCAGAGCCCTCCTGCTCCTGCATTTCTGCAGATGCCAATAAAGAGAGAGATGGGAGAGAAAATTAAACATTGTGGGACCTTCTGGATGTAATTGATAGTCCCAATTTGCATAGTAAATGACACGGCTGATGCCTCCTGCCACTAACAGATCACAGCTTAAGCAAAGGTCAGCATAATTACCACCCGGGGCTGGGAGAGACTCCCAGAGCACGGCCCTGGACAGGAGCAGGACAGGACAGGCTCCAGGAGACTTCACTCCCTACCTGGGGCTGCAGGAAAATGGGAAAATTTGGCCCCTTGCAGCCAAAACCCAAGGGCAGGGTGAAGTGCTGGGTGCTGAGCAGGCAGGGAGGGCTGCAGGGATGGGGGCACAGCATCTCCACCCTGCACTCACTGGCCAGGGGTGTTTGGGGGGGTTTATTTTCCTGTGGTAAAAAATTGGGCCAGTTTGCTGTTTGTTTCCCATATGGGGAGCCAGATGGATGGAGAGGAGGGAGTTGGATAAACAGACAGATCAGCCAGGCGAGGCGGGCAGCAGGCGGCACCGCCAGCAGGACAGGAATGTCCCAGCCTGGGGACACTGCCCTGGTCACCACCGAGCCCCCAGCCAGGCCAGGGTGTCACAGCACACTGCCAGGGGCCACCGTGCAGCTTAATTACAGTTTCCATGGCAATCAATGGAGACAATCCAACAAAAGCAGCAGTTTGCAGACACCGGGAGCCTTCCCAAAGCCCCGGCAGGGCCAGGCGGGAGCGCGCACACACGAGTGGCAGCTGGGGCTGGCACGGGCACACACCTGAGTGCCACCAGGCACTCGAGCTGGGGAACAGCTCCCTGCACACGTGGCAGAGGAGATGGGCCCATAAATAACCAAGAAAAGAGGGTAAATCGATGGCAGTTCAGAAACGACCATGATGTTACTCAGCTGCTTCGTTAAATCAAACTAACGAGGAGCGCGGCTCCTCCAGGTGACAGCCTGCAGGGCTGGGCAGCCCCTGCTTCCCACAGCACTGCTGACAATGGTTTTACCTTCGTAATTAATGAAAATGTATTCACCAGCAGCAGGAAGAGCAGGGTGTCAGGGGCAGGGTGCTTTGGGGAGCTGTGTCCCTCAGCACCTGCACTATTCACACCCCCAGCACCGCAGGCCAAGGGGATTTGCCAAGTGATGCTCCCACTGTCTCCTCACAAAAATCCACTTAGTCAAAACACTCCTCTGAAGCCAGAAATCAAAGTGAGGAGGTGGCAGCGATGGGGAGGAGGCGACCACTCTCTCTGTTCCAGCAGGATGGCACAGCACTGCTCCCTGACTTGGGACAAGGTGTGTCCCTGGGAGAGGCAGCAGGTGAGGGGTGGGGACACCTCTCCTCCTCCCCCAGCTTGGGAAAGGACCAAAGAGGAGCAGGAATATTGGGGATGGGGGGACACCCCACAGGCAGCTGCTGGAGGCAGTTTGGGGCCAGGCAGTGGGAGGATGCTCAGAGGAGATCCCAAACATTTCATCACTGGTGACACAGGACACAAGGCATCCACGGCAAAAACCAGCCTGGAAAACCCAGCCTGAGCCCCCTTCCAAAGCTCCCGTTCCAGCTCAGCCTGCACCATCCTCAGGCTCGTCCCATCCCTCCCATCCCGCTGGGATCTCGCCTCTCCCGGCACCTCCAGGGCTCTGGGGACTCTCCCGATGCCGCCTGTTGTCAAACACGGGGCAGGGTTTAATCTGCACCATTAAGGCTCGGTGGGAGCGCAGCCACTCAGGCTTCCCCTCTTGATTGCCGGTGCTTAATTAGCTCGTGGCTCGGGGCTTCTGCCAGGGCTCCTGCAGAGCCTGCCAGGCTTGCGGCAAAGCAGGGACCGGGAAGGGGTAAAACAGGGACCGGGAAGGGGTAAAGCAGGGACCCGGCTCAGCCCTGCTGGGCACAGCAGTGTGGGTGTTCCCCCCAGTCCAGGCACTCCTGAGCATCCCAGGACTCTGCACAGCCCAGCAGCGATGCAATTCCCATTCCCAGCTGCCCAAACTCCGATTCCCCAGCCCAGAGCTTTAACTGGGGGCGGTGGGATGCTCCCCTGGCCCGGGACTCATTGTGTGACTTCAAAACCTCGAGGAAACAACTGATAACAGGAGAAGCCATCAGGGACAGAGATCTGCGCCCTCTCCTGCGCGTGCTGAGAGCGAAACGCTGCAGCCAAACCTCCTGCCTCAAGATTTGGGAGTGGCTTTTTGGGGGCGACCTCCTGGTGCAGCCACCGCGAGTAATGAGCCCGGCTGGAACCAGAAAGAGACAGCCAGGGATGTCACATGGGGATGAGCAAACGCATCACAAATATACATCAGGCTCTTAACTAAAAATATGGAAAACTTAGTGAAGGATGAAACAACAGAGGGGGTGAAAACGGCAGCAGAATTGATCCAGGTACACAACTCAGGAGTTCTTCACTGGGCTGGGAATATTCCCCTGTGCACAGACCCAAGGTGTGGCACACACCTGCTCTGTGACACAAACATCCATCCCAGGCCTCGTCCCCAAGAGCTTGGAGACAGCAGAGACCTCAACAATGCAGAGCCAGAGGGTGCTAGGTGGGTCTCTAAATGATGCCACAGGTCAGGGGTGTGGGGAAATGCTGGACAGAGGGGCTGGAGGTGGGGACAGCAGGGACACCTCGGTGTGCAGTGGAAATCCAGCTGACAGCCACACTGCAGGATGACCTGGGGGAGTAGGATGGATTTTTGGGAGCAGGATGCACTTAAAACACTTTAAAATGGCTGAAGAAAACACATCCTTTGCAGACTGAACATCTCTGCAATGCTAAAAACCAAACAGCAGCACTCCAGCAAATAAGGACTCTCCAGCCACCAGTGCAGCCACCAGCAACCTCCAGGGGCCAACAGCATCATCACCAGAGCGACTGCAAATATGGACAGAGATAAAAAGATAAATGAATAAAGATGTAACAGCCACCCAGGTCAGTCTGTTGTGGTAGCCCAGGGCCAGCCCCAGCTGCAAGAATAACCCATCTCCAGGGCGAGTTTCCTCCCTGCATCGCTGTCGGAGGTCGCTTTGTGCCTCAAGCAGAACCGTTTTCCACTGCGCTGCGAAGCTTCAACGTGAGGCTCTGCTAAAAATTGAAACTGAAGGTCAAGTTGATAATGCATCAGAAAGCAAACAGCTTGAGTGCGAGCTGCTAACGACAGCAATGAGCATTATTGCCTGATGGAAATAAAACCCGACTCTGAAGGCTCAGGCTTGGCATGAGAAATGAAGCGGAGCGCTGTGGGGAGGAGAGCGGGAGCTGCTCACCCTGAGCCGGGCGGGTGAGGAACCCTTGGGCAGAGCCAGCCTGGGGGGATGGGGATGGGGATGGAGCTGTCCCTGCCTGTCCTCCCAGCATAAACACCCCCACGGGGACTGTCCAGCACTTGACCAAGAGCTGGGCAGCTCCTGGCACAGGCTGGATCCTCGCTCAGCTCACAGCCCTGTCTGTCCCTCTCCAGGGCTGCAGGCTCCTGGAATTGGTGACAAGTCTGCAGGATCCTTCAGGCTGCTGGAGAAATGCAACTGAGAGCCAGGAATATCCCACAGAGGGCACAGATCCTTCACTCCTTCCCAATGGATCTGTGCTTGTGTCAAGGTGTTTGGTGCCCTTTGCACAGGGGAAGACACAGAGGTGAAGTGGGCAGAGCCTGGCTCTTCCCCCAGTCTGGCATTGCCACCACAGATGCCATGGCTGGGGTGGTTTAAACACATAAAATAAAGGAGGGGAAAAAAAAAAGTTAAAAGCATGTTTTTGGTCCAGCCTCACCATTATTGACGACTGTGGCTCTACTTCCATGGGCAAAGCAGTGTGGCTGACATCCCCAAGGGAGATGCTCCAGGGGCCCCACACAGACAATTCCCACAAATCTCCATCCTGCAGTGTGTCAGGGACACAGCATCACTGCTGGCACTGCACGGGCTGCCCTCACACTGCAGGCACGGTGGAAATCTGCTTTTTGATAACTAAATTATCACTAATGCACATAATCGCCAGGTTATGTGGATACCCAAATTACAGGACTGCCGCAGCCCTGGATTAACACGGGGCCGCTTTGCTCCCCGTGCGCTCCTTTACTCTGCAATTACGCTGTCAGATCGTTAACATCTGGTTAGAGGAGCTCCTGCTAACCACAGGTACCTCGGAGGAAAAGAGCTCATACCACAGCAGGACCACCAGTCACAACCACCACCGCTCCTTACTGTTGCTTAGCAGAGCAGGAGCGTGGGTTTGAATGGTGCCTGCCCTGAACGGATCCCCCGGGGGGCTGCAGCCCTGGATGGCGCAGCAGAGCATCCCCCAGCCCCTCCCCAAACCTGCCAGGCACTGTCACACCCCCCCAGCACAGCCCCTTTGCAGCTCCACACCCGCTGCAGCCACAGCTCTGAGCATCCCCACGCGCTGCTCCTCGAGAAGCCACAGCCCCGTGAAAAATATTCCACTTTTCAAGTGAAAATCCTGAAGAGCAGCTCCCAAGTTGGATCCCCAGATGGGTTTCTGTGCATACTAAAAGCACAGCCGGCTCCAGTGCCAGGGCTCGCGCGTGAGAGACGGAATTAAGGCTGCTCCTATTTATAGGGCTTTGATTAGGAGCTCATCACCTCGAAGTTTTTATTCCCTTTATCCATTTATAAGGCCATAACGCAGTTTGACTGGCTCCAGATAGGCCGGTGTCCCACCGACTTTGCCAGAACCTAATGTGCCATTCAGACACACTTAAGCCTGTAATAAGCAGCAGCCTGTGCCCTGCAGGGGTTTAACTGCCTCCAAAAACAGCCTTTAGCTCCTGTCCCAGCCCGTGCTGGGGGGCTGAGGTGATGCCAGAGCCAGGAGAGACCCCAGTGCTGTGCCAGCCCCTCCGTGGGGTCCTGGAGCAGCTCTGAGTTTGTGGTAGCAGCGCTCACAGCAGTGATTCCCAGGGCTCCTCGCCCATCCTGGGGTTGATTTCGGGTCCCCAGAAGCTCCTGTGCTGCTCCCAAGGCCGCTAATCCCCCCTAAGCATCCCAGAGCTCCCGTCAGCAAAACGCTTTCTGCCTCCAGACAAATCCTCCCAAAGAGTTTTGCTGAGCACAGACTTTCTGCCTGTCCAAAGCCCATAGACAAATTAAAGCACCTGCCCTGGGGGATAATTCCACTAAAATTGGGTGCAGCTCGTGGTGGTGCCAACTTGATTTTCTATTAAAACCTGGGAGTATTTGTACAATTCTTGTCTCCTGGAAGGAGCCCAGCACCGTGGCTCAGGCACAGAGGGAGGGGTGAGACCAGAGCTGGGGAACAGGGAATGGGATCTTGAGATGCTTCCCAAAACCAGCCTGCCCTGCAGAGTTTTAGACTGGAGACCAGGATTGCTGGTCCCAAGCCTTGCTGGAAAACTTGGATCTTTGTTTGGGCAGCCCCAAAACCCACTCTGCTCTGGGGCCATCCCCCAAACCACACCATCCATCACCTCATCCTCATCCCAGCTCAGCCCAAGGAGTCCAACCAGACACTTCTCTCCCTCCCATCCTTTTCTCCTCCCGTCTCAGCTGCTCCCATCCCAGGAGAGATCCACTCACCATCCTCCCTGGATTTCTGGATGAAGGCCTCCACCCCACTTTCACCATAGCTGCCCTCAGAGGCCAAGGTGGAGACGTAATTCCACTTGAGGGCTTTGACAATGTCCACCATGGCCTGGGCCTGGTAGGTGTCCGAGGGGACGACGCGCGAGAAGAAGTCGTAGCGGCTGTTGTCGCTCAGGTCCGGCGCCGTGGAGGCGTAGCTGATCTGGGGGATCTGGGATGGAGCAGGGAAAGGCACAGAGTCAGGGCAAGGAGGGGATGATCTCCACCCCACAGCCACGGCCACGCTCCCAAAGCCCTGCTCTGGAAGGGAGGTGGGAACTGAGGATGAGCACGGGGCTGGTGCTCCATCAGGTGCTCCAGGGCTTGGGAACACCCAGCAGGACCCCAGTGCAGGACAGACCAAATAAAAAAACATAATTCTGTCCTAGCCAGCACTGCCAAGGTCTCCCTTTGGCTTCCCCCCCAGGAAGGACAGATCCAACCCATCCTGCCCCTCCCAGCCCTAAATAAGCCCCTTAAATCAACCAGAGCCCTGCACCTCTCCCAGCACATTGGAATGATTTAGCACCACGGGATCAGGCAATGTTTAACACTTACACAGCACTTTCCATCTCCAAAATGCACCACACATTCTCATTTATCTTAAAGATGGAAAAGGCTTATTAAATTATCAAGCCCAGGTTCTCCCCACCAGCTGTGGGAATCCGAGCTGCTGTAATAAGCCCCAGACACCTCGCTGGGAGCTGCATCCCAGGGATCAGATGTGCACCAGGGCCACCCCACAGACCCTCCTGGGTGTCCCAACCCTCCTGGCCCCACTCCATCCCCCTCCAGTCCTGCATCTCCCAGCTCCTCCTTTGTTTCTCTGCGATTTCCCCTCTCCCACTCCTGCCTCTCTCTATTAAATGCGATTCTGGTGTTATAAACCCACGACTGCACCTGAATGCTAAAAGGCCCTTGGAAAGGAGCAGCCACCCTTCTACCTGCCTGAGAAACAGGAGATGAAAAAAGGGAGAGATGGAGCAGGAGTGGGAGAGGGAGAGGAAGGAATCTTTATCAAGGCACAAATAGGATTACTCCCCGTGACAATCTGCTTTGTGCTCCGTTCCGAGGGGCTCTGATCTGCTCGTTGGGGATCTCTGACTGGAGCCTGGTGCATGAGACTCCATTAAAATTCTGCTCAGCAGGTGAGGAGCTCGCCTGGCAATCGCTCATCCCGGGGGGAGCAGGGGGGCTGCTCGCAGCACAATCCCTCCTCTGCCCTGCCCAACCTGCAGGATGGCCAGGCTGGGGATGGAGGCAGTGCCCAGAGGGCACAGGAGGCAGCAGTGCCCATGTCAAAAGCAATCTGGAAGCAGAGGTGCTCCCAAAATGATCCCAAAATTATTTTTCCCGCGCCTAAAGTTTTGGTTCAACCTCTTCCACAGGGCACTGGTGATGGAGCTATTCCCCATGCCCACCCAAGCTCCAACAGGCTGGGATTAAACCCTGGCCTGCCCATCCTGCTCCAGCCTCAGCTGGAATACAAAGCCCAGAAAATACCTGTTGATCCTCAGGCTACGGACTGGAAGCTGTATTTTAATAAACAAAAGAAAAGAGCTCTTTTCTCTCGCTCCTCTGCCTGGGATGAAAGTGAAAATAAAATACCAGTTCCCAAATGACCATTTCATAGATTTCTTCTGCCTTTTCCCCCCTCTGCCTTTTTGATAGCCCAACTCCTGGCACCAGCTATTTTCTCAGATAAAAGACAAAAGTCCTTTTAGGTACATAAAAGCAAAATGCAGGCAGGGAATTCAAGGTTCTTAGAAAGAAGGATGCAGTGGGAAGAGGGAGCTGGAAACATCTCTCAGCTGCAAACTGGGGACTGGTGGTCTCTTGCCTGGCTCATCTCCAGCCTGGGACAAACACTGTGTTGAGGAAATTAGTAGCTGTTCTGCACCCCAAGAGTTCCTTGTCTCACCAAGAGTGGGGAGTGATTCCAGGGCAGGGGGTAAAACCTTCCTTGTCTTGTTTTGAATCAAAAACCATCACCTAGAAGCACCCTGAGCCTGGAGAAACGTCCCTTGGGGTGTGAGAGAGGTGGGAGGTGGGGCTGGGGGTGTCATCCTGCTCCTCCTGGGTCAATGCACTGGTGTGGCTGACTTAAATCCTCTGGGAAAGCTGCATTTGGTACTTTCCATCATCACCCATCATTAACGTGCCTCAGGAGCTGCTGTGGTGTTTTCTCCACCAGCAGGAGACAGAAACCCCCCAGACTGGGAATAATTAAGCAGAGGTGGTGATTTCAGCACATCCCAGCTCAGGCTTAAACCACTGATGTCAACATCAGCCTGAGCAGGCAGGAAGGAAGAACCAAAACCAACCAAAAACCAACAAAAAACCCCAAAACCACTGCAGAGCCAGAGCTGGGCACACTGCTCAGGAGCACCCCAACGAGCAGGGGTTCCTGCACCAACCCCCCCATGCCAGAAACAGGGTCGGGAGCAGCTAATTCCCTCTCCATAATTATTAATTTCATGCATATCTTATGCAAACCCCTGGTTCGCCGACAAGATGGAATTGATTTAATTAGAATTTCCATCATCGAGCCATTTGGATGGCAGCTTTTAATTAGGGAGAGCGTTAAGCACCGCAGGGGCTGGAGCAGCGAGGGGCTGAGCGGGGCTGCTCGGAACTCGGCGTTGGGATGGAAGGAGCTGCAGCCCCATCCTGCTGCCCCTTCCCTGGGCACGGGGTCAGGCCCAGGATGCAGCCCTCAGCATCTCCCTGGAGAGGGAAACAGCAGGAATAAAACTCCAGGAAGAACAGCAGGTGCGGGAGGATGCTGTCACTGATCCCTGCCAGACTTTCACCACCCATTCCATCCCATCCCATCCCATCCCTCCTCAAGGAGCAGGGACCAGGGGCTGGGGGCTGCCCAGGACAGCCAGGGAGCTTCAATTTGTTTCAATAAGTGAAGAGCAAGGAAATGAAGCAGCAGCAGTGGGTGATTAATCAGAGCATCCCCCAGCCAGTGCCACCTTCCTGCTCAGTGAAGGGGTGAAGGTTATTTACCTGCTGAGGGCGGGGGCAGCGTGTCCTGAATTGCTCCAGCCCACTGCCCCCACAGCCTTAGGGCACCCCAACACAAGCCAGGGAGCTCTGCACTAACAGGGGGGGCTCAGCACTGATAGGGGGGCTCAGAACCAAGGGGGGCTCAGCACTGCCAGGGGGGAACCTCAAACCAGGGGGGGTTCAGAACCAGGGGGGCTCAGCACTGCCAGGGGGGCACCTCAAATCAGGGGGGGCTCAGAACCAGGGGGACTCAGCACTGACAGGGGGGCTCAGAACTGCCAAAGGGGACTCAGCACTGATAGGGAGGGCTCAGCACTGATGGGGGGGCTCAGCACTGCCAGGAGGGTCTCAAACCAGGGGCGGGGCTCAGCACTGTCAAGGGGGGATCAGAACCAGGGGGGCTCAGCAAAGCAGGGGGACTCAGCACTGCCAGGAGAGGCTCAGAACCAGGGGGGCTCAGCACTGCCAGGGGAGGATGAGAACCAGGGTGAGCTCAGCACTGTCAGGGTGAGCTCAGAACCAGGGTGAGCTCAGCACTGCCAGGGAGTCTCAGCACTACCAGGGTGAGCTCAGCACTGCCAGGGTGAGCTCAGAACCAGGGTGAGCTTAGCACTGTCAGGGTGAGCTCAGCACTGCCAGGGGGAGCTCAGCACTGCCAGGGTCAGATCACCCCCAGGGGCTGCCCCAGCTCTGCCCCTGGGTGCCAGCCCCAGGCAGCGCAGCCTCGTGGGCCTGCAGGTGCGGAGTGCCCGGCTGCAGCGCGGGCAGCGCCGTCCTCAGGTGAATTATTCATGTTGTACAACAGCCCTGCGCTGCAGAGAGCGGCTGCACTCGCAGGAAACAATCGCCTCAAAGTGCCTGGCACGTGTCAAACCCAGCCTCTGGCTGCTCACCCCGCGCTGAGCGCTCCACTTTGGCACAGCTCTTTCTGGGTGGGGACAAAACGCACACCTCAGACCCCAAAGCAGCTTTCAGGGGATCCCATCTGCAGGAGGGATCCTGGTTTTGTTGACACCATCACGGCTGTGGTGGGCAGAGCTGGGGCTGGAGAGGCAGCAGCAAGGGGTGGGAAGGAGCTGGAACGTGCCAGAGCGCTCTGGCAGTGACGCCACAGAGATGTTATCACACGGATTTGGGGAAAGGATTTTCTGCAGGCAGAGCGACGAGGAGTGATGAAACCGGCTTGGACAGAGGATGCCGCATCTGCAAGTTGTTCCACTGATGTACAGCTTTAATTAGGAGGCGGCAGCTAACGAAGGACCCGTTATTTATTTATGTAGTGCAGGAGCAACAAAAGCCCTGGCAGGGAGGAGCAAGGCCAGCCTAGAGGGGAGGGCTGGGGGCTGTGCAGGGGATGGAGCACAGGAGGGAATGTGGGATGGTACAAGAGGACCACAGCAGGGAGAGCATCATTCTGAGACAGGAGCAGCCACCTGCAGCGTGCTCATGGTCACAGGAGAGAAGGGGGAAAACTGGGGGGGCTGCTGTGCCCTGCTCCCAGCCAGGGCTCTGCAGGACTTGTGCAGACTCCTCGCCTTGCTGCACTTTAATTCATCCCATGCTGCTCACTGCATATGCTGGAGCCCTCCCAGATGTTCTGGAGCCCTTCCAGATGTGCTGCAAACCTCCCTGAGAACCACCTGGGCACTTCAGAAACCAGAGGGCCCTTGGAACACCCCGCAGGGAGGGTCCCCTGTCCCAGCTCCCAGCACTTTCCGCCAGTGTCCCCGTGCTGGGGGAGCACCGAGGGGGACAGGAGTGACACAGCAACACGGGGCCAAGCGGGAGCAGAGCCCCAGGGCATGGGCAGAGGCAGCTGCTGTGCCCGAGGCAGCCAACGCTTTGCTGAACCTCGCAGCAGAGTCACCCACGCTTAAAGGTCAGCGGCAGCGTGAAATGGAAGTCGCCTTATTCTCATTTTAAGCATGTCCCTGCCATAAAAGCGGTGTTTGAATAACAAAGAGCAGCAGCAGCGCTCAGGTCGTGGCGGGGGAAGAGCCTCCAGAATCTCCAAACCCCCAGTCCTGCCTGCTGCAGGAATGGCTGTGCCCAGATGGGTGGGATGAGACCCCAATCCCATGGGAATGGTGTTCTCGTGCTGGGAACACTGAGGAGAGCACCAAGCCCACACTGGAATTCACTGCTGGCTAGGAAATGCTGAGATTTTCCTTACTCTCCTCTCCCAAGACGTTTTGAAGTCTCCATCCTCTACCTGCTCATCCCCCCCATTTTCACTTCTTCCCTGCCCCACTGGGCCAGGATCAGCTCTGGATTAAAGCTCCTGGGGCTCAGGATGCACCAGCAGCAGCACCAGTGCCTGGCTGGGGCAGAGCTGCCCAAGGATTAAAACTGGAGGAGAAAGGTGAGGAGACCAAAAAAAAGAACCTAGAAAGACTTCACTTGCCCCCGACTAGCCTGACTGTCACTCTCCTGCCTCCTTCCACACTGCCGGCATCCCTCCTCCTCTCCAGAGCAAGTATTCAATCTTTTTTGTCTTGGCAAATAGCTTTTAAGTTCCTCCCACTCCCTCTAATTTATATTATTTTAATTATTGAATAGCCCTCTCACTCGTCGCCTGGAACATTAACACATTTTAAAAAAAAAGGGACCCAGAAAAATCAAACTCCATCAGCGATCTGGTTTTTCTGTCTTCACTAACAGCTCCCAGCCCTCCCAGGAGGGGACCCAGCTCTCAGCACGCTGGGCTGGCAGAGGAAGAGGAGGAGGAAGAGAGAGGGGGAAACAGCACCAATCCTGCAGAACACAGCAGTTTCAGGGTGCTGGGAGAAGGCCAAGATGGGATGGGGCCACCACTGCCACTGGAAGTACAGAATATTTACATTTCTCCCTCATTTCTGCAGAGGAACCCTTGTTCACACACTCTGCAGCCCAGGGACGTGGTTGTGGATAAATAAACGTACAGCAAGGAAGAGAGGAATTATCAACTCCTCAGCATTCCTAAAGCTGGCACAGAACAGGAGGGAGAGCCCTACTCATGCCAGCACAGCCTGAGCACCCCTGGGGCTGGTGGCACAGGACAGGTGTCCCCAGCCTGGCTGATGTCCCCAGGCTGGAGCAGAGCTGTCCCCTGCCACTGGCCATGGGAGCCTCCAGCCCCTTGGCCACCCTGGCTCAGGTGGGATTCACATTTTGGGGTACAACCACACCCCTGGCAGAGCATCCCCCAGAACCAGCACCAAACCCACCCCTCAGCCCTGCACCCACCCAGCCCCCTCCAGCACCAGGAACCGAGGGAGATGAGACAAAAATCCTGCTCCGAGTGTCGTCACTGCAGGGGGATGGAGGAAGGGATCCCCAGGGACCTGGGGGAGGCAGGAGAAGCATTTTAACAACCCCAGCTCTGCCTCCCCCCAGCTACAGAGGAAGAGACACTTGTGGAGAAACGCCACCAAAGCACCTGCAGGGTTTTGCCGAGGGGTTTCCACCTGGCCCAGCCCTACCTTGAAGAGCCGCAGGATGTTGGCCACCATGATGGACACGGAGCTGCCCGAGGCGCCGATGACGCCGACCACGCGCTCCGGCTTGGTGATGATGGGCGGCCCCCCGCTGACACAGCGCACCTCGGTGCTGTCCTTCTCGATGAGGGCCTGCACGAAGGTCAGCGACTGCTCCAGCGCGTGCGTGTCCCGCGAGCACGTGTCCAGGATGCGGGCGCCCAGCGTGATGTTGGGCAGCAGGTCGGGGTCGTTGTTGATGCGGTCCAGGGCGAAGAGCATGGCCTCCAGGCGATGGATGCCCTTCTCCTTCTTCAGCTCCCCGCAGGCTTTGCCCTCGGCGCCGCGGCCGTGCACGGGGAAGAGCCCCCCGAGCGTGATGTCCCCGTCGATGCGGATGGAGTTCATGTGCGGGTAGCCCTGGCCTTTGGGCTTGGCGGCACCGCCGGGCGCCCACCCCCAGCTCCAGGCACTCAGGAGGAGGCAGAAGGACAAACGCTCCATGCAAAAGTGACCCCCGCTCATCGCCAAGGCCGTGCTGGGGCAGAGCTCGGGCCGGGAAGGCGGCGCTCAGGGGGCCGGGCAGGGCCGGGAGGGCGGCATGGCTCCGCTGGGATCCCGCTCCGGCACCGTCAGCGGCTCCCGACGGTGCTGCCGGCCCCGGGGGAGCAGCGGGAGGTCGGGATGCAGGAGGGTGCCGGGCTCTGCATGGCTACACCAGGGAGGAGAGGCAGCAGCAGAGATGCGAGCCCACGAAAAGCTTCGGGTCCTTCCTCCGGAGACCTTGGAGGGACAGGGGTAAAGGGGAGAGAGAAAATTAGGCATGAGTAGGAAGAGGACATCGGCTATTCCGGCTTTCATCAGGGAGCTGGGGGAAATTAGCACTGGGGATTATTGAAAAAAATATATTTGGGGTTCACTGGGTCTTTGATTCACGCCAAGGGTTTTGGTTTAGCCCAAATTACATCTGGGTAGAGGGGCTGGTCAGGACCTCGGGGACACTGTGCAGGACAGGTCAGTGACCAGCTCGGAGGGGGCCCTGAGACCCTGTCCCAACCTGTCCCTTCTGAAGGGAACTGCAAGGGTGGGACAAGTCCCAAGACAGAGCTCAGAGTGGGGCAAACTCCACACACACTCCCAGCCCTGGTCCCTGCCTATCCTAAAACACCCCTACTTTCTCCCAACGGGTTTTTGAGTCACCTTCCACAAGCCCACTTGTCTTGAGCCCCACAAACTGAGGTCTGCATCCTCAGCTAGAGCCAGGCACCGCCAAAACCCGAGTCACAACCCAAAGCACTCCGCTCCTGCCATCTCCCTTCAGGCCACTGATTCCTGAACCAGCAGCTGCTTCTGTTATCGACAGCTTCCAGCAGCAGATATCGGCAGTACCTGAGCTGCCCCCGGCCCAGCACACAGCCCCTGCCTCAGTTTCCCCCCAGGCAGGTTCCCCTCACGCCCATCCCTGCCTCTCCCAGCAGCGTTGATGGATGCTGAGGGCAGCGCATGATTAATGCAGGCACCAAAAGCAGCGCAGAGCCGAGTAGGCAAATGCATTCCCCAGGCAGGACGGACAGCAACAGTGAGACCAAGGAAACAGCTTAAATTATTCTCAGCTCAAGCCCAGAGCCGGCACCCAAGCCCACGGCTGCCGGACAGAACCTCACCGGCCCGAGGGCGCTCCCACTCCGCTGCCATCCCAGCCAGGAGGACCCTGGCTTCAACTCACCTCCATAAATTATGCACCTCCCCGCCCGCCGCAGCGCTTGAAGGCCCATCTCCAAAGCGATTCTGACAGCCGGGGCTTTTAAGGAACCAGAATTACCCGGTGCCTGTGCTTCCGAAGGCAGGAGGTTGGGAATGCCGCAGCAAAACCCCCGCCCCAGCCTGCGGGGAGAGCCCCGGGAGTGCGGCCCCGCTCACACGGGGATCAGGGATCAGCCCTCTGCATGGTCCTGTCCCCTCTGCAAGGACCACCACCATCACCAGGGCAGGGGGATGCGGCTCCTGGCACGGCCTGGGAGCGGGTCAGGCTCTGCCCGTGCTGGGGAGGAGGAGGATGGGGAGATGAAGGGATGCTCAGACACCACAGCTGCCTCCACAGCCCCGCACCAACCAAAAGCAGGTCACCTCTCCCACCCTCATCCCTGGAGCTGCAACATTTCTGCCCATCAAAGGTGGGATGCTCACACCACGGACCCGCTCCCAGGAAAACCCTCAGAGCCCACGGCAGCTCCCGCTGAGCTGGCAGTGCCCCCAGAGCCCACTGCCTTTCCCTTTCTTCTTTTAAGCTTTTTCCCTCTCTGTTCTCTCCCCTTTGTGGCTCCTTTGATCATATAATCTGAACGAACTGAAGGTAAAAATATCACGGCAGGCAAGAAGAAAGCACAAATAACGGGGAGAGGAGGAGGGAACGGGTTCGGAACCCTCACGGAATCATCGGGGGAGATGGAGCCGGAGTTACCCCACGAGTCCCCGCTGCAAACAGCCCAGGAAGGGGTGACAGATGAGCACCCCTGTCCCCTCCACCTGCCCCCAGCAACCCCTCAGCCACACACAAGTCACTGCTCCCACACAGCCCAGACCTTGGTTCCACCATGCCTGAGCCTCCCAAAGCAGCTGCTCCACCAGGGGCACATCTGGAGGGAGATGCACATCTGGAAGACACCTGCCTACAGCAGGTGCTCGTGAAGCAGGGAGCTCCCTTATCCACATGCTCCGGGCAGCAAGGGGCCACAGCCACCTTCCTGCACCACCTGAACGGGCCCCTGTCCCATCTACACGGTTCCTGTCCCACCTGCACGGGCCCCTGCCCCACCTGCACAGCCCCTGCCCCACCTGCACGGACCCCTGCCCCACCTGCATGGTTCCTGTTCCACCTGCACAGCCCCTGCCCCACCTGCACAGCTCCACAGGAGCACCCCGAGGGTGGGAATAACATGGTGGGATCATCACTCATCGTGGTGCTTACTCCAGCCCCGAAGGAAGGAGCAATTCTGCTTTCTCCTACTTGCATCAGCACAGCATCGGTGAGGACAGAGCCTCCCCATCGCCCTCACCCCGGCTATGCTGCAGCCCGATCCAGATCTGGGAGGTGGCACAAGCACCAACCAAACCGAGATCTCCAGAGCCCGGCGTGGGTCATGCCCTGCCCGAGCCAGGCTGGGCTGAGCAGTGTCAGGGCAGAGGAGCCGGTGCTGGGCGCTGCTGCCCCAGGACAGGCACAGCCCTGCGGGTCCCGGCACTCCGGACACGGGGCCGGGCAGCACGGTGGCATCCTGCTCCCCTCTAGTGGTGGCCACAGGGCCATCGGCATCGCCAGCCACCAAGGGCCATGGAATGAACAGGAAAGGGCTCAGCTGGGCTGGCGAGCCCCCCGTTGGGGCGACCTGGTCTAATGGAAGGTGTCTCTGCCCATTTCAAGGGCTGGAACTGCAGGCCACCTTCCAACCTGAACCATTCTGTGATTCCATGAAATCAAACTGATTAAAAATTCCCCCACACCAGAGAGATCTGCTGCAAAACCCTCTCCAGTGCCCAGAGGGGCAATCAGCCACCCCAGGCATCACCTCTGTGGCTCCTTCCCTGCAGCTCCTCCTGCACATCCCCACAAGCACTGCCTGGGCTGGACTGTGGTGGGACACTCCAGACAGACCCTTCTCTGAGCAGACCCCACTCCCCAGAGCTCTGCCTGCAGCACATCCATCATCTCCCAGCTCAGAGCCACCGTTCTGGGGCTCATTAAACCCAGCAGAAGCTGAGCTGGTTACACAGCCCAGCAGATGCAGCAAGAATCAGCCAAGAGCACCCAGCACTCACCTGCACGTCCCCATCCCCAGCTGCCAAAGAAAGCTCCACCAGCACCAGAGACTCCAGTCCAGCCCTGGCACTGGGAGGGCTGTGCCAGCTTAAACCACACTGGCTCCTACCAGCTCCACAGCATCTTTTTGAAAATCAAGGCTATTTCTTTCCCCACCTGCTCTTCCTCCAGCAAGCAGGGCCAGCCAGCAGGCAGCACAATATCCCAATTAGTGTACACTCACTCTTCCCGCTTGCAAGCAGCTACAGGGTACTTTGCTTGGCTCCTGCTCTTTTTAATTGCAAAAGCTCCACGAAGTAGAGCAGAATGGAGACGTGGACTGAAGGAGGGGACGCCAGGTTAAGTTCTCTCCCGACAGGCAAAACCTTAAGTATTCAGGTCCAGTACCCCGGTGTTCATTCAGAGAAGCAAGGCCACGGCTCAGCAGGCAGAGTGAGCAGAGACCCTGGATTGTGCCATCCAAACCCCCTACCGAGCTCCAAAATGCAGCCCCTGCCTCAGCAACCCCTCGATCGACACATGAACCAAAACCACAACACTCACACAAACCCGAGCCCATCACCAAAGTGCCCTCTCCACACCAGGTCTTGCCAGCACCCAGCTCAGAGCCCCAGGGTGGGGAAAAGCTGGGTACAACCACCCACCTCAGCACCCCAGAGCATCTCCTGAAGGACGCTGAAGTCCAAACAAAAGTGCTCCCGTAGATGAGATCCAGGGAATATTTATCACACCGTATTTATATATGTCCTTAACTGCAGCAAGCCCTCTCCTTCCGCC
Organism: Catharus ustulatus; assembly: GCF_009819885.2. Lineage (NCBI taxonomy): Eukaryota > Metazoa > Chordata > Aves > Passeriformes > Turdidae > Catharus > Catharus ustulatus. Next base: position 3,666,666 of record NC_046245.1, read on the forward strand.
TCCCTCCCGCTGCCAAGCAGGTCAGGGCTAATCCCTCACTTTGAAGGATGGGATGGCGCGGCACGGGGGGGAAGGAGAGCAGGATCCAGCCCGGGAGCAAGCGGAGAGAGAACAGCGGCTCACCTTGCGAGGTCCCCGCCGGCAGCCGGCGCAGAGCTCCAGCGGGAGCGGCTGGAAGGGAGGGAAGGAGCCGCCGCTCGTCCCCGCTCCTGCCACGTGCAGCAGAATCCCGCAATTAATTTTTTATCACCATCTGCAATTTGGGACGGTGCTGGCTCCGAGGGAGAGCGCGGCCTGACTGCCCGTGCCCGGCTGCGCGCGGTGTCCCCGCTCCCCATCACACCTACGCCCCGACACTGCGGTCTGGCAGTGCCAGCCCCTGCCCACACCCCCTCGGTGCTGACTCCAGAGACCCCCATCCTGAGCCAGGCTCGGTGTGGGGCCATCCAGGGAACTGCAGGGAGGAAAACCCTCCCTGAGACGCAGCGCCCGGGAGGAAGAGCCGGTGCCCGCAGCGGGCACAAAGTCGGGGAGGGCGGCGGGCGCGGGTTCACGGATGTTATAATTAGGACCTGCCACTTCTTCAAGCCGTTGCCTTTCTGGGAAGAGCTGGAAGGGGGTGGCTGAGCTGACAAATCCATCCTCCTTCTGCCTGATGCCAAAGTTGAAGCACGTGATGCTCTTTTTTGGGGAGTCGTTAGGCTCCTCCGCAGGGCGATGCTGGCCCCTGGCATGTGGGGCCAGGCCATGGCTCCACTCGAGCTTGGATTCCCACAGGAAAATCCTCGATGCTGCTCTGACACACCGGGGTGTAGCTCAGCACCCCCAACCCAGTGCCTGATGCTGAACTCAGAAGGGCTTTGCCTGTAGCCCCCCAGCCTGGGGCAGCTGCAGCCACCACTGCCCTGGGGACCCTCTGCCAGCTCAGAGAGGGACCTCCCTCACCAGGGCCCCCAGCACTGCCCCTCCAGCTCGGCCAGGCTGGCCAAAACCAAGCGGGATCTCAGCACATCCCACCGGACCAGAGATGTCAGGTCACAGGAAAAGGGACTGAGCTGTCCCCCCACCACAGCCTTGCCCAGCACATCCCGCAGCGCTTCCCCCGCTGCCTGGTGCGGATAAACGCTGCTTACAGGGCGCGAAGGCAGGGAAGGAAAGGAGCTTTTTCTTTTGGCAGTTCTCCTGGTGTTTTCCCGAGCGGCTCGCTGCATTCAACAGATCAGCTCTGCTCCTTCCCTTCATGCTCCCGTCCCTCCCCGAGCCCTGCCCGGGGCACACAACCACTGCTCCTGCGGTGACCGCCAGCCCTGCCTCGTGCCACCCCCGCCGAGCCCCGAGCCACAGGTCACCTGCAGCGCGATGGCGATGGCAAAGGCAGTGACTCACCCGCAGCCTCTCCGTCGCAGCCGCCGCCGAAGGCAGCGGGCATCCCCCAGCGCCGGAGCAGCCCACGGAAAATCACCCGGCTGGCAGAGCACGGCAAACTCATCACACCGAGCGGGGGAGGAGGAGGAGGAGGAGGGCTGGCGGGGCTGCACCCCGGCAGGCAGTGGGAGAGTTCTCCGGTTTTTTCTCACGGCTGCCAACTTCCCCAGCGGCTCCCGACGCCTCGGATGCGCTCGCCCGGAGAGCGCCGAGGAGCGGAGAACGCTCCGGAGAGCAAACCGAGCCCGTGCTGGAGCGGGGCTCTGCCCGGCTCAGGGCTGCCTCCGGGCACGGAGAAGGGTCGTGTCCCCCACAGCCCCTCCGAGCTGGCAGGGGAAGCGCCTTCAGCCCCTCGCCGCCCTCCTGTCCCCCCTGCCCTGCCCTGCGGCGGCTCTGCGGGCTCTGCCCGCTGCGGCGAGGCGAGGGCAGCCCCCGCCGGCGGCTCGGTCACGGCCACGGCCACCGGCTCCTGCCCGCTGCCCCGACCCCTGCCAGCCCCCTCCGGCCGGAGCAGCCCCCCAACTCCCCTCCCGGAGCTCTCGCCGGGCAGTGGCACCTCTGGGGACAAAGGTGGGAGGTTGGGGACCGGGGCACGGGGCGCTCTCCGTGCCCCTCGCGGAGGGGAGCAGCGCGGCGAGGAGGGGGCAGCGCTCCGCAGTGCCCAACAATGAATAATGCGATGAGTGCGAGAGGGGGGAGCGCTGGGGGGTTCCGGGCTGCAGCCCCCGCTGTCGCAGCCCCCCCAACCCAAAAATAAGAAGGAAAGGCGGAAAATTCAGCGGAGCGTTGTGGAGGGAGGGGGAGCGGCGAGGCTGCAGGGAGGGGGAGCGGGGGGCACTCCGGCCGCGGGGGAAGGTGCGGGGGGCACCGGGCGTCCCGGGGATGCTCCCCCCGCGCCGCCCGCACTTACCCGCGGGCAGTGCCAAGTTGGCGGCGCCGTCTCCGCCCGGTGCCCGGTGCCGCGATCCTGCCCCGGCCCGGGGGCAGCCCGGGGGGGCCCTGCGGCGAGCGGCGGGGGCGGCCCCGGCCCCCCCAGCCCCGGCCCGGCCCGGGAGCCGAGCGAGCCGCAGCCGGGCGGGACCCGCCGCGCTCCGCGCACCGCAGCCGCGGCGAGGAGGAGGAGGAGGAGGAAGAGGTGGAGAAGGGGGAGGAGGAGGGGGAAAAGGAGGAGGAGGAGAGCCGGGGCCGGGGAAGTTTTGCATGAAGAGGAGCTGGGAAGCCCGCCGCCGGCTTTGCCAGCCTCTTAAAGCACTAGCGCGGCGCAGGGACCCCCGCCCCGGCGGACCCCCGGCTCCTGGAGGAAGGGTCTCCCCGCCAGGCTGCTGAGGGTCTCCGGCTTCCTGCAGTGACAGCCATCCTCAAATTCCCTTTCCCAGGTGGGAGCAGCTCCCGCAAGCAGCGATGAGGGAGGATGCTCGTCACCCCAAGCCGTTGCCCTTCTCTTCTCCCTCCCACAACGCGCTGCCAACCCCCCCGCCCCGCGGAGCTCGGCTCCTGCCTCGCCTGCTTTCCCCATCAATCCCCCCCGCCGGGCTCCGAGGAGCCCGTCGTGCTGTGTCGATTCATTAATCCAGAGAAAACACAACCCCCTGGTAATGGCCATTGACACATTAACTGCTGCGATCCATCACGGTAATGACACGGTGGTGATTGCTCGGTCACCGGAGCAATTAGGGCAAACCCTGGCGCTCACCTGCGGGCACGCCGGGGCTCCCAGCCCCTCCTGGGGGGACCCATCCGAGCAAACCAAGCGGGGTCTGGCTGTGGGGAGGGCGCTCTGCCTCTCCCAGCACCAAAGAACCGAACACGAACCACAAACACACAATTCCAGCCTCACCTTCCCTAAGGGGTGACTCGTGTTTCTCGTTTGTCACAGTGAAATCCCAGCCCTGGTGAGGGTCAGCCGGGGACTTGGTGGGCTGGGTGCCCTTGGAAAAGGTTCCTTTCCACCCAAATCCTGGTTAGGAGGCTGGAGAGGAGCAGGTTTTGCAGAAGCACTGGGGATTGCCCAGCTCCAGCACAACGTCGGGCTGGGCCTTGGAGAGAGCTGCAGCCTCCCCAGTGAGATGCATGTCCTGAAAAGCTGCCCCCACCCTCCTGCCATGGAATATTCCTGTGGATCCAGGTGCTCACAGGATGCTGCCCAGAGCACAGCTCCTGCAGAGTGACCAGGCTGTTGCAGGGATCTTGCTTACAGCAGGAACAAGAGTGGTTCTGGTGTTTGTTGTTCCTCTGCTCTGGTGGGACAGAGCCCCACCACCCCCCGTGTGAGCCTTGGCAGTGCTGATGCCAGGAATTAAAGCAAAAGGAAATCTGCACTGTGGTCGATGGAGGAGGGATATAAAGACCAAGCTCCTGGGAGGACAGGACCCCCTGCCTGCCCCAAGCCAGGGCTGAGGGGACTCCAGACACCACAGGATAAGCCAGGCACAAATCCCGTGCCAAAAGTAGCTTTTAGAGGCACGCTGAGGTCAAGGTCCCTGCTCCAAATCGGGTGAAGCCCTCAGCTCCTGGGGATTTCTAAGACACGTGTTCATCTTCAAGGAGAAACAAGGGTGGTCTGCTCACAGCCCCAAAGAATCCCTGGGGGAAGGTGTTTGGGATAAATTATGGAGAATTTTGGCTAAAGCACCACCTGAGCTGCTCCAGCAGCCACCTCATTCAGCAGCCTCACTGCTGCTCTGGCTCCAGTGGAAAATCATAATCCCAAAGTCTTGGGAACCTGAATCCCAGGGACTGCAGGATGCTCTTCCCACCACGGCTGAGCTGGCAGTGCATCTCTTCTCCTCTCCGAGCCTCAGGGCCTGCACATCTCCCCTTCTCACACCCCTCTGCCAGCTGTCAACCAGAACCCAAAATACCAGCACAGCGCTCGTGTCACCGCCGGGAACAGCAGAGCCCAATTAACATTTGGAAATCCAGCTGAGGCACCACGGGAAAGGTCACAGGGTGGTGAGGGGAGGGTGGGTAGGATGGAGACACCCCAGTGACTCCAGGGGTGCCCCAGTGTGTGGGGTTACCCCCAGAGCAGCTCTGCAAACCCCACAAAGGTCACCACCAGGGCTCCTGCTCAGTGCCTGGGTCAGAGCTGATCAAATCCTCCAGGAGAGTCTGATGCCATCAGCAAATGGACACGGAGAAGGCTGCCAGGATCGATATCCCCTCGGCAGGCACAGAGCCAGAGGAACTGAGCGAGTCGCTGCCTCTCCCGTCCCGAGGGCAGGGCTGGGGCCACAGCCCGAGCCGGTTCCCAGCTCCGTGTCCGTGTCCACCCAGGGTGCCCCAGCACCTCCAGGGCCCCCAGCAGCCTTTCCCTGAAATCCCAGGCTCACAGGATCCGTGCAGGAGGCTCTGGGTGCCCTGGGTGCTTTGTCCCCAGGCAGGCACAGCTCTGGGCTCACAGCTCCATCCTCCTGCTGCCCTGGCCCCTGGCCAGTTGGGAAGGTCACCGTGTCCACTGCTGAGGCCACCCAGCGCCATCCAGGAGACACAACTGCTTGCAATTGGATTTTTTTTTTTTTTTTAATATAGGAAAACTTGAAACCGCATCTTATGGACTGGACATTCCGGCTCAGCACTGCAAAAGGGTTTTGAATAATTTATGGCCAAGCCACCACCTCCTCCTTCCTCCTCATGGGTCACTCCTGTCAAAGAGACGGAGGCTCAGGAATCACACCCGGCCCTTTTCATCTGGGGGCCGCAATCGCCTTGGGTGTGGATTCAATTCCCTCCTGGATAGAAGGGTGCGGAAAATAAATCCTTAATTCAAAGTGAAATATTAATAGAACCGTAATTAGCTGTAATATCTACACAATTAAAAAGCAGGAGGCTTGGCAAGAGCTATTTTCATGTGTATTTAAAGAAAAACAAGTTTGCAGGGTAAGGGGTGGGGGTGGCTGGGGATGCTTTTCCGGTGTCCCAATTGTCTGAGGGAGAAACGTGGCAGCACAGGGACACGGGTCCTGCAGGGCTGGTGGAGCAGGAAGAAATAAAACCACAGGTCAGAAGAAAAGAAAAGAAAAGAGCAGAAGAAGGATTTGAGGAGAAAAAGAAAGAAAGAATGATGAGACTTTTGTCCTGCTCCTCGGGGATTTTGCAGCAAAGGGAAGATTTTCACTGACGTCAGGCAGAGCCATAGCAAGAGGATGGGGTTGGGAAAAGTCTCTCTGGAAGTTGGCAGGGAATGAGCTGGGTGACCCTGGCTCAGCCCCCACAGATATTTTCCAGCAGGAATTGCAGGAGCTGCTTGCAAAAAGCCATCAGCTCACCCTGAGCTGGGCAGTTACCAAAGGGACAAAAAACTGCACAACAAAACCAACAGAATAATTCAGCTCAGCCCCTCCAAAAACACCTAAATAATAGGCCAAGGAGATAAAAAAAAATTAAAAAATAAAAAAAAAATGCAGCCTTGAATTTCTTTCCCAAAGAAAGAGACTCCCACACACCCCAGCACATGAACGTGGGTAATGGATCTGGATCTTTGGAGAGCAGGAACGGCACTGCCTGTGCTCGCACGGGCTTGACATTCACACATCGGGTCCCTGCCTCTCTCCAGGAGTGGGGATAATGGGATGCCGAATGTCAGACCACTTAAATATATATAAAACTCATTATACGCCTCATGACTAACAGATCTTGATGGGAAAAGTTGCATTTTAAAGAAACACTGGGAAAAAAAAAAAAAAAAGAAAAAGCCCATCCAGGCTTGCGAGGAGGAATCAGCAATGAACGAGGGATGATTCGGCTGCAGGCTGGGAGTGATGACAACTCCTCCTCCTCCTGGGGAGGAAGGCTCCTGCAGCTGTGCCAGCTCCCTGGAAGTTTCCTTCACCCACTTTGGGGGCTGCCAAGCTCCCAGCAGAGGCTTCCCTGCAGCCCAGGGTGCTGCCAGGCACCCACACCCCCCAGCTGACGTGGGACCCCCAGAGAAAGCCCGGGTGATACCCTGGGGCCAGCCCTGCCTCTCAGAGGCCACCAAGGGGACATTTCCTGGGCTCATGGGCTTTTCCCCCACGGCAGAACGAGGGGATGGAGCACTGGGGAGCTGCCATGGAGGCAATGCCTCTCTCCTGCCAAATCTTCTCTTGCTGCAGCTTCAGAGCCTTTACTCTCTCTTGGATGTATCCAGCCCAAAAATTCCCCTCAGCGCCTCACTGCTGCCGTGACACGGGGACAAAAGGACCCGTGCCCGGCTGTGGCCACTCGTGGAGCCCCAAGTCGGCGGTGCCATCGCTCTTCTCCTCTACAACACTTCCACCTAATGGCGAGAGAGCTGCTGAGGAGGCTCCAGCCCAGGGCAGTGGACAGGGGACAGCCCCAGGGGCAGAGCAGAGCAGAGGCCAGCACAGCTCAGCACAGGGATGGACCCTGCCAGCCTCAGCCCCCAGAAAGGAGAAGCTTTGTTTGCCCTGCACCAACCCCTGAAGTGGTTCTAGCATCTCCAAAAATCAGGGAGTTCTGTCAGCTCCATGCCCTGGGCCATGTCCTGCCTTCCTCCTGCAGCTGCTGCTCCTCTGGGAAGGAACAGAGGGTTTGGGAGCCTTGGAGCCCAGCTCTACTGCTCACAGGAAAACACTCCAGTTTGATCCAGTCTGACCCACTCAGTGCAACTGGTGAACTGGTGCCATCCCAGTCAGAAGCTGTTGCTTTGTAGAAAGGAGGAAAGGGCTCAGGCCCAAGCACGTGCTGAGTGGCCAGAGGTTATTTTGGGCAGTGATTACTCCAGATTTGGGGTTTAAACAATACAGAAACATGAAAAGCTGAGGCACAGTGTTCTCCTGGAAATCTCTCATCCTGCACCATCAGCAGCTTTTTGTGCTGATGCTTCAGAGAGAGCAGGACCTGTCCCCAAACCAGCACCCTCAGAGGGACCGGGGTCCTGTTCCTGTTCTCCCACCAACTCTGTCTTTACAGCCAGAGATGTCTCCCTGTCCCCAGTCCAACATCCCAAAGGCACAACCGTGTCCCTCAAACCCAGCACTGGGAAAGGAAAGAGGGACAGACAGCTCTGTCTGTGTTTTCATTTGGGTGCAGGAGGGGTTTTTTATCCACCCACAGGGATCGTGAGCAGCTGGAAAATGTTTTCTTTAAATCTCCCAAAAAAGAAAAAAAAAAGGGAGAATAGGGAAGGAGAGAGAACATTTGGTGGTAAAATTAACTGTGACGGCCAGGCAGCACACACTCCCTCTGCACCCACAGGACAATTAGAGGAAAATCTTTACACATTAACTAACACGGAAGGCAGGGATGGCATAGCAGACAACCCCCTCGTTTTTCCCAACCAGCAGTGCTGGAGCAAGGTGACAGCAGTGCCTGGGATGCAGGACATGGGCAGGGCACAGGGCAGAAGGGACAGGAGAGCTCCGGTGAGGGGCTGGCACTGGAAAGCTGCGGGATGCTGGGTGGGCACCAAGCACCAGCATCTCAAACACCCACCCTGGCATAAGGAGATGGGGAAAGGCAGGGGAGGGCTCCATTCCTTGCTTGTCCCCTCCAGGTGCCCAGGGGAGCTGCTGTACCCCCCTCACACACCTCCAGACTGGCAGCTGAGCACCCATCCCACATCCAGCCCCGTGCCAAAACTGCCCCGTTCACTGTGCGTGCACCAACCTGCTCTGCCGGAGAACACAAACTGCCCCAAACTGGGATGGATTTTGCACCTGAGGCTCCTCCAGCACGCCCTGATTGCTGCTGTGGTGGGCACTGAGGGGCACACCTTGCCCAGCACCCAGGGAAAGGAGCTCGAGGTAAAACCCCACAGTGCCAGCGCTGCCTCCAGCTCGGAGCCGACCCCGGCGAGCAGCACCCGTCTTCTCCTCCCAACTTTTCCATAATTCATGCAACAACCTCCTGAAAGAAATATCCTCCTCGGACATAAAATATTCATGGCCTCATCCTTGCAAGGAAACACTGTCTTCCTTGGAGTGCAACCAAGCAGCCGAGGCCAGCACGGATTTGCCTTTGCAGGAGTAATTATGTTGGTCATTGATCGGGTGCCGCAGTGAGGGGCTGTGCTGGGAGGGGCCCCACACACAGTGCCGGTGTGACCCCCCTCCCCGTGCCAGAAAATGGCTTTTGGGAAAGTCACAGGAGGGTTTGGGGAGAGGGAGGAAGGATCCCGCACTGTGCAGCAGCATCCCAAGAGGTTCCCCATCCTCGTGGCTGCATCTTTGTGCCAGCAAAGTCGTCCCAGGAGGGAGCAGCTCCCCCAGCAGCACCCTGGATCCCATCCAGACCCATCCCAGTCACATCCACCCCCCCCTCACACACCACAGGCTGCCAGCACCTGCCAGCCACCCCCCAAATCCCTTCAGTCCCCCCAGCTCCTTTCTGCTCCCAGTTTGGATGCTGTCGATCCATTCGGAGCTCCTTCCTGTTTCCCTGCTTTTGCAGAGCTCAGCAGAGGCTCCAGCCCCATTTTGCTGCACAGTATTCAAAACCATCATTATTATAAATTATTTTTCTTGCTTTTTCTCTCTCCCACAGCTCCCCGAACCCAGGCAAAGGGTTCCAGAGGTTCTCCTGTCCAACAAATCCCTGTCCCTTGGGTTAAGGGGGACATGGAGGTGAATGCATCACTCACCTTCCAGGGGGCTCAGCGGTGGGGAAGGAGAGGATGGGGCTGTGGGTCCCAGGGGCACAGAGCACCCCAGCAGAGCTTTGGGAGATGATGTTTGAGGGGAGGGGGACTCAGCATGGAGAAGTGGTGAAACACTATCTGGAGCAAGCTGTGCAGCCAGGATCGGAGCCAGCCTTGGCCAGGCCAGGCCGTGAAGGAGCTGCCAGCCCCGGGGACCCCCGGCTGCCGCAGACCCCAGCCCACGCTGCTGCGCCAGCGCTCGAGTCCCAGAGCTGGGCTCGGCACCTCCAGCGAAGGCCAGCAGTGCCTTCCCGTGGAAGCCGCGCTCACTGCAGCCGTGCAGCGGAACGGACCCGGCACGGGGGATCCCTCCTGCTCAGGGAATGGGGAAAAGGTGTCTGGGGCAATCCTTGTCCTAAATCCACACACAGCTGCGGTGGGGAGTGTCCCCTCCTGTCCCACGTGCAAAGGTGGGGCACAGCCTGAGCAAGCAGCTCCTGTGCATCGGCCTCCCATCACCTCGTGCAGCAGGTGAAACACAGGTTACACCCCCACAACCCCCTCAGGACCTTCCCTAAACCTCCAGGGCAGATCCCTGCTCCAGTCAATGCACCCCAAACCTGTCCCACAGGTGCTGGGGAGCAGGGACCCTCCAAGAAGCCACATCCTTCTATTCAAGGGTGACACGTGGGTGTCGGGTTGGGCTCGTTCGGGGGTGTGCTCTCCCACCCCGCAGGGACTCTGGGACCGCTCGTCAGGGATGGGAACAGCGCTGTCCTCCCCCAGCTCCGAGTCACGGGGAGCCGCCCCCCAGCCGTGTCGTGACGCTCCCCTCGAGGGGAGCCACGCGTGCGGCTCCGCTCCTTCCCACGGAGGAGCAGTTGCCAAGGGAGCCGTTCCGCGTCCCTGGAGCCGGCTGGGAAGGTGGGTGACAGCCTGGCAAACTCCCACCCCGCTGCTCTCATGATGGGCGGGGGGTACCTGGGCACGTGAGGAACATCCTGCCCCCTCACCCAGGCCTTGCAGGTGGGCATGGTGATTTTCCTGGGCAGGGGCCGTGGGGATAACCACAGCCTGCTCCCCTCACCGTGGGTTTGGGGACAAGCAGAGCCCCACGGTGCCTTCCAGCCCCGTGGACCCCACCCCCCTCCCAGCCCCTGAGCCCCTCGGTGCCCCCACAGCCGCCCTGCCAGCCTGTCGCTGTCATTTGAAAGATGAGCCCCGGGCACAGCCGGGCCAGGCACGGAGTAACCGGAGCCGGGAAGGAGCGGTGACCCCCGGCCCGTTATAGCCGGCCCTAATCCCGGCCGGGCTCGGTGTCACATTCCCCCGGGACCGGGAGAGCCGCAGCGAAGGGACAGGGACACACCATGTGCCCGGGGGTCCCCTGACAGCCCTGAGCTTCGGGGACAAAGCCAGAAGCACGTGGAGGGCTCGGCCCTGCAGCTGGGTCACCAGCACCCCCCGATTGTCCCTCCCAGGGGACCAAGCACCTCCCTGCACTGCCAGGGGGACAGACGGGAACCACCTCAACCCTGCCCGGCCCCACCGTGCCCCCAGCACCGTCCTGCTGCCGGTGAGGGATGCTGGGACCCATCCCGGCACGGGCGGGGGGAGGATGCGGAGCTCTCCCTCCATCCCGCTCCACAGCCGCAGCCTCTCCCCGTTAGGTGGCAGCAGGAAACCGCAGCGTTGGCTTTTCCAGCCTAAATTATTCCATAATTCTGAGATTCTGGCTACGTGAGAGAGCGTTCCCCGCAGGAAAACCTGCCGCTTCCATCCCGCCCTGGCCTGCCGCCTTGGGTCATTCAGTGGCCATGAGGCGAATGACCGCCCTGCCCCATCTCCTCCCAAAGCCTGGGGTCAAACCCCCAGGCCCTGGAGGGGACACGAGCAGGGCTGCTCCGGCTCCCCTCCCTCCCTTTCAGCAGCAGCCAGCTTGGCCCCATTCCCCGTCCCGTCACCTCCGCCATCGCCTCGCGTTCCCATTCCCCTGCCTCTGTGTCACCCCTGTGCCTCCGGAGCCGGGCTCTGCCAGCGGCTGAGTCACCCCGGTGACCAGCACCTGAGTCACGGGGACGAGGGAAGTCCCCCGATGCTCGATGCTTTTCCAACCGGAGCTGAGTAAACGGGAAAGTGTCAAGGAATTTGGCGGGGGGAAAGTGTTTTCTGGGAGCCCCGATTAGGAGCAGCATCTCTGGTGCATCCCCTTTGCCACAGTGAACTCGCAGCTGGCCAGGGAGTGGGGGGGGCTGACTGGGGGAGCGGGGGCTCCTTCCCTATCATACACAGAGATTCCAGGCCATGGAGGAGCTGGGAAAGGCAAGAAAAACATCCCCTGCCCTTTGCACTGCGTGTCCTCCAGCCCACTGCAAGCGCCTTGCAGATCATCCCCCCACCTCTCCTTGGATGCTGCCGGCAGCCACCACCTCCTTCGCTGCCCTGTTCAGATTCGATGTGCAATAAAATACCTTGATTAAAAAAATACCAGGCGGCCAGACTCCCCTGCGAGCCCGCCAGAGCCCGCGATTAATGACCCTCGCATTCCCCTCCACCGCGCCCCCGTTAATGATTTACAGCGGCTCCTCCCCGGCCCTTCCCCTCCCTCCCTCCCCCCGGCACCCCCAGGCCAGGAGCAGGGGGGAAGGGGCTCCACGGAGCCCCCGCAGGGATTTTCTCACCCCCTGGCACATTCCCTGCGTGGGGAACACCAGAGGTGAGGAAGTTGCCACCACCCCCAGGCATGGATCAGCCGCATCCTTGCGCAGAGGGGACAGCACATGGCTCCATTCCTGCGGGAGGGACCCCGGCCGGGCTGGCAGCCTCCCCCCACCCACCTGAGCCCCAGCACGCTCGGTGCACATGTGCCGAAATGTGAAAAGGGGGGGGGGTGGGGGCGGGAACGGGGCCAGGGCTGCCCCCCGCAGCAGCCCCAGGCTTTGTGCTCCCGGCAGGCAGCCCCGAGGAGGTTTCATGTTACTGGGAAACTGGGATGGCGGGATGTTCCCGGGGCAGCCCCGCAGACAAAAGGCCATTGTGCAGCCGCGCTGCGATGGCTGCAGCCCCAGAGCATCCCGCTCCCTGCCAGAGCCAGCAGCCACCCCAGGCCCACGAGGTGGCACAGCCGCTGTCCGAGGAGCACAGGGGGGCCCGAGCGGCTCCCCAAAACTCATGGATGCTCCAGCATGGAGTGCCAGAGCACCCCAGACACATCCCGCCAAAATGCATTGTCTCCATCCCAGGGGACAGGAGTGGCACTAAACCGGACCCTGCTGGCACCGAGCAGGGGTGACGGGCAGGGACAAGTCCCGCAGGTCAGGACGTGCAGGTGAGGGGTGGCTGAGCCTGAGCCGCTTTCCAGCCCCACCGGCTGATCCTGCTCGCCCTGCGGCCGCCATGGATCAGCCTGTGCTGTCCCGGGATCATCAGGGTACACGGAGTTATTTATGTGCATTTCCCTGTGCGGGGGCTGTGCTTATTCCAGCCCCGAGCACCCCGGAGCAGGGAGCACCTCCAAACCCTTCTGACTCCCTCCCCCCACCAAATTCTCGGAATCCCCAGCCCCCGGCACGCCCCATTAACTGCTGTTCCTGAGGGCTCTGGAGGTGACAAACACACCCGCTGTAATTAGCCAGGTGGCCCTTCCAATCACCCGACAACCTGAGCTGACTCACAGGATCGGGTTTCCCCTTTCCCAGGGAAATTAGCAGGAATTAGGCGCCCAAATCCCAAACGCAGCTTTGCGGGGCTCTGTGGCAGTGCCAGGACGCAGGGCAGGGCAGGATAAGATAAATGCCACTCAGGGTCACCCTGTGGTCCCGCATGGATGCTTTTCGGGACACCGATCAGCACCTACGGTTCCGAAGAGTCCAAGGAGCTGGGAGTGATTTCAAGCACTTTTTTCAAGCGGGATGCAGCTTTTCTGTGCACCCGCGTTTCTCCACCAGGTCTCCTCCCGGCCTTGAAATTCGCTAAATAAATCGAGATACAAAATAATTCATGCGTGCACGCCCCATTTGCAGCTCGTACACCCCAGGCGCTGGCCTGGGGCTGCGTCCTGCAAACCCCGGGCTCAAATCGGCGGCGTTAAGCCTGCAAGTTATCAGGTGATTTAGGAATTTGTCCCCAGAATGGGGCGGCAGGAAAACGCTGCCCTGGTGAGAGCTCAATCTGCTCCAGGGGTGAGAAGGAGGAAGCAGCCATTTAATCAAATTAACAGGCCTGTTTTGGGGTGGGTCCGGGGCTGTTTGGCCACATGGGGCTTCATCAATGGGGCCATCGGGGAAACAAAGCCGGGAGGGGAAACAAAGGCCACGTCCCTGTCCCTGTCCTCCCGCGCTATGGCCGGCCAGCCCTGTCAACACCCGGCCCGGGACATCCCTGTCCGCATCCCGGAGGGTTCCCAGCCCGTTCGGAGCCCGGGACACCGGGGTGCACAGCTCCGTGCGATGCCAGCCCGGCTCAGCTGCGGTGTGGGGAGGCGATAATAAATCATTTGTTTCCCCGTTTCCAGCCATTTTCAGCTTCTTCTCTGGCTGCAGAACTCAAGCGCGGGATGGGGGAGCTTGCCCAGCCCTGCTCCCAAACCCACTCGAGCTGTAAATCAGGAGCCCAAGTGCAGAAACAAAAGTGAAAATGTTCTTCCCGCGCTGCTGCCCTGGGCTCTGCTCCAGCCCCGTTTTTCCCCTCTTCTCCCCTGTTTGCACGTGGCTGTACCTGCCTCCTAGGCCATCTCCCCACCTCTCTCTAATTCTGGGGCACCAGAATTATTTTTAGCTCTGTTTTTAGCTCTACTTTTCTTTAAAGACCGAGTGGTCACCCCACGGGTGAACCCAGCGTGGGGAGGCTCTGGTGTGGGCTCAGAGAGCCAAAACTTGGAGGGATTAAAGCAGAGCAGCCCCGGTCATTTGCAGGACTCAGGCTGCTGCCATTCACCAGCACTGCACGGTAAATAACGAGGGATATTAATAACAACGAGCCTCTGCCAGGACACAAACCAAGTTCCTTGTTGGGCTCACGGCAAAGGGGAAGCCTGAGAAGCAGCGTTGGGGTAAAAGTCACATCCAAACTCAGGCAGAGCTGTCTGCAGGTGGGGAAATGCTAATTTTAGGGGGGAAAAAAAAGATACTTGGGGTCTGCAAACAAACCTCTGCCTGGGGTTGAGGCCCTGGGATGGGGGAGACCCAGCCAGGAGCTGCACGGGGTGCAGGCAGGGTGGTGCTTGCACTTCCTGCAGGTGTCTGGGGACAGGAACCCTCTTGCAGGAGGGTTCTTCCCCTCTCTGCTTTCATTTTTTAACCGTCAGAAAGGGACACTGCGCCGATTGTATTTTAGGCAGGGGAATTTGCAGGGGATTTGAAAAATCCAAATAACAATTCGCAGAAACAAGTGCCCCAAGCCTGGCTGGGTTCGGTTTGTTTTGCATCACAAACCTTCCCTGCCAGAGCAGTTTTGCACAGGCAGATATTGCTACTTTCACATTTCCTCTTTTTAAAGTTCCCCATTTTTTTTCTTTTAATAAAAGAAAACTGAAACTTAAATCCAGCAACCTGAAGTTCAGATCCTCACTTCAGAGTTCTACCCTTAGAGTTAGGATGGTCAAAAGCACCTCAATCAGTTTCCATTAGATTTGTGACAGTTGTTTTCATAGTTGGCAGAAACTTCACATAATGGGATCCTGAGCTCTGGATTTCCAGGCATCCCATCAAGGAAAACCACTGCAAGACCCCAAATGCTCGAAAAAACCACTGCCCTGACACAGTGGGACCTGGGTTTTGGGGTACCTCACCTGAGAGCTGGTCTCAGCCAATCCCAGACTGACCCAAACCACTTCCAAAACGACCAGAGGAATTCTGAACAAAGCTTTTCACTGCAGACTGAGCCCAGCACCTGCTTAAAGCCCAGGAGAGCCTCAGAGGTGCTCAGAAGCTCCCCAAACCCCACTGTGCCAAGCAGGACCTGCTCCCAAACCCTGCTGTGCTGAGCAGGACCTGCTCCTAAACCCCACTGAGCCGAGCAGGCCCTGCTCCCAAACCCCACTGTGCTGAGCAGGACCTGGCTCCCAAACCCCCTGTGCTGAGCAGGACCTGCTCCCAAACCCCACTGTGCCAACCAGGACCTGCTCCCAAACCTCACTGAGCCGAGCAGGACCTGCTCCCAAACCCCACTGTGCTGAGCAGGACCTGCTCCCCAAACCCCACTGTGCCAACCAGGACCTGCTCCCCAAACCCCACTGTGCCAACCAGGACCTGCTCCCAAACCCCACTGTGCCAACCAGGACCTGCTCCCAAACCCCACTGTGCCAACCAGGACCTGCTCCCAAACCCCACTGTGCTGAGCAGACTCTGTCCCCCAAACCCCGTTGTGCTGAGCAGGACCAGCTCCTCAAATCCTGCTGTGCTGAGCAGATTCTGTCCCACAAACCCCACTGAGCCAAGCAGATTCCATCCCCCAAACCCCCACTGTGCTGAGCAGACTCTGTCCCCCAAACCCCACTGTGCCAACCAGGACCTGCTCCCCCACCACCCTCCCCTTTCAGCAGTGGGGCTGCAGTAAAACATTAAATGAACATCACCACACGATCCTGATAGCCCTGAGCGCCCCAGGGAGGGAGCCCCCACTGCTGGTGCCTCCAAGATGGGGACCAGAAGCTTTTTTTATTGGGGGGTTGACCTGGTGAGGAGGCAGCAAACAGGAGCATTGTGCTTTGGCCATGGGCACACGGCTTGCCTCCACGGGGGGACACCAAACCCCCCAAAATAGCCCAAAGTACAGAGAGGGGTGAACCGGGGGTGCTCCCATGGCGGGGGGGGTCACCCAGCCGGGGACAGCCACCCCTATCGGGGAACATTCCCGCATGGAGAACACGAGGGTATCTCAATCCTCCCCGCCGCTGCTCGCAGGCTCCCGGGGGAGCCGCCATGTGCGAGCAGGGCCGGTGGGGCAGGCCGGGCCCGCGGGGCAGGCAGGGCCGGGGGCGCAGCCGCCGCCGCAGCCCTTTGAACGGCCCTATCGCTCCCGGCCGCGCCGCCCCGCGCCGCCCCCGCCGTGATGCGGCCCCGGCTCCGCCTCCCCCGCTCCGCCGGCGCTGGGAGCTCCCTTCGCCTGTTTGCCCTTATTTAATTTCGAGTGTGATTTTGCTATTTTTAGCAGCTGGATCCCCTCCAGTAAGCCTAGGAGCTCGCTCCGGTTTTTTTTTTTTCCCCCCCTTTCTCCCCCCCCCCATTTTTTTTCCCCTCGTTCTCTGCAAATGATTTTGACCCAGCTTCCTTCCTCCTGGAGCAATTTTTTTCTCTCTCGCTCTTTATTATTTATATAAATACGCGGGGCCTGGCGGGGCCGGGGATGCGGGGCTGAGCCGCAGCCTCTCTCTTCTCCTTGCAGATCCGCAGTCGCCGCGGGCGGGAGGTCCCTTCGCTCCGCAACACAGACCCGCCGGGAAAAACAAAACCGTCGAACCGCCCCCAAAACCCACCGCGAACGGCCGGCTCCGGGATCGAGCTGACTGTGAGTGCCACCTTCCTCTTCCTTGTGCTGCGGGGGGCGCGGGGGGCCGGGGCTCCGCTTCCCCCGGCCGCATGCGGGGCACGATCGGCCCCGGCGTGTCGGGCTTTGCAGGGACGCGGCTGGCGGGGCTCGGCTTTATTATTGGTATTAATTATTGTTAATAGCAGCGTGATGCACCTGGCGGGCCGCGGCGGAGCGGGGAGGGCACGGGCGGGGGTCCCCGGTGCCGCTGCTCCCACTTTGCTGCACTTATTCGGTTTGTGGGTGATGCGAACGCCCCGCACCGAGCCCGGGGGCCCGCACGGCCCCGGGACGGCCCCGGGACAGCCCGCGGGGCCGGGACCGTGCAAGGTGCGTGGGGCCGCGGCCGGTGCACGGGCGTGGGAGCGGGACCCGGCCTTGCGGCGGCGGGCGGTGCGCGGGGCCGGTGCGAGGCCGAGCCCGGCTCACCGAGAGCGCACACGCGGCTCGGGGCGAAGTTGCGGTGCTGGGGCTCGGCCGCCCCCCGGATGGTGCCCCCGCACCCCGCCGGGCCCGCATCCCGCCAGCAGCGCGGGCTCCACGAGGCGTTTTATTACCCACCCCCCCAGGACAGGAGCTTCACAAAGCCCTGATGGTGCCCTTCCTGCCTCTTTTCTTTCTCCTCCACCTCCCTCCTTCCTTTCCTTTATCACTTCCTTTTATTATGCATCCCAGGAAGGAAGGGGGGGACTTTCCTCAATGGCAGCCCCGGGGTGGGGTTCAGAGCAGCCCCACGGCGGGTCTGAGCTAAGGAGGAGCCCGCACATCCCTCCCGGCCCGCACCCCTGCCCAACAGGCTCTTCAACTTCTGCTCCACGATTCCTTCCCCTCCTCCTTCCCCATCCCTCTGCCAGGAGGTGCGGCTGGGATCCTTCTCCAGCTGCCATCAGGCTGGATTTTCTGGGCGTGAAGAGATTTTATACATATACATATATATATATATATATATATGTGTGTGTGTGTATTTATATATATATTTTTTTTTTTTTTTAAGATCTAAGCCCCCGCCTATCTCCCCGCTTCTCCTGGGCCAGTTTGTTTAATCTAAGAGTAGGTGGCAGGAGCGGGGGATTTATGGGGTTATCTGCACGGAGCAGCATAAGCCAGCGCAGGCGGCTGGGAAGGCAGGACCAGGCCCAGCAAGCACCGGGTGCATGGTTCCGAGGGGACAGGCTGGGCTTGTGCAACCCAGAGGTGGCTGCTGAGGGCAGCCCAGCTCATGGTTCATGGCTCCGAGGGGACAGGCTGGGCTTGTGCAACCCAGAGGTGGCTGCTGAGCACAGCCCAGCTCAGGCTTGGAGCAGAGATGGGGCTGGGGGAGGAGAACCCGGCGGCTCAGCATCCACAGGGATGGAGAGGGGAGGAGGTTTCCTTCCCCCAGCTCCATCAATCCAGAGGCAGATGTGGCCCCTCCACCTCCAAACCGTGCAGGGATGTTTCCCCCCCCAGCTCGGCCGCGGGGAGCCGGGCAGCCCCTGCCCGCGTCCCCCACTGATTCCTCCCTGCCTGGAAAGGTTTCTCCCTCAGCTGCTTCCTCTCCTCCATGGCAACCCAGCTGCTCCCTCCCTCCCTCCGTGGCTCTGCTGCGTGTGAGCAGGGCCGGAGCTGCTCCCGCCATGTGCCCGGCACGGTCCCGCAGGCTCGGAGCACACCCGGCTCTGGCAGGTGCTGCCGAGCCGGGGGCATCGCGGGGAGCTGGGGCTGCTCTCGGCTACAGGGGGGCGGCTGGGAAGGTGCTGGGATGGGAGAGAAGCATCCCCCATTTGTAGCATCCTCCTCCCAAGCCCCTCTGCCAAAGCGGGGCTCCCTGAGCCCCCTCAGCTCTGCAGCGCCTGGGGAGAGCTCTGAGGTGCCCGAGGGAGGGAGGGAGGGATGGATGAGGAGGGAGGGATGGGTGGGATGCAGAGGGATGGGTGGGAGGTGCACGTGCTTTCCCCAGCACCAACAACTTTGCAGCAGCAGGAGCTGCTTTTGGTGGGGGGTGGGGGCAGACCCAGCAGCATCCCCATCCCATGGAGGGTCCCCTTGGCATTCCCAGCTGGAGCTGCTGTGGGGTCTGGTCCCTCCTCCAGGGGAGGAGAGCACAGCAGGGTGGGGGCCATGCTGGGCCCATCTGTTTCCAGCTGCAGGAGGGGGCATGCAGCAGCTCGAGGCTGTGCTGCCTCTGACAGAGATTGACTTAAAAAGAGACAAAACCCCATCCCAGCCCGACCAGCAGCCGGCCCTTTGCTGGCCTAAATCTAAACCATACTTCTTTTTTCCCCTAAGAGACTCCTTGATGGGCTCTGGGATGCTGTGAGTAATATTTTCGGGGTGTTTACACTACTGCATGGTTTCTGTCTCCCAAAAAAAAAAAAAAGACTCCGAGGGTGGTTTTTGTTGTTGTTGTTCTGTACTCATGAGTCACTTCCAGAGGGGAGCAGGAGCTGACGCCTGTTTTTTGAAAAGGCTCAGAGGTCTGAGTGTGGCTCCTCAGGCTGCATGTCCTGCCCACACCCTCCCCAGTGAGGCTCAGTGTCCCAGGGGGCTCAGCACCCTCTGCACTCACAGCCCCACTGTCCCAGGTGCTCCAACAGCATCAAATTGGGACCAGTTCCTCAGAACTGAGCATTATTACCCCAGAGGTACAAGGATACATCAGCACACTCAGACTGGGCACACAGCTCTGTTCCTGCTGGGAAGCCTCACATCCCACTCTAGGCCGCTGTCCCCAGCATGGACACGGTCACCTGGCCCTGTGTGGGGTCACCAGCAAGCACCAGGGCTGTGGCAGCAATCCTGCTCCTTGCCACCCTGGCTCCATCCTCCCGGCTCCTGGCCTGGCAGACGGGCATGGAGCCGCCCCCACGGCTCTGGAAAAGCAGGTTTTCCCTGTGCCCCTGGGAAGCAGTAAGGTGGAGAGGGGAAGATGGAGCCTTTTCCTCTGTGGGATTGCTCCAAGGGCCAAGGAGAGCTGCCCAGCCCTTTGGGACATGCACAGGGGAGGTGACAACCCAGTGTTCCCAGGTCGGAGTGCCTGTCCCTAACCCCAGGGGCAGGGGTGCAGCAGCCACCCTGTGTGCTGCAGTGCTGAGGGTGGGGTGGGGAGCAGGGCTGTGGGGCCCTGAGCCCCACTCCAGGGCCTTGGCACCCCCCTGGGGACACCCAAGGTCCCCAGTGCCACCACTCATCCTGTCTCTCCTCATGGGTGCCAGCAGCACATGTGGGATTTCAGATTATATCTGGAGCCACTCTCCTCTTTTTGAGGAAAGGGGCTGGGCTCTGCAGGATGGGCTGGCCAAGCTGCTGCTCCCCAAATGCCTGAGTGGCCCCCAGGAGCTGCCTGAGTGGTGGGCACTGGCTGGTCCTGCAGGGTGGCCGTGCCATGGGCTTGGGGCACTGCCCTGCCCAAAGCATTTTGCTCCCCAGCCATGCCAGGAGCGTGCAGGGGGATCTCACCTGGCCCAGGGTGAGGGCTGGGGGATGTCATGGCTGGCATGGTGAGCCAGAGCCGTGGCTGACTGACCTTCCTCCCTCCCGGGACAGACAATGAGTGAATCCAGCGCCAAATCCAGCCAGCCCCTGGCCTCCAAGGGGGAGAAAGACGTGTCGGAGAAGAGGGGCCGAGGGCGGCCTAGGAAGAAGCCGCAGGTATGTGGGGTCCCCTATGAGAAAGGAGGGATTGGGCACCTCCAGGGTATGGGGCACAAGGAAACCCCCCCACACCTACACCCCTAGGCTGGGGCACCCCCAGTGCAGCCCTGTTACCACTTTGGGCAGCACCTCCAGGCTCATCAGCAGCAAGACCCTCCTGGGGGGTTCCAGAGTCCCCCCAGAGCTCCTGGCCCTGGCTGGGGGCTCTGCTGCCCCTCCCCAGGCCCTGCTGAACCTGCCTTTGCAGACGGGCTAATTAAAGCCCCATTAGCAAAAGCTGCTCAGAGAGATAAGATGCTGCTGGAGCCTTTATAGTACCAAACCCGGCTCAGCCCCCCCCGAGGCAGGTGCGGTTTGTGCACATCGTTTTCCTGCAGAAAAGGTGATTTGTGGCTTCCCTGACGCTTCCTGGGCTGCTGCAGCACCAGCAGTGAGCGGGGTCTGGGCTGAGGGGCCGTGGGGACCATCCACGTGAGCTGAGTGGGTGATGCTGGGGGCGGAAAAGGTCACAAATGCCCAGCTGAAGGACACACAGGAGCCTGTGCCTGGTGTCTGATCGCCAGTCCCAGTGTGACCAGTGCTCCCAGTACCACATGGAGGAGCATCTCTGCCCTGGCAGTCTGCTGGGAACAAAGGGACCCCCAGGCTGGAGCATGCTGGGGTGCACTGGAAGCCACTCTGGGCATGCAACCCCCTCTGCTCTCCCTCCAGCAGGAGCCCAGCGAGGCCCCGACCCCCAAGAGACCCCGTGGACGGCCGAAGGGCAGTAAAAACAAGGCCACCACAAAGGGCAGGGTAGGTACCTGGGGACAGGGCTGATCCAGCTGGGTGCTGGTACCACAGGTCTGCTTTGAGCTCAGTCATGGAGAATTCAGGGCAGATCTGCCTTGGAGGTGGGGATGGGGGTGGGAATTTGGCCCAGGGAGGGTGGGGTAGCTGGGGGCCCTGTGTCAGCACCAGGACACCCGAGATAAACCTGTTTGCAAAACACGCGACTCACATCCTGCACCCACCTCGTGACTCACGGGGCATCCCGGGGCTGGGGGGGCTCGGAGGGCTGGCAGCAGCACCCCAGGAGATGCCACTGGGGTGATGAATCTGGCAGTTGTGGGTGGGAGGAAGGAGAACACCACCCACCCCTGCCGGCATCCTGGGGACAGCCTGATCAAAATGCTTTTTTTTGTTGTCCTGGCTCAGAAAGCTGCAGTCACACCAGGGAGGAAACCTCGAGGGCGACCCAAAAAATCATCGGTGAGTGGGCTTTTCCCTTCCCCATCCACCTTGGCAGGGTGCTGGGCACTTTGGGGGTACAGCAGCTCCCCAGAGAGCCCCATGAAGGGATCAGAGAGCCCCAAACCAGGGAAAAGAGCAAGCAGCATAATTTTTTGGGGCTCTTTTCTTTTTGTTTAGCTGTTCAAAAAATTCCTTGGGGGCAAAATTGCCCCAGATTCATTTTGCCAGCCCTCAACAGTGAGGGTGAGCCACAGTTGAGAGGTGCAAGTGGCTATTGAGGACCGTATTTTGGTCACGGTGGGGTGAATGCTGTAGTGTTGGAGGAGCTCAGAGTAGTTGGGCAAGTGGGACACAGCACTGGGTGGGCTCCAAACCCCCTAGGGCTGGGGGTTTGAGGAATCCTGACCCCCCACCATCTCCCCATGGGCCCAAGAGCAGCGTTGGGTGGTTGGTCCTGCCCTGGGGACATGCTGGCACATGCCTGCCCGGGTCCCTGCACAGCATTCCTGCACCCGTGGGTGCAGCCACCCCTTTCCTTCCCTGAGCTTTCCCTCCTCCATTCCCTTTTTTCTCCTTTCTCCCTCGGTTCCCAGCTCTGATACCCGGACAGTTTAATCTCCCTGGCTGTCCCAGACTCTGCTCCTTTTCCCACTGAAATTCCTTGCAGAGCCCAGGGGTTGAGACCAGCCAGGGATGTCCTGTGCCGGTGTCACAGTGCCAGGAGCTGTTTGGGGACCCCGGGGTGGGCAGCCAGTGCGGGGGGGTGTGGGAGGAGCCTGTCCCGTGCCAGCGGGGCCGTGCCGGGACACGATGTCCCGCTCTGGCAGGCGCGGTGGCGTTTTTGTGAATGAAGAGGGAGGAAGCGGGGGCCGCTGTGACTCAGGCTCACTCAGCCCTGAGTCACCGCCGCGTGCGGGGTCACGGCCGCCCACCCCGGCCCGGGGGCTGGACGGGGACACCCGGCCCTGGACAGGGACACCACCCCCCGGTGGCCGCTGGGGACAGCAGTCCCACACTCAGAGGTGTTGTGCACTCAGGGGTGTGCTGAGGGGTCTCCCCTCTTCACTGTGAGCCCACCCCGGGAGTTTCTCACCTGGGATTTAAGCTCCAAGCTGGAGTCAGGGCCAGGCTTTAATCCAGGAGGGTGCTGTGCCTCAGTTTCCCTCGTTGCACAAGGGGTGGGATTTGTCTGGCCAGCCCTTTGTCCAGGGGCAGTGCAGTGGGGCTGCACTCCCTGACACCCCCCGGCCACGCTCCCTTCCCTTGCAGCAGCAGGACGAGGAGGAGGTGAACATTTCCCAGGAGTCATCCGAGGAGGAGCAGTGACACCTCCCGAACCGGCGCTACCTCATCGCCCGACGGCCCCGCAGCGGCCGGGGGAGAGGGACGGGGAGAGACCCACTGTGCCGCCCTGGCTTCCTCCTCCTCCTCCCTCCTCCGCTCCCTCCTCACCCTCAGACAACGGCAGCACTGGAAAATGGCCCAACCTGGGCGGCCCCCACAGCCCTCGCCCGGGGGGGGGCACCTGCCCCAGCTCCCCCTCCCCAGCCCTGGGGTTCGGGGCAGCCCCACTGGAAAGGGGGATCACGGCAGAGAGCCGGGGCTGGCACCCCCCACCTTCGCTGCCCCCATGCAGTGATCTCACCCCCCAAAGTGGGTGCTGGCTGCTCCCCCCCAGCACTGGGCTCTGCCCTGGGGCCTCTGCAGGGAAGAGATGGGGGGGCAGTGAAGGTGAGACCCCCCCCCCAAATGCATTAGACCTTTGCTCTGGCCCTGCTGCTACCCTGGGCAGCCCCCTTTGTCCCCCCAGTCCTGGGTGACTGCACTGTGTGTGGGAGCAGCTCCCGCAGCGCTCTCGGGGCCCGGTGCCCATCCCCAGGGTGCCCATCTCCGGGGGTGCCAGTCCCCAGGGTACACAAGCACCCCTTTCCTCATAGGTTCTGGTATATATATTTTTTTGTTTAGTACTTTTTTTTTTTTCCTTTCATTCACAACTACCTCTGGATATTTAAGTTCCACTCTCTGAACTCACAGATGTGCTGCTGCGCTGCCGGGGCACTGTGGGCTCGGTGGTTCCTGTTTTCGGGGTGTTGCTGGGGGCTGTGGGGTATTTTTTTTTTTCCCCCCTTTTTTTTTGGGCTCCATTTTTCTTTTTTTAAAAAAAATTGGTATTTTGAGGTCTAGTTCGCTCTGCTGCTTCAAGGGATCGAGGCTGGCAGGGCAGAGGTGTGGGGGGACCATGGGATGCTCCCCTTGCCCCTCTGCCCCGGCACGACGGCTGCAGCGGGACCGGAGGTCGGTGCCGGGCGGTCCCGGCGGGAGAGAATCGGGGTTTGGTTTGGGTTTCTTTTTTGGTTCACTGTTAACGACCTTTTGGGTTCCTATTTGCAGTTACTTGAATAAAACATTTTATGGATGTTTGTGACTGCCTCTGTCCCCAGCCCCGGCTGCTCCCAGGGCATCTCCACAGGGACATCCATGCTGGTGGCAGCCACCAGCCAGCCACGGGGCTGAGCTGCCAATGGAAACACAAACAGGCAAAGCCCTGCTGCCCCCCAAACCCCCACCCCAGGCCTGGAATGCCCAGCCCCACACCGAGCCTCGGGGCCAAGGCAGAGACACTTTTTATTTACCCCATCTTCCCCCAGGCATCCCGTGCCAGCAGATCCTGCTGCTCCCTGCCAGTCTGCCAGCCCCTGTGGGCCCTCCTGGCATTTTCCAAGGGGCTGCTGGAGCAGTTCAAGCAAAAGGGAAAAAAAAAAAATGGCAAAATGAGGCACTGAGGTGGGAGATGTCCCGTCCTGGTCAGTGCTCAGAGGTGGGGGCAGTGGCATCATGGCACCAGTGTGGGCACATCCTGCCCGTTTTGGCTGATGGTCCCGGTGCTGACACCGTCCTCCCTTCCTCCCGTGGGCAGCACCCGGTCCCGGTGCTCCAGGCAGGGTCAGGCCCTCCAGTCCCTGCGAGGGGGCCAAGGGGGCGAGGTTCCCCCCCAGCCGGGCACCACCTGCAACACAGAGGGACACACCTACAGCCCAGGGCATCGTGGCGGGTGGGGAAGGCGCTGCCCACGCAGCCCAACCCTCCCAAAAACCCCTGGATTACACCCAAAGCCCAACTCCCTCGAGGCTGGACTCAACCTTCTTGGAGATCTTTCCCAACCTTAACGATCCCACGAATCCCACAGCTCCCTCGGGCCAGGCACCTCGCTTGCTGCTGCTTCATTTTTGCACGGAAAAAAACAGGATAAACGCCAATTCCCACCAGAGCCACCCACCTGAGCCTCCTCAGCCTCCACCAGCAGCTCCTGCTCCGACTCGGGCGGCTCCTCAGCGGGGTCGTAGCTGTACATGGGCAGCAGCCGGTGCCGCAAGCGGTCGGACCTGCCGGGGGTCAGCGGTGAGCGGTGACCCCGCAGCCCCGCACGGCCCCCAGCGCTGCGGCCCCGCTCACCTGCGCTTCTTCTTGACGTACATCACCTGCGGGGAAAAGCATCAGCAGCAGCGCGGGGCTCGGCGCTGCGCTCGCCGCCCCTCGCTGCCCCCCGCTCGCCCACTCACCGCGGCCAGGAGGGCGCCGAGGAGGGTGAGGAGGAGGAAGGGCCCCAGCACGGAGCCCACCAGCGAGTCCCCCGCCGCACCCGGGGCCGTGGGGGCCGTGGCGTTGCTCATGGCCCAGCGCCGGCTCCTGCCCGCATGGGGGGGACGCGCCTGTCCGGCCCCACGGACGGAGCTCTGCAACCCACAGCCGGCCTTGGGAATGATCCCTAGCCTGGCACTGACCCACTAGCCGGGAGTGACCCCCTACCCCGGGAATTCACCGCTCGGGAATGACCCCCACGCCGGGAATTCACCGCTCGGGAACGACCCCTCCCCCAGGAATTCACCGCTCGGGAATGACCCCCACCCCAGGAATTCACTGCCCGTGAATGACCCCCACCCCGGGAATTCTCCGCTCGGAAATGACCCCCTACCCTGGGAATTCACTGCCCGGGAATGACCCCCACCCCGGCACTGACCCACCACCCGGGAATGACCCCTCCCCTAGGAATTCACCGCTGGGGAATGACCAGCGCACAGGTAATAACCCACCTCCCGCCCGCTAATAACCAACCACCCGCTAATGATGCCCCGCCCGGTATCACCCCGTGGGGGGGTCACCCCGCACCCCCTTCCCCGCAGAGCTGGGGTGGAGGGGGGTTCCGCCTCCACCAGCGGGAGGGTCTCCCGCACCGGGCTCAGCCCGGGACACCCCCAGACCCGCGACCCCCGCCCCAATTCCCCCCCTTTTCCTCCTCGTCCGGTTCGGGATGCCCCGAGCTCCCCCCTCTCCCCCCCCGCACTCCGGGGATCCCCGCGCGCGCGCCACGCCCCGCCCCGCCCACCTGCGCGCGCCGCCCTCACCCGGAACCCGCGCGGCGCGTGACGGGCGCGGGGCGGGGCCGAGCGCGCGCGGAAGGGGCGGGGCGAGGGGGCGAAGGGGCGGGGCCTGGAGGGCGGGGCGGTGGCGGCGCGCGGCCGGCAGGGGGCAGCAAAGACCGGCCGGGGGGGGCGGGAAAACGCGTGAGGGGAGTGAGGGGAGCGGGGTGAGGAAAGGCAGGGGAAACGGGAAAATAGATGGAAAAATGGGGAACCGGGCAATGAGAGACAGGGAACATGGAAAAATGAGGAACAGGGAAAAGGGAGGTGGGGAAAATGGAAAATTGGGGAACAGGGAAAAGGGAGGTAGGGAACATGGAAATATGAGGACCCGGGTAAAGAGGGCCATGGAGAATGGAAAATTGAGGAACAGGCAAAGGGAGCCAGGGAAAATGGAAAAAAGGGGAACCAGGAGAGGGGAAAAATGGGGGAAAAAAGGAAGAAAAGGCCCCTGGGGGAGGGAGGGAGTGGGGAGAGGGCACAAGGAAAGGTGAGTGGAGGGGTGGGCAGGGAGATGGAGGGAGGGATGGGGGAGTTGCACATCTGGCCAGGTGAGTGCACAGCTGGGGTGTGGGTGGGAGATTGAGAGAGAGATGGATGGATGGATGGATGGATGGATGGATGGATGGGATGGACGGACAGATGGATGGATGGATGGATGATGGATGGATGGTGGATGGATGGATGGATGGATGGATGGATGATGGATGGATGGATGGGTGGATGGATGGATGGATGGATGGACAGATGGATGGATGATGCATGGATGGATGGATGGATGGATGGATGGATGGATGGATGGATGGTGATGTAGGTGTGGTGTGCTGTGACACAACCACCCCTCAGGGCTGGCTTTCAGGGATGCCAGGAACACGGGCAGGGTCATTGGGGCAGCTGTGGGTCCCTGGCCAGGAGCTCCTGCTGTGGCTGCTCTGCCCCAGGCTGCACCCCTGGGGACTCCATGGTGCTGGCAGTGTCACCCACAGGGGTGGCAGCACCCCAGCCCTGATCCTCCCACAGGGCTAATCCGCTTTGCCCGCAGGGAGCAGATGGCCCCGCTAAGTGGGTCAGGCAGGAGCAGGGAACACCAGCGAGTGCTGGGCCCCACTGTGCTTCCCAACAGCTACAGAAAATAATCATCAAGTGGGATGAGGTGAAAGAGGAGGCTGAACATGGTGGAGCTGGGGGGACACAGCCCCTGGACTGGAAGCAGGACAGGGCTTGGCTACTGCAGAGCATCTGGAGCCTCCTGAGCTGGCGGGGAAGAGCAGCGACAGTCTGGGCTGAACTTGCCCATGGCATTGTCAGTGGTACCCTGGACCCTGCCTGCACCTCTGCCTGTACCTGCCTGCACTGCTGACTGTGCTCTGCCTGCATCTCTGCTCGTGTCTCTGCCTGCACTGTGCCTGCACTGCTGCCTGTACCCTGCCTGCAAATCCACCTGTACCCTGCCTGCACTGCTGCCTGTACCCTGCCTGCCGTGCTCCCTGCACCTCTGCCTGCACCCTGTCCATATCGCTGCCTAAACCTCTGCCAGTCCGTGCACTGCTGCCCTCACCCCCTGCGCAGCCCATGCAGGGTTTTTCCCCCTCTCCAGACCAGAAAAGGGCACCAGCTGTCCTGAGAGGGGCCAACAGCTGCTGTTCCCGGTGTCCCATTGTCCCCAGGGGTCCCGCTGGCCCCACCAGCCCACGCTGACCCCACTCTCCCCAGCAGTAGCACTGGTCTCCCTGCCTGTGTTGACTTCCCCTGCCCCAGAGCCCCTTCCCAAACCAGCCCCAGCCCCTGTTCACCACTGCAATGGGGGAACCAGAGTGGGACAGGACCCCCAGTCCCCCCCAGCCCAGCACTGACACCTCAGGGCCTTCTACGCTGCCACCATCCACCGCTGCCCATCCCCTCCCGGCTGAATCCTGCTGTGCACAGCTAAAAATAAATCCATCCATTTCTAGGAAAGCTCCTTGGAGAGCATGAGCGACTGGGAGCACATGGCCAGGAGGAGCATGCGTGCTCCAGGGGAAGCAGCAACATCCTTGGGAAGACACCGGGGGGTCACCAAGCCCCTCCACATGGCCAGAGCCAGCCCAGGACACCTGCAGCATCCCCACATCCCACGTGAATGTTTGTTCACAATCCACGGTTTCCCGGAGCACCCATATGAGGGAAAAGGGGAGTTAAAGCTGGGGCAGCACAGAACCTGCTCATCTCTGGAGAAATCTCCCCCTTGCTTGCCTTGGGGTGGGGAAGGATGTCAGGGAAGGATTGTCACCCATCCTGGGGACAAGGCATCTTTGTGACCCGGCTGTAAGGGGAAAAAGCTGGAATAACAACACAGACTATTCATCTCTACCCCAAACCCCGCTGTGAGACACCACCCTCCTCCCCTGCGCTGCTTGGCCCCCAGCACATAATTGGGGACAGCTTTGCTGAGCCGCTAAGCTCCGTTTAAGCAGCTGAGCGCAAGTGGCCGGATTTCCAGCCAGCGCATCCCTCCGGCTGCTCATCCGCCCAGAAATGCCGGGCTGGGGGCCGGGTGTCCCCGCGGGGGCACAGCCGCCCCGGCTCTGCCTCGCCCGCTCAGGCATTAACGCCGCCGTCAGCACAGATTAATTCTGCCCTGGGCTCCGCGCCGCAGCTGCAACACGAGGCTGTGGTGCACCAACCCCCGTGTTTGCTGCAGGAGGAGCTCGGTCGCATCCAGATCCCAAAGGGAATTCGCAAAGGCTTGTTTAGGGATGGGTGTCCACACCAGGACGCGTTTGCTGAGCTCACCTTTCTGTGGCAGAGCCACGGCACCACGCAGGGCTGGGGGTGCTGGTGCTCTCGGTGCTGGCTCCACCCGGCCTCTCCCACAGCTTGGGAAGGATTTGGTGAGAGCTGGGAGCACATTCACAGCCTCCACGAGGCTCTCTCCTTAAAATGCCCCTTTCTATTGCATCAGGGAGCCCATCTCAACACCAGGCTGTTGCTGACATCCTTCCAGCTCCTCTTCCAGGCTGTGAGTGTCCCCCAGGCCACTGCAGGGAGAGCTTTCTCCTCGGGTGACACCGTTGCCCGATTTCTGAGTTCATGTTCGTGAGGAACAGCGCTGGGATGGAGAGACCAGGCAGGAGGCAGAGCCATGTGAAATACTGGCGTGTTTATTGTTGGCACTAGATTACAGCCCACACTCTCGGCAAACTGGCATCCACCAAGTTAATTTTTTCAATTTTTCACTCTTTTAAATACAGTGTCGGCCTCCCTCTCTCACACAACTCAACAGAGGAAACCCCTCGTGCCAGGACCCCACTGCACCACCCAGCTTCACACACAGAGAGCCCTCCAGCCTTTCTGGAGACACTGTAGATGAAAAATCAGAACCATGTAGGGATGCCCTGCACCTGCCAGCCAGGACTGAGCAGGAGCAGAGCACCTGCATTATCCAGAGGGTCCAACTGAGACAGAGCCCCAAAGGAAAACAGAAGGTATTTTCTACTTCATCTGTGGAACTTTGAACAAAGGTGTTGTAAGAATGAGTCAGTAAAAAAGAGAAAAAGTATCCGTTGCAATGCTCCATTTCCAAAGTGTTTCTGCAAACGATGTAATTTATTGTAACCCTCCCATGTGAAGTTCACCAGGAGATTAGAAACACCAAATGCTGCAGTGAGGAACAGAGATCTGCAGCCAGGAAAATAAACCCAAACAGATTATGGGAATTACAAGTACAAAACCATCTTGAATTCACAGAGAATTGAATATTTCACTCGCAACTCTGAAAATCACTGAAAGTATCAGACCTCTTTTAATCCTAATAAATCAGCAAGTTTGTTCTCTACATCAGTTTTCCTTCTGCAGACTTGCTGACACTTCCCTGTGAAAGCCAAGTGGGAGGAGCAGCACAAGAACCTCCAGGAGACATCCCAGCTGACCCCACCATCACATGGAGCACAACACCCAGGGATCCCTCACCATCAGCCCCACTCCAGACCTGGACATTTGGATGATTGGATCAGTACCTGGAAGGGTTCAGAACCTGTTTTCCCTCACAGCAAGGTCAGTGCCTGGCTCAGTCCCACCCTCAGTCATGGGGGTGAGGTTGAAGGTTCCAGCTCAGACACAAACCAGAGACAAAGCCCCACAGCCCTGTCCAGCCATGGGGATTCCTTATTTTGGAGAGGGATGAAGAAGCCTCAAAACACACCCATGGACAGGTGGCTGGACAATGGACCCTGCTCATTCATCCCTCAGCTGGAGTTTGGGTCCCATTCTCCTGATTTGGGGGCACTGCCAGGAGCCCACCACGTACACAGAGCTCATGGAAGGATTGAGCAGCAAATGCAAAGTGACCATTCCAGATTTTCTGATTTAATAAATATAAAATAGGACACACAGGAAATTCAACAAACACTCTCAGACCTCCCCAGGTTTCTGAGGCAATTCTAGAGCAAATTCATCAAGTATAACATCAAAATTCCCATCTTCCCATCCAAAAAAAAAAAAAAGAAAAGAAGAAGAAGAAGAAAAGAAAAAAAAAAACCTCTATGGACTAGCACCAAAGAGAGATTTATAAATCTCCTAAATACACCTTCAGTCCAGTTCAGTTTCTTTTTCACCAGCTACACTTTAGCTATGTACAGACCCCTGACACTACCCCAGCACAGCACTCCAGGATCTCTGCAGCCCAGAGCAGCTGGATCAGTTCATTCCAAGGTCAAGAAAATGAGGATCACACTCTGTGTGTGTCAGGGGCTCAGGGAGCAGCTGAGGGACACCCCAGCCATGAGGTCACCACGTCCCTGAAGGGCTGCAGCCACCCTATGATGCCTTACTGAGCAGGAGAATGGAGCCAGGAGGGAAAACCCAGCCTGGGAGCAAGAAAAGCTCCTCACACTGCACCAGTGGGGCAGGTTTGGCTGAAGATGCAGCTCTGATCCCCCCAGCACCAGCCACCTGGGGGTCAAACCCCAAAGCAAGCCCTCACCAAGCCCCAGTGCCTCCTGTATGCTCTGCACAGGGATGGGTGCTGCTGTGTGAACACAAACACAGCAGTTTGGGATAAAACAGAGAGAACAGCAGGAAATCCTACAGCTCCTGTACAAGGGGTACTCGCTGGACCTGTGCAGCCTCCAGCCTCTGATCCCCACTTGCTGTGGAATGCTGAACACAGCTTCTGCATGGAAAAGCTGAGGCAAAGGCCCAAAGCCCCTGCTAGATCCGGGAAGGGAACTGAGGATTCCTGACATTCCCTACCCACATTTTTAGCCACTGAATACTTTGTGGCCACACAAGGGAAAAAGCAACACTTGCAGATTCCAATCCCTTTTCATTTTTCCCTTTACAGAGTTTGCTCTAAGGCACATTCCAGCTGAGGCTGAACGAGCTGCCTCGGTGCTCTGCAGGACAAAAGGGAGGAGCTCACAGCATCCATCTACACAGGAACTGGTGGGAATGCTGCTCCTTCCAGCCCCCAAACCCAGCTCCCACCTTTCCCCCAGCACCAGGGGTTTTGACAGCAGCAGGTTTGGGTGCTGCCTCCCCAGCACCCATGGGTGAGGGACCCTGATGTGCATCCCTAAGGCTCTGCCCCCTTCTCCATTCCCAGAACACACCCACCTGGCTAAGCTGGAAGCAAACCAACCTGAGGAGACTGTCACCATGTCCCCTCCCCTCCCTGCTGTCACTGCCTCGGTCCTGGGGAGGTTTTACAGCCTGAAGTTTGATGAGTTTTCAATTTGAAAAAAATCTTTTTCGTTTGCACAATGGCTGTTAACTCCACATCCAGGGAATGTTCTGCCTAATGCTGTACCTGGATAGCTGAATGCCAGTGGTTCAGAATTCTCAGTCTCACGACAGTTCTGAGCTGGGTGTGCTGGCCCTGCTGAGCATGGACAGCTCAGCCAGTGCTGCTGGGAAGTGGCAACACTGCCCTGAGATGGGGGAGGCACAGCTGTGACACCAAGGTTCCAACAAATCACTCCAACAATCCATCTTTGGGAAGCTACCAGAGGTACTTTAACATCACTGAATTCCAGATTTCAGAGAGAATGGAAAAACCCTTCCTGCTTTCACTCTTCTCTCCTACAAAAAGGCAGCAGCTCCCAGGCCCAGCAGTGGCCCAGCCAGGCAGCACTCACTACACTGCAGGGAAATTCCCCAATCCCCACCTGGGGTTCACCATTCTGCACTGCAGAAGGATTCCTCCCACTGAAATGTGCCTTTGAACAACCTCAGCATGAACAGAGCCACACCTGAAACCCAAACCCACCCAACAGCAATCACGTCAGTCAAGGTGTGTGTGATTCCTGCCACAGCATTTCCAAGCTGCCCATAACCAAAGAACCAAAATCCTTTTCCCACCACAACAAATCCTCATCTGGGAGAGAATCCCCAAAGGGAGAGCCCCACAGTTCCAGCCCTGATAGATTTTGTTACGCTCAGCTCTCTCTGCAGAGGGATGTCCACCCACTTTACACATCATGTGAGACCACCACAGAGGTTTGGGATCTGACAAATCCTGCTGGAAGGATCCAGCAGCCCTTGGACACGTGGGTACTCCAGGGGTGTCTTCTCCTGCTCCCAAAGTGGAGTCACCAAACTGGTGCAGAGTTCCCTGCCCCTCACTGGTGTACCAAGAGTGGGGTGTGCCTGGGCCATGACCACAGGAATGGAAAGCAGCAAGGGAAGAAGAGACCCCATTAGTGACATCATTGTGCCCTAAGGAGCTGCAGAGGGATCCCCAGGGCCCAGAGGTGATGAAGAACAGCAGCTCCCCCTCACCTGCACCCTGCTCATACCCCAAACCAGCATTTGAGATCTGCCAGGACAACTGCTGCACCTGTGTGTCTGGGGACACCCTCTGCCATACCCAGCTCCCTGAGAGCACAGCCAGGCTGAGAGCCAGCTAAGAACTGCTCCATGGGGTGCTGAGACAGAATGATGCTCCACATAAGGGCCAGGCCAGTTAAGAATCCCACTGTCCAACTCTACCAGCTCAGAACAGCAGCAGTTTTAGCACAGCTGGGAGCTAAAAGTTTTAGCACAGGCTCATCCCCTTGGGTTCAGCATGCTCAGGACAGTGGCCCCAGCAGTGAGACTGAGCAGCACCATCACGGCTGCAGAACCAGAGCCAACCTCCCCTGTGCCTCACACAGACAGGACAGTGGTCAGTCCCAAACCAGTTAACACCAGTTTAGATAAAACCACTCCAACTGCTGGGGATGCAGCTGCACCAGCTCCAGAGAGAACCTCAGATGCTGAGGAAGATGGGAATTGTGTGGTGCAGGGAGAGGTTCAGGGAGCACAGGGCTCAGGCTTGGTCTGAAATCTGCATCTCTTCAATCTAGGCTATTCCTGCCCCAGGAGCCATTTCCAGTTACAAGGCATAGCATCAGCCACTCCGTGGTAACAGCATCAATCCATGCCACATTAAAACACTTTCTTGGCACAATTTATTTTTTTTCTGACCCAAACAAATAAGCCATTAGCAAGTCATTAACAATATTCTACCCTAAATTGTCAGTTTAACAGCCCTGTAAAAACATTTTTAGTTTAAAAACAAAAGTGTGCATGCTGCTGATATTAAAACTGCAGTTACTCTTTCAGGAGTACCAGCTGTTTTGTTGCAAAGCATTTCCAACATACTAATCTGTACAGTAGAGACCAAGACTCGTTGAAGGCAGTAGATGGCTGTGTCAGGTGCCTCGCAGGGCACGGGGACAGCGACTCTGGGAATTTCTTGGACACTTCCAGATAGAATATTCAAGCCCTTTTGAGAGTTTGGTTCAGGCTGACCAGCACATAGTGAGAAAGGATTGTACATTCGTCTCTAAGTTGAAGTGAGCTGAACTGGTGTAATTTAGGCTCAATTCCAGACGCTTGGGTTTGAGCTACTCCTTGAATAAAGGGCTGTTCCTTACGCGTGGTTTTCCATGTCAGCGATCACTGGCACTGCTTTTGGCCTTGCTACTCCACACCGATGAAAGCAGGGAGAACAAGGAAAGGAACAGAAGAGGATCTTAAAATGAACAGCTTCCTGCCAAACCAGCAAGGATACCATTCCCCCTTGTCCCAGGCTCCATGGATATTTCTATCAGATTTTCATATTGTAAGCGCTTCTCAGGAAGAGAGAAAACTCCAGAACAGTGAGTGTTTATTAGAATATTTTTTGTTAAATAAAGAGCAGGAAAAAAAAAAAGAAAAAAAAAAAAGTACTGCAGATTTAATTTCACATCTTGGCTCTGCTCTGACAAAGGAGAAGTTACTGAACTCAGCAACCACTTCTTGTCCCAAGCCAGGGATTAATTAATGCCCCTCCCAAAACTTGTACCTGTCCCAACCCACCCTCCCCCCCAACCCCAACCCTTCCCATTTTATTTCCCAACTAGACAACACTGTTGGCAAATCAAGACAGCATGAAACTTACAGCAATAAAACAACAAACCCCCGTGTGAAGTGTGCCAACGCATCGGGGAGCTCTCCTGCGCTGCTCCCCGCGAACGCTGCCCGCAGGAGGCAGCTGTACCTTCCAGGGAGGGCACACCTCGAGCACGCTCCCTAAGTGCTGCAGAACCACAGGACAAGAGACTGAACACCTGAATTCTCCCCCTCCCCTTTCTCTTCAGGGTGGTTCTCCGGTGAGCACGATCCGATGCTTCAGCACAAAGCCCAAGTGTCCAGCTCAGCACGGCGTAAGGCATGTGGACAAGAGAGACGCGAGCAGGGAGCAGGGACAGCGTTGGTGAGCCACACTGCAGTCTGTCTGTCTGTCTGTCTGTCTGTCCGACCCCCCTGCAGCCCTGCTTCCCACTGCAGCCGGCGCCATCCGGGCGCTGTGGCAGCTGCTCAGGCTGGTTGTTTTGGCCGGCGGTTCCAGACCAGCCCCGTGCGGTTCTGCTCGGGTGGAAAGGCAGAAACGTCGGAGAAGCCGCGGGGATGTCTGCAGGTGATCCAAACTCTGCCCTCAACTTCAAGTGTCACTGCACTAAATCAGGAGATACTGGATTGGGGAGTAAACTGGCCCAGCCACTAGCACTGTCACAGAATGTGTGTGTTTTTAAAAAACAGAACAAAAGGCAAACAGATTAATTATGAACCCTTCTTTTTCAGAAGCAGAGCAGGATTAAAAAAAAACATTCCCGCAAAATTAAAATGTTAGATCCTCCATCTAAAAAAAAAAGTTTATACAGATGTGCTGCGAGTGATCCCCACACGGGTCTGAGCAGCACCTTACAGTACAGACTAAGACTTGAAAAGCTGATCTCACATTGGAAGTCTTTCCATTAAAAAAAAAACAAAAAAAAAGTGGCTCTGGCTGGGGTGACACGAAGGGGACACTTGGGACACTTCAGAGCACAAGGCAGAGGCAGGGCTGGCAGCCTCCAGGTACCAGGAAAGGGGCACTTCATGCACAAAATGTATTTTACAAAATACAGACCCAAAAAAAAAAAAAAAAAAAAAGCAAAAAAAGCCAACAACAAAAAAAAAAATTCATCCCACCTTGCACTAAATCGCAGCACTCTGAACACTTGCTCTGCCCCAGGCGGCTGCCCATGCCTGGTGTGAGGGAGGAGGCATGGAAACAGGGAGGGGAGGGAAATCCAGGTCTCAGTCTGCTTTTGGGAATTGCTCTCGCAGGGACCTTGTCAGTCATCTGATGTCGGACACGGAGCTCTCGGAGTACGGCGTGGTCATGACCGGGGTGCCGTTGTTGGCCAGACAGCCTTGCCTCAAGGTCTCAAAATATGAGGCCTGCACTGGTTTATGATACTGCAGAACTTTTATGGCATCCTCTATCTTAAACCATTCCCTTTTCCTTCCTGAGGGCAAAGAGAGAAATCAGTAGATGCAACAGGAGGATGTTCTCTGATCTCAAGGGCCTTCCCCTCCAACCCCACACTGCCAGCTCCCCATCCCCAGGGACAGGTGTTTGTTTAGGGCACTACATCCCCTGTCTTGCATTTCTTAATTAAAGAAAAAAAAATTTTGCTATTTCTACTCAAGCCAGATGCTCATTTTACAACAACTCACAACACACACATCAAGCACCACCCGATTTCCATCCGTTTGCAAGTGGACTTTCAGTTTCCTTTCTTTCCAGCTCTCAGTTCTTACTCTTTCCATAAAGAGCCTGAGGGGAGCCATGTTTCATTTGCTGCACTGCAGTCACAAACCTTGTGGCAAAACCAGGTTCATTTCCACTTGGGAATCCAATTTAAACACAAAGATTTCATGGCAATGATTAAGCCACACTGCCCACGTGCATTTCCTCTAGTCTCAGACAGGACAGTCCCTCATGCTCTTTGCTTGGTACCTTCCAGTGCAAAAATTAAACACAAAATTGCTGCAGAGGCAGCTGGACACTTACTTGGCTTCTCCTGGGCCACAGAGGTGACAAAAGCATCAATTCCACCACAATTTTTTTTCCCAAGCAACCAAAGGACACACCACTGCAACTTTTCCCAATGGCACTCACACAGACTGCAGGTCCCAGAGGGATGCTGAGCTGACTTGTGGTTTGTTTCCATCAGTTAATGCAGCATGCACCAAGCTTACCAATATTGACAGAGTCCTCCCAGTCCTCCAACACTTCGGTGACGATGAGTACGTAAACATAAGTCCTGTGCTTCCTGTCCCGGTTCTGGAAGGCAAAGGGGACAGAGTAACAACCAACCAACAGCAACAACAAACATTTTTAGTTTAGGCAGGAGGGCACTGGGCCACTTCAAGATGCAAACTGCCCACCTTGGGTGCAGCTCTTCCCACAGCACAACTCATCCTTAGCTACTAAAAACTGTTTTGTGTTTTAAATCAGAGAGGTCTGAAAGTGTCAACAGGGACACCCAAAAGTATAGTTCCTGATCTGTGGAGCAGTGCTTACAAATTAGTTCTTCAGCTGGGAAGGCTCTGCCCTACTTCACATGAGTTTGAAGGAGTCAGTGACAGAACAACAGCAAGAAGAGCTGTGTGTGGGACCTGCTGACTGTGCCAGGTGTGGCTGTGAGTGCTAAAAATGAAGGGGGGACCCAGCACCAAGAATATTCAGCCACACCAATTATCACCAATAATCTCATTGAAGTGCCCATTGCAAAGATCAGAATTGCTGAGTGGGTGTGTTTTTATTTACCAGGGACTCAGAAGTTTGCACCAACCAGAGCCATTGTTACTCCAAGATGATTTTTTGTAACAAAATTTCACAGCGCCCAGGTCTGTAACTTACCTCAAAAATTCCCACTAATCTTCCTAACGTCCCTTTCACTCCAGCCTAGGGAAGTTCAAAGAGAAAAGAAACATGCTTTAACAACAGCTCAGGACGTGTTTCCTCCTTGGTGTGCAGGATCAGTTCCTTTAGGACAGGAAGCAAACGCTCTGAAATTCTGCTCCAAGACAACACAGTCACAAGGCAAAAGACAGAAATTTATCCCAAGTGCTCAACATCCAAGTTTTCCCAGGGTTGTTTTTCTTTTTCTTGTTTTCCTACATTCAAACAATTTTCAATTCAATCTGGAGGAAGAAGAAATATTTGAGGAGTTACTCCTTGCATACCAATACATTCCTCGTGACCAGAATCTCCTCTGCAGGTTATTACAGCCTGAGCACGGGGAGCATTGGCTTTGGGGTTGGGCAGTTTTACCCCTTCAAAATCAGAATTTAAGGAAATAAAGTATGTGTGGGACATTCACTTACACCCCAAGTGATGTGACAGTTCCCAGGTATTTCAGGGGTGTCCTGCACACACCTGAAACAAGCCAACACAGACACAGAACGCTGTGATGTGGCCCTGGCAGCAGGAACAAGAGGGCTTTGGATATAACACAAAGGGGAGATGCATGCTAAATAAAGCTCTTGAATCAAGCAGAGTTAAAAATCAAGAGATCTAAGCAACAGTTTTGTCTGAATACCAGTGAGGATGTAGCACTCCATCACATTTGGTGCCCTTTTGGTACCTCTCTGCCGGCTCCCTCCCTGCCCCTCCTCACCCCTCTGTGCAAAATCCCAGCCCACTCTCCTGCCCTTGCTTTATATTACCTCTGTTTTATGACTCTAAATGGTTGGAACTCAAGTGCTACAGACAAGATGAGATGGTGCTCCATGATTTAACAGGTCTGAACCAACCCACACAGCCTGGCACACGACCCAGCCACAACTGGGAGGCAGAGTCGGCTCCGTCTCCGGCAGCTGGAACACATCCCATGAACAGCCCAGGGAAATTGTGCCTCTTGCAGACGAGATACAGACATCTGATTATGCCAGGCTTCTCTTTTTTTTTTTTAAAAAAAAGATGTTTGAGTCACATTAACGGTAAGACAAATTCTCTGTCCTACTGACCAGATGCTGCACAGTCTCGTGCTGTCAGAAAGAACTTTCTTTAATGAGATGATTTTCCTGGTTAAGTTCCAGTCTAGTGCATGAACAGGTACCAAACAAGACAGCCAGAGCACATCTCATCCTGCTTCCAAAGGGTGCTGAGGTGGAAATGCCCCAGGAGCAAAGGGCTTGGAGCTTCCCTCACTACAAGCAGTCACAGAAATCTATAAATCCTTTTGGGACCATACTCACTGAGCTCCACTTCTAGGAAGTGAATCAACTGAATCTTCCACTTCACTTTTGGACACAAGCTCTATTGTCTGCCCAGTACTTGTGACATCCTGCTCAGCCCAGAGGTGCCTCACTGACAGTGACTCCAGGGGCTATTTCTGGAGTGAGCAGCAAATCCATGGAGGAGCAGCAAATCCATGGAGGAGCAGCAATACCATGCAGGAGCAGCAGCTCCATACAGGAACACCAATTCCATGCAGGAGCAGCAGCTCCACAGAGGAGCAGCAGCTCCATGCAGGAGCAGCAATTCTATGGAGGAGCAGCAATTCCATGGAGCAGCAGCAGCTCCATGCAGGAGCAGCTGCTCCATGCAGGAACACCAATTCCATGCAGGAACACCAGTTCCATGCAGGAACACCAATTCCATGCAGGAACACCAGTTCCATGCAGGAACACCAATTCCATGCAGGAACACCAATTCCATGCAGGAACACCAGCTCCATGCAGGAACACCAGTTCCATGCAGGAACACCAATTCCATGGAGGAGCAGCAGTTCCATGGAGGAGCAGCAGCTCCATGCAGGACACCAATTCCATGCAGGAACACCAATTCCATGCAGGAACACCAATTCCATGCAGGACACCAGCTCCATGCAGGAACACCAATTCCATGGAGCAGCAGCAGCTCCATGCAGGAACACCAATTCCATGGAGGAGCACAGCTCCATGGAACAGCAGCAGCTCCATGCAGGAACACCAATTCCATGCAGGACACCAGCTCCATGCAGGACACCAATTCCATGCAGGACACCAATTCCATGCAGGAACACCAATTCCATGGAGGTCGGTGCCCACGTGCCCAGGACGGGCTGGGCAGAGCCTGCCTGACCTTTGCAGGCGAGGATTCCACCTCCTGTGCCAACCCTGCTGACCTGGGCTCTGCCTTCTCAAGGCATCTGGAATGCAAATGCTTCAAATGCATTTCCCTCAAGGAACTCCTTCAGCACTGGGATTTATTTTTAGCTAAGCTGTGTTCAACAGGCAGCAGTAACACAGGGAGGAACTGGAGGCTCCCACCTTCACAACATACGGACATGAATGCAGTAAAAGGTGAAGCATAATCAAATATTTCTGGAAAATAACTGGTTTAAGCCAATGTTTCACTGGTTCCTGGAAAAGGTAGTTGAATTTCTGCTCTCCCTACCTGTAGGCACTGAATCAGAAGCCAGGGATTTTGTTGTGATGGTTTAGTGAACTCTCAAGTCTGACTAGAAATAAATTTATCTCCAGGCAACTGGCCAACCTGGAGACGAAGGATGAATTCTGCTCAAGCAGCCTCCCAGGCAGTTTATCCCAGCTCTAGAACTGTGCTGGAAGTAGCAGGGGGAGGTGAGGAGCCCTTCCTTCTGGGTTGGTAAAGAGAGACGATGGAAATAACACTGTCTGCAAAGCAGGATCATCCTGCTCTGTCTTGCCTGGTCTTATTTGCCCAAAAAGGCACAAAAACGATGCCAAGACAAACATGTCTTGTAGAAAAATCATGTTGAATTATCATCAGACAGCTGGAGAAAGCTCTAAGCTTTGCTTCACACACGAACTTCTCATGTGCAGTTGTAAATGGTGACATAAAAGAATGGTTTGGTTAAAAAACCATTGGGTTGATTTTATAAAACAGGTTCCTACCAAAGCCTGCAAAACACATCAACCACTGCTCCTGGGGGCCAATGCCTCTCTCAGCCCATTTTCCTGGTACAGTGGATTTTAATGACAACATACAGGACACCCAGCACCAACAGGATTGTCATACACCAGTTTTTGATAGAGAACTCAATTCCCACACCAACAGGAGAGTTGGTTTCTGTACAATAGAACAAACAAGCATGCAAATGGAATTCACATTCTCACACAAATTTCTAACATAGAAGTTGCCCAAAACACCTGAAAAAATAACCTACAGCTACCACTAATAAATCAAGCTTGGTAACCAGCAAAAGAACTGCCAGGCTCCTCTCTGGGCAAGCTCCCCATTTTCTCCTTTCATAAGAGCCATGAACATTTCTTGGAGAGTTAAAGCACAGTCCCAGGCTCACACAGAACTGCAGCAGGCTCTAAATCTTAATTTGGAGCAGATGACTCAGGAATTTTCTCCTCGATAGTAAATGAATTGAGAGTGCTGTGCCCTCCTGGGCCTGAACAGTGAGTGAGGCAGAGGCAGCACATTGATTTTGTGCCACTCTAAGCACTGGAAGTGCTGCAATCCTCAAAGCACACGGAGAATCCTAGGAGGATCCCAGGAGGATGCTCCTGAACCCCTCAGCAGGGGTAGGAGAGCAGCAGCAGTAACTGTTCCAGCTGCAGGTGTGGAAACAAAACAAGGCAATCACACAACAGGACAGGCACACTCAGGTACAAGAGGACACATAGAGCTGGCAAAATGAGCTTTTTCCCTGCTCTGCTGATCTAAATCAGTGTCCAGGGGCCAGGGGAGGAGGAAAAGGCAGCTCTGGTAAGAGCACATCAGCCACAGAAACTGCCAGAGCCAGCTGCCTGCCCAGCACACACTTCAAACCCCCACTGCACCCAGAGGGGTGTGCTGGGAGCTCAGGACAAGGAACAAAAGCCTGGAGGAAATGAGGCTTTACTAGTTCTGCTGCTCATGGAACAACTTGTTTTAATAAAGAAAAATTACTGAAGACATCCAAGAACAGCAGGTTCAGGTTTCAAAGCTGAAAATAAGTTGGGGTCAGATGCAAAAAGCAGCCTGCAGCAACACCATCTGTTCCCCGGGACAGCTTTTATTTCCTTCCATCTGAGCTAAGGAAAATGTGGGTTGGAATTTCAGCTATTTTACTTTGCTCTATTAGGCTCAAAGCCTGCATCTACTACAGATTACT
This sequence comes from Catharus ustulatus, assembly GCF_009819885.2. NCBI lineage: Eukaryota > Metazoa > Chordata > Aves > Passeriformes > Turdidae > Catharus > Catharus ustulatus. The sequence goes on from NC_046245.1 coordinate 3,707,888, forward strand.
GCTGGGCAAGAGGAGTGTGGTGGAACATCCAAATCTTTGCTCTAAGACCTGCACTACTGAAGGTGCAAATCCCACCCAGGAGGGCTGTGGACACGTTTGAAGGATGCTGATTCCAGGCCAGCTGGGCAAACTCTGCCAGCTCTGAGAGGGTCAGACTAATTCTGTACTGCATGGCACCTTTATTTGCTTCTACACTCGTGAAATAGAAATGAAATTCCATGTCAGAATGAAGAACTTTCAGACACTGCACTCGTTTTTGTGAAGGCTGAGTACACTGAGCAAGGGACAATGACTTTGAGCCACCACTTGCACTGGGTATGACCAGCTAGGAGGAGTTCAAGGCCATCATCTCTCATTCATCTCTAGACCCTGAAGTACTTTAAAAAAATCTTCCTATTTTAGCACTGAAAGATATCAGTATCTGTGTTCTAAATCACTAACAAAATACATGGAACATGAAAGATTATCTATAAAGCATGTCTAGAAGAGGGGGAAAAACATTTGAGCAATCAGATCAAAGTACTGCCATGATGGACTATTCTTGATATTGGCACCAATTGCCTGTTTGATCACAGATCAAGCACAGATTATCTGGCTTTTGACTCCCATGAAGAAAGCACAACCAACACTCCTGCAGTGTTATAAAATTTGACATTTCCTAAGTATTTAAAGGTCAGGATGTGAAGAATGCTCTAAGTGAAAAATGAACTGGTGCTGAGTTTCACAGATGAGTGTGGAGGCTTTTTTCAAAGTCACTCTATAATAAGTTTAAGGCATCTATTTCTAAACCATGATGTTCACCAGTTGCTCACACCCATAAAAACTCCTTATTCCTAAGCAAAGAACACACTCCACGAGCACCAAGACCTGTTTGAAAAGGGGCACAAAGTGAACTTTGGAACACACATGGAGTTCCCAGCTCTGTCAGACTGACTACAGCACTTCTCAGCAACCTGTCAAAAATGAGAGGGTTTATTCTGAAGAGGTTGCTCTGACCCAGAACTGCTGTGTGTCTGCTGTCACTCTGCACAAACAATGCCCAGCAACCCCAGTCACTTCCAATTTCATGCAGACAGCAGCAAGCATGACAAGTGTTGGTACCTGTCTGCTTTAATACTTGTGCTGGTACAGACTAATATAGATAAGGACCACCTCAAACTAGGACAAGGACTTGAACTCAAAGTGGGACAGAGGGAACACAGCCTTCACTCAGAATCATTTCATTTTTGGAACAGAAAGAGGGAAAAGTTAGGTAACTTTAGATGACAATTATTCCAGCAATGACATGGATAAACACAAACACATATACAGTAAAATTAAAACAGTGAATGCAGAAGTTAAAATGTTCCTTGAGGGAAGCATGTTTTGAAAAAAAAAAAAATGCACACCATGCAAAAGAGAATGAATTGAGAAGAGCCAGCCTATTGTCATCCTCAAAAGCCACAAGCAACGGGAAGGGTCACAAGTTCTTACAGCTCTTCCAGCTGGCTTTTATTAAAAATTGGAAAAGGCATTCCAAAGTCAAGGAAAGAAACCCCACACATTTCTTCCACAGCTTTGAGCAGCATTGCTTATTGACATGGGGGAAACTGGATATTCCCTCTGCCACCTCGAGCAACAAACTGGAACTGCCCAGCTAACCTGTGTCCCCATGAGTGGCTGTCCCAGCAGAGAAGCAAAGACCTCAAACCTACTCAGAAATCAGCCTCAGCAAGTGACCCCAAAACACCTGGATTCACATGGAAGGGAGAGCAAGGGCTCCCAGCAGCTCCTGAAACCCTTCCTGCCAAGCCAACAGCATGAACTGGGAAGGTGCTCCTGGCTTTCCCAACACTCCTGCTCTGCTCCAGCATCCCCCTGCAGGAAGCAAACAGCTCCTGGAACTCGAGGCAGGGGATATGGAGATAGTTGAGTGTGCAGAGCCTCAGCAGCAGCACATGAGCACAGCCCACCTGGGGAAGGCCTGGCACCCCTAAACTCTGCCAGCACCTCTGGCAGCTGCAGAACACTCATGTCAGACAGCTCCATGTCAGCCCCTTCACCTGCATCACCCAGGGCTGGGGGTGCTCAGTGAGCAGGGGGTGCCCAGGTAAGCTGGGAGTGCCCAGGTAAGCTGGGAGTACCCAACCCAGGTGAGCCATGAGTGCCCAGCTGAGCTGGGGGTGCCCAGGTGAGCTGGGGCTGTCCAAGAGAGCTGGGGGTGCCTAGGTGAGCCATGAATGCCCAGGTGATTCTGGGGTGCCCAGCTGAGCTAGGGGTGCCCAGATGACCTGGGGCTGTCCAAGAGAGCAGGGGGTGCCCAGGTGAGCCAGGGGTACCCAGGTGAGCCATGAGTGCCCAGATGATTCTGGGGTGCCCAGGTGAGCTGGGGATGCCCAGCTGAGCCATGAGCACCCAGGTGATTCTGGGGCGCCCAGGTGAGCTGGGAGTGCCCAGGTAAGCCAGGGGTGCCCAGGTGAGCTGGGGATGCCCAGGTGAGCCATGAGTGCCCAGATGATTCTGGGGTGCCCAGGCGAGCTGGGAGTTCCCAGGTGAGCCATGAGCACCCAGGTGAGCTGGGGATGCCCAGGTGAGCCATGAGCACCCAGGTGATTCCGGGGTGCCCAGGTGAGCCATGAGTGCCCAGGTAAGCCAGGGGTACTCAGGTGAGCTGGGAATGCCCAGGTGAGCCATGAGCACCCAGGTGAGCTGGGGATGCCCAGGTGAGCAATGAGCACCCAGGTGGTTCTGGGGCACCCAGGTGAGCTGGGAGTGCCCAGGTAAGCCAGGGGTACCCAGGTGAGCCATGAGCACCCAGGTGATTCCGAGGTGCTCCCAGTGCTCCGAGCTGCCGCTGTTCCGTGTCGGGAGCAGCCAGGCAGAGGTGCCTCTCTGGGCAGAGCTCACCCTTGCCAGGCTGCCAGGGCTTGAGTTACACTGGCAGCGGGCACCGCTCCACGTGAGCAGGGAACACCAGCTGAGGAGCAGGATTATCTCAGCCAGCCCAAACCAGTTCCTGCACAGTCAGAGCCCTGCCAGGGCTCCCTTCCAGCCAGCGCTGTCATGGAAAGAGCGCGGCTCTCCCAGGGCGCTGCTGCCCGCGCAGGGAGTGCCCCTGCACATTTATTTTAAGGGTTGAGAGGAGAAGCTCTGCACCTCCTGAATGAACCCTGGACTTCTGTATCAAATCACTTCATTATTAATAATGCTTGGGCTGAAAAGCAGGAGTCTGTAGCTAAAAATATTTCTATTGTTCTGGTTCCACTCACTTTGGCTTGTGAAGTAGTTGAAAGGTTGCCGAGTTACTGGAAAAGCAGGAGCTGGGTTACAAGCTGGAAATAAAATTTGCAAGCAGCAATTCCCAGTATTAGAGGGACCTAAAGACACTTTAAAAATAAACTTTGACTGTATAATCTCTTTCTGATAAACTGCTAGATTATAAAAAAACATCCAAAGAGAAACACACAACTTGAGATCTGCCACATATGGTTAGTCCAGCAGCCTGAATATTCAGGGTTTTGTTAGACAGCAGCAGGTACTTCCAAATAGTTCAGAAAGAAAGCTGCACATACCAGACAATTCAATAAAGCAGCTACAGGAGAAGCTTCCTCCCAAGTCCCATCAATTAGCTCTTGCTTTCTGTTCTGCACAGAGCCCAAAGATTTATAACCCTCTCAAAAGCATTTTTAATCCTGCCTTATGTAACTGTGAACCTACTTGGCCATTGCATCTATAATCATGCAATCGTTTCTGAACCTAAGCATCTCCCCAACTGGTTAATATTCAGAAGCAAATTCTAAAAACATGTTTTACATACACTGTAGTCAACTGCCATGTGCTGCCTTTACACTTCTTATGAAGAAAAAAATTGTTCTTCCATCTTTAAGAGAAAAATGTGCCTTCTCCCTACAGCCCATTGATCTGTGTTTGATCTGCTGTTTGATCCCCTTCCTGAAACAGCTTCAAGCTAAAAAGAGAAGACAAACCAATCAACCCATGCACAGTTTAGAAATTGCTGCTGGTAGTTTATGGCCAATTTCACTTATTCACATAATATGTGAATATGTATTTTAAACCAAAACATACTTAGATCCCTATATCTGGAGTGTTTTAGTGGCTCCTAAGGGTTTATTTCTACCTAGACAGGTCCACAAAGGCACAGTTGAATTCTGAAGTTCTCCTACAGAGAAAATGAAGCAGAGACTATATGTATATTGAAGTGACTAGAGCTGAATTTTATTTCCAGTTAAAGGTATCAGGCAAGGACAAATTCATTCCAACTGAGATATTTAATTACATTCCAATGTTCTCTTTATTTTGGACTCTGCTTTTCTCCCACGTGGGATGGGGCTATCACCAGTGACCCTGTCTCCCCCTCCACCTCAAGGAGGAGAAGGAAATGATGCAAACAAACACACAGAGCCAGGGCTGACATGCAGGGTGCAGCACTCACCTCTTCACAGACCTCGCGCACGGCGGCCACGCCGGGCTCCTCCTCGGGCTCCATGCCACCCCCGGGGACAATCCATCGGTCTGGATGGCGACTACTGCTCACCAGCAGCACCTGTGGAGAGCAGAGCACAGCTGATGGATACCCTCAGCGCTCCCCTTCAGAGCCCAGCTGATGGGACACCCCCAGCGCTCCCCTTCAGAGCCCAGCTGCAGGACAGAGATTGTCCTTGTGCCTCACCCACCCAAGGCAAGGCTTTGCCACTGCTCCCTTTTCCCTCACGCACACAGCCGTGGAAATTCCAGCAGCAGTGACACCGAGACACTCCCACACTCCCTGTTACTTCAGCCACTGCCTCTCCCTGCTGTGGTGCATTGTAGGAAGAGCTGTCCTTGCACACCACAAGACTCATTAGCACTGGACACAGCATCACTCACAGTGTGAGTTCACTGCAGAGTGCTCACAGCTCAGGATGCACTTTAGGCAACAACAGAATTGCACAGATGCTGCTCAGCACCTCCATCCTTTGCAGAAATACCTCAGTTTAGTTATCCTGCTGCCTTTGGCCTTGCCTGTCCCTGCAGTTCTGTCACTAACAACACATACATGGCCAGAACTCCCACTGCATTATTTATGTACAATTGCCTGAGCACAGATTCTCAGCCCCACTGTTTGTCACTTTTGCAGTAGGCACTGAGGAGTTCAGCTCTGCAGCCAGCACTTGGCTACTTTTGGTTTAGAATGAGGTATAAGCAAAATAAAAGTCTATATTAAACCTATTAAACCCCCCTAGGAAAGGGCTGCACAGAAGGACAGATTTCTGTGAATAAGAAAAATAGTTCAACCCTCTTCCCAGGAGAGATTTGCCATACATGTGCTTTGTGGCAGGTTTTCTTGAAATAGTATTTTTTATTCCAGGGTAATTCTGCTCTGGAGAAGTTCAGGTTCTGATCTGCCACCTCCCAGCAAGACAAACTCTAACTAACACTCTCAACTGGCTACAGACTGTCCCAAAGAACAATGAGACACTGTGCTTATTAAATCTACTTGCAATACATCCACAAGCAGAGATGGAAACTTAAAACAACACTAATACTGTTGTCCAGCTCTCTAAACAAAGCTCGTTCATTAGAGTCATCCTGCTGTACTTCATCATTTCACTGGCACAAAGCTCGCAGCCAAAGCGACTTGCTCCAGAAACTTTCCAACATACCAGTCCAATTAGGTTCCAGGCCAGCTGTAACAGTGTCAGACATTTGGGAGTTACACTGTGGAGACACTGAAATCCCAGGCTTTACTGGGGAAACAGTGATTTGCCAGTAGGATATGAAAAGATTTGCACTAATTACCCAAAGGAATCTACCTACAGAAGTCAAAATTAAACTTCCAAAACAAAAACAAGCACGAGATTCCCAGGGTTTTTCAGCTGGTTTATCTTGAAAATTCTCATCTGCCAACTGATCAAAGTCATACTGGAAACAAATGAAGCTTTCACAGCTCCAAGTGGGATGGTGCCTGCCCCATCCTCTGGGCAGGCTGTGACAGAACAGTTTGCTTTACAGTGACATCTCAAGTGTTTGGCCCTCTCCAGGAGGAAGGCAGAATTCCTTTCCCCCAGGCATCCAGTCCATGTAAAACACCACCAGAAAGCCATACCTAAATAGGGAATGTAAATTCATTCATCCTCAGAGCCCTTGGGACAGCAGCCAGTCCCTGCCAGGCCATCCCCAACCACCTCAGTTTGCCACTGTGGCTCTTCCTAGCACAGTACTTGACTCCTACTCCATCCTCACTGGTCATCCAGAAGAGCCTGGACTCAAACTCTGACTCCAGGTCAGTCGGTGATTCTGAGGACAAGGCTGAAAGAGCAGAACAGCCAGTTCAAGTGCACCTTTGCTGCCAGGTAAGGAAGCACCAGCTCTGCCACTTCCCATTGCAATTCAGAGCTCCAGCTCAAGGGGGGAAAAACCCAGAAAAATACTAAAAAAAGCTGCAGAACCAGATCTTTGAAACTCAGCACAGCACACCTCATACCCCTGAACTCCTGCCACCTTGCAGGCGTGAGAACAAGGATCTGCTACAGAACCCTGGACACAGACTGCTCCAGGAAACCTGCTCAGACTGAGACAATGCCTCAGCAACACACCAGGAGGAACTTCTGGGTGTAAACAATGGTTTGAGGCAAAGTAAATTAACTTCAGCTGCTCTGGTAGTTGAGCATTTTCTGAATAGAATTAACATGAACAACCCTTGCTGGGAAGGAAAAACCTGTCATTCTCACACTTTTATGTAATCAGACTATTTCCTGTTTAATAAAAAGGAAATCCCATCAAGAGAGCACAGGAAACAAGTCCTACAAGGTCATTCATTTAAAACAACTTCAAACAGGATATTGCTACCAATGAGCTCTCCCAAGACAAAGGGGCTGAGTTCCAAACAAGGGGGAGACATTGCTGTTGGAAAAAAACCACACTTCCAACACCAGTCCTGGATCCCAATCCATGCATTCAGAGGGATCATGGGAAAAGTTATCATCATCCAAATCCCAAAAAGGTTTGGGTTTGGGAAGAGACTTGAAGCCCATCTCATTCCACCCCCTTCCACCTTCCAGCAGACTAGCCCAGGATACAGCTGGCTTTTTAGCTCATTAAATTCTTTATTACATAAATAACTTTTATTTTAATACTTTCTAAAGTAGTTAATTTAATCTAAACAGCCATCAAAAAATAAACAAAAATTTACTTATGTTTTTAAATCAGGCTAGAACACGTAGGAAGGTCAGACATTTCCATTCTATCCTTGCCAGGCAACTGTGTTTAAAATGGCTACTGAGACTGTTGGTCTGCCAGGGATTTTGGAGTTGGATTTTGGAGCCACATCTTGCAGACTTTTTGGAAAAGCACATGCAGGTAACACTACACATGGCCAAGTTGTGTTTTCCAGGATTTCAAAGGCAATTATGTCATTTCAAAGCAGGGAAATGAGCAACACAAGCCTCTCTGAGGTGGTGGCCCTGCTGAAACTCTCCCACACAATCCCCCACAAAAGAGAAAGTTTAGAAAAATAAGCCAAGTTTGAAGTGTGCAGCAGGGGCTCGAAGCAGAGCCTCATGGCAAGAACCTTCAAAGCTGCACACAACAAACAAACCCAAACAAACCTGAGCAGCGCTAACCCTGCCTGGAGGAGACAGGAAACACACCAAGACATCTAAGGCTGCCCTGAGAGCCACATGGAATAAGGAGCTCCATGGGAAAAGGGGTAAAGAGTTTTGTCTCCAGGATAAATTTGAGCATCCCTGATACACAACACTGACTTTAAAACAATTTAAATAATCCTGCTGTATCCACATGGAGGGGCTTTTCTGTCTTTTTTTTTTTTTTTCAGGAATAATGGGGCACTGCAAAGCAAAAACTGGGGAACCAGGATCAGGCAGAAAATTAACTTGTCATTTGTGGAGCAGAGGAGGAGAGATCCCCAGGTTCTTCCATGCTATGGTGGATTTAAGCAACATCCACCACCCATAAATAAAACAAGAGCGGCTACACCACAAGGAACACAATTCCTCGAAAGAGGCTCCACAGCAGGCAGAGCACAGAGGGCCACAGCCCTGCGAGAAGCTGGGCCACAGTGTGAGTAGAAAACGAGCTGAGAACCTTCCAGTCTTCCAGGAAAAGCCAGTGCTACCCACCTGTGCCAGCCAGGGCCTGGAGAGCTGGCAGCCAGCACAGGGAACAGCAGGCAAGATGTTCAATCCGGGGTCTGGCCCAGCAGCCTCCTGCTGCCAGGAGCTGATCCATAGCTGCTGGCTCCTGACACAGCCTCTGCACTGCCTTACAGGCTTCCCCTCAATATTTTCAGGCTTTCCCTCAATATTGACATGCTTTCTATCAATACTGTCGTGTTTTCTATCAACATTAAGCCATAAATCACATCATTTGCACAGTGACTCTCGGCACTGCACCTCATTTCCCGCTCCAGCATCATTTTTCAGAGCACAGGCTGCAAGGAAACGCTGCCGCAGAGGCTGCAGGAGCTGCGAGGAGAAGATGGCTGACTGCAAGGCTTTTGCTGTTCAATCTGCCTTTGTCTCCAAGTTTCAGTTAAAAACCAGGAGCTGAGCTGTGCTCCCATGTCCCCCATGGCCAGGCAGATCCCAGAGCTGCTGCTGCGTCCGGCATAACAAACACCTCGGGGACTTCACTCAAAATTAACAAACATTCTCCCAATCCCCAAATATCAATACTGCAATGTTTTTCTACCTGACAAAAATAGAATGTTCATTTGACCACACCAAATCACCTTTAAAACACTATGACCAGCAAGAGGTGAGAACTGGAGGAGCAGGGGGGAGAACAGGGACACTGCTGTCACCAAAGCTGCGCAAAATTAATCTCATTTCCCCGGCAGCAACACAACCTTGATGACTCCCCAACAAATCACGTGTTTTGCCAAACTGCAAAGGCAGGACGGCCCCAGGGCACAGCCAGGGCTTAGGGAGGGCTTCTCCCACCTTCTTGCTATTCCAGGCACGTTCTGGAGCTCGCACATGGTAGGAGTGAGTCCAGCCGGCGGTCAGCAGGGCTACAGCCAGCCCTGCACCTGGCAGGGCCGGCAGCTGGGACCACAACACACACTCTCACCAGCCACAGAAATCCCTCCCTCTGCCCATAACAGCCTGTCCTGCCAGGAGCATTCCAGCTCCTCAACAGGATATGTTTCCTTAGACAAGTGTTATTTTTGCACATGCACCTGCAGCGTGGGATAATGGGATTTAATTGACAACACGGGATCCAGGAGCTGGAGGTGGGGAATTCACAGCAGGACGTGCAAAAGGGAAGGGATTCGCACTGGAGAACTTGACAAAAGTAAAGCACAAGTTTTGGAACGGGAGCAAGAGGTGAACTGGAAGAAGTTCAAGTCATTTCAAGTGCTTGGATCGCACCTACAGTCCTATAACCAGAGAGGAAAAAATACAGCAGATTCTGTTGGTTTTTAGGCTGCTGGTTAGAATAACAATAATAAATCACCACGTACTGTGCTGCTGCTCTGGCTCCAGAACTCCACAGGTCCTGTTACTGCTACTGCAGCACTCCTGCAACTTCAGAGCCACTGCCTGCTCCTACCAGGGAGGAACACCATCCCAAGTCCTCCCCCTCCAGCGAAATTATGGTTTAGATAACCACAGAAATTATCTGCAACATGCCTTCCCATGCTCCAGGAGCAGCTGAACCGCCTGCAGCAGCAGCCGCTGCTTTCAGAAGCCAAGGGTTGATAAGGGGCACTCCCAGAGAGAGACCCCAAACCCCAGAACCTATTTCTGCCTGTCAAAACCAGTTTGGTGACCACTCAGTGCTTACACAACTTGTCCAGGCGCACCTTTTCCAGCAGAAATGCTGGCTTGTAAAGTGCCTTTTTGAGTAAAGGAGGGAAAAAAGCAATGAAGAGGTATTTGGGCTTTTTACAGAGGTGACTCTGGCTGTCAGCAGCTGCACACTGCTCTGATTAACCAACCTACTCAGGAAATACAGCACACACAAACTCTTGGGAAGCTGCTCAAATATAAGTAGTTAATTCTACACACAGCATCAATATATGTCACTTGCAGGAGGAGAAGTAACCCCTGAAACATCTGACAAAAATCTACCCAGCAGGTAATCATATCCCTCCGAATTTCACAGGTTAATGTGAAATTACTGAGAACAAAGACTCAGTGTGCAATATCCAGAGACAGGAATTCTGGAACAAACACACAAAATTTGAGAGATCTGTGACTGGTCTGTGCAGTCAGTCCTTCAGCTGGGCTGAAAAAGAACAAGTGTTTAAAGGAACAGAGGCCCTGCTTCCCAATCACTGGATGTCACCTACAGCATTCCCACATGAATGTTTGCTATTTTTCAGGCAGAATTGAGTTTGTTAACTTTGTTCTATCCAAGCAAACAAGGAGAACTCTCTTTATTTTAAAAGAATGTAAAAGTCCAAGCACATGGTGGTTTTTTTGTTTGTTTTTTTTTTTTTTTTTACTAAGAAGGGAAAGAGGTTTTTTTTCCAGACTGTGAGAGACCATCCAAGGAAAGATAAGGACCCCTGGCAGCAGCCCCTGCTGAGTGCACCCCCAAATTCTGGTACCTGTCTACACACTGCAGGAGATTGCCTGAAAGGTGCTCAGATGAACCAAGTCAGGCAACTGGGCAGAAGATTTTATTTTTTAAAAAGAGGGGGACACAGAACACACAGAGTGAGGAGAAAAAGGTAGGAAAAACAGCTCCTAGACAAGAACTAAATAGATTTGAGGTGGAAGAGAATCCAAAGCAGTGCTCTGCAGAGAACAGACACAACCACCACTGTTGGGTCCTTCTCCACAGACCCAGGGTGGAGCACACCCTCTTTCCATAGTCATCACTTTTCCCTGAGCTGCAGCAGAACAAAACTGACTCAGTTCTTCAGTTTCACAACAGCTCGCTGAGCTTCCAGTAAATGAAGTGAAAATTTAACAATTTTCATTCTTTTGTTGTTTGGGAAAGTACAAGAGACCATGGAATTGCTTGTAAAACTGTTTAGTGACAGCTGCTTTTGTGGGAAGGCAAAATGCTTTTTAAGATGAAAGCCAGGTTTTGCAGAGGTTTATCCACGCTCCTGCTCTTGGAGAACACAACCTACAGATTCTACACAATCTACAGGGCTGAGAGGGGCAGCAGAAGCAGGGGCAAGAGATCCAAGCTGGCTTTCATCCCCCTGGAGATGCGGGATTCACTTGGGTTCAACCACAACCCTTTTATGCAGCAGATGGGAGCACAGAGCCAAGGCCAGCCATCAGAGCAGGGATTCTGAGGCTGTATTGCACAGAAAGCAGGATGATCATATGATGCTGGGCTCACTTACATCCCAGCAGTGAAGCACTCGGGCTGGTTTTGCTGTTATTGGTTTACACTGGAGCCAAGGCACAGGGGACAGCCCAGGAGCGCCTCGTGATCCCCACCACACTCGGCGGGTTCCAATCCCAGCTCTGCTGTGTTACATCACTGCTGGAGTAAAACCGGCCCAGGAGAGGCCAGAAGGAGAAGAAAAAAGGTTCGTTTGCATTGCAATGGCTTTCCCAGGGGCCACCCGGCCCAGCTCTCCCCGTGACCACCGAGGGCTGGCGTGTGCCAGGGCACCGGCCCCTGGGTGAAACCTCTCCTCTCCCAGCTCCATTCAGGCCTCATTCACCGCTTAGAAAAGATTCTTCCCGAGGCATTTTCTCCCAAAAAAAAAAAAAAAAGAGTCTTTAAAAACACCCGTGGTTAACGAGCAGCTTGTCCTTTCAGAGACACAATGTGGGCATGTTCAAACCCGTCGGTGCCCCTGCCCGGCCCCACGGTGCCCCTACTGCTGTCAAACAGCACCAGGAGCAGGGCTGAGCAGCATTTTCTGGGATGGTTCCTCATGGAAACAGCTGGGCCACACACACAAAAAAAAAGAAAAAAAGAAAAAAAAAAGTGTGTTATGTAAAAATAACCCCCTGGTGGCAATGCTGAGGGGCAGGGACACCCTGAGCAATGCGCACTGAGTGACTCCAGAGGTGCTGCAGCATTGGGAGCTCTCCCTCTGCACTCTCCTTCCACAGCTCTGCAAAGATCCCGGAGTTCAGGCCACGCCAAAAGATGGGAACTGCAAAGTCCTGGGGTTTGGCTGCTGCAAGGTCCTTTGAAGTCTGTTCCCACTCTTTGAATGAATCCTGTTGCTGCCCCAGCTCTCCCTGGTGCCCAAGGACGTGGATTGTAATTTGGAGGGGTTTCCACAGTGCCCAAAAAATGTAAATTTTTTCCTACATTTGAGATTCACGTTGAAATTAATTCTCCCTGTGCTGTTTTTTAAAGGGATATGTAACAAAGGCATCTTTTCAGCCAATGCTTGGTCTTCCAAAAACGTTCCAGAGCTTTTTTCATGCCCAGAAGTAGCGGCCTCCAAATGCAATGCAGAGACAATGTGCGACCTCCAGCAGCATAGGGAAAAAATAAATCACTTAAAAACTAAAAAAGAACCAAGTATTTTTTCTGTTAAGACTCTTTATTTGCAAACTAAGGACATGGTGTTTCATCAATCTCAAGGGATTGCAAAGATTCCAAAGAAAAATATGTCAGTGAACTGAACAGTCAGGAGGAAACACCTAAGCAGAAAAAAGTAGCCTCCTCTCTAAGTGTAAACAGAATTCTCTTATTTCTTCTTGTCCAACGACAAACTTTTTCAATTCAAGAACTAATAAGGGGTTAAAAACAGGAAAAAATGGGTTTTTTAAATTCATAGCAGGAAATGAAGAAGAAAGTGAAGAGCAAAGTTCTGCTATTTAAGCACTTAAAAGAAACAGTAATGAGAAACAGTCAGTCCTAGGAAAAATCCTGCTTTAATATAGAAAGTTTAATTTATTTATCAAAACATGCTTCTTTTCTTCTCTCTTCTTTTCCAACATGAAGCTTTTAATAGCTCTTTAATGTACATACTTTGGCTGCAGCTCTTTCTCCCCTCCCTGGAGAGACCTTTTACAGAGATCTCAATTTCCATTTAAGTAGAAGCAATCAATAATAAAATACGTCAGTAACGTTAAAAAGTATTATTGTCCAAGAGCAAACTAAGAAATCTTTCACAGCCATTTTAAATTCTGTACTTAAATGTGTACAGGTAACACCTTCCTTGCTATCAAAAACATGCTAGTAGCAGTGAGTGGACACCAGTCAGCTTCTCAAAGTTTATTTAAAAGCCAACAAATGAGAACTAACCCAAGAAATAATTAGAAAGGAAAATTAATAAGGTGTCCTGCTTGCAGATTTCACTCACTGACACAAGTTTAATCTCAATGCCTTTTGGCCAAGGCCAAGTGCAGGACCTGGGCACAGAGTCCATCCCAGTGGGGTTAATTCTGTGGGATTGGATAAAAACTTTCCCATATGTATTTGTGACAGGTTCCCTTCCTGGGCAGCTCCCTCAGCAGGGCTGTAACAGGTGGGAACAGAGGATGCAGCTTCAGCTCGGGGTTCAACTCACAGCTACCACACACAGCCCTTCACAGGCTCTGAGATGAGAACTGGCCTTCCCTGCCTCGCTCCTGTGGTGCCTCCTCACCAGCAGCACACAGAGCACATCCCAGGAACCCCCCAGGCACATCCTGAGGAACTCACCCCAGGAACCCACCCCGGGAACCCACCCCAGGAACCCACCCCAGGGAACTCACCCCAGGGAACTCACCCCAGGGAACTCACCCCAGGCACATCCCAGGGACCCAACCCAGGGAACTCACCCCAGGAACCCCACCCCAGGAACAATCCAGGCACATCCTGAGGAACCCACCCCAGGCACAAACAGAGGAACCCACCCCAGGAACAACTCAGGCACATCCCAGGAACCCACCCTAGGAACCCACCCCAGGCACATCACAGGAATCCACACCAGGAACCCACCCCAGGAATCCACCCCAGGCACATCCTAAGGAACCCACCCCAGCCCAGACTGTGGTTTTTCCACAGCACCCACTGCTCCCTCCCCGAGCTGTCCCAGGGCAGCACAGCCACTGCCAGCTGTCACTGTGAGCTCAGGGACGAGGCCACCAACAGAGAGCACAGGGACAACAAGACGCTCACCCAGAACCTCCACTGCTCTGCACACAAAAACCTCCCCAGAGCTTACAGACCCCTGGGAATGACCTGGAACAACCAGCACAGGGAGCCAGCTCCCTCAAACCCTGCTTGAAACCAGAAACAGATCATTCTACTCTAGTTCTTACCTAGAAACTAGAGCCTGAAGGAGTTTAAATTCAATCCACTGTAGATGGAGATCACGGCAGAGACAAAACTGACACAAAAGTGGTTTTAAATCTCAGCCTCACACCAAGCTGACAGCTGAGCCTGCTGGAAGCATCCGTCCCACGGCAGCGTGCCTCTGGAACGAGTTCACTTTCCTCCTTCAACCTCTTGGGTCAGCACTGTGACACTGCCACACAGCCTGGTGTCCCAGCACAGTGAGGGCTCTGACACCTGTCATTAACACACCTCAGTGTCCCCAGCACCATGAGGGCTCTGTCACCAGCTCCCACGGGCCGGAGGGATCAGCTGGAGCCTGCGCAACTTCGCAGACTGAGGTGTGTTAAAATAAAACTCACAACCAGTCACATGCTGGCTGCCTCAGGCACCTGTTAAAGCACTTTTCTACCCTCAGCCACACTGCAGTCACACATGGCCAAGCCTCCACCTTTTAGAGAAGAGCCTGCAAACTGCCCCACTAATTGTGTACAATGGCATCAGGGCACTCCAACGCCCTCACCCACCCGTGCTGAGCACCCTCAGCAACACCACACCAAACAATGATGTTCTTCTTCATGGTCAGTCCATAAATTTCCTGGAAGTCCGTGGGAAGGACCAGCTACACTGAACGCTGCACCAAACACACTGCTGTCATTTCAAACCATTTCTGCTGAAACGCTGACACTCCTCATCACGCCAGCACAGCTACAAAGGGCTTGTGCAGCCTCCTTCACGTTAAATAATCACTGGATGTATGCTAATTGCCTTTCCTCCAGTGAACTGTCTGCATTCCCTTCCGATTTCCTGTAGCTACAAATATGATAATCAGGAGAACAAAGACTTTAGCACAGCCACTCGGGCACAGCAAATGCAGCGGAGTGTGTACGCCTGACTCCAGCAGCAGCAGGCAGACCTGCAGCCTTGCTGCTCGGAGCACCCCAGCACACCTTCAGGAGGTGTCAAGCCAGACTCGTGTAAAATCGCACATCGGAGCGAAGTTTCTCATTGTAACTTCCCGGACAATGCAGCCCCTTAGCAACGCGGCCGCTCTCAAACCAACCAATCCACCTTTAATTCCCACTTCCTCCCGAGCTCTCTGGACAGCAACTTCTGGCACTCCATCAGTCCCCTTTTATCCCAGTTTCTTTTTATAAATCCAAGGTCAGGTTTCCTCTCCCATCTCATGTGATGTGCTGGACTGAAGTTCTGCCAGCGTGGTCGGTGCCCTGGGCTGCCAAACCCCCTCCCGCGCTCCCTCAGCCTGTCCCGCCGCCCACCGGGCATCTCCCCGGCTCCAGCGGAGAGCAACAACCCAGTGGGAAGCACCAACTCCCCCAGGCACGCTGAATTCCGCCTAATAAAATAAAACCCCGCCGGGACCGAGTCCCCCCACCGCGGCTGGCCCGGGGGTCCCGTGCCCGGCCTCGCCCCCGGCCCTCACCTCCTCCTCGCTCTCGCTGCGGAAGCACAGGCAGGCCGCCCGCTTCTTGTAGCCGTCCCCGTCGTAGGTGCGCGTCTGGTTGGACTTGAGCTTCATCATCCTCCGCTCCGGGGGCGGCGGGGCCGGAGGACGCGCGGCCCGGAGGGCGGGGGCGGGCGGGACCCGCCGGGCGGCGAAGGACGGGGGGACGCGGGGGGAGCGCCTGCCCGCGACAGTCTCTCTCTGGGTCTCGCTTCGTGGGTCTCGCTACGCGCTGCCGCCCTTTGCCCGCCTCACCCCTGCCCTCGCTCCCGGTCGCGCCGCCGCCACCGCCCGCGCTCCGGCCACCGCCGACGACGACCGCGCCGCCATCTTGGGGCTCGCTACGCAAACGGCGTAGCACCGGCGGGCGGGGAGGCGGCACTGCCCCTGCAGCCTCGCGGCACGCCCGCTACGCAAAGTGCGCAGCGCGGCTTCCAGAATCGCTCCCCCCCGCGCAGGCGGCGCCGCCACGCCCCCGCCCCGGCTCGCGCACTGAGCCACTGGCGCATGCCGCGTTCGGGAATACGGCGGGCGGCGTAGAGCGGTGCCGCCGGGCGCTCGGCCTTACGCAAATGGCGCAAGGGCCGGGCCGGCCGCGCGCACGTGGCCCCGCTGTGACAGCGGCTCCGCGGGGACAGCAGCGCCCGCCCTGCGCCGCGCGGGGGCGCTGCGGCAGCGCCAGCACCGCGGGTCCGCGTCCATCCCCCCCGGTGACATTCCCTGTGTGTGTGCCCACCCCCCGGTGACACTCCGTGCGTGTGTGTCCACCCCGCGGTGACACCACAGGTCCGCGCCTATCCTCCCCGGTGATATTCCCTGCATGTGTGTCCACCCCACGGTGACACCGCAGGTCAGTGTCCACTCCCCTGCCGGTGACACCGCGGGTCGGTGTCCGTGTGTCCGCTCCCCTCGCCGGTGACACCGCGGCCATCGCGGGTCCGTTACCGATCAGTCACCGGCTGCCGAGCGACACCTGGCGGCGGGTGGCGGCCACTGCGCCACTCGCCCCCGCCCGGTGCTGCCGCCAACCCCGCCCTCGGTCCCCACAAGTGACAGCGCAGGTGACAGCACAGCGCTGCAGGACACGCGGACCCGCCCACGCGAGCTGTGTCCCGATCAGAGGGCCATGGGCTGGCACAGCTGAGCTCTCCACCTGCAGAACAGCTCAGCCCCAGCCCAGCCCTGCTGCACTCCTGGGAATCAGCACAGCCCTGGGCAGATGGGAAACACTCCCACATTCCTCCAGGACTCACCTCCACAGCCCCTAAACTTGGAGAGTTCCTTCACTAGAACCTGTATTTAGTCACTCCCAAACTGCTGTTCCAGCTGCCAAAGATATGAGTCATGCTGTGCTTCGTGAGCTCTGTTTGTGCACTTCAGAGAGACACAGGCATGACCCCAGTGGCATTTTCACCTTTTTTATTATACACAAAACATGAGCATGAAGTTCTACTGCGGGGGCTGACCACGTCCACGACCGAATCCACCTCTCTGCAACAGCAAAAAGAAGTGTCAGAAATCATTGTGTCAAGCAATGACAGCAAGAACAAACATCATCAAAGCTTTGATGGCACAGGTCAGCCAGGTGAGTGCCAACATCAACCTGTTCCAGCCAGCTCTGTGATCACACCTAAAATACTTTTATTTTTGAAGCAAAAAGACATGGATCTCCAAAGAACTCAGCTTGCTCTCAGAGCTGTCACTGGCGCTGTCCCACCACATCCCTTCCCCATAATGAGCAAGCTGTGTGTGAAGGGTGACAGTTTCCAGCCTCTCTGACACCCTCAGAGTCCCACAGACAGGACCTTCCAGCTTCTCCCATCAATACTTTCAACAGAGGAAGCAAAGTTCAAATGCAAATACTCACAAACTGGAATTCCGTGGCTGCTCCAGCACCAGCCTCAGCCTTCTTGTCAGCACCAGCTGCAGAGAGAGGAGCAGTCAGTGCCCAGAGGACCCTTTGCCCAGCACAGTGCTCCTGCCTAGGAGCAAAGCTTTAACCATCCCACAGAACTACAGAAGTGAAACAGCTTTAACTGAGTATGTTTGAGAGTTACTGAACCAACCCCAGAGAAAATCCCACAGCTCAGCCAGACTGAACTCCAGCAAACCTCCCATCCACCTGCACAAACAGACTCCAGGCTATGCCAAGAGTCCCCTTTTCTCCTTCAGAGGAGCCCTAGAGGTGAGACAGTTGTCCCCAGGAGGGCAGGGGGGCCCACTCACGTGGCACGGCGCTGCGGCGGTACGTGTCCCGGTCAGCCTCACCCCGTGTGAGCCGCGCAGGGCGCTCGCCCTCCAGACCTGCAACACAGAGCAGAGCCTCAAACACTGCTCAGCCAGGGCACAAACAGCCCCTTCCTGCACCCCAAGGTGCAGAACAGCATCAGGCGTGCCAGCAGTGCTGCACCTGGGGCAGCTCAGGGAGAATAAACCTAAGGACAACAGTGATTTAGGGAAACCTTCACTTTAAGGGTGAATTCCAGCTTGTGGCAAGGTGGAAGTTAAATAACGTGACAAGTGGGGTTACAGCATCATCTCAACAGTCTTCTGGTCATCAAACTAGTGCTGAACATTATTACTGGTAAAAATCCCACAAATACTGGGAATCTGCCGTGTCCTACAAGCCTGTGCACAGCTGAGTGACAAACTGCAGGACAGAACTTTGACCCCAACCTGGAACAGCCACACTGTCAGCCCCCAAATCCCCCCACAGAACACGTTCATGACACTAGAAGCAGATTATCTGTGCAATCTCAGATCAACAGCAGACAAAATTCCTGCAGGAACACCCAGCCGTGATGGGACCACCACATCTCAGGGACTGGGATGTGTCCCTGGAGCCCAGGCTGGGGTCTGCCCACCCAGGCAGGACCCACTGAGGGGGCAGCTGTGCCTGGCACATCCCAGTGTCCTCCTGCACGTCCCCAGGCACTGGTTTGGCCATACAAAACCCATAATAATAATAATTCTTTTACTACATCACCTCTGTGGCTCCCAGGCTGCTGCTGCCTCAGGCAGGTCATCCATAGCAAAAAAAAAGAGCACCAAGTGCAGCCCTTCCAAATATCCCTGCCCAGATGGGGCTGAGGAGGGTTCCAGCACCAGGACAAGGCTGTGACACTCACATGGCTCCTCCTGCACAAACCCCAGCCAGAAGCTGCCACCTCTCCCTCCCTCCCAGCAGCAATGCAGCTCCTTTAGCTCACTGGATAAACTCAGCACGTAAAGAACAAATCTTGGAACATCTAAGCAATTCAGAGATCAAAGAAAGCAGAGTATTTCCAGTTTCTCTGCAATTCCTTCCTTTGAAGCAGGTGATGCTCCCATTTTGTTTGGCTCAGAAGCAAAAAAGCACAACCCATGTGAGCCTTCAGAGCCAGAGCACATCTGGCTGCACCCCCTCCACTCGGGGGTGTGAAAATCAAGGGAAAAATCAGAGCTGCAAGTCCAACACACAGAATCACAGAGCAGCTGGGGGTTGATCTGGAGATTAGCCAGTTCAGCCCTTCTCAAAGCAGGGTCACTCAGAGCAGGTGACACAAGAACATGTCCAGGTGGGTTTGGAATGTGTCCAGAGAGGGAGACTCTCCCTGGGCAGCTGCTCCAGTGCTCTGCCACCCACATGTAAAATATTCCTCGTGCAGAGGTGAAACTTGCTGTATTTTAGTTTCTGGCCATTGCTCCTTGTCCTGTCACTGGACAGGACATCCTGGGGATATCTGTGGGTATTTGTCTCCTCTCCTCCAGACTAACCAGGCCCAGCTCCCCCAGCCTCTCTTCACTCAGAGATGCTCCAAGCCCCTCAGCACTTTTGTGGGCTCTGCTGTTCCTCCACCACAAGTTTGCTGTTAACCTTTAACCACGAGCCCTGTTCTAGCAGCAAGTTCAGTGTCTGTGGGGAAGGCAGAGTGGGACACCCAACCTGGCCACAGGTGATGCCCAGGTGGGGCTCAGCCAGCCCTGGACAGTACCTCCACCACACCCCAATGTCAGCAGGTGTGCTCCCAGCAATCCCAGTCCCAATCCCCACTCACAGCATGTCCCTGTGGGTCCCAGCTCTCCCCACCCTTCTCAGGGGACACCAGTCCACTGCCAGGTACAAAACCCACAACCCCCAAACGCATTCCTTTGCTCTGTTCACAATTTTATACCAAATCCCTACAGATGTGGCACTGTCCTGACTGCCCAGCATGCCCATGCCCACCCTTGGCTGCCCAGCACCCCTGTGCCCACCCCAGCTGACCTTTGGGCCGGGGTCTGCCGGTCTCAGGGCGGCTCCGGCGCAGCGTGGCCGGGACGATCTCGGGGGGCAGGTGGAGATAATCCCGCAGGTACTGGATGCCCTCGTTGGTCAGGTACCAGTAGAAGTGTCTCCAGGCAAACTGCTCCTTCACGTACCCTCGGGACTTGAGGGACTGCGGGGAGAGCTCCCAGTTACTCCCAGCTCCTCACAGCCCCCGGGGTTCAGTAGGGCAGTGGGGAATGGGGATGTGGGAATAGGAATAATTCACATGGACAATGCAGCACAACCAAGGAACCAACACTCCCCAAGCCCCCACACCTGCATGGCTTTCATGACGTGCAGGTTGGGCACGTTCTTGTCCACGAGCTCGGGGTGTTTGGGCATGTGCACGTCCTTCTTGGCCACCATCACCCCCTCCTTGAACAGGAGCTCATAGATGGCGATTCGGTTCTTCTTGGGCATCAACATCTGCAGAGAGCACAGGAAACAGGGTTCGGTGATATCTGGGTACCAACATCTGCACCAGGGCCAGCAAACCCTGTTGGGTGACCCCAGTGCCCCCCGAGCTGCGCGGGACGCTCTTCCCATCAGGCCGCTCCTTCTCGCGGCTTCCCGGGATGGAAAATCGAGCAGGCCCAGCTTTTGCGCCTTAAATCATCCGGCGCACCACCAGCGGGACACAGGCACAGATGGGGCACAGCCGCGGCTCAGGGGGAACCTGTCCCGACCCGCCTCGAACGCCATTAACTCAAACTGAACCCGGGAACCGGGAGCCGCGGGAGCCTCTCTCCTCCCTGGCAGCAGAAGCCGGCCCCGGCAGCGCCCCGGTTCAGGAACTCGGCTACGGGCGGCGCTCCTGGACCCGCCAGGCCCGGGGAGCGCGGGGCTCTCCGTGCTCGGGCATGACTGAAGCCCCGCGGATCACGGGCCACCCCCGCGGCAGCGCTGGGGCGGAAGGCCCCCGGTGCCAGAGCTGGACCTCCGGTATCACCCCGCGGCCTGGCGCTCCCAACCCCTCCCTCCCCGCACAGCCGGGCCTGACACTCCGATCGCGGAGATGCCCCGCGGGAGGCTCCAGACCGCGGGATGGCGGCGATGCGGGGCCGATGGCCCGAGCGCGGCCTCACCGTGGCAGCAGCGGCGGGGCCCGACCGGAAAGGGCTGCGCGTGCGCGGGACCGCCGCTTCCGCCGTGCGAAAGGCCCCCGGCGGCGCGGGTGGCCACGGCGCTGCCTGAGCGGAGCGCAGGCCCCCTCGCCTGGGAACGGGCAGCCCGCCGCGCTGCCTGATGGGGTCAGCAGCGACCCTCGCGCCCCCCGTGCCACGCCAGCCGTGACATCCCCACACGTCCCCAGCCGTGTCACCCGCAGCTCCCCGCCGTGCCCGGTGTCCTTGGGAACGGGGCTGTAAAGCCCTGCCCGGGGTGCAGGAGAGCCGCGGGTCCCACCCCGGGCTAAAGGCTCGAGGGTCCCGGAGGCACCGCAGTGCTCTGCTCCCCAAAATCCCCCCCGGGAGCCGGGATTCCCGCGACCCCCGTCTGGGGGCTCTCGTTCGGGGGGTAGGACTGGAGCCGTGCGCCCCTCCCCAGCCCGGGGCTCGGGGTTTGAACCCCTCGGGAGCGACAGCAGCGGGGACAGCGGGGAAGGGGGCACTGTCCCCCTAAACACGCGGGGTTTTGGCACATGGCACCCCCGAGCAGCGCCGGGTGGGGACAGCAAGAGGGGCAGGGGGAGGCGCGGGGACCCCCGCCGCCCCCGGGGCTTATCGCCATCCTGTCCGCGCTCGCGTTGTCACCTTGCGCGGCCGAGGAGCCGCCGCGCCGGGCCGGGGATTGGTCGGCTAAAAATGCCGCCCTAATCTCCGAGCTGATCTTTACCCCCTCCCTCCGCCCCATCTGCCGCGACCTGCCCGCGATGCGCAGCGCCGGCCCCGGGAGAGGCTCCGCCGCTGTCCCCGCGGCCCCGAGGTACGGCGGGGGGCGGAGGGCTGAGCCCGGGGGGCACGGGGGATGCCGGGGATCGGGGTGCTGTGACAGCGCTGTCGCCTCCGGTGTTTGAACCGGTTGCGCGCCCGACCCGTGTTAAGTGATTTCCAACTCGTGCCGGACCGTGCCGGGTGGGGAACGGGAGGGAGCGAGGGATGCGCCGCATTCCTGGAGCTGCCCGGTGCCGTCCTGGGGCTTTGCTACCGTGTCATCCCCTCCTTTCTTCCTTTCGGGGGCTGCATGGACGGAGCTGGGGCAAAGCACCCAGGGGGTGACCCCCAAGATGCTGCGACAATTGCGGCATCCCCGGCTCGTCCCGCGGAGCAGGAGCTGTCCCTGCTGTCCCGGACATGCTGCCCATGGACACTGTCGCTGTCCCTGCCTCTGCTGCATCTCCTCCTTACAGCTCCCGCACCTCCTGCCTCGGAAATGGCAAAGCAAGTGCTTTGCTAAACGGATTAAAGCTTTCCCGGCAGCCTCCCCGGCTGCTCCCGCATCCCTCAACCCCCGCGTCGCCTTCCCCGGGCAAACCCCATCCCTAAGCCAAAAGTCGAGGCAGTGGCCTCAGCACGGCAGAGATCAGGCACTGCGGCTCCCAGCGCGCCTGACCCCGAAACCTCCGCTGGAGCTCTGAGAGTCCTTCCCACCTCCTGGGGTTTTGTGTTCCCTTTGTAGGAGAGCAGAGAAAATAGGGGAATTCACCAGGCAGCGGTGGTCTGCACTGATCTGTGCCACCCTGGCCGCTTTCTTTCCCTCTTCTCCCTCCCCTCTCTCCTCTCCCAGGGAGTGCGGCCGCCGGAGGGGCTGCGGCAGGACGGGAGCGGGATTTAACCGTGAAAGGATTGAGGGAAGGGAGCCCAGGCACTGGCAGGGACCGACGGTGACGTGCACAGGGCAGGGCGAGAAGGGACATCAGCAAAGCGCGTCAGCACCAACCAGGGCCACGTCCTGAGCCCAAAGCCTGGGCTCGGCTCTAGGCGGGATCCCCCTCGCTGGGAATGCCCTGTCCCCAGCTGTGGGATGGCACGGGCTTTTTGGAGCCAGACTCCTCCAGCACAGCAGCTGGCACAGCTCTGCCCAGGGACAGACTTTGTCCCAGGGCTGCCAACCTGGCCGGCGTTTGTGCAACACCTTGAAGGCAAACTCCGGACCTGCTGAGCTCCTGGAGGAGGAGAGGCCGCATCCAGCAGGGAGCTTGCAGGGATAGCCAGACCAGTGTCCGGCTGTCCCCGGTGTGGCACAGCAGGCGGGGCCGGAGGCAGCGAGCCCCAGCACCACTGTGGTGGCCGTGGGGGAAATGTATGGGCTCCTCAAGCAGCTGCTTGCAGCCAGCTCCACGCTGCTTCCCAGGAAAAATGGAGCCTTTATGTCCCGGCCCCAGCCCCTTCCCCGGAAAGGCTCGGAGGATGCCCCGGCCGGTCACAGGCAGACAAGAAGGGGATTGTTTCGGTGGGATTTGGGTTTCTGGGAGCACCTGCCCCGCGCGGGGCCCTCCACAATGGCTGCCTGTCTGCCGCAGAGCCGCCAATTATCCTCCGCGGCTAATTAGAGATGCAAAGTAGCGCTTGCATTCTCCCAGCTCCCCGGAGGGCTCCTGGGACCGGCGGCACATCCGCAGCGGCGACGCAGCCCGGGCATGGGGCGAGCGTGGGGCACTGGCCCCATCCGGCCCCAGCTCCGCTGCGCTCTGCCCTGGGAACAGGCACTGCAGGGCAGGAATGGGCTCGGGGGGCCTGGAATGCCCTCTGTCCCCATCCCTGCCAGTATTCCCTGGATTGCCCACGGGCTCTCCCAGAAACAGCTCCCGTAACTCGGGGCTCTGCCGGGATTTAGGGAACACGTTTTCCATTCCTTGCTGGGAGGCAGACGGGAGCTGGCTGTGCTCGGAACCCCCTCGTTCGTGCGAACGCTGGCACTCCTGCCTGGGTGATGGGCAGGCGGCTGATCCCTGGTGGCACCTCTTCATTCCAGCCACCGGGATCATGGTACTTCTCCGTTCGTGCTCATGGAGCTGTAATTCCAGAGCGGCAAGTGGCCCGATAAATCAGGGCTTATTTCCTGCCAATACCGTCTGCTGCTTCCCACAAGGAAGCTCATTTACAGGAGGAGAAGTGACTTACCACTGAAAACAGTAAACGGTGGGATGGTGAGAGCCGGGGAAAAGTTTGTCGTGACCGAGTTTTTGGTGAAGGAACAGAGGAGGCAGAGCTCCCACCTGCTCCCTTGATGGAACAGCCCAAGCTGCAGGGAAGGAAACCTGACCTGGTGCCACCTGCACAGATCACAAAGCTGGTGGCAATGGCTCTTTGTGCTGGGGAACCCCCCCAAGTCATTGAGGTCTCCTGAAGATTGTTTGTCATCTAATGTTTAATGCCAAGGACATTTTCCCCTCTGCTGTCGGGACAGATGGCAGCTGGGACATCCCAGCAGTGCCTGCAGTGACCCTGTGCTGAGAGCTGCCAACTCACTGCTTGAAAGAACCATGACTACTTATTCAGCACCCTCCAGTTCCTCACCCTGAAATACCAACAGGCAAAGATCCCCCTCTCCTGAAGGAACCACCATCCATCCCACTCCTGTTCGGGATTAAATCACCGGGGTCTCACCCCAGTTGCTGTCGGGCGTGAAACCTTCCGGGGGCCATTCTGTCTGGCCATGAGGTGGGCTGGCTCGGGTGGCAGGGAGCTGGAAGGGGCCGGAAGGCAGGCGGGCTGCAGAGCCCCACCGAGCTTCATTAGGCAGTCGAAGGCGCTTGTTAGGGGAAAGCTGAGCCGGCCTCGGAGGCCGGCAGAGCCCCCCGGGACCGGGTCGCATTCTCTGGGCAACCCGATCCCGGCGGCGGCGGCCCCGGCAGCCTCATTACTGCGGCTTCTGCAGCGGCTTCGGTTACTCGCCTGGACGCTCTCGTCTCCTGCTGGCTTTTAATTTCCCTGACATCCCCCGCGAGCGGGGGGATGCAGGCGCAGTGTCGGGGAGCCTGTCATCACCCCCACCCGCATCCTGCCTGCTTCCCGACGGCTTCCAGCCCCCTCTGCCCCCGGGACTCCCATCCCGTAACAAGCCCCCGTGACCCCGGGCATGAGCCCCGGGGCTTGGGAGGAGGCAGATGGGCAGATGGCAGTGAGGGGGAGCTGCTCTGCTCCTCTCTGAGAAACCTTGGGGGTGCATCCCCCTCAGCCCCTTCCCCAGCCCTGCCGGGGATAAAAGGCTGTTCCTGATTCTCTTGCCAGCCTGTTCCCAGCTGGCACATTTGGCAAGGAGGCGGCACCGGCTGCCTCTCCGAAGGCGTTTTGGGGTGTTTGTTCCTTGCAAAAGCTGTGGCTCAGCCCCAAAACCCCCCTGCAACCGCGGGGTGACAGAGAGGCTGGGGCAGCAGGGAGGGAGTGCGCGGCTCTGTCCCGTCCCGTGCGGGAGGGACAGCGACCCCCGGGGCAGCAGGGGCAGGAAAGAGCTCCCCAAAGAGCCCCCCTGCCCTGGGGAACGAGTCTGATTAGGCCCCAACAGAGCCCGGGGCCCGACCCCGGCACCCACATCCCCCCGGGGGCAGCCCGGCCCCGGTGGGTGCCCTGGGCAAGGCTCTGGGGCCGGCGGGTCCCGCTGGGGCGGGCGGCAGTGCGGAACCTCGGGGTGGGCGAGGACGCGGGGATGGGGGGGGTCCATTCCCCCCCTCCCCCCCCCCCGATGATTTTCGCAGCAGCGGCTCCATCCCGGTTGCCATGGCAACGGGCGGCTCGGGCAGGCGCGTGCCCGCGGCCGTGCGCGCCGCCGCTGCCCGGCGGGAGCGGAGCGAGCGGAGCGGAGCGAGCGGAGCCCCGGCCCCGGCCTCGGGCCCCCGGCCCCCCCCGGCCCCCCCGGCCCCCGGCAGGTGAGCGCGGCCCCCGCGGGTCAGCCGGGTCCTCTGCGGCGAGGAGGTGCGGGTCGCACGGTCCCTTGCGGGGATGGGTGCGGGATGCCGGGGTCCCTTGCCGGGATGGGGTGAGGGATGCCCGGGTTCCTTGCGGGGATGGGGGCACGGCAGGGGGGATGCTGTGCGAGGACGGGCAGTAAGGCATGGCTTTGCACCCCCCAGCAGGACACAATGTCCCCTGATCCCTTCTGCAAGCCAGGGAGGTTGGGGGGGTCTGTGACCTTCACCCCCTCCGTGTGTCCAGTGGGGTGCTGGGGAAAGGGACGCCCCTTCTGCAATGCTGCCGCACTCCCGGGCTTGTGCCTCAGTTTCCCCATCTGCAATTAATGGTGGGAACTTGTGCTATCCCTGTCATGGCTGTCCCTCTGCTCAAATAAACGCCTTACCCCATCACTGGACCCCCTCCTTCCAGCAGTGTCACCCCTGCTTCTCCCTTGCTGCACCCCCATCTCCCCACTTTCCTGTTCCCTCTGGCTCCCTCTCAGCTGAGATCCCACTGTCCCTCCACCTCTCCTGCTCCCGGCAGCCCCATTTGCCGTCTGTCACCACCAGCTCCGGGTGCATCCCACCAAGGCTCAGGGGACGGGACCCCCGTGGCAGCGCGTGACGCTCCGCTTCCCCCTCCCTGATGCGGAAGAGGGGGGATGGCACCGCCGTATCCTCCACCATCCCCACTTCTGGGTTTAATTGCAAACCTCATCTTTGGATTTCTGCCTAAACCCGGCTCCCGGGACCGCAGAAATCCCTGCTCGGTGTCCGAGCAGCCTTGTTTACCGCGGCGAGCCGAGGCGGCAGGATGAGACAGAGCTGCAGAGCTGGGCAGCCAGTGGAACCCTCAGCTGAGGCTGAGCCCCCTCTCCCTTCCCCAGGCCTGAGCACATGCAGGGGGTTGGCAGTCCTGCTGCTGCTGCCCCTCCCGGGATCCCCATCCACATTCCCCATCCGCATTCCTGGCACATCCGCTGTCCCTGAGCTGGGCTGCAGGCTCCCCTGGAGAGACACTTGCGTTATCTGCAAATGCCAAGCGAGCTTCCAGAAATTTTTGCACAAGGCTCCCAAAATCCCTAGAACATTAATGGGTGTCCTGAGCAGGGGGGTTTGGAGAGCACAGGGGGAAGGGGAAGGTTTCTGCAGAGCCCACATGAGCTGTGAAGCAGATCACTGCCAGGGCTTGGAGCAAATGCATCTCCCCTGGCTACTGCAACCTGGCAGCACCTGGCCCCCGCTGGCCTCCCGGCTGTGCACAGGACACGAGGCTCCTGGTACTGCTCCTGGACCACTGAACCTCCTTTCTGCTTTGGGGGAGCCCACAAGCCCTGACCCCACAGATCCAGCAGGTCCCCAGGCCTCAGATTCCCCCATCAATGCAGATGACCCTGATGGAAACAAGGGGGCTTCCACAGGCACATTCCAGACAGGATTTGTTGGAAAAGTGGCTCCCAGAAGTTTCCCACCATTACCTACATGCACCCTCCAGGGTCCTGCTGCCCTTGCAGCCACCTCATGCCCTGCTGGAACACCAGGTCCCAGGCAGCCCCAGGGTGCTGCTCTGGCTGAAATCCCACGGAGAATCACCCACCGTTCTGGATTTGGCTCTTTGCCCAAGGGCTCCAGCCCTGCTCGTGTTACAGCCAACGGGGTTTTGCCAGGGAATGCAGGAGGGACCCTACATGAGCCTGCTCCTGTGGAGACAATACCCTGGGAGGGCCCAGGCTCACCACCTGCCTGGAATTTGGTTTGGTTTGATGATGAGAGGGCAGGATGGGTGCTGAGGCTCAGCCCTGAGTCCTGGGTGCTGCTGGTGTGGAGCTGTCAGTGTGAATCAGCAGCATCCACTTAACCATTTCCTCACATGGGGGTTCTGGAGGGGGCCACACCACAGCCAAACCCCTCCATGCTCCCTGGCTCCCTGAGCTCTGACCCTCCCCAGCCCCATGGGACACACAGACCAGCCCTGGGGTGGGAATCCCACAGCAGCTCCTCTGGGTCAGGGTTGAGCAGCAAACCAGGCACAGCTGCAAAGCCTCTTGTGACACACGTCAGTGTCATGGGTTTTCCCTGGGACCTGCTGCTGTGCCTTGGCCACTTCACCCCCCATGTGTGGCCACTTCAACCCCCATGTGTGGCCACCTCAACCCCCATGTGTGGCCACCTCAAGCCCTGTGTGTGTGTGGCTGCAGTGGGAGCAGCACATGGGCCCTGGTACCCGTGCTGGATGCAGCATGGCAGCCCCAGAACGTGGTGGGAGTCGCTGCTGCCAG
The DNA here is from genome assembly GCF_009819885.2 of Catharus ustulatus. Classification (NCBI taxonomy): domain Eukaryota; kingdom Metazoa; phylum Chordata; class Aves; order Passeriformes; family Turdidae; genus Catharus; species Catharus ustulatus. The sequence goes on from NC_046245.1 coordinate 3,735,946, forward strand.
GCTCCTCTGGACTTCCTCAGCTGAATCCTTTTGTGTTTGCCACGAGTGGTTGTCATGTGGTCACAGTGGTGCATCATGGTGGCATTGGCTCTGCACCCTGAAATGGACCCTCAATCAGTCCTGTGCTAAGGGAGAGCAAATGACCTTTTTCATGGCCAACAGCCCGAGGCCCAGCCCACTTGCTTGGATTCCTACAGACCAGTGCAGCTCCCAGTGTGGCTTCCCCCTGCCCTGGATGCTCTCAGCAATGCTCACTCACCCACTGCCCTCCCAGCAACGGGGCTCACACCTGGTGAGCACCTCCTGCCTGGGGACAGGTATGGGGACACCATCTCGCTCTGTGCTCTGCTCCTCTCCTTGCAGTGCATCTGCCACCATCCTGCCTTAGCCATCTGCCACCATCCTGCCTTAGCCAGGGGGTCTTTGCAGGAACCTGCACCAGTCTCTGCAGCCACTCCTGCCCCTGGTCCCCACCAGGCTCAGCCACTGTGCCCAGAAGCAGGAGTGTGACATCCCCATCCCTGCCTCTTGGCTGCAGGACAGATGCTGTGTCTGGGACAGCACACCTGCAAACACACCTGCAGAGAGCAACCTGGGGACAGGGGACAGCAGGACTGGATTGTCCCACCTTGCTGGGGACAGGGCTCTGCCAGCCAGGGCTCTGCCATGGGGGTGCAGGCAGCTGCCCATGCCCTGCCCGCGGTGTCAGCAGCACCAGCCTCTGCATTGCAGCAGCCTCCTGCCTGCGCAGGGCCACGGCCACAGCCTGGCCCCCACAGAGGGCAGAGACCCCCCCTGCAGCAGCACGGCAGCAGGAGCTGCCTGGAGGGTGAGGAGAGTCGTGTCAGAGCTCAGCGCCGAGCAGGCTGACAGGAGAGACGCGCAGGGGGCCCCTTCTGCAGGAACAGCCCAAGGGCACGTGGAGCAGGAGCTGGGACAGACTCCACCATCGCTTGATGCCAAATGCTCTGTGGCTTCTCCCTGGCAGCTCTGTGGAAGTGAGGGGCCAAAGCGGAGCCCCCCAGGCCGAGGGTACCCAAGCAGCAGCGTGAGGCTGGGGCTGGCAGCTCTCCACGCTCTGCAGGCGCCAGGCATCACCGCCAGCCGCCCTGATGCGAGGTGATGGGCTGTGCCAGCAGGGCCGGGGGCTGGCAGGGGCTGGCAGGGGGCTGGCAGGGGCTGGCACGTGTGGCACAGGCGGCTGAGGCGGCCTGGCACGATGGGGACACACACACGTGCACAGTGTGCGAGGATGGTCGCGCGTGGGGTGCATGGCAGGAGAGTGGCAACGAGGAGGCAGCGTTAGCTGGGAAGTGATGCAGAGCCAAAAATAACCCCCGGGCTGCGGCTCGGACCAGGTAGGGCTTGGAGAGGGAGCTGCAGCAGCCACGTCCGCAGTGCCCCATCACAGGAGCGGCTCGCTGGAGGCAGCTGGGGCTGGCACTGTGCCCGTGGGTCCTGGGGTACAGCCAGCCGTGGGTGGGCTCCCTCCCTACAGTCCCCTGGCATGCTGGGGATGTCACCCTGAGGGTGCCCTTGCCATGCCAGCGCAGTGTCTGCAGCAAAACCCAGGGGCACGAGACTGGGCACTGCACTGTGCCCGCGGCTTTCAGGGGGACGATGCACTCAGCACTGCAGGGTCCCCCGGGGCTGTGCCACCAGGGGCTCTGTCACCATTGCAGGTGCACCGGGGCAGCCTGTGGGTGCTGGGGTGGGGAGGGCAGTGCTGTGGTGCCAGGCAGGAGCAGTGGTGGCACTGTAGGTGCTGAGGACAGTGGCCATGCTGTGGGTGCCAGGCAGTGACAGTGGTGGTGCTGTGAGTGCCAGGCAGGCACAGAGGCTGTGCTGTGGGTGCCAGGCAGTGACAGTGGCTGTGCTGTGGGTGCCAGGCAGTGACAGTGGTGCTGCTGTGGGTGCCAGACAGGAATGATGTTGGTACCAGGGCTGCCAGGCAGTGGTGGAGACAGTGCTGTGGGTGCCAGGCAGGAGCAGTGTTGGTGCTGGGAGTGCCAGGTAGGGACAGGAGCTGTGCTGTGGGTGCCAGGCAGTGACAGTGGCAGTGGTGGTAATGATGCCACAGGTGGCAGGCTGTGGCAGTGGCGGTGCCATGAATGCCAGGCACAGTGAGTGCCAGGCAGGGACAGTGGCAGTGCCATGGGTGCCAGGAGGAGTGGTGGTGGTGCCGTGGGTGCCAGGTAGAGACAGTGGCAGTGCTGTGGGTGCCAGGAGGAGTGGTGGTGGTGCTGTGGGTGCCAGGCAGGGACAGTGACTGTGCCATGGGTGCCAGGCAGTGGCCATGCTGTGGGTGGCAGGCAGGGACAGTGGTTGTGCTGTGGGCGGCAGGCAGGGACGGTGGCAGTGCCGTGGGTGCCAGGAGGAGTGGTGATGGTGCTGTGGACGCCAGGTAGGGACAGTGACTGTGCCATGGGTGCCAGTAGGAGTGGTGGCTGTGCTGTGGGTGCCAGGCAGGCGCGGGGGCTGCGTGCTGCCAGCTGCGGGGGGACGCTGCTGTCCCCCATCCATCTGCGTCTCGGCGGCTGAGTGAGGGACAGTCATGCGTTTATTTTTAACCGTCTGGGGAGGGTGGAGGGGATTGGTGCCTCCCTGGTTATATCACTAAATCCCTGCCAGGCCCTGTTAGTTCCAGCACAGCGAGCCCTGCGCTGTGCTCCAGTAACTGTTTGAGGTCCCCATCCTCCTGGGGCCATGCCCTGCCCCGGCCTGGGGACACCCCAGGGCCAGCTGTGTGCACAGCTGGAGAGCGTGGACACTCACCAGTGTTTCCACAGGACCCTGTGTCCCCAGCACAGACATCCAGACCTCCCTCTGCCCATTCCACCTCTCCAAGGAAGGGATGGTGTGTGAGGTTCACGGCCACATCCCTCTCCCACAGCCCTTTTGGGGACAGAGCAGGAGGAAATTTGAGCTGCTCGTGCCACCCATCTCGGTGGCAGATGCTATGCAGGATAGCTCCAGAGCTTTCCTGTGGAAACACTGTCCAAATCCAGGTCAGGATGGGGATGATGAGGAGAGTGTCTAGGAAACGGCCACCACTCTGTCCCCAGCCACCAGCCCCCTCCCAGCTCTCAGCAAAGCGGCAAAGGGTTAAGCCTCGCAGCGGGGCCATGTGATGCTCCGGGGATGCCGTTTTTCTGAAGATCAGGAGGGATTAGCGTGGAATATCAGGACGAGAATTTCTTGGGCGGCGCATCCTCTGACCCTGCCATGGCCCCTCACCCAGCAGCTCCCAGTGCTGAGCCAGGCCCAGCCCTGTGAGCACCCACTGTGCTGCTCCTCACGATTCCCTCCCAGCACTGCTGGCTCCGAGGGTGTTTGGATGGCACCAAGCGGGCGGTGGGCACTGCAGGAATCTGTGGGTCCAGAGCTGGAGTGGGCACTGTCCCCATGCCTGTCCCCTGTACCTGGATGCCCATCCCACAGAGCTGTTGGCAGGAGGAATGGGGGTCCCCTGCAGCCCCCATGACTCCCCTCTCCTGTCCCCTCAGTGCATGAGGCTGGTGTTTGCCCAGGAAACCCCCAGCGCCTGCTCTGACGCCCGAGGCAGCGCCGGGAGCCATGTCGGGTTCCTACGACGAGTCGGCGTCAGCCGCCGAGGAAACAACCGACAGCTTCTGGGAGGTGAGTCCTGGCCATCGTGTCCTCCCACAGACCTCACCACCATGTCACTGCACCCCGGGGTGTCCCCTGCCCTCCCTCTCTTCCTGAGTGCATCCCTGCTGTGGTGGCTCTGTGTCTGAGCTGGCTCTGCCCAAGGTCTCACTCTTGGCTTTTCCTGAGTGACAGAGAGGTTGGAGGGAGCTGGGCTTGAGCAGCCCCAGCCCAAAGCTCCACCCCTGCACCCCCAACTTGCTGGGTGCTTCCCCTGTAACCACGCCAGGCCAGCTGGGGCTGAGCCAGGCAGGATGGTCACAGCCCCCACACCTGCCTGTCCCCGTGCCCATCCCAGGTGGGGAACTACAAGCGCACGGTGAAGAGGATCGATGATGGACACCGGCTCTGCAATGACCTCATGAACTGCGTGCACGAGCGGGCCAAGATCGAGAAGTCCTACGCCCAGCAGCTCACCGACTGGTCCAAGAGGTGGAGGCAGCTCATCGAGAAAGGTACCGTGGCTTCCTGGGGGGAGGGTTTCCCCTGGGGTCCTGTGTGCCATCACAGCTTCACCTGGCAGAAGTGGAGGGGGTAAGGGCAGTGGGTGACCCCCAGCTGTCCCTCGGCCCCCAGGTCCCCAGTATGGCAGCCTGGAGAAGGCGTGGGTCGCGATCATGACGGAGGCAGACAAGGTGAGCGAGCTGCACCAGGAGGTGAAGAACAGCCTCCTGAACGACGACTTCGAGAAGGTCAAGAACTGGCAGAAAGATGCCTACCACAAGCAGATCATGGGGGGCTTCAAGGAGGCCAAGGAGGCTGAGGATGGCTTCCGGAAAGCCCAGAAGCCCTGGGCCAAGAAGCTCAAGGAGGTGAGAGAAGCACAGAATGTCCTGGGGTATCCCTGTGGCCCCAGGTCCAGCTCTGTGTGCCCAGTCCAGGCTGGGAGACACACGTGGCACCTGCTCACAGGCAGAGGGGTTGGCACGAGGCTGTAACCACTACTCTGATGTCACTTCCCTGTCCTCCCCACAGCTGGAGACAGCCAAGAAAGCCTATCACCTGGCATGCAAGGAGGAGAAGCTGGCCATGACCCGCGAAGCCAACAGCAAGGCAGATCAGTCTAACACTCCTGAGCAGCAGAAGAAGCTCCAGGACAAAGTGGAAAAGTGCAAGCAAGACGTGCAAAAGGTGCGAGGCACTGCTCTGTGCTGGACACATGGGGCATAGAGCAAGGGAAACCAGTGGAGGTGGCCACCACATCCCTTTCTCCACCATCAGTTCCCATTTTCCCATCCCTGTGCTCCTGGAGAAGGATGAGGACTTGCAGGCAGTGCTCAGGGGAGTGTGAGCTGGGCAGGGATTTACCCCACTTAAGGGGTATCCTGGCTCCTGGCTCAGTTTGGGCTCTCCAGCTGTGGTGACCCCCAAACCAAACCTCCCAGCACCCAGAAACAGCTTCTGAAGCACTGGAGGTGCAACCAGGGTCCTTCCTGTGTTTTTGCAGACTCAGGAGAAGTATGAGAAGGTACTGGATGAGCTGAACAAGTGCACCCCGCAGTACATAGAGAGCATGGAGCAGGTGTTTGAGCAGTGCCAGCAGTTCGAGGAGAAGAGGCTCAACTTCCTCAAGGAAATGCTCCTGGACATCAAGAGGCACCTGAACCTGGCCGAGAGCAGCAGGTAGGCACAGTGAATTCTGGCCAACACCATGGCCACTAAGAGGTACCAGAGTGGCAGGAGGCTGCGCAGGAGCTTGGCGCCCCCTGGAGCCTTGGAGGACACACAGCCTGGCCCCAGGTGACAGCCTGGGCATGTCCCTGTCCCACACTGTCCCACACTGTCCCTGGGGTCCCCCCGACCCGCAGCCCCCCAACCCCGTCTGTCCCCGCAGCTACGCCAACGTGTACCGGGAGCTGGAGCAGACCATCCGCGTGTCGGACGCACAGGAGGACCTGCGGTGGTTCCGCAGCACCAGCGGCCCCGGGATGCCCATGAACTGGCCCCAGTTTGAGGTGAGGCTGGGCGCCCCGGCTGGGTGCTGGCAGCCCTGCAGGGCAGCCGGGCACTCAGGGGTTGGTCACTCTGTGCTTGCAGGAGTGGAACCCGGACCTGACGCACACGATAACGCGGAAGGAGAAGCAGAAGAAGGGCGAGGGGGTGGCCCTGACCAACGCCAGTAGCGCGGGCGACACGGGGGCTCAGGCGGGCGAGCGCGGGAGGTGAGGGCCGGCATGAAGGGCAGGTGCCATGAGAGGCACGGCCTTTGTCTGTGCGAGCATCTGAGGGTGCGGGATGTCCTCGGTGACAGCCACCCCTCCCTGTCCTCCCCCTCCCAGCGTGAGCAGCCATGACCGCGGGCAGACCTACAGTGCCGAGTGGTCCGATGACGAGGGCAGCAACTCCTTCAACACCAGCGAGGCCAACGGTGGAGCCAACCCCTTCGACGAGGAGTCGGCGGGGAAGGGCGTGAGGGTGCGGGCTCTGTACGACTACGACGGGCAGGAGCAGGATGAGCTCAGCTTCAAAGCAGGTATGGTGCCTTGCCAGTGCCAGGTAGGATGGGGCTCGTCTGCTGGAGATGTGGGTGTGAAATCCCTGTGAAATTCTGAGTTGGCTCAGCCCAACAAAATGTTGAGTGGTCAGAAAGGGGAAGGCAGAAGCTGAGCCCAAATGAAGAAGGGACAGGAGCAGTGGTGGTGGGACATGGCACCTGAGGGTTCATGGGTCACCCCTTGCCTTTCTATCCTACAAACTGGTGTGCCCAGGATGAGTCCTGCAAACCCCCGGCAGCTCCATCCCACGGAGAAAAAAGGGGTGGGAGAATTTCCAGCACCTGCAATGAGCTCTTCCCTTCCACCTTCCTCTCCAGGTGATGAACTAACCAAACTCGGTGAGGAAGACGAGCAGGGGTGGTGCAAAGGGCGCTTGGACAACGGGCAGCTGGGGCTGTACCCCGCCAACTACGTGGAGGCAATCTAAGTCTTGTGGTGTGCTCCTCGTCACCGTCAGCAGATAAATCCACCCTCCGTTGTCTCCATCTCTCCACCAGCCAACCAGCCATTCTGCCGTCTGGTCCTTCACTCCTCACCCTTAGAGATTCAGACATATTTTCCGACCAAGCTTTTATTTTTTTAAGAGTTGTCTCCGAAGAGTATTTTGCATAGTCGCTTTCTTCTAAGATAACGTGAAGCGGAAGATGACGTTGTCCGTTCGTCTACGTTAGTTGAATTTTTCTTTTTTTTTTCTGAGCGAAAAGCCGATACCTCAAGATCTTAAAGCCCAACCAGTGAGAGCTTCTGATTGGTTGGTTTTTAAAGATACTGAAATCATGAGCCGCCTTCTGATTGGCTGGAACTGTTCCGAAACGCGTGGCGCCGAAGCTCCTGGGACCAACCAAATTCATCCCAGAAAACCAAGAGGGATTGGAGTCTGACTCCGTTGGTTTTTTTTTTTTTTGGTGTTTCCATGTTCTCCCCAGTTCATCCTCCCGCCCCGAGGGAGGGGGTGAATGCCCCCTTCAGCCCCACGGCCACCCTTGAGATGCCCAGGTGAGGTGGGACCAGCCCCGCCATGGAGCTTGCTGGCATCTCCTCAGCTTCCTCCTCCTCCCGGCTGGGCTGTCAGCTCGCCTGGAGCGGGCGGAGGCTCCCGAGCCGATGCCCGGTCTGTGCTGCAGGGAGCAGCATCGCCCTGCGGTGGGCAGGTATCCAATGCACACCAGATCCAGGTGAGATGGCCCCAAAATCCGGAGCAGGACCCAGCAGGGCCCAGGGCTGCTGGAAGCACCTTCATGCTCCTGCCTTGGGCACTGCTGGGCGCACTGAAGAGAGGCTGGAGCAGAGCAGGGACGGGGGATGAGCATGGCCAGCCTTGCAGGGTGCTGGCAGGAGCTGCAGCCGGGGGAGGAGGGCTCAGGATACCCAGCCCAGGCAGAGCAGCTGCCTGGCAAAGACGGCCGAAAACAAGGCAGGGGAATGGCCGCAGGGCTTTGCCCTTTGCTTGTCCCCACGGAGCTCTCCCCCACCTCCCCTGGGCTCTGCCCCCGGCCCCGCAGCTCCCGCGGCTGCTGCCACCCAGCACGGCCACCCCCAGCCCCTGCCTCGGGTGTGTTTGCCATCCCGAGCTCTTCCCTACGGATCATCTCTCATTTCTTTCCATACCATCACCCTTAGCAGCATCAAAGCCATCGGCTTCCCGCACGCTCCTCCTGCTCCTATCCTGCCCCCTCCGTTGGTTCGTGAATTTTTTGGCCCCAGGGATCCAGTGTTCTTATGGATGCAGGGGAAGCACCGTGTGCTGGGCACGGTGGGCAGGAGCCATCCAGCCCCTGCCAGGTACTGGAAAAAAAAACACAAAGTCAGAAAAGACCCAACCAACCACCTGTCTCAGCAATGCACCCTGGTTTTTGTACATTGATTGTGTAATTTAAGAAGTATATATATAATATATATATCTCTCGTGATTGTATTTCCGTGGATACAACAACAAAAAGCAGCAAGAGAAAATAACCGAGCTCTGTCAGCGTCCTTGGCTCTGGGGTCTCCTTTGCTGTGCGTCTGTCTCACCCCTGGGGGGTGGCTGGGGTGGTTATGGACCCCCAGAGCACCCCCACCCCAAGGTTTAGGGGTGCAGCAGGATGGGGGCTCGGATGCATTGCTGGGGGCTGGGGGCCAAGGGAACAGCCACTGCCTCTGGGGACTCCTGTGCCACACAAACCCCACGGAGGGGCTCGAGAGGATGCAGTTTTGGGGCCATCCCAAGCCCTGACCCAGCGCTCTCCTGAGCCTGTGAAAGCCCTGGCACAGCGAGTTGATGTCACCTCCTGCCCTCCTCCACCCTGCCAGAGGACCTGTGAGTGGGACACGAGATCTGGGGCACCACCAGCCCATCCTCACTGACCCCCACACCGGCTGCACAGGGCACACACAGCAAATCACAAAACACACTTTGCTTTTTTGTTTTCTTTCCCCCCATTTTTTCGTTTTCCCACTCCCTTTTCCAAAGGTCAAGGCAGCTTTCCTCCCTGCCCTGCTCCTCCCTGTCCTGCATCCCTCCCTGCCCTGCATCCCTCCCGCCAGGATGTGAGCAGGGCTGTCCGGATCTGCTGCTCTGGGAGCAGCATGGAGCAAGAACAGAAGGGAAAGGCAGTAGCTGGCACCAGTAGATTTTTTAAAGAAAAAAAAAAACAAACCAGGAGACCAAGAACCAGGTGTTTTTCCTTTTAAGCTCCCACAGAACATCCCTGGAAGCCGGGGCCACCCCTCGGCATTTGCACCTCAACCACGACTCATCACCAGCCAAAACCGAAAAGCAAATAAACAAATAAAAAACCCTATAATATAAAAGATCAACATTGCCAGGTAACTCTGACTGTGGTGCAATGAGCAGGTGAAGCAATTCCCAGCTCTCTGCCCCAGCCCAGCCTCGGCGGATCACAGTCTGGATTTATTGTCCAGAGGGAAATGGCAAAGCTGCCACCTCCATTTCCCCAAACTCCAGGATCAGGCAGTCCAAGTAAAATCTCAATCTAGGGAAGAGTTTTGTGCCAGAGCACAGAACCTGGGGTCCAAGGAGGATTTTGGTGGCTCCATGCACAAGGATGGGGGACCCAGCTTGGGGGGTCCCCACTGTGCACAGCCCCACACCCACATTTACAGCTGCCCCCTTTGCAGAACTCCCATTTGCAGCCCCAAATCTCTGTGAAGGGGAGAAGCTGAGCGTGTCCTGGAGTGTAAAGCAAAGGAGGGGATGCACCTGTCCCAGTGAGGTGCCAAGGTCCCCAGTGGCACAGCTCCCATGGCAGGCAGCACCCTGGGTTGGTGCCAGGCTGCTCCCACAGGGATTGGGACAGGACCCCACCATGAGGAGCAGTGGATGTCCCTGAGGGTGTCCCTGTCCCTGAGGGTGTCCCTGTCCCTGTGGGTACCATTGTCTCAGTCACACCCCAGGCTTTTTCCTCCCTGAACAATGGCTGGGGTGAAGCCACCTGCAGCCAGAGCGTGGGAGGGAGGAGAGGAAGGGCCACAAGCCCAGCCACCGTGCCCACCCATCCCACTGTACACGAGTGTTCTGCATGGTCCTTGCCCTGCACCAGGGCCTGCTGGAGGTGTCCCTTTGTCCGTTGCCAGCAGGTCCTGGCAGGGAAAGCCTCATCCCTCAGCCAAGGTCCTTGCTGCTGGCAGAGGGTCTCTGTGGCTGGGGCAGAGGGAGGCAGCGAAATTCCCCCGTCCCTCCCGGCGCTCAGCCGGTCCCGCCGCCCTCAGACCGGGTGGACGAACTGGTAGACGAGGCGCTGGGAGATGTCGGGCTTGCGGATGATTCCTTTCTTGTAGTACTGCCGGATGGAGCGGCTCAGCTTGTCGTAGTTCATGGCAGGGCGGTTCTTGCGGATGCCCCACAGCCGGGCCACCTGTGCCGAGTCCTCGATCTTGAAGATGCCTGGCAGGGGAGCGGGGCACGGAGGGTTACAGCATCTCCTGCCCCACCTCAGCCCCCCCAGCGCCCGCCCGGGGGTCTCTGGAGCATCCCTGCCCACCTTTGTCCTTGTTGAGCCAGCGGATGAAGCGCCCGTAGTTGTGCGGTTTCAGCAGCAGCTCCTTGAGGAACTGCCACAGGTGGATGGGTTGGCCGGCGCACGACGAGTCCACCTCGCTGTCGGCCAAGCTGGTGTCACCTCCTGCCACGGGAAGGGACGGGTGAGAGGAGGGAAGGGACAGACCTCTCTGCTGTGCCCCACACCAGGGAGCTGCAGAGTCCTCATGGGAACCCCGATGCCAGAGGGTCCCCAGGGCTCGGCACTGGGTCTGCAAAATTTGCTTTCTGCTCCCTGTTTTGGAGCAGGGAGGACAGCTCAGTCCTGCCCTTGAGCAGCCCGCAGAGGTGCAGGGGGTGTGGGATAGGGCCGGGGAGGGGTTCGAGCCCTTTCCCCTCGGCAGGATTTTGCAGAGAGCTGTGGGGCTGCTCTGGGACAGAGGGACTGTAACCGCACAGATCCCACAGCAGCAGAGCTGAGCCCACACAGAACTCACCGTAGTATCTCATATCTCCAGGGGCAGCCTTCTCCTTCATCCAGGCGGCTGGAAGAGAGGAGTGGGGCATCAGGGGGGCATCTCCTGCCGCACCGCATCGCCCACCCTCCCCAGCTCCTTCCCGGTCCCCGGCACCCACCAGACTTCCAGATGTCGAGGTGGGCATGCAGGATGTCGCCGCAGGCGGGCGAGCGCTGGCAGAACTGCTCCTCGGACATGGCACACAGGTCCTTCCCCGACAGCTCCTGGAAGGACTTCCCGATCTGCGGCAGCCGGTACTGGTGCTCCGTCCACAGGATCCACTTCTGCACATTGCCGGGGCTCCAGTCCGTGGGGTCTGGGGGCGGAGGGGGGTGAGTGCGGCCAGGAGCCGTCCCCTCCTCCCTTGGGGGAGCAGCCACGCTCCCCCAGACCCTCACACACAGCTGCAGCCCCCCAGGAACCATCTCCTTGCACAGGGAACAGTCAGGTTCATCCAGACCCTCACACACAGCTGCAGCCCCCCAGGAACCATCTCCTTGATCAGGGAACAGTCAGACCCTCACACCCAGCTGCAGCCCCCCAGAAACCATCTCCTTGCATAGGGAACAGTCAGGCTCATCCAGACCCTCACACACGGCTGCAGCCCCCCAGGAACCATCCCCTCCTCCTGTGGGGGAACAACGACGCTCCCCCAGACCCCCACATGCAGCCACAGCCCCTCAAATGCAGCTGCAGCCCCTCAAATGCAGCGTGGCTTTGGCTCCCACGCCGGCACATCCCTCCCTGTCCGCACCACGAGAGCTCTGGGGGCACCGACCTGCGGCGATGTTGAGGAGCTTGCAGGCTGTCTCGATGTCCTTCAGCACCTCGCCCACCACCATGCTCTGCACCTGCTCCAGCGAGTGCTCCTCCAGGTGCAGGCTGTCCTGCAGGTCCCCCTCGGGCCCCAGCCCCAGGCCCTGGCTGTCGATGATGGGACATTGCTCCGGCTCCTTCCGCGCCTCCTCCCGCCCGCCCTGGCCGCTGCTGTGCGACGCTTCCCCGGCGCCCTTGGTGGCCCAGGCCGTGTCCTCCGGGTAGAGCATGTCGAAGTAGTGCAGGCAGAAGGCTGGCAGGGGCTGCTCGGGGGTGCTGGGAGGGCTGGGGCTCTCCGGACAGCCCCAGCTGCGGGGGTCGGGGTCCCGCGGGGGTGGCAGCAGCGCGGGGTCCGGCCAGGAGAGGCGGCCGGGGGGCAGAGCGGTCAGCCCGGGGCTGGCACTGCCCATCCCTCCGCTCAGCGCCGGCTCCAAACCTGCCCGGGGAGGAGAGAGGAGCAGAGCTCAGCCCGGCAGCGCTCCTGCCTTCCCGCCCAGCAGCCAGGCACAAAGGGAGGAACTAAGCCTGTTAGAGGGGGAAAAACCCTCCAAAGAGCCCCACTGTGCCCCGGAGCCTGCGGATGAGAGCGGGGTCAGCCGTGGCTGGGGGGGCTGTCCCTGGTTTGGGAGGACCAACAGCAGCAGCAGCAGGGAGAAGGAGCTCAGGGGATGAGCAGGACCTGAGCCCTGTTCAGGGTCTGGGTGTTTGGGGTCTCCCCAGGGGTTGCACCCCAGGCTGGCAGCAGCTCAGTCCCAGGTGGAGCTGAGGCCTTGGTGGGAGGCAGTGGGGGATGCTGGAGGGGCTCCCCAGCACCTGCACAGGACAGCCCAGGGGTGACAATGGATGTCTCAGCTGCAGGGACACCTTGAGCATGGAAAACATCCTCTGCTGTTTCCACCTGAGGCACAACAGCCCCCTGACCCAGATCTCCCAGGAGGGACCGAGCCCAGCACTGCAGCACCTGGCCCTTGGTCACTGTTCCCAACCCCACATGAGAATTTTCCTTGCAAGACAGGATAATTGCAATTACCTTCACTCTCTTGCAAGAAAAACTACCCAAAATCAGCCTGTCCCCATCTGTCTCTGCATGCAGACAGTCCCGGAGGCCATGGAGAAGAGGATGAACCTGCTCAATTTCCATGGCAACACCAGAGAATGGCTCCATCCGTGGGGAAATCTCCCCAAAAACCATCCTGAGACTTTGGGAAGGCGAAGCCCCTGCCAGGGAGAAGCTGCTGATGTGCATGGCCAGGGCACTGCCCAACTCCTCCACCTTCAGCATTGCATTTTACAAGAGGAAGAAGAAGAAGAACCATCCCAAATTGACAGTTTAAAAATGAGCTTTAGCACTGGGAAAGGAGCGTGCAAAGGTTGAAACCCCTCAGGGCACCAGGCAGCCCTGAAGGGGAACGGGGGCAGTGGCCATGGAAAGGGGGTGCCCTGTTGCTCCAAACCCCAGGTGGGGGAAAAAAGTTTGAAAGACAAGAGAGGAAAAGATCCCACAGGGCTCCTCCAGGCAGAGCACAGCCCCCAAGCACGGGGGTGGTCAGGGAAGGAGGGACACTGGGGACACAGCCCCGTGTCCATGCTCAGGGGGGAGTTAATGCAGCTCCTGAGGATTCAGCGCTCCCAGGAATATGGGTCTTGAAGTTCTACATTGCCTGCACCTGGGGGAAGCTCATCACTTCTCCTTGGAACAGCCTGAAGAGCTCAGAAGAACCCGTGGAAGAGCCAGGGACACTTAAACAGCACCATGGCACCCTGAGCCCACGGGGACCTGGGGAGGGACGGTGGGTTCAGCAGCTGGAGCCCACGGCTCTGAATGGTTTTGGTGGCACTGAAGCAAGGAGGAGGAGGAAGAGACTGCCCAAACCCTCTCCTGGTCTGGAGCTGCCTCCACCATCCAAACAGTCTCCCTGAGCGATGGTTCCTGCTTCCAAACCTCTCCTTGATTTGCTCAGGATTAAAAGAAGAGCTTTAGGAGATCAGCCCTAAATCCAGCCTCACGCTGCTCCTGGCACAAAAGGGAAGTGGCAACAGCTTGTGCAGCTCCTGCTGCTGCAGTGTTGGCCATGGGGGTCTCTGGGGACGGGATGGGCCCCTCATTCCCAAGGCCTCTGGGATGTTCTGAGGTCGTTGTGCATCCTCACACACGGAGGAGCAGCGCTATGAACCAGCCTCGGGAATGCCACAGGATGGACGGCCCCAGCCCCATCTTCACCCTCACCCTGTCCCCCTCCTCCCAGCTGGGACCCAATCCCTGGGGAAGTGTCCCCAAAAGCCCGAGCTGTGCCCCACAAGGGCGCTGTACTCTCAGGGCGGGGGCCGCTGTTTGACTTTCTCCCGCTCTGGCACGCGGGCGGCCGGGCTGGGTGGGACCTGTTTGCACTGAGAAGCCACTTCAGGTGGCCTTTTCCCCCTTTCCCTATCCCTTCTTGCATTTCCCTGGAAAAGGAGAGCGGTAAGGGCAGCTCCACATGCACTGGCCCGCATGGCACCCAAAACCCTTCCCGTTCCCTGCCCGAGCTGAGCCAGGCTGGGCTGGTCATTGCATCAGCCTTGGCAGACGCTCCCTGGCTGCAGCTCCAGGGGCACTTCTGGCTCCACGGGGCTGAGATGGGGTGGTGGGACTGGGGTGGGGCTCCTGCGCTTCCCAGGGCACGGAGCCAGCAGGAGCCCGGGGTTGGGAGTGGTGCTGGCTCATTGCTCAGCTCCACACAGGGACCCAGCCCCACACAGACCCTGCGGCCGAGGGGACAAACGATGGGGCAAGGACCCCCCGTGCCACCCCCACCTCTCCTGGCAAGTGCAACCAGCACGGCTCAGGGTGGGACACGGGCACCAGCGAGGGTGGAACGCTGGCATCAGCCCTTGAGAGTGAAAGAAAAAAAAAATTTAAAAAAATGAAATTCACCCACCCCCCCCCCCCACCCTGGAACAATGGGTCCGTTAATTAAAATCAAATCTGCGGTGGAACAGGTTGTGCCGGAGCGCCGCTCGGGAAGCCCCGTGGGACCGGGAGGTTGGCCCGGCCCGGTGCGGGAGGGGAGCTGCCCGCAGCTCCCGGGATGGCTCCCAAACCCTCGGGCACTTCCGAAAATCCTTCCCAGCAGCCGGGTGGGGTCCAGGGCCAGGCTCCAGGGTCACCTCCAGCCTCAGGCTGGGGACAGGGATGTGCTGTGCTGTCCCAGGAGGAACTGGGGGTGTGTGGGACCCAGAGCTGTCCCGGACCGCCCAGCGCAGCCTGGGTTAAACAAGAAATGGGACCTGGGGTCCCTGCACAAGCCAGGGCTGCAGCAGGCACCCAGGTGGGTGTTCAGAGGCTGCTGACAACTTGGCATCCTGCCAGTATGTCCCCTGCAAGCCCCAGAGTGACAACTGTGCCACGTCCTGCTGCCAAACCCTGTGCCACGCACCCTTCTTATCTCTGGGTGGAGGAAGGAGGATTGGCCAAAACCTCCCCACAGCCAGGGCAGGGACTGGGGACGGCGCTGGGGGCTGGGGAGGTGACAGAGCGGGGGCTGGGGAGGTGACAGAGCAGGGGGCTGGGGAGGTGACAGAGCAGGGGCTGGGGAGGTGACAGAGCAGGGGGCTGGGGAGGTGGCAGAGCAGGGGGCTGGGGAGGTGACAGAGCAGGGGGCTGGGGAGGTGACAGAGCAGGGGGCTGGGGAGGTGACAGAGCAGGGGGCTGGGGAGGTGACAGAGCAGGGGCTGGGGAGGTGACAGAGCAGGGGGCTGGGGAGGTGACAGAGCAGGGGGCTGGGGAGGTGACAGAGCAGGGGCTGGGGAGGTGACAGAACAGGGGGCTGGGGAGATGACAGAGCAGGGGGCTGGGGAGGTGACAGAGCAGGGGGCTGGGGAGGTGACAGAGCAGGAGGTTCGTTCTGGTATCTGCAATGTGACAGGGTTGGGGACAGGGTAAGCCCCCGGCTCACGCTGAGGTACCCCCGGGGATGCAGCCCTCCCTGGGGAGTCCCTGGACCCTCAGCTCCCCACCAGCCTCCTCCAACACCACCGAAGTGCCCTGGCTCCTCCTGCCATTACCTGCATGGCTGCTGGCACGGGGACCAGGTGTCCCCACGGGTCCCCACGCCCTGGGTCAGGCTGCCCTCTCCATCAGCGCAGGGAGGCAAACAGCAGTGACAGGGGACAGGCACAACCCGCCAGTGACCTGAGCAAAGCCTGGTGCTCGGTGTCCCCCTGGTGAGCAGCAGAGCTTGGTGTTCCCCATTTGGGGCCAGGGAGCCCCTATTTATAGCAGCACCTTCCCCCCCGTGCTCCCAGCCCCAGAGAACACCGGTATTGTGGGGATTTGGCACCCTCACAGCGTTTGTGTTTCACTAACCGAGCAGAACCACAAAAACCAAACCCACAGCCAAAGCGACTTTAGGGCTGACAAAAAAAACCACATCCCAGCAGGAATGCAGCTGGGACAGTGCAGGTCTGGAAAAGGGGTTCAGAGACACCCCAGAGATGGCAACTCCTCAACAGCCACCCAGGACGCTCCATAAAGGGTCCTGGCTGCTGGTTTGTCACACAGTGCCCCAAAGGTGATTGTCCCCTGTCTGGCTCAGGGGCTGGTGGCACCCTGGGTGTCCCAGCTGTTACCGGGTGGGCTCAGCAGGAGCCAGCCCCAGGAGCCCCGATCCCATCCCACCCTCCTTGTTTGAGCAGGAGGAGGTTGCAAAGACACAGAAATATCAAATCCCATTTCATTTTGGGTGACACCATCCAGAGAAATGCCAGAAACCTCGCACCGAGGGACAGCCTGTCCCTGTTTAGCCCTACGGACACCTGAACGTGCGGGGAGATGTGGGATGGGATTCTGACGTGGGACAGCACCGTGTCCACCCCAAACTGGTGCCAAGAGCAGGACCCTGGAGGGAGGGAGGGAAGCTGGGCTGGGTGGGTGCTGGGGAGCGCAGCAAGCCGGGGGTCGTGGCTGCATGGACGCCTTACCTGGAGGGTGTGCGAGCTCAGAATCCACATGGATGCCAGCGCAGGGGGGGAAGAGCCGTCCCGGTGGCCCTCGGCGCGGTGTGTGCGGGGGACATGGCCCCGGGTGAGCTGTCCCAGCCCCGGCGGGGAGCGCGGCCGGCAGCACCGCGCCCGGCTCAGCGCCGGCTCCGCCGCACGGCCCGGCTGAGCCGCATCGGCCCCCGGCGGGCACCAGCGGGGTGGGGACAGGGATGGGGATGGGGACGGGGCACCCCGTGTGGCTCCGGGGACAGCAGAGGGACGAAGCCAGCGGCGGCTGTGCGAGGGGCACGCCGGCAGTGAGTGTCAGGGCTCAGGCAGGGACTCCTTTGCCCATTATATCCAATTCCTTCCTTATTTACCTGAACAAACAAGCAGTGCTTACCTCAGCCGAGGTGTTTGAACAGCCCGGGCCGGGTTAACCCTTGGCAGGTGCTTTCAGGGCGGGCTCAGACCAGAACGGGCCTTGGGAGGGGAGTGGGGCAAACCTGGATACCGTTAACCCCTTCCTAGCCTCACATGGGATGAGATAGGGACAGGGACAGACACCTGGATCCTCCTGGAGCCAGACCTACAGCACACAGACCTGTCAGATGTGTGAGCATCCATGACATGACATCATTCCCAGAGCAGGCTGGGCCGTGCTGGGGCCAGGAGCACGCCTGAGGGACACCCTGGGAGCATCCCTGACTGGTATCCACCCTGACCAGAGCTCCAGAAACATCCCCTGCCCAAATGCTCCAGGGACGGAGCCTGTCAGTGAGGGTGGGTGGGGGTGAAGGAGCCCCTGACAGCGCCCAAACCCTCCCACCTCCGGGACACAGCGCTGTCCCCTTGCCCAGGGTCTGTGACTGCAGGATGGGGCACGGGGGCACAGCCAGAACGTGCTGCACTCCAGGCCTGGGTTGTCCCCACCGGCATGAGCAGGAAAAAGCAGATCTGAGCAAGACAGACACTGAGCTGGTATTTATTGTCCTTTTTTTTTAGCACATGAAGCAGGCAGGGCAGTTCAGGCAGTTCTCCTAGCACGTAGCGCTGCCAAAACCAAACTGCCCCGTGCCCCAAAAACCACGTCAGACCAAACCCCACCACAAACACCCACGGGTGGCCCCACGTCACCACGTCCCTGCAGGCACGTGGCCCATCCCCAGCCCACAGAGAGGTGGCAGGGCTGGCATCCCTCTGTGCCCTGGCCCGGGGCAGGCACAGCCGATAAGCCATCCATCGGAAATGTTTGCCCTGAGGAAATGAAAACCCTGGAGGAAGGAGACCCCGGAGCGAGCGCTGGGAAAGGGCTTCGCTGCTATCGGCAGCGCCAGGAGTTTCTACCTCCCTTTGAAATGCCTCAATGTTATCTTATCGTGGGGAAAGCTCCCCCTGGATCAGGCTGTGTCCCGGGGGAGTTCTTGTCCCCTGTTTTGGTAAACACGGCTGGGCCTGGGACACGTGGCAGTGGCTGTGGGGGGACCCCGGGACAAGCAGCTGTGTTAGAAAGACATCAGCCCCTGCCTGGGATTTGACAGGCCTTGGGCATGTTTGTTTGGGATGTGGCACAGCCAGGAGGGGGGTCCAGGCCACTCAGAGCCCTCCCAGTGCTCCTGAAAGCCACAGCAGAGCTCTCAGCCCACTCAGAGCATCCACTGCTTTGGACAAGGCCCCACAAGCACCCAAAGCTGTTCCCATGTCACACCTCAGGATCCCTGGAGGGCACCTGCAGCAGGAGCATCCCAGCACGGCCCTGGGGTCACAGCCCTCCAAGCACGGATCCCTTCCCCAGAGCTCAGAAACACGAGTGTCTCGACTGTGCAAACTGAAGATGCAGAGCAGAATCACGTGTAAACTCGGCACCAGCCACGCTGGGAAAGCACCGTGGCCATCCCGCCCTTCCTGCGGCCGCTCCTGCCCCACGGCCGGGCTGTGGCTCGGGGGATGCCTGGGGAGCAGGGCTTGGTTTGCACAGGCTGTGCAAGCTGGATCTGCTGTGACACCACCTCCAGGTCACTCGTGTTTATTTGGTTTCTTTACAACTTTTCTCCAGAGCAAACACCAGACCAGAGCAGCAGCAGGAGTCAGAAGCAAAGCGGAAGGGAGCACGACTGGGGACACTGGACAGTGTCAGATGTCACCAAGCAGTGGGGAGTTCCCAGTCCCAGATCCAGGGCATCCCAGACCCAGGTCATCCTGGGCTGTCTGGGAACCTGTTGCCAGACTCACACCTCGGTCTGAAAGAACTTTACCTGCTTCACTTATCGCTCGCAGCGGGATCTCGATAATAGAAACAGATTAAAGGGAAAAACATTTGCTTTTCTGGGCTCAGGGAGAGCTGGGCAGTGCAACACAACACTGCAAAACTGGGTGAAAGGCCCTAAAATGAAACCTCTGCTTCCCTCCCAGAGGGCTCGGGGGCTGGAGCCACCCAGTGTCACCGGTTTCTGCGGGCTCCAGCTGTGCTGGGCTCTGGCCACGCCAGGCTCCGGCCGTGCCGGGCTCTCCCCGACACCTTTCGCAATCACAGCTCGTACAGATCTGCTTGCACATGCAAACCAGGGAAAGGGGAGATTGCAACACCTGAGGAACAACAAAAGAGGGAAATGAAGTCTGGCTTTTCTGCCCCGTGTGCACAGTTTTCAGCACTTTTTCCTTGTCCTCCCTGTCAACCCATCAGCTCCGATTCCGGTGTCTTTTGCCACTGCTGAAACTTCAATGCTTGGGAACGCGGCCGGAGGGGAGAGATGGAGAAACGATCCATGAATCAGCTTGGAGGAATCTCTGCCCACCTGCCTGCAGCTAATCTCTGGCTGCATCACAAGAATAATAGATAAGCAGCCATGTCACATATAATAAAACTATTGAAGGCCCTTGATGTCACTGCACAAACCACAGAGAGCATGGAGCCCGACCTGTCCCCACACGCAGCTCTGTTTCCTGCTCCCCTGCAGTGGTGGGGATTCCTCTGCTCCAGTTCCTGCACCACTTTTGGGACAGTGGTGAGAAGTGCTAGGGTCCCTCTGAGAGGCCACATCCTGCACCCCATGTCTGTGCCACAGGGTGACGATGGGACAGGATGAATCCTCACTCCCAGGCTGCAGGGTGGGCACTCTGAGGCTTTTTAGCAGCCCAAGGAGACTGGAAATGGTTGAAATGGTTGAAGTATCTTTAATGCATTCTCCCCACCCCTTGGAGGGGTCCTGGGAGGGGAGAAGGTCTCTCCAGCAGAGCCCAGAATTACCCAGAGGGTCAGGAAGCACAAGTGCAGGAATCCACAGGCGCACAGAGGGCACGGTGCTTTAGCTGGTGCAATGTCCCTGTGCTGATTTACCTGGGAGAGCGTCCAGAGCTCTCGAGCTGCTGGGATGGCTCCAGAGCCCAGACCACCGCAATCCCCTCTGACTTCTCCTTATCCCAGCCAGACCTACCCACTTCCCGTGCAGCCCCAGGGCAAGCGAGGCCGCTCCTCTTTATTCTCGTTATTACCCTCCCGGCTGCCCCATCTCCCAGCTGCTGTCATAATCGCCGTTTACGGGGCTGCGTGTGTGCTCGGGGCAAACAGCCGCGTTATTGCCGTGGCACCCGCCCGTGGCCCACCCTGATAGAGGAGACGGGGCTCCCGGCCCCGCTCTGACACTCAGACCCTGCTCTGTCACTCGGTCCCTGCTCTGTCACTCGGTCCCTGTTCTGTCACTCGGTCCCTGTTCTGTCACTCGGTCCCTGTTCTGTCACTCAGTCCCTGCTCTGACACTCGGTCCCTTCTCTGTCACTCAGTCTCTGCTCTGACACTCGGTCCCCACTCTGTCACTCGGTCCCTGCTCTGTCACTCAGTCCCCGCTCTGTCACTCGGTCCCAGCTCTGACACTCGGTCTCTTCTCTGTCACTCCGTTCCCGCTCCAGCTCCAGCTCCAGCTCCAGGTCGCTGCTGCCATGCTCCATCCTCACTGCGTGAGGTGGCCCCTGGTGGCTCCCGTGCCATGACCGTGGTGTCGCCAGCATTCCAGGGCAGTTCTCGAGAGTGCAAAGGGGGTTCTGGAGAAGTGGGCTCCATCCAGCAGCACAGGAGTTGGTGTCTGCTCCACGCTGATGGCACGGGGAGTCCAGGTGCCATTGCCTTTGCTGAGCACAGAGACCTCGGTGGTCACCCGGCACCTTTCAAAGGTTGTTTCGAACCCGTGGTGGCAGGAGGTGACACGTTCTGGCTCTGGAGTGCCTCAGTCCCACCTCTACAGCCTGGCCATGCCTGGGAGGCCAGCTGGGGAAGGACGAGCTGGGGGAGGTGGATGAAGACACCAGGGTGAGCCCAGCCCCTGGACCACCAGCTCCCCATCACTCCCACCCCGATTCCCCCCCAGCACCCCCAGTGCCACCCCGGGTGACACAGGGGAACTCGTGGGACACCCAGCCAGGCAGGGAGCAGCGGATCCATCGCCGTGTTTGCTGTTCCCTTCCCAAAGCCCTTCTCTTTTCTTCCTCCGGTGGCATTAAACTCCTGCTTTTGTCTCTTGGGATTAAAAGCCTGGAAATGGTTGCGGGTCGCCCGGCGGTGCCAGGAAGAGAGGGCTCAGAGCGGCGTGGGCACGCCCCGCTCGCCGCAGGGTGAGGAAAGGTCACGGCTCCCCCTGCACCACCACCAGAAATTTGGGGTGCAGAGGAGGGGGAGGATCCAGGGCTCTCCATGAGCTGCATCAGCACACGAACCCCAAATCCCATCCAGCACGAGAGAACTCCCCCAAATAA
This sequence comes from Catharus ustulatus, assembly GCF_009819885.2. NCBI lineage: Eukaryota > Metazoa > Chordata > Aves > Passeriformes > Turdidae > Catharus > Catharus ustulatus. The sequence continues at coordinate 3,757,128 of NC_046245.1, forward strand.
CCCACGCAGGCACCGGACACTTTGTCCCTGTCACCTGCTCGTCCCACCGGGACTCGGAGCAGCGGGGGCAGCACCCCCTGCCCGTGCCGGGGGCCGGGGCCGCTCGGCAGCAGCAGTTCCCAGGCACACACGGGCAGCCAGGTGAGACGGGCCGGGCCCGGTGCCAGCAGAAGGGATGTTGTCTTTTCACACAGCCCCGGTGCGGGGCCGAGTGGCAGCGGAACCCTCCGCGGCTTTGGTTCCCACACTGGGTGCCATTGAGAAATGCAAATTCATTCTTCTGCTGCCGGTTCTCCCCACATGCAAAATGATCCTCGGGCAGAACGGCCCCACGGAGCGACAGCCCGGAGAGCGTGGGAGCCGCTGGGCAGGGAAACACCGCGGGTGGGAGAGGGTGGAAAGGGCAGCCCTGAGAGCCAGGGCAGGGCACGGTGCCCCCGGGGCAGCCGACGGCCTTCGTGGTGATTTCCCCTTGAGTTCTGCACTGTCCATTCCAAGAGAACTGCAGAAGGTTCTGTCCCCAAAAGTAACCCCAAAAAGTAACCCCAAACCCGGTCTCAGTTCAAAGAGCTGGTGGGGCTGGAGGGTGAGTGGTGAGGGGCAGGAGGGGGTCAGCAGAGAGCTGTCACCCCTCTCCCATCGCTCCTGAGCCGGGTTTGCAGGGCCAGGGGAGCAGGGAGAGGAGTGCACACAGGGCAGGGACCCCACATCCCGGTGGGGCCGTGGGTCCGGGCTGCAGGACGGGGCCGGGGACACGGAGCTGCCCGCAGAGCCGGCCGTGACTCAGCGGTGACTCACCGAGCTCCGAAGGAAACGTGTCACTCCCGTGAGCATCGCCCGGCTCCGGCACCTTCTGGGGGCTCAGCAAGGAGCCAGGACCTGGGGGTGATGAAGGGAAAACGGGGTGGGGCAGGACCCCAAACGAGGTCCCGTGTCCTGTCTTCCCCCACTGTGCAGTCGCTGGGTTGGCCACAGAGCCTGGAGGAATTTACTTTTCCCTGGCAAACACACGCTCCTGGGTATCCCCAGCCCTGCCAGCCTTCCTGACACCGACACTGTGTGGAGCCAGGTCTGGGCAGGAGGGAGCTGTGGTGGGCACCGGGAGCTGGGCAGGGGGCCCCCAGCACCAGCCAAAGCTTTGTTGGACACAGGCAGCATTCCTTGTCACTCCTTGTGGCATCCCTGGTTTCACAGGGCAGGATATGAAAGCAGAAAGCGATTACTGCTCTGCAAGGGGGCAGAGACAGAGCTCTGGCCCTGGTGTGGGATGTGACCCGAAATGGCTCCATGTTCCCCTCAAAGGGCTGTCCCAGCCCCAAGCCCAGCTCTCCCCATCCCAGCTCTCCCCATCTCAGCTCTCCCCATCCCAGTGCTGGCTCAGAGCAAGGACATCACTTCTCTCCTCAGCAGTGGATTTTGAGCGCAGCAAAATGTTTGTTCTGTCAACACGTGCCTAATCCCCAACCAAAAGCTGATGAAAACACCATGGGGGGGAAGGATGGGAATGAGCTGCCCTTTGAGACACAGCCCCAGTGGTGACAGCCACAGCTCCACTGGGGGAACTGGGATTCTCCACTGGGGGAACTGGGGTTCTCCACTGGCTCTCCAGTCCGGGGGTACCCTGTACAAGGCAGGGCAGGGAAATGCTGCCCATGGGGCAGGGATGGTCTCCAGCTGCAGCCCTGCCACAAACCCGAGCAGGATCCTGAGCTCCATGGAGGAGGTGCAGAAAAATCCTTGCTCTGCAGGGATTGTCCAACCCCAGTGGCCACTCCTGGCTCCTTTCTTCCTCAAAATGTAGCCAGCAGGTGCAGGCAGCACCCAGCAGTGTCCCCACACCAGCCTAGGACTGTGTCTGTCCCTGCTGACCCAGCACCTGCTGTGACACCACCAAGAGGCTCACGAACGTCACAAATGGGCTCACCTGGGGATTAACATTTCCAGATAAAACCTTTTTCCTTGTGGGATGAAACAACACTTTGTCCTGCGAGGCTCATTTCCAGCCTGGCTGGGGCTGGGCTGAGCAAGCAGAGCTGCCCCACTGCCCACCCCAGGGTGGTCCCAGCAGGGACCCACTCCCAGCACCCAGAGGCATCAGCCCTGCACCCTTCACCTGCAAGGAAAAGAAAAAAAAATGGGAAAAAAGAAGGTACATTTAGCAGTTTCCATTTGTTTGCTCTTTAAATAATTGTTTCCTTATCGCTATTGATTTAGATCCCTTTAAAATTCTGACAAACCTGCTTCTCAGGCACCCTCAGCTGCTTCCTCCCAGCCTGCTCCCCATGGGCCAGGCAGAGCAGCCAGGCTCATCCTGAGGAGAGTTCCCTGCTTGGGGAGGCACCTGCAGGGTGCTGAGCTCCACTTGTCCTGTCCTTCCCAAGATGGACAAACCAGGCTGCTCCAAAGCTGTACTTTGGGAATTTGTCCCACTGAAGAGCAGACACAGGGGCTTTGGGGCTGCTGCCATGCCCTGCCAGGCTCGGGGGGCTCAGCAGGGACACCCCAAGGGCACAGTGACCACGATTGCCCAAACCCCCTGTGCAGAATCCAGCTCTGGCCATGAGCAGCCCCAGTTGGGGCAGCACAGTCACTGCTGGGTGAAGGCAGGACAGGACGGGTTTAAGTGTCCCTCAAGCACAGCCAGGATGTCCCTGTGGCCTGGCTGGGACAGGGACCCTCTCTGCTGCCCAGTGCAGCAGTGTCAGTCCTCAGGTGCCTCTCACTGTCACTAGCAGAGGGTTCATGGCCCTGCTGGGCTCACAGGGGTTTGAGGGGCTCATCCCAGAGTCTCTCCAGTGCCACCCTGGGTCTGGGGTTTCAATGCCACAGGCTGGCGTCACAGCCCAGCCTGCAGCTGTCAATTAATTGAGGAAACATGGCCACAGTAAACAGTGAGAAGGGAAAATGCTGCAGATTAGATAAGGAACGTGAGTTCTTGCTATTCCCCTGGATGCCAATGCTGCAGAGACCCTGCTGAGCCGGGGTGCAGAGACACGCAGGAGAGGCTGAAAGCCCCATCCTGTGGGATGGCTTTCTTAGGAAGGAGCCTGGAAAATGGGTCTTATGCCAGCCCCAAGGTTTGGGGTCCCTCTCTCCCTCCCACAGAGCTGTGCACTACCCTGAGACCACAGCAGAGCAGCCAGACCCCCTTTTGTCCCCAACACGTGTCACCCTTCAAAATGGTTCACAACGTGGCCCTCCTGGTGTGCAGACCCTTCCTCATTCCCAGCCCAGAGTGTTGTGCCCATGCTGTCCCTGCCTAGCAGCTCCTGCCTGGCTCTGCAGCACTGCCCCACGGTGGTGGTGACAGGGTGACAGGCCAGGTGACATGTGCCACCCCACTGCCCAGCCAAGCCTGGCCAGGACAGCAGCTGCTCCAGGAGGTGGGGGGACACCCACGGTTCTTGCCTGCCCAGCCACTGCCACCAGCAGGACTCAAAGCCTGGAAAAGCCACATCCAGCAGCTCCAAAGTGGACAAGGAACAACCTCAGCTCCCTCTGCTGGCACCTGCCCCGGGCTGGGCCCGTTGCCAGCAAACCCTGGTTGAACACCTCAGCTGGGAGTCCCCGGCTCCCGGTCACCCCCCAGTCCCTGCCAGCACATGGAGCTGTGATTCCCGTGGTGTCCCCACTCCTGGGCACAGCTGACCCAGCTCACAGGACACTGCACTGCTCACCCTGAGTGTAAAGTGGTGAAAATCAAACTTTTCTCCCCCTGCTTAAGTTTACTATGAAGGTGTCACTCCTGCAGGGAAGAGATAACCAAAATACAGGAATATGATGAGCAAAGAGGCAGCTCTGGAGCCAGCCCAGCTGCAGCTGCTGCACAGAGCTGAGCCCTCAGCGTTCCATGGGGCAAACAGGGCTGGTCTGTGCCCACGTGTGCCATCTGCCTCCCTGCTGGGGCCTGTGAGCTTTTACTGCTCGGCTGTTTTATCAACGGGGTAGGAAACGTTTGAGATTACATTTCCTTAAATCATTCCTGTGTAACTGGGAATTTTCCAGCAAATAGACAGGCAGAGAGAGCAGGTTGTGGAGAGCTTCCAGAAAGATCCCAAGTTCCTCCTGATCCTGCTCCTTCCTCATGGATCCCTGGTAGTGCCCCAGCACCGGCCTGGCTTCATTTCCCTCTTGGCCCATTAACATTCCCCTGTGCCTCCCAAGGGATCTGCAGAGATGCACGAGCACAGTGCTGCACACCACGGGCTGCTGTTGCAGGATGTAGCAGGTAGAGGAGGAAAAATAAACAAAAATCATAAAAATTCCCTCTGCCTCTGTTCCAGGTGGATGGGCAGGTGCTCGTTGGAGCTCTCCAGGTCATGCCTGCAGATGTGAGGACATGCAGTGGTGCTGGGGAGGTTTTGGAGCAGATCCTGCTCTTCCCTCCAGCCTGAGGGGCATGAGTACCCAACAAAGCACAGGGCATGGGCCCCAGCAGCCCTGGGTGCTGAGCACATCTTCACCCCTGTAATCCATCACAAAAATCTGCAAACATCTTCCCTCCAATTACCATTGCTTCGGGAACTAAAAAAACCCCACAACTGCATAAAACCACAATTAATTTTGCAACTTTTAATGGACGACGATCTGGTCCCCCTAAAAAAATAAACAAGCAGCACAAGCAGCACCCGAGCAGCTCCCAGGTGCCTGCAGTGCCCGTTTGCCTTGGCCTCCTGCCCACCCACCCAGCTCCGCAGGGATCGTGGGATGAGCTCCACCACGGCAATCCCGCCGGGTATTTGCCTGCTCAGGAGATACCATTAAAGGTGTGATGGGATTGTCCTGTGCTGGCAACCTCTGACAGGTTGCAACCCTAAAGATAAACAGATTCTTTCGAGCAAATAGGGAGTAAATGCAAAGCTGGGCAGCGCGCAGGGCGGGCGATCCTCCCCTGCCCAAACACAGCAGCCTCGGGACACCCGTGAGCACCCCGAGTTCTGCTCAGGGCACAAAACAAACACCCCCAGGCACAGGTAGCAGGATGTCTGTTCCCAGTCAGGCTTTCAGTCAAGCTTAACCGGCACATGAAAGCTCCAGGCATTTATTCAAATGATAAAAGCAAAGCCAGCACACACAGAGTGAGGTTTCTTGTGGGGATTAGTAACAAACTCCCAGGTAAGCAAAGCTGAGCTGCTCCATGGTGCAGTTTATCCAAGTAATGCTTGGGCTGGGTGTCCTGAGCAGCAAGGCCTCACCAGGGAACTCAAATCCACCCGGGATGACTGTGCAGGTGCCCAGCAAAGTGAGACCTTCCTGTGCTCCCATCCCAATATACAGCACCAGCTATTTCCTTAGGGACTGTGAGAAAACCCCAAACCAATCCTGCTCCCTTCAAACTCCCACTCCTGCCTTCCCAAGCCACTCAGGAGATGCAAGGTCTGATCCCTCTGAAGGGTTGTTTGAAGTGTGAGCATCACCCCACCCTGCACCAGGCTCGGAGGGAAGGGCTGGGATGTGGATCAGCCACACAAGGAGGACCTGGGGCACAGCTGTGGCATGGCTGTGGGCTGTGCCTCTCTTGTGGAGACTGCTGAGACCATCCCACTCTTCCTCAGGGGCTGTTATGGTGACCTGACCTTGTCACCAGGGTATCCGGAGTCCCCTCCCTCCCCCTCCTCACAACCACCCCCATGGCCTCTCCCCACCCAGGGGCTCGACAGGTGGTTTGATAAACTCAGCTTGCACTGGATTGGGTCTGCTTTCACAGCAATTTAGACTAAATTAGGGCTGGAGCTGGGTTTAAGATATTGTTACTGAGTATCTGGTGACATTCTGGGGATGGAGCAAACCAGGTGGCAGACTCAGAAGTTTTGCAGCTTCAATAAAACTCTCAACAGCTACAGAGCTTTTTTTTTTTTTTTTTTTTTTTTTTTCTGTGTTAATTTAATCATACAAATATTCATTTATACATTAAGGAAAAAGCTTCCTTTATTTTCACCCCCAATGTGCTATCATAAGACTTCTCCCAGACTCAGAGAGGCAACACACCATCCCGTGCTACACATGCACTGCCCCGGCGAGCACAGACAGGCTGGGAACCACCCACGCACTCACACACGGAAAAAATTAAACACAACAGAAACCCAGACGTGGGACAGCGTGCATTTCCCACCCACACCACTGCTCTCCAACTGCACGGCTCTGCCCCAGCTCCCAAGCCTTGGCAGGGTTCAATCCAGCACTCCTGAGTGTGGGCAGAAGATTCCCACTCTCTCACCCCTCCCATGGCACTGCCACTTCGGGGCCAGTCCCAGGGACATCCTGCTCCAGTTTGCCAAGGCTGGGAGGTGACACTGCTTGAGCTGTGTTAGTGACAGGGTCCAAGTGGCTCTTGCTAACCACAGAGACCCACTTAGAGACCATCAGAGATGCCCAACATTACCTTTTACCTCACAGACTGCAGTGTCATGAGGTCACCTGGGCAGAACTTTGCCAAACTCCTCTCAATCTCCTCATTAAAAGCTGGACACCTGAACCACGAGCAATCTGAGGGCCAGTTGCACCACAAAGCTCCAAGAAGTCAGGAGATAAAACCACCTTTGGCCTCAGTGAAAGAGTTTTTACTCAAGGAAAAACACAGAGAAAGAGCAACCCGTTTTAAACATCCTTCCAGTGCCACAGCAGGGGCCACAACCCTGGCCCCAAAGAGGCAGCGCTCTGTGGAGCGTCAGCTGCCTGGGCAGAGCAGGATGTGAGCAGCCAGAGCTGCAGATGTCAGAGCCCTGCCTTTCTTCACACCCTGGACCCTTGTCATCAGGACACCATGGACTGCAAACGTGTGTGTGCCTTCGGAGTGGGAAAGCACATGGCTACTTGGGGCACATGCAGGTTTTGATTCTTCAAGACAAGGGAAATAAATTCAGCCTTAGGAGGAGCACAGGAACACAAGTGTGGCAGCCAGGGGACACAGGAGGAGCAGAAGCCTGGACACAGGACACAGGAGCCTGGGAGCAGAAAGCCAGTGTGGGGGTATCCAGTGCAAGGGTCTCCCAGATGTCTCTGCTGACACCAGGCAAAGGTCACAGCACCAGCTCTAGCTCTCAGATTCAACCTTGATTTCTCCTCCCTTCCACTATGCAGCTGACACAAGGAGCTAATAAAGATAAGGAATCACCTCACCACTTGGACCAAGAGCTGTCTCCAGGGGTTCAGTGCCCTCAGAAGGGAGTAGCAGTGCTGCAGGTGTGATGTTCATTTCCTCAGTGGGGCTCGTGAGCCACCTGTGAGGAAAGGAGGGAGTGAGCAAAGATTCCACCTGCCCACACCACACCGTGGGGCTGCAAATCACCACCCACATCAATGCTCACAACTAATCCAAGGCAAAATGTTGTTACAGCACAAGAACCAAACCTTCCAAGGAGCAGCACTTTCAGCAGGTTCATTCCAACATTCCCCCAGGTGCAGGGCACAGCCAGGTGCTCACCAGACAGCAAGTGCAAGTGTCAGACTTCAAATGCTGTGGTGCCGCTTCTATTCAGCAGTTTCTGATCCTACACTTGTTTGTCCCAGCTAACAGATTTCTGAAGGGAGGTTTCAGCTAATGGTGATCTGTAACAACTGAACCTCTGAAATATAAACAAAATCCATCACCCAATCCTTCCTCTGTTAGACACAAGAACTCCCACTGGCCCCATGAGGTACATCCATGTGCATCCAGGTACCAGCTGCAACAAAAGATTCCCCCATTCAAAACCAGCCACAAAAACAAAAGCAGCCAAGAGCAGCAAGGGCAAAGCCATGCAGTGTGCAGCTCTGACACAGGGAAAAGCCTTCACTGGGAAGATCTGGAAGAAGGTAAAGGGAGCTTTGCATATTCCTGTATCTTTGGCAGATGGCTGTTCCAGCCTGGTTTGTTTGGGCAGGATGGTGCTGCCAGGCTCACTCCCCTCTGTTTGTGGGGACAGCACTCAGAATAAATTCAGCACAGTGCCTGAGACCAAGAAACATTCCCTCACACTGCACTTCCCAGTCCAGAAAGGGAGGAAAACAGGCTGGAGGAACAGCAGAGCCACCCAAATCTTTCACAATCCCTCCCCTGACATGAGCCCTGAGAGCCCACTCGGAGCCTCAGAGCAGCCCTGAGCCCAGAGGACAAAGGCAGAGGAAGAGGAGGTGACAGTGGGACCCAGCTGGTGGTGCCAACTCCTGCTCTGTGCTCCAGAACACATGGATCAGCCTCTAAGCTACACCTCAGAACAGGAAAAACAAATGCAAACTTATGCTCTGAAAGAGAGAGGGGACACTCCAAATGAAAAGAACAGGATGTCTGTGAAGCTTTGCAACTACTAGCAGGTGAATTACAGCTACAGAGATTCCCCTTGGCACACAGCTCCAGGCACAGCTACTGCACACGAGAGTGAACAAAAAGGGATTTTAAACTGCTAACCACACAGGACAGCTCAGGAACTTGAATAAATCAGTTTCTTATTAACATGGGTGTGTATTTGTGTACTTCATGTACAAGGGGGAAGGGAGATGAGCCCTCCATGTTATCCCAGAAGTCCCAGAGTCTCCCTCTCCAATTCTGATACCGAGACCTGTCCATAGCGTGGCTCCCAAGGACACGCAGGACAACTTAAGAGCAACACCCAAACCAAAAGGAAAAGAAGAAATAAAAGAATAAAAAGTTGGTAACTAAAATCAGCAGATGCTGTTAAAAACACAGTGCTGGGTGCAGACCCAACCTGGCATTAAAAATCCTGACAGAAGCAGTGCCTGCACAAGCCCCAGCGGGTGCTGAGCCAGTCCCGTTCGGCAGCAAACCAGGACGTTCTGGGAAAATGCACGCTGTCCCTTAGGAAAAAAAAACAACAACAAAAAAAAAGAACAAGAAACAAACAGAAATTAAACATTTGCTCAAACTACAACCGCTCTGTAGGCAAAATATTCTTTTTTTAAAGATGGCTTTTAAATTTTCATTTTTAAACTTCTTTTTAAGCTACCTAATTACGTGTGAAGATGATTTCTAAAAACCCATAGTGTTGGTGTCTCTTCTTCCTCATAGCATTTACACCACTCTGAAATCCAGCAGTCACACATGCATACTCAGGTTTTGGATTTTCCTCTGGAAACAGCTAGTCTTAAGTTACTGGGCTTTTGTTTTTTTCTTCTTTTCCAGAACACGGAGGCAGAGAAGGGGGGTCCACGCTGTGTCTGTCTGCCACATGAATCCCCCTCCCTTCCCCCAAAAGTCAGCTTTTTCTTAAATTCTCCTCTTGTCGATACCCGTTTTGTGTTTTTGTGTTTTAAGACTGTCCGAAGTGATAAGGACCGTGGAAACCCTGAAAGAAAGTTGGAGACATAATCAATTTTCAACAGGCAAGAAACAAAGTGCTCAGTGCTCAGCTCCAAAGAATGCCCAGCCCAGCCCAAGGCTTCCCACCAACCCCACTGTGGCTCCAAGGACACTCCTAAACCACACATTCTCTGGTTGGTTTCCCCAGAGAGGGCACTTACCTCTGTCAGATGTTTTTCAGGCCAAAATAACTTGTGTTTTCTACACCTGAATTCCCCATAGATGCTACAACACCTGCAGGTCCAGTCCCTGCAGCCACCACAGTATTTCCCAGAGATATGGGGCTGTAACTGGGTAAGAGGCTATGCCAGAAAAAACCCCAAGAAAAAAACCATCTGTGTTCCCACAAATGCCATGTGTACCTTCTCAAGGTGACAACACCCATTTGCTTCCAGTGAAATCAACCAGAGCTTTTACCAAAACCCCCAAAATGCTTCTTACAGAATCCATTTCCCTCCTTTACATCCTGAAGTGAGTCACCTAAATGTCAGATCTAGTCACAGGTCTCAAATTAACAGGAACTTCTTTTGTAACTTCTATTGTTCAGATCAGTTATCCGTGGTTTCATCAGGAAGCAGAAGAAAGACCAACAGGCAGCAAGGGATGCCCAGCTCACAGGGAGATGAAGTTTGTCAGTGATGAGGATACAACATCCACACAACCCCAGACACACACTGAGGTCAGGAGGGAGATGAGGGAGAAAAACTTCTCGCATCTCATGGCAGAGTTGGAAGACCATTATGCAAATGCTTCTAAACACAGTCCAGCTCTTCCCAGCACACTCTGGGTAAGGCAGTGGGAGCCCAAACCATTCCTGTTTTGGCTGAACAGGAAGCTCCAACCTCAGTTTTCACCACTCTGCCTTCAACAGGGCAAATTTCCTAGGAAATATCACTTTCTGTGTGTTCTGCAACTTTAAAATCCCTTTACTGCAGGAGCCAGGGCTGTGGAGCCACAAGCAGGAACACAGATTGTGTAAAGAATCAACGTCACTGGCAAACCCCAGGCTGGAGAGCTCTGCTGCAGATCTGACTAGAGAGGAAGTGCCATGAACAGTCTATAATCTTGCCACAGCTGCAGAGAAAAAGTTCATTCTAGGGGATAGAATCAGGTGGTAAATACAAGCAAATGGCAAAATGAAGCAGCTCTCAGCAGCTCTCAGAATCCAACCAAGAGGAGGATCAGCAGACAATTAACCAGGACATCTCCTGAACTGTGTGGGAAGTATGAAAGACTGGGAACGTGGAAATTGCTGTTTGCAGACAGAAATACACGCAAGTGATGGAAAAACAAACATGCTTCTACCCCAGGGATATGCTGCAGTGCCAGTTTAAAGCTTTTCAAAAGAGAACAGCCAGCAGACTCCAGCATGACAGTTCACCTGAAGAAGGAGATGCTCCCATCAAAATCCAGAGACTGAGAAATCCAACATTTCCAAAAATACACTCACTGACACAGGGCAAAGGGGAGAAGCAGGGGAGAAACATTAAGATGGTATGAGCAGGTGCACAGAGAAAGAACACAGAGGAAAAGCAATGTATAAACAGGATCCCAAGCAGTCTCACCTCACAGGGATTAAGCTATTGAACTTAGCACTCTGCAGAAGGAAAACAGGATTTGCTGCTGATTACCTGTACAGACACATTTGCCAGAATTTGCTTCATCTTTGAGCTCCCTGCACACAAGGCTTTGTTTGAGGCACTGCCTGGTGAGCTCAGGAGGGGTTTAACCATCCCCTGCTCCTCTGCTGTGAGTACCCTGTGAGTCCCTTACCCTGTGTCACCTCACAGAGGATGCTAAAGGCAAAACCACTTTGCTTGCTTTAATTTGGGGGTTCCAAGCATCCCTGTGTGGTGTAAGGAACAGCCAGTCACCCTCAGTCTGACATCAGAGCAGCTCATTTGTGCTTTTGGATGCAGAGACCCTGTGAAGTCACCGTGAGCTGGATTGCAGGGAAACCCTCCGGACCTCCACATACTGGTTTCTGGAGCACCTAATTTAAAGCTACACAATTATGTAAACTGTGTCAGTTAAAGCCAGAATTTAGCTGAGCACAAGAGATTCCCCACATGCACCACCTGCCACCCTGCACTGAACACCTGACACCCTGAACGAGCTCCCCTGGCACTGCCAGAGCAGTCCCACAATCCATGACCATGGTCAGCTCCTCCTGACCCCGGGAATGTCACCATGGAGAATCCCCAAACCTTTCCTTTTGGAACTGCCACTCTTCACAGCATTTCACCTACCCGAGGTTCATTTACTGGACATGAGAACTTGGTAAATTTGAACCCCATTTGTATCTTTAAGCTGAGTGAGAGCTGCTTTAGTGCAGATCCTGTGCAGGTGACTCCACTTCCCCTGTCCCACGACATTTATCACCAAGCACAACGTAAGGGCTTGATATCAGAAAACTTCAGTTACTGCTGAAATGCAAATACCAAACCCCTGTATGACATTTTCAAGCCTAATTATCCCCTCTATGCAACATTTTACATCACATGTATGCAAAAATAATTCTGCAGACAATTGCAGTTTTTTCAAGTTGTTGCAATGGAAGGATTATTCCCACTATTTTTGGTGCATTCCCATCTATCCTCCAAGTGGGATCACTGTCTGCATGAAAAGCTCAGCTGCAGCTTTGCAAATTCACTTTCAGCTCTTCCAGAATATTCCCCAGAAGTAACTGCTCACTTGCTGGTGGGGAGCACTGGCTCTTCACACAGACCTGTGTGTGGCAACACAGGACTGTAATTTTCCAAGCCAAGACTCTGCATGACAACTACTGGTATAAATTAACATTTGACTCGTGTTTCTAGAAGGGAAGTGAGATGTTTTGTGAAGTGAAAACCCTTTGTGAATACTGAGCTCTGTAAACCGAGGTACCTGTGCTGGGAACAAAGCGAGGATTAAGTGAATCTTTCATAAACCATCACACACAGGCTTTCAGACAGCTCTTTATTTCACCTCTGTGACTGAGTCACCACCAATGCAGGTACACTTGCAGGGACAGGAGGTGGATGCACAGCTGCACAGCAATACAGGAGTCTCCCAGTGGACACTGACAGTGGCCCCAGCCCACGCTGCTGGTCCCCATCCCCTCAGGCCGCTCCTACCCCGCGCTGCTCCAACCTCGCTTACGTAAACTGAGCACAAACAGAGAACAAAGCATCCAGCACTTGTGTTTTATTCCATGCATGCTGAGCAAACATGGCGTGGCTGGGAGACCACCAGGAAGTTCAGGACCTTCTGGGAGCAGGCACTGGCAGGGCTGGTTCAGGTGCCTGTGGGTGAGGAGGTGGCAGGGCTCAGGTACCTGAGTTCCTATGCACAACTCCCTGATGTGCTGCAGGGCCAGAATAAACAACAGGCAACTCTGCTGGGCTGCAAGGGAGCAAAGCTGGGCTAAAATCAGATTATCTGACACTTCCCACAGTCTGGAAGGACATGGATGAGCTGACATGCAGCACCCAAACCACTGATCCCTCACTAGAGAGACAAAGCAGCTCATGCCAGCCCAGCCCAGGCTGCAGTGCCATGGGAGCTCCAAGTCCAACGTTCCCCCGCTGTGTCTAAAGGGATGTAACCTCATGGTGACCAGCCCAGTGTGAAGCCCAGACATCAGGATGGAAGGAGCTTCTCTCCTCCTCCATGGATGCAAACATTTTTGGGGCATCATCCTCATGCATAAAGACAGTTTGATGCCCAGTTTCCAGTAAAAGTATTTCTGTTTAAAGTTCACATGGGTACTCCAAAAATCTGCAAATTGGAGACCCTGCTTTGGGAGAAGCGTGGCTCTAGAAGCAGCAGCAACATTTAAGCTCAGAGAGTGGAAGCCAGTTAAAGGCTCCAAGGACACAGGGTTAGTTTGCCCTTATGTACAGAAAGCTGCCAAGTAGCTCAGCTCCACACAGAACAGAGGGAGATGGGCAGCATAAACACAGCAGGATAAAAAAGGAGTTCAGATTTTAAAGCTGTGAACTCCAAATATGTTTCTATTTCACTGGGCTTTGAAGAGCAGCACAAGCAATGACCAGGACAGCCAGGCATCCCCCATTTGCTTTGGTGGGGATGATGCCAAGTGTCCTGCCTGGGCAAATCTTTGCAGAATCACAACCTCCAGGTGCTGTTTTCTGCATGACAGAGAGAAGTGATTCCTCAATTCATCTGGGCAGCAGGTTTAGATACAGATCTATGGATTTTATACAGAGATGTTAAGTACAATCTAAGTGTCAGGATATGGCTATTCATTTCTGATCTTCCCAGACATGGAAACCTGGACATTTCTTTCCCCAGTGAAGCAAATAAACTGCAATTCCCAGGCACTGTAAGACTGGATCTTGGGGTTTTAATGGAAAAGCCAGTCACAAGAGAGCAGCAGTGACTGTGCAGGGTTGCTATGAGACAGGAGTAAATAGGAGGAAGCTGTGTCAACCTCAGATCTCTGGAGAACCCAGAGAAAGCAACTGCCAAAGAATAAAGGATCCGTGCACGGAGATTTCTGGGCATCCTATCCTGCACTTAGGCACATCTTTACATCTAAGAACATGCAAAAACTCCACTGGGAACAGATTTAACAACAACATGCTTCAAGCAAAGCCCTGACAAGGCCTGGCCTGCAGCCTCCCTGCAGTGTGTGTGGAAGGTGGGCAGGGGGCCCTAGGCAGGTGGGTGCCACAGCAGGAATAAAGGGCACACAGCTTGTTCCAACCATGCCACAGGTTTCATCTTACCCACTCACAGGGAATTCTGTGTCTGGTTTTGTTTGTTTTTTCCTAGGACACCCAAACCACACACTCTGCTGCTGTATAGAAGCATTTTGAATGTTTCCAGGTGTGAAATGCTGCTGTACTTGTCCAACCCAGCAGCAGATGGCACGTCAGCATCATCACAATCCTGACTCCAGTGGGGAGTTCCAGAGGACAAGTCACACCTGCTCAGAGCTCCAGAGGGAGAACTAATTCCAACAAGGTCTAGCAGCTTTGAGGATGTTTTACACCTGCAGATGCCAGAAACTGCTCGTTTTATCTCAAAGATTTCATGGTCTCATGCACTGCCTGTCTGGGTGTCCCCAATGTCTGTCAGCAGAGGAAGCCTCCACAGTGGTCTGAGAAATATTTAAGGGCTTATTTTACTTCTTAATACAGGGCACAGGCTCTTCTCAATACTTTAACTAGACCTGAACCATCTCCTCTGCTCACCAAATGGACTGTCAAACACGACTGGGGATTTCCTCCCTCTCCAGGTACATGAGACAAAAATATCAGAGGTCCTGCCCAAGATAAATAACATCCAGGCATCTTGGGAGTCTGTGCCACTGCCTAACCAACCTCTATTGCTCTTTTGTCTGCTCTAGAACCTGAAATAAAGCCTTTCACATCAATATTCAATCACAGGGCAGCAACTCCCAGTGCAGTAGTTTTCCTTTTCCTCTGCAGCAGCAGAGTACACGTCAGATCCCCTGGGGATGTGGAGAAGATGGGCCAGGTACAGCTTTTCCCAGGTACTGGAGCTCCATCTGTTCTCAGGAAATTCAACACTCCTGGCATCACCTCTACTAACCCCTTTTCTGCTCCAGCAGCATCCCCAGCTGGGGATACCATGCACACAAAGGGAAACAAACAAACAAAACTGCATCTTTTTTTGCCCAGAGGCCTGGCCAAGGAATGGGGGGAATGTTCACCCGGTCATTTTAAACCAGACCAGGTGGCTGGGATGTCCAACTCCCTCAAGCTTGTTTACTACAGAACCACTATTGTACCAATATGAATACTGGGCCTGTAGCAGAAAACTTCTTGCTCTGAGCAGGATGGGCAAGGATGGAACACAACTCAGATCTTCAGACCTACCAGAACATCCTCCAAGGGATAAAATCGTTGTCTTAGTATGTTACAAACAAAAAGAACTGCAATAGAGAGAAAAACCACCCAAAAATCAAGTAGCTTTTCCATATCCCCCACCCCAAACCAAAAAAGGACCATAAAGTTGTCCCTTCTGAAGCCAGCAAACAAAATGTCTGCTTTAATCTCAGATAATCCACCTCAAATCCACCCAAGAATATTCTGTAAATACAAAAAGAAACAATCTCAAAACAAAACAACCAAGAAAAAGGGGAGGAAAGATGACCTGCCCTATGTTTAGGGTTAGATTAAAACTGCTGCTGTTTCCTCAGAGCACAGAGCTCTGGCTTACCAGCTAAAGCAGCTCACTTCAACCTAGTGACAGCTCTCAGGTGATGCTTCACTCTCCTGTTGGCTTCTCTCCCACAGCAGCTGCTCCTTGCCATGGGCTCTCTGGTTCCTCACACCCATGTTCTTTGCAGCCAGCCCCAGCCCAGCCCCTTGGGGAGCACCACAACCCCACCATGCAGCCACCAAAGCAGCAACTTTCAGCACTGCCACTTCAGTGGGGTTTCAGTGACAGGTCATCATTCCCCAAGCCATCCACTCCACTGTTGTGAGCAGAGCCTGGCAGCAGGAGCCAGCCCAGAGATGGTGTTTGGGAGCACTAAGGGGGGCAGTCAGGCTCACCCCACATGTGCCAGCCATAAAAAATGCACAGCCCTGGGGTAAAGGTCACTAAAACAAGATCCACTGGCACAGGACAGGCAGGTCATCCAGGGAGCAACTAAAGTGCTGTAGGTGAACTAACAGTAGGGCTTTATTAAGTCATTCAGCAACCAAGTGTTATTGTCCTACACAGCCTGCTCAAAGTACAGTAAAGCATTTTTAAAGGATTTAAAAAATCAAACTAGTTTGACATACGACAGTACACACCTACACATACTGCTGCATTAACAGGTGGATTCTGAATTGTAAATAATCCTGCAATTCATTTTTCACACACAAGCAAATAAAAACAGTCAAAATATCACTCAGACTCATATAGCATCCACCAAGCAAGCTTTTGAGAGAGATTTAAAGTAAAGATAATTTAAAAATCACCTACAATTATGAACAAGACAAGGACACAGACAGGAGCAGTCCTTTGATTGACTGTTCCTGCAGGCAGCTTCTGGGATCAAATGGTGAGCTCTGTAGTCTCCCCACACCAGCTAAAAAGAAGTTATCTGGATAATCTGAAGTTTGAGGGTGTGGTTATTTGTTCTCTGTTCAAAATTATGTTCAAACTCAGGACACATCTAGAGAGATATTTTGACTTATTTGCACACGCAACCGGAGCAGGCTCCAGCCACTTGCAGTTACAGCACCCAAACAAGATTATATAAATTTTAAGAAGGACTTGAAGCAAAAACAAAAAGGTGGATCTGGTAGAGTCTATCAGAGGCAAAAAATATTTTAATATAACATGAGGAGTTGGCAGAGTCAGACAGTCAAATTCAGAACCTTCCTTAGCAGGTCTGGCAGAAGCAGAAGGAAAGGGCTTTGCAGTTTGGAAGGAAGAGCAATTACACACCTGCCAGGCTCCTCCCCTACCCGTTCTCCTGCTCGCCCAGGGCACCTACCTTACTGTACGTCACTACCGACAAGTTGTTCGAGTGACTGCTGGGGGAGAGATTTACAGAGTTTTGTGACAGTCCATTCTGATCTTGTTCGATTTGGTCAGGAGCAGGCCCCCATGTGTTTTTGCTGATTGTGCCTAGCTCGGAACCCCCAGGGTCTTTTAGGTTGTTTTCATCTGGTTGCCTGTTCTTCTGTGGAGAGGCGAATGGGTTAAAGTTTCCTTCTACCTTGCGATGCGGCTGCGTGTTGAACTCTGTTTCAAAGGATGACAGCTGCTGTGTGACACCCAGAAGTCCTCCAACTTCCACGCTGAGGATCACCCAGATGACATCTGTGGAAAGATACACATTTGGGTTGTCATTAGATGGGAATTTACGAAGAAGGGTTAGAAGGAGCAAATGGATTCCATCCTTTGCACTATCAAGAAAAAGATTTACTGCTTAAAGTGCATTTTTACAAAGCCTCAGCAGTACTGGTTCCAGTGCCCTGAGTTTAACAGGGCTGGGATCAGCAGTTTGAATTTTAGGAGCCCATTGAGGACAGTGGGATTTGACCTTGGGGGCACACGACTTGCTTAGGGAACTCCACACCCTACCAGGGCCAGGACCCCCAGTACACACCACTCACCCCCTTACTGAGAACTGTACAAACACCCCCACTGACCCCTGCATTCACACACCACTGATTCTTGTACAAACATCCCCACTGACTGCACTGCATAACCACCAGTGACCACCCTGAACACACACCCACCCCACTGACCCCATTGTACACCCCACTGATCCCACTGCACACACCCACCCCACTGACCCCACTGTACACACCCAAACACCCCCCACTGACCTCACTGCACACATCCACACACCCTCCACTGACCCCACTGCATAACCACCACTGACCACCCTGAACACACACCCACCCCACTGACCCCACTGTACACACCCACCCCACTGACCCCATTGTACACATTGTACACCCCACCGATCCCACTGTACACACCCACCCCACTGACCCCTCTGTCCATACCCACTCCCACCAGTGATCCCCCTGCACACATTCACTCCCACCAGTGATCTCCCTGCACACACTCACCCCCACCAGTGACCCCACTGCATACACCCACACCACTGATCCCACTGTCCATACCCACTCCCACCAGTGATCTCCCTGCACACACCCACACCCACCCCACTGACCCCATTGTACACACCCACACCCACTCCAGACCCCACTGCACACACCCACACGCACCCCACTGTACACACCCACCCCACTGACCCCACTGTACATATCCATCCCCACCAGTGACCCCCCTGCACACACTCACTCCCACCAGTGACCCCCCTGCACACACTCACCCCAACCAGTGATGTCCCTGCACACACTCACCCCACTGTCCATACCCACTCCCACCAGTGATGTCCCCACCCCATACGTGCCCCCCACAAATGACGGCTCTGGAGCGGCCCCGCAGCGCCCTCTGCCGCTCCCTCGCGGCCTTGCGGCCCCGGACCGCCCCGGGCTGGTAGCACCGGGCCCCGCCCCAAACCGGGACCAATGTCCGAGCCCCGGGAACGCCGGGCCAGACCTGGGGACAGCTGCCAGCAAAGCCACCAGCTCGGCTGCAGGGCAAGAGTCCCCCGGACTCAGAGTCTGGAGGCCAAAGGGGTTCAATCTTTAGGTCGTGTGCTTGTAAAAGTGCCAAATTCTGGCAATGCAGGGACATCTCCCATTGTCTGGGACTGGGAACCGTCTGGAAACCCTGGGGAACCCTCAGCTTTGTGAGCACACGGGACCAGCAACACAAACTGGACAGGCTGTCCCACCTGCATGGGGATATCCCTGCCCATCCCTCAGGGACACACAGTGTCCCCTCTGGACACTGAGGAGCTGCATGGTAGTGCCAGCACTGCCAGCAGCCCCCTCCTTCTGGCACTGGTATTTTTGCCTCCATGTGCCAAAACCTCTCACTCAAACCCTGAAGCTTGGGATACTCCCAGCTGCCAACAGAGATACAAAGATGTTCTCAGTGTAAACTAAAGCTGGCAGAAAAGGGAGGGAAGGCTGCCCTGAAGGCAGATGTTTGAGGTCCAGGCTGAAACACCAGGCAAAATAGCCAAATTTATTCTTTAATCAGAGAAATAGCCCACAGGGGATGCACTAAATCACTGCATTAAACCCTGGGCACTAACTTCTCACATGATGTTTTCACTATTATTTTATGCTCATGTGCAGTTCACAATGTTAAGCAATGGAAAACTGGAAAAAATCTCAACAAGGACTGACTGGGAGTCTCTGCAAGAGCTGTGCACATCCCTTTGTTTTCCAGAGTTTTATGTAATCTGTAATTTGTTCCAGTGCTTAGAAAACACTGACCAAGACAACAAAGCAGCTCCCTTGATGTTTTCCTCCACTCTGTGTTCTATATTTAGGCCTGGGGCTGGCAGACCTGCTCCATTTTGGGCCCATGGTGTCCCTGCTGTCCCCTGTGGGGCTGCTCACCTCCGTAGTAGAGTCCCGTGGCAGTGCACATCCGCCACTGTCCCTGATACATTCCGGCGGTGCTGGGGCTGCACATCTGCACGCTGACATCAGCCATCTCCTGCGGCTCCAGGGACCTCACCATCACCATGTTCACGTGGCCAAACTGGTCTCCACCGACATACTTCAGGCAAACCCCTGGGGGCCACGCCTCCGTCCCTGGGATTAGACAGGAGAGGGAATTACTGACAGTGCACCAGGAAAAGCTTTGTCTGTTTGTGTAAGACTGGGTGAAACATGCTTGTTAAAACAGTTGGGCAATTGTTGCATGGTCAAAGGAAACCAAGATACACAAGACACAGCAGCAGTGGATGCTAAGGAAGCCTGGTTTTTAGAGCAAGGTTTTAGAGCCTGTTTTTTTTTTAACTGGTGCATTTAGGGACTAGCAGAACAATTCCTATTTGAATAATCTCTATGTCTTTGTTACTCAAAATAAAAAAATCTCAAAGTCACAGTGTTACCAGCTTAAAAAAAAAAAAAAAAAAAAAGAAAAAGAAAGAACTTAACCTATACACACCTCCCCTTTCCTAGGGCCAGAGGCAGAGACAAGGGCAGGGCTGTGTTGTGTGCCCCCACTTCTTCTCTCTATGAAGCTCCTGAACCATGCCACATCAAATACCTGTTATTTATACAAAGTGTTGGCAACATGTCCTTTCAGGGATTCATTTCTTCCTAAGCCTGCTAGGAGTCTCAAAAGGAACTCATAGTTTGGGGTGTAAGTGAAGTGCCAGCACTATTTCCTAAATGGATTTATTTCTCTCCTTGTACCAACCCTTTTCTCAGGCTTGTGCAAAGGTGGGAAGGGCTGTGAACACACGATTTATCTGTGGAGATCCATGTTTAGACTGCAGACACTGGGACTGACAGCGTGACCTGGCAATCAAAGAGACAGAAAACAGCTCCTGCACGCAGCCACTGCTGCCAAAGATAACAAGTGCTGGGGCAGACAGAAAGAAAAACGCGCTTCTGAGCCTCATGAAAAATCAGTTTAGCACAATTTTCTTTTGCTCCTTCCTCAGTCACATCACATGACTAAGCCAAGGACTGAGAACACCTCCTGCTCAGCTGAGGCTGACGGAAATGGCTACAAGAAAGCTGAACCACCACGAAGCTTGGAACTGCTCCGTCTGGTCTGAGGCGAGCGTGCTGGAGGCTGCTCTGACCTCACGTTACCTCAAGGAGCATCCTTTGCAACAGCTTGCCTGCTAATTTAATCCCTGTGGATACTCCAGTGAAGACACAGCAAGGACTGGTTTTCTTGTCAAGTCCTTATTTGTGGAATTCACAGCCTCGCAGGGAGAGCAGGATGTGCACGAGTGCAGCTGGTGTTCAGTGTGGGGGATGTTCCAGTACAGCTGGAAAGGTGCTGAGAGAGCAGGGCTCTGAAAGAGGAGCTGGGTGTCTGGCTGACCTCAGCCTGGGGCGTGGGGCACTTGAGCATGAAGCCTCATCTGCAGAGGTTGGCAGCCCAGCAACATGGTTTAGTTTAAATTATTTATGTGATTTTTATCAGGTTTAATGGCTTTAGGCTTGCAAGGTGCCTAGAACGCTGCAACTGATAAGCCTCATAAAATGAAATTATGATTATGTCATTCTATTTCAGTACACTCATCTCTCAGGAGATGATAAATTGCAGAGAGTGTCCTGCAGAGCCAGCAGCAGCTGGGGGCAGAATGGGGAGAGGAAGCCAGTCTGTTAAATCCTGCTGCCCTTTCAGCAATGGTTCTACTATACAAAATGCTCTTTTGGCAGACAAGGCAGCACCATCCTGCAGGTACCAGAGCAGGGCATTGTTTTTTACTGACACATATGAGAACCTGACTGAACTGAGCTCACAGCTCACATGCCTCAAACTGACAATTTCTGAGCTCTGCCTGTCACACTCATCAGACCTGAAACGCTCCAGTGACACATGCCTCAGGTATTTTGTGTTCTAGAACTGAAGTCATGTAATCAAGGACTCCTGTAGAGCTGTTAAAAACCTTGGCACTGCTTCAGTTATCTGCCTAACAAGTAGATATTATCTGGAAACACTGCAGCCCTTTGATACTATACCTTAATTAAACCAAAGAATGGTTTTCAAATGCTGCAGTCCTCCTCACACTGCACAGTCATAAGCAGCAGTGAAGCTGCACTTCACTAACCCTCAGCAGGGTGGTTGTACCAAGCTCTGGCCTCCAGCACCACTGTCAGGGCATGGGTGGATGGTCTGAAAAGCCAGGTTCAAACCACACAGAAGCCAAAACAAGTTGCCCTCATCAGGAAATCCTAAGTCAAGAGGAGCTCCTGTCCTTCATTTTAGAAGGCCCAAGATTTCAGAAGGTGAAACATTCCAAGAACAATGAAACATCCCCTGAACTGGGATGCTAAATTAAGGCTGAATTTGCATCCAGGAAATGGCACATCAGAGGAATAAGGAAGGGAGGAGTCAGAAGGGCCCAAGATAGAGGTATAGTCATAACACACAGATTGAGGTACTAAGGGCAGAGTAACAAGACCTATTACACTTACTAGATTTGGAAGAGCTGTATTAGGGACAGTTATAAAAAATTTGCCAGTCAACTTTTCACAGTACTGGAGTTCAAGCAAGTTCCACATGTAACTCTTCCATTGTACTTTCAAACAAAAGGAGGCAGAAAAAGCACACTGAAACATTAAATCCTTCTTCTAGAACACATTCTCTATGTTCTTAAATATCCCCCCTGAGATTTTTAGTGTGGGTATTCAGTCCAAGTACTGCAGCAGAAATACTGAGACCTGAACCTGACTTGTGATGACTCCCAACATCACACCTCAGTGTGGGATTATTCTCCCTCACACAAGTACAAGCAGGTCAATTAAATTCAGACACACTGTTCTAAATGTTCATGCAACATCCTGTCACTGCACTGCTTGAGGACAAGGGATTCCTTCATATCCATGGATCTCGTTTTCCTCTCTGACTGCATCCCACCAGATCAAGCATTGGGAATGCACTTTGCCCAGCCTCACTTCCTGGATCCCAGTCACTGCTTTGACTTATTTCAAACTGGAATGTGGTCTCTCCAGCCCTGTATCCTCTCAGAATGTGAAAAGGCAATTCTGCCTCAAGTTGACCTGCCACATGACCCTTGTATAACTGCCTCATTTGTCTACAAGTTTCCTAGAGTTTGTGTGCTGGCACGAGGAACAAGACTGGTGACCTGACCAAGCTGCACATCCCCCCACAAAATATTTGTACCAACCCAAGAAAGGGAACTTGCACAGGCTGGCAGCACCTCAGGGTGGCTCCAGCCCATGTGAGTGCACATGAGCTTCCTGCCTCAAGCCAGCATCCCTCCCTTGGGATCCCAGCACCTGCTGTGTGGGGCTTGCTGCAGTCCAAAGGCCTCACCTGTATTCTGTATCCTCCATGTTTTTGTAAACTGGGTATCAGGAGGGATGGACTCTCCTTCACCTATGGTGACATCTTCCACAAACGACATGGAAGGGACATTGATATTTGGACTCTCAAAATCATAGTAGGCTCCAATGGCAGCTTGTAGATTCCTGGAAAGGAAAAAAGCACGTTACAAACTGAAGTACAGGAAGGTCAGGCCCTTTGAAAAGGTCATATGTCATCCTAAACAGTTCAGCAAAAATATCCAGACTGTAATAACTCTACTGCTCATGTGTTTTTTAAAAGTTTTTATCTCTACTGCACGTGGATTTTCCAAGATAACAGAGATCAAAATACAGCACTTTTTCTTGCCAGAGACACTGGTTTAGATCACTCTTCTACTCTGCTTCTATTTTCCCTGGAAATCTTGGAATTTACAAGTCTTTATGAAACTTGAACAGTTCAGAAGACACTGAGAAGAGCTTTGCCACAGGAGGCAAACACTGGGCAGTTTCTTCACACCAGCCTCGTTACCTCAGCTAATTTCAAAAGGCCCAACCAAAACTCTGTTTTATTTTGGCACACAAAAGGAGCACAAGAGGAACAAAACACAGAGAGCACTCTTCTGATAACTCTCAGGGTCAAAGGGCACCAGAAACTACAGACAATGACTCCAGCCTTGCTGTTTTTGAAGCACACCACCAGGTACAAACTGTTTATTCATCAATAAAGTGCCTGCTCAGCTCTGGGTAGTCACAACCTGCAGGAACTTACAAACCACCTGAGTCAAAAGTTCTCACTGAATAAAGATAAATGACAGTGCAAGTCTGTGATATATTAAGGACATTGAGAAAGCCACAATGCTATTGATTCCTGAGCCATGGTGTAGCTACAGCTCATGATAATTAATGTGAGAAGAGGAACAGTCAGGCAGGAAGAGGATTCATGAGCCTTAGCTCAGTTCCACGATATACTATTAAGTCATTACGTAAGTGTTTGGCAAGTCATGTAATTCCTCTGTTTATACATGTCTGAGAGGTTATGGCCCTGATTTACATGTTGTGAGTGGGTGCTGTGAGAATGGAGATGAGTAAAATCTCCCCAAACACAATGGGCATAACAACTGCTTCTTTTTATTCATGATTGCAGAAATCTGTGCTGCTTTTTTGAGCAGGATAGGAAAAAAAAAACCAAAACCAGGATTTCAGGAACTGGGAACCACCACCTAAAGCCAAAGCCCTGCAGAAGCTGCTCTGTGTGGGCACAGTGATATTGAGGGGCTGGGTAGTGGTGGGGTGTCATGTGTCTGAGTCAGGGAGCCAAGGTGAAAGCAAGAGAAACATTTGCAGCGTGACCCTGAGCAAGAGCAAACACAGGGCTTTGTGGGGCTGCTTGCCAGCTGGAAAGAGGCTTGAAACAGTGAGTAAAGAAACTGCCTCCTGTTCAATTCCTACAGTGTTCATGGCAAAAAATATTCAAATCAGACATTCTGGATAAAATCTTAACTGCATGGCAGCAGTGTCTCTTTCTCCTCACAGAAAACTCAGGGGACTCAAAGTGCAGCAGCAAAATGGGGGCAACAGGGGGTAGAGCCACACTGAGGGCCCAAAGAGCCCCATCAGTTTTGCAATCCATCCATCACAGCACCAGCAGCCAGCAGATAATCGCTGTGTGAGTCACAGGAGCTCCTGATACTCTGCTAAGGAGGCACGGGAGGAATGTCCTGCACAACATGGCCACGGGGATCGATCAGCAATTCAGCAAGCCCAGCCTCACAGCCAGACCTTTGCCACCCGTGCCGAGTGCACTTTGCTCCAACACAGGAGCCACCGGGTCCCAGGCTGTGGCCAGAACGCTGAATTCCAGAGCAGAAACCATTATTCAGCCTGAGGCGTTTTCTGCTTAGGAGTGTCAGGGCTCTATTTAATCCCGCCAGCTCAGTCAAATGCTGCAGGAAGGGGCCATGTCACATTAGCCAGTAAACAGAGACAAATGCTCAGTTTTACGTCACCAACCGCCTGTTGCTTATACACTGCACAAGATTTACATAACTCACACCAGGGCTGTGCCAAGAGACTCCTGCTCGCTCACCCAGCTAACACCATGAGCTGAAGCTTAGCTTGCACTAGGATTTCTTCCTGTAGTACAGCAATCCAAGGCAAAAGGTATTGTAGGAGATACAAAACACAGTAAGGCAGCTCTTTCTCTTCCTAATCCACTACTACATAACTACATTTTCAGATGGACTACAACATCTTGTGAGTGATGGTTCTGGAATCAGTGGTGCTGATATTTTATTGACACTGAGAGAAAAAAATAAAAGCTCTGAGGGGCAGATTTCTACTGCAACTCTTTGTGAGGCAGCCTGGCTGTGTTTGTTTGCTGGGCTGCAAACAGGCTTCAGAAGGTAGTGGGCTATTTGTGCACACAGGCCTGGGGCCAGCACTCCCATCCCGGGGTCATATTTCAGTGCACTTTGCCATTGGGAAACAACAACACTCCTCTGCAGCATCGAGTTAAAAACTAACTAAAGAACAAGGCATGCTGGAAACAGATTTGCCCCATTTGTGATGAAATATTCCCAAACCCACCTCTCCACTCCCACCATATGATCTGTGTGATGGGGGATGTCTGAAGTGAGCCCTTCTATATATTTCAATGCCTCTTGGACTTTACAGTAGAAAACCAAGAAGAAGCTTCCAGAAATTGAAGAGAAATTCACAGTGGCAAAAGCCAAAGTCAGGATGACAAAGCAAATCTGCCTTGAGTCCATGTTCTTTGACACAGACAACCCCAGGAGATAGGGACGGAGCGGCGGCGGCGCTCTGTGCCAGAGGCACCCCCAGCTCACACCTCGCTCCTGTTCTCAGCTCACACAACCACGGGCTCTGTCCCACCCCTCCCTCACCCCAAAACCCCCAAGATCAGCTGGAGGGCAGCACCCCAGGGAAAATGCCACTTGCAGAGGTGAACTCTGCAGTCTGCTGATGTGCAGGCAGCTGAGTCCAAGCAGCACCCCCTGCATTGGCCCTTCTGCCACAGGCACAACATCAGTGCAGCCCACAACCAAATGTGACCCTAATGACAGAGATGCATTAGGGCAAACACACTCAATGCCCTGAAATTAGTCTGGTTTTAAATACATATTTAGGGATTTTTAGGTCTTTACCCTTGTGCCCAGCTGTAACTGCATAGCCCCAGCTGCAGACACTGCATGGACAGACACAAGGGTCAGCCCTCAGAGGGTCCAGTTATCATCTAAGGCTTCTGCTCACACATCCCTGCCTGCCTGATTCCACTCCTCAGTGTGACTTACACCACACTACTTACACCCTCTGCTCTCTGCCACAGGAGATAAATTACTATTATAAACCAAACAACTCTGCAAATCCAGCCAGTGTGATTGACAAGATTGAGCTCTCCTAATTACAGGAGTGGCCACACAGCTCTGTCTTCACAGGGCCCTCCAGGTCTCATGCCCTCCTTATGTCCCCAAAATTAAGCAATTTTCCCATTTTTAGAGCAGTCCTGGACCACAGCAGTTTGTAGCCCTGTCACACTTACAGAGCAGGTCTGACAGGATCCAACTCCTGGGAAAAGCCTGAAGTCACAAGTCACCCCAGTGATGGGGTGAGCCCAGGACTCAGCACTGTGCTCAATTTCAGCCCTAAGAGCAAGATTCCAGAAAGAGAGAGGGGAGTAGGAAGCAAATACAGGTTGTAGCTCCACATCATCAACCAAATCCTCTCTAACTCTGGGTATCCCACTCCTTCCTCTCCAAGGGCATCCCATAACTCTTGGGTGTCAAGTGCTTTTCCCACACAACACCAGAGTGTTTCTTTTCAGATCAATCCTTCTGCTCTGCTGCTTCATTTCAAGCCTCAGGAGCTAAATTACAATAGTCAAGTTAAAACCTTCTCTGCTAATAGCTCTGGTGACATCCCTTATAAACTCTTAAATGATAGCAAAGAGGTGGCTCATCTTGAGCCCTTCTTTCCTTTACCTGTTTTTTTCCAGACAGCCTCTTGTTATGTTAAACCAATATATTCAGTCATTAATTAATTAAAGCAATTCAGTGTTCATAATGAAAAGAAACTCTTCCAAATCAGTTCACAAACTCGAGGCCACCTTGCACATCTCCCTGTCCTGCAAATAACCAGGAGCATACAGGTAAATGGAAATTGTCTTTTAGTTAATTGTATCAGACTTTAGGAGACTGAAGCACTGAGGCTGCTGAGGCCTCAAGCAAAGCAGAGCATGTGCCCAAGGTTCTTCTGCTCCCCAGAATATGGAGAATTCTTTCAGCATAGAGAAGTGCAGTATCTTGGAAGAAAAGCAGTACAAGCAGGTGCTTTGAACATACAAGATGAGGGGCATCAGAATTTAAACTATAAATGTTACAGGAATCTGCAAGCTTTCATATATTGTCAAATTACTTGATGAGAGAGTCAAAGAAAAAGTTGTATTTTTTTTTTAAAGAACAGATTTTTGGGGGGCAAAAATTCAAATCAAAATTTTCCTCTCTGTGGCTCCTGCCCATGCCCACAGCACAGCACCCACCATGGTCTGCTCCTGGGGAACCCTGCAGGGCTCTGCTTCTCCTGAGCTGCTGGAGAACACAACACACAGAATGCTCCCTGCAATGGCACCTTCCATTTGGAATTTCAGATGGAGCCCTGAGGACATTCAGAAACAACCAGGAATATTTCTTAGGTAACAAATGGAGTTGGTCATTGGAAGGAAGGTGCCAAGGTTGGCCCCGTGGAGGGAGGAGCCAGGCAGGTGCCTCAGCACTCACAGGGTACAGTGTTTTGCCATGAGCCAAGCAACTCGGGTGACATTTCCTGGAAATATGCAATGTAGATTCTGGGCAGTGCCAACAGCACAATAAAATGTCCAGCACAGAACACATGATGCAGGACACCTCAGACTCCTCCTGTAACTCAAGTCTCCACCTTCACAGACCTCCTCTCGCTCTCCAAATGCAGCCTGTAACCAGGCACCACAGCACCCCATAAGGTGTCTATTGTTAAAAAACAAAAAGAAATAGTGCAGCAGATGGACAGTTCCTCACTCCCAAATAATGGAACTTCTCTCATGATACAGGGAGGAGAGACTGAAAACACATATGGGAGACATCCAAGTGAGGCAACCCCTTTTGTCTCTTAGTTTGCACAATCTTAGTTGGATGTTCTTCACCTCAGCTCTTGGGGATCTGGATTGCTGATACTCCAGGCTGGGACATCTCCAACAGCTTCTATTGCTCCTGGAGCAGGAGATGCCTCACTGCAAGCCTTGGAGAAGGCCAAAGGGGGTGGAGGAAGAGACATGCACATCATGCTGCAGGGAAGCACTTCTGCCTGGAGCTTTCAAGTCAAATGTTCAATAGGGATGACACATGGCAATTAAGTGCAAAGTCTCAAGATAAGGGCTGGAATTTATTTTGAGAATATCTTTCAGCAGACAGAAGTTCAGAAAGCAAAATTTCTGTGTCAGTTTTCTTCATTCTTGACCCCTCATACACTAAAGTTATACTAAATTCTATATATGAAGTTGGGAAACTACCTTAGAAGTTGTCTGATGATGGAAAAGGATCACTGAGGGAAGCTGAAAGTTTTAAGCTGAATTTACACAGCTGAAGGGGGTGGGGGGGAAGATCTGGCTAATTTAAAGCTTGCTTTTTTTTTTTCACATGAAAGCACAGAAAAACATTTCATTGTCTCAGCTGAAAGCAGCAGTTCCACATACAAGTGGAGTGTTCTAGGAAGAATACAGAAACCTGTGGTGACAGAAGCACTCCTGTATCTGCAGGGGCAGCACGAGGGGAGAAACTGAGAGCCCACAGGTGCTCCTCAAAGCACCAAACCATCAAAGGAACTCACTTTCCCTGAGCAGCTTTAATGTGCACACAAACACCAACAGCAGCTGCTGAAACCTTCCCGAGATAGCTGCACAGGGCTGAGCACATCACCTGAGCACAGCAAAGCACCTGAGCACAGCCCCTTGCCCAACAGCAGCACCACAATAATGGTGCTACGAGCAGGAGCCCCAGAACCATCCCCAGCAGCTGAGCCCTCCCAAAGCAGCTGGTCCCAGCAGCTTTAAGTGGGGGGTGAAATATCCCGAGAATGTCCCAGCAGGAGCTGCCACTGAAAACAGGCAGCAGCTCTTCCCAGGGGAAAGTCATTGAGAGGTGCCAGTAGGCAGGAGATTCTGGAACTGCCAATTCCTCAGTACAAACTATGTTACCAATCTATAATTGTCTTCAGGAGAGCGAAGGGGGATTAAGCTACAGAAAATGGCTGAGAACAAGTTGGGGCATGTAAGGCGGAGTCCAGCTGGACCAAAACTATATTGTATCCAATCCCCAATTCTGCTACAGTTACCTGCTTATGCTTCACACCACAGGCACCAAATTTTTCAATGCTTTGTACCTTGGAGCACAATTATAGTATGTTCCACAGTTATAAATACAATTTCTTTAGAGTCTAGATTTCATTCAAAATAATCAGGTCAAACACTTGAGTCGTTTTGGAGAAGAGGTGTGGTTGGGTTTTTTTTTTTGCACAGTAGATAAAAGCTTCTAAGAAAATATTTTTAAATTGTTTAATTCTGTAATGTTGCTATTTTTAGCAGCATTAGGAGACAGCTGTGGACACAGAGAGGCAGCAGTCTGGGATGGTTCAGAGGCACTAAGAGACATTCACTGTGCTTCAAGTGAGCCACAAGAACCAAACAGTTTAAAACCTCTTTTCCCTCCCCATCCCAAGGGTGTGAATGACCCTGCACCCCCTGAAATCCACACAGCACCCCAGACTGTCCTGACATCCTGGAGACATCAGCAACCCCAGATCTGCTTCTGGAGGGCCACTTCTGCCTGTGAGGACAGTGTGTCACCAGCTGGGTTAGGGTAAAATGGCCACCAAGTCCAAAGCCTCAGCTTCCTTCTTCCCTACTACATCTTATCAACACCCCATCAATGTTTTGAGGCAACCCTTCTCACCAGCTTTGGCCCAGCTGGTCCCTATAAACAAATATTAACCTGACCAAAGTCACACCAAGCCATGGATTGCTTGACAAACGTGTACTGAGTCACAGAACACGGGACTCTGGTCTCTGTCACCTGATAAGGAAGCAAAGCAACAGGAACTCCCACCCACTGCTGTCACTGCCCCATGGATGCTGGGTGAGGAATGAAAACCCACAGGCACCCCCAGGGAAGGATGATTTATTTGCAGAGTCAGGTTCTCAGTTTCCTGCCTCCTCCATGACATGAGGATTCCCCTCCAAGGGGAAGGGGTGTCAAAACTGAGCTCAAGGTCGATACAGAGCAGTGGGGAAGTTTTCCTCACATTTGGCAGAACGTGGATTCAGTTTGAAGAGCAGCCCAAACATCTGTTCTCAGAGGACACCTTCATGCTGAGGTTAAAACTCAGGAGCAATGCTGCTGTGAGCCACTGTGGGAAGCACATCCTGTATGAATCCCTCTGACCAGGTCTGTTCTGTTAAATTCTGAGTGTCCTGACTTCTTACACAAATACACCTCAAGTATTTCTCTGAGTAGCACCTACACTTTGTAAAAGTCATGGGAAAAGCAATTAAATCCCTATTAGCTAAACCATGTCCTTAGACCCCCAATTAAGTGCATCCACTTCTGGTGTTTCACTGGATATAAAGAATTTGAACAGCCCACCCCCAGGGATGGAAATGTGAATCTATAGGACAATTATTGCATAGAACTGCCCCACACCTAACATGAGAGAGAACAAGGTTTTACTGCAGATTTCTGCAGTATTTTCAGAAATAAGTTTATCTTCATGCAACACATCACCTTGGGAGTACTAGTTAAACCATGACACAGCTACAAATTCTCCTAAACAGATGAAAAAAAGAGATCTGACAACCTTACAAATAATGACCTTTTTCACCTAAAGCTGGATCCAAAAAGCTTTGTTACAGTAATGCTTTTTTTTCCCACACACACAATGGAAACTATAATTACCTGACACATTTCAATTAAATATCACACCTACTGCTCTAATAAAAATTCAGCTTTCTAAACAAGAGCTAAAAAGAGAACGTAAAGAAATATTACATGTAAATTATTGAAATATACATTAGTTCTTCCCAACTGGGAATCTCTGAGCCAGCTACACTAAAGTATGGATTTTTAAATCCACCACCATTAGCTACTTCAAACTAATTCACTTTCTCACAGAATTAAAGCAGCTCCAAGCCTCTCACCCACAAAGCTGGCACACACTCCAATGAAAAGAAAATCATTCCTTTTTCTTGTCCCAATACAATTTCCACGCTAGCTCTAGAGGAATCCAATGACTTTTATGGAGTTCCAGGAGCTCCCTGTGAAGGCAAGCCAAGGCCAAAGGGGTCCAGGCTCACTTCTGACCATCTCCCAGATCACTGTGGAGCTGCAGGCAACACGTGGGACTTCAGTGCAGCACAAGAATCTCTCCCACGAGCTCCCTCCCTCCCACCTGTAGTGGGGCCCAACATCTGGAGGGGAGGGAGCAGAGCCAAGGTAACTGAGGGGGAATTTGATCCTGGATGCAATGGCAGCAAACTGCCCTCCCCATTCTACTGCCCAGGGTTTCCTCCCAAGGAAGAAACGTTACAGCAACAAAACAGTTTATTTTTGGTTCTGCTTTTTGAACAAAGAAGTTCACTTTTGGTTTCACGCTGAAAGCGAAAGCTCAGCCTCTCCCTGTGCAGCCTCTCTGAATGGGAAATAAATAACTAAATGGTAAAGCAGGATGGTGTGTGCTGCTGCTGGGGAATGTACAGTCAGGACCTCTGGAATCAGATTTATGCAGCAGGAAGGCAAGAAGTCAGCACAGAAATTAGACAGAACTCTAGGAAAGTGTTTAATAAATAGCAGGGAAAGACAAAGGGTTTAACCTGTATTTCCTGCAGATCAAGGAACAGCCTCTGAAACTTTGGATGCATATGTTCAACCCAATGCATTTTTTGCAGCACTAAATAAAGCCAGCTGGCAGTTCCTAAGCACTGCCCGAGCCTGACAGAGGTCTGAGGGGGCACTGGGCATTCCTGGGAACTGGAGAAGTGGACACTGATTTTTAGAGGCTACTTGCAGGTATTCCTCCCCAGTCAGCCACTATTTTTTTCCCCAGATTGACTAAACAAGTTACTTAAAAATAATTCCTTTATTCCAGCAGAACTGCTAATTCACTGTAAATCCTCTGACCACAATTACTAATGATGCTGCTGGAAATGGTCTTTCAAAGCACATTAAGCTCTGAGTATTCCCTACAGTAGATGAAAGACACAAGTGGGGAAGGAACTTCGGGTCTGGAGATGACCAAGTTATTAGAGTCATTGCCAAAGAGCAGCTTTCACACCTGGGAACAAGTTCTAGTGAAACTATTTATGTCTTTGTTAATTAACTCCCACATGGGACATTGCTACAGAGAACCTGGAACACCCAGTGTGTGCACTTCTGTCACCCCACCAGGAGCTCCCTCCCCATTTCCTGCAGGTGAACATCAATCCTGATGCAGCAGGAAGGGATCACCCCTGAAAGAACCTGCCATGCTTTAACACTTGGAAAAATGATCTGATAGACTAATCAAGACAAATTATTTGCAGGACAAACGCTGGTGCCAGAAGGTTCTGACCCTAATCCCAGCCACACAAGGCAAACCTGGTAGGGCACCTGAATCACCTGGGCAGTGTGGATTGCACAGGGCCCCTCAATGACACGGGAAAGGCGCTTCCAGAACAGCAACACGTGTCCTGATTGTCCCTGCTGAGGGACAGCAGGGGCAGTGCAGGGTCAGCCCAGCAGGGCCAACGACCCTGTGGCCATCCAGGAAGGGGTGGGAGCTGGGAAGTGGGACAGGGACAGGGCAGAGCTGGCAGCTGGACACGGCAGCATGAGGAACAGCACCAAGCTGGGGGAGAAGGAGTCTCTGCCAGGCTGAGAACGGGCACCCACACGGGCTCTGAGCCCTCTCAGAGCAGTCCCAGCCCCTGTTTGTTCATTTGTTGGTCTGCACACACATCTCAGCACCCCAACAGGCCCGTGCCCATCCAGCCACAAGATTTATCAATTAGTACTTCAGCAAAAAATGTGAAAACTGATGTTTTTAGAACCAAACTATTGAAGTTGGGAAATTAAGGCTATTTTAACCACTTCAGATCTTCTTCAATTGAAACTAACATTTGAAAAAGCCCTTGGTTCTGAGGCTGGATTTGAAATGCTGTTATTTCAAACAGGAATTCAATATTCCTGAATGAAAAAGAGCTGCTTCAGCACAAACCAGGAACAATCTGGCTACATGGAGCATCTTCAGGAGCAACTTTCAGGTTCAGCTCTGTTCCCTGCTCTCCCCAGGAACCTCAGAGAACCCTCAGGATTACAGTGCAGTGTCATTTTTAGTAATGTCACAAACACATGGATGAAGTGGGAAAGCATCTTCTCCTGGCAACCAACCATTTCTTCCAAGCAAACTCCTGAACTCCTCAAGACCTTCTTTCACATTGTATCAGCTTACAAAACACAAGGAATTATTGCCATTCCCCTACTCCTTCTGCAGATGTTTATTTGCCACTAAAATTCGATACAGAGCTGTAGGAGGAAGGAAAAGCAAAACCAAAAAGCTAAGTTGTCTTATCAGCGTTTATAAACTCAACAATTCCACACAAGTTTTCTCCCAACTGTTGATATCCTGACCTTCTCTTGGATTTCAGTTTTCAAAGCCGAGGTTTCTGGGTTTGATGTTCTACCTCTAAGCTAAATGACCTCTGGTCACCGTGTCTGAAACACACAGCACTCGTTTACTCTCCTGCAGCCCCCACCCTGCAGAGCTTTCAGGTCAACACACTTTGGATATGGGCTGAGAGGTGAAAGGGCTCAAAACGAGCCAATCCCCCCGACTCACAGAGCAGCCTCTCCACAACATCTTTTTTACAGTTCCTGGGCTTACTGCACTAGAACACACCTAGTTGCTGGTTTTCACCCTTGTACTGAATATCTTCCCTGTTTTTCTCGAGCTACAGTTTCCCTGATAACCCATGCCTACTTTTTCCTTGGGCAGTGACACAGAACCTTTATCAAGGCAAACACACACCCCAGAGTCAGAAGATTTAGACAGACCCTCAGTCCACAGGCAGACGCTGAGTTTTTCCCAAACACCCCGGTAACTCTCACACGTGCACCGCGCCCGCTTCCAGGGTCCTACAGCGCCTTTCTGCCACAATTTCCCTTCCTCTGAAGCTGCCCCAAAGCCGGGGCGCCACAGCCCGTCCCCGAACGCGGTCACTGCCCGCGGCTCACACGCCCCGTGTATCTGTTCTCCACTCCAACAGCTCCGCGGCCCTTGGACCGGCGAACCGGCAAACCAAGCCCGAGCTGGGGCCCGGAGTCAGCCCCGTCCCCCCCGCTCCCGTCCCGCTCCCGTCCCGCTCCCACAGCGCCATGGGAGCCGCCTCCGGCCCCGCGCCGCCCGCCCGGCCCGGCCCGGCCAGGCCAGGGCACAGAGGGCCCAGCACAAACACCACCCGTTCCCCCCGCCCCGGCGGGGCCCTGAGGCGACCGGGCCGGGGTGGTGGAGGGGAAGCCGGGCCCGCGGCCCCTCGGCCCCGCGAGCCCCCTCAGGCCGTCCCGCCCGCCCCCCCCGGCCCCGGGCCCGCACCAGTTGGTCATGTCGAGGAAGAAGGCGCAGCCGGCGGGGCTGAGCTGGAAGCCGAGCAGGCGCTGGAACTCGCCGATCAGCACGTCCTTGTCGGTGGTGCCGAGGCAGCTGAACTTCTGCATGAGCTCCGCGTCCAGGTCCACGTCCATGCCCTCCATGGCCGGGGGTCCCGGGGGCTCCGCGGCCGGGCCGGGGCCGCCTCAGCGCCGCGCGCGCGGGGGGGGCGCGCGGGGGCGGGCGGGCGGGCGGGGGGGAGCGGGTGCGCGCGCGCCGCCGTCGCCGGCACTGCGCCTGCGCCACCCCGCCCCGCGGCGCGCGGCACGCGACGTCACCCCTGCCCGGCGTCACCCCACGCGCGATGCGGGGCGGGGCCGCGTGCCCGCGGGGAGGAGGGAGGGAGCGCGGCAAGGGCGAGGGGGCGGGGCCGTGCATGCAAATGAGCGCCGCGAGTGACGTGAGGACTCCGCGCGGGCTCCCCTGCGTCACCGGGGGGCGGGGCGATCGCTCGTCTCCGCCCACACCCGCGCGCTGGTATCCATATATGGCGGCGAGTGCGCGTGTTTGTGTATGCAAATAACCTGCCGTGACGTCATGCGGCGCCATGCAAACGAAATGCGCAAGGCTCGACGGGAGCCTAATCGGTGTTTTTTTCTACCTAAAAATGATGTTTTTCATGCAGTTTTTCTCCGCGCGAGGCTGCTCCGTGCGCGGATCACGATCGGAACCACCGTGCGTGTTCTGTGAGAACAGAGAACAAGGAGTACACGCTCTAGCAGCGCTGGCGGCCCCAACGAAGCCTGCGCGCTGTGCGCCGAGGGGGCGATGCCGGCAGTGCTGGGCCTGTGGGCGGGCTATGGTGGCGTGACCAGACAGGGACGGGAGGGAGCGGGACAGCTCCACCTGCCGGGCGGGGAGAAGGACACAGCGGGGTCCGTTCACTGGCACTTCCGGGCTCTACGGCGGCCGGCGGGGGTCAAGCGGCGGCGCTGCGTGAGGGCGTCACTGCGCCCGTGCGTCACTTCCGGCTGGCGGCGGCGGGAGCACCATGCCCAAGTGAGTGCGGGAGACCGGGCCGCGGCTCTCGGAGGGGCCCGGGCGGGGCTCCCCGGGCGGGGCTCGGTGCTTCTCGAGGGTCCTGGTGTTTCCCGCGAGCCCAGGGCTGTGAGGGGCGGGATGAGCGGGCGGGCCCTGGCGCCCTGCGGGGTCGTTCTTGGAGCTCCGTTACCGCTCACAGCGCAAAGGGAGCTCTGAATAACCCGGCTTTTCCCCGGCAGGTTTTACTGTGATTACTGTGACACGTACCTTACCCATGACTCGGTGAGTACCAAAGTCTCGGCTTTAATTCTTTCGTGCTTCAAGAGCATTAAAATAATACTTACATCGGCTGAAAGCAGATACAGTGGTGTTCCTTAGTGTTTTCCTCTTCCATGCAAGAAAGAGGGAGAACGTGCCATGTCCCTGGTGTTTAACAGCGGGGCAGTGGCAGGTCAGGGGAGGTAGCTGAGGCGTCTCAGGGCAGCATTTGGAGAGTCAACACTTACCGTGCTGGTAAAACTTCACATATAGGTTTTGTACATCACCTCTCCTCTGCCTGGGCACAGAAACAAATCTGCTTTATGCTGCTAAATTAGACGTCTTTAAAATCATAATGAACGTAACTTTAAGGTTTCTGTGACCTTTCCCAGCCCTCCGTGAGAAAAACCCACTGCAGTGGCCGGAAGCACAAGGAGAACGTGAAGGATTACTACCAGAAATGGATGGAGGAGCAAGCCCAGAGCCTGATTGACAAAACAAGTAAGGCCAATCTTTCTGTGACCCTGGCTGCCTCCCCATTCCTTCCCCTGCTTTCTCCAGCTGCTCTTCCCTGCTTCCACCTTGACTTTTCCTCACTTCCCTGAGGAGTGTTTGCTCAGTGAATCATGAGTGAAAACTTGGAGTGTGGATCTTGAGCTCCTCAGGTTTTGGGCATCCTAGGGGAGCCTGAGAGCTTTGCCTGCCACATAAGAGGTGAGGTTCCCTCCCAGGGCTGATGGCAGTGGCTCCATGCAACTGTTCATGAGGGCTGTCAGTGCCACTGCTCTCAGTGATATCCTACAGGGCCACATAACAAACTTGTGCTGCTTGGCAGTGGCACATTTATGCTAAGAGCATGGATAAGAATTCCAAAAGATAGGGAAATGGAAATTAAAACGTGTGGATTGTTGCATTTTTCACATGCTGGTGTTCCTTGCCCTCAGTTCCAAGTGATGTTTTTTTCTGGCATTTAAAGGCTTGACTGAAGCATTGTGGCATTGTTTCCTCTGTCACTTCAAGAGGTCTTTCTCCTCTTTGCTCTGAGGAATGTCTCTTTCCTCTGTGAAAGGAATACAAGCACCAGCTTAACTTTATGGCAGCACTCCTTGGCTTGTGGGATATGTCAGGTTGGACAGGAGCCCTGAGGATCATTGACCCCACTCCCAGCTCCATGAAGGACTGCCTAAGACTAAACCAGTGACAGCAGCATCATCCAGCTGCTCCCTTACCTCTGACAGAGTCAGAGCCATGCTCACTTCCCTGGGGATTGTTCAGTGCCCAACCACCACTGAGTGAACAGTTTTCCTAAAATGTCCAGTCTGGACATCACCTAATTCATCCTCACTCTATTTCCCTTTGTCTATTTTCCTTGTGATGCTTCCAACTTCCCCATCTTTTGCCTTCCTTCCAGTCAATACCAGTGGAATTTCTCCCCTTCTTTGCCCTCTCCCCAGCCCTTGCTCCATTGCCATTCCAGCACAGCATGTCCCAGTGGAACGCTGCGGATCCCGCGACGTGGTTGATTGTGGTTTTTTTTTTTTCCTCTCCCATTCCCCTCCTGCCCTGCCCAGGGCTGTGACATCCACTCAGGAGTTCTCTAGTCCCAGCTGTAACAATAATTGTCTCCAGAAGTCTCAGGTGCTCCCCAGGTGCCAGGGATGTGTCCGGCGTGGGGACAGCAGCGCACGCAGCATGATGTGACCGCGGGGCATGACACGGACGAGTGACCCGGCGCTTCCTCGGCCTAGTAACTGGTTTTTTTTTCCTTGGGATTCTTTCTTTCCTTTTTTTTTTTTTTCTTTTCCCCCCCAATGTAGCGGCTGCATTCCAGCAAGGGAAAATTCCACCGACCCCGTTCTCGGCACCACCTCCAGCTGGAGCCATGATTCCACCTCCTCCCAGCATCCGTAAGTTTGGGACAGTTTGGGACTGGGATTACAGACCCCTAGAGCTGTATTGCTTGTGTCTTCAACTTAGAAGGAAAAGGCTTTTTAGTTTGAAGCCAAGCCATCTTGAGCTTGTGCTCCCACAGTGTGAGGAAATTCTATGTAAGAGCAGTTCAATCCTTACTGTGTCTGATTTCTGGGATGCTGAGTGCACCAGAGGCAGTGACAGCCCCTCATTCCATGGGTGCTCTGTTAGAACTGCACAGTGGTTTGGTTTGGGTTGGTTTTTCTAAATAGAATCACTTTGGTAACCTTTTGCCCTTGAGCTGGTGAAGGGCCCAGAGCCCTCCCATCCCCAAGTCCTGCTGTTGGGAATGGCAGCTCCCTGTCCTGGGTCTGCACAGCTGGAGTTGTAGCCAGCATATTCCTCCCCTGCTCACTTCTAGCACCTGGAACCAGGGCTGGAATGCAGTCAGATGTAAAGCCACTGAGGCATTAGTTACTGCCATGTGCTGTGAATAATTGCAGTGCCCTGAGAGTGCCAGTGTCTAACTGTTGTGTCTGTCCAGCTGGCCCCCCTCGGCCCGGCATGATGCCAGCCCCACACATGGGGGGGCCCCCGATGATGCCAATGATGGGCCCACCCCCCCCAGGAATGATGCCAGTTGGACCTGGTAAGTCTGGGATGGGGTCACTCTGCCAGGGTGGGGCTGGCTGGGAGGGTCTGGCTGATATTTTCCGTCCCACCATCTGTTGGGAGCTCAGTGCTGGGCTGGTCATGTTCTGTGTCACTGCTACCCCTGCAGGGAGGGACTACAACAATTTTACAACCACTCATTAAAGCCATTTTGCTTCTCCTTGAGAGTCACCAACCCCCTGTGCAGCTGGAATTATGGCTCTGGGAAGTCGTAGCTGTTCTCCCTCTGCTCTGAGCAGTAATTGTTTACAAGTTTGGTTACTCCAGCTCTTGGGTTTTGCACAAGAGGTGCAGTTTTTGCACTAAATGAATTTTACTCTTTAAACTGTCTCAGGGGAATGTGTTCCAGAGAAACAATGGGCCTGGAAAGGCTTTATCAGAACTGTAAACTGAAATGTCTTTGATCCATTCCACTCCTGAGCTTCCTGGCATTTGAAGAATTCTCAAGGGATATCTTATTGGAGCAGTTCCCAGAACAAATCTATGGGAACACACACGTGCACTCAAAGTAGTGAAGTGTCTTTGCAATTATTGTCTTGTACCTGAAAGTGTTCTTTAAGTGTTTTTAAAGGCACAAGATAAATGCACAATCTGTGATGTTTAGCAGCCTGGCAAAGAGAAATGGCAAAGTGGGATGGAAACCATTCTTTCAGGGCTGTGCAGTAGAGCCCCTGCTTTTCCCTGGCAGAGGTGCTCAGTGCTTGTTTGTTGAGCACATGGGATGGTTTTACAGCATTTTTCTCCAAATGAACACTTTCCCAGATCAGTAATTAAGCTCGTGTGTCTCCTGAGTGGCTGGAAATTATCTGTGAGTGAATATTGTCAGAATGGGTGTATAACCCAGGAGCTCAGTTCCTCCTCTGCTGCTGGCTGAGCTCCTTCAGAGAATGGAATCCATGTTGGCAGCTGCCAGATCACAGCTTACAGATGTGGAAAATGGGAGTTCCCTGGAGCAGGGTAGAGAACCTGCCCAGTGTACAGTGTGAAATTTCCCCCCTCTGAGGGTGGTGAGGCAGATGTTGCTGTGAAGAGAAGCTGTGGCTGCCCCTGGATCCCTGGAAGTGCCCAATGCCAGGTTGGATGGGGCTTGGAGCAACCTGGAATAGTGGATGGTGTCCCTGCTCATGGCAGGGGAGTTGAAATAAATCTTTTAAGGTCCATCTCAACCCAAGCCATCCATGTTCTACCATAACTGGGCAGGTGGTGCTCCCAAGAGCTGTTCTCTAACCTGTCTTTCCCCTGGCAGCTCCTGGGATGAGGCCACCCATGGGAGGACACATGCCAATGATGCCAGGGCCCCCAATGATGAGACCCCCCTCCAGACCCATGATGGTGCCAACCAGGCCAGGAATGACCCGTCCAGACAGATAAAGATGCAGATGGAGCTGCCTTTTAATATTAGTACCTTCCCTGTGATAAACACCACAGACCTTTGTCCCTGGGGCTTTGTACTTGGTGTGTGGAGGGACTGTGCTGTCACTTCAGTGTGTGCATGGACACACCCTGCACTGACTTGTACAAGGTCTGGCTTTTTGGGTGTCTCTTCAATTGTATTTTTATTTTTTCCCCTCCCATTGAATGATAAAACCAAGAATAAAGCCTTGATGTTGTTTCCATACGGACTCAGAGCCTTGTTCTGAACTCTCTCCTGGGGAAGAAAATAAGGGTTGGGAGCAGTGCTGGGCTGAGGGAAGTTCAGGGCTGATGGGGGTCCTGGAGGATCCTGGGGTGGCTCCAGGGTGGTCTGAGGGGGGGATCCCAGGTTGGTCCTGGAGTGGGGTCCAGAGGGGAGCTCCAGGATGATCCCTGGAGGATCGTGGGGTGGGGTCCTGGAGTGGGCTCTGGGAGGGGAGCCCTGGAGGATCCCGGGATGGGTTCATGGGGCTCTTGGGTGGGGGTACCAGAGCAGATCCCTGGACGTCCAGGAGTTCACTGTGGCTGCACCACGCACACGCTGGAGCGTGGCTGCAGTGGTGCGGTGCGGGCAGAGAGTGGGACCAGTGCGGAAAGGGGCTGGGCGGTGCGGGAAGGGGGCGGGCAGTGCGGAGTGGAGAAGGGCTGGTGCGGAGAGGGCTGAGCTGGGCGGTGCGGGAAGGGAGCGGTGCAGGCAGCGCTGAACTGGGCGGTGCGGGAAGGGCTGGGCGGTGCCGAGCTGGGCGGTGCGGGCAGGACTGAGCTGGGCGGTGTGGACAGGGCTGGGCGGTGCGGGAAGGGGGCGGTGCGGGGCAGGGCTGGGCGGTGCGGGAAGGGAAGGGGCGGGGGGTGCCGAGCTGGGCGGTGCGGGCCGAGCTGAGCTGGGCGGTGCGGGAAAGGGGCGGTGCGGGGCAGGGCTGGGCGGTGCGGGAAGGGAAGGGGCGGGCGGTGCCGAGCGGGCGGTGCGGACAGGGCTGGGCGGTGCGGGCCGAGCTGAGCTGGGCGGTGCGGGAAAGGGGCGGTGCGGACAGGGCTGGGCGGTGCGGGCAGGGCAGGGTTGGGCGGTGCGGGAAGGGAAGGGGCGGACGGTGCCGAGCGGGCGGTACGCGATGGGGTCCCGCCGCCCGCGGGCCTGACCCGCCGGCCAGGCATGGCAGGCATCATCAAGAAGCAGATCCTGAAGCACCTCTCCCGGTGAGACGCCCGCTCCTCTTCCTCCTTCTCCTCATCCTGCTCCTCCTCCCGGGGGGCTGCGGGGACGAGGCCCCGGGCGTGGGGGTTTGGGCAGCGCCGGTGCGGAGCTGCCGGGCCCGAGGGGCTGAGGGCCTGTTCGGGCTGTGGAGCCGCGGGGCCGGGGGTGTCCGAGGGTCAGGGGCTGTCCGAGGGCCGTGGGGACCGTGGTGTCTGGGGACAGCGGGCCCAGCCGGCCCGCAGGGGCAGAGCCGGAGCCCTCCGAGCCCGGCCGGTGCCCCGGTGTCGCGGCCCGGCGGGGCCGGCCCTGAGGCGCGGCAGCGAGAGCTCGGGAGGCGAGAGAGGAACGCGAACAGCCCCGGGCTGACACCGGCTCGAGAGGGGTGTTGGCGCTGTATTCATTTTCAGTGAAGTTCGTTCAAGGCGCTGCGAGGGGCGTTGAGGAAAAGCGGGTGCTCCCTGTGTGAGGCTGTGCCGGGGAAACGCGGCTGCGGCCGCGGCTCTGCCGCCGCTCGGGGCGGGCCTTGGGCACGTAGCGGTGCCTCAGTTTCCCTTGGCGAGCAAAGAGCTGCCCGTGTTATCTCTTGGCTGCGGGCACGACCTCGCTGTGCACCGCTGCGGGGTCAGAGGAGCGTGAGCAGAAAGGTGCCGTGCCTGTGAGGGCACAGCTTGTCCTCTGCTTTCTGAGCAGCTCCTTCCCATCCCTGCTGCTGGACACGCTCAGCTGCAGAGTGAGGGGCCTGGAGTGACCCGTGTGGGGTCAGTGCTGGTGTGATCCATGGATCCCAGCCCTCTGAAGTGGATCCTGGAGCCCCAGAGCATCCCCACACACCTGAGTGGACAGTGCAGGGTCTTGGAGTCTCCAATTGCTCCATGCTCCGGTTCCCTTGGCCTGTGCTGGAGGAGACTGATGGAGCTGCTGCTGTGGGTTGCTGGTGGAAATGGATTTCTGTCACACCTGACATCCCAAGCCTCCGAGCTTTCTGTCTCATTCACCTCACACAGGGGTGTTGCAGTCAGTCCAGATTCAGCCTCCTGGTAGGGAGGCATTGAAGCATTTTATAGCACAGAGAGGTGGGTGAGAGCAGTTCTTGATAGAGGATGAAACAGAGCTGAGCTTTATCCTGGGTGCTGCTCCTGTGGGTGTTGTTCTCATGGACAATCCTCTTTCTTTACATAAATAGAATTTTGCTGGTGCTTTTGCTTAATTTTGCATTTTGGTCTCTCCTTACCACTGTTACAGCACATTCTTACCCAAAGTGTCCCTTTTTCCCTCTGATTGGGTCAGTTCTTAGTGTTCACCTCTATATCCTTTGGGCAGTTCCAAGGAGAACAAGGAGTCCCAAAACATTCAACCTCATCCTGTTTTCCTGCTAGCTTGACTTTGGTGTTTGGGGGATTGATCTGATCCTGCCCCTCACTTGCATAAGGAATGTGAGTCTTTGCAGAAATGCAATTTGAAGCCAGTTTAATGGTGTATAAAAAAGATTAAGTGTTTTTGTTCCAGTTTTGTTTCCTCTAAATGCCTCATCTTCACCCTCCCTTTGGGTTTCCTTTCAGCCACGCTTTTGTTTGCCTGGAAGAATTTTGCTACTGAATCATTAATCTGCCTTTATTTTCTGCTCACATTTGCATATGAAATAAGTCCTTGTTCTTTTTGTTGTGTCTCCACTCAGAGTCCTTTCTGCACAGGGGTGTGTTTTTGTCCCTTGTCTATTTGAAAATTTGCAAGAAAGCTATCAGGAGAGGCAGCTGGATCAGGGAAATGTGAATGAAGTGTTTCACCTGACTGTTCCTGTGATCCCACATCACGTGTGTGACGGGATGGCTGTGGTGGTCACGGTGGGGATCAGTGCAGCAGTTGGGAAGGTATTTTATGAGGCTCAGCCTTGTGGAGTGCTTCAGCAGCTTAAATTCCTAGAGCAGGAGAACCTAAAAACTTGCAGAGCTTTCGCCATCTGTGCCTTTCACTCCTTTGTCCTATATTTAGCTTGGAAAAGCAAACAGATGAGGTGGTTTCAGTTCTTGCTGCTTCCAGGCAGGCACAGGGCTGCAGTGCTGGGGAGTGTTTGGAACCCAACGAGAGGGGCTCCCTGAGAGCTGCCTGGGAATTGGCTGCTGGGTTGTGTTCCCCAGCCTGTAATTATTCATGGAAGCACATCCAATGCTTTAAAATAAAATCAGTGAGCTGCCTTTACCTCTTCCTGGCCTTATTTGAAAGTAGCTTCTCGTTGTCTTTGTTTTTGTTTTAAGCAGTGTTGGTGTAGCCGCAGCAGATCTGTGTTCCCAGGGTGTGACAAAGGCCCTGTTTATCCACAAACCCAACTGCCTGACTTCATGTGCCACTTTGGGATTTGAGTTCTCAGCACTGCAGTGGAAATGTGTGCCAAAATGGCTTTTATTTAATTTCGTTGGAGGTTTATCCCTTGCTGCCTATAACAGCTGCTTTGTGACGTTTTCTTTTGGGACACGTGTTGAAGCTTGTGAGCTTGTGGAGTAACAGGCACATGGGACATGGCTTCCAGAGGAAATGCAACGTGCAGTCCTGCTGGGAAGAAATAAAAGCTGGTGTCAGCAGAGGAGCAGCTGGACTGGGGTTTGGGGGCAGGTCTGAACACAGGGGAAGGAGACCACAAATGTGTCTCACTGTGACAGGGACCCCAGAGAGCTGCAGCTGGGGAGTGACTTTGGGAACCTCTGAAAGTAGGGTGAAAAGGGAGCAGAGGAGAAATGAGAGAGGAGTTAACAACAGCAGAGTTGTTACCAGAGAGGAAAACCTGTGTGGAAAACGAGACCTGTTTGCAGAGGAGAGTGCAGAGCATGTGTCGCTGGTGCAGGCAGATGTGTAACAGATGTGCAGCACAGAAATGAGTGGATAGCAGATTGTGGATTTGGCAAACTGTCCTCAGCACAGGATGGAGCCACCTTTTCAGGTAAGTGAGATAGGCTTTAGAAACAGAGTTAAAATACTGTTAGGGAGCAGAGCAGGGGAGCAGCATGTGCAGGGTGTAACACTGAGGTGCTTATCAGGGCAGGTCAGATACTCAGCCAGGAGAAATAATGTCCTGTAGCTCCTCATAAATGGTACTGCAGCTCAGTGGAGGAGGAATGGAGGAGTGCTTCTCCATTCCAGGGATTAGGCCTTGCATCCCTTTTCCAGGTGAGGTTGCCTTGACTCCTGCCCTCTGTCATTTGCAGCTGATGGGTAAGTGAAGAGACCAGGCAAGCTCCTGGGGTAGCTTTAGTTTGTTCTGGAAGTTTGG
Organism: Catharus ustulatus; assembly: GCF_009819885.2. Lineage (NCBI taxonomy): Eukaryota > Metazoa > Chordata > Aves > Passeriformes > Turdidae > Catharus > Catharus ustulatus. The sequence goes on from NC_046245.1 coordinate 3,801,200, forward strand.
CAGCAGGGACACGTGGGTGTGGCAGTGTGTGCTGAGCTGGAATTGCCTGGGCTCCTGGAGGTTGTTGTTTCCTAGCTTGGATGTGAGGATCTCTGAATCCCTTCCTGCCCCTCTGCCTTTGGTATTACCCCTTCCATGCAGTTGTGCTGCTTCTGTGCCAGCACAAAGAGAGAGCTGGCTCCCAGAGCCAGCCCTGTGCTGTGTGTGAGTCCTGCCTGGTCTGCAGTTGGCCTTGGGGCTGTCTGGGACCTCTTACTCAGGTGTGGGACTCCTCCCTGCCCATGCCCACATCAGGAGCTGCACTCAGGCTGAGGCAGGGCAGAGAAAGGCCTTTGCAGTTGTGATCATCCTGCCAGGGGGTGAGAGACTCCCTGGGGTCAGGATGGCAGAAATTGGATGTGCTATCTCAGGGGGACCCATCCCTCTCCTCAGAAAAGGTGGGCAGATGTGACAGAGCTGTGCTTCCACCAGGAAGATGGGATTTGTTCTGTGCCATTCAGGAATCATTGGAATGGGCTCTGTGGCTTGCACCAGGCAAGTCAGGCCTTGTCACCAGCACAGGAGTGTGGGGAATTCCCTGAGGCTAAGGAGCACTTTTTCCTCTCAGTTAAGATTTCTTGCCCAAATGCTGCAGTCTGGGCAGTGCTGTAAGAGAACAGACCCTGAATTCCTGCTCTGTTTGCCTCTTGCTTGCCCTGAAGTGTTTTGCAGCATCGCTGCGTGCTCAAGCACTGTGCTGCAGCTGTGCCCTTGCTGCAGTCACAGGATGGCACATGCAGCTTGTGAGGACTGTGGGACACCCTTGGAGTCAGGAAAAGCTATCACCAATAAGAGAGATTTGCTTACTACCAGCCCTTCAGGCTTCTTCCAGTTTCCTGACCTTGATTAGAAATTACCTGGAAGCAATTTAGCAAGCATGGTGGGTAAAGAGGAAAGCAAAGAGATTGCATCTGGAATAGCCTGAGGAAGCTACAGAATCTAAAGTGATTTAGGCAACAAAACCTCTGACCAGCTTTGCAGTTTTGGCTTTAGCTACTTTAATATCCTCCTTCAGCGATCAGGGAAATTTCTGTGATGATCTCTAAGATGATCATTTGCCTAAAATAGCTGTTGCAGCAATGGGAAGTACATGAAACCACAGAGCTGCCAGCTGTTAAATGCTGATAAAAACCGTTTCTTTTCGGTCTGTACAGCATCCTGCTCCCGTGGTTCAGCACGGTGCTCTTCAGCCAGGTAATGGTGCTCCCGTGCCCAGGGTGGATCCAGAGCATGAAGCAGTTTGTGGCAGGACTTTATGAGGTGGTTTATGAGGAAGGAGCTCTGTCAAGTCACAGCAGCTGCTGGTGTTGCAGCACCAAACCCCAGGTGATGAGCTGGTCTCTAAATTCTTACATGCTGTGCCCAGTAAAGCATGTAAGGCTGCATGTAAACCCTTTGCTCAGTGTTTTTGTTTGGAAATATCTTGTTTTCCTAGTACATTTTGATGGCTTCCTTTACTCTTAAAATTTTTAATATAGAGGAATTATTGATGGCAAGGCAGAACCCCAAGCTATTATGGGCAAAGTAACAACACATCTACCTCTGTTTTATTCAAGACAGGTTGGGAAAAAGGAGTGGACACAGACAGGATGTGGCATTTTCCCTTCACCAAGTCTTAAGTCTTCCCTTGTAAAGTCATAGTTGCTGTGCTGCACTTTGCTGGGAGAACCAAGAGATCAGTTTTATGGAGCTGCTGGGTGCAGAGTGTTTCCAACCTTTTCTCTTCAGCTCCAGACACGTGTGTGCCCTTTCTGGAATGCTAAATAGCGTCTTGTTGTAGCAGAGATGCATTAAACTTGTGTAGCTCAGGAGGAAAATGGGTCCAGAGCTCCTTCACTGCAGCTCTGGGCTGTGCTGACCCTGTGGAACCTCTCCAGAGCCCTTCACCCTCACTGATGGGAAGGGGCTGTTAAAGGGGCTCTTATTTCTCCTGGACTCCCTGAGGCCTTGCCTCGCCTGCAGCTGCTCAGTTGAGTTGGAATTAGGTAATAACCTGTTTCTTTCTGCACTCTGGAAGCTAAAATGACTGCAGGATGAAGAAGTGGAGCTTTGGACTAGTGCTTGTATTTATTAGGTTTCTTTCTATTTTTCTTTCATCTGTTATTTGCTTGAGGATTAGATTTGGGAAATTCCCTGGCAAGTGCGGAGGTTTGCATTCCGGATTTGTTGAGAGCATGGGGCAGCTGGCATTTAAACTTCACTGAGTGTCCAGGCAGGGAGCTGGAAATAGCAAAGCAGCTCCTCAGTGAAGGTGGAGTTCAGCCCCTGGCAGAGACCCGGATCTTGTCTCAGATGAGTTCCTGCTTTGCTTTCCAGGGCTCCCAGTACTCAGTGAGGTGCTGGTGGGTGTGAAACAAGGAACCTCTCAGTGTTCAGAATGCTCCAGAGAGATATTTGTTGAGACAAGAAAATGTCCTTGGTGCCAAGGGAGGCTACAACCTTCGTGGAAGAGGGAGCTGGAATTCTGCTCAATCTGATTTGCTTGGAAATGCTGATTTTTCTCCCTGTGTGTTTAACTCTGAATTGAATTCCTAAGCCTTCCCTTAGCCTGGTTTTGTTGCAGGAGGTAACACAGAGCCAAGACAACTGCTTACTTATCAGGATGTTTTGTGTTTGGCTTCAGATGGCTGAGAGGCACAGCCTTTCATTCAATGCAGTTGAAGCCTGGAAAAACAGAAAGCTGATAATGGAAAGCCACCAGCAGTGGCATGTGTGTACAGGGACACCAGATGTGTCTAAATCCACTCTGATAAGGAGTGTGGGACAGGCTGGTACCTCATTGAGTGGAAACTGCCCTGTAACCCAAGCAGGGTGAATTTCTCAGCCTGATTGTCCACTTGGGAAGGTGTTGCTGGCTCCCAGGATACCTGGGGTACACAGAGCTGTGCACAGGTGATGAGATGATTTTAAATGTGGTACTTTCTGTCTTCTTAACAATTGGGCAGTTTGGTGTTGATGGGATTCCCTTAAACTCTAAATGGCTTTGTACTAAGAGGGTGTGATACCAACTCCATCTCTTACTGTGCAATAATTAGTCCCATCTGCTAATTCAGTGAGTTTCTCTTCCTCCTGGGCAGCTCTGAAGAGCAGCTGTGTGCCCACTCTCAGACAGAGTGGTCCCTGCTAACACCAACAGTTGGAGGAGGTAAAATGGCTTTAATGGCTTTTCTTCCTGAAAAAGCTTTTAGTTCTTCCTGTGCGTCTTCGAGGCAGCTATTTTTTCCCCTTTTACAGAAGTTTTGGTCACTTGCCTAGTTTTATTTCCTCCAAAATTATTTTTTAGTTCATCCTCAGTCATGTGTGCTGCACTTAAAGCTTCTGCTGCTGCCTTCCTTGAGAGCAGCCCTGATTTGGGAAGTCACTGACCTTTCCTTTTAGCAGTTGTGAACCTTTTGTTCTAGTCAACATACTCTCTGGTTTCTGAGAAAAGAGGTTTTAATTTGTGTTGAAATGTCACATCACAGAGATTTTTGGTTTGTAGAAGATCTTCCCAAGGAAGATGGAAATCCCACTAAATGCCCTGTTTGAAACCAACCCAGGCAAGACTTGAAAAGATTTTTGGGCAGGAGCAAATCTGTGTTGGTGAGAATACAGCTGTTGGGGTTTTTTCCCATGGCCAATTCCTGTCATAGTTGCTTAAATTACATATTTATATTCCAAATCATAGCAGAAAATCCTCATCTCTTCCCTTACTGTGACCCTTGTGGAGGCAAAATCCTCAGTGGTTCCTGGGCTGGTTTCCCCCTGAGCTGATCAGTTCATCCTTTCTGCCTTACCTGTATTTGGAGCGACTTTCCAGCTGCTCCCTGCAGCTGTGGCTGGTGTCACAAGCCATGCCCTTCCTTCTGCCAACAGATTTTGCTTGTCAGTAAGCAAAACCAAGGTCACTGGTGTACAGCTAATTAGCTCTTCCATATAATAAGTGACAAAGGTATTAATAGAAATGCTTGTGTGGAGCTGGGTGGTGGCTGTGTACAACAACCAGTGATGGCTGCAGGACTGAGGGAGGAGGCTGAGGCAGAAGCTGAGTATTTGAGAAGAAGGTTCCTGATCCATGTGGCAGCAGGGTAATGAGACAAGGATCTGAGGAGAAGTTTTATGATTTCAGATGTCTTCTGACATTATCTGTCCATGCATTTGCTCAGTTGGAGACAGTGTGGCGAGACAGCTACAAATGTGAACATAAATTTATTTATGATTCTAGTCTGGCTTTGGGCCAAGGTCAGAATTACCCAAATTCCTCTTGCAATCAGTGAGTTTGTGGCTTCTGGATATGCAGGCTGAGGAACTGGGCAGTTGTTTTCAGTAGTGACATCATGTTTTGATATATATTCAAGCTGATGATTGAGCAAATAGATTTTCAGGGTTGACTTTTGTCACAGTAATCCCAGCAGGCTCAAAAGGAGTGCTGCCCTGTGAGTTTACTGGCTCAGTTCTGCTTGACTTCTGATGGAGCTGCAAAAAAAAAAAAAGGCAAATATCCTCTGGTGTCAGTTTTCCCAATAGCCACCATTTTCATTCAGTTTTCCTGCAGCCTGTGCTGCCAAGGACGTTGCTGTGGGTGAGTGTGAATGGAGAGAGCCTGCCAGCAAATATCAGAGATGTTCTATTCTCGCTGCTTTTCCTCCCCTGGCACTGACCAAAGCAGTTCCTCAGGCAGCAGCAGAGACCTGGCACCTGTGAACTCTGTGTTCTCAGGAACCCTCACCTGAGGCCTCCTGTAAGCCCTGTCTGATATGTGGGTGGTGAAGTGGCTTAAATGTGGAGGTTATTCCAGTGGAAGGTCTGGGGTTCCTGTACAGGGCAGCAGGTGACAGCAGGGTTTGACAACGAGCAACATACCCTGAGAAATTTGGGCTGTGGTTTAAAAGGAAGAATGTTTCCATTTGAGATTTATTTTTTTTTTTCCAAAACCTCCAGCTACTCCATCATGGGTGGGGTCTGTAAGCTCTGCTTTGGGGGTGGCATGGCACATTTTGGTGTATCTGGAGTATCTCATGAAAGGGTTCTTTAATGGAGTCTGGTATCCCTGGAGGTGGGTTTGGTACCTGCCCAGCAGCATCTTTGCAGCCTTTCCCTGGAGGTGGTGATAAAGAGTTGCTTGGTTTGGCTGGATCAAGTTTCATACCTCACTCTACACTGTGTCCTGTTTCACTGCTTTGGTTCATCCACGGTGCCCTGGTGTTTTTGATACACCTACACTAAAGGAAAGTGATGCCCTTGTTTAGACATGTGCTTGTGTTGTCTATAATCAAAAGAAAAAAAACCCCTTGTGTTAGAATAGTAAAGTAAAAAAACAGACTTTTATTGGGAAGCTTCCAGGTGTCCCTGTGGTGATGGGAACACCCAGAATTGAATTTCTGCAATTTTATAGTGTTAATTAATTAGGATATCTAACAGATACATCCAATAGGAGATTCAGTTGCCCACCCCTGGGTCAGCCCCTTGGAGCTGGTCCAAGGGGTTCTCTGCCCCACTTCTGTGCCTCATTGTAGGTCCCCTCCTTGGAAAAAGATTAAACAATATTTCAGGAATGTGTTTAGAAGGTCAACTTACTGTTCTAAAATGTAGGGGAAAAGGGTAGGAAAACTACTGGGGCTACAGCCATGATTAGCAATCTACAAAGCTACAAATACATGAAAACTGTATAAAAAAGCTTAAGCATCATTCCCCCCCTTTAGAGACTTGACAACAGAGAATTATAGGCAACACTTGTACTTTTCCTCTGCATTAGCAGCTGAAAGCAGCTTCCCCTCTGAGCACTCTTATCCTGGGATGAGGCTCCCAGCCCAGGGATGATCCTTCAGTGCAGGTGTGAGAAAGCTCAGCCAGTGGGAGCTGATCAGTGTCCGTGCCAGCTTTTGAGCTTAAGTGCTGGGTATTACCTACCTGTCCATGTTGTGTTTGGTTTATTCTTAGAATCCAATCCCAAGTGGACATGGTGACATCAGCTTTCAGCAGAGCTGGTTCTCTGACTCAGCACAGGGGTGCCCCTGGATTGCCTCTGGAGCTGTTGGTTCTAATTTTCAGCCCTGTCTAGGTTTGTGGGTGCACACAACAGGACTCCAGGCCCAAATCATACGGATTCTCAGTGCTCCCTGCCAGTGGAGCAGCTGCTGGAACACACTCTGGAATTTTCAGTTTGTTAGTGTGGGTGCTGAGAAGCCAGGTTAACCTCAGCCACATCCCAGGGCGTGTTCAAACAAGAAGCCTTTGGTTAAAGGGTGACGGGTTTGAAGGGAATGTGCAGCCTGGCAGGTGTTGTAAGCTTGGTCTGAGCTGTCATCGTGTCCCTTTGGCTGGGGAGGAGGGGACAGCAGGGCCCAGGAGCTGTCTGCAGGGGAAGGGAAGAGCAGCAGTGAGCAAACTCACAGCTGTGTGCTGCCCTCCCCTTCCAGCAGTGCTATGTCAGCAGCACAGGGTTGACACCAGCATCTCAACTCATCTGTCAGACTTCCTCTTCCAACAAAATGTTTGCTTTGGAAAGGCCCTTTTGCCCCTGGAAGCCCTGGGCTGATGGCTCAGCTGCTGCTGCAGTGCCTCAGCCAGGTTTGTGCTGCACCCTGAGCTCCTACAGGTGCTGCAGCAGCTGCACCCTGGCAGTGTGGCTCTGGTTCCTCCTCTCCTCCTGTTCCAGAAGCCCCTCATGGCTCTCCCAGAGCAGTCCCCACCGTGGGTGCAGGGCAGAGTGTGACTGGGAGCCTGCTCCTGCTTACACTGACAATAGGGGCTTTCTTTCCATCCTGCTTTCTGGACCACTGTACAGAATGAGAATTAGCATTGGCATGGAGGAATGTGTGAAATAAGCCCTGGATTCAGGGGTGGGAAAGTTGTCTGGCAGGAATCTGGTGATGTTGGAGTGCAGCCCCCTGCTCCCGTGGTGGCAGCTCCTGCACAGGAGTGAGGTTTGATGGAGACAGGAGGGGTTCTGTGCCACACAGAGATTCTCTGACATGGAGAAGTGTTGCTGACACTTGTACAGCCTCTGAGGTCTGCTGCCCTCTGAACTGGCTCCTCTGGTTCCTCAGGGGCTACTCTGGTTTTAATGAAGTCAGAGACTTTCACACCAGGATCCTCTGCTCTTGAGCAGTCCTGCTGCAAATGTTTCATCCTCCAAGCGTTTCATCCATGCCACTGAAATCTCAGACACATGAGGGGTGTGAAGGGCTGTACACAGGGGAGGTGAAACACTGGCAGCCCTGGGGAGGAGGAATTTCTAACAGAGAAAACAGAGGAGGGAGCTGGGGCAGTCTCTGGGAGGGGAGTTGCTGTTTGGCCCTGCTGACCAGAGAGCAGGCTGGGCTGCAGTGGTGGTGTTAAAAAGAGACAGCCACAAAAGTCATTCATTAATGATCTTTTGCTTTCCTGGTGAAAAGAATCTAGAGAATTAACCTTTCCCCGCTGACATGGCAATTCTGGGGGGAGTAAAACTGCTGAGCTGTTGGAGTTTGGCTTTGGTTTTCTTTGGTTTTGTCCTAGGGCAGTTTTGCTGGTTTCCAGGATCCACAGCTTTAGAAGGAAACTTTCAGTTTCTCAAACCTGAATTTAGTTTAAAACAAAAAAATCCCCCAAATGTCAAAGTGCAGAGATATTTTCATCTGGAGCAACCAGCTTGCCTTGGGTTTAACAATGTCAGAAAGGGTTTAACAAAACAACAAACAAACTCTGGTATTAAAATAGCTCTGAAATGCTCCTGCAGTCTCAGCAGCTTTGCTGGTAGCTGTTTTCTAGTTTCCTCTTTCTTCCCTTGTAGGTTTACCAAGAATCTCTCTCCAGACAAAATCAACCTGAGCACACTGAAAGGTCAGGGGCAGCTGACCAACCTGGAGCTGGATGAGGAGGTGCTGCAGAATGTTCTGGAGCTGCCCACCTGGCTCGCCATCACCAGGGTCTACTGCAACAAGGCCTCCATCAGGGTGAGCTGAGGCAACTTGAAATGCATGAAGTTATCCATTTACAGGCAGAATCAGATTGTGCATGGATCTGCACTTCTGACACTGAATTACAATTCTTCCTCCTTGTGCTTTTTTTTTTTTGTGGTTTTTTAGTTGTTATAAGCTGCCTGATTGCACGTGGTACTAACCACTGTTGCTTTACATGAACTCAAAAGTTTTAAGGACATCAAAGAGACTTTCTATAAAAGAAATATGATTCTACTCTGCCAAGTGACAGTAAAAATGAGCTTGTCTTACTCATCTGATGTGCTCTGTTTTTAGAGTCAGATCTGCTCAGTTTAGTAACAAACATTTGTTCTCCCTCCTACAAGAAATGCAGAGTGAACGTTGCTGTATGAAAATAAAATGGAGCTTTTTGGTTTGTGCACAGTCTTCAAAAGAGTTGTGTGACTTCCAGTAGCAGCAGCAGTTAGTTGTAAACTCTTAAAGGCCAGGAATGTTCCCCATAGCAGAATTTGACCTGCAGAATATCTGTTACTCCTGATGATACATGAGATCCAAAAGCTCAGCTGGGTTTGTAGATCTGGTGTCTGGAATGTCTTTTCCCTTGTCTGTGTCTCTGTTTGACCTGGATACAGTGAGACATTGCAGACATTTCTCAGGGAAATGGGGCTCAAAGTCTGGGCTGAGAAGGCTTCCTGCAATTTCTGAAACATTCCAATGCAAAGATCACTCTGACAACCTCATCTTTATCATTTCAGATCCAGTGGACAAAGTTGAAAACACACCCAATCTGCCTGGTAATGTTGCCTCTCTTGTCTTCTTTCATTCCTTTCTTCTTTCTTTCTTCCTTTTTCTTTTCTTCCCTCCTCACTTTTTAAAATCTCTTCTACTTGAGAAAAATTTGGGAGGGGGAAACTATCAAGTGCTCAAATTTTCTTTGGGTCTGAATCCTCCAGGTCCTTAGCACATAGGGCCATGAGTGCCCTCCCATGAGTCCCTCATTTCAGTGCAGGATGGAGCCAGATGAGCTCTCAGGGAAGTCCAGGGCAGCCCTGTGCCTGTTTTTTGTTGTTTGTTTTCCCCACTCCGGGGTTTCGGGTTACCCACTGGCACTGATGGTGTGAGAGCTTTAACACATGAGCATTGACACTGTAAAGTTGGTTGTCCCTGCCCAGGAATCTCACCCCAGGGGTAGTGGGCTGAGCTTGAGGCTCGGTGTGGTGTTCATGGCTCCACGTTGTGTCTCTGCAGTACCTGGACAAGGTGGAGGTGGAGATGAGGACGTGTGAAGAGCCTCGGCCGCCCAATGGACAGTCCCCCATCGCCCTTGCTGCTGGACAGAGGTCAGACCCTGAGCCCTGCAGCTTCTCCCTGACATCCTGCTGGGTGTGGGGGCTGCTGTTCTCCTTCATTCACCACTGGCCTCCCTGATCTTGGGTTTGAGTGCCTTTGGTGTCGCTTGAGAACCTCCCTGTGTGAGCCTCACCTCTGCCAGGCCTCTGTTGTGACATGGGGGATCTTCTCTTTACAGTGAATATGGCTTTGCCGAGAAGGTCGTGGAAGGGATGTTTATTGTTGTCAATTCCATCACCATCAAGATTCACTCCAAGGCCTTTCATGCTTCTTTTGAGCTGTGGCAGCTGCAGGGCTACAGTGTCAACCCCAACTGGCAGCAGAGTGACCTGCGCTTCACCCGCATCACGGACCCGCAGAGGGGAGAGGTGAGCCCCTGGTTTTGTTCTGGATCACAGAAGAAAAGTGTGATGAATGACTTTTCCTTTTTTCATTTCATGTCTTCGAGTGTTTGGGGTTTTTTTTAAATCCTTGAAGTTGTGAAAATCTCAGCATTTTCCTGTTTTTCTCCTCATGGGCAGGTTCTGACGTTCAAGGAGCTCACCTGGCAGACCCTGCGGATAGAGGCAGATGCCACAGACAATGGTGATCAGGATCCTATCACTACTCCTCTGAGACTCATCACCAACCAGGGGAGGATCCAGATCTCTCTCAAGAGAAGGGTGAGAGTCTCCTCCATGCTTTGCAGGATGTGGTCTCACTGCCTGGTGCAGAGATGATGCATATTTCCTCCCACAGTCCTCAACAGCCCTTCTCTCCCTTCAGAAATGTTGAGCCCAAACTGATGTATCTCTCCATGTTTTCTGTCAGAGACAACTGTGTTCTTACCAAATGTCAAAGCAGTTTCTTTCCCAGGGGAGGATCTTGTGGATGGAGTGAGTTTTTCAATCCATTTGAACATCCCAAGGAGAGCTGTCATCTCCTTAGTGGGAGCTGAAAGCCTGGCAGCCTGATTTGTAGCTGTCAGTAGAAATGTGATGATTAAAAAAATTAAAAATTAAACAGTGAGCAATTTGAGCAATATGTCTCCTAAAGAGGAGGTGGCTTTGACTACTTTCCATCTGAGAGGAGGTGCTGTGGACATGCACCAGATAACAACTCTCAGAGGAGTTTCACAGCAGCCCCCCTTCTTTCTGCTTCTGTGTTTTATGAAGACTGTATGTCTGTGGAGGCAATTTTTGAAGTCCTAACTCCTTCCTTGCTGTTTCAGACCAAAGATTGCAACGTGGTGGCCTCCAAGCTGATGTTTCTGCTGGATGACCTGCTCTGGGTGCTGACAGACTCTCAGCTGAAAGCAATGATGAAATATGCTGAGTCTCTGAGTGAAGCCATGGAGAAATCAGCTCAGCAGAGGAAAAGCCTGGCACCAGAGTCTGTACAGGTGAGTTTGGATGTTGGTCTGCCAGGGAAAAGGACAGTTTCTGTTTGTGAAGCATCTGGCCCATATTCACAGCATTTTCCTTGATGGGAACTCATGTCAGGTCAGTGTCCTGTGGACTAGTGAGGGGACCAAATTGGTGGGATTCATTGCCAATAATACACATTTTCCAAGTCAAGAACGAGGGAAGAGGAGTATTTCTGCTGCAGTTGGAAGTTCCAGGGAACCAGGGATGCACACGTAGTGAGGTTGCACAGGTGGGATGAGGAATACTTGGCCTTTTTTGCCCAGGAATCTTAAAACATCTTCTAAGAGAGGTGCATGCAGCTGGCAGAGCCACAGACAAAGGGAGCACAGGAAAGGATCCAGATGCTGGGAATCCCAATTCAGTCCTATAAACCTTTGCCTTACATGCTGCAAGATTTGTGTTAGAACCTCTGCATTTTCCCTCTCTCTGAGTTCTCACTGAGCTTGTCCCTCTCCCACAGATCACCCCCCCTGCTCCCAGTGCCCAGCAGTCCTGGGCCCAGCCCTTTGGAGCCAGCCCCAATGCCAGCAGCATCGGGCAGTACTTTGATAAGCACGACATGAAGGAATCCTCCTACCACCTGCTCATCTCCCGCCTGGACCTGCACATCTGCGACGACAGCCACGCCCGGGAGTCAGGTCAGGAGAAGGGAAACAGCAGCAGAGGGAAGAACAGCAGCCAAGGCAGTGATTTTCTGTCTAGAAGAATGTTGGGAAGTACTGGGGTTTTGCAATTTGAGATTTGAGTTTCCAGGCCTGGTTGTTACCATATAAAAGTTGTTTCAGGCGTCCTTCTCTGCCTAGGACAAGATTTTGGTGCAGATTCCTAAAGATGGTAATGCAGATTCCTAATGCTGACTTTGGTGTCAGTCAGTGGTGGTGTTATAAATACATGTTATGGTATTGGCTTTTTGCAAATATTAAGGTAAATACTGTATATATAGTGTTGAAGTAGTTTTTAAAATATAGTTTTCTTTAAAAGTAGCATGAGCTGATAAAGTGTTTTTATAAAAAGTGAACTACCACTAAATAACACCCAGTAAAGACACCTACTGCTAATGTACCAGTTACCAACACCAACCATCTGTAAAAACTAAAGACCACAACCCAAATTAAGACTAATTAAAAAAAAAATTAAAACCACAACCAAAAAGCACACGTGCTCTAAAAAGACAAACTCAAAAAGTAGCCATGTAAAACAATTCTTAGAATATAAAAAATAGTTTATAGAAAAGTTTGAAAATATATAATAAGTCTCTAAGTATATAACAAACTAATGAATTTAAAGTGTCTCCAAAACAACAAATGTACTCTTAACTAAATACCAAACACACAGCCATTATTGCCTTTTACTTTATTGTTTGTCTCTTACTATATTTTATTAAACCTTTTAAAATCTACCAAGAAAATAAGCTTTGTTTTTCACAGTGGCAATCAGAGCAATTTGGTTCTGAATTCTCCTGGATCAGGGCTTGCTGAGCTGACCATGGTTTCTGTGCTCTGTTCCTCACAGGTGCTTTGAAGCATGGGATGCTGGGTGGTGCCATCCAGCTGACCTTCAGGAGGATGGCTTTTGATTATTATCCTTTCCACAGGGCAGGTAAGGAGGAGGGGGATAAAAAAAAAGGGGTTTAAAGAACTGTTCTATGATTGCAGACTGGACTTGGAAGAAAGAAACCACATTTTTAAAGCTGGGATATTTACTTTTCTGCAGGAGATGCCTGCAAGCATTGGGTGAGGTACAGTGAAGCCATGGAGACTCGGGGACAGTGGGCAAAGAAGTTGGTCAGTGAATTTCAGAGTAAGATGGAGAAGTTTTATGAAGAAACAGACCCTATGTTTGCCAGGACTCCACTTTCCCCTTTCAAAAGGAAACCAGGTAATGGTCTTTAATAAAACCAGTGAAGCAGGAGGTGGTACCAATTTTGCTCCATCCAGCAAAATCTTTAGTTGCTTTGTCCCCAGGTGAGCTAGCTGATTTTTTTGGTGCAGGAATGCATAGCACTCTAAAAGTCATCAATATAATGGCAAAAGAAAATGGCTGGGAGAGCACTGCAGCAAGGATGGACAGGCTGCAGTGGATTCTTGTTGAGTTTCTCCATAAGATACAAGGATGAAATTACATACTTAAGACCTGGCTTAGGAGTGAGTTCTCTTGCCACAGAACAGACTCACCTTTCACAGTGTTCTTCCTTCAAAAGTCCTGAGTGTTTCTCCTGCCCAGCTGTGTTCATCCATTTCTAATTTTGGGGCTGTTAGTTGTGCTCAGTAAGCACAGAGATGTTGGTACTGATGGTGCAAAGAAGGTGACTAAAACCCTGCTGGTTCTGCCTGTGTGTCCCCACAGACCCTCCCCAGAGTCCCCAGAAGAGCCCCCCGGAGAAGGGCCGGGCTCCTCCCACGAGTCTCCCGCGGCTCCGGCACCCGCCCTGGCACCGGCTGCGCTCCAGCTGCGTGCTGGTCAGGGTGGATGACCTGGATGTGCACCAGGTAGGGACCTCAGCACTGTCTGCAGGTGGTAATGGCACTTCTAAAAAGGAAATTGTATGATTCAATATATGATTCAAGATATGATTAAAAGAATCATGCAAATCCTACGACATCCAAAACGCTGCCTGGAGAACCTAACTGTCATTATTATGTTGCCTGTTAAAACTTTTAACCCAAAAGTGAACTGCTGATAGTTTCCATGTTCAGAGGGAACTGCATATCCACAGGTTTCTGCCCTCTATTCCTATCTAAGCTTACACCAAGCATTAGGCAGGCCCAGTGTAAAACATTCCATGCCTTTGAGAAGTCAGTGAGGATGTGGATTTTTGACAGAGGAGGAGTAATTCTCACCTCAGCTTTCTGCCCTGGATCAGGCCCTGCATCCGTGTGCCCTGTATCCATTCAAGAGCTGGTTTTGCTCTTTGCAGCACCAGGTACTGTGATGGACTTTCCAACATGCTGCTGATTTTGCAGACAGCTGTAACAGATTTCTGGTCTGTTTGCTCATGTCACCTAATTCTGCTTGTCACAGCTCTTACTAGCAGTGACAGGAGACACAAAGAACTAAATTCCCTCAAAGGAGAGGAGTTGGCAATATCAGCAGGTAGAAGTAAATTACATTTTTGCTTGAAAGCAGTGTATGTTTGATGTGTAAATGAGGCAGATTGAATGCAGGCAACTGTGGGGTCACTGGGACACTTGGGTTTGCCAAGTCTGAGTTCTGCACAACTGCATTTCGTTCTGTTTTCAGGTTTCTACAGCTGGGCAGCAAAGTAAGAAACCCTCCACCTTGCTTTCCTGTAGTAGAAAAATCTTCAAACTCCCTGACCAGGTCTCTGCAATCCATATTGAGTTCACTGAATATTACTTCCCAGACAATCAGGACTTTCCAGGTAATACATCAAGGTTAGCACCTTCTTTCACAAGTTTCTTAAAGTGTCATCAATGGTCTAGATGTGTTAACCCTGTTAGGTATTCTCTGTCCATTGTTGTTTAGTATTCTGATGTTTGCCATCCTAATTTTTATTTCTTGTGGGAGGGGGGGATGGAGTTTGTGCAGAATATGGAAGCAGAGCTGTGCTTGCAGGAAGGAATTGCAGCAGCTGCTGTTTTGCCCAGTTCTTGGGGTTCAGCCTTACTGAGAGCCCTGGAGCAAGGCAGTGGGGTGCTCTGGGTGCTGTCCCAATGGGTCACCTCATTCCTCTGGGTGCAGCACAGCTGCTCCCCTTCCAGGATGTCTCCTGGGGTGGTGAAGCCCCTGCATTGGTGCTGTCAGTGCAGGTTCTGCACTGAGCTGCAGAGCACCCAAGGGGCCTTTCCTGATATCAGTGTTTTCTTTCAGTTCCATGTCCAAACCTGTACGTGCAGCTGAACGGCCTGATGCTCACCCTGGACACACCAAGTGTGCTCTGGATAAACCTCTTCTGCCTGGATCTGTGCCGCAGCCTGGAGCAGTTCAAAGCCATCTACAAGCTGGAGGACTCAGGCAAGCGGGATGAGCACGTGGATGTCCGGCTGGATGGCTTCAGGCTGAAGGTACCATTCTTTTCCTTCCCTTCCCAGTCTTCAGTGTTCTCCCTGTGAAAGGAGCATGAGCTGGAGAGGACATAGCTGGAGTCCACGCCAAGGAGACAAACCTGCTGCCTTCCTCTGGCTTTGCTCTGTCTGCCCCTTGTGTTGGTTTTGTTTGGTCTGTGGGCAGTAAAGCTGGTGCTGGAGTTCTCATCCAGAACAAACCTCTGCTATTCCCTTCTCACTCATGCCTTGTGTCTCTCTTCCACCTGCAGCTCAGCATCCCCGTGGATAAGAAAGTCACGGACCACCGGGACCGGCCGCGGGCCCTGTGTGTTTGCATGTCCGAGGTGACAGCCACCAACACCCGCCACGCTCCCTCCTGCAGCTGCCAGGACCTGCAGAGCCTCTTCCGTGGATTTGCGGGGTCAGAGTTCTTCCACTCCAGCTACGCCGCGTTCCCCCGGGCGCAGGACAGGTTCAGCCTCCTGCACACCCTGTTCCTGCGCCACGCCTACCAGGTGGATGACAGGCCTCAGAAGCACCCAGCCTTTCCCCTGCTGCCTCACAAAACCTCTGCCTCTGAGGATCTGTGGTCTGTGAATTTCAGTGAGCTCTCCCTGGGCTTTGAGGGGGCTGAAAGCTCCAAGGGCAGAGCCCTTAGCTTTATTGACCCTTTTCCCCTTTCCATATGGGCCTGCCTGCCCAAGAGGTGGGGGCAAGCTCGGATATCTAAACGACAGGAACTGGCCACCTCTGAGGTGAAAATCAAACCTTCTGCCAGCTTTAGCAACCACTCCAAGAATGAGAATCTCTCCAGAGAGCACAGTGTTTGTCAAAGATCAAAGACTGACCAGGATCTGAAGAATATTTATAAGGCTCCAGACACAATGGATGTTTTGGGAGAATCTGACTGTGAAGTTGATGATGGGGTAGACAGTAACGAGCTGGAAGCTTCTGCTGATATCCACGTGCTCATGTCCTCATCAGTCCGTGTCAAAGTTCGGCTCAACCACTACCAGTACTTGGTGCTGCTCAGGATGAAGGAAGTTCTGCAAACACTACAGGAGCAGCTGGCCAAAGATACCCAGGAAATGACTGGGTCTCCTTTAGATTCCATGTCTGCTTGTGTGGGAGTTATGTTCCACAGTGCTGAGGTGGCCCTGCTCATGGCCCCTGCTCCAGGGTCTGTCGTGGAGCCCAGGTCCCTGGACTCAGACACAACCAGCCTGATTGAGTCTGAGCTCTCACCCTCAGACAGCAAGGAGGGGCTGGCAGGTGATGAGAAGGAGCTGAAATCGGAGAGCAGTTCAGAGAAGGGTTTAGGCAGCACCTCAGAGCTCCCAGAGGACAGTGGGATCCAGGACACTGGTGCCAGTGTCCCGCTGGAGACGCTCCCGAGATCCGCGAGCGACGGAGCCCTGAGCGCAGCTCCCAGCGGTAAGGGCGCAGAGGAGAAATGCTTGGTAGAGGAAGCACACGAAGCTGTGGAAGCCCTGGTTGCAGAAAAACCAGCAGAGACCAGCAGCCACCCTCAGAGCCCCCCTGCTCTCCCTTCCAGCCCAGCCTCAGACACGCAGCCCTCGGGCAGAGGAGGTGCCGCCCTCAATGGCCAGGCAGAGCTCATCCCGCTGCGGAACATCGAGGTGGAGCTCTCCAGTGCACTGCACATCACCAAGGATGCCACCAAGGAAGCTCTGCATGCCACCATGGACCTCACCAAGGAGGCCATGTCCCTCACCAAGGACGCCCTGAGCCTGAGCCGGGACAAGATGACCTCCACCATGCAGAGGATGCTGTCGCTGCCCCCGGCCAGGTGAGCACACAGGCAGCTACTCCCTTTCCTCCCGTTGTATTTGCATTGGAGATGGGTTACGTGTTCATCTCTTGGGGCTCTTCTGAGGATACTGAAGTCTGACTTGCAAGTGGTCAGAGACCAACACTCAGATAATCTGCAGGCTCAGCTGCTTGCCTTTATCACTGGTTTTTGTTGGGTTTTTCTGCAGGGATTCTGTGCCCAAGGCAGAGGAGGGAGCAGTGACCCCGGGCGGGGCGGGCAGCGGCCGGATGCGTTTCTTCTCCATGAAGAGAACCTCATCCCAGCATTCCTTTGACACCACATCCGTGGATGGGAGTGGCCCTGAGGATGGGCTGTCAGTGGACAGTGATGGCAGTGATGGCTTTGTGATGCTCACAGACTCTGGTAATGCCCTTGGCTTTTCCTCTCCCCACCCTCATCTCACAGGAGTGATAGCTTTGTGCCACAGGCAGCTCATCCATGCTGTGTTCCTATGGCATCACTTTTGCTGCTCCTTGTCTTTGAAGGTCTTGAGGAGTTGCCTCATGTGGCTCTTTCTGCTTTTGTAGGTGCCTTTTCTTTGAGATGAGGAGGGTGAATCAGTGTGGGGTGACCCTGCATGTCTCAGTGGTGTCCTGAGGGCTGTCGGGACTGTGATGTGCTGGTGGTGGGTGGTACAGAGCATTTAGGAAGGGCTGGTTGGATACCTGGTACTCTGGACATCTTTCACTTCAACCCTGTGTTGCTAAAACTCACCTGAGAAGCTGAAGAGAGCTCTCCAGAGGATGGCACCTCCAGAAAGGCCAGAGATTCAGGCAGATCTTGACATCAGGACTTCCAGAAAAAGAAATGGACTTGAGTTGTTGTTACTTCTGTTTCAGAACCCAGCCTGGACCCTCTTTCTTCAGGGCAGCTTCCCCAGCCCCACAATGACACGGGTAGCAGAAGCAGCCTGGTGGCAGAGGACGAGGGTGGAGTGTCCCCTGAGGTGAACAGCTCCACGTCCCAGAGTGAAGACCCCAGTCTGCAGCTGGTCAGTGCCTGGCACTGGGATTCTGTCCCTGAGGGGCTCTGGAAGTGAGGTGTTTGCTGTAACCAGTGGGCTCTTGGTGGCTGTTTCAGGTGTCTGTGCTCGTGCTGAAGATGAATGATGTGAACTGTGCAATAGAGGTACAAGGAGATGATTTGTCTGTGGCTTTACAAGTGATGAACGTGGTTCCAGAGCAGCTGAACAACGTTGGCATGTGGCAGTTCCTGCGTGGCTACGTGGGTAAGATGCTGCACTGTTAGAACTGACTTTTCTACCAGCCTCCCTCAGGGAATATTCCATTAATTGGGGGCTCAGTGTTTGGGGTGGTTGGGACTGAACCCAACTCATGTGAGAGTTCAGATCTGGCATTTAAAAGATGTTTCCCAAGTGCCTTCACAGTCAGGCTCTGTGCCTAATAATCACTGGTTGGGATTTTTAAAATTGCTGCTAGGATGCATGAAATGAATTAAAAGAGTGAATAAAGTATCTAGGGAAGCTGTGAAGTTATTCCTGCTCTGAGAAAAATGCTTTCAGTCTACAGTACTTCTCCTAAATTTGAAGTTTTTAAAAATAGCAAGCCAAACCTAAAAACAATCAACTATCCCCCCAAAACCCCAAAAAATGTAACCCAGACAAAACCAAAAGCAGCTACAATCCCAAACCTGGAGTGAAAGTGTCAGCAGTTCCCAGGCTGTTAATCCTGCCTTTCCCAGTCCTGCCAGTGGCCATGATGGAGCAAAGGGATGAGGGAAGGCTGGTCAGCTCTGGAGAGTGAGCCAGGGCACTGGGTCAGCAGTGAAGGCTGAGCTGGGACACTGTGGAGGGCACCTGGGACAGTTCTGGGGGGCAGAGTTGGGGCAGCTCTTGAGAGTTAGTGAGGCACTGGGCCAGGTTCTGAACGTGCAAAACAGGGCCAGTTTTAAAGTGTGATGAGAAAGGGATGTGCCTGGGACCTTAAATGGTCCAGCTCCAGTGCCAGTTCAGTGAGGTGGGCTCTTAGCCCTTGGAAATTTGTATTTCTCTCATGTGAGAGATGATGTCAGACCAAGGTCACTTTGGAGTCACTTTTGGACTGAAATGGGCTTTCCATGTTGCCGTTTCTGAGTTGGTATCTGATCACTGGTGTCCCGTTGTGCAGTGAGATCTCTGTGCCCCAGCTCTAGGAGACCCAGGTGTGGAGAAGCCTGTGAGCCCTGAGGGCAGGCAGCCCCATCCCGAGGTGTGCCTGCGCCTGGAGTCGGGTCCGTGCGCGGCCGCTCACTCGCCGCTGGCCGAGCGCAACGGCTTCCTCCGAGTGCTGCTGCACAGCCGCTCCACAGAGCTCTGCACCTCCTGCCTCACCAGCCTGGGACCCTTCCTCGAGGATGAAATCATCCCAGAGGTGATCCCCATGGAGATAGAGGTGGTGGATGCCAAAATCACGTTGAAGGTGAGAGATCCCCCCAGGGCAGAGCTCACTTGCAGGATTTCACTTGGGAAGGGTCGCTGTGGGATTGCTGGGGGTCTCTGTAGAGCTTCTCTTTTCCTGAGACTGTTTGGTTTTGCTTCTAAAAGCTGCCCTAGGGATGAATGACGAGCACAAGGGAAGTGTGTACCTGTACAGTCTGTACATAAAGCCAGGCCTTTCCCTAGGGTGGACTCACTCCTGTGAGTCTGGCAGTGCTGCCAGTCAGGAACGCTGCTCCTGGGGAGGCTGCAGGCAAGGGAAGTTCTTTAAGAGCTGTCCCAGCTGCTCATCTCTTCTCTGCTCCATGTTTCTCCAGGATGACAGCCCCCCACTGTACCCCACCTCCCCAGGCCCTGTCCCCATCACCTTGGCAATGGATCACGTCGTGGTGAGGCGCAGGGATGACGGTGTCTTCTATCTCACAGGTCAGTAACACCCTGGTTTTATTGTCCCTCTGCACCCCCAGGCTGTGCTGGAGGAGACTGGGATATGATGGTTGCTGTTAACTCTGAGGTGGGAGCAGTCCCTGCCTCTGTTCCTCGGTGTGAGAATTTGTGTCTGGTATTTCCTTAAGCACACACAGACAGGATCCATTATTACCTTTTAGTTTCTCCATTTTAAGAGGAAAGCAAATTTTATTTCTGTGTAAAAAGAGGGGCAGGGGGGAAGGAAAGAAATTAAAGTTATTTCTTTTTGTTCTGAGAGTCCTGTTGTGTGAATGTCCACACCTGAGTGGGTTCTGTTGCTTTCCAGCTTCCCAGGGGAAAGACTCAGTGAAACAGGAAAAACCTGTGTCAGTCCCTGAGGAGCAGAAGGCCCCATCAGAGTCTGTCTCACCAGCCCCAGCAGCAGGAACACGTGGGCTGCAGGTGAGTCACTGCTGCCTGTTGCTGTCTGGACAACAGTGAGCTGGAAATTCTCTTTTGCCTTTGTGTGTTTGCAGTTCTGGGCAAGTGTGGTGATCTGCAGGAAGGGAGTGCCCCAAAATGCAGCCTGTGCCTCCTCCTAGGAGTGTTTTGAGGAGTGAGGGCACCTTGCCCAGCATGAGCTCATTTGTTCCCTTTCAGAACCAGGTTGGGGATTTTTTCTGATTTTCCCCACTGTGTCCAGTTCCTTGTTAGATAAACAGGAATTGAGAGGTTCCCTAGAAGAGAAGTTCTGTCAGTGTGGCTGTGTCTCACTGTGTAATTCATCCCAAAAGCTCCTGCTTTGGTTTTCCTTGGAGCAGCTCACTGTGTACCTTGAAGACTCCTGCCTTGTTCTCTGCTTGTCTCTTGCAGCTCAAGCAAGTGCCAGAGTTGCAAAGGGAGCTCCAGACCATGAAAATGGCCCTGGCAGAAGCCAACATGGACAAGGCTCGCCTTCTGCAGGAGATCAGGAAGTACAACCCCCTGTTCCAGCTCTGACAGTGACAGCACTGCCAGGGACAGGGGACCAGCACCAGCAGGGCAGGTTTGGTCATTTCGCTGCCAAACGGGTCCAACTCCAGGACTGAAACCAGCTGTGACTGCAGAGGACTGGGGGAGAGGGAGGAAGGGGTGAGACAGATGGGAGGAATGAAGAGGAATTTACTCTGTTCTGGCCTGGGAGTGCTGCACTGAGCCAGGGCATGGTAAGCCCACAAAAACCAGGTCAGATGCTGGGGGGACACCCTATGTCTCCTTATCTGTGGGTGTCTTTCAGCCTCCAGCTTTTGTGGTGACATCTGGAGATGTTGGGTTTCTGCTTCTTTCACCCTTCCTTGTTGTGTTCTTGCCCAGCTGTGCTCACCAGGGTCCACAGCAGGAGCAGGGTGGTCACTTCAGCACCTGGGCAGTGACAGGACAGGGTGGCAGGAGGGTCAGGGCCCTGCTGGGAGAGCAGGGCTGCTGTCACCTGGAAGCAGAGATGGGATTTCCCACTGTGGAGTGGGGACACACAGCTCACTATTCCCACAAGAAACGGGGTCAAGATAGTACAGAAATTCCTTCAGATTCCCTTTTCCACCAGGAATTCCTTGTGTAGAGATGGAGGCAGAGACTTAGTCCACTTCATTCCCACTTAATCCCACGTTTGCCTTTATTGATGCAGGAATTAATTCCTTACAAGGCACTGTTTAAACTTCAAGTTTACTCTCAAGAATGGGGTGAGGGAGGTTGGTTCAGTCTCAGAAGATGACCTGGGTGTTTTTTGGGATGCACCTTGTCCTCAGAGCTTTGTGTGCCCGAGTTCCTCCATGGGGAGGGGGAGCAGCCATGGCAGCTGAGGAAGGAGCTGTGGGATTTTCAGCACGGGGTGGAATCTTTCAGCTGGGCTGGGGGGCTGCCTGGGATGAGACACCAGAACCATTCTGCCAGCCCTAATCCCTAAAGGAAAACACTGGGACTCACCTGTGTGGAGCAGCCCCCTGTGAGCACTGCTGGGAACTGCCCAGAGCCCACGAGCAGAAGTTAAATTTTGTTTCACCAAACCTTTGTGCTGCTCTCTCTCCCTGTGGGGAGCAAGAGAACTGCTTGCCTGAGATGGAATGCCACAGTATTCCTGCTTTTTCTTCATTAATTGCTTGAAAATGAGAGATTTCTCTCTTCTGCTTTTTCAGATTTTCATGACATTTTGTGTGAGTAGGGGAAGGGTGTGCCAAGGGATTGCCCAGTCCTGGTGCCCACCTGCAGGGTCCCACAGCTCCTCCCATGTGTGCAGGCTGAGCACAGCTGGGGCCACGTTGTTTACAGCAAATTCCTTGCTCCAGTGACTTCAGCCAATGGGTTTTGTTGAAGAATTCAAGCATTTCCTTTGCTTTGAAGATCCAGTAAAAGCCAAAACCCACACACGTGGGAGGACAAAACCTCTTGGATCCCCACAGATTGTAAATATCAAAGTTTACTTTGTGGAGCCTCTTATTTAAGGATTCTTCCTCTGTTCCAGTGAGAGCCCAGGGAGTCCTGCCCAGCACAGGTGCTGTGGGAGAGCACATGGCCTCAGCACCTCACAGGGTCAGGAGCAGCTCCCAGGGCCCCTGGAAGGGGACAGGGGGAATGAGCAAGTCTGAACTTGAATTTCAATTTTAGGCAGTATTGGAACTTTGCTGCATTTTGTTTTCACTGATGCATTTATTGGTTCTATGAACCAAGAGCAAATTAAACTCATTAACCTCCTTCCAGGCTTGGGCCTCTTTTCCTGCTTTTCCCTCCCCCTCCCTTCCCAATGCTGCTGTTTTATGGGCAGCTCCTGGATTTGGAAGCACAGCTGAGCCATGACTTCAGATGTCCCAGCTCCCAGCACATGTTCTCCAGGCTGGGAGCAGCTCTGGGAGCACCTTGGGTCACACAACGAGCAGACCCCAGTCAGGTTATGAACACAAGAGTAAGTTTAATGTACAAAAAAAAGCCACACATCTGGGCACAGATGGCACATCTGGACCAGCAGGAAATGCTCTGCAGCCCCTGGCTGTTCCTCTCCCTGCTGTGCTGAGACCCCCAGTCCAGGTCAAGGGTGCATCCAGGCTCTGCCCAGTGTGGGCAGGGACAGCAGGAACATCTTTGAAGTCCCACAGGCCACCCTAAAGGGGCCTTATGGAAGAGTCCATGTGGGAAGGTCCTACAGGAAGCTCATTTCAGCCTCTCTCAGTGGAAGATGATCTTTTTGTACTTGGAGTTGGGAATTTGCCCACGTGCCTTGAGCCTCCGGACAGCCTCCCTCATGTGCTTGGGCTGCAGTGGGGGCAGCTCCCCCCACTTCTCACACACATCCAGAGCTGGACAAACAGAGAGAGGTCATGGCAGGGGCAGCTGAGCTCTGCCCATCCCCTGCTGCTTCCCTGCACTTTGAGAGGAACAGGTAACATTGGTGTTTGAGGTTTGCAGCTCAGAGCCAGGAATGAGCCTGCTCTGTGAACCCCTCCCTGACAGGAGTCCCAGGGCAGCAAGCAGCACAAAAAGCTTCTAAACCACTCAGGCACTGTGGAGAAGCTGGATCCAGTGAATGGATGAGCTCAAAGCCTCTGCTCTGGAGCCCTGGGGGCTGAGTGTGCTGGGATGCCCCCAACAGCTGAGCAGGAACATCTGGCTCAGCTCCCAGCCCCTGTCCCAAACTGAACCAAGGCCCTCCCATGAAGAAGACTGGGGCAGTTTAAGGAACTCCTGTCCCTGTAGCACTAATGAAATCCTCATTATGCAGCTGCTGTGGGGCTGAGGGACAGAGCTGCATCCCCAGGTTCTCTGCCTGGGGAGAAGCAGCAACACTGGTGGGATCAGAGGGGCTGTGGCAGCTTCACAGGGCCCTGCTCTGAGCCAGAGCTGCTGCTGGAAGGGAGAACCATGGAAAACCCTGGTCCTGTTCCACATCCTGCTCCATGCAGGGAATTTACCCCGGGTTCTTCCCTTGTCGCTCAGCAGGTGTCACTCACCTTCCTCCACCACTTCTCCGACGAACACCTTGGAGATGCCCGACATGGCTATGACGACATTCTGGGACACGGAGGTGCCGGTGATGGACTGGATGAGCTGAGGCAGGGACAGTCAGAGCCCTGCACTCTGTGACCCCTCAGCCCCACCCAGCCCCTCGGGGGTGCTTGGGGGCAGAGCCTGAGCTGCAGCACCAGGTCCTGGTGGACCTGGGGGTTTGAGCTGAAAGCCAGCGGGTTCAGCTATCCCAGAATAGGCTCAGCCATGGGGTGGCAGAGCCCCAGAAGGGTCCCGGGGAGCGCCCAGCCCACCCCGCTCGCACTCTTGCTCCTCTCTCTCATACCCGTTTGATGGCGGCCTTGGGGAAGGCAGAGCGGCGATACATCTCGTAGCGATTCAGCTGCTCCTCGGAAAAGGAAGAGACCAGGATCCTGCGGGGGAGAGCGATCACTGAGAGCCGTGTGAAGGCACCCCCGGTACCAATCAGGGCAGGCGGGAAAGGGGAGCGCTGGGCTGGAACGCGGGGTGCGAGGGGAGTCTGGGACGGGCTGCGGAACCGGGAACGGTGAGCTCGGGACCGGGGAGACGATTCCCGAATTGCCAGGCACCGTTGCGCCAGCACTCACTGCATTTTCTGGATCTCGTCCTCGTCCACTTTCTGCTTCTTCTCCTTCCGCTCCTTCAGCTCCAGCTTCGCCTTCCTGGCCGCACATGCCTGCAGCCCCGGGTCCTCGGCGTCCGCCGCCTCTCCCTCCGCGCTCCTCACCTGGGCGAGAGGGCAGCGCTCGCTCTGCGGCCCCGCGGCCCGACCCGGCTCCGCTCCCGCTCCCGCCTCACCTCCCCGTCCGCCACCTCCGCCTTGACCTCGCTGCCACCGCCAGCCTCCCCCACCTCGCCTTCTCCCGCTCCCTCTGCGGCTGCCGCTTCCTCCGCGGCCGCCGCCCCATCGCCGGCGGCGGGTGGGGATGAGCCTGCGGGCGGCGGCTCCGGGGCAGCGGCGGCACCGAGCGCCTCCCGGGCCGGGTCCGCCATGGCCGCGCCCGCGGCGCCTCCTGATGACGAAACGCTACGGACACAGCGAGGGGGCGGAGCCTATCGCTACGGGAACTGTGACACTTGGCGTCGTGTGATGACGCAATGGGGCGGTGGAGTCTGTAGTCATGGCAACGGAGATGCGGCGGCGCCTCCTGATGACGAAGGATGGCGAGCAGCTCGCCGGCAGGCGGTGTCTGTTGCTATGACAGCAGCGACTCGGCAGCGCATCCTAATGACGCACTCCGCGGGCGCCGCCGTGGGGGCGGAGTATGTTGCCAAGCCAACAGCGCCCCAACGGCGCCTCCTCATGACGCACAGCTACGGGCGCCGCGAGGGGATGCGCGGGGCCGGGCTTGTCGCCATAGCAGCGGGGCTGTGGAAGTGGGGGCTCTGCGGGGCTCAGTCCTGGGTCCTGCACTCCCAGACCGAACGGCCCCGCTCTGGACCGCCCTCCCCACACCCGGACCCTGCCGGGACACAGGGTTAGAGCAGCCCCGCTGCCCGGGCCCCGCAGGGGAAACCTCCCTAGACCCGCCCAAAACGAGCGCGGCTGAGGGACCACGGGCAGCCCTCGGGGGGCGGGGCCTACACGAAGCCCCGCTCCTTCTTCCATCCGTCCCCTCATGCCACGCCCATGCCACGCCCCTCGCGTCACGCCCCCTCATGCCCCGCCCCCAGCCCGGCGCGGCCCCGCCCCGGAAGTCGCGCGGGCTCCCGGGCCGCGCCGGCCATGGGGAAGGAGCAGGAGCTGCTGGAGGCCGCGCGCACCGGGAACCTCCCGGCCGTGGAGAAGCTGCTCTCGGGGAAGCGCCTCAGCTCCGGCTTCGGCGGCTCCGGTGGTGGCGGCGGCAGCGGCGGCGGCTCCGCGGGGGGAGGCGGTGGCGGTAGCGGCGGGAGTGTCGGTGTGGGGCACCCGCTGTCCAGCTTGCTCAGGTGAGCACGGCCCCGGGGGCGGGGACCGAGGGATTTGAGATGAGGCGGGGACTGCCCGCGGACCGGGAGTTGGCTGTGGGGCTGCGGGACAAGGAGGGAGCGGGAGCTGTGGGGCTGGGGGCTGCAGGGGAGCGGGGCTGGAGGCAGCTGCAGGGGCTGGATGCGCTCATGGAGTGCAGCGGGAGTGCAGTGGGACAAAGGGATGCCGGGGTTCCCGGGCTGCCGGCTGCGGGGGAGGCCGGCGGTCTGTCCCCCGGGAGGACGGGCCGGAGCCGGAGGCTCCCCGGCTAGGAATCGAGGGGATGGGATGAGACATTGTAGCGGGCTGGGAGGGGCGTGTGACCTGCGCACCCCTCGGAGTTTGGTGGCACCGGAGATGCGAGGGGGCCGGAGGGAGCTGCGGTGTGCCCTCGGTGAGCAGCCGGGGGCCGATGGGGAGGGGAGAGGGCAGTGGCTTTCAGGCTGGCTGGAGCCGGCACTGCCAGGGCTGGGTGCTGCTCTGTCCCCCTGGCATCACAGCGCTGCTGTGCAGGTGCTGCCGGCCGCTGTTCCTGGCAGGCTGTGCTGCGTCTGGAGGGCTCCGTGGCCGGGGCAGGTTCCTGCGGTGGGAGAGCTGCGGGATCGTTCTCCCGGGGCAGGTTCCTGCGGTGGGAGAGCTGCGGGATCGCTCTCCCGGGGCAGGTTCCTGCGGTGGGAGAGCTGCGGGATCGCTCTCCCGGGGCAGGTGTCCGGGCCCTGCGCTGGCATTGTCGCGGCTGGCAGTGACACTTTGCTGGGTCTGGGGTCGGCTCGTCCCCAGCCCCATGCTGTGGAATTTGCTGGTTAAAGCTCTTGGACCTTTGTTTTTGGTTTTTTTTTTTTGTCTTCCCCCATTTTTGGCATCACCTCTTGCTGCTGTGCTCCTGGAGCTGCAGCTTTGGGCCACCTCAGCCTCTGCTGAGAATGTTCCTGGTCCCTGAGCAATTGATTTGTATTGGGAGGTGTGGAGGAGATTTGTGTCTAGTGCCAGGTGACTCTGTTGCTACACAATCTGCCTGTTCAGAGGGGTGTAACTCGTCTCTTTTTGGCCGAAGTTGATGTGTTTTAACTTTCACATAACCCCTCTGGATATCTGAAGATTGTGCTGGTGGCCTGCAGACATGCGAGAGCTCACCCTGCCCTGGGGCACACGTTTGTCTTTCTGAAACGTAAATCTACCCTTGGGTCGAGCTTTGTTCTCCTCTTTTGATATATTAAACAGTCTGAGCCCGTGTTTGAGTGGGATGGATGTGCCCACAAGGGGCTCAGATCGGTGCAGAGCGTCAGTGCAATTGAATACCTGTGAGCTGAACCAGATCCAGCACTGCCTGATGGCACTGGGGCACGATGGTGCCTTTTCCCTGCCTTTCCCTGGGACTGTGCCTGTGGTGCCATGGTCCTGGAGCAGCCCCATGGTGCCAGGGTGAGAGGCTGTCCCTTTGGCTCTGACGTCTTACTGTGTTTCTCACATGTGAATGTGGCTTCCTGTGCAGACAGTGTGACTGTCACAGCTGTCATCATATTCTGCCTTCACTTCCATGGCTGTTGGATGTACCTTCTGGTGATGCTGGAGCTCCCCCTTTCCCCTGCCCAAGTCCCAGCCCCTGAACCTGTTTGTCTCTGTACAGCTGGCATTTGTGCCTGTGACAGCAGTTCCAGGTCTGGCTGCACATTGTGGGGCATGGCAGTGTGTCCTGTGTGCCACCTGCTGCTCTTGGGGTGCTTTGTGACTGTTTCCCACTTCCTGAGCACTTGTTGGGCTCTGGCTCTGTGTGAAGAGACTCCTCCAGGTGAGGATCTTGTGACGAGCTGCTGAGTGTCCCTGGCTGCAGGAGACAGGCTGGGACAGGCTGTAGGGACCAGACAGATGAACTTTAGGGTGGAGAAAGCCTCACCTTTTCCAATGCTAGAGCATGGGAACTTTTCTAATGCAGGATTTTGCCCTGCTTGTTTGTGGGGAGAAGCCTGCCCTCAGTCAGGTCTGCATGCTCCATATTTTCCCTTCCTTGGGCAGCCCCTGGTCCTGCTCAGGCTGATCCCTGGTCCTGCTGAGGCTCCTCATGGCTGTAAGATCTCTCCTGACACGGGAACTGCTGAGCTGCTCTCCACCCCCAGAGCTCATTCCCAGAGCAGGATCATAAACATTCTGCTGGGCTGGCACCTTTGTTCTTTTCTCCACCTGATCTCAGGTCCCTATTTTATTTACTTTTTAAGTCCTACTGTTTTGATAACCTGTTCCCAAAGCTGTTCTCTCCTGAGGTGCAGCTTTTTCTGTCAGTTCTGCATTTCAGGTGTCTCAAAGATACAGTTTTGGATGAGGTACAAACCAGGCATTCCCTGGAATTCCCACTTTACACCTGGTATGAGCTGAGCTGGCACCTGCTCTGAGCTGGCACTCATTGGTTTGGGCCATTTCTCTTCCAAAAAGAGCAAAAGCTGCTCCATGAAGCGGTAAAAAATGCCCCTGGCAGTAAATTGCCTGGAATGTGGTGATTTATCAGTTAGCCTGAATTGCCATCAGTCTGTTATCAGTTAAATGTGAACTTTGTCACGGTCTGGGCTGCCTTGCTCCTTCCCAGGCTGAGCAGGGCCCGCTGGGTGTGGAGGCAGCACAGACTCCAATCACCCATGGCTGCAGGTGAGCAGGAAACAGGATGGGATGGAGTGGGATAAGCCACAGGAGGAGGAACTTCAAAGACAATTTAAATCTCTGGAGGGGTGAATGTGCCAGGGTGTAACACTCAGGGCACAGGAGAATAAATCCCAGTGGGAAGCTGATGAGAATTGGGAGTGCTCACAGCGAGCTGGGGGGATGAGAAGGATGCAGGAGGGGGAAAATGGGAGTGTGGATTTGCCAGAGCAGATGGTGGGCTCACAAAGAGGTGATGGCTGCCAGGGTTTGGGAGGCTCGGCTCCCTGCCGGCATCCATGCAGCCCCTGGGATCTGCCAGGGCCTGGGGAGCTGCTGGAGGCCTGGCCCAGCAGCTGGGAGCAGATCCTGGCTCCTCAGCCAGGCCCAGCTTTCTCAGATCCAGCCATGGATCATGGCACAGGCGGGAGCACCGTGTGAGGAGCAGGCAGAGAGAAAACCCAATCTGTGCATACACAGCTTAAAGCTTGTGAGCAATAGCAAGTCCAGGAATCAGAGATGGTCTGTGAATCCTTGAGGTTTCCTGGGGTTCCTCTGTGTCGAGGCTGCAGAATTTGATGTATTGTAATTTATTTTTTTAGTGGTTCACTGTGAAGTTAAAGGCGGGAAACAACAGAACAATCTGTAGCTGAGCTACCAGGCTGCATTCAGGAGGTTTTGCCAGGAGCAATGAGGGATGGGTTGTGTTAAAGCCAAATCTGCAGAAGCAGCTTTTTTATTTTCATCCATTGCTGTGAAAAGTCTGGATCTGTATTGCCCAGAGGGGGGAAACTGAGGCTGCTGCCGAGCCCCAGATGGGATATGCACTCCCCAGGGAGTGTAGCAAGGAGACACTTCTGCTGGGAATGAGGAGTTTGGGTGCACATCTGTTGTGGGAAGGGCTGAGTGCTGCTCCACAGAAGCCACAACCCTTGTTCCAGCCCAGTTTCAGCCGTTGCTGCTGGTGAGGGGTCGGGTTGGTTTAGAGAATGATGTGGTGGGATGGCAGAACACTTGAGGTGGCTTCCAACAGTCCAAGAGTGGTTAGGAGTCAGAAAAATTAGTTCTATTTTAGAAAAGTGGGGTTTGGTATTTGTTTTGGTGTGGCTGATGGTTTACAGCAGGGATCTGATAGTGCCCTGTGTACTCCTGGGGGTGAGGCTCTGACTGTGCCTGTGCTGCCATTCCCTGGGGAAGGGACACGGTGCCATTGCCAGGGAGGGAGGGGATTGCCCTTCAGGCAATCTGTCCCTCCGTGTGTCCCCAGCCTTGTGGATGAGCACCGAGTCCTGCAGTGTCCGGCAGAGACAGCAGCAGGAGCATCAGGGAGGCTCCAAGGTGCAACTTCCAGGGTTGTGCAAACAAGGTGCTTCCCTCTCCTCCCCTTCCCCATCACAGGGGAGCTGCTCCTGCTGCATTCCCACAGAACAGTGCAGTGTTGGGTCGTCCTGTTGCTGTGATTAATCATCTCACCCACTTTAAACCTTCTCTCCACACCCCCCCCCCCGTGCACAGTGGGACTGATCCCTGTTTAATTACACCCTGAGCACAGGGATTGCTGAAGGTGCTTGTGCCACAG
Source organism: Catharus ustulatus (assembly GCF_009819885.2). Classification (NCBI taxonomy): domain Eukaryota; kingdom Metazoa; phylum Chordata; class Aves; order Passeriformes; family Turdidae; genus Catharus; species Catharus ustulatus. The sequence continues at coordinate 3,830,748 of NC_046245.1, forward strand.
GCACAGGTGTGCACTGGCTGGGAATTGTTTCCTAAGTACTTCTTTAAGAATTCAAAGGCTGCCGTTTCTGGCTGTGACTCTGCAGTGTTTTGTCTCTGTGTGATCTTGTGATGCAGTTTTGGAAAGTTTTTGTTTGCATACTTAGGTCAGCACAGTTCTGTGTTCAGGAGCACCGGGCTCTCCTTGCTCAGGGACCTCAGAGCAGTGGCATTAGCCCTGCCCTGCTCCACTGAGCAAAGCAGAACTTGTGGTTTCCCAGAACCTGGGGCTTTCTTGGACACATGGGAATTGATGGGTGCGTGGGTTCCTTCCTGTGAAACCCCCTTGAGAGATCCCTGCCTTGCTCCCTTCCCAAAGGGCTGTGGGCAGCTCCAGGTTTCCAGGGCTTGGTTGGCAGGGAGGGATTGGAAGTAGAAGGCTCTGCACAGGTGGGTGTTGGAGGGCTGAACGTTTTTAAAGGTTTTGGCTTCCCATCAGTCTGTACCCATGTGCTGAGTCCTCTGCTGCTGTGGGACTCGCTGTCTTGGGAATGTCAGTGTGTCATTGTGTTTGTGTCAGAGGGTGAGAACACAGCTTTGAGAGTGTTTTGAAGTGCCAGGTGAGTTTTGTAAATATTCATATGCTCGTTCAGGTTACCTCAAATGCTCTGTCAGGGAGCTGCTGTGAGCTAAGACGTGATGTGAGGAGTGTCATAGGGGCCCTGGTGTCAGGTGGGTTCCACTGTGTTGAGGATGCTGAGGATGTTGAACCAAGGCAGCTGCTGCTGTTGGTGCAGGATGTGAACAGCCCCAGTGTCCCATGGTGGCAGGGGCTGGAGCAGAGCCCAGGCACAAAGCTCCCAGGTGTTTCTCCAGTTGCCAGGTTACACACCTTCCCAGGAGCATTTGCAGGGCTCACCTAAGGTTTGTGCTCTGTCCTCTCATGGAAAGAGCAGCAAAACACATCCACTACATGTATTTTCTTATTTCCTATGCCATGCCTGGGCCTGGCTCCAGCGCTGGCTGGAGGATCCTGAACAGCTGTACAAAGTCTGGGCTGTTTGTGCTCAGGTGCTTGTGAGACTCGAGTGCCTTGAGGGGATGTTTGTGAGGTTCCCTGATGGCTTTTTGATTTGTATACCCCGAGTTCTTATCCTGCCATTGAGCTGTGTGAGGAATTTTGGGAATAAAACACAGCTACACCTGTCACCAAACCTGGGCTATTTGAGTGATGAGATCCTGACATTTCCACAGCCTTGTGGCCTCCACTTGTGTCTTTGGTCCTGAAACTGAAGAAATATCACTGCAGACCTGAGCACAGCCAGAGCACTCTGTGTTCTGAAAGCAGGAGTGATGCAGAGCTCAGCTGGATGCTGAGTGTTTGACAGATGGGTTTGTGCACTGCACGTAAGGATTCCAGCTTGGCCTGGCCAGAATGAGGGGCCCAGCCATCCCCAGCTCCTCTTCTCGAGGTTTGGCTGTGCCAGGGGAAATGCTGCAGCTGGCAGGTGTAACAAACTCCTGTCTCCTGAGGCTGCACAGTTCCTGGATCCAGGAGGAGGGAAAGGCAGGAGGAGCAGTGTCTCCCCTTCCCTTCTGCTCCCTATGAGCAGCAGGTCGTGCCCCAGCAGTGAGTGTTGGGGACGTGGAGCTGCTCCACTTGGTGCCACAGGTCCCCTGCAGCTGTGGAAGGCTCTTTGGCAGGGAGCAGAACTTTCTGGAGATGAATGGTTGGAACAGTATTTGGGGTATTGAGAGCAGCTGAGCCAAGAAACAGCGTTCATCCAGCTGCATTTTTGTGATGAAATCATTTCAGTGAGACTGAAGGACAAACAAACAGGATGGAAAAGACATAGGTGAAAGGTAACACAGTATGGAGGAAATGCATCCATGTCATGCCAGACCAGAAGCAAAGCCCCTCTCAGCTGCCCTGTCACAAGGGACAAGCAGTTCCTGGAGGCTGAGCCCCTCCTGTGGCAGTGCCCAAGGAACTGCCAGGCTGGCTGTCAGCACAGAACATGTGCTGACACCTCTACTCTGTGTGAGCCCATCGCCTTTCCAGGCTGGGCCATCCACTCCTGCTCTGTCCTGCTTCTCAGATGCAGCTGTGGAGTTCTGCAGTGGAATCCTTTCAAGGTGAGGTGTCCTGGAGATGAGAAGGTGCCTCTGAACACGGGTGATGGCTGTTTCCTCTTGTCACTGCAGCACAAGCTCTGCCCGATGCTGAGCTGGCACTGTCACTGTCCCAAAGAGCTCACTCCAGAGTACAGCTTAGTCATGGAAATGAGATAAATCCTATTTCACAGAAACTGGTAAAAATAAAACTATTGAGGATTGATTTGTTTCTATAGCAACCGCCTGGCAAAGTGAACACAGCTGCTGTCTGCAGGAGGGAGGAAAACAGAGCTGGAAATGTCGGTGCACCTGGGCTGGCTGTTGGCAATGAGAGCCTGGGGGCTGGGGAGGGGGCAAAGGCTCGAATAAAGACAGGGCAGGAAGGTGTGAGCTGCCTCTGGAATGAAATTTGAGCTGGAGTGTGTGAATGTGCCCTCTTCTTCACAAAACCTGGAGAGCCTCAGAGCTCTTTGTGTCCTGCTTCCAAAGGGTGAACTCCTGCACCCTCATGGGTGGGGAAATGCTGTGCCCTGTGTCAGGCAGGGCATTAATGCCACACAGTACCTGGGCATCCATCACATCACATGCACTCTTCTAGTCCTGAATCCAAAATAATTCTAACTTAGTGCTCAATGAGAAATACTCAGCTTTGAGAAGTTTGGATGAATCAGGTTGGAGTTCAGCTTTTTAACTGTAACTGAATGTGGTGCTGGATGCTTGGCAGGGATTCCTGCAGATGTTTGTATCCTGGAAGAAAATCCAGTTGGGCCTCCAGACTGCTGGATAAGGGGCTTAAGTTTGGAACTATTTCTATCTTGGCAGTGTTTAGATTTGTGTGGTTTTTACTTTTTCCTAAGCCAAGGATTTTAGCTGGCTCTTGCACACTCAGGATGTTAAGGTGGCTGTTTCTGAGGATTAGTGAGGTGAGCTGTTGAAATGTTTGGGAGGCTGTAGGACTGGGACCATGTGTACATGCTTGGCTTGCTGACATGTGGCTATTGAGGGCTTCAGGTGAAAATCTGACCCAGGGTGCTGAGAGAATTAAAGGAGGAGGAGTGTGAGTGCATGGCTTTACTGGACACTCTGCAGGAGCCTGAGTTATTCAGCTGAAGGGAAGTTGAGCTGGAGTTGGTATTTAGGTTTGGTAAGCCCAGGTACATTCAAACTGCTCTCTTGATACTTAAATACATGGTTTCTTTTAAAGGGAAATTAGATTTAAAAATAAACCTCAAGCTTTTTCCAGTTCAAAGGAAGTGTCTGTAGTGCCACGTACTGAGGACCCAAGAACAAAACCCTGTCTGAGAGTGAGTGCCATAAATGTTATGTAAATACATTATCTCGTTAGATTTTTATCTAATCCCCTTGCCTGCTGTTGTGCAGACTCCTGAGGCGAGCAAGGCTGAAGATGTCATAGGTGGTCTTTCAAATCTAATATTGAAGTGGGTTGGAAATTAGGTGAATCGACTTCTGCCTCATCCTAATTAGACACTGAGAAATCCGCTCAAGTTTGGCATTACAAAGTGCCTGATTTTAGAACAGAATCTGATTCCACAGGCTGGGTGCCTGCTGAGGCTTGAAGCACCCCCATGCAGGGACCCAGGTGGGCTCCACAGGCTCTTCCTCACTGCTCTCCGTTTCAGGAATTAGCACAATTTTTTTAGGAATCAGGAACAGGATTAGGATAAAGCCTTAAGCTCTGAAGACTTCAAAGCCTTCTTGATTCTGTTACAAGGACAGTGAAATCCATCAGATGGTTTAAATAAGAGACTGTGTCCTGTGGACTTGTGTTGGTTTTTTCCTAGTATTTCTTTCCAGTGATTTAAGCCATGGTTTCTCTCATGGTGGGCACTCTGATAAGTTGACTGCTCTGTGAGAGATGTTTAACCTCAATTCATCCCATGATCCCCACGGATGACTTGTGGCTGTCCTGGAGTGTTGTTAGTAACCACCTTTGCATGATTTTCAGTTAGTGCACTGCCCCTGTGCCCCCTTCATAGCTCCTTTCAGCCTGGTGCAGGCTGTGAAGCTGTGTCTGAGCTCCTGTGGCTCATCTACTCTGGGTCAGAACAGCTGAAATGGAATTTGTGCTGAATTTGGCATTTTGGAAATATTTCCTCTAATCTCAACAGAAGTTATTTCACAGAAGGAGTGAAACAGGATATGACCTTGACATTTCTTTTTACTGAAAATAAAGACTAAAGAGAATTGGTTTAAAAGCTCTGAGAATCCTGGTTGTTATTTGGGTGTGAGTTGTTACAGCTGAGATATAATTATTTGCTGGGACAATCACAGTAACCCTGAAATTGTTTGAAGTAATGGAGAATTTTATCCTGCATATATTTAGGAGTCTGACTGGCATATGTACATGCCTTCTGTAGATTAAAAATGTCAGGCTGGGAAAGGCTCTGCTGTTGAAAGCAGCTTCTGGCTGGGTGAGCTCTATTGAGCAGAGAAAAGGCTCAGAGCTGGGTCTGTTATTCTTGCAGAGAAGTGGGAAGAAATATTTCAAGGGGTTTGGAACATCTTATGCTGTAAATGTTCCCCAAAGGATGGGGTTAAAGCTGTTTGGGGCTGTCATTGTAGGGAGAATCAGAGCTGGCATTTGGGTGAAACCAGGACTGGAAGCTGCAGATCCAGCATGGAATATGTGGGAACCTCTCTCCTTGCTGCCTGTTTCAGTTATTTATTGGCTCAGTTTTCCAGCTTTAGGGGTGGCTGCAGCTGCCCCTGGCTGCTCCTGGGGAGCGCTCCCTGCCCTCCCCCAGGGCTCTGGGAGCAGGGCAGGACCTTCACACTCCATCCCTCTGTTTGACTGCCTGGCTCATGCCCTCAGCTCTCAGCACTCCGTGTTTTTCAGCTCTAACCTTATCTCTGTACAGATAGCACAGACAAGTAATGACAACTTCTAGGAGCTATCTCGGGATTCGGGAATAATTTCCTGCCTTGGCCATTCACTCCAGTTCCTGCTCTCTGACAGACTAGATTTAAGGATGCCTCTGGAGTAAAAGGATGTCCTTTTGGATTTCTATCCTTCTTTTCCTGAGCTTTTCCTTAGGAATTGTTTAAGTCAGTGCTTTCTCTGCCTGTGTAGCATCCACCAGGAGCAAGCAGAGCTGATCACAGAGCTCTGTGGCTGCTCAGGTGTGTCCCCCATGCTCCCACCTGAGCCACCATGGGGTCCCTTCTCTCTTTGCCCTCCTCTTCTCGATGTCTTTGCTCTCTCCTTTCCCTGTCACTTGCTCTTTGGGCACTCAATTAAAAAGCTCATCAAGAAGGAATGTCTCTGGAGTCAGTGGTATGTCGGTGCCTTGTTTGTGTCCCGAACTGTTGCCAGTTAATCTCTCCTCGCTGTGTCTTTCTTTAGCCCTCAGGGACTCCTGGTTAAGCTGGAGCTGGGATTGATACAGGCTTAAATGGAGCCATGTGGGTGAGCGGCTGGGCTGCTGGTGTGGGCTGTGTTCAAGGGTAAAGTGTGCTCCAAATGCTTCAGTGGAAGCTTTGTTGTGGCTCTGAATTCTCCAGTCCCTTGTCCCCTTCCTCGAGGGCCTTGCCTCTCATCCTGTCATTCTGCTGTTTGCTATCAGAGCCACTCATTTCCTTTTCATTCCAGCACTGTGTTTCTCCTGCCTGTCCTGATGTCCTGGGCTGCAGCCCAGGGGTCTCTCCCAGCGTCCTGGGGTCTCCCCATGTGTACAGGATTGAGCACTGCAGTGCCAGCACCGATTCAGAGTCCTCATGTCACTGATCTGGGCAATGTCACAGGGGAAGGGGGATGTCGTGCGAATCTCTGTCTCACTGCTTTCAGTCTCCCTAAGGCAAAAGTGCACTCTGTGTGCAGTTGTTGGTACAAAATAATTGCATTTGCTTTTTTAATTGCTGTAGGGAAGGGGTAATTCGGTTCCCGAATCTCTGTCTCTGCTTGACTTGGCCTATTTACCTGCTTTTCATCTGCCCCAGGTCAGACACGTCAGGGTTCAGTGTTCAGGCGTCAGGGCTGGGCAGCAGCCAGGCTGGGAGGGTGTGAGCAGGATTTGGGAAGGGGTGGGCAGGATTTGGGAAGGGGTGGGCAGGATTTGGGAAGGGGTGGGCAGGATTTGGGTAGGGGTGGGCAGGATTTGGGAAGGGGTGGGCAGCAGCCAGGCTGAGAGGGGACATGAGTGTGGGTGACATGGCACAAAGGGAAGGGCCAGTGCCCAGGAAGAAGCCGTGGTGGCCCAGAGGAGCATTGGAGCATGGCTGGCTGGGCTGAACAGGCAGACTTTGAGAAGTCTTTTAGTGCTGAGATGGGGAGAACATGGGGTGGTTTGTTGTCTCTGTAGAGAGGTCTGAGACTTCACCAGGAGGAGGGTGTCCATGTTTGAATGAAGTATCACCATACCCTTCTAAGTGCAAGGTGCTAGAAATCCCAAATTCCCACTAAAATGTGTATTGATACTCAGATCTCTGTGGGTGCTGGAAACAAACATTAACTTTGAGGTGTTCTGATCCCACTGATGCAATCTGACAGTGAGCAGAGGGTGACACGTTCTCTGCCATCCCAAAACACTTAATTGACACATCCATCCCGTGCAAGGGCACTGGCAGGCAGGGGAGGGCATGTTCTCTACCACAATTTTTTCTGCACAAGTTCCTTTTGATGACATTTATACTCCAAGCTCAGAGCTTTGTGCCTGAAAGGGAAGGGAGCAGCGCAGATGGACATGTTGGGCTCCAGACACGATGCTCCATTGCTGTTGGCTGGCTGACATGTCCCATGGGATTCTGCAGCTTGTTAAATCATCTCACAAAGGAGAAGGGGGAGGGAAAGCCCGGTGCAAGGTTGCCAGCTGTAGCCAGCTCAGTGCTGCAGCATCAGCTGCTTGGTGGTTTTGATCAGGAATTTGTGGCTTCCCAGGATTTCCTTCTGTTTCTCTGGAAGTGCTCAATGAAGGGAAGGCCAGTGGAAAGTGTGGCACCTTTCTAAGGAATTGGGCTTTAGTGGAACCCCACAGCCCGCACCACCTACATATCTTGCTAATTTTCCCTGCATCTTATTCATTTATTTATTTAATGCTGTCTTTTCTTCCACTTAGTGCATTTTCTCCAGTGCTGTGGGAGCAGAGCTGAGCTGCAAATGGAGAGTGGGGAATATTTACCTGAGCAGTGCTCTTGTTTCTGATTGCAGTTCCAGGATATTGGTTTATGACACTGATAATGCTGCTCAGTTCACTGAATTTCTGCAGGAATGTTTTGGTTCCTTTTGCTCCTATTCCTCAGAACTAGTCAGATGCAAAAGAAGAGAATGGGACATAAAATCAGTGTTCAGTAAACCTCAGTGAGAGGTTTGTCAGCGTTTGGCAAATGTTGTCATATCTCTGTCCTCTTTTAGGGGTCACTTTTCTGCCTTGAATGATCCTGGACTTCATGTCAAACCCTCCCATCTCCCTGCTGGGTGGCTGCCTTCCCTTTTTCCCCATTCTTCCCTTGCCATCATGCTGCCTCTGCCAGGGTGTGGACAGGGGGATGCTCCTGCTGCGACACAAATCAGACCCCAGAGCTCCTGGACCCCTCCCAGAGACACTGCTTGGCTTTCTCTGGCTCCATGGCCGACCCTTGTTGCACTTCTCCCAGCAAAGCTTGTTTGGCTCTGGCCCTGAGGTCAGAGCCAGCTTGTGAGCCTGTGTTGTGGGGCTGCTCCTGCTCCATGGCCTGTCATCAGCTGGGAATGTTCCTTAATGGGAGCAGGTTGCAGAGTGCCTGTAATGCTTTTAAGAATAAAGAGCAGCATATGCACTCAAACCAGACCTACATTTTTCCTGTCCTGCAGCTCTTTATTTGCCCCTGCTTGGAGGGATTCTCTGATGTAGCACACACTGCATGCCTGACCCGGCCTTTCTGTCCCCACTGCCTCCCCCCACCATACATTAAGTTTAAATAAATGCATTTTCACTGCCAGGAGCCATCCATAAGGCTAGAGCTGGCCTCTTCCTAATGGGGGATTTTAACTTGGGTGGACACATTTCTATTAGTGATACCAACTCTGTCTGGTGCCTTTCTAGTGTGAGCTGCAAGCCCAGGAGTTAGATGTGTGGTTGTCATGGATCTGTGCCAACCCAAAACAGCCTCCCCTGGAAATGAGGAGTGGGAGATGGTAGATTGGTTCTGAGGGAAGCAGATGAGCTCACGTTCTGCCTCCCAGTTCCTGAACTGATCCTTCACAGGCTGCTGTCACTTTACAAACCCACGCAGGTTTCTGCTCCTGGCCACCCGCTGCACCTGAGGAACAAAAGGCTCTGCTCCTTTCCATGAGAGAAGGGATCATTTGGCCACCAGAGGATTGGTTGCTGCCCAGTGTTGCTCCACTGGTGGAAATGCTGGTTTCTCACGGCTCACTGTTGACCTTACACTGGCTGAACTGTCTGCAGTTGTTGGGCAATGAGGCTGGAGCTGTTGGCAATTGTTGGGAGCTGTTGCTTCACTCAGAATGAGCTGCTGAAGTGGGAGCTTGAGGTCTGGCGCTGTGCAGAGGGCCAGGTGTGGCTCTGGCTGCTGCAGTGGGTCAGTCAAAGTGGACTGAACCTGAGGATTTCCACTGGAATCCCTGGTCAGTGTCTCTGCTGGAAGTGGGTCTGATTACAGAGCCCAGGCTCAGCAGCTCTCATTCTGGCTGTGGTTGGTGTTGTGTGATGTCAGCTGGGTCACTTCTATGTGTCCTGCCTTTATTATGGTCTTTGCTTGTCTCTGTCCATTCTGGCATCTTGCACTTGAGCTCATGACCCTTTGACTTTGAGGAAAATCTACCCACTTTTCTTATAGCACATTAAAATCTGAAATTGAGGAGTGCAGAAATGGAAGCTTGTGGCTTTGGCTTCCTCTGCAGCCACTCTGACAGCTGGAGTCTGACCAGGTGTTCCCCTTTGCAAAACCTGCCCAGAGGGGCTGGGAGTCCCTTGTCCCAGCAATATTCTACTTTTATCTTCTCCAGCCTTGCCTCAGCCATTTGTCTGTAAAAGCTGTTGTAGTATCTGGTGGTTGGGCTGCATCAGAAGTGGGGTCCCCACTCTATTGGGAGTCCCACCGTGCCAAACCCTGCCTGCTGGCCTGGTACTACTGCAGTGCCTCCCTCATACTTCAGAAAAACATGAGCAGCTTCCTAACCCTGAGGCCTTGCCCAAAGCCTTTGGGTTGTTTGTGTTCCCTCTGTAAGCAGGAAATACCAAGTGAGGGTCGCGTTTGGGAGCAGGAATCCAGTGGTTGTAGGGATGTGCATAGCTGGGGTGTGTGACTGACCTGCTGTGGTGGCCTCTGGGCAATGGACTCGAGGGAATCTGCCTCCAGCCCCTCACTTGCCCTCCTGACACTTTGTCTCTAAGGCTTTGAGTGAAGTACACAAACATCTGGGGCCAGTGCTCAGCTGCTTTAAACTTCCTGGTGCCTCTGGGCCGAGCCACTCTTGTCTGCTGGTGTTTCATTGTGCTTTTTGTCTTTGGCGTTGGGTGTGTAAATGCAGGGAGTCCAAGGGCCTGAGCTCTCTTGGTGCTTCTTTAACCCATGTCAATGAGACCAGAAACCAGCCCCAAAGGTTCATCATTTGAGCTGAAAACACGATGTTGTTCTCTAGGCTTGGCCCTGCTTTAGGTTCTTGCCTGGGGTGGTTTTGTGAGTAGAGTTACTACTGCAGTTGGGAAGAAAGAAATGGAAAAGCAAGAGGACAAATGTGGTCCTGCTTAAAGGTACTTTGGGGTTTTACTGTGACCTAAAGCATGTGCTTTATTCAGCAGTTTTCACAAGCAGGAAGCTTTATTTAAGGCCTACAGCACTTGCTGAATCATGGAACAAAAGAAAACTGAGCACAAGAAATAGTTTAAAAGGAGCAGATTTTGCTGTTTTCAGAACTTTCTTGATGTCCTCAATGTTCAGTCTTAGATGTCTTTAACTGATGCCATCAGGAGCATCTTCAGGTGCAGCCCTGGTGCAGCAAAGGCAGGTGAGATCAGAGACCACAGGGTAAAAACAACCACTGTCTTTGATGTGAAGGGGTTTTGGGGGACTGGGGGAGAAAAGAAATCAAAAAGGAGCAGTGGTCAAATTGGCTCCAGACCTTTGGTGGGGACTTGTATTTACAGCATTCTCCTGCCTGTGCTGACTTGGGGTTTCTCTTTAATCAGAAACAGCCCAAAGTCAAAGTTCTGGGCTTTGTGCTCTGCTTTTCCCAGTACCCTGTTTCCATACCTCAGGAGAATTGTACGGCCTTTCTGGCAGAGCTGAAGAGGAAGAGGAGGAAAGGGAGTGATGTACTTCACTGCAGTCCCCACATCTAAATATAAATAGTTCTCCTCTTGGATCCTTTCAGTCTGATCTTATGGGGTGATTTGACCTTTCTTTGATAAAAGCTTTCTTTATTTGCAGGAATAAAAAGGCAAAGGGGAGGAGAGGACACAGCAGATGTTTTTTTTTAAATATCTTTAGATCCTGGCAGTTGGTTTCTGCAGCACCCAGCGCTCACTGCTGGGCCAGCTCCCTCCTGGGCTCCAGCTTTTCTTCTCCTTTGAACTCCTTGAACAAACTTTGCATTTTACTCTAAAGCATTGACCTGAAGATTTCCAAGGAAATATTTTGTCATGGGGACACCATGCTCCAATGGGGACAGATGCCCCAGGCTCCAGTCCCCAGCCCTGCCCACTGCACCACTGACCCTGGTTTTCCTCGTTTCATAACTTCTGCTGAAAGAAACATTTGTGTTAATTGCTGCTGGTTTTTCATGTGTTCACCCTCAAGCAGTTTGAGCTCAGCTTCCAAACACAGCTCAGTTTAATGTGCAAAACCACGGGACGCTGGCACTGCCCAGGTTACAGCCCAAGCAAAGGCAGCACAGGTGCAATCTTAGAACTTCTCTGACTGCACACAAGGCTTTCTGGCACTTGTTCTAACCATTAATTGCCATGTTAAATCCAGCAATAAATTATTTGGGCAACCACACTGCGAGAGCCCACTGCCAGGAACAAACCAGAGTTACTCAGTCCCCTTCATGCTTCAGGACTGGATCAGGCAAGGAACTCCCACACACTCTGAGTGGGGTTTTGATGTCTCACTGACCTGGATGTAGTTTAAACCATCATCCTGTGTCAGAGCTGGAGGTGCACTGCATGTGTGTATCCTCCTGGAGCACAGGATAGTGTGTGGCGTGCAGGATGCCTCAGGATAAGCCTCTGATCCTTTGCAAATTGGATTTTGTGGCTCACTTGCCTGTCCTCTTGGATAAAGTTTCCCCTTAGCTGCCTCTCTTCTAGCAGAGCTCGTGTCTGTCTCAGGACTGCAAAGCCTTTTATAATGCTCTGCAGATCAGGAGTCACTTGGAAAGGACAGGGACAGACTTTCCATTTCCCACTGAAACATGCTCCAGAGTGACCCTGCTGCTTCAATCCCTTCTGGAGTTCCACTCGGTCTGCACAAGACTCCTGTTGGGTTGGGTTGGTTTGGTTGTTTCCTGCTGTGTGGCACTGAGGTGCTCCTGGCTGGTAGCCCCCCAGTGATGGCTGCTGTTTTAGAAAGCCTCTGGGCCATGGGAGTCGTTGTGATTTCGTGCTGGGGAGGAGATGGATTGCTCAGAGAAGGCCAGCTTCAAACAGAGCCACAGCTGGCTGATTTTAAACCATTTCAGCTGGGAATCAGAGGGTGCTGTTAAGTTTTATCCCCAAAGAAAACAAAGCAGGAGAATGCACCGTGTTTGCACAAGTGGGATTGTCAGGGCTTGTGATAAGGCCTGTGTAATTCCTAGCAGGATGGTGTGTAAAACAGGCCAGCACACCCAGATGATGGGTTGTACTGGAGAGGGCCATCCTCAGGAAAGTTGAACAGTTCCAGTTTGCTTATAAGGATGTACTGGTTTGAGTTTCATGCCTGTTGCTGGGAGAGGGTGATGACCCTGGTGAGGGACAGCAAACCACACTTTCCACAGCGAGCTCAGGAGCAGCACTGGCCTCTTGTGCCATTCTGCACTGATGTGAACAGGACACCCTGCAGGGGCTGGGGAAGAGGAATCCTTGCCAGGGTTAATATTTAAATCTGTGCTGCTTGACTTTTGAGCAAGGGAGGGAAGTTGATTCTCCCAGAAGTGCTGGGAGACCACCTACTCTTTGGTACAAACTGCCAACATCTGACAGATGGAAGTGATTTCAGGACAGTGAGAAGTCAGTGTGGAATCACAGGGGTGACCAAGAGCAGACTCTGTATCCCACAGTCTTTGACTTACACCCGCCCCTTTTGACTCTTGCTGTGGAGAAGGACAGTTTCCCAGAGCCATCAGAATTCTTCTGTGGGGTGTGAATTAGCAGTGGGTCGATGGTTTGCTGTCTCTTGTGGTTCAGTCTAATAGACACATGTTCCTCTGAAGAAGCTTTTGGCAAGCCTGTGTATGGCTGAAGGATGTGTGGCAGTGGGAGCTCTGACTGGAAAGCAGCAGGGAGAGGTGAGGCAGAGGAGATTCCATGTGACTGCCCCTGACCACAGCTGTCAGAGACCCACCTTGGTGTGAGAGCTGTGCTGGCCCTGCCCTTTCCATGTCCCTGTTTGGTCCCTAAGTGTGTGCCCTGTCTGGTTTTTGTCTTGCAGCATCTGGAGGGGGCCGAACGTGAATTGTGTTGACAGCACTGGATACACCCCGCTGCACCACGCTGCTCTGAACGGCCACAAGTGAGTCCTGTTCCCATGCCTGAGGTCGCAGGGGGTGGATGCTTTGTGCTTCCCACACCGTTGTGTGGTTCATTCACCAGCTGAGGCACTGGTGCAGCACTACTCCATCTTCAGGGGAAGTGGAGAATGTCACTGCTTTGGCTGTGTGATCTTGCATCTCCAAATGCTGAGGATTTCAGCCACCTTTTTATTTCTAAGCAGTTTGGATAACACCATGTGAAAGGGGCTCCCCTGGGGACAGTCCCTACAGCCCTTCTGGTGTCCAGGGTGGTCTGGGCCTGCACCACTTTCCAGTTGCCTTGTGTGCATATCACATTTTAGGTAACTTAACTTTAGTGTGGTAGATCTCGTGTTGCTCATTGCTGCCTGAGATGTTGAGAAATCAAAGAGTTAAAATCTTCATTCTCCCTCATTGTGCTGGTGCAATTCACTTTGCAGCAGAGGCTTGTGGCTGATTTCAGCCCCTGTTCAGCTCCATTAGTATGGAGTTAATGTGGATCTTCCCTGAGCTCATCTCAGCAATATTTTTGTTTTTTCATTTCCTTTGGCAGCATTTAATAGGAACACTTAAAAATCACATTTCAAGAGGCTCTGTGAAACACTCCTGTTCATATTAACTTCTTGTTGAGTACTTGCTGAGAGTGTGAGCTGTGAAAGAAGGACTGAATGTCTCACTGCAGCTCCTGTCTCTTGCAGGGATGTTGTGGAAGTTCTGCTGAGGAACGACGCGCTCACCAACGTGGCAGATTGTAAGGGCTGTTACCCCCTGCACTTGGCAGCCTGGAAGGGAGATGCTGACATAGTGAAGCTCCTCATCCACCAGGGCCCTTCACACACCAAAGTGAATGAGCAGGTCTGCCTGATTTTCTCTAATGTATCATTGAATCACTTCCCTGGCATGGAGAGAGACTCCTGCAGCTGACTCCTGACCCCTCCCAAACCAGTAGCAATGGTTGTAAGGTCCTATTTGCTGGTGGGATAAGAGGGGCACTGCCTAAAGCAATACATTCAGTTCTGAGCTAGAGGTAGGATGAAAAGATACTTAAGTTTTATAGAGAGACACATAAATATGAGAACTGCTCAACACTTAGGAAGTGGTCTCCTGCTTCTGGGCTTCTAAAACTAACCCACAGTTTTCCTTTCAGCTGCTGGATAGCTGAGCAGGTTTCTAGTTGTGCAAAGGATCCATTGGCTCCCTCCTTTGGGAACTAATCCAAGCAGCTTTGTTCAGTCTCTTTGGCCGTGCTCTCTTAGCTGCTCTCCTGGCTTGTCTCTGGCACTTACTCCAGTTCACTAATTTGTAAATTCTAAGAGAATTTTAACACTACTTGCCCCCAGATAAATCCCTAGCTTAATCTTAAAGAATTATTTTTGCAATCAGGCAAGAAAAGAAAGCCTCTTGGATTTGTTCCTTTTGTCAAGCTGACAGTTTTGGTCTCAGGTGCAGAGGGAGTGAGGGGTACCAGCCAGCTGTGTCCACTGCAGAGGGCTGGCTCCTGTGGAACTGCCCTGTGGACATCAGAGATATTTAAATTCCAGGGAACTTTTGAAATGCTGCTGCTGGAAGGCCCAAATATTCCTGTTGTTGCAGAGTTTTGTTTACAGGACCTGGTTTCAGGAGTGAGGCCAGCTGAGTGCTGTCACTGAACTGCCCCTCCCTGGGTGAGCAGGCACAGAGTGACAGGCCCAAGTCAGGTAAAGCTGCAGTGGGCTGTGGTTGTCCTGTCCCTGGGGCAGGAACACCTGATGTCCCTGTGAATCAACTCCCAAATCACTCAGATGTTCTCTCAGAAGGAAAGGAATGAATCAAAATAGGTTTGCCTGCCTTTGTGCAGCAGGCTAAACCTGGACATTCATTCCAGAGGTAATTCCCAGGTAGGTCAGACACCCCTGGCCTGAGTTCAGCTCCCAGTCAAGGTGAGCAGCTGGAGGTTCCTGCTGTTGATTTGCTCCATGGTAGTTTTTCAGAAGCTGGGGAGCAAACTCCTTTCAGTGCCAGGTTTAGGAGTCCCAGTCCTTTTTTGTGGGGACTGAGGTTTCCCAGGAAGGGTAACTCAATGCACCAGGCTGCCCCAGGGATAAATGCTGCTAAAACAGCATGGAATGAAAAATCTGGTTGTAGTGCAACTCTCTGTCATTCCTCCAGTGAGCAGGAATAACGAGGAGTGTGTGTTCTGATGTCTCTGGTGACAGTTTTCCAGTTGGAGGCTGTGGTTAATCATGTCTCCAGGCACAGCTGCAGGCACTCAGTCTGGTTACAGATTTGAGTGCAGGTAACCCTTTTCAGTTAATCTGACAAGAACTGAGAGCCCATAGTGTAAATGTTCTACTGTGAGTAGGGCAGCTAGAGGAGTGATCTTTGCAAAAGATCCAGAGCTTAGTATGATCCAGGTAATGTTTCATTAATGTCTGTTTAGTAGGAACCCTGTAAAATGAGAGAAGTCAGCTGAGGAGCCTGTGCTTGGAGCCTGCTCCAGGTTACAGCAATCCCAGCTGGAATGGCTTTTGCTGGCCATGGCTCTGACTGGAACAAGATGCTGTGTCCTGGCCTTCCACCCCTTGGAGTCACCCATTGCTTTGTTGCTGTATCTCACCCATTTCATTATCACATTTTTTTCTTTTTCCTCTTCCTTTTTGTAGAATGCTCTTGAGATCAAAGAACTCAAAAAGTACGGCCCCTTTGACCCATATATCAATGCCAAGGTGTGTACTTTGCTGTCAGCATTTCACTGCATCATCACTCCAAGCTGCACTCGCGTGCTTCCAGGTGCAATAATACCTGTTCACTTTGCAGCTGCTTGGGGGAAAGGAAAATGGGACCATTGATTTACTGTGGGTTTCTCTCTTCAAAGCAGTTATAGAAATATAATTAAAGGAAAGCTTTTCCTTACTTTCCTGGGGGCTCCTTCCTTGCTTAGCCTTGTAGGACTCGCAGTGATGGTCAGTTTGCTTGATTGGGCTGGATGACTTCCCAAAGGTAAAGTTACTTCAATTAAATATTCTAGGTTTTGTTTCATGTGCTGATGTTGCTGATAAATGCAAAGAGAAGGATTTTTTTTCCCTGCTTAACCATGGTTGCATTTTCTCTGTGGGCTGTTTGGAGTGAATTTTGATGCCTTTTCTCCTACCAAATGCATAATGCTCTGTGTGTTGTTTGAATGGACAGTTAATTCCTGTGGTGGTGGTGGTGGGGAGAAGGGAGGGCAGTGATGTTCCTGCCTCCCTTCCCAAGTCTTCTGTGTCCTGCTTATTACATCAGTCTCTTTTTTGATGTTCAGTCTGTGGTGTCATTTGACCCTTCAGCCCTGGTCTCCTGTTCCTGTTTTCTGGCCTGTTTTGCTCCTCTCTTGTTTTTAGTTGTTTTGAGCTACAAAGGACACAACATCAGATTGTGCAATGTGCTGAGACAGCTGTTGAAGAAGCAGATCAAATTCCTGGTGGTGGTTTCTCAGACACCATTTTTCAGTTTTATTTCTAGTGAATCTGCAAGCCAGGGGTGGCAAACAATCTGTTGCTCTGTCCTGGGACACCTCTGCCAGGAGCCACCATGTCACAGCTGCTTCCAACCAGTTATTTTGGATCCAGCCATCCATGGCAGATTTTTGTCTGTAGAGTTTCCTTCTGCTTGGTCTGCAAGACTTTAGAAAGACACATCCAGAGCTCCTGTGCTTGCTGGGAGTTAGGTGTGGTTTTGCAGAGTCCTGTTTCAGGGTCACCAGTGCCCACCCTTTGAGCACAAATGCCTTCCCATGAAGCTCATCCAAGTCAGGGATTTTTGCAGAAATCCAGATGGGAATTTTATGCCTTTGTCTTCTGTGAAAACATCATAGCTGAGCAGCTCAGTTGCCTGAAACAAGCTTCCTAAAACATTGTCAATAACCAAGTAAAATATTACACACCTCAGTATTGGGATGTTGAATGAACAAGGAATGTAAAGAGGGAATATCCAGGGAGTTCCCTTTTTTGTGAATTTTTATTTAGAATTTGATAATTTGGGTTTTAAACTGTGGATATGTGCATTATTTAAAACCTCAGTTCAGTGTTCACTGTGGCTGAGGTGCTCTCTAGAGCAGGACAGGATTTTGGAAATGTTTACTTTGGTTTTAAAGAGAGAGGGATGATTTGCACACAGTTATGGGTTCATCACAAGTTCTGAGCAGCTTTGCACCAGTTCCTGACAGGAGTGATGAAGAGAATGTGGGGTTGGACCTGTCACACTGACTCTGGTGTTTTCTCAGGAGCAGCCAAACAGGTTGTCAGTAGGGCAGGACTCTGTTGGACACTCAGACACTGACAAAAAATCCTACCAAGAAATCTCAGAAGTAGGGTGGGTGGGACTGAAGGGCTCTGTAGCCACTTTCCCCAACCCTGGGGCAGGATCAAGTCTCCTTACACCATTCTTGACCAGGGTTTGCCCACCAATTTCTCAAAAACTGCAGAGAGGGAACAGCTCTGTGGCTTTTCTTTGGCAGTTTATTCAACCCTTCAGATCTTTTCAGGTCAGACAACTTTCCCTTACTTAAAGCAAGTCTCCCTCTGCTCAGTCAGAGCTGTGTCAAGGTGTGTTGGGAGAGGGGCTGTGGATTCTCCACTTGAGCATGGGATGAGGAACAGCAGGGCTGTGTGTGGTGAGTGGTACCACATTGTCAGGGCTTGAAACCTGTGCTGGAGCCCATAAGAAAGCAGAGCCATCCCTGCTTATGTCCTGTTTGGGCTCTGCCAAAGGGCATTGCTCCCAGACCCTCTCTTCCAGCTGAGAGCTGGGGGGATGCAAGAATTCCTGCAGGAATGCAGCCCCTGGGCCCTCCAGAGTGCTCTATTTTTATAAGTAATTCTGAAATTTGAAGCCATGTGCCTTCTGGCTGCTGGAATGGAATTTTCCTTTTCCATCTCTGATACATCTGTAGGTCTGAGCACTTCTGCTCACTGCTCTGGTTTGTGCCTGGAGAGGTGACGCAGGAGGGGAGCAAACACCCTTGCCTGGAAGAGCTGTAGTATTTTTGGCTGCTCAAAACTCTCCCAAAATGGAGGCAATAAATACTCAGGCAGTAGTGGGAGTTTCCACTGCACAGTCTGAAATTGGGAGAGTTGCTGTGATGGTTCAGGGGAGTTTTACTGCCTGGTGATCTCTGCTGCAGGAGGAAAGTCTGGGGATTTTGCCTTGAGCATTGGAGCCCCAATCTACTTAGGGAAAATTGAACTGAATTGCAGGGAAGATGAGGGAAGTCTCCAACAATTATGTTTTTAAACAGTGTTATGTTCCCATTTCTGAGCCCTCAGGCAGATGCTTGGATGCTTTAAAGCTTCCTGAGGGATACATACCCTGTGCTAGGGAGATGGGGGCAGTCCTAGCCGAGGAATCCCCAGTGGTCAGGGCTGGCATGGCACCAGCAGTGTGTCCACAGCTCTGGGGCAGGGACCTGCTGTCCTGGGGCTGGGGTCATCCAGACTTTCCACAAAACCTGGCAGCAAGGATCCCTCATGCCATGGGGCAGGCTGAGAGCCTGGGCCCAGCTGCTGTGGGCTCCCTGATCCCTGATTCCTATCAAATGGGAATAATGGGATTTGCCAGTGCTGTAAATGCCCAGGAGCAGCAGTGTGAGCTGACAGGCAGGTGTGAGCTCTGATGTTCTCTACTCTGTCCCCTCTCACTTGTTTGTATATTTTTTGTGCAGGCTTCTGTATCCTGCAGTACCCTCTGTCCACCTGTATGTGCCTCCCCCAGGATAGAGCCTGTTTGACTTGGACCCTCTGTGCTGGCACTGATGCTTTGCCCCTGTTTGCCCCCTCCCCCTGCATGTGCCTAATTCTGCCTCCTTCCCTTCACTGCCATACAAACTGCAGCTGTGGGAACCTCCCCCAGCTCCTGCTCTCTTGCTTTGCCTGTGCCTGAGAAGTGATGCAAAAGCCAGATACAAACAGCTGGGGGATTGACAGGACTGCTGTGAGCCTGAGAGTGACCAAACACCTCAGCAGGATCTGAGCGCTCGTGCAGCCTCGCGAGTTTGTGACACGGTGCAAAATCCTGAGCAGCATCCCAAGGCATGTGTGTGCTCTCACAGCAGGCAGGGATCAAATTCCCTTCTGCAGTGGTGTTGCTGCCTCCAGCAGGACAAGAACATTCTGTTTATTTTATTGGAAATGTTGTTAAAATGACAAATTCATCCACGATTCTTTAAGTTGAAGTGTGTAGCTGTTTATATTAAACATTTTTGGGGTTATATTGCCAGATAGTTGTTTCTAAAGTGCTTAAAGCAGAATCCCTCTGTGGATGACACACAGTAGTAAAACCAGAAACTTGAGAGGAACTTAATTCGAGAAAAGGCTTTGTTAGATCTGGGCACGTTCCTATTTTGCACCTCCACATGTGGGATGTTGGACTGCTCATCTTTGGGCTTTGCATTGCTGGTTCTTAGCCTGGCTGCTGCTGCATGCTCTGGTTTGGGTCTGGCTTCCACCTGGGGGTGCTCCCTTGTTGCTGAGACACTGCTTCCCTCAGCTGACCTGAGCCCTGGCTTGTTCCTGTGGTGGTGGAATTGCACAGCTCTCTGGTTCACAAACTGCATGGGACTGGGTGCACCCTTTCTCTAAACAGCCAGAATTGCAGAGGTGGAATGACTGTTATAACCAGGATAAGTAGGATTTGAAACAATTGAAATTTAAACCTAAAATGATGATGATGAAGCTCCAGCAAATAGAATTCACACAACAGGTTGCCAGCCTTTTATTTTTGTGGCACCCTGAAGTCTGGAGTGCTGCCAAGGTACCAGACTGCCTTACCCAGGTGCTAGCAGTAGCATCTCTTAAACTTTAGCATGGCCCCTGAATTCTGACTCTTGGAAAGTCCCTCTTTCCCACAGCTGAAGTGCATTGTTCTGGACATCCCCAAATCTGTGACTGGGCCAATCAATGAGCTGGTGAGGGGATGCTAAACACCCAGGGAATGGTGAAACATTGCTCAGGCTGGTTCAGACGGGGCTCTCTGCTTCCCCACTGCTTTTTTTTTGTCTTGTTTTTGCATTTCAACTTGAATGCTGGAGCGAGGCTGCCCCAGCCCTGACCCGGTGCCGCTTGTGCCCCGCAGAACAACGACAACGAGACAGCGCTGCACTGCGCGGCCCAGCACGGCCACACCGAGGTGGTGAAGGTGCTGCTGGAGGAGCTCACCGACCCCACCATGCGCAACAACAAGTTCGAGACACCCCTGGACCTGGCTGCTCTCTATGGGAGGCTGGAAGTGGTCAAGATGCTCTTGAACGCCCACCCCAACCTGCTCAGCTGCAACACTAAGAAACACACTCCGCTGCACCTGGCAGCCAGGAATGGTCACAAAGCAGTGGTCCACGTCCTCCTGGATGCGGGCATGGACAGCAACTACCAGGTATCTGCTGTGTCTGAGTGGGGCTGGGCTGGTGGCTGGGGATTGGAGAGCTCCACCAGCCCTCCAGGCAGAAGCTGAGGAGAGCTTTGTGTTCTGCTGGGCTGTCTGTGCAGCTGGGGGTGCTGGGGGAGGCTGCCCGGAGGGGCTCGGGTGCTGTGCATGCCTCACGCCTGCGCAGGGGCCGGGCCGAGCCCCAGACACAGAGGGAGGGACACGAACACCCCGTGGCTGAAGCTGTTCTGCCCTGCAGTGCTGTGAGCTCTTGATAGGCAAACACGTCTCTTCCTATCAAGCCACTTGTGAATGTGCTGTTTTCACAGCAATGGCTTGTATGTGGGTCTTGTTTTTCCTTGTCAGGACATGACCTCTTGCCAAGCTGTAGAAGGCCCTTTGCTGGTGTCTCTGATGGAACTGTCCCTGGTTTTCCATCCCACATCCTCAGCATTGTAGTAACTTTGACAATCCCTCCTGAGCTGTAGGTAGTGCTGCCCACACCTCGTGTACAACGCCGTGTATTTATTGCTTCTGTAACCCTCTCAGCCATGCCTCCCTCACCATTCCCTGCTGTCTGGCTTCATGCTATGTTTCCATTTAATTTGCAGACTGAGAAAGGCAGTGCTTTGCACGAAGCTGCTTTGTTTGGCAAGACAGATGTGGTACAAATATTGCTGGCTGCAGGTGAGAGAATGTTCCCCCTTTGAAGCACTAATGTGGTGATCCCTTCACCCAGAGCTTGAGGAAATCCCTTTCTAGTGCAGCAGGTTTCTCCATCCAGCTGTCAGAGCTCCTCGGAGCAGGATATAGGAGAGGTTGGCTCTTGGAGTTTGCCTTTAGATTTGTATCTAGAGTACCTTTTAGCTCTCCCCAGTGATGATCACAAATGTGACTTGATGAAGTTCACCACCCTGCACATAGTTAGACATTATTCTTGCTTTTGCCCTCTGTACCCCTGTGACCACAGGTATTGATGTGAACATAAAGGATAACAGAGGCCTGACTGCTCTGGACATTGTCAGGGAGCTTCCTTCCCAGAAAAGCCAGCACATAGCAGCTCTCATTGAAGGTGGGTAATGCAGCTCTGCCTCTGGGGTGGAGGGGAAGGTTTGGGGTGCTGATTGTGCTGGGGCAGGCACAGGATGTGCTTTTCTAGACCTGGAAAGTGCTGAAAGCAAAGCAGCTTCAGGCTGTGTTGGAAGAACCGGTGCAGAAATGCTGGGGTGAGCTTCTCCAGACCAAATGTTTGGAGGAGGACCTGGGGGGATTTAGGAAGATTAGCCCTTTGCTGAGGGAGTGTGGCGTGACTTTTACAGTTTAAATGGGCTTAATTGAGCTTTGTTTAGCTCACTTTAGGAGTTAATTAAAATTAAGGATAGCCTAATTCTGCTTGCAGAATGCAAAGTAACGGCTTTAGAAATGGTTCTGGTGTAACTCCCCTTTACGTGTCTGTGTAGGCAAATCATTGTCCACAGATCTCACATCCTGCTCCTCGCCTCCTTGTGAGGCTTGGGCATGGAATTTGCAGATGAGATTTACAGAAAAGGCCTTGATTACTTGTGTTTTATAAAGGAGCTTGGTCCATTGTGTCTGTCCAAATTCGGGAATGAAATGTGACATCTTGGCTAAATTCATACCTTGTAATTACGCTGTCTGCATTTCCTCTCAGCTGTGGGGAGGATCAGAAGCATTTGGAGCTGGGGTGTGTTACTCATGCTGAGCATTTGGGAGCTTTGCAGGTTCAAAGCACTTCTCAGACTTTTAACTAAGCTGTGCCTGTGAAGCTGGAATGTTTGAGCTTTATTCTGAAACTGAAGACAGAGATGGGCTTTAAACCTGAAGGTGTTGCAGATAAAGGCTGTTAGTTTTCCCAGAGAGGTAGCTGCTGTTGGATGTTACATCACCTGAATGTTTCTAGCTTTGCCTGTGGTTGGGGGCTGCAGCTGGAATTGGTTTCTCTTGTTATTACTCTGTTCAGTGATGGAGTTTGTGTCTACAACACAAATTTTCTGCGTGGCTCTGTGTCCGTGCAGCAGCTTTGCAGCTTTCTGATTAAAGACTCTGAAAGTTCAAAGGACGATCCCTACCCTTGTGCCTGTGATTAAAGAGTCTGCATGCTTCTATTTTGGGATCTAAGCTGCAAGTTTTAATAATGTTATTTTTTTTTGGACACTTAATAAGCTGACAGTTGGCCTTCCACCCACCCATGAGGGAGGAAGTGCCATGCACTGAAGGGGACAGAAAGCCAGATTGACGTGAGCTGACCCTGTCCCCCAACCCCCTTGCAGATTACACCGTTGGGAAGAAAAGTGCCAAAGCTGTGGAGAAATCTGCTCCAGCCCCGCTCGCTCCAGCCACCGATCCCTCGGGCCGGACGTCTCAGGGTGGGCATCCCCAGCACTCCTCTCCCTGCCAGCACCGAGGTCAGGAGACCCACTGACAATCCCATCTCTCTCCCCACCACAGGTGATGTGGACAAAGCTGTCACAGAGCTGATCATCGATTTTGATGTGAACCCTGAGGAGGAGAGCCCGTATGAAGCTCTGTACAACGCCACGTCCTGCCACTCCCTGGACAGCCTGGCCAGTGGGAGATCGTCCGACCGGGAATCCGTGAGCAAGGAGGCTGAGCCCAGTGGCCTCAAAGCAGCTGGAGTCAGGCCTGTATGTAGCTCACCCCTGCTTGCCCTAGAGCCACAGGGGGCTGACCTGCAGGGTCAGGTTTGGCAGCAGGCTGCCCAAGCTTGAAGAAATCTTTAAATCCTTCCCTGATGTTGATGAGAGCAGGCAGCTGCCTCTTTTTCTCTAAAAGCAACCGCTTCTTAATTTCACCTTGGGTTGTATCCTTCTGTTTTCTGGCAGTGCACTGGTGCCAGTGAATCTTCGTCTGTCAGGACATTACTTTTTGCAGAAGGGCTGGCTTCTTGCCCTGAAAATAGTTCTGGAAACTTGTATGGAGCATCTCTCATGTCTCACTGCTTTACCAAAGCTAAGGTTCTCAGGAAATTATCTGTAATAACTTGTGGGAGACTAGTTGGCAGTGGAAGGGGTTTTTTTTTTGTGTATTACTTGCAGAGCTCTGTAGAGGGTACTCCAGGCTTTACAAGGCAGTGCAGAGCTCCTGGAGCTGTCCCCAGAGAAGTCTTCCTCACCTTCTGTCAGCTGCATCTGCTGCCCTGGTAGCACTCAGCAGGAAGGCTGCTGTGGGGCAGATGGGACACGGGCCCTGCAGTGCTGGGTCAGCTTCAGGCTCTGTGTTCTGCTTGGTTTTCCAAAGCCTGCTCTGTTGAGGCATTTTTGGACAAAAGGCAGAGCAGCAGTGAACAATTAAACTGCTGGGGGCACAGTAACCATGGTTCCCCTCTGTGCAGAGAGGTGCAGCCTTTGGCTTGTGCTGAGAGCAAGAGGAATAGAAATGAGACAAAAGCTGTGGATGATGGACATTTTGGTCAGATCTCTCAGGTGTCCAGTACCAGGCAGTGGTGTTACTGATCATATCTTGTCATTGTCCTGTGCTGATGGTGTCTGGTGCGAAATGAGCTCAGTTCTGTCACAAGTAAGGAAAGACAAGAGCTGAACTGCAGTGAAAAGAGAGCAGGAGGAGTGACATGCTGCAGTAGCTCGCTGGAGTTGGAGCAGTGCAGCTCTGCTGCTCCCTTTGCCATTAGATGGAGCTGTGGCCAGGCAGGAGGTGGCCCTGGGATGTGCTCAGTCTCGGGACCAGGCAGCAGCTGCTGCTGCCCAGTTACAATCCCAGGATATCAGAGGACAGCAGTGCAGCATGGCTTCTTGATCCCTAGAGTTTTCCACTATAAAAGGCGCCTCTGGCATCAGTTTCACTAAGCCACAAGCCCTTTATTCTGATCAACTCATTGCTCACTCCCCTGTGTAATGCTGTGGAGATGCTGGTTTGGGTCTGAGTGAGACCAGTGTGAACAGATTGGTGTCCTGAGGAGGAGGAAAGGCAGCAGCCATTGCCCAGCTCTGTGCTGTTAGGGCTGAACTTCTCCTCCACCCAGATTAATTTGAGGACCCTAAGAGGTCCTTGCTGCATCCACAGCAGTGGGGACATAGAGCTGGCAGGGGCGGAAGGGATGAGCTGACAGTGTCTGTCTCACCTGCAGAGAGAACGTCCTCCCCCTCCAGCCAAGCCCCCACCTGATGAAGAGGAGGAGCAGAATGTGGAGAAGAAGACAGGCCACAGTGCTCCCTGTGAGGTACATGGGGCTGGCTCTGGGGTGTTTTGTGGGAGAGTGGTTTAAACATCAGTTTTAATAGCTTGGGAGGATCCAAGGGTGCTGTTACCTCCTGTGCTCATTGGGCTGTGAATGTGAAGAATTCCTTCACTCAGCATTGCTGCTGTCCCTTACCATGGGAACTTCCTTTGTCCGGTTCTTCCAGGGCACCTCAGAGTTGACCTTCAGCCTTACTTTCCTATTCTTGGCTGAGAATTCCCTTAGGAAGAGATTTTTCTGACCCACGTTGTGATGTGGACCATTGCTCACTAGTAATGATCCCACCACAGGCATCTTCAGTTGGACTGAAACACAGAGGGGGCTGTGAGTTCCTGCTTCCTCTGAGCTCCCAGCTGTGGAGGAGCTGCCTGGGCTTGTGGGTCCCACTGACACGAGCAGGGGCTTGAACTCAGCTGAGGATCTGGCCCAGCATGTGTTAAAGCTGCCTTCTGCAGGGGTCAGTGCGTGTGAGCTGCTTTCTGATGCAACTCAAGCTCTCCCATTTCGTATTGTTGCTGCTGGGATTTCCTGTTGCTTGTCTTACTCACCTGCCTGTGAACCTCAGATGTAAGGACTCTCTGGGAGACATGGCTGTGGGAAACCACAAATGTGCCTTGGCATCTTCTGCTGACACCCAGGAAAACCTTCAAAGCAAATCCAAATCCTCTGGATTTCTGTGCTCTCCTAAAGGCACTGGGCTGTGTGTGAAGCTCATGGAGCGTGTGCCACCTCTGCTGTCAGAGCAGGCTCTGATTCTGCAAGTGCTTTCTTTGAATGTGCTACTCTGCTGGAGTTCTGCAAGGCATAAATCAGATCTGATTTCTGGAGAGTGTGAAATCCTCACGAGACAGGGGTGAACATGGCCTGCTGTGATAGAACTGACTGCAGAGAGGGAGTAAACTCTGAGCTGTGTGTGAGCAGGGAACTGGGATGTGACAGTGTGGGCTGATCCCTGCCCTGCTGTTCAAATGCAGGGGGTGGTGACGAGTCCTGTGCCTGGCTCTGGCAGAGGAGAGCTGGGCAGCAGGTCATGGCATAATTGGGAAGCAGAACTTGTTTATGACAATAAACACGAGGGAGGGAAACGTGCCCTGACCGTTCCTGCTGAGCTTTCTTGCCCTGTTTAATTACCAAACACCTGCTGTGTTGTCCTGCCTTTAATGGCTTTGGAAGCACAATCCATTAAAGGGAATCTTGCTGGCAAATGGCAGAGTGACTCACTGGGGAGACCTTGATTTTTGACCAACTTCAGTGACAAAAGTTACAGGCAGTATGTGACTGCCTGGAAATGACCTTTTGGA
This sequence comes from Catharus ustulatus, assembly GCF_009819885.2. Classification (NCBI taxonomy): domain Eukaryota; kingdom Metazoa; phylum Chordata; class Aves; order Passeriformes; family Turdidae; genus Catharus; species Catharus ustulatus. The sequence goes on from NC_046245.1 coordinate 3,856,422, forward strand.
CATACTGATGAGATGTTTGGGGTGATCCTTTTACTTTGCTTGTTCCTCCTGGCCTGCTCTGCTTTTCTGACTTGCCCATCTTTTATCACCTCAGAGCGTGCTCTCCCTGGGCGGGGCAGGTGTGCACATGCTCTGGGAATGCTGTAAACAGCATCCCAATCTGCCACCCTCCAGCCCTGCTCTCCCATTGCAGCCAGGACACTTAGTCATTGAGTATTCTGGGGTTGGGCCAAACTCTAGTTTTCCAGAGTAGTCTTTTTATTCCTTGCCAAGCTGGGGCTATCAGTCAAAACAGATGAGCGTAAACAAGAAACTTCACTTTCATCACGGAAAAGCGTTGGTACAAACAGGCAAAGGAGCTGATTGTTTGGAGGTGCTAGAGTGGTGCCTTTCACTATGTGCAGAAACCTTCTGGGTTTGGAGCTGAGTAAGAGACTGCACTGTCAAATTAAACTTCAGTTCCAGTTGTTTACTGCTTGTCTCCAGAAGGGAAGTGCAGATCAAGGACAAGGCGCCACGTTGGCTCCCAGTTTGGTCTGCAGCTCTGAGGAGGGAGAAGAGAGGAAGAGATGAGTTACCCTTGAAAAAGTCTTTCAAAGTCCTCTGCTGTGGATTAAGTAGACCTTAATCCTTATTCACAGCATCTTGTTTTTGGGCTTTGCTAGCAATGAACATTTATACATGCAAACAACATGGCTGAAGAACTGAAAGCTGAATTGGAAGAAAGCTTTACTTGGTGGTGTTGATCCTGGTCACAAAGCCCACAGAGCAAGCAGTGTTCTCCAGCAATGGTCTTTGTTTTGAGTGAATTTGAACCTGGAACACTATTTAGAGCTTGGAAGGATGAGAGATGGAGAAAATCAAGTGTCACCAGGCCTGTGAAAGTTCACAGAGTAGAAACTGGGAACTGTGTGCTGCTGGAGAGCTTCTGCCTTTGGTGCATTTAAAGAGGACAGCATAGCAATCATCATCCACAGGAGTGTCAGGAGAGCACCAGAGCCTGGCTGAAGCTCCAGGCTGCTGCTGTGCTAACAGGCTGCTGCTGGGCAGGATTTTTCCAAGATCACTGGCAAGAACCTCTTACCTGCTGTTCTGGTCTGATGATTTTGTGCCACCATCTGGTCAGAATTTTTCTCTAATTTGTTCATTATGAGCTCCTTCACCTGGAAATTAGCAGGTCTGCCTGGCAGCTCCTGCTCAGAACAGGTAGAATAAATAAATATTTCCCATGCTGGACCTGGCCCATTTCCTCCCTTTGGTAAAGTCACTTTAAAAACCAGCTGGGTTTGTGCAGAGCAGCACATGGATGTCAGAATCCTGTCGGTGCTGCTGTGCTGACTCTTGGGTGCCTCTCCAAGACTCCTTTGAGCTTCCAGAGCTCCTGGCTGGGTTGCAGTGAGGTAGGCAGCAGTTTGCCCTTGGGGCAGCTCTGGTACTTTCACTTTGGGGAGAAGCAGGAGGTGCTCTGTGCTCTGCTGGTGAGGCAGTGGCAGGTCCAGGGGTCTGAGCAGTAGGAGCCCTCCTTGGGGACATGTTTTGTTCAGACCTGTTGTTCCCTGTCCTGGCAGCAGGTAGGGTTTGCTTTCTGGCTTGGGTTTGTCCCACTATAGTTGGGAGTAATCACACATGGGGTCACAGAGTGGTTTGGGCTGGAAGGGACCTTAAAGATCATCCAGTCCCAAGCCCTTGTCATGCTCTGGGGCTCCTTCCACTAGACCAGGTTGCTCCAAGCCCCATCCAACCTGGCCTTGAGCACTCCCAGGGCATTCACAGTTTTCTCTCACTCCATGCCCCTTCCCAGCTCTCTTGGAGCCTCTTAGAGTGCATTCCTGGGTCATGTTGAGCTCCTGGGACAGGGTTGCATCAACCTGGCCAGGAGATGGCCAGGAGATGGTGCTGAAGGGCAGCTGGCTGTGCCGGCAGGGTGCCCTGGTGGCCACTTCAGCCCCTTCAGCACTGGGATGGCACACGAGGGTATCCAGTGCCTGTCATCCTTGGCATTGATGCAGACCAGCGTGTGAGTATCCAGACTGGTTTGGATCCTGCACCAAAACCTCATCCCTGCACATGGCTGGTGGCTTTCCAGAACAGCTCGAGGAGAGTCTGCCAGGGTTACAAACCAGCTCTAAGTAGAGGCTTTGGGGGATTTAAATGAGCACAAGCACTGCTGCACATCCTAAAGTTAACTGAGTTCATAGAGTGCTGCCTGAGGACTCTTTAGTTCTGAATATGCCATACATCCTGAGGTCAGAAATGCAGATCTGAGATGCCTGAGAAGGTGGCAGGGATTTGGGCTTTTGTTCTTTTCAGCCCTGTCCTAATAGGGCCGGCAGCTAAAAAGTGAATGACGATGCAAATTCCAATAGCAACAGCAAGCCTGAGATGGGATGAACAGGAATAACGGTCTCAGCTCTTTTCCCCCTCCAGGCTGTCTGCAGCCCTTGCACAGTTGGTCAGTGCTGGAAAGCTGTCAGCAGCCTGAAATACTACAAATTAAAGGGGTTTGGGTGGGGTTTTCTTGAGGGGTTTCAAAAAACCCGAAGGGGAGTATTACGTTTTGGCTCACACTCTGCAGCGAAGGTGTTGCCTCTGCCAATTCTTTACTTAACCCATGGCAGAGAGGCTGTGGGGTTTATGCTGGGACAAAGCATTGCTTTGCAGAGCACCACATTGTGCTGTTCTTCATTAGGCCTCTGCTGCCCGGGGGAAAAGCAGGGGAAGTGGAGCTGAGGAAGAGGAACACCCCTACGAGCTGTTGCTTACAGCAGAAACTAAAAAGCCGGTTGCAGTGGACAGGAAAACAAAAGGTGAGTGACCATCCAAAAAGCAGAGCTGTTTGCTTGCATGTGCTTCAGGAAAACACAGGGGCAGAGGGCAAGTGGAACAATGAAAGTCTCTGCTGGGTGGGGGCTGCAGGGTGATTGTTGTGTTTCCTGGTAATCTCTCTGTAAAAGAGAGCTCTGAGCATTCCTGTACGGAGTGTACGTGGAGGAAGGGCAGCTCCACTCTGGGACAGTTCAGAGATTGCAAGGATCTGCTCTGTGACCTCAGAAATGCCCAAATCTCATGCCTGGCCAAGCAAAGGCAGAGGGTGAGAGGCTGGAGGCTGTGCCTCTGCCAGGGAAGATGAGCAACACGAGCGTTCCAGTGAGCCGTGCTCTCCATCCAGCTGGCGCTGCAGGTTTCTGCTATCCTGCTGTAAAATCAACATCCTGCTCTGTGTTAGAGCTAATTTGAGATGGAAACTAACAGAGGGGGAAAACAAAAATGTGTAGAGCAAGAACTAGAACTGAGACCATGGGGTATACAGGTTGATACTGAGGCAGTTTCTCCTCCCCTGGAAGGACCTTGGAGCTTTACAAAGCATCTGGGAACACCTTGTCTCTTGTGTTAGGCTGTTGTTAGCTTTTTGGCTTGCCTTCAACAATAACAACAAAAGATTTGTTTAGAGGGAAAAGATTTCCGCTTTATTCAGAAGTCCTGAGCAGGAATTTGGGTGGATTTAGTTTGGATTCTCACACTGGAACCCCTCTCCCTCTGAGGATGGACAGGGCTAACAAGGACTTGAGGTGATGCTTCATTGACTCCTTTGTCAGACCTGAGCTTTTCTCCCCTCCTATCATTGCTCGGGTCTTGCTGCTCTCCTGGCTGCTCCAGGGTGGCACAAGAGGTCATTGTGTTCCCACCAGCACTCGCCAATGCCCCTCACTGCCAGAGGCAAATTTTGGGAGCTTTTCAGGTTGGTGCTTTGCAGTCTGGACCAGGAGCAGTCTTTGGGTAACAGCCTGAGCCAGGGCTTTCAGGCTTTCATCAGTGGGCAGCTATTGCTGGTTATTCAGGCACAAGCTGAATTCCAACTGCTCTGCTCCTTCCCCTGGCTGCTGTGTCCAGGCTTGATTGGTAAGTGTAGAGGTGTGTCCTAATTATGTGTCAGTTTAAAATAAAACCTCAGAGTAACACAGCTGCCTGTTCTTGATGCAGATCTCTTCCCCTGAACACCTGAAGACAAGAGAGGTTGCAGAAAGATCTTTATGGATCCCTTTATAAATCCAGAGCAGAGTTCCATCTTTTAATGTACAGTTGGAAAGATCAAGGCTGTTACTTCACGGTTTGCATTCTGTGGAAAGTGTTGGTAACAAGCCTGGAGCCCTTCCCACTGTTACAGTGGGAGAAATCCAAGGATGCAGTTGAGTTTTTCCTCATCTTCCCTAACTTTCCCATTCTTTAAATGCAGTCAGCAATGTGGCTGATGATGGGGGGAGAAGATAAATTTAAGGAGTGGCAGAATTAAGCAAGAGTCAAGGGAGAGACTGAAGCCTTGCTTGGGGTGTGGGAGAATTTTCCCACCTCTGGGTTAGAAGGATCCTGGAGCATCAAAGGCAGCAGCTCAATCCCAAGACATGGAACAGGCTGAAGCATGAACTGTTTCTTGGCTCTCAAACTGAGGGTCTGGCCTTCTGGATGAGTTCTGGAGCAGCCTTTGGTCAGGAGAGGAGGGCTTGGGTTCTTGTGGCTGTTGAAAGGGCGTTTCAGGGCAGCGGAAAGCTGAATTTCAGGCACGAGGGTTTAATGGTGCCTTTCATGTGTGATAGCTGCCTTTGTTCGTCTGGCTGCCAGTTGTCCTGTGTCCAGCCAGCAGATGAATGTGGCATTATCCTCTGGCTTTGGTGGCCTTTGTGTGTGTTAGAGCAGCTCGCTGTCACATGCTGGAGCACTGGGAGAAGCTGGCCTCATGCTTTGGGCAGAGTATCAGAAGTGGTTTAAGCCAAATGCTCTCCTATCCACTTTGGTGTGCAGTCACATGTGTGAAGTCAGGGCACTCAGACCCTGTAACAGGGTGTGAAAATAAGGCAAAAGAGGAATGTGGAGTGACCAGGAGGAGGTTTCTCAGCTCCTGCTGCCTCCAGAGAGACCTAATGGAGGGTGAAAAGACTTGAGTTTTGGGCTGTTTGGTTTCAGGAGTCACACCCAGGTGTTGTCAGCAGTGACCAGTTACAGGTAGGACTGGCTTGGTGCCTTCTGGTAGCTCTTACAACCTGGTACTTGTTGAGGTTGCTCTGTGCTGCTTTCATAGGAGGTCCAGCTTGAAGTCCCCACTTGGCCCTTCCTCCTGTTAGAGATTTCCTCTGGGGTTATACTGGTTCAAGCAGCACAGTATGACTCTGCTGCTAACCAGAGAGCTGGGATGAGCCAGTAATAAAGTCAGAGAGACTGAAAGAAACTGTTTTCTGAAAGCCAGAATGTGTCTGGTGAAACAGCAGGGTGGACATCACTGTGAGGGGTCTGTGGGGACACTTGGTTATTGCAGGCAAAGGTTTGGGGACAGCTCTTGGTTTGCTGAAGATGAAGGACAGTACAAACCCACAGTCTACGTGTCCTCACATAGTGTTGAGGACAGACCCCTGTCCCATATCCCGGGCCCAAGCCTGTGTTTCTGCTGTCATGGTGTTGTTCAGAGTCACATTAATGATCTCTCTAAGCAGAGCAGTGTCTCATTGCCCTTTCTGAAGAGGGGAGTACAAAAGAGCACAAATTGAGGTGGATAAACTCTGCCTGGAATGACTGAGCTTGTGCCATCCTCACCTGGGCTCCACACCAGGTAGCTGGCTGTGGAGTGGGCCTGTGTTTCAGTTCTCTTCTGGTGAAGGATATTTTTGCACCCCTCAAGGTCAGCTTTTTTCCTCTGACCTTCTGTTTTACAGGAGGGAGATTGGCCTGCTCCTCACTTGACAAATTCTGGCATGGTGTAACATGGGTAGCCTTTTCCATGTGCAAATCTGAGGCTGCTGTATGCCCTCACTAATTTTAAGATTGGGGAGCTTGAGCAGGCAGCAGCTGCAGGAACAGCTTCATTCTCCTAATCCAGGGCTATGAGACAAATCCTGCTGTTGATATACAGGGAAAGAAATCCAGTGGAGGCAGGGCAGTTTACAGCTTAGGGTGGAGTGTTTAGGGAAGTGCTTCCTATCTGGAGTCCTCAGGCTGCTGGCAGAGCTCTTACTGGAATCCTCCCTGGGCTGCAGACAGTCTGTACCCAGGAAGGGCTCCTGAGCCCAGGAAGGGTTGGGAACAGCCTCTCCTGTGGGTGAGACCTGCACCAGGCTGTGGCTGAAAAAGGCAAGATCTGTCAAATGATCTGTGCTGGGGTATAAAATCAGTGAATAGAGTGAAATCTGTGAAGGGAGTAGGGCAGAAATCCCTGTGCTAAGGACCCTTTCTGAGGGTAACTCAGGTGTAACTGGAGGAGGAGGAGGAGGATTCTTTCAGATCCCCTAAAAGGAGAGGCCTGGAGAGCCCTGTGTGTTCCTGCTGCATGCACCTCGGTGACAAAAAGACTGAAATTACTTTCTACATTAATTCTTCTGTCTGCAGCTTTCAGGGCAGGCTCTGAAATGTCTCCTTCAAGATATTTCTCACAAGTTCTGAGCAAGTGCTGTTGCCCACACTCCATCCCTTCCCTGGCAGCTGCCCTGTGTTTCAGAGTCCCTCTCCAGCTCGCTGATGAGTGGGTGGCTGAGATTCCTGTCCAACAGGAGCCCTTTTGTGAGGTGCTGGAGCTGGATTTGGAGCACTTTGTTCTGGCTGGACTCAAGTGTTAGAGCACGTGGCACAAGCTTTGGCCAGCTCCCTCTCTGCCTTCCGCAGAAATGTCAGTAAAGGTTCAGCTGGGGCATGGAAGAAATGGTTTCCAAGGAAGGGAAGAGGTTGAGAATAAAAAAGTTTTTCTTTCCCCACAGGTTTACATAACTGTCCCATCATTGCTGTCTTGCTCACCTCTCTGTGGTTTTACATTAGTACCAGTCTGTGCTGTGAATGCAGCACATCTGATCTCCTCTGAGGTTTGTCCTCTGAGCTTTGTCTCCATCATTGAAGCATTACAGCTTTATGCAAAATAACTGGGTTTAATCTGGCCTTGTAATCTGGGGTGCTGCTGCTGGTCCCTCTCAGGCAGCACTGGGACCTGCCTTCCCCTTGGCAGCTCCAGTCACAGAACTGGTGGTTTATGTGCCTGTGCAAGAGAGTCAACAACTACTTCACTGTCGTGGAATCTCTAACTCATAGGATCCAGGATGAGATAATCCCTCACATCACTTGATCCCAGTGAGGGCTGTGGCTGCTCCTGTGCCTTTGAGAGGGACTCACCATGCTCATCAGGCATGGGGTACCTGGCACCGCCACACAAAGACAAATGACTGATTCAGCCCTTTCCTGCCCGTTTCTGGTGTGAGGACAAACCACAAAGCCCAACAAGTATTGATGTTTGAAAATCCCCTGGTCAGGCTTGATGCTGAAAGGTGCTGGGAGCTGAGTTGGGCTCTCTGCTGCTCCTAACAGGCTGCTTTTAGTTAGAGTAGAACTCATTATTTTGCTCACGGAAAGGAGGGTTCCTTTGCCTTGGCTTCCCAGAGCTGCCGTCTGCAAAGCAAGTGATTTCCTCTTCACATCCAAACATCCTCTCTGCACTTCAGAGCCTCATTATTGGAGCCTTTCACTGTATTGTTCCCTTGCAGCATCAATTTTTAGTCATCAGACTGAAGAGTTTCTTCAGCACTAAATGGAAGCAGTTAAAATTCACAAGCAATTCTGGGAGGGTGAAGGAATCCTAGGAAACCAAAGTTAGACTTGTGGCTTGACAAAGTTTTGCTTTTGCAGTTGAAATGCTCGTTCAGCTGTGACAAAGGTGAGTGTGTGTGTGTGTGTGTGTCAGCACTTGGGATCAGTCAATTCTTCATGGTTTATGCAGGACCCTGGTACCTGATATTAAGGTTGCTGGGGCAGGAGTAGCTGGGAACCAGTGTCACGTTTCTGGGACAGCCGGTGCTCCACCAGCTCTGACCGCTCTGTGCTCAGTTCATTGCAAAAGAGACTTTTTGCTCAAGCTTTTTTTCTTGCATAAACTGTTTATTTCTCTCCCCTGAGCAGGGAGGAGAGGTTAAACTCGGAAGCCACTAGGGAGGGAAGCAGAGGGTTTTTTTGGGAGCGGATTTTGGAACTGGCAGGTCGATTACAGTCCAGGCGTTTTCCCACCCTGCAGCCCGTGCCAAGAGCCGGGCGCGCGGCTCTAAATAACGCTTTGGCCTTTATGGAAACGGATCAGATGTTCCAGGAGCCTCCGTCTCTGCTGCTCCCACCTCACTTGCTCTCTGCAGGATATAGTTAGCACTTCTCTTGGCCTTATATAGCAAGGCCTGATAGTTAGTGTTAACAGGAATAAAAAACACAGAGAGCTGCCAGATTGCGTAAATCGGGCCAGTGTTTGGAATTTCATAAATGCCATGACTTTGGGTACAAGTTGAGCACGCGGAACAATACGGAACTGTTCTCTCTTTATCTCTCCCTCCCTGGCCGAGGGAGGGCAGGGAGAGAGCTGGAATTTTGCTGCTGTTTCTTCCATGTTTTTAATTTCCCCCCTCCTCTCTGTTTTCATCCCCTTGAAGACCACAGGAGGAGCAGCGGTGGCCGCAGCCAGGACTCTGCTGAGAGCCAGGACATCCAGGTGCCAGAGCAGTTTTCAGGGCTGCTCCACGGCTCTTCTCCCATCTGTGAGATAAGCGAGGACCCTTTCAGGCTCGTTTCCTCCACGGAGAAGGGGGACACAGAAGCCACGAGCCACCCTGCTGCTATGCAGCTGGAGGACACCGAGGTAGCCTCACCAGGAGCAGGAGCAGCCCGGAGCAGCTCCCCGGAGCCCACGCAGCCCGTGGTGTACGCCACGGTGCAGCACGTCAGCCGGGCGGATCCCGCAGCCCGAGTCACGCCCCACGGGCAGCAGCAGCACCCCGGCGGTGCTGAGCCAGAGGGGGACAGAGCTGTGGGCAGAGCCCACCCGCCTAGCAAGCCCAAAGCCGAGCTCAAACTCAGCCGCAGCCTGTCCAAGTCGGACTCTGACCTGCTGACCTGCTCCCCGACGGAGGACGATGCCATGGGGAGCCGCAGCGAATCGCTCTCCAACTGCAGCGCCGGGAAGAAGCGGCTGGAGAAGTCCCCATCCTTCGCTTCCGAGTGGGATGAGGTAAGGCTGAGCTTGCTGAAGAGCCTCTGTGCCAGGCATGACTGTGCAGCAGGAGTTCCCCTCTGCCATGCTGCCCTCAGGGGTCCTGGGTGGGTCCCATTGCTTCTCTCTCACAAGGTATTAACAGGCACATGCTCATTGCAAGGTGTTAAATGCCAAAAGATAAAGTTCATTGAAGTGGGGGAGTAGCAGAATTACAAGCAGTTTCAAAGTTTTTTGCTCAGATTCAGGGCTTGGTTTCTTTTAGGCAAGCCAGATATGTTTTCACATCCCCAAAATGAGAAAGACTTGATAACAATGCCCTTCACCAACTTTTCTCCTGATTTCCTCCTTCAGTTCTTCTCTGTTGACTTTCCCAATATCTTAGAAGTGTTGTGTTGTAGGGAGTGTGAGCAGTGCCCGGGGGTTCATGGGGATGGAAGGAAGACAGTAATTAGGCTGGTTTGTGTATTTGATAGCTCCTGCTCTCCTCCTCACATGCTTATTTCAGCGGCTGGTTAGCAGTCACTTTATTATCATATTGGGCGCCCACGGACAGTTAAATATTTCATGCTCAGAAAGTTGGCCCTGGAGAGCCACTGGGGCAAGATTAAGTGTCCCTCTGAAATTCAGCACCGCAACATTACTGAAACATTCTTTGGGGATGATTCTGTGCTGGGAGAGCCGGGGCTGCAGGAGAGATAAGCTCAGATGAACCATTCTTTGTACTCTGAAAAGGAATTAAAACCCCTGGCGTGATGCTGGGGGTGTGGAGCCGCGTGTGCCGGGTGTGGAAACCCAGGGGAGGGTTGTGCCCCTGCACTGGCTGATGCTCAGCTGCCTCTCCAACCCTGACTCAGAGAGAAAATTATCATCTGGGGAAGAGGGAGGTATTTAGAGATGCTAAGAGCAACGTGAGAATCCATCCCTCAGTCCGTTCTCTCCCTCCCCCTCACTCCCTGCCGGGTCTCAGGGTTGCCAAATAGATATTTTCCTCTGCAGCTGCTTGGGCTGGAGAGGCTTCACTGTTAATTGCCCAGGTCAGTTGTACCATGGCTTAGGGAAAGACTCTGCAGCAGAAGGTTCTTTGGAAGGGCTGGATAATTCCCTGTGCTTTTATCTGAGCTGTTTGCAGCAGACACTCAAAGGGCAGAAGCCTTTGGCACGACTGCATTGGTAGCAGAGGTCAAGTGCTGGGCTGCCTGCACTGCCTCTGCTTCCTCTGCTCAGATGAACCCTCTGAGCTGCTTCCTCCTGCCTGTAAACAAATCCCTCATTTCCCCTGAGGCAGCCCCGGACAAACCCCAGGAGAGGAATCTGCTTTTCCTTCCCCTCATGTTTAGGTGAGGAAATCAGAGAAAGAATGTCAAAAATTCACATCTGTCTGCAATGGGGCAGGTCTCACTTTTTAAAAAGTCTGGCTGGTCATAATAGCAAGGGTGAGATTTAAACATGAATGTAATTCTGTGGTTGTGTGTTGAATTAGTTCCCTGGATGGGATAATGCAGCTGCTCAGAATTGGATGCAACTTGCAGCCTCTGCATTTACCAGTCTAAACCTTGTTGAGCCACCCCTGTTAGCAATGCTTTGGCTTTCCCTCTGTGCTGAGTGGAAACAATGGCAGATTTATATTACTCTATTAATTTTAATGGCCTTTATGCAGGTGACTAAGGAGGGAAGTGATCATGTGCAGCTCTCTGTGGCTCCCAGCTGTACCCAGCAAGCTGAGGACTCTGCCTGCTGGCCTGGCCAGCATTAGGTGTGTCTGTGAAGGGCACAGGAGTTTGGGGAGGGATCTGTGATGTCCCTGGACAGATAAGATGCACAGCAGAGCCTGAGCTGCCCCTGCTCTGGGCTGTGGTGGCTGACTGGGGACAGCAGAAAATCTGCTGCTTGTAAGCCAAGGGTCACGTCCTTGCCCTGGCCGAGCGCTGCCAATGCCCTTTGTTGGAAGTGGAAGGTGGTGCTGGCTTTGCCAGAAGGGTGGGATGGGGAGGGAATGATTCACTTGGCAAAGCTCGTCCCTGTTCCCAGTGGCAGCTCCCCTGCTCCAAGGACCTGGCCCAGAGTGTTGCTTTGTGCTCTGTGCTGTCCAGGAGCCTGTTCAGCCCGTGTCCCATCTGCTCCTGACCTTGTCCCATCTGCTCCTGGCCCCTGCTCCTTGCTGGGAGTGGGAGTGCTGCCCCTGCAGCTACTGTCAGGTGGGACTTCTGTGTGAGCAGGGCAGAGAAACTCCTGCATCAAACATCCAGGTATTGCCCAGGGAGGTGAGGGCTGAAGATGCTCAGTCCTGCTCTGGTGGGAAGCAGAGTGGGGGCAAGGAGGCATGTGAGGGGTAGAGCTCTCAGTCAGCATCAATGTTTGAACCCTTCCAAATCTGTCTGAGGGCTGAAATGATAAATTTGGTTTTCATCATTGGCTCGTGAATATTGAGCAGGTGGGGATGAGTGGGGCAGCAGCAGCTCACAGGGGGTTTGGTACAAAACCTGTATTTACACCTCTGAGGGAGGGGGATCTGGCCCCCAGCCCCACTGCCAGCCCCCTTTTCAGGGCAGATTAACCCGCTTCTGCTCTGCCATCCTGCTCTCTAGAGCAGCTCCACACCCTCCAGCCTGGTTCATGCTCCAGGCTCTGAGCAGGGATGTCTGCAGTCGAGGCCTGGGGCTGCTCTTCTGCCTCACAGGTGTTGGTAAGAAAAACGATCTGTTAAATGATCAAGGCAAAGAACAGGGAAGGCTGCTGGGAATTAGCCTCAGACCTGGCTTCTGACATCCCTTAATATCCCCTGACATCCTCCACTTCCAGCTGCCTGCTACCAAATCATCTGTTCCCATGCTGAATTTGAATTTTTGAGGTTCCAGTATCCATCTCACAGAATGAGGTTGTAGTTCTGTGTTCTGACTTAAATCCTCCTAGGAAGAGATTAAACATCCTTCCAAAAAAATTTAGGGAACTGAATAAAACATGCATGTTACTTTAGGTTTTCTTAGAAGAAAGGAGGTGCACAGTCCACCACATTTTTTTTTTTTCCCCAAATGAATTATTTGAAGAACTAATGGATATTCTGTAGCTAATTATGGCACTGGACATTTCTCTCTGATGAGTAACTGCAGTGATGCTCCCTGTCTCCTGCAAAAGGAATGCTTTGCATCTGAAGTAACCATGGATGTGGTGTTTCACTGGTTCTTGACCTGGTTTGGGGCTGTTGATGTCCCCTAAGGACAGATGCCAGGAGCAGATGGCACATCTGTGGTGCCTTTGGTGCCTTCCACCTCAGCCTTGGAGCTGGGATGCAACTTGGAGGTTGTGGCTGCTGTGGGTGGGTGCCTTTAAACCTGGACTGTTGGGTGCTCCAGTACCCTGTGCAATCAGTGTCTTAATTACAGGCTTACTTTGGAGGATTAACAACATTTGCATTGAAATGTGAAACTTTCTGGAGAGCTTTTGATGCAAAACCTGCCACTGCCTTAAAACAGCCAGGAGTTGAAATTCAGAGCTGCCAGCCAGCACCGTTGAAAGAAAATGCAAATATTCCCCTTGTTACTCAGGAAGAGCTGCTGGGTTTGTGCCTGGTGAAATTGCATGGTGTAAAAGCTCAGGCTCAGCCTCTGCCTCCCAAAATGTTTCATTTTTTTCTCTTGGTTCAGGTGTTCAAATCTCAGCTTACCCTGGGTTTGGCTGGTAGGACCAGGCAGGGTGGCTTGAATTGTCCCCAAGTGTCCCCTGCCCCAAGCAGACCCTCACCCTCAGCTCACATTCCAGTTTCCCCTTTGCCTGAAATAGTTGGAATTCGCTTTTGTCTAGGGCAGGAGCAGTAGTGGGGTCAGTATTTTTGGTCTTGATTTCTGCTAAACAAGCATGGCCATCAAAGTTTTAATCAGCTTAATTATTGGGCTGATTATTCTATTGTCTCCAGATCCCAATGTTTCCTGCTGTTTTTCCTGTGCTAAGGTCAGGAATTCTTACATCATCCCTCATGTCCAATCTCTTCTCTTAGCCCCCAGTGGTGAGATTTCCTCCATCCTGATGAACTTTCTGAAGTGAAAGCTTTTGTGTTTCCAACATTTAAAAATCTGCTGCAGAGGCCCAGCCTGTTGGAATTGTGAGCCAGTGTGGAACTAAGCCAGTCCAAGCCAGTGTAAGACAATTTACTGGTTTTACAGGAAAACCAGTGTGCTGAAAAGCAAATGTAAAGACCAGGCTTTGTTCCAGCAAGTTGGACATGAGAGGGGTGATATTTGTACAGCAGCTCCATCCACCTGTGTGTGTGTTTCTGGGAGCTTCTCAAAGTGTGAGCTCAGTATTTGTGAATCAGAATCTTTTGATTCTCGTGTGAATGATCCGTGCTCTGACGGATGTTTTGGTTATGTAACAGCCTTGTGATCATCGGCGCTTTGGGGACATTTTTGTTTTTTAGGAACAGAAATGTCCGGCCGCAGTGTCCTTACTAAATCCAGTCCTTCATTATGTTCTCTTCCGCTTTACGTCGCATCTTCCAGCACTTCTGAAGCTTTTATTTGAAAAAAAAGTCTTTAAATCTCTCTCTGCAGCCTGGAGCAGCTTCTCTGCTCTGTCCCATAGTCAGAGCCAGCCTTGCTTGGGAGCCTTATGTTGCTTTGGGGTTTGTTAGGATGCAGGAATATGGAGAGACAGTGAATTGATTCAGTGCTTTCTGAATTTCTTTTTTATGGTGACTCAGAGTAGCCGTTGTCCAGTTGTTTCCCTGCTGTGGGCAGATGTGTTGCTGCATTTGGCCGTTCTCTTTATCATATCAGTTGGGTTTTACTGTTCTCAAAACAACATTGATATTTGGAGGGCTGTGATACTGCAGATCCATCATACACTGTTGTGAAATTCAAGTTTATACCATAAGTTCCTTTTGGTACATGTTTGTATTTGTAACTTTGGGATTTGTGCAAAAACACAGACTGCAGAGTGGCGTGAAGCAACAGGCCCTGGTCCCCATCCAAATGAATTTCTCAGAGACCATATTAAGCCAGAAAATGTGTTTGCCTTTATCACTGGCAAACAGTTGCAGAATGATTTGAAATAAATTCAGCAAGTCTCCATGCTTTGTGGAAGGCTGCTGGGGGAGGATGGAGCACAGCAACTCTGGATTCGAGCGCTCAAATGTGCCGTGAACAACTGGCTGGTGCAGTTTAGCTTTGAATTAATAAATGGAGCATTATGTTTTCCAGGCCTCTGGTGTTTGTTATGCTGAGTTCATACAGCCTGGTGTCTTTTGGAGACATGGAATATACTGAGTGCTGAAATATGAGCTGTGTGCTCCATGGGATGGCAGTGGGAGAACAGAAGCTGAAGCATCATAAACTGAACCAGAAGTGGTTTATGGGCTGTCACCAAACTAGAAATGAGATTCATGGCCCAAATCCAAATTTTTCAGGTCTGTACCTGTATTAAGGAGTCAGCAGGTATCATCCCAGATCCCATTCTTGCTCCATCCCTTTCAGACATGCTGGTGGATGCTGCAATCCTGCCATTGTTCTGCTCCAGGATATATCCCAGCTGAGTCTGAGCAGCCTCCCTTCCTCCTTCGGGGGTGCAGTATCAGTCAGCAGTGTGAGGTTTGCTGTGGTATTGGTGCAGAATGGAAGTGTCAGTGATTCTGTGCTGCCCCAGCATCATCTGTTGACTTCATGTGCCCAAAGTTCTCCCCTGGAGTTTAGAGCTGACCTGCTGGGCTGTGATGGGGCTGCTCACATCCTCACTGGGAGGTTTGTTGTGCTCAGGGGCTGCTCAAGGGGGTTTGCTGTGCTCAAAGGGGTTTGAAACTGTAGATGCAGCTTGTTTGGGTGTTGTTTTTTTGCAATTTAAAACCAAATCTGTCCCATCCCCCAGCTGTGAAAGCTTGGAAATAATGAAGTCTTAACTCCTGACTCTCTCCTGGAATTGCAGAAATTTAAAAGACTGATAACCTTTCCACCCAACTTTGTAAGTAGCTTTCAAGACTGAAATCTGCTGCTGGAGCTGCTCTTGTCTGCTGAGGCTGAGCCCCGGGCTCAGGTTATGAACTCTCAGTAATAAGGATTTATAACAGGAATCCTGCTATATTCTTAATTATACTCCTGCTGCAGGGTGTCATTATAGTGCACTAATGCCCTCCATATGGCAGATAGTGTGCACTTGGTTCTGTGTGGTTTTATTTAATTACAGACCTTTATTTGAGTAACTTCACTGCTCAGAGTCTGAGGACTGTGCAGGTACACTGCAGGTCCTCTTCTTGGAGCTCAGGAATCACTGGTGATTTTTAAGATGCCAGTTTTGTAAGGGGCTACAGGAGAAGGAGAAGGCATCAACCCACACAAGGTACAGCTGGCCTGGCACAGAGTGCCAGAGAAGCTGTGGCTACCCCTGGATCCCTGGGAGTGTCCCAGACCAGGTTGGATGGGGCTTGGAGCAGCCTGGGACACTGGAACGTGTCCTGCCCATGGCAGTCAGGGGGACTGGATGAGCTTTAAGGTCCCTTCCAACCCAAACTGTTTGAGGATTCTGTGATTTCAGTTCTCTCAGGGTGACCTTGCTGTGTCCTTGGCAGTCTCTGATGCTGCGTGCGGAGAATGAGAACAAACTTCTGCATTTGCTTTGATGGTGAGTGTAAGGTGAGGGTTTGTGAAACCCCTTTCAGAAAGCTCCAGGAGCATCAGGATGCCTCCAGAACTGGATGAGTGACACCCTGACAGAGTGATGTTCAATCTAGTGCTGTCCAAATGAGGCTCCTACTCTGTGTGTGGGCAGACAGCCCTTGTTTTGTGAAGCTCTTTACTCTGGGGACAAAAGCCCTGGGGATGGTTTCATGGCCCTCAGCATTCCCAGTGGTTTGTGTGCTTCAAACTCCAGCAGAGTCTTGGGGAAGAAAAGGTGAAGAGATCAGCATGGACCCCATGGCTTGGCATCCATCAGGGCAGGGTGTGGAATGGGCTGGCTGTGGAGCAGAGCCTGTGTGCCCTTGGGGACAGGGGGGTCACTGTCCATCTCTGGGTCCCTGCAGCTCCTGCAGGCTGGGATCAGAGAACAGGAGACATCCTGCCCATTTAGGAAGCCATTGGTGCTCCTGCTGTGAGCACTGAGGTGAGGAATTACTGTGCAGCACTCAGGTGTGGAAATGTCTCCTGTCCTGCGCAGGACAGACCTCAGTGTGGCATGAGGCTGGCTTGGCCTCGCTGGCCTGCAAACAAGTGGCTCTTCCTCTGTTAGCAGAACTCTGCTCGGGATGCTTTGTTTGGAATCAGGTTCTGTTTTGGAGTCACTGGCCAGTTGTTATGTTCCCATGGCCGCCTGCCTGCCTGGAAGGGCTCACCCCAGCCTGGACTCTCAGCCCCACCCAGCTCCTTTTTTCAGGGCATTTGTGTCTTTCACCATATGTAGGCAAATGTGCAAATAGATCTGAGAACTCCAGTCCTGGTGACTGCTCCACAGCTCCTTCCAGGCACATTCCTGCTGTGGGGTTAATGAGGGACACTCCTGTGCTTGCAGCCTTTCCTTCTCCCAGAGTACTTCAGCTGGGCAGGAGTTTCTCCTTCCCTGGTGGGGTTTGAGGGCTCACCCTCACTGTCCCAGCATGGTGCATTAGGGATAACAGATATGGTTGTATTAATTTAGAAGGGGGAAGCGTTGTGTGGTTTTATTTCTGTGGCTGTGAAACAAATAAACCATAGAATCCCCACCCCAAACTGACCCCACAGCACAATCAGAGATGGGTACTTGGTGCTTTCAGTGGAAAAATACAGGTTAAGCCAAAACAAATCAGAACTGAGTGTTCAGGCTACAACTAAGTCTGAGCAGCAGCGCTATATTTAAACATGGTATTTTTGTATTTTAATAATTAACCAGTGGGAAAGAACAGCCTAAAACACTCTAGCATAGGCTATTTTCAAGGTATCTTCTCTTCAGCCCCACGTCCATGCTGGAATGCAGCTGAGGAAAGGCTGCACAGGATAGGGATGCTCTAAAGCAGTTCTTCCCTCTCCAGGCTTGTCCTTCCTCTCATTCTTCTTTTTGCAGCCTCCTAGGAGTTAAATCAAGCTGGTCAGCCATAAACCCGTGTTTGTGGCAGTGTGTGAGTCTGTTTGAGGTGTTTGCATTTCGTGGAGAGCCCAGGGCAGGCCAGGATTTCCCTGTGCATTAATGGTAATAGCTGGGACTGTGCGTAACCGTGACCAGCACTTGGCAGAGGAGGCTGTGAAAGGTAATCCTCTGCCACGTGATTGTTTCATTTCCATTCAGTTTTATATAGCACAAGGCAATTCCCTGCTTTTGAGGAAAAGGTCGTGGGTGTTTCAGTGCTTCAGAGGCACCTGCAAGTCCTCAAGGCAGTGTTGGGACTGCAGAGCTGGCAGTGCTGGGGGCTGAGCCTGGACAGCATCAAGTCTCTCAAACTGGGAGAGAGCAGCACAATGGAAACAAAGGAACTTGGCCTCAGAGCTAATTTGCAATTTGAATCCAGCTAGAGATTCCCAGACCAGGTACAAGAGCAGCTCCAGCTCAGTGCCTTGTCCTGAAGCTGGTGGACACCAATCTGCAAAGTTTAACTTTGGAGCTTGAACTGAATTGACCTCAAGACCCAAATTGTGCAGCATTCACTCAGGGTTGCAGCAGTGTCCCAGAAATCCTCTGCAGCTTGGGCTCAGGGCCTGTCCATGGAAGGGAGTAGAACTTCCAGAGCCAGTGCCAGGCCCTTGGTGTTACCTGGGAATGGGGCTGGTTCTGCACCACCCCTGTATTTCCCTCCAGTTCTGTGTGGCCATGATCTCCTGAGGGTACTTGAGGGCACTCTGAAATTAAAAGGTTTTTCTGGAGAGCATTTGTTGCTTTTGGGGTCCAAACCATCTGCTTTGGTGGTTCTTGTTGGAATGAATCCATCAGTTCCAGCATGGGCCACATTTGAGTCCTGGCTCTGTCCAGGGACTGAGGAGCAAAGAATGCTTTTGCCTTAGGACAGGATCCATGTGTCCACTGACTCCAAACCCCTCCTGGAGTTTCTTTTTAGATCATACTTCCCTTTCCTGCTGTATATGCTGAGATTCTGATGGTTTTCCCAGGCTGATTTTCAAATCTCCCAGTAAATGGGCATTAACTGTATTTCAAGCCCAGCAGAGGTGCTCATCCTCATGGTTCTCCAGGGACAGAGGACCCAGATCCTTAATAGCTCTGTTACAGCTCACAGGACTGCCTGGTCCCTGGGGGATTTGACACTGCAAGTGCAGAGTCCCTGCAGGAGGAGGGGCTTCCTGCACATCTGCTTTGGCAGGAGCTTTGTAAGGGTTTATGTTGTTTCACCAAAGCCCCTCTCTGGTGGAGCTCAGCTCCAGACTGCCCCTGAGTGTGCCTGGCAGTCAGATCCAGCCTTTTGCAGCATCCCCAGGAGCTCCTGGGGGATGTTTGGTTGGGGACTCACCAAACACAGCATCACACTGGGAGCCAGGCAGGGCAGAGACAGCCAGGGGTGAAGTCCAGGGAAACTTGGACTCCTTCCCCAAATATGTCCTTAAATGACCAGGAGAAAAAAGTTGAGTAAGAGTTGAGGTTTCTTCCCCCACTCTGTGGCCAGTCACTTTGCATTCAGCAGCAGCCACTCAGAAGTGCCTCACAGGGGTGTTTGCTTGGGAGATTTCCTTCTGGGAGTCTTACTGGAGGCACTTTTTTCTTTTTTTTTTTCTTTTTTTTTCTTTTTTTTCCTACTCTGTTACTGAATGAAGACGGGTAAGCAACCAACCCTGTTTGTGTTACTCTTTGGAAAACAGTGGGGTTCAGTGCTGAGAGTATTGAAGTCTCTGAACTGACCAGCTGAGCTGCAATTTCTCAGGTCTAACCTCTTATAAACTAAACTGGGAATTGTCAGTTCTCTCTTCTGCACCACTGCACTGGAAACCTCAATTTACAAATTCTGCTCAAGAATTGCATGAAAAGTTTTTCATTTAAGGAAGTCTCCTGAAGGTTCACTGGGAATTGCAACCTGCATTAATTTATATTTTTGTGTGTGTGGCAAATGCAGCCATTTCTGTGCAGCTCTTAAGTGGACTCAGACCCATTCCAGCACAGCTTACACCTTTTCTTCCTCATTGCCTGAGGTCTGCCTGGAGCTGTAGACTGTGAATTGCTTGGTCAGAGATGGAGCTGTCTCCTGCCCCCTCTCCTGGGTCTTTCAGGCATTTGCCCATGGTGCTGCTATCCCAAACAATCTGTTTTCAAACCCTTTGGAAGCACCTGCTCTGGTGGGAGCACAGCTCCATGCACAGGATTGGGAAATGTGGTGGTTTAAGAAATAATTCAAACCAAAACAGAAATACCCAACAAAACAGAGTGTGGGGAAGCTGAGCTTGCTGGGGAGGAGTGGGTGACAGCATTGCTGCAGCTTCTCTGCTGGTGTAGGGGGTGTGTGCTGCTGCAGGGTGAGTGAGGAGGTTGGGGCTCCTTCCTTACCCCTAGCCTGTGCTCCAGGGGGATGGTTTTGTTGAAGCTTTTTATTTCCAGGCACTGGCAAGTTGTGGAAGGGAAGGCTCTGCAGAGCCTCAACCTCTGCATGTCCCATCTGAGCCATCCATCCCAACAAAGACCTACCCTGGCAAGGTGTTCAGGATACTCTTCTGGTTCAGAGATACCTTAACATCCTTTCCTGGATTGTTTCAGCTGTCATGTGGGAGGTGAAATCCTGGGCTGCTTTTACCTTTTCCTGAGGCTTTATGAATAATACAACATGTGCTTTTTTTTTACTTCCAGATTGAAAAGATCATGAGTTCCATCGGTGAAGGCATTGACTTTTCCCAGGAGCAGCACAGGATCTCAGGTAGAATACCCAGCATGTGTCTGTCTGTCCTGGCTGTGCTCTGCACACAAACCAGCTGCTGGCTCCTGTGTGTGGGTGTCTTTCACCTGCTTTGGCTCTGGGAGGGAGAGGAATGCCCTGGCACAGGAGAGCAGACCTGAGTTCCCATACAGTGCTCAATGCTACTGCCAGCAGTTTTAATTCTGCACTTCTTGGGAAGATTGCTTTTATTTTCCAGAATGCTGCTGCAGGATTTTCCTCCCAGCTCTTTCCATGAGGGCAGCAGCTCTGCTGAGCAGGGCTGGATGGTGCCAGTGGTAGGTCAGTGTGTGCCATGCTGGCTGTGCCCTTTGCATGTGGTTAATCTGCCAGGTGCCTCAGGGAGGGTGAATCTGCGCATTTCTGAGTGCACAGAGCTGCTGGTGTCGACACTCACTGAACAAGGCTCCTGGAGGACACTTAAAATGTGAATTCCCTTCTCTGCCTTTGAATCGTGAGCAAAAGCAGAACTGAAGCTTGCTGGAGAGCTGCCACCACGAGGGATTGTGTCCTTTTAAATCCTTCACCTCCAAACTGCTGCAGCAGAGCAGCTCTGACTTGGGATGGGCAGCAGCTCCTCCTGATGAGATGCTAATGCAGATCTGCACACACAGCTCACAGGGCTGTGACAGAGCTCACCTCATATCCATTTGTCACTCAGGTTTTTTACTTAGCTGAGGAGGAACCCACTGTTCCCAGTGGGAGTTTAGCCTGATTCAAGCGCTGCATTCCAGGGTTGGGTGGCTTTGCAGAGGAGTTGAAGCTCTGTGTGGGTTTATGCCCTTGCTCTGACAGCCCTCCCTGTGCTGGTCCAGGCTGTGATGGATCAATAGTGCCAGGGAAAGGTCTGACATGGAGGGGAGAGGAAGAGACAGTTCTCCTGCAGACCTGCAGCAGTGCAGGGAGCTCTCAGCAAGATGGGCACCCTGGAGCAGGTGGGCACAGGAGCTGCTGTGTCCTGGAGCTGGGGGTTTTCTCACAGGCTGTGCTCTGTCACACTCAGTTTGGGATCCCTTATGTGCAGATCTTCTGTTTGTGTCTCCTTTCCCTGGAGCAGGCAGAGCTCTGCCAGACCCTGACTGGGAGCTCTCACACATTTGGCTTTTCCTCCACAGGACTTTGTGGGACTGTTGTGCTTCAGGTCATGGTGAATGTGCAGGGAGCTGCAGGGAGCTCCCCAAGTGCTCTCTCATCCTTAAAATGAGTGAGATTTGAGGATATTGAGGCTCGTGACTAGCTTGGGGTCTGGAAAGGTGAAATACCTTGTCTGGCAGCTGCTGTGGGGAGCTGGTTTTTGGAGCTGGTTGTATGAGCAGTTACTCTGTACCTCTGCCTTATATCTGGGTAAGGGCTGGCAAGGCTTTCTTGGAGCTTGAGCAGTCAAGGAGCACCATAATTTTAGGGATGCCAAACTCCACCTGCCCTTTTTCTTAAGGGAGTTTGGCCTTGGAACAGATGTTTGTGTCTCTCTGCACTAAATTTCCATGAGCAGGTGGGGTGATGTTGGTCCAGCACAGCCCACACACCAATTTCATCCATGCAAACTTCACACTAAAGATTGTTACTGAAACAATAACAACTGAAAGCCCCTCCTGAACCCTGGCAGCCTCTTCTTCTCCATGCTGTGGGACTTGAGAAGAGCCTTGAGAAGACACCACAGCTTTGGGAATGCACTCATCATTCCAGCTCTACCCGCTGGTTCTCTCTCCACCAGCAGCAGGCTTCTCAAAGGCAGAATTCCCAAAATGTGGATCATAAGGGGAAGGATGGAGCTGAGAAATAGGAATTTGTTTCAGTCAGAAGTTGTGATCAGGATCTTGCCAGGGGGCACAAGTACTGTGATTCTTCTGTTCTTGTACCATCCTTGTAACACACAGATACCAGGTGTATTTTAGTTTTAGGCATCTTAGTTTTCAGCCTGGGATGTTTTCGGTGTCTGCTCTTCTCTTTTTAAAGGAAACCCCTCCATTCCTTCAGTCCAAATACTTCCCCCTCTTCATTTTGCCATGACTTGAAAGGGTTTTGTAAGCAGAAAACCTGCAGTTGATATCACAGTGGGTTTCCCTTTAAAAAGCAGAACTGTATTTACAAGTGCATGCAGGGCTGAATAGAGTAAGTAATTTCAAAAATTAAATTCAGGAGCTTAGGAGAAGGAGCTGCTGTGGTTTCATTCCCCCTCCCAATACCCTGACAGCTCCCAGGAATGCTGTAGTAGGCAGCAGCACTTCCTCACCTCTCTCATGATAAATTAATTCTGAGCCAGCCACAAATCACTTGGATCTGTCGAAGCAAACCTGTGACATCATTTTTTAAAACCCCCAAGCCGTGTTGTCCATCATCGAGTAAATATTGAGGAGTCAGTGATTTCCACTGGAGAGTTACGGAGCCGCTGCCTCCCTCCCGGGCGGGTGGGAGCACTGGGAGGGGGGAGAGGATGAGGAGAAGGGAGGGACAGCGTGGAGCGTGGGGCTCGCAGCTCAGACAAAGCCGCCGCAGCCGCCGGCGGAGCGCAGGACCGGCGGGGAAAGGATGGAGAGGAGGATGGAGAGCTGGCGAGCGGGAGCTCCTGGCTCTCAGTCCGGGCTTAGCTGCTGCCCCGGAGCATGGGCTGGCTCAGGGAAGGGAGGCAGAAGCTTTTTGTGATCTCGGCGTTGCCGCGTGCGCTGGAGGGACCGGCCGGCGCTCCCAAATACCGGCACAGGAGCAACCCCCGGGAGCAGAGAGCAGGAATTACCCCAGGAATCTGCAGATGACACCGTGAGCTCTGTGTGTGCAGCCATTGCAGCGCAGTGGGGAGGGATGGCTGGAAGGTACCAGTCTGCTTCAGCTGACCTGGAGGTTCAAAGGAAGCAAATGGGGGTCTCCCGATCATCCTTTTCTTTGCATCCATGCTGGAAACAGCCGTGCCAGGGAGCCCGAAAATCTGCCTGTCTTGCATAGCAAATTCCCTGATGAAAATGAGATCTCTGAACTTTTTTTTGATTGTACTTATGATCTTGAGCTTTACTAGAGGAGAGTAACAAGTCATTGGACTCATCCCAGGGGTGAGGGAAGGAAGAGCTCATCTGCCACAGCTTCCATAGGTGCTGGGAGGAATCTCCTTTATCAGAGGCTGAAGGGGAGGTGCCAGGGCATAGCTCGGACTTGAGCTGCTGCAGGAAGAGGAGAGAGTGTGCTTGCATTTGCTTTTTTCCTTTTGCCGTGGCTCAGAAGCAGGGAACCGAAATGCCTCCTTCCTGCAGAGCTGCTCCCTGACTGAGCGAGGGGCTCGACGCGGCGGCTGCGCTCGGCTGAAGAAAATGAAGGAAGGGCAAATCCAGGTGCGTGCCCAACACCTGGCAGGACCAGCAGTGTTGGGTGAGGACCGTCCTGGCTGTGCTGTCACACGGTGCAGTGGGGCTGGGCTCTCTAGGCAGCGTGCTGGAATGCCAAGAGGTCCAGGCAGTGTGCTGGAATGCCAAGTGACCGGATCGCTGCTGGAATGACAGAGCCAGGGCTGCCGGACCTGTGCCTGGGTCCATAACACAGCAACAGCGAGACGAAGCCCCTGCCATGGTGTGCCCCTCTCAGGACTGCTGGGGAGGAAGAGCACAAGCCCTTCCTCTCCGCTGCTGCAGTCTGTGCTTCCTTTGTCTTGCGTGTCTTCCCGCGGACAGCCGCTCTGCCTGGGCTCCTGCTGCTTCCCCGAGCATCCGCCGTGTCCGAGCTGGCTCGGCTGCATGAAGCTGTTTTCTCTCAGGCTGCTCCGTGCTCCCTGCTGAGCCCGTGTCCAGAGGTGTGTGGATGAGAGGACTGGCACAGCTCTGCTCCCTTCCCTCGCACCTGTGACTGCCTGGGAATGCCTCGGGTGGAAGTTTGCTGCTCTCCTCCCGCCCCCTTCCGCTGAGCCGAGGAGTGGATCCGCATCCCCGTGGGGTTGGGCTTCATGTGCTTGCCTGGCGAGGAACTCACAAGCCCTGACAGCAGTGCCTGTGATCTCAGCGCTCCAGCACTGCTCTGAATCTTTGCCCGGGTGAGGAGTTTCTTTTCTGAGTGTGAACTGCGGTACAGATTTGCACCCGGAGCTCGCGGAGGCACTGCGAGCCTGTTGTCCATGCTCTGTGCACACAAGAGGAATTGTCTGCCCGCTGATTTGTTGTACTCTGAGCATAATTTTTTGAGTTTCTTTATGGTAATGACTATGATGTGGCAATGCCATCTGTCCTCCTCAGAGTGCCGCTGCTACCGCCTGAACGGTTTCTCCCTGTTCAAGCGGCTGCCGATTCCTCTCTCGTCAGGTTCGCGGATGCTGGAGCAGAGCGTTGGGGAGTGGCTGGAGTCCATCGGCCTGCAGCAGTACGAGAGCAAGCTGCTCCTGAACGGCTTCGACGATGTTCGCTTCCTGGTGAGTGCCTGGCAGGGATCCTGGCCTCCAGGGGTGGCTTGGCCAAAGCTTCCCGTGTTGCTGATGCGCTGTGTGGGCGCCGGGCAGAGCCGGGTTCTCCCGCCCTGCGTGATGGTCTTGGTTGGGCAGGAGTAGATGAGGGTTATGTTGGGTCTTCACATTTAATTCAGGTGTTACTGGTTTTCTTGCTAAAATTTTGGTAGAAAATTTTATCTGCCCCCTAAATCTTTACTATCCAATTTACTCCAGAAATGGGAACTGAAATTCGCTGGTGTTTTGATGGAGCCCCTGAGCAGTCTGTGCTCTGGGCTGTGAAGGAGGCAGCAGACCTCTTGTTGGAACTGTACTTGCTCAGAGTGTGCAGGCAGTATGCTAATAAGCTTTACCTAATTGCACTGACACTGTTGGCTCTGAAACCTAATGATGATGACATGGTAATGCTCAGGGTTGAGGGGTTTTAATAACCAGTGTCTAGAAACTTAAAGCAGCATGGTGTAAAAATCTGAGAATTTGTGTGGAATGATGGATGAACTGCAAAGAGGGAAAATTGTGGTGCTGCAGGAGAGGTTCTCCCTGCATGGCTTAAAGAAATGCTTTTGAACATGGGCTCCAAGTTTGGCAAATAACAAAAAATGGATGTAAACCTTTGGAAAAGTAATTTTGGCTGATGCAGCATCCTGCCTTGGAATGGGAGTGGTGACATCTTTGGTGCTGGGGACAGTGCAGAGAGGTGACACCAGGAGGATGTGAGCAGGGTGAGGGGTTTGGGAGCACACAGTGGCCTTCATTTGTCAGGAGGGTATGAGGGGCAGCTGGAGAGAGACAGGAATCCAGCACACACCTGAGCAGCATCTGCTGGGCTAATTAAAGGCAGGGTGTAATTATACTTTAAAAAATGACCTGGCCAGGAGAATAAATGTTGTGGGATCTCTCCAGCTGTGCCTCCTGGTCTCCACAGGAGGCAACCAGGCCATTTGCTTTATTTCCTTTCCCTTCCCCTGGTAGGGCCAATGCTTCCCTCCTGAGCTGGGGTTTGCTATGGTTTTCACCCCATGTCTGACCCAGCCAGTCCCTAACCCCAGTGTCCCATCTTGGCCAGGGATGTGTGAGGGTTCAGCATCCCTGTGTGTCCTGGGGCTGTTTGGAGATGGTACAAAAAATTTAAATGAAATAACCTTGTAGATTCTCTTGGGATCCCCTGCTGATGGATCTGTGATCACTGTGGGGTCGGTGGTTGCTCTCACCCAGCAGTTGCAGATAAAACACCTTTCCCTTGCCTGGCCAGGTGTGATGGACCTCACTCAGCTCAGAGCTCCAGTAGCAAAGATCCTTCTGTGTGGTGGTGTTTGGTATGTGGTAGGATTTGCTGTCTTCATGGCTGGACATTTTTCTTCCCTGTCCAGTGCTGGGTGGCTGCTCCCATTGCAGCAGTTGGCTGTTGCTGGATCCATCCAGGGGATGGGACACACATTTTCTCATTCCTCTTAAATTTAAAAGGTAAAATAATTTCACAAAGATTTCCTGCAAACCCCAGCTGATTTCCATTTTGCTGCTTATCTCCTTTCCTAGGGAGTTGACCCTGGCACCCGTGCCAGCCCTGGCTTTAAATCCATTCATTCCAGCCCTGAGAACTCCAAGCTCATACATCAGCTCAGCAGGAAAGTTGAATTATTTAGAATATTTGTGTTCCTTGCCTTCAGTTTCTGGTGTTGGGGGAGCAAAACCTTCAGCTAGAGCACAAGTGAGGAACAAGTGGTTAATTTGGTTCTAGTGGTGTTTTTGATGTTCTTGGATGAATTATTAAAACTGCTGTGAGCGCTGAAGCTGGGCAGAGCAGGGGCTCAGGACACCGAGCTCTGAGTGTTGGGCTGCCCAGTCCCCTTCTTTGCACAGCCATTGCTTTATTGGCTGCCCCTTCCAGTTTCTAACAGAGAATATTCCAAGCTAAAAGTGTTACTTTCCTGGAATTAAACAATTTCTGTGAAAGGCTTAGTCCCTCTTAGGGACTCGCTGAGTTCAAATATTTCAAGGTCCAAAGAACGCCGGGTAATGGTTTGCAAATCACCAGGTGGGTTATGAGGTTAATTAAGTTTTTTAGCCCAAACTAGGAAATTGGAGTCCTTTGATATGAAAACACGTGTTTTCTGTGCAGGATTTTGCATTGCATTGCTCTGCTCAGAAAGCTGCAGGATGTTCTGGCGTGCCAGGATGGTCCCTTTGCTCTGGGGTCCCCAGCTGCCTTTTGGGGGCAAACCAGGAGCTGTGCAGGAGAAGAGTATTCAATGTGCAAATATTGTGCAGCTACAGAGCAAGGCAGTGTCCTAAAAGAACCCTTTAATTACTGAGGAAGATACTCAGCCTGTAGTAGGATGGTTAAGAACAGTCTAACAAGGAGTGTGTCCTGTCCCTGCAGCAGTGTGAGAGCTGCTGTGTGCAGGTACTGGGGTGCTTGGTGCTGTTCTTCACTGGAGAACCAGGGTTTAAAGTGCCCTGTTTGCCCTGGGTTGTAACAGACACAAACTGGGGGTACTGGGCTTGCTGGTGCCCTGATGGCCTGTACTGCAGCCAGGTCTGGTTTCAGGAATTTTTGATTCCCTGGATATTTTCAGTTGGCTCCTGTGTTAATCTTTGCCCCATGTCACCAGAGCCTTTACCCCCCAGGTAAAGGGAAATGATTCATGAGCACACTGTGTGTAAAGGGAGTTTGAAAAGTGCTCTGTAAATATATTTGGCTTCTTAATTAGATGTTAATATAGGAAGGCAGAAACATGTGTTGTTTCCAAAAATAATAATTCCGTTATTTTCAGAACTCCAGGAACTGAGGATTAGGGGATTAGCCGTGCTCCAGCCACGTGCCGGCCTCACTGGACAGGCTGCAGCTGGAGTGGCAGCAGGGAGGGGGGTGAGGGTCCTGCTCCTCTCAGGGTCTGCTGACCAACAGCTGAGAGGGGCTCAGGGGACCCACAGCCCCTGCAGGTGACAGTGAGAGCCACGAGTGTCTCACAGGCTGTGCTGTGGAAGGAAAAGGTGCTCTGGAGTCTCCTCTCCTCTCCTGGGATTTCCAGCTCTGCATCTGGGACAAAGCTGATCTTGATGAAGCCTTGGCTTCTCTCAGGGGTGGGTATCAAGGCACAAGTCAGCTGGGTTATTGGGACATGGATGTGACGTGACATCGGAGCGCCCTCATCCGTGTATGTGTTCCTGGGAAGGGACCAAGGTCTACACAGATCTTGGATTGTGTAATCTTTTGGCTTGGTTGAGGAAAGAAAGGGGTGATAAAAGATGGATTTAGGTAGCTTAGCTTTTCAAAACACTGACATTCTCTTCCCACATCTGCGTGTTGGGCCACATCACTGTGTCTGCAGAAATTCTTCTACTCCTTTCAAGTTGCCTACAGTAACCACACTGTTTATGGGCATGGCAAGAGGCTTTCCCTGTTACTCTGCCACTCTGGACACAAACCCCACTGTCCAAGACAGCAGCTTCTTTCCCTCACCCTCTGCATTGCCACCAAGTGACCTTCATGGCCAGCACCACTGCCACGGGGCAGTCAGGCTGGGACACTCAGCTGCTGCTTTTCATATGGAGCTGGAATTGGGCAGCAGCCTGTGCTGGCAGCTGGGATTAGGAACAGCTCAAGTGGAGATAGTGCTTCCAATCCTCCTGCTCTGCTCCACAGCCCGCTGGGATTCCTTCATCAGAAGGGAAAGTTTATTTGTGCGGTGGGTGAACACAACCGAGGCGAAGCTGCTGGCAGTGGCTGTGCTGTCCTTGACTTAGCAGAAATACAGCTCTGCAAGTAGGATAAAAGCCTCAGCAGCATTGCCTGCCAAATGTGAGCAGCTCCAGTGAAGCAGGAATGCCCACCCCAGCACCCGGGAGGAGCAGCACTGCTGCCTCCCACGTGGAGGAACGCGGCCCCGTGGCGTGCACTGAGTTCTGGAGCCTCATTGCCTCATCCCTCACCAGAGGAGGGGAATGAAAGGTCACATCACAAAACTGCAGCAGTGAGTGAGAAGTGTCATCCAGAAAAGTGCACAATAAATGCACTTAATTGTCCCTGGTGGGCAATGAGCTGGGAGAGCAGGGAAAATGTCACAGGAATATGGACCAGGAGGGATTCTCTGCTCCTGGAGCTTGGCCCCATCGGGTCTGCCGTGCTCACCAGTGCATCTGCCACAGATTCCCCTTTCAGGAAGTCCATAGGAAATGGATTTTGGGATGCCCAGTGCATTCCTGGTCACTGCTGCAAACAGGGATTAACCCAGGGAAACAACAGGCTGGACATTGCCTGTCTGGGGAGGGCAAGGACGTGGCCACTGTAATGAGAAGGAATTGCAATAACTGATGGTGGAATTCCTCCACAGAAGTGGGGAAGGAAATGCCATTACCTGTTCCCCCACACGGTGTTTTGTGATCCCACAGATCCCATAAATGTATTCGAGATGCTTGCAAAAGCTTTCCCCTTCCCCTGGAGGGCGGGATCTTGCTGCTGCCCCGACAGCTTCCTCTGGGCTGACATCTGAGAAGGGCAAACCCCGCGTGCTCTGGCATTGGTATCAGTGTTCTGGAGTTGAACTTTTTATTCAGTTCAAAGATATTTTCATTCACAAATGAGCAGGTAAAAGAGAACATAAACCATTTTTTATGGCTTTTTTTTATTGTTCAAGCCTGGATTCCCATGGAGTGTGTGGAAAGCAGCTAATGCTGATTCAATGAGACAGCGTCAGAAAGGGAAATCTGTTCTCTGTGTGGAGTGCCCTGGGCTCCTCTGGGGGATTTTATTTCTTTTTTTATAATTGGGGAGAAGTGGTAGAAAAATGATGGTGGTGGAAGAATGGGGTGTCTGCAAATAATTTAGAGTACTGACATTAATTTGATTAAATGCAATTCAGGGCCATGTTAGATTAGCCTGCGGTGTTTTTCACTAACAGAACAGCCTTTCCTTCCCCTGCTCCTCTCTGTGTGTGCAGGCAAAACCAGGATAAATGTGGAGTTGAGGCCTTGGCTCAGGTTGGCTCACCTTGGCTGGGGATGTGAGCTGAGCTCGGGTCTCCCAGGCTGAGGACAGTTCCAATCCACATCTGACTGGATGTGAACAAAACCAGGTCTCCTTTGCTCTTCAGATCCTGGGATTTGGCTGTGGGCTGACATCTGCACCATCCTCGCTCTCACCTGGTACCTGCCCTGCTGGAGCACTGACATCTCTGTGTCCTCAGTCACTCAGCTCTGCCTGATCCAGTTCTGAATGGCCCAGCTTGGCACGCAGCTGCTGGTCCCCTGGGCAGCAGCCAGGCTTTGGACATGCTCTGGGAATGTGTCTGCCCCAGAGCTTTTTTCTATTTTCATATAGAACTTGTCATTTTATAGTAGCCATTCGGGGGAAACTGCACTGACACATTCTGGTAGCAGTTTGTACCCAGGAATGATCTGTGAGGAACAGGGGCCCACCAGAGACCCCTGCCAGGGTTTTACTGCCTCTGCTCTTGTTGAAACACAGCAAGAACGTGGCCTGACCACAGCTGGTGCAGGGATTTTCGTGCAGACTCAGGTGAGCCCTGTGTAGCTCATGCCTGGGCTGTGTCAGGCTGGAACTGGAGCAAGCTCTCCTCAGCTGGGCAGAAGCTCTGTGTGGCTGTTTCTGCATCTGGTCACTGCTGCCAGCCCCCAGGAACACGTGCCAGTGTCCCCAGACTGACTGTGCTGTGGGAATCACTTCATTCAATTAAATGAGTTTTGTTTGACATCTCCCCAGTGGGTTCTGGCTGGTCCTTGGGAGGTTCCCAAGGACTGTGCTTTATCCACCGTGGTAGGGGTGTTTGGGTTGCCTCTGGAAGGACACGGTGAGAGCAGAGGCATGCAGGGATCTGGGGTTGAAGGAAGTTTGAGGATCTTGGGAAATGGGGCAGAGCTGAGCCAAAGTTCCCTGGATAATAGGAATGGACTCCACAGGGAGCAAGAGAGGTTGGAGTGGATTTTGAGGAGCAAAGTGGGTGGACCAGAACTGGCAATTTAGAGGATACTTATATTTGATTCATTAGTAGCTCCAGGCCCCATAAACATTAAAAAAGCCAATAAAGTTGCAGTAATTTTTTTTTTTCTGTCAATAAAATTGCCTGAACTTGACAACCATGACCGATTCCCTCCATTGCCATTGTCACGCTGCCAGTCTGCATGGGGAAGAAAATTAAACAAAAATGAAGTGGCTGTGTGCTAATCTCAGATTTATTGTAGGGTTTTATGTACAAGCCCCTTTCCCCATCAATGCTCTCTGAAGAGCTGGGGCTTGCTCATCATGCCTGTGGGCAAACAGATCCTTTCCCCTGCTTTCCACTCAAGTACCCCAGCCTGCAGATGCTGCTAAGGGAAGGCACCAAACTCCACAGATCACAAGGCCAATTACAAAAATAGATTTACATGACCAAATGGAGTCCCCTGTTCTGAGATCTGAGTGTGCTGGACCCAGCTGTGAGCTGGACATGTCTCCATCTCCCACATCCAGGCTGCCAAAAGCAGAGCAGTAGCAGTGACAGCAGAATCTTCGACAAGATGCAAATTGTCTCGAATGCACTCAGGGGAAAAAGAAAAAGAGCTTTGTGTGCACTTTGTATGCACAGAGAGCCTTCAGCTGTCTCTGCTTGGGATGTCTGCAGGAGCCCTCAGAGTTTGGGAACGCTGTGTTTGGGTTTTGCATCTGTTGCTTTTGATAGACGAGTCCTGGTCCCCGTCCTGCCCGCGGTTGCCCGGGCAGGGTGCTCAGAGCAGCGCTGGCATCGGGGTCCATCCGCTGCCTGCACGGAACACTCGGTGCCTCGGGCCCTTCCTTAGCTGGAACGAGAGCATGGACAGACGCCAGGCTCTGGGGAAGAAGCAGCATCTGAAAATTGGGTAGTTAAGTGCCTGCAGAGTGTCCTGCTGGAGGAAGAATCTGGCAGATTTCGGCAGCGCTGCCTTTGGCTCAGTCACTTCGGGGTCACCTCGGTAGCAGGAGGGGATGCTGCCTTCTGCCAGGTAACCTCTGACTGGTTTTTTTTTTCCTTTAATGAGAAACCTGGAGCCTTACAGGCTGTTTAACTACAGTGCAGGCAGTGAGGTGTGACCAAAGCCATCCCTTTTTCCAAGAACTCGTGTCTCTGCAGGCAGATTGGCTGCACCAGCATGCCACAGGGCTCCTGGTGAGCACACGGGTCACTGGCAGATCCCTGCCCTCCCTCGGGGCAGTGTGGAGGGTTCAGGAGTGTCCCTCGTGGTGGTGTGTATTTGTGCCTCTCCATGGAGGGGGCTCAGTTTGGCTTGGAGGAAGCTGAAGGCCAAGTTGGGGGGATGAAGGCCCCTCTGACTGCCTGTGCCAGCTTGGATCCAGGGTGGGACTCAGCCTACCCAGTTTCAGGTGTCTGACTGGGCTGATGGTTCAGCTCTTTGAGCAACCAGAGTTCTCTGCCTGGAGCAGAAGAGTTCTGCCCCAGGTAATGCATTTCATCCCCTTTGCCCCCAGCCCAAGTGGGGGCTGGTTCCTGACAGAGCACATGGTGAGATTTTGGGATGAAGGAGCTGCTGGCTGTGCCTCACTGCCCCAAAATGTGGGTGACAGTGAGAGCTCTGGCCCAGGCCAGCCTTGAGCCTCCCTCACTCTGCTCAGCCCTGCAGAGCTGGAGCACCAGGAGGAAGATGCAAGGTAAAAGCATTTGTCACAAGGAATAAAATCGGAAACACGTCTTGGGAAAGTCTTTTTGATTCTAATTGGCGTCTCTGAGGCTGTTTCTGAAGGCTCCTGGAGGACTGGGCTGATGGCAGAGCACATCCCAGAGCCCTGCTCTCCTTACTGAGCTGTCCTCAGAGGACCTGGGGAGGAGCTGCTGGGAGCTGGGGCTGCTCTGTGCCCTCAGAGGGACACTGGGAGCACTGGGAGGTGGCATCTGCTGACCTGTGGCATGCACCAAAGGGACCCTTTGGCTAAAACCAAAAAGCAGCAGTGGCCCATGCAGAGCAGCTCTGCCCCTTGGCTCCTGACTCAGGGCATGTTGAGTGCAGACAGGTTTAAAGTCTGGCTGCTCTGTGTGGCTGGCAAAGGTTAAAAGATCTCCAGTGTCTTTGTATTTAATTCTCTCTTTTAGTGGCAGATTATTGTTTTCCATGGGAGTTGAAATCCAGATGGGTTTGAAGGACATTTCTCCTGCACCAGGGGCTGGAATGATTTGTTCGGAGCTGCTACGCTTTGTCTATCCTTGTTAAGTACCCAGAGAATATGGACTGCCACCAAGGGAATTTAATGTGACACATAAAAATAAGGAGTGCAGGAGAAAGCTGTAGGCTTCGCAGTGTTTAACTACCTTGTATCCTTGCTACAGAGCAAGCCATTTTCTTCGAATTTGAGATGCCAAAGGTGGGAGAACAACTGCTGCCCTGCCTTGGGGCTGGCACTGGTGCCCTGGGGGAGAGCAGAGCCACCAGCTCTGTGCTGCTCATGTGAGATCACAACCGTGCCAAAGGGGATTAGCGCCAAAAAGGGCTCAACACTGGAAAGTGAGCATGAGTGAAAATGTAAATAGGATCAGGAACTTGTTTAGTTTTTATACATGAAAATTATGCATTGCCATTGTCACAGCTCATTTAGCTGCTGACTGTTCCTGCTGTCCGGGTGGCATGAAGGGAAGAGGGCTGGCTGTGAGCTCTGCCCTTGCCAGCATCTTCCCTGCACTACCCCAGCTTCAGCCCTGGCTTTGGAGCCACAGAGCACCAAGATGTGCAGATCAAGGGAGCAGAGCAGGCCCAGGCACCAGGAACTGCAGGTTTCAGGTACCTGAGGTGTGACATGCTGTGGGCACTTCAGTCCCTCCCTGTTCCTCCCCCACACAGGGCAGTAATACTTTGCTTTCCAAACTTATGGGAGAAATCCCATCACTTGCTCTGGCCCTCTTTGTCCATTTCAAAAAGCCCTTTGGAAGCAATCTCTCTCTGGGAGACGAATTCCTCGCACACACGCTGCGTTCCTGCCAGGTGAGGTGTCTGTCAGGGGAGTTAATCCCCATTAATCCCTTCCCTCCTCCCTGGAGCCGAGCACACAATCTCCTGCTGTTACAGGAATGCACATTAAATGTGGTTCTTTGGCTTAAAATTCATGAACAAGAAAGGGGAGGGGATGTTTCCATCTTTCTGGTGGGATCCTGCTGCCCACCAGCCAGAGGTCACTGCCCTGGCAGCAGCAGCTGCTTGTGTTAATCACTGGGAGTTTGTTCCCAATCCAAGAGTGTTGCTGCTTGTGCACCAAATGGGCAGCCTGGAGCTTTCAGCAGCAACCTGCCTCTTCTTACTCACTGATTTTGTGCAGTTGAGGGGTTCATGTGATGTGGTTCCATCCTCTCACAGCTCATGGTGTGCAGTGTCACCGCTCAGGTGAGCCCCTGGTGTGCCTTGGCCTCGCTCACAGGGTGCGGGGTGCAGGGCAGAGGGGTCTGGCCATGGTTTGGTGTCCACAGGGACACTGGGGCAGCGGCAGTAGCTCTTCCCAGCACAATGGCCTTTACTGGCACAGTCTGTGAACTGGCTTTTGGGAAAACACGGAATGAACTCCACTCTGTGGGCTGCAGAGCCTTTTAGTCCTGACTTTTCTGTTGTTTAAACAACTCTCATACAAATAAATGCCTTTGTGCTGTGGCTGTCAACTCAGGCTCTGCTTTCCTGTCCCCTCCCAGCTCTCCAGGAATGAAATGTGTGGGATGTGACCCACCAAGGGAGGGGGAGGCAGAGGAGCCCCATCAGGGGGCATTGAGTGCTCAGCCTCCTCCCACCCACTGCTGTTTGCTAAATGACTAGTCTGGGCTGCAGGGCAGCTCTCCCGTGTGGCACAGAGATCTCTGGGCATCTCTTATCTCTGCTGTTAATTCCCTGTTTCCCTGAACAGTCCTCTGTGGCTGAGGGAAGAGCAGCTCCTGGGTGGAGAGCCATTTGCCATCCTGCTCTGCTGTCACCACACTGGCCATGGAAGTGGCAGTGATGCTGCTTGGCAGGAGCAGAGCAGCTGCTGGCATGGCCAGGAGCAAGGACACGCTTGGGAGGTGGCTGCTCTGGGACTGCATTTAAAGCAGGTAGCACTCAGCAAAGCACACGTGCTGAAATCCCACAAAAGTGTGGATGGGAAGGGGTAGGAAACCCTTGGTGCCCTTTATGGAGGGTGCCTGGCAATCTCACCTGCCCTCACCTTCCCTGCGGCCGGCCTTAATTGGGTTTCTCTTATAAAACCAAAATGTGGAACAGTGAAGCGCTGTCAGCACACACCTGCTGGGGCTCTCTGGGGAGCAGAGGGAGGCAGGGCCAGGGAGGGGGTGCAGGCTCCAGCTGGAGCCTTCAGTCACACAGCAGCGTGGCTCTGCCAGGCTGGGGAGACACGTCCTGAGCTCTGCCCAGGTAGGAGGGCAGGGAAGCAGGTTGGGACAGAGGCTTTCAGAGGGGGGTAGAGTCCGTGTGCTTCTGCTCTGCAGGGGGAAGGGGGCAGAAAATGGGGTTTAACAGCACAGTGTGAGGTGATTGGAGCATCTCTGGCCCTGCTGGGGGCTGGAGGAGACACCTGACCTTCCTCTGCTGCCAGGGAAAGCAGTGCAGGTTTTCCTGTGGCTGTGGAGGGAGGCTGAGCAGAACCCAGAGCCCCTGCTCGGGCACGGAGGAGGCTGGGGTTTGCCTGGGCACTGTTACAGGATGTTTAAAGCCTCTGTGTGTCACATCCCACGGGAAGTGGCTGTAAGCCATGCCCTGGAGCTAAAGGCTGGAAGCAGCTCCCAGAGCAGGGAGGGGAGGGCATTGCTGTTTGTGCTGCAGCTCTGCTCATGTCAGCCCTCTGTGCCCAAGGCTGGTACATGGGGCAGAGCTCCCAGCCTTGGAAGCCTTCCTTATCCTCCTCCTCCTCCTCGTGCTGCCAGGATGTGCTGGAGGTCAAGTCAGGAGGGTGCTGTAACTGTGTGATGCACACCAGTGTGGCTCCTGTTGTCCCCTGCTCCCATGTCTGTCCCTCGTGTCCCCGCAGGGCTGTAATGTCATGGAAGACCAGGACCTTCGGGATATCGGGATCGGTGACCCGCAGCACCGCCGCAAGCTGCTCCAGGCTGCTCGCTCCCTCCCGAAGGTCAGCACCAGCCAAGGGTGGGGAAACAAAAGCCAGACCCTGCATCTGCAGCCATGGAGGAATCTCTGGGGCTGTGGGAAGGGTTTGGGGAATGGCAGGGAGGAGGAGGAGGAGTACACTGGTCTTCCAGGCTGTGTGGATGGTGGTAGCTCCACACTGGGACTGTTGCTCCTGCCAGTCTTGATCCCAAGCACTTTCTTTGTTTGTACAGTGCTTTTGTTACTGGCTAGTGGAGATGGTGATGGCCTGTAAACTGATTTCCATTGACCCCATATCCCTTGGGATCCCAGCTCCTGCAGCTTTCAACACCTTTCGTGTGTTTTCACAGTTGAAACCTCTGGGCTGTGATGGGAATAGCCAGCCATCAGTTCCTGCATGGCTCGACTCCCTGGGGCTGCAGGATTACATCCAGTCCTTCCTCTCGAGTGGCTACAGCTCTATCGACACTGTGAAAAACCTCTGGGAGCTTGAGATAGTAAATGTGAGTGTCACCCCTCTCCTGCCAGGGCAGCAAGGTCCTGTTCCTTAGAGCTGGGACTGGCTGCAAGTCTTTCAGAGTAGCTGTGTGCCCATGGTGACCATGATCTCTCCCTGCAGGTGCTGAAAGTGAACCTGCTGGGCCATCGGAAGAGGATCATCGCCTCCCTGGCAGACAGACCCTATGAGGAGCCACCAGCCAAGCCACCACGCTTCTCTCAGCTGAGAGTGAGTCCCTGCTCGTGGTTCCCTGCCTGGCTCGTGTGTCAGTGTAGGCAGAAATCTTGCCATGGCCAGTGGTGTCCATTCAGCTGCTCACCTCATCCTCTCCAGCCACCCAGGCAGCAAATACTTGTGCAGGGGCAATCTTGCAGTGAGTGGGGCAAGATAATTCCAGCCCTTGCAAGTCAACCTCTGGATGCTGACCCCATGGGAAGGGTCAGGCTGTCCCTAGGGATCAGGTGCCTGCACTGGAGGGGTGCAGGGTACCACTGCCACCTCTGCCCTGCACAGATGGGAGCTCTGAGCCCACTTTCTTGCCCTTGTTTCCTGTTCAGAGATGTGGGAGCCTTCAGCAGGCAGGAGTGACCCAGCCCAGCTGGAGAGGGGCTGCAGCTGGGACTTAGTGTTTGATTGCACCCTTGGGATCCGGAGCCCTCTCCTGGCCCGGCTGGGCTGCTGAGAGCTCCTGCTCTCACTGCCAAATAACACTTGACAAGATGTGTGGATGTTGATTTTTGCTGCAGGAGTGGCAGCAGTTGGATGTCAGGCCCTTGTTATGGGGCTTGGCTGGGAGGGAAGCATCACATTCCCTGTTGTTCCTGAAAACTGGCTTTTGAGAGCTGAGTTTGGCAAAAGCTGCTGGGTTCAGAGCGACCCTGTGAGCTCAGGAATGGGGTAGCACGTCGTGCTGCCTCCTCCCAGAGATTGCTAATCAGCTTCCTGGAGCAGGAATTGGAGTGATTAGAGTTTACCATCCTAAACATCTGGTCCTTGCCCTGCTGCAGAGCTCTGCCCTCTTGGATTCCCAAGGGTTTCCAACCCAAACAGCCTTAACTGAAGCAAGCTGGGCTCTTGTGCTCTGCTTGCTGACAGGGGATTTTTTAGGAACTGGGTTCAAGTGTGAAAACAGAGAGAGTTCACACTGGTGCTGCACTGTGAGGGTGCCCAGTACAGAGCCCCTGCTCAACCCCCTGTGCCAGCAGCGAAGGATTTGCACCATGAGCTGGGCGAGACTGAAGGCAGCGGGGCTGAGGTGGGGAGAGGGCTGCTCTGGTGCGGCTCAGCTGATTGAGATGCTGCCCGGGGAGGCTGGCTGGGAGAATGGGCCATTTGCAGCATTTCCTGGCGCTGCAGCTGCTGAGCTCCAGCGCTGGCTGCGGCGCGGGGGGCGGGCGGACGTCAATGGCAAATCAAGCGAGTGGGCTGAATGGGACTAATGCGGCCACAGCTGTGCGAGGCTCTGGCTGTGCCTGCGGGCCCTGGGCGCGCTCTGGCGGCGGCTCCCGGGGCTCCTCTGCTGGGCTGGCTGATCATCATCACCCTCCAGTGCTTAGCTTAGTGCTTTAGGGGAGCCCACCCCTCTGGAATCACCTTGCCCCCAGCCCAGCGTGTCCCCTGCCCTCCTGGGATGAGCCTGTGGAGGCAGGGGTGTGCTGAAAGGGCTGAGTGCATGGCTGAAACCATCCTGGAGCAAATCAGGTGTCTCGTGCAGAAGAGAAAGGGTGGGATTGGCACTGAGGCAGGAGTCTGGCCCTGTTAGTCCACTCAATGTACCCCATGCCAGGCAATGTAGAGGGAATGATGGGGGCACAGCACAGCCCAGGCTGACTGGGGCCCTTTGTGGTTCTGCTCCTTCCAGTGCCAGGACTTGATGTCGCAGACGTCGTCACCCCTGAGCCAGAACGACTCCTGCACAGGCAGATCTGCTGATCTCCTGCTGCCCTCCGGGGACACTGTCAAGAGGCAGCACGATCGTGGCTCTGAGGTTGCTCCCTACGCCAGAGCTGAGCGCTACAAAGCACAGGTTAGTGGGAAAGCACAGGTTAGTGGGAAAGCACACGTTACTGGGTGCTTTTGTGTGTCCTGGGGCCCTCTGCACAGTCTCCCCCATCTCTGGAGCCAGGGAGGAGGGAGAATGATGCAGGGAGGAAGCTGGTCAGGCTCAACTTCCCTCAGACATTAGAGCCAGCAACTCCTTTATGCCTCAGTTTCACCTCAAAAATGGATGGCTCACACTTCCACCAGCACTGGCAACTTAAACCCATGTGCTGCCTCCACCCAGCTCCTGGGGCACTTGGCCATTGCCAGCCTCAATCCCATCAGCTCAAAGAGCCCTCCTGAGAGCTGTTCCAACCCAGGTTGAACCCCTTGTGGCTTCACCTCCGTGTTTCTGCCGTGCAGGAGGACCGTCGGGAGTCCAAGCTGACGCTGCGCCCCCCCAGCCTGGCAGCCCCCTATGCCCCTGTGCAGAACTGGCAGCACCAGCCCGAGAAGCTCATCTTCGAGTCCTGCGGGTACGAGGCCAACGTAAGTGGCTTTTGATTTGTGGGGGTGGCGAGGATGAGGAGGCTCTGGGGCATGGGGTCTCAGGGGAATGTCATTGCCTTGAGATTGGCAGGATTTAACATCTCTCCCTCCTTCACACAGTACTTGGGCTCCATGTTGATCAAAGATCTTCGAGGGACAGAGTCTACACAGGACGCCTGTGCCAAGATGAGGGTATGGAGACGCTGGGGGCTTCACTTGCAGCCTGTGGTGGATGATGTGGGTTGGGGAGAGCGGAGCTCAGTGGTTCCCCAAACCTCTAAGGGAGCCACCAAACAGGCAGTGCCACTGTCTCTGGTGAAATGCCCCTTCCCAGCATTGTTCCCAGTACCTGGAGGGTCTGTGCACTGGGACAGTGGGTGTTTTCACTGGGGAAGTGGTGGCTGGGTTCTCTTCAGGTCCCTGTCTCTTCCCCTCTGCTTCTACCAGGAACTAACTTTCCTCCTTCTGGTCCCAGATCCCCAAAGCTTCCTTTGTGGGTCTGGGGATCTCTGGGGTGGGGTGAGCTGGGGCAGGGCAGGGGTGAAGAGGGAGCATCCATTCACAGTTGGTCACTTGAATATTCTTGTTTCTGAAGAAATCCACAGAGCACATGAAGAAGATTCCAACCATAATCCTGTCCATCACATACAAAGGGGTGAAGTTCATCGATGCCTCCAACAAGGTGAGCTGTAGATGCCTCAGAGTTGGTGTCTGAAGGGACACAACCTACAATCCCACCTGCCTGGGGTCTGCAGGTCACTTTTTGTGGCTCCAGAAGCCACTGCTGGTCCTGGGGAGCTTCAGGGGCTGGGGGAGAATACCAAGGTGGTGATGATCACCTGAGTGCCAAAGGCTTGGCAGACTGGCTGCTTGTAGACCATGTTGCCATTTATTCCTGCCATGGGAGGGAGCTGGGACTGACCTGGCTGGGAAGCTGCCCTTCCCTGTCCCCAGGACACCCTCCACAGCCACTGTTTGCCAGGTGTATTTGCCATCCCCAGAAGGGTGACGGGTGCTTGTGGTTGACCCCGGCAGAATGTCATTGCTGAGCACGAGATCAGGAACATCTCCTGTGCTGCTCAGGACCCCGAGGATCTCTGCACATTTGCCTACATTACCAAGGACCTGCAGACCAGCCATCACTACTGCCATGTCTTCAGCACTGTGGATGTGGTGAGTGCATTGCCATGTCACGTCTCCCAGTCCTTTGTTTCATCCCTCAGCTTTATTGGCTAGTTACAGACTGCTCCTTTCCAGGGTTCTTTCACCCATTTTTACCATAAAGTAGTCTTGGTTCCAAATGCTTGTCCTTTGGACCTCTGTGGACAAAGAGAATATTTGTCTGGCTTCGTTACTGCCGTCTCCAGCACTGAATAAAGCAGGGCAGGAGCTTTCTCTCCTGGGGAATGTGCTGTGCACAAGCCCTTAACATGCTCTCAATTATGTTGAGCATAATGGGCTGGTTTAACAACCTTTTAACTCAGAGAGGGTAAAAGTGTGATTTGCTTTTATACTTGGGCAGAATCAAAATTGCACAAGACTTTTGGGCTGTTTTTCTTTATGCTACTGAACTGCAGTGCTGATAGGGCTTTACAGGTGGGCAGGGGTTCCTGGGCAGGGGGCCCTGGGGGAGGCAGCATGGTCCAGGCTCCCCCATATCAGGAGCTCAGTGGCTTTTCCAGGGACACAGCAGGATGTGACCAGCTCTGCCAAGGTCTGTGACCCCAGAGCAGCTTCTGAGCAAAGAGGGACTGTGCACAGGGTGATCTGACAGCTTTGTGTTCTCTGTGTTCTCTCAAAGAACCTGACGTACGAGATCATCCTCACGTTGGGTCAGGCATTCGAGGTCGCCTACCAGCTCGCCCTGCAAGCCCAGAGGGCAAAGCCTCTGGGTGCTGGAGCAGGAGAAATGATTGAAACAAAATCTTCCAAACCAGTGCCTAAACCACGAGCAGGCATGAGGAAATCTGCGGTACGTGGGTGCTGGGCTGAGCTGGGGGTGCTTGTGAGCAGCACACCCCTACACCTCCCCCGGGTGGTGGGGGGAGCCCAGACATGGTCCAGGTGCCTGTCCTGCTGCTGGCACTGCAGGTCTGTGCCTGTGTCAGTTCTGCTGTGGGGCTGGGGCTTCTCCTGGTAGTGGGAGGGCAGGCAAAAGGTGGAAATAGCCCAGGTGGGAAGGGGCTGTACCAACCACAAGCTTCCATGTGCAAACCCTGCAGAGCTGCAGTGAGATACATAGGTGGCCTGCAGTGCGGGATTTGCCATTGCCAAAACCAGCCAAGACTGGAGCTGCTGAGGAGCAGGAACTGCTACACAAGCCACTGCCTTCCTTTAATGTCTCCTTTTGTCTGTGTTCTGCTTGCTCCCCCCGCTCAGGTGCCGCTCCCTCCCGACACCCGCTGTTGTTACTGTCACACCTGTACAACACACCGCCCCTCCTACCTGCCGCTGCAGTCTGTTAGTCCTGGAGCGAAGGTCTTTACCCTTCTTCCTGCCATCCTCCCTTCCGAACCGGCCCGGGCTGCCTCCCCATTTCCTGTATCTCCTGCTGTGTCCCCGTGTCCTGCCTTGCTGTTGTTCCTCCCCCTGCTCGTTCTGGCCCATGCTGGGGGTTCGGATGAACCCTGGGGATCTGCCGCTCCTGCCTGCCCCCACTGATGCAGTGTGGCAGCTCTCAGCTAACCCAGCTCCTGCTGGGGTGGTAACAACTTCCCTGTGGCACCCTGATTTAGCAGGACAAGAGGAAAGAGCCGTGCTTGGTCAGGAGGGTAGACCACGTGGGAGCTCACCTGCCAGGAGCTGTCTCCCTCTGTCCCATTTCTGTAGCGCTCCGTTTTTCATGCTTGCTTGAGATGAGCAAAGCTGTCGCTGATAGTGACAGGGACTCGCAGCCTAATGCAGGGAGTCATCTTGGGGTGCTGGGTTGAGACTGACATGGCCAGACATGTTTTAGTTATGAAGGACTCAAATGCCTTCCCAGTAAGAGCTGCTTCCTTGCACACGTGCACGGTTTTGGGACGGGCTATAGGCGGGCAGGCGCTCCGTGCTTAGTCCCCACTCATTCTGTCCCAGAAACACGCCTGTCCTAAGATGCCCTTCCTCTCCTTTCTCTAGCTGGATCCCCCTGAAGTGGACCAAGACTCCCAGTCTCATGCCAGTGTCAGCTGGGTCGTGGACCCCAAGCAGGACTCCAAGCGGACCCTCAGCACTAAGTATGAGACCACTATCTTCTAAAGCAAACGCCCGCGTCCGCCCCGTCTAACCGTGCCTTTGCGATCTGATCTGTCTGCTCTTCTAAACTCCCTCTTCCTCCAGCTGCTCGCCCTGAGCCCGCGTAGGCACCGCGTCCAAGGCAGCAGCACTTAGGAGACTGTAGACTTAAACGGCTTTTGTACCTGATCGCTGCTGAACACTGTGAATCTCCTTACTCGGAAACAAGGGTAACGCGCTGTAGCTGCCCGCGAGGCGGGAGGAGCAGAGAGGGCAGGCTGCCAGTCGGAGATGTGGATCCAGGAAAGCCGCCCACTGTTTTCACGTCTTCCCCCCTCGCTCTGGCACTGTGAATCCCTGGGGCAATGTGATGCTCCCCAGGCCTTTTTTTTCCTATCTCACCTTGTCCTTGGACTGATGGAGACCTCTTGTCTCTACGGTGCACACACTCCCTCCTCCTAGATCCTCTTCTTCCCGACTGAGCCACGGCTGTGTACTGTTCAGTGAACTCACCTCTCCTTCCCTGCAGCCGAACCGACACTAACCACTGTGATGCTCTCTGCAAATAACACACGGGCACTTCCATTTCCTCACGGCCACCCTTGCCCGCAGTCTCCCTCCTCAAAGCCCAGCGCAGAACTTGCTCTGGGTGGTGGGAGAGCGTTGGTTTGGGCTGGGTGTGATGGTTCCCACTGTGAGCTCTGTCCCCTCGGATGTGAGGGACAGTTGGTTGCATGCATTTCAGTCCCTTGTAGGTTTTTCTTCCCCTCGTAGTCCTTGTGTTTACACTCACCAGACTTCTCATGAGTGCTGGTGTAGTTCTCACCTGGCAGCCTGTGGTTGAACTTCCAAAGGCACATGTTGTTGTTAGCCCCGGGCTGGGGAGGGGAGGTGTCAGCTGGACACCACAAGCAGCACCAGCAGGGAGAGGTCAGGGAGCAGCCCTAGATTATTTGCCCCTGGTGTTAGGGCCCAGCAGCAGTTTGTCTGAGTTCTGCTGTGGCTTTGGAGCTGCTGCCTCAGATCTTCCATTTCCCCTCACCTGCAGTGAAATCTGATGTTTCAAAGTCCTTATTTAACTCTTTCTCAGGAATGAGTTTGATCTCCCAAGTCATTTGCAACTTAATGGCAAATGGACCTCAGGCTGAGAGCTCAGCTAATGGGAACCCAGTGAGAGGACTAAAAGTAAAAGTGTTGTCTTAAAGCAAAAAGAAAAAAAAGAAAAAAAACACAAAGGAAAGCTCAGTCTAGTGGATACATTTCATTTCATATGCCACAGAGGCCCCTGACACAGAGTCAGCAGAGCCACCCTGCCAGCCCAGGCCCTGTGGACAGCAGAACGTTGCTGTGCCTGAGGTGCTCTGGGAGGTTGGGTTTGGGTTCCATCAGCACTTCTCCAAGCTGTAAGAGTGCCCTGAAGGTTTCTATGTCCCTTTAAGAGAAGCTCAGTCCCTGGTGTGGGTGGCAGAGCAGTTTCTGTGTATAGGTGTTCACCACGCAGCTGCCCCACATCCACCCAGTATCAGAGGGTCTGAGCTCTTCACCTCCCCCTGCTCTCAGCTGGGAAGGGCAGGTCCCCCCACACCCCCTAAATCTGGGTCATGAGAACATGTGCCTTTCTAAAGGTGACCAAACCCAGCGGGGATCACAGCCAGCCCTGCCCAAACCGCGCCGCTGCCGCTCTGTGTCCGCAGCCCTGACGGTTTTTTGTGTCCCATCTCCGGGCCGTTGGCCTTTCCCAGCACGTGTTTTTGTATGGCTCGGAAATTCATTCCATTATCTTCCTTTCTGTTTGCCTCTGCGAAGCTGAGCTCCAGGCAGCCGTCTCCTACCACGGGATGTAGTGGCGGGGCAGAGACCTGGGACGCAGTGGCCTCCTGACATGAAGATCATCTCCCTCTGGCACAGGTGGCTGCCTCGGAGTGGGTGCGTGGCTGCTCGGTGAGGGCTCCCAGAGCAGAGGGGGGAAGGGACCCATCCTCCACCGAGGAAAGCCTCTCTCCATCCCTAGCGAAGGAAAACTCGAGACTCGGAGGCCGAGAGTGATGTCGCCTTTTCTAGTTTGAGACAAAACGTCTTTCGACCCGTTTCTTTTTTAACAAAGGGACACAAAGCAAATCCGGTTCACGGTTTCAATGTAGCGCTGCAGCTTTTTCGTGAGGGAAAAAAAAAAAACAAACCACAAATTTTTATTTACTGAGAATCCCGCAGTCCGGCGAGGAGCACGATAGAAAGTCTTAGCAGGGGTGTGGTGTGTGCATTTCTGACGGTACTTGCTCTGCTTCAGCTCTGGGTGAACAGGAGAGAACGCCAAATTCTTGGAGATCGCTTCCTCCCATGTGAGAACCTGCTGGGGTAAGTCTGCATCCTGTTCTCCAAGCCACTCCACGCTTTTGTAGCAAATGGAAGCAACTTGAAGAAAAAGAATCTTCAAAGGATCGTTCACCCCAGAGCAGCTGTGGCCAATATTCCCGATGGTACAAAGCTTCCTTATCCCCCGAACTGTCGTGTTGCAATACTTGACATTTCTATGGCAAGGACCCCGTTTCTTCCCGTTTCCGCACTGAATTCCTGGGGATGACTCCCTGCTCCAGCCTCTGTGCACCTGTCTTGTTTTTAAATGCAGTTATGCCCTGAAGGGTTGGGGGTTTTTTTAAGTATATTCAATTGTGATTTAGCACTTTTTTGATACTAGCTCATTATTTAATTAGTGCAACCGTTTCAGAAGATGAACAAATAAGGAGTTAAATTTTGGGCATTACACTGAAACAGTCCAACCCCAAGGACAAACCACATCAGCCTGAGGGTGGCTTGGCCCCATCTGAGCCCAGTGTCCCCAATGACACCACCTCAAAGGTGCTGTGTGCTTGCTTTTATTCCAAATTACAGAGTGTTTCACAGTGGTTTGGGCTGTGACTGACGTGTTTTCAGACTGTTCCCCTCTGGGGAGAATGTTCAAATGGTTGTGATTTGAATTCTTCAGATGCAGAACGTGGCGCAGCGCGTCTGTCGTCATCTCGTCAGGCCCTGGCAGGGCTGTGGGACCTGCTGCCACATGGGAACGCTGTGCCCAAGTAATTCCTGTTTAACTCCAGTTGCTGCTGTATGTCAGGATTTCCTTTAGTCTCTCTCACCAGTGAGGCTGGGAGGGAGGTGAACCATAATCCCGAGGGCACAGACCTGTAAAGGATTGGGAAGGGGGAGTGGAGATTTTGGGTTAAGCCGATGAATTTAGGAAACCTAACATTCCTTGTTATGCACATTTTGCAATTCATACTGGTGTAAGTGTAAATATTTGGTGTGTTGGCAACAAGTCTTTGGTGAGATTGCAAATTGAACCTCTGCTTGGGAGGAGGGACACCTTTCCTTTCTGACACGTGAGCTTTTTTGGAGGTTGGCTTGGAGGTGACGTGGTGATGAAGACTCCAATCTTCAGGCACTGGGCTCGCTGACCCTGG
Organism: Catharus ustulatus; assembly: GCF_009819885.2. Classification (NCBI taxonomy): domain Eukaryota; kingdom Metazoa; phylum Chordata; class Aves; order Passeriformes; family Turdidae; genus Catharus; species Catharus ustulatus. The sequence goes on from NC_046245.1 coordinate 3,901,413, forward strand.
TGGTCCATTCCAGCCCCACGTGCAAACCTGTGGTTGTCTTTAGTGATCCATTCTTTAGCCAGATACTCCCTTTCTCACCTCACAGACAGAGCAGTTGTTTTGGCAGTTCAGTGTGGTGGGGTCTCTCGAGGGACTCGGTGCTGGAGACTGACCCTGGGCAGTGCCACTTGCTGGCTCCTGGCCACCCTCACCCACCCACTGTGCAGTATTCAGGCCCTTCCTCCCTGCAGGGTTTTTGTGCTATCTGGAGGAAAGTGCCCCAAATTTCTGGTGCTGATCATGATATTGCATCCAACTGCATCTGCTGTATTACCTGCCCAGGAGGAGCTGGGGCTGCCCTGGGCCTTGTTCCTCTCTTTAAAGACAGATTGTGTTTCACAGACTTTGGTTTGTGGGCTGAGCCCTCACTCATGGCTGGCAAAGTTGCCGAGTTTTGTCTTTCTTTTTATAGGAGGAGATTATTTTTTTTTTCAAATTGAAGATGCTTTATCCTTTTTTTTATTTTGTGTTTACAAAGAAGAAAAAAAACAGCGCTAATCTTAGCTGTTCAGCTGACTTTAACCTTGCTTTGGGAGTGTTCTTTTTAGAAGAAATTATGCAACTTTTTTGGGGTACACGCCTGTCCCCCCTCCCAGGGAGAAGATGCAGCACCTTCCAGGCTGTACCTGTAGTGAAGTCTGTACCCTCAGGAGGCTGCTGAGACACAGAGCAGATGCCAAAAAGCCCCGAACACGTCCCGTTCTGTGTGCAGCTGAGGTGGAGCCAATGCTTTAATGCTCCTTCCACCCACCTCAGAAGTTTGCAGCAGCAGCAGCATTTCCCTGGCTCCACTCAGATCCTCGTTTTGGAGCCGGCACAGCGCTCACAACGCTGTCGTGTTGCAAAGGGTCTCCTTTTTAGATCTCATATTGATATTACCTTAATTTTTATTTTTTTCCCAAAAGAAAAGTACCTGTGCTGTTCTCGCTAAGTCAACCCAGCTCAGACATTTTTCTTAGCCACAGAAGAATAACCTGGGATTCCCTGACAGGGCAGAGACAGTCGAGTTCAGTTTGCAATGTGGACATTTTTGCTAATTGTGATGTATGGCAGTGGGGCTGATTTGTAATACAAATGTTATTTAATCTGTCTGTATTTTGATACTTGAATTTCCTTTTATTTCCTGTATATACAATTGTTAATCTGTTCAAATTTGTCTGAATTTTAAACATCTTGTGGTACCAAACATAACCAATCTGTGCAACAACATAGACTGACCTCACTACAACAAGGCGAGATTGTAAATATTCCTGGGCTTCCAGCAGTCGTTTTGTTGTTTTCATAATTGTACAACTTAGAACAGACTGAATTAATAAACAACCTTAGACACACGTGTGTGCTGTTGTGTGTGGCCCCAGTGTTGTGCCCAAGTCCTCCTGGGGGTCTGTGTCAAAGCAGGGCAGTTCTCATCCTGCAGGCTCTGGCTGGGGGAATTTGGTTGAAGCTGCTCTTTCTACAGTCAGTCATAATGATCCAAACATTGAATAATATTATTTTGAGACTAATTTATGCGTAAAATCACATCCAAATGTTCTGTTAAAGACAGCACAAGGGTCTGCACCCATTGTGGGTGTGTTGTACACGTGATGGAGGGTTAGAAAAGCTCATTTTTACCCCCACTAATGCACATCTGCAAGGACTGTGTCCCTGGGAGTTGTCATGGACTGGGGATAGCCACTGAAATCCCTTTTTGCAGCACAGCAGCGAGTGCTTGCAGTGACACCAGCACTCATTTGGGCAGCCATAGTTCAGAACATTTACCCAGCAAAGACCTGGGGCTTGCCAGGAACTAGGACATTTCAGTATGTAAAATTAGAGCAAGAAATCCAGACATTTAAATACAGGTTAAAGTTCAGATTTTCATGTCAAGTAAAATCTGGCTGATGTGAAATGCTAAATACACCAGGGATTGCTAAATTTATACCGTATGTTCCATTTCTAATAACAAGGCAAGTCAGGTTTTCAGGCTGACATGAAATACACTGAGCTGGTTTAATGGTTTGAAACACCATGAGGTTTTATCCCTTACACCTCAGCAGAGGTTACAGGCCCCAGGCAGAATGAACACCTTGAGTTAAAAAGGCCTGATCTGCACTGCAGCTCAATGAGCTCCACAGCCCCTTGCCTTCCCCACCAAATAGTGACAGGTTTTTGAGGAAAAAAGATTGCTACTTCTTCTATTTGAGAGGTTTATTCAGATCCTGATGTGCCAAGGCTCACCTCTCACTGGTCTTGGTGGAGTTGTCAGATGGATTTCTACAAGCACTTCCAAACCTGCACCCAACTTCCAGCAGCTCCTCCTGAATGGAACCAAGGCCCTTTGGGAAATCTTTTTGAGATTTGAGTATTGTCCATCGAGGAAAATTAAAAGGCTAAGAAGGGAATTAATCCACTGCCCTGTAGGGAGGAAAAGTATGAAAACAAAAAATCATTGGTCAATCAGTAGAAATCTCCTGAGAGAAGCTTCCTCAGGCAGCCAGGAGTGGATGAGGGGAAGCCCTATTGCAGGAGGATGCTGTAGGAACCAGGAATGCTCTGGAGGGATGCAGATAAACCAGGATCCAGCAGGAACCCAGGTGACACTGTAAGGTGGCACCTGAGAGCACTCCAGGATCAGGTGTACTCACCTTGCTTTCTCTTTGTCACACATCCAATTTCTTTCACACAGGAAAAAGCCACATCAGTGACTTGTGGTGTGGAGGGGACAGAGCCCGGCCAAAATCCTGCAGAAGGTGCAGAGACAGCACAGCTGTTTGTGTGTCTTTATGAAGAAAGCTGTGAAGGTATTTGAGCCCTTCTACCTCAGGGAATAATTCCCTTTGGCCAGACTCCCAGCAGAGCAGATCCATGGATCCTTGGTTTAGCAGGAGGTGACACCTGGCTCTGCTGTGCTGCTCTGGCTGTGGGGTGGGGGCTGCTGCCAGGGGGCTGCTGCTGCTGCTCAGCCTCTCTGGGGTGCTCCAGGGAAACACACACACAAACACACAAACAAACACACAAGATGTTTGCAGGAGCAGCCTGGTCATGCTCAGCCAGCAAAAAGCAGGTTTGGGGCCCTGCAGGCTGAGGGGATTTGTGTGTGTGGGAGGAATAGCAGGGTAAGGCAGGGACTGCTTACACTGACACACAGCACTCCAGGAACTGGTACCCACAGAGTGTTATACTGGATGGAGGATTTCAGCCTCCAACAAGGAGCTTTAATGAAGTCTGAGGAAGGAAACAGACAACTGTAGAGAAATCTCTGCAGGCTAGGAAGAAGTCTACATCAAATGCAGCTTTTCCTTTTTAAATGGGCCTCCTAACTGCATTCCCTCATTCCTCACAGGATCTCGGAATCCTTCAAATTTGTGAGAGTTCCCAGTTCCTCCTGGGAAGGCTCTCAGCTCTGTTTTCTTCATGCAGGAGCAGAGGCACTGTGTGAGATGTGCACTGACAGTCCTTGAGGGAGGGATCCACGAGGCCTCTGGCATTTCTCTCATCTGTTACTGAACAGGTGATGAAAGCATCAGGTTTGGAATACCCAGGGTCCATTTAGTGCTTCAGTAGCTCCTGCAGAAGGAGCATCTTTCTCCTTGATTTCCTAGGCAGCTTTTCCAAGAGCTCCTGGAATTTCTTCCATTCATACTGGACATAGAGTGAGTGTAGCAGGTCTGGATGGTGACATTCAGCAAGTCCAAAACCCCGAAAATCTCCTCCATGAGACAATGGATTGAAGGTGCGGTAAATGCTGTAAAATGGGGCTGCTTTGGAATGCTGAGAGAGTTCATCAGATGCATCACTTACCCTATCTTAGCTGAGGGGTAAAAAGAGCACAGCACTTCTCAGAGAAACCCTCTGCACCCTCATGAAGACCAACAGAATGTTTCTCTAGCTAGTGCTTGTTTCTGCAGTGTCAGTCACTTAAACAGCTCTTGAGCCGAGACGCCAACACCTCGGAGGAGAGCTCCTCTGCAGAGTCTGCTTTGTTCATGTCACAATCACAGCTCACACAGCTGGAGCCTCTAAATCTTCCCATATTAGTGACTCATACCTGACACTCATCAGATTTAAGAACTTCTTAGTAAATCATGAAGCAATGAATAAATAAAACAGCCTCCAACTTTTTTTTTTTTTTTTTGCTTATTCAGGAACCATCTTATTTTCTTGATACCTCTACAGTCAGACCCAAACCCACCATCCCCATTCTCACATTTTTTGCTAGGAGACAGAGAAAAGCCAAGCCTGAATATATAGATTATTTATATTTATATTTATATTTATATTTATATTTATATTTATATTTATATTTATATTTATATTTATATTTATTCACACAGACCTGTGTGGGAGAAGCAGTCCAAAGTCACTCTAAGGACAATTTCAGGCACAATGGTCCGTGTGGAAATGTCACCAGTGACTGTCCAGAGCTGGCTCCAGGACAGAACTAGGGCATGGCTGGCTGCAGAAAAGCAGGATAAAAGTAAGGGAAGGAACGCGAACCACAGCATCGAGAGGTAAAGGGGCTTGAAAGCATTTATTGAGCAGCTTTTGAGTGAGAACGTGCAGGTTTGTGTACAGACAAATCGCGTCTCCTGAGGGTGTGAGGCGACCCGCGATCCCCGGCGCGGGGCTGACCCCTAGTGCCGGCCTCATTGAATTAACACCGGGCACCGAGCGAATTAGCACCGGGAACTGAGCGAACTAACACAGGGAACTGAGGGAATTATCACCGGGCACCGCCCTCGGCCGCTGCCCCCGCCCCGGGGTCCGCGCCCACCCCCAAAGCCGCCTTCGGGCCCGGCGGGCCGGGACTCTCCACAGCCGCGCCCCCCTGCCCCGCGAATGGGCCGCGCCAGGCGCCGTGCCGAGGCGGCGCGGCGGGGCGCTCCCATTACAGGCGGAGGTGGGGAGCGAGGGGGGCGACGGCCCCGGCGTGAGGCGGGTCCGGGCGTCGCGCTGAGGGACGGGGCGGCCGCGGCGGCGAGACCCGGAGGTAGCCGGGGGTTTGGCATCGTAACTCGGCCCTGCCATCGCACCCCGGCCCTGCCATCGCACCCAGACCCTGCCATCGCACTCCAGAGGTGTCGGGGAGCAGCAGGGAGAGCTGCTGGCCGTGTAGCCACCGTAGCATCCTTCCTCCTCCCTCATTCCTCTGAGTTTGTCCCTTTTCCTTTCCAGAAGGAAGGGCCTGACTCCAGTCACCTGCTGTAACCTCTCCTGCACTTCGCTGGGATTGGGGTTAAATCTTTCACAGGGCAAATCCACAAACCCTGGCACACCCTTGTGTGCCAATAAACAATTTGCCTTTTTTTCTCCCTCGCAGCAGTTTTCCACCCTTCTTAATTTATTTCCTCAGCATCCATGACAGCTGCCAGCCAGCACCTGCGGCACTGAGGGATTACAGAGCCCTGAGGGCCACAGGGCAGGGACAGGGGATGGGGATGGGGATGGGGATGGGATGGGGCTGGGATGGGGATGGGGATGGGGATGGGGCAGCTGCTCAGAAGCGTGGGGACAGCTTGTGAGTGGGAAAGCAACTGGGCATGAGAAACAAAACCAGTAAAGCTCATCATGAGACCTGCCTGGCCCAAATCCTGCCCAGGAATTTCCCTCGGTGCTCCTTGTGCAGCTTTGTGCAGTGCCACACCCTTTTCTGATCCTCAGCTTGCCATGAGGAAGCTGAAGATGGGGAAATAGCATTTATAGAGAGTAGAACAGCACAGCTCCTGAGGGGGCTGCAGTTTGCTCTTGTCTCTGTTTCAGAGCAGGGCCCGTTGCTTCCAGCCTATAAATCCTGATCCCAGAGGAGGCAATTGTAAGTATTTAAATATATATGCATTTGCCCTGCATTAATTTCCTTTCCCAAGTGACTGGTGACATGAGGGATTGTAATAGCAGAATGTATTTTTAATGCATTTCCTGCAGATTTCTGCAAGGCAATCTAATTCCTGAGTGGGTTTAACTTGCCGCAAAGGCAGAGGACTTCGGGAGCACTGGTAATAGGGCTGGGTGGTTCTTTTAATCTAGTGTTTTAATGAGCTCCATCCATCTCTCTGATTAGATTAATCTCATTTATTTTAGCCAAGTCATCTAGCTGAAATCCCAGCAGAGGAAATTGGGATTTTGAGTCTTTCAGGTTGAGCGCTTGGAGTGTTGGGCAGCAAACTCCACAAGGAGATTTCCAATTTGCCCTTTTATCACCTCAGAAATTTGCAACCCTGGTGATCACATTGGAAAAGGATCGTTTGGGCTGCAAATCTGCCTTATTGATGAGGGGCTGTGGAGAGCCCACACAAGTCTCCTCTGCCCTGCTTGAAGCAAGTTCCCTAAGAAATTAAACCAGCCTTGTGTGGAGGGCTCAGCTTTCCAAGAAGGCTCCATTTTCCTGGCAGGAGCAGAGAGAGCTCCATGGCTGGACCTTCCTCACCTGTGGAATGGCCACACTTTTGCAGCCCCACCATTATGACCGTGCTGGGCGCGGCCAGGGCGAGAGCCTGCCAGTGCAAACAGAAATACCTTCCCCATGGAAGGGGAAATGGATTTTTTGTTTAAAAGATGGCAATGTTTTTCCAAGCCTGATGAATATGAAAGTCCCCATTTAAAGGAGTGGAACCAGCGGAGAAACTGGTCACTGTTTGCACGCCCACGCGCCGACAGAGGAGGTGAAAGCAAACTTCCTGGTGTGTCCCGATCCAAATCACCTGGGAGTGAGGCACAGTGCCCTGAGCTGTGAGTTGCTGTGCTGAGCAGCCGCAGAAAGCTCTCTGTGAAAAAGCAAACCCCGTCCCAACAGGAGAGGCAGAGCCCTGGTGGTGTCACAGCCCTCACTTCCAAAACGGGAGGGAATTTGGAGCCTAGCAGCTGCATCTGTAGCTCTTGGAAATTGGCCTTACAGGAGGAAGGCAATGGGGGTGGAGGGCAGAAAGCATTAGCAGGTGTTTTGGGAGGGTGTGGAGGGGAGAGCAGGGGAAGACTGGAGTTTTCCTCTGCCCAGTCCGCCAGGAAAGCTATTTTTGCAGGAGCTCCTGGGCGCCAGACAAGGTTTGGATTGTTCCCGTGCTGGATGCTGGTGCAAATACGTGGGCAGACAGCTGGATCCTGAGGAGCTCCCAGTGTCCCAGCGAGCATGTGAAGGGGTATTTTACACCTTGTCCAGGTGAGAGGATATCTTGTGGTCGGGTTTGCTGTAATCACTGATTTTGTTTGGGAGTCCTCTGGAGAAGTGAGTGCCTGCTGCCGTGCTGCTCTGGCGTGGGCATGCAAGGTGTGTATGTGCCCATGACACACCACATGCTTCACCAGGGTCTGTCAATGCCCTGCTCCTCAGGTGGGGCATGACCTTTCCTGTGACACATCCCATGACATGAACTGGCTGTTTCCACCTCAGTCACAGTGCCCATGTCTGAGCTATGGGGAGCAGCCCCTTGGAGCAAACCACCCCCTGTCCTGTCCAGCCTCCTGTGGGCAATGCCCCGTCTTGGGGTGTTCCAGTCCAATCTGTCATCTGTGTGTTTAGGGGATGGGCTGGCTAAACTGAGGCTTACAGGGGTTTGGTTCGTGCTCACATTGCAACTTGGCAGCCCAGGCATTGTGACTGAGAGTTGTGCTGGAGCTGGGAGATGCTTCTCATGCCATCTCACCCCACTGGACACCTCCACACCCAAAGCTGGGTTTGGGCTCCCTGTGCAAAGCACTGCATTGCTGCTGGTGCTGCTGCCTCTGGATAATCTTTGTATTTGCTGACTTGACTTAATTGTGGCTCGGTGGAGAGCTCAGCTCTGGGGAAACTGGAGGTATGGGGAGGCCCAAACCACACACAGCGCTCGGGGAGGGATTGTGATCCCAAAAAAAAAAAAGTTCAAAGGTGTTCTTGGCTTAATGCGGTTTATCTAGATTGCTTTATGCTTGTTAATCTGGATTAACACAAATTCTCTTGGAATGGCTGGCTGGGGAAGGTTTGCTCAGCTATTCTGACAAGGACAGACTTTTCCAAAAGTGAAAACTTTCTGCTGGGAAAAAAAAAAGCCAGGTCCTGTCTGGCATGAGTACATGGAAGCCTTGTGAGCACAACAAGGCTGTTTCATCCCTGCTGCCCACATCCAAGTGTCCCTGGCACCTGCAGACACTAATGACTGATCAACTTCCCCCACTACCATGGGGGATTAATCCCCCCTGTTCTTCCTGGGGTGATGTGAGCCCCTTTTCTGGCTGGCGTGCCAGAGTGGATGGCACAATTAGTTAGTGAACTTCAAGGTAAATGGGAGGTCAAGCCCAGATTTGAAGGTGGTGGTGGGTGTGAGCATGACCCAGGGAGCCATGTGATGTGGGCAACATCCTGGAGAGGCAGGTGATCTCCCTGTCCTCTCCTTTCCCCAGGCTTGGATTAGGAGAGATTTTACAGTTGAGTGACCAGCCTCATGGTGAGGTTTGGTTCACAATGGCTAGCCCCCAGCCCCTTTTCAAGGAAACTTCTAGGTCTTTTATGGCCAAGCTGCACATCAGCAGGACAGCTTGTTCCTGCAGGGGACCTGTCCCTGGGAGGCACCACCCCTTTGCATCCATAGGGACTTCCCACCTTGAGAGCAGGCAGAGAAACACCCAGTGTGAAACCTGGAACTTGTGGAGATGGATGGTTATTTAATGCTTGAACCTACACCTGCGATCTGGATGCACTTCCTTGCTCTTCAAAAGTCTTCTCATGCAGCCTTAGGCAGGTCCTTGCACCAGATGCCACCTTTTTCCACCAGATCAGGATTGTTTGGGTGCCACAGGGCTGGAGACCTCTCAGGGACCAATGGATCAGCTCCACAAAGGGCCCAGCTCCATCTCTCAGCAGCCAGGAGCAGCAGCAGGCAAGCAAAGCATTCCTGCAGAGCTGGGATGGGAGTTGTAAGCAGGACCTGGGGCCTGCCCCAAACCCAGGGGACTCCCTCCTCCCCCTGCCCGTGCAAACACCAGATTAACAATTTATTTGACATGTTGTGGCTGGTTAGTTCTTCACCCGCTCCCCTGATCAGAGGGAATAAGTGTTGCAGTGTGCAATAATGTTCATTTCAGGTGAGGGTAAATATAGAAAGGAAAACCTGCTGAGAGCAAGCCATTTATTCCTGAGTTTGGAAGCCTCCACTCATAAACAGTCAGTCATGCCCATTTGGAAAATCCCAGTGTGGTTTTCTTGGCCATCCTAGAAGAACATTTACTTTCCTGTAGGTTAAGAAGTCCGTTTTAAATAAAAAAAATAATGTCATCTCACTTCCAGCTGCCCTTGGGCATTTAGGGCTTGTTGACACACTAAGGCCGCTCTGTTCTCATGCGAAAGTGGTCTGATGCAGGAATTAGGAAGGAGATCCTGCAGGGCTTCCCCAGCTGGTTGGGCTGTCAGCCCCTTGTTCTTTGGGTTCTCCTTGATCCCCTTGGGATTTTATCAAGTTGTGTGTAGGGTTAAAACCCCCCAGCTTTTGAGGGGGTGGGTGGGTGTGGATTCAGGGAGGTGCTGGGGGTGCCCTGAGAGCCTGGGGCAGAGGGATGAGCTCATACTGGACCAGAAAACCTCTGAGGGTTTTTGGGAGAGCGTGCCAAAGGCAACACGACAGCGCGGGCTGCAGGAGCATCCCTCAGACACGCCAGCCGTGGTCAGCCATGGTGACCTGCTGCAGCACAGGAAAGACACCCCAAAGCAGTGCTGTGGGAGGAGGCTGAGGAAGTTGGGGAGCCCCTGGCACAGCCAAGCTCTGCCTCTCTCCCCTGTCCCAAAAGTGGCCCTGAGGAGCCGTGCAGGAGAACACAGCGGCCGGTTTGAGTTGGACGCCTGCCCCCGTCGGCTCCGCGGCTGGCACCAGCCAGCTCCCTCCTCTGGAGTGTTCTGCACTCAATAAGGGTCTCTCCATGTTTTCTGACAGCCTCTGGATTTGGCTCGGGTTTTGCCTTGGTTTCCAAAGGCAAGAGGCAGTTAAGTCTCTTGGAAGAATGAATTAATTAGTAAATGCCTTTGGTCAGGTCAGTGCCCTGAGCGGTGTGCCCGTGCCTCTGCACCAGATACAGCTCAGAGAGGCTGCTCTTACCCTCCCATATTTCCAGAGCTGTACATGCATCATCTAATAAAAAAGAAAGGGAAAAAGCCTCCCCCGGAACGCAGTATTGACTTTAATGGTGGCATTTGTGTAAGCAACAAAATATTGACGCAGTTGGCTGGGGTCTGGCCGGGGCTTCTGGAAATAAACTGCTGCCTTGTTAAATTGTAGATGGAAATGCAAGTGGGAAAATGACTGACATCTTACACAAGGCGGGCAAATAAAACCGCTGCTTTACTACGGCGTGAAAAAACTCAGGAATTAATAGGTCTCCTTCTGCTCCAGGGTGTTGGATTTATCCCCAAGTAAGATCCATAAACTATTTTAAGGAGAGAAGTGCTACTTTTAAACATGTGTGTCTGGATCCTGGAGTTCCCGTGGTGTCACAGTTAACCCCTGCCTTGTCACGGCTGCGGGCAGCAGAGCAGCCCCCCACAGCCCCGTTCCTGGAGGCACCATTCTTGCCAATGCACAATCACAGCACCTGATAAATGATGGGGTTACTTTCAAAGGATGTTTTCCTCTGATGTGTTCCCACAGCTTTTGTCAGAAATGTGTTTCAGGCCTCGACCTGGACTCAGAGCTTGATTTTACCAGTGTGGGACATAAAATGTATTTTAAAAAACCCACCTGCTCCAAAGCTGTGTCTGACTCAAAGCATATGCACCAAGCATTGCTGAGTCCATGTGAGGTGTGACCCAGCACATCCCAAAAGACTCCTTTTGACTTCAGTAGCTGAAGACCTTTTATCATCTTCTATGGGAAATGTGATTAACAGATCTGTAGAGAGTGATGCATCACTTTCCTTTCTACCCAAAGCCCCTTTCCTTCTCCACCCACATCCTGATGATCTCCCAGCTGACGTACATGTGCTCATGGAAAAGCAGGATGGGATTAAAGCTGTCTCCCAGTGGCACAGGGTCCGACTCACCGGCAGCAGCGACACCGGTGTAATTATACACGCTCCAGTCCGATCTCCCAGTAATTATTCTGGAATAAAAGCCTGCCTATTTCTGTAAGACCTTATGTCACTTGGAAAGCTGTTATAAATTCAGCTGGAAAAAGGGACCCTTATTCTGGGATAAGTGTGGTTAGTGGTTAACTGCGAACAGGGCTATTCCTGGCGTTGCCATCGACCTTCCCGGTGACGCCAGGGTAAGTCACTTCACCTCAGCGTGTGTCACCTTCTCCTGCTGCAGACTGGGAATTACAAACAAGGCCTTTCGCAGGCAGCGTTTTGGGAAGCCCCATGACTCTGGAAAAAAATTGTCACAAGGTGCCAGGCAGTCATTTAGTGGGACCTGGTGCTTTTTTATCCACCTTGGAGGCATCTGGATCAAACTGTAGGCTGGGAAAATGAGGGACGAGTGTTGGGGACCGGCTGAGCCGCGTGAGCCTGGGCTGTTGGCGTGTTACTGGGAATACTGTGTTTTCCTCTTGGTTTTTAAAAATAGTCTATTCTGTTCCAAGTTGTAGACCACAGCCCTCGCTGGGGCATTGAAATGTCTGGGCTGCTGTTTTCTTGAGCCAGCACCTTCCAGTGTTCAGGGTTGGGATCCATCCCCACAAGTGCTGGGTCCAGCAAAGAGGGGGAGTCCTGCCCTGGGCTGGCAGCATTGACCCTCTGGTTCTCGTGGACTGGAGGGAAAGGGAAATCTGGTTCCCTCTTCTGCCTGCACCATCCCTGCCTGGTTCAATAGCTGCTTCTGCAAGCCCTAAGGGCTTCGGGGACTTTTGCTTCTCAGCAGCTTCTTGTGCAGCCTCAGAAACTGCTCTTGGCTCAGCATCACACAGGCACACAGAGCTGAAGATGCAGCTCGTTCCTAGCACATGGCATTAAATCCATGCTAGAGATGGGGAGAATCCTGTCGGAGGCTTTTATCGTTGCTGGCTCACAGCCAGAACCCATGTGCTTGCCAAAGCGGGTGCTGCCCACGGAGCAGCAGGACCAAGGTGCTGATGCCAAGAGGTGAAGGCAGAGCCTGCCCTGGCGCGTTCCCACGGCCTCCGTCCCTGCGCAAGCACCGGAGTGGGGCTCACTGCCGCTCGGAATTGGGCTGGAGCCAAGGAGGCAGAGGGGAAAAAGCCTTTTACAGTCCATTAGTGCTCCCCAGAGCCGTTCAGCCCCTCTCGTCGTAAAAGTGGTGGAAGCCACAGAAACATTACGGCTGGTCTGCAGAAGATGCTGGTCTGCAGAAGATGCCAGCCCACCTCCCGGCTCCTGTCCCTTCCCAGGGGCTTTGCCAAAGCCGCCGGCCCTCACGGCAGCTCCGGCTGCTGGAATTCCCTCTGGGAACGAGCTGGCAAGGGCTGGTTCTCTGTCCATCCCGAGCTTCCCCCGGGCAAAATGTACATGGGAGGGTTCCAAGTGCAAATGTGTGTGTGCTAATGGGAACTGAATTGCCTCTTGCCCCGCAGCCTTGCAGCTTGAGGAAAACAAGGCAGGGGCTAGGAATGACCTCATATCGCCTCCCAGGGAATGTTTTGCCAGATGAAGGGGGGAGAGGCAGCATCAAGACAGCACAATGTATGTATCTCTCTCCCTGTGTAAACATCTCTGTAGCTGCAGAAACCTCTTAAAACCCCGAATGAGAGGAGAACAGCTGCTTTGATCTGTGGATGTGGTTGTTGTTTTCTGAGTGCAGATCCGTTCTTTTTTTAATTTTGCTTCAAATTAAAAAAATGCCTGTTGTGATCTTTTGCTTTTATTTCTTGGCGAGGGACCGGAGAGTGGTGCAGTAAATTTTCATGACTCCCCATGTAACCGTTTCAGCATGGCTGACAATTCCTCGCCGGCTCTTCAGCGCCACAGCACAATGGGCCGAATCTTCTGGCCCTACATGAAGCCAAAGCAAATGGATTTTGCCCAGAAGTGCACAACGGGGAGTGGAGGCAGCAGGGAGGAGAATCCTGCCACCTCCTTCCCTGCCACACACACACACACACACACAAGGCTGGGGCTGGCAGGGCTGTCCCAATGCCTGTGAAGGGTTTTGGAGACAGCTCCCGGGCACGGGTCCATGCCAGCCCCATGTGGCAGCAACAGGAGCTGGTGAGGAGCCACTGGGCTGAAGCGCTGGGCTGTCCTGCAGGTGATTTCAGTGTGATTCGTGGCACTCCCTCCACACTCCCTGTGTGATGTCAGGAATCTCCACCCGCCAGACTTTCCCCTTGAGGGACAGCCCTGTGCTTGGAGGGGCACCAAGGCATACACAGCCCTGGCACCACCACTGGCCCTTTGGCCACCTGACCAGGCAGTGTGCTTTGGGAAGAAAGCAGGATTACATAGCATTTTTTGGGAATTCCTGGACATCAGCAGTTCACTCCAACCCCACTACCTCACTGTGGTACTTTGTAATCCTTTTGGAGGGGTGAGACATGGGGGTCCTGTGGCATGACCCACCCCCCAGCAGTGCAAGGCACTGGTTTAACTGGGAATTCCTGACCAGAGACCTGTCCCTGCTGAGGCGGTCTGGGCGCTAGCGAGGAGTTTGTTCATTCCCCCGTGCTGTCACGTGGCTGCTCGGTGTTTTGGCGTTTTAATTACACACGGTGCTGTGTATTTAAGGCTGGTTTATGGGTGTTTATACTAATGCGTAAACCTGCAATTTAGAAGCTCAGTTATAAATCAACATTGCTGAAGGTCTTGTCCCTCGTGCCGTGAGATCGGTCTCCAGATTTAGAAGATAGGTTAGAGGGGAAAAAAGGAGGCCTGTTTAGTTTTCCTCTGGTTATGATGATAAAGGATCACAGGATGGGGTGTGAGGTGCGGTGGCTGGGCACGGAGATCCACCAGCGTCACCCAGAGCACAGTTTCCATTTTGACTCTATTGAGTCTCTCCTTAAGAGACTTGTGTTTCTGCAGCAAATTCCAGCCCAGAAAGAAAAGCAGTGCCACAGCTGCTGATCTGATACTCACAGGAGGGTGGTGGCGCCCCACTGGTGATGTCTTCAGATCAGGATGTGGGCTGCAATGACCAGAGCCCCATCCCACTCAACACCTCAGCAGAGGAGCTTTTGTACCCAGGAGCTCCTGGCACAGACTGGAGCTGGCTTCCTCCAGCAGCAGTGCCCAGTGGGATGGCACATTCCCGCTGGTGGGTCATGGTCCTCTCCCAAAACATCCCAAGGAAAACACCTCCACATTAATATTTCTGTGTACAGCATTTTTTACAGCTTTACGAATCAGTCGTGCACCTTTGCCCCTTATCAGCTGCCGTGGAGCCTGGCTGTGCCAGGGATTTGGGTTACTGGTGTGTTCTTGCAAAACCCCTCCCAAAGGGAAGGTCCCTGTCCCATGAGGGCAGTTTCTGTAGGGAAAGAACCAGGGACTCCTCAACATCCTTCTGTCTGGCTGTGGTCCCTCCTCTGCTTTGTGGGTGCTTTGGCTTAGCTGGACATTCCTCACTGCCTCCAGCCCCCTTTGTCATATCTTTAGGAGTTATTAGAACAAATGGGGTTCAGGAGGGTGTAGGGGCAGCACAGCAGGCTGGGAGGGAGCCCATGGGCAAGATGACCCTGTGGGCAGGATGACCACTGGGGCTGTTGGACCTGCTGTCCCTGGACAGGTGGAATCACTGCACACCTTCCTCCCGACTCCACTCCTGGCTCCAGCCTTATCTCCCACTGCAGTTTCCTGGCTGGCAGTGCCTCTCCTGGCTCGGGGAGCAGGAACACCCCAGAAAGGAGATGGTGCCAGCAGCTCCCAGCACAAGGACAGTCACGGGCTGGAGCAGGGGTCCCCCTGCCTCCCTGGGGTGCCTCCAGCTCCAGGGGGCTGGGCTGTGAGAAGGTCCCGCAAGCAAACAAAAAAACCCCTGAATATTTCAGAAAGGTCTTTTTCCTCCCCCTCCACCCTTATTTCCAGTCCTCTTCCCACCTCTCAGGGCAGCCAGCAGAGCTGCTCTCCGGCCCTGTCTCCCCCTGCCCAGCACCCCGAGACGCTCCCGCAGCCACCAAGCCCAGCCAGGTCGTGCCATCTGCAAACTCTCGGGTTTTTTCATTATATATATTTTTTTTCCTCGTGCTTTTCTTTTCCACCCCTTGCCTTTTCCCATGCCATACGCCTGCCCCTGGCCCCCCTCCCCTTGCCACCACCCCAAGCCCTCGGCTGGCCGAGGGGCTGCGAGGTGCGGGGTGGGTCTGGGGGTTGCGGGGGGCTTTGCATTGATGCATTGATCGCCCATGGTCTCCGCCTGACCTCCCTGCTCCCAGGGAAGCAGTCTCCATGGCTACTGGCCCTTCTCCTTCAGCGCAGACTGTAAATTCCTGCAGGCAAAGCCCAGCCTTGGGGGTGCGAGGGGGGGAGCCGTGAAGGAGTAACCAAAGCCAAATAGAAAGAAAGAAAGAAAGGCTGGGAGAGAGAAAAAGGGCGTTGCTTGGATGGGGCTCTCCTTTCCACTCCCCTTTCCCAGGTCCCCAGCACCAGGGCAAGGCGCCTGCTTCCCCCCTCCAGCACTGCTGCTCCTGCTCCTGCTGCTGCTGCTCTTGCAAAACTGGAATTGGCTGGGATTATTTAAGGGAAAAAAAAAAAAAAAAGGAGGAGAAGGGATCAGAGCAGCCGCCAGAGAGAGGGCGATAGAGTCCACTTTCCTCCAACTGCCCTGGGTCTCCCTCCCTCGCTCTCTCCTCTTCAGCAACACCAAGAGCCCCAAACTGAACCCAGAGCAGCTTTTTCCATCAGTTCAGTTCCCTTCCCTCTCTCTGTCTCATACACGGCAAGGAGAGAGCCCCTTCCTCCCCTTGATTTTCCTTCGCATGCTCAGCCCCTTGTTTCCTTTAAAGCACTAGAAATCCCCCTTCTTGCCCCCGCTCCTCCCTGCAGACTGGGATTGCAATGGGAGCTTTGCAGATTGCTGGATTTTCCATCCTTTTCTTTCTCCTCCACTCTGGAAACACGCTGGCAAATAAAGCCAGTCAAGGTAAGAGAAAATCTTCCCTGCTCGAAGGTTTGCTGTTTGATGTGTGGATTGGGCAGCCGGATCTCCTCGTTAGAGCTGGGGTTTAAGTGCAGACTGGAGAAGGCAGCAGCAGTAACAACAAACAGTGGAGGGGATTTTAAATGTCGCTTGCAGATATTCTCGCCTACTGCCTTGGAACTGGGGTTGGGTTTGTAAACTCTTTAATGAGTTGCGCTTCTTAGACTTTAGGGTTTTTTGGTTTGGACTCTTTATCTCAAGGCAGGGGGTGCAGGGGCAGAAAATTAGGGTGGGCAAACAAGTCTGCATCCATCACAAGCAAAATGTGGCTGTTTGGAGGGGCTTGGGGGGCTCTGCTGGTTTTGTGTCTGTGAGATGGGGCTACCACGGCAGCAGTGGGGGCGAGGAGGCTGCTCCGGGCTGGGTTGGAGGGCAGGGATGGCGGAGCGGGCGTTGATAACACCAGGAGGCTGCATCTGTGCTCGGGGACTTCACATCGGCACGGGGGAATCTCAGATGTTGGCTGCAGGGCTGAGGGCAGCAGGAAACTTCGGGTAGCTGAGCACAGCTAAGCCTGAAAATTAAGGGAGCTCTTTTCCCTGTCTCATGGAAAGAGAGATATGTCCCATCCTTATCAACATCGGGCTTTTCTGTTTCACAGCTCCCGTATTGAGGCAGAGCTCTCCTTCCCAGACATACACACGGAGCTTTATGTATGGTCTATCTATACCTTCGCTTTTCTATAGCACCTCTATATTTAGCTCAGATTTTTTCTCTACACGCGCACGGGAGTGCGCGCGCCCACACGAGCACACACAGCCCTATACATGATCCTGTTGGCTGTCTCAAAGGGGGTTTTCTCCTTAATTCACCACTATCTCTACAATCTGTGGGGTTTTCTCTTTTTCTTTCCATAGCATGTAAGGTTTCTCCAGCCCGGCTCTGGCTGTGCTGTTGTGGCAGCTGCACGTTTGTGCGTACGGTGAGATTAAATAGCGTGTGAATGAAATCTCGGAGCGCAGGGGATAATGAAAGATCTCTTGTAGGAGGATTCCAGCCACGCGCATGGTCGCCCGAGCCCTGTCACCCACAAAGTTAGAAGGAATTTCAAGGCTATTGTCTTATCTGGCTCAAAGTGTTCCTAAAACAATAGGCGACTTCTCCGGAGGGCAGCCTGGGCAAGCAGGAGAGATTTTCCAGGGCAAAGGTTTGGTGAGAAGGCGTCCAGCTTCACGTAAAGCTTTATGATTTAGGCACAGAAAGGAATGCTTAGGTTTTTATCCCCCCTCAAATTATCTTGAGTGTATGCATTGCTTTCATTTCTTATCATAATATTTATTTATTAAGGCCTTTTGGTTTCCAGTTCCATTTAAGCCTGAGCCAGAATTGCATTAAAATAGCAAAGTGAAATTCCATCGTGCAGAGACTTGACAGATCCCTTCAGGGAAGGAGAGGGGTGGAGTGGGGGTGGAGAGAGGTGAGCTCAATCCTGCACCGGGGTACATCACCCGCCGTGTGCTGGGACAGCGCTGGCTCCTCCAGGTGTCCACTGCTCACCGGCCAGGGGGGCTCTGCTGGAGAACTGGGGAGGGGGAGATGTCTGCAGAGAGGCAAAGGTTGGTGCCTACAGGGCTGCAGGGACCTGTAGGGCAGGGCTGGGCCTGGTGTTGGTCCTTTTTGGATGAGGCCAAACTCATGGGCATCATTAGGGCATCAGTGCTGGCATGTGGCTTTCCTCAGAACCTGCTGTCTCCTGGGTTTTCTGACTGTCACTGAGCTCTTTGAACCCCTCTGTGTGTCTGGGACATGTTAGCAGGACATTTCTCAAAAGCATCAGGTGTGTGTGCCAGGTGATACCCCAAGGATGGGGCACACATCACCCTGAAACCTTTGTCCTCTTGAGGGACAGCCACCCTTGCCAGGTGACTGTCACAGGCTGGGAAGGCTCCTCTCCCATCGGATGGTCTTGTCTTGATAACATTGTGTCATGGGTCGGGCTTGCTGGCTCATTTCTTGTACTGAATCACCCCAGAAAGTTTAGTCTGTGGGGAAAGAAGGATTTAGAGAGCTGGCTGCTGGGTCTGGAGGGTGTCTGCCAATGGACCTGGCTGGTTGTGGAGTCAGCTTTGGGGTAGGGAAGTTTTCAACAGGAGAACTGACAATGTAAATCTAAATAACCATAGGGAGGCTCCTGGCACACATTCACATCGGGGATGGACTCACTCCCTGTCCCCAGGCTGTGCCCAGCTTTCCTCTGGGTTTTGGATAGATGTCACCCCCAGTCCCGACCTCGTGTCTGTCAGTCCATCTCACAGCCTTCCAGACAGAAGAGTTTGTCCTGAGCTGCTGCTCTCAGCGGAGCAGTGCCCTTACCTGTGGTCTGCCAGCATCAGTCCCTCCCTGCATGCTGGGAGGGCAGAGCCCAGGGACTGGCAGCTCTGCACCATCCTCAGGCAGTGCCAGCACCTCTGGCAGCACCCTCATCACTGGGAACACATCCCAGGATTTACCACTTTTCCCCTCAGATGATGCTGTGGTGTGGAGGGAGAGGCAGCATCTCCCTAGGAGAGCCCAGCACCCCGGTTTGCAGCCCCTGGCATTCCTACAACCCCAGTTCAGGGTTCTGGATGGGATGGCAGCCTCAGCCCAGCCCACTGGCACTTGATGGTTCGTGGCTGACACCAGCCCTCCTCCAGTGGCTGCCCGGGGCCACAGCCACTGTCCCACATGAGGGGCTGCTGTGGTGCCATGCACCTGCAAAGCCTACACCGCCAGGGATTCTTTTTCTGTATTTTTTTAAGGAGTCTAAAATTTTCCGATTGCAGCGTGGAGATGCTGTTTGATTCCCCTCCCATTGCCGCCAAACCTCCTCCCCCTTGGCCTCTGCCTTCCTACCTCTCCAGCATTCACAGTGTGCGACTGTTGTGCCTGTCCCCTCCACCCCGCTGAAATATGAAATGTAAAACTGTAAACATTTCACATACACAGTTCAAAGGAGATCTTTGACTGAGGGCGTCTAACGTGCCTGTACCGAGATTAAAAAAGGGGAGGGGGTGGGTAGGAAGGAGGGAAGAAGAGTTTTTTTGTAACTGCCAACTGGAGTATAAATATTCAGACACCTTGAGTCTTCCAGTGCCGATGTATTGCTCTCTCCAAACTGCTCAGGAGTTGGGGGTACTTTTCTTTTCTTTTCTTTTTTAACCAGAGTACTCTGTTTAGGAAAAAAGTATGCATGGTTGACCTTAACCTTCGCTTTCAAAATTCTACAT
The DNA here is from genome assembly GCF_009819885.2 of Catharus ustulatus. Lineage (NCBI taxonomy): Eukaryota > Metazoa > Chordata > Aves > Passeriformes > Turdidae > Catharus > Catharus ustulatus. Next base: position 3,920,688 of record NC_046245.1, read on the forward strand.
CCCCTGAGAGGCTTTAGGAGAAGCCTGGGATGGCAAATAAAGTTTGCTCTGTCTGGCAGCTCTGGAGGATGCCCAGCTGTGTTTTGGAGAGGCTGCGTCCCTGCTGGAGATCTTGAGATTGTTGCTCCCGGAGCAAAAAACAAACAAACACATTTTTTAAGGCAAGGCTGGGTCAGTCTGATAAGCCAAAGGAACAACAGCAATGACAATTCCATGGGGAGATGAACACGCTGCTGGTGTGGAGCATCAAGCCCTCTGTGGGGACATGGTGATGGAGTTGGGTTGAAGTGGAGGGATGAATTGGGATGGAGGTGGAGGGAACATTTCCTGCCTAGAGAATGGTGGTGGAACTGGGATCCATCAGGATGATCTGGACTGCTGCAGAGGATGGACAGTTCAACCTGGCCCTGCCCTCATGGGAGTGGGAAGCATTAGTGAATGGAATAAAAAAACCTCTTCTGGGTCACTGACAGCTTTGGGGAAGCAAAACCCGTGGTGAGGGTTATAGAGCAGGGTCTGGGCATTGGACAGTTGGGTCAGCAGGCTGGGAATGGCCCCAGATCTTCACTGTGACTTGTGGTTCCTCCTCCATCATTCCACAGGGCCAAGGGCTGGAGCTGCCTCTCCTGTTTCCACCTGCTTTGGGAAAGCTGGGTAGGGCACTGTGCTGGTTCGGGGGTCCCCATTGCATGGTGAAATGCAGACATCTCTGAGCTATCAGCCAGCACCTGAGTCAGGATCCCTGGGTGCAGATGACACTTCTTTAGCCAGTTTAGAGAAGGCTGCCCTGCAGAGCATCCTCCTCCCCTGTCCTGGCCCTTATCCCCTCTCAGGGGCTGACACTGCTCATGGCCATGCCCTGAGCCCGTCCTGCTGAGGCACAGCACGAGTGGCCCTTGTGAGCTCCCTGGATGAACAAATGATTAATAAACTGCACCACAGTGTCTGAGGTGGTTATTAATACCCTGGTAAAAGGAGCTACTGAAGTTATAAAGCTTTAATTTGGCATTAAGGCCGAGTGGAAACTCCGCATGTCTGCCAACAGCTACACACACATCCCCATACAGACAGGCTGTTAATATATATGCCTATATAAAAACAAAGAATAAAATTAATTTGTAGAAAAAGCTGAAGCGCTTGCAGGAGAGGGTGAAAATGATGGCAAGTTTGTTTGTTTAGGATTTTTCAGGCCAGTTTTTACTGTCCTGTCTCACCCCCCTCCTCAAATTTATTGGGACTTCTGGCCTACGGTTAAAACCATCTTTTATTATTTTTTTAAAACAAAATAAGGAAGTGAGGAAAGAGCCTCAATCCAGGCTCTAAAAATATACGAGCTGTTGCTGTATCCCCCTACTCGCTGTCGGGTGTGCCGCCGCCGGGCACAGAGGTGGTGCCGGGTGCCCGTGGGCTCTGCCACCACCCTCGCTCGAAGCCCTCGGGCTCCCGGTGGGTGCGCGCCGGTCCGGGGAGGTGGCGGTGGTGGCGGTGGTGGCGGTCCCCCCGCTTTTGGCACGCTCGAAATGGCAGTGGCGTTGAAACCGTCTGCCTCCGCTGCCTTTGAAATGGAGAATAAAGCTGCAGCTGGAGCGGAACGGGGCCCAACAGCCAGCGCTGGAAAATCCCACCCACAACGGAATAAAAAACATGGCCCGAGGCGCGGGGCGAGCGCCGCAACCTCCTGCCCTGCTCCGCAGCCCCCGGGCACGGCCGTGCCAGGGATGCTCCTGCCCTCCGAGGAGCCCTGATCCACCCCAGGGCGGTGGGACAGGGACATGGGGCTGGGCAGCGAGCGGGGCCACCGTGGGTGAGATCTGCGGTCCCCAAAGCGACTCAACATCTTCATCAAAACCAAATTCCCCGCCGGGTGCAGAATTCCCCAGCGCCGGGGATTTGAGGCACGATGTGCCCGTCTGTGCTGCCCGGTTTGGGCTCATTTCAGGCAGGTTAGGGTGGAAAACAGTGTATTTTGATTGTTTTTGGAAGGAAGAGGTGTAGGGGTACAGATTTGCAGAGGGACTGGTAAACCTTCCAAAAAGTCCACCTGGATTTGGGACTTAGAATGGAGCAGGTCCCCTGGAGTAGGGGGATGAGCAGGGCACACCCCAGTGAGGAACTACTGAGAGCAAATAGGGATAGGAACATCAGTAAGGACTTTTTTATTAAAAAAAAATTTAAATCTTCACTTGTCTTGAAGATGAACCCTCTCATATGGTGGCAGCAGCTCAGAGCACCTACAGCTTTTGGATGGAAAAAATTCTCCTGCAGGAAAAACTGGCTGCCCTGAGAGAAAACCTTCCCCTTCATGGGAAAATGCTGCTTGCACTGACAAAAATGCTAAAATTTGAGTTTTTCAGAGGGTTTTACTTTCATTCACTACATCATTTCTGAGGAGCCAAAATTTCAGCATTCTAAAATTGGGATCTTTGCCAGTCCTGTGTCAGCTCCTGGGGTGCTCAGGAGGGTATTTATTCACTCTTCCCACAAACACACATCTTTTTTTTTTTTTCCTTTTTTTTTTTTTCTTTTTAAATCCTGTAACCTTTCAGAATGACTCTAGGTTTGGGAAAATTACAGAGTGGAAAACTGATAATGTTTTCTTTTGTACTTTTGCTGCTATGTAATCTTTCCAAAGTTAGAGAACTTTTGAAGTTACAGAATAGAGAAAAAGGAAAAAGAAAAAAAAAAGATGCTATACATGTGTGAGTGGGAAAGGGCCAGAGGTGCATTCAGTGCCTCATGCATGTTGTTCATTCATGGTCTTGAGTTTGAGAGCACAGAAGGAAAAAGAAATAGGAAATAAAATTCCCCTAAAAGTGAGATTCCTGGCAAAAGGCTGGGAAAGTTTCAATGATGTGATTTATGCCTGGTGGATGCTTCATGTTCTGAGTGTTTTTGGGGGAAGGAGATGGGGTTTGAGGGATGGTCTGTACTGTTTGGGTGCTGGTTCCCACCCTTGTACCAGGGTGGGTGCCTGGGGTGCCAGACCTGACAATTGTCACCTTGGCCCCATGACTCGAGGCATCACAGTGTGAGTTATGTTTGAGGGAACACCTGAAGGGGAGCTCCCAGCCATGCAGGGCCAGGACCAGGATCTGCAGATTCAGTAGCCCTTTGGGTCAGCATCAGCTCTGAGTTCCCATGCACACTGTGGCCAGCGCTTGGCATCTCCACACATCCCCCTGCTCCGATGCCACAACCTCCCACCACCCCTCTGGGAGCCCATTGTGGGATGCAGGAGCCTGAGGAAAAGTTACTGGGACGCTGAACAGCCCCACTCAGCTTCCAAAGGGACAAGAACCCCGTGGGACCCGCGGCACGGGTGCTGGGGTGGCCACAGCGCAGTGGCACCGTGACCAGTGCCGTGGCTGCTGTAGGTGCCAGCCAGGAGCAGGGCCCTGGTCCCCGTGCAATCGTCCCCACCGCGGTGGGTCAGCCTCCAGCCGGTGATTAATGGCCCAAGGGAGGCCGTGGTGGCCGCGGGCCATGGCTAATGTCAAATAACAAATATGAATGCGGGCTGTAAATATTTATACAATGCGCAGGCACGTGCCGCCTCCCTGGTGCGGAGACAAAGCTCTCCTCCTCCCGGCCGGGTGACTCACATCTCCCGGCAAAGAGCCGCCGGGGTGGCCGGGACAGGGCTCGGGGTGGCCGGGACAGGGCTCGGGGTGGCCGGGACAGGGCTCGGGCTGGCGTTCCCGCGGCCGTGGCCCCTGTCCCGCAGGGCTCCCTGCCCTCCCGCTGCTTGCAGGGATGTTTGGGGTCTCTGGGGAGCTCCCGGAGCATTTCTGTTCTTGGGGCTGCTGAAAAGCAGTTTTATAAAGGCAGCTGAGAGCTTTGAAGCCTCGTGCTCCTCCTGGGGGGTACAGGGAAGCTGGAGGGACTCAGGTCCCCCTTCCCCAATGAGAAGCTTTCTATTCCTGTGCGGTAAATCCCTCCAGGAGCAGCGCTGATGCTCCCCACGTGGGGATGGAGCCTGGGCTGCTCTGGGAGCCCTGCCCATACCTGAGGGGCTGCGGGTGATGCTCAGCCCCGCCTGCCCCTTCAGCAGCCGGATCTCCAGGCACTGGCAGTCAGGAGGGGATGTGCTCGCTTCAGGGCGCCACATCTGCCTGGCTGCCAGAGCAGGGAAGGCTGTGAGAGCCAGCTGAACAGCCTTCTGCTCACAAACCTCCACTCCATGTGCTCGAGGCTTCTTCATTTCCCAAATACCATTCAAACCTCCACTCCCACGGCCTCCTGTCACAGCAAACCCTTGGGCATTGATGCTTGAAGCCACTGCCAGCATGTGGGGCTCCGGATATGATGTCCTGGGTACCACAGCACTGCAACCCAGAGAAGGGGGTTCAGGGGTAAAGGGCGATAGGGATGATGCAAATTTTGTCTGTGTCCCCAAAGAAGCCTTAATGTTTTTCCCAGTTCCCCCTCCTGCTTCTCACTCCTGGCTCCCAGGTTTATTTAGTGTGGTCCCTGCTAATTCATGCACATTCCTTGGCACCTAAGAATAGAAAGCAATGACGATTCCTTGGGTGCCTGGTTGGCTCAGGAAACAGCTAATTGGAGACAGAGACTTTCACCTCTGCCTGGGCTGGCTCCAGGCTGGACTAGGAGTGCCAGAGCAGCATTTCCTATCATCAGACACATGAAAGGGCCAGGGATTCTCAGGTGTCCAAGAGGGGACACAGGTTGTGCTGTTTGGGAGTGGACCCAGTGATTCACCATGCCCAGAGCCTGTCACCAGCTGTGTCAGGGCAGGTTGAGGAGCCAGAGGCTGCTGGGATCCATCACCTGGGGTGGTGGCACCATGGGGACAGGGGGTACAGGTCCTAGGCTCTCCCCTTTGCTCCCCTCTCCTGTCCTCTTGCAGATGTTGACGAGTGCGTGGAGGGCACTGACAATTGCCACATCGATGCCATCTGCCAGAACACCCCCAAGTCCTACAAGTGCATCTGCAAGTCCGGCTACACCGGGGACGGGAAGCACTGCAAAGGTAGGGACACGCTGCTGGCAGGGCCAGTGCCCTGCTGGTGAGTGACAGCCCCTGCAGGTCGTAGGCCAGCGGTGGCTTGTCAGCACTGGCCCATGCAAAAAGGCCACTTTTTCACCCCAGCCCATTGTAAACCTTTTATTCCCCTTTTCTGCCCCAAACTCCTGAGCTGCAGACACTGCATGGGGACAGAGAGGACTCTGACTGTGCTTGCTGGTGTCCTGGCATGATTGGAGATGCCCATGAAGGATCACTTGGGGCTTGTTTTAAACAAAGCTGGGCTTATTTTCTTGCAGGATTTCTGACCCTGAGGCTGCAGAACTGTGTTAGCAGCTAAAACATAAGAAATTTTAAAATAATATATGGAAATAGATATATAGATTATGTGAATATCAATTTAGATGCAGATATAAGTGTAAATGCAGGTATCGATATAGGTATAGGCATATATCTATCTATAGATACAGCTGAGTGGGGAATGGAAAGAAAATGGAGCAGCAGCAGCAACAGGAAAGCAGGATTGGGGCAAGGGAAAAATTCCCAGCTCTGCTCAAAGCAGGTTCAGGGTCAGGATGGGCCGAGTACAAATAGCAGAGGGATTAAAATGCTCCAGGCACTGCAGGGCTTTGCCATGGAGACGGGCTGCCCTGCCAGCACCCTGGGAAATCCCAAGAGGTTCCCAGCACTCTGCACCAAGCTAAAGCTGTGAGACACTGGGTTAGCTGGGGGTCCAGCATCCAGGCTGGGGAGAATGGGGATGATTTTGTACAGTCTGGAGGGATGCTGCAGGTGATAACGGAGCTGAGGACCTGCAGGAATAGCAGAGAGAGCAGAATACCCCAGGGCACATCGCCAGCTGGGTGGCAAGGATGCTAGAGATGGGGAGCAGAGCCCATGCAGCCCTGCAGCTCTCCTGCCCTTCCTCTCCCTAGATGTTGACGAGTGTGAGCGGGAAGACAACGCGGGCTGCGTGCACGAGTGCGTGAACATCCCCGGCAACTACCGCTGCACCTGCTACGACGGCTTCCGCCTGGCACACGACGGCCACAACTGCTTAGGTGAGGGATGGCGGCGTGTTGCAGCTCCTCAGCTGCTCCAGCACCTGCTGGCTTCCTTTGCTGGGCACTTTCCAAGACCAAACACCCCCAGACCTGCTGGAACTGTGGTGGCACTCTCAGGGCACTAAGGCACATCCTGTGCTGCAAGGGCTCGCTGGAGACGGGATTGCTCCCTGTTACACGGGGCTGATGCCAAGGGAGGATGCTCTACTGTGGGGTCATCTGGGAGGGTTGGGGTGAGGCAAAATTGGGAGAGTTGGGTTTGGAGTTGCTGGGGGTGAGGCACAGGCTCCCCACAGCCGCATCCTGCTGCGGCAAGCGGCCGGGCCAGCAGCTCTGTGCCGCTGCCGAGGGCAGGACCAGCTCACCCGGGCTCTGCCGCTCGCTCCGCTCGTGCTTGAGGTCAGCCCTGCACCTGCCAAAATAGATGAGTTAATAGCAAATATAGTGGGGATGGGAACCAGCGAAGGGACTGGATAAATAATCCCCGGGCCAAGACAAACCCGGCATCTGCCTACGGAGCGGCCGTGCATCCTCCCTGCCACTTCCCACCGCCCCAAACTCCATCCGGCCGCGGCGGAGCCAAAGCTCCCGTCGGAGCCCCGGGGCCCACGGAGCTGCCCGAGCCCGGCAGCCGCTTCCTCCCGCGGCATCCGCGGTGGGAGCTGCGGGGCACGGGGCGCCCGCCTCCCCTCTGCCTGCAGCTCATGCTATTTTCTAATTAGTGTCTGCAGAGGGGTCATTAATGAGCTCATCACTGGGAGGAGGAGGAGGGGGAAGGGATTATGGACACATACGCTTTGCATTAACCACCATCACCGGGATCTTTGCAGCCTCCTCGGGGAGGGGGGAGATTTACACAGCTGGGAGGAGGCGCGGGCGGGCGGCTCTGCCTTCCTCTCCCGGGGGAGGATGAGCCCGAGGAGAAGAAAGGAAAGCTGGACGTCATGTGTTTACAGAGATGGGTGGGAGGGGATGGAGATGGCTGGGGAGCAGCCGGGCAAGCAGGGATCTGCGGGGAGCATGCTGACTCCCACCTGGAGCCCTTCCTTAGCTCATCCCAGCATCTCATCTCCGATCCTAACGTGTTTTGCCCGATCTGCCTGCATCCCCTTTTAGTCAGAAAAGAGAAGCAGAGTAAAGTAATTTTGTGCCCAGGCTTTGCCAGTGCCATGGGCAGCAGCTGAGCTGGACAGAGGTCAGGGTATGTGCCCACCAGGGTCCACCAACCCCTCCATTACCCACCCTGGACGACCTTTTGAACCAGGACAGGAATTCAAGCCCCCATCCTGACACAGGCCCTGCTGGCTTCTGCCCATCTCTGTTGTGTTTAATAAAACAGGTATTAGAGCGGCGGAGTCTCGTTTCAGCCATCGGGTTTGAACGGCTGCCTCCTCATTTTTGAGAAGAGCTGGAAGGAGAAGTTGCAAGACATTAAGCCCTTGTTCTAAGCAGGGGGATTTGAGGAGAGTTATTGGCATCTGCAGGACATAGCTTGGCTGGGATGAGCATTGGAGGAAGCTGTGAGCTTCCTGCCATCACAGAGGACATCCCTTAATGCCTGGCTGCAGCCCAGGTGTCAGCCCTCACTGCCCTACGGGTGAGAGGGTGTTTTCAACACCTCCTTTCCAAGACAGCAAGTTTGTGGGGTGTTCCTGGGCTCTGCTGCCTGGCCACTTCCAGCTAGAGCTGCTGCTCTGCTTTGATATTTCTGAGCATCCCCTCAGTGCTTGCCAGGGGCTGGGGCACAGTGCAAGGCACCCACCCTGCTCAGACATCCATCTACCCATCCATTTTGCCCAAAAGCAGAGGTTTGGGTGCGTGCTGTGTGTTTGGGGAGGGGGCCTGGGAGCCCCTGGCGCGTGCCGTCACTGAGCCGCTATTCCGGCGTTTCCGCTGGGCCGTGCTGGCGGGGCTCAGTTTTCCCCTCAGCCACAGCTCTGCAACGCTCGAGTTCACAGGACGTTTTCTTTGGCACGGGGCCCCTCGCTTCCCGGCCCGACACCATCACCCGGCCCCGGCACAGCGGGCAGAGGGGGCAAGGGGCGGCCACGGCACAGATTTGTCTCTGCCCGAGCCTGGCGTCCTGGTTGCTCTGGCACCGCAGGGCACTGGTGAGTTCACTGTCCCCACAAAGCCTCTAGAGAGAGCAGTGGGCAGTTACTCTTCATTCAGTGCAGGTTTTGCAGGGCTGGAGCAGGAGCAGCCTGGGGTGAGGGCATTGCTGCTGCCACGGGGCCACATCTCAGCGCCTTGCAGCCTTGGCTTGTTAAACCAAAACAGGTGTGAGGGCAGCCGAGCAGCAGGGCAGGGGATGCGAGTCTCCTTACAACTAATTATCCCTGCTCTGGGCTAAGGTTTCCCAGCTCCTCCTAATGAAGTGCAGGCATCCCCAGCTGGCAACAGGCTCTGAGGGGCTGGGAGCAGGGGCCAGCTGCAGCCAGCATCCAGGATGAGCATCCTGGGTGCTTTGGGTTTTCTGGGACAAGGAAAACCCCCTTCTCTCTGGTCTGGTGTTCCCTTCTGTAAAACGAGGCCGTCAGTGAGGGAAGCTGTATGATCCCTGCACCCACTCCTGCTGTGCTTTGCCTTCATCCCCTGCACCATCAAGCATTCCCCTTTCTTCAGCTGGGGGATCACAGATGTAAGGCAGGAGTAGATTCTGTCCCAGGCAGTCCCCATCACCTTGGTGTGCCAAGGAACTGTGCTCACCCCCTGCCACCTTCCCTTTGCAGACCTGGACGAGTGCTCAGAGGGCAATGGTGGCTGCCAGCAGACCTGTGTCAACATGATGGGCAGCTATGAGTGCTTCTGCCGGGAGGGCTTCTTCCTCAGTGACAACCAGCACACCTGCATCCAGCGTCCTGAAGGTCAGTGCTCGGCAGTTCCATGCCCTGGGGCACCCTCCTTCCCTGTGTTTATCAGGCACTTCTCTCCTCTCTCACCTCTGGCCTCTCCTACCTGGGTTTAGGTGTTGCTGCTGGGTTCTTGGTGTGGCAGATTTGAAAGTGAATCTGTGGCAGACACGTTGGAGAGGTGATAAATGTCCTGCAGAAAACCCCCACAGGCCCCTCTCAGTAATACTGATTAATCCTATGCCCAGAACAATTTGTTGATAAGTGGAAGGACCTGGAGGTCCTCACACCACCTTAAGAGACACATCTTCCCCTGCCAAGTCTCGCACAGCACCGAGCCTTTCTCGGTATCAACTCTAAATTGTTGCCGTCTGGAGCAACCTCTTAGCCAAAATAGGAGGAAATGAGAGATTTTTGCGTCTCTGCTGATTTTTATCTCTGCAGCTTGGCAAAGCCAGCTGAGTGTTTTTGCTTTCCTCCTTCCCTCTTCCCAGCTGTGTTGGTGATTCCAGCTCCCCAGGAATCTCACTCTGCCCAGGATGGTTGAGCAGCTGCAGTGGCATCTCCTGTGTTCCCATCCCTGTCCAAGAGGGATGAGCTGGCTGCTCCTTCCTCCTGGTGCCACAGTGGGGGTCCCTGCTGGGGACAGGGATGCAGGTGCTGTGTCTTGAACTCAATGGGCTTTAAAGCCACCAAGAGATGTGGGAGCAGGGTCTCATCCACGGTGGGAGGGAATCAATGCCTGAAGGCTCCCAGGAGGTTTTGTCCACCTTCTCCAAGCAGCTCTGTGCCAGGGTTATCCTGTCCCACAAGGTCCTCACTGACAAGGTTTCCCCTCATTGCCATCATCTCCCCATCCTGTCCCACCTCAGATATCCTTCTGCCGCTGCTGACCAGTGCCAACAGCTTTTAGAGCATTTCTTTGCTTCCTTTTGTCTTTTAGAAGGCATGAACTGCATGAACAAGAACCATGGCTGTGCCCACATCTGCCGGGAGACCCCCAAAGGGGGCATTGCCTGCGAGTGCCGCCCCGGCTTCGAGCTCACCAAGAACCAGCGCGACTGCAAATGTAGGGAGCACTCCAGGGCTGGGGACACGGCCTCCCAGAGATCCCCTAACCCCATCCCCGTGGCACAGACACCTCCTGCCCCTGCAGCAAAGCCCTGACCCCCTGGTAGCAGTTGGTTCATTGAGCCTGAAGCTCAGCATGCTCAGCCTCTGTTGCCCTTACAGACAATGCTTCTGGCAGCCCCCTTTACTATGGGATGTTGTGTCCTTACATGACCAGGCTGAAATGGCAGTTCAAGGGGGTCCCAGAGGCTCAGCATCCCCTGTTCTTGTCCCAGTATTTCACTTTCCAAAGGGGAGGTGAGCAAGGAGAGTGCAATTGGCATGTGAGGAGCGTAGGAATCCTCTCCCTGGGGGTTGTGGTGCTCTCAACCTGTCTGATCTCCTGCCAGCATCCCACTGGCAGTGCCAGGGTAATTAAATAGGTATGTATGTGTTTATGCAATTATTTTTATTTTGTTTCTCATTTGCTGTGTGCAGCAAATGTGTAAAATTGCTGATGAAATGAAGGTTTAATCCTAAACTAAATGAACAGCACACCTTGCCCCCTGGGGAGGGCTGGCAGGGATTCCCAAAAGTTCCTGTGTCATTCCAGAGCTCGGGAAAGTTTCACCCTTCCCCTGTAGCACTGGATTCAGACTAAGGGTCAACCAGCACACCAGTCCCCTTTGCTTGGACTCCACTTGGTGGCATTTAGCAGAGGGAAGATGTGAGAAACCACATAACAGCCTGCATCTGCTAAGATCCCACAGGGAAAGTGAAGGGCTTTAGGAATTATCTGGGAGGGGAGGAGGGAAGGAAGTCTCTGAGGGTAGGGATGAGGTGTTTCCAAGCCAGCTTTATGTGCTGCATGTGGATGCTGGGCAGGGAAGGAGGAGCTGGGGCTGTGGTGGCACTGGTGCTTTGCTCCCACAGTGACCTGCAACTACGGGAACGGGGGCTGCCAGCACACCTGCGACGACACCGACCAGGGCCCCAAGTGCGGCTGCCACGTCAAATTCCTGCTGCACTCGGACGGGGTGACGTGCATAGGTAGGTCAGGCCGTGGCTCACACGTGGGTTGGGGTGTGGGATGGCTCCTCTTCCTCCCTGGGTGATTTGTCCTTGGCCTGGTGAAGGGTTTTCTCAAGCCTTGGGCTTGTGGTGATTTCCTTTTGCTGAGACCAGAGAAGTTCAGCACGTGTGTGAGGGATGCTGCAGGGATGTGTCTGCAGAGCCACAGGGAGCAGAAATGATCTTGGTGGTGCTTGAGGGGACACCTGGGGACAGGTTGCTGTGCTGGGGTGCAGACAGGGCTCCCTGCCTGCTTCTGTGCTGCTGAAGGGAGAGCTGTGAGGATGTCCCCACGCTGGGAATTGTTACTGTCGCTGTCACTGGCAGCTTTTGGGGAGGGATGTGGAGGGGGCAGGTTTGCCCACAGCAATCTGGTCCAACTTGGTATCGTGGGGCCTCAGCTCAGGAACATTGTCTTGCGAAAAAAAACCAAACCAAAATCAAAACCCCAACAACCTGACAATTCAACCACCCCCAGAACTGTCCTTTTCCTGTGTGTGTTTTCAAATTGTAAAACATCAAGCAGAGATAGAAGTTTTACTGGTTTCATATGCTTGTGCTGTTTAACAGCTGCTTTGATTTAAAAAATGTTATATTTGGGGAGTGATTAAGTCCACAATTGCTTGAGACATTTGAGTTCTTATTGCAAAATGAAAAAGAAAAAGGAACTGAAAGCAAGAGAGGTTTTGGCTCCCCACGTCCCTGCTGTGCCTGAACAGAAAACCCTCCTGTGCTTTCCACAGACGGCTCCATCCTCAGGGCAGAGGATCTCCCCCTGAGCCCCTGGCTGCTCCCTGCCAGCTTGAGGGATATTTGGGGCTGAGCCCCCAGCAAAGCCCTCCTGCCTGTCAGCTCACTGCTGTCTTAATGTCACTGCTGTCCCCCAGCCTGCTCCCAGGATGGATCCCAATCCCTCCTGGCTGCTGGCAGGCGCTCGCAGCCCCTGCTCCCCGCCGTCCTCGTGTTTGTTCCCGCAGACATTGCGTCCTGTCCCACCTCTGAGGACTCTCCCAGGGGGTTGCTGCTGTGCCTGGGTGGGGAGCTCTCCTCCAACAGGGAGCTCAGAACCCCGGGTGTGTCAGCTGGTGGGTTCCTCCTGGATGGAGGGCCCTGCGTGCGGTGTCTGACTTGGGCAGGTTTGGGACCAAGGATGCCCTGACCTGTTGGGTGTGGGGGATGAGAGAGCAGCTCTCCCAAGCATCTCGTGATTTGGGGGATGCTTCAGGGCAGCCTGTTTGCTGGGGGTGGTCTCTGCACTCAGACCCTGGGTACCACAGGTGTGAGGGTGGAATCTGGGAGTTTCCAAAATCACTCATCCTTTTGTCCTTGGCCAAAGTCTCCCTCTTTGTCCCCATGCCCTGCTGGGGAGGCATCTCCCACCAGAGCCAGCACATCCCTGAGCTCTCGCCCTGTCTGGCTTTCCAGGGGAAATCAAACACTGCACTAGAGGATTTTAGGAGCAGCACCAGCCCAAAGCCCACCACCACACCACAACCTGTCTCATCCCTTTGGGCTCTGCCATCTCCTCTCACAGGAAGGGCCTGCCCAGCTCCTGCTTTCCCTGGGGGATTCCTGATCCCCAGCCCTAGCATGTGAACACCAAGGGGTTGTGCTCCAGCAGCCTCCCTGGGGAGATGCCCGGCCGGCAGATTTACAGCCGAGGTACCTGCTCGGATATTTATAACCACCCTTTCTTGTTTTATGGCCCGGGCACAGCAAACAGCCCTCCCCCATCCACACTGCCCCCTTCACCGCCCCTTCCCCATTTCCTCCAAAATATTTCATCATTTCAAGGGGAATAAAGTTTCCAGTGAGGGGAAACGCAAAGTCGTTCCCCGGGCCATGGGCTTTGAAATTGTACGCGGTGCGTTTGATGAGCTGCCGGGACAGGCCCCTGGTCCAGGTTCCCTTCAGATCACACCACGCGGCAGGAAGCACGATCAGCCCCTCTGAGTGACAGTTTCATTAGGCCACGGCCGGTGTTTTTCATTTTTCCGCTTTTTATTGCTGCTTTTAAAAATGCAGATAATGAGGAACATGCCTCTAAGCGCAGGGGCCATCACTAATGGCTCCCAACATGTCTGCAGGCGCGAGGGGGAGGGGGAGCCGGGAGGGGAGGCCGATGACCTTATGTATTTATATTTATGCTCCAAAAGCAGCCTTTAAAAAAAAAAAAATTTAAAAAGCACATAAAACTGCCTCCAGCAGCCAAGGGTGCAGTGCCTGTGGGGAGATGCTGGCTGTCACAGCTGATGCAGATTTTGGCTTTCCAGGAAGATTTACCAGCCAGGGCATCATTGCAGCTCCCTCCCACCTATTTTTGGGGTGCAGCAGGGTTAGTGCTGGTGAGCACTGGTGGAGCAGGAGGGGGTGGACAGGGAAAAAATATGATTAGATGGAGAAGGAAACTAAGCCCAGCTCAAGTTTTATGGCTGATTTCCTGACCCATGCCTTGGCTGTTTGTGGTGGCACTGCTGATGCTCCCCAGCTTTGTGGAGCTGGTGGTGCTGGGAGCAGTGCTGGGAACTCTGCACCCATAGCTGGGATGCACTGACCCCTGGGTGAGGCTGAGCAGCCCTGGCACAGCCAGGATTTGGGCTCACTGCTGGCTTGGCTGCAGTGCCACAGGCAGGATGTGGTTGCCTTCCCAAAGGCCGTGGCTGCGCAGTGTCCACATGGCTCCGCTCAGGGATCGCCACCTGCCCTGGCACGTGCTGGTTTTGTTCCTGATGAGGACAGGACCTGGTTCCCCAGACTAACAGGCTGCACTAACGCTGCTCATAACGCGCTTCTCCCGCTCGCATGGGGCTCCAACCAGCCCAGCACAGCTGGAGGGGGTTTGGAGAGGCTGAGGGACGTGGAATGCTTGGGAGGTGGGAGAGAAAAAGCCCAAAGGGACAGTTTCCACCAGGCTGGAAAGGCAGCAGAGTCAAACCCATTGATGTGTGACACCAACCAAGTTCCCTGCTGGACACTGTTTCTAAATCACTTTTTTATAATGTTAAACAGGGGAGAGACACTTCCAGCAACACGTTATCCTTGAGACGTTTTCTAATGGTAAATATTTTTGTTCTCTCTATCTCTACGAAGGGGTCTAACCGTAGATGATCTCTCCTCTCGAGGCTCGGGGGCTCGGGGGCTGAGCTGCTGCGCTAACTGCATGTCTCACTAACCCTGCCCCGCTGCTGCTTCCAAACCCTGCCAGGCCAGCCTGGGGCTGGGCTGGGAGACAGAGCAGGGAACGCTCCCCCTGCTGTGCTTGCATGAGACGGGGGCTCTCACGCTGCTTTGGTGGATCCAGCCCGGCGCCGGGGTGACAATGTGCTTTGCAGTGGCTGTGGCAGTGGTTACCCCACACCCAGGAGCAGCTCACAGTGGGCTGCCAGCAGCTGTGTGCTGGGGAGGGGGATGCTTGTGCCCATCTCTGCACTGTGCACTCCCAGTTTCCCCTTCCTAGAGCCCCAACTGCTCGAGGATGTTTCCCTCTGGGACCTTCAGGGTGTCCCAGGGTTTGGCCTTGCCATACACAGTGGCTCTCAGCCCAGAGCTGCAGCAATGGCACAGCTGCAATGGCCCTTTACAGGGCTGGGCACCTCCCCAGGGATTTCTTTGCATCCCTGTGGGGTCTTCAAGCCCTTCACGAAGGTAAGGTGATGCCTCTGCTCTGCCACCAAGGAAACTGAGGCAGAAGGTGCAGCAACTTGTTTGTGGTGGGGAATCTTGTTCCTGGATGTGCTGGGGACAGACAAACTCCTGGCACATCCAGGAGCTGTGGGAGCACAGATTGCAGCTTTTGGGGGGCTCTGCAGAGCCTTTCACACTGGGGTGGGACCCCAGATCGGCACCATCACCACACTCCAGCCATCCCAGCTGTAACCCCTCTGATTACCATGGAATTAATCCCCTCTGGCTCATGGGATCACATCCTGCTGAGATTGTCACTTCTCAGAAGGTGGAGGTGAGGCCAGAGTGTCTGCAGTGAGGGTGTCTGGAGTGCCATGGCACAGCAGTTGAGCAGCGAGACCAGAGCTGGGATAGAGGAGGGTGGAAAAGAGTCTGAGAGTGTGTGTGTTTGTGTGTGTGTGTGTGTGAAGCTTTGTCCTCTCCCTGCCTGAGCAATGGAGGCCTCACCAAAGCCCTGTGTGGCTGGTGAGTCACGCCAGGCTGGGAGCAGCCCAGGGCTGCCAGCTCCGCCGAACAATTGCTGCTCCACGGGGCCATTCCGGAGCCCAGCCCTGTGCTGCCAACCTCCACGGCCTCACAGGTACCCCAGCAGCCCCCTGGGCTTTCTGCAAACCCGGGACAGGGTCCTCCCCTTCACAGAGAGGTTTGCAGTTGTTCTCTGGCTGTGCTCACTGAGCTCATACCCAGTGCTCACCCTGGGCAGCTGCCCTGGGATGCTGGGTGGGCTGGCTTGAATCTCAGGTGAAATTCCCGAAGGTGCAAAGGGGCCAGGAGGGGTGCAGTGGTGCTGGAGGAGACTGTGAGCACAGTGACAATATGCCCAGGGCACCACAGCCTCTGGAAAGCTCCATCCTCCCTGCTGCAGCTGCTTCTCCAGCTCCATCCTGGTGGCAGCAGCACCTGAACCAAGCCAATCGTCTCATCTCAGTGGTGACCCTGTTAAATCAATCCTCCCCAGGCTGCTTCTGCATCAGCTGCTGGAACAAATGCTGGCGTTAAACAAATGATTCACTGGGCTTTCAGAAAGTTTCCCTTCCCCTGGGCTCAGTGTCACCCTCCCTGTGTCCCTGTCCCCGGCGCCGCAGGGAGGGGATGGCCCTGGCACGGCTGGGCCGCGTGAAGCGCGAGGACCTGGCTGGAGGAATAATATCTGCAGAAATCCTTCCCCTGCCGTTAGGTTTTGTAATTGTGCTGGTGATTAATTTCATAAAATGGTCCCTTTTGTTCTCTTATTATGGGACATCATAAAAATAGCAGTGGCAAGACGAGCACAGAGCGATCCCAGCTCCCGAGCCCCGCGGCAAATGGTTGGATGGTTCAGTCATTCCTACCCCATGCAGTGCTTGCAAAGAGCAGGACAACCTGGGATTTGCTCTTTCCAAGGAATTTCTTCAAGGCATTTTCATCTTGGGTTCCTTGAAGCCCAAATGCCTCATTTATCCGAGCAACCAGCCTTCTGAAAGGAATATTTTATTATCCTTTGTGAACAACTTAATGCACTTCAAACCATTGTTCTGGTGGTTAGGGTTGAAATTGAGGATTGATCTCACAGGGAAGCTGTCAAGCTGAAAATGCTTCATTTAAATTAGTGTCCCTTCTAGTCCTACCAGCAACAGCTGACTTTGATAATACTGAAATAATTAGCTTTTTTTTCAATTGGATTTTTTTTCCACTGATGCTGCCTGCCTCTGAGTGTGTGTTTTAATTATATGATGTATCTCCCAAATTAGCCTGAGACACTGGGCCAGCCACCGTGCCTGAGCAGTGGGTGACGGTCAGGCACTGATGGCACAGGGTCACCTGTGGCTTTGTGGCTCAGTAGCTTGGTGGCATTGAGGGGGACAGGACCTCCCTGCCACCCCACGGGGGGACTGGGGCTGTGCCCCCACACCCCTGGAAGCTGCAGGACCTGTGTCTGGCTGCTTTTGCACAAGTGCTCTGACTTTGTCCCTGGGAAATTGAACTCCTCCTCTTTGGAGTTGCATGGAGGCCTCCATGAGACCCTGTTTGTGGGGGACAGCAGCCCCATGTGTTCATTATTTCACGGCTCTGAGGCCTCGTTGCTGTTGTGTGAGAGCCAGGGGCGGTTTCCATGGGCTCTGCAGGGAGGTTTGTACCCACTGCCACTCCCAGGCTGTGCCAAGTGGGACATCTGCATGGCGTGACTCCCCCAGCCCTTTGAACACCTCACCCCAGCCTTTCTCTCCCCTTCCCATGCAGAGACGTGTGCTGTGAACAACGGGGGCTGTGACAGCAAGTGTCACGACGCGGCCACCGGCGTCCACTGCAGCTGCCCCATGGGCTTCATGCTCCAGCCTGACAGGAAGACGTGCAAAGGTAGGTGGGTGTGAGTGGGGCTGGGGTGCTCACTGCTCACCCCTGGGTGCCTCAGACCCCCGTTGTGTCCTCAGTGCCCTTAGGAAAGGCTCAGATTTAGCTCAGCTCAACATTGCCCCCAGTGCTCAGTGTGGTTTGGTGTTTGCATCCATGGGGTGGGGACAGGAATCACCCCCCTGCACGGGGACTGGGACACCTTGCTGCAGGCACTATGCTTGGCCCCACACCCCTGGGAAGCCTATGGGGAGGAGGAAAAGGGGTCAGGTCAAGCTGGAGGCAGTGGCATAGCCCTTGCAGGGCTGGAGGGTCCTGTCCCATCTCAGTCCCCCCCACCCCACTGCCTCAGCTGCCCCAGGGGAAGGGCTGGATGTGCAGGGAATCCACACTGCTCTGGGAGTGTGAGATGCACAGGTCCCTCTGGGAACACTGCCCAGGACGCCCTGAGATGCTGTACATCCCACCAACATCCCCACTCACCTGTCCCTGCCAGGCAGGGCACTCCAGGCTGCTTTCCCTGCACCCCAAACTTGCCCCCCAGGGCTGGCAGATGCCTGTGTTGTGTCTTCTGGCAGCTCTCAGAACTTGACCCCGGCTGAAAGGAAAGCCTGTCCCGCTGCTGGCTGCCTGTCTACCTGTTGACTGCTTCCAGAACCCCCTGCCCCTGGTATTTTATCAGAGCATCCACCCCTCTCCCATTCTGCAGTTTCCAGCGTCGTGCAATAACCCGGAGCCACGTCCCCTGTGTCTGGGGTTTTATTATGGCTGCAGGAGGGTTTACAGCTCACTCCCTCGCAGTCATAAAAAGAAAGCCTCAGCCCCAGCAAGGCAGAGCTGCTGGCCCAGCACTGGGGGATGGAGGGACAGAGCAGGCTCCTGCCTCCTCCTGGTCTCCTTCCATTCCACAGGTTGTTTCCTAACAGTAAATTTTGTGATGAGTGGAAAAACAAGAAAAACAATCAAAACCTCCCCATTCCAGCCTCTTTCCAGGTTGTTGGGGTTCTTTGCAGTTACTGTGCATCATCCTTTTTAGCTTTCTTAATGGCAGGAAGGAGATGGCAAGCAGAGAGGCAAGGGCTGAAAGGCATTAATTTGTCAAGTGGCTGTTTTTGAAGGGGAGGGTTCCCCTCTGGTTTTCTCTCTTTTCCTGCTGATCCCAGTCCCCCAAAGCTGTCCCCAGCACAAACTTGTGGCTCTGAAAACTCTGGTCTGGTGCTCTCACTCAGCTGAGAGGCTTTTTGGGGCTCCTGGCTCTACTCTGAGGGGTACTGAGACCTGCAGAAATGAATCATTCTGTACGACTTCCAAGGAGAGCTGAGCCCCAGAGTCCTGTCCTGGCCCAGGCTCCTCAGATGCACACAGAGAAAACCAGCAGCCACATTCCCCTGCTGACCACCAGAGCCCAAAGGGTTGCCAGCTCATGGTGGGGACAGAAGCAGAGGGGAGCCCTGGGCTCTGCTGGCCGAGCATCCCAGCCAGGCTGTGATGGTGTCCCTTGTCCCCACCAGACATTGACGAGTGCCGGCTCAACAACGGCGGCTGTGACCACATCTGCAGGAACACGGTGGGCAGCTTCGAGTGCAGCTGCAAGAAGGGCTACAAGCTGCTCATAAACGAGAGGAACTGCCAAGGTAAGGGGCAGTGAGCACCCAGGCCCCCTGCCCTGCCCCTCCCTGTGCTTCCATGGCTGCTGCTGCAGAAGTGCTGCCCAGGCTGCTCATTCCTCTGGGCTTTCCTGTGGACTGCATACATCCTTCAGGGGATTAGTGTTGGATTTAGGCTCTGGTCTGGGGCTTAGCCTGTCAGTCTCAGAGCTGGGAACTTGTGGGCTCCTGCAGAGTTAAAGCCAGCAATTAGGCAGATGCCAGGGTTCCCAGTTCTTGGAGGGCAGGAGTGGGGAGAAGATGCCTCCTGCTCACTCCAGAGGGAGCTGGCTGCTCCATGCTGCTTCTTCCACCTTTTCTTCCTGTCCCAACATCTTTCTGCTCATCCCACATGAGCCCAGCTGGTCACTGTGCTGCCCCCGCAGCCCATGGCCAAGGTCAGCACGGCAGGTGTGCATGAGCCTGAGTGCTCCTCCTGGAAACGCACGGCCGGGAAGGAGGGGGCTGGCAGGCTCCGGGGCTGCCACTGCTTTCATCTCCGTCCAGGTTCTGTGCTCTGGGAGTTTGACGTGAGCGCAGCAATTAACTTAATGAAGCCAATGAAATGATGCTCCAGCCCACCAGGTTGGGTTCACCTCCCAACCGGGGCCTCCCTGCCCCAGCGAGGTGCCCGCGGGGCCGAGCAGGCATTGCTGGCACCGTCCCCGAGGCAGGACCTGCCCGCACAGAGTTCCTGATCCCTCCCTGGCATCCTCCTGATCACGGCATTCTCCCGATCCCTCCCTGCCCTGGGCTGGCAGCAATCAAGGGCTCTTGCCGTCCTCCTATGCCAGGAACAGGATGCTGGCCCTGTTTGGCCCATTTGAGGAGCAGAGGGGCTGCAGGAGTTTGTGGCAGGGGGGTGCTGGTGCAGAGGGTGAGGAGGGGCTTGGAGGGAGGGAGCACGAGGTTCTGGAGCATACTGGTGCTGGATCCCCGGAGCATCGGTATTGAATGCCCAGAGCAATCTCGTTCTGGACCCTCGGAGGATACCAGTGCAGCCCTGCGCTTGCTGGAGCTACTGGAGTAGGAAGGGGACGGTCCCTGTGCCCCTCTGCCGTGCCAGCTCTCACCTCCTCCCCTTGCCTTTCCTCCAGACATCGATGAGTGCTCCTTTGACCGGACCTGCGACCACCTCTGCATCAACACCCCCGGCAGCTTCCAGTGCCTGTGCCACAAGGGCTACACGCTCTACGGGCTCACCCACTGCGGGGGTAGGTAGGGTTAGATGGGTGCTGGCAGCCTGTCACCCTGCCGGGGTCGGGTCCCCGGGGGGGGACAGCTGCTGTGGGAGCCCTGGGGACACTGCCCAGCCCAAGGGCGCATGGGGAAGGTCGGTTCCACGCATACCCCGGGCTGAGGCCAGGCAGGGAGGGGGCTCACAGCCAGACTCGCTGGTGTCTGCAACTTCAAACAGAGCGACAGGAACAATTTGCGACTTGTCTGCAGCGGGAGAGAGGGAGAAATCCCCGGCGTTTTTGGCAGGGAGCTGTGACGGGGTGGGAAGGGGAACATCAAAAGGGTTTGATTTAAGTTTCACAAGGCAGATAGCTCCCAAGGGCGGGGGCGTGCTGCGCCCTGGAAGCGGGGAGGTGGATGAAACATGCTCTGCAGGGGCTGCTGGAGCGTGTTGTGGCAGCGGAGCCGGCGGCCCGGGATGACGAGCCCGAGTGCTCCGGTGCTGCCTGGCTGGCGAGGGTCAGCGACCCCCCTCATATTTCTGAACTGCGCAGTCAGCGTGAGCCAGTACAGCCCCCAGGACTGTCTGGGGATGGCCCTGCAGCAAAGGGATTAATGGCTGCCACCAATGCCCCGAGTGAAGGGGAGCTGGGCTGGGAGGGCTGGGACAGGGGCAGCTCCACCCCGGACCTGAAGGATCATTTCAGGCCCGGGGTCCCTGCTGAAGAGAGGGACCAGGGTTACTGAGCCTTTAGAGTTCAGTTTCTCAGTGCTTCCACATCTGCCCGGTCTGCTGCCCCTTCAGCCCACGAGGGGCCGGGGCTGGGCTCAGCCTGGATGGGCTGCACCCCTCCCTGCCTAGCCCGTGGGGACACCGGGAGCCAGGCTGTTCCTTATCCCCATGGAGCTGGCACAGCTGCGGGGAGGTGGCACTGCTGGGAATGCCCTGTGGTGCAGATCCCCTGTCCCAGCTGGGCTTGGGCTTATCCATCCAGAATGCCTGCCCTGAGACAACGCAGTGATTCAGAGTCAGAGCCGAGGGCTCCCACTGCCCCTCACCCTCTGCCTCCTCACTTGTCCCCACAGACATCGATGAGTGCAGCATCAACCGGGGTGGCTGCAAATTCGGCTGCATCAACACTCCTGGCAGCTACCAGTGTACCTGTCCTGCTGGCTGCAAGCTGCACTGGAACAAGAAGGATTGTGTGGGTAGGTCAGGCCAGGAGCCAGCACGGCTGCTGGAGGAGCTGGGGGCTTTGGAGTGCAAGACTGGGGTCCCAATCTTACGCTCTGGCATCCTCTCATCCATGGTGAATCCCCCCATGAGCTGGAGAGTGCAGGGGTCCCTTGTGGGTCTCTGAGCTGTGCTAGCCATGGGCATCCCTGATTGTCATCATCAGCTGGTGCGTGTCCCTTGGAGATGGTGAAGTGCCTGCCGGGTTCGGTGCCACCACGGGCCACCCTCACCTGCAACAAGATGGGCAAGAAGGACAGCTGTGCCCTTTCCTGCACCTCCAAGGCCCGGTTTCTGCCAGGTACTGGTGCTAGTGCCACCACCAGCATGGGCAGGGGGGTCCCCATTTCCCTGCATGCCCAAATTGAGGGGAGAGGAGTGGCTACACAGCCAGAATGCAGTGGTGGAGGGAGGGAGGGCTCACTGCTGGGTGTAGATCCATGGGACAGGTCCCTGGTGCAGGATCTCTATGGCAGTGTGCTGGGAATCATCCCCCCACGGCACAGCCGTGTCTGCCTGCATCACCCTGGCAGAACCAACTCCCTTTGCTCCCTCCCAGAGTCTGACAGCAGCTACACGGTGAGCTGTGGGACCCCCGTCCTGCGGCAGGGCGGCCAGCACAGACCCACCAACAGCAGCCAGCAGTGCCTCGGTAAGGGGGCTCCTGGGGTGCCCATGGCTGCCACCAGCCTGGCTGGGCCGTGCCAGGTTGCTGAGCACTCGCCTGTTCTTTCAGAGACTGTGGCTGCACCGGTCAAGCAGAAGGCTTCCTTCAAGATCAAGGATGCCAAGTGCCACCTGCACCCACGGGCCAAGGGCAAGCAGGAGGAGGCCGGGAAGGCCGGGGCTCAAGGTGAGGGGTGATTCTGGGGAAGGTGGGGGTGCCTGTCCCCCAGCAGGGATGGGGTGCTGACCTGTGTCCCGTGTGCAGGTGGCTCGGCACCGTGCTCTGACTGCCAGGTCACCTTCGTCAACCTCAAGTGTGACTCGTCCAAGAAGGGCAAGGGGCGCCGGGCTCGCAACTCCCCCAACAAAGAGGTGACGCGCATCACGCTGGAGTTTGAGGCGGAGATCAAGCCTGAGGAGATCACAGGTGGGCACAGCACTGGCCTGACCCATCTTGGGTGCAGGCCCAGGTTGTGGGGCCAGGGACATGATACCATCCCCATGCAGCAAGGAGAGATAAACCAGTCCTCACTGTGCCCCAGACTGGTGTGTGCTGGGTAGCACTTGCAACTGAGCATTTGGGGGATGGTTTTAATGCTTCTGGGCTTCCCTCTACACCCCTCCCTTCTTACTGCATCCCTATTTCCCCCTGTACCCCCATTCTCCTCTGCACCTCCCAGCCAGCTGCAACCTGCACTGCCTACGACAGAGAGTGGAGAAAAAGCTGAAGTCAGCCATCAAAGCCCTGAAGAAATCCATCAACCAGGAGCGGTTCCTGCTGCGCTTCTCAGGGATGGAGTACGAGGTGGCCCGGAAGCTGAGCGTGGCCCCGGAGCGGCAGGAGAGCTGTGGGCCGGGCCAGCAGCGCCTGGCCAACAAGTGTGGTAAGGAGTGTGGTGGGGTGACGAGGGGACCCGGCGGTGACAGCCCCCACAGCATCACCAACATCCCCCCCGGCTCTCAGTCAGCTGCTCGCAGGGAACCTATTACCACGGGCAGACGGAGCAGTGCGTGCCCTGCCCCCCCGGCACCTACCAGGAGAAGGAGGGGCAGCTCTCCTGTGACCTGTGTCCCCGCGGCGACACCTTCGGACCCATCGGAGCCACCAACATCACCGGCTGCACCGGTAAGGAGGGTACAGGGTGGGCTCGAGGCACACTCAGGGGATGTCCAGGGCTGCAACTTCAGCCCTTAGCCAACAGACAGGAAAGCCTTGAGCATCCCCAGGGCCCATGGAAAGTTGTTGGTTTGGGTGTTCATTATTTAGAGGGGACCTCAGGAAGGGCAGCACTTGCTCTGGGTGTAGTGGTGCTGCTGAGGCTGAGGGGGAAGAGGATCAGGGTACAGACCAGGAGAGCCCTGGGCATCTTGGGTGCCAGAACTGAATAATGCCTGTGCCTGCAGGTCAGTGTCCCCCTGGCCAGCACTCTGCTGATGGCTTCAAGCCCTGCCAGCCGTGTCCCCGTGGGTCCTACCAGCCCGAGGTGGGACGGGCGCTCTGCTTCCCCTGCGGCGGGGGGCTGACCACCCGCCACGAGGGAGCCCTCTCCTTCCAGGACTGCGACACCAAAGGTAGGTCAGAGCTGTCTGCAGGAAGGGGCCACCCAGCAGGGCTGTGCCAGCAGCTGACACAGCCCCCTGTGCTCCCTGACCCCCAGTGCAGTGCTCCCCTGGGCACTACTACAACACGAGCGTGCACCGCTGCATCCGCTGCGCCGTGGGCACCTACCAGCCCGATTTCCGGCAGAATTACTGCATCTCCTGCCCTGGCAACACCACCACCGACTTCGATGGCTCCACCTCTGTGTCCCAGTGCAAAAGTAGGCGAGCTGGGGTGCAACAGAAATGGGGGGGACAGGTGTGGGGGTCCTCCTTCAAAAGTATTAAAAAATCCTGTAGAGTCTGGGGTCATTTCAGTGCGTTGTTATGCAGGCAGGCATGGGGGGTTGCCTAATGGGACACTGCCCCATTGCTCAGTAAATCAATCAGTGGGACCCTCCCCCCAGTGCCCCCATGGCACTGGTTCCCAGCTGGACTGGTGTCCCTGCCTTGCAGACCGGCAGTGTGGCGGGGAGCTGGGTGAGTACACGGGCTACATCGAGTCCCCCAACTACCCGGGGAATTACCCTGCCAACATCGAGTGCACCTGGAACATCAACCCCCCACCCAAGCGCAAGATCCTCATCGTGGTGCCGGAGATCTTCCTCCCCTCCGAGGACGAGTGTGGCGACGTCTTGGTCATGCGGAAAAACTGTAGGTAACCGAGCAGGCCATGGTGCTCAGGGGAGGAGCTGGGGGGAAAAAGATTGGGGTTTGGCAGAGCTGCCTTGTGCAAAGGGAGAAAGGCACCTCCCTGGGCAGCAGGAGGAGAATTTTGGGAATAGGGTGAGTGGGGAGATGAGCATCACCCTGCTGCTGCTGTCTTGCTGGATCTCAGGGGGATGTGCATGGGCTGGGCTGCACACCTGGGCCTTCATTTTCGGGGTTAAAAACCCTGTTTGGTGCTTTCCAGAGCAAGAAGGAAAAAGAATCCCTGGTATGTAACATGAGGTTTAGGGGGGGCTCAGCCTTGCCCAACACAGACAATTCCCATCTCTGATGCCACCCTTGACCCAGCAAGGCTGGGGGTAGCTCTGCTGATGGGCAACCAGCATCCTGTGTCCCCTTGCTGTTCCCTGCAGCCTCCCCATCCTCCATCACCACCTATGAGACCTGCCAGACCTATGAGAGACCCATCGCCTTCACCGCCCGCTCCCGGAAACTCTGGATCAACTTCAAAACCAGCGAGGCCAACAGTGCTCGGGGCTTCCAGATCCCCTATGTCACCTACGACGGTGAGCACGGGGAGGTGCCATCCCAGGATGCTGGTGCTTCTCCTCCCACAGTTTTGGGACCCAGGTCACCCCCCAGTGTGTGTTTGGGGGGAGTGGACTGAAGGACAGAGACCAGAGGTTTGGGGACAAGTGGCAGCTCATGCTCTGTGTTTTTTGGCAGAGGACTACGAGCAGCTGGTGGAGGACATCGTGCGGGATGGAAGGCTCTACGCCTCCGAGAACCACCAGGAGATCCTCAAGGTGAGTGTGTGCCCCCAGGGCTGTGGGGGATGCAGGAACATCCTTCCCTTCGGGGACACCTCCTGCTCTCCTTGCACTTCGGGCTTCAGCTCAGGGGAGCACAGGAAGGATGCTGAACCTCCCTCTGGCTCGGCTTCCCCTCAGGACAAGAAGCTCATCAAAGCGTTCTTCGACGTGCTGGCACACCCCCAGAACTACTTCAAGTACACAGAGAAGCACAAGGAGATGCTGCCCCGCTCCTTCATCAAACTCCTGCGCTCCAAAGTCTCCAGCTTCCTCCGGCCTTACAAATAGCCCCCCGCGCCCCGCCGCCCCGGGCCGCCCCGCCGCCAAGGAAACCCTCTTCTCCCTTCCTTCTCCTTTCTGATTTTTCCTTCCTCCGCCTGGCTCCGGCAGGATCGCCACTGCTCGCCCCGCAGACGTCCCCCCACGATTTCCCTGCGCTCCCAGCCGGGGGCACGCTCTGGTCTCATCCTCTTCCGAAGCAGCTTCTTCGAAGGTTTTAGGAAACTGAAGTAGTGGTCCTTTGGCTGTCCCGTGTCCTCCCTTTGGTTTCCTTCACGCCAGGTCTGTCCCCGCTCCCTGGTGCCACCAGCAGCCCAGGACAGTGTGGGGGGCCCCTGTCTTTGCAGCCCCCGGGGCGCAGGAGGTGACACCGCGCCCACCGCAGCGCCGGGCCCCGGCTACCGGCGCCGCTTTGCAGAGATGGGGGGAAGAGAACTGACAAAGCCGACTTGATTAAAAAGGAAATGCAAAGGAGTGATGGCAAAGCCCACCAGCGCGGCACCGTGGTGGCTCTGTCCCGCTGGAGAGCCGTGCTGCTGCTGGGAGGGAAGCGCAGCCAAGCCACGTTCCCGGAGAACAATGTCTGGCTGCACGGGAGAAAACAGGGAGCAAAGGAGAAGGACTTTCAGCCGGGTTCGATTTTTTTTTTCTTCCCCCTCCACCCCAGACACTTGTGCCAAGAAACCAGACTTTGTTACAAGCTCTGCCAAAGAGTAACTCGGAAAAGCAAGCTTTGAGAAGAGCAGGAGTTAATGTTTGTGCACTAGGATATCCTCCTTTCTACCTTTTTCATATGTATTAAGTGCAATCATTTGAGTCTTCCTTATATTATTTAGAGGGAAGTTGTTTTTTTTTTCTACTAGAAACGACAATATTTATAACTGCCTGAGAAACGAGAATGTGTGTTTGCAAGAAAACAAAAACCACCCACCCAGAGCAAGCCGGGCCCTGGGCTGCGCTGACCAGCACGATGGCATCTTCAGGCCTTTACTGCCACGTTTGTCCCCGACAAAAGCCCCTGTCTGGGGGGAGACAGTGCCTCTCCTGCTCGGAGCAACGGGGTGAGTTTTTGCAGGGAGTTGGAGGCATCTTGGTCCGTCCATGGGGGATGGAGTTGGTTCTTTCAGGCTGATCCGCCACGGTTTGGGCGTTGTTCAGGGGGAGGATCCAGACTCGGCCGTGTCACCTGCTTGTTGCAAAGTGATTTGTTCCCTGCAGGGGCTCAGGGATGAGCCAAGAGCTGCTGAGGCCAAGTGTGGGGGGCACGCTGGGAGGAGAGGGGAGCTGGCCCTTCCCTCAGCCCCAAAATCTCTCCCCCAGGTACAGCGATCCCCCTGGGCAGAGCCACCCTCATGGCCCTGGGCAGGTTTTGTGCTTCTGAGCCCCACCGGGCAGTTTTGGCCCCATCCCTCTGTGTGTTCTCACCCTGCAGGGATGCTGTGGGAGCCCCTCCCCAGGGAGTGGGGTGCAGATCCTGGGGAAGACCCATCTTGCCCTTGTTTCACTGCCTCTGCCTCCCCCAGGCAGGCTCAGCTGGGGACAATGGCCAGGTGGACACCACTGCTGGGTTTGTCTCCCCAGCATCTTCATGTGGACAGACAGGACTCGCAGGGACAGGCAACTGCTGCCACCACATGTCCCCCTCCTCCTCTTCCCCAAGCCTCCCTTCTTTTCCAGCCCTGCCACCAGTTCTCAGCTGTCCTCCCCACACCTTCATCCCCATCTTCATCCTCTCAGACCTGGAGCTGCCAGGACTAAACATGATCAACTTCCCTATAGCTCTGCCACTGGCAAGTCCCTTCCCATCACTGTCCCCACTTGTCCCTCACTGTCCCTCTGCCCATACCTGAGCCCAGCCCTGCTTTTAACAAACCAATTATTTATTGCTCGGCGTGTCCCACTGGGTCCATCTTTCCTGCATCTGGGGGAAGCAGCTGCTCATCCCTGTTCTCCCTCCTTGATCCACACTGCTCCAGCCCCACAAGAGCCTCTCCTGGGCTCTGTGAGGGGCTGCAGGCAGGCTGAGCACTGGCACAGGGGCTGAGGTTTGTCCCCAGGATGCGTCAGTTGGAAAAGTCTTTTCTGATTCATCCCAGCTGTGGATTTTCCCCTCCTGCCGCCGGCTCCCAGCCTGTTTGGAAGCTCCACATCTGTGGGCTGAGCTGTTTGTCACTTGGGCCCTGTCTGAAAGCAGCTGCTTTAATGCACAAAAGCTGCTGTAGGGGTCTGGAGGGGTTTTGTGGCTCTGGGACAGTGGCACAGGCCAGTGACCTTTGAAAGGGTGCTTCGTATTTAGAAGGGAAAGAAAAACCAACCCAGCAGCAAAAATAAGATCAGCCCAGGAATGACCAACCCTGCTGTGGTGCCTTGGAGTGCCAAAGCCCCTCATGCCCCCCAGAGTTCATTAACTTTGATTAGCTCTGGCTGGTCTAATGTCAGGTTAGTGCCTTGTCACCACACCAGCCACCTCTGCTTCCCTGAAGCAGCTGTGGAAGGATGAGGTGAGCAGCACATCCTCCTGGAATGGCCAAAGGCACCTGGTGATGGTGCTTCACCCTTCTCCTTTCACCAAACAGCTCAAAAAAAGCCCCAAAAATTCCACAGAGCCCCTGGAGCCACCCACCCCACTCCTCACCCACCCCCACCGCAGAATGGGTTTGAAAGGCTGAAATACACATCAGCCACCTCGGGGATCAAGGTTTTGAATCTGTCAAGAGAAATGAGGGTTGTTGGGGTTTTGGGATTTTTTTTTTCATGTTGGAGTATTTATATCTGCCTTTTGCAGCGGGCCAGGACTTGCCATCTCCAGCAGAAATGATTAAAGTGATGAGCAAGATGTAGTTCATGAAGTTATTTGCACTTGATTAAGAGAAAAAAATTGTTATTTGAACTTTGTAAAAAGAAATGTTTGCATTTTGTATTGTCTTTTTTTAATTATTAAATGGAATTTCTTGGTGTTGTGTTGATCTTTCAAAAACTGGCTCTGATGCTTATTTTAAAGGTTTCTAACAGCAGGATCCAGAGCTATTTTCATTGTTTTGTTCCCTCGGATGCTGACAAGCTTTTCCAGGGCCCAAAGTATTTTTTTCTCCCCCACAGAAATTTAAACACTGCACTTTCCTAAGCTCTCCAGTCCCTGCACACTGTATTTATTCATGCACATTACTTAGATGACAAATTAAATGACTTAATGTAATTTTTAGCCCAGAACATGGAGTTAGACTGGCTCAGAGGAAAGGGGGAACACCCCCTACCTCAGCCCCAAACCCTGTGCTGGGCTGCAGCTCTGTCCTTCAGCACCCCTGGGTTTGTGCTCAATGCTCAAGTCTTCAGGAGTTGCACCTGGGCAGGTGTGGAGCATTTAAAGGCTTCTGCTGGCCTTCACCAGTCCTCCCAGAGCAGGGCTGGGCTCTCAGCAGGACTCAGGTGAGCTCCTGCACCAGGTAAGGGTCCTCTCTGTGGGCACAGGGGGATCTGGGTTAGGAGCCACAACCCAACTGCTGAACCTGCACCTGCTGGGACACCTCTGCTCAGTGGAGTCCTTCCCCCTCCCTCTCTGCAGGGGGAATGAGGCTCCTTCCCTCCAAAGACCAAATATCCCACTTGGAATTCATCTCCCAACACAGCATCTGAGGCCCTCCTCAGGAGGAAGTGAGCAGCTCTTTGCAAACCCTGCCCAAGGAGCTCTGGAGGAACAGAGGCACACACATCTGTGGGTGTCTGCAGAGTTTATTGCTGCCCCCCCTTAGTAGAGGCGCTGGGGTTTCCCCATGGTGCTCTTGATGTACAGAGCTCGCACGTTCTGCCAGTTCTTCTTCAGCAGGGACACCAGGAAGTTGATGGCCAGGTGGATGTTGTAGACGAGCTCATCCTCTGTCATCTTCACGTGACCCACAGCCACAGCCAGACAGAGCACCTGGGGACAGGCAGGTACAGCTCTCACAGGCAAAGCAAAGATGACAAGAGCAGATCCACTCAGCAGTGTGTTGGGCTGCCCCGAGGTCTGGACACTGGACAAGCCCACCCTCAAGCTTTTCCAGCTGGCCTGTGGCTCCCTGTGCCTGTAGCACCTGGATGTCACCTCTAACCCATGCAGAGGTGGCTGGGTGAGGTGGGAGCACGGCTGCCTCCCACAGATGGGACACCAGGAAGGACCTGTGGCACACTGTGCAGAACTGGCACTGGAGCACAGCT
The DNA here is from genome assembly GCF_009819885.2 of Catharus ustulatus. Lineage (NCBI taxonomy): Eukaryota > Metazoa > Chordata > Aves > Passeriformes > Turdidae > Catharus > Catharus ustulatus. Next base: position 3,950,002 of record NC_046245.1, read on the forward strand.
CAGGGTTACCCAGGCCCCAACACGCTGCTCTGCCAAGCTCACAGCAGCTTCCCTTCCAGCCTCTGGGGCCAACCCCCAGCCTCCTTCTGCACTGTGACAAGGGTCAAACCTCCCTGCACAGCCTGGAAGTCAATGCTCCCTACAGCCTGGGGGCAGAAGGATTTTAAAATGAGCTGACAAGCCAAGTGTCAGGACATCATTAGCTCAGCTATTTTAAATGCTCAAGCACTTTGCAAACCCTCACATCTGCTGTGTCTCCCAGCCGTGCCCTCAGGAGTTACACTTGGTCCACTGACACAGAGTTAGGATGCCTGAACAGGATTATTTTGGTTTGAGGGAGGTCAGCTCACCTCAACAGTGAGAGCAGATCACCACAGAGCTGCTCCCAAGGTCACTTGGACAGAGTCAAGTCCCAGATTCACCCCCAGCCCCCGAGGGAGCAGCATTAATTACACTGGATTGTGCTCAGCACTGAAATATCCAATCATCTCCTCATTTGCTCCAAGATCCACCAGCCCCAGGTAAATTATTTCTCCTTTCTGGCTGGTCACTGAACACTGTGGGTACCATCTCCCTTTGCTGGAGGAAAGCAGTCACAGCTTAAGGAACGCTCGAGGGACACCTACAGCCCAACTCAGAGATGGCAGAGACACAAACAACGCCCAGGTACACAGCCAAAGCCATGCTTTACCTTCTTCATCTGAAACTTGATGGTTGACTTGACCTCATCCACCTTGGCCACCAGGTTCTCGTTGTGGGTGAGCAGAGAAGGGAATTTCCCAGCTTTGTTCAGGCCCGGGCCCAGGATTCGAGGAATTTGCTTGATCAAGGACTCGGAAGCCAGGAAGGCATCGTACTTCTTAGCTGCAAGGAGACAACCAGGGAGGTAAGGACACACTCTGCTCCCACCGAGGGATTCAGCTCAGAACATGCAACTCATCCCTGCAGGTAATTCCAACTCTCCCTGGGTCCCACCTGAACTGGTTTTGCCAACAAATCTTTGAGGAATGACTGTGACAGCAGCCAGGCCCCAAACCCCACTCACACTGTGACCCCAAATGACAGCTTGCTCCCTGAAGGAACTGTCCTTTGCTGAGCCCAGATGACACTAAACTCCAAGCTCTGACACAGCCTATGCACACCAGGATGAATGAGACAGAGGATCCATCTAGGAAAGGCTTAGCCAACAATCATGGTTATTTCCTAACAGCACATAGTTCCATGGCCCATTATGGAGCAGCAAGTTCTTGTCTGCCTGAGGAATGTACCAGAGGGACTCTGCAGGTCTCAGGGAGGAAAGGATTTTCTCTCTGACCAAGAGAAAATGAATGCATTTCACTCTGTTCACTTAAGAACTGCAGGCTAAAGCACGTTCTTGCTTCCAGCGTTTCTCAACTTTTGCTGCTCTCCAGCTCCCCGACCAGGAAATTGAGGGACACAGCAAAGGGTGAAACTGTTGACAGGGACATTTCCTGTGCCTCTCCCTTCCTTGGACAACCAGTCCCATTCCTCCAGTACTGACTTATCAAACCTGCACTGCAAACAGCCTCTGTTGGCTTTTCTGAGTAGTTCTGTGCAGATTTTAGAACTGGGGCTGACCCTGCTGAGCTTTTTAGCTCTACAACTAACCACGACATGGAAATCCGAGCATATGGAAAAGCCTTACTGACACTCACCCAGCTTCTTCACCAGCTTCTTATTTTTGTTGAGCTTCTTCAGAGCCTCTATGTCCATGTGAGGGATGTCGACTGCTTTGGCCTCATCACAGTGCTGCTGATCCCCCAGCAGACAGACCGAGAATTTGGGCCGTGGCGTCGACTTCAACCTGGGGAAGGAAGGTGCGAGTGAATGACCGGCCAGCACCACCCGTGTGTCTATGGAGCCAGCACGGAGACACCTTACCGCAGCACGGGGCATCCGGCACAGCCGCTCACCTGCCGTCCCCAGCAGGCCGGTGGGGACAGCCCGGGGGCTGCCGCACCTCCCCTCATGTTTTAAGACCCAGGGTGAGGGTCCGTCCAGCCGCTCCCACTGGGCCGGGGCGCGCTGGACTCCCCAAGCGGTTCGGCACCGCGGCGGCCCCGAGCAGGGCCGGGCAGGGCCGAAGGCTGGGTAGGAGCGAGAGGATGGCGAACCTGACGGTACCGGAGAACCGCTTGTCCTTCTGCGGGTCATAGTTCTTGAGGCTGATCTGCAGCTCCACCGTCTCCACGAACCTGCGGGAGGAAAGGAGTGAGGCCGGGCCGGAGGGGAGGCCGAGACCGGGGCTGACACGTCCGATCCCGCGGCTCTTACTTGCGCTTCTTGGCACGGCTGCCGTGCAGCACCTCCTTCACCGCCTCGTACAGGGTATCCCGGGACACTTTGCTGCTGCGGGGGGAAACGGCAGCGCGGGCTCAGGGCCGGCCCCGTTCGGGACGCGGCCTCGAGCCCGCCCCGGTCCCGCGGGTTCCCCCCGCGATCCTCCCCGCTGACCGCGCCCCGCCAGCCGCCTGGCCGGCCCCGCGGCCCCCACGGGGCGCGGATGGCGGCGGATGGCGCGGAGCAGACCCCGGGCCGCACGCACCTCATGGCTGCGGCTGCTCGGAACGAAGGGGCGGAAGTGTCGCTAGCGTGCTATTAATAGTGGTGAGATCTCGCGAGACTCGAGCGCGCCGCACGGCGCCATGTTGGGAGCGGCGGGGAGCGGCACCCTGGGGCCGCCATGCTGGGAGCGGTGGGGAGACTCAGCCCGTCCGCATCTCCTTCCTTGTTAAATAAACACCCGAGATCTCTTTGCCCCCTGTGCTGGACCACTGAGACATGAGTTTCTGCATCGCTTCACAGCGTATCGCAGGAACCCTGGGCTGGCCTCCACAGCCCCCGGGAAGGAGAGGGGGCGCGTGAGGAGCCGCCGGGACCGGCAGGGCGCGGGCGGCAGCGCTGCCCACCCCTGACACGGGGCAGGTACCGCCGGCAGCCCCGGCCGGGCAGGGCCAGGGAAGGGGCCCATTGTGGCGTCAGTATTGGCATCGCGCATGCGCCGCCGCCTGCGCCGCCGCTCATTGGCCACCCGGCGGCGCGCGCTGCTCGGCCCGGCCCGGCGGGCCCCGGAACCTGTATGGCAGGTAGAGCCGGCCGCGTGCGGGCGGGAGCGGCGCCGCTATGCGGGTTGCGGGGTGGGCGGGGCCGGGCGCGGTGCACGTCGGGCCGGCGGCGGACCCGGGCCCGGCGGGTAGCTCAGGTCGGTGTGGGGGATGGGGGGCGGCGATGGCGGCCGGACCCGAGAGCCGCCTCAGCCCCCGGGTACCGCGCGGGGGGAGCCCGCCGTGTCCCCGCCACCCCCGGGCCCTACCCTCACAGCCCATGCCGGGGTTTCCCGGTCCTTTGGGGGGGCAGCGGTACGAGGGCCGCCGCAGCAGCCCCGGGGGAGCCTCAGGCGGGTGCGGGGAGCGCGGGGCGCGGCGGCACCGAGCGGGCTCCGCCCCGAGCGGCGGCGGGGATGGACGGGGCGGTTTGCCTCGTTCCTGGAAATCAAAAGATCAAATATATGCCTATCTCAGAGGCTGCTCATGGAAGAACGCGCTGTAGCTCCTTTGAGAGATAATTTATCAGCAGAGAGTCTCTTTAACAAAATGTTTTTGTGGGGGTGTGGAGGCTTTAGCATCATTTGCTTAGAGCCTTAAACTCTGTCCCTCGAAAGGCTGGGAATTAGTCAGGGAAGGGAGGAGAGAAGGAGGATGCTTCCAGGGATAAGGCTTATCACCCTGCTCCTTTCTCCTGCAGCCCAGGACATGCTCAGCCTGTAGGTTCAGGATTTAAAGTATTTGGAAATAAACCCTGCAGATCATTTGGAGGATGGGAAGGGCTCGAATGTGACATTTGTACTGTCTCTAAGAAAAGTCTGTCAGTTCACGGGCATGATAAGCTTTATTTCATGTTTGGCTGTGGAATAGATTGTTATCCCTGCATGTCTTTAGTGTGAGAATTATGCAGCATTCTCTATCTTAATCCTTCATAACCTCGAAAGTCATTTGAGGCCCTTCAATCATTTCCTAGTGTGCAAAAGTGGAGAAACTAAAGGAGGAGGAGAAATTTAAATGGAATTGTTCTTTTTACTTAAGGCTCGCAGCAAGGACAACGGCCCCGTGTCCCACAGGCCCCTGGCTCTGGGCCCCAGTGCTCCCAGGCAGGATCCATGTGTGGGGAGTTGGGGCAGGATGGAGAGCCTGGGGCTGCCAGCAGTGACCCTTGGGGACGGCACCACAGCCTACCTGCAGCAGGCTGGCAGAGGTAACAGAGCCCCGGGCTGCCAGGGCTCAGAGTCTCTTCCTGGCTCTGAAATTAAAGTCAGACTCACCAAAAGTGCCCCTCATGGCATGGGAGCTGCCACACGTGCGTGGCCACTTTGCACGGGCAGCTGGTGACTGTTGGATTTGCACTGAAGTCTGATGTGAAATAAAATACAAATCAAACATGGCTCTGGTTTGGAAAAGAAGCTGTGGAGATGGGAGAGCTGTTGCTGTAGAAAATAAAGGTGCTGTTCAGACTAGAAGAGCCCCATTCTTTCCAGGGTTGCTGTGGATAGGGAGCTGGAGCAGGGCTCTGCTCCACCAAAACTTCCCCTGGGTTGAGTAGGTGGTTTTGCATCAGTGGTGTGCACAGGGTTTGGTTCACAGCAGTGCTTTTCTCACTCAGAGGTGCCAAATTCCACACCTGCCCTTACTGTGGTGTATGTGAGGTGCCCCTTTCTCTGCTCCCAGGAACAGGAGCACACTGTTTCCCAGCCTGCAGAACAGGATGGAGGAGTTGTGCAGCTCCGTGTTCTGGGGGTTGCTCTCCTGCTTTATTTTCTGTGCAAACTCCCTGCAAGTGTATTACACATGTGGAGCTGGACTGTCTTGGAACCACCAGGTTGTGTGACCCCCCTTCTCAAATCTTGTGCTCCAGGTGAGCCAGCCTGGATCCTCCACGTTCAGTGGGATGGAGCAATGTCCATTCTGCATCAAATCATTGGGTAGCAGTCACTGTTACAGTCTGTGCAGAGTCAGGCTTGGCAGAGTTCAGTCTCTACAGCCCAACACTGGCAGCACTTTAGGCCCCTTTAGGTGCTGTAATTGTTTCCTAACAGTTGATCCTCTGCCAAAGTAGTACATAAATCTCCAGGCACTTGCTGATGCTGCTCAGCACACCCAGTTGATTTTTCCTTCCAACACAAGTGTAATTTCTCTGTATGCTCCCTCTGCTCCTTGGCATGAGGAGCTGTGAGGGGCAGCTCCTCAACAAGTGATGCCTGAGGGTGTTTGTCGTGTGTCCTGTCCAGAAAAGGGCAGTACCAGCATTTTTGGGAAGTGAAGTGCCTCTGTGGGGGAAAGCTGATCCATAACAGCCTAGAAGTGACAATTTCTCTCTTTTGTGGGACTGTGGGAAGCATGTGGGATAGAGGGACTGGGCTCAGCAGCTGATGGCATGTTTTAACTATTCCAGGTGAAAAGCTGATTGAAGGGCAAGTCATTGAACTTGAAGATGGGACCACAGCTTATATCCACCAGGTGACAGTTCAGAAAGGTGAGGAACACACATTCCCCTCTTTCTGCTTGGAAGGACACTGTAGATGTGGCTGCAGCTCTCAGTGCTCCAGCATTTGGGCTCCTCTCTCAGTTCCAGCATAGGATTTTTGTTGGGGTTTTCTTTCTTGTGGTTTTGAGGCTGCAAAGTTTTTAGGAATCTGATGAGAAGGTGAGTTTGGTGGAGGTGGAGACAAATGTCTAAGTATCATTTCACCTATGGGCTCTCCCTGTTCTCATACCACAAGTCCAGTGAGCTGTGTGCTGTGTTGGTGCCAGCCACATAGCACACACAGAGCTATGTGGGAGCAGTTGGGCAGGAATTTCCTCTGAACTGTGAGATAATAAATTACTTCTGGAGTAGGTGTTGGTGGGGGAGGTCATGTGGGGATTGTTGGGAACAATGCCACCTTGGTTATTGTCCCATCAGCCAATGTCACCTCTGAAATTAGATAGGAGGTGTTGAGAATCCAGTTCATGTGGCAGGCACCAGAGTGGCACAGAGTCACTCTTGGTCATGCTAAGATGCAAAAGGGCAGGTAGAAAGAGCTCTGTTCTTTAGGCAGTCCTTCCTTGATGCTCCCAAGGTCCTTGTATGCCACTTCCCTCTTCTGTTCTCCAAAGGTTGCTTTGAAATTGATATTTTATAGCTGGCTGTGCCCCTTTCCCCTCTTCATCCTATTCCCTGCCTTCACGTGCACAGTGAGAGGGGTTCTCCTTCTCACCCCTGCTTTCCCTGCCATGGGATGTTGGTGTTCTACTTCACACACCCCTGTGCCAGAGCCATCCTTGTCTGGCATGTAATCTGGCATTTTGAAACTGGTGAGACACTGCATTACTCCTTTGAGTGAAGGAAGAGGCAAATCTGTGCATGGAGCCTTGAAAACCTCATCATTCACATCAGCAGGGCTCAAATGGTGTCTTAAAACCTACAGCTGTGGTTGCCTTTCAGGGCAAGCAGGCAGCCCTGTGTCTTCTCCTGCCTAGTAGCCTGAACTGCCACAGTATTCCCCATCCTGAATCCTCCAGGAAGCAGTGTGGATGTATTTATTTTCTTTTAGAGGCTGTGGCTTTTGAAGATGGGCAGCCAGTGTTGCTGGAGGATGGCAGCATGGCCTTCATACACAGCACAGCTAAAGGTAAAGCACTCCCTGCTTTTTCCCTGGCAGCTGGAGAGAAGCTGCTGAAATGTCTCAGATTGCCAAGGCTGGGGAGCTGAAGCACTTCTCCTTTTTTTGCCTCACACTGAGCTTTATTTCAGCTGAATTTTTTTCAGCTCTTTACCTGATAGTTTCCTCTTGCAGAGAGTTATGAGCCTGGCACATTCCAGGCTGTGCAGCTAGAGGATGGCTCCACTGCCTACATCCACCGTCCTGTCATCTTGGCACCTGGCAGCACCATCCTGGAAGTGCAGACAGAAACTGGGCTCAAGGACATGGCTGGGAAGGAGGAAAACGATAGCTTTGATGTGGACACCATGAATGCATTGCAGAAGTATGACAGGAAGGTGAGTGCACAACATCTCTTGGCCTGAGTTTGTGCCCTCCCTTCAGCAGTGCTTTTGTGTATCTGTCAGCAGCACCAGCTTTGAGAGAAGCAGCTGGACAGGGCTCCATGTGAGTGCCACTGCTGAGGGGTGCCTGGCACTTGGGGACACAGAACGGGGCTGTTTGGTCCCATGGAGTGCTGGGCCTGCCACCTTTAACCTGCTGCTCAGGTTTGGGAAGGGAGGAGAGGTGTGATACAACCTTTGGTTTATCAGCAGTGGCTAAGCCATGGCCACTGTCCCCATGGTGACAAAGGCCTCAAAACCAAAACAGCTTCAGATCCTGATGTGCTGTCACTGCAGTGTCCCACCTCAATATCTCAGGTACTGCCATTTTCTCACAGCTCCATAGTGCTGTGGAGCAGGGGCTGCCAGGAGGGTGCTGGCAGTGCTGAGCTGGTCACAGACCTTCCTGCTGTGGCAGGCCCAGCCCCTGCTCTGTGGGGAAGGGTGGGGTGGCACTGTGGCTGTCACTGCCTTCCTGCTCCACACTGTGCAGGGAGGCACAAACAGTGCCTGTGCTTCTTCACTCACAGGGGTCTGATGAGGAAGAGGAGGGAGTGACAGACACCTGCCATGTAAAGAGTGAGGACTCCAGCAACATCCCTTCCCAGGTCTGAATTTTTCAGTGACTGGAATTAGGCCAAACTCCTCTTTGCCAGTAATTATAAAAGCGTTGTGGCTTCTCTGCCGACTTAGCAAATACTAAACTGCATGTATTTAAAATGAGCTGAGAAAGGGAGTTTCATGTCTGAGAACCCCCAGTGAGCTGGGAGGTGGGAGGGGGGAAGTGCAGGTTCCTCTAGAGTCCTGTCACCTGGGCCTCACCATGTGGGTACAAGCTGGTTTGTAGGAACATGTTTTTGGAGGATAACTGCAGGAGTGCATATGTATGGCAAGGAGGGAAATATTTGTGTGGGCTTGGTGAAGCTGTGGTGGCTTGCTGGATTGATTCCAGTACTTGTCTCAGCAGGATTTGAAGGAGGAGGAGGAGGTGCAAAGCCAGAGGAAGGGGCAGCAGGTCGGCAGCAGAGCTTTCCGCTGTGGGTACAAAGGCTGTGGCCGCCTCTACACCACTGCCCACCACCTCAAGGTAAAGCAGGTGACGTGGCAGTGTGCAGGCCAGAGCAGTCCCAGGTTACACTGCCAGAGCAGAATGCTCCATTGTGTGCAGCTGAGTTACATGCTGAGCTCCCCAAGAGACCCAGACATGCCAATTGGCCAAGGTGAAATCCAACAGAGAACTTCAAATTTTCTCCAGCAGCATTTTTCCACAGTTTTCCTTCTTCCTTGCCTTGGACCTCATTTTAGGGACCTGTTCTTTCTTTTCCAGGTACATGAACGTGCTCACACAGGTGACAGGCCATACACCTGTGTCTTCCCAAGCTGTGGGAAAGCATTTGCTACAGGTAACAGTTTCTGTTTAGAGCAGGTTTCATTTTCTGTCCAACCCAACACCTGAGCTTCAGTCCTAACTCTGGTGTAGTAGAGCACAATATCCAGAGCCTCTAAAGCAAGGAAATCACAGCATGGGAGCCTGCTGGGACTTTGTTGTGGGCAGATAATGTGGAAGCAAGGTTGGAAGTGGTGTTCTTCCCCTTCAATCTTTAGACACAGCACAGACACTCAAGTACACCACTGAGGGGTGGTACCCAGCTTGTCATGGTGTTTCCTTCTCATTGCAAAATTAGTTGTGGTCTCTGTCCTGGACAGGGTATGGGCTGAAGAGTCACATGAGAACACACACAGGTGAGAAACCGTACAAGTGTCCAGAAGACTTGTGCAACAAAGCCTTCAAAACCTCCGGGGATCTGCAGAAACACATCCGCACACACACAGGTGAGCAGCGCGGGGCAAGAACTGCACAGGGGGCAACCCAGTGAGAGGGCCCAGGGTGCTCCAGGTGGCTGTGTGGTGCCAGGTCTCACCCACATCACTCTGCCCATGCAGGTGAGCGTCCCTTCAAGTGCCCCTTTGTGGGCTGTGGCCGCTCCTTTACCACGTCCAACATCCGCAAGGTTCACATCCGGACGCACACGGGCGAGCGGCCCTACATGTGTGCAGAGCCTGGCTGTGGCAGGGGCTTCACCAGCGCCACCAACTACAAGAACCACATGAGAATCCACACAGGTAGGAGGGAGCCAGCAGGAGGGAGATTGGTGGGGCTGGAATGGGCATTTCCAGGCTGAACCGTCGCAGGGGTGGCCAGGGAGTTGGAGGAAATAGTGGGGATTGCTTTATTGGATTGATTATTGTTCCAGCAGTCTGTCTCCAGCTATTTGTAGTGGGGAGTCTCTCCCTAGAGCATGAGGAGGGTGAAGCTGAGCTCTGTGGCCTCTGCCCTAGGGGAGAAGCCGTACCTGTGCACCGTGCCAGGCTGTGGGAAGCGTTTCACAGAGTACTCCAGCCTGTACAAGCACCACGTGGTGCACACGCACTGCAAGCCCTACACGTGCAGCAGCTGTGGCAAGACCTACCGCCAGACCTCCACGCTGGCCATGCACAAGCGCAGCAGCCACGGCGAGCTGGAGGCCACCGAGGAGAGCGAGCAGGCCCTCTACGAGCAGCAGCAGCTGGAGGGTGAGCACCACTCCCCCATCAAGGTGTGGCAAAGGGGAGGGAGGTGACAGCAAGAGCAGCCACGCCCCTCTCAGACCCACTGGCTTCCTGCCTCCCCATCAAATCCAGATCTGTTGGAAGGTCTTTGCTGTAAGTCACAGGTTGGGAACAGGCCCCTGCCCATTTTGTGCTACACGGAGGGGTAAAGGTCCTTCTTTTCCCAGGTCATCACTATGCTGGTATCATCATGGTCCTTGTGCTCTTTTGTGCTGGCCTTTGAGGCCACAGGCAGGTCTAGAGGCCAGGCATGTGCTTTCACACTCTGATAATGCTGCTCTTGCCCTTCTCTGATCCAGCTGCTGCAGCTGCTGACAGAGGCTCTCCACTGAAGAGTCAGCATATTGCTTTCCTGTCAAAGATGGAGGAAGATGAAGAGGAAGATGCTGTGCCTACACAAGTCTCGCTTATCTCTCAGGATGGGACAGAGCAGGTATGGACATGGACAGCCTCCAGCATGTCAGGGACAGCAGTTATTATCTGAAGTGAGATTCTGCCTCTACTCAGCCATGGTGTTCTTTGCAGGACCTTTTTCCAGCATTTTTTTTTTTTCAGACCTTGGAGCTTCCTGGGCTCTTCCTGCCCTGAGGGCTCTGTCCTACAGCCTCACCCACTGCTGCAGTGTTGGTTTGGGGGATCTCTGGTCCTGGTGCCCCCCCTTGCTGGTGGGGTCTCTGGGTGTTTGTGTGATGACTGGCAGCCCTTGGCTCCCTGCAGCTCCCCAGCTCTGCTGACCCAGGCTGGATTTGGAGATGTTTTGTCATCACTTGTATACGGCAGTGCTTTTCTTGTACTTCCCTCCACCAGCTGCCCCCGTGCTGACTGGAAAAAACTTCCTTCTGTGGCACGGGACAAAGGAAACTGCTGCCACCAGTGACCTGTTTCCTCTTAGCCTGAGATGCTCCTGCTGCTACAATGCACAAAGCTGTCCCCATCCAGGCTTGAGACAAAAGGCTGAATGGGAAGGGGAGATGTGGTAGAAGGGAGAGGGCTTAAGACCCAAGCTCTGAGTTCTCTGCCATCAATTTAATCCATGGCCCTGGGCAAAGTCCTTGGAGTTCTCTATGCCTTGAGTCTTGCAGAGGCTGTTTCCTCCTTGCCCAGACCAATGCATTGCTAAACTCAGGAGTTGCCTAAGAGTCCCTGAGCATCTGCTGTCATCCCCAGGTCAGTCTGTCTCAGGAAGAGCTGCAGGCCCTGGGCAGTGCCATCGGCATGGTGACACAGAGCGGGGTCCTCGCAGTGCCCAAGGAAGAGCTGGCAGGTGGTGATGCTGGGACCATGACTGTGGCCAGCACTGATGTCACCGAGGCACAGGAGGTACAGACAAAGCTGGGACCACCCCTCCTTCCTCTGCTATAAAAGAACTGCATTTTCTTTTAAAACATGATTGATTGAACTTCTTCCAGGTGACCATAGTCACTTCTGGGGCAGTGGTGTCAGAGGAGTCGGACATCGCCCCGCTCTGTCTCAAGCAGGTGGCATTGCTGGCCACCTCCCATGGCACCCACATTTCTGTGCAGGTACCACATGGCTCTTGCCACTGTCTCCTTCACTCCCTGGCCCTGCTGCATCACTGTTTGCCTGGGGGTCTTGCTCCTTAATTCCCAAATGCTGTGTGTGCAGCGGACAGCAGGGACATCCTGCTGGGATTGCAGAATGCTCCTTTGTAAACAGCCCTTCTGCATCACGGCCCTGTCAGCCCTTCTGCTTCACTTCTGTGTCACCCACCTGTGTCACCCTTCTGTCCTGCTGGGAGCCACCCTGAGCTGCCTTTGGAGGGTTCAGTGCTCACTCTGTCTCTCCCCCTTCCCTCCCCAGGTGGAGGAGCAGCGGAGCCTGGAGGAAGCCCTCAGCATGGCCACAGCAGTGATCCACTACGAGCCAGTGCCACCTGACACAGCCCTGCCTGAGAAGGGGAGCTGAGGCCAGCAGAGCAGCAGGGCAGGGGAGTGGCAGCCCCAGCCTGCCATGTGCAGGGGTGGTGGGTGCTGCAGGCAGGGCACAGGGCAGGGACAGCATCTGAGCCAGTGCCAGCACGTGCCCTGTGCCAGCTGGGACACTGACAGGGCAGCGTGGGGCTGCTGGGGTGACCCTGTCTGAAGGTCTCTTCCCTCCAGGGTGGGAGGGCAAATACACTGGACTGCTGCCTGCTCCTGGGCTCTGAGCCCTCTTTTGAGGGGCATTTCCTGCCCTCTCCCTCTAGGAATGGTCCAATAGCTCCCCTTTCCCACCCCTCCAGCTCAGGGGCAAGAGGGCAGCACATGCACAGAAGCAATAAAGGCCCATCAGAGCAAGGCCAGGCTGTCCTGAGCTCGGTGTGGAGGGTGACCTGTTCCTGCCATTCGAGCCAGCACTGGGATGGCTCCAACAGCAGTTCTCCCATCTCTTTGTCACACTTCCTTCTCAAGCAAGGCTTCCATAGCAGACTGGCTGTGGAGCAGAGCAGCCAGTACTTGCCAGGAGCTGAGCTAGACCTGGATGTAAATGTTGAGTTGAAATAAAAGTAAAATTTTTGTTTTTAAAAGGACCCCTCTTCTCTTTGGTGGAAGCTTGAGAGGGAAGGGTGGAGGGTTGTGTTCAGCAGCTGTAAGAGCTAAGGACGTTGAGGAGATTCGTGGAATTGAACATGTCCTGCCAAAGCAGCAGTTGTCCCAGAGGGTGGGAGCAGGGTGAGCTGTACCCTCGGAGCCCTCAGTGTGTGGCTTGTAGTGGCTGTGTCCCTGAAATCTCACATCAGGCCTTGGCTCTTCCAGGGACCCTTGCAAGCCTAGATTTGGGGAACTGTGTCTGTGAACACATCCTACATCCTCTCCTGAGCTGGGGAGAGAGACCTGGGCTGGTTCCTGCCCCCACAGTGCCTTCAGCTCTTCCACTGCTCCGGGTGCTGAGTGGACAGAGCTGGAGAAGATCTTCGAGATCCTCAAGTCCAGCTGTAAACCTGAGCCTGGCACAGGCTGCCAGCAGTACCGTGGGTCGTTTTTCGGACATCCCAGAGGAGTTTGTAGAGAAAGATGTTTCCGCGGGCACGGAACAGGCACAACCCCAGAGGATGCCACAGGCTGTCTCCGCTCGCCTGGTGCGACCGATCCCTTCCCAAGGCAGCGAGGGGAGGCTGCTGCTTGAGCCAGGGCGGGGATTTTTCTCCCACAAACGCTAATTACGACGGACTTTTTGCTGTGTGGGCCGAGCTCGGCAGAGAGCCGGCGAGCCCCGGCCGTTCGGGGAGCGGCGATGGGGCCCGGGGGGTTCCCGGGGCGCCCCGAGCAGGCGGCGCTCCCGCCCCACGGCCCGCCCGCCCGGGCGGCTCCAGGAACCGGATCCGCGGGCTCGGCACAGCCGCCGCCGCCGCCGCCAGCCATGGACCTGCGAGCCGAGCTGCTCAAGTCCATCTGGTACGCCTTCACCGCCCTGGACGTGGAGAAGAGCGGCAAGGTGTCCAAATCGCAGCTCAAAGTGAGTCCCGGGAGCTCGGGCGCACGGAGGGAGGGTGGGCAGCGAGCGGCGGAGCGAGTCCGGGGCTGCTCTGCATCCCCGCGGGTTTCCACGGAGAAATTGTTCAGTATTAAGGTCGATAAGATGTTGTTGCCTCCACGCTGGTTCTGGTGAAGTTCTCAGGCTCGGCGGCATCTCCCTTTAAAAAAAGGGGTGGGGGCGGAATTAATGCTGAAATGTGTTTTCTAGGTGAAAATGATAAGAAATTTAAATTTTAGTTATCAGTTTCTTGTGCTTTTTATGGCCAACTAAGAACCCAAACTCTGTTTACATTTTCTTGCTTGCCGGAGCACCTGTGTTCCTCCTTGCTGAACCAGTGGGGTCGGGAGGTAGGGACAGGTTGTTTTTAACAAAATCTCCTCAGTGGAGTGGCCAGAAATAACACAGCACTTTAAAAAACTCTCCGCTTTCCCCTCTCCCCACTTAGCTTTCAGAGGGCTCATGCCCTCAGCCCTTCATCAAACCCATCATAGCTTTGAAAACTGTTTTGTCTGCCCCGGGGCCAGGGTTGCTGGAACCCACCAGGGAGCCCCTTGGCTCTGGGAATAACTGATTTTTAACCTGTGCACACGGTGGGAATGTGTTTTTTTGGTCCGTTTTGGTTCTTAGGCTGGCACTGGGGTTGGAAATGCTGCTTGGTACGAGGGTCTGAGATGAGAGAAGAGACCTGAGCAGAAACATGCTGAGCACAGGGAGGTATTGCGTCAGGACTTGGCAGTTGCCGCCAATCTGCGAGCCCAGTTTTGAACCACTGCTAAAAAGACCCCCTTTTCCTGTATTCCCTGTATTTTATAGGGCTTCCCCAGGATAGACTGCAGGGAAGGTGCTAGACTTTGGGAGGGGGGTGTGTTTTGCCCCAGAATTAAGAGTTTTGTTGGCAGAGATCTGGAGGAGAAGCAGCGGGAGGCAGATTCTTCCTGCTCAGCCTTTGCGGCTGAGAGCCTTCGGCTTCCCCCCAGAACTCGTGGCATGTGCCCTGCGAGCCACGCTTACCTACTAAAACTGTAGAAATAGCTGAAGGAATTAAGGAAAATCCTAAAGTAGGCAAGACCTTAATTCGGTTTACTAATCCCTGAGAGGGGCTGCTGTTCTCCCTTCACAGTATCTCTCTGGGTCCAGAGCCTGACCCAGGCATGGGATGGACCCAAAAGCACCAGCAGTCCCTGTCTTGAGAAATCTTTACCACCAGTGATGATGCTGAGGCCACAGAGACTCTGATTTTAACAGCAGTTTCGTGGACAGTTCGTGCAGGGTCTGCAAACCGTGGTGCAGGGGCTGTGGTGATGCTGGGCATGGCATCTCCGAAGTGACATTACCCAGGGGGACACTTCAGAGGGGAGGGATGTTCTCCCACGCGCCTTCAGTGACGGCATGGGTTGGCAGCAGGTCACTGAACAGCAAAGCTCAGCTCTGGATGACTTTCCCACTGTCTCCAGGCCAGGGAGAGCTTGTTTCCACCCCCAAAAACACTCGAGTTTGCCCCAGCCTACACAGGCCAGCCACGGTTCAGTGAGGAATGAATCCAGGGTCAGGCAGCTCTGAGCAATAAAGTGTTAAAGCCACCGAGCCCTCTCCAAACTCCTGCAGGGCTGCTGAGCCCTGAGCCGGGCTGTACTCTGCTCCCTCACCTGGGCGTGTTGCTGCACGAAGGGTCTGGAACAGGGGTGGGAGAGACACTGGGTTCACAGCTAGGGGACAGAACCAGCCCCAGAGCTGGCTGGAAGTGTCCTGGCAGAGCAGGAGCTCCAGGCAGCGAACGTGTCAGGGTTTCCAGCGTGAAGGTGCAGCTGTAGGAAGCCGTTGGGCTCCTCGCAGGGGCACTTGTGTGCAGATGCCGCTGTGAGAGTAGGTGTGTGTGTGTGTGTGTGTGCACAGGAAGGAAGGACAGCTTGCGGTCGGGTGCTGCGCACCCAGCGAGGTCGGGTGGTTTGCTCCAGCACAGGCACAGCACCAGCCCTGCTCTTGGGAAGCGTTTGTGCTCTCAGTGCCACTGCATCCCCCTCCCTGGCCGGGCTGGAAGGGCTGTGGATGCGGGATGGGGTGTGGTCCCTCAGTGTGTGGCTGGAAATACCGAGCACTGCCCTGATGCTTTTGGGCACCTCTGCTCATGGGTGATGGGTGTGACAGCGGTGGGAGAGGGTGGAGAGCAGAAACAAGGCTGGTGCTCAGAGGAATCCAGGGCACCAGGAGGAGTCAGGCAGACCCCTGCCCCTCCAGCCATCCCCTGCATGCCACGGGGGAAAGGTTGCACCAGCAATCTGCTTTCGTAGCATCTCTTTCCCTGCTGTTTTTCTCTTCCTCCTGTCACTGTTTCAGAGCCTGCAAGAGTTTCTCACCTCTCCTGTCTCCAGTCACATCACCATTGACCAGGCCAGGGCTTTCCTCCCTGTTTGTCAGTGACAGCCCTGCGGCAGAAAGGGCTTTGGGTCACACAGGAGGGGCTCAGGGTGTCCCCCATGGCCGGGGTCACAAGTGAGACTGGGCTTTTTAGGGGTGCTTTGGGAGGAGGATGGAGATGAGGGCCCACATTGGAAACACAGAATGGGATACAATTCCCAAACTTTGAATTCATCCTGATGGATTTGTTACCATCCTGGAGGATGTCCATGTTATTCCCAGGCCCTTCCACCGCTGTGTGGACCCTGGGGCTGCACTGAGCCCCAAAAGGCACAGCCCTAGCAGCAGTGCTCGGGGCTACAGCCCTGTTGTGTGAGCACAGGGTGGAGTCCTGCTGATCCCATTGGTCCAGAGGGTGGAAAAGAGAATGAAAATCTGGTCGAGCAAGAACTGTCTCCAGCTGCAGCAGCCATCATGGCCTCAGGCGGCTCCTCTCCTGTGGGAGGAAATTTCCAGCCCTGCACAGAGGAGCAGGGATGCTGTTCCATCTCCTCCAGCCCCTCTCTTGAACCCTCGGAAAGCTGCATCAGCAGATCCTGGTGCAGTGGGGAGATTTCAGTGTGGGACACTCGTTTAATCACCTCCTGCTTCTGGGATGTAAAGGAGAGGAGAGCACCACCTGCTCAGCATCACAAGCTAGAGATGCTGGTGGTGCTCATGGGCAGCCTTGCTCCAGGCTTTCCAGCACATGGGAAATCTGTGAGCACAAGTAAACATGCTTTATGTGGGGGGATTTGAACAAAACAGGCTGTTGGTGAGTCTTGCTCAGTATTTCTGGGGATGGTGTGTCTCCAGATCTCCATTGTCTGCTTCCATTCCAGACAAAACTTTTGCTTGGTTTCTCACCAGTCTTTCCTATTTTCATGTTTTCATCTTTCTGTGCCCCCAGCAGACAGTGGCTGCTGCCAGGCTGGGCCGTGGTTGTGCCAAATGCATAGCTTGGGGTGGCTTATCAGCTTTTCTAGATCAGAGCGGGTGCCGTTTGCTCTGAGAGGTTTGAAACAGCCCTTTCAAGAAAGAAGTTCCTCATGTACCAAGAAAAGAAACTAATGTGGAAAAATCCTCGATTTTTGCCTGTTTCTAAATGATTCTCTAAGGTTTACATTTGGAAATTATGCCAAACCCAAAGCTTGACTCGATGCTGTGGCTGCCGGGAGGTGAATGCCATACAGGGCACAGTCCCCTGTGAGGGGGATGCACTGGGGCAGGGCTGGAGGTTGTTCAGCTTCTCACCACCCCTTGTGCTTGGCCAGGTGCTGTCTCACAACCTGTACACGGTGCTGCACATCCCCCACGACCCCGTGGCACTGGAAGAACATTTCCGTGATGATGATGATGGGCCAGTGTCCAGCCAGGGCTACATGCCCTACCTCAACAAGTACATCCTGGACAAGGTGAGTTCTTTGGTCATCCCCCAGACCTTCTGTTCCTCATGTGAGGACATTGAGGTTCCTGGGAGCTCCCCTTAGCTCTTGGAAATCACATGTCTTGGTGGGTGGAAAGGGTGCAGAGAGATGGGGACTGCTCAGGTGAATGCCAAAACGGGTGAGAAATGTTTAATACTCAGTGTCTTCCTGGCAAGGATGAAGTCATCCCTTTACATCATGGTTCTGAATGGAGCAGCATTTCTGCCCACATTTCCTAAAGGGCTCGGAGAGAGAAATCAGCCCATTTTTTCCTCTCTAGCCATGCTCAGATTTGAGATTTGACCTCATTTGGCGAAGAGGAGAGGGAGGAAGATGAGGTGCAAGCAGGAGTAGAGCTGGGGTGGGCAGGGGCTTTCTCCCTTTTTTCTGCAGTTCAAAGACACCTTTGTCTGGCACAGCCAGAGCTTGGTCTGTGGGTGCTGTTTCCTTCAGGCTTGTGAGGAGAGGAAGAATGACTGACAGCTTTCTTCCACTGTGTGCTCACAGAAAGGCACCAGAGCTGGGTGCAGTAACCCTTCACTCCCCTGGCTCTCCTGGTGTTCTTGTCCCTGTGCCAGTCCCAATGCCAGTTTCTTTGCCAGTCCCCCCCAGTGCCCATCTTTGCCTTGCCCAGAGCTGGTCAGCAGCTGCCTGGCCTGGTCCAGCAATGCTAATCTTGGCTGTAGGGATCTGGTCTGCAGCAAGCAAGGGCAAAGCCTTCCCCAGCTCCCTCAGCCCAGAGCAGGAGCTGCCCAGGGTCACCCCAGCCCAATCTCCCCATCACAGAGTGGCCAAAATCCTTCCAGTTGGTTCCTTGCCACATGGTTCTTTGGAAGGTGATATTTAAACCCACCTCTTCTGGTTTCGTCATGGCTAATAGAATCCCAAAGGCAGCCTGAAAACAGGGAAGTGGGTTTTCATAGTAAGAGAAGCTTTTAGCTTTTACACCCAAAGTTTTTCCTCCAGCTTTGCTGCTACAGGCCACAATTCTCCTGTGCTGGCAGTTCATGGCTCACACAGCTGGGACAGGGCACCCAGGGGCAGTCAGAGCTCCTCTGATCCCCACCACAGTTCACCCACCTGCAGCAAATGTGCTGCCTGGGTCAGCTCCCAGTGCCAGGACACAATTGAACAGCAGGGACAAGGCTGGTGGCGCATTCCTGCTGGCTGCCCTCAGGCCAGCACTTCCTTCACTCCTCAGTTCCTCTTTGTGGTTGAATGGGATAACAAGAAATCCCAAACCCTGGAGGCACTGGGGAGGTGGGCTTGGAGAGCTCCACATCATCCTGCCTGTGCTGCACCCCAGGGTTCCTGCTGGTGCTGCCAATCACCCCATGCTTCTCACTGGACAGATTTTAGGAGAGAGAGTTTCTTCTTTCCACCACTTCCTCCCCCAGAACTCCTCTCTGTAGCTCTTCAGCTCCCCACTCACCCCCTCACTTGTGCCTGCAGGTGGAGGAAGGCGCTTTTGTCAAAGGAGACTTCGATGAGCTCTGCTGGACCCTGACAGCAAAGAAGAACTACAAACCTGACCGGAATGGGAACAGTGTTGTATCCCACAAGGATGCCTTCAAGCTCTGGTGTCTCTTCAACTTTCTGTCTGAAGACAAATACCCTCTTGTCATGGTGCCAGATGAGGTAGGACCTGCTTGTCCTCCCATCCCTGACCTCCCAGGGCCCCATTTGTGGGTGACACATCCCACTATCTCTTCCTGGCATGTCCCACTGCATCCTGCAAGATGTGGTGTTCTAGGGGATGGGACAAGGGGGCTGTCTGCCCTGGACACCCCTCGCGTGCCCACAGCCACCCCCACTGCCCAGGGAGAAGAGGGGGAGTTCAGAGGGGAGACCCCTCCACAGTGCTGCAGCCTCTCCTGCCAGAGGGCAGTGGCAGAGCAGACCTGGCTGTCCCTCTCCATGGCCATTGCCACCCAGTGCTCAGCCCCTGCCCAGCACGAAGGGTGTTAAGGGTGAGGTGCCAGCCAAAGAAAAGCCTCTAGCAGTAATCTCCTAATCTCCAAATTCCACAGCGTTTAGTGGGGAAGGTTCTCCCTTTCTCTGGGGTCAGATTAAACCTCCATGAGAAGGGGGGCAGATCTGGGGAGAATGCACAAGTGTAAAGGCAGGAGTGGCCTCAGCAGAAGGAACTTGGCAGTGCAAATGGCTGCTGTTGCCTTCTACACCATCAACCTCCTGAGATCAGCAGAAAACTCAAAATCAAAAAAAAATAAAAAGAGGAGAAAAAAGGCAAGAAGCACCGTGCTGCGCAGACGTAGGAGGGCAACCGCACTTCCTGTGCCCTGGGAGAGATGTTTCCTGTTCCCCAGACCATGAAAAACTGAATCATCCTGAGCAACTGCTTTCAAGTCTTGCCCTTCTCACAATTAAATGACATAAAAAATCCACCTGGGTGCGGGGACCCTGCTGTGTGTCACCTTCCTGCGTGGCTCCCTGCAGTCACCCACCAGTCTCAGTCCCCAGATTGTGGGCAGAGGAGAGCTGGCAGCAAAACTTGAGCTGGAATAAGTCTTTCCCACGTCACGTCAACCACCTTGACTCATTTTATTTTCAGTTTTTAAATGATGCTCATCTCCATAGTGACCTGTGCCCCTGCTCCTCCCCAGTGATTTTTGGAAAGCAGTGGTGCTGAGCTCGCTGTGGCTTTCAGACTTCAGTCCCAGATGGGGTTTAACAGTGCTGGCCTGTACTCCCTCAGGCTCTTGACTGCTACAGAGTTTTCATACTCTGCAGACAAACCAGTCAAAACATCCCAGCCTTGGGGTTAAAAGGAAAAACCTCCCAGTAGAGGTCAAACTCTAACCCAGTTCCAGTCTCCTGAGCCATTCTGCTGCCTGGAATGGCTCAACCATCACAAAGGGTGATCCCTCTGGGATCAGGGTCCTGCATCTCCAGGCTGGAGAGAGATGTGACCTTGGGGTCTGCAAAATGGGTCGATGGGGTGGGGACAACTCTGGCTTCTTCCTGTCCCTGAGTGTCCTGCTCCCCACAGGTGGAATACCTGCTGAAGAAGATCTGCACAGCCATGAACGTGGAGCTGAACTCCTGCGAGCTGGAAGATTACCTGTCCCAGGAGCCGCAGGGGCAGGGCGGGCTCACGGTCTGGCAGTTCCTGGACATGGTGAACTCAGGGCGGCTGCTGAGAGGCATTGAGCAGGAGGCCATCAGCATGGCCGTGGAGGAGGTGTACCAGGAGGTCATCGAGGATGTGCTCAAACAGGCAAGGAGCTCACATATTCTGGGGAACAAGCTCCATTCTGCTCCCAGCCCATTTTGATCTCCATGTCTCTTGGGTGCAGGGCTACCTCTGGAAAAGGGGGCAGCTGAGGAGGAACTGGTCAGAGCGGTGGTTCATGCTGAAGCCCAGTGTCCTGTCCTACTACATGAGTGAGGAACGGAAGGAGAAGAAGGGGAGCATTGCGTTGGACAAGCACTGCTGTGTGGAGGTATAGCAAGGGCCACGCTCAGCTTGGGGACAGCAGCCCCTTCAGACCCCTGGAAGGGACACCCAAGAACACACAATTCCACATCCTTGAGCATGGCAGAGCCAGAGGGGGTAACACTGTGCTGTGTCCTCTCCCTGCAGGTGTTGCCAGACAGGGATGGGAAGAGGTGCATGTTCTGTGTGAAGACCTCGTCCCGCACCTACGAGATGAGCGCCTCTGACACCCGGCAGCGCCAGGAGTGGACACTTGGTCCGTGCCCACCCCACGCCCCTCCCCCAGCTTCCCCATGGCCCCTGCATGTCCCCACTGACCGTGCTCTCCCTCTCCAGCCATCCAGACAGCCATCAGGCTGCAGGCAGAGGGAAAGAAGTCCCTGCACAAGGACCTGAAGCAGAAGCGACGGGAGCAGCGGGAGCAGCGGGAGCAGCGCAAGGCGGCCAAGGAGGAGGAGATGCAACGGCTCAAGCAGCTGCAGGAGGAAAAGGAGAGGAAGCTGCAGGAGCTGGAGCTGCTCAAGGAGGCCCAGAGGCAGGCAGAGATCCTGCTGCAGGAGGAGGAGCAGCGGCGGAGGCAGCAGCACGAGGAGATGCAGAGGACCCTGGAGATCCAGCTGCAGGAGGCTGAGCAGGTGGGTGCATCCCACATGGGCTGTGGTGCCCACGGGGTGGCTGCTTCCTTCTCTTCCCTTGCCTGGGGCAGCCCAGGGGTTTGGATGTACAGTGCTGCTGCCACCCATCACCTCTGGGCTCTGTTGTGCCTGAGATCCCTTTGAGCAGGAGATGAGGACAACCTGTCTCAAGGGCTCTAGCTGGGGGACAGTGAGAGGTGAATGCTGGTGCCAGGCTGGATAGGGAGCCCATTTCTGACCTCACTGCCAGCACTGGCTCCAAATGACACAGAGAAACAGCTTTGTTTTGGACCTGTCACCATGGGCTGCCCCTGCTCTGGTACACTCCACCCAGTGGGCCTAAGTGGGCTCTGGGGACACTGGTGGTGGCCTGGCCAACTGATGGCTCCTGTCCCCGCCGCAGGCTCGTGCCTCCATGCAGGCAGAGATGGTTCTGAAGGAGGCAGAGGCAGAGCGGCAGCGGAAGCGCATCCTGGAGCTGGAGGACATGCAGGAGAGGCTCCAGGAGGCCCTGCAGCAGGAGGTGAAAGCACGGCAGGACGAGGAGGCTGTGAGATATGCACAGGCCAGGTAGGACTAGGGCATCCCTCCCTCTCCTTGGGCAGCCCCCCTCCTAGGCCAGCAGCTGGGCATGGGGATGTGCTCCCCAGGGCAGCTCAGTGCTCCTGGGTACTGGGGTGTGCTGGTGACTTCCCAGTATGCAGGCTGGGACAGGGAAGAAGTGGCAGGGGGACATGCTCACCTCTTGCTCTTCATTGCCAGGCTACTGGCTGAGGAAGAGGAGAAGCTGAAAGAGCTGATGAAGCTGAAGGAGGAACAAGAAGAATATATCATCAAAACTCAGAGGGAGAAGCAAGTCCTCAAGCTGGAGATGGAGAACAAGAACAAGTGTCTGGAAGAGGCACAGAAGCAGCTGGAAGAAGTGAGAGTGAACAGGCAGCGGGTGGACCAAGATGTCATGGTGAGCATCGTGTCTGTGCCACTTCTCAAGGGACTTTCCAGCCCTCCCAGAGTCACTTCCATACTGGGGAGGACCAAGCTGGAATTGCCTTGGGGGTTTCTGAGCTGTGCCTTGTGCAGACACAGCATGATGCAATGGCTGAGACGGGACAAGCGTGTCCTGCCCTGGGAACAAAGCCCAGGTGTCCAAACTGATGTTGACAGTGGGAGTGTGTGAAGGGGGGAGGTTTGGAGGCAGAGCAGAAAGTCTAGAGGAGGGTGAACTGGGCCTCCATCCCAGAGGGAACCTCCAATCCAGGCTTACTCAGGGAAGGGAAGCCCATGCCTACAGTCCCAGATCAGGGGCAGTAGGGCACTGCTCACCCCTTTCCTCCATCCCCTGCCAGGCGGCCCAGCGGAAGCTGCGACAGGCCAGCACCAACGTCAAGCACTGGAACGTCCAGATGAACCGACTGATGCACCCCATCGGGCCAGGAGGTAGGAGACCAGCTGAGCACCCTTCCCTGGACCTCCTGAGCACAGCCATGCTGGGGCTGAGCCCACACCCCCACCCATCTTCCCCTTTTTGGGGGTATCTGGTGGCTGGAAGGACACTCGTGCAATGCCTCCTGCAAGAAGGGACTCCACAAACCTTTTTCTCAGCTGAACAGTCAGTTTGGGCCCCAGGTACACTATTCTTTTTTCTGTTCACCCGCAGACAAGCGAACAAACTCAAGTGGAGGAGCCTTCGCTGGCTACCAGCCCCTTCTGTCACGGAGAGATTCTTCCCTCAAACTCAAGCAGAGGATGGAGGATAAAGGCAGTGACCCCACGAGGGAGAACAGCAAGGAAAACATGAGCAATGGTGGGAACAGCAGCGTGTTGCCATCTCCAGATGTGGACACCATGGCCACAGAGCCCACCAATTAGCCCACCAGGATGGCAGAGCCCAGATGGGAATGGCAGGGCTCAGCTTGTCCCTCCAAGTGGATGGTCAGTGAGGCAACCTCTGGATGGAGCCGAAGTGGGGACCAGCACAGAGCCTATAGGGGACTGCATAAGGCAGAGGTGCTCCCATTTCCATCAGCAAAGGGCTGCAGCCACCACGTGCCAGGAGGCTCAGGCAGCCCAGTGCTGGGGAGAGGGCAGTGGGACCTTGTTCTCTGGACTGCTGGACTCAACTCCTTGTGCTCTGTTTTACACCCTGTACTAAAAAAGAGCTGCTGATGGGTCAGGACCCTGTGGCCCAGGGCTGCAGTTCCCCCTTGGTTTCTACAACAACCCTTCTGCATCACTCACTGTGCTGCAGGGGCCTTGCCACCAGCTAAGGACACCTGGACTGACCAAGCGGAGCCTTCGTGTCACCCCCACACCAGGTGTCCCTAACTACAGCTACCACTGTGTTCCCTGGCAGTGGTTGTTAGTACTGGAGTCACTTAATTAGCAGAAACTAACGACCAATAAAGCTTTTGGAGCCACTGGCCACAGACCTCCTGCCCCACACACTAGCAGCCCTGGAGGCACCAGCCCTCTTTGCTTGGCAGCGTGGGGTTTGGATTCCCCCTGTGTGAAAGGAATCAGGCACAACCTCTGGAAAGAGGCCCCACCAGCAGATTTTGGGTTGGTGTGTGGAGGGCCAAGAGGAGCACAGAGCAGAACAAAAAAGCCCCAATAACACACCATCATTTGGGTTAGTTTTTCAAGCACCTCTGTATAGACACGGCCCCAGGCACCTGTGCCTTTGGGGTGTTTATAGTCTGGGGCACAGAGCCAGGGTCGCCTCTAGAACAGGAGCAAGCTCTGCACTGACTCCATCTCTGAACTGAGTTCGTTAGGGAGATTATGATCTGGTTCCTTCCAGGCCTCAGAAAACTGCTGCCCCCGGTCTCACAGTGTTTCTCTCTGTCGGTTTTTTTCCACCGTGGCCGAAGGGCCCCGGGACAAAGCGCTCAGTGTGCGGGGAGCGGGGAGGCCCTGGCCCAGTCCCACACGGCCCTGCTGACGCACAGCGGGGGCACGGCCAGTGCCGGGGCCGCGGGTCAAAGGCATCGCCTTCCTTCCCTCTGCGCTGCGACCCAGCGAGGGGACCCTGAGCCCTGCGGGGTCCCTGCCTGCTCCGCACCATCCTGGCCAGGCCACTTGAACACAGGATCCCGCCACTCTGCACGGGTTTTCTGGGCAGAGTGAGCCCTTCCCAGCTCTGCCCTGAGGCTGGGCTATTGTCTTCTATCGAGGCGCGAGGGGGCCGCGGTGCGAATTGCTGGGAGCGAAGGGGGTCCGGCCACAGCTTGGGCTCCTCGGGCGCGGAGCCAACCACGCTGTCCCAGCGCCGCCGCCATTTTGGGCCGCCCTCAGAACGCCCCGCCCTCAGAACGCCCCGCCCCCAGAACACCGAAGGAAGCGCCTACACTTCCCATGAGGCCCCGCTCCCGCCGCGGGGTGCAGTGCGGGCGGCTCCCGGCAGGGGGCGGTGCGGCGCCGACAAGGGGGCGGGGCCGTTGCCGTGGTGACGCGAGCGCGAGGCCCCCCCGGCGGCGGCGGCGATTGGCCGCGCGCGCGCTCGGGGTGCGGTGGCGTCAGGGCGTGCGCGGTGACGCGCGGGGCCGGGGGTGACGGGGGGGGGCGACGGCACGAGCGGGGCCGCGCGCGAGGTGAGCGGGGCCGGGGGAGCGCGAGGGAGCGGGGGAAGCGTGAGGGACAGGGGACGTGAGGGACGGGGGACGTGAGGGATGGGGGACGTGAGGGACAGGGCATGTAGGGGCCGGAGGGTGTGAGGAACGGGGAGTGCGAGGGGCTGTGAGGGGCTGGGGGTGTGACAGGGTTGGGGCAGGGGTGTGAGGGACAGGGTTTGGTGCAAAGGAGACGTGGGTGTGAAGAGCTGGGGCGTGAGGGGCATCAGTGACTTTAGGCTGTAGTTACTCTCGGGAAATCAAGGGAGACTGAGGACGGGACGTGGCCCACACGGGAGGATGCTTAGGGGGACAGTGTGCCTGTCCTCTGTGCAGAGTGGGGTGGTGGAGGGGAAATTGGTCTGGGGATTGAGGGTACCAGGCACTGAAGGAGTCTGGGGCTGGAAAAGGAGGAAAAACGAGAGGATCGGGATGTACGTTGAGCAGAGCATCCGGTGAGGGGCTGCTTCAGGAGAGAGTCCTTTCTCATCCCTCATATCTTCTCATTCCACTCCCTCCTTCCCTGAGATTCCAGATGAAGGACATGCTTGTGAGAAGGAATCAGATGTGCTGTAGGGTCTGGACAATGCCCGTCATGGTGCTGCAGAGGGGTCCGAGAAGTGGCTGCCCCATGGATCAGAGTCCCAGGGCTGGTTGCAGTATTGGTCTCTAAAACAATGACCTGTGGGTTGAGGCAGCCCGTGTCCTGTTTCTTGTTTCTGGTCTCCTCTCTTCCTGCCCTCTCCATGCAAAACGTTGCCTTCAGCAGAGTATCCTCTTCTTACAAACATGCTCCAGGCTGAGGTGGGAGTTTTCCTGATGACTTGCCATGTGTCAGCCAGGGACAGCAGAGGAAGGATCCAGGTGGGATGTGCTGGCAGGTTCCTTCCATGCCCTGCTGAGTTGGTGCAAGTGTTGCCTTGTGTGTAGCGTGATGGGCATGTCCTGGCATTTAGCTGTGAGTGGGACAAGGTGAGCCAGGCATTTAGTTTTCAGATCTCTGGCAGCAGCAGCAGAACACACTGGTCTGAATGAAAGAGAGCTCAGGGTGTGATTTGTGCACTCCCTGCATGTGATTCAGCCCTCGTTGACAGTGTCAAGGCTAATGCTGTGTTACTGAGTCGGGATGAGTTTTATTGCTGGTGGAGGTGGGGAAAGCCACCTCCTGATGTGCCAGTGGGCTGAGATGACTTTAGTGTTGTTCTTTGTCAGAGAGATTAAAGAGAAATTCTGTCAGGATTGTTTAGAAAAACTGCCTTCCGTATTGGGGGAGGAAGGATGAGAAACCTGCTGTGCTGTGAGAGTGATGCTCCTGAGGGTGGTTTTGTGGTCCCACTGAGGCAGAGGCTGGTGTTGGATCCATACTTGGCAGAGCTTCAGGCTGTCCTCACCCCCCACCTCTGAAAAAGGACAATCACTGCCTTCAAGAGGATGTGACTTTGACATCACTGATTGGGAAATCCTGATGTGATTGAATGCTGCAATGCAAGGGACTCAGGTCATAATTTTAGATCTCACCCTTGTGCCCTGCTCTGGATATGCCTTGATCCTGTAGGGAGCACCCTCCACACTCAGGCCACTGGGATCTTCAGTTTTTGAGGCAGGACGTTCGTGGTGTTTTTTTCATCTCTGCTGGGCAGCTGCAGCTGCCACTGCCATGTCAGACCTGGAAGGATGTGCTGCACTGGGGGTTCACCCTCAGCACAGCGCTCACAGGTTGCTGCCAACCTGCCTGGCCTGGTAGAGGCTGGTGTTGCTGGTTTGTTGCTGGTTTTGTTGCTGTTTTATTGCTGGTTTGTTGCTGGATTTTTGCTGTCTCACAAGTTGTCCCATGTCAAGGGCAGCAATAAAAAATGGGGCTTTTCTGTCAGAGTGGGAGGAGCAGCTAAGCCTGGGTAATGTCAAGGAGGGTATGTGGGTGCAAATAGCATCATGTTCACAACATCTTTGTTTAACGTTTTAGTCTGCATAACTGTCTAAAAATAGGACATATTTTCTCTAAGTCCTCTAGTTCAAAGCCTCATAATCCATTTTTTTCTGGCATTAGTCTCTTCCTTCTCTTTTGAGCCTGAAATTCATACAAGGAAAAGTTATCAGGAAAACCAAGAAGAGTGAATGAACTCTGTTGAATCCTTAAGTTTCAGCCACCCAAGAGGAAGTTCATTAAAGTTGCAGGAACTTTCTGGCAGCCTCTTGAAGGTGGATTAAGCAAGCTGAGTAAACAAGCAGCCTTGTGGCCACCATAGACTTTTTCTAGCCTCAGTTCTGTGCCTTGTCAGAAGAGCTCAGGGTCATCAGCCTCTGGCTGCAGGTGACTTAAGGCAAAGGTGCCATCCATGGTGAGGGGATGGGGCTGTGTCTGCTGGGACACCCCAGGGTTTGCTCTACCTCTGGTCTTGGGACAGATGCTGCCTGTGGCAGCAGCCCCCTGGAGTCAGCCTGGCCCGGGGTTTCAGCGTGCGAAAGAGGGAGTGTGTGTTTAAATTTCAGAGCTGCTGCTGGACCCAGCCCAGTGCTCCCAGCGGCATAAATATCTGGCCTTCAGCACAGCCGTGGAAACTTGCTCTCTGTCCTCCTGCAGATTGCTCCAGGTCTTGGCTGTCCGTGCTGACATGGTGACTGAGCGGTGGCTTTCAGCGGCAGGCAGACGGGGACAGCTGCTCCGCAGAGGTAACCCTTCCCCCTGTACACAGACCACCAACCAGCACTTAGCAGTGTTTCTAAAAACTTGGGGTAGGGGAGAGCTTGGGAAGAGCAGTTTGCTTCCAGCAAGTTTCCTTTTGTCCAAGAGCTTAAACTTTCTTAAATTTATTTTTAAATTTAAACTCCATACCTTATTTTTGTTTGGTTTCTGAATATGATTTTATGGATTACTTTAGGAATACACATGATCTAATCCTGTTCTCCTCTTGCTGTCAAAGCATAGTGACATAACATTTCATTATTTCAGTGATGTTTATGACTGGAATTGGCTCTTGTAGATAAGGGAGGGCACATGAGATCCAGGGCTGTATGTGGGTAACCAGTCACCTCACAACAATCCCACGACAACCTGGCAGCGTTGTGCTAGTGCTGTCTGTCGGTGTCAAAGCTGAGCAGGTCATGGCAGAGGCAGGACAGGGGTTTGGAGGAGGTGGTCAGCAGGGCCATGGGTGGGCACTGTCCTGCCCACAGACCTCTGGAGTGATTCCTGGAATCAGCGGTGCTGAGGCTGTCTGTGTGTGGCTGTGGCTGTGGGTGTGTGTTTGCCTCAACACGGGTCTGAGGTGTTGAGCTGTTGTGGGTTCTGTGTCAGATTGGTGCAATGGTTACGTCATCTCTGTTCTGGTATTCAAGACACAGACTTCCAAGGATCTTCACAGCGTGTGGAGAGGATTTTGTAATGAGCCCTGTGAGGCTTTGCTGATCAGAAGAGCATTGTTAGACAGAATTGCTTTCGGGTGTTGATGGGTTCTGTCTTTCTTGCATGATGCCTTTTGAAAAATATGTATTTTTGTACAGTACATCTTGTTGCCCTTTGGGGAGTATTTCGTCTGTGGCTATTGAATTATGGACTGAAAATCTGCAAATGTTCTTGGAGACTGAAGGATTGGCACAACAAGAGACTCTTGGGCTCCTCTGAACAACAGAACCTGACATACAAATAATGTTTTAATTGGGTGAGATGATGTTACAATGCTTATGCCTGAAAGGTTATTTGCTGTCAGAGCCCAGCCTGGCTTGCCCTGACAATGACATTTTAGGTGTCAGGAGTTTTGTGGTTTGTACAGACTCTTTTGCCTAGAGCAGGAACAAACTGATAACCACAGATTCATCGGGCTGTGTTGCTGCTTCTCATCAGGTGCTGCAGAGAAATCTCTGCTTTTTCCAGAAGTGTCTCTGTTCAGAGATGCACTGCTACAGTAATTTTGGAGACTCTGGGAAAGTCTGGATAAGAAGAAGTGATTTCCATAGTGAGGACAAGAAAGATTTTTCTGTAGAACTAGTTTTATTTTTTTCTTAATACTCTGAAATGTGCTTGCCTTGGCAGAATGCCTGGGAAATTACTTTCCCAAAGCAGGGGTTTAGAGTGGAATGATTGATGCCAGTATGAAACCTTTTGGTCAAGGAGGTTGTGAAATGCATCTTCCCCAAAATATATGTTTTGGGATGACGTTCACCGGAGCCCTGCTTGATTGCAGGAAGGGTTCAGAGCAGAACTGACTCAGAATGTATCTTTAGTTTCATTATGACTTCTTGAAATGCTTTAATAATCACAGTTTCAGTCGTAGTGTCTGGAAAATGTCTGTGTTCTCCAAGGCTTAGCCAAGAGCTTGTGAACATCTGGGATCGTTTTGGTCAGGTCTGGCTTTGCAAAGGGCTCTGAAATGCATGTGTATGTTGGGGTGCTTTCCTGGGGACCTCATAGACAGGCTCTGCTCAAAGTTTGGAGTTTTAGGGAATCTGTGGTTTGCAGGGGAATCCTGACCATGGAGGAGGAAGTGACAGGATGAAAGTGCTAGCCAGAAACACAAATGTTTGCTATGGTGCTGGTCAGGCTGGAATTCATCTCTGGGGCTGGGGCACAGGCACAGCCTGGTAACCTCCATGTTACCCAGAGCTGTTGCCATCATGCTGCATTTCCTGATTTGCCCTGGTCTGGGAACTGGAACCTGAAATAGCAAAAACCAGAACATGCACGTTCAACCCTTACCAGGTATGTGGGTTGGAGACAGGGAATGGTTTTGGTGATTTGAAAGGGCAGATGAACTGATAGGGAAGCATTTCTTTGATGGGCTGTTAAGACAGACTTAACTGCTAAACACATGCCTATGTCATTAGGACAGGCTTTGTCAGGCCTTTCCTGGCAGGGGTTGTGTGAGATGGCTTCAAAATAAGCAATGCTTTGTGCAGTCATCTTGTTGATGGAAGCCTGAACTCAAATCCCTATCCTGCCTGACTTGTTACAAGCGTTTTTCTGTGGAACTCTTGATTTCATCATAATGCAATCTGGGATACTTCTGAAAATGCCCAAATCAACTTTTCATCTTAAAGTTGTTTATACAGATTCTGCTAGAGATGTTGGCTCTTGAAAGCTGTTAACCCCGCGAGGGCTGATGGTCAGAGACTCACTTCTCTGAAAATATTCTGGAGTAGAACTAGTGTTGTGGAACTTAGAGACATGGGGATCTCTGCAAAAGGGTGAGCATGAGCTGGAGGAGCCTGCTGAGCTGCCAGCAGCTGGCTGTGTCAGGAAGCAGTAGCTGTTGGCTGGCTGTGAGCTCTGTGGCTCACCCTGTACCCCCAAGATGGTGCCAAAGGCACGAGGATGTTATGAAAGGTGCGAATGCTTTGCTCAAGCGTTTTGTTTTCTGGGGGCTGAGGCAGAAATCCAAATGGACAGAGCACACTGTGAGTCTTGGCAGGATCACACTGACACTGCTGCTCCTTTCCCTGCTGAAAAAGCAGGGGAATCTCTGTTGTCCAGGCAGCTATTGCCGTGTGAATGTGGCCAAAAATAGTAAGGAAACAACATTCCTGTGTAGTCCCCTGAGAGGGTGTTGTACTAGTTTGTGTGGAAAAGTGATTCTGGTTTTCTCTGGAGGTTTTCTCACGGGGATGTGTGCAGTCAGCCTGGGACCCCTGTGTTCTCCTGCTGAAGGGGAGTGCAGCAGACACAGCAATGTGCTCGATCCCTCTCGCTGCGCATGTTCCTGGCCCTGCTGAATCATCGGAACTTGTGCCCGGGCACAATTCCTCTCTGTCAGCTGCATCCTGGGATCAGAGCACTGTGGCTGCTGCCCAGGATATTTTGCTAAAGTGTACACAACCAAGTAGCACTTTTCTGGGAGTCCAAGTGTAAACATAACAAAACTTACAGGCTGATGGATTTATTTTTTTCCTGGTTAGTCCATGGGATTTCAAATCTGTTGCTGCAAAGAGAAGGAGGCTTGCTGTTGGTTTTGTGGGCATTTTTCTGCATCTGGGAGCACTGGCAACTTGGCACTTAAACCTGGGGGCCTGCTGGATGTTTGGCTCCAGAAGAAGGTCGCATTTGTGTGTGATCGTGAGTGACTCATTGGCCCACTGCTGCTTTGCTGCCCTCACTGCTTTTCTAGGGAGCTGATTGTCCCTTCCAAAGCAGGGGTGTCCCAGTGACCCTGAGACTTTGGGGAAATCTAAGCTGGGTGCTGGTGTGTGCAGCACTGCCAAACTTGGCCTCACTGACCTGCAGCAGTGCTTCTGTTCACAGCCACAGCTTGTTCCACTCGCCACTTTCCTGGAGTTCCATTTCAGCGCCGCTCTGAGTCTGTAACACCCTGTGCTCACTGTTTGCCTTGGGAAGTGGTGTTGCTGTTTCTGTGAGCTCCTCCCTCAGCAGCCCTGTTCTATAATTACTGATGTTCCTGAAACCAGATCCTTCCACGTGTCCTGCTCAGGTTTGGGAGGACAAGGGGT
The DNA here is from genome assembly GCF_009819885.2 of Catharus ustulatus. Taxonomy (NCBI): domain Eukaryota; kingdom Metazoa; phylum Chordata; class Aves; order Passeriformes; family Turdidae; genus Catharus; species Catharus ustulatus. The sequence goes on from NC_046245.1 coordinate 3,981,146, forward strand.
CCCTAAGCAAACTGACTGCCTTGGAGTACAGCCAAAAGAACTTCATCAGTTTGGGAAAGCATCATCTTCCAGTGGTTCAGTGAGTTGTGAGCCTGCAACCTCCTCACCTTTGGGATGCTAAAGGAAAGGGGAATGCATCTCAGAACCTTCTCTGGCGTGTGAGTGCCAGGTTTGTAGCGTGATCCCAAAACATTCCCACACTTTCACAACACCTCTGCTGTGCCCTGGGCTGTGGGGAGATGATCTTCTCTCCTTGCCAGACTTAATGATCTTCTCAAATAGCAGCACTTCTGTGCCATTTCCAGCACTGAGGAGGCCCAGTGGTGTCACCTTTCCAGTACCTGCTTGTTTCCTGGCTGCTGTCCTTGTTCCGATGGGTCAGAGCCACGTGCCCCTCCTGACCGAAGGTACTTTGGGCTGTCCTGAGCTGATTGCTAAACACCAGCACCAGTCAGCAGTTGGCAGAATGAAATGTGACAGTTTCCTTCCTGAAAGTCATCCTGGAAATTCCTTGTACTGGAATGTACAACAGGAGAAGATGGTCACAAGCAGTGCAAGGGAGCTGACCAGACCTGCAAGTGTGACTGCAAACAGGTGTTAAAATCTTTAATACAGGAATAAACAATGACACTTGGCTCTGCACTTCCAAAACATGCTGTCTCCATGAGCTAATGCATCCAGGGAAGGATCAGGAAGGAAGCACTGTAAAAATCCAGGGTTTGTTTCTTTGTGGTGGATTTTGGTTTTGGTTGGGTTGATTGTTTGTTTTTTATGATCAAGGAAATGGGAGTAGAGGAGTTGACCAGATTTGCTGAAGGTCATGGAGCAGCACTTGAAGTAAGAGCTAAGAACTGCACAGCTCTTCCCTGCCTGCCCTGCTGCTGCCCTTCCGCCTGCGACAGCCTGGTGAGGGCAGGGAGTCCCTCTGCTGGGAAGCTGCTGAGGGATGATTCCTCTGTCTTCCTGTATCTGCCATCTCAAGATTTTGGAGCACATCTCATGCAGGCTTGCAGCTGCTGGAGCCAGAGAAGAGCAGCCTGGCAGACTTTGCACATGGCTGAGAGTTCACTGCCCTAAGTCTGCTATTTTTCTGTGTCTGCAATACCTCTTACACTCTGAACAAAGCCAGCAGCAAGTTCCTTTTGGAGCAAAATGTCATGACCTGGTTTTGGGGACAGCATCAATCATGGTACAAAAAGAGAAGAATCTGGCAAGTTTCGTAACCTTTTTAATGAGCTGGGGTTTTTTCCCCTACCTCAGTGCCCAGGAAGTGGGTGAGCTAAAACATGCAACAGATGTGTGATTCATTTTGGCAAGCCAGGCTTCTCAAGGCATCTGAGGGAATCTCCTTCACCCTGTGTCACAAGTCCCTGAGTAATTAGCAGCAGCTAATTGTCATGGCATCTCTGGCAATACCCCTCTGCTTAATGAGGCCAGCTCAGTCTTGGGGAAGCACAGGTGGTCCACAGCCTTGGAGAGAAAATCACAGGACTGGATTCTGGAGCATGGCACAGCATCTAAGCAGATGCTTCAAGGGGAAGAATCTGGCCCAGAATGTCCATCCTGGTCAGTGCTGTGTGGGAGGGCTCTTCCTTGCTAGCTGTAGTAGTTTATTTTTGTGTGTAGCCTGCCTTGCGGCCAGGACTTTGAGTAAGGGAGGAAACACTCAGCTAGTAAGTGCTGCTGAGATCTCATTGGCTAATGTGGAGTGTGCTGATCTTCCAGGAGCAAACATAAACATGTTTTCAGTGTTCGTCTCTCCTGTTTTGTACTCTTAGTTACCTTTCCTGTATTGCAGCATCTGGCTTAGCTCTTATTTGGCTTTTAGTAGTAGTAGCTGACGTGTAGGAGGAGGAACAGAAACTGGTACTTGATTAGCAGATCTTGGAAGCAGTGACACCACCTGAGGAAGTCTGAAAAAGGTAGTCAACCAGCAGCAATCACATCTCCTTTATGGATTCAGGTCAGTTTTCAGTTGTGGATTCAAAATGTGCTGTGCATCACAGTGCTGCCCTATGGAGGGCTGAGTTCTCATCTCACCCCTTCTGTTTCTTTTGGCTGTGAGTTTGGTGAATGTTCTTGTCCAGAGGAGTAAGCACAAGTGAGGAGTGCCCCATGGTATATTGGTTTCCTTTTGCCATTCCTTATGACCTCTTTTATAGTACAGTTGTATTGAACAATTTGCTTTGAGCGGATCAGCTCTGTGACCTGACTCTTGGGAGGTTTGAACCTTTCTTTGGTGCTTTGCTTTGCCTGGAAACTCTGAGCTTGGCTGTAGGGTCTACATGCTAATCAGCAGGATTGGCTGCCAGGGGAACTGCCAGGCCACAGGGGCACAGAACTGGAGGCTTGGATCTTGGTCAGCTCTGGAGAAGTACTACCTTCTTGCAGGGAATCCACACTGAAGATTTATCTCCTTTTAACTTTTATTCCTGGTTTTTTCCTCCCCTGGTTGTGCCACGTCTCTCTCCCTGTTCCCACTGATGGTTTAGCTTGGCGTAGATGCCAGCTTCTAGGAAAGACAAACCTGTTGCCCAAGCTGTTTGCAGCCAGCAGGCAGCAGCCCAAGCCCAGAGCCAGCAAACAAATCCTCCCTGTGCTGGCTGCAGAGGAAACTGCTGGCTCAGCCAGTTACCAAAGCTCCTTGGAACAGGCATTGAAGCAAGGGCACAGCAAGTCATGAGATGCTTGCCCTCTTGCTCATTCCCATCCTGAGGGAAGAGGAGGGGAAACAGCTTTGTTGGATTCTCTGGATACGCTTAGGAAGAAATTCACAGTCTCCATCCTTGTTTCCATCAGCGTCCTGTGACAGCTGCTGAATGGAAAAAAGGTGTGGGTGTCTACAGCAGGCAGAAATCTCTACCCGTCTTCCTGCAGCTTGAAGCTTGTGTGCTGTGCTCTGGCACAGGACTCAGCCAAGAGGAGGAGACCAAGTTATCCCTTCTCCTGCTCTGTCAGCTTGGCCGCTAGATGTGGAGACACCAAATGGCTGGGGTGAGATGGGCCCTTTGGCTGGCCTGTGTCATACCCAGTGTTGTCCCACAAAGATTCCTGGCTGTGGTGCTGGCAGCTCAGGTCCCTCCTTGTGCTCAGACAGACAGAGTTAGCACAAACCTCTGGAGAGCTCCAGCTTCCCAGCCCTCCCCCCCGTTCCCACTGAAGGGCTTACAAGGGCTTACAACAGATGGGAGCCTGTGAATTCTTGGAGAATCTCCACAGTCTCTGCCTGCTGCCTCAGTGCTGTACTTGGCATGGGGATGAGGGCTGAGGTCCCTCTCCTGCCAGGGCTCTGCCCAGCTGGCTGGCTCCTCCAAGGGCTGCACAGGCATGGCCATGCCCAGCCCTTTACCCAGGCTGCCTTGGCCTTTCATCTGCCAGAGGCAGGGACTGCAGCTTCTCTGTGAGATCAATCCTTTTTTTCAGTCCTCTCCCTCTATCCCAGTTGTTTAGAAAATGGGAAGGGCTAAGGGAGAGGCAGGTGTGCAGAGAGCTCCCACAGCTCCCCTCTGCCCAGGCCCTTGAACTCTTGACCTGCAAGAAGATGTACAAACAATACATTTGGAGCCTTCTGGTAAAAGCTTTTCTCTCTCTCAAAGGGTGAGATTCACACCCATATCCTTTCTGTAATGCCTGCGTGCATGTGAGCAGCCTTAGCTAGAGGCCCGTGGAGCTGTCTGTCTGTCTCATCCTCCTCACACCCATTCAAGACTGACTCCAAGCACAGTTTTAGAGTTACTTCTTTGGGTTTTGGGGAGCAAACTGCATGCCAGAAACTCGCTGCTGCCCTGAGTAGACCTGGCAGATGGAGGACAGCATGTCAGGGATGTGCCCACATTATTCCAACATGTCCCATGAGACATCTGGGGCAAAGCAGAGAGCTCTGTCTGCAGTGGGTTTAAAGCAAGGGGCTTGTGCTGGATGCTAGGGACAAAGGGAATCTAATGAGCTGCTCATGAAGCTGCTGCAGGATGGATTTTCCACTGTAGACGAGCTTCTGCTTCCCCCACTAACTGCTCCTCCAGGCAAAAGTGTTTCCCTGGTGTTTGTGCGATCATTTATATATAACCCTGCAAACGGTGAAGTTCATTACCCTCCATCTCCCATGAATAGGTTTTCCTGCCTGTCTGCCATGTCCCACTGTGTGGGATGTGTGAGCAGAGGCCAAGGATAACACAGCCCTTCAATGGTCCCTCAGTGCTCGTGTGGAGGCACAGGAAGGGAGCACCCCTCTGCCTGCTCCTGCTGCCAAGGAGCACAGGGCAGTGTGCTCACTGTTGCCACTAATGTACCTCAGCTGGAAACAAAGCCACTGTCCTGCAGTCTGAATTCCCAGTGTGGAGGAATAAAATAAAGCCCCCTCAGCCACAGGAGACTTTGTTGCAGCACCAGCACCAGGGGTGACTTGTGTCCTGGATATGTGATGTGTTTGTGTTCAGCCTCCCTGCAGGTTTTGTTCTCTCCCTGATCTGCCTCCTTGCTCTTTCAGGGAGCTTTGACCTTGATGTCTTTCCAACAATCTAAGGAGCTGGCTGCAGCTCAAGTTTGAAGTGCCAGGTGTGGGGGTCTGCTGTGGGAGGGCAAACAAATCCAGGGAGTCCTGGATCACTGCTGCCCTCCCCCAGCAAACCCTGAGCTGTGTTGTGGGCTTGGGCATGGGGCACAGACCATGCCAGAGCTTGAGGTTGTCCTTATACAAGGCCCCTGCAAGATCCTGCATTAGTTTAATTTGCAGATTGAGGCTTTCTTGGTTGAACATGGATTTCAGTGGCTTTCCTAATGGGTATTTCTCCACTTAAAAATAACTCTCGTAAGGAAGTGGTTGGAACTTTACATAAGATGGGCTTGAGATTTTAATTATTCAAGAAAAGTCAGTTTAGGAATTAAGATCCAGCATGGTTGGGAGGGAGAGGGAATGGCTCTGCCATAGCCACGGTACCGGTGCTGCATCGTTCGGACGGCTGGAGCTTTTTGTGGGCTCTTTGGGATGGAGAAAGGCAAACAAGGAGCGGAAGTGTGGGGGGAGGATGGGGCCGTTCCTCCCACAGGAAACCCAGGATAAAGACACTGGTTGGATTGTGTGGCTGTTGGGATTGCACTGCTGGACCCTGTGGCTGAGCACGGCCCGGCAGCTGTGCAGAGCAACAGCAACACGTTCAACCCTGCTCTTGGCAGAGGAGCCAAGTGAAAACAAACACAAAAGCTATAACTGGCAGCACTGATGGGAAGGAGTGTGAGTGCAGGGCCGACAGGAAGCCATCAGTCTTACAGATGGCTTGTACAGGCCAGGGACTTTTAGCCACTGCCTGCTGCTGCACTGAGCCCTGCTCCCCCGGTATCTTCCACCCATGGGCATGGCACTCCCTGATCAGCTGCTGCTCCCAATCCAGGCTCTGCCATGGCTGGACAGAGACAGGTGAAGCCAGCCTTACTTTGATCCTTCTGGAGGTGTTGGCTCTATCAGACCCTGGCCCTGGCTGTTACCATCACGTCCCAGGTCACTGGCAGCTCTGGGGGACATTGTCTGAGGCAGCATTTCTGCTATGGGATTTGTAAGCTGGGGACCCCTGGGTGGTCTGCTGGGCTTTAAAAACAATTCTGAGTTTTTTCTTCCTAGAATCCTACAGAATGTTTATTCCAGAGTGCAAAGGGATCTCTAAATGAGTCCTGCTCTGCATGTCTCACTGGCTGAGGAGCAAGCACAAGCAGGACTGGTGTGGTTGGTGACACTGCCCTGCTGCTGAGCTGCTCCATGCAGGCACTCAGTGGCCTCTCTCCATGTCCTGCAGGCTAGCAGGAACAGCCTGGTGGGGTCCATCTTGGATAGACGCGGATGATGCCAGAGCTATGACAGGGATTGCAGTCTTGGCACTGAGGGGTGATCAATTATGGAACAACTACAGGAGGAAGTACCTGAGGTCAAGGAAGAGGAAGAGGAAGAGGCAGTGATGGTGGCAAGTGGAGCTTCAGACACAACTGGAGGACCAGACAGCTCGCTGCCTTCAAGCAGCTACACAGGTGAGTGGAGCCACAGGAGCTCATCCTGTGAAGCATCCAGACACCCACAGCCCCCAGGCAGCATGCTCAGCTGCAAGGGCAGAGATCTGTCCCTGAATGGAGTTCAGCTGGTTTTAATCTCTACCCTTTGTGAAATAATGCTCCAAGTTATGGAGAGGCTTATTTCTTCCTCTGAGGTCACTGCACAGCCGTTGGCAATGGGTTTAGTAGTGGAAATTAAAAGGACAGGCAGGTAACATTGAGCTTCAGAGCAAGGGGCCTCCCAGGGTGCTTGGGAGTGCTTCCTTGGACGCTTCTTGAGGTCCTCGGAGCAAAGTGACTGTAGGAGGTAGGAGAGAAGGTTTATGGATGCAGAAGAGGCTCCTTCAGAGCCCTTGATATTCCAGCTGGGATGTCCTGTGTGAGCAGCCAGCCAAGCAAGGATTTTAAAATCTGCTGGTTGAGGTTTCATTGCCAGGACATGAATGCCAGAGGGAAGAAAGGAGCATTGATGTGGAGTCTGAGCTGCTGGGGCATTCTTGGCTCTGCTCATGACATTTGCCTGCAGTCAGTGCCAGATTCCAGATGTGATACTAGAAGCAGGCAGGACAGGGGCTGGAAATCCCTCCTCAGCCCCATGGCTGGAGAAGCTGGCCACACCAGGAGCTGGGCCTGTGGCTGTGACACGGAAGGACACGTCCCTGTGTGTGTTTGCAGACCTGTCACAGAGCTCCTCTCCCTCGCTGTCGGACCAGCTGCAGATGGGCTGCGAGGAGGCGGCGCTGGGAGCGCTGAACGTGGAGTGCAGGGTCTGTGGAGACAAAGCCTCGGGCTTCCACTACGGCGTGCACGCCTGTGAGGGCTGCAAGGTGAGTCCCAGGAACAGCTGGGTTCAGCTGCACCAAGCAGGGGTTAGATCCCAGCGACTGGGCTGCCTCCTCACACAAGCAGATTTGCAGCAAAACAGGGATTTGGGATTGATTGTAAAAAACTCAACCTGTCTAGAATGGGATGAGTATAGGCAGGCAGAAAATGCTGCCCTGGGATGGGGGCTGAGACCTGTATGGCTCAAACCTTGCCTTGTCATGCTTTGCTGTGTAAGGCAATCCAAGTGTGCTTTTAAAAATAGTTTCTGTGCTGCAAATCAGCAGTGAGCTGTGTGTTTATCTCCCTGGGATCACTGGCTGCAGCTTGGCTATTCCTCTGGAATTCTTTCCCCTGCAGCAGATCCAGCAGGGTTGTGTTAGCAGCCCAGGTCCTGCCAGACATTCCTGCAGGCTGGGGTTGTCCCATGGTTTGTTCCACCCTCCCTCTCTGTGGGCTGCTGGCACAGTTACAGCACCACGCACAGTGTGCCCCCCACGCTTCTTCCTCTGCAGCCCCTTTCTGCCACCACATGACCTCTCCTTGGGACAGAGACTCTGCTTGCATCAGAGAGACCCAGGGCTCCCCCTCCTCACTCCCTAAACCCCCCAGAAGCTCCTGGGGATAACAAACCAGCCTGGTCCCAAACCACAGGCACTGCTGCTCCATGTCCCCCTGCTCCCTGCCTGCAGGGTTTCTTCCGCCGGACGATCCGCATGAAGCTGGAGTACGAGAAGTGTGAGAGGAGCTGCAAGATTCAGAAGAAGAACCGAAATAAGTGCCAGTACTGCCGCTTCCAGAAATGCCTCTCGCTGGGCATGTCACACAATGGTGAGTGTCACTGCTGCCCAAAGGCCTGGCCTGATGGGTGACACAGGGCCAGCTGTCCTCCTGTGAAGGGTGCCCATGGCCTGCTGTGCTTTAGCCCATGACTCTTCTTGCTAGGGGATCACTCAAACCCAGTGCTTCAAGCGTTTTACTCCTTTTCCCCTTTTTCTGTATGAGAAGGGGCTGTTCATTCCCACCATGCAGTACAGCAGCTGCTGGCATGTGGCTGTCCCTTACGGACTAGCCCAGAGGAACACAGATTGTTCTGTGCTGGGACTTTCAGACTTCAGGTGTGAGAATCTCACACCCAGACAAGCAAAGCTGTTTATGTGGGAAGTGGGGATTATGCAAGAGCCCAGAGGAATGGTTTGGAAGTTTGGTCTGAGGCAGCAGCAGTGGCTGGTTCGTGAAGTTGTTAATGCTGGAGGAGCAGCAGCCTGGAGAAGCATTGTGTCACGTAGCTGCAGGTGTTCTCCAGCAGACCTGTCTGTCTGCAGTGGCAGAATAAACTGCTGCCTCTCTGGATGCATCTCCTGGAGTCCCCCTGCTGTCCTGACCCCCAGTTTTGCCCCCCAGCAATCCGCTTCGGGCGCATGCCAGAGGCAGAGAAGAGGAAGCTGGTGGCAGGGCTGACGGCGAGCGAGATCAGCTGCCAGAACCCACAGGTGGCTGACCTGAAAGCTTTCTCCAAGCACATCTACAACGCCTACCTGAAGAATTTCAACATGACCAAAAAGAAGGCAAGAGGTATCCTGACCGGGAAGGCCAGCAGCACCCCAGTAAGTTCCCCTCCCAGGGCAGGTGGGGTTGGCCATGGCCAGCACAGGGAGCTGTTCTCTGGGAGATGCTGCACATCTCCCTGCTGCCATAGCTGTTCCACATGAACCATTCCCACCTGCAGCCAGGTGGGCTCTGCATGTCCTGCCCCTTGCTGGGAAAAATCCCATTGCTCTGCGCACTTGTGCTGTGGTGGGTGGGTGCAGATTGCCTGGGCACTGCACAGGGACAGGCAGACAAACAAACATGATTGTCCTGGGCAGAGCTGGTGCCTTGAGTCCGCACGGCAGACTCCTAATTTGCTTCTTGTTCAAGCAGCCTTTTGTGATCCATGACATGGACACCTTGTGGCAGGCAGAGAAGGGGCTGGTGTGGAAGCAGCTGGTGAATGGCATCCCCCCCTACAAGGAGATCGGGGTGCACGTCTTCTACCGCTGCCAGTGCACCACGGTGGAGACCGTGCGGGAGCTCACCGAGTTCGCCAAGAGCATCCCCAGCTTCGTTGGCCTCTACCTGAACGACCAAGTGACTCTGCTCAAGTACGGGGTGCACGAGGCCATCTTTGCCATGCTGGCTTCCATCATGAACAAGGATGGGCTGCTGGTGGCCAACGGGAACGGCTTCGTGACCCGCGAGTTCCTGCGCAGCCTGCGCAAGCCTTTCAATGAGATCATGGAGCCCAAATTTGAGTTTGCTGTGAAGTTCAACGCGCTGGAGCTGGATGACAGTGACCTGTCCCTGTTTGTGGCTGCCATCATCCTGTGTGGAGGTGAGTGGGTGCCCTGGCAGTGCCAGGGTCAGGAAAAGTCCTCCCTACTTATAGGTGGTTCAGAGGGGGCCAGGGGAGCTGAGCTGCAGCCTGAGGTCAGCCAGGGATGTCTCAGGGAGTGAGAAGTACTGAACACTTCCAAAACCAAAGCTTCTCTGTGGCAGTGATGCCTGTCAAGGTTGGACCGACAGCAAGGAATGTAGAAATGGCACCTCTTTCTCATGTGCTGCTGTGGGATACAGTCTCCAAGGGCACACTTCTCCCCTTTGTAGCTGCTGAGGTTGAAGTCACAGTGGGTGGGTTACAGTCCCTGGCTCCCTTTCCCCAGGAGCAGTGTGTACTTTGGAGGGCTGCACCATGACCCTGCAGCTACCCTGCTTCCTCTCCACAGACCGCCCTGGCCTGATGAACGTGAAGCAGGTGGAGGAGATCCAGGACAACATCCTGCGAGCGCTGGAGTTCCACCTGCAGTCCAACCACCCGGATGCCCAGTACCTCTTCCCCAAGCTGCTGCAGAAGATGGCTGACCTGCGACAGCTGGTGACAGAGCACGCCCAGCTGGTGCAGAAGATCAAGAAGACAGAGACAGAAACATCTCTGCACCCACTTTTGCAGGAGATCTACAAGGACATGTACTAAGGACCTGTTATTTATGAGAATGAAGCCATGAATTCCCATCAAGACTCTTTGTACAGAAACAAAGAAAACCTTTCCCAGTGTCTTCCATTTCTCCTACTGGAAACTCTTTTCTATGTGACCCTGACATACGGTACATAGGGCAAGACGCCGTCAGGATTTGCAGCTGCCTCCTGCTCGGCCAGGGCTTCCATTAACACACACTAACAAATCTGCAAAGCTGCTGTTCCTGTTCCTATGGCCCAGCTCTGGCTGCTCCCGGAGCAGAGCGGCCACCAGGTTTACATGGCTCAGGCAGCGAGGTCACTGTGGCATCTCAGGTCCCCAGGATGGGGAGCTCTGGTCCTTAGGAGGGCTGGGGGATGCAGGGGCCAGCAGGGCTGACAGCAGCACTTACAGTGTGACTGTGTTCTCTTGTTCATTTGCACACCCAAGGACGTGGTCCTGAGCCGTGAAGTCTGGGACAGTGTGATGAAAGGATGTTTCTCTCTTTCCCAAAGAAAAGCTGGAGTATTTGAATGCAGGTAGGGCTGTCCTACAGCTGCAGCACCCCCCATGCTCTGCAGTGTCTGTCTCCCAGCAGGACTGTGTGAACTCTGCCTTCCCAGGTGCTGTGTGGGAGCCTTTGCTCCCTAGGGCATAGGGAATGTGTCCCTTGGCACCTCAGTGTGAGAGGCTGGGATGGGGAAGTAGGAGGGAAAGGATTGGACTCCTTAACATTCACCTTCAGAGCAGAGGCACAGAATCCATGGCTTCCACGGGCTGTTCTGCACAGATGTGAGTTACAAAAATGGTGTGTGGAGGGTCAGGGGCCTTGAACTGGTCATGGTTTGGTGTCCTGCCTCAGTTTCCCCTCTGTGAAAGGGACCTGGATTGTCACGTGCTGTCTGCTCAGAGCAGGAGCACGAGGTTCTGTTCTGTTAGTGCATTGGTTGCAGAGAGCTTTGCAGCCATAAATGCCAAGGATTTATAAACAGGGAGGGGGTGGTTGGGATGCTCACACTGGGCAGGAGCTTCCAGTGAGCGTGGCTGTGTCAGGGAAGCTGCCAGTCCTCCTCTGCTCCTGTTCCCAGGAATGGGAACAGCTCCAGGCTTAGGGGTCTGCCTGAACCCAGCATCATTCTGTGGTTTTGCCTCACAACTTCTCACAGCTGTAGTGAAACACCACCGTGCTGCCTGGGCCAGGCCAGGCCCCTGGTGTGGGGGTTGTGTCACTTGGGCTTCGGGCAGGGGAGGATGGACCTGGGAAGGGCTCAGTTTCCCTTTCAGGATAATGGTGTCTCAGTTAAGAAGTGACACTTCCCTGTCTGCAGCTCACAGTCCCCCGTGTCCTGAGCAGCCTTATTAAAATACTGATATTCCCTAGGAGGGGTTGTGGGAGCAAATTACTCGGTTTTATTTTACTTTCCTCCTCTTCAGGGTAGCAGATTTCCCTGGTGCAATAATTCCTTTAAAACCCAAAGGGGAAGAGCACTGGGCTTTCCCTCCCCATCACAGGGCTGGCCGGTCCCAAACCTCACCCCCGCCCCCGCTGCCACACTCCACTCCTTTTGCCGTGCCTCAGTTTCCCTGGCCAGCCCTCCCCTCCCTACCTCGCAGGGGTGTTGGGAATTACCGTTTCTGAAGCACTTTGAAGCCCTCTGGGGGAAGGCACTGGAGACATTCGTGTGCTGGTTGGAGCCCGGGGGATTTGTCTTTCCCAAAACCCCGGTGGTGTCCCCACCAATACAGGACTTGTGCCCATCACCTGGGAAACTTTTTGCTCTTCCTTCCTCAACAGTATAACAACCCTCAAACTGAAATGTATATTTTTGCTAGAAGTACAAACCTCCAAGTGTTTTTAATAATATAAATAGTGTCCACAAACTGACTTGACTTTAAATAAATCTGAACTAAATATTTAAGAATCTCTTAGTGTCCAGCCTGACTTTGTGGGATTTCTCTCAGCACCTGGTGAGGGGCTGGGAGGATTTCCAGCAGAGGCGATGGGATTTGCTGTGATTTCCAGGGATTTGCCATGATTCTTGGGGCTCTAATTCCCAAATCTCGTACCTGCTGTAGTTTTCTTGCCTTCAAACCTAAAGCAACAGAAAGATCCAATCCTGAGCAGGATCCCATCTTCAGAGATGAGTGCTTCCTGCCTCAAATGCTGGGGATGGAGCTGGAAATGAGCTGCAAATACCCCGAGAAGGGGAACAATGAGCTCCAGGGCGTCCCTTGGTGGTAGTGAAACACCTGAGAATTTGCAAAGAGCTGGAGACGCCCCAGCCCCGGCTTGAGTGCCCTGAGGGAAGCTGTTGAGGGCTCCCTGCCTCTCCCATGCAGCAGGGGACACGAGGAGCCGTTGTGATGCTGGGTATGTAGGGGCACAGGGGACATGGCTGGGGACCCTGTATGGTTACCCCAACAGGCACTGAAACATCAGCCAGCCGTTCACTCCCTCCCTCCCTTCCCAGTGTGATGGGGGGAGAACTGAGAAAGCAGTGAAATCCACAGGCTGAGTTTAAGACAGTTTAATAGGACTGAAAAGGAAGGGGAAATAGTAATGATAAAAGAATTAGAATATACAGAATTTAGTGACGCACGCTGGAGTGATGCCCCCGTCCAGGCTCCTCACTGCAGGAGCTGCAAAATCCTTGACTTAGTGTAAACCTTGCTCACGGCCGGGCGCTATCAGCTAGCCTGGGCTTGTCCCCCGCCCAAAACACGTGCTCCCGGCTACCAGGGCCGGGCCCGGGGCTCACTGAGGCCATAAATAGCCCTGGGAGGTGGCCCTGCCCTCTTTGCTGCTGAGGAAGAGGTAGAGACAAGCTGCATGATGGCATCTGGGCCGTCAAGGACCGAGACAAGCTGTGTGAGAACCGTGTGCAGGTACAGGCTTGAGGATGGGGTGGCTGGGAGCAGCTTTCGGGGGAGAAAGGCTGGGGATGGGGCACCTCGCTGTGGGGGTAGGGATTAGATTGGGGTGGCCGTGATCCACCCTGCCCATTTCCTCAGCCCCCCTGCAGCTCTGCAGCCAGGCCCCCTTCCCTGCCAGCCCCAGCCAAGGGCTCCTGCCCTTCTCCCTGCCCCAGCCCTCGGTACCCCCGCTCCCCCAGCCCTGTCCTGGGCTTCCTTTGCTTTCTAATTAACCAGGAGATTAGGCTGGATGGGGCTGGGAGGACCCTGAATCTCCCTGGCCTTGCCCTTGGCAAGGGCTCCTGAGCCCAGCATGGGGGGGTTCCAAAATATGTCCCCACCCAAACAAAGCTGGTACTGGGGGGACGGTAGGGCAGGGCTGGAGCAGGGTCTGACCCAGCCACGTGGCTCCTCTGGCTAACAGGAATTATGCCCGTGGATTCTGCCGGTGGGGCCACAGCTGCCGCTTCTCACATGACAGAAAATCAGGCCGGGTCTGCAGGTACTTCCAGAGTGGGTTTTGCCGTTATGGAGAGCAGTGCAGGTAAGGAAGGGCTGTGATGCCGTGAGGATGGGCTGGGAGCCAAGAGGAGCCGGGCTGGGAGCCAAGAGGAGCCGTGCTGGACTGATGGGACCCTCTGTCTCCAGCTACCAGCACATCCAGGAGGAAGCAGCACCAGAAGGGACCCAGTATGGTCTGATGCCCCGCCGCCCCTGCAGCCAGGAGCCTGGCACTGAGCCCACAGCTGTAGACCAGGACCAGGGGGGAGCCCAGTGCTCGGTCCACCCTGCCCACAGCATGACATGTGCGGCCTCCAAGCTCCCCAGAGTGAAGGTAGAAGTGGAACAGAAAGACAAGAACATCCCAGCACTTGGTAACATCACCTGTGAGGCCATCAGTGGAGAATTTGTTCCCACAAAAGCCCAGGGTGCCTCAGGTAGGTGCTAGGCTGCCCAGGGGACCACTGGGGTGGTTGTGGTGAAGTAACCTGTGCATGTTTCTGCCTGTGACCCGAGCCTGGGTCAAACTGGGGCTGTGGGGAGCTCTCCAGTGTGGGGACTGTCCCTGCTGAAGCTGCACACTCTGAGCAGCCCACCCAGCTCTCTGAGCTTTTCCCCTCCTGCAGACTCCCAACCACAAGAGCCAGCACTGGATCCGGACTCTGCTGACCCCACAGAGGCAGTTTTGGAGACAACCCCCCCTGCAAAGGTGGGTTTGGGGTCTCCTGTGGCCAGGCACTCCCTGTCACGCTGTGGTGTTCCCTGAAGCCAGGGCAGTGACAGAACCGGGGATTGCCATGCTGTGTTGCTCTGCTTGCAGGTCCCTGCAGAGCCAGGTGCTGTGGCAGCCCTGGCCACCACCACGACGCTGAGAGCCCAGAGCGAGGCTGTAGTGTGTGGGATCTGCATGGACAGGGTGTACGAGAAGGCACTGCCGGAGGAGCGGCTCTTTGGGATCCTCCCGAACTGCAGCCACGCGTACTGCGTGGGGTGCATCCGCAGGTGGCGGCGCAGCCGGGACTTCCAGAGCACCGTCATAAAGTGAGTGGGGATGGGGATGTGGCAGGGTGGTCACCATTCCCCCTTCTGTGTCCTGAAATGACTCCTTGGGTCTGGTGATGTGGTTTTGGGATCGGTGTGAGTTTTCTTTGGGAGCAGGCGCTTCAGAGTGGTAATGGGTGGGTATGGGGGTGCTGGATGAGACCAGGGCAGCAGGGTGCTGACCCCAGGCTCCATGCTCCCTTCTTGGGACACCCAACTGCACCCATCACCCTCATCCAGTGCCTGCCCAGAGTGCCGGATCACCTCCAGTTACTACATCCCCCACAAATACTGGATCTCAGATGTGGATGAGAAAGAGGAGCTCATCAGAACCTTCAAGGCACGGACAGGGTGAGTGCGTGGCACTGCTGTGGGTGATGGGGCTGTGTCCTCTGTGCCGCTCTCAGAGCTACACTCACAACTGTGCTTGGAATCCCACAGGAAAATCAGGTGCAAATTCTTCGCCCGTGGCCACTGCCCTTTCAGATCAGAGTGCATCTACCTGCACGAGCAGCCTGCCTGCCGGCCACGGCGGCACAGACGGCGGCGGCGGCCAAGGATGCCCGCAGTAAGTGGGGTGGCACATCCTGGGGCTGGGCAGGGCACCGGGAGCTGCGGCTCATCCTCCCTTCTCTTCTGCAGGTGTTCATCCCTTTTTCCTCGGAGAGCTCTGATGAGGAGGATGAGGAGTTGAGCGCGCTCGATTGGGCTCTTACTGTGGCCTTGCTGGAGGAAGAATATCCCGACAGAGAGTGTGAACGCGAGATGTTTCTCCACGAGATACTTCTCACAGTCTTCAGTGATTCCGACTGAGCCGCAGGGGCCTGGGTGCTGCTGGTGGCTGGGACACATCTCCGGGAGGCAAAAGCATCTGCTCTTGACTCCTGCCATTGTTTTGGGGTGGGATGGGATGGGATGGGGAAGCAGTCTGGCTGGCATTTATGGGTGCACTGGGGGAGACTCAGGGCACAGCCCTCCTGCTCTGCCGTGCCCACTCTGCCCCACGGGTGGGGTGGGCTGGGAGCTGGGAGGCAGCGGGGGGATCTGACATCCACGGGCCGGGCAGCAGGGTGGCACCGTTTTAAACTCTTTTTTAGCCAGATCCGGGAAAAACGAAATAAAACGTGTTGTGTAACGCCACGCTTCCGGGAGCCTATGGTCTGCGGGCTGGGGGATCCACCCTCGGGGGGAAGGCGGTGTTTGGGTTGGAATTTAAGGGATATTTGCATAACGAGCTCGTTTGCGCGCGATTTTCGTTTCCCCGGGGCGGGGCCGGAAGCGGCGCCTGGGGCTCGGGGGAAGCGGGCGGAGCCCGGCGGGGAAACGGCGGCACCGGGAGCGTGCCGGGAGTGAGCGTGCGGTGACACCGGGAGCGTACCGGGAATGAGCGTGCGGTGACACCGGGAGCGTGCCCGGAGTGAGCGTGCGGTGACACCAGGAGAGTGCCCGGAGTGAGCGTGCGGTGACACCGGGAGAGTGCCCGGAGCGAGCGTGCGGTGACACCGGGAGAGTGCCCGGGACTGCCCGGCTGTGAGCGTGGGGTGACACCGGGAGCGTGCCTGGAGTGAGCGTGCGGTGACACCGGGAGAGTGCCTGGAGTGAGCGTGCGGTGACACCGGGAGAGTGCCTGGAGTGAGCGTGCGGTGACACCGGGAGAGTGCCTGGAGTGAGCGTGCGGTGACACTGGGAGAGTGCCCGGAGCGAGCGTGCGGTGACACCGGGAGCGTGCCCGGAGTGAGCGTGCGGTGACACCGGGAGTGTGCCCGGAGTGAACCTGCGGTGACACCGGGAGCGTGCCGGGAGTGAGCGTGCGGTGACACCGGGAGTGTGCCCGGGACTGTCCGGCTGTGAGCGTGCGGTGACACCGGGAGTGTGCCCGGGACTGCCCGGCTATGAGCGTGTGGTTACACCCGGGAGAGGGCGGCGGTGCCTGGGCACAACAGTGACCGGGGCAGTGCTTGGGGTCGAGGGAGCTCCACCAGCAGCGCCCCCGGGAGGGCAGCGGGTTTGAGCTGAGGCTGCCAGCGAAGGGGGGTGTTGGAGGGCACGGAGGGACTCCCGGTGCTCCCGCATCCTCGAGTGGGGAGGGCGGGTAGAGACACCCCCCAAAGTTGATGCTGGGGTCGGCGTGTCCGGTTCTCGCCGGTGTGACCGTGTCCAGTTGTCCCGGGTGTGACCCATGTCCAGCTCTCCACCTTGTGTGTGTGCCCCATGTCCGGCTGTGCCCTGTGTGTGTGCCCCATGTCCAGCTGTGCCCCATGTCCAGCTATCCCCCATTTGTGTGTGCCCCATGTCCGGCTGTGCCCTGTGTGTGTCCAGCTATGTGCCATGTCCAGCTATGCCCCATGTCCAACTATCCCCTATGTGTGTGTGCCCTGTGTCCAGCTATTCCCTGTGTGTGTGTGCCCCATGTCCAGCTATTCCCTGTGTGTGTGTGCCCCGTGTCCAGCTGTGCCCCATGTCCAGCTATCTCCTGTGTGTGCGTGCCCCATGTCCAGCTGTCCCCCGTGTGTGTGTTCCATGTCCGTCTGTGCCTCATGTCCAGCTATCCCCCGTGTGTGTATGCCCTCATGTCCAGCTGTCCCCGGTGTGTGTGACCAGGTCCGGTCTCCCCGTGTCCTGCAGGTGGCTGCTCAGCTCCCGCCGCAGCGATGGAGCCCCGGTGCCTGCCCTGGCTGCAGTTGTGCCCCCGGCCGTGCCGCCTCCTGCTCCACGCTCTGTGCTCGGGCCCTGGCGGGGCGATGGCCGCGCTGCGGGTGCTGCAGCGGGGCCAGCCCCGCGAGGGACCGGGGCAGGCGTTCCCTTGGCAGGCTCTCACCTCAGCCCTGTGCGCCGAGGAGCCCTCGCTGGAGGGGCCCAAGGACACCCTGGCTGTGTGAGTTGGATGCGTTTCTAAAACTCGGTGTTCTGCAGGAGTTTGGGGTGTCAGGTGCACAGTTTGGGAGAGTACATCCTCTTCCCCCAGTGCAGCGGTCCATATGTGAAGTTGGGATCATAGTTGTGTCCCAGCCTGTGTCTGCAAGGGCTGCTGAAGGCATTGGAGTCTCCCCTTGCTTGCTAGTGCTGTGGGACTCTGCTCCATGGGGCGGGTTGGAGTCAGGATGGGGATTTGCTCTGACCAGTCACCTCTCCTCCTTTTCCAGCAAGCCACGGCTGCTGCTGCTGCCTGTTTTGTGCCAGAGAAACCTCTTCTCCCTGCTCCTCGTGGTGCAGGATGCAGTGCCAGGGAACTGCCTTCACCAGCTGCTCCAGGTCTTGGAGCAAGATTCCCGTGTGGATCCCTGGGTGCAGACACTGGGGGATCTGCTGCAGCAGAGACCAAGGGCAGAGGAGGGCTCCCCACTTCCTACTGCCCTGTCTTCCACGTGTCAGCAGCAGCTTAGAGGCTTGTGCCAGAAAATTGCCCAGAAGAACCCAGAGGGGCATAGAAAATTGAACTGGTGCTTCAGCAAAGAGCCTGGTGGCCCTGACTCTGTGCCTCAGGGTGGGAAGCGCAAGAAGGTGCTGGAGGAGAGCCTGGAGTTGGACAGTGAGAGAGAGGGGAAGAGGTTGTTGCTGGAGGAGGTGGCATCTGAGCCCCTGGGCCCCCAGGAATGTGGAGATGTGGAAGGGGAGGTGCCCGAGGAGCCTTCAGGGGACACATCTGCTCAGAGCACAGGCAAGGCTGCTCCAGACAGCTCCCAGCAGGATGCACTTGGGGAGCTCAGGAAGATTTCCCAGACAGAGCTGGCAGCAGAGGTGCAGTCTTTTGTCCAGGTACTGTGTAGGGTTTGCTGTCCCCTTCCAGCCAGAGAGCCTTTACAACCTGATTTCCATTCCTTCATCTCATTTCCCTCAGATGCATGGAAAGGGACTGAAAATGCTGCTGCTGCAGGAGTCCAGTGTAAGTGCTTGTCCTGGAGCTGATGCTCTAAATGGGCTCATGCCAGGGCCACAGAATGGGTGGAAAAGGAGGTGGATTTCAGAGCCAACTGGATGGGGATAAAAAGCCCTGTTGGCACTTCCTCTGGGCTTGGGATACAGACACCTGCCTGCACCTCACAGGTGTGAGGGGCTGCCTGTGGGCTCAACACTGACAGACATGGGGGGAAAGGAGAAGCCCTGGGGCTGTATTTTGTGGGTTGGTTTATTTGGTGCATTGCTCAGGACGGTTTTTCCCTCCAGCACTCCGAGCTGCGCCCTCCACCCGAGCTGAGCATCCTGAGCAGCTGCTCCCCCAGCCAGGTGAGCCCCAGCATCCTGAACAGCTGCTGCAGGGCCCTGCTGCTGTCCCTAATGTCCCACCCCCTCTGCCATCCCCAGCTCGAGGGGCTGTGCTCCTTCCTCCAGCTCTCCACGTGCCCTGAGCCCCTCCTGGTGCGTTTCTGCAGCTGGCTGCTGGCTCTGAGCCCTGACCTCAGCTACACCAGCGCAGCCATCCTGGCAGAGCAGCTCTTCCTCAGGCGAGTATGTGCCAGGGCAGAGGAGGTTTTCTGCTCCCCTTTTCCCTCTCCACTGTCCCCACCTCCTGCCTTTTCTGTCCCTAGGTCCTGTCCCTCACCCAGCCGCCTTCCCGACACCTCATGGCTGCCCTCACTTCGTTCTGCTCCAAGTATTCCCATCCCTTCTGCCGTGTGCTGGTGGCTGCAGTGCTGCAGGAGCCAGGGGAAGGTGTGCTGGGCAGGGGGAGGTGTGGCTGCTTCTGGGAGCTGGAGAGGGGCCCCAGCTGTAGGGTGCTGTCTCCTGGGAGGGATTTGTCATGTGGAACAGGGGTTAGGAACCATGGAGGTGTGGGGCTGGTTTTTTGTGGGCAGGTGAGCACTTGGGGCTGGGATGGGAGATGGGTTTACAGGTGCCTGAGATGGAGTGGGAGAGTTGGCTGGGCTGGTTTCGGGCTTCTTTTTTTCCCAAAGGACAGTTCCCAAACCTCTGTGATTGGAGGGGTCCTGATAGCTACTAATGCTGAGGCCAGAGCTGCCCCAGGGTGGCTGTGCTGGTGTGAGGAGAGACTGAACCCCTGCCACAGTAGCATCCCCTTTTCCCAGAGACTGGTGCTGTTTAAAGCCTTGCTGCAGCTGGGCAAAGGAAGCAGGATTATCCTGAGCAGTAGAAGGGGGCACTGCATGGTTTCTGTCTGTCCTGACTGGCACATACTCCTGTGAAGGGGTACCAGGAAGGGCCAGGCACATCCCTGTGGATTTGGCAGCCTCTGGAGGCTCTCCCCTGCTGCTTTGCCCTTGCAGGGGCTGAGCAGACCAAGCTGATGTGTGAGCTCGTGGAGGAGTGCCTGGAGCCCCACTCTGTGCACCTGGTGCTGAGGTGAGGGGTTACAGGGTCTGCAGCTCTGCTTTGGCCTCACCTGGATGGGTCCAGCTGGCTCCAGCATTTGGGAGCAGCAGCAAGGCCATGGAGCAGCACCTTTCCTCTTCACTGTCCTTGCAGCCAAGTCCTGGAGGTGCCTTTGTCAGAGAAAGTCCTGCTAGTGCTGCAGGCTGTGCTGGGGCGGCAGGTGAGGGGCTCACATTGTCCCACGGGTTTCCTTGATGGTTCCAGCAGTGCTGGAGCAAGGACCCCCTCTCCTGCCTGCTCCTGGGTCTTTTCCAGGAGGTGCTGCCCCCTGAGCTCTTGGATCTCCTGGTGCTGACCCTGTGCCAGCAGGCTCCAGCCTTCGCCACGTCCCTGGGCTTTGCCAAGCTGGTGACAGCCGTGCTCACGGTGTACCAGAGCCAGGTGAGCCAGGCCAGCCTCAGCTCCTGCAGCTCCTGGGACCCAGCCCAGAGGTCTCAGGTGAGCTCCTGGCAGGGCAGAGCCCTGAGCTGGTGCTGCCTCCATGCCAGGTGAGCCCAGCTCAGCGGAGCAGTCTGGCTGCTGTCCTGGATCGGAGCAATGCAGCACTGAAGAAATCGCTGCAGGCTGTGCTGGAAGGGGCCAGGTGAGGTGGGGACAGGGGGTCCCTGTTGTCAGGAAAATTAAGGCACAAACACCAGAGGTTTATGTCCAGAAAGGAGACAGAGAAGTCCTTTTGCTTTATTCAAATAAAGGGGAGAGGCCATGGAGTCTCTCCAATTTTTGGAGGATGGAGCCTCCTTTCTATCCTAATTTCCCATCTGCATTTCCCTCTCTCTTTTCATTGGCTGAGGTACTTGAGAGGTAAAGACTTCCCCAAACACCTGATACCTAAGATTCCCCTCTAATGTACAACCCTCCCTTTTAATTTTTAATTATGGTTTTCCCCCATTGCTTCTTTCATCTTTCAATATCCAATTTCATTTATCAGCAAACCTACAGTTTGTTTGTAAAGGCAATTATCATTTTTTTCCCCCATTCATCAATCAGTGGAATCCTTCCCATTGTTTCTTTTATCTCTCAGTGCTGGTTTTATCTACCAGCAGACCCACAGTTTGGTTATAAAGACAAATCCCTCATTCCTCAGACTGTCATGGGGGGTGGCAGGCTCTGCACCCTGGGCAGCCCCAGGGGTGGGGAACCAGAAGATTCTGTGCCAGAGGTGTGCAGGGGTGTGGCAGGGGCTTTCTTCTTGATTTTTGTCTTTTCTCAGGTGACCACCAGAAGGAATGGTGAGGTGACAGCTTCCTTGTGTGGAGGACACTGATTGCACAGCAGCCACAGCCAGCCCTCACTGGGTTCCCCCTGCCAGGGGGGTCTGTTTCCCACAGAGTGCCCAGGGCCTCCCCCAGCACCTGGTGTCAGGGGGCTCTTGCTGGGCACTGTCATCCCAGCCCCCCACACTCCCTGGTGCTCAGAGGGGTCTTGGTTGAACAATTCATGAGTTTCCAGGTGTTTCTGTGTCTGTTCTCCCTCGGGCCTGCCACACTCTACAAGGTGACCTGGCAGGGCTGTGGGGGCCAGGCAGGACACAACCCATGGAGGCTTCCAGCTCCTGAGTTCTTACTGCCCAAAACATCACTGAACAGGACAGACATTGATTTGAGGCTGCATGGACTTAGTTCACTATTTTGATTTTACCTCAGCTCATTCCAAGGCCTGAGCTCCGTGCACATCCACATTCCTCCCCAACAGCCAAGCCGGTTTCGGAGTGGTGCAGGCTGGGCTGCTGCTTTATGTACCTGATCTGCTGGGATTTGCAGATCTCTGGGTGCAGGAGAGTGGGATTTAGCTGAATTCCAGCTGAATTCAGCTGGAAAATGTGAGTTTTCTGCCTTAAATCCACCTTTCTTTCCTGTTTGCCTGGCCTGTGAGAGGCCCATGACACATTTCTGGTGATGATGACACTACTCACTGCCCTAATAGAAAGTGCTTGCATTTCATGACTGCTCAAAGTTCTATCCTGTATTCTTGAAAGCACCCACTGGAAACTTCATTTAGGCACCTCCTGGCCTGAGAACTGAGAAGAAAAGTTTGGGAGAGAATAAAGACTCGGGCAGGTAGAGCTAGGGTTTCAATAGAAGTTTTGAAGCATTGCATACTTGAGGAGCTATTTAAAAATCCACAAACATCTATAAAGGGAGAAGGAGAATTATAACATGCAGGTGTGACGTGTGACTGCTTCAGGTTTGCTCAGTAATGTTTAGATCCGAGCCAGAGGAAGGAAACTCTGAGGCATTAGGTGACGCTCTTAAGGCTGAGAGCACAGATTTCTTTATGTAAGACTCTCCTGAGCTATTTTAGGTGACAGTGGTCTGATGAGGCTTCAAAGTCCGCATTAGCTGGAGGATAGAAACCTCCAGGGAGCCAGATTGTTGATGTGTTTGCATTCCAGTGAGTTAGTGGCTCAGTATAGTGAAGCTATTGTAGGGCTGCCCAAAATACGACATAAATAGAAATTGTGCCATGATCATCAAGGTCTAAGCCTGCTCTTCTGGCTTTATTAGGTAGCAGGCTCTGATCTTTGCAGTTTCCCTGCAGAGCTTCTACCCAGTGACCTTGGTGTCATTGTCCCCAGTGCTCTGTCTGTCTGTGATCACACAGAGATGACCACTGGCTTCAGGCAAGAACCTTCTTAGCCTGGATTTGCTGCAGCTTATGTGCTGTGGGTTCCTCTGAAGTGTTCATGCAGATAACAATCATGTAAGGAGAACTGGGAGCAAACCCTGGGGACACTGCACATGCTGGTGGAAGATGCTTGTTTATATGGAGGGTGGCAGCACCTGCACAGAAAACTTTACTTTTGAGTCCTCTTGACACTTTCAAGAACTTTAAAATCCACCCTGAACAGTGCAGAGAGGTGCATGCAGCATAAAACATCAGTCAGATTTTATAGTTCAGCAGAACCTTGGCCAAGGGCGGTGGGAGTGCCAGGGCTGGCTCTGTCCTTGTCCTGATTTAAGGGTGGTGATGGTGAAGGGAATGGTCTGAAGCTTGAGACCTCTCCCAGGCTGGAGGTAGAAGGCAGTGTGTGTTTTTCAGCCAGTTTATTTGTGATATTTGGCAGTGGTTCCTTACCTGCTTCCTCTTCTGTTCATAGAGTTTTACTTCACGTTACAGAGGGAAATTCCCTTTTTGGCCTGGTAGTTCTTGGGGGTTTTTTGAAGGAGTTTCATTATATGCAATTGCATGGGTTGTCTGTCCACTCTGCTGCTTCCACATCCTCCCCAGGGATTTTTGAACCAGTTTCATGACAAGATGATTCCTCCACTCCCCAGGTGCCTTTGTGGGGCTGTGGTCAGGCAGCAGAGAACTTTGGGGTGAGCAGGGCTGTGGGGTCCATGGATGTTAAACACCAGACATCAGAGCCATACAGGAGCCTTGGGCATGCAGCACCTTGTTGGAAAGGGCTGAACTCTGTGACTTTCCTGAATATGGCCTGTGTGCATCCCCAGAGGGGCTGCCCCTCTCCAAGCAGGAGCTCCAGGTTGTTGCTGTGTCCACTCTTGCAGCAGTGCCAGAGGTCACCCCACTTGTCCCTGGAGGTAACTGTGTGTCCAGTGAGAGCCTGCTAATCTCTGTGTAATTCCCAACATGCTGATGCAGTTCTGCCTGGGGACCTGGGGGCTGTGACACCCAAAGGTGAGGCTGAACTGCTCTGGGAGAGGCTCAACAATATTTATTTTTTTCACTTGGGATTTAAAACTGGATAAAAAGAAAGAGCAGTTTTCCTTCTTGTCTGTTTTGTTGTTGTTGGGGTTTTTTTTGTTTGGTTGGGGTATTTTTGCCAACAACCTTTTAATCATAAGATAAGAATCATGTTCTCTCTGGGGTAGTCTGGTGGCTGCCAGGTCCCTGTCAGCTCGGGAAGCCAGGGCCACAGAAAGGTAATTTGAGGGAGGGCTGGGGCTCTGTCGTGTGGTTGGGCCCCTGCACAGACCTGTAAATCATGCTTGGCACATCAGTGGCAGCAGTCAGCGTCAGTCTGAGCAGCTTTCTTCCAAGAAGTGAATAATCCAGATGACCACACTCACTCTGATCTGAGTTTAGCTCAGCTTCAGGTGCCCTGGACGATGCTGCTGCTGTAGCTGCTGTGACTGTGAGGGACCTTGCTGGAAGGACAGGGGACAAAGGCAGAGCCTGCAGCCACATGCTGCCACCCACCCCCCTTGGCTGGAGATCTCCCAGCAGGGTCTCGTTCCTCCCTGCTGAACAGGTCTGTGTGAGGGGAACTGGGCTGCTTTTCCTTGCTTGAGGCTCTGTGATACCTAGATTGCAGTCACGATTTAGCTTAAAAATAAGAATGCCTAAAAAACCCTGCATGCTTTTAGTAAATGCTTTTAGAGACTCTTTGAACAGAGTGGTTTGTGAGCAGGGGCATTGCCTCTCGTGAGCCCTCCCCTGAGCGTGGGAGGGAACAGAGGCACCAGACTCTGGTGTCCTTGGCACCAGTGCCATGGTGTCCTTGGGTCTGTGTCCCCACCAAGCAGCCCTGGGCCTGCCAGGACACCAGAGCAGAGGCCACAGAGCCTGATGTGCTGCCTGGTGCCAGCTGCTGCTCCTGGGGAGGAAGCTGGGGCTCTCTGCAAGGGTCTCCATCCTTCACTCCCCCTGTTTTGCAACCCCTGGGGCTGTGTTCTGGGCTCTCACTCTGGGAGGTTGGTCAGAGCCTGGGCCAAGCCTGCCCTGGCTCTGGGAGATGCTCTCCCTGATTGCCCTCTCAGGGCTGAAGGGGTCTGCAGACCCCAAGTGTCCACTGGGCTCCCTGTCACGGGGGGTGACAGCAGCTGCCTGAACACAGAGCCCGACTCGCTGTAAGCTCATTAGGGGAAGAAAGCGGCTTTAGAGGATGGGATGGATTTGAGCAAAGGGGTTGGGCTGGGGATGGGGCAGCGAGGGGTGGCCGGGGGGAAAGTGGGGCTGCTCAGAGGGGCAGCAGGGGTGGGGCTGCTGGGCACAGGGGTTTCCCTGCATCACCGAATAAGATGCTACAGGGGCCGGTTTAGCCTGGGCCCTCCTAAAATGAAGGGGGGATCCCCATCTCTCCTGACTGCCCCCACCCTGCCCTGCGCCCTGCCTGGGCGATGCTGAGGCTCTGCTCACACACGGAGGAGCAGCCCTGCTCTCTGCCAGCTCCGTCACCTCCCCAGAGCGGCTGCAGGGTCTGGCCCCGCACCAAAAGCAGAGGTTTCCTGGCCACCTGCAGACCACTCTGCCCGCCCTGGCCGGCGCGGGGAGCTCCCAGCCGCTCTCATGCATCTCCTTTAAAGGCCTTCTCTCATCGGGCTCGCCGCCCGCAGCTCCGTCTGCCGCAGATGCGGCTGCCCTGCCCCGCGGGGAGGCTCCGCCGCCGGCAGCAGCCCCGACCCCGGCTGCGGGTCCCGCCGTGCCCCGACCCCTCCCGGGGCTGATGGGGACCCCCCAGAGCTGAGTGCCGGGTCCGAGCTGGGTGGCCCCAGCATCTGCCTTCGGCTGTTTGAGAGGAGTTCCGACAGGTAATGATGGCCCGGGGAGCGTTTGGAAAAGTGAGGGAAAGTGCCCGGTCTGGCATCTCAGGGGTTTCCTTATGCCAAAGCAGCTGCGTGTCTCGTATCTTTTCCATCCGTATCACCAAGATAAGGAGCGAGTGTCTGTGAGGCTGTCAGAGCTGGGGAGAGCGGCAGGGTCAGCCGCGGCTGTGATGGATTGAGCACTTTGCAGCAGGGACCAGCCCTCCAGAGCACTCTGGTGCTCGCTGCTGTGATGAGTTTGCCTGATCCCTGCTGGCTGGAAGCCTGAGCCCCTGGGTGGAGGTGTCATGCGACAATTCCCACTCTATAGGTGTGAAATGGGCTGGCTTTGGCAGGTGCCAAGTGCTGCTTTTTACACCTTCATCCGGGCTGAGCAGGCGCTGGGAGCTGGGGGATGGCCCTGCTTGGTGCTGGGCTGACTTAGACCGAGCTTAGCCAAGGCTTTGCACAGGCACGAGGGGCTTCAAGCAGTCCCTGCTCTCTGTCCCCCTAGATCTCTCCTGCATTTCCTATCCTGGACAAAAAATTCTCCTTCTCTCCTATATCTGCATGTCCATGGCACAGCCTGCGAGGAGTCACTGTGGGACAGTCCCCTGTGCACAGAGATTTCACCCTGGGCTGGGAGAGGGACTTTGTGGACTTCTGCATCCTCCTCTGATTCCTTAAACATTGTGAAACAGCTTAAATGAGTTATCCAAGCTCCCTTATATTTGGAAATTTTTATATTTGTCTGGGAGCTTGGGGATTGTCCTCTCTGCAGCCTGGAGAACAGGGGGTTGCTCTCATTCTGCACTGACTGCTCGCACTGCTTGGTGGCCGCAAATTCACCTCCCCCCATGAAGCTGACCCACATCACAAGCCCAAAACGAGGATTGCCCTGGGGGAAGGAAATGGGGGTGGCAAGCAGAAAAGTTCACCCTCAGCACTGCCCAGAAATGAATTGAATTTCTCATTTGCCTTGCTCCATGCCCGCCCAAATCCCACCAGCCTCCCCTGAATCACAGCGGGCCTCCCCACCTCTTTTCCCACAGATGCCTCCACGCTAAGCAGAGGAGCTCGAAGCTCCTGCTGGGTGAGAAAACGCTTTAAAAATATAACATTTAGAGGCGTTCTCCATCTGCGCGCAGCTAATGTGGGTCTCTCACGATAGGTGTGCTGCTCCTGGAGCCTCTGCACTCCACAGATGAAGGCACTGGAAGGGACCTCGCTGGGACAGGGGGAGGAGGAGGCGCAGGGACCGGCCCCGGGGCGGCGGCGGCGGCAGCGGCAGAGGACGAGCTCCAGACCCAGCCCCTCACCTCTCAGGTACGGGCACAAAAACTCACCCAGCGGCTCTAGGGGGGCTAGCAAGGATGGGACAGTGATGGCAGTGCCAGGAGAGGGACACTGAGCATCGTTCTGGCATGGTGGCCCCTTCTCCTGCAGCCACTGCTCTCAGGCTCGCCAGCAGGTGAGAGAAAAGCCCTTCTGCAGCTCTTTCCAGACCCAGGGATAAAAGTTTGGGGGTGCAAACCCTCTCCCAGTTGGGTGCTGGGCTCTTTGCTTGTATCCCCACTCACTGCCCTGCCATCCCTGGTGGCCTCCAGCATCAGCATCCAGGGATGCTACAGAGCTGCCAGACCTTCTGGCACCCAGGAAGGGTTATGGGGTGATAAACCTGTCCCAGTGCACTTTTAGGGAGCCCTGCCATCCCCATGGGGTGCTGTGAGATGTTTCCTGGGCTCTGGGTTTGTTGTGGTGCTGGAAGAGGCCGGCTCGCAGCGAGGTCCGCTTGGCAGCCAGAGCAGGGAAAAAAAAAAAAAAAGACATTGCTGAGGCAAAGTACAGCAGTGGCTGCTTGGTGACTCATTGCTGGCTGGAAACGGCTTCGGCGGGTCCTCTGTGGGGCTCTGCAGCAGCGGCAGGAGCGGAGGGGACGGCTCGCCCGGGGCAGGCAGAGCGGGACAGGGACGGAGCAGGCTGTGGAGGATGCTCGGGAAGGACCCAGGTCCGGAGCAGCCCCATCGAGGGAGCTGGGGAGCGTGGGGGGTGGGATGCTGCCGATGCTTCCGGAGTTTCTTTAGGATTTAACCGGGATTCACTCCACAGGGAGCAGCAGGCAGAGCTGTCCGGGCTCCCCCCATCTCCGGATGAAGGTAAGGGCAGCCCAGGCGGGGATGGGGTCAGAAGGGTGGGTTTTCCTGGGGTGTCCCCTGGCCTGGCAGCACCTGCCTGCAACCCCTTGAAGCCCTGGGACCCCAACCCCATCCCCTGGATTTGCCTCACCAGCTGTAATCCACCCTCTGCACTGGATCCCTGTCCCTCCTCCCCCTGCCCTGGCCAAGTTTAGCTCCAGCTCCCTTAATCCCACAGGGATATTTTGGGGGGTACCTGCCAGCTCACGTCCCTTGGCAGCCTGCAGGCTGCAGAAGTGCCAGTGGCTGTTTTGGGGGTCTCTCCTGAAGTGGTGTCAGTCTGGGAGGGGACCCAGCTCCCACCACCCTTTCTGTCCCCAGGCAGGATGAGCAGTCCCCAGGGACACCCAGGCGGGGTTTTGGCCTGGAGCGAGCAGAGCGTGGAGCAGGTCAGAGAGGTGAGAGGGAGGAAAACAGGTGGGGGAGGCCTTCCCTGCCTGGTTCCTTGGGCTCAGCCAGCCCCCCCAGCTCCTCTGTGCTGGTCTTCTCGGGATGCTGTGCAGGGAGAGGTTTGCTCCAACTGCACCCTTGTGCTCCTCAGGAGCCAGGCAGGGCCGTGCAGGAGCAGGCTGTGCACCCCGGGGACTGTGACAGGACTAAAGAAGGTGGGTGAGTCCCCATCCCAGCTGGGTCCCTTAGGGGAAGATTTGTAGGTGGGGACAAGCATGGGAGCATGTCCTGATGAGGGACATCTCCCTTGGTGGGGACATGGGGGAGACTGGCCTGGGAGGACCTAAAGCCCCCCTGATGCTGGGGGATGGTTCCAAAACATGGGCACCTACCCCCTGCTAAGACAGGAGGGCAGAGGGAGTAGGGAAGGCCGAGGGAAAGCCCTTACCTGTGATCTCTTGTGTCCCCCCTGCCTTCCTGCAGACACAGAAACTCTGGAGGAGTCACTGCTGAGTCTCCCCAGTGAGCTCTCAGTGCTGGACAGATTTGGCTTGCACAGGTAAGGCCAGTGAACCCCTGCATCCCTCCAGGGGCTGCAGGACAGGGGGGTCCCAGGGCACAGCACGGCTCAGGAGGTTGGACTTTTCCTCCTTTTCCATTGCACAAGAGTTGCTGTCCACACAATGAGCACTTGGCTTCCCACTTCTTGTGGTGGCTGGCACCCCTGGGAGCAGAAAAAGGGCATTTTCAGCATGCAGCCCCCATGATGCCTCCATCCCTGACAGCACTTCTCTTTCTGCAGGGTGGCTTTGACAGAGCAGGACCTGGAGGTGAGGACTGCTGGGGACCGTGGGTGGGCTGGGGAAGGGGGACAAAGGACAGAAACCGTGCTGGCTCATAGTCCCATGGCCGTGCCCTGCTCCTTCAGGCACTGCAGTCCCCTGGCAGCCACCTTATAAACCCTTTCCCAGAGATGCTTTTGGCATTTGGAGGCAGCTGCATTTCCATGAGTCTGTCCTCTGCGTGCCCGGCAATCCCACAAAGTGCTCTGCAGCTGCTGAAGAGCGCCCTGAGCCGGGGAGGCGGCAGAAACCTCGCTAATAAAAATAATTTCCCTGCGAGTGCCAGGGCTGAGTCAGGCTCAGCTGTCAGCCGGGACCCGCAGCGAGGGCTGGCGTCTGCCCGGCGTGTGCTCTTGCCAGGAGGGCTCAAGATTTCCATGCGTTATCGGCTGCCTTGGGGACGTTTCTCCCCGGGCTGGCATCCCTAGGGACTGTCCCCAGCACGCAGCAGCATAATGGGTGCTGGGGCAAGGCAAGTGCTAATTATCTTAAGCACTGCCCCATTTGGTGCGCGCTGGGAGGTCTGTCTGTGCCTTGGGGACAGCAGCACATGGCCCAGTGTCCCACCTCTCACCTCCCCACCCCGCAGGCAGCCTTTGCCCACCTAGCCCTGGCTTTTCGCTGCGACATGTTCACCCTGCAGCAACGGGTGCTGGTGGAGAAACGGGCACGGGATGCAGCAGAGGAAAACATCCAGGAGGAGCTGGGGCAGTGCCGAGCTGCCCTGGAGGTAGGTGGGCACCAGGGCAGGGGGCTGGCACATGCTGGGATCGTCCAGCCCCAGAGGATTTTGGCCAACTCAAAGTGCCAGCTCCAGCAGCTCCATCCTTTCCCCGACAGAGGCTGGGCCGATCCTGTGCCAGTACAGGCTGCAAGGAGACGCTGGAGCAGCTGCAGCACAACCTGGCCGTGCTGTCAGCTGCTGTTGAGCGGGCAACCAGTGCTGCAGAGAAGCTGGGGGCTGTACACCAGGTGTGTGCACAGCCCAGGGCTGGCAGGGATGGAAGGTGCTACAGACTCATCCCTGGGCTTGCTGGGGTTTGTCCTTCCTCAGGTGCTGGCCTTGACCTCATGTTTGCGCTTACCAGGGTGCAAGGGATCCATCCACCTGCCCTTGGGAGCAGGAAGGGGATGCACCTGCACTCCCTGGGTGGAGGCACCATGGCATGCACAGGGAGGGACTGGCAGAGACCTGGCTCCTTAGGAGACGGGGGCCCTGATCCCCCATCCCACCTGGCTGCAGGAGGCCCGGATGAGCCGAGCAGCAGAGGTGATGGTGCAGCACGTGGAGAACCTGAAGCGGCACCACATGCGGGAGCACGCGGAGCTGGAGGAGATGAAGCGCCTGATCCAGCAAAACTCCCGCAACCGGCAGCTGGCGGAGACCCAGGGTGAGGTGGGCTCTGCCACCGGGGCCTGTGCAGGGTTTGCACCGAGCAGCCCTGCAGGATTTGGTCCCGAGCCCCTCTGGGGGGTCAGCGTGGTGACCAGTCAGTGGTGATCAGGGAACAGCTGATGGGGTGGGAAGGGAACAGCTGATGACAGTTGTGAGGGGACAGTGGAACAGCAGATGAGTGTGGGAGCAGGTGCTGGTGGCCAGAGAACTGTAACCCAGCTGGGAATGCAGGGCAGTGGGGCCCCATGCACAAAAAGGACTCTGTTCCTGAACACCAAGCCCCACTCGTGCCACTGCTGTGCATGAGACTAGGTTCTCCTGCCCAGGACACCACCTGTGCCATCCCAGAGCACATGGCCAGGACAGCTTTCAGTGGCAGGGAGCTTTGTGACCATCTGTGCATCAGCCCCATCTTAGTGCTGGGGGATGATGTAAGGCGGCTTCTCTTTGCTTCCAGATGATGTGGAGCCACGGCTGAGACCTCACCCCCTGAAGAGAAGTTTCCAGCAGGTATCTGGTCCCAGTTCACGATTCTCAGAGCCACTGCCTCCCCATGCCCTGCTGCCCTCCCTCAACTGGCTGTCCCCAAACACCCACTTGTCCCCAAACAATGCCACTGCAGCCAGCTGCTTGATGCAGGGAAGATCTACTGAAAGTGCCAGGGGTGAGGCAAAATGTAGGGGCAGCCTCAGAGGGCTGTTGGCAGACAGATAGGGTGCCCAGCAAGCTGGGGGGTGCCTGGGCAAGAGATCTTAGGCAGGTCCTTCTTCCATTGCAGGGTCATCCTGCAAGAGCCACAGGCTTGGCTGCTCTTTAGCACCAGCTTGACTGAGACACTGATCCCCTATAGCTCAAGAGGTAGGGGAGGGGGTTAGGCAGCCCCACCAGGACAGCTTGCAGCAGTAATGACAGGCACAGACCTCTTCACTTTGACCTTCCCTGGCTTTCCAGCTTCCCCTCCCAGTGGGAGTTGGCAGTGTCCTGTGGTGTCCCTTGCTGGGGAAGTCAGGGGAAGGAGGAGGAGAGAAGCAGCCTCACAGTGCTCACCCCCAGCCCCTCTGTTGCAGGGCTCAGCCCGCCGCAGAGTCAGCATCGCCGTCATCCCCAAGCAGCTCTTGGTAAGGACGTGTCTGGTGGGGACAGCCAGGAGCTGTGTCCCCAGGCTCGGTGCCACTGGGGCTTCACATCCCCCCTGATGCTCCCACCTTCGCTGCCCAGCCAGGTGCCAGCCCTGAGAGCCGAGCAGCCCCAGCAGGTGACCCAGAGCCAGAGGGGGCCCAGCGCTGGCCCAGCACCCAGAGGTAACAGCGCTGGGTGCCCGGGCTGCCACGGCAGCAGCTGCCACTGCCCAGGTGGGACAGCACCGACCTCGGCCTCTCCCTCCCCAGGAGTGAGCTGGAGCCACAGGGCCAGGACAGCGCTGGGACTGGGAAGCTGGTGGCAGAAGCAGATGGAAGAGGCTCAAGCACAGGGGACGAGGAGCCGGAGCAGCTTGGGCTGACGTGAGCAGCACCCTGCGTGTGCCCAGCAGGGGCATCCCCCATGGCTGCTGGCCTCTCTGTGGTCCCCAGGTGGCCAGCACTTGGGCAGGGGACTGGGGGATTTAGTGGTGGAAGGCTGGGGTGTTGCTTGGCTGCCTCAGCTCAACCCTGCTCAGTTTTGCCCATGCATTGTGGGTTGCCCATGCCCTGCTCAGGCTTGTTCACTCAGGTTTGCAAAAGGGTCAGTGAGGTTTGGGGCTGAGTTAAACATCCTCCTTGTCCCCAGATGGGGGGGAGGTGGGATTTGCTCTCTCCCACAGATGACAAGTGTCCCTGGTCACCTTCTCCCCAGGTCCAAGGGGTCTGCAGCAGAGCTGTGGCGTCCGTGGCTCTTCCCACAGCACTACTGGGTTTTCTTCTGGCTGCTTCTCATGAGCATCGCCTTTCTCCTCCTCATCCGTGTCCTGGAACTGCAGAGGCTGCAGTCTGCAGCATCATCCAAGGCCTAGCTGGACAGGGGAGGGGGAGCTGAGAGGCATCTCTGCTCCTTCCCGACATCCTGAAACACCAAAACCTTAGAATAATAAAAATGGGAGGAAAAATGGGGGAATTGTAGTGACGGAGCAGGAGGTAGGATCTAAGGTATAATCACAAAGGGTTCAGGGAGCTGCAAAAGCTCTCACTGATGCTGTGAGCTGCCTGTTCTCAGTACATCACGGGGGGAAGGTGTGCTCCCACACACCCCCTGTGCTGGGACAGCTCAGGCTGCCCACGGCCGTGGGTTTGCTTTAGATCCACATCCCCCAGTGCCACCACATGCCCTCAGTCCCTGCTATAACACATCTACTGCTCCTCTGCTGCTGCCCGGTGGACAGTGCTGGGGCTGGAAGGCACAGGTCTGTGATCAGCCTTTCCCACACTCCACAAAGTGCTCACAAACAGAGGGAGCTGTTTCCGACCGCCTGAGAAAAGCGCTTGGTTTGACACAGACTCCCCGTTTCCGTGTCCGCCCCAGCCTCCCGCGGCCCCGAGACACGCGTGGCTTTCACTGCAGCCTGCAGCTCTGCAGGGACCAGAACAGCCCGAACTGCCATGGTGGGGGTTCTGCACCAGGATCCCCAGGAAGGGGCCGGAGGGGCTGCGGAGGGCAGGGATGGAGGGGCTGGGCTGGTCACCTTGCTTGCTGTAGCCGCCGGCAGTGCCACGGGTGACTCAGGGTGGCCCATGTAACCAACGCCCTTTCGCCACCTCGCCCCGTGTCCTTGAGTCACCGTCCACAGTCTCGTGACAAATTGTCGCCGTGCGTCACAGCACACGAGCCCCCTGGTCGGGACACCCGTCCCAGCACACGGCAAATGTCCCGCAGCACCCCGAGGACACCGCCACCAGAAACCCCAAAAAATCACCCGGCCAGCAGCGATCTGCGGCGACCCCAAGGTACCTTCATTCACCCCCGGGACCATTCCCACCCGGGCGGAATGGAAACACAATCCCAGACGTTTCCACGCGGGCTGTGGTGGTCGGGGCGCGGAGGTGGCACTGCGTGGGTCCCCCCGCCCGGGATCCTCCGGTGTCCCCAGCACCCTCCTGGCCGGTTTCTGGCGGCGGGAGGAGCAGCACAGCGCCGTGGGGAGGGAGTGAAGCGACCTGGCTTCATCACCCGAGTCTTTTTGTTTGCTTGGCGAAAAGTCTGTTTTCTCACCCTCAAATACAAAAAGCCCAGCTGGGGCTGCGCTCGCCCCAAAGCTCCAAAGCTCCCGGCGCAACATCTGCAGCAGCACAAGGAGGGGAGGCCCGGGGGGCCGCCCCGCTCCCGGCACCGCCCGGCCCGGGTCCCCCGGCCGCGGGGGAGGGTCGGGCAGGCGAGGGGAGGGGAAGGCCGAGAGGGAAGGGCAAAGGAGGGGTGGGCCGGGCCGGCCGGCAGCTGCTGCTGGCAGAGCCGGAGCGCTCGTTTCCTGCTCGCTGTCGCCCGGCTGCGCCCAGCTCCGGTCCCTCCCCACGCCCCGGTCCGTGCCTCAGTTTCCCCCTCCGAGGGGCTGTGGAGGTGAGTGGAGGGTGAGGATGGGAAGAGCATCCCTGGGCGTGGGGGGGTCAGGGCTCTGCTGCCCGCCCAGCCCCGTGTCCCCCCAGCATCCCCACCGGGGGTCTCCTCGCCCGCCCCGCCGGGGGCATCGCTGCGCAAGGCGGGGACGGGGGGTGACAAAACCGAGCGGTGATTCTGCGGTCCTGGGGAGGGCTCGGTCCCCCGAGACCGTGTCCTGCGTGTCCCTGGGACTCTCCGTGGCAGGGTAGCGCTTCTTCTCCGGCTGACTCCTCCCCACAGTCTCTCCCTTGCTCCATCCTCGCTGCTTTTCCCCTCCAGCTCCTGACTTCTGCTGCCCTCGGGACAAAAGGAAAAGAGAGCAGTTCCTGCTCCTCCTCCTCCGTTCCCAGAATCACCAGTGCTCCCAGTGATGAGTAGGATGGGGTGGGAAGTGCTTTGCTGAGATCCATGAGGGATGCTCTGCATCATCACACAGATGTCTTTATCACAGATGTGCTTTGGGGTAAAGGAGAAGCAGGAAGAGGAAAATTATGTGGGCTGTGAAGCCTGGCCACAACCAGACTTCCTCTTTTTACCAAAATTCAGATGCAAGGGCCAGGTCCCTCCGTGGGCTGGTGTTGGGCAGCAGGGATTGGGTGAGCAGCAAAAATGGGGGGCACGTTTGCTCCTCCCCAGGTTGTCTGTGCCCAGGGCTCCCCAGGACAGGGCCAGGCTGTTGTGTGTGGATCCTTGGCAAAGGCCACGCAGGTTTGTCCCCTCTCCTCAGCCCTTCTCCCCATAGCTCCATGCTGGGGCCTTGCAAAGCTGAGATATGCTTATGCACCCACATCCCTGCCTCAAACCAGAAGAGCTGGCAGGGATTTTTCCCTTCCACCCAAATTAAGGCAAGTTTCCGTGGCGTTGGCCAGGGTAGTCTCCCTGCCCAGTCCCACATCTGGGATGTTTCTCCTGAGCACAATAACATTGGAAAGAGCTTCCAGTGCCTTCATCCCTTCCTGACACCCTCCCAGCTCAGCTGGTGGTTGAAAGCAAGGGCTTTGGCCAAGCTGTTGGGTCCCTCCATCCTGCCCACTGGCCTTTCACTGGAAGGGCTCTCCTGGTGCAGCCCAGCTCAGCAGCCTGGCCTGCAGTGTCCAGGCTGGCTCCCAAACCCGGAACAGCCCATCCATGCTGGGAGCCAGCGCTGAAAATCCTCCCAGCTTTCATCAGCTCTGGAGCCGTGTCCTTTCCCACCCTATTTCCATGTGCTGGAAGACACGTGAGCTCCCAAGCAGCTTCCCCCACCTCCTCCCAAGGGCAAGAGGGAGACCCTGACCCTCAGGGCAGGATGGGGTGTCCCTGCTCCAGGGGTGCTCCCCGTGTGTCAGACCCTGTGTCTGTGGGGTGATGTCCCCATAGGCATTTCTGCAGCCAGCCAAAACTGACATGAGATGAGTCAGGGCTGGCTGCAACCCCCCCTCCTCCCTCCTGCTCGCAGGAACAGTGCTAAGGGAAGAAATGCAAAAGGCTTTGATAGAAGCAGCCGAGCCAGAGGCAGCCTGGCTCAGGCTGTGCCCTCCTCCACTGGCCTTTGTGGGCTGAAAGCTGGGGTTTTGTATCAAGCCTGCAGGAACTGAGTTTTCCTAGGAGTTTCTGACCTTGCTTGCAATTGTCAGGAGGGTTTGAGTGTGCCAGAATGCTGGCAGGATAATCCTTTCAGTAGGAAACTGTGTAACACAAGGCTTGTTGTTCTGCCCCCTCTGAGCCTCCCTGCCAAAGCGTAGGGGCTGGAAAGCTTTCCTGAGCAGCACGCTCCCCCAGCATCGTGTCCAGTGGGAACCAAGGCCGAGAGAAGGGGTTTTTTCAGAGCCAGGGGCTGCTGAGGCTGGAATTGATGCTCCCATCCTTTGTCCCATCTCCCTGGGGCTGCTGTGTGGTGACCTTGGCAGGTGCCAGTGCAGTGACTTGAGCTCCTGGAGGACAATCCATCTTCACAGGGCACTGGTGCCTGGCCAGCCTGTGCTGCCTGGGCAGCCTCTGTGGTAAAAGGACTGCAAACTCTCTGGGGAGGTTTGCAGCGCTATCCCAGTTTCCCCAGGCTCATCCTGTCCCCATGCTGCCACTCTGGGTGCCAGCCCCTGGTGTGCCACGCCAGGTGCCTTATCCTGTGTCTGCCAGGAAGGAAGGGGTTAAAATGCCCTGATTTCCTGAGTGTGGTGCTGGAAGGGAAGATGACCTGCAGAAGTGATTGGAGGGAAGGTGACCTGCAGAACTGCTTTGCAAGGCACATTCTGATGTCGGGAGAGTCCTGAGCGAGACTGAGTTTGACATCCAGCTAGAATTCAGTCTTTCCAGCCAAAATTCAAGTGCTTAAGTAACTCTCCACACACCCCCAGCCCCCTCCTCCTGAGGGCAGCCTAATTTATTTGTGTCATCCTTGTCTCACTGCTGGTGTGGCCGCCACCTTCCGGGTGCTGCCACGTGCCCGCGATAACGCTCAGGGCAGAGGGCAGAGTGGTTCAAAGGTGAGAGGGAGCTCTCTGTCTTCCCGAGCCTTTCCAGCAGATCCTCCTTGGCAGCACCGAGTCTCTGCCAGCTGCTCTGCTGTGCTGGGGGAGCCTCTCAGCCCCGGGGCTTGGCGACAGTGGCAGGAAAAGGCAAAACTTTGTTCTTGGTGCTCAGGGCAGCGCTGGGAGTGGGACACAGATGCAAGGAGAGCTGGTCCCCGGGGAGATGCCAGGGGCAGGGGTTTTGTGATGCCCTAGGGGGAATGTGCATGCCACGGCTTCCTGGCATGATGGGGCTGTTTGTAAGGTGATTTGACTTACTTGATTTCCTCACCGGTGCTTCCTCTGTGCTAATCTGCTTCCACTCCAGGAGTGCTAGAAGGGGAGGTGGGGGAAAAGGTCACTCCACTCCAGCTGCAGAAGCCAGGCTGCTCCCTCCGGCCCCAGGGCTGGTCTTGCTGGTTTTTGCAGTAGCTGTGTGGCTGACTCGTAAAGCCAGGAGCTCCCTCCCATCCCCCCCTAGTGAGGCCGAGCCTGCGGAGGAAGGAAACGGTGTCTTTGCTCGAAAACAACACGCTCTGCTCTTGGCTGTTGCAGGTACCCACTGCATGGAGGAAGTCACTTACTGCTGCCACAGCCCTCCCCATCCCCTCCCCTGAAGCCACCGTGGCTCTCTGGGTGCAGCATCCAAGGACAGTTCTGTCAGCTGCTGCCACAAAGTGCACCCATTCTGACAGTGCCATCACCACCCACCAGCACCCGCAGCTGGGAAACCTGGCACTGAGACACCAGGTCTGGTATGGGATGCCTTTGGGGGTGGGGATGCAGGAGGGTCCCCTCCCTGCTGACCTCTGCTGTTCCTGTGCCAGGCTTCAGGGTGACACGGGATGAGTGTGCCGGCCGACGAGCCGGGCAACCCGGCCCATGCCATCTTTGAGAGGTTCCTGCGTGCCGGGGAGTGCCGGGAGGTGCTGGGCTGCTTCGTGGAGCTGTGCCAGCAGCTGGGGCTGCAGGGCAGTGGGCTGCAGCTCTACCACGGCCTCAAGGCTGCCCTCAACTACTGGAATGCCAAGGCTTTGTGGAGCAAGCTGGATAAGAAAGCTGGGCACAAGGACTACGACCAGGGCACAGCCTGTGCTGGCACCAAGGTACCCGGGGTGTGGGGTGAGGGGTTTGGGTCCCTCCCTGCCCTGTGTCCTTGTCTCCAGGGTGAGAACATCCCTTGGGACACTCTGGCTGTCATCCCAGGAGGATGTACGATGTGCCAGGCAGGAGGTTGGTGGAGTTTAATGGGACAGGATATTAATTAGCACTGCTCAGCTCCCCATGGCATGATGCCACCTCAGTGCCACCCAGCCAGCAGCGTCCTTCCTCCTCCCAGCTGCCTCTCACTGGGGACATCCCATGGCAGGGCTGAGGGACCTGTCAAGCCCTTTCTGGGAGAAAAAAGCATTCCAAGTAGGATGTCCCCTTGTGTACATCTGTTCCTTGTCCCAGAGATGATGGCTTTTGTCCTGACTGCTGTGCCCTGTTGTCCCAGCCCCGTGCAGAAGCTGTCAGGGCTGCAGCAGACCTTATCTCATCCAGTGCTTTAATTGCTGCCATTGCCCTGTGTGAAGGCAAGGTTCAGGGGATGGGGGGCAACCCAGTTTGCAGGGACAATCGCCTGATTCCCAGAAAAGGGGGATACTGAGGAGGACCAGATCCTGACCCAGCTGTGGGGTTGACCCAAACCCTTCTCTGGGGCTGCCCCCTCACTCACCCTGTGCCGTGGCAGTGCCTGGTGGTGGGCGCTGGCCCCTGCGGGCTGCGGGCGGCCATCGAGCTGGCGCTGCTGGGTGCTCGAGTGGTGCTGCTGGAGAAACGCGACTCCTTCTCCCGCAACAACGTCCTGCACCTCTGGCCCTTCACCATCCACGACCTGAGGGCTCTGGGCGCCAAGAAGTTCTACGGGCGCTTCTGCACTGGCACGCTGGACCACATCAGTGAGTTTTAGGGGCACCAGGCTCTGGGGTCCCTGGCTGTGGGCAGTCAGGGGTGCAGCCCTGAGTAACACTCTGTCCTCCCAGGTATCCGGCAGCTCCAGCTGATCCTGCTGAAGGTGGCTTTGCTCCTGGGGGTGGAGGTGCACATCAATGTGAAGTTCGAGGGCCTTGTTCCCCCCACGCACAAGGCAGGTACGGTATCTCTGCAGGGCAGGTGGCATTCCTGGAGACAAGGACCCCAGGACACTCTGAGTCCCCCAATCCTCTGCTGGGCCAGGGCAGGCCTTTTTGGGGGGAATGAGATGCAGCCCTTCCTCTGCTCCCTGGGGACCAACACATTCATGAACACCCCTCTCTCTCCCTGCAGGTGGCTGGCAGGCTGTGCTGCAGCCCAGTTCCTCTCCCCTCACCCACTACGAGTTCGACATCCTCATCTCAGCTGGCGGCGGCAAATTTGTCCCTGAAGGTGACGACAGGTGCCCCTGCAGCCCCAGGGTCAGTATGGGGGGCTGGCTGGGGGCTCACAGCTCTCCCCTCCGCAGGGTTCAAGCGGAAGGAGACGCGTGGGAAGTTGGCCATTGGCATCACCACCAACTTCATCAACCGCCACAGCCGGGCTGAGGTGGAGGTGGCTGAGATCAGCGGCGTGGCCCGAATCTACAACCAGAAGTTCTTCCAGAACCTCTACAACAAAACAGGTCAGTGGTCCTGTGGTCCCAACCCCTGCATGTGGGGTGTTGGGGGCTCCTGCCCCCCTCCTGAGGGAGCTGGGGGCTCAGCTCCAGGGTGTCCCCTGTTATGGGGTGCATGTCCCCACGAGTTACCCCCCCTGCAGGGGACATTTGGTGTCTGAGCCCAGTGCTGGGGCACCCCATGGCCCTGGCTCAGCCCCTTCCCTGTCACCAGGCATTGACCTGGAGAACATCGTGTACTACAAGGATGACACTCACTATTTCGTGATGACGGCCAAGAAGCAGAGCCTGCTCAAGAAGGGGGTCATCCTCCAGGTGAGAAGGGCAGGATCTGGCCCTGGGATCTCATAGCAATGGGCAGCTGAAAGCCTTGAAAGTGGGATGCAAATTGTGGATGCTGGTTTGACTGCACAGCCCTGGGATGGTAGGGGCTGTAGCAGCTGTTGCCTGTGCTACAAGAAAAGTCCTTCCACAGTGGTGAGAGTGCAGTGGCACAGCTGCACCGTAGAGCTGGGTGGGGGACAAACATCACCTCCCACATCCCAGTCAGCTTCACCCCATCCCCACAGGACAAAGCAGACATCGAGAGCCTCCTGTCCCCGGAGAATGTGAACTGGGACGCTCTCCTTAGCTATGCCAAAGAAGCTGCCAACTTCTCCACCAACTACTGCCTGCCCGAGCTGGAGTTTGCCCTCAACCACCGGGACCTGCCGGATGTTGACATGTTTGACTTCACCTGCATGACGCGCTCGGAGAACGCGGCGCTGGTGCGGGAGCACAACGGGAGCCGCCTGCTCCTGGGGCTGGTGGGCGACTGCTTGGTGGAGGTGAGAGCTTCCCCTGCAGCGCTGCCTCCTGCCCCCACTTCCTTCTCCCTGCAAGATACATTGGTTGCAAAACATTTCCCCTTCCTAAGTGCTTCTCATCCCAATTGCCCAGTGCACCCCATCTTTGGGCAGGCTCCCCGCAGTGGCATGTTTTAGGGAGGTTGCCCCTTTTCCAGCCCCACTAGAGAGCTGGGGTTGGTTCAGGATGGAGGAGCAGCCCAGCCCCTCCCCAGACGCAGTTGTGCTGGCTGGGGAGGACTCGGCCACCCATCCTGGCGTCCTGCTGCCATTCCCTCTTTCATCCCTGGCCAAGCCTGGCAGCTCCTCCCAGCTGCCCCGACCAGCCATGCAAGGTCCAGTTCCAGCTCTGCCTTTCCCTTCACAGCCCTTCTGGCCACTGGGCACCGGGGTGGCCAGGGGCTTCCTCGCTGCCTTCGACGCAGCGTGGATGGTGCGGCGGTGGGCGGCTGGGACCCCCCCTCTGGAGGTGCTGGCTGAGAGGTGAGTGTCCCCATCCCGCTGGGCTGGGTCTGGAGCACGTGAGGATGGCAGCAGTGATGCCAGCCCTGTCCCTTGTATGCAGGGAGAGCATCTACCAGCACCTTTCGCAGACATCCCCAGACAACACCAACAAGAACATCAGTCAGTACAGCATCGACCCGGCCACGCGCTACCCCAACATCAACCTGCAGGCCATCAAAGCCAGCCAGGTACCTGGCCAGCAAAGCCATGGGACCTCCCTGGCTGTCATTGTGACACTGATTTACCCAGTTCCCTGTCCCCAAAGGGTGTGTCCTGAAGCCCAGGACATTGAATGCACTGCCCATTATGGATGGCAGAGGGTTCTGGAGAGCTGTGTGAGAGTGTCCAGGTGTCATTGCCAGCTCCCTGTGTGGTGTCATTGGCTCTGTATTGGTCACCCACCACTGGCATGTCCCCATTGGCAGGTCAGGGACCTCTACCTCGTGGGCACAGTGGAGGTGGACTCCAAGAGGAAGAGTGACAACCGGCTCAGCATTGGTAGGAGCAAGCAGTCCTGCCCCATTCCTTCCAGCAGCCATGTCCAAGTGGCTACTGCCCTGATTTTCCTCCCCATCCTTGTTTCTTGCCCCCTGGCCTGTGTCCAGCGGGCTGTCCTGGAGACACCGATGGTTTCTATCCCCTCTGCTTGTGACCCATGTGGGGACACAGCCCCCCTACTGCCTTCTAGGGAGGAGGCTGTGCCCCTCCAGCCTGACTGAACACTGTCAGGTGTTCTATCAACATATAATGAGGCTTGCAGGGATGGCTGCTGGGGGACAGGGGGTGTCTCAGGAGGTTTCCATGGGATCCCTTCCCTGTTAAAGCACAGATGCTGAGGCAGGAGGTAGACTTGGGGGATGTCCCCTCTCTCTTGCCTCCCCAG
This sequence comes from Catharus ustulatus, assembly GCF_009819885.2. NCBI lineage: Eukaryota > Metazoa > Chordata > Aves > Passeriformes > Turdidae > Catharus > Catharus ustulatus. The sequence goes on from NC_046245.1 coordinate 4,022,011, forward strand.
CAGCCCCTGGAGCTGTCTCTGAAGAGCTGCTGAGCTGGTGCCAGGCCAGCACAGCTGGATACCCTGGCGTGGCTGTGACCAACTTCAGCACCTCCTGGACCAGTGGCTTGGCCCTCTGCGCCCTCATCCACCACTTCCGCCCGGACCTGGTGTGAGTGACTGGGACCCCCCGGAGCCCCCCACCCTGCTGAGCCCCCCCTGATGGCAGCCACGTCTCCCCACAGGGACTTTGACTCAGTGGACTCCCAGGATGCCATTCAGACCAACCAGATTATGCTGGACATAGCAGAGCAGGAGCTGGGCATCCAGCCTGTCCTCTCCAGTGTTGAGATGGCCACCATGACAGAGCCTGACCGCCTGGACCTCATCACCTACCTCAGCCACTTCTATCAAGTTTTCAGGACCTCTCCAGGTGTGAGATTTTGGGGGGATTTGTCTCATCCTGGGCTGCACTGAGGCCGGCTGGCTGCTCTCCTCTTTGTTGGGTGGGTCCCACTAAAATGGCCGTGTCCTGTGCAGAGGTGGAGGTCAGCAAGAAGCCACTGTCTCCCTGTGGCACACGAGGGGCCCTCCTCTTCCTCAGCAAGCTGCAGAAGAGCCGGAACCTGGCACACAAACGTGCCCAGGTGAGGAACCCTCACCCAGACCCTCATGACACACCAAAACCCTGTCCCCTCCCCACCCTAACCACCCCCTTTGGATTTGCAGGACAGTGCCCAGAAGGACACTGAGGCCAAGAAGAGCCGCAGGGACACTGAGGTGGGTCTGCCCCAGCAGCCCACGGGGGCTCTGCTGGAGTGCAGCTGTCCTGGGGGGAGAGTGGGGGGCTGACCCTCCCCTTGGGTCACTTGTAGCTGGACACGGGGCTGGATGGAGACACTCCGGACAGTGCCCACGAGCCGCTGCAAAGCATCGTGATGGAGCCAGGGCAGGTTGGTCCTTGTGTCACCTTGGGATGGAGGGTCCAGCTCAAGGCAGGTGGGCACCAGGAGGGCACCACTGGCTGGCAGGGCTGAGCCAAGGGCTGGGACCAGGGCTGCACAAGCGAACGCCCACAGGTTCCCAGCTCCTCCCTGCCTGTTTCCTGACCCAACTGGTTTTCCGGAGCCAAGGCTTGCCGCTCCCTCACCCATCCCGAGCACCCAGCGCTGCGAGAGGGGCAAACCCTGCCCCGTGCCCCCATGGCTGCTGGCACAGCCACAGGGCAGGGTGGGTGCCAGGCCCCCGGTGCCACCCCAGCCTGTCCACCCCCCCTGCAGCCCCCGAGGGAGAGGACAGGGGAGAACAGTGACGCCTGCTACTTCTGCGGCTGCCGTGTGTACATCCTGGAGCGAGCCAGCGCCGAGGGACGCTTCTTCCACCGCGGCTGCTTCCAGTGCCGGCGCTGCGGGGCCACCCTGCGCCTGGGCGACTACGCCTTCGACGAGGAGGATGGTGAGGCAGCTTTTGGGGAGGGGAATGCTTGAGGCACCACTTCTCCACCTTGCAGGTTGTCATGTGAGTTCGCCCCCCTCTCCCCCCAGGTCATTTTTACTGCTCGCTGCACTATCCCCACCCACCCAGCATGGACCTGGCCCGGGATGAGGCTTCAGCACTGCCTGATGGGGTAAATCACCCTAAATCCCTGTAGGTGACGGAGGAAAGGCAAAATGTTGGGGGGATGGTTGGGTGTGGTCCTGTGCTGCATCACGCCTCTGCTCTGGCTCTGCCCTAGGATGCTGCTGCTGCTGCCCACCCACCCACAGATGCTGGAAGCTCATGTGTGTCCCCCATGGAGTCAGCACCCACTCCACTTCAGCCCACTCCAGCAGCCCCACAGGCAGGGGAAGAGCCCGGGGAAGTTGAGGACACTGCAGATTCTGGTGATGTGGAGGAGCAGGAGCCGCTGGCACAGCCTGGGGGGGATGTGAGGGAAGAGGAGGTTCCCAGAGCAGAGCCCCAGCAGACAGCAGAGGAGGGTGAGGAGACTGGGGGCAGGAGGAAGATCATCCTCACACCACTGGAGAAGCTCAGTCTGTCCACGCTGAACCTCACCAGTGAAGCAGAGCCCGAGCCTCCACTGAAGCCACCTCGTCTGCGGCCCCAAGCAGCACCTGAGGCCCTCCCTGCCCGGCGGCAGGGACACGGCGCCTGCCAGGAGGAGGAGGAGGAGGAGGAGGAGGAGGAGGAGGAGAAAATTGACACACAGAAAGGTAGGTGGTACTAAATGGAGTCTCCAGATGAGCAGAGCTCTCAGTCCCTCCAGGACCCTGCTGTATCCACATCTTACTTGGGAGGAATCAGTCTGAAACAGCTCTTTTCTTGGGCAGATTTGGAGGAGAGTGACAGTGAGGAGGAGGAAGAGGAGGAGGAGGAGGAGGAGGAGGAGGAGGAGGAGAAAGAAGAGGAGGAATGCACAGGCCTTGGCATTGTGAAAGAGTTGGTGAGGATTTTCCCCAGCTGGTGCTGGCACCACCAGCATGGCTGGGCTCTCACAGAGGCACCAGGTCTGGCTCAGCTGTGGCTGCCAAGGCAGGAGGTGCCTGGTGCAGGCACTGACCCCCCTGCCCGTGCCACCATCCTTTCACAGTACCCAGACCTCAGGGAAGAGGAGAAATACCCCACCTGGAAGCGCACATTGGCCCGCCGGGCCAGGGAATCCCAGATGAAGAGGTTCTGCAGAGCCCAGGTAACCCCACAGGGGACAGCCAGGTCCCCAGTGTGGCACTGTACCCTGTCCCCTCTCTCCTGATGCGACATGCTGGCAGGTGCTGGCCTGCAGATGAGTGCTGCCCTTCTCTTACAGGCCATCCAGAGGCGGCTGGAGGAGATCGAGGTGACATTCCGGGAACTGGAGCAGCAGGGCATCAAGCTGGAGAAGTTACTCCGGGATGAGAATGGTAAGGCCAGGAGGGGCAGAGCACTGTGACCCTGCAATGGGGGTCTGCACCCCTCTCACCATTCCCCTGCCCTGCAGAGAGCCCAGCTGACCAGCAGACACAGTGGACAAACCAGCTGCTGTACCTGGTGCAGAAGAAGAACAATCTGATGACCGAGGAGTCGGACCTCATGATCGCGTAAGGCTTGGAGGATGCTCCCTGCTCGGTGTGGGGGCTAAGCTCATCCAAGTCCCCCACAAACCCAGAACTTTTCCTCCCCACAGGGTGCAGGAACTGAAGCTAGAGGAGCAGCAGTGTCAGCTTGATGAAAAGCTCCGGAGTTACATGAACAAGGAGGGTGAGTGCCAGCATGTTCCAGGGAGAGAATCCCTGTGCATGGTGCAGGGAGCAGGTCAGGGCTTGTGGCCTTCCAAGCTCTACCTGGCCCCCTGCTCCCACAGATACCCTGAAGACACCTGAGGATGAGAAGGCTGAGCAGGAGATCCTGAAGCAGCTGGTGGAGGTGGTGAATAAGCGGAACATCCTCATCCAGTTGCAGGAGGAGAAGCGGCTCAGCGAGCTGCAGGCTTGATCTGCACAGCCCCTGGAGCCTCTGGATCCTCCCCAGGGACAAGCAGAGTGTGTGTGTGTGTGTGTGTGTGTGTGTGTGTGTGTGTGTGTGTGTGAGTCCTGGGCTGAGCACCACTCTGAGCTACCTCTGGAGGTGGCAATGCCCCAGCTGCCTGCAGGTGCCAGCAGCTGCCACAGCAAATCCAGCTCCCTGCTTGCCAAAGCTTGTCATGGAGGAGCCAGACTCACTGGTGGATGCCCACATGAGGAGACACCGAGGAGCATTCAGCTTTGGGGTGCTGAGAGGACATTCCTGTGCGTGCCTGGATTGCCTTTGCCTTGTGCTTGATGGAAAACAAGACTCACAGGGGACTGCAAAAGGGGGCTGTGGTGGCTCCCAGCAGCAAGGAGGTGACTGGCCACCACAGGCAGGCCACAGGACAGATGCCATGTGTGCAGGGGCACCTTCAGGAATGATCCCTTAAAGCCACCTTGGGACATCCTTCCCAGCTGAGGGCATCCATCCCAGCCTGGACTGTCCATCTCAAGGGACATCTGGCTGTACAAGCTGGGGCCAGTAACAGACAGACTGGGCTGATCCAGCCACTCTGCACCATTGCTTTTGGATGCCACATCCACACTGTGCCCAGCTGCTGCAGGGAACCAGGGTAAGAACCCTACCATGAGTCCCTTGGGCCAGGGAAGGGCTTTCTGTCCAGTAGATCCTATGGGTATTGTGCTCAGGGCCAGCACTCTAACACTGGGGGCAAGGGACACCAGTGGCTGTGCTCTCCTTGCCCCTTTGGGATTTCTTCTGCTTGGAAATGCCACACTGGCCTTTGCACAGACCTCAGACACCCCTAGAGTCCCTGGCTGTTGCAAGGTGGCCTCAGTGACCAAATGGTGCTCATGGCAGCCCCAGTGTGTTGGGATGGGAGTCCCAGGCGTAGGCTCCTGTCTTAGAAGCACCACCCTGTGCTCAGCCCTCATCCTGCCATTCCCCTCAGCACCTCCTCCAGCCCTTCCTGTGTTTGTACCAGTCCTACAATCCTGCTGCAAGCCCCCTCCCTTCAAATAAAGCCCCCCAGACCCAGTGACAAAGGTTAAAATACCATCTTTATTTTCCATCAGAGCCAGGACTGCTTGCCAGAACAGCCACCAGTGTTAACTTTGAGGCCACCCCAGGCAAGGGGAGCCTCAGCGTCTCAGGCCTTCCAGCCAGGCCAGTGGGTCCCTCCATGTACAAAAGAGTGTATTTAAAAAGACAGCAATAAAAATCTGCCTCCATCGTGGTTCTCACAGGGGTCAGTGCAATAAATCTACCCCAAAAATCTTAATTTCACCCAGAGGCAGCTGTCAAATCTGCACTACTGCAGTGCTGCTCATCTAAAACCTGAAGTCAGCTAAAAACAAGGATGAAAAAGGGGACATGGTGGGGTCAAGGGGACACTGTGGGACACCCACAGCCTCAGCTCAGCCTTCACTGGGACGCTCCTGCAAGGCCCTCAGTGCCATCCACATCTGGTCCTCGGTGCCGTGCAGCATCTTCACCTCCATGGTGTGAAAAATGTGGAGACCGGTGGCGAGGACGAGGATGGTGAAGGAGAAGAAGGCCAGCAGGCAGAAGGAGAGCTTGGGGAAGGGCTGCTCTGCTCCCAGTCCAGCCAGTGTGCCCAGTGCAGCCACGGCCAGGAGCAGCAGCAGCAGCAGGGCCAGCACGGCCATCCTGCCCCAGAAGTAACGCTGCCGCTGCGCCGCCCGCAGCCCCACGCCCACCTCTGTCCGTGCCTCTGTCACCACATCTGCCAGGGCCAGGTCTGTGGGGACAGGGCCCTCAGCATGGTGGGACCACCATACACCATCCCTGTACCCCCCATACCATCCCTATACCCCCATACCATCCCCACACCCTTCTCCCCATCCCCATTGCTCTGCAGCCCTCCACAAGCATCAACACAAGGGGAAGCATCCCCAAAGAACTCCATCCAACTCCACCAGTCCATCCAGTAGCCCCTCAGCACACAGGGGATGCTGGCAGCAGCCCCCCAACTTACCAGCTGTGCCAAGGGTGGCACCTGCAGGCTGTCCCTGCCTCTGGATGTGCAGCGTTGCCATCACAGCTTCATGGTCTGAGAAGGGGATGGCCATGCCTGGGTCTGGCCCCGTGGTGGTCTTCAGCTCCTCACACTTCACCGTGAAGCTGGAGATGGCCTGGGTGAGGGGACAGGGGGTCACACCAGTGCCTCACCCCCCTCACAGCTGGTGGCAGACGCTCCTGTTACCTTGTAGAGGATGTAGTCAATGCGGATGCCCAGCGGGAAGGGCAGCATCTCTGACTTGTCAGTGAAGCAGTTGTCAGGGACAAGGGTGCAGCCGTTCTTACAGCCCTGAGGCAAGAGCCTGGCTGGGTGGGGGGCTCTTGGCGTGCCCTGGGATCCCACTCAGCCCCTCAGCTCACCTCAAAGCGTGTGGCCTCAGCAAAGGCGTCCCGCAGCCCCGTCCAGCCCCGCAGCAGCCGGATGCCCACATCATCAGGGTGCATGTTCAGGTCCCCTCCCAGCAGCACCACGTCTGCTGCCTTTGAGGTGTGTCTGTGAGGACAGAGGTGGCTGTCCTTCCCTGCCCTGCCTGGCACCAGACTGCAGTGCCTGGGACCTGCCCAGTGCTCCTCAGCCTTATTCCTGACTGGGACTGGTGCAAATGGGAGCTCTGCAGTGCAAGCCCCAGGGGCAGGGGTGACCACGGGACCTGCAGGGGGACACCCTGCAGCTGCTCACCGGATGAACTGTGCCAGCTCCCAGGCCTGCACCAGGCGGTGGGGCAGGTAGGCGTCCTTGTCCCGGCAGTACTCGGCGTGAAGCTGGAGAGACCAGGAAAGCAGAGAGGCTGTGACTGCCTCACCAACACCTGCCCTGCTCCCAAGCTCCCTGCAAACCCACCCAACCCATCCAAACACCTCTGTCTTCATGTCACCCCCACTGGGGACAGCCTGGGATGCTCATCCCAGTGTATAGCTGGGTTACTGCCCCCTGCCTCAAGCAGTATTTTATTAAGTCAGTGCATAGCCCAGGACAGAGGGTAGATAGCAGTGATTAAAGCAAGGGGACAGTAAAAGAGGGGTATGGCCACTCATTCCCCTCCTCCCCATTGTCCTCCCCATGCTGGGCCCTTCCCTGGGATGCTCACATGGGTGACGTAGACGTTGAAGATGATCCCTGAGATTTTCATAACGACGAGGCCGACGGACTTGCCGCAGAACCAGTCCCCATGCTGGAGCTGCCCAAGGGGAAGAAGGGCAGGTCAGGGCTACTGAGGCTTTGTGGGGATGGACACCATGGTGCCACGTGCTCCCCACCCCACTTACCATGTAGGGGTACCCATTCAGAGAGTACTGGTAGAGGAGTGTGTCCAGAATGGGGAATCGGGAGAAGACGCAGAGGCCGCTGCCGATCACCCCACTGTGGGAAGGAAAAACACAGTCAGGAGATGTGGTTCCCAAAACCTCTGCCTCACCCTAGCCCTGAGCCAGAAGGACTCCCTGGATCCCAGTGTGCTCCTGTGAGCATCCTGCTGCCCAGGCACGGGGTGTCCCACAGTAACAGAGGTGACCTAAAGGACCTGCAGTGGTCTGTGCAAGTGGCAAACCCCGAGGACATGGCACAGCCCTGGCACTGCCCCAGCCCCAGGGGGGCAGACCTTGCCCTTCTCACCTGCGGAAGTAATGGGAGAACGGGTAACAGCCTGCTAGCTTCACCTTCAGGTCACTGTAGTCCTGCTCGCTCCACACCTGGAGAACAGTGAGATAGGCTGAGAACAGCCATGCTCATCTCCCAGCCTGGGAATGGCTGCACTTTGCTCACAAACTGCCCTCACCTCCTGCAGCAGCACCAGGTCAAAGCCCTCCTGGCGCAGCTTGTCCCCGATGAGCCGGACGCGCTCCTGCCGCCGCTTGCTCAGGTAGCGGATGGCCCTGCCAGAGAGGGATGACAGTCAAGGCCTGGTGGGGACAGGGTGGTGGGGATTCTCGGCGTGACCCAACGAGGGAGAGAAAGAAGGCTCCAGTACCAGTAGGAGCAGAGTTCAAATGGGAAAGACAGGAAAGGGTCATGTGAGGACATGGGGACAAGAGGGATATCAGGGAGGCCGTCTGGGGACAGCTTCTCCTGCCTGCAGAACTGAGGCAGCTCATCCTTGCTTGGGGTGTAAATTGGGGGTTTTTCTTGGGCTAACAACACCGAGGGAACAGGAGGCACTACCCAGCCAAGCACCTCCTGACCCTCTGAGGCTGGGAGAGTGGTGTGACCCCAAAATGAAGGGACCATGAAGGTAACCCCAAGGTGGGACCCCTCTCCCAGTGTGGTGCCCCCATCTCCACCCACACAGCCTGGCAGGGACCTGGCGATGTCGGACTCACCAGCAGTTGAGGTCGAAGATACGGAGGCGCAGGGTGGGCTCTCCCTCCATCGCTTGGCGGGGCGTTGTGGGGCTCAGCAGGCAGCCCCAGGCAAAGCGGGGACCTGCAGGGACTGGCTTGGGGTGACAGCCCCCAGGAGCTGGTGCAGGCTGCAGGACAGAGCCAAGGAGTCAGGCTGGGAAGGCGGAAGGGTTGAGCCAGGGCAAAGGCCAGGAAGGAAGGAAGAGTGCTCAGGGTGCTCCTCCAGGCCTTTCTCCTCCAAATTCTAAATTGCCCCTGAACAGGGATCCATGAACCCAAACCACCTCTGTGACCCTGCATCCAGAGGCTGGAGACACCAGTGGGCCAGGAATGGGGTAAAGGACTCAACCCCCTCTGCCTGTCAGTGAGTTGTGCTCCAGGATGGACTCTCACTCTGGTTTCAAAGTGAAACTGCAACCACGGACATGGGACACCAGCACACACCTCCCCACTCGGGAAACCTACAGATCCTTATCGGGACCCCAAACCCCGGCAGAGCCAGCAGCTCCGGAGCAGCCCCAGCTCCATTTCTCCCATGCCTGACCCCGTGAGATAGTCCAGTTTCCGGCTTAGAAGCTAAAAAGAGAACCCCGGAGCTCCAGGATGGCGGTGCCGGCAGCCAGGCTCTGCCTTCCCCTCGGGATTACCGAGCGGCTCATTCCGCTCCTGAGCCGCGCTAATTAATGCCGGCGGCTTCTGCCAAGCCTGAGCCCCCAGGGGCGCTCCCCGCTCCCCGAGGGATGCGGAGGGGACAGCAGGGGACAAGGAGCGGGACGGCGGCAACAGGTGGAGCAGGACAGGAGCGGGACAGCGGGGAAACAGGAGAGAGGGACAGGAGCGGGGAAACAGCAGAGAGGAGACAGGAGTGGGGAAACAGGAGAGAGGAGACAGGAGTGGAGAAACAGGAGAGACAGGAGCGGGGAAACAGGAGAGAGAAGACAGGAGTGGGGAAACAGGAGAGAGGGGACAGGAGCAGCGAAACAGGAGAGGGGGGACAGGGAGCGAGGCAAGCGGGGGCGCAGGGAAACAGGAGAGGGGGGACAGGAGCATCGGAGCTGCAGGAGGAGCGGCGACGGCAGCGGGGCAAGCGGGGAGCGGAGCATTGGGGGGATCGGCGCTACAGGAAGATCAGAGCTACAGGAGGATCAGAGCTACAGCAGGATCAGAGCTACAGCAGGAGCGGCGACGGCAGCGGGGGGAAAGCCGAGGAGCAGAGCAATGGCAGGATCAGAACTACAGGAGGAGCAGAGCTACAGGCGGAGCGGGACCGGCAGCGGAGCAACAGGCGGAGCGGGCCGGGAGGAGCGGACGGAGCGGACCGGGAGCAGCGGGCGGAGAGCAGCAGGAGAAGCGGGAGCAGCGATCGGCGGGGCCGAGAGCGGACCTGCAGCGGGCCGGCAGCGGCGCGGGGCCGCGGGACTACGCGTCCCGGCAGGCAGCGGAGCGGGGCGGAAGGGGCAGGACCGGGGCCGGGACAGGGGGGGTGAACGGGGCCGGGAAGGGCGGAGGGGCCCGGCCGGGTGTGGTGGGTGTAACGGGCTGTGATGGGTGTGACGGGGCGCGCCGGGGCTGCGGGAGGGATAGCGGGGTACGGGCGGCTCGCAGGACGGGGAGAGCGGCCGGTGGCGAATGAAACGCGTTTCTGTGTCGCCTGAGTGAGTGGTGGGACAGAGCAGCCCTCTGGCACCCTGGGGTGCAGACCCCCCAAAAGGTGTGTTGCTGAACACAGCAATGTGCGGGGAAACACAGGGAGGCATCTACCGTGGCCAGCCCAACCTTTCCCAAGCAAACCCTGCAGCAGTGATGCAAACTAGAGCAAAACACAGCTGGATGCGGCATCCTGGTACCCAGAATTGGATGCGACATCCTGGTACCCCGAATTGGATGCAGCATCCTGGTACCCAGAATTGGATCCGGCATCCTGGTACCCCGAATTGGATGCGGCATCCTGGTACCCAGAATTGGATGCGGCATCCTGGTACCCAGAACTGAGGTCCCAGCAAAAGCGTTACCCAGCCAAAGGGTTACACGGTTACACAGCTCTCATTTTCTTCATGTTGAAGAAAATCCCAAGAAATAAAATAAGAATTTCAGAACTGCTTGAGCCAACCCATGAACAAATAATTTTAATGTTTTTTTTTTTTTTTTCAGCAGACCGTAGTTTTCTCGGAGCTCCACAGTCTCCTCTCTTTGAAGTTGGACAGATACAGTAAACACAACAAATATATGATACAACCCATCACAGCTGGATTAAAAAAAATACACAAAAAATATAATACATAAAAAAATGGATTTTTAACATTGTGGACTGACGCAGCTCTAAAAATGGTGATTGTAACCCTGGTAAGCTTTACAAAGTCTTTAAAAAAATAAAACAGTACTTCATGTGAAATTCATAAATACACTGGAGGAGAACGGAGGGGCTGGGGGGAGTTGAGAAAGTGTCTCTGGGATCATGACTAAACCCCAGCCAGGGCTGCTGGGGGCACCAGTCTGTGTGCGTGGGGTGCAGTGTGAGCCCTGGGCTCGGTGCAGGCAGGAGGGAGGGAGGGATGGAGGCACAAACCGGTCCAGTTAACGAAGAGCTTCGTCCCCCATCGGGGCTGGGAGTGGGGCACGCCTGTGTTCTATGGTGGGGGAGTTTGGAGTTTTTATTCCCAGAGTTTTAGATCAGTGAGTGAAACAGAAGGGAAAAAAAACCAAAACAAAAAAACCCAAAAACCTACAAAACAACAAACAAACATGCTACATATGAGAACTTGGCCAGAGAGCCCCAGCACAGCTCTGGCATGGTTTGCCAGTGCCTGGCCTTGGATTTCTCCCTCTTTTCCCCGCTGCTCCGTCTGCCCTGCTCACAGCAGCCACCTCAGCCCAGTCCCACCACTGAGCCCTCGGCCTCGCACAGGGCTGGGGTGGCTCTGCCCCATCCCACAGGGATGGGTGGCTTTTCCCAGCAGCAAGAGGTCGAAGTCCCCATGCCTCACAGGACACGTGGCATCAAAGTGGCAGCTAAGGCACTTTCCTGAGCTCTGGGGCTGTTCCTGCTCCTTGCACTGGCAGCACTGAGCCTAAACCTGCTCTGTCTCACTCCTTAAGAGGCTTCAGTGCCCCTCAAAACACTCCTGCCATCCTTCCCACTGCCTTCACTCCCCTGCCAACCTGAAAACCCATCCACCACTGGCCACCTCGGGCTCTCTGTCCCCCTGCCACCCTGCTCCTCACCACCTCTGTCCCTCTGTGACCCTCCTGCACCCTGGGGTTTCCCCAGACTCTGCCCTTGCAGTTGCAGCCTCAGGACTGGGCACTCTGCCTTGGCTTACTTTGGGCTGCAGCCACAAAAACACCTCCAAGCTGACCCAGTCCCTTATCCTGGCACCCCTCCTGTTCTCCATCCCCCCTCTGTCTCTGTCCTCTCTGTCCCAAACTCTGCCCACTGACAGCTTGGCCCTGCATTGCTCAATATGATTTTCCCTGCACAAGTCACCTCCCTGGCCACTTCCCACAGGACGCAGGAGAGCGGACGGAGCAGTTTGGAACAGTCACCGCAGAAAAAAGGCAAAAAAAGGTGAAGGAACAACAACAACAAAAAAAAAACGAAACAAGGAAAATGTACATATGCAAAATAAATCAGGCAAATCTGCCCTCACTGCTCTCTACTCATGACTCCTCAGTAAGTGACCACAGTGGGGACACTGAGCCTGGGCCACCCCCAAGTGCAATTCCTGAAAGTACACACAGAGCTCAGGGGATCGCCCACAAAACCCAGCCAGAGATGGAGACATCCCAAACCTTTCCCTAAACAAGACATGTCCTGTGGGAGGGGAGCACCTGGGCACCTGCAGAGGACCATCAGCCTGATTACATGCATGGTGTCTTTTTAAAAAGTATTAAAAAGCACTTTCATTTAAAAAAAAAAGGAAAAAAAAAAGAAAAAAAAAAAGGAGCCATTAAACCCCATGGTTTGCATTGTCAATGCCCTGATGCCTTCACTGCCACTGGTTCCCAGTGCCCCACCTGGGCAAGGAGGAGCATCCCTGGGGAGGTGGCAGTGTCCCCCTCCTCCACCCTGCCCTGCCCTGCCCTGCCCATGCACCCCACATCCCCTGGGCTGTGCCACACGGTGCCAGTGCCACTGTCACTGCCGTGCCAGTCAGATTCACACCTGGCACAGCGCTGCATCCTCCTGAGCACCAGCACTCACTCCTCTCCACTCAGCACCGGGGCTGCTTCTGGGCGAGGCTGGGGGTGAAAGGAGGGGTCGTTCTCTGCTCTGACGTCTCTCTGCTGCTGCTGGTGGCACGATGGGATCCTGGCCCTCATCAGCAACACCGAGGGCTGGTCTCTCCCTCTCCAGTGCCGGATGTGGGTTTCCTTTCTCCCTACGCTTCCTTTCCCATTCTTTTTTTTTTTTTTTGGTAGTTTTATTTATTTATTAAAAAAAAAAAAAGAAACTGTTCCTAAGTAGAAAACATCTGCGATCACAAGTCAGTCTTTTTTGGCTATCGTTTTTCTTTCTCCTCCTTCTCCTCCTGTCTTCAAATGACTTCTCACAAGGCAACAGGCACGAGTGGCTTTCCTGCACAGCCCCCTCCCCTCCTGCACACCCCTTGTGCCCCTGCCTGTCCCCAAGGGCCCCTAGTCCTTGACCAACTTGTACACGTGGTGCTGGGCGCCGTGCTCGCTGGTGGAGACCTCAAAAACGAAGGCAATGCAGAGCAAGGTTTCCTGGGTATCCCTGTTCGTCACAACCTGCAGCAGAGCAGAGTGAGTTAGGGGAGTGCTGTGCCCATGGGAAGGTGCTGTTATCTGGTGGAGTGCATGGGCTCAGGCACAGCCACTTTGCACCATGAAAAGATTTGCTACCCATTATTTGTGGGGACATAACAGGCAGCAGCACAGCCAATTTAGATTTAGATTTACTACCTGGTTTTGGGGGCGTTGCACAGGCTCAGGAACAGCCTGAACTGCACCACCAAAAATTTGTTTGGGGGAGTTTGTATTGGCTCAGGCCCAGCCACTGCATTTGCACCACCAGAAACTGCTACAGATTATTTGGTGAAGTCAAACAGTCAAATCCAGGCACATCCAATTTAACTGCACCATGAAAATTTTGTTCCCCATTATCTGGTAGACTTGTCCAGGCACAGCCTGGTGTATGTGGGGTCAGCAAGGTCACTGCAAGTGGGACACACCCCCTGGAAAAGGAGGGGAGGTACCTGCAGGATGGTGAAATTCTCCAGGACACTGTTCATCATGTACTTCTCTGGGAGGTGCTTGAGTTTGTGGATGAAGTTGATCATGTACTCGCACATGGGAGACCGGTGGATGCGGTAGACGAACCGGCCGTTCTCCAGCCGTGCATACTCCGTCTGCAGGGGACAGCCAGGGTGAGCAGCTGTCCCATGGTGGTGGTGGCCAACTGGGACGTGGCAATGTTCACTCCACCCATAAACACAGCAGACACCCATGTGTCCTACACCCAGCTCTGGGACATCCCTGGACCAATCCAAGCCCTTCCCGATGCAGTGGGGCATGGAACTCACCTCCACCTTCTCCACGACCTGTTTCCCAAAGGAGCACACCTTGGTGGAGACTGTGATGGTCATGTTCTCTGCACTGCTGTACTGGCTGCTGACACCATAGAAGGTCCCTGGCCCATCCTGGATCGTGCTGTTCAGATCCGCCTGGAGAGAGGAGAGGGGGAGAGGGTCCCATGAGGCACCACCACACCCAGCCCTCGATGGGGACAAGGGACACCAACTATCAGAGCTGCCCAGGATGCTCCTACTCTGCCAGCAGAGTGCCCAACCCACAACGAGCCTGTAGCTCGAGGATGACCCTCCCCACCCAAACCCTCCCAGCAGCATACCCAAAACTTGACGAGAAAGAAGGAGTTCTGGGGCCCACGCTCATAGAGCTCCTTGAGGCCACCTTTCTTCTCAGGAAACTTGTCGTAGATCTGGCGGATGTCCACGGCCTCCAGCAGCGGGTCGCTGTACGAGGGGTTCGTCTGGCCGATGTGCACGAAGAGGTGTTTGCTGTACTGTAGGGAGCGGGGTGGGGACAGCAGCAGGACAGGTCAGGCAAGAGGGAGGTGCCACCAGGCCCGGGGATGGATGGGCTCACGGGGGGGACCGTTACCGTTTCGGCATCCCGGGGCACCTCCATGAAGGCGGAGTACTCGAGGAGCCGCAGCTTGGCGGAGGCGATGGTGCGGTCCTGCCAGACCGGCACGGCCGAGGCAGCTGGCGGGAGCGGAGCCAGGGGCTCGTAACCTGGGCAGGGACAGTGACAGGGGGGTGGAGGGACAGCCAGGAACTGGGGTGAGCCCCCCCTGCAATGCTGCTGTCCCCACTGCATCCCACAGCCTCCTGTATTGCGCAGCACAGCGTGGCTAAAACATGGGATGTTCTGGGGTAAAACATGGGATGTTCTGGGGGAGAAACATGGGATGTTCTGGGGAGAAAACATGGGATGTTCTGGGGGGAAAACATGGGATGTTCTGGGGTAAAACATGGGATGTTCTGGGGAGGCAAACATAAGATGCTCTGGGGAGAAAACACAGGATGTTCTGGGTGGAAAACATGGGATGTTCTTGGGGGGAAATATGGGATGTTCTGGGGGGGAAACATGGGATGTTCTGGGGGAGAAATATGGGATGTTCTGGGGGGGAAACATGGGATGTTCTGGGGGAGAAATATGGGATGTTCTGGGTGGAAAACATGGGATGTTCCGGGATGAAACACAGGATGTTCTGGGTGGAAAACATGGGATATTCTGGGGGGAAATATGGGATGTTTTGGGGGGGAAACATGGGATGCTCTGGGGGGAAATATGGGATGTTCTGGGGGGGAAACATGGGATGTTCTGGGGGGGAAATATGAGATGTACTGGGTGGAAATGGACTGGAGCAGCACATGCTCACTGTGAAGTACTTCTGGATTTAAACCCAGGCTTTTCCCCCAGTAGAGTTGGGGAGGAGACACAGGGGGGTGGCACTGTGCATGGGAGGGGACAGAGGACAAATATGACCCGGCAGGGACACTGGGTTCCCTCCAAGGGGGTAAGGACATGACTTACTGGCTAATGATGGAGGCATGGGTGGCTGGATGGGGTAAGCTGGTTGTGCAAACGGTTTAATGCTGGAAAGGAAAAAGCATCATCAGGTTACCAAGCCCCTTGCCAAGGTGGGGTCCTGCTGGTGCTGGGTTTGGAGGGGTCTGTACTTACTCCTGAGAGGGTCCAGGCTGTCCTGGGATAGGCCCACTCCAAAACTGGGAAAACAGCACAGGGAAGAGTCAGTGGCTTCTGACACTCCCCACTCCCAACATTTCCCTCCTCACCTGCTGCAAACAGCAGGGAGCCCTGCATTGCCACCAGGGCTGAGAATGGCTGCTGAGCATCCCCCTGCCCCGTGTGTGTGACTCATGGTGTCCCCACCACCCCGGGGTGTCCCCATGAGGGGGGTGTGGGGCTGTCCTCACCCTGGGGGCAGCAGAGAAGACAGCCTGAGGAAGAGGAGGGGGGGGGCTGAGCTTGTTCTGCAGGACGCTGGCCGACACAATCTGCGCCGAGGACATGGAAGCCATGCTCTGCAGAGCCTTATCCTTCGAGACCTGGTCCTGAGGGGAAGAGGGGGGACAGGAGGAAAGCAGGGGTTACAGGGGCAGACTGAGCTCCCTCAATCCGAGCGTGCCTGATGGGTTTTGCAAAGCCAGCAAGCAATCCCAGCAAGGAACCCGTGCAGAGGGATCCCCCCACCCCCTCTCAAATGTTAATTAGCATTTGAAGCTTGCCAATATCCTCTGGGCAAAAGCTGATGGGTCTGGAAAATGCCCCCTCCCACTGCTGCTGGTGGCCCTCCCGCCTTGGGGATGAGAAGGGGTTTTAGCCCCTCCACTGGAGAGGGCATGATGCAATGCGGAACAAAAAGAATTTCAGACTCAAGCTCAACTTACCAAGTTCATGGCCTGTCGGTAAAAGAAAGGAAAAAAAAATGTTAGAGAGTGTCACAGAGGGAGCCTTTGGGTATTCTGTACACCTCCACTAAGCCGGTGCTGGTGTCAGCTGGGGCAGCGTTAATTTTGTCCCCAGCACAGGATGGGGTGGCTGTGAATTGCTGTGAAGAGAATTAACTCCACCCCAGCTGGAACCAGCACAGCTGGGTATCCCCACCCTGGCTCATCACCACAGCCCAACGTGGCAAGTGAAACTCTTGCCCTGGCCAGTCCTGGGGATGCACATGGTGGCCATCAATGCCCAGGCTTAATCCCACCAGGAATGGGATGCCAAAGCCCCCCACTCATTTTTTTAAGAGGTCACTGTGGTGAGCCAGGCCTGTGCCTTCCTTGGCTTTTTAATATCCTCTGTTCTTGGCTTTTTAATATCCTCTATAGCCTCCTCAGTGCTTGTGGCTGGGGCACTGAGAGGAAAAGCTGCCCAGGGATGGGGGCACCAACTCCCCCTTAGGCACTGCAAGGAAAACCCCGAGCACAGCCCCCCTGTTCCCTGGCAGAGCAGACCAATTGTTTTTCCTTTTGCTCCAAAGGTCACAGCACTGCTGGGCAGGAGCTCCAGGGCCGCTCCTCCACTTGCATCGCTAGGACACGTTCATGCTGGTCCCAGTGCACACCCTCTGCTTTCCCTCTGAACCTTCCCCAGGGATCAATGCTTCATTTATTTCCACCTGGGGCAGGGCAGGAGGGCGGGCGTGCAGCCACATGCCAGGAGCACGAACACGCACATGACTGCAGCTCAAAAACAGACACTGCTCTGACTGCAGCTCAAAAAAACACACTGCTCATGGAAGGGTTTTCATCCCACAGGACAGTGCTGGGGGAGGCCAGAGGGCTGGGATGATCTGTATCCTCCAATATTGTTCAGGGGGAGGTCTGGCCTGGCTGCTCCATGCCAGAATCCTGCAGGCAGCATGGCTGGGGATGGAGAGCACAGCCATGGACCCCTGGGGTCACTCCTGCCTCCAACTCCCCTTTGCACTGTGCCTTGTGACAAGAAAAGATTTATTTTATATTTTATTTTATTTAGGCTTCTGCTGCTGTTGACCCTGCTTCCACCCCTCACTTCCCTGACTGCCCCTCTTGGGGCTGGAGACTGGGTTTAAGACATACAAGTCCAAAGGAGCATCCCAAAATAAGTTTCAGGTTCTTTCTCCTGGCTTCTCCTAGCACAACAAACCCTGGCTGTGGGAGCCCTCCTGGCATCCTGCTCATGGGGCACTGGGGTCCCTGCTGAAGGACTTTGGGGGGCAGATCCTGGTGGGCTCCCAGGCACCATGAGCTGGAGTTTGTTAAAGCTTTGAGGATGAAAATGCTCCTGCTCTGAGAGTGCCCCTGCCTGCCAACTCTTGACAGTGGCCTCCACTGCCAGTCTCAGTGCTCCCAGGACAGGGAGAGCTGGTGATGCTTTAGGAACCTCAAGGTCAGCAGGCTGGAAGATTTTCTGGGCTCCCACTCACACAGCAAGGCAGCAAATCACCCCTGGAGCTCCCAGGGAGATGTTCCCTGTGTGATGGTGCAGAGATTAACTGAAGTACATGGCAGGAACTGGCTGTCCCCAGTGGGACACCCCAGTGGGTGTTGTGCAGTGGGGACCTCTCTGTCCCCCACCTCACATCATGGGGGTCCAACCCAAGCAGGGCATGGTCCGTTGGTGATGCCCCCAGCCCTGCCCATGTCCTCCCATCATGACCCTCCCCAATGCCACCAAAAAGTTTGGTGGGAACAGTTATGGAAAGGTTAGTTGGGCTCCAGTTAGGAGGAAGGAAAGAAGGAAGGAAGAAAAGAAAAGCCAACCAGAAAAGAGAGAGAGAATGATCCATTTTTTTTCCTCACTTGGCTCCCTTGGCTCCTGGCACTGTGCCCTGTCCCCAGCAGCATGGCCCCAGCTGGACCTGCTGCCTCTCACACCGCTGTGGTGCCCCTGGGCTGTGCTCACACCCTGGTGCATCACAAGCCACTGGGCTGGCAGCCTGCAGGGACCCTTGGAGCCCCCCTGCATCTGCCCACACTGCACCAGCACCTGCTCTGAGCTGGGTCAGGTCTCAGCTCTGGAGGGGAGGGGGCCTTTGCACACCTTGCTTGAACCTCACTTTGCCTCACTGGCTGCCCTGGAGGGCCCTTCTCCTTGTGGGAGAACCCCTGATGGCCCAAAAGAGGGGGCAGCCCTCATGCATCACCAGAGAAGGGTTTAAACCCACATGTCTCCATGGCAGAGTCCTTGCCTGGATGCAAAGAGGGGATTTAGCACCCACATTCACCCTCCTGGAGGACAGAGAAGAGCTCTGCTGCCTCTCCTTGCACTTCTCTCTGGGCATCCCAAAACGATGCCTGTAAAAACCATCTGATCCAAGGAGCCAAGTGAGGGGGAAGAAAAAAAAACACCAAAAAAAAGCGAGGTAAAACAGGAAAGCAAGCAGCACACCGCAGAGCCGAGTGCGTTAGTCGTCAGCAGGCGGGGGCCAGGCGAGGCAGGGCGTACCTTCAGCTTGGACTGAATCTCACGAGATTTCCGTCGGGCAAGAACCTGCAAGTGGCTAGAGACCTGCAGAGAGAGAGCAGAAGGAGAGGGGGAACAGCAGAGCCGTCAACCAGAGGAAAGGAGGAGGAAGGAGAGGGGCTGCCCATGCTCACAGAGACACCGCCGCGGACACCTGGGCAAGGGCGCCAACGTACCTTGATGCCAACCTGGTACTCCCGCACCTTCTTCCGAGCTAGAACCTGTATGTGGCTGGACACCTAGCGCCCGCCACGCCGTTCAGAAAGGAAAACACAGAGAGCGTGAAGATACGTTCCCCCTGCAGGGCGGGAGGCTGTCCCCGGGGGAGGGAGTGCGCAGACACGGGGCAGCGCTTGGGCTGCTCCTGGAGATTCCTGCACCCGCCAAAAGCTGGAGGAAGGAAAGTTGTGGGGTGCTGGTTGATGCTGGTTTGTGCCCACCCCAGGCTGGGGTGAAGCTCCTTGGTGTAAAGCTGTTGCACCTCGTGGGGACAGACAGACAGACAGACCCTGCCAGCCCCTGTGAGCACCAGAAGCTGACAACACAGCCTGGCAGGTTTGAGGTGCCCGGGTTACTCGGTGGGGCCTGTGGGCCCAGAGGGGACTGGCACACTGCCCCAGAGCTCCTGCTGGTTTTGCATGTGGGAAGGGTGAGAAAGGTTGTGGTTTTGTGTCCAGGCCCCTGTAAGAGCAAGATCTAAAGAAAAGGGGCTGATATCCAGGCAGTAAAAGCACAGTATGGCTGTGGGGCCATCCACGCACCCAGAGGGCTTCAGGGCTGATGTTGGCAAGAACCTGCTCCCACTAGTGACAGGCTGTCCAAGACAAGACACCAGGCTGTCCAGGAGATGACTGCACAGAGGTGTCAGTGCCATGGCTGCTCCCTCCCATGCCTTTCCCGAGTCCCCCAGAGCACTGCATCCTTCCCCCATGGAGGGGGAGCCCAGTTAAATCTTTAAGCCAGAAATGAAGAACTGCTTGGCACTGGTCTGAACACAAAAACTGGCCAGATCCTGGTCCCTCTGCTTTTAGTGTAAGTCCTGGAGGAATGACCTCAGCAGTGTCTGGGGACCAGCGTCTCTCTTGTGGGGACTTGTGGCACAGGACAGTCCCAGAATAAGTGTCCCAAACCCAACCATCTCCCAATGGTGGGAGATGCTCCCAACCATCCAAGGCCATGAGCTCTGCTGGGATGGGTGGCCTGGCTCCCAGCTGGGGGCCACCACAAGGGGAACGCAGAGCCACATGAGAAAGGGACACATCCCATGGAGGGCTGCAGCAGCCCACTCCTCAGACAGGTTTGGTGAAGCTTGCAGTGCTCTGCGTGCTCCATTCCTGCCTGTGCTCTGCCTGCATCCCTGCCTGCCCCAGCATCCAACCAGGCAGGGCAGTGAGAGCAGGGCAAGGGCTCTGTGGTACCTCCAGCCCCACCAGGACCAGCACCACAGCTTCACAGCCCTGGATGCCTGCCTGGGATGGGGATGCCTCGCTCTGAGCCCAGGGGGTTTGCAGTGCCTTTGCTGTGGCACGTGGCACGAGTGGCATAAAGCCTGGCAATACAGAGGTAGGAACAGTCCCCAGACCCAGAAGGCACAGCAGAGACCCATGCAGGCACAGACAGACACACACATATTGCCCAGAGAGAGCCTGAGGGTTCCTGCCACCCACAAGTGGGTGACCTGGGTGCTGCCTGCCCCCACATCCCCAGTGTCCAGACATCCTGCGACAGAGGAAACCCCAGGGGTTTTGTGCTCACAGGCAAAGCTCCTCGCAGATGGGGGACCTGCTGGCAGCAGCAGCGGCTTGAGGAGGGGACACAGAGCGATGCAGCCGGACACCCGCTGCCCTTACCTGGCACCGCCTCCCACCCCGCCCCGAGCCCACCCCAGGAGAAAAGGCAGAGCAACGCCTCACCTGCTTCCTCGTCCGTGTCTTCCCCGTTCGCAGCTTGATGTAGCGGGCGATCAGCTCGTTACGACCTGCGGGCAGAGCCTGGCGTCAGCCCCGGCACACGAGGGGCACCAGCCCCAAACCCCAAAATGCCCAAACCCCCCCGGGCTGGCGAGGGAGGCGCTGCCAGGAGGTGGCGCTGTCGCGACAGTGTCGTGGCGACCTCGGGGACACGGGGGTGGCCAGGGCAGGGCACCCCCCCTGCCCCCGCTCGCTGCGTCACCCCGCGGCTCAGAGCGAGGTGACAGCCACCAGGGACCCCCGCCACAGCCCTGCCTCAAAGCACAGACCCCTCAAAACCCAACCCAGCCAGAGCCCCCCAGCAGAACCAGCGAACCCACCCCGGGCAGCCGTGCCCGCGGGGGTCCCGGGTACTGCCCCCCACCCCGGCACCCCGCTTCTCGTTCACAAGCCGTGCTGGCCTTTCCACCAGTATTTCCCAACGTCCTGGTCTAATTCGAAGCAGAAGTTGCTTTTGCGCCACATTTCAGGGGCCAGCTGTGGCCAATCTACGTTCAAACGTCAGAGCAGCTGGGAGCTTTCTTCTCCCGGCCCCGGCCCCCCCGGCCCCCGCCGCCCCCCGCGCACGGGGGCAGCCAGGCACGCCAGATTTATTTTAATGGACCAGATGGTCGCGGTTGGAACTTGTCGAAATGCCCTTGGAGCGGGTTTCGGCTTTAAAAGAATAAAAAAATCCTTAAAAAAAAAAAATAAATATATATATATATATATGCACCCCCCCCTCCTCTTCCACCCCGATTGGCCCCCTCCCAGCCCTACAGCAACTGGGCCCTCCTGGGGGACACACACATGGGGACAGACAGCGCCAGGTGCCACGCAGAGACAGCTGCCCCTTGGGGTGCCCACGCCAGGCAGGAGCTGGTGGGTGGGTGACAATGGGGGTACCCCTTGCACAGCCGGCGTGGCACCCTGGTGTCACCCTGAGGCTCAGTTCCCACCCTCCAGGCTGGCTGGTTCCCTCATTAGCACCTAGCAGGGGCCAGGTCTTACAGGGTGTCCTGTAAGCCCAGGTGAGATGACACCCACAGCAGGGTGCTGGCAGGAGGAACCCTGCTGCTGAGCCCAGTTTGGGGGTACACCTTCAAAAATCCCCCTTTGAACACCCTGCTCCTGAATCTCATCCTCTGCACCCTGTACCCTGCCCATGGGAAAGAAATATGGGGTAAAAATACAGGAAAGAAATGTAGTGCTTTCCTGGACTTGGTGAGCCAGTGCCAGCTCTAGTGCCCAGCATCTCCTGCACCCATCCTGCCTCACACCATGCCCAAGGCTGCACCCTCACAGCCACCCCCGTGCCCACGTGCCCTGTCCCTTGTCCCTTTCCCTGTGATTCATCTGGACCGTGCCATTCCCTCTGAGAGGGCACGTCCTCCTCCAAATTACCACATTCCCCAAATTCCTCTCCCCTGACACCACCACGTGAACCAGTTGGACAGGCTGGGTTAAAAATAACCCATCCAGCAGCCGAGTGCAGCAAGGCCCAGTGTGCCCGTGCTGGGTCCTGGCTCCCCAGCTCCCACCTTGCTTTGCCACCTCCACAGCGCTGGCACGGCTGTGGCAGGGGCTGGCACGGCCGTGGGCACCCATGGAACCCCCAAAAAGAGGGGTGGTGAAGGAGGGCAGAGCACTGGCACACCATTATACTGAATGCTGGCGTTGTCTGTGCTGCCAGTGCCCCTGGTATACTCAGTAATGCCAGCCAGGGGGTCCTGGGGGTCCCACTGGGGAGGTGCTGGGGAAGGTGGGGGGAGATGAAAGGCCAGCAGGGGCTGCTGCCTCTTTAAGCAGCTGCCAGATGTCTCTGAAAGGCTGGAAAAACCGGTTGGGGCGTGCTTCGAAGGGCCAGGCTCCCGGCGGCACTTCAGCTATTCCCGGAGAAATCCAAAAAATGCATACGCTTGGGAAGCCCTGTGCTCCCCACCTCCCCCTCACCCCACTCCTCCAGCAGCCCCCATGCCGTGGGTTGGGGGCCCTGGCAATGGGCTGGCACAGGTAGCTGTCACAGGTGTGGGGACAGTGGCATAGTGCTCTCCAGAAAGGCTTGTCCCTTTTGCCCCTCTCTAGTGGCGCTGGGGGAACCATTGCTATGACAGCAGCATCCTGGGCAGGTGTATTTTGGAGGTGGGGGACAGAGATGCCAGCCCTGGTAATAGGGCAGCCTGTTCCTGACTCTGAGGTCACTGGCCCTTGGGGGTGACATCATGGGATGTGCAGGGCAGGAGGAATCAGTCACTACCTTGGCAAGGACAGGGAGTTTGGGGGAAATACCAAAAACGAGGCTGACACCTCCAAAATCATCACCCCAGTGGGGCTGACCAGCTCTGCTGCCACCAGTGAAGTCACCAAAAACTGAGCTGGGTGCGAGTGGCTGAGGGTGGGTGAGTGACCCTTGCCACAGGGCGCTCTGGCCACCAGGTCCGGTTGGGGAAGGTTTGGGGAGGGCTGCGGAGGCACACGGGAGCAGGAGGGCTGGGGCTGCCCTGGCCCCGCAGTCCCGCGCCCGCTCCCTGCCCCACGGCTTCACCAAACCAGTCAGTCCGGCAGGGCCGAGAGAGGGAGGGAGCGGGAGGGAGAGCCAGTGCAGAGGGAGGGGATACAGGTCACTGCCACCTCCCCAGCCCAGCTCCAGGATGAACCCCAGCCAGCTGCTTTCGGGGTTGGGGGATGCTCAAGGGCGATGTCCCAGCGTGGGTTTAGGGCAGGAGGTTTCAGTTCAGCCCTGGCCACCCTGTGCCTTTGGCGGGTGCCTCCCTCCTGCCCCCGGCACTCACCGTACATCTTGCCCTCATCTGAGAGGATGATTTTCCTCCGGCCGCAGGGTGGGTAGATCGCCAGCGCCTCCTGGAAGCTCTGCTCGATGTCTGGACTCCACACACCCTCGGCATCATTGTCCAGACTCTTGTCCATGCCGTCCTGGCCATCTTCCCGCCCCTCCCCAGGGCTGCCGCTGGCGTTCCAGCTGTTGGACGCTATGGTGCTGGCTGCTCTGGGCTCCGACCCTGAGCCCCCACGGATACACGACAACCTGCTGGGACACGGGGACACCTGTCAGACCCAGGAACCCTTGCTGGGCATGGGGTGCAGTGACAGCATGGTGCCAGGTCTGCTCCTGGCCTTTGGCCTGTTCTCACTTGCACCCAGACCAGCAGCTCATTGTAGGGCATCAGACACACAAACAAGCTTTCTTTGGGGGCAGAATATGATTTCTTATGAGTACCCCCAAATCCAAGTCAGCAGTGACCACCCAGGATCCACCCAAATAAAGTTTGGAAAAGAAACTGCCCCAGCTACTGTATTACCCATACAAGGAACTTGGGCACGGTGTTTATGGCTGACACCTCGAGACAGGGTGGCAGCAGCCTGTGAACCCTGACCCTACACCAGTACCCACTGCCAAACAGCAGTTTCTTTGGGAAAGCTGGCCCAAAAAACACCCCTAGGCCCCAAAATCCCGGCTCCACCATGCCTGGCAAAGGCAGAGTTGGGATTTGAAGGGAGATGCTGAGCAGCCCCAAGCCAGACCCCACTAATGGGAACCAGGTGGCCAGAGCCGTCCAGCAGCCCTTCCCCTGGTACCAGGAGAGGCCCCCCCACCCTGAGGATGCTCAGCTGGGGCCCTGGGCCCTCCCCAGCTGGTGGGTGATGCTGGGGAGCCTTCAACCCTGCTGCTCTTCCTCCTCCTCTTGCCCAGCTCCCGGAGCAGCGTTTCAGTGTTTTGCAATAACATGTTTGGCGGCAGCTGCCGGCGGTGGGAGCGGAGAGGTGTCTCCTGCGCCGCCGCGCTTCCCGGACGGGCTGGGAGTGTACAAAGGTCTCCAGCACAGACATCTCCTTTTAAAGGAACTGCTGAGCCCGCTGGCTCAAGTGCGCTGCGAGGCCTTGCTGCCTTTTTTTTTTTTTTTTTTTTTTCTTTTATAAAAAAAGAAACTTAGCCCCCCCAGCCCTCTCTCCCTCGTCGCGATGTGATGTCAGCCCCTCCGGTCCCGCCGCCCATCCCTGCCCGCGTCCCCCCCGCCGCCGCTCCCCCTCTTGCTGAGCACTGTGGCCAAATAAGGAGAACTGGATTGTAGGATCGAGCCAGCCGGCCAAGGGAGGGATGGCGGCAGCGGTGCCGGACGGGCCAGCGGCACCCCAGGGCCTGCAGCACCCCGGCTGTGCCAGGGGGCTCCGTGCCACAGCCCCTGGCAGGGATGCAGGCTCCAAGCCTGGCAGGGTGGTGGGGATGGGAGGGCAGGGGAGCACCAGGAGCAGGCAGTGCACAGGGATGGTGAGGGTGGCATATGGGGAAAGACCTCATCAGGGCTCTGTCCCAGTGGGGCACCTACACGGGGTGCAACTGCCTTGGTGCTGAACCCTGGCTGCTTCACAGCAGCCCGAGCCCCTGGCAGACCAGACATGGGGGAACCTGAGACTCCTCAGCTTCTGCAGCAGCCCAAGACCCTGCAGCCCCCAATGGTCTCAGACCCCACAGCAGCCCCAGAGCCCTCAGCACTCAGCTCAGGAGCCCCCAGTCTCACAATACCTCAGTGGTCAGGGACCCTGCAGCCTGGTGCCAGCCCAGGGCCCCACAGCACCACAGGGCTGCCATCAGTTCACCCTAACAGGGGAAACCCCCAAGAGCTGGTGTCAGAGGGTGACTTTACAGGGACCCACCAGACCCCCTGCCCTCCCCACCTGATGGGTGTTTTGGGGACCAAGGGAAAAGCTATAGGGCTGAGAGCAAAACCACAGGGCTGGCTGCACCACTGCAGGCAGCGTGCCCAGTGCCCTGGGTGACCGTGCCAGGCACTGCCTGCACAGCCAGGGTGACAGCTGACCCCACAGCCTGCCGGTGACACACGTGTCCCCCTCCCCTGGAGGTCCCCAGCCCCCTCCCTCCCCACTCCCCCTCCAGCAGGGAAATCCCAGCCCAGCCTTTTCAGGGAAGCTGGGAGAAGAGGGAGGGTGATGCTGGGGCCCCGGCCAAGGTGCGAGGAAGCAGCTCCTCCTCCTTCTCCTCCTCCACCGAACCTGCTTTTGGCCCAGCAAAGACATTGGATTTCCTGGAGGGAGGGTGCATGCACCGCGCTGACGCAAGGCACGGCCAGTGCCGCTCCACCCTGCCCTTACAAAACACCAACAACAGCAGCAATTAGAGAACCGGCACGGCTGGACGGCCTGCGGAGACCGCGGCCAGACCTGCTCCGGGCAGGGAAGGGACCGGACCTGCTGGAAAATATGTCACCGGCTGCTGCCTCCCAGCTGCTCCCCAGGGAGCAGGGATGGAAGACCACCCCTCCCACAGCACAGGCATCTCTGCAGGCTTTGGGGATCCCACATCCCCGGGGGATGCTCTGAGGATGCTCACCATGAGCAGGGATGGTCACTCACACCCAGGCCAGGAGGGTGTCCCCACTTCCAGCTCACTCACACCCTGAATTTGTGGGGGGCACGCACTCCAGCTTTAGAGGGTGATGGGGGGGGCTGCACCCTTGTGAGGTCCCCTCAGTGGGCACGGTGCCCACAGCAGGCAGGGGAGGATGCCTCCAGGGCAGCCCTTATCTCCCTGAGAGGTCAAGGCTGCCCAGGAGAGCGGGACAGTGTTCCCACGGTTCCCAGAGCTCGGTCCCAGCAGCTCGTGTGGGGGACGGGAGGGAAACCTGGGGCTTGGGCAGGCAGGGGGGCTGCAGACAGCTGCCCTGTTGGGACAGCTGCTTGGGGCTGGGGACCCTGCTAAAGCTACAGGAAACCTCGTTAAACCCTGCCAAAGCCAAGGATGCAAAGAGGGAAGGGTGCCTGAGAGATGGGTGTTTTGTGGCAGGGGAGGGAAGGAAATACTTTGGAGGCAGTGTTTGCAGTCAGAAAAGTCACTGGGCACCCTGTGAGTGTCCAAAGGCAGGAGGAAGGTGCTGCTGGATCCAGCACAACCAGCTGTGATAGGATCGGGTCAGGGACGTGCAAGGTGGCACATGGGGCTGGGAGCACAGGGACAGAGGTGCCCGTCACCCCACAATGCCCCATGTACCCAGCCCTCATCCTTGTCCCATGCTGCTGAGCTGGGGGACAACATATTCCTGTTCCCCAGCATGCTCAGCCCCAAAAGTATCATCCCACCTGGTGCACCATGAGGCACAGCCCCAGCAGCCCTCGCACTACCCCAAACTCGTGTCCTGTCCAAACTGGGACAGGGGTGGTGGCTGTTGTCACAGCACCTCCTCAAACCGCCTGGACTGGAGGGCATGGTCACCAGCACTGGCTTCACAAGGGGGATTGCAGCACAGCATGTCCCCAGCTGGCATCACCTAGAGGGACAAGGCGTGGGGCAGAGCAGCCCCAAGGACTCTTCTGACCTGGGGTTCCCCACCACGGGCTGGGGACATTGGGACAAAAAGACTCTACACAGGTGCTGGGGACACTGCGGAGGCAAAGAACCCTGCAAACTCGAGGGGGGGGGGTCCAGCTGCATCCTGGCTCCATCCCACCTCCCCATGTAGGGGGCCTAGGGCAATCCAGCCCTTCTCCCTCCCCCCTGCACCCAGACCCCACGGCAAAAGGATAAAAGTTCAAGACAAGCCCGGGCAGGATCAGCACAGAGCAGCTCAGCCTCGCACCGGCTCAGTGCCGCCTGCGCCAGCCCTGTGGGGGAACACGAGGCTGCTATCACCCCTTGCCATCACTGTGACTGATGGCACCCACGCTCCAGAGGGGAGGGGGACACGAGCCCCCATCCTCCCGAGTGCTGAGCGTGCAGCCCCTGCCAGGGACTGCTCTGTGAGAGCTCAAAGTGAGGCCCTAGGGCACCCCAGCTCCTGCGTGTCCTGGCACATTGGGGCTCAGTGAAAGCACAGCTGGGGCCCTGATACTGGCAGTGATTTGTAGGCAGGCACAGGATGTTGCTAACGTGCCCCTCACTTCAGGCAGGGGAGTGCTGGCTGGGGGCTGTGTCCCTGCTCCTGCCTCTCCCCACCTGGTGACACGGCCCAGAGGAATGCTGCCCACACAGTCACACGGCCACCAGCTCTCAGAGCCCCTCAAAGGAAACCCAAAAGCTGCAGAGCTCCTGGGGGACACCAGCAAAACCACAACACACCAGAGACGATGTTGCCATGCCCACTGCAGTGCACAGAGCGGGATGCTCTTGGCTCTGCCAAGGATGACCCTGCAGCCCTTCACACGAGCCCCGTACCCCTGGCACCTTGCCCAGGGACCCTCTGGGAACACCGTGCCCCATTCCCACAGTGGGATGGAAACACCATCCTGGCTGTCCCAGGGCTGTCCCAGGGACAGCCAGAGCTCACCGAGGCGGGCAGCAGCGGCTGAGCAAGACGCGGCATGGCAGGAGGGCGGCGAAAGGAGGTTTGTTTACATTGCACTCCTCTTCCAAACAGCTCTCAGGCTGCCGGGAGGGATTCCCTGGCTCCTGGAGGGAAGGGTGGCCACCCTGCTCTCTCCCACCCAGGTTTGCATCTTGTGTCCTCTCTGAAGGGTCCCCTGGCACAGTGAGGGGACCCAGACGGTGGCAGAGCCCCCAGTGCACCAGGCCAGCTCCCCGTGAGACAGCCCAACTAATTTCCTCCCCTCTATCACTTCCTGTCCCTTCCGGCTTGGCGGGCGGCTCAGGAAGCAATCGGAGTGAGGAAACCGCAGGAAGCCACGTGGCAGCATCCCACCAGGGTCTGAAGAACTGCCAGGGCTGCCCCAGGCTCCCCGTGCCCCCCAGCTCCAGCTGGACCCCAACAGCCAAAGGATCCCCCAGCTCCCAGCAAAGCCTCCAGCTGGCAGGGATGTAGCTGGTCCTCGCTCAGCTGTGCAAGGTCGAGGGATGCTCAGACCCCTCATCCCAGGGGGCTGTGGATGAACAAAGAGAAAATGTGAGCGACTTGCTCCCAAAATATTTGAGGCAGAGAGAAGGAAGGCGATGAGACAAACCCAGGGCACAGCTCCCTCCAAAGGGCAGAATCACGGGCATCCAAACCAACCCCTCCATCCCTCCTCTTCCCCAGCCCTAGCACTGCCAGGTTTCGGCTTCTGGAGGACCTGAGCCGGTTTTGCTCGAGTCTTCAGGCTCAGGACCCGAGGGCAGAGGACAGACGGACACTGTAACCCGGCGTGCCTCCCTGGCCCAATTACGCTGCCCTGCCCAGCCAGGACGGGGCGTTTCACCCAGCAGCGCATAAATAGAAAGCTTTTAGAACATTAATTGCTCTCTGTGTTATGAAACGAGCTGGATGGAAACAACAGGGTTGGAGTTGCCTGCTGGGGATGGGCCACCCCCATGTTGTCCTGTGACACCTCCAGTGGCGGTGGCCCATGGCACAGCCAGTGCTGGACACAGCACCCACTGGGAACTGCTGAATTTGCCAAAAT
The DNA here is from genome assembly GCF_009819885.2 of Catharus ustulatus. NCBI lineage: Eukaryota > Metazoa > Chordata > Aves > Passeriformes > Turdidae > Catharus > Catharus ustulatus. The sequence continues at coordinate 4,050,705 of NC_046245.1, forward strand.
ATATCCAACCCAGGATGTCTCCTCCTCAACATCCCCTGTAGATGAGCTCAGAGTGACCAACAAAACCTGAGTCCTCCCAGCTTGTCCCAAGGGGAAGCCAAGTGTCTCTGGTGTCAGGGGGAGGACCAGGGAAGCCTGGGTCAGGCAGTTCTGTGCCTGCAGTGGGACAGTGTCCGACCATTGGGGCCAGCCAGGCATCCCAGAGACCCACCAGCCCTCTGTCCTGCTCCTAGGAGGAAAAATACCTCCACAAAGAGCTCCAAGTGCTGCTGACCCCATTTTATGCCACTGCAGCAGGGCTAGGGAAAACATCTCCTAGGGAACCCTACCAGGCAAAGGAGGAGGAGGAGAAGGAGGAGGAAGGCTGCAATGAATTTCACACCTGCCCCCAGCCGCCTCCGCCCCCGTGAAACCCAAGCCTGCCCAGGCAGCAGCTGTGCCCACTGCACCCGCTGGAGCCCAGGGCTAGCACTGACTGCCACACTCACAGCTCCCAACCAGAGAAACCCTGGGACGGCGGCTGTGAGAGCTCACTGGGGAAATCGGCTCCTGAGACAGCGGGCAGAGCGGCTGTCAGGCATTACCACCCCAGCCAAGACACCGAGGTGTTCCTGGCTGCCAGTCTGGCACAGAATGTGACCCAGCACTGTCACCTGGCCACTGTCACCCCTGTGAGGGGGACACGCTTCCCTGCCCTCCTGCAACGAGCTCAGAACGAGCTCAGTGCCCAGCTGAGGTCCTGCAGGAGCTGCAATAGCAGGTACAGGCTGCCCTGCACACACCCCATCAGTGACTTATTCCCAGGAAGGGATATTTTGATCTAGCACCGTTTTACTGCCACCATCCCAGACAGTCCCAGCGAGCAAATCCCTGTGCATGCCAGGAGCGTGCTGGGAGCCCGTGGCAGCTCATCGCCTTCTCCCAGCATCTCCTGCCACTGCCCGAGCCCAGAGCTGGAGACGGGCACAGCGACTCCAGCTCCCGCTGATTGAAAAATTGCTCTGGAATCCTTGGGGAGGAAAATTGCTAAAAATACATGAAGGCAGTGTTCTTGGTAAAAGAAGGAGCTCCAGTGAGGAGCCCAAGAGTGCCAGAGAGCCCAGTACAGTGTGTTAGACCCCTGCCCAGCACACTGATGTCCAAACACTGCAGCTGGACCCTGACAACTCTGCAGTGCCACCCAGGCAAGGCTGCGAGGGGACACAGCAGCCACCCCATGCAAGATCTGGAGCCTGAACTCATGCCATAGCTGGGCACAGGTGCTGGCAAGCACGAAAAGCAGAACCCTGCCCAACTCATCCACCAAGCGCGCGGGCACAAAGCCGGGCAGGGAAAAGCAGAGTCTTGGACCAGACCTTCTCTCCCGGACTGCGAAGCGCCCAGATCTCCCTGCTAATAAAAACCCGACGCTCGGTTGGGTCGGGAGCTCGCATGCCTGCGTGCGGGTGTGCTTCTTCCTAAACCCGAATTGCCTAAGCCGGCGGGGGGGAGGCAGGAGCTGGCTGCCTCTGGGGGAAGGGCGGGCGGCGAGGAGCTGGCATGGGAACGGCAGCCCATCCTCCACGCACCCGCGCCGCTCCGCGTCTGTAAACTTTGAACATCTTCCGGAGAGAAGTTAGTGGCTATTGTGAACAGCTGGATCTAATTTTACGAGGAGCGAGGAGGAGACAGTTGTGGGGAAATAATAAGGCTTGGCGCTCACAGGCGAGGATCCCCGAGCCCGGCCAGCCTTCCTGCCTCCACCGCACTCCGCCGGGGGAGCGCTGGCGAGACGGTCCCGGCGAAACTGAGGCACGGAGCGGCGCGGGGCTCGCCCGCCTCCCGGATAATGCGAACCGGGGAATTTGCCCTGTGTGTCTGCCCGGACCCACCGCCCCTCCAGCAGCCGGGCATCCGCGGGGGCACGGCTTTTGCTCAGAGCACAAAGCTGGGCTGCCAGCGCAGGGCCCCCTTGGCAGCCCACGGCAGCATCTTCAGAGCCACGGTCGCCCAATGCTCACTCCCGATGCTCGTGGGCACCGCGGTGCGAGTGCGACACCTCCCTCCAGCCGGCTGCTTCCCCTGAGGCTCTGCCCACCTCCTAAAATTAGCTGCAGCCCTGCTGTCCCCTCCCCGGCCACCCCCCGCAGCCCGGGGAGCTCTGCCAGCACACGCTCCGGGTCCGTCCCGATCCGCGGCAGCCAAGGGGGAAGGGGACCGAGCAGCCTCCTCCATCACTCACACCTCGCCTGCCACCCGGGAGCAGGGCAGCCCCACAGTCACCTCTGTGCCTCGCAGGAGTGTCCCCGAGGCTGAGCTCTGGCGTTATAGAGCAGAGACCCAGCACAGGCTGTGACACACCCAGTGCCCCGCTGGGAGGTCGGCACGCTGGGTTTGGGCACTGCTGTTATCTCATGGAAGCATAATGGGGGACGCTGGGGGCACTGGAGCATCACATCTGTTTGGGACAGGATGAGGGGACGAGTTCCGTCGGGATTTGTGCTGCCAGGATGGGATGTGCCTCGTGCCGTCAGTGTTTCCCCAAATCCTTTGCCCACAGGTACAGCTGCACCAGCGTAGAGCTCTACGTGTCACCACAAGGCCACCATCTGCCAACCCCAAGAATGAGACCATGGGGTTCACGGCCTGTCACCTCCAAAGGGCTCATCAGGAAACCCTGCCACGAACAGCACGGCGAGCCCCAAATGACACCGGCACTGCATGACCTCCTGCTCCCACCGCCAGGCCAGGCCAGTGGCTGACCAGCAGCACCAGGAGGTGTTCCCGGGGCCCCTGGCTCCCATTTCACAGCGGGGAACACCGAAGCAGCGGGATCTGCAGCAGCATGTCCAGACCCGCAGCGGGATCCGGACGTGCGTTATCGCGCGGTGGGGCCGCTCCTGCCCGTGCCCGCTGCAGGCTGGTGCGGGGCATGGCCCCGCCGGCTCACCCCATCATTACCCTCTCTGCCTCCCTCCCTCCCTCCAAAAAAACATTTCATAAGTTGCCACGTGACGGTGGCAACAGCGAACGCCCATGCGCTTCAGGTGTCTGCCCCAACCACAACACGCAGGTGCCTGGGCTTGGCCACCGCGGCTCCCGGCCTGGCCCCCACCCCAAATAACACCTTGGACAAACAGCTGAGAAGGTCAGACCACGGCCTGATGCTCGGCAAATCCCCCGTGGAGGGAAGTTCCCAAAATCGATGGTAGTTGGTCATATCCCATCCACCAACAGCGCTCAAGGTGATGTAAACACAGTGGCTGCCTCGCCAGCCCCTCGCCATAGCCATCAAGGATTTAATGACAGAGGGAAGCTCTTAAAGATGAGACATTTATGGAAAGCATCCATCCACTTCAGTGATGGATGGAGAGACTCCAAGCTCACGAAGAGCCTCAGGATGGCTCTTGTCACATAAATCCCAGCAGCACCCCGGTTAGGGCTTTGCTGCCCCTTCTCCCCTCTTCCCCTCCATTTTCCACTCCAACAGACACAAGAAGAGGCATTAACAGAGGAAAATACATTTCCCACCCCACCAACAGCCCAAAATTGTCCATTTATGCCTTTTCTGGCTGCTGCGTGCCTGCACCCAGTCTCACCACCGAGCTCACCTGCCACCAGCCTCGTGCTCTCTGTGTGTTTGATGGGAGCTGCGCGGTTACTTGCTTTTTAATACATTAATTATAGCTGATTACCACTGCCACCCCCACCTCCTCAGTGCCATGACCTGCTCACACACCGCCAGGAAAAGGCTCCTTCCTTCGGCACAGTGCCAGGGCCACCGGGACTCGCCTCCCAACCCACTTGGTGGTGGCAAGATGGGGATTAAATGGTGATTAAAAGGAGATGCTGTTTCTGATATCATGATAAACAGCCACCGCATGCCATGGCAAATGGATGCAAGTCCCTGTTATTGATGGAGCTGGAGGATTCTGCTTTGCAGGAAAGGGATTTTAGATGTGGGACAACTGTGGGAGGTTTCTGCTGTCCAAAATGCCCTGGTTGAAACATCCCCCTGCTCTGAGCTGCACCCCAATGCTGCAGTCACCTCAGGCTTGAAACACCTGGGCACCACTTATAGAAGGTGGCTGGACCCGCTGCTTTCAAAGGGTTATTCCTGTCAGAAAATTCATTGTGGTGCCAGCCACATGCCCATGGTGAGGAGATAGCTGAGTGCTCGAGGTCCCTGGGGATGGCAGTGACCCCCTGTGTAACCCAGCTGTGAGGAGGAGCTGCTCACCCCACGGCCATCTGCAGCCTCTTCCCATGGGAATGCTGACCCTCTAACACCCAAACAGGGCCAAATCCAGTGCCTTGCCCCCATGGGACAGTCATGCTCATCCTCTCTGGTGGGGAAGTGCTGGGGCACTGCCACAGTGACCATCACTGGCCCTGTCACTAGTGTCCCAGCACCCCCTACCCATTTCTCTCCTGGCTTCACCACCGAGTGACCTTGGTGAGCCCTCATCCCTTGCCCACTTTGGGGACCTTCCATTTCATCTTCCTCCCATTATTGGGGGAAATGACCCCCGAGGGGTGTGGGCTGTGAAGCCACAGAGGCCCCAGCACCAGCGGGTGCATGGGGTGGCACATCAGCCTGGCAAACCCCAATTCTCCACTCAGCATCACGAGCGCTCCAGCACCGGGGGGAGGTTGGCAGCCTGGCTGGCAGGGCCCCCCAGGGTGGCTGGGCACTGCCAATGCCCTGACTCACGACACGCACGTACCCGCGCGGGGTAAAGCGATAGGAGGGGAGAGAGGATGCCGGAGCCCAAAATACCCCGGCGTGCCTGACACAGGAGATTATCGCTTCTCTGATGGGACCATCGCCCAGCCCGGCTTGTCCCGGCTCCCTGCAAAGCACCAAAACCCCCCAAAACCTCTGCCTTCACCTTTCCCCCTGCCACCCCATGCCAAGCACCCAACAGCAGTGAGCAGCTGCACAGTGCCCACCACACCAGCTGGGCCACTGGTAGAATTTCCAGCTGGTTTCTCCCCAAACTGGATTTTTTTTCAGTCAGTAGAGGCCAAATGCGTTGTGTAGGGCCTGAGTGGTTTCAGGGGGTTGGAGGCGGGTGGCTCTGCGAGGGCTTGGCCGTATTTTCCTTCCAAGGGGGTTAAGGGGGAAAAAAACAACACCAAACCCAAGGAGGGTGTAAAAATAAAATAATAATAATAATAAAGATGACACACTGCCGAAAATTATACATCTAATTGCCGCCTTGTTAGCAAAGCACCCCTATGACGAGGCACAAAGTGTTTAGCATACAGTCAGTGCGTGGTCATCCCCTCCATGCGTGTGACACACATGTAGCGTGACACGCGGGTGACCCCGCACCTCGCCCGGGACCCTCCCGCGCCGCTCCCCCGGGGGGCTCCGGCCGGGGCGGGCAATCCCCGTCCGCAACGCCCGGAGCCCGCCCCGAACGCTCCCGACGTGCGGGCACAAGGCCCCTTTGTCACCCCGGGGATGCGCCCGCGGGGGACTCGGCGGGGACCGGAGCGGGGGCAGCGCAGCCCCGACGGGGCGGGAGCCCGGGGACACGGCGGGGGGAGTGAAAACAGCGCGGCTGTGCCCCCCCAGCACACACCCCGAGGGGAAGCACCGAGCTGCCGGGCTGGGGGGCGAGCAGGGCTGGTGCGACCCCGCCGCCCCCCGCCATCCGCCGGGGCTCGGGGCAGGCGGAGGGCTGCGGGCCGGGAGGAAGGAGGGGCTGCAGGAGGAGGAGGCGGAGGAAGGGGGGTTGGGAGTCTCTTCCCGGCGAGCGCTCCTTACCTGCTCCGTGCTCCGGAGGGGCTGGGCCGGCCGCGGTGCCGGGAGCGGGGCCGGGGCCGGAGCGGGGCCGGGGCCGGGCCGGGCCGGGGCGGGCGGCAGGAATGCGGGGAGCGCGGCGGGCTCCCGGGTCCGCGCACGGAGCCAGGCGCAGGGACGGGAAAGTTTATGCGAGGGAGGAGCGGAAAGTTGGGAGTCAATCAGGAGGCGGCGGGGCCGGGCCGGGCCTCCTCCTCCTCCCCTAACCTCCTTCTCCTCCTCCTCCTCCTCCTCCTCTTCCCGGCCCTTCCTCCCGCCCGACCCTCCCGACCTCCCCGTCGGGGCAGCGGGCACGCCGGACTTCCCTTGCACAAGGAGGGTTTTTTGGTTTTTTTTTTTGGGAAAGGGCAGCCCTAGAGTTGGGCTCGGCCCGGGCCGGGCTATGGGAGCGCCCTCTATGAGCCTTCCTCACCTTTCTCCTCTTCCTCCTTCTCCCTCCGGCATTCCCGGGATGCGGCCCTGGGGTGCGGCCTTGGGCCAGGCAATGAAAGTGCTGCTTGTCTTGTCCTGTCCCTTCCACAGCCAGCCAGGGTCACCCGTGCACACCTTCATCCCTTTCTGCACATCTGCATCAGCTCTGTGCTCACCTTTTCCCTCTCTTCATTTCCACCCCCTTCTCTCACCGTCCTCCCTGTGCTCACCTCCATCCCCTTCCACACGTTTTCATTGTCCTCTGCACACTGTAATGCCCTGCCACACACCCTCATCCTCCTCTTCCTTCCCATCCCAACATCTTCATCCCCTTCCAAACACCTTCATTTCTCTCATCTTCACACACTCAAACACACTCAGTGCCCTGCAGCCCATCAATCTGCAGATTCCCTGTTCCTCCCAGCCACCACCCCATGGTGCCCAGGATGGGGATTTCAGCCCACGCTGTTGGGGTTTCTCGAGGGAATTCAGCCAGGATCCAGGCCGTGCTCACTTCCTCTGAGTGAGCTGAGGGGTCGTAACATGCTAAGGCACAGCAAGAACATCACATACAAGTCCCTGGCCACAGCCCAGCCTGACCATCAGGAACTGCAGCTCCAAAAGGGACAAAACCCCCAGTCCCCCTGGCCACTGGGCCAGCACACACTGCAGGCCTGTGCCAAGGTACCCAAACCCTCCAGAGAGAAATCAGGGTGAGGAATCCTCCTGGCACCCCGCTTGGAGAAGGGATGTTCTTTGCATCCCATTCCTTCTAGAAACATATTTTTCTAATTTTCATCATGAGCTTGGTTGTATTCAAGTGTTTTGGGACAAGACAGCCAATGCTTCAGTCCGTGAAGTGACAGGCTCTGAAGCATCCAGCGCATTCAGCAATTGTGTGTGATTCATAAAGCCATATCGCATTCTTTCACCCTTGGCCTGCTGCTAACTTGTAAGAAATCTGGACCAAAAACTGCAACAAAATGGCTGCTATTCTCCAAGGGCTGTTCAGAGCCGCGTTACTCATCCCTTACTTGGGCAAAAATGACATTGAGTGCTCCTGGAGATGACAGCCTTAATTGAGTTCAATAGGAGTTTAGGCTGAGTAAGGCATGAGCAAACAAGTGTGCATTAGCCCATGAATAAAAACCCTGATCCAGAAATGTTTAGGAACACATGTAAAACTGAGCAGGGGGGTGCTAAGGGGGTCACTGCTGCTCTGGCCTTGCCATTTGGGCAGGGGTCTGGCTACAGCATCCAGCACAACTGGTAGTGATGCTGGGATGAGCTTGTTCAGGACTGCAAAGATTCCAGGCTGGCTCAGTGGTTTGTTTCCCATTCTGCCTCTTAATTTTTATTTATTTTCCTCCTTCAGAAGTCCATAGTCCTTGTTTCTACTATTTTTTTGTCCACTGGTGGGAACAGCAACTTCCTTTCTCAAATTATAATATAAAAGAGCTGCAAGCTGCAACGCCATAAATAATATTTTCTTATGGCCAGAACATCCAAGTCTAGGCAAGACACCAAGAACAGCTACAACATTGTAAAACTCCAACACTTCTCCAGAATGGATTCACTAATTAAAAAATGACTCGTTTTAAAAAGCAGTTGAAAAATATTGGCTTTCCCATTGCTGCCTGTCGCTTGCTGCATCGAGAAGGAGCCCATCCTGCAAAGCCACAGCTGAGCTAACCAGCAATGAGTCTGCCTTTCCCTCTAAAATATGTTACCAAAATAAATACAAGGGGAGAAGGAGGGAAAAGAAGAACACCTCGTCACAATCACTTCTTTAATTAATTAAATTATCATGGCTTCAAAGCTGGAGCAAGATCCCCCAGGGCTGGGGCCATGGCAGCTTGCTGGGAACCAAGCAGCTCCAGCCCTTCCATTGCTGGACAAGGAGTTTCCCAGTGCTGCTGTCCCCTTTCCATCCCCCGCTGGATGTACCAGCCCTTCTCTCCTCAGCTGCCTTCCCAGTGGGGCATTTTCCTGCTGGAACCCATGGAAATATCTGTATCCCCCCCAAGAGAGCAGGGCTGGGTGGATGGAGCCCCCCAAACCCCAGGGGTCTGTGGAAGAGGGAGAAGCCAGCAGATGGAGGAAGCCACATCCACCTTCCTGCTCAGCTCTGGACCAGCATCTTTGCATTCATCAGCTTGGGATGGGGATGAACCACAGAGAGAGCCGCCAGCACTGCAGTGACACTGGTCCTGGCTGGGAAGTGCTGTTCAACAGTGAGGTGGGGCCTTATTTTTTTCCTCCCCCTTCCTTATAAGCATCTCTGCAAAAATAAAACACATTTCCCAGGAGGTTCCCTTGAGGAGCTGACGACAGTCCCCTCTGGCCACTGGCCATGCTTGTGCCCCTGCCACGAGCACTTTGTGGGGTTAAATCCATGCCTGCAGCACCAGCCCAATGACAGCGCCCCTCAAACGAAGCTTCAGAAACCTCAAACTCTCACACTGCAGGGAAAAACGTCATCCCTGGGGATTGAGGAAACCCTTTCTCCAAGGAATACACACACTTTGGACTCAAACACCATTGATAAGGCTCTTTCTTCTTTTTTTTTTTTTATCTTTTCTTGCAGCGAGCATTCCTTTCACACCCACGCACACCCCGGCACCCTCAGCCATTGGTCTGCCGGCGCATCCGTCACACTTTCCGCCGGCCAAAGTAGATACACATTTCAACTGCTTCCATCCCTCATCTCCTCTGGTGTTAACAGCCAGCGCAAACAAAGGGCCCGAACATCCATTGCCCTATTAAATTGTTTTCATTCGTTTCTTCTGCCGCAGTTGGTTTGCGTTAGAGGGTTTGTCAGAGGGAGTTGGGGTGGGAGGCTGAGGCAGTGGCTGCTCTGAGATTGGGTGACACTGCATGGGACACCCGTGGCAGGGATTTTGCTTTGCCATGGGTGGCAGGCCAGGAAATCTGATGGGTTTGCAAGCAGCAATGGGCAAATGGAAAATGGAAACATAGGGAGAATCAACCCAGGGAGCAACTGGGATAAGAGCAGACAGAATCTGGGGAGCCCAAACCTCTGTCTCACCCTGCTGCTTCTTTTCTCCTTGCATTGGAGGAAATGGGGACAAGTATTAGCTCAGCCCTTAGCTGAGCTCGTCCCAATTTCAAACAGATGTTGGGTTTGTGGCTGGATTTGGGCAGAAAGCTCTTGCTTTCCCCACATTTGCTGGCCATACCTCACCAGGGACTGGCCCCGAACTGCCGTGGCTGGTTCTCCCTTTAGCTCACAAGATGTTCCCTGAGCTCTCTGCGTGGGTAATGGATGATGTCCCACGTGGGCTGGCTTGTCCCCAAGCTGTCCTGCCCCACCACCAGCATCTGCCCATGAATCATGGAGCCCAGATTCATGCAGCTGGGGAAAATCTCCCCTGCCATCTGCAAAGCCACTGGGGAAGATGATCAGCAGTGGTCCAGCAGCAGCTCGTGGTCCCCATGTCACTGTCATTTGTCCTCAGCTCCACACAGGCTCAGGCCACAGTGGTGTTGCGACACTGCCCAGAGAGGATGAGCATCCCTCTTGCACAATCACATCCATCTCATCCATCGGCTCCTCGGCCTTTGTGCTGCATCTGCCTCTCAGCTGCATTAATTTGAGGGGCTCATATCACCCCTAGAATGGGGCAACAACCCCTTTGTGTCCTGGGAAGGGAATCCCACATGGTTCTGGAGTCAGGTGAGAGAAACAGCACTAGAGAGCTGAGGATGGTGTTTCAGGGCTTCTTGGCATGTCCCCATTTTTCTCACCACTGAATTAATCAGGTTTGGGACTGTTGGTGCAGCCAAATCCTCACCCTGTAACTGGTGAAACCAGGGACATGAGCTGTCCTGTTCCCAGTGAGCTGCCTCTCTTCAGCATCTCCCCTTCCCAGTGACTCCCTGCAGCTCCCCACCAGTCTGACAGGGGATGGCACCTTCTGTGCAGCACCTCTCGTGAACAGAGCACTAGTGAGGCGGCTGTGGGGACACCTGGGGCATGTCAGGTCTGGAGTGGCAGAGCCAAGGGGCAGCGAGAGCTGATGGCACGGGGAGATCAGCAGGGCCCGTTTGGGTGCTGAGCGTGACTCAGCACCGCACCACACCTCATGAGTCACTCCACTGCTTCCTGGTGCACCCTGAGTTTTCTCTTCCAGGTCTCTCCTGGCAGCACTGACACAGCTGGGCCACCTGCCAGCAATGCAAGCTCTGGCTCACATGCCTGCCAGCCCTCCTCTGCTGGCACTGTCACCCCTCGGCACGTGCCTGTGTGCTGCCGGTGCCAGGCTGCTTCTTAGGGACCCAAATCCCCAAAATTTTCTGGGCAGTGAGGTGAGACCCAGTGGATGCAAACACACCATGGGCACCAGCCATCCACTCACACCAGGGCCAAGTGGAGCAAAAGAGGGGCTTTGTGCCTGGTGGACAATAAGGTGGGATGGGGATCTTTAGCTGGGAGCTTAGCAGAGCCCACCTGCATGTGGGCAGGGATGAGGAAACACAAAGTGAGGAGACCACCTACGCCCTTCTCACTGGGAGACTGAGCATAAAGATACAAACCATAACAAACAAACAAACAAAAAAAAATCCCCCCAAAAACAAACAAAACCACCAAAAAAAAAAAGACAACAAAAAAGCGGGGGCAGAGGATGAGTTTCCAGGATTGGAGTCCAAAGTGATGTGTCAGGGATTGCCGTCAGCCTCATCTGCTGTATATGAACACACCTCCAGCCTGTCTCTGCCATCACCCCAGCCCAGTGATTTGCCCTGAATTTGCCTGGAGAGGATGGCTGCATCTGGGTGAGCATCCCACAGCACTCAGCGGGCACCAGGTGCCTTGAACCACCCCAGGAACACCCGTGGCTGCGAGAAGGTGGAGATGCAGGGGGCAGAAGAGGACAGGGATGCAGGAGCATCCGCCGGGCACTGGTGGTCCCGGCAGCCCCGGTGGCCCCGGCAGTCCCGGTGCCGGTGCTATTCGCAGGCCAGTTTCCCATCGAAGCTGGAGAGGGCGATGGCGAAGGCTTGCACGGCACACAGGGGGTAGTTGTAGTCCATGGTGAAGGCGTCATCTGCCACACGCCCAAACTGCATCACGATGTAGTCGGCTGCGGGAGAGAGGGTGAGGCAGCGGGCTGTCACCTGTGCACCCAGCCTGCCTTTACCAGCCTGCCCACGCACCCCCACCCAAACTCAGCCTGTGACTCCTGCGCTGTCCTGCAGCACAGATCACCAAAATGCATCATTTTCCCCTTGACACCTCCCTCCAGCACGCCCCTCCCTGGGTGCCACAGCCCCCCAAAGGACAGGGACCCCACTCACCCCACCCCCCAGGACTGTGGGATCGCTGCTACTGGAGGGCGGGTGACAGGAAATCTGTAAAAATAACCAGGGGCCCTCAAGAGGCTTTTTCTGTCCCGTAACCCAACACCCCGGAGGCCAAGAGCTTCTGACTGCGCCGGACAGGTGACGAGCAGCCGCATCCAGACAGAGCTGCTGCCACCCCTGAGGGACTGTCCCCAAGGCACAGTGCACCCCAGGATGGCCTGCCTGCAGTGTGGGGGTGTGCTGGGGCAATGCTCTGGGCTGAGTGGGTGGCTCTAGTGTGATGGGGGCTCAGCACCCCACAGGATCTGTCCTTGCCCTAAATCTTCCTGGCAACAGGAGCCCCACATGCTGCCCCTGCCAGTGCCAGGGCACGAGGGCAGCTCCTGCAGGGTGCCTGGCCGGCTTCATCCCAGCTCCAGCAAAGGCAGGCAAGACCCCAGAGCATGAAAAAACCAACCAGTGGGTGCTGGGGCCAGCTCAAGAGGCAGTGCTCCCCTACCCCATCCCCTGTCCCAGCTTACGGTCACTGCTGTGCACGATCTGGAAATTTTTGACGGAGGCGTGGGTGACCCGGCCGTGGAAATTGAGGACATAGGATTGGGTCTCGTCGTTCCACACTGGGGCTTTGTTGTGCAGCTCGATCACGTTGTCCATGTTCCTGTTCTGCCATCGCATCAGGAGGCCGTCGTTATCCTGGGGAGGGTCAAGAGGGAGTGGAGCAGAGTTGGGGTGACCCCCTCCAGAGCCCTGCCACCTCCTGTGGCTTGCCTGGGGGGATGCTCAGCTGGAAATGGGATCTATCATGGATTAAAAAACAGGCACCATGCCTCCCACCTCCCAGGGACACCTTGAACCTCAGGGACACCTGAAAGCCTCTCCATGCCCCAAGATGAGTAGAATCCAAGGTGGTGCCGAGCAAACTCAGCTCCCAAGGAGTTTCTCCCAGTCTGGCCCCTGACTTACATTCCGTGGCCGGATGGGCACCCTCTCACAGTCAGCATTCATCCCAGGGATGATGACAGTCATCTTCCGGGGGCCTTTGAACCCTAAAACATTGGTTTCCTGCAAGACAAACCCCGTCTTTAAACCAGCAACCACTGAGGGTTACAGCCTCTCACGGGGGCTGAACGAGGGCTCAGGGTGGCTCCCACCCATCCCACATCTCTGCAAGCCCCAGTGGAGAGGTGCAGGGTGGGAGCCCTTCCCTCCCTGCCCAGAAGGGCCAGGAAGGGGGTCCCTGTGTGGCTGCTCTTACGTAGACCACGGCTGAGAGCTCCTGCCGCACGTTGGACCAGTCAGCGTTGGCCCTGTCGGGGTTCGCGCCGTTGTCGAACACAGTGAACCTCGTACCCATCAGGTTGGATCTGCAGCCAAGGGTGGGACGTGGCTGTGGCTGATGTCACTGAGTCCCCTCCACCCCCTCCATCACCCCTCTCCAGGCACAGCCTTGGCTTTGGTCTGGCTGCAAACTCCTGGTGCTGCACCCCACCAACGCTGACCTTCCCACCCTTCAGTGATTTTCTTGGGTTCGAGGAATCCCTAAATCGGGGGGTGATAGGGTGCTGCCACCACAGGGACCCCCAGCATTGCTGTGGGGCTGCTGGCTTTGCAGGCTGGGACTTGCCAGGTGCCTTTTCTAGCCATGACCTGTCTGCTGGGAGGAACCGGCCAAGCTTGTTTTCCCCTCTCAGCCCCCCACCACTCCTCAGGTCAGACACGGCACTGGGAAATGCTGAATTTAGGCTCCTGTCTACCCCAGCCATAGCCTGGGACAGCCTGTAAGCCTGGAATGGGAAGAGGGTGCTGCAGAAACGGGGTGCCACCAACCTGGGGTGCCACCAACCTGGGGTGCCACCTCTGCTCCTACCTCAGCTTCCCGATGAAGTTCTCTCCACCCCGTGACAGGTCGGTGGGGTCAATGGAGATGAGGTAGTTGGAGGTTTTGCTCTTCTTACGCTTCCTCCCAGCGAGGAGGAACACCTGGTAGAGCAGTGGGACCATGTGGGAATGGGACATTGCCACTGCCATCGACACTGCTGTCCCCCAACAAGTCACTGCCATGACTTTGAGCAAGTCATGAAGATGATCCCCAAGATACACATTACAGGGTAGGAGGGGCTGAGACCAGCCCAGCTTCAGCACAGCTCTCTAGTCACTGTTAGCTCATCATCCCAGGTACCACCCACAGGGGCATTTCCCGGGAGGAATTGTAGGAGAGGGGAACAGTCTCATTCAGGATGCACCAGCATCCCCTCAAACCCTGAGGGTGCTCCCTGGGATGAGCAGAGCCCCCACCCCAAATCACCTTCTTGTCATTGTCCAGGTGAAGGTAATAGGTGGGGTAAAGCCCTCGGTCCATGCCCTTCTTGTCCCGTGTCACCCGGCACTTGACGGTCACTCCCTGTGGCGCCGGCTGCAGCACAAACTCCTCCAGGTTGTCCACCTCGATGACAGGGGAGGGGGGCCTCTCCTCCTTCTGCTGCTGGGTGAGAGGGGATGGTGATCCCAGAGCCCCCCTCCATCCCCAGCCAATTGCTCCTTGCTATCCATCCCCACTGGGCTCTGCAGCTGGTGGCTCTGGGGACACTGGTGGGTCTCACTGGGGATGCTGCAAACCTCCTGAGCTGCCCTGAGGGAAAGAGCTGCTCTTCCCCCTCCCTGAGGGGATCCTCATTGCCCTGAGGGGTCTTTTGTACCTTCTTTGATTTCTTTGCTTTCCCCTTCTTGTTGGAGTTTTTCTGCAGGGTCTCCGAGGTCTCCTCCTCACTCTCAGCCCCTTTGGGAGGAACTGTGGAAAGGAACAGGTCAATGCACAGAAGGGAGAAGATCCTGATTCCACTGAGCCCAAAAATCAAGCTCAGCACAGACCTGTGCCAGCATCAGTGATTGTAACCCCTTCTCCATGGCCAAGCTCATTGCACCCCCAGGAGCCCCACCAGAACCCACCACCCTCCAGTGCTGGGCTCTCACCTTTCTTTTTGGATTTTTTCTCTTTTGGGGGGTCCCCACCAGTCTGAAAGAGGGATGCTGGGTTTTTCTTCTTCTCTGACCTAATGGGTTTGGTGCTGGAGTCGGAATCATCCTCCTCATCACTGCTGGTGTCAGCTGTGAGGGACATGGGGGACAGGGTGACACAACACTGCTGCTGCTGACTCAGGGTGATGCCATCAGACAGCAGGACTGGCTGCCACCCCCTCCTGCTCATCCCATACCTTTCTTCTTGTTTTTCTTCTCCTTCTTCACCTGGAACACGGACATTGGCTCCTTCTTGGTGCTTTTGGCAGATTTGGCTTTGCTCTCAGGGTCACTCTTGTCTTCTGCTGGGACAGAGGAGATGGTGACCAGCCAGCCAGGGGGATGGGAATGGGCAGTGATGGGGACAAGGAGGTGACAGGGTCAGAGCAGCAGGAAGGGCTGAGCTGGGGGCAGATCGCATGGGGAGGGGGCGATGGCTCTGGACAGGGTGCAAGGCACTCCCTGATCCCAGCAGGGACAGATGCCAGAGCCGGGCTCAAGCCATCCCAGTCCCCTGGGCACTCACCCTTCGGCTTCAGCTTCTTCTCCCCCCCGCCCGAGAGGGGCTCTTTGGGAAGCTTCTTCTTGAGCTTTTTTGGCGGGTTTTTATTCTCCACCTCTTCTTCCTCTTCCTCATCATCCTCATCCTCAGCCGGCTCTGCCCAGAGGTGACCACGGCATCAGCCGCCACAACGTCCCTTGGCAGCGGGGGTCCAACCTCGTGGTGAGTGAGGAGGGGCCGTGTCGGGGTGGCAGTGCCGGGTGACAGTGCCGGGATGGCAGTGCCGGGTGGCAGTCCCGGGGGTGGCAGTGCCAGGGGTGGCAGTCCCGGGGGTGGCAGTCCCGGGGGTGGCAGTCCCGGAGTGGCAGTGCCGCGGTGGCAGTGCCGCGGTGGCAGTGCCGGGGGTGGCAGTGCCGGGGGTGGCAGTGCCGGGGTGGCAGTGACGGGTGACAGTGCCGGGGTGGCAGTGCCGGGGGTGGCAGTCCCGGGCTGGCAGTGCCGGGGTGGCAGTGCAGGGGTGGCAGTGACGGGTGGCAGTGCGGTGTGGCAGTGCCGGGGTGGCAGTGCCCAGGGTGGCAGTGCTGGGGGTGGCAGTGCCGGGTGGCAGCGCCGGGATGGCAGTGCCAGGGGGGCAGTGCCGGGGTGACAGTGCGGTGTGGTAGTGCCGGGGTGGCAGTGCCGGGGATGGCAGTGCCGGGGTGGCAGTGCCGGGGGTGGCAGTGCCGGGGGTGGCAGTGCCGGGTTGGCAGTGCCCATGGTGGCAGTGCCGGGGTGGCAGTGCCCAGGGTGGCAGTGCTGGGGGTGGCCGTGCCGGGGGTGGCAGTGCCGGGTGGCAGTTCCGGGGGTGGCAGTGCCGGGGGTGGCAGTGCCGGGGTGGCAGTGCCGGGGGTGGCAGTGCCGGGTGGCCGCTCCGGTGTCCCCCCGGGCTGGTGGCCGCGCTGCCCTGCGGGGTGCGGGCCACCAGCGCAGCCACAGCGCTCTCTCGCGGCCCAGCCTCGCCCTGCGGAGCCGCTGTCACTCCAGAGAAGTGGCCGCGAACCCAAGCGCCACCTTCCCAGGGAGCGTGTCACCCCCCTTTCCCCCTCTCCCCCTCGATATTAACTCCCCGACCAAGGCAGTGAGCTGCCACATCCCCGTTTCTCCCCGATCCGTAGCTGGGTTTTAACCAAAAGCTGTGCCGGGGATGTGCAGAGCCCCAGCAGGCGCTGGGAGCACCGACGGCGCTATCGGGACGTGGCGCGGGGGGACACGAGGGGACACGAGGGGACACGAGTGCCTGCACAGGGGTGGGTGTTGTCCTCTCACCTTGTGGCTTCTTGGAGCCCTTGGCCGCCTGGGAGCGGGGAGCCAGGCTTTCCTTCTTCTTCCGAGGCTCCTTGGTGAGTTTGGAGGAGGGGTCCTTGTCGCTCTCCTCCTCCCCCTTCTCCTCCTTTTTCTTCCTCACTTTCTTCACCCCTGCGCAGTTCAAGAGATGCCCACGATGGAGAGCGCCTCAGGAGCAGGATGGGGCACCCATTCCCCCCATTTCCCCCATTCCCATTTCCCCGGGAGCTGTGGGGGTCTGTGCTCACCCTGTGCCGGGGCTGGAGGCTCCTCTGCAGCCCCTGCCTCACTCGGCTTCTTCACCCGCGGCCGCCGCGGTTTGGCCTCGGGCTCCAGCCCTGGCTCCTGCCTCTTCTTCTTCAGCTTCTGCCCTCAGGGATGGAGCTGCAGAGTGATGCCAGCCTTAAACACCCTTTCCCTTTTCCAGGCACCCCCTGCTCATGCAGCACTGGGTCCCTGTCAGAAATCCAGCCGAGCTTTTCCCTGGCCCAACCCAGGAGCAGGGGACACAGTGACACCTCCAGTGAGTGACTTACCATGGGGCAGCCCCCGAGGAAGGCAGAGGGAGGAAAACAGGAAGGTCTGTTAGCAGACAGACAGACAGACAGACAGAACATCTGCCCTGGGACAGCCCTGGAGGTGAGGGGTGTGATGATGGTGCTGCTGTGACACCGTGTCAGCACAGAGGGACAAATCACACCGTGGCCATAGGGACCCTGGGCACTGATGGCCACTTTGGGTACCTGAGCTGGGACAGGGGACATGGGGACAGGCAGACAGCCTGGCCTCTCACCTCCATCTCCTCTCACCCCCACAAAAGGCTCCTGTGGATGGCAAGGAGGTCAGCAGGAGCAGGGAAACAGGAGGATTAGGCACAGCACACCTAATCCCGGTTAGCTGGGGCTATAAATAACCCCGATTTACCAAATACAGAGTATGTGGGTCAGCACTTGGCTCTAGACAGGAGGTATTTGGGGAGTGGGTGTCACCTCAGGGCTCTCAGAAAGTGATCTCAGCAAATCCAGATGCACCAAGGCTTCCAATGCCCAGCACAGCATCCTCCCCCTTGCAGGGGTTTTGCTTCTCCCGCATGCTCCAGGGCAGTGTGGGAAGGTGTTTTGTGAAAGGTGGGATCCTGATGGATCCCAGTGGGATCCCAGGGCTGTGAATTTGGGGAGGGGGAGCTGGGGGCTCCATGGTGAAGCTGGGAACTGGCTGCTTTCTTCCGTGTCATGAGCTCACACGGAAAAGCTCCTTTGCACCCCCTAATCCCTTAAGCAGCTGCGGGGTGGGCAACCACTCCCTTACCTAACAAAGCCCTTCAAGGAGGAGCTGCTGATTAAAAATGAAATTGGGTGGTGGATGAAACTGCTGCTGAGACCCTTCCAAGGCTGGGGGACACCTGGGGCTGTTCCAGAATGCAGGGAGGGGGCTCTGCTTTCGGGGTCATGGCCTGGGGAAAGTGAGTCACAGTTTACAGCTTAACTGAGGGGCTTAATTAAATTGTTATTTAAGAACCTGGAACCCTCCTCATGGGGTGCTTCAAAGGGATGGAAGGGGGATTCAGAAGGATGCACAAAGAAGGGAGGGTTGTGGAATTTTCTCTACCCACCTGTTCTGGAGGAGGTTCCCAAAAATCCCATGCCCTCACAGGCTGCAGCACCCCAACAGAACAGCCCAAGCAGCCCCAAATCAGCCCTGGTGTGGACTCTGGGGTCTGAGAGTCTCTGATGTCCCCAGCCCTCGGGGACAGCCCACAGCAGGGGATGGTGGCACATGGGATGGAGGGGAAGGATTTTTTCTCACCTGTTTGGGCTTGTGCTGGGGGCTCCCTGGCTCTTCACTGGGGCTGTGGGGCACAGAAACCAAAAGGGTGAGGGATTTCAGCCCCCATTTTGGTAAAGGGGGGGAAGGTCAGTTTTTCATTTGTTTCCAGTAGCATTTCCCCCTGTCTCAACTGAGTCGAGCTTGTCTGACATCATCCTTCCCAGCAGGGAGCACAGGACAGGCTCTGCCTTGGCCGAGGGGGACAGCAAGGAGCTTAATTTGGGGATCCCCCTCTAACAAACGCCTTTCCTCTCTGGAAATCAATGAGCACATCCCACCAACCACCACAGGAAAAACACCGTGATAAAACTGCTCACTAAAGAGCATTGAGATTGAAAACAGGAGAAAAAGGCGCTGGAGGAGAGGGGAGTCCAGTGGGGGTGTAAATTGAAAACAGGAGAAAAATGCACTGGAGGAGAGGGGAGTCCAGTGGGGGTGTCCAGCACATCACCCACCCCCAGATCCCCCCTGCCCACCAGCACTGACCTGTCGGCAGCCCAGACCTCGCGCAGGATCTCGGTCTGCAGCGGCATCGCTCTGTCCGTCTGTCTGTCCGTCCTGCCCTGCCCTGCTGCCCCTACCAGCCCAGGGCCATGAGCTCAGACCCAGCCACAAGAGCCGGAGTGGCCTCACAGCATCGGCTCAGCCGCCTCCGCAAGTCTGTGTGGTGGGAGGAGGAGAAGGGAAAGGAGGAAGAGCAGGCGGAGGAGGTGATTAACTTTATTTCTCCTGAAACTCGGTTAATAGGATTGCAGTCAGCCAGGCTTGCCGGGAGAGCAGCTGGCAGCGGGGTGATCACAGGGAAAGGGGAATGCAGGGGGTCAGCCAGACCCCAGTGGCTTTTTGGGGTCCCTGGCACTGCACAGCCACTCTCTGTGCATCTCTCTGTCCGTGTTTAGGGTTATCCTCCCTGGGTGTCTTTGTTTTTCACCCAGAAATGTCCTCTTGGATTTGGGCTGTTCCGTGTGAGCTGTGCACAGACAGCCCGTGCAGGGGAAGGCAGCATCCCTGGCTCTGGGTGATGCTGAGGGTCCCTGTACTGACCTCTGCTCTGCTCTGACCCCTGTCCCACGTCCCGAGGTCTCCTTGGATGTGTTTCATAATCTCCAGCTCATGTCTCACCTCCTTATTACACCACTTAACATTTGTTGGGTTGCAAAACCAGACAGGCCAAGTGTCCCCAGTGTCCCCACTGCAGCCTTGGCCTTGCCCAGCCCTCCAAGTCCCCCCAGAACCCCCAGCCCGTGCTTGGTGCCACTAGATGGCATTTGAGCACTGCACACTGAGTCCCACCAGCACTGGGAACTTCTTAATCCTCCCTGCAAAACCCTCCTGGCTTCCCTTTCATCTCTAAACCCCATCTCATCACCCATACAAGTCCAAATTCTCTTCCAAGGGAGAGAAAAGCACCCAGCCAAAATAAACCAAAAATCTGCTTTAAAAACGGGGAGCAAGCCCAGAAACTGCAAAGCAAGTTAGATTTTTTTGTTGGATTTTTTCCTGCAGAGATTGTTTCCTACGGAAAATGTGGCTTGGGCTGCCCCCAAAGGACTTTTTTGCCCTGCAAGAAAAAATAAAAAGCCCGTGTTTTGCAGAGGCCCTGGGTCTCCCAGCAGCCTCCAGGGAGGTGCATCCCATGGTGGTTGAACACCCAAGACCTGGATGAGCAGCTGGAGCAGCCACATGGATGCTGTGCCACTACTGCAGGTGGCAGAAATGATGCTTCAGGTACCACCTGATTGGGCAAGAGAAGAGGAATTTTAACCAGATCTGGCTTAGTCTCCCAAGATTGTGGAGGGGGGATACAAAAGAGGGGTGGGCAGTCCTAATACCCCACTGGCTCAGATTTCTGTTCTCACCCTCAGTCAAGGGGCACAAATGACTCCTCCACCCACCCAGCTGACCTTCAGGAAAACCCCTTCCAAAAGAATACACTGGGGGGTGGGGAAAAAAAGCATAAGGACAAACCTCCCAACCTGGAAAAACAGCTGAGACCCCCAAAGAGCATCCCCCAGGCAGGTATTTCCAAATTGTGGACTGCTGGTCCTTCACTGGCTCTCCAGAGAACATGGCATTGATAGAAAGGGGCAGCACCAGTTCTTGGAAACACCAATAATTCCTCAATTTCTTGGGCATCTTCCCCCAAGGAGTTCATACCCATCCTCCCCACAGCCACCCATTTGCTGAGCAGGATCCAGAGAAAGAGTACAGTTTGGTTTTTTTCCTTTTTCTTTCAGTTGTTTATTTTCAAGCTCCAAAAGGGGTATTATTATAGAGACAGGAAAAATAACAACTGGAAAGCTGTTCTCATGGGGTAGTGACAGTGTCCCTTCAGGATGGAGAGGGCTGGTGGCTGAGGAGGCAGCAGCAGCTCCAGTGCAGGGACACGATGCACCCAGGACCCCCTCACCATGGGAAAACTCTCAGTGACAAACCCATGGCACCAGCTCAGACCCAGCCACTTGCTTTCTGAGCCACATGTCAACCTGCTCTTTTATCCCAATAAAAGCAACAAAACTCCCATTTAAAGCTGGGAGCCAAGGGATGGGGTGCAGGCTGTGGGTTGAGCACCTGCAAAGCTGGACAGGCTTTTGCTGTCTAAAGAAACAGGAACCAGCTCCTTCAGAAGGTAAAATCTGCATGTGCCCCCCTCCCCAAACAGTGCTTTAGAGACAAATGATGTCCCTGCACCCCGGGGCTGCAGCAGAGGCCGGGTGGATTCTCATCCTGCAGCCCCTTTGGCCACAGGCAAGGAGTCAGCAGCAGACAAAGCCAATCCCTGTCCCCAGGGCTGTGCTGGGACAAGCAGAGGCAGCACTGCAGTGCACAGAGAGCATGTCCCACATCCCAGCTCCCCTCAGAGGATGCTGTGCTGAGAGTGGACACAAAGGCCAGGCAGCTGGAACAAGCTGTCTACAGAACCCTCCCAGGAGCCACGAGTTCTAATTTATAATATTGTTTTCTTTTTCCTGCTGTTTTAATGGTGTTTGTTCCACGTGTGGTGGTCCCATGGTCCCTGCCACTCCTGCTCTGCCCCCAGTGCACCCAGGGCGGTGGGACGGGGTCGCTTTTCTTTGCGAGGTGCTTTTTGCTTCCACGATCACACAAACTGTAACAAGCTTTACAAGAAAACACTGGCAAGTCCCAAGGTTTGGCAGCAACCTTTTTCAGTGTGGGCTGAGGGCACGAGGCTATGCCATCCCCTCCTCCTCCATCATACGTGTCCTTCAGCCTCTTCACCTTCAGCACCAGGAGCTTTCGGTCCTTTTTCACAAGCCGCCTTCTCCGCTGTTTTTTCCACACCAGTTTTGCTGGCTGCTTCCTACCAAACAGCAAATAAATCACACTGAGCTGGAAATGCGAGAGGGAAGGGGCAGGCAAGTGTCAGGAATGCTGGGAATAGGCACAGGCAGTCCAGCCTGGAAGGGGAGAGGCAAAATTTCCCCCCACAGCTCCCCCGTGCCTGATGGATCCCAGAAACCTTTGGGGTTTTTGAGCTTTCTGTGCCTTCTGGCACTCACCCCCTGTAGAACACTGCTTTTAACCTGAGGCCTTGGAGAAGGCTTCCAAATGTAAATGATGAAGTTATAATCACAAGTGTGTAGTTAAATAGAAGTGTGTGCTTTCACATGTTGAAAAGTTTTAAATTTGAATTTTTATAATAGAGTAATAGGTATGGGACAAAATGGAGGATTTTAGGTAGTAGCTCTTTCAGTGCTCATCTTCCTTCTTCTTCATAGTTTCAAGTACTAAATTCTAGTTAGACAGTTAGTACCACACTAAGAGTCAGGAGAATTTAGTTATTGAGTTAAAAGTATAAATAATATAGGTGTTATTTCTCTATTAAACTGTTTAGCTTTAAGATACCTTGTAACTAACTCAATCTCACTCCATTTTGCTCACTTCTAGCTGGTGGCTAAAAGTGTTGCTGAGCTTTCTGTACTTTTGATAAAATTTAATAAACAACCAAGCCCAAACACAAAAAAATCCATTTCCTTTGTATACTTTTAAATCCTAGCTCTACGTGAAAACAAAAAAGACTCCAGACAAATCACTAATTAAGTAATGCAAAACACCTCCACCGTTACACGTGCCCATCAAACAGTGCAGCTCATTCCAGAGGGTTCCATTTCCTTGACTCAGTGGCTGGCAGAGGTTAAAGATCACCAGCTCAGGCAGCTTTTGGGAAAGGTGTGGGACCCTTGGGAATGGTGTGACCCACCCCACCAGAAGCAGGGTGCCGGCACAGAGTGAGGATGGATGGATGATGGATGGATGGATGATGGATGGATGGGTGGATGATGGATGGATGATGGATGGATGGATGATGGATGGATGACGGATGGATGGATGATGGATGGATGAGGGATGGATGATGGATGGATGGATGGATGGGTGGATGATGGATGGATGGATGATGGATGGATGAGGGATGGATGATGGATGGATGGATGGATGATGGATGGATGATGGATGGATGGATGATGGATGGATGAGGGATGGATGATGGATGGATGGATGGATGGATGGATGGATGGATGGGTGGATGATGGATGGATGATGGATGGATGATGGATGGATGATGGATGGATGGATGATGGATGGATGAGGGATGGATGATGGATGGATGATGGATGGATGGATGGATGATGGATGGGCGATGGATGGATGGATGGATGGGCAAAGAAGAGAGGGATGAGGAGATTAGGCAGCAGTGTCAGAGTGGAGATACAGGACTGAGCCATGGGTGCAGCTCACCAGGAGGGTGCAGGAGAGGAGCACTCAGGCACAGGGAAACTTTGACTGTGACTGTGCCCATCACAGGTGGCCACACAAGCCAAGCTCAGTGCCAGCATGGCCAGGCTGGCCCCGCTCCTTGCCCGAGTCTGTTGCCCCGGCTGCTCCCCAGGGGCTGCACAGTCACTTAATCCACAGCCTCAACCTCCAGACACCACTGCAGAAGAGATTATACTAAAAATGACCCACACAGATGGCTTGCAAAGCTGTGTCCTCTCTCATTACAGTACACTGGGTTTTGTTCAGTGGAATTTTGGATGAGAGCCTGTTCTGAGACAGTGATCCCTCTGCCTGAGCAGAGGAGCAGGTATTGCCTTACCAGCTTCAGGAAATCCATACTATCATGTCTCAAAATACCCCTGCCAGAGATGGAATGACACTTCATTTTACTAGTGACAGGAGTTCATCAACAGTCACTAGCTGGGAGCACCAAAATTAAATACCAATGCCAAGCCTGTTATCAGCCCCCGTCAGCTCACACTGCAAATGCTTTTATTGATGACTGAGCACCTGATGGCAGCCCAGCATCCCTCAGCATAACCCTCACAACACTCACCTTTGCATCCCTCTCTGCAAACTTTGTGAACATGTTGGCATAGATCCTCCGGTCCCTCTCGTTGTGCTCCTTTGTTTTCTTCTGGCACACAGAGATCTGGGATTTTGCTGCTTTGTTCTGTGGATTCACTTCCAGCACTTTTTGAAAGTCACATTTGGCCAGCTCGAACTCGTTCATCAATAACCTGGCTTCACCCCTCCTGTACAAGCCTTTCTCATTGTCCTGGTCCAACCCCAGAGCCTGGAAACACACACAGGTCTCTGTTAACACCTCAGAGCCCTCCCAAGAGATCTCCTACAGCTGAAGCCTCAATAAATCTGTCAAAATTAGGACAAGGTGGCTTCAAATCTCCAGAGCACTTGTATCTTGCTCAACCAAAATTGCCTCATCTCCATCAGCAGTTGGGAGATCATTAGTGTAGTTTTATTATCTTGCCTTGCTTAAAATACCCCTGAGTGTGGCAGTCAGTGTGAGACAAACCCACAGGCAAGAGATCAGGTGTAAAGACTAAATCCAAGCCCTTTTGTCCCTGTTTTAGCAATGATATTGTTTTCCTTTAGTAAAAGCCACATATACACCTCAGGTGTGATTTTCCTTTTAGATTAACACAAATATCCCATATATTTCTCATATACAAGATGCTTAAATCCAAGCCTTTTATAAAAGAATTCAGAGTTTCCTGACAAAGACAAGGTCAAAAATCTTTTAGGGACTGGCAAAGCCCCATCCCACCCCTTGGTGGACTTGGAGATCCACTGAGCTTGCCTGTGTCACACCCAGAGCAGAACTCAGTGCCAGCCCCAGCCTGGGCAGACCCAAACACCCTGCCAAGGTTGTCAGTCTACACAGATCCATTCACACAGATCTGGCTTTGGAAGAAAAGCTGCTGTAAATGCATGCCCAGGTGGATTCTGAACCCCTGAAGGCCCCTGTGGTCCTGCAATCTCTGAGCACTCAGCATCCATGGGACCTGCAGGTGCAGAAGGGATGCCACCATCCCACTGCTGTTTGGAAACTCCTTCTTATATGACAAGGAATTTTTAAAAACCCCACCAAACTCTTGTTCTCCCATTGAGAACATGCAGGAGGAGAGGATGTTCCATCCCCCAGGCTTGTGCTGATGCCTTAGGATTTAGTTTTTATATTTTTCATATATTTGTAATCCTGCAATTCTTTAGTCTATAACTCTAAACTCCACACCCAGTATTAGCTGCTGCTTTCCCATTTTGACAAAACAATTCCTCTCCCAGGAATCAAGGACATCTCACTGCCTTAGGCCCCAAGAGATGGAAACAAAAGTGAGTTGGGGAGAAGCAAACTTGGGGTAAATGACTTCATTATCTGAAGCTGTAATTGGAAGATTAACTTCCAATATGCAAATGGACCAAACCTACAAAAGTGTGAAAACCCATCAGCCATTGTCCATGGGGAGGCTTCATCTCCTTGAAATGTACCTGAAGGCCCTCCAATAAATATAACCACTTTTTATTCCCTTAATTTTCTCTGGGCTGGTTTTAGGCAGCCCATAAAGGCCTCAGTTCCTGGTGACCCAGCTGGGACAGCACCAGTGCAGCTCTACCTTGTCACAGCACTCGACAGCCTTGGTGTACTCCCGCAGCTTCAGGTAGCACATGGCCAGGTTGAGGAAGGCAGCCAGCAGGAAGGACTCAGAGGCTTTGGACTCCTTTTCAGACAAGCCATACTCCATTTCCAGCCAGGACACAATCTTCCCATACTGAATCACTGCCTGCAGGTACTTGCCTTCCTGGAAGGAGCAAAAAGAGGCTCAGTCTGGCCCTGGAGTGTCCTGTGAGCAGGTGACAAGTGTAATGTGGGGTGTTCAATAAATACAGGAAAGGAGGAGGACCCCAACTCCTACAGAGCAGCAGGTTTGGGAAAAGTTGAGTCAGAACAGTGGGGAGCTGGGATTACCAGCTGGGAAGGGGAATGCAAAGCCCCTCAGCACTGGGAAGGGTTTGAGCTGCTGTCCTGCTCTGCAGGGAGCACACAGAGCCAAGGCAATGCTGGGAAAGGATGAGATACCTCAGGGAGCATCAAGGAGGGAGAAAAAGGCAGAGGGAGGGCAGGACTCGCCTTCCCCAGCCCTGCCTGGGGCCACATGGCTTCTCTGACACTGCTGGCTCACAAATTCCATCCCAGCTCCCCTCCTCTGCCTCTGCCACCCCCAAGTTCACAAACCTTGAAGTACATTGTGCCCTTCTCCTTGACCACAGCTGCCTGCTCCAGCTTCTCCTTGGTGTCCATCTCCCACGACTCCTTGGCCTGCAAAGGAACACTTGGAGCACTCCCAGTGGAGCAGAGCAGCCTCCCCTGCCCCAGAAGGACCAGGCCACTCTTGGGGACAGCGTGGTCACACTCAGGGCTCATCAGGGCTGTGCCACAGTGTGGAGACAGCTCCTGCTTTGGCCAGAGAGATGGCACAGACAGGGGACTCAACCAGGGATGTGCAAATCCCATGGACTTCTCCTGCATCCCATCCCCAGCCTTCTCATGGGCACAGCCAAGCTCCACAGGGCTGGCTGGATGCACCAGCTTTTATCTGTGCAGTCCAGGGGTAAAAAAAAAAGGAAAAAAAAAAGAAGAAAAAAAGAAGAAGAAAATAAATGAAGAAAAAAATGAAAGAAAAAGGAGATAAAAAGCAGAAAAAGGAGATAAAATGAGAAAAAAGGAAAAAGGAGAAAATAAGAGAAAAAGGGAGGAAAAAAGAGAAAAAAGAAGAGGGAAAAAAAAGAAAAAGAAAAAATAATATTAAACCATAAAGAAAGTACAAAAGGACAAGGTTAGGAACAAATAAGACACCCAGCCTTGGACCTCAGCCACAAGAATAAAACAAACCAACAGAGAAGAACAAATTAAGAACACGAAGCTCCTCGGTGACGTGTCCACTTCAGCAGGGGTTGGGCTGCAGCCACGCCAGGGACAAAGGCTGGAGGCTACACAGGCCCTGCCATTCCTGTGACCCAGGCAGGGACTGCAGCTCCTCTGCCCTCACCTTCTCAAAGCTCTTCAGGGTCACCTCGTACACCAGCTCGGCGTTCCCCTGGATGCCGTATTTCGGCTTCCCAGCCTCGCCAAAGCCGTACCTGCAGGGCAGGAGGAGGCACTCAGAGAAAGGAGAAAACCTTATTTTCAGCAGGGCTTGCCCATAAATGCAGACCCAGGTTGCCACCCACAGCTTTGTAACATTTTGGGGATAGGGTGATGATACTCTCCTCCCTGTGGATATACAGTGCATTTATTGGGAATTATCCCTTTTGCACCAAAGCCATGGTTGTACACAGGCTTCTCTCCAGCCCTGGGCATTTACAGGGAGACATTTTCATCTCAGACACTGCACTTGGACAAAACCCTTTCACCTGTTTTTTTTAAAGCATCTCAATATTGCTGTTTACATGCCACTGGTCACTCCTGCTGTTCCTGCTGGTGTTCTCTGAGACTCTCCTGGAGGTTCCTATTTTCAGGATCACCACCTTCCACAAGGGCTGGAGGCTGACAGCCACCCAGCATCTCTGTGGAGCTGCTGCTCACCGTGGGCTGAGGTAGAGGATGCAGTGCTCTCCCCTCTGCATCTTCTCCAGGGCCTTGTCAATGCCGATGGGGATGTCGTGGTCCTCCCCTTCGCCCACCACGAATTTCACGTCCTTGCAGTCGAACCTGCGGCCGCCACAGAATCCCTCCAGGTGAACTGCAGAGGGGCAAGAGGGGCAGGATGGCACCCACAATCACCAAAACCTTGGAGAAAAGTGGGCTCCAAAGTGTCTTAGAAAACATTTTATAAAGCATCTCTCCCAAAACTCAGCAGAGCGTGGAAGAGGGAAGACCCAGGGCTGGGGGCAGCCTGGAGGAGAAGAGGGATGGGGAGGGCTTGGGAACATTGCTGAAAAGCAAGGCAGGCATAACCCAGGACCAAACAACAGATAAACATCGTGACTAATATGTTCCCCTCGTACTCAAGTGCACGAGTCAAGTCTTACTGGAACTGGATATTGCTCCTGGCACGGCGCCATGCAGAGTTTATCACGGTGATTACAAATCTTCTATACTGTGCTATACTGCCTTGACTCCTGCCTTGAAAACAAGGCCATGTTCTCCCGACTCTGAGAACTCAAAGTACAAGATAAACTTTTTTATTTTTAATCTTCAACCAGGAGCTGTGCTGTTCCAGCCCCAGACGCTGGCAGAAGCGCAGCCGGAGCGGACACTGGGTACCTGGCACATTCACCACCTGGCACTCCTGGCTGCCTTTCCACAGCAAGATTATTCTTTATTTATTCAAACCTGAAGACGTTCCAGGCTTTGGGGACGCTTTTACAGCCTTTGCATTCTGCTTGCAGGGTAAAAGGCATACACACATGCAGGCAGGCATCAAGTAAAAGCAATTTCACAAGGAACTCCTACATACTGTTAAAAAAAAACAACAACAACAAAAACAAACAACAAAAAAAGCCTTGTAAGAGGAAAAATTCACAACTGTGCCTAAAGGTTTTGCAGCCTGCAAAGACATGAGCTCTACCTTTGCTTGAGGGGAACAGAATGCAACCTGAGATGCTGCAGGGCACTGAGCATCCTGCTGTGGTGGCAGGTGAGGGGCAGGACAAGCTGGGTACCAGAAACAGCCATGAGGGTCTGGGCTCTGCACAGGAAATCTGTGTCCATCCCCTGCCCTTGGACCTACAGAAGTCCTTGGGATGAGAGGCATGGACCAAGCCAGAGCTGGCAGCCCCCATTCCAAGGGCAGGTCCAGCTGCCATAAGAGAACCCAAGGATGGGCTCCTTACTGCAGGGGCAGGACACCAGGCTCAGCCTTGTCACCCCACTCTTGCCACCAAAGCAATGCTGGGACTCAAGCAGAGGATGCTCAGGTGCTTGCCAGCTCCCTGGACACATCCTGCATCCATCACTGGTGCACAGTGACCACAGCAGCCAGGCTGCTGTGAGCTCACCCGGGTTGGGATGAGGACAAAAAGCAAATCCAGCTCCTCCAGCGACAACCTCTGCTTTTACACTACCCAAAACCAAGCTGGCTGATTTTTTAGCCACAGAAAATTTGGAAAATTCTGCCTAAAATACAGATAACCCAGTACCCCACAGCACTGTGCACGTCCCTGCACGTTCCTGGCGAGCACAGATCCACACCCCTGACCCCAAAAGCAGCACTACAGCTCCCCCAGGTCCCACATCCCCTGTGAGATGCAGCAGTGATGGGAAGATCCACTTTAAAACAGGATGCACAAGGGGATGTTGTGATCTTTGCTTCCAAGGAAAGCTCTGCCCTGTTTTAATTGTGCAGAAAACACACTGAGCACAGGGGGGAAAATCTCCGCTCGGGTTTCCAGGAGTGGGTCAGCTGGTTCAGCCGCTCTTGGATTACAGAGAAAAAAAGTCACTGAAGGAACATCACTCCGGTTGCAGCTCTGACTTATTGTTCTCTCAGTGCCTGCAGCGATTTTGTTTTTGAAGAGCTGAGAACAGAGTGTACTGAGTGCGGCTGGCACACGAACTTGATGTGCTGACAGCAATTTGTACTCAGATTAAAAACGGAGAAGGAGGAGGGGTGGGGGGGGAAAGGATGTAACAAAAGCTGGAATGCCAGATTTCAACTGCAGCACAGGTTTTAGGGAGCAGAACTGGGATTTAAGGTCTGTAAAACTTCAAGTCTATAAAAACCCAGAGGTACTTGCTCCTGGAAGCGTGGTTTCTTCCAGCCTAATTCCAGCACCTCCCAAAACACACAGCTGAGGTGAACCATCACAGCCCTGCCCCAGGGAGGACTGCTGTGTCCTCACAGCACAGTGACCACCACTCAGACAGTAGAATCTGAGTCAAAATCTCATTTTCCCCTAAAGGAGAGTCTCATTAGAGGAACCAGCCACTTAAAGCCACAAGCTTTCTAAGCTCTCACAGCTCAGATTCAATTTCTCATTTGCTAAAAGGGCTTTAGGATCTTTGTGTACAGGAGCTCTTTGTGTGTCTGAGCAGTTCTTGGGAAGGGAAAAACCCCAACCTCAGTCTGCCTTCCCCTGTCCAGCCCCATGAAATGTCTGCTCCAGAAATGGGACCAGAAGAGGGAGAGCCCAGTGGGATGTGAGCTCCTCATCCTCCTGTGTCAGCTGAGACCACCCCAGCCTCAGCAAACCCCTTATAACAATTTCCTTCCCCCTGTGGCCATAAGGGAAGGGAAAAGCCCCATTCTGTAAGAGATGTGATGAGACCCCCCAAAAATACCAACAACATTGCAATGAGGAGGCCACAGAAACTGCTGAGTGTCCAAAATATTTAACAAGTGTCAAGGGAGGAAGGGCTGGCACCTGATGTTTGGGGGCAAGGCAGAGGCAGGGGTGTTGGTAAATGGCACATCCCAGAGCACCCTGGACACTGCAGAAAGGTCAGGGGAGACCACAGAGCCCTGAAACCCCACAGGGGGGTTTGCTTCTTCCATCCTTCCCCCAGCCACTGCCTGAGCAGCTCCAGGGTTTTCCTGGGCTGCTGGTTTTCCCCCCAGCCCTGCAGGGCAGCAGCTCTGGCAGCCACCACGGGGCAGCCTAAGGAGAGCTCAGAACAGCATCCCCAGCTGCTCTCCATCCCATCTGGCTCTGGATGGATGTAACTGCATCCCACCAGGATCCACGGCCCCTTCAGCTGTGCACTGCCTGCAGCTCCTTGCCAGGGATCAGTTCAGGACAGGCTGAGCCCTCCAGCTGTCCCACAAGGGCCCAGCACTCACTCTCCACAGTAGCACCTTCATTAGGGTTGGAATAACCTTCTCCCTTCCTCTTGATCCTCCGGATTATTCCTCCATCCTCAAACAAGTCCTCGCCTTTGAAGTCAAGCAGCTCAACCTAAAAAATAGAAAAGAAAAAGTGGGCAGAGCATAGGGAGGGGGAAAGGAGAAGAGAAAAACAACAGAGAGCCACAAAGCAGCAGTTCATCCCCTGGCTGGAGAACCAAGCCAGCTAATTCTCCATTCAGCTGACGAGCAGAAGTTGCCCATAAAACCCAGATCCAAACCACAGAATAATACAGGAGATTTATTAGAAACTGGGACACATCCAGTACCTGAAGCATTACACAAAGTAACAGCAAAAATAAGTTTATTGAACCTGTAAGGGTACAGCACAGCTGCTGCTGGAAGATGCTGTGAAAGTCCCATAGCGTGGGCAGGAGCTTCCCAATCCTCTGATGGGACCAGCTCTGACCCTCAGCTTAGTCCACACTCAACTTGGAAGGCCTGAGCCTTAATTTAGGACAGACTCTCTCCTCCTCCTGTGTCCCAAGGAGCCCTGCCCAGGGAGCCCTCTGTGCCAAAAATTTAACTTTCCTGCCACCCCTCAGCACTAATGGTTTCTTAGCACCTGGAGGCATTTCCCAGCTGCTTTCTCCTTCCCATGTGCGTGCTGAAACCAGGTATGTGCCCACTCCCTGCCCTGGCACCAGGACTAAGCTGGAGTTTCAGTCCAAGCCTTCCAGCTCAGACACACATTTCTGAGAAAGCCCTGGCAGCAGTTCCTGGAGCAGAGGGACACATTTCAGGAATCCAAGCTGGGGTGGTTTTTTGTTGCTGTTGTTGTGGATTCTATTGTTGTTTGGGCTTTGGTTATTATTATTAATATTAATTTTTAAATTTTTATTTCTGAGCTAGCTAGCAAGGCAAAAAGGGAGCAAGCTTGCTCATCCCCACACCAGCTCACCAGCATTACTTGCCTCGAAAAAGAGGGTGGCATTGGAGGGGATTTTGGGGGCACTGCCAGCAGAGCCGTACGCGTACTCAGGTTTGCAGAGCAAGTAGCAGATCTCTCCCTTCTTCATGGTGGCCACCCCAATGTCCCATGCCTTGATTACCTGACCTAGGAGAAAGGCAGATGTCAGGCAGGAGGGAGCAACCAGTAGGAAAAAAACCCAGCCTGGGTGAGGCAAGGATGGCACCAAAAAACCCCTCATTCACAAGTCACTTAAAGCAGGGATGACCTGTCCAGATGAACCTCCTGGCCCAGGGTGATCCCACCCTCACCAAGCCATGGATGGGCACCCCTGGAGCAGCTCACACTGGCCCAGGGTGATCCCACCTGCACCAAGCCATGGATGGGCACTCCTGGAGAGCTCACCCTGACCCAGGGTGATCCCACCAAGCCATGGATGGGCACCCCTGGAGCACTCACCCTGACCCAGGGTGATCCCACCCTGCACCAAGCCATGGATGGGCACTCCTGGAGCACTCACTCATTCCCAGGGTGATCCCACCTGCACCAAGCCATGGATGGGCACCCCTGGAACAGCTCACCCTTGCCCAGGCTGAAGATGAAGGGCTCGTTCCGATCGCGGCTGGAGTCAAACTTTTTCCCGTTGGCCAGTTTGCCTTTGTAGTGCACATAAACCTTGTCTCCAATCATGGGAGACTCATCCTCACTCCCAGGTCGCTTAATGATCTGAGAGAGAGAAACCACCCATGAGCTGGGGCCATGGGATAGCAAAGGATGCATATGGAGGGGTGAGAGATACACACACACACGCATTTAAATAAAAAAAAATATATACACATGCATACCCACCCCAGTGCTGCTCTAAATAACAGGAAGGCTCAGGGTGGAGCTATTCAGTTTGCCCCTCATTTTGCCCTTCACCAGCTCCTAAAAACAAATCTCAAGCTGGAGCCACAGCAATGGAGCTGGACAGGGCTGGGAGCAGAAACCAGTCCACACTGGGTGGATAAACACCATGGCTCCAAACCTGCAGTGAATGCAGCTCCTCTCGCTCTCTGTCCGTACACATTTTACTCACAGGGGTGTGTCAGCTCACTACTCACTCCTTGTCAACACTTTTTTCTGAACGCTGCAGCCGGGAACAAGCAGTTCTCGAGCTGAGGATGGAGCAGGGGAGGATGCTATTCTTGGAGGAAAGGTCCTATTCAAGTGGAGAAGTGTAAGTGGAGGAGCAGAACTATCCAGAAACAGCCCTGAATATGAAAAAGGGGCTGTGGAGCAGACTGGATGACCTCAGTAATGTGCTCTTTCTAATGTTCGTGAGTCACACACAGAAATGCTTTGTGGATTTACAGCTAATAATCTGATTAGGAACACAATAGCAGTGAAATTTATGGAGCAGCCTGGGCCCACCATCCTCAACCACCACTCCATCCTCCTTTACTCCAAGCAGTGCTCACCCCCTTTGCCTTTGAAATGAAAGAATTCAATCCTGCAGCCCTGGAACTGAGGGCTGGGGAGGTGCCCATGCCCCAAAAAGTGATGGATCTTGGCAGATCCTCCTCACCTTCAGAACCCCTCGGTCCTTGGATGGTGTGATGTCCTCCCCTCGCTCAGCCAGGGCTGCTGCCTGCACCTCCCCTTCACTCTTGGTGGCCTCATCAGTGGTCATGGTCTGCTTGGACCTGGGGGGACACAGCACCAACCCTGTCAGCTCCAGACCACGGGAGGTGGTGGGACAGGAAAGGTTTGTCACCCTGCATGGAAAGGTAATGCACAAGCAAGCATTTTCCCCCAAAATTAAAGCAAACACAACACCAAAAGAATCCCAGCTATTTGGGTGGATAAAGAGAAAACTCACAGCAAGAATCTAAGGAGCTGGGGGATTTTGGGGCAAACTGCTGGAGCACTGTGCTCCCAAATGTCACCACATAAGCAGCCAAGGTGCCAGAAAAGCCACGTTTTCCATTGAACACAGACTTTTTCCAATGGTTCCTGGTGAAAAAAAAAAAGAATTGCCTACAGTTTCAAAAACATATTTCCTGATTATTTCCTTCAGACCATGGGGCTATTTTGGTAGCTGCACTGCTGGGCGACACATCATCAAGGAAACATGTGACGGAGAATTAGAAAACGATGGGTTTTTTAAGACATAAACCAGATCTATTAAAGCCACTCTAATTGCGAAACTTTCCCACAGTCTTCAGCATGGAAGCTGATGTTAACCAGCAGGAGAAATCATTCGTTTGGGGGATTCAAAAAGAGCAAAGAAAGGATGTTTTCAGCTCCGAGGACAGATAAGTCCTGCTGTAAGAATTGCTTTCCTCGCACCCGGGTGGAAAGGGAAGGACTAGAGCCCGGCCCCCCCAGCACAGGAAGCCACCGAGACACAAAGAGCCCTGAAATGGAAGAAGCAAAGAGAAAAATAAGGGAACTACTTGTTGCAAGGCTCAATTATCACAGTCTTTGGGGTGATATTTAATGGGATTCTGTGTCTGCTCCCTTTCCTCCGCGCTGCTGGGGTTTTAGATGGGAACATCTTAAAAGCAAAGCATTTAAAAAGCAAAGCAACATGTGGTGAGACCCATTATCTCACAGGTATTTATTGGAAAATGTGCCATGGGTTACTTTGGAAGAGATATTTGATGATGTGGCTGGTGATGCGCTGGTTACCCAAAAGGGTGATGGGAACATTTGGGTGAGTTTGGACACAGCCCTGAGAAACCCATTCCATGATTGACTGATTTGGGTGCTGGGATGATCCTCAAGCCACCACAGCTTTCCTCTTGGAGAGGAGTGAGGAGGTGGTGGTGCCCATCCCAGCACACGGCATCAGGAGATGTGATTCAGTTGGAGCAGTGCTCCTGTACAAGGTGCAGTTTCCCTCTAAAAGTCCAGTGGTGATGTGGAGAAATCCCGTTTCCCTCTGGAGTCCAGTGGAGAAAGGGGCTCCCTTAGTGTCCCAAAACTTCTGTTTTTATCTTGGTAAGAAATGTTGGGCTCTTCCCCCTGGCTGGAGCAACTCCCAATGGGATGCAGTAATTTTATCAGTCCCACAGTGGGACTCAATGGCCATGAGCAGAAAATGACTGGCTGGAGGAAGGATGACACCAGCTCAGGGCTTCCCAGCACAGACACATCATCCATAACCCACCCATAAGGACCAGGAGAAACCCAAAAACCAGAGAAGCTTCCCCAAGAACCGCCAGAACCTCCCCAGCTCCACCAAGCAGCCACCGCTGGGATGCAGGAGCCGGACAGGGAGGCGCTGGCTCCGGCTCTCCGCTTGCTAAATCCCACCAAGAGACATCTAAAAATACACCCTACGCATCCTTCTCATTATTTTTCTACGTAAGCAATTAGAGGAGTCATCCAGGGAAGCTGGCCAAGGCGGGCGGGAGGGGAGACGCTCTGCGTCAGCAGCAGTGGGAGGGATGGAGCCCACAAGCCCCAGCATTCAGATGTGGCCCACGTTATGAAAGAGCTCACGACTTCTCCGGCCAGCAAAAACAGCTCCAACTAGGTTAGAGAAAAGAGTGCACTGCTCCCACTTATCTCCCATTTGGAGCGACAGGAGGAGGCTGGCCACGGGCCAAAATCCCAATTAATTTGAAACAAACAGTTGTAGGGGAAAAAAATAAAAAATATCTGCTACTCCCTGAGGTTTAAATAGTGAGCAGGCAGGGATGTCACTGAGCACAGCAAGCTTGCTGCTGGTGTCAGAGCCTGCACCTTCTTGTTTGTATACTCTGCATACAGGGAAGCATTAATTAATTACTCTGTGCAAAGCCCCTGGGTGTTTCTGACACCCCAAGCAGATTCTGCTTTCCTATTGCTGCTACTACCCACAAGATTCGTGTTGTAAGTCTGTAAATGAAGCCAGGACAAACCATCCTCCCTCCTCTGGACATCCACACTGCTCCATTTCCCTGGGATATAAACATGGATGGGTCAGAGAAGCACAGAAATAAATAAAACCAAGCCTTTTCGTTTTACAATTCCCTCTCCACGCAGGTGTTGCTGTCTCCCAGCACTGAGAAATAGGTGAAAATTCAGAGGGGAGAATGGGATGCAGATGTGTGACCCTGGGCTGAGGACAGACAGGTATCACACATGCTAGGGTTTCACCAAGCACACGATCCCCAGCCACGTTTCCTAGAAATCGGCATACCGGGAATTTGCCAGCTCCAAATGGAAACTTCATGTTGCAGATCCCTCCCAGAGGCTCGCAGGAGGGGAAAGGGACGGGGAACAGCAAGGCTGGGAAAGGTTTTGAGGGGTCTCACCTTGCCACCATGCAATCCTTGGAGGTTTGAAGGTGCAGGGAGAGTCCAGGCCCAGAGATACAGCAGGGAAATATCTGGTAGATAGAGCAGGGGACAAAAAGAAAAAAAATATTAAAAAAACACATGTGTTTTATTCTGAAACAGGATTTCAGAAGAAGGGAGAACAGAGCACTTTTGAGCCACAGATCATGCTCCATCATGGTCAGAGAGGGGAGATGAAGACTGCGGCCAAAACCTATTTTGACTTGCTGTTTCCACAAAACTCATCTTACCATCAGCTTTGGAAAAAATAAATCAAGGTTATATCCTGTCCAATTGTTTCACTGAGATTAAAATTAACAGGTTGAAAAAATCAGAGTTTGCTACTCTGGGGTTTGTTTTTTAAGACCCACTTAGCACAAAGCACTTTCACTTCCACGGCACCACAACAGCCCTAAAAGCTCCGGATTGCAACACAGGAGGGAGTTTCTTGAAAATGCAAAGGTCAGGCTTAAAAACAACAAATCTGAAAGCACAGCAGAGGGATGTGGGGCCCTGGATCCTGGTGATCACAGCCCCAAATCCCAGCCCCTTGAGCTGGATAGAAGCACATGCATCCTCCAGCCCCAGCACACACTGATAACGAATAATAACACAATTAGTGCAGCAGCTGACTCTCTCCACTGTCCCACAGTGGATTGCTTCCCCTTCCATCACAAAAACTACTTTTTCTAATAAAATCCCCTCTTGCTGAGCAAGCTGTGCCTGTGCAGCAGGAGAGGGAAGGCCAGAGCAGTGATTTCTCCTGGATGAGGGTGTTTTAAGGCACTTCAGGGCCAGCCTGCTGAGCAGAGACCAAGGAAGGTGATGGCAGTGAGTTAAAATCGGGATTTCTAACAAAATTTGACCTTCCTAAAATGGACAAGCAGCTCCACATAATCCTCAGCTGTATAAGAACATACCCAGACACTGAGTGCAGTTTCTCACCCTCATACATCACAGTTAATTAATATCTTTTCATTTTATTTTATTTTATTTTTTTAAATCCTGGCCACTTGGCTTTCTCCCCCTCCTTCAAAATAAACAGGGAAGCCATAATATTGAAACTATTGTTCACCAGCTAAGACCTCCCATGGATCAATTTACGTCCCAGCGTGCACGTTGTGCAAGCGGCCAACACCCCGGCATGGCAACTTCCACTCAAACAAAAAACCAAAATGCAAACAGAGCTGCACCTGGAGAATCCCCCCTGGTTCACCAGGGAGCAAAGCACAATGCTGGTCTCCTTTATCCATGGCCAGTCCTGCTCCAGGGGGCACAGGTGGAGACTCCTGGTACCAACCAGTGCCACCCACGCTTGGGGACATCCAGAGAGGGACACAGCCCCCAGCCACCTCCCAAATCAGGAGGAGGTATCTGCCTGTTACCAGAAAAGCAGCCACAGGGGAAGGTTTTAAAACAATTAAGGGGATAATGAGGAGGAAAAAAAACTACATTGTGCAGCTCATTTAAATATTCCTATCATCATTCTTCCCTTCATCATTCTGCCTAGATAATATTTTTAAGCTTTTGAAATGGTTTTATTTAAGGTTCAAGTCATAACTAATTTATTGGTTTTTTTAATATGTGGAATAAGAGGCTGTTCCTCAGCTGCAGAGAGAACAAGTGAGCAGGATGGGTCACTAACCCTGCCAGAACAAATATCTCAGGCAGAAGCAAGATGGGTTCAGTGTCTCTGCATCCCCTGGAGTGAGGTGCAGGCCCGTGCCAGCAACACACAAAAGACTTTCAGAGGGTTTTATCACCCCAGTTTACAATATAAACCCATTAAAAATAATCTGGCTCTTCTGCTGGTTTTCTAGCAAGGAAATGCTCGCTTGGTGGCTTTCCCAGGTCACTTCAAAATTAAAAAAAAAATAAAAATCAGAGGGATAGAGCTCTGAATTCTATTGTGAGCAGGCTGTGGTCCATCTCCTCCAGAGTGGTACCAGAGACACAACACCCTCCACTTTCATGTGAAAGGGAATTAAGGAAAAAAAAAAAAAAACAAAACAGCATTTTTTTTCTCCTCCCTTATTTTGAAGGACAAAGTTTTATCAGGGAAAGCAAAATCCACAGACATTCATGGGTAGCTGCTGTCCCCAGGGGAGGATGAGGCTGAGGATTTTACACAGGGGTGTTCTGCTGCTCCTTCCCTCCTGCCCCCAAAGCCACCCCTGGCCCCAGCAAGGATTTCAGCTCCTTCCACCATAAAAATCACAGCAAGTCTCTACCACAAGAACAGATCCTCAAAACACTGGAAGAAACAGGAATGCCCAAGGTCTTTGCTCTGCATCAGCAGGAAGAGTCACCAGCCTGCACCCACCCTGCCCCTGAGAGGTGACACAGCTTTTGATGATGGCTAAAACAAAATAATCAAAGAAATGTAGTAATAATGAATGTATAAACAGCTGTTCTACACCAGTCTCAGCTTCTGGGAGATGCCTGGCAGGGAGGCCAAGCATCCTAAGAAGCTCAGAGGTCGTAATATAGAGACATGTAACAGTGGGGAAGGCAACTTCCTAAAGCTTTCATAAATTGGGATTATGTAACTGGACAGGAAAAAATATAATAATATAGCCAAGCAGGTTATATAAACCATCTGTAAAATGTGAGAAAGTACTTGACATCCCACTACCCACTC
This sequence comes from Catharus ustulatus, assembly GCF_009819885.2. Taxonomy (NCBI): domain Eukaryota; kingdom Metazoa; phylum Chordata; class Aves; order Passeriformes; family Turdidae; genus Catharus; species Catharus ustulatus. The sequence goes on from NC_046245.1 coordinate 4,088,918, forward strand.
CTTGGCACCCTCTCACTGGGTTTTCTGCCACCAAAAAATGAGCAGGCTCCTTTCAGTCCTGTCTTCTCCCCTGGTCAAAACAACCAGGGACAACAGACCAGCTGAGCTGTTTGGAATGAAATATTCCACCTCTGGCTGTTAAATGTGAAGTTTCCCTTCCCATACAGCACACCAAGTGAAGTCCAAGCCCTCCACAGGCGACTCAGAGCAGCCTCCTGGCAGCAGCTACACCAGTGCTGAGCAAATTGCATTTCAAGTGACAGCTTGGGGGGGACTAAAATAAATAGAAAATGAGAATAAACAAGAAACTCCTTGTTTGCCAATTCTGTTTTAATTTAGCTTTTTCTCCGGAATAAATGTGGCAATCAAACTTGGATTTATTTAAATTTTTTTTTGTTTGTTTGTTTCTAAAAGCATCTCACTGCTCACAAGAGATTTGGGGTTTTCTCCAAGCAACTTGCAGCCAGGCCTGGCAGTGGGAATGCTGTGTTTGATGATTTATCCCCACACACCAGGGCTCAGCAGCACCTGGAGCATCCCAGAGCTGAATCCTGAGGGGGAATCCCCAGCTCAGCAGCCCTGGCACACAGAAATAACTCAGCACCCAGGACCATCTGCACCAGGGGCCTGTAAATGCCAAATTATTTTGGGCAAACGGCAATTCCCAGTGAAGCACCAGCCTGCTGCAGTGCCAAGTGAGGATTTCTTGGAGAAGCATCACAAACTGCAGGAGGGGACAGGGGTGGCACTGCCATGCTGGGGACGCTGTGAGGAGCTCTGGGAACAGCCAGAGCCTGCAGCACCCTGAGAACAGGCACAGACACACACAGGGACACAGTGCTGGGGAGGGGAGGGGGGCTGCAGCCCACCTGGGCTCCTTTTTGGGATGTGTCACACCCCAGGAATGATGCTCTGTGCCAGGCAGTGCCTCCCAGGGCTCATTTTATTCAGTGGTTAAATTTAATGTAAATCAAAAGGTACTCGAAATGAGAATATTTTTCCATCTAAGAGCAATAGTGCTGTTTACAAAGATGGGACACTGCAGGTAGATGATTTAACTGCAGTCCCTCACCCTCCCAGCTCTTCACTTCTGACAGTTACTTTACTATTATTTTCCTAATTTTCCAACGCACTTGCTTGCAAAATCAGAAATCCTTACTAATCACAATTACTGGTTATGGAAAAAGCCTGTCAGCTCCATGACAAACAAGTTACATGAACAACTTGTACGTTAGAGCACTCAGGGCCACTTCTTTACACCCACAAGCACGGAGCATTAAAATAAAAAAAAATCCTTTCTAAGTAATATCTATTTCCCTGTTATGTGCACAAGATCAGTAGGAGCTTCACAGCTCCCTCAAGGGGCTGCAAAAACTTCTTATAAATTCATGCAATCAAGAGTGACTATAAAATAAAATTGATATAAAATAATATAAAATGAGAAATAACTGAGGACAAGCTATTTTTCAAACCATTTACAAAATATTTTTCCCCTGAGCCAGTCTGGGAGCTGCAGCCAGCCTTGGTGTCAAGCATCTCAAACCTTCCAGCAAACTTTCTCCTTCTGCAAGCAGGTAATTAATTAAAACACACGTAACTACACAGCAGTGAGGTTCCTGAGGGATGCAGTTTGCTTTTTACTCAGGAATTGTCCTTATTTTTTTGGCTCATCCTAGCAGGAAGGTGCTGGGAAAGGACCTGAGCACGACTGAAGTGTGTGCTAGCCCTAGGAAGATGAGGTTATTTGCATTTATTTTTTAAAAATAAACAAACAAGATAAGATAATTGCATGAGCAATCATCCTTGCAGACATCTCTGTTCTGAGCAGGATGGGCACCAGGAGCAGCCCAACCTTCCCCTCTGGACCCCTCCATCCCCCAGAGCCACCAGTGAGGCCATGTGCTATCACCCCTCCCTGGGCACTCCAGCAGAGGAGAAAACTTCTTCCCTGCCTCCCCAGAAATCTGTTGAGGACTTTTTTCCCTGCCACCACACATTTTCCCCAGCACAAACCTCACCTCCATCACTCAAACCCTCAGAAAATCCTTGGCTACTCCTTGCTGCACCCACAGTGAGCAGTGCCATGAGTCCCAGCTCCATCACAGCCCTGCCTTGTCCTCCTGCACCCCTCAGGAGGTGCAGACCACGCTGGGGATGGGGACCAGCACCCCTTAGAGGACCAGCAGCACACCCAGGACCCCTCCATCCCATCCCTGTGCTCAAAACTCCTGCACCATTTGGAGCCCCATGCTCCTGGTTGATCCCCTGCAGGTTGTGGACATTGTCAGGGATGTTTCTGTCCCCTCCCCAGAAATGCTGTCCCATTTCCAGAGTACCAGGCTGGAAATAAAACCCAAGTATCTCTGAGTTGCAGCACTGCCACCCACAGCACCTTTGGAAGGACAGCCCATAAAATCCAGCCAAAGGCTCTGCCAGATGCATTTAATGATTTTCTTCTCCCCAGCTCTTCAACGGGACAGGGGAGGAGGCAGGAGGGAGGCAGGAGGGAGACAGGAGGGAGGCAGGAGGGAGACAGGAGGGAGGCAGCTTTCTCATGTTTTAAAGGAAAGAACAATTTGTGATTTCAACTTTTTCTAACTTTTAATGCCAGTTCCCAGGTTGGCTTCGATATCCCAGTGATGTCCTCATGTCCACCTCTGGTTTAAGAGCTTGTTAGGGTGAGACACTATTTAAACTCTGTCTTTAAAAACATAAAGTATCAGCTCCTGGCTTTTTTTTTTTTCCATTATAATTTATTTTTAAGGGTACTTTTATTATTTGCACCGGTGGGGACAGAAACACGGCTGGAGCCTCAGCTGGAAGCTGCAGCCTGGGGACACACCGATGACAGACACATCCCTCCCCAGTTCCTACAGCCCAGAGTTTCCTGGGAAGAGCAGGCTGACTCCAACGTGCATTTTAAAAACAGAAGCTCTGGAAGAGTTTTTACGCCCTTAGGGGAGAGGAAAATCGCAGAAACTTAAAAAAAAATAATTTAAAAATCACATTTACCTTGTGCAACCACCTCTACCTGCAGCCAAAGCTGTGTGTAGTGATGCACACACCCTGCAGGGTCTCTGGTGCCAAAAGAAACGCTTCGGCTGCGCCCGGAGCCTCGACGGGGAGGTGAAGCCGGGAAAAGAGGAATCCCCTCGGGCGAGCAGCACCCCGGGGTGTTCGGGAACATCCTGGGGTGTTCGGGAGCATCCCGGGGTATTCGGGAGCATCCCGGGGTGTGCCGGAGGGTCCTGGGGTGTGCCAGAGCATCCTGGGGTGTTTGGGAACATCTCGAGGTGTGCCAGAGCATCCTGGGGTGTTCAGGAGCATCCCAGGGTGTTCGGGAACATCCCGGGGTGTGCCGGAGCACCCTGGGGTATTCGGGAGCATCCCGAGGTGTGCCGGAGCATCCTGGGGTGTGCCAGAGCATCCCAGGGTGTTTGGGAACATCCCGAGGTGTGCCGGAGAATCCCGGGGTGTTCGGGAACATCCCGGGGTGTGCCAGAGCATCCTGGGGTGTTCGGGAACATCCTGGGGTGTTCGGGAGCATCCCGGGGTGTTCGGGAACATCCCGGGGTTTGCCGGATCATCCCAGTGCCCCCAGTGCCCCCAGCACCGCCCGGGCACCGCTGCAGGAACTCCTCCCGGCATCGCTGGGGGGGCTCCATGGGGCAGCAACCCCGCTCCTATCCTCACCCCAGAGCACCCCCGGAGGGCTCCGTCCCCTTCCCCAGCCCCACGGCGATGTCCCCACAGGTCCCCGGGCGGGGTCACCAAGCCCCGCGCGCGCCTGTCCCCCAACGCCACAGTGCTCCACGCGCCGCCCTGACCCCCAGCAGTGCCGCAGCCGCACCCCGGGTCCCGCAGCCCCGCACGGGGCACCCCGAGCCCGCGCTCCCACCTGTCGCTGTCGCTGTCGCTGTCGCTGTCGCCGCCGCCGCCGCCCGGCTCCGAGTGGCCCCGCGCGCCCGCCCGGCCGGGCCGCCCCGCCCCGCGCGCCGGCCCCGCCCCGCTCACGTCTGATTGGCTGAGCCGCCTGCCCGTCTAAAGCTCCGCATTCCCATTGGCTGCGGCGGTGGGGATATGCAAATTAGAGCGCTGTGCCCGCGCGCTCGCCCGGGTGGCACCGGCGGGGCCGGGCGGGAGCGGGGACAGGGACAGGGACAGGGGACAGGGACAGGGGACAGCCCGGCCCCGGGAGCTGCCCCGCGGTGTTTGACCCCGTGCCAGGCCCCAGGGGGTCAGCTCCAAGCCCTGCTGCGAGAACACCGCGGTCACACGCAGCGCTCCTCTGCTCCCGGGCTGTCCCCAAGCCCTGGGCTTGGTGCGACCCCCGCAAGGACACCCCGGCCCCGCAAGGACACCCCGGCCCCGCAGCTGTCCCCCAGCTGTGTCCTGGTTCCCCCGTAACTCCCCAGGGGTGGCACAATCCCTCCCAGCTCCTCCGGGTGTTGGAGGAACCGCCGCGCTGAAAAGTGAAAAATTGCCTGCGAGGTGGGGACAGAGATGTGGGTTTGGAGGACACAGCGGCTGCTGGAACACGCAGAAATGTTCCAGTTCGCGGTGAAGGAAATAAGATTTTTGTCAAGAGCTGTCTCAAAATACCCACCCCCCCTTCCCCCCCGAGATTAGAAATCAGTGCTTTTGTGATTAAACACCTCATCACTTCTCATCACTGCAGTGCCTGTGTCAAGAGAAGGAAAAAAATTGGGGGCAGATTTAAATTGGGGTATCTCTGAGTGTTTTTATAAATTGGTCGATTTTTACCGGCTTTGTGTTGTAATGAGTGCCTGCAGCTCCCAACCTGCACCTTCCTTCCCACATGTTGATCCAATAAAACCCTCAGGGCCAGGCTGGAGGCAGCGCTGCGTTGGTGGGTGATTTCTCACAGGTCTGCTCCTTATGCTGAGTTCGATTTCCCTAGCTGCAATTTAGGCACTGATGTCACTCATGAGAAATACGGAGTGAAAGTTAAAGCCCACTTTAGAAAAAAAGGAAAAAAAATGTTTTCATGGCATTTATTTTTTCCCCTCTAAAATAACCCAGGTGAATCTTGCATCTTTGGTTTTAAATATTTCCCTCCCGGCTTTAAATTTCCAAGAGCTTTAAATATTCATTTACAAAACAAAATTAAAATACTGTGAGTTTGCAATACCAGAGAACCCCACAGCATAATTCCTGAGGTAACACCAAAGCCCTAAAAAATCCCACGGGACCAATGGTAGCAATGAGGGCGTTCAGCCTGGTTTGTCCTTGTAATATAAATATATTAAATTTGTTTGTTTGCATAGGAAAAAACAAACCCCCCAAAACAAAAGAGAGGAAAGTATAATTTTTAGAAGATAAAAGACATCTTCTAAATCACTGCTCTGCTGGTGCCAGACCCTTCAGCTCACTCTGCTTTCTTGGGTGGGGAGATGTCCTAAACCTTCCACTCACCCGGTGCTGGGGTCTGCCCCTTTCACCCCCATCCCTGTAACACAACCTGGAGGAAATCTGTTCCATAAATAATCATGTTCTGCTTTGTGACGCCTGCCAGGGGTACTGCTTGTTCCCCCTCGCCCTCCAGCTGGCCGCACATGTCCTGCCCCAACCCTTGGGGAAAGTCTGGAAGCAGGGAGCAAAGCCAAGGAACCTGCCCTGCAGGCTCCCGGGCACCTCGTGTGAGGTGAGAGCAGCGTTCCTGAAAGTGAGAAAACAAAAATTAAAATAAAGCCGGGGATATTTTTATTCATCCTTGTCTTCTGCTAAAAATAACCGGAGTTAATCTGCCTCGAGAGCGTGGGGAGGAGAGGAGTCCCTGCACCTCGGCTGCACATGAAGAGCCACATCAGTGAACCTCCTGCGAGCGGAGGAAGTGGTTTTTCTCTTTTCTCTTGGTTTCCTTTCGTGTGTGACAGCACAAACCGATGGTCCCGGGGCAGGGATCCTCCCCTTCCCGGGGGGGATCGAACCCATCCTTTCCCCCAGAACCCAGATCCCCACTGCCCGTTTTGGGGATCAAATCAGCTTTTCTTGCATCCTGACGATGCTGCGGTGTCACCCGTGGCGTGGCCGCCCCTCCGAGGGCCCCGCTGGCACCGGGGGTGCAGCGAGGCAGGAGCCGGGTGCCGTGGTCGTGGGAAGCTCTGTGTTTACGGGAGGTGCAGCCAGGGGTTGCACAACAGGCGGCAGAGTACAGGAGAACACCGTGTCCTTGCCACCGGCTGTAGGTGCAGCTGAGCTGCCAGCAGGAATGGACGGACTGGGGACACAGGGACACGGGGACCTGGGGGGATGGGGCAGAAGGACGAGACCCCTTGCTTGGCATGAGGACACAGCCCCAGGGATGCAGGGCAGCTCTGGAGCCGCTTTCTGTGTGGAACCCCCCCTGAAATCTTCCTGGGGGAGGCCCGTGGGAGGGATGCTGGGTGTAGTGGTGGAGTGATCGGCCAGACCCAGCCGGGGACAGCTCTCTGAGCCCTCCCGAGGCTGTGACAGCCTCCCCCTCTCTGCCTAGATTCACTGCTCCCACCACGACTTTTTATCAGCGGAGGGGCCAACACATCCCCTGCACATGTGGGGACCCCCAGAGAGGTCCCTGCTCTGTCACAAACCTGATCCTGCCCTATCCTGCAGTGTGGCCAGGATCTTTCCAAGTGCATTTCCAATCCACAAATTACCAGATCGCGGCCCAAACCCTGGCTCTTGTTGCAAAAAAAGCCCCCAAGCCAGCAGACAGGGACACCTCCCTCCAGAGGATTCACTGGGCCTGGATCCATCCCTGAGTTCCCCTCTTCCTCACGCCGCTTCCTTCCAGACACCGGGGACAAGTTTTACCAGATGAAAGGACACAAATATTTTTCCCATTATTATTTCCCTCGTGCGGAAATGGGGAGAATCGCTGCCTTCCCCAGCTGGCAGCGAGCAGCAGAGAGGTGGACAGAGCCCAGGGCTCCCCCAGCCCTGCCGGAGATCCAGCCCCACACCAGTAAGGGCAGGATGCAGCAGCGGGGCCTGAGCAGGGAGGATAAATAAAGTCCGGCTTTGCCGTCCTGGCTTGTGGCCACTTCTAACACAAAGTACATTCCGGTCTGGACGTAACGAACTGTACCAGCCTCCGCCGGGGAGGGAGGATGGCTGCGGGTGGCTGCGGGTGGATGGGGGTGGGTAGGGGTGGGTGGGGGTGGATGGGGGTGGATGGGGTGGATGGGGGTGAATGGGGTGGATGGGGTGGATGGGGATGGATGGGGATGGATGGGGGTGGATGGGGGTGGATGGGGATGGATGGGGGTGGATGGGGATGGATGGGGGTGGATGGGGGTGGATGGGGTGGATGGGGTGGATGGGGTGGATGAGGGTGGGTAGGGGTGGATGGAGTGACTGGGGTGGATGGGGTGACTGGGGTGGATGGGGGTGGATGGGGGTGGATGGAGCTGGATGGGGGTGAATGGGGATGGCTGAGGGTGACTGCGGGTGGATGGGGTGGATGGGGATGGATGGGGTGGATGGGGTGGATGGGGTGGATGGGGGTGGATGGGGGTGGATGGGGTGGATGGGGGTGGATGGGGATGGTTGAGGGTGGCTGCGGGTGGATGGGGTGGATGGGGGTGGATGGAGATGGATGGGGTGGATGGGGTGGATGAGGGTGGATGGGGGTGGATGGGGTGGATGGGGATGGTTGAGGGTGGCTGCGGGTGGATGGGGTGGATGGGGTGGATGGGGGTGGATGGAGATGGATGGGGTGGATGGGGCTCCCCGCCTGCCCCGCTCCAGCTGGGGTGCCAGGGTGGAGGTGCAAGCTGGCACCTCTGCCCTGGGCTGGGGGATCAGTCCCCCGAGGACGTTCAGCTGTGCTGGGGCTGTGCCCTGCCGTGGAGATGCTCCTGCCAGACGGAACTGAGACACAAAAACTCCTGGAGATCCCGCCCGCAATGCTTTCGGGAGCGGAGAATCCCGGGTTGGGGGTACAGCCCGCAGGGATGGACACAGAGTGTGACTCAGGCTGCATCCCCCGAAGCCTCTCCGGCAGCTCCCGGCGCTTCGGAGCCGGCTTTTTTTCCAGGCCGGGAGTCGCAGCCCGGAGGAGCCGGAGCGGCCGTGCCCCTGCCGGGAGCTGCACCGGGCGGGCGCGGTGCCAGGCGCCCGGCGTGGGGACGCGATGTACCGGCCGCGGGAGCGCCGGGAACAGCCTGACTCAGCGCCGGCCCGGCGGGGGGGCACCCGGCCAGGGCCACCCGGGGCCCGGCGAGAGGCTGGACCTGCCTGCTGGGGTCCGGTGTGGCCCCCAGCACCACCTCCAGGAAACACCCCCGGCATCCCCTACAGTATCCACCCGGCATCCCCTACAGTATCCCCCCAGCACGGCTCCAAGGATCCCCAAAGTGTTCCCTGCGACATCCTACCCAGAAACTCCTCTGGCATCCCCTTGGCATTCCCCCAATATTCCCCCTGGCACCCCCCCAGTGTTCCCCCCAAATTCCCCCTGGAACCCCCCCAGTGTTACCCCCAATATCCCCCCAGCATCCCTCCCAATATCCCCCACAGCATTCCCTCAGCATCTCCTCGCTGTTCCCCTCAGGACCCTCCTATCATCTCTCTCAATATCCCCCCCAAGATCCCCCCTCACCCCCCATGTCCCCCCTGATATCCCTGCCAATATCCCCCCCCTCGCTGCCCCAATCCCAGCATCATCCCCGAAATCCTTTCAGCATCCCCCAGAGTGAATCCCCATCCATGTCATGTCAGAATCCTCCCCTCCTCACCCCTGCTCTGCTCTCCCAGCTCAGCTCGCCAGCATTTCAGGGAATTTAATGCTAAAAATACCCACAGAGGGGAACCCAGCTGCAGGGAGCACTTCCCCCCAAACCGGCTGTTTCAGCCTCGAGCTCTGCCCAGGCTGGTGCAGCCCCACAACCCCTCCTCACCCTCCCCATCTCCCTGCAGTGCATTATTCCAGCAGTGCAAATTATTCAGGATGAGGAATTTTTCCACTTATATCCTGGTGGACAACAAGGGGGGGTTTGTGGGTGTGTGGGGTGCCTGGATGTCCTCCCAGGGCCACTTCTGCACCCCCATGTCCCACTTGCAACCTTCACTGCTGCCCTGAGCTGGGCAGTCCTCAGCCCTCTGCAGCTCTGGGGGAACATCTTCAAGAGACCCCAACTCCAGCCCCAAAGCCAACCCTGAGGATGGAGGAAAGACTGAGATGCTCATGCCAGGTTTGGGAGCCCCTGGGGCTGATATTTACCTAGGACAGGTCCCTGTCCTTCAGCCGGATCCTTCCCCTCTTCCAACTCCAGGGAAAAAGAATCAGAATGGGAAAACAGGAGCATGTCTGACATTGTTGCCTCTGTCACAGGCAAAGGCAAAGTCAAAGCAGCCGTGAAAAATCATCAACAATTGGTTTTGGCAACAAGAGGCAAACCAGAGCTTTCCATGAATTTTTTTTTTTTCTTTTTGCTAGAAAGGTTGCTTTTCTTCCAGAGAGAGCTTGAAGGATGGCTTCTCGCCAGCTTCATCCCAAAGCCATCTCCCTGGGACAGTGAAAACCTGGCCCAGACTTAGGAAAACCCTAAATGACAGCATCAGGCCCCCATATCCCTGGGGTCTGCAGTTGGGGTCTGCACCCCACTGTGCCCCACGACTTGGAGCTGCCGTGGAGGTTTTGCAGGCACAGCTTGAGGTGCCCGAGGCCAGCAGAGGGTGGGAGATTGGGGCATTTCCCCAAGGATCTGGGATTCCCCAAATTCCTGGTGCTGGCTGGGGTGTCCCACACCCTGCAAGGATGTGCTTCATCCCTCTGGATCCTGCCATGGGCAAGGCACACCCTGAGAGGGGCCACTGCCCCCCTGGCTGCACCAGCCACGGCTTTGCCATGTCCTGACCACCACGGGGCTAAAGGCTGAGGGGGAAACAGACCCCAGAGACAACAGCAGCCAGGGAGCCCCAGGTGCCCCAGGTGCACCCCAAACACCTCTGTGCACTCCCAGGTGTCTCTGGCAGCCCCTCAGGCACCAGCAGCCCAGGACTGCCCCAAAGCACCCCCTGTACCCCTCAACCCAAACCCAGGAGTGCCTCTGACCCTGCTGCAGGATCAGCCCCATTGCCACCCCAGTCTGCAGAAAAACTGGGGTGTGCTGTAGGGGGGGAATCAGAATTAGGTTATTCCTGGGGTCTTCTCTTCCCCAAAACCACTGCCCTAAGCTGGAGCTGCAGGGCTCCCCCCAGCTCAGCCCCCCCAAAAAACACATTCCCCTCTGCTGGGGCTGGGGCTGGCAGCCTGTCTGCCCCCAGGGTGAAGGCTGCAGGAGCAAACACCAACATCCCCCAGACACACACACACTCTTTTTCCTTGGAGTGTTTAGCAGGGCTGGGGATGGGGTGGCTTTGCTGGGGTTGTCTGCAGAGCTGGGCATTGGGTGGGCACCCCACTGGAGCTGCAGCGAGCTGGGGGTGCAGGGACACCCTGGAACGGGCAGAGAGGGTTTCAGAGCATCTGCGCAGAGATTAAAAATAAATCAAGAAGGAGCAAAAGAAGGAGAGGAAAAGGCGGTGTTCGGGGGCAAAAAAAAGGGTTAAAGCAGTGCAGAGGAGGAGAGGTGAAGGCCGAGGGCTGGCGGAAAGGGGGGAGAGGCGGGGAGAGGTTGGGGAGCGGGAGCTCGGCTGAGTGAGAACATCCTGTACCCTCGGTAACAGCGGCCAGGGCGGGGTGAGGGGGGCACTGGGGCGGGGGATGGGTCACACACCGCCCTGCTGAGGGGGACACCCCTTGGGTGACCCTCAGGGGATGGGCTTGGGCACTGGGGGGCAATCCTGCAGATGGGGTGAGGCTGGGGAGGGTCTTGGGCTGCCCACCCCCCCAGGGTCCCTTCAGTCTCGTGTTCCTCGCTGCCTTTGAACCAAGCAGGGTTCCCCTGTGCTATGCTGTGCTGTGCTGGGAGGAGGAAGGGGCACCCCAAAACCTGTACCCATCTTTTCTCCATCCCCCTGGTGTCCCCGCAGGGAACCTCGCTGCCTGCCTGCGCAGGGATGCTCTGCCCACCCCGAGATTCGCAGCTGAGGTTGTCCCCACCCTGCCGGAGGGTCCCCCTGTCCCCAGGGCTGGCAGCACCCCACAGCGCCAGGGGCCCCTTCCTGTGTTTGTTAAGACGCCGTGAGTCAGGCGTCTGGTTTTCGGTTTAAGCCAATATTTACCAGCCAAGAGCTGCCAAAATAAAGCTGCGGCTTCACCAGTAAATATAGGGCTGAGATGGGGCGGGGCAGGGGGGGATTTATGCGTCCCCCACTTCAGCACAGCCACCCCCTTCCCACCTCTCTGGTGTCCCCATCGTCCTTGTGCCAGCGTAGGGACACCACAAAAACGGGAACACCACAGGATCCCCGCATCGGGCACACCAGAGATTAACCCTGCCCCAAACATCACCCCCTCCTTTCAGCGGGACCCCAGTGCAGCACTCAGAGTGTCAGAGCTGGGGGCATTTCAGGGACCCCCGAGGCTGCTGGGGGTCCCTGTCGGGCCGGGGTCCCGGGCTGCGGGCACGGTGCCGCTGCCCTCTGCCGGTGCCGGGGCTGGGTGTTGTCACATCCTGCCCCTGCCAGGAACACAAAACCCCGGGCGAGGCCAGTCCTGGGCAGGCCGGGCTCCCCGGTGTGTGTCCCAGGGAATTCCAGCCTCTCCGGGGTGCTCCCACCGCTGTGGAACAGCGTGAGGATCCCCCACAGATGGGGAGTCCAGGGACAGATCCTGTGTCCCTTGTCCCCTCCCCTCACTCTGCCGGGGCTGGCTGCTGCAGGAGAGGGGCTGCTGTCCCCATCCCTGTCCCCATTCCTGTCCCCATCCCTGTCCCCATCCCTGTCCCCATCCCTGTCCCCACCTCATCCTGCACCACTGAGGACATTGATCTGGTGACCTCTTGCCAGGACCACCATGACAATGAGAACAAGACCCTCCAGTCTTTCTCCACCAGCCACAAGTTTAAAACTAAAATCCAGGTCAGAATTTTCTCCTCTTGCAGCTCCTCTGAGCCAGATTGGCACAGACCAGCAGGTCCCCACATTGTCCCCCATGTTCCCCTTCAACAGTGAGGACTCCCCCAAGCTGTGCCACCCTCCCAGATGTGTCCCTGGTGTTTGTGCAGGTGCAGATCCTCAAGCTGCCAGTCACCCTTGTCCTGAAAAGGAAGTTTCCTGGAGCACCTCCTCAGCTCCCACGGGGTGCCCCCAGCCTTTGTGGCCTCCCCATGTGTGCAGAGCCCTCGGGGCAGTGGGGAGTGGGGCTGTGGGTGCCCAGGGAGAGAAAAACATGGGGTGAAGTCAGCATTGGAGAAGCCAAGAACACCCTCTCTGATGAGCCCTTCATCTCCTGCTGCTTCCACAGCTCTCCAGACAGGTATCTCCTCTTCTCCCCCTGCTGTTGTACATCTGTGCTCCCTCCCCATGCCCAAAACGCTGGGCATCACACCCTGCAGCCCACCCTGCCCAGGGCACAGCTCTGCCAGAGCAGGGCTGAGGGATTTGGGACCTTGCTGCCAGCTGGGGCTGCTTCAGCACCATCACTCTCCAGGTCCATCCCAAATTCCCAAAGCTCCTGCACATCCTGCAGCCTGAGCAGTGCTCTGCAAGGTGCTGGTGGAGGTGCTGCACAAGGGCTCCAATGCACACAGAGCTGCTGCTGCTCCTCTCCAGGGGTGGCTCCCACTTGGCTGAGCCACATCTGCCCTCCCTGAGCAGGTCCAGCTCTGGTCATGCAGAGCCTGCAGAGTGGTGACACAGAGCTGGACACAACCCCCAAGCACCCTGAGCACCCACAGCTTCAACACCACCTGCAAGTCCCTCTTTGGCAACAAACCTTTCCTATGGAATGTTTCCAACCATTGCAGCCACAGCAGGAAATAAACCCAGGCAAGCACAGCCCAAGTGGCTCCCTCAGATCCTGGGGCTGCTTCATCTTCCTCTGCCCTGCATCCCCTTCTCAAAACTCCCCTTGAGAGCTCAGCCCATGGCTTGCTGCTGCCTAGCCCAGATGAGTGCATGATTGCACACACATACAGAAAAGCCATCATGTCCATGTGGCTTTTTCCAGGACCTTCTGGCCCTGCTGTCCCTGTCCTGGGGCCAGGGGGCTGGGCTGAGTGAAAACACCACCTTGCATCTAGGCAGAAGCTATTCTTTACTGAAATTCTCCCCCAGCCAGACCCTGGAATCCCTGGAGAGGGGGAAGGCAGGGGCAGTACAGAGGGGGCTCTTTTTTCACCGCCGCCTGGAGGAGTCCTGGGGGTCCTTGCAGACACCGAAGTCGCTGTTGGTGATGGAGCCCACAATGGTTCTATCGGCCTCACAGGTCAAGCCTCTCTCACAGGGACACTTGTAGTAGACCCCATAGATGCTCTGCAGGGAACAAGGACTCCGTGCAGCGTGGGGGATATGCCCCATCCCTGCCCAGCTCTGGGAGCAGGCAGCACCTACCTTTGGGGAGCACTCCTGGAACTCAGCTGCCATGGAAGCACATCGGGCCAGGCTGAGCCCGCTGACCCGGTGGCAGCAGCCGCTCTTGCACTGGGCGCTCTGCAGGCACAGCTCCCCGATCTCCTGCAGCACAAGGCAGGGCCTGAGCGCCAGCTCCCTCTTTGTCCCCCTTTAATCTCACTCCAGCTGTGAGCCCAAGGGGTTTGGGTGGGTGTTGAACACCAGCTCTGCCTTTTGGCAGAGGCTCAGCACCACTGCCCCCGTGCCCCAATCTCCCACTGCAGCATTTCCTCAGTCTGCCCCAAAATACCACCCACCAAAGTGGTTTTTCCTGGACTCACAGGAGCAGGGCTGAGACACAACAGGGAAAGCATTTCCCTTCCCCAGCCCCTGTGAACCACCCAGGGTGAGGGTCCTGGCTGGCTCAGGCAACTGAGAGCTTCAGTCTGATGCACTTTCTGTGTTCCCTATCCCTTTACAGAGCTGATTTCCAAGCTCCAAGTTCCCTCACGACACCAGAAAACCCAGCAGACACCTCCAGCCCTCCACGTGTGTCCATTGCAGCAGTGGGAGCATCCTGTGCCAAGGGCAGGATGGGCTCCCCTTACCAAGTTGAAGATGAGCCCTCGCTCCTGCGGTGCCGCCAGGGCTGGGGCCAGGAGCAGCAGGGCCAGGAGCAGGCAGGCAGGCAGCACCTTGGCCATGGCAGCTTTGTTTGTGGCTCTGCCACGGGGCCAGCAGGTGTTTTATAGCTGTTGTGTCCCTCAGCTGACAGGGCTGCCCCTATCACACCTCAGCTCGTGGCATTGGGCACTGCTGCACTCAGAAACAGTGATGTCTGGGCAGCCAGGGCTACCAGGTCCTGTTCCCAGGGGACTGTCCTGCACTGGCAGTGTCAACCTGCCCTTTACTAGCTCCTTTGGCCAAAAAGAACACAAAATAATGGCACTTCTGTGCTTCTAGTCCCTCCTCCTCTGCTTCCCCCCAGCGGCAGTGGGTGTGCAGATGGAGTTCTCTGGAATCCCTCCTTGCTGGGTGCTGCTGGTGGTTCATGGGCAAAGTGAGGGCTGGTGGCCACGACAGGAGTTCTGCTCCACGAGAAAGCCACCAAATCTCCATCTCTAAAACGGAATCATAGACACCAAGAAACCTGCTGGAGAAAGTTCATACTGTTCAGGACAGCACAGCCCCCTGCAAGGATCCAGAGCCCCCAAAGTCCCCAGCCCAAGTGCCAGAACTTCAGTCTGCCCTGCCAAGTATTTATTTGCTCTGTGTTTCCATGCTTGGAGAGGTGTAGCTGATGAAAGGAAAGCAGCCCTGGGAACGGCACAGCTTTTGTCCATGCTCTTGGACATGATTAATGGCCACACAGCCTTGACCTGTGATGGCCACAGGAGGGATGCTGAGGCTGGCACTGCTGTGGGGTGACTGCAACACTGTCCCACGGCACTGGTCCCCACAACAGGAGCGGAACCTGTGTGGTCATTCAGGATGTAGGGCAGATGTGGCTCCTGGAGAGAGGTGCCAGCGTGGCCACAAGCCCCTCTGGGGCTGCCCATGCTCCTCTGACAGCAGGACATGGGGCTTGGGCAGAGACCTGGCCCTGCCCAGGTGCTGGCTGACACCCCGTGCTGGCAGGTTGAGCCATTTTCCTTTCTGCAGTGGAGCTGTGGGGATGTTCTCTCCCTGCCTGCAGCCCCCAGGGCACAGAGCAGAGCCCGGTGACATCCTGGGGGTCATGGCACAGCCCCTGGCACATTCTGGGACACACGCTGGGGATCAAAACACATCCTGAATCTCATCCCAAGATGTATCACGGGGCGTGTGGCACATCCTGGGACACACCCAGGGGTGCACGGTGCAGTCCAGGCACATCCTGACACACTCCTGATTGTGGGTGGCACAGCCCACAGGGGAACTTTGGGGCACAGGGGGGACAGGGGACACCCCTGAGCGCCTTGCAGGGCGCAGCAGGGACAGGGGACACCTCTGAGCGCATTGTAGGGCACAGGGACACTCTGGGGCACAGCCCAGGACCACAGGGTTCATCCCAGCACAGACCTGGGGATATTTGCGTTATCCCCAGGGTGCATCTTAGGGCACACGAAGGAGGCGAATGGTGCATCCCGACAGAGCATCCCAGGCACACAGGGCACATCCTCGGGGCTCCTTCGGGGAGCATCCCAGGAGCGCATCCCGAAAGGCGCATCCCGGGAGCGCATCCCCAAAGGCTCCGCCCGCCTCCCCCCGTGCCCGCCCCGGCTGCGGGAGCGGGGTCGCTCCGGCTCCTGCCGAGCCCCCCCGGCCCTGTGGGGGTGGGAGGAGGTCTCGCCGGGTTGGGAGGAGGTCTCGCCGGGGTGGAGGAGGTCTCGCCGGGGTGGGAGGAGGTCTCGCCGCCGCCCCCCGGGGCGGTGCCGCCGCTGCCGGAGCCTCCCGCCGCCCCCGCTGCCTCCGGGCGGGGCCGGGGCCGGACTTGGGGCTGGGTCTGGGACCGGGTCCGGGTCCGGGGTTGCTACCCCCACCATGACCAAGCTGCTGCCGGCGCAGGAGGCGGCTCGGATCTACCACACCAACTATGTGCGGAATGCGCGGGCCATGGGGGTGCTCTGGGCCCTCTTCACGCTCTGCTTCTCCATCCTGATGGTGGTGACCTTCATCCAGCCCTACTGGATCGGCGACAGCATCGACACGCCGCAGGCCGGCTACTTCGGCCTCTTCTCCTACTGCATCGGCAACGCGCTCACCGGGGAGCTCATCTGCAAGGGCAGCCCCCTGGACTTCGGCACCATCCCCTCCAGTGCCTTCAAAACTGCCATGTTCTTCGTAGGCGTCTCCACCTTCCTCATCATCGGCACCATCCTCTGCTTCAGCCTCTTCTTCTTCTGCAACGCAGCCACTGTGTACAAAGTGTGTGCCTGGATGCAGCTGGCAGCGGGTGAGCAGGGCTGGGGGGGCACGGGGGGCTGCTCACGGACCGACCGGACCGACCCTTTCCCTTTCTGCCCTCGGCTCTGCTGGGGATGGGGGCGGGGGTCTGGCCAGTGAAGAGACCCCTGTGTCACCTCCATGCTATTTGCTCCCTCTTACTGGTTTCCGTGGGGGTTTTTTTGGTAAAAACTTCTTCCAGGGCAGCTGGTGTCGGGTGATGCTTCCCTGGGCTGCCAATCCTTGTCCCCCCTTTCCTTGGGGGGCTTCTCCCAGCGCCGCTGCTCCTGCTCAGCCGCAGGGAGGCTTCAGAGCATCTGTTCGAGAGCTCCAAAGAATCCCCGCAGGGCACAGAGAGCTCTCGTGTGCCGGGGATCCTGCAGGATGGAGCAGGGACATAGTGCTGACATTTGCTGGCCCATTGCTGGGGATCCTGCAGGATGGAGCAGGGAGACAGTGCTGACGTTTGCTGGCCCATTGTAGTAACTCCCTGAGCTCGGGGAGTTCTGCACGAGGCAGATGAAACACGAGGAGGGCACTGACTGGCTGATCTGGTGCCATCACTCACATTTCCTCACTTTGCTGCTCATCCCTGTGGCTCTCAAACCTTCCCCATCTCTCCCCCAAGGTACTTGAGACACCTGGTAACCCGGCTCCTGTGTTTGATCAGCTCAGCTGAAACCCAACCCAGCTCCTGAATGATTCATGTGAGCCCTGGTGCAGCCCGTGGCAGGGAGGTTTCTTCAGTTCCCAGCTAAAGAATCGAGCTCAAGCGAAGATTTAGATAAGAAGCTTGGGGCAGCTCAGCCTCCTGGGGAGCAGGAGCACAGAAAGGCTTTGCTGTGGTAGTTGGGGTTTTTATGGGGATTTTTTTGTTGTTGTTCTGAATGGGGGAAGAGAAAATTGTCACAGGGAGTTCTGGCTAGATAGACAGGTACTGCTGCATTTTGGGAATTATTTTAAAAAGTGAGCAAGCTAAGAGAGGATCCTTTTCCTGGCCTTTGAATTATTTCTTTCCTGCTTCCCCCATCTCTCTGTTAGTTACAGGGAAGATTTATCCTGTATGTACTTAACTGCTTTTCTAATCAAGAGAAATCCTCTCTGCAGACCAAGGAAGCTGCCTGCTCACCTTGCTGCTGGCTTGTCCCCAAGCCAAGGAAAAAGGAAACATTGGCAAAGGACAAGGCCACTGTCCCAGAAGGGGGTTCTGGTTTACTGAGCACCTGGTGGCGGGGAAGGGGCACTGGTGTGGGCCAAGGTGCATTTAAGGAGGCTGCAGATGTCCACGAGGGGCAGGGACAAACATCTTGTCCTCCACGGGGTTGTTTGTTGTGTGAGAGGAGTCAGGGACTGCCTCATGCCTGCACCAGTCACTTCCAATCTAAGAGTGGAGCATGTGAAGGGTTTTTGTTAATCATGTCCCAAAACCTTGAATATGAACTCATCCCAAGCCTGGTCATTGTTCTTGTCCAGTAAATACAATTTCTCTGAGAAGGAGAAAAAGGCACTTCTGAGGTTTTGGGGCATGAGCTGCCCTTCAGCAGCCTGCTGGCACCGGGGATGGTGCAGCTGCCATGGCAAAGCTGCCAAGGTGAGGTGCTGGGGACCCTGAGGTCAGGCTGGGGCAGCTGTTGAGGTTGTGTCTGAGCTCTGAGAGCAGGCACAGGAGGAGCTGCTGCTGGAACCAGCACAGCTGAACAAGCAGAATTAATCTGCCTGCAAAGCTGCTGCTGACAGCAGCTCTGCCTTAGCAAACCTAAGCTGGAATCAGCTGCAAGGTGCTAGGCCAGGGTCTCACACAGACTAAACCCATTCCAGTTTTATTTGGAGATGTTTTCTTGGAGTGACAGGGCCAGGGCTCTGTGCAGAGGGAGCAGAGATGTTGCCTGGGCAACGCTGAGACAGCAGATGCTGTTGCAGCACGTCCTTGACTCGTGGGAAGGCAGCACAGCAGGATCCTGCAGGAGCAGAGCAGAGCCCACGGGGATGAGCAACCACAGCATCTTTCAAGGGACAAGTCTGTAGTACCTGATGTGTTTGTAGCGTGATGTTTGCTCCTCCAGCAGCTCTCTCCACTTCAGTATTGATGCCTGGAAAATAGAAAACATCTTTCCAATTGGAGTGAATATGAAAGCAAACCTTTATCAGTTTCAGGTTTTGGGTGAAACCTTTACAGGTTTCAGGTGAACAACATGGCAAAAAGTACACGTGGTACAGTAATTCTACAATTTTGTAAGGTTAGTAGATGAGTACACTTATCATACACTGTCCAAATAAAAAGTTAGTTGGCTAGGTAATAATTCGTGGGATCCTGACTCTCTGGAAGCAGCCCAGAGGTTTCTCTTGACAAAAGTCAAGTTTCTCTTGACTTTCTTTATGTCTGATCCAGATCCTGGTTGGAAAACAGAACATTCTTGAAGTCAGTTCTCCTCTTGGAATAAGACTAAACAACATTCAGGAAGGCTAGCTTATTGTTTCTAAAGGCAGGGAAGAAAGGAAAAACACTAGAAGCTACAAAGCTACCAATATGCGAATGTAAAACATAAAAAGCTAAAAATCTTAAGCATCATCAGCTCAGAAGCACCAATGTCCCCCTGTCCCTGCAGCTACAGGGCTGATGATTGGCTGCCTGATCTACCCTGATGGCTGGGACTCGAACGAGGTGAGGCGAATGTGCGGGGACAAAACGGACAAATACACGCTGGGAGCCTGCACGGTGCGCTGGGCTTACATCCTGTGCATCATCGGCATCCTGGATGCCCTCATCCTCTCCTTCCTGGCCTTTGTGCTGGGCAACCGGCAGGACAACCTCCTCCCCTCGGATTTCAAGGTGGAGGATAAAGGTGAGGGCGGGGGGATTGCTGCTGAACGCTCCTGCAGCAGGTGATGCCTTGAGAGGCTGCCTGGAGCACAGGCTGGACACAGTTAAAGGAATAAAGCTGGGATTTATTAAAAAGCTTTCAAAGGATTCACCTTGAGCAGCACAAGATGGATTCTGAGTTATGAGTTTTTATACTTTCATAAGTTTTGGTCCATTTCCATCTTGGGGTTCATTGTCCAATTCCAGCTCTGGGTTCTGCAGTCCCACCCTCCCAGATTCTCGCCTCAATTCCCTGTTTGCATTTTCTGGGCCTGAAGCTGCAGCAGTGTCCTTGGTTCTGGGGCTGGAAAAGGATTGTTTTGTGTGACTGAGCTGTGAGGAGAACTTGTAACACTTTATATAAAGTTCACAGTTATACACTCATGCAGTACAGAGTCTGGAAAATAAGAAAGCTAAAACTTAAATCATCAAGGTGATTGCTGTTGCCTGGGTGGCTCCATCCCTGCCACAGTCACACACTGCTCTGGAGGGGCAGAGAACCAGCAGCAGGCAGAAAATCAGTGGAGAACAAGGCAGGAGCCCAAATTCACCCAGATTGCCTTTCCCAGGTCTCTGGGGCTTTATCCTCATCTTGTTTTAAACATAATGCTTTTTGAAAACAAACCTGCAAAACACACCCATCCTTGCACTAACTCTGCAATTCTCTTTTTGTTTTACAGAAGAGGGAAATGACTGAGAGCTGATCACCATGTAAGTGATAACCCACACAGATTTTTAATATTCCCAGCATCCACAATGTCACTGTTATATTCTGATTACCAAAGCAGTGACAGCTGATGTTGGTGCTGGAGTCACATTGGTTTTATTTGTGGTTAAAGAAGAAAGTCTCTGCTTTGCCTCCCAAAACTGGGAAAGCACAAACCCTTGCCAAATGCAAAATAAAACAAGCATAAAATTTGAAGTTACACCCCATTTCCCAGCAGCTGACTTACTCTTTCTGTTCCCAGGAACATCCAGAGCTCTTCTCCATCAGCCCTTTTCTTTGAAGTGACTCTTCTAGGAAGCTTCAACTTATCAAATTCTGTGGATTTTCTACAGCTGTTTTCTTCACTCATGGGGCAGCTCTTGGCTCACAGCTCTTGTGGAGCTTATTTGGTGGGAAGAGCCCAAAATGGACATAAGAGTTTTCCTGAGTCCATCAGCAAGAGGGACAGGAGGGGAAGGATGGCAATTTGCTGCTTTTTGGGGGGTTTGTACACTTTCTTTCAAGGAAATTATTTATGAATTAAAAAAAAAAACAACCAAAAACCACCAAAACAGTGTTTTGGGTTTTGTGCTTGTCTCCTGAGGGCAGAGGAAACCCCCTGCCAGATCCCAGGTTTTTTTACTTTTACTGGAAAAATACCATGACAGGGCAATTCCCAGCTGAGCCATGAATCATTTTCCTGCTCTGGGCAACAATAACCACACACAGCCTCTGCAAAAGGGCACTTTTCTGGGCTAAAAAAGAAAACCAAACAGCCAAACCAGGAACCAGGCTGCAGCAGGCCTGGGACAGCACCTGCAAATCACAGCAGATGGTGCCAGTCAGCATCAGCTCCCTGCACCACCCAATTAATCTGATTTAGCCTCATCTCCCATCCCACCCAACCCCACCCATGGCACAGCTCATTTCTGCAGAAGACAAAGCAGCTCTGACCTGGTCAGAACCCCAAATGAGCCTGCATTATTGTTTTCATCTCTACTCACTGTAAATTGCTGGTTCCTGCAGCACTAAATTCAGTTCAATTCTAAAAAGTACCTTCCTGTCTTATGCTTCCTTCTAAAAAAGTGTTTGGGGAGGTTTTATTGAGACTTTGGGTTAGATAAGACAGCAGAGATATGATAGACTTGAAGAAAAATGTATTTTAGAATGGAAAAATTCCAGCAGTTGTCCTTTTTAAAATGGATCACAACCCCAGCAACAAAACCTTTACCTACCTCATTCTGGAAATCAAAACTGAGTGTTCACTAATGAAGCAAATTCCATCCCTGAGCCCCTCACTCAGAACAGAATTACAAGGGGAATGTATGAAGAATAAGGCTCAGTTATTAAATAATCTGTTTATTGCAGGGCTTTCACAAAGGGAAAAAAAAAAAAAAAGACAAAGCACCCAAGTAGAAAGAATAAAAATGTATTTTCCTTCAGGTTTTAGACTGACACAGCAAGTACAAATCCTTTAGCGTGAGCGCTTCACGGCAGTTTGCAAATGGAACAAACCCAAGTGAACGAGCAGACAGTACAAGAGTGAATCATGGCAGCTTCTCCTGCAAATCAAAACTCACAGGCTGGCTCCAGCCTTGGCTATCATGGTAAAACCCCCCTCCAGTGAGGGCTGGCAGAAGGAAGGATGGGCAGGAGCTCTCAACAATCAAACAGTGCAGAACCCTTCTGGGAAATGTTCCTTCATCAGCCAGTCTCAAGGGCAGGACCAGGTGAGCTTTCAAGAGGAATTGTTTGCCCTGCCAATGTATTTCACAGCCAGCTGGAAGCCAGGACTGTCTGCAGTCCTCCTGTAACAGATACAGAAGTGACCCACAACTGGAAAATGCCAGATGAAAGGAAAAAAAACAACCAAAAAAAAAGAGAAAATGTTAACTCAGCAGTTTAAAACGTTTTTTTGGTATGTTACCTGCCTTTCTTTTTTTTATCATATGCATAGAGAACCTGATCTACACTAAAGGAACATGCAGCATGATTTGCATAAATAAGCCAAATCAGGCTCTGAGCTGGAGAAACTCTGTTCAAGTGGATTCAATGACCTGGTTTGTGAATGATCCTTACAAACCACAATTCCCAAACACACACACACAGAAGTGACACATAACAGTGGTCTTGGCAGCTTTGGCAATGGAAATTCTCTTGGAAAGCATCTGCATGGTCTCCAGCAACTTCTATCCTCTGCAAGCCACCACAAATCCAAAATCCCATTTGGTCCAGAGTAGGGAAGTGACTCTGAAGTCTCAACACTGCCAAATCTTGCTTAGAGAAGAGTGGGATGCACTGAATCTGTAACAGGATGGGCAAGGCTAGAAGAAGCCATCATAGAACTATCAAATGCCACAGTGATTTAACTTTTAATTAAAATTAATTAATTTAAGCCATTATGTCCAAACCCCCTCTGAGAAGTTTACATAGAAACCCCATAGAACATTTTTTATTCAGGGTAACTCTAGAAACAGCTTCTAATCCAGTATCTGTGTGGAAAAGTCAGTTCTCTTCCACTTCTGCTAACTCTCTTCTTGTGCTAACGGCCCAGAAAATAAAAGGCAGTCCCATGCTGGGAAGTTATTTCTGAAGGCCTGCACCTGAAGCAAATTAAAAGAAATCTTTACACTGGAACTTCAAGTGTTGATTTTCAAAGTCCAGGGCTGCAGCATGGCTGTGATACAGGCACTGCAACCCCTCCTTTGGGAAAAAAAAAATGGTGAATGGTCAAAAATGAAAAGTCAGAGCAGACTGCAGCAGTGAAAGCCAATCTCTCATGAAAACCACCTCAAGCAAGGCAAAAAAGTGCCAGTAAGGGATAAAAAACCCCAAAATCTTATGGCTCACTATAATGTTAAGAGTTGCCTGCAAGGCTCTCTCTGCAGGCTGAGGGTGCACCCATCTGTTTGCTGAGGGTTGTGCGTTGAGTCAGTTCCAGCTTTGATTATTTTGCTTGTCACCTTTTAGTCACAGGTGTTGAAGTAGAAAACATCACCAAGTCCAGAAACTATTCTGACTATCAAGGGCACAGGGAAGGAGAAAAAGTAAAATGGACAGGGCACTTTGGAGAAAGAAATAAAGGATACTAAAAGCTAGGTTTAAAAAGCTCTTTCAAAAGCAGCTAGAACTAAATAAAGTTTGTGACTGGAAAGCAAAGAATGCAGTAGACACCTAGAGAGTGATGGAGGATTTCAAGGTCTTTGCTCTAACAAGGATCTGGCACCACCTTGATGCCAACTGTTACTTCTCACCCCATCAGTAGCTACTGGATCAACAGTGGGAAAATTGACTCCTGAGTCAGTGAGAACTTCATGGGAAGAAAGGAGAGCTGGAATTTAGCTAAGGGAGATATCCAAGCACGGGTGAGCTCACATCTGTCACACACAGTGCCTAACAGTGAGGAGACTGAGAAAAAAATCTCTTATTCTAGTCAATTAGTCTTTGGTGAAGCCCAATCAAGGCAAAAACACAGATGATGCCCACTGGCTGAGAAGAGTCCCCATTAAGTCACACAAACAAACTCAGCAGAACAGGTTAGATTTATCTAAAATCTTGGAAGCCTTGAAGGAAGAACTCCACACTGAAAGTGAACAAGGAGAAAATGCATCTGGGGAAGGGCAGCTGGGTGTGTAGGCTATGCTGTAAACCAGAGTATAACGTTGTGGCATTGCTTGGAAGCTTCTAGGAGTTAAGCCAGGGGTGCCTGAGACACTCTGCTGCTGTAGCTCGTTTCTCTGGGATCAGCTCCAGCATAGGGAGTAAGAAGTCTGTGAATGCAGCTGCCTCATCTTGGGACCACTCATATTTTTCCACCAACACTTCAAAAAGGCCCCAGGGCTTCAGTTTGGTGATGTGCTTCAGATCACCTGAAAACCCAATAAAAAGGGGTTAAGTGCAAGATACAGGAAGAGAACAGCTCAGTAAAATTGTCTGAACAGCTGAACATGACAAAGTGAACTCAGACTGTTCTAAGGGAATACAAAGTGCTGGGGCATGCTGAAGGGAGAAGTCAATTCTATTAAACCCCCTTTTCCACCTGCTTTAAAAGCCTGTTGTAGAGCTGCACTTCCTCAAAGGGTTCTTTTTTCACCTCCTGCTATTTCAGATCCCCTATCAGGAAATACTAACTTCATTAAATCACCAATTATGCTGCTTGACATGACAGACAAACTGTGCCACTGACTCTGGAATACATGCAATGCATGGAGCACTGTTTGAGAAAGCAGTACACTAGAATAAAAAAAAAAGCTTGTTTTTATAAAAGGAATTATTAAATTAGGTCAAAACCTAATTTTTTGACTCAATACACTTCTGGGGTGCTCAGGACTTTAGGATAATGTTTATTAGGCACTATTTAAGGTGCCTGGTATGCCAAAAAAAAAATGGAGTCAAGCTGTCTAGAAAAGCCTTCAAAAGTGATTTCCTCCTCTAGCTAACAGAGATAAACTAAATAAAACCCCATCAAGTTTGACAAAACAGCTAACTGTGCTCTTTTTCTGCCTGCTGCATTTGATCTACACCAAGATGCTGAGCTCTAGGGTGTGGGATACTTTTAGGAGTAAGACAAGAATGCCTTACATTTAGCTGCAGTTTTACTGATAAAAAATTTCATTAAACAAAGGAAAGACTTAAGGATGCCATCTTTGCTGGCATCTATTTCTAACTGGAATTTCCAGCAAGATAATCCTGTGTATTTTGGGCAAGGGATGAGGGGATAAAGGGATATTTGCTTTGTTTTCTTTTACCTTTTTTGGTGAAAAACTCCTTGGAATATTTTCCTGCCAAAATGAGCTTGCGAGGTATTTTCCCCAGAAGTTCTATGATCAATGCAATATGATCTGCATGTGAAAAATAAAAAATAAAAAAAAAAACAAACCAAAAAGACAATGAGATTCATCCACACAAAACCTCTCCATCCTAGTTTCATGCTCCAAAAGACACCATCCCTTAAAAATTATTTGGAGACCCACCTGAAATCAGATTCCACTAAGCAACAACAAAGACAAGGGGCAAACAAATATGGGCAATTTGAGGCACAATCAATTTGAGACACAAGGTAAAGAATCCAGCAGCAAGAGGAAAGCAAAACACCAGAACAAGAACATGCACTTCACTGCAGTGTTTTACTGCAGAGGCTTGTGCACAGTTGCTGCTCATTAAATAATCTTTTTGCAAGGAGATTTTGCATTGCTGATTTGTAAGACAAGGCTCATTTTGAAGAGGCACCCATTGGATTTCAAGTCTCACTTTAAAAAGGAAAAACTGAGACAAACAGACCTTCATCTCGTGAGTAATCTTCCCCAGAGTGAGGCTCGAACAGATAATCCCCTGTTGCCAACTCAAAGGCCTGAACAAACAGAAATGAGCACATTAAATCACTTCAGAACACTCCAAGATGTGCTGCAGGTTGAATCTGCAAATCTCTGTGGGACAGAAGGAAAGCAGTGGGAAAGGATAACCTGCAAAACTACAGTAAACAGCTATAATCTTAAATTACAGCCTAAAATGTGCAGTGACTTTGCAAGACTTTAAAAACTGCATTAAAAATGTTCCAGGCACATCTGGGACAGAAATTTTAACCAGAAATTTTAGGTATTTCACATGCTCATCCTTTCCTCTTCAGAATTTTGCAAAAATAACACCATGTCCAAACTGTAGTTTGTTTTTAGTTGGTTTTGTTTTGCTTGGGGTTTTTTGGGATTTTTCCCTCTCCTGTTTTCCCATGTTGTTCAAACAGTTAATCTCTGAACATCTGTCTGTTGAGATGAAAACATGTTTTCAATGAGAAAAACATCTGCACTCATTTCAACTCACCACTCCTAAATTCTGTAACACATTCACCCTTTCTGTACTCACTTGTACTCTGAACACTACCCCTGACCTTCTGTATTCTCAGTTTTCTTTATGAACTGCTGGTGCCAAACAATTGAATCAGGCACACTGTGTAATTCTGGCCACATGCTCTGCAGAGAAAACATGACCCTACTGCATTTTCTTTTACCACATTCATCAAAAACCCAGCTTGTTTTCCAAAAAATGTCTATTTTCCAAGCTTAAATTATGAAAGCCAAGCTTTGAATTGTAGAAGACACAGAGTGGAGACACTGAAGAGGCACATGCAGTAACTGCCTGATTTTTTTTTCATTGTCATATTCTGCATTTGCCAGCTGTTACAGGAACAGCTTCAGCCTCATCCCAGCATTAGTCAGACTAAATATTGATTCCAAACCTGCAGAGGATGATTAAAATTTGAAATTATACTGAAGGCACCTGTGAAACAGTGCTAGATGCAGCTTTTTTTTTTTTATATATAAAAAGATATTGTGCTCAGAATTGCCTGGTTGTCCTGTTTTTCCAGAAAGCATGATGGCAAAGTAGAATCATATCTGAAATCTGCTGATGCTGGACTACAAAACTTTCAAAAGGAAAGCCACATGTGGAGAAAAAAAAAAAAAGATAAATTTAAAAACAAACAACTCTGGTGTGGAAATCTATTATTCAGCAAGTCTGGAAGCTGACTGAACACTTGTAAGGGATTTTTGCCAGTCCCTCAGCAGCTCAGAGGGCAGAGCACAGAGGAGGAAGATCCCAGCTGGCAGGACTCACCATGCAGGCTGTGCTCCAGATGTCAGCAGGGGTGTTGTACCCTGAGCCTATCAACACCTCCAGGGAGCGGTACTGCCTCGTCTGGATGTCCTCAGTGAAATGCTTGTGCTAAAGACAAGAAATCTTTTACTAAACAGCCAAGACTGCTTAGAAAAGGAGAATCAACAACCTGGGAGGCCAGAGTAGATCAAAGCTCAATACCATGACATTTCAGCTGCACTTTACATCCTCATTAACTATTTCCTTAATTCCTGTCAGTGCTCTTTAAATGCTCTACCATGAGCTACTCCTCCTCAAGTGAAACAGCCCAGCAATTTAGAGGAGAGCAAACCACAAAAAGAGAATAAAGGAAGATTCTGCAGCAAATCCTCCCCAGCCCTGGCAGCCAGGCCATGGTCCAGCTGCCTCAAAGCAGATAAGCAATGTGAGAAATCACCGTGCCAGGCACTGCAAGCCTGACTGCAATTCTGACACTCATCCCTCCCAACACATCTGAAGTAATCTGCCATTTTAGAAGCCAAGTAAAAAGAGATATTTCTTCTGTTTGAAGTGTCAAACGTTTGAAAGCAGCACAGCAAAACCATCAAAGAATAAAATTTGGGAGTTTTATTGTGTGAGTTCTTTCATGTGCTTGTGAAGGCACTGAAATGGTCTGACAAGCCACAGAACCAGCACATCAGAGCAATTGTTTGCAACCCTGCAACTCTCCTAGAGACTGAGAAACTCCTTCAGCAGATTTCTACACTCTGTATGTGACATGGATCTCAGCCCTGCAATAAGCAATCAAATGCCAGTGAGGCACCCAAAGCATGGGCTGAAATCTTGTTTTTAGAGGACCATTTCTTTCCTTGTGTCTCTGCTTCCCCCACTTTTTTCCCCTCTCACAGTTTCAAACTGTCACTGCTTTCAGAGCCAGGTCTAAAGATCTCTTTTACAGATCCTTTTCCATCTTGACAGACTGACTGAATCTGCAGCTTTAAAAAGTCAATGTGAAAAGACTAAACTTACCACCCAGCAGGCATTTCCTAGGTCAGCTATCTTCACTTTGAGCTTATCTGCATTCTTGGGCTCAAGAGGATTAAGAAGGAAATTCCCAGCAGCTGATTTTCCTAGAGGCAATGTGTACAACAGCTGATTAAAGCTACAAAGGCAGTGTCACCATCTGTCACCCAAATCCTACCACCCTCTCCCCAGCCAGGAAGTTTTTCTGATGGATCAGAACTGTTCCCTCCCTGATGCTTGGGTATAAAAATGAGCATCACTCTCCACTATCAACAACATCATTAAGACCCAACTGGTGTCATTAAGCAGAAGGATAAATGAGCATATGCAATAGTGACTATTTCCCAGCATTTTTTGCACAGTCTGTCTATATTTAAAAAAAAAAAAAAAAACACAAAAAAAACCCACTCTGGGTTTTTTTTTATAAATAAGGGCATTGCCAGAAACAAAACAAACCTCACAACCCTCTTAAGCCCTCCTAAATCTCTGAAGGAAGAGTCCCCATGGTACAGCATCTTTCTGACATACCCATCACTCTCTGCTGCAACACAATTACAAGAACTAAAGGATATTATTGGGAAAATTGAATGACATGATGGAGAGCAGAAGTATTAAGTCACTAAATGATACCTAGCTGTACCTCTAAACCTAAAGTTTGGGAGAGTTTGAAACTGTAAATTTGGGAGAGGGCTGTGAGAAGCAAAAAAGGGCAGTAATCTAGCAGAGGCACCCAGCAAAGTGCAGTTCAAGTTTCAAAATCTGAATTTCTGCTGTTAGTTTGCATCCATATAACTCCCCAGTACTCTGGCAAGAAAATACTAGAATCCTTTTTTTTTAGTAAGTACAAATGGTAGTTTTACCCTCCTTCTCCAAGTAGATATCTATCACCTGGCACAGACATAAAGATGCAGAAATGGACAGTTTCACCAATTCATATTTTTAACACACACACACACCTGAAATGTGTTTAAATGCTGTACACTATTGCATGTCTTATTTTCTCCTAAGCCTACAAGACACATTTTTCCACTCTGAAGAAAATTATATTAAAATAAAAGCATTAAAGAAGTTGGGTTTCTTTCCCTGCACTGTACAAGCTTTGTTTCAGGCTGCATTGTCTGGGAAAACATTCACCCATCTTGAGTAAGGGAGAGAAGTTACCTCTGCTCCATATTAAGAACCAAACTGTCAGAACACACTGAACATACCTATCCCTTAATTTAACAGCAAGTGACAACCTGTAGGCTTAAAGAAAATCACATAAAGCAGGACCTGTTTCAAGGCAATGTTCCTCCACTGAAAATCAAAGGTTTAGGTGTTCTTAAAAAGTAGGAGTATTTATGCACTCAAAAGTCAAAACTGAGGCACAAACACAACTGGCACGAACAAACAGCAAACATCTTGGAGTATGATTGTCAGGTTAATTCCTCCTAGCAGGAAAACTCTCAAACACGTGGTTCTGATAACTTCAACCTACAAAATGCACATTTCTATTCATATAATGAATATAATGTTGTAAAGAAATCTCCCACATCAAGGAGCCCTTTCTTACAAGGTTCCTCTTATACCTTTGTTGTCTGTTGGGCTGTTATTCTCATTCTCATCCTCTGAAGGGATCTCTGTCCTGATGCTTTCCTGAAAATTGTTGATCCTCTGCTCACTGAATGCCTGCTCTTGGTTGGATGTGGGCTGGCACACCATGGAATCCTCTGGGGTCAAGGACACAAACGAGTCCGACATTGCTTCTTGAGGCCTCTTCTCTGAGTCATTGTTGTGCTGACTGTAATTACAGCTGTGCAAGTTTTCAGGCTTCTGTGTGTGAGGCTGATTGCCACAGTCATTGGCATTGTGGAGGTCATCCTCGAGCTGCACAGACCCTTCATTCCCAGAGTCTGTCAAGTCCGTCATTGGGATCACTCCGTTGCAGTTGATTTCTGCTGGACGTTTTTCCACAACGTTTTCCATGAGATTCGACTGCTCCTGTCCAAGGCCTTGTGCTGCAAGAGGAGAAAATGAGAAGGTAGCAGAATATGTCTGAATAAACAGCTGGAAGATGTTCAAAGGGCACCCTGAGAGGTAGGGAGTACTCTGCATGTACAGCAATTTCACGATTATAAGCCGCAAGTTACAATACAAGATGTGATAAAAGGTATCTGTTCTATCACCATCTGTTGAGGCTGGGGGCAGTGATCCTGATCTCTGTGGGAGATATTCTGCTAATGGACCATCCATTGAAACCAGCTGGGGCAGTGTTCTTTATCTCCATGGGATATCTGCTGTTCATGGCCATGTTTTATAAACCAGGCAGGGCATTGTTCTTTATCTTTTCACAACCCATCCTTCCTCCAGCCAGTCATTTTCTGCTCATGGCCATTGAGTCCCACTGTGGCACTGATAAAATTACTGCATCCCATTGGGAGTTGCTCCAGCCAGGGGGAAGAGCCCAACATTTCTTACCAAGATAAAAACAGAGGTTTTGGGACACTAAGGGAGCCCCTTTCTCCACTGGACTCCAGAGGAAAACCGGATTTCTCCACATCACCACTGGAGCTCCGGAGGGAAACTGCACCTTGTACAGGAGCACTGCTCCAACTGAGCCACATCTGTCACTGCAGGAGGATGCAGCCACCATGGAATGGGACTGCTGCCAACACCCTGCCTGACGGGTGTCAGGTTGTACTCTGACTGTGTCAGGGTTTGGGGTTTGTTCTTTGTAGTGCTGTATTTCTATTTTAATTTCCCTAATAAAGAACTGTTATTCCTAATTCCCATATCTTTGCCTGAAAGCCCCTTGATTTCAAAATTATAATAATTTGGAGGGAGGGGGTTTACATTCTCCATTTCAAAGAGAAGTTCCTGCCTTTCTCAGCAGACACCTGTCCTCCAAACTAAAACAGCAACTTTTCGTTCTCTGTCCATATATAAGCCGCACCTGATTATAAGCCGCACTTTGGGTTCAGGCCAAAATTTCAGTCAAAATGGTGCAGCTTATAATGGTGAAATTACTGTACTCCCTCCTCACACCCATGAGGAAACAGACAGCACTGTCCATGCCATGTTGGCAATGCTTTAGGTCCATACCTGGTTTTTTGTTGACATTTTCCTCTGGTGGACTGACTTTTATGTGCATTTGCAGAGGGGTCTGAGCTTCTTCCTCCTCTCCAGGCTGTGTCTGCCCAGGGTTTGCTTCCTTCTCCATTTCCTCTATCTCTTGCATTCGCTTCTCCAACAACTCAGCCTGTCTTTTCTGCTTCTTTTTCAACTTCTTTTTCTTATTCTTTGACATTTTGTCAGCCTACACAGAAGCAAGCAGAGAAATTGGACGTAACATTTTATACTTCAATAAATTTAAAATGCACCAAGGTTTAGTTTTTCTTAGAGCTGAGGTAGCAGTTTGTGATGAAAATGCTGGAGACAGCTCCTCTCCCAGATAAAAAGTAGCTATTCTGGGTTTTGAACCACTTGTCTATGGCTCTTATCAGTGCTTTTTTGCCCTGACCTGAAAAACCTGCATTATTCTTCAAGTGAGGGAGATCTCAGGCTTCATAGAACAATCACTTTCCCAACAGACCTTGAGATCACCACAAGAACTCCTTGTTCTGGTGATAAATGAGCTAACATCATTTACAAATCCAAGAGAGCATTGAAGCTGATGCCTATCCCAAACACAAATTATACTTTTTCCTTCTGATATGAGATTGCTTTCTCTTAATGCTGACTGGATTATGAAACAATGCAGGAGATACTATCAGTGCATGCATACTTACAGATGAGAGCCATCACACTTACTGGTTTTGGTTGTGGTGCAGTGCTCACTGAAAGAGAAAGGAAGATCAGTAAATCAGTATGGCTGTACTCAAAAACTGCAACTGCTTTCTGATGTTAAGGTACATTTTTCCTATGTGGTTTGATAACATTTTAATGATAACAGCAAATGTGATTTTGAAGGCTCATTTCTCTACAAAAACATAACAACAAAAAAAATAAAAACACTGAATGAGCAAATGCATAATTCAAGTTTCAGACAGGAGTCTTGCTTGACTGATATCAAAGACTTAAACTTCCTGTCACATAGCTTCATTTACTGCATGTATTATGCATCCTACCCAAATGAAAATGCAAATCAAAGCATTAAAATACCAAACTTCAGGGAGCTTTCTTAAGCTAATGTATGCTGTGATCAGTTCAGCTCAACGTTGGTGCTGTAAGATGATGACTGCCAGAGCTTTCCAATACACACTGCAGTGGTTTTTGAAAAGTACACACAGCTACAAATGGATTTTCTGAGGAGGAACACAGAGAATTTGCCCTCAGATGTTTGCATGTCAAGGAAGATGTTTCTGTTACGGTTTTCCAGACTTCTGCAAACTGACAACAGGTAACTAATCTTGTTGAATCTCTCATCAAATGCATTTCCAGCATCATGCAACAAAAGGTAATAGACTTTTGAAGGAAATGTGAGAATTTTGCCCCATTTTTACCTCAGTTCTATATTGAGTGCATCAACACTGTGCTACGTAAGACTGACCTCACCAGTGCCAGATTAGCTGCTGTTAAAAGCTGGCTCCAGTGTGCATTTATCCTCCCTCCTGTTTTCTGACATAAACTGCCTTCCCCATCATCTGAATTACAATTGATGACTAATTTCCCAATTTACACTCAGGCTTTCAAAGGTTACTTGCATTATTGTTCCACTATACTCAGGAAGTTTTCCTTGGTGACGATTTGGGGATGTGTGGGAGAAACAGCATCAATTTTCAGGGGAAAAAAAAAAACAGAAAAAAAGAAATCACCTGCAGAGCCAGATGGAGGAGGAGCCCCAGATCTCTGCCACTCTGTTGCCTCTGCAGCCAGCCTGCGGATGTACTGGTCATTGACACACAGCAGGATGTTTTCAGGTTTGATGTCTGTGTGGATGATTCGACACTTTGTGTGCAAGTAATCCAGACCCTGAAGAACCTGCAGGCAAGAGAGAAGGAAGTCAACCAGCAGACAATGTAAGTGAAAATGCAGAAGTGCCTAGGATGGCCAGTGAACCTGAAAGGGTTTGAGAATACTGCAGGTTAGAGCGGTGTGATCAGTGGTTACTGCCCAGTTCCACAAAAAGATTTGCATCAGATTTTAACTACCATTTAAAAATACTCTATTTACCCTCATAACCTAACTTACCACAGGTGAAAATCTGATTTTAATACTCAACAATAAAATCACATCTTCCTCCTCCCCTGCACCTCCCATGTAGAAAGGTGTTTTTTCTTAGGCAACCACCCAGTAGGGAGAACCAGTTTCTCTTGCTCTTCCCATCATTAGGCACCGTGCTTACTGTGACAGCCTTAAAAAAATACTTTACTTATGAGGAATGACTGAGGTAAGAAGAGGTTAAAAGCAAAAAGTATCACAGTTTAAGTGTCAGAAAACAACCATGCAGCAGAAGGGACTTGCAGTAGAGGAAGGAAGTACTAACTCAAGAATATTTTGTTGCATGAAGGAGATACCACGGATTTTTAACTTGTGTTAAAGGAAGATCAGTGAAAGAGTTTTAACTGGGTCAAGGGGAAGAGTGCAGTCAGAACTGGAACTTACCTGTTTGATGATTTTTTTGACACAAGGGAGTGGAAGACCCTGATAATTTGACTTGATGATCCATTTCAGGAGATGATGCCCCAGGACTTCAAACACCATACAAATATCTGGCACTGAATCAAGGAAAAACCTGGACATCCAGACCCAAGGAACCCCAGTTCCCAGGACTGAGGATCAAAATAAATCCATACCAGTTGGGCACTTTAAAGAATCCTCATCCTTCTGACACAGCTTGGAAAAGCTGCCTTGCTCAAGAGCATCATCCTGTCCTACACAACAGTGCCATTATCTAAAATAAAATAAAATACACAGGGATGGAGCTGTACAAAGGTCCCCACTGCAGCAGCAGCAATCTCCTGCTTTGTGTGGAAGTCAGTTGCCCAAATGTACATTAATATTTACTGTATGTTTTGGAACAGCCTACGCTTCTGCCTCAGGCAAAACTCGATGCCAGATCCCTCTGTACCAGCATTATCTGAAAAGATAATAAAATTTCCATTTCTTAAGTGATCTTCAGAACAATAAAGTCACTTTCTTTGCCCTTCTTTGCCTCTTTACCAGCAAACCAAACTTTTGACAAGCCTGGATTTTAACTATATTTATATGATCTGCTTTTTAGCTCTAAGATCTCAACAGCTACAGTCACTCTGTGACATTTTCAGTACAGTGCCCTTGTTTTAGAATGCAAACTTCTATGAGTTTATTGGGCTGCGTTTCATCTACACTGGTAGAAAGCACACATTTCACAAGAGTGGAAGAAATATAAGCTCAAATCAACTTTTACTCAAAAAAAAGTTAGAGAAAATACCTTATGGGTCTGCTGTTTATAATCTTCAGCTCAATTCTCTCAAGTAGCCCAGCAAATCTCACCGAGATAAAATTTAACTTATCTCAAAATGAAAACAATGCACAAAAATTCCAACTTTCAAATTCTGAGTATCCAGTATTACCACTTGTTCCAAATCCCTGCCCATGAGAAGGCTGCTCCCAGAACCACAGGCCACTGTCAAAGCAATACACTGCAAACACCCTAACACTGCTGATAAATGACAAAATAAGATGTTTCCATAACTAGAAACCAAGCTTATTTTCAAGTTATAGACGGCTCATTTGCTATTTTCAGCTACTGATTTTAACAGGCTGCTTGCAAAATGGAGGGGTTGAGATAGATGGGCTCTCCTGCCTCCAAGGTACCTCTGACACAGCCACTCAGTCCTGATTCACAAATTGGTGGCAGAACATTAAAAGCACAACCAAGCAGCGCTGACACAAATGACAGCAGACTGAATCATCACTCTGGATCTGATCCTTCCACAGCAGGTTTCCCTGGGCAGGGAAAGGGATGTCTGGGCATTGCTTGCCAAAGCAGGGCAGCTGCCCAAGCCAACTCCTATCTTTCTGCAATTCTTGGTTTTTTGTCCACAAAAGGATACGGGAACCATTCACTCCTGAAATTTTGAAGTCATCCAATAACTGAACAACTCTCTCTTTGCTTAGATCATTTGGATCACTGTTGCGGACCTGCAGAGAAAGAGATTATTTTGATGTCAGATCCACTGCACTGTTTGGTTCCTACACAAATTCTTGATGATCTGAAATATCAAGTGACAAATGTAAACTCCTCAAAATGGGAAAAAAAATAATTAAAAAAGAGCAAAATAAAATTGAGTCCAACTCAGGCACTCACCGATTTCAGCAACTTGATTTCATCCAGAGCTGTTTCTGTGTAGTGCTCTGCACTCTTCACCACCTTCATTGCCACAAATCTTCTCCCACTGTGCACATATGGTAAGTAAATTGGCAACTGTTAATGCTCCTACAAAGAACTTATTCTCCAGGATTATCCCAATTCTTTTGCATGCAAGAGTTTATTTCACACATCATGGAAAAATAAGGTTTAAACACTTCAAAGATTGTCTTTGAGTCTTTTTTAACTAAAGATTCATGTTAGTCATTTCTCAAAATATGGAATAATAGGTCAGAGACTGAACACAACTCTTCTCACAGATATGATTTATCCTGTTAAGTCTCTCTCATGTACTTGCATGCACAATATCAGAAGAAACTCCTGTGCTAGGATGTGGACAGCTAATGCTTTGTGGTTTTATCTAAAAGTAAAAGGATGTTTTCTGCTCAGGTTTGTGCATTCCTGGCAGGAACACCAGCTGGAACAGAAGCACTTACTGGATGTCCCAAGCCAGCCACACGGTGGAGAAGTGGCCCCATCCAAGCTTCCGAATCACGTGGTAACGCCCATTGAAGAGATCGCCGATTTTCACAAGGTGGTAACCCCCTGCAAAAACACAAGAACCAGAAAACAGCTGTGGGGAGCAAGCATCACAATCACTGCAGCACCACAAAATATCTTCTTAGTGAAAACACCTGAAGTCTGCTAGGCTGACCACCTTTGGAAAACACAGGTTGTGATGGTAACAGAATCTTCCAGCTAAATATCAGCACTGTTTTTACATGCTTTGTTTTCACCCCACAATGTGAAACAGTTTCTGCACCCAAGATCCCAACAGTTTTCCTTGCAATTTTCCTGACTGAAATGCACTCTGCCACTGAAAACAGGAAAGTCTCCTCTGCACCCTTCATAGCTCTCAAGCTGCTGACTATACAGGGGGATTCCATCACAGAAGCAAAAACATGAAAAGCCAAAGATGGAACTGGTAGAAAACAGAACAAAGAGAAGAAATTGTGATTTGGTGTTTTCATTTGCTCTATTTCATTTCTGCTCAGAGAAACAGGGGAAGGCTATTTGCAGAAACAATTTTTTCTGATAAACGGATATCAAGATAATGATCTGATCTTCAAAAGAAAACCAAAGAATATGAAAAGGATTTGAAAGTGTCCCTTTTACAATTAAATCAAAAAACAACTAAAGGCCTACTTGCTTTTATCAATATTGAAAGCCCTCTGGCACAGAGGAAAAGATAACAGCTTCAAATTTATGCATTAAAAACAACTCTGCAACTCAAATCTTGACTGATAACAGAGGGGAACTTGGAGACCTCCTCCTCCATTTCATGTTGACTTGAAAAATGTTATTACCATTATGCAGTTTCAAAGCACTCTTAATGTAAGAAGAAGTCTATTTTCATTCTCTACAGCAAATGGGAAATGGAGGGGATTCCTTGATTGCATTGAAAATCCTGCATCTCAAACAAGCAGGTGCTCACCTTTACAGTAATCATTTGGATCCTCTTGCTCATCATCATCTGATCCCAGGATTTCCTCCTCTTGCTCTGGAAGATCATTCTCGGAATGAGCAGCTGGGCCCCGGTGCTGGGTGTCAGGTCTGAAAGAGATCACAGGGCATTTCTCACACAGAGACCACAGAGCATGTCACAAACAGAGATCTCACACAGGGAGATCACACTGCGTATCTCACACACACAGGACACACTGCATGTCTCACAGGACACACTGCATGTCTCACACACACAGGACACACTGCATGTCACACACACAGGACACACTGCATGTCACACACACAGGACACACTGCATGTCTCACACACAGGACACACTGCATGTCACACTCACACACAGATCACACTGCATGTCTCACACACACACAGGACACACTGCATGTCTCACACACACACAGGACACACTGCATGTCTCACACACACAGGACACACTGCATGTCTCACACACACAGGACACACTGCATGTCTCACACACACAGATCACACTCCATGTCACACACACAGGACACACTGCATGTCTCACACACACGGACACACTGCATGTGTCACACACACACAGATCACACTGCATGTGTCACACACACGGGACACACTGCATGTCACACTCACACACAGGACACACTGCATGTCACACTCACACACAGGACACACTGCATGTCTCACAGGACACACTGCATGTCACACACACAGGACACACTGCATGTCTCACACACACAGATCACACTGCATGTCACACACACACACAGATCACACTGCATGTCTCACACACACAGGACACACTCCATGTCTCACACACACAAAGGACACACTGCATGTGTCACACACACACAGATCACACTGCATGTGTCACACACACACAGGACACACTGCATGTCTCACACACACACAGATCACACTGCATGTCTCACACACACAGGACACACTGCACATCACACACACACAGAGGACACACTGCATGTCACACACAGGACACACTGCATGTCACACACACACAGGACACACTGCATGTCACACACACACAGAGGACACACTGCATGTCACACACAGGACACACTCCATGTCACACACAGGACACACTCCATGTCTCACTCCTCAAGTCTGCAACTTCCACAGCACACGAGGGACTGCTGAGGATGGAGGAGATGCAATACACAGCCTTCAGAAAAGCTATTCACATGTCAGTGCTTTTGTTCCTTGGCCAAGATAAAAGTAGACAGAAGTAATTTTTGTATACTGATGAGAAATGCACCTTAATGCACTAGATCCACTTTCATAATGGAATGAAGAAAAGTCCAGACAAAACAGATTTAAAAGCTTAGTGATCCCACCAAAATATTAACCTCTGAACTCCTTCTCTGCCTTTCTCTAAAGCAGATCTATATTTTATTTGCTATCCTCAGTAAAACTTGAAAATTTAAGTATTAATTTTATTTTAAAGACTAACATCAATTAGTTTTTACTCTCTTTTGGAAAAAAATGTTAACTAGTGTTTTAGCACTTGTGGCCCTTTGTTCTTTTCACATTCAAGTTCAAAAGAATATTTAACAGTCCTTCTAACCCTTTAGAATAACAGAGCCCCTAATCTTGACATTTACTTCTGTTCTCCAAGGGCAGGCTGCATTTTTGGTTCATCTCTTCACTTAAGATCCAAAGTTTATGACAGTGTCTGAACTATGGAGAGTGGGAGGACACAGAGCAGATGTTCAGTAAACCCTCCTGAGAGCTTGTGATTGCAGAGGGACTGAATCAGGCACTAAGGTGCTGGAGGTTTTTCACTCCCACATTCACAAATAAAAGTGTGCATTTTATCTGTTTAACTTTCCACCAAATGTGCTACTCTGAGTTCTTGCTTGTGAAGGCCATGTCAGCAAAGGCCACTTCCATGCTCTCACACACTCAGGCTGTGCTCCCCAAATAAAACATCTCCCATTTCTCAGCTCTTTCATGGCATCACACTGACAACAGCCAAACAGCTCATGAAAGGCTAATACCAAAACCAGGTAATTTATTTACTTTACAAAGCATTACAGGGAACCATTAAATGCCTACAAAGATTCAAGATCCTTCTGTACAAAGCAAACATCTCTAATGAAAACAATGCCTACACACCATTTGCTTTGGCAGCATTTAAGGGCAAAGTACAGCAAGATAGCAACATTAAGCTTTCTTTCCTCAGAAGCAACAGATAATTAAAAAAAAGCTGGAGTTGTCCAAAGAAGTGGGCAGCACATTTCATTCCAGCAGTGACACAAGATAACATTCTTTACAGAGAGTTCCCTGGCAGTGAATTAGCGGAAGTTTCTTGTATTGGAACTATTGTTGCAGGGAAGCAGCAGATAACACCGGTGCCTTCAGCACCCGTTTGCAAATTCAGCTCATTTTGCTGCAAGGAGGAGGAACTGCCCACCCAGTGGCTATGGCAGCAACACAGGCAGGCCCCCAGATGCATTTTCACAACTTAGTCCTGAGCTGGAGTCCTGCACATCATATCAGGGCTGAACTAACTCATCTTAATCCATGGGAAAAATGCAATATTTTCATTTGGAATAGTTATACAGTAGAATGAATGCTCAGCAGTGACCTACTACACATTAAACACATTGCTAACACATTCAAACTACAGCCATCTTAAACATCATAAAAAGGGAGAAATCTTGTGTTCCAATCTGATGATGACTAAATTTTCAGCCACTTAAATCCACAACTCAAGTTCATTTAAGCAAGGAAGAGCTACAAAGGTCATTCCATCACCAGATATTTACTTTCAGTCAGTTGTTGGTAAGTCCTGCTGGTTTTTAAAGTTCAGCAACAGCTTAGTGGTCTCAAACCATAAACTAAAGACTGCCAAGCTAATGAGACTTTTATTAACAACCCTGCAGCTTGATCCAGCCCTGAGATATTTAGTATTTAGACTTTTTAGTGACTGAACTATAAGTCAGGGGTAGGAAAAAGGAAAGCTGCAGTAGGGGGTGCAGATAGTCTGAGAGGTCAAAAAGCTTCTTTAAAATTGCTGCATTCCTTCGGGGACAATTGAGACAAAGTCACATTATCCCCAAATTAAGAGCAGGCAGGAAAGGCAAGAAATGGCCATAGACAGAATGGTTGAAGGGGAGATTAGATGCTCATAGACAACAAATCCTATAGACAGGGTAAAGAGAACAGGAACCTCACACACAGTGAGTATAAAGAGCAATTCTCCCCAGTGTTGTTTTGGGATTTTCACTTTTTTAACTGCACAGGATGGAAGGGATTGAAAAGGACTCAAAAGAAAATTCCCCTTAAGTGGCAGTGATGCACACAGACACATCATGCCATTCTGCAGCCCCAGTGCTCCTCAATAATAGCAATTCCATGCATCAAGGAAGAAGTTACTGGAAGCACTAAAGCCCATTCTCCTGGAAGCTTTCTGTGCCCCTCCTAAGGGGCTGACGAATCCTGCTGCTGGCAGTCTCACACACGACACACCCTGGAGTCTGCAGCCGAGTCTTTCATGGGGATCCAAAAGCATTTCACTTCTACATTAGAGCCTGTGGTACCAACTAATGTAAGAAAGCTGAATTCAGGTCACACACAGCTCTACAGTGCTATTTCCTTTATGAAATCACCTCCAAAATACACCTCATTCCTCTCCCTTCCTGTGAAAATTTGTCTGATGTTATTACACACCACCCTGCTCTTCCCCTGAAATGACCATGTCAGCTGTAGATAGAGATTAAGAGAGAATTAATCAGGGCAGAATATGTATTAATACCTAAGAAAAAACGATATACAAAAGCAGAAGCCTCATCTGCCTGCTTTGCTCACAAAGACAGTTCTCTAAAAGGCACAAAAGCACAAAAATCCATACCCAGTATTTAGAAATGACAGTTGAAACAGCTGTTGTCAAAATTGCAAAATGCAGATAAAGTATATAAAAAATCCTATACTAAATGATTGTTTACACATTAAAAACCAAGTGTTCTAGGGTACTTTGTTTTTAGCCACCTCTGAACACCGCGATCACATTTTCCTTTTGCTCTCTCATTGTGCTAATTAATCAGCAGAATGAACTGGATCTGCAGGGTCTCTCTACAACTACACAGCAATATTTTACTTCAGAAAAACAACATGGAACAGCAAAGCTACAACAAAATCCTAAGCCTTCCATGGAATTCATGTGAATTCAGAGCTAGAGAGACCCTCCCAAAAGTCCTTATTCCCTGAAGAACTGCAAATTCACGAGCCAAAATCAGAGAGGGGAACCTACCTGCAAGAAGCACGGCCTCCCATGGGTAAAGATATTCCCGAAGACAGCCCAACAGTTTTCGAAAAAGCCATCAAAAGTCAAACAGCACAGTGCTGGGGAAGGAGTGGGGACATCAGCAGCAGGCAGAGGGGCTGGCTCTCCTCAAATGCAGCAAAGCTTTGTGCAAGAGTGAAGGAGAAGAGGGATTTGCCTCCAGCAGCCAGCTGCAGCTGCCCAGCACTGCATTGCAGGTGAAGGGCCGTGCAGCAAGGCTGGGGCTTGCTCTCAGCTGATCTTCCTGCAAATTCACTCATGTCAGGGGGGTGAGCATAAAGATTCATCCCCTCCTCTTGATGTCTACATGTCTCTTCTTCCCTCTAATGAAATTAGAAATTCAGGCAGATACTTTGTTTCATCTTCCTGAACCAGCCGGTTTTATTTGCCTATTCAATAGCCCAGCGCATTCAAAGCTGGGATGAAGACAAGGATCATGGTAATTGCCGACAGAGCAACCCTTTTGATAGAGGAATTCCAGCACAATCAAACAGCAGGGAAAAGGAGTTCAAAGGAAAAATGAATTTTCTGAAGTAATTCCACACCTCCCCTTCCAGAGTTGCAAGAAAAAACTTATCCTTTATCCTTAAAATGACAAAACAAGCAGGAGGAGTCAAATCTTCTTTAAAATGTTGAACTGAGTATTTCTCACAGCAGCAGGTACTTATCTTCCAACAATGCACAATTCCCAGTCATTTCCTGTGCCTGTTTATCCTGCTGGTTTATGTAAGTGATAGGGGAAACAAGTCACCAACAACGTGACATAGCAAGTAACAATTTAGAGATTTCTCTCCTAGGGAGGACTTTATTAGTGAAACACACTGAAGCTGCCCTTGAACTTTTAAAGCAAGAGGTTTAAAGAATTGTCCCATTTTATGTCTAAAATATTTTCACCTTAAAAGCTCACTGAAGTCTGAATAGGGTTTTAATAGTTTAGCACTACCAAACCTCTTCATATTAGAAAAGGAGCTAGAAACATTCAAAATTTTCCACTGTAGACAAGATTTTGCTCCATGTTCACTGAAGATATCACCCAACCCCTGCAATGCACAGCAGGGATGGTAAAGAGTTATTTGCAGGAGCTAAGATTTGAGTCACTCACTTGTTCCTTACAGAAGGTGTTAAAGCAATTTGGAAAAACACTGTAGAATTCTCTTGCCAGTTTGCAGTGGAATCACTTATCTGGTCCACACACTAAAAGTAAGGTAAAAAATAAAATCTCAGCCACACAGTGTGGGTTCTTACAGATTTGCAGAGAAGGAAGGGTGCCCTCTATAAATTACCAGACACATTCAACTTCACCATCAAAGTCTAAATGTGTTCTCTCTGCTCCAATAAGTTATATTATGAAAAAAAAAACAACAAACTTGAAAGCAGGTTTTTGAAACACACTTGAAAGAAGGTTTTTGGTTCTCCTATTCATCATTAAGAGTGACTTCAAAACTCTATTTTGGACAGAAAAGATTCTTCTTTGTCCTTAAAACAGCAGAAATACTGTCCATGCTACCTACCTACTGCCTTGAATAGATACAAAAGCAGACTCCTGCCACCCTCAAGCAAGGAAGACAACACACATTTAGGCCAGACCATTTTTGTCACACCCATCATCCTTAAATATGTACTAACAAAAAAATATACTCTCCTTACTCCTCTCCCTGTCTGCCTCTCCCTTGATATTTGCAAAGATGACGCCCATCTGCAGGAAACTGAAGGGAAATGCTTTCCTAATTTTAAGTCGCCTACAACACAGTCTTTAAAAGCAGTGTCACCCCTCATTGGTGAGCTCAAATTACAGACACCAAACGCCCCCAAGCAGAACTCAATTCAGAAGGCAGAGGAATGACAAACCCAGCTCCCACTGCAGGCACAGATAAAGGCACTGCAAACACAACCCACGACTCTGCTTTCACCTTAACCATCCAATGATTCGCTGGGCTCTGCACCCAACACAGCAAAACCTCACTCAAGGATTCTGTGTTTTCATCTGAGAAGAAGCTCCATATGGCATGGGGAAAAGCCAGGATTTAAAATCCCTCTCCCTTTTCCACATCTGTGCATGGAGACAATGTCTCT
This sequence comes from Catharus ustulatus, assembly GCF_009819885.2. NCBI lineage: Eukaryota > Metazoa > Chordata > Aves > Passeriformes > Turdidae > Catharus > Catharus ustulatus. The sequence goes on from NC_046245.1 coordinate 4,131,612, forward strand.
TTAAATAAGAATGCTTGCAGGCTGCATCTCATTACTATTTCTTAGTGTGCCTGTGATTTCATGTGATCATGTTAAGACACATCTAGTGAGAATGAGCACTCACATGCAGATCTGCTGGCAAACCTCATGCTCAATGAATATGGTAACTAACTACACACAACCTTCAGCATGAATTCAGGTCTGAAATGATGAAAGTGTTTTCCTGCTTATATGTAGCAGCCTTTCTGCTCAAGAAATTCTGTTCTGGGGGGAATTATAAATCATCGATGGTGGGGGATTTATGAGTGTACAACCCATGTTATTTTGTGATTATTGCAAGTCATTCACTGTTGCATCCCTATTTTTCTGAATACATAACTGGTGTTTTCTACTTGCTGCTATGGAGCACTCATCCCAGAGCTACAGGAATACCACTGTCAAGAGCTTAAAAGAAGAGTGGAGATGGTCAAACATTTAAATAACAGAATTCAGAGGGACCAAGACATACTTTTTATAAGCAGATCTGTGGGAGCTCAGTTTGAAGAGAAGTACTGGCTTTCACATGAGAAAGGTATTGGAACACAAATAACAGGCAATCAAGTTTCTTGCTTCCCATCCCCACTCCCCCACACAGCATTTAACAAGCTGTTTGTAGAACTGTCTGCTACTCCAGCTATCACCAACCAAGGGACTTCCATGGAAACCAGCACATTTCAGTTGTGTCCTGTCACAGTCTGATAATCACTTCTGTACTTGAATGAAAAAAATTATGAGGGCAATGCATTCTGACTCTACCTTAAACTTCTGTTAAAATATTTATGAAAGACAAGTGAGGAAAACATACTCCAGGATCCTGATTCCAGGCAAAGCTTTGAATAAATTGAAGAAGAACCTGAGAGAGCTGTTAGAACTCAAGGGCTCCTCAAAAATGTGATACAATACAAAAACAAATTGAAACCCTGATCCTACTAAGAATTTTCTGCTCCCCAGACTACACAGATGGAAAAACTACTGTGTCTCTCTCCATAGCAATTTTAGAGAAGAGGAAAAAGTGAGGCTTCACTACATGTCAAGAGTCTTGCCAGAAATTTTCAGGTAATGATAAAACAGCTTCTTGAAAACAATGAATATTGCAGGCATTTGGGAAGAAATGGGGAGAAAGCAAGACCAGTAACTTAGCTCTGCCATTGCTTCCCTGCAGGAGGGAGACAGAGGATCTATTGAAAGTCCTGTGAAAAAATATCTCCCACTCAGTAAAGCCTGTAAGGAATGATTAAAGTCACCAGGGCAGGCAGAACTAGCAGAAAGAAATTCAGATCATGCACATTTCCCAGAACAAGCCACATACCTTACAGCTGCCACTGCTTTTGTAGATATTTATGCTGACAGTAATAAAATATTCTGCTTTGAAGCCCAATTGGTTCAATACCCCTTTCACAGAACTAGTGGTTTTATACCTGAATATGCCAACTTCTCCTGAAACACAGAAATGCTGAATTTGATGAAACAGTATTGTCATTTGGGCCTGCCACTGAAATACCCACCACCTACACATTGTACAGACCTGTGGCCTAGTTCTAGGTAATACACTTATTTTCTTCATTGCAGAGAAATAAGCTGCAATAAAAATTTTTTTCTTCAGTCTCTTGTCTGTTTTTTTTTTTTCTGCTTTGAATCTGGATGGGTGCTTCAGACTAATTTTTAAATTCTGGCTCTTAATCTCAGTAGTAACTAAAGGAGTAATTTTCTCCCAGGACAAAGAAAACACTTTGCACTTCTGAGGCCTTGCAACATAAAACACAGACAGAAAAAACCCACAGTATTTTACTAGCAGTCATGATTTAACAGTCACAAGTGCCCAACTCCATTAAAAATTGCTTGAGACATCAGTTAAATACAACTATATTTTAGCTCAAACTGGTATTTTCAAACAGAAGCACAGTTCTGAAGTAAATACTAAATTTTCCTTGTGCATTATGCTTTTGTTCACATAGTACAGTCTTACAGAGTATGAAATGAAGGAATTCTCAGGAATAATTCCTCCATGGAAGGGGTTGTTAAAACATTGGAATGGGCTGCCCAGGGAGGTGGTGGAGTCACCATCCCAGGAGATGTTCAAGAAACACCTGGATGTGGCACTCAGTGCCCTGGTCTGGGGGACAAGGTGGGGACTGGTCACAGCTTGGGTGTGATGATGTTGGAGAGCTTTTCCAACCCTCATGATTCTAACAACATGAACCTCTTTTAAATGCAAGCAGATAGAGGCTGTGTTTCAGCATCACTTCTGAACAGGAGCTAATAAAGCAACATTCCCATCCAAACAGCACCTGGGGCCTTTAGAAAAAATCCAGCTGATGATCTCCTGCTAGCCTGCTCTGCTTCCTACAGAGAGCCCACCCTGCTGCACCGAGGCATTCAGTGCTCCAGGGACACCTCAGGGCACAGAGCAGGGCTGCAAGGCTGAACTGCTGGCACTGCCATCACACCTTCCTGGCACATCCCCACCCAGGAAACACCAGAACACAGAGAATTGTGTTTGCAATTCCACAGAATACAAGGAAAAGCAGTAAAAGAAGTGTTCCCAGAAAAGCACTGTGCATTTCCCCCACCCTCCACATGACATGGGCAAGTATTTCATAGAACACATCTGTTCACCTATGATGAACTCCAAAGACACAGTAACTGATTTAAAGAACTGTAAAAGTCCTGTCAGAAATGCAGAATTAACAAAATCAACTACCTGAATGCACCTCACCAGCTACTGCTGTCTGAAGAGTTTACAGGTGAAGTTACTAAAGCTCTGGTAGGAAAAAAGCTTGCAAGCCCACGGGCTCGTTTTTAAAGACAGGGTTTTGAGTGCTTTTGGGATTTAACTGACTGGTAGCACCCAAGATGTTCACACCTCAAGAAGTGATAAAATTAATATATTACATTCTTTCCCAGACAGCTTTTGGAATAGCTGCCTTTGGGCAGCAACACTGCAGGAACCTACCTACCAAACTTTTGTTAGCAGCTTCTTCTGATGTGCAGATCTCCTGACATTCTGAACAGCAAGGAAAAAGCCTCTCATTTTCTAAAAATACATTAAAGCAATTCTAATTTCTTGCCTTTTTGATGGAAAACAAGTGAAATTAAGAAACTGAAATCAATGCTTCACTCAAGGCCACAAAGCAAGGCAGTAACAGTCAATGTGAGAACTCAGGATCTCCCTGAGTATCTGAGTTTGCATTTTGTCCCTCCAGGGCATTCAGCTGTCACTGTCCCTGCCCTGCTCCTCAGGTCTCACAGAAATGGGACCTGAACAAAGGTACACAGCCAAGATATTCTCTGAAGTGGCAGAAATGGAACAAACAAGCAGGAAAATCAAGCAGCAGCTTCCTGAGCTGATATTTGGGACAGCTGGTTTAATGACTCTTCCAAATTACCAAAAGATTTGGGGTAGTTTTACTGCATTGGGAAATTACAGGTATCTCACCTTCAGAATTCCAATAAACTCTGCCTGCTCTCTTTCTAGAGAAGATTGTTAGGATAAATGCATTCTCCACTTCACTGATAAAAAATGAAATTTTTAAGACAGGAAGGAGTGAAAGAAATAGGACCATCCTGAATCTGCAGAAAATTAAGAACGTGGTTGACATGCCCATAAAAATATATATTTATTTCAAAAATATATATTCATTTCCTATAAAAAAAGCTTATACACAGAACCACAATTAGTATTTACAAATTTTCTGTAAATCATCAGTTTAGACTAATCTTGTCTGAACCAAACACACAGCAATGTTAACTACTGGATGATGAAAAAAGTAAGTTACTTTCCAGTTTCCTTTAACCTTTTTGGTTCTGTTTTTAACAATATTGGGATTATAGGTAAACTTAAAGCAGGTATAGTTCATGTTTAAAAAGAAAGTTATTTTGAATTGTTTTAAATCCCTTCAGAACATTCTCTACATTTTTATATAATAATTCAGAATGCTAAACTCAACCCTTTAAAATCATTGTTTCATGCTTTTTACTGCAAATGTAAAGAAAAAATGTATTACAGAAAAAAAATTTCACGTGTGATCTAAACTATCATGGAACATTAGATATTTAAAGCACATTGCATGTGCTTTTAAGCACAGATTTTATGGAAAGTCATGAAACAACCCAGTTAAGCCTATTTTAGAAGATTTAACTAGAGCAGCTTTGTATTTAAATAGAATAAATGTTGTGGAACTGTACCTAAAGTTAGAGGCTGACACTGAGTTCATTTAGTTGCACAGCACATGCAAGTGTCTTTAATTTCTGAGATACAATCCAATAAACTTATGGTACCAGAGAAAAGAGTCAAAGCATGAAGTGCAATAATATAAACTTGCATTTGACAAATAGCATGGCTCTGCACTCAAATCAAGGTTAGTGGCAAAATCAAGAGCTAACCAGCAGTGCATTTAACCTGTCCTGAATATGTGGTTAAAAAAAAGATTTATTAAAAAAACCCTTAACATGCCAGCTCTGAAAGTTATTATTCAGCAGCCTTAAAATCTACACAGAAATTGGCAACTGTGGACTCTGTTAGCAGTCAGTAGCAGAGTCAGTGTTGCTGGTCTGCAGCTAGAGAAAGAAAAAAAAAAGTAACATGTATAGAATTAGACAATGGATTATTCATACAGAAATTAGAGAAGGAGGAGAGCATTTCAAAAGTTGTCCTAATGCTACCTTCAAGAAATACCAGGAACACGTATGGAATAGCACAGAACCATGATGCATGTCTCCCAAATACTTTGGTTAAGGCTCCTCACTCTTCAAAAGCCCCATCTCAAAACCACTGACTCCTGGCTGGAGGCAACAAGAAAAAAAAAAAATTTACATGCCTGTGATGTGTCTGAGGAAGTGACTGAGAAAGCATTACTCTAGGCCTAAAGAAAAAACCCTCCAACTCCCACCCCCAAAGCCTTAGCCTTACTTAATAACTATCTTTAGTTCCTGGCTCCTTCAAGTAAAAAGCATCCTGAGTCACCAGAGAATTTAGAAAATAAGCAGCATTTTATGGAGTATACAGAACCAGCTCTAGGATTTACATCACCTCTCTATAGAAAGGAATCCATGAGCAACACTGAACACAGCACTTAGTGCAGCCTGCTGAAAGCCATTGTTTAGTATTTATTGGAGTTCTTCTCATTTTTACATCTGCCTCCAAAAGTTCCCCACACATAAAGACTCGTGACATTCCTGCGGTGAGAGAGAAGCCACACGAGAGCATCAAAGTTAGAGAACGAAGTAAACAACACACCACGGCATTCTTTCACAAGATTTAAGAAAAAAAAATTAAAATCTCAGGGGGAAAGAGAGTCAAGAAGGCGAAGAAAGTAGAGAAAAGCTGGTTCCTAAAGCCGGCAGCTGCTGAAGTGCCCCGGGCAGTGCGGAGAGGGGACGGTGACAACTCTGCCAAGGGCAGAGCAGCATTCGGAGCAGGGTCCCTAAGCACGAGCACGGCCGGGCTACGGGAACAGCAGGGCCGCCAGAGACCCTCGTTCCCTCCGGCCAAGGAGCCGCGAGCGGCCCGTGAGGGGAGCGGAGCCCGCCGAGAGGAGCGGAGCCCGCCGAGAGGAGCGGAGCCCGCCGAGAGGAGCGGAGCCGTGAGGGGAGCGGAGCGGAACGGCCGCCCCGGCCACGCGCTGCGCCCGAACGTGCGCTCGGTTACTGCGGTTAAAAACCTGCCCGGCCCGGGGGCTCGCCCGTTCCCCTGCCCCGAGCGGCCCCTTCCCCGCGGGGAACAAAGAGGCGGCGGTGCCGGCGGGAGATGCCGCCTGACGGGAGCCGCGGCCGCACTTACTTCCTCTGGGCCTTGTCCTTCTTGGCTTTGGTCCGCTTCTTCCGGGCCTGCAGCGCCAGCACTGAGGGAGAGAAGGAGAGAGAGGCGTGAAGGGCGGCGGGCCCTGCGGGGGCCCCGCGGGGCGATGGAGGCCGCGCCGCGCTCACCTTTCCGCTCCATGGCCGCCACCGCCGGCGGCCCCGGGCGCCTGCGCTGCGCCCGCCGGGCTGGGCACGCGCGGCTCGGCCGCCTGGGCCGCGCGGAGCCACCGCCTCCCGGCCCGGAGCCGCCCCTGCCCCGCCCGCCCTGCGCGGCCCGGCCCCGGCCCCGGCTCCGGCAGCGGCTCCGGCAGCGGCGCGGGCGGGGCGCAGGCGCGGGGCCGTGCGGGAGCCGCCCCGAGCCGAGCGGCGGCGGGTGCCGGTGCCGGTAGCGCCGCGGGGCGCGCCGCGGGCTCCGTTTGGCGGCCGCCGCCGGGGGCTGCTCGGGGCGTGCACCGGCCTCTGGTTCCCGCTCACCTTCCGCGCCCGGCCCCTGTACCCGCCCCTGTACCCTCCTGCGGCCGCCTCTCTGCCCGCAAAACCTTTCACTGAATCCACGTGTCAAACCGTGTGCCCCGAGCAGGCTGCAATGCCCATCAGACCCGAAAAGTCTTAATAGTAACACTTAAATATTAATATTATTTCTTTTTAAATTAAATTATAATTATTTTATTTATATTATAAGTATAGTATATTCTATATTATCAATATTATACACTATTGTTCTATACATTTATATTAATTATTAATTATAATTGTTTAATTTTAAATATAATTATTTATATTATTTCATACCAACCACCAAAAAAAGCCTTTGCAGTTATTAGGCCATTCACAAAACAGCATTTTGCTGCATGTGTTTAAGGGGGCTGTATATTCACCTTAGAAATCTTGTAGGTTCTACCATCCACAGTTTTTCTCAGCATTTTTTAACCTGAAAGGAATAAAATGAATGTGTCTTTACAGACTGTGAGCCTGCATGAAGATAGGGCCAGAAACCTCTAGATAAGGAGGAAATGGGAGAAACCATCAATTTCAGAAAATGTTACTAATTGACACAGAGTGCTGCTCAGCCAAGGTCATGCTAAACTCCTGAACTTGGGGAAGAATAACAAAGACTTAATAGGGTTATGAATATTTTCCTCCTTGAAGCTGATTTTAATGACCATGTATTGTGTGTTATACAGGGGACATACAGCAGGCAGATTGGGAAGTCTGTACCTTCCAAGTACCTCAGATAGTGGGGAGAGAGGGTGATTAAGATGGGAAAATTAGGATAAAAAGGAGGCTGTGCCATCCAACAATCTGAGAGACCCCATGGAGAAATGCCCCAAGGCCTCTCCCTTTGTTCATGAATAAGGTTTCAGGACTCCTCTGTCTCCTTTTTGGACATAAACCTCCAGCAACATAAATTTTTTTGCACAAACTCCTCAAAACTACTTGCAGCTCTGTCACAAGCACGTTACATATTCTATCAGGGGTCTGTCTGGGATTCTGATCCCCTGCTCCTGTCAGGGAGCCACAGAGGGAGTCACAGCCACCCAGCTAGAGCTGGATCTGGTGTGATTTTAATTTCTAGGACATTTTAAAGCATTCCCAACACCTAGGCTCTTTGGCACTGGATTATGGATATCTTCATGGAAAGGTAAATATGTGTGTGTGCAACTTTGGAAGACAGAAAACTCCTTTTCATATTTGTAACTGTTGCTGCATTCTACAAGCATCAGATGTTTAGGCCATCTGCCTGTTCTGCAAAGAGTTCTATGTGAGAAACTAACACAAGATTTTGTGATAACACAACAGAGGGGCAAATTTCAGCCTTTGTTGAAAAGGTGATCAAGGTAAGATTGAGCTGAAAGACCTCAAGTGTGGAAGAGTCCAAGTCCTGCCAGAAAGAAGACACAACATTAACAGAGCAGAGATTATAATCTCAGTTTATAGGTAGCCTGTCTGTTATCCCATGTACAGAATGACTTGTTCTGTTGGCTCCAGAAAGGTGTGTGCTGACACATCTGTTCCCTGTGGGTTTCTTCATGTGAGGATGACAAAGACAGGGCAGGACTTGGACAGTGAAGCACGTGCAGGCTGGCATTGTGTTCCCTTGAGCAGTTGCTGCCACCAGTCTCAATGACACCCTCCCCTGAGTTCTGCTACAAAAACAAGAGAAAAAAACTACTGAGCATCCTTGCCATGTTTATTCCATACTTTTCTAATTTGGGGTAGAAAACACAGTGGGAGTAGCACCATCAAGGAGTTATTGAGCCAGGCCTAAACCAAGATAGGCTAATCTATCCACAACCAGCCTGCCACTGTTTTTTTAGAGCAGAATAAATGTCCCCAGACTCTGCTCTTGCCTAAGTGGTTTATCTGGTCCTTCCTCCAAGCTTCCCAGTGCAGAGTGACACACTGCCATGTATGGCTCCAAGAACTGCTCCTGCCATGCCCTACGTGACATCTGAGGTTCCTCAGCTGCTTTATGTCTTCTGCAGCCACTTGTGTACAAGAGCACAAAAGGACGTGAATAAAGCATGTGAATAAAACCACAACAGAGCAGGGGATATGCAATAAAACCACAACAGAGCAGGGGATAGGCAATAAAACCACAACAATTTTCAGACTGCACCATCAGCAGTGATCATGTGCATGTCTGGGGATCTGTATCTCCTAGTTCAGTGCAGTGGGAGAACAGCCTGGGTTTCTGCAGCAAGCCCTGCCAGGAAAGCAATGACATCCCAGCAGCTGGGAAGAACATTAGAAAATTGCTGCATGCAAAACAACTGGAGCTGTTGCAACTACATCAGGTAAGAACTTCAGGCTGCCAACAAAAATGATAGACAGGACTTTAAACTGACTTCTGTGGGGTTTTAGAGGTGTAGGTGGAATATTTGGCTATAAAGCAGATGCTTTGTCACTCCACAGCCCATGTCCAGGCATTTGTGCTTGGCTGAGCACAGAAACCCTGTGTCTGTGTGTGGGAACAATGTTGTGGCACTGCACACCTGTAGGGGAAAAGCTTTCTCTCAGCAGGATATTTGTTTTGCAACATGAATACTCATAACTTGCACGCTGACATTGTGACGTCTGATTTGTCCCCTGGTGCTAAACTCTGCAGTCATTGTGGTAGGAAGGGAAGATTTGCTGAACAAGATGAAAACAAAATCTCTTAAGTTTTCAGTGGAGACGTTTCATGGTGCCAATAGCAAGGAATCCATTTCATCTTAAATCAAGGCTGCCATAGGAGAGCCAACAGAACCTGGAAATGAGGGCTGTGCTTTCCATGGGTTTTACATTACTGGTTTTGAACAGAGCTGAGAGGAGCTTGGCGTGAAGCCACTGTCCAGAACAATGCAGGGAAGCAAATGTGGTTTGAGAATTACTCAATACCATTTGGGCCTTCAGTTTTTCCTGTCTTTCAGTCCAAGCAGTTCCAGGATTCAGTTTCCTCTGCAGTAAGAGACTCTACACTGTAATGTTCACTAAAATCCTTTACCATTTCCAGTACTGCAGCTTCCATCCAGAAACTGCCTGGAAGCAATCGAAATTTAAATGGCAAAACATGAAAACAATATTAGAAGAACCCAGTTGAAAACACCACAGATAATTTAATACTAATATTAATATTCCAATTAGCCATCACATCATTGCTACAATTTAACAGCCAGGAGGAACAGAATTCAGACACTTTGCTGTTACTGCACACCCAGAAACCACAAAATACCCAGCAGCAAAACTTAGAGCTGTTCACATGTTAACACATTTAGCCCAGAGCACAGGATCAGTACACAAAGGATTCATCATTTGAATTCAAGCTGTGTCCTGAAATGGGGTCTGGATTGTATATACTCACAGTGCTGGCCATCCATCAAAAATAATTCACCTGCAGCTCTTCCCACAAGGCAATTTGTGCCAGGAGAGAATTCTTCAGACAGGATATGGTGAAGCCTTGTGATGTGTATTGCTGGGGTAGTTAAATGCTTCTGCTTTCAGCAAAAACCTAGGTCACATTTTTATACTGATATTACTGCATCAAACTCCATAGCTGATCTTCAGACAATAAAACTAATTTTGATTTTTTTTTAATTTGAAAACTAATTTTGATTTTTTGATTTTTTTTTTCAAGTGTTAAGTGTATTTATCTCAAGAGCTAAGTCTACAATTTTCCTGTCTCTTCAGGAAAAAGAAAGGAATATGTTCCTCCATTCTACATTACTTTGGTATAGGACTACAAAAACATGAACAAAAACATTAGATTGCCTACTGGGGTTTAGTTCTGGTGAACTAATGAAGTCAACATCAGCTTCAGCATAGTGATCAAGAGTAGCAATAAAATGTTTTCTTTGAAGCTTCACATCATTCTAAATACATCTGAAAATAATAAAACTGCCTACATGTAATCTGTTGAAATACTCTAGATTAATTTTACTTACCAGCAAGAAAGACATATTTAAGAAGTGCTTATTTAAACTTCTACAGAATTTTGAAAACCAAGTCCAAATAGTTTTTTAGAATTAGCTACAAAACTAGGAATTGAATAAAATACCATTTCAATACATTGAAATTTCTCTGCTTTTGGCATTGCTGTGTAACATACCTATTTGAAAATGCTTGTAATAAATAAGTGTTGCTCTTTGTTTAGAACCACAGAATTTCTGGAGGCATTAGTTAGGCTATTTTACAAACTCTGGAACAGAAAGAATAAAAAGAGAATTAACAGCTGATAAAGAATCACCAGAACTGTTGCTTAACTGTACCTTTCTCCTCTACTGAAATGTGAATCCCCCAAGTGTCCTTCAGGGATTGCTGGGACACTTCCATCTCTTTCTCCAGCCTGGATCCTGGAAATCCAATTGAAGGGGTGGAATAGCACACTGCTGGAAAGAGCTTGGCTGTCTTTTATTCTGGGCTCAGCATGAGATCTCTGACATTGCTCTACATGCAGAATTTTGTTGTCAGTTTTTTGCAGAGAAAAAGTATTTATTCTTCTTGAAAAGCCAAATTCATAGCTGGATACAACTCAGCCAAGGGTGGCCAGGCTGTCAAGGTGGTCAAGTGCAGCTTCCACAAGAAGGTGACACCACCTGAGCAGTGAGAGGGCCCTGCTGCCAGGGGAGCAAAGCACAGCCCAAATCCCCAAAGCACAGCCCAAATCCCCAAAGCACAGCCCAAATCCCCAAAGCACAGCCCAAATCCTCAAAGCACAGCCCAAATCACCAAAGCACAGCCCAAATCCTCAAAGCACAGCCCAAATCCCCAAAGCACAGCCCAAATCCCCAAAGCACAGCCCAAATCCCCAAAGCACAGCCCAAATCCCCAAAGCACAGCCCAAATCCCCAAAGCACAGCCCAGATCCCCAAAGCACAGCCCAAGTCCCCAATTCTCAGGGAGCTGAGCTCACAGGGACTGCTGGAGTGACAGCCCTGAGCTGCTGTGGGTCCCTGCTGCATTCCCAGGCCAGCCTCACCTCAAAGGGGGCTCCTGGGGAAACAATCACCTCCTGTCTGGGGGCTGCTCCAGCCCTGCCACTGCCTGCATTAAAGGTGAGTTTTTACTGTCACCTTCATTCCTTGAAGCTTTTTCTATGGGGGGAGAGTCTGAAAGCTCAATATCCTTACATTAGATTAGTATGTACAATAAACAAGGGAGTTTCATGAGCAGCAGAACTCATGAACCCTGCTTTCCTGTAGATTTGGGGAGGTTTTTCTCCTCCTCCTTGCCTCCCTCAGGTGTAGGACCCCAGCACATTAGCCAAGACTGAGTTCTTTCCCTAGGTGGGGCTACTACTGCAGTATTTTACTCAGAACAATTGCTTTTCCTGGAACTTCCAACCACCTGCCCTACTCAAACTTGGCTGAGACAGCCACCAAGCTTAAAAATTATTGCAGAATACTGACAGAAAAGGCATAAACTCCAGTTCTTCAGGGAATCAAGCTAACTCTGTCCTTCACTTCCCCCAGCAGCCCCAAGACAGATGGTGCAGTAACCTCTGGAAATAAAAAACTTGGAGCTTTTGCCCTCCTTTTATCCCTGGCAGGGTCCTCACTCTGTCAGAGAAATAAAAACAACAACAACAAGGTCATTCCCTGCTGCAAAACTCAGCAAGATACTTTTCCAGCTTGTACACAAAGATGTCTTTGCCCAAACAGGAACACAGGACTCAAAGCAACAAATTGGATTATCAATCTATTACATTTGTGAAAAAAATTGAGAATCCATGACAATATTTAAGTTACTTGCAGGATAATTTAACATGAAAGCTTAAATGTCAAGCCAAATATTGTACCTTCTGCTGTTCAGCTAGACTTCAGCAAACTGTTCTGCAGTAGATTCTATCTCACCTAACTTTTTATGCTTGTCCAAAGCAGCCAGCACAGCATCATAAAGAGTTAGAAAGAACCTTTATTGATGACACAGCTATCAAAAAAATTTCTTTTTCCAAAGTCTGCTATCTGCAAGGCTCCATCTTAGGTCCATTTCTCTTCAAGGTTTTCATAAACCACTGGGACACAGGAGAAATGAAGGTATAGTAAGTTTGCTGACAACACTAAACTGGGAGGAGCTCTCAAATCCCCTGCAAAGAGACTCTTCAGGGAGGCCCTGATAAATTAGAGGGCTGGGCAATCAGCAGCTGAATGAAGTTTAACAAAGGCAAGTGCTGGGTTCTGCATCAGGGATAGGACAACCCTGGATGTAGGGACAGGCTGGGGATCCTGTCATGGCAAGGGGAACAAGGGTCAGCAGGGTCCTGGGAGCCAGGGGAGACATCCCTGTCCTGGCAGGTCAAAGATGGGATTATCCTGCTCTGCTCTGTGCTCTCACCTCGAGTGCTGGGGCACTTTTGAGTGCCACAATCTAGGAAAGATCTAAACCTGAGAGACAAGGGACAGGAAAATGCTGCTATTACTTTATATTTTGAGGAGTGTCCTGTCCTTGGAATCATACCATGTAATATCTGATTACAGGAAAGCTGCTTTCCTGCAAATATGCAAATAAATGGCTGATGACTCAAGGAAACTTCCAAGCTTAAAGCTCCCACTAACCTGATGACATTAGAAAGAACAGAAACCCACACAGGAGATAGATTATCAAAACCATGTTGCACAAAAGGGAAGCTGGAGTATTTTTTTCTCTCTGTTTACCTTGAGGAATCTGAAACACACCAACATTTTGATCCCTCAAGATCCAATCTTTGAACCAGTATGAAAGCAGCCAGTTTAGGAGTGTGATCTTCCTGAACCTTCCACAGGAGAAGCTGGATAGATAAACAATTCCTTTTACAACCTCTGTCCCTGCAGTGCTTTTGGGTGTCCTCATGCAAGCACCATGGTTTACTCTGTTTGCTCTCTGCAGGCACCTGCACAGGTGTTCTCCCAGAGCTGGCACACACCATCAGCCCCAGGTAGGCACCTCTGTGCCCTTGCATTCCACTCAGATGAATCACAAATATTCTGTGTGCTGTTCACATGATAGCCTGTCACTGGAGAAGCCCAGAGCACTGGACACATCAATTACTTGACCTAATTAACACTGCAGAAAAAGAGGGGATGGTATTTTGATTCCTCCTGTTCTGACCTAGAAGAGAACCATATAAACACTGCATCTGGGAAGCAAAAATAAACAAACCTATCCCACCTCCCCAAAACCAGATAAATATTTCCTGTATGACATTATTTAGTAAGTGGGTTAAAGCAGGACTTGACCTACATGATTTATTTCCCATGTATGTGTTTGAATCAGAATTTCCAGTAAACTCTGACTAACCCCAAGGCCCAGTGCTCCTTCTTCCCCCTTTTAATTCCCTGGTAATGTTCTTTTTTTATTATTATTATTATTTTTTATTTTTTGGATTTACAAACCAAATATAAGTGAGGCTTCTGGCATCCCTCTGAACAGTGACTATGGGGACCCACATTAACATTATAGAGCTGTGCCCCTCTCCATAATTTCACTGTCAAGACTCTGCTGATGAGTGGATACAAAATGGAGAACAGAGAAAACACATGAAACAGGGAAGTGGCAAAGAAACCGGGAAAAGATCATGAGGAAGCAAGACAGACAATTTTCATTAAACAATGAGCTGGAGGAAGAAATAGAAGAGATTTTCTTACTAAACATTGAGTGCAATGATAAAGTTTCCAGTAATATTAGCAAAATTCTCCCTTTGAATTCTGGGCAAAATGTATTTTTGCATCAGGTAATTTTGGGTGGACAGACTTAACTCTACATCACATGTCATAATTGTACACAATTCAACCCTTACCATCGAGTGATTTTGTTTCTGTGACTCCAGAATTTCATCCAATCTCCTTCCTGCATTTTTTAAGATAAAAAGACAATGGTGGAACAGGCGGCTTTTGCACAATGTAAAGGATCTCACTATTACATAAAGTAACCTTGCTGACAAGTCTTCATGGTTACTGAAAACAAAAAACACAACAGCAACTCAAACTACAGCTCTGTTTGCCTGCATTTATCACCAGAAAATTCCTTTACAGCAGTATAAGTTGGACAAGACCCATAGCTCTAGGCTCCAGTACCACACATGGCTAAGCTGATGAAAGAGCTGGTTATCCAGAAAGAGAAGCTGGCTCCCCTGCTTCCCTTTCCCTGTGTGGTCCTGTCCCTTTTGGCAGCAGCAGGATGAAAGATTAGCTCACCACACCTTGGAGAACCTCACCCAGTGGCTCAGCCTCAAGTCTCAAGCCCTGTCACGGTCTCAAAACAACAGTCTAAGTTTCAGTACACACTGAAACAAAGCACAAATAAATGATGAATAAGAGATTCTGTGTTTGCTTTCATGGAGAACTTAGCAGAACAAAGGCAGAACTACTGAGAGTCCAGACCGGATCCAAAAAGAGATTCAGAAAGAAAATTGCGATATTCATAATCAAACCAAACTAAAACAAAGAAACAAAACCATGATCGCTGAGACCTGTTTATTCTGATACCACAGCAGGGACTCTAGCATTGTATTTACTGTCTTGTACACACACACATGCCCCAGTTATTCTAAACCACGGAGAGAGCAAGGTGTGTCTGACATCCTTGAGGACAATCACCCTTTTCAAGGCAAAGTCACACTACAAAACTAACAGGAAGCAAAAGAGTTTGCAAATTAAAGGTAAGAACCCCAACGCACCAAGAAGTTGCTATTTTGTAGATGCAAGCAGTGGTAATTTTTAAGTGTTTACTCCTGGGGGCTTCCATGACTTAGAGCACCAGGGACAGGGTGCCACTTTGTGTAGGGAGAGAAGCGTTTTGATATGGGAAGCCAAATGTTTTAAAAGCAAGCCTCCATAACCCATTCAGAATGTGTCTATCTTGCACTGCATTGCTAACAATTTACCTTTCTAAAGCTTGAGATCAAAACCTAAGTGGCCTCGAACACAAATCCCTAACATTAATTATTTGCTGTGATATTCTGTACTTAGTGCCTGGTGAAGACACCATGGCTTCCACTCCAAAATTAGCTTAACCTGCTGCACTTAATGACTTGAGACTTATGCATGCACTTGAAAGCAAACACATCTGTATCTGTGATACTGCAAGGCCTTTTGAAAAGTATTGAGAAATAGCTTATTCTCGAAAAAAAAAAACCACAGAAAACGATTCGGGAAATCTGTGCAGTGCGGACTTCGCTCACCCCTGGAAGGGAACAAAACATCCTTGGAGAGTTTACAGGAACAATTCATAGCAGCTTGCAAGGCTTGAGGACACTAGGGCTGAGATGCACCCTGGCAGGCTGTTACTCACCCTGTGCTGCCCTAGCTAAGCTTTCTTATCTATTTTCCTTTTCTTTTTACTTTTGGAGCAGCCCAAGCAGAAGCGAGGCGCTCGCTGAGGGCACCGCGGGGCGCGCTCGGCGCGGGCCCGGCCCCGCCGCCCTCAGCGCGGCTCTCGCGAGAGCGCGCGGCGCGGGCTCCATATTGGGGCATCCGTGCCCTGCGCCCGCAGCTCTCGCGAGCGCGGCCCTCAGGAGCCCCGAGGAGACGCCGGGCTCGGGCTGTGCGGGGACAGAGCCGCCGTGCTGCAGCCAGCGCCCGGGGCTGTGCGGGGTGTACGGGGCCAGGTCTCGGCTGCGCCGCCCGGGCTGTGCCGCGAGGGGCGGAGGCAGTGGCTGCGGTGTCGCCTGAGCCGTCCCACCTGCGGCGGGAGCGTGTCCCCGCCCCGCACGCCGGTGCCCCCGCCTCGCTCGCCGCTGGCCGCACGACCGCCGGCCGCGCCTCACGGGGTCATCCCGCCCCTCGCGGCACAGCCCAGGCAGGGAGAGCGGCGGCAGAAGGCGGTGACAGGGCCGCGCTCGGCCTCGCCCCCCGTGCCTGTGGGAGGGGGGCAGCGGCGGCGCGGGGCGGGGCGTGAGGGGCCGGCGGCGGCAGCGGGGGCGTCGCTGCTGCGGGGCTGCCCCCGCCCGGGAGCGCTGAGGGGAGGGAGCGAAAGAAGGAAGGAAGGAAGGAAGAAGTCGCTGCTGCTGCTGTTGCTGCTGCTGCTGCAGGAGGAGAAGAAGAAGGAGGTAGTGGCGGCGGCGGTGCTGTTGCAGCCGCGGGCAGAGCCTCCCCCTCCCGCCGGGCCGGGCGGGGCGGGCTCCGCAACCGAGATGTCTCAGGAGCGGCCCAAGTTCTACCGGCAGGAGCTGAACAAGACGGTGTGGGAGGTGCCCGAGCGCTACCAGAACCTCTCCCCGGTCGGCTCCGGGGCCTACGGCTCGGTCTGGTGAGCGCAGGGAGGGGACGGGGCTGTGCGGGGGAGGTCGCGTTGGGTCGCTGCCCCGCCCCGCGGCCCCTCTGCCCTGCAGGATCCGTGCGGGGCGCGCACCGCGGCCGGCGGGGCTCGTCTGTCCCCACGGGGGTCCCTGTCCCAGCCTCCTGCAAGGGACATTTTCCCTCGCGGGTTTACGCGCCGTGCTGCCGGGAAGCCGCAGTCTCGTCTTTGGAATGCGTCGGGGATTGCACCACATGGCAGGTGGCTCTGAAACATTTTTGCAGGGGAAGATAATAATGTGTCCTTGCCGGCCCCCCCGCCCCGAATGAGCTCATGTGGATATATTCCATATTCCAGTGCCATTTCTTGCAGTCACTGTGTGGGGAGTGCAGAGGGATGGAGCCTGCTGAACCCCCCTGAGCTGCCTTTGCAGAGTGCTGGCTTGGCAGCTCTTGTCCCAGTTTCTTTCTGGAGGATAGATTATATTTGAAGCAATTGTATTTTAATCTGGAAATTGTTGATAGGTAAAAGGTGGAGAGAATGCTGTGAGGGCTGTTTTTGTGTCCCTGACTTGTTATAGTGGATTTAAAAGCACCAATATTTTCTTGGCAATAATAGATGAAGGAAGACTCGTTTTATTGCTCTAGAATTACTGCAGCATGTGCTCCCAGGGAGAGTAAAGTCCTGGTTGAGACCTGCAGAAATACAGGGAGCTCCAAGAGTTTAGTTTTTAATGCTTACCTAGTAGGAACAAAGCAGGCTCCATGTGAGACACAATGCAGCCTTAATTTGTAGCTTCTCTGCTGAAGTGCAGTGGATCATTAAACATAAATAGAGCTGCATACTTTGCTTAAACTTAAAGACAAGGTAGTGTTTGAATCAGTTTGACTGTAGACTTTGGCACTCATTTAGTAAAGTGTTCACAGATTACAGCCTCCTTCGATTAAGTAACATCTTCCCCATGAGCATTCTAGTTTTTATTCTTTGGTTCTGTCAAAGTATGAGCAGAATTTTGAGGTATGGGTGCATAATTACAAAGCTGCTTTGTGTTCAAGCAGGCATGCATGTTTTTATTAACATAATATACAAATTTACATTATGGATATCAATTTTATCATAAGGGGGGACACATGCTGCATTCTGCTAGTAAAGGAAATAAGTTGTTTTGCATGTGCTGCAGTTTTAATTAAATACTCAGCTGTTCTTAACCTGTTATAAAATTGTTGGTAAATTGAGCATAAATAACATGCATTTTTTAAAATGCTGTGATTGAAGTGTGCAGAGGCTTGCATTTCATAAAAGTAAACCAGGCTGATCAATTTTGTAGCAAGAATAACCAGTATACTTGCAGAGGTGTGGTTTGTTGGTTTTTTTTAAAAATATAATTATAGAATGATTCTGATTGGAAGAATAGACAGGTTTCTTTTGGTGAAAGAAGGACCTTGTTGACACAGCTGATAAATGCCCCTGTAAGTGTCACAGAGTTATGCAACTCCTGAAATGTAATGGGAAATTAATTTGCTCAGTGCCTTGTCCTTTGTATTTTGAGGTTAATCCTACATCATATATCCCACTCCTGTTTTCTTTTCTCCCTCCCTACAATCTCCACTGTACATGTAATACTTGCAAAGTTTGTTTTCAACCAGTAACTAAAGAGTTTGCATCGTGAATTTCCTGTTTTGCTGTGTCAAAACTTTGGAAGATTGTGCAACTTTGTTCAGACCAAGTGCAACACTTTTGTATTGGAAGCAATTTCAGACATGTGGCACAGAGTCGTTTTACAGTCCATGTTAATGACTTCCTCTGTGTTCTTCTAAAAATAGTTTTCAGAAAAGATATAGTGATATGGAAAGTATGTCAGAATTGAAAAATTCAAGCAAACAAAAAAAAGCTTTGCATGTTTAAGCTACAAGTGGTGATGCATATTATTTAGGGTATTCCTGCAAGGACTTGTTCTGCTTTCTGTCCCTTTAGAGGTGTTTTTTTTCTCTCCAGTAAAAAGCTACCTCATTTAATTTGGAGTTTGGTGTATCCCTGTTGGGATAGTACATAGTGGTGTTTTAACAATCCTTAAAATGGATAAATATATTTTCGTGTATGTTCACTGCATTTTTATATTCAAATGTAATCAAATGCTCTGTTGTTCAAATTGTCAAAACGAGGCATTTGAAAATGAGAACTCTCCAGAAAGTGGAGGGGAAAATGAATAAAAAAAGAAAGCATTAAGCTGCCAGATGAGTCACTTAAACTATGGAGCTGTTGTAGGCTGCTTTGAATGTGCTGTGAGTATGGCTTGCAACTCCCTGCTACACAAACCTGGCTTGTGCAGACAGGGATGGAGGGAGAGGCATTTTCTGCAGGCAGCCTGAGACACCTGCCTGAAGTGAGAGGAAATACTGCAGTGTTGGAAGAATGAGCCAGCTCAGGTAGTTCTCAGGATCCATTTTTTTTTAAAACTGCAAGTGTTGGAGATACAAATAGAGATTCACCTCCAAAACTTTGAAAAAAATCTACAGGTATCCTCAGATTAATTCTTCCTAAGGCACATAACAATTGTCATGGCATCTGTTGGATGAAATGCTGCTTCATTCATTCTTGTAACATTTTGTGTATTTATACAACACAGTCTTTTGCATGCTTTTGTAACCTGACCTGCATTGAAAAAAAAAAGGGTTCCTGATAGATCCATTTTGTAATATTTCATGTAAGGAGGAGAGGGGCCTAGACAGTACAAGATCTTGCAGTGGGAAGTTGCTGAGCAGGGATGGGATTGATTGGTGACTCACACTTCACTTGGAGCATTGCTTCATTTCTTGCGTGTGCTGGAGGGAAGTCTCAGCTCCTGGCATCAGTTCAGCCAGCTCTGAGCTAAGCAAAATGGTGTTTTCACAATTTCTGCCATCAATTTCTAAAAGGCTGTGAAGCACATTCAGTAAACTCTTAGTTTACTTCATTGCTGTATTTTTGCAGCTGTTCTTTGTTGTATTGATGCCTTTGTAAAATAGGGCTTGGTTTAATTGCTTTGCAATCTATCTGTATTGCCTTAATTTGGAAAGGATAGAACAAACAAGACTCTTCCTCAAAATCTTGCATAAGATTTTTTTTAGCTTTTTTTAAAAATAGATTGTCAGGTGATGCAGCCTTCCAAAACCAATTATTTCTTCCTATTTCAACCCACAGTTGTACTGAGTCTGAATTTCTTGGATACTGAGAATTCCCAGAGAATTCCCTAAAACATTATAGATTGAAGAAATTTTAAAACATTAGGCTGCAGAGGAAATGAAATAACCCTAAATATCACCTTTGCAGAAACAGCTCCTCTGTGGATTTTTCCCTAATCCCTTCTCAGAGTGTGCAAGTGCCTCCAAATCCTGTGTGTGCTTGGAGGGACAGGTGCCTGCTCCTCCAGTGAGGTGTGGCAGATCTGTGAGGAGTGATAGGAACAGAGCTGTAAAAGTGAGTGGGATGAAGCAGGCACACAGGAAGGATTGGCAGAAGATGTGTGAGGAAGGGGGAGTTGAGTAGGAGAAGGGCAGGCACAGAAAAGCTGTGAGCAGAGCTCTGAAAGTGCTGGCAAGGAGTTTGGGCTGTAGAGGAACTTGGAATATTAAGAAGGGAAATTAGTGAGAGCAGATCTGTCCTGTAGAGAGATTTCTTAGAAGCAGAAGCTAGGCTAGCACAGGAGAATATTTGATTTTCTCATGTGTTGGGAGGGTGATGAATGAAGTGCAGGTACAGAAATGACTGCAGTCAATAATGAATTGTCAGGTACTAACTGTTTTTCTGTCTGATGAGGAGTGCATAAATTCAGAGGTGGCACTGAGGAGATTCACTTAGCTTGGGTGTTTGCAGAGGCACTAACAATGAGCAGCATATATTGAGCAAAATAACTTTTGCACAAAAATCAGCATTCTGATTATCTAATATTTTAATAAATTGTGCTCATACTGCAGTTCCTCAGAGTGCTTCAAATGTTACTGTCAGTGGATAGGTTCTCTAAAATAATTGTTTTCTTCTACCTCCTGTGTTCTGGATTCAATTCAGGTTAGATCAGAATTGTAATTTTAGCTCACTCATGGTGAGGTGGATGCAGTTCATTTGCCATAGCACAGTACTGTGTAAGAGGTTAAAAAAAAAAGTGTGATAAATTCTAAATTTGTGCTGATCTTGTTTTAAAAGGGATTTAAAACTGTGGATCATGCAGGTTTTTTTCCTAATTGGGCTTCTTTAGCTGAAATATGATCAGTGTAATGCAGCTGTTTTAAGTCTGTGATGAAAGGCAGCTTAGTGTTCTTTAAAATGTTCTCCAGCTGACAGCTGTCCTGGAGCTCTGCAGGAACCATTAGCCACTTATCTGTATTGGCAGAAAATTACTCAGCATGATTTTATCTCTGGGGAAAAAGTCTTTAGGCCTCAAATATGACCAAACTTTGTGTTCTGACTTCAAGTCTAGATTGTGAATGTGCAGTTACACAGAATTTTCCTTCCTGGGTTTGTGCATGGTGCAGTTTAACCAGCACTGCTGCCTGCAATTTCCTTGGAGGTTGTACAGCTGCTACAACAGCACAGTGGCTTGATATGACCCCAAAAAATGTAATATAAAAGGAAAAGGTGAAATTGAGTTTAATTTGAATCCTGCAATAGCTTATCCTATGTCTGGTGCCTCTGAAATCTCAAAATCTTGGGAACCAGAAGAGAAAATTGCCTGTGGAGGGCTGAGATACAGGGGATCCCCTTTGCAAGATGAGAGTTATTGATATTTGCTGCATTTTGTACCTGAAATGTTTGGAAACTGGTGAAGATCCATGAGTGCTGAATAATGATGACTACTCTTCTTTTTGCTCTAAGTCCTAGAAAACACCTTATGTATCAGTAAAACACTGGCAAGTGATTTCAGGCTGAACTAGGGATATTTGTGTATTGCAAGATGGTGAATTTTACCTGAGGCTGAAAAAAAAAATTTCTAAATTTCATGAAGTCTTACCACTTAAATATTTATTTTTTTTTCTAATGGTGTATGAAAACTTGAGAATTTTAAATCACCATTAAAAAATGAGTGCTTGATAGGTTCTTTTGTGTGCCAGGCTGAGGCATAAAGGATGACTTGCATGTGGAAGTAGTTGCCAGTGGATGGTTTTGGATGTGGCTTGAGTAATTCAGCTCTGGCAGGTTGCTGCTCCTGTGACCTGCTGTACTCCTGTGTGTTTTCCAGAGAGCTCTTTCCACTCTGTGCATGCCCTTTATAGAAAGGGAGATGCTTTTCTTCCACTGTGCACAGAGGGATTTTCCATTCCCTGCCAGGGCCTGGGGGAAGGGTCACTGCTCACAGAAGGGTGCTGATGTTGTGTTTTCTATTTCTCATCAACCTCACTTACCCAATTCCTTGGAAACTGGGCAAATTTGAGATGAGGAGTCTTTTTGCAGGTTAATTCTTGGTGCTTGCTTTAAAAGTAAATGACAGCTGCATTTATTTCAAGTGGCTCCTTTGCTGGGGTGGGTGTTGTGGTTTGCATATGGAATTGTGGGTTTATTCCAGGACTGCTCTTGGGATTGGTTGTGAGCTTTGTTAGTTAAACTTTATATTTCACACTTTATAAATATGTAACATTCCTTTTTGCTTGATGTTTATCAAGAGCTGGTGCATACTCACTTTTAAATGGAATCAGGAATTCACCTGAATCATAAATACAGCAGGAAAATCAAGCAGCATTGTCCTTGTATGACTCTTTACATTCCATACTTTCCCCATATTTGTTGTCTTGAGCTGGGTGTTGATTTCACATCCTCTTTCTCCTCCTTCCTTTTGGAGAGACCAGAGCTTTATAAATTGCATAAAGAATTACTTAAAATATAATTTTACTGTAATATATGTAAGTATTTAGTTACTGAACAGGATTAAATAAGTCCTCATGGACTCTTGAGAACAAATACTATTTGTATGTCCAAGGTTTCTGCTAAAGGGACAAGTTTTGGTGCTGTACAGCTACATATCATTTATCACATGCACTTTTGTGTAACAGAACTTGGTGATTGCATGGGATTCACCAAAGAAATTTAATTTCAGCTTCAGTTATGGTTAACAACAATCATAACTGATTTTATTAGGCACAAGTCCTGGATTTTTCTATGGTTTAAGCCATGAAAATAGTATTTTGAGCATAGCATTTTGTGATCAAGTGTGGTGATTGAAAGTGTGTTTAGGAAGAGTGACAGTATTGACAAGGACTCTTCTCTCCAGAATTTTAGTGCAGAATTGTGTTCAAGAGCACTTCAGACAGCAAAATCATAAACATTTCTCTTTTTTCTCCAAGATTTCCCTTTACTTTGTGGACAAGACTCATCCTCTAAACACTTTCTACAGAAACCAAGAGTTGTGTAAAGATGTGGGGATTTTGGGTTATGGATACCTAGAAATCATTTCCATTGGAGAAACGGTGTTGCCACAACTCAGTGCCTAGAATCAGTGTGGATTTGAGGGCTGCTCTTTGCTGATTTGGTTGCTCTGTTGCAGCTCTGCCTTTGACACAAAGACTGGTTTGCGCGTGGCTGTGAAGAAGCTGTCGCGGCCCTTCCAGTCCATCATCCACGCCAAGAGGACGTACCGGGAACTGCGGCTGCTCAAGCACATGAAACACGAAAATGTGAGTGCAGGGAGGGGCTGGGAAGTGCTTTTCTCACATTGGACTGAGCACCCATCAGGATGCTTTTAAATGCCTTGGTGCATATGGTTTTTTCCTAATGCTAAATGCAAAGCTTGCAGTAGTCCAAGGCATTAGGGCTTAGCTCTAATATAATGCAGTAAACAAAACTGCTGATTTCTACTGAGGTAGGATATCATGCAGTAAACAAAACCAACCCCCTAAAAAACCCCCCACTATAAGCAATTTTGTATTAAGAAATCTTAGTATTTTCTAGAATAATCTCAAAATTGCTCTTTAGTAAGTTCATAAGGATTTGGGACACAGGTGGTGTCACATTCTCCTGGTTACTTGTAGTAAACTGCAGTTTTTATGTTAAGCATTTATTTAAAGAAAGAAAATCCCAAAGTTTGTTTTTAGTTTTATGAACTTTTTTTTTTGGCTTGCCTCTGTCAGAAAGTTATGAAGCAGACATTCATTAGATTCCTGTGGGTAAAATAGGGAGGAAAAATGGGGTGGTGATGAAGGGGTGGAAATTAGATGGCTGTTCATACGAGCCATCCACTTTAATCATCAACAAGGAAACAAGCTAGAAGGTGGCAAATGTTATGTTGAACTATTTTTTGATAAAGCTTCTATTTGGTATAGAAGACAACTGCCTGACCAGTTTCCTCTGTGTGTGACATTAACATGCCAACATATTTATACTGCATGGTGTTTGGAGCAAATTCTGTGTGCAGTGGAGCAAAAATTCTCATAACCAGCTCTTGGTAGAGCTGTCAGAACATCAAGAAGAAAGGAAGGCTCTTGATTTCTTTTGTCCCAGCAAACTCTGTCTTGGCAGAAGGGAAATAATCTTTGGGCATAGCTGAGCAAAGCCAGGAGGGTTACCTAGCACAAAAAGCCAAGCAAGCAGAGTCTGACTGTAAGGATCTCCTTGGTTGGTCTGTTCAGAAGTTCTGCTGTGGCAGGCTGTGTGCTGTGGTTTCTGACCACTGCACTCAGCAGCTGCTGCCCCATAAATCATCTTGATGCTTTTACTGTGGCTCACATCCCTGCAACTTGTGATGCACGTGTGTGTTACTGTCAGTAATTCTTCCTTTGTGAAACCATTGTCTCAGCACTAGAGGTAACTTCTGATCCTGCTCAATATCCACAGAAATATCAAATGCTCTGGGTTGGAAAGGTTCTTAAGATCATCCAGTTCTACCCCCTGCCATGGCAGGGATTCCTTCCACTGTCCCAGGTTGCTCCAGTCCCATCCAACCTGCCTTGGACACTTGCAGGGATGAGGCAGCCACAACTTCTCTGGGAATCCATTCCAGGGCCTGCCCACCCTCACAGGGGAGAATTTCTTCCTAATATCTGATATAAATCTGCCCTTTTTCAGTGGGAAGCCATTGCCCCTTGTATCATGGCATCCCCAGGAGTACTCAGGAGTTTCTTTCTGGACCTTTTCTCATACCTGATATATTCTTCAAACAGGAAAGCTTTGATTTATCTATTGACACACCACAAAAAATAAACAAACCTAATAAGGTTAAGCAATGAAAATTAGTTTGTGACTACAATTGTCTGAGATTCATTATTATTTTTTGATTGGCATTGCAAAGAACCTATGTATCTTTAAGAGCAAGGAATAAAAGGAAGTTAAGACATTTTTACAGATCTATATATATACATTATCAGTTCATCATAGCTTCATTTATCTGTGGGAAGTGTATCTAGGTTGTGATTTAGAAATCCTGCAGATGCAGAGGTGCTCAGAGCTGCTTCAGGCAGGCATATTAGTGCTAGACTTGACTATTCAGATCTCAATTTTGAAAAAACCATTTGGTTTTATATGGCACAGAACACAGCAGCAAATGTGGAAGGTGTGGTGGTTTGAGGAGCTTGGACATGAGGTGTTTTTTATATCCTGTATCTAGCTCATGATGATTGGAGCAAGTAAATGGAGCTGCAGAGCTCTCACGTGTGTCTGCCTCAGGTTTTCAAGTTCCAGGAGCCTTGTTAGCTTGCATAAAGCACAGCACTGAACAGATGGAAGTGAAACATCTACTGCAATAAATACTTCAGTGCCACAGAGGATCTTAGTAACTGTATCATAGTGTGCTATAAATACATTTCACAGCTTTTCTCTTCCCTGTTTTCTGTTTAGGTGATTGGCTTGTTGGACGTGTTCACCCCTGCCAAATCTCTAGAAGAATTCAATGATGTGTAGGTAACTTCTCTGAAGATTGCAGCAAAATGTCTTTTCTATCTCCTTATGCCTCCCAGGTTATGACAGAAATATTTGTCTCTTTGTCTGCTATCACTCACAAATAATCCTGAATTCTAGCACAAAGTTATAGTAAATTCTAAGCTATTGGACTTGTCAGAATTGTGTGCTGCCCAGTGCTGTTGGAATCACATTATTGAAAGTGTCAGGTCTGCTTTGGGACAGTCAGCTCTGCTACTGGAGATTTATAGGGAATTTTTATCCTAATCCTATTCAAGAGATTGCTTCATAGCCCACGTGTTTGCTTTTGTTCCCAGGTACTTGGTGACACATCTCATGGGAGCAGACCTGAACAACATTGTGAAATGCCAGAAGCTCACTGATGACCACGTGCAGTTTCTCATTTACCAGATCCTTCGGGGCCTGAAGGTGAGGGACAGCTCACCATGGGGGTGGAAGTTCTTGGGGAATGCTGCATCCTCAGAGATTCAATGAGTGCATAGAGGGGCTTCTGGAACTTCCCTAAAGTATTGTAGAATAACATTTTATTATTGCTCTTTCACTTCTGCTTTTCTGGAGCTCTGCATCAGTGAGGTTACCTGTAATTTTTATGTGTTCCTATGGGCAGAGTTTGGGAGATGATGAACTGTGATGCCCTCTGGTCTGCTCTGGCTGTGAATTTTCCATTTCTTCACTTTTTGTTTACTTGTGTTGTTCCACTGGGGTGGCAGCACTGCAGGGTGTTCCTAAGGAGAGGCAAAGTGGAACACCCACCTGGAACCCACAGACACACAGCTGGTTCCTTCTGCAGCCAGACTGGAGCATCTGAATTGTGTGGGCTGGGGTAGGGCAGTATTTTCTAGGGAAGAGATGAGGAGGTGACTGCTTGGACTGTTACATAAATTTTGTCATCTTATTTTACAGTACATCCATTCAGCTGACATAATACACAGGGTGAGTATTCATTCTAAGATTGTTTCCTGTAGTCAAACAATATCTTTAAAAAATGAAGCGTAGACTTCTACAATGTAGCACCAAGAGAAACGAGAGAAAATTTTGTGAATTATTTTGGTTAAGTAGTAAAAAGATTGAACAGGGGAAGTGGTTGTCAAGATCCATTTTCCTTTGTGAATTAGTTTTTCTCTTAAATACAAATATGCAGCACCAGTGTTGTATTTTTGGTTATATGTGACACATCTGAGAACCACAGGAGAGATTTCTGACTGATAAAACAATTTACCCAAAGTTAGTATTTGCACTCAGATAGAATCTGTATTTTCATCTCCATTTACAATTTTATCTACTTCAGACTCATGAGACAACACATATTCCACTGTTAATGCTGATGTTTAATTTTTTAGGATTTAAAGCCTAGTAACCTAGCTGTTAATGAAGACTGTGAGCTAAAGGTAATGTAATTTCAAAACCTGCTTTGTTTGACTGAGATTTGAGTGAATGTCCCTTGCAACTTAAGTGTCAAAACAATTCCTTTTGAAAATGCTTTCACAGGAAAGTAATAACGTGCTTCCCAGCTGTAGAGTTGTAAGGATGTGGTTTTTGTGTGTTTTTAGTGAATCATCATGAAAGTGCAGAGTTAACAGCTTTAGTTTGTGTTTACTTGTTTTTGAGACAAGATACCCAGACAGAATTCTGATTGTCGAGTCCTACGCTGCTCTAGCCTAGTGTCTTTTCACAGGTTGTGAAATTTGGTTTCATAATCTGTTTTTGCAGCTCTCACACCTCTCCTGTGCCCAGTTCAGTGCTTGCCTGGGTGTTTGTGCTGGGCAGTTTGCACTGTTGCCCTGCAGAGGTTGGTGTTGTGTGTTTGCAGATCCTGGATTTCGGGCTGGCGCGGCACACGGACGATGAGATGACCGGCTACGTGGCCACCCGGTGGTACAGGGCTCCTGAGATCATGCTCAACTGGATGCACTACAACCAGACAGGTGATGCCTTTAGCCAGCACAAGAATCCTCTGTTTTGTCAAATTTCTGAATTGTGAGGGAGGAAAAAAAGAGATTTTCCTTGCACATGCTTCCCCTTCATCTGATTGGCACTCCTGGTCATTGTGCTTCGGAGTTGGTATTTGAACCACAGTCTGTCAGATGGGAGTTAAGAATCATTGTCATAACATTCACCAGGCTTCTTTAAATTTGAACCTTTGAAAGTGCAATCAGCAAAATATTGTCAGCACTTAACCCTTCCTTTCCTAGCAGAGTGGCTTTTAAATTAAGTGACTGGAATGAGAATGTCTGGAGCTGTAGTGTGAAGAAATGATAAAAAAGGATAAATCTCTCATCCTTGCCTGTCCTGTTAGCCACTTCTTCACAGATTTATCACCTCACAGCTTCCAGTATCTTCTCTCCAGCAATACTTGCAGATCAGGCTCAGAGAAGAGAATCAGAGTCTGAGAATAGTTCTTGTACAGGAGAGCACCAAAGAAAATGATGTGCTACCCCAGTTTCACTTATCTGTCTCTTATGGGGTTTTTCCTCTCTTGCACCAGTATGGGCTTGTCTTGTATCTGCAGTGCAATATTGGGCAGCATTTAGGTAAAGCCACATGCAAACCCATTCCTCAGAGTCCTCTTGGACAGGTTTATTCCTCTTTGGTTTACATTCCTCCCCAGCTCTGTGGTGTTGAGGTCATGTTATAGTCTGGAAGGAAGAGTTGCCTGATCTTGATTTCTGTTACTTGTACAAGTTTTAGGTGACACAGAATGGTCCCAGTTGGTTTGCAGTGTATTTCAGATTGCTTCAGTGCCATGAGGCTGATCAAGGATGGAGCTGTTAGCACTGGTTGGATGGGATGGTTCTGCTCAGGCTGTATTTTCATGCATCATGTTTTCTTTTCTGTTTTATTTTGTTCAGTTGATATTTGGTCAGTGGGATGCATTATGGCTGAGCTGTTGACTGGAAGAACATTGTTCCCTGGCACAGACCGTATCCTTTAGAAATAATTTCTGTTCTGAAATTAGATTTTCATTTTCACATAATTGGCAAGAAAATAAGTTCTGGGTTTAGTTATGGATTTTTATTCATTTGCTTTTAAATTAATGGCTTCTTTTACTCACAGTACAAGGAGGTGAGTTCTTGGTTTTACTGCACATCTGTTCCTCTTTATTGTCTGTTGTCATCACTAGATTTCCATACTGTTTGCTTCTGTTACTTTCCTTTAAGTTTATTTAAATTTATTACTTGAGTTTTTAGCTAACACTTGCATGGATGTCTGCCAAGAATCCTCTCATGCTTCAGGTTTCTTGCAAATGTGATTCCCTTCTGGCCTCTCTCCTTTTTATCCTGGAGGTATCCTGGCTGTGAGAGCAGTGGCTTTGCAGATTCTTTAGTGCCAGGGTTCTCATTAAAATTGCTCTGAAATGTTTAGGTTCCATTTTCATGCTTGACTGTTAACAGACTGGGAACTTCTTTCACAGTGTGAAAAATCAACCTTGAATAAGATCTTTCAAAAATATTTTTTTTGCCTCATCAAAGTGGACTGGGTAGGACACTTTGGCAAATTTGAGAGGACTTTGTGAGATTTCATCATATTTTCCCAGGAAACTGGAAGTGACACTTGATGCAAATTGTTGCACTTAAGATTTTTGTTCAGCCACACAAGATTGAGGTGTAATTTATACTTGAAAGATTTTTCATTGCCTAGAAATTGGGCTTTAATTTGCCAGAGAAAATTACATTGCTCACCTTCTACCAAAGTTTATTTTTTCAACCACAGTTTCTTCATTTTAATAACTTTTGTTAATTTGTTAGTATTTATGTCAGTTAATTCAAGTATATTAGCACTTGAAAACAAATCTGGTGTTGGAATTGCTGCCTTCTGTTCAATTTACCTTCAGGAAGCATCTGGGTTCCAAAACTCCCTCCTGAGAAGCTTTCATTCCAGTGCCACGTCCCTTTTCAGTGGAGGAACTTTATCTTCTCCTCTCTTTCTGCTTGACTCCATCTCATAATTTCTCTCTAAATTTTTTTTTAATTTGTTGTACTGTACTGTGTAGTCATCTCTGCTGTATTTTTCTGTTGTCAGAGACAGAAACTGAATTGAACAAAAGCTGGTATATTTTTATCTGTTGATTCAGCATGTGTAGGTTGGTTTGAAAAGATTTTTTTTTCAGTTTCTTTTAAGAAAAACTGAGATACCAAGAATTGTTCATTCAAACAAAACAGAAGCCTTAAAGCTGTTGCCATTGTTTGACCCTAACAACACAGTGACACTTCACATTGTAAAGAGCTTGATGCTTGCAACTAAAATATTTGTAATAGGATTTGTAATGTGTGAGAAATGCTGCATGATTTTGATTTATTCTGTGGTTTTTATGAAGTGAACAAAATGGTGATTCTTCTGAGGCTGAGAAGTTTTTTCTCCAACTCTGTTCTTAGCTGTAAATTAAAGCCACTGATATCTGCAATGCAAAATGAAGTTTACTTCTAGGATCTAATTTGTTTGCTTTATCATAATAAGGTACTTGACTAATTTATGTCTCCCAGCAGATGCTTGTGATGATTTACTTTAAATGCTCAATTTGTTTTGCAAATAGCAGTAATGCTTTTTAATTAAATGCTCATTCTGTTCTGAGTTGCTTAGATTTAAGAAAAGCAGACCCAATCCTTTCCTATCTTAGACAAAACTTTGTAGTACTGTAATTCTTCCAGTCCTTCTGTGTGGTTCCTCCCTTTGTTTGTGCTTTTTGAACATGAGGTTAAAACTAAAAGGGGAGCAGGGTTGGTTCTGAATGTTGTTTGTGCATGGATTGGAAAGGACCAGGCTGGCAGCTTTCACTCCAGTTTTGCTCACACCTAAAGACAGCAAACAGGATTAGGATAAATCAGTCCTAGTTTCTTTCTGTCTTGGAAGGCTCTCTGAAATCTTCATATGTGCATTATTTTAGGAGAGAGTTGAAGGGGTTTTCCAGGTTTAGATCCTGTTGGGTAGTTCTGGGTTCTTAATTTCATTGTACCCACATTTGCAGAGGCCCTTGTTCCTCCTGTAGTGTCACTGTGCAATTGCTGACTTACTGACTTTGGAATTAATATTGGCATGAATAATTCAAGGTATGTTTGCCTTGTGTCCACTGCAGTTCTAGAAAATTCCTTGTGTTGCTGGAAACTGCTCCTGTTTCACAGCTGAAAATTTGAAGGAGTTGCTTTTTGGTCTCAAGATGTAAATTTTCTCAACTGTGTAGCCTTACATTTCCAAAATTAGAGTGACAGGATATGTAATGGCTTCTCAGAATGATCATCCCCCTGTTCAGAGGGTTCTTATTTGAAGTGTTGGTCCCTTTCACCAAGGATTTGGCAGAAATGCTCTGATGTTTACAGTCCATCACATTTCTTTGTGCAGCCTAGGATGTCCCTGTTCAGTGCAGGTAAGCTGTGAGTTCATTCCATCAGGTAAGTAATAAAGCTGGACTCTGAAATTATGATTTTCAGTGCTGTCTGTGATGATTATGCCTCTGATAAATGAATATTGAGTTTAAACTTCTGTATCTATGGAGATTCTAAACACAGCTGTCATTGACTTCAAGCAACAATTGAGATACTCTTAGGAAAAAAAAACAATGGTTAATTTGGGCTTAGCTCTGCAGGATTGCTGAAATACTTCTAATTTACAACTGAATGAAAGATAATTGAATTATTGCTATTGTAATTATGGGTAGAAGCATTTGGATGAAAGATGGATTTCTAATACTGCTAAAATCTCTGCCAGGAGGTGGAGAAGGGGATCAAGATTGTGGGAAAGAAATCAGAGACCAAAAAAGGAGGTGATGAAAATCAGAGTCCTTCAGGCATTGAACTCTGATCCTTGTGGGTCCCTTCCAACTCAACATATTCTGTGCAGGGGAGGCTCAGCTGAGGCTTTTTGCTGGTATTGTTGTATCTGTCACTTGTATTAAATTCTTACAGCTCTTGTAATGTGAATGATTCATACAAGTAAGTAGGAAAGTTGACTTTGTTTGAATATTTGACTTGCATAAAATCACATAAAGTTAAAATAAGAATATCTAGATTTTTCTGTATGTTTTAAGTTGACTGTGTTCCCTTAAACTCTGAAGTGTTTTTTTATTACTATTTTTATTCAGTGTTATGAAACTTCCATGATAACTAACCAGTCTGAAATTACATTTTTTTTCTGATACACCTTATTCTTGCTTGTGGTGGCAGCTAAAACAACTTGGAACTTTGCTTTGCCTGGACAAGCTCTTGCAATCTTGTGAGATTTGCTGCTGGAGGTGATAGCAGGTTATTTTCTGAATTTTAGAATCCTTCATCAGTCCTTGGGAGCACCTTGAAGATGGCACTTGGGGTTTGCATGCTGTGCTTTCCTTCTCCATGCACATGTGGTGGTGTTTTCCTTCTGCTTTGTATTTACTAAATCTCTTCCTTGTCTTTAATTGCTTGTGGCTCATTTATCTGGGGTGTGATGGGTCCTGTAGTTAGAATGCTCAGTTCAGCAGGTTAGGGATGGCAGGCCTGAAATCAGAAGCAGGGTTGGGTTTTGGCAGTTCCAGTTCCATATTCTGTGTTTTTTCTTGTTTTTCTGAGAAGTATCATCCACTAGCAAACAGGGCAGCAACACTGTTGGCACACCAGTGCAAAGGTTCTTAAATGCCTTTAAATCACTTTAATATTTAAACTGAGCTGAGGCATGTTAGCACTCTAAAATTTGCACTTCAACTGCTGCTTGCACAAGAATAAGTGAAAGATGTAAGGACTGTTTTAAATAGCTCTGAAGAAAATCTAATTGAAATGAGCCAGTTGTGGTTAGTAGAGTGCTCTTTGCTAATTCTGCTACAGCAGTGGATATTCTGATCTCATTTTAAGCATTGACTGTTCAGAGTTAGCAATTCAGCTGTGCTAAATCCAACTAGATATTGGATTTACTTAGATTTTGAATGTTCTGAGTAGCTAGAAGTTTGCCATGTAACTTTACAAGTGAAAAATTAATTCAGCTGTTCTAACAAACTGCTCATTCCAGGACTCTTAATTTGATAGATAAAATTTCAGGCCAAAGTTTACCTCAAAAGATGAGGGTTTTAGCAAAGCATTGGTGATTTCCTTCATACAGAGTTTGCCAGTATTACAGGAATTCTGAGTTGTTTTCTAGGGTTTTTTTTAAACAGGTGACAATTTTTTAAGTTCTTGTAGTACTCAAATGAAAAAAAATACTCTAAGAAGGAACTGCAACTGCATCTTAAGCCATCAGGAAAGCATTGATCCCAGAAAACATGATTGTCTAAAAAAAGTTGTGTAGCTACTTTGGTGTCATTTTAAAGGCAAATACAAACATTACAGACAGTCTGAAATCCCTGTGGAGGATAATTCAGGGAAGAAGGGAGAGTCTGCATTGATGGTTTTAAACAGGATGCTTTGTGTTCCCTTAGTGTCTTGAGTTTTAGACATAAAAGTGTCTTTGATGAATTCCCCCCCTCAGTTGTGTTTTGTCACCTAGGCCTTGTTGGGGGGCACAGCTCAGGCTGGGGGAGCTCTGTTCCTGCTAAAACATTTCCAGCTGCAATGTTCCACCCTGACAGCTTTCCACAGAGATGTGTTAAACCTGATCCCCTGTTTTTGTTACTCCCTGCTGCTCCAGCAGGTCTGCAGGGCAGAAGGGATGTTCAGGTGCTCTGATCCCCCTGCCCTGGTGTGCCCAGGAGGTGCCAGGGCAGGAGCCTGTGCCAGCTGCAGCAGGGTGTGCCTCTGTGGAGTGATGCTGCAGGGAATGAGCAGGGTCCAATCATTTCCTCACCTTCTGAGCTTTAGAAGTGGCTGAGAGAGCTTGGAAGGTGTTCACAAAAAGCCTTGACTTTCTTAACATGAGTGCCTACCCTTTCCAGCCTTCTGCTTTACTTCAGCTGTCACTAATGCAACCTAATCCTGCTAACTGCAGCTTGGTGTGGGGCCTGAGGGGGTGAAGGGAGCATGGAAATTCAGCCTTTGCCAGTGGGGTAAAAGATTTCTGCTCCAAAATAGTTGAGGATGCAGTGCCCAGTTAAATGCATGTGGGGTATCTGTAGACAAGATGTTCAGTCTGTCTGATGCAGAGGGAGCTCAGTTATACTCAGCTGTAAACAAGAAGAATGAATATGGTTTGCCTAAAATAGCTTTTCAGTCAAGGCCTTGGCAGGAATTAATTTTCAACATTACTAGGGTGATGTGTTGCACTTTTCATTTTGATTTCTCCCAGCATTTTCCTTTATGGTCCATCATTAGATATTGATCAGTTGAAGCTCATTTTGAGACTCGTTGGAACCCCAGGGCCTGAGCTTTTGAAGAAAATCTCCTCAGAGTCTGTGAGTTTACACTTTGATTGTAATATCTGCCCTTTCAGAAGTCCCAAGTTTGTGTGTTGTTCTCCTGTAGTCTATCTGTAGAATGTGTTGGGATTTATTTTCTGTTGTTTTCCTTCCTTTGTAATTCTTTGCTCTTGGATGGCTTTAAGTTCTTATGCTTTGTGTACCTGATCTTTATTCCTATGGTATGATTTCATCCTTTCATATTCTCATTTTACTGCTTCGTGACTTTTCTCTCAGTTTGTGGGTTTATGCTTTTGATCTATTGTATGATCAGGTGTTACTGGGGAAGTATTTTTCACATCTAAGAGCTTGAGGCTTGTCTCAGTTGTTATTTCTCCAGATTGCACAGCCAAGGATCTTTCTAAATAGGAGCAGGTGTGTTATCCTCCAAACACACACAGTCCCTTCTGTAGTGTGATTAATTTCTGAAACACTGCTGCCATAGCTTTGTTTTTGTAGCAGAAAATACCTTTTAGGTGCCTTTCTGTAGCAGCTGCTCCAGGGCACACAGCAGAGGCTGCTCTGCACTTGAGCTGTGTGGGATGTTGCTGTATGGGGGAGCAGCAAAAACCCTTCCTGCAGCTCCTCTTGGGGAGGGTGACCTCTGTTTTCAGCCACCTGAATCGTGAACTTGTGCCAACACAGTGGGAAATGGCCTTTAATTCTACCTGTTCCTGAAGTGAATAAAGCAGAGGCAGGGATTAGCAGGTGAATGCACACCGAGGTCACTGCTGTTTGAGGGTCAGAGCTCTGCAAAGTGCTGAGACGATTATGTAGTGCTGCAACTTAATGTTCTTGTAGCGGTGACTGTAAATACAAATGTGAGATTAGCCCTGAATAGCACCTGCTGCAGTGCAAATTGGGGTAAACTGGTCAACTTGCTGAATATCCCAGCAATGTAAAAAGCCCTGGGATGTTCCACCTTTGGAGAGATTAGAGCTGAATAACCCAGATTGATTTGGTTACCCTGTGAACTGACCTTAGGGCTACTCTGGTGTTTGAAGTACAGGGGATTAGCAAGAGACATGAGATGGAAGGTTGGCTAAATTAAGCAGAGGATTAATTTGTGTGTGTAAGTTTAAGTGGGTCTTTTTTTAAACATTATTGCACAATACAAAGAATTGTTCTTATCTGGGTCTGGAACAAGTCTGTTAAAAAAAAAAAAGGCAGTAAAATACTATTTCTATTCTTTTTTTTCCCCATTGTGTGGGAAAAGCAAAACTCTGACGTGTTTGATGGTTTTGTGTGTGTCACTATAACAAATTCTGGTTTTCTGCTGCATTACTTGACTTACTCTCACTTTCCCTGTTCACTGATACCTGCTAACTCTGTTTTATGCAGTGCTAATGTTTTGCTAATCTTGCATTTAATGCTCTCTGTCACCCAGCCCAGTCAAAGGGCACTCAGAGCTGTTCAGAAGGTGTCAGCTGTGAGCCAGTTTCACTTTGCACCACAACAAACTTTGCACTTTCTATGCAGCAAGAAAAAAAAAAAAAAAAGCTGGTAACCAGTGCAGAGGGTACAGTTTTTGTTTCTGTTTTATTTTTGTTCATTTTCCTGAAGCTGTCTGTAGCTGCACAGCACAGGGAAAATGTTGTGGAGTAGCCTCAGCCAAAGGAAATGTCTGCTCTGATGGCTTAAAGTGCTGGGAAATGTGAACACAACCTTGTTGGAGTGTAATGCTACTTCCATTGGACAGAAATACTTTCTGTACTGGCAGTTACCTACCGAGCAGTGACTCTGCATTGCTTTAAGTGTTCACTCGTGTAATTGCTGAACATTTCACAGGTAGTTAAAAAAATCAGTGAGCCCTGCCTGTATGGCTTTTGCCTTGTGGTTTGCAGGAGAGATGCTTTTGTATGCGACTGTTTTCTGTTTGAAATGGTTTTTGCACTGATTTTAACAAAGCCCTTGACGAGGCACTTAAGATATTAACCAGCTTCAGCAGATCATGCGTCTGACGGGAACGCCCCCTGCATATCTCATTAACAGGATGCCCAGCCACGAGGTGAGATCTGAGCTCAGCGAGGGGGTCTGCAGGGCAGGGCTGCACTCGGAGTGTTCACCACTTCTGGGAGTTAAAGGCTTGCATGTGGCATGGGGTGGGCAACTAATTCCTGCTCTTCTGCAAGGTTTTTGTACTAAATGAAATAAGAGATTTGGACAGTGTGTGCTCAACCACAGATGCGTGAGCTGGTTGTGCATCGTGTGCTGTGTTGTGCAGCTCAGCCAGGGACAGCAGGGACAGCTCTTCTGCACCTCTCTGCTTTCCAGTCTTACTTTACACGAGTAATGTCAGTTCTTCTTTGTCTTGAGTGCCTTGGTTGGGGCAGGGTAATGCTGATGTGCTCAGTAAGTGTTAGAGTAAGCAAGGAGACAGACCATAATAATCAGGATGGTTGAAAAGTTCTTGGTCTTGCTGGCTGGACGTTGTTTGATACTTCAACAGAGCTTTATTTCCACAGGCAAGAAACTACATCCAGTCTTTGTCTTACATGCCGAAAATGAACTTTGAAAACGTGTTTATTGGTGCCAATCCCCTGGGTAAGAGCTGTTTATTAAATCTTCCTGAAACTGAAGCCAGCATGTCCTGGGACACAGAAGATTCCCAAAGCTTTGCTCTAGCTGCAGGAGGAGTGCAGGACAGGGTTATGTTTGTGAAGGACATGTGTGCCAGGAGTTAAGGGGAAGAAAATGCTGGGTGGGTCCTGAGACGCTAGAGATTGCTCATCTATGTTGGGCTGTTAGAAGCTTTACATTTCAGAGTAGAGTCACACAGCTCATGTGAGAAATCCTCTCTGTGGGGTGCTGTTGCAGCTGTGGACTTGCTGGAGAAGATGCTGGTCCTGGACACGGACAAACGCATCACGGCCGCCGAGGCGCTGGCCCACGCCTACTTCGCCCAGTACCACGACCCCGATGATGAGCCCGTGGCTGACCCCTATGACCAGTCCTTTGAAAGCAGAGAACTTGAGATTGAAGAATGGAAAAGTGAGTCTGGGGGAGGGGGTGACACAACCAGCTTCTCTTGTGGTTGTAGAATCGTGGAGTATCCTGAGTTGGAAGGGACCCACAGGGATTGTGGAGTTCAGCTCCTGGCTCTGCACAGGGGTCCTTTACAGCCCCCAGATCCCACCTGTGCATCCCTGAGAGCACTGTTCAAACTCTCCTGGAGCTCTGACAGCCTCAGGGCTGTGCCCATTCCCTGGGGAGCCTGGCCCAGCACCCTCTGGGGAAGAACCTTTCCAGAAATCCAGCCCAACCCTCCTGACACAGCTCCAGCCACTCCCTTGGGTCCTGTCACTGTCACAGAGCAGAGATTGGAGCTGCCCCTCACAGACCTTGATGAGTGTCCCCTCAGTCTTCTCTCCACCCCATGAGCTGAGGTTCAGCTAAGTCATGGTTAGAGGCACAAAAGAAAATGATAAAAATGTTGGCATGCTGTTGATCCTGTTACCCTGAGTGAATCTACCACATGCTGTGTGCATATTTAGCATAGTCCCTGGTAACTAATTATTACAGGGAGCACACAAACATATCTTTGTTTTCCAGCTTACTCACATCTCCTCAATGCTCTGGAAGTATCTTCTCTTGTGTGTGTTGGTCTCTGAGAGCCGTGGAACCATTCTTTTCTTCTTTGTCTAAATTAAACAATACTTTTTGTTTAAAATAGTGTTAGAACATTGAGATTGTCACAGGTTTTCTTGCATGAAGGTGTGTCTGGTAGTGCTATCACAGTCCTGCTGCTAAGTTTCTGTCCCATTTCTCCCTCAGGCCTGACTTATGATGAAGTAATCAGCTTTGTGCCACCCCCGCTTGACCAAGAGGAGATGGAGTCCTGAGAAACTGCTCTCTTCTGTTTGTCCCACTCACTGTGAAGGGAAGGCCTTTTCATAGGGACTCTCCAATTATCGTTCAAGTGCCTCATCACAACAATATTCTCCTTAGTGGAGGGGTTTTGTGTGTGTTGAACTGGGGAGGGAGGGGGGAGGGAAGGAAGCTGAGTCTATGTAAACATGCTGCATGCTCTTGTATTCTGTGTACAGCCTGGGGCAAGCCTCTGGAGACCTGTTCTGACTGCACTTAGTTCTTCCAGAGTAACAGTGCACACCAGTCTGCACTGCTGGGGTGAGGTGGGGAAGGTGACAGGTAAAGGTTTGGTTGCAATCATTGCCATTTATCAATTCTCCTACAACTGAGTAACCTCAAAAAGAATGCAAGGTGGTTTTTAGGTTTGGGGAGTCCTTTGTTTTCTTCAGGACTGAAGGTGGGGTTGAGGGATGTCCTTGGTCAATGCCAGGTGTCTGATTTACATCCAGATCTTCCTGGTACAGCAGAGTGTCGAGGCCTTCCAGTGTCTGATTCTTGGAACATGAAAAGAGGTTGTTTGAAACTGTAAATATGTTTGTGCCTTAAATGAATGGGAGAGAGAGGAAAGGAAGTCTGGGGTGGAAATGTGACCCACTGTTCTTGAGGGTGAGGGCTCCCAGGTAGCCAGGCATGAACTCAATGTAATTGGGAAGTAACTCTGAGGCAACAACTTCAACCCCTGGATTGGGTATTCCTGTGTTTTTCCCTTTCCTCCTCCTCTTGTTCTGAGGCTTCTCAGCATTATCTCCCAGGAGCCAGAGGTTGGGGAAGGTCCTTGCTAGCCACACATTTGTGTATTCTGTTCCCTACAAGGTGGTGTGTTCTTGCATGTTGTAGCTGTATGTGCATGTAGAGCTGCTTGATTTTTGTCCTTACTTTTTGGGGATGGCACTGGGGGCAGTTTAGTCATCAGTGAAGTGTTTACTGAGTACCTCAGGCAGTGCCATAGAATCACAGCACCCTTCCTCCTGTGCTGCAGCTCCTTGTGAAATACCTGCCATCCTAGAGGCTTCAACAGGGAAGGATGTCATGTCCAACCAGAGAAACATGCACCTTTTTCTTTGTTCTGACCTCCCTGCAGAGGAGGAGAGCTTGGGCTGAAAGGTTTCTTGGGAGATCAAGTGTAAAAAAGAAATGACTATAGTATCTTGTGCCAGAACTTAAGTTATTTCCTGAAAAGAGTTTTTTTTCAAAGTATTGGAACCCAAAGCAAAGAAATAAGCATGCATAAACACACAATCACCCTTTCACTGTCTATATCTTTAAATACAAATATTTATATACATAAAACTAACATTTACTAGAAGGTTTTTTTTATCCTCTCACATAAGAGCTTCTTGGCTATTTCTTAGCAGGTTGATCTCTGCCTGAGGAAACATGAGAAGGGAGTATGAAACATGGTTCAAATATTTTGTATTTTCCAGGACTCTGCATGAGCAAAGTGCCCAGAGTTAGAGACTGGCAGGAGGGAGGTTTCTCAGCATGTTTGTGTGCTCCATCTGTAGCTGGGGAGCTCAGGAGCCCAATTTTAGGGCTTCTGGAGGAAACATTTTTAGACTTTAATTTGTTGCAGGCATCCTGTGTGGGCAATGTCCCCGTGTATGAGGAGAAAGGCTTTTGCAGTATTTTGTATTCTTGTTACCTGTGGGGCACAGAGTGTTTTTGTAGTGTTTTTGCCCTGTGTTTGAAGAGGCAGCACAAAGGGATGGGACATGGATGACAAAGCCATTGATTCTTCCCAGGCCACTTCCCAGAGATCTCTTCAGGCCAAACGTTCAATAAAGGTCTGGGCTGAGATGAAGAGAGCAGCTCTGTTGTGCTCTAGGATAAAACTCTCCACAGCCCAACAAAATCCAAGACAAAAAAAAAAACCCTCTCTTTTCTTCTGGGCCAGCAGGCTGGGTATTCAAATGAAAATGTAGATATACTGTGTAAACCTACAGCAAGATTATTTTTATCAGCCATTTTATGTGTAGATGCTACAGTGTGATTTCATGCGGAAATACTGCTCAAGATTTTTAAAAACTCGGTGTTGTGTGTGTGTGTGTGTCTGTGTGTGTGAGTGGGAATGGTTCAGTCTGTCCTCTGAGGGAGCCCCTGGGGCACAAACTCCCTGCTGCCAGGGCCCTGCTGTGCTCAGCTGCCTGGGCAGGACCTGCACCCAAAAGCAGAGATCTGCTATTTTGTTTCTATCCATGAATTTTGCTGTAATTGGTTATGCCAGATAAGATGTCACAATACCACTGGTTAAAAATAAAATCTATTTTTCAGATTTACTGCACTGCTGGTCCTTGAAAACCTCTTGCACTGAGGTGTTGAGTTGTAACATGGTGTGAATTTCTGTGCTGTGCTGTGGGGGATCCTGGGGATGCTCCTGGGAGGGGACCAGGCCCTGCCTTGGTGCCTGACTCTGCTGCCTTGGGGCTTCTTGTCTGTGTCCCCAGTGAATTCTTTGCTACAAAAACAACTTGAGTTAGACCCTGAGTACTGGACACAGAACCCTCCCCCCTGCCCCACCAAGGTTTTATTTTCAGTTTAGTGCAGGGCAGCTCTAATTGAACAGGAACAGAGCAGAGTCCTGCTGCTTCCCCAGACCTGGGACCCTCCCTCAGGAGGACTGGGTTGTGTTTGTTTGCTATTTAAAAGTGATTCCTTTTTCCTCTTCAGCTGCCATCCAGTTGGTGGTGGAAGGATCAGCACAGTGGAGCTTTTCCAGCTTCTCTTGTGTATCAGTGTCACTCCCTCAGAAGAATTTGGGTTGACCAGCGCAGTTCTTCACACACATCCCACAATCACTGAAGTTCCAGGTCCTGATGAACCAAGGGAGGTGATGCTGATCCCAGCCAGGCATCTGCTCCCCACTGCCCCAGCAGCTGCTCTGAGGAAAGATCAAGAACAGTGCTGGGGGTGTTCCCTCAGCTCCATGAGCCTTCCTGCTCACTTTTGCTGTTTGCTAGCTTGAGGAGAGGGGGGGGGGGAAAGCCTAAACAGGACCAGTCATGTTCCTTTCTGGGAGAAAAAAAAACCAAAAACAATCCCAAACTCCCAAGATTTACAATTCCAGAATGTACTATTACAATATATCCTGATCAGCAAAAAAAAAAAAAATCCAGAATCATTGAGAACTGAACTGGGATAAAAAAACAACTCCATCTATAAAATCAAATTACTTAATTCATGAAGTTAACACGTAACAGTTGCAAATTATTGTCCAGCTGTGCTCCAGCCAGTGCTGGGGCCATCACTGATGGGAACAACATGCTGGGAGTTTAGGTAGGCCCACGATGAAATGTTTATTACTAGAAGAGAAGCACGGTCAAAATTGTAACCCTGATTGTCACCCCCAGCTGCACTTGGAGGAGGATTTTTGGGTAATCCCACCACGGTTTTTTTTGTGGACTTAGAGTTGGCCTCACAGTTAGACTTGACCTTGAAAGTCCTTTCCAACCTAAAGATTTCCATGATTCTGAAGTTTCCTGTTTGATTTGGTCACTGAAGTCAACTCATCTCAGTACAGCCCAGCCACGCCCCAGCTATTCAGGACTCCCTAATTGGGCTCTGATTGCCGGGGCTGTGCTCATCAAATGAGGAGTTACATGTTTGCTTAAGGACCAGGAGCTTCTGCTGTGCCACTTCTGGCTCACAGGTGTATTTATAGACCCAGCCAAGCCGTGGATTATTTCCGGGCTGTGCTGCTGCAGCCAGGGCTGGTGTGCAGACACTGCCATGGTGCCCGGGCTGTGTTTGTGAGCACCAGGCTCTGCTGGGGCTGCTCGAGGAGAAGGAGCAGAGGCTCCGGGCAGGGTGCAGAGCTGCTGGGGTAGAACTGTGCAAGCCGCTAGGCTGGCTTGGTAAGGCTCGGCTTAGTCACTTCCTTTGGGGACTGGGGAGGATGCACCTCCTGTGTGGGAGCCCCACCTGAGCCTCATGCTGGAGTGAAATGTTGAGGTGCTCTCTGCTCACCAGGAATGGTCCAGCGGGGCTGGGTGTGCTGGGCTGGGTGTGCTGGGCTGCTCGGTCACACACGGCGAGAAGAGCCAGGCAGGGCTGAGCTGCTGCAGGAGATGAAACCGCGCCCAGCAAAGCCCGGGGCACAAACTGTTCCCATCCTACAGCTGCTCCTGAAACCCCTCGCAGCAGTCACTGGGAGAACCTGAGCTTGCTGGGAGCCGGGCTTGGGAGAAAATCGCCGTCGCTGTGTCCCCGTGGTGCCCTCGGTCACGGCCTGGAGCTGGCCATTGCCTTTGAAAGAAGGATGTCCCCTGAGTGTGACGCGGTGCTGTGGCTTGTCCCTCGGATTCCCCGGCTCGACGAGTCCTTACTCATCCCCTTGTTTGGAGGAGGGATTTCACGAGCCCTGTCCGACCCCGTGAGGATATTTCTGGGCTGATGGAGCAGCAGAGCAGGAGCTGTGGATGACAGAGGCGTGCCCGGGCCGGGCTCAGCTCCTGTGCACAGAGCCCAGAGGCACCTGCACAGCACCGAGGCGTGTCAGGAAACCTGATGCCTCACCTCTCCAATGTGGAGGCGGAGGGAGGAGGGCCCAAAGACATGTCCCTTCACGC
This sequence comes from Catharus ustulatus, assembly GCF_009819885.2. Lineage (NCBI taxonomy): Eukaryota > Metazoa > Chordata > Aves > Passeriformes > Turdidae > Catharus > Catharus ustulatus. The sequence goes on from NC_046245.1 coordinate 4,173,720, forward strand.
TCTCAGCAGCTGAAAACAGAGAAGGAAACGTGCTAGAGCCTTTTCCGCCAGCGCAGGAAGCCTCCCTGTCCCGCTCTCACCCCAGGAGCCCTCCCGCACTCCACTACTCTGGGGGGGTGGCTGTCCCGCACCCGCCGGGCGATGAACATCGCAAGGAGAAGAGGCTTTTACAGACAGGAGGTGAACAACACGCTCTGGGAGCTGCCCAGGAGATACGCATGCCTGCACCCGCTGGGCTCCGGGGCCTACGGCTCCGTCTGGTGAGTGGGGGCTGCTCGCAGCGCCCGGGGCTGCTCGGGCTTCCGCGCCGGGGGGGAAACGAGGAGGCGCTTGGCAGCACCCCTCCATTAAAAGGACATTTGCATGAGGGATGGGGACAGGCTGGCCCTGCTCCACAGCACGGCTGGACACTCGCTCGCTTGAAGAAAGAAAATGTTTGCTTCTTTTGGTCAGCCCGGGTGGGCAGCGATGCCAGGGCAGCCGAGCGTCACCTCGGCACTGGGGACACTTCGGCACTGGGGACACTTCAGCACCGGGGTCACTTTGGCACCGGGGTCACCTCTGTACCGGGGACACCTCGGCACCGGGGTCACTTTGGCACCGGGGTCACCTCGGCTCTGCGGTCACCTCGGCACTGGGGACACTTCAGCACCGGGGTCACCTCTGTACCGGGGACACTTCAGCACCGGGGTCACCTCTGTACCGGGGTCACCTCTGCACAGGGGTCACTTCAGCACTGGGGTCACTTCAGCACCGGGGTCACTTCAGCACCAGGGTCACTTCAGCGCCGGGGTCACTTCAGCACTGGGGTCACTTCGGTACCGGGGTCACCTCGGTACTGGGGACGCTTTGGCACGAGGGTCACCTCGGCACCGGAGTCAGGCAGATTTTGAGCTGCTTTGGACTCGAGCTCACCTGAAGGTTCCTGTCTGGCAGCACCGGCAGGAGGTGGGGGAATACCTGGCTGTCTGGGAGTGATTTGTGGGTGATTGCAGAGCTGGCAGCTGGAACAGGCTGTCCTTGCTGCTCGGCACCAGGAGGAAGCAGCTGGACAATGCAACCCCCACCCTGGTACTGCTTCCAGTTTGAAATCATAAAGTGGATGGGACTTACTGTAAACCAGGATCAGGAACAGACTCGGACTTCCTTCAGGCTGGTGAGAAACCCCAGCACACAGAAGAGCAGCAGGAGCTGCTGTTAATGGTCCAGCCGGGCAAAGCTGCCTGAAGCAAGAGCAAGCACGAGTCAGAATCGCTGGGTTTACACTGACGAGCCAGAGATGGCAACTCTGAAATGCTAAATATGAAACGATCCATTGATAGCATCTGAATAGAGCCCTTATTTCATAACGTACTGAGCTAAAAATAATAATAAAAAAAGGTGTGTCGGGCAAAGTCTGGCCTGCTGCTGGCACTAATCCTGAAACCCTGGTGCCCAGGTTTTGTCCTTTTCCTGCAGCTTCCAGTTTACAGAGAGGCACCCCCTTGGCTGCCCAGATGCATTTAGCTTCTTAAGTAAGTTCTGTAAAATTAGGCAGGATTAGACTTGACTTTTAATTTGTATTTGTACAGTGTTCTCTGATTTTTATCATAGAGAAAATCAGGAAGAAAAATAAAGACAGGACAAAAAAAAAAAAAGGAACAGAGAAATCCTTTCAAGTTTCCTTGCTCACATGAAGAAAACCAGACATCAAAAGGAATCTTTACTGGTCCCTGTAAAACTCTCTGCTGCTCTGGAGCTCTCGAAGAGGGAGGGAGAGGAGGGTGCTGTGCTGGGTTTGAATGGACAGACCTCAGCAGGGAGGGCTCAGTGCTGATTCCTGAGCTGAGGCAGAAAATGTGGAGTTAGGATTTGCTGTCCTCTGCTGGGAATTGCTGAGAAATTTTCCTATTGCAGCGTTATGCAGCAGCAGCTTTTACACCTTCTTGAGCAGCTGAGAAAGCAACTCGGGAGAAACAGCAAAGGCTTCTTTCTGCCATTATCAATTTGCCAAATTCTGTAGTGTAATTATGAAAAAAGAATCTTCTGACCCTTCCAATGCTGGTCTTGCCAATTTTTACCAGCCAAGGCAGGGACACAGCTCTGCCTGCCTGAAGTCACCCCAAACTGCCTCTGTTCACTCCATCTGTGCTGGGGAGAGCACGGGGGCTCTCCCAGCTGCATCAACTCAGTGGGCTCTGGGCTGGGACTGTGGCAGGGCTGTAACCAGCACTGTCTGTGCTGTGCAGGCTCAGGCTCCACCAGCAGCTCTCCTGTGTTGGGGGCTGGGGTTAGGTGTAGCTCAGCAGCCTCCTCACATCGGGAAATCTGCCTTGGATTCTTGGATTCTGCAGTTTGACTCCCTGGTCTGAGTCTGTTCCTCTATTTCCTGGCTCCTCCAAGGATGCAGTGCTGTCCCCTCTGCTGACATCTGCTGAAGGCCTGAAATGGAGACAAAACCTTACTAAGAGTCCTCCTACAACACCCTGCGCATCTTCAGCACTTCAGCTGCCTTGTGTAGCTGTTCCTGCACTCCCTGACTCCATAATTGTCAGTGCAAGGCTGGAGGATGCAGCTGGAAGCCATGGGATTGAACATGATGATTTACAGCTCTCCTGTTCCTGTGGGAGGTGGGATAGGGATTTCTGAAGCACTGGGAACTGCTCAGGGAATCCACAGGGGAATTTGGCAAGGAAAAGCCTTTTTTTCATGTTTATCTCTTGGGAAGGATCAAGGAGGGGCTGAGACACCCCTGGAAAACATCATTGAGAACCCTGAATTACAGCTGCCTGTCTGAGGACCTCCCTTCCCTCCTTTGCAATCTGAGCAAGGAGCCTCCAGAGGAAGAGGAACTGTCACAGCTGCTGTGTCCAGCTGCAAACAGCCACTGTGACCAGCAGGAATAGCACAGCATGGCTGCAGCAATGGCTGCTGGAACAGGTTTTCAGCAGCTTTAGAGGAGAGTCTCATTTTCAGGCAGACCTGCGAATGTGTAATCAAGGATTCTGAACACAGCAGGATTAATTGCAGCAGCATTTTCAACATGTGACATCCACTGTCTCAGCTCCAGAACACAGTGAAGGCAGCTGGCTGCCCTGAAATACAGCAACCTCCAAGCAGATGGCAAAGCAGAAATTTCCACTCCTTTATTCCCTTATCTCCACACATTAAGGAAGGAGAAGGCAGTTAGAACTAATTCTGACCTTTAACCATTTAAAAGTGTTTCACTTTTCTCTCAGCTCTGTCACAGCTGATTTCTGCAGGTTGAAGGGAATAAAGATGAGCCACTCATGCTTTTCTTGGTGTCCCACCTCATTCCTCAAAGAGCACAGGCTGTGGTGTGCTGCCCAAAGCCACACAGGGCAACATCTCTGTGTGCAGAGCTCCTCTGAGCTCTCAAAGAACCTTCCTGTGCTGTCCTGTGAGCACAGGAACCAGCTCTTCTCTAGGAGAGGACCTGTGGGGTTGCAGAATCTGTTCAAACATACTGCTGACATCAGAATGGCTTTTTCTTTGCCTGCTGCAGTTCAGCCATAGACAAGAAGACAGGGGAGAAAGTGGCCATCAAGAAGCTGTGCCGCCCGTTCCAGTCCGAGATCTTTGCCAAGAGAGCCTACAGAGAGCTGATGCTGTTGAAGCACATGCAGCATGAGAATGTGAGTGCTCATTTCTCCCCTTCCTGCTGACACAGGGGTGTTTCCTTGCCACCTGGGAGCAAGTCCTTTTTGGTGGCATCACCTGTGCTTTAATTGATATTTGGTATGTGCAGGCAGGCTCAGGGTTTACCTGTGACCTGTTTGTGTGCCCAGGCTGGAGCAGTGTGTAATGGGTGAGCCCAGGTGTTAGTAAGAGAGAAAACATTTGTGCAGCATCAGTGAGGAGTCCCTGGGTTCCTCAGATGGAATTCTCTGTGCACAGCAGATGCTTTCCAGATTTAAATGTGGGCTTCTCTCCTTCCTCAGGTCATTGGGCTGCTTGATGTCTTCACCTCCACTGCCTCCTACCAGGGGTTCCAGGACTTGTAAGTCTGGAGTTGTTTGCTCTGTGTAGACTTAACTATTTTCCAAGACAGCTGTGTCTTAGCAGCAGCATAACAGAGGGGGCTGAGGTGCAAAGGGACCAGACTAGAATCCAGGCATCCCCAAATAACACAGAGAACCAGGAGCACACATCAGCTCCCATGGCTGACACACCCAGAACACGTGAACAGATCCCAGCCCTGCTCACAGCTGGGACACCACAGCATGCACAGACCAACCCGTGCAATGAGGATGTGTTGCATTCCATGGTGCATCACACACAGGGTGACCCATGCACTGGGTGACTGCTGAGCTAAGGGGCTGCACTCACAATGGAGAAGTATTGTCCATTAGGCCTCAGGGCAATGCAACTTAGAATTTGAAAGATCTGTCCTTCTTTTCTGCTTGATTCTGGCTCTTCTCAATTAATTTTTTGGCATTTCTCTCCGTGTTCATGGTCACGTTGGACAAGTCCTTTTCCCTTGCCCATCCCTGCAGTGAGCAGTGTGTGCCTGGGTTGGGGTTTGGCTGATGGCTCAGCAAACTGCAGGAGGAGCATTTGAAGGTTCTCAGAGCAGTTCCTGCAGGAAGACCATCAATTAATTAGCAGCCTCAGCAGGCAGGTTCTGAAGGAAGCTGGATGTTGTCTTCTGAGGCAGGACTGGAGAACATGACAATGACAAATTTGGGAGCCAGTGCAGCTGCTTTGCTGTGTAAGATGTTTCAGCTCCTGGGTGGTGAAAGGCTGTCCAAAATTGAACTTCACTGGAGGTCTAAACTAATTCAGGATCCTGAAGATTCTTGTTCTTACTTGACATAAGATATCTGTTTTCAGGGGAGGAGAAAGAACAATTTTCAGAACAGGCTGAAATTCCAGCTGCTCTGCAGGATGTCCTAGTTAGCCAGGAATAGTCACAACAACTCCTCTTCCTACAGTGAGTTACACAGCCAGAAAAACCAAACCAAGTGAGAACAAGGCTAGCCTGGTCCCCTGCATTTTTCTTCCAGACTCAGGGCCTTGTCTTACTGCCTTTTAGCTACCTGGTGATGCCATACATGCGGACAGATTTACAAAAGATCATGGGACATGAATTCAGTGACGAAAAGATCCAGTACCTGGTCTACCAAATGCTGAAAGGGCTGAAGGTAGGTGGGGCTGGAGGAGTTTAGTGACTCCCTGTGTCTCCTCTGTGTCACCTCTGGGTTGACCCTAAACTCCCCTCCAGTACTGTACAGGAGGATTTGGGGAGTTCAGGCATCCCCTCAGGACAGGTATTGGCTGTTGAACCATTCCTGTTCAGCACACATCAATAAAATGAGTTTGGTTACATCAGTCAGTTGGGTATCAAAGCAAGCAGCAGCCACAGGCCTTGGGATGGTTCTTCCATGGCAGCACTTGCTGCTCTCTCTGCCTTGCCCAAACCCCCAGCAAAACTCTGCACAGAGAGGGAGAGGCTGGCAGCAGCAGGAGCTTCTCTGAGCCTGTCACAGGCTCTCAGGGGAGAACACAGAGGGAATGATTTCCTATTCAGCAGCATAAGGAAGGAATGTGTTCCTGAAACTGGCTCTGAGGGGGCTGAAAGCAATCACTGCAAACTCTGGGGTGTAGAGACAGAGCTTTCCAGCTGTCCTCTCACATCCTTCACCTGGAGTCACAGCAGTGGCTTACAGGCATCAAGGGGTTCACCTAAATAACCTCTGCCCAGGTCACTGCTACCTTGAGTTTAATTAAAGGGGGAAAGAACAGACAGAAAGTTTGACTGGTGTGCTAAAATCCCTGTAGTCAGTTTTGCAATTTTTTGGTTTTGGGCTGAGATTATTTTTTTGAACACCCAAAATAACCATGTTCTCATGTCATCTGCTGTAACCTTGATGACTTTGATAGTTTGAAGCTGTTGTTGTACTTGCTTTAAGGAGCTTTTACTTCATCCCTCCTCTTCTGCTCTGTGCAACTTCTTTAGACTGGGAATAGCACTGTAAATACTGTCAGTAATTTGGGGCAGAAATTTGTTTTCAAACTGCTGTCCTAGGGGCCAGGGACCTGTAGAAGGCTGCAGAGGTTTGTTCTCAGCAAGTTCTTGTTTGTAGCTCTTGTTTCTCTGCTGGAGAACAGAAAATTTTGTCTGCTGGTGATCACATTGTGGCTCCTCTTTTTGTTGCAGTATATTCATTCAGCTGGCATCGTCCACAGGGTAAGTTCATGTGTGCTCTTGTTCTGATTTTTGTCTGAGAAACACAGCATGGTCATAAAGTTAATAAATTCCTAACCATCATTTCACTAATAGCACTGTCTGCTCTAATTTTCCACCCTGCCTGCTCTCTTTTACATCCTACTCCCTATATATGTTTGGATTTGCTAATTCATGCAGTATTTTGAGAAAATGCTGTATTTCCTGATGAGCTGAGAAGCATGCTATGATGCTTTCTGAATGAAGACTTTCAGAAAAGAATCAAACAGTAGCCTAAAGCTGTACAGTATAGCAGGCACTTGCTGAATTGATACTGAACCTGGGGTGTTATGGAACCACATCAAAGACAAGCAGAGATTCAACTGAGAGTTGTGTTGATGGATTGCAACTTGAAACATCCAATTTTTCTGCTCCTGTCTGTTGTAGGACCTGAAGCCAAGTAACCTGGCTGTGAATGAAGACTGCCAGCTGAAGGTAGGTGGCAAAGGCACTTTGCAGCACATCAGCTCGTGGAAGAACTGCTCTGGCAGCAGGAAATTGGCACTGTGATGTTTCCTCTTCCCTCCTGAGCCTCCATTCCAGGCCTTTTCCAGTGGGAAATGCTCCCCTGCTGATGTCACTTGCTGAATCAGGACACAAGACCTCAAATGAGCCTTCTGTCACTGTAATCCTCGTGGATGGCAGTGTGTAATGACTTCCTAGAGAAATTCAGCACTGCTGAGCAATGCTTGCAGCAGGTGAATGGTCCCTGGGGGGTAACTGCATTCAGCTGCAGCAGGTTCTCATGGGCACTGTGGCTGTGATTCCAGACAAAATCATTTTCAGGGTTGCTCTGTGGCTGGTGTGGTGCTCTAGCATGCATTTTCTGTAATAAATATTTCAGGGAGTGGCTCTGCTGCCCATAAAGGTTGGGTCAAGCTTGTTCACCTTCAGCATTGAGGGAGAGGCCATGCTGTGTCACCTGCCAGGTGTTCTGTAGGAAAGGGTGAGCTGTGGTGAGCTGGGAGCATGCCTTCACCACCAGGTCACAGAGCAGTTCCAGTAAAGCACATTGACTCGAAACTTGAGCTTCAAGAAAGGCAGTGGCCTTCCAAGGAGCACAGAGCACTGATCCTTCCCTTCAGCTGGGGTTTGCAGCTGGCTTCCAATTTACAGTGGAATTAAGACACATTAATTCTTTGCACCATCCCATGGGTGTCTGTGGTGTAGTTGGAGCTTTGTTATTATCTGATTGCAGCTACTCCATTTTCTCTTACAAGTAGAGTCTCACTTGCCCATAGGATTCCTCTTTTCTCTCCTGCCCTCCCTTCTCCTTATTCTTCCTTTGGCACTGCAGATCCTGGATTTTGGCTTGGCCAGGCAGGCTGATGCTGAGATGACTGGCTACGTGGTCACACGGTGGTACAGAGCCCCAGAAGTCATCCTGAACTGGATGCATTACAACCAGACAGGTGAGCAGCCCTGCCCAGCAGTGACTCCTGGTGATGAGCTCACAAATCTCACTGAATTGTCCAGCTGGTTTTCCTCTTTATCATCAGTGTTCCCTGGAGTAGAGCAGGTACCAGACATGTTGCACAACTCCCAGGAAATGATGAAAGCAGAGATTTTAGCAGCATAGAAAAAACAGAGGAGGGTGGGAGGGAATGAAATTTAAATCAGTGCTTGCTGCAAGCAACAGCAAAAGCGACAGCCCCAGCAACCACTGCTGCCTTTTTAATTTTTTTTCCCCTCTTCCTTTCCCCCCCTCCTTTTTTCTCTCTGAACAGTGGATATCTGGTCTATTGGCTGTATCATGGCAGAAATGCTGACTGGGAAAACACTCTTTAAAGGAAAAGACTGTATCCTTTCAAGCTGAACCTTTTTCCTGAGCAGAGTAATAATTCTGTGTGTGTGAAAGGGTTTTTATGAACAAGGCTACTGAAAAAAACAGGTGTCAGTCTGGTTTATCAGGAGGTAACCACAAGGACCAGTCTTTTTGGGAGGAAAAGAGAAATACAGCTCTGTGGTGGCATGTTTCTTCATCAGCTGTTCAACCTTGTGTGGCCATAGCTCCATTCCCAAAGCTTTGCATATCCTTCCAAGCCCATGGATGTGTGTCCTGGCATGGTTGTGCCAGAAAAATGATCTGTGGATGGAAATGGCATGCCAGGAAGAAAGGCTTGGAGCTCTTCTTGCCAGTGTAATGAATCTCTCCTTGTGTGACCGTGGTGGGTTTGTACCATGAGCTAATGGAGCTCTCTCAGGCTGAGCTGGGGTGGGGGTGTCCAGGGTTTGCCCCTCAAAGGGTGATCTTTAACCCAGCTTGCCAGACCTGGATCAGCTGACCCAGATCCTGAAGGTAACAGGGCACCCAGGAGAGGACTTCTTGGAGAAGCTGGAGGACAAGGCGGTAAGGAAGCTCCGTGGAGTTGGGTCCTGCTGGCAGAGGTGGCAGGGAAGGGGTTGGTTAATGTTGGGCATGGGAGAGCTGCTGCCTCTGGAGCAGCAGGGAAGTGCAGCAGCCTTTTCCCCTGGGCAAGGATGGCATTTCCCTGTGCTGGTGGCACATCTGATGGAGCTGGTGCTGCTTTGGGAACAGCTGTGTTCGGCAGGGATCCCACTGAGGGGCCTGATGTCCCTGCAGCACCAATCCTCTCTGTTCTCCAGCCTGGCTCTTAGAACAGAAGTATTTCTCTGTCTTGTCTGATAAAAATAGTTCCTTGTAAACTGCTTGCTGAAGTGGGACATCTGGGATGCTTTGCTCTTCTCTTCATTTGCCTTTGCTCATCAGAGCCCTGAGACTGAAGCTGTATTTCACACTGTCCATGTGCAGTAACTGTGCTTTCCTTCCTCTTTCAGGCAAAAAGTTATATCAATTCCCTTCCTAAAATCCCCAAGAAGGATCTGTCTGTGCTTTTCCCTAAAGCAAATCCTCAGGGTAAGTAATCTCCAGCATTTCTTACGAGTTTTCACAGCTGGAAAAGAGGCAAGCTCACTGCCACAGCCCCAACTTTTATTTCTCCTTCTCATAATTTTTTGCTACTTTTTTCCCTTGCAGTTCGTGCTCCTGCCCTTCCTCAGGGAAAATATGTATAAATTAAAAGCAGAATTATCTATTTTTTGGCATTACAATGGCAATGTTCTGCTGTTCTTGGCCATGTACAATTTAAATATATATGTGTATTTTTAAGTACAGTGTAGATACTGTTTGTTGAATACCTGAATCTAGAAATACTTAAGAGACAGCCAAAGAGAAATTTTCTGGGTAAGAATTAAACTCTTAGAAAGAGGTCTCTTCCCAGGTTAGAGGTGAGAGCAGGTAAAACACTTCTAGAAACTGAATGGAAGAAAGTTTTAAAATGTTAAAACCAAGTGAGAATGGGGCTGACAGAGTAGACAGCATCTGAGTTTGCTGCCCTCCCCTTTACCAGGGATGTATAGGTTTCTATACAGATTATTCAAGTTAAAACTCCTTTGAGATGCAAGGCTCTGAATGAAAGCAAATAATTAAAATTGAAAAATATCTTGAGGTTACTGGCCTATTCCTCATATTTCTACAGCCCAATCTGTGCAGCAAGGCTTATTCAAGTCTAATTTGTTATTTCTGTACAATTGAACTTCTGTTAGTAAGAGCTCCCTGAGGCTGCTGCTGAGCAAACTTTGCATCTCCTCTGATGGGAGCTCCTTGCTGCCTCGGCCAGGCTGAGGAATCTCTGCAGGGCTCAGGCTGGAGATGAAACACTGGAAACACCAGTGCCACACCTGCAGGGTTCATGCACAGGGTGCCTGTGCTCCCCTGCACCTTGCCTAGCCCTGTTCCCATCCTCTACAGCTGTGGACCTGCTGGACAAGATGTTGCAGCTGGATGTGGAAAAGCGTCTCACGGCAACAGAGGCCTTGGCTCACCCCTACTTCGAGCAGTTCCGGGATATTGAGGAGGAGACAGAGGCACAGCACTCCTATGATGATTCTCTGGAACATGAGAAGCTTTCAATAGAGGAGTGGAAAAGTAAGAAGTTTATTTTCTTTGAGTCTAGCATGGGAGTTTCCTACCCCTCTTGCTTTCCTGCACAGATGCTGAGGAAGGCTGTGCCTGCTGATGCCTCAGTGCAGTGCACAGATCTCTTGTTTTCATACACTCAGCAAAGATCCTTCAGCTCTTCAGGCAGACATTTTTGTCTCTCTCCTTTCTCTCTCTCAGCTGCCACTGGTTGCCTTTTTCTGCACATCCAACACTCCAACTTTTATTTGTGTCCTCTAAAATCACACACTCATAGTTATTTTGTTCTGTTTTTCAAGAGCACATTTACAAGGAGATCCTGACCTTCAGTCCCATTGCACGGAAGGACTCAAAGAAGAGAAGTGGGATGTCATTATAGCAACGGCTGCAGCTGTGGCTGGGACTCAGTTCTCCTTGAGGACATCACATTCACTCCACACTGCCTTGCTGGTGGCCAACTTTTGGCTTGTGGGACCTCTCTCCGTGTGCCAACACAAGGATGACACTGTACTGTGGGCATTGGACTTTGTTCTACTAAAGGGGAAGCACCCCAGATAGTTTTAAACATAAAAGACAAATATATTCTTGTTGAAACTTTAACTGGGACAATTTTACCTGGTGTTTGTTTTTTTTTCCCTGTATTTGTCCATTTGAGAGAGGAGGGGTTTAATTCTTTCTCATTAGTCTTTTCAAGCACAGGGTTCAGTACATTAATTATGGATGAGATAAAGAAAAAGGAAGTGAGTCCTAAGCAAAAGGATCAGAAATACTGAATTTCAGCATAACAAGATCTTAACCAATCTCACTCTGGCTGTGTCCTGCTTCCCTGAGCAGTCACAGAGCTCCAGGGGACCAGCCTGTGTTCAGAGCAGCTACAAACTCATCCTCTCATCCTGTACACACAATTCTGCTCAGATGCTTCCCCTCCAAAGAGCCACTGCCTCTTTTTTTTTTTCAATTTTTCCCCTGCTTATTTCATTCCCTGGGATTTGATCAGTGGTGTCTCCTCCTCACTGCCAGCAGCAAGCACAGCCTGGGTATTCAAGGCCCTTCCCACAGTGCCAGACTGGGAGTCCCAAGCAGCTGCACAAGTTGGTTTGAATATGGATCTGCAGGAAGTTTTCCAGCCTGTGCTGAAACTGGAGTATCTGCAGATCCACAGCTTATCAATCCAGTTACTTGATAGTGCAGACACAGCTGCTGGTTGTGATAACACCTTTGGACTGCAAACCTTCTTCCCTATGGTGATCAGGCACGTTCAGCCAATCATGCCAAAGTCCATCCCAAGGGATCTGTGCCCAGAGCCAAGTGCCTTCTCTGTCTCAGAGCACAGAGTTCTCAGGACCAGAGAACAGTATTGAGAAGTTACTTGACCTCAGTAATACCCACAGTGATTCTCAACTCTCCCCCTCTTCTGCAGCTGCTGACTTGGTTTGGTTTGGTTTAGCCACGTTGTTTGTTTTCAGTACTCTCTAATTTTCTTCTTAAGTAATGTTCAGTTTTGCTTACAGACCACAAATATGGGAAAACTGCAACATTTCCAGAATTTTCTGAGCTCTCTTCTCCACTGGGAACTGGGCACAGTGATGTCATGGTGCTTGGCTGCCTCCCTGTTGCAGCTCATGGCATGCAGCACATGATAACCCTGCAGTGACTGCAGTTTTTGATAGGATGGTGTTGATGTTTGCCTGCTGCAGCTGCACAGATGGTCCAGGATGATAAGAGGAGGTTTCTCTTGGCTCCTCTCTTAGGTAGGGACAGTGAGCACAGAACTGTTGTGATGTGTCCTCAATTCCCTGGAAATTCAATGCTTTCTTTTGTAAAGAGCTAGGCTGGGGGATATGCAGTAATGTCTGCTGACTCTGTCTGAAAAACACAGCTTGATGAGATTCAGGCTTCATCCTTTCCTCTTGCTAAGGAACAACCTTGCTTTAACTTGAATGGCAGAAGGGAATTCTAGCTGCATCTGTCAAACTGCAGCTGCAATGCTGTCCTTTTGAATCTGACCTGGCTGCCACGTGCATAATCTTGAACAGAGGTTGGACAGAAGTTCTCTGCAGCTGCCATTGACATCTCAGAGAGCTGCAGATGTCCAGAGCTGCCTGTGCCAGGGTAAAATGAGGCTTGGTGCTTTGCAGTGGAGGGTCAGTGTCCAGGTGTGTGTTTGGGAGATGTTCCAGGGCTGTGGGTGAAGCAGGCTGCCCTCCTGACTGTGTGCAACCCTGGACATGGAGAGGCAGAGAAGTCTGAAAAGCCCAGTCTTGTAGATAAATTTGAGTACATCTATGGAGACCTTTAGAGAGCTTTCTTTCAGAAAGTCGTCTCTAAAGTAATCTGTTAAGGCAAAGAACCCATGGAGACACTCATGAACCACTGTAAATGGGAATGCAGGGTATTTCTTAATTATCTTGCCCTCTTTCAAAAGGGAATAGCAAGACCTGAAGAGTTTTCTGTCTCAGCAATGATGGCTTAGGGGGAAAACATCCTCATGATAAAGGAATGTACTGAGCACTCTGCTGGTAGTTGAAAAGGGACTTGGATAGTCTTAAAGAATAATTTAAAATGCTCTTTGGGAATTGTATGTCTGAGAGAGGACAAGCATGAAGAGGCACTGGGGATATGTGATACTAATAGGTGTGAGAAGAACAATTGTGAGCAGAACTGAGTAGGGTACACAGGGTTTGCAAACATCAGTCTCACTTGTTTTAGGGAGAGCATGTAGAGGCTCTTCAGCATCAGTTTTCTGCTGAGTATACACTCACTTTCAGGGACTGGGTTCTGGGTTTCTCAGGTTTACACTCACCCTGAATGCTCTGAAATTGCAAGAGCAATCCCAACAGCTGCTGTGTGGGCTCCATGCTCTGGTTTCATTCATTCACCCACCAAGCCCATACAGTGACAGAACACTGTGCAAAAGGATTGCCCAATACCCCAACAAATGTGGGGAGCAGGTGCTCTGTAAGCCCAGGAGCCCTGGAGGTGCATTCATGTTTGGTTTTTTTGTGGTATGTGTCATCCAAGAACTCAGACAGTAGAAAATGTAGGAGGTTGGTAGTGGAGTATCTGCACAGACCAACCATCCCAGAGCTCCTGGCATCCGAGGATGTGTTTCAATGAACACCAGAAGGGAGAGGTGTGGGGGAAATCCTATTGACATTTCCTGAAAGGAGTTTGAGAAACACCTGCTTGACAGAGCCAGTGACTCAGGCCAAGGCTGGAATCCTTCAAAATCAGCACCAAAGAGGGGGGGTGTGACCCTGACAGACACTGTGAGTCAGGGCAGGAATTACCTCATGCAGAGGTGCAGCAGTGCCTGGTGGATGACTCACACTGACACATAATTCATGGACATTCCTTTCATTACAAGTATAGTTTACATACTTAAAAATACAAAACCAAGTGATAAAAATCCCTCAGCCATTAAGCAGTCCAAAATTCCATAAATCAGGCCAGCCAAAAATGTGTTTGCTGTTTGTACTGTGTTTGTGTGATAAAAATTGACATGGATATATGGATGGAATTTCTGTGCCTGTCTCAGATGACATACAGATGTCTAACTTGGAATTCTATTTACTTGCTAGTCTTACATTCATTTCTGACTTGCAAGCATCTTTTTTTAATTTGGAAAATAAAGCCTTCAGAAAGAATCTTTCCCTTTAAGTTTATTTTGACAGGTAATTAGGTCTGTGAAGTTGCAACTTTATGAGGCCTATTTGTTAGGTACTTGCACATGTAGGTGGGAAAAAAGCAGATGAGGGAATGATCATTTTATTTTCTTAAGAGATGCCACAAAATTAGAGATATTTTAAGAGCAATAATAGTAGCTGTGTTTTGGATACCACCTGGAAACCTTTCAGTGCACAATTTGGAAAATTTCCACAGCCTCTTAAAAAACTACTTATTTCATTCTGTAGGAAAAAGACACATCATCTATTTTCCTATTTAACATCTTCACATTTTAGATAGCAGACTAAACAAATAATATTCATGTTTTAAGTATGTGATAATGGGAAAGAAAAAAAACCATAGAAAATGATAAACACATCTGAGAACTCTAGTGAGATTCTGTACAAAGGATGGTAATACCTTTTCATATTCCCATGTCTTGCTGTTGCCTGAGCAACCAGGGAAAGCATTCCTAATCCTCTGCATTTTTCCTGTATCATGGGTCAGCAGAGTGTTGGCTGCAAACGTGATTATGGCTGTTTTTCATTTCACAGCTGAGAGAAACAAAACATGAAAGGTTGAATGAAGACCAGAATAGCCAGTACTAATTTGCTTTCCCCTCAAAAGATGGACACTTGCTGCACTAATTGTATTTATCATGGAATCATTCAGGTTGGAAAAGGCCATTAAGATCAGAGTCCAGATCTGCACTGGAAATGTCAGAGTTTCCAGGTGAATGTGGCTGAGGGGATGTTTTGCCTGATTTCTCTCTACAAGGCCATTTTCTGAGCACATGAGCTTACACAGCTTTTAATGTGATGTTCAGCTGGTGCTGGCTCACAGCTGATTCAGTCAGCTCTCCTTTTCTGTTGGAATGCACTCTACTAAATAAAACTGAAGGGTTGGTACATTATATCTGCAACCCTCATTGATTTGCTGTTACATGGAAGTGAGTGAACTTCTTTTAGCCAAGTTTGGCTGGAAAAATAAAAATTCTCCTGCTATAAACCATCATTTCAGATGTTTTCAGAACACTTCCACTGAAAAAAATGTTTTAAAATTAGAAGACATTGAGGTTAAAAAAATTAAGGAGCACTGAGGGGGTAGTGCTTGTGTAACCTCTCTGATGTTAGTGAGGCTGAAGAGGGTTATAAATATGTATAAATATATATATATTATGTATACAATATTCCTGTGCAATTACATGGCAACTGAGGTTTATCACTTTTGAGATGTTTTAACCTTTAATGCATAAGGGACCTGTTTAGCAATTGCTCTATTTTCAGCAATTCTGAAGAAAACTGCAGCAGAACAAAGAGCCAAAGAGAGATACAAACAGAATTCAGGTTTGAGGATAATAAATCAACAAAGAAAAAGGTCAGGTCTCAATTATAAATGATAATTCTTTTCCCTTTTTGTCTTATATGCTTGAATAAACATGGAGGAAATTGTAATATGAATGAAGGTGCCTGACTCTGAGGTGTCTTGGCTGCTGCTTTTATTTGAAACAACATCACTAATTGTGCACTTGCACCCTTTGAAAACTGGGACAGCAAAGGAATTGAATTAAACTGTGCCTCTGGGATTTGAGAGAAGTTCAGGATGTTTTTTCAAATAATGCATTAGTTCCACAGCTTTGATATAAAACTAAATGATGAATAACTGGTTTTGATGTTGTAACACATGGCCCTCAGCCATCAGAGATGTCTGGACATTTCTGTGCACAAGCCATCCCACTGTTCTTAAAAGGGAACCTAATAAGTTTATAATAAGCTAATTCCAGTGCACATTTAAGAGCATGAAGTTGCAAAATTGAGGTCAAAAATGAAAGAGTTTGCAAAAGTTGGTCATATTAAAAAAAAAGAAAGTAAAAAACAAAAAAAATCAAGTAAAACCCAGTTAAAATTCCCACACAAAGAAGGAAAACCAGAATGGCCTGGGTTGGAAGGGACTTAACTGTGTGCATTCCCCTGCTGTGGGACACCTTTCACCAGAGCCCCATCCAACCTGGCCTTGAGCAATCCCAGGAATGTGGCAGCCACAGCTTCCCTGGACAGCCTGTTCCAGTGCCTCACAGCATCACAGAGTTATTTTCCCATTACCTAATCCAAACTTCCTCTTTTATTTGAAACCATCCCCCCTTGCCCTGTCCCTACCTGCTCTTGGAAAAATCCTCCTTGTAGGCTCCTCTCAGGTACTGAAGGGCTGCAATTAGGTCACCCCAAAGCTTCTCTTTTTCAGTTCTCTCAGACTTTGAAGCTGCTCATCAATTATTGAAATTATTTTATTTACTGTTTAACTAGGGAAAAAAATGCAGCTATAGATTGTTTTAGGGTTTGTTTTATCTTTCATGGTTAGGACCATACTTTATACAGCTGTTCTTTTGAGGGTGAGATCCTTTGTACATCAGTGAGAGTATTGGGACTTTATTTCTAAATCCTTGAGATGTCATTTTTCATGCAAGACAAGAATAGATTATTTATTTTCACGTTTTGATATGTAAACAGTAGATCTGTAAAAAGTATACACCATACATACCAGTATATACTTCAAAGGTGATATGTAAGGAGTGTTCAGCAGTAAGTAACAGGTTTGCTTTTGCTTTTAAAGCTGCAACAAGCTCTGGCCCAACCGGAGTATTTGCAAAACAAACTGTCACAGACTGGCTGCTCTCAGATTCCGTGGTTAACATACGTTAAGAGACAAAAGATCTCCAGTTGGACTGTAAATGAGGGAAAACAGCATTCATTGCTTCCTTCTAAAACAGTTAATTCTATAAATTCAGATGGTGATATTATGCAATACTCTGCACAGAGTGGGAGGTAGAACACACATATGCTCAAGTATGTGGCATGCTCTATAAAAAGTAAGAGTGGGAGCCTCTGCAATTCCTATCTCAATTCTTATCTCAGTTGCTAACTTCTTTCTTGTTTGATCCCCTCAGTCCCTCTCACTGTCCCTCCAGCCTGTGACAGCTCGGCATATAAAGAGGCCAACTGCACCTGGAATACTGGTCTACAAAATAAATACAGGCTCTTGCTATTTATTTACATCGTTTGTTTGATGTTGTTTGTTTAGACTAACTGTGGCAGGCAAAGGTTCTCTGGGAGTGCAGCCGGGCTGGACTCTGGCACCTGGCGATGCTCCAGGATGTTTCCTGGGACCCTACACCTCCTGCAAAAAAAGCGGGCTGCGAGATGGAGACACCCCAAATGAGCCTGGGACAACAATCCCCCCTCATTTCCCGTGGCCCGACGGCTCCCGGCTGTGAGGTACCGGCCTGGGACGGACCCGAGCTCCCAAACCCCAAACCCCGCGGATGATGCGGGGCAGGCGCGGGAGCAGCTCCGGCCGCCGGGAGGCCGCGGCTCCCCGGTGCTGCCTCGAGAGCCGCGGAGGGGCCACGGGGAGCAGCGGCCCCCGCCTAAGGCACGAGGGCAGCGCGGAGGGACCCCCCGCCCTCCCGTCACCACCAGCCCCCGGGGGCCTCCCGCTCGGCGCGGCCCGGGTGTGGGAAGGCACCGGGGAGGGGCGGGCGGTGCCTGCCCGCGGGGGGAGCGGAGCGCGGAGCCCCCTCCCCCGCCTGGCCGCTGGCTGCCGCCTCTCCCCGCCGCTCGGCCGGCCCGCGCCGCCACCGCCGCCTCCATCTTGAGCGGGTGTCCCCTGCTCCCCCCCGCCTCCACAGCACCGAGAGCGTCGGGGGCGCTGGAGCCCCGGGGGGGAGCGGGGGGGAGGTGAGGGTGGTGGGGGGCGAAGCGGCACCGGGGCCGGAGCGGCAGCGGCGGGAGCAGCGGCGGGAGCAGCGGCGGCAGCGGCAATGAGGAGGCGGCGCTGAGGAGGCGGCAGTAGCCGGAGCGGACGGAGCCGACATCTTGTGCCCTCCCCTCCCGCCGCCGGCTGGGTGAGCCCGTCCGCCCCAGGGGGGAGGGGAGGGGGAGGCGGAGAGAATTTGAAAAAAAAAAAAAAAAAAAAAAAAAGGAAAAGAAAAAAAAAACCTGAAAAAGAAAAACAAAAACAAAAAAAATCCCCCCAAAAGGAGGCGGCGGCAACGGTGGAGAAGCCGCGGCGGCGGCGCGCTGAGCCGGCCAGGTAAAGCTCTGCGCGGGAGGCCGCGACACCCTTCCTTCAGGGGTCTCTCCTCCCTCACACACCCCCGCGCCGGGGTCGCGGGAAGGTGACCGGGCGGGCGGGAAGGAGCTGAGGGAGGCCAGTGCGCCACAGCCTGCGGGCCTCTCCCGCGTCCCCGCTCCGTCTCTGTGCGGCGGGAGTGGCCCGTAATCCCTCGCCGAGGAGGGGGCGGCGGCGGTGAGCGCCCGGGGATGGGGAACGGGCAGCACCGTGCAAGCCGGGCCCCCCCATTGCCGCCATCTTGGCCCCCCCTTCTTCGCGGCGCGGCGGGGGCGCCGCCCACCTTCTCCCACGCGATTGGCCCAGGCGGGGCCGAGCGCACCCGCCTTTAGCCCCGCAGAGCCTCGCGTTGCTATTGGTGGTGGCGCTGTGATGGACGGCGGTGGCAGCCAATGGCATTGCAGCCCCGCTGCGCTCGCTCTGCGCTCCCCCGCCCGCTCCCGCCCTCTGGGGACTCTGGCAGTTCCGTGGGGAGAGGTGGCCGCGCTGTGGGCCCGCGCCGCGGCTCGTCCCGCTGGGGTTCACCGACTTCTCCTCCCCCCGGGACGGCTTTATATGTGCCCAAGTCCCTGCTGTGTCTTGGCCCAGATCGCTGGCTGCTGCTGGAGTTGCCTGCAGGGAGCCCTCGGTGCGCGGGTGGCTCCTTGAGGCGCTCCCGGCGGTGCCTGACAGCTGAGGGCATGGCGCCGTTCCCTCAGCTGCTGAGGGCCGGACGCGGCTCGTGGCTATCACAGCTCCGGAGCGCTGCTGCTGGGGTCACACACCGCTCATGGCGCGCCCCATCTGTGGCCGAGCCCACACTTTATACCTGAAACTTCATCCACAGCCCGTCCCGCACCCTCCCCGTGCCAGAGGGAGCGCCTCTCTCGAGGCCGGTGCATCTCCCGTCTGCTTGACTTGGTTACAGAAGTATCAGGGTATTGATAAAGATCTCTGCATGTGCCAGGGCAAGCAGCTCTCCATGACATCTGTTGACTACCGACACATTTCATTGTAGGTATCAGTGTGGGTGTGAGGAGAATAAACCCTTGGCACGTGTGTGAGGGGACCATGGGCCTGTGGCAGGCACAGACACAGGGACATGAAGGGACATTGTGAATGGCAGCAGGCGTTTTTCTGGCGTTTTGATCGGCAAAAGGTGGAGGGGAGGCTGCAGCTGTTCCAGGTTGTTTATTTTCTCTGGCATCCATTGGTTTTATTTTACAGATGTGTTTCTTGAATAGCTCCATGGGTGTCTGTTCCCCACTGCACAGCAATGGGTTTCAAATCCCAGTGGCTGCATGGGCTGGAGAGCAGTGCTGAGGAACATCTCCAGACCTTGTGTTTGGCTTGGTATCCCAAAGAGGGGCAACCTTTTGTAACAACAAACCCCAAATCCTTTAGGACTGTAGGAGCTGTAGCCACTGCCAGTAGTCATGGTGCAATGAGAGCCATGTTGTTCCTGTCTTCTGCTGCACACTGAACTCAGATGGCCTTTTTGCTGCAAGTCATTCAAGTTCTTCATTGTTGATGGAATATTTTTGGCTGGGATCACCAAGCTATGCCAAAAGAAAGGGCCAGGAAACTCCCCCAGCTTCACTGCCTTGAACTCCAACCTTGCATCCTCTGCTCATGAGAAACCTGGTGCTGTAAAGTGAGTCCTTGGTTGTTCAACGTGGGAAAGCTGGAAGGACTGCAGCATGAAGGAGAGTTGGGAAGGAGACTGAGGTCTTGTGCAGTGTGAGAAAAGGATTTCTGGCAGCATTACATGGGTGGAAATCTGTCTTTCCTTTAGAGGACCCACTTCTGTTCAGTATTCCAGGCTGTGTATATAATAGGGGCCTGTACTGTGGTGCTGTTCCATACACATTGATCTCTTTTTCAGGGGAGCTTTAGCTCCCTTTCTAGTAAATTTAAGCATCCTGATGATGGGCTTGGTTTTTCAGTCATCTAGTGCCCACAGGTGTGAAAACTGCTGCTCAGGAGAATCAAATCACTCCTGAAGGAACTCCAGGAGCAGAGTTAAATTAATTCCCAGCAGCTCTTTGAGTTATAGCCACCTTGTTTGCTCAGTTGTGCTCTCTGGGAGCTTCACCCCCTGTTCCCATTGTAATCCCCGGTAGGAATGGGTGACAGGAGCTTTTTGGAATGCCTCGAGTGTATTGTGGCATGGCAAAGGGATGTCTGTAGTTTCTGCTTTCACACCAGCAGCCTTTGTCCACGGCAGGACAGAATCAGTGTGGGCTGAAATAGCATTTAAACCCACTCATGTCGAGCATCTTTAGCATTTCAGTGTGCACAGGAGCTGTTTGCAGAGGGATTCCTTTTTATGTGTAGCTGGGAGGTGTTTTCAAGTGTGCTGAGGGAATCAAAACATTCCTGGGTTGCTGCTTAGATGTTCCTGTTGCTGTAGACAAGGTCACAGTGCTCAGCTCAGTGTGTCTGAGTTGATTTTGTTGCTGCTTTCAAGGTATTTTGGAGGTGTCTCTCCTAATATCCAGGTGTATGTCTCATTCCAGGCACTCAGCTATCACTGGCAGCAATTTCCATGCCATTTTAGATGCTTCTTCACAGTGCTAAGTAATTGTGTGCTTTACAAATGGGCTGTTTTATGGCAATTGGTTGCTGTGGTGCAAAGCCCACTTTGGGGTAATTTGTTAGAAATACACTGATTGTTTCACTGAAGGAAATCTGCATGCCTGTTTTTCCCATTAGGTAAAACAGCCCTTCCTTCAGGTGCTTGTTTCACTGAAATTTCCTTGTCCCTCAGCATTCCAAGCAATTGGCTATTGCCTCATTTTTCCTGAACACAATATTAATGATGTGTGTGGTCAGCTCATAATAATTACTTTATCCTCCATATGTCTTCTTGCCTCCAAAATCCTCTTTGCTTGTACCTGCCTGAATTGTAACAGAGCTGTTTGCCAGCAGGATTTTATTTTTAATTTTTTAAAATTCACTTGATGATCAACTTAACTTTCTAACCTCTTTTTAAAATTGTTTTTTTCTGCTGATTGAAGCCATTGGAGTTCAGCTAGGATGAGTACAGTTGGGTGTCTGCAGTGTGTGGATCAAGTGACTGATTAAAGTTTTAAGGCAAAGGTACCACCAAAATTTGTGGTACCTCTATTTGCAGGTAGAAATCATCATCTTTTATTTAACATGTGAAGTAAAATTGCATTTACAGGCTCCATCATTGTAGGTGTGCATACTAAAAGTGGCACCTGAAGCTTATTTCTGTGGATGCAGGGAAGAGTTTGGAAATCTTTCCAGAGCATGTTTGTTTCTTTAAGACACAGGTGGTGTCATGGCTTAATCTTGTGTTTCACAGAACCAGTACTTGAAAAAAGTATTGCTCCTGGAGTTTTCTCCTTCTTTCTGGAATAAGCTTGGACTTCTTCTGGTCCTGTGAGATGCTGCTTGCTGTGGCACACAGTTAAGAGTTTCTGGAGCTCTGTCCTTCCTGGAGCACAAATACTGCATTGGCTGAGTACAAGTTGTGGGTTTGTGGTGTGTTTCCTTGTCTGTGGGTCCCACAGAAAGGGACTGAGTGTGTGGATTGCTTTAAATAAGGGTGAGGTGCTGGTTCAGGCCTCTGCATAGCAACAGATAAGCTCTGGGCTGCCTTATCTTCTCACAGAAAATTTACATTTGCTTTCCTTTGTCTCCTTTTCGACTTCTTTCAGCCTCAGCTTGTTTATTCCCATAAGTCATGTTCCCATCCTTGACTCTGCCCTTCTCTCTTGCATTACTCACTTGGCCTCCTCTCTGCTTTCCCTCTTTTCCGGCTCCCTCCTTCACCCTCTGATCCCCGAGCTGCTCCCACCGTGTCTGAATCCTCCCCCAAACCATCTCCCCAGGCTTCTCCTCTGCTCCCCTCTGACAGGCACCTCCTTAATGTCAGCAGCCGACTCTCAGCTAATTATCTGCCTTGCTGATTAGCAGTTTGTGCTGGCAGAGCTGGCTGGGGCTTTTTGTTAAGGCTCTGAGCAAATGCCATTTCACAGCTCCTGGTGCTAGAAGATGTCTTGCTGCTTTCCTGCTTCTATGGACTCTCCATAGCCAGGTGCCTCAGGTGGATGAATGGGAATTGTGACTTGTAAGTCCATTGGGATCCATGCTGCCTGTTGCCATGTTCATCCCTCTTTGCTTCCTCGTGGAAGAGCAGAAGAGATGCACCTCTGGTCTCTGCTACATTGTTCAGTTCATCCTCTGGCTCTGTTTGTGACCCTTGAGAGAAGGAAAAGCAAAGCTGGAGGATGATTTTTCATTATGGGACTTTTTTGCATCTGCAGTGTCAGAATGGAAGGATTGGTGGGGCAGCCTGAGCTGTGAAACCTGGAGGAGCTGAGGGAAAACCATTAGTTTTATCTGGAGCTGACAAAAAAGAATTAAATTGGAAACTGCTTTCATAAGACCTGAATGGTGCATTCCTTTTCTCCTGGAAAACATCCAGCACATTTGGGGGGTATAAAAGAAAAGTCACAGGCAGAAGAGCAGAGGAGAACTGTGGTTCTTCGTTGGTTTGTGTGAACTTAATGTGTGAATGGTGCAAGAAGATGTGAACCAGGTTGTTTGGATTTCAGGGCATCTGAATAGTTTGATTTGGGTGCACAGCAGACTGTTTGTATATTGTACTGTCAAATTATTGTGAGTTTTTCTCACTGGTGGTGGGGTGGAATTTGAGGTGCAAATAGAGGAATTTGGAGGCTGCTCTGGTACACATTGCAAGAAATGGCTGATATATCAATACCTGCCTGTATCTAAGGTGTAAAGACTCAATGAGCCTGAAATTGCTGGAGTCTCTGATAGAAATTGAGTGAGTTTTTCAGTCTGTGCTGCTTCTTGCTTGTCTCCTTGTCTTACCCTGTGCTCTGTCCTGTTGTGCCCCAGGGTCTCTGCAGCACAGGGATGAGGAAGCCTCGGAGGAGGTGCCGGCAGCACTTGGAGGGGAGGCGTTCTCCCTCGCCCTACAGCCTCAAGTGCTCCCCCAGCCGGGAGACGCTGACCTACGCGCAGGCCCAGCGCATTGTGGAGGTGGACATCGACGGGCGGCTCCATCGCATCAGCATCTACGACCCCCTGAAACTCATCACCGAGGACGAGCTGACAGCCCAGGACATCACCGAGTGCAACAGCAACAAGGAGAACAGCGAGCAGCCCCTCTTCACTTCCAAATCGAAGAAAACACCTTCCAAAGGGAAGAAGAAGGATTCCTGCTCCAAACATGCACCAGGGATGTCTTTGCACTTGCCCCAGCCCAAGTTCCGTGTTGTGGACTCCTTCAGCCAGCCGGATGCCCCTCCCCTCCCTGCTGCCTACTACCGCTACATTGAAAAGCCTCCCGAGGACCTGGATGGAGAAGTGGAGTATGACATGGACGAGGAGGATCTGGCATGGCTGGAGATGGTCAACGAGAAGAGAAGGGCTGATGGTTATGGGACAGTTTCTGCTGACACTTTTGAGCTGCTGGTGGATCGGTTGGAAAAGGAATCGTACCTTGAGAGCCGGAACAACGGGGCTCAGCAGTCCCTCATCGATGAGGATGCTTTCTGCTGTGTGTGCATGGATGATGAGTGCCACAACAGCAATGTCATCCTGTTCTGTGACATTTGCAATCTGGCTGTGCACCAGGAGTGTTACGGTGTGCCCTACATCCCCGAGGGGCAGTGGCTTTGCCGCTGCTGTTTACAGTCCCCTTCTCGCCCTGTGGATTGTGTCCTTTGCCCAAACAAAGGGGGAGCCTTCAAGCAGACCAGCGATGGCCGCTGGGCTCACGTGGTCTGTGCCATCTGGATCCCAGAGGTGTGCTTTGCAAACACTGTGTTCCTGGAGCCCATCGAAGGGATCAATAACATCCCTCCGGCTCGCTGGAAGCTCACATGCTGTATCTGCAAGCAGAAGGGCATGGGAGCTGCTATCCAGTGCCACAAGGTGAACTGTTACACTGCCTTCCACGTCACCTGTGCACAGAGAGCCGGGCTCTTCATGAAGATTGAGCCCATGAGGGAGACCAGCATCAACGGCACGACGTTCACTGTGCGCAAGACTGCCTACTGTGAGAGCCACTCCCCGCCTGGCACGGTGAGAAGAGGGTCTCCAGCTGCTGCTGGTGATGGGTACAAGGTCACTGTGAAGGAGGAGGAAGAGGAGGAAGTCAGCTGTGGCTCTCCCAAAGGGTCTGTGAAGAAGAACCAAGTGAAATTGAAGCAAAAGATCAAAAAGGAGCCTGGTGACGTTACCAAAGGGCGTTCGTCCGTGCCCGTGGTGACCATTGCACAAATTCCCTCTTACAGGTGAGTGTTGCAGGTTTAGGGAAGGAGTTGGACAGCAGTAGCTGAACAGAGTCTGTTTTAAGGACTCAGTCTCTGTCACTGTTGACCTTGGAAACACTGAATCTTCAGTTAAGGTTTAGCAATAACTGTTCAGAGTGCTCTGCAGTGTAACTTGTGGCTGGGTTTCTTCTGAGTGTCACTGTGGTTTTCCGGCTTTGCTGAGCAGCCATCCCAGGCTGTTGTGTAATGCAGACTCTGTGGTGGTCTCTAATGGCAAACACCCATCTACCATGAAGACATTTTTAAAATACTTCATGCATTACAGGTTGGTAGGCAGGTAGGGGTCATCCCACTATTAAAATTTTTGAGATCTCATTTCACAGTTTCTTAATTCCTCCTTTTATTACAGAGCATGTCAAACCTGCCAGTGTTGCAAGCAGCTTTGTCTTTGGCTGTATTTTTGTATTTTTCTCCCAGCTCTGCCTCATGCAGAATTTTTGTTTGGTGCCTTAGGAAGTGTGTTGATGTGTCAGTCTGTTTGACTGATAAGGCACCATGTGCAAGATAAGAATGGTAAGCAAAGGTTTAAGTAGGTGATCTGTTATTCTTGGACTCCTGTCAAGTTAATTTTCCAGGCTCCAGATTAATAACATCAAACTTAAATGGCCCCTGGAAGGTTCTTGACATGGGAAGAAGTTTTGAAATTAAGACTTGGAGCTGAATTGACTTGACAGAGTCTGATTTCAGACTTTGTGCTGTGGCAAGTGCTTGGTGGGACCCTCCAGTATGAAAACAGATCACATCTGTCTGCATGTGAGGAGAGCCCAGATTGTCCCAGTCCGTGTGTACTTCAGAGTGAGCATTGACACAACCCTGCAGAGCTTCAGCAGGAGACCCAAGGCTCTGCAAAGCCATGATTGCTTTTCAGCTGGCTCCTTCCCTCTGTGCTTCCTTCAGGCTGAACAAGATGTGCAGTGGGCTGTCCCTGCAGAGGAAGAACCAGTTCATGCAGAGGCTGCACAACTACTGGCTGCTGAAGCGGCAGGCGAGGAACGGGGTGCCCCTGATCCGGCGGCTGCACTCGCACCTGCAGTCCCAGAGGAATGCTGAGCAGGTACCAGTGCTCCCACTCTGCTCACCTGGCACACACAGCCTGGCTTCCAGATGGCTAGGGAGGAGAGCTGTCTTGGTTTGGAAGACAGGTGTCTGCTAAGAAGAGCAGGAACCTCTTTTTGAAATGAAAAATGTACACACCTTCTCTCCAAATTATTGTAATTTTGAAATTAAGGGGCTCTCAGGCAAAGATATGGGAAATAGGAATAACAGTTCTTTACTAGGGAAGTTAAAATAGAAATACAGTATTACCAAAAAACCCCAAAACACTGACAGAGTGAGAATCCAACCTGACAGCCTCTCAGTCAGTCAGGGTGTTGGTAGCAGTCCCATCCCATGGTGGCTGCATCCTCCTGCAGTGACAGATGTGGTTCAGTTGAAGCAGTGCTCCTGTAGAAGGCACAGTTTTCCTCCAAAGGTCCAGTGGTGATGTGTAAAACATCCAGTTTTCTTCTGGAATCCAGTGGAAAAAGGCTGCTTTGGTGTTCCAAATGTCAGCTTTTATCTAGGTGGAAAAGGCTCCACTCCTCCCCCTGGCTGGAGCATCTCCCCATGGGATGATGGAATTTTATCAGTCACACAGTGACTCAATGACCATTAACAGAAGATACTTCCCTGGAGGAAGATGGGTTGTGGAAAAGATAAAGATGGCTGCCCCACCTGGTTTTAACAGATGGTGATAGAATCCATACTTTTGGTCACATCCTGTGTTGCAACCTAAGACAGGAGTGGGAGTTAAAGGATGAGATTTGAGTCTCTCTTGGTGTGCTCATACCTGAAGAACAGAGCTAGTTTGTTATAAGATATCCATGATACCATTAAAGTTGGTGTTGGTGGGACAGGCAGGTAGGAGCTTTCCCCCTGAGTCAGAAGACCCAGGGTTGTGCAAGGATGTGATGAGTCCCTTGGTGGAATGATCTCTTATAGGAATGAGAAAATCACATTCCTTGGAGTCAGTAAAGAAAATGGGTTTTAACTCCAGAGTTATGGCCAAATTCCAGTTTGGGTCATTCTTCCTGCAGCTTCAATTTCTGTCCATCCCATGCACATTTAGACAAAATCATCAGCTCTGGACTCTTTTGCTTCCTCTTTTGAACTGCCATCTGTAGTCCCTTTATCGTGGTGTATTAAGTAGCACTGCATTTGGCATGAGTAGTAGTTGCTGAAGGAATGAAGCAGTAGAACTCTCCCCTCTAACACAGCCTGTCAGTATGGATTGTATACAATGCACATGTATATTTTTATTGTAGTTGGAGGAATTCATATTTTGGTTTGCAGGAAGACTGCTCTGGGTGCTAAATAAATTATTCCCCACTTATCAGTGCAGAGCTTGGGAAAGTGCAGCATTTCCTTGGTGTATTACATTGGCTATTTACCACAAATGTCCTATTAATATAAACCATGAAAATCTTGTGAAGCAATGGTCCTCTTGGCAGTCATGTGAACGTGTATGCACTTGGGATATGTCATCCAAATCACTAAAAATCTACAGATTTAGGAAAGGAAGGATGATTGTGTTGTGAAGCCACTGACCTGTGTCTTGGAAAGTGTGAGCTCATCTCCCAGTGTTGGCCATTCTTGGCAAATGTCTTTCCATGGCTCTGTTTTTTATGGGTTACAGAATAGCTCTTTTCTGCCCTGCTTTGGGTTACCTTCCCTGTAGACTGTAAATGCTTTGGGCTGCTGCTCCAATGCACAGAAAAATTTCCAGCCTCTGTAATAAACTTGGATGGAAAAGCAGGGAGGGTGTAAATGAGCGTGCACTGAAGTGTGTTCCCAGGGTGGAGCTGCAGGATAATTTGGGGTAATTTCACAGATAAGGTAAAATCTGGAAAAGCTGATGTTCTCTCTGTTAGACAGATAACTGCTGGAGGAAGGAGGGGACATGGTCTGAACAAGAGACAAGGCAGTAAGAGGAAGACTCTGAGAGCAATTCCCAGAGGATTCCTGGAAAAAGAAGGAAACACAGGAAACCTGTAGTGTTTTTTATCTCACCCCACCTCTATCTTTGCAGAAGGAGCAGGATGAGAAGACGAGTGCAGTGAAGGAGGAGCTGAAGTACTGGCAGAAGCTCCGGCACGACTTGGAGCGCGCTCGGCTGCTCATCGAGCTCATCCGAAAGAGGGAAAAGCTCAAACGGGAGCAGGTAGGGAATTCTGAGTTCTGGCTCTCCAGTTCCTGCTCTTAACTCCAGTCCCATGCAAGCACTCTGTGCTGCAGGAGGCTCAGGAGGAGCACAGCAGTTTTTCTTGAGCCTTTTCCTCTTTTGGCAGGTTCTGGCTGTTGGGTGTGCAGAGCTCTCCCTGTGCCTGTCACAGGTTTGCCCTGTGCAGCCTCAGAGCCAGGGCTGGGTGCAGAGTGCTGGCAAAATGTGTTTGTATCATTAATAGTGGATTTGATTCCTGACCTACAGAACCCCTTCTATTTCTGGGCATGGACCAAGTGTTTTGCAGAGTAGCAGTTAGGTCTTTCATGATTATTTCAGGAGTTTGGTAACACCTCCAGAGAGAAGGCTCAATCACAATTCAGCTCTTAATTTCTAAAGCTAAAAATTCCTGTAGTTTGTCCTCTAAGAACATTTTTAGAAGAAAAAGCTGTAAGATGGAGACCATTTACTAAATTTTCCAGTTTCTCCTTTGACCTGTGTGCATATCTCCAAAGTTTCACCAGTTGCTTCCAATGCTTGCCAGCCTTGCCTTTGCTGTCCTTATCTTGTGGGTGCTGCCCCACAGCTGTGCTCTGTGGCTGGGATATCCTCCAGGACAGCTCCAGGAAAGCTCACTGGGCACACCCTGAGCCCATGCACATCCTCAGGCCTTGCCTGGCTGCTTCCAGCCTGGCTGCAGGGAGAGGGAAAGCAGCATCCTCTGTGATCACAGCTCCTCTGAGAACAATTTTTTTTATGGCCAGGAACTACCCACAGCTTTTCTGGAGTCCTCTTGATCATTTGTTTGCTGCATTGTCTTTGATTTATATCAGTGGCTCAGCTCTCATTGCTGTGTGAACATATTTTAGGTAGGAGGATAAAAAACCAAAAATCATTCTTGGGTTTTGTTTGCTTTTGATATCTTGATGTAACAGCTGGCTAAATCCAGAAAAGCTTATGGAAACTGTGGTGTGCTTTTTAAAAGGATAAAATACCACAGAAGAGTGTATCTAGTTGGGCTCTGTCCCAGCCCAGCTTTTAGGTGAGTGCAGAAGGATGCTCCAGAATTGTGCATCTCTGTTTGGCTATTTTTTTAAAATTTGGTCTTTTTACCTGTGTATATTCATTATCTCATTGATGCTGTCTTGTTGCTCAGCACATCAAATACAGTTTGCTTTGTGTAAACAGACTCGCTTACCTTTGTTACTGAAGCGTTGATTGAATGACATAACGAGTGATTATAAGATCAAAGAAATGTAGATGTTAAAGGATGAATAAATACTTTTATCCTGTTCCAGTCCTCTTTGAATAGATTTTCAGTGCAAGAGATTTTCAGTGCTACAACTTGTTTGCTTGAAATCAAACAGTATTAGAGGCTTCCTAAAGGACAGAAGGAACTGCATTAGGAATTTAACCACTGTTGTTTGGTTTCTGCCTTGAAGTCTGAGAGCTTATGTCTTAAACTTTGTTTTTGTCTCTAGTCTAATTATGGAAGTTGTTCATAGAAATGCCTGCATACTTTTAATTTTTATATAATGTTGCTAATTGGCGTAATAACAATATCTTGAGGCAGGGAGTTCTCCAGGGTAATTTACCAGGCGTGAAAAACTTGTTTTCATTTTTAATGGTAGTATCCTTTAATTTCCTGGGGTTTCCTCTTGTTTTGACTTTGTGAGATTGAATAAACAGAAGTTCTCCATGTAAGAGGATTGGACTGGGCAATGTCCATGGAGAGTGCAAGGTGTTTGCCAGAAGTTCTACAACAGTGCTAGCCTGAGATTTCCAGCACTGAGTAAAGCTGGGGGAACAATTCAGAGAATCTGGAGGGTGACACCGCTCCCAGCTCCTGCCCTCAGTGAGTTCCTGCTGTGTTCCTGTTGCCAGGTCAAGGTGCAGCAGGCTGCCATGGAGCTGCAGCTGACCCCTTTCAATGTCCTGCTCCGCACAACCCTGGACCTGCTGCAGGAGAAGGATGCTGCCCAGATCTTCACAGAGCCCGTTAACCTGAACGAGGCAAGTCTCTTTCCTACAGGTGTTTAACGGGTTGTAGATGAGATATTGCTGGGCAGAAGCACAAACCACCTTGTCCCAAGCTGCTGGTGGACTAAAAACTATCTCAAAAATCATGATGTGTGTATCTTCCAGGCAGAAAAAGGGTATTTTTTTTCTGGAAGTTTAGCACATCTTGGATGAGTAATGTTTTGCAGAGCCAGGGTGTGTCTGCCTTGCCTGGGTGACACAGAAATGAACATCTGTTGCTGCCCCTTGCCAGTGGAAAGGGCATTAAGAATGCTTGTGATGGGTGCGCTCTGGTTGGCTAGTAAATGGTTTTTGTAATTGTACAGGTTTTATATGTTTAGGTTCCAGATTACCTGGAATTCATTTCCAACCCAATGGATTTTTCCACCATGAGGCGGAAGCTGGAGTCCCACCTGTACCGAACCTTGGATGAGTTTGAGGAAGACTTTAACCTTATAGTTGCCAACTGCATGAGGTATAATGCTAAAGACACGATTTTCCACCGAGCAGCTGTCCGGCTCCGGGACCTCGGGGGAGCGATTTTGCGTCACGCGCGGCGCCAGGCCGACAGCATCGGCTTTGACACTGGCGTGGGGATTCACCTGCCTGAGTCGCCCAAGCCCCACGACTTTTACCGCTTTTCTTGGGAGGATGGTGAGTAGTGACTGATGGTTTACAGTAATTTCATGATTATAAGCTGCACCATTTTGACTAAAATTTTGGTCCGAACCCAAAGTGTGGCTTATAATGAGGTGCGGCTTATATATGGACAAAGAAGGAAAAGTTGCCGTTTTAGTTTGGAGGACAGGTGTCTGCTGAGAAAGGCAGGAACCTCTCTTTGAAATGGAGAATGTAAACCCCCTCCCTCCAAATTATTATAATTTTGAAGTCAAGGGGCTCTCAGGCAAAGATATGGGAATAGGAATAATAGTTCTTTACAGGGAAATTAAAATAGAAATGCAGTACTACAAAGAACAAACCCCAAACCCTGACACAGTCAGAGTACAACCTGACACCCGTCAGGCAGGGTGTTGGCAGCAGTCCCATTCCATGGTGGCTGCATCCTCCTGCAGTGACAGATGTGGCTCAGCTGGAGCAGTGCTCCTGTACAAGGTGCAGTTTCCCTCCGGAGCTCCAGTGGTGATGTGGAGAAATTCGGTTTTCCTCTGGAGTCCAGTGGAGAAAGGGGCTCCCTTAGTGTCCCAAAACCTCTGTTTTTATCTTGGTAAGAAATGTTGGGCTCTTCCCCCTGGCTGGAGCAGCTCCCAATGGGATGCAGTAATTTTATCAGTGCCACAGTGGGACTCAATGGCCATGAGCAGAAAATGACTGGCTGGAGGAAGGATGGGTTGTGAAAAGATAAAGAACAATGCCCCAGCTGGTTTATAAAACATGGCCATGAACAGGAGATATCCCATGAGATAAAGAACAATGCCCTGCCTGGTTTCAATGGATGGCCCATTAGCAGAATATCTCCTGCAGAGATAAGGATCACTGCCCCCACCCTCAGCAGATGGTGATAGAACAGATACCTTTTATCACACTCTCTATTGTAATGTGCAGCTTATAATCAGGTGTGGCTTATGTATGGACAAAGAACAAAAAGTTGCTGGCACCCGGAAGTGCGGCTTATACTCAGTGCAGGTTATAATTGTGAAATTAATCGCATTCACCTCAGGCAGGGCACAGCACATTGAGGCTGCATGGAAATCGCAGCCATTCTGCGTACAAGAATTTCCCTAGCCATGTGTTTAGGCACGTACAGAACTCCTTTAGAACCCCAGGGTGGGATTTTGGGTGAGCTGGGCACTCTGAGCTAGGTGCAGCTTAGCTCCAGCTCTCCTAGTGCATGTCTGTGTTGGCAGAGCCTTGTGAACTGCCCATGCTCTTTGATTTGTACAAACTCACGATTTTAAAGAGCAGTACAAAGGTGGGTCTGGGATTTTTTTGCTCTGGGGAAAGCTCATTTAAATACATTTCACTGTGAGCTGACAAGACATGCAGCAGCTGAGTTAGATGGAGCACTGAGGGCTGAAAGGGGGTGATGAGAGGTGAAGCCACTGGGACCTAAGCAATCCTAGCTGAGACTTTCCATTCCCAACACAACCCCATCTATTCCCACAGCCCTCTTGAGGTGCAGCTCCAAAGCACTGGTTGGTAACTTGGCTAAACTTAGTAAGCCATCAAGCACACAGAGCTTGCAGTGTGCCATCTGGTTCCTAAATGTTGAAGCCCTCTTGGGTGCAGATGGACAGTGATTATAAAATTCGTGTAGGTGTTCAGCTGTCTGTCCTGCTCCTGCAGATGCCAGCCCTCCAGCAGAGCCAGAGGAATGGAAAATCTGTTACATTTTGGCCGCTTATGTGTGTGGTCTGATTGTGTCATTTAATCTGACAATGAAATAGATTTCTGACAAGGGCCTAGACCACAAGCTGTTCTGTGTGGGGTGCAGACATGTCCTTTCGCTGTTACCCCTGAGGGACAGTGCAAGTTGAATCAGCAGCTTTTTATCCAAAGGAAGGAAGTCCAAACTCCAAGATTATTGACTGCTAGATCCCCAGGCTAAAGCGATTGATTCATGGACACTGGCACTGGCCTCAGATCCTTCTCCAAGCCTCACTCCTTCCCTTCACTGTTGCCATCTCTTGTGCTGCAGTGGATAACATCCTGGACCCGGAGAACCGGGCTCACCTGTCTCTGGAGGCCCAGCTGAAGGAGCTGCTGGAGAAGCTGGACACGGTGAGCACCATGCGCTCCAGCGGCGCCCGGACGCGGCGCATCCGGCTCCTGCGGCGCGAGATCAACTCCATCCGCCACAAACTGGCCCAGCAGCAGAGCAAGGCCCTGCCCAACGGGGACACTGTGCCACGGGAGGGGCTGGAGACGACATCCAGGGAAGGGGATGAGGAAGGGGAGAAAGGTGAGCAGCAGGGTTTTGATTCCAGGTCTCTAGTGCTCGGCAGCAAAGCCTGCTGTTGCTCCTGTGACCTTAGTGAAAGATGGGAATGGCTCTTGGTGGTTTTGGGGATGATTCTTGCTAAAATGTTCAAGTGGATTCTTTATTCCTTTACCAGATGGTGCCAAGCTCCCGTACCCTCCAACCCTGGAGCCCACAGGACCTGCACCCACCCTCTCAGAGCTGGACTCTCTGCAGGACCCTCCAACACTCAAGCCCATCAGTGAGAGCAGGCCCCTGAACCAGCTGCAGAGGAGGATGGTGCCAGACCGGGAGCTGTTTGACAAGAAGGCTCTGCAGCAGGAGAGCCAGGCTTTCACTCGCCTGCTGTCCAACAACGGCCTCAACGGGCTGGCCCTGCCCCCTGCGGACAGCCCTGCCAGCCCCGCCCTCAGCAGCGTGGGCCGCCGGACATCAGTCCTGTTTAAAAAAGCCAAGAACGGTGTGAAGCTGCAGAGGGGTCTGGAGTGCTCCCTGGAGAACGGGGAGGAGCACAGGCAGGGCGGGCAGTGCTCGCCCTCCTGCCCCGACGGGGAGCGGCAGGCGCGGAAACGGCCCCAGAGCAGGACCTGCAGTGACAGCGGTGGAGAGAAGTCACCCAGGCAGGCAGCACAGAGAGGTGAGGAAAGGCTGGGTGGGACACTCAGGACATGGTGCTCTTGGGTCCTAGGTTGTACTCGATGGTCTCAGAGGTTTTTTGTAATTGATTCCATGATTCTCTAATTCCTTGGGATTCCTTTTCCTTCTGGAAGCTGTGAGATGGGGCTGAGGAAGGAGAAATCCTGGGGCTGAGTAAAAACTTCTGCATCCAAACTACACAGCCAGAGCTGACTTTTTGCTTAGAGGAGAGCACAGTCCTCATAACCAGATGTGCCTCTTCATGTGATTTCAAACAGGGCAGACATGTCCATAATGAGCTACACTTCTCCATTGGCTGTACATGTTGGTTTTGGTCACCTCCATTTTAGACATTTAAAGCTACCAAGATGAAACCCAGGGCAGTCACCAGTAATTCTCCTCTTTGCTGCTATAAGAGGGAATTTTCAGTTTTTTATAGGAGAAACCAATGTGCCCAGCTGCTTACAAAGCTGTTGAGTGCCTGGCTGGAGAGTCTGGGCTGAGATGTTGGCATTCCTGCCCTTATGGAAGGGTTTGTGTTGGCTTGGTCACTCCTAGGAGTGAGAGCTTCCTGCTGCAGAAATGATGCATTTGGTTGGAAGTGTTCACAGTGTGGAGTAACTTAAACATCACTTTGAAATCACTTCTGGAGTTTAAATAAAATTAGTGGGAGTACCAAGCAGGTTCCTTTTAGATCTGCAAATGAGAATAAGCTGCTGAGATGAAATTTGGAAAGACAAAAGAGGAAAGGAACATTGGAGTGATAGCACTGTAATTTCTTTTTAGTTCTGTGTGAACAGCCATTGTGGGACAGTTCCCATCTGG
Organism: Catharus ustulatus; assembly: GCF_009819885.2. Classification (NCBI taxonomy): domain Eukaryota; kingdom Metazoa; phylum Chordata; class Aves; order Passeriformes; family Turdidae; genus Catharus; species Catharus ustulatus. The sequence goes on from NC_046245.1 coordinate 4,207,611, forward strand.
AAGGTTTGACTTAGCTAAACTTCAAATATTATCTTTATAGTTATTTGGTTATCATAAGGTTTCAAGAATATTGAGACTAGGAGGAAGGCAATGGAATGTGGGGATTGCCTTGTCAGGACAGGTTAAAGGAAACACAGATGACTTCTCACCATCATCATCTCTTGGTAATCAAAGCAGAAAGTTGTCATCCACACTGGGGAGAGGTCAGAATGAGAGGCTGAAATTAAAAAAAAAAAGGGAAAATAAAGGCAGGGTGTTGGAAAATCCCTGGTAATAGGCAGTGACATTTCTCCTGTGCTGAAACAGCACAACTGGCTTTTTTCTGACTTGCACCACTGCTTTGTGATTCAACTCCAGCTCCTTCCACAATTTCAAACACGATTGATTTCTCCTAACTGGAGACAGTGTCTGGTGTGATGAATCTGTGTTAGTGCAGAAGCAGCTCAGTGTGATGGGGATTTCACAACAAGGTGTTTCCCAGGAATGTGCTCTATATTTACAGCTAGAAAAAACAGCAGAGCCTTTGCCATGAATTTGCCCTTTGTGGGGCTGTTGGTTTGTGAGCCCAGGGGGTGATGGGTCCATGGGCTGGGTGGGGGAAGCTGTGGTCACCTGTGCTGCTCTGGGCGTGGGGATGCTCTCAGGGCTCATTCCTTGTCATTCCCATTTGTCTCCTCGGCAGGAGTCACCAATGGCTTTGCAAAACACGCAGGGAGTGGCTCTGACTCGGAGTGCAGCTCTGCCCTGGGCAGTGGGCTGGTGTTTGAAGCCTGCAGGTAAGTGCCCCAAGCAGAACTGTTCCCTGGAGCACCTTCTGTATCTGGGTTAATCTCTCTGCCTCTGTTCTTGACTTCTGAGTTCCAAACCCAGCCCAGACTGTTACTTACTTGTGTGTTGGCTCTAAAAGACAAAAAGCTGCTGAGTTTTCAGCCTGTCCTCTTAAGCTGCAGCTCCCAAAAGCAGAGCTTGATTTTTCAAGCAAGTGGGTGTGTGTTGCACTGCTCTTTCTCAGTGCATGCACATCTCTGCTGATGCAGTTCTTGAGAACCAAAACTTGGAAAAACTTGAATTCAAATTTTCAGTTCTTCAGGTAAAGGAACTTTCCCCACCTACTAAACAGCTGCTTTCTTCCTCTCAGAAGTTTAAGAGCAGAACTTCAAGCATGACTGAGCAGACTTTAAGCCAGCACCTGACATCTTCTGATGTCTTGTGGATAACTTGTGCAGTTATTCTGTTCAGGAACAGCTCTTTTACTACTTGTTCTCCAGTCTTTCTTTTCCAGCACCAAAATCACTCACAATAGTTTGCTTATCAGAAAACTGTAAAAGCAAAAAAAAAAATTACAATATGCTAAAAAATGTGGTTGCTTGAGGTGGAGGTAGTCCATTTTCTGAAATGTTTTGTAGTAAGGGGTGAAAGGATATTCAGGATATTGGCTGACAAAGTCCAGTTTCATTCTGGAGTTGTACTGGAGGGCTGCTGTGTCATCTCTCAAGCCTATACACAACTGGTGTAGCTCATGCAAGCTCCAGGCATCATTACATCAGCTCTCAGGTGTGCAGTCTGCCTTTCCTCCTCATGTTTACAGCTGGGTTTCTGTGAGGCCTTTTCAGGGCTCATGGCAAAGCTGGGATGATGTCCAGTGTGCTTTCACCAGAACAAATCACTTTATTTGTGTCAGTGATGCACCAGTGCAGTGATTTTTTTGGTACTTTAGCCTGACTTGGGGAATGCATTGTCTTTGTGGTCCAGGATAACCTGTTTTCTCCTGATGCCCCACTTTTCTCCTTTCCCCATTTCTCACAGTGGTTTGATGCCTCCCAAGCGCAGTCGAGGGAAGCCGGCTCTTTCTCGGGTGCCCTTCTTGGAGGGTGTGAATGGAGACTCTGATTTCAGTGGCTCAGGTGAGAATTGCTGCCCGGCACCCCCTACTCTGGACCCACCTGAACCAGGGGAACACATCTCAAAGCACACCAGGAGCCAGTCCTGCACAAACTGGTCACTATTACCTGCTTTGTTACAGATTTGGGTTATTGCATTTAACATTTTTCCTGCTTCCACCTCTCCTGGTTGCCTGTGCCCTGTGTTCTCCTTGGAGGGCTGGTGTGTGTAATGTGCCTGTCACTGTTTGCTCCTGTTTTGGGACTAGTTCTCTTTAATGAGGGGTCTCTCTGGAGATGACTTCATAGCTGTTCCCTCTTGTGTTGCTTGCAGGGTCTTTGTAGCAAAGTTGTCTTTGCCAGGCTGTGTTGTACATCTGTGAAATTGTCCCATTGCTGTAATGCTCCCCAAGCAGTGCAGCAGTGCTCACAGACCAGACTGTTGTGTTTCTTAGGGTGTGTCAGTGATTGAGTTATTGCAACTGAGATCAGGATTCAGCTTTGAGGCCCTGGCACTCCTGTGCCTTTCTGGGCAGCTTCATCTGCTGCCTCTTTGTCATGGCTCTCTGAGAATCATTATTGTCCTGGACCTTGTGTCTGCTTTGGAGGTGAGCTCACAGGGTGGGGCTGGTGCCCTGAGAGCTGCAATCAGTGGGACAGTTCTGGGGTTTGGAATATGATTTCATTACTGAGAGAATACATTTGGAGTGCAGTAGTGGAGGAGCACATCAGGTCTGTCCTGACAGGATGCTCAGCTGGGTTGTACTCTGCATTTTCTAGATTCAGATTTCAGTGCCAAGATTTGTCCATTTTCCCCAGAGCAAGCAGTGCTGTAAAATCTTCATTAATGAAGATTACTCCTTTTCCAGGCCCAGGAGCTGGCTGATTTCAAATCTATGACCAAGTCCATCTCTTATGGGGCCATTTGATTTCAGTGACTCAATCTGATTCACATTTCTGTGTTGAAGAGTTCATGTGAAGCCTCATGCATGAACAAACCCATGATTTGGGTTTGTGTGGCTTTATCTTAGTGCTGAACCTGACTGTCCTGGCAGAGCATAAAGAAGGCTGGAGTTTTATCAAAAACACCCAGTTCATACAGATACAAACAAGTGATTTTCCTTTTTGTCTTGTCAGTGTGTTTTCAGTACTGCAGTTGTTCACCTGTTTTAGCTGATTCCTGGTGAGACAATGAGACCTGGGTGGGATGGCAGTGTGGTTCCTTGTGTTTCTATAACCCCCTTGCTGGTAAAGCTCCTAAGCTCATTCTCCTGCTGTCCCTTAGGCAGGCCTCTCCTGATGTCCCTTGAGAGCCAGGCTGAGCTGGAGCCCCTGGAGCTGGTGTGGGCCAAGTGCCGTGGTTACCCCTCCTACCCTGCCCTGGTAAGTGCCCTGTGCCTCTCCCCCAGCCTCACCTTGCAGCTCAGCTAGCCCAGAGCACAGTTCTGATGTGCATTGTAACCAGACAGGAAAGGAAAGCTTCCAAAAATCATGGAATATGGGCTTTTTTTCCTCTTTTCTTCCTTGCACAGTGAGTTTTTGCTGTGCTTGTTTTTGCAGAGGATTCATAAAACACTGGTCTCTCATTGTCAGGGGTAGGAGCTCACTTCACTCTCCTCTCCTCTGGAAAGGAGGAAGAAAGTCATCACTACTGTGGGGATGAGAAGAGCTAAATTTTATAAATGCAGGCACCAGGTTGTGCTGCCTGCACATTTTCCTGTTTGGTGAGCACAGCTCCATCTGTAGGTGCCCAGCTGGCTCTGTCATGTCTACATCCTCTTGCAACAACCATATGTTTGATTTAAATATGAGCATATATGCATGTCCTTGAGTGTTATTTCTCATTGGATGTTTATCTGTTAATGCCACCAAAAAGGGCAGATTCTGCTGGAAGTGTGACCCTCATCCAGAGGAGGGAACATCCATGGCCAGCCAGAGCACTCTTATTTCTCCATGTGGCTACAGCCAGGGTTAAACTGTGGCTTAGAATGGATTTAACCACTGAGACTGCCTCCAAAAAAGGCTTTTTTGTAGCAGCTTGTTGTGGTGGCAAAGTGTCTTAATAAATTCCTACAGATGGCCAATGTCAAAGCCACTTTTTCAAGCCCTTAGGAGGGGAGGAAGAACAGACTGGGTATTGCAGCCACCCTCTGCTGTTTTCTTCTCCTCCTGTGCTGATATAGCACAAACGTGGACATGGGCATCTCTGCTTTATTGATGTATTTGTTGTGACTTATCTTCAAAATTACTGCAATCTCTGTTCCCCTGCCTTGATGGAACCAGCACTGCTTGTCAACTCTCAGAATATTTGGCCTGGTTCTGATCTGAGGCAGTGTCAATCTGAGCAATGCCACTGATGTCTACTGAGTTGTTCCAGAATGGAGCTGTTGTGAAATCATGTTTTGCCAGTGGAGTACAGCCAGGAGCATTACATTGGGAGTTTGGTGTGAGGGAGGGAAATCCCTTCTGAACAGAATAATCCTGAGTCTGTACTGAATGCCACATTGGTGTAAATGCATTTACAGCCACACAGAACCACACAGATCCCTTCTGCAAGATGGGGTGCCTGCCTTTGGGACTGACTGGCTTCCCTCCCACAGGGGAAGCCAGGCTGAAATGTTTTCAGAAAGAAACACTGAAAACAAGCAGTTTTCTTACCCACCCAAAATAGACTCAATTTGTTTAGCTTGAACACACTGAAAGAACAGAAAAAATCATGCATTGTGTTCATTGCTGAGCAGGATTTTGTGCTAAATGTGTCCCCTGTGTCCCCAGATCATCGACCCCAAGATGCCACGTGAGGGTTTGCTGCACAATGGGGTCCCCATCCCTGTGCCCCCCATGGATGTCCTGAAGCTGGGGGAGCAGAGGCAGACTGAGGCAGGAGAAAAACTCTTCCTTGTCCTTTTCTTTGACAACAAGAGAACCTGGTGAGTGTGTGCAGAGAGCTCAGAGTGAGAAGATTATGTTAAATCTTTGAGATTATGAGGATGTTACATGTAAATTGGGAATTTAAACATGCAGCAGGCAGGAGGAATCTAAATAAGGAACACAGCCTGCTTTTCCTGGCCCAAGAGCACAGCATCTGACAGCTCCACTTGCACAGTGAACAGTCCAGCATCCTTCACCCAGAGCTCACATCACCACCAAAATACTGAGGCACATGAAGAGAATTTACAGCAAATTACAGAGAGCATTTGACTTCAGAGCACCAGCAGTCTGTTCCAGTGCTGCACAAAAGATTTGCCAAAAATTTCCAGGCTAACATTTTCAAAATGCAGGGTTTATTTCATATTTAGACTTGGCTGATGTTTCAGAGGTGCTGAGTACCAGCAGTTTTCAAATCAAGATTTTTATTTAAGATGGAAAATGTAGGTATAAGCACATAGGTTCAAAGCAAGAAAATATCTGAAGGCCTTTTGTTGTTGCACCTCAGACAGGATGAATCTGCTGATTTTAGGATTAGCTGCTGACCATGCTCACATGGTAACAGTCAACCAGGCAGATATAATGAGCCATGAACCAGTGAAGAGCCTTAAAGCTACCAATAAATCTTTGAAATTTGTGTATGAAGCAATGGGAAATTTGTAAAATTTGGAGATTGGAAGAGAAGGAGGTGACAGCTGCATGCTGAGCCCACTGGATTATTAAAGCAGCAAATAGCACATGGGAGCATGGACAGGGACAGGGACACAGGAGCTGTGTGCAGCTGGGATCACAAACACAGTTTGTGTGGTGGGCACAGGGGATGCGGGACTGTTGGATGCTGTGGGAGCAGAAGAGACCTGGGCTTGTCTTTTCTTCTGCTGCCTCTATAAAATGACATATCAGGAGTTTAAAAGGAGCCTTGTGGTGTTTGAAGAGGTTTTCTCCTGGGGAAGGTTTGTCCTGGCATACCAGGAGGGGCAGGGAAGGGAAGGAGGAATGGGGTGGACATTGCCAGGGCTGGAGGGGAGAGAGAGCAGAGCCAAACACACAGAGGGGTAAAACAGCAAACCTCCCTGACATCTGGGGGCTCTGCAGGGTTTTGTGGGGTCTGAAGAGATGGGGACAAGTGCAACAAAGGGAGAAGTGTTTGCCATCTGCTTGGGAAGTTGGGAAGGGGATCAGGTTTACATCCCTTGCTGAGGGTGTTTGTGTCCTCTGGGTAAAAGAGGTGCCAGGAGACAAATCCTGAGGCTTTTTATTGGCACTCTGCATTGTTCCCCTTTCCTGATTACAGGAACCACTTGATAAAGAGCATGTTCTGCAGAGAGACTAAATGATTTGTAGCAGAAAATCAATGGCACTGCCACGCTTCTTCCTGTTGCTGTACTCATCAGTTTTTAAAATCTTAAATCCAAGCTTGTAATTGAAGCTGTCTTCCCAATAAAAGTAAACATGTCCTTGGCTTTGCCCTGCTCTTGTTGAATACAAGCTCTGCTGCATGTTTACACTCTTTAGAGCCTTGTTTGCAGTTTGTGGGAAGCTGAGGTGCCTCAGGAAAGTACTAAAAGCCCCTCTTGGAGTCAGATCCAATTTTGGTTGACTTCAGTAATGCTGCAGAAGGGTGGCAAAGGCTGAAATTATCATCTTTGTGTGAAGAGAGGCTGAGCTGCCCTGGATTGGCTGGGTGGGAGGTGCATTGAGCTGTGCCTGGTGGAGCTGCAGGGGGCTGGATGTCATTCCTCAGTGTCCAGTTAACTTGGACAAATGACCACACAATAAAAACTTGCTGCAGACAGGCATTTGCAATTGAAGTAATCCTTGGGGATGTGTCATCCTGGTTCTGGATGATGCTCAGATCGTTGTACCAACCTAAATTAATGCTTGCAGCTTCTTGGGGGTAAAAACTCACTTGGCACCATGGACATCCTGTATTTGCTGCTCTGTGGAACACAGGAATTTCCAACTTTCCCCTGAGCTCCAAAGAGCACTGAAAGCTTTGAGTGAGGACATTTCTGTGCTCAGAAGGCATTTGGGCTGCAGGGGCTTCTATGTCAAACACAGGGTTTTAAACGTTTGTACCATTGTTGTGGGGTGTTAGTGACAAATAAATACATGACAGGGGTGTGACTGCTCCTGGGGAGGAGCTGACAGCTCTCTGCACTCCTCTCTGCTGCAGGCAGTGGCTGCCACGGGACAAAGTCTTTCCCCTGGGCGTGGATGACACCGTGGACAAGCTGAAGATGATGGAGGGACGCAAAACCAGCATCCGCAAGTCGGTGCAGGTGGCCTACGACCGAGCCATGATCCACCTGAGCCGAGTGCAGGGGGACAACCCCTTCCTCCCCACTGCCACCTACCTGTGAGGGGCTGCTGGGCCCTGCTGCTCCTGCAGCCCTGCAGCTCCCTGCACTGCACAGTGCAGCACCTGCAGCAGCTGTCAGCGCTCCTCGGAGTACCCTGAAATGTGCCAAAAAAATCCCCCTTGTCCAGCTTCTTCCTGAATGTGTCTTACTGAAGAGCTGGCAGGAGATGAAATGTAGTCTGCAGGGAGTAAGGTAGGTAGGAAAAGCTGACAGGTGACAAGAGCCAAGGTGAGTTGCTGCAGTGAGCAGAGCACACAGCACTTGGATGTTTGGACCTCACGCGCCGTCCCTGCCCCTGCTCTCCTGGACTGCCAGGGTTTTGTCTTGTCAGCCAGTCCCAGGAATTCCTGGAAACCTGGCACCCCCAGGATTCTTTACAGAAATCCCAACTGGGCTTTCTTGTGCCAAACTTACCTTAACCATCATTGACCTTTTCATTTTGCTTTAAATGCCATTGTCCTGTCACATGAAAACTGCACAGAATGGTAGCTGGGAGCTCTGTGCTTCTCCTGCCTACATCCATCATATTTTCATGTTTAGATTTCTCTCACTGCATTTAGAAAAGCTTGAGATTTTGGTAACCTTCCCCCCTTGCACAGTTTCATGCACAGATGCACAGAGCTTTAAAAATGAAAAATCACATTACCTGATCTGTGTCTATATGTTATGTCCTAGAAATGGATTTTGTTGTTTCACATTTCAGTTCTGATTTCTGTGACTCTGCTTGTTGCAGTAACATTTCATATCATGACTTAGCACAGTACCTAAGAAAAGGTAACTTCCTTTTTTTAAGAAGTAATTTTGGAGGTGTCTGTTGAGCTGGAGCAGCTCTGCAGGCACTGAGGTTGATCAGGGTTGGAGGGAGATGCATCTTTTGTGTTGGTTTATGCACATTTGGTGTAAGGCTCCTCTTCCTTTTTTCCCCCCTCTTTTGTGTCTCCCTGTTTTCCTCTGCCACATTTTGGACTGAAACCAAGCACTGAGCAGAGCACACAGCCCTTCTGCTGTTTCACCTCCTCCCACACCTGCACATCCTTCCCTGCTCTTTGGGTCTCCAGAGTTTCATCCAGGTAAACCCAGACAATCCCTGGTGGTTTGGGTTTGCATTGCAAAAAAAAAAACTGTTTGGGAACTTGGTGACTAAATCTTTTCTATTAGCCAAGGACTTTATGGTTTCTCTGATCTCTTCTGTTGCATATCCCTCTTTGCTTTCCCATTTTAAAGAGCCAAAGGTGCAAAGCAAGATTGTAGATTGAATATCATCATTTTGCTTTTTAACTCAGTATTTTTAAATTATTTTTAACTTTTTCATACTGAAGAGAATGTGGAGTCAAAATAATGATAATAATAATAATTAATGAATAGTAAGGAGTAATCACTGCCATTTCTACTTGTTCTACTTTTTTAAAATACCACTTCTTATACATTGGGGCATGGAATTGCATTTGAAGGAATTTTAAGATTCCTGTAACATAGAGAGATGGGGCATAGGAGTTTGTAAAAATATTAATAGTGATAATAATGCCCATGGAGTGTGGCTAGGGAAGGATGTTGTGTATATAGTTGTAAAATGTTCTAAATTATTTAGACCTATTGTCACCATTCTTGAAGTCCTCAGTTGTGTTGCTGGGTCTTTTATATGCACACAGTGTAATTTATTTAAAGGAACATACACTTCTCCAGGTGGTAGCTCAGCTGTGGACTAGTGACCTGTGTACATGTTTTAAGGTCTTGGGAGTTGGTATTTTATTTTTTTTTTTCTGTTTTGTTTGGTTTTTAAATGATTTTAGAATTTGGATTGGCTGATATCCTGTTGTTGCTACAGAACCTAAATGTTACTGTCAGTCTGCTGTAAAGCACAGATTGCTCTATTTATTGTAGAAAGTGAGTTTATTTGCTTTCTAGAATTGTTTATATCAGATGGTATAAGAGAAGTAATAAGAAAATCTATGCTTGTAAAGAAAAAAAAGCTAATTTTACCTACTATAATCTGACTGTCTGAGACTATATTTTCTCTTTGAGAAATAAATGTTCTAATGTATGGAAAAAAAAAACCAAAACAACAAAACACCACCCTCAGAAAGAGTTCTTCCTTGCTAATGTTGTCCTGAAATGCAGAACTTACCAGGATGGCTTTCAATCATCCCAGAGCTCCCAGGTGCAGGGGGGAAGAGCAAGGACAGGGAGGTGACACAGGGAGGTGACACAGGGAGGGTTTCCTGTCCTGTGTCCCCTGTGCAGTGGGTGACAGCTGCCTGCTGCATGGAGAGCTCCCACCTTGTGCTGGTTTTATTTGTTGGCTTTCTTTTATTTGGAGTTTTTATAATTCTTTCTTTTAAAAATTGATGTTATACTAAGGACCACTCTTTTCTCAGAGAAAAACAACAAAAGGCACACTCAAACATAAAGTCCAAATGCCTGAGAAGAACAACTGCACCTCAGGAAAGTGATTTCTTGAGATACTGTTTGGAGTTTTATTGGCAACAAGGTTCTGCCTGTCACATGCTTGGCCTCACTGCCTGCTGCTTCCTCCCCAGTGGGACCAGAAAGGGAAGGTGGAGGGACTGGGAGCCTCCAGCCCTGCCAGGAAAGCCCTGGTGAGAAGCCCAGGGTAGCCCAGACTTTCCCCTCATGCCCTCCCCAATCCAGGCCATGGCACAGCACAGAGGTTCTGCCCATGGAAGGGAAGGGAATATAAAACACCCCCAGCTGCTTTAACAGCACCCACAGCAGCACAGGCAGGGACGGCCACAGGGACACTGGGGACAGCACTGGGAGCTGTCCTGGCTGCTGGGCCAGGCACTGCTGAACCCACGACTGCTCCTGCTGCACCCAGGACTGCTCCTGCTTGGAGTGCTGGGCCAGGTTCTCCTGCAGCCAGGATTGCTCCTCCTGCAGTGCAGCCTCAGCACAGCCCTGCCCTGCAGGGCCTGGGAGGCACTGCCAGCACTGCACCCCCTGTGTCTCTGGTGGGCTCTCCCTTGCTCCTGCTGGGAGCTGCCCTCTTCTCCACTGCCCCAAGGCTGAGATGTCTCTGTCACACCTCGGGCAGAGCCAGCACTGCCAGAACATGCCAGGGTAGAAACCTGCAGCTCTGGAACCAGCCCCCACCTCCAGAGGGGTTCCAAACCCCACAACACCACAGCCAGGCATCCTTCTCAGGTGTGGAGAGGATGGGGACAACAAGGGGTTCATGTTATAAATATAAAATCTGCTACAAAGAGAAGACATATATTGTACATCTTTGACCCATATACACAAGAACACAATATACACAGAACTTGGAGGAGTGGGGACGTTGTCAGGAGGTTTTTGAGAGATGTTGTTCCCCTACCAGCACCCCCTCTGTGCCTTCCCCACACAGCATCAGTCACCAAAAGTTCCACCAGGCTGGCACACGTCACTGCAGGTGTGTGAGGGTGGAGTGGTCGTGGCCCCCGTGGTGCCTGCCCTGCTGCCCTGGGGGAGAGGTAGGTGAGAGGAGGGAGAGGGGGAGGGAGGGCAGGCACAGGGACTCTCTTGTGAACCCACAAAGTGCTTGGGGGGTCTCTGGACCCTCGGAGCGAAGGGAGGCCCTGAGAGAAACTTCTTGCCCTGCCACCCTCGTGGGGAAGGATTCTGCAGCCAGGCAGGTCTCTGATAAGGCATTTTCATCTGGGACTTGGCGCAAAAGTGTCAGAAGAGAGGAGGGAGCAGACGGGGCAGCGCACGTGGTGAGGGCAGCAGGAGGCAGCAAAGCCGAGGTGGTCCCAGCCTGACAAGGCCAGGACAGGAGTGGAGAGGATAGGAGGGCTTCAACTCCGGCTCAGTTTTTCTGTAAAGCTTCCCCCACGTTCTCCCTCAGCCCCTTGAAGCCTCCCTTCCTGCTGTGAGCCACCAGCACGGAGTGAAATACTGAGAGTCGTCAAAATGGCACATCCAGGCGCATGGAGTGGCAGACAGGCACACGTTCAGAGTTAAGACAAGAGTTCAGGTGAGCTTTGTACAGCAAGGAGCAGCTCCTGGCTGGAGTGTCCGAGGACTTGGGATGACAAAAATGCCACAGTGATCAGATCAGGCCAGGACGAGGGGTGGGCACGGGAGGGAGGAGCCAGCCTGGGCACCTATCGGCGGTAATGGTTCGGGGCATCTGCAAACATGTACTTGAGTCTGTAGGCTTCAGCCAGCAGCAGCCCAATCTCTTCATTACCCCAGTGTATCGTGGGCAGGTTCTGTAGCAACATCAAAAGGCCCTGGAGGAGGGGAAGATGTTTAGTTTGGAGAGGCTGAAGGCAGAGCACAGGACCTGAGCAGCGCTCGGTAACTTTTGCTCACCACACTCACAGCTCTGAAAGACTCAGGGAACACATCAAGATGTGCTTGGGTATAGATTTGAGCCAGTGAAGCACCCCAAGCCCACTGGAATAAAGTGTGCTGTTACAGCTGGACACAGGATCAAACACTGTGATCAGAGCTGGAATGGGATGTTTGAACCCTCCTACAGCTCAGTTCTCTGTCCTTATCACCAAGGTCCTTATCATCAAGGCTCTCTGTCCTTATCACCAAGCAAAGTTCCTGAGACCAGATGATCTTGAAGCCAACTCTGAGAGTTCTCTACGTCCAACTGGGCTCCCAACCAGAGCAATTCCCTCCCCTCTATTCCCTTCCCCAGGGAATCACCCCCAGTTTCAGGCTCTTACTTGGAAATCTTCCTCATCCAGGATCTCCTTCCGCCACTTGATCAAGAAGGCAGCGCAGACGTACAGGTGGAAATGGGAGAATCCTTCTGGCTCTGACTGTGGACAGCAAAACCCTGGGTGAGCTCCTGCAGCTCAGCTGGAGAACAAACCCCCAGGCACAGATGTCCTACTGGGGGCCACCCTTCACCCACTGGCTGTAAACATCCTGGGGCACACTTTGTTTCCCTCAGCACCCCAGCTGGTGCCAGGGGACGCTGTGCCCGTGGGGACAGAGACACGAGGGACAGGGACACGAGGGACAGGGACAGCCAAGCAGGGGGCAGTGCATACCTGGTAGGTGTCCCAGAGGCGGATGGTGCAGCGGAGGGGCAGCTCCCTCATCAGCAGGTTGTTCATCCAGCGAAAGGCAAACTGCAGGTACTCGACCTCGTACTTCCTAAAGTGATTATGTACCTGCTCTGAAACAGCACATTTCACTTACACACCTGGGGCTCACAGTGCCCCAGCTCCTGCAGGCTGCTCACAGCACAGAGCCCTTCACACACTGTCAGGCTGAGACCTTTTCCTCCCAAGTTCCTCCTCTCCTCACCCTGTGCTGTCACAGGAGGTTTCTGGCTGACCCTGCCCTGCTCTGGTTCCATGAGTATTGTAAGAAGTGTTCACCCCTGCCCTGAGATTTTCCCAAAGGCCTCCCTCTGCAGTGACAAACCCAGCCAGGCTCCCATGTCACCTACCATCGATCCTGCTCACCAGCTCCTCCAGGGCTTTCACTTTCTTCTGGATCCCTGGCTGTGCAAAGGTGTAATTGTCCTGTGAGGAGAGGCCCTGAGTCAGAAGCTTTAACAACAGTTAGAAATGATGGAGCCCAGATCAGCAGCTGGACAGTTGGGATGAGATTATCATGAGCCAAGGAGGGAAGGGCTCAAAGGGCTCCTGAGCATCAAGTGTGCCTGCTCTGAGTTCCTGGTCAGGACTGGGCAATCTGGACAGCCACAGCAGCCACCTCCCCAGCATTTCACTGGCAGATTCAGCTCTGTGCAGTAGCAAAACTTCCCTAATGCTGGAGCATGCAGAATACTCACCCAGACAGGGAGAGGAGACAACCACACTGCCACCCCAGTGAGGGCAAAGAATTCCTGTGTCCCTAGGGGCTCACCTGGATCCCATCCAGCAGCTGAGAGGAGACAACCACACTGCCACCCCAGCGAGGGCAAAGAATTCCTGTGGCCCCAGAGGCTCACCTGGATCCCATCCAGCAGCTTGCTCATGCACCAGAAGCTGTCGGCTTCGATGCTCCGTAGAACATCCTGCGACAGGTTTGTCACGTCAAAGTTTTCCACATCCTCCTCTGCAAAACAGAGAGGGAAGGGCATCAGGGAGATGGGGGACACCAGGGACATGGGACAGTCTCAGGGGCTTTGTCATGCCAAAGCTTTGCAGGAGACACTGCAACACTGCCTCTGTGTTGGGGTGTGCCTGGCACAGTCACAGCACCCATGCACTCACCTATTTCTCCAACTGAGCTGAAAAACCCCAAAAAACTTGTTGGTCATGCCCTGAACCCAGTCCAGCTCCCCAGGGAACCACAGGAGGGATCCCACAGCACTTTTGCCATCCTTCTGGGACAAGCTCTGGGACACTGGAACCCCTTTAACCACAGCACACCTGCCCTGGGGACAGCAGGTCTCTGCCAGCACCCCAGGGAGAAATGGGAGAGGGGAAACCTTCAGTGCAGCCAGAAACCAGGGAAGGAAACACTGCCCATGGCTTGGGGCAGCACAAGGGAGCTGCCAGCTCCTGCTCCCAGCTGGGTTCATCAGCATCATCCCAGGACCAAAGCACAGCAGAGACACCCAGCCCAGGGGCTGCAAGCTTTGAGGGCTCATGAGGAAGAACTGCCACAATTCCAGGAACCTCTACAGGAGAGCAGGACCCTCAGGCACAGCTGTAAGGACCCAAAAGCATGCAAAGATCTTCCTGGGCAGCAGAAGAGGCACAGAGTTAAATCCTGCACAGGGACAGCTGGGCCAAGGGGCAGACAGGGCTCAGCTTTGTGGGGTTTCTGCCTCTCCTGGAGCCCAGCTGGCAGGAGAGCTCTGCAAACAGAAGCTACCCATGCACAGAAGAGCCTCAGTGTGGGGAAGCAGAGACTTGTACAATTTCTTTTTTCAAAGCCAGTGGGAGTCTGACAGCACAAGAGTCAGTGGTAGCTCTGTCCCCAAAGGGTTCTCAGAGTGAAAAAGGCTCCTTGCTTTAGATGGGCCTGTGAACCCCCAGGGTGTGTAAGGGAGAGATGCCTGAGGATGGAATGACAGCGGTGCTGGCTGAGCTTGGAGCAGAATCACCTTTACCTGGTGGCTGGAGGGAGAAACAGGCATGGGAAGGCAGTGGGAGTGAGGTGGGGAGACAGGAGACACAGGACTGACTCCTCCTGGCTTGACTGACCCAGCAGTTCCCTCCCTTTCCTCCTTGGGAACAGAGCACCCACCACGCTGCTGTCATGCTACTAAATCAGATCAAACCACAGGGCTAAGCTGGCCCATCTCCAACTTCAGAGGCTCAGAAATCCTGGCAAGCATCTTTGATGTTCCTTGGAAAAAAGCAAGAGAAGGAGAAGATGGGGCTGAGGGCTGGAGCCAGACCACCCTCTTGGCTCAGATACACTGCAGGCACTGCCACAGGCTGGGGAAAACCAACACTGAGATCCTGCCTGCAGGAGGAAGGGCAGGACAGAGCAGTGACTCCAACACTGCCCCACCTCTGCTTCTCCTCTGGGGCAGAGCTCAGCTCCAGAGCAAACTGCCACCAAGAGCTTTAGGGACAAACAAGAGCTTAACCCACTAATCTCACCATCTTGTACTGCAGAAAGAGCAGCAAAGCTCTTTTCCAGCTGCACATCATTGTCACCATCCCAAACTGTCACTCTTCTGCTGCCTGCTCTACAGCCACTCTCACATGAAATGCAGGCAGAATCTTTCAGTGTCCATCTCCTTCCCAAGGTCTCAGAGAGAGGAAGGAGGATGGGCAGGAAAAGGAGCAGGACAGGGACATGTGGACACCCAGGATGGGTGGCAGAGGCAGGGAATGAGGCCTGGGCAAAGACCTGCCTGTGGATGGAGGAGCATGATGGAGAAGGGGCTGTGGGGACCTGCCCAGGTGATGGGGACACTGCTGCTTGCACCAGCACGGGGACAAGAGGAGCAGCTCTGGCAGCACCCCTGTGTCAAAGCAAGAGTGGCAGGAGATCCCCAGCAGGAGCCAGCACACTTTGCAGGAGGCTTTGAAGCAAACCCCAGGTGTCTGCAGCTGGGTCAGCACAAACAGCAGCTCTGAAGAGGCCTCGTGGAAAGGAGACACCCAACACATGGCTCTGACAGGGACTGAAAGGTTTGGTGACAGCCACCCAGAGCAGTGCCACACCCAGCCCGGGGGCAACAAGGGCTCTACAAAGCAAAGTTCCTGCAGTGAGGCTTCAAAAGGGCTCAAGGAGGACACAGGAGAAGGGAAAGACCAGAGAAGCCAGGGCTCCATGCAGCCCCATTCCTGTTTTGCACAGGGAGGCTTTAATGACTCCCCATATGCTGGCAGTGGGGTTCAGGGCAGGACTGCACAGCTGGAGGGGAGTTAAACCCAGTCTCAGCTCACAAATTCCCACAGCTCTGGGCAAGTCTGCACTGCCTGCAGGCCCAGAACAAAACTGGAGGTCAGGATGAGTGGTGACACAAGTGTCCCCATTCCCTTCACCCAGTTCCTCCTCCTCATTGCACTGGGATTAGGATTTAGTGACAAAGCCAGTCAGAAGCAAACAAGATCAATGCTTGCCATGGCACTGCTCCCCTGCACAGCCCTGGTGTGGTGCCAAACAGGTCCCAAAGCCACAACAACCTCTCATGCAAGGCCTGGAGACAGGGATGGAAGTGGTGTCACACAGACAGAGAATACTGGGAGAGACTGCAGGGCCAGCTCTGACACACCTGGGGATGCTGAACTCACCTCTGAGCTCTGCCACTGCCATCCTGAATGCAAACACAAACCCTGAGAGCTGGGAGTGACTCAGCAGAGGGGCTGGCAGGGACTGAAAGCTCAGTATCCCTGTGCTTGTTATGCCCTCCCTGATGACCTGGAAAAACAGGGATGTGGTTTCCTCCAGGAGGTGCTGAGCTGTCATTCCTGCCTCAACTCCTCAGCTTCCAGATCATCTCTCTACATCCCCATCCTCCCCAGAGGATGTGCTGGGAGCCTGTGCCCATCACAGGGCTCCAACAAGTTCAGCTGCTCCTGCAGCCTCAACACCTCCCTCAAGCTCTCCCTCAGCTGCACCTGCAGCAGAAGCCATCAGTCAGGAGGGAGAATTACTCCAGCTATGGATCAGTCAGTGGCAGGGGCCCAAAGCTTCCATGTTTGCTGCCAGGTAGCTGAGGCAGTGGTGTCCATGCAGGAGGCAGGGAGAGCATCAGAGATGAGCCAGCTTGCCATGCTGGGGCAGAGAGGAAAACCCCACAGCTAAACCCATCCTACCTGCCACACTGCAGTGTGCCCAGCACCTGGAAGCAGCAGCAGGTCTGGATCCAGACTGGCTGGGAAAAGCAACTGGTCCCAACTGGCAGAAGGGGTCTGGGGAGTTCAGACAGGGAATGGAATACTCTGGGGATAAATTTCTTCCTGCCTCAGCCTAGTTGGTGTTTTCTGAAGCTGGTCAAAGGGGCACACAGGACCCAAGGCATTGCTCAGAGAGGAGGCAGTGCCACTGGGATGCCTCCAAAGCATCCAGGGCAGCTGGGACAAACAGCTTCCTGTGAATGTTTTCCCTTCAGCTCCCCTCCTTCAGGACCTGGGGAGACCCACATCCTCCTGCACCTTCCCTGGTGATGATGGAAAGGCATCAAGTCAAGGGCACTGCAGCACTGCCAGACAGCTCCCACCCTGCCCCGAGGGAATTTAATGCACACAAGGGCCTGGAGCTTGTTGGGTAACTGCTGAGTTTCACTGTTTGTGTCAGCTTCGAACAAAGGAAGATGCCAAACTGCTCCCTGGAAGTGATGCTAAGCTAGGAACCATTCCCTGTCCAAACAACCCTCTTTTTCCCCATTTTCCCCTTTAATTATCCCCTCCATTGTGGATGATACAATTCCTCCAAAGCCATCTTCCCCTCGCCCCTGGAACTTGCTATAATAGATAAGGTATCCTAGATACCAAGGTTGAGCCAAATTCCTGAAGAATTTGGTCACTCTCCTAACACTTTGGAAGATAATTGGTTAGAAATTAGTTTGTGTGATTGGTCAGTTCACCTTTAGAACTTCTCACTTAGATTGGATGCTGTTCTTTGTATAAACTTTTATTGGCTGTAGTTTGACTCCTCCCTAAACCTATAAATATGGGTGTCTGTCCTTTGTTCTGGGAGAATCCTGCCTGACTCCCTTCACATGAAATAAAGGTTCTTGTGGAACTCATCAAGTAAGGCCTCTGGTCTTTCTCTGCTGGCAAAATGTGAGCTTTGTGAGAGACAGCTAAATGTTAGCACTCTCTGGTCCTGGTAAAACTATCACCAGGGACCAAAAAGGAAGCCCACACCCCTCAAATTTTCCTCTTTTCCAGCCCTTGGAGGGGATGCCAGACAAGCTCACTGAAGGATGTTTCAGGCCTTGGGCTGGTAACAAAAATAGTGGAGACATTATCAACCAGACACATCAATCAGCTGGTGAGCTCCAAAGAGAAATTTTAACTGATCCACAGAAAAGAGATTTGTTGTCTCCAAATGCAATACCTGCCCAAAGCACAGGAGGATGGAGCAGAAGTCTCCAGTGACCTTGGCAGGGGGATCCAGCCTGTGAGTGCTCCATGAGGAGCTCCTGGATTGAGCAGAGGACCAGGGAGTCATCCTGGCCTTGTGCTTCACAGCTAAGCAACATCACCAGCTTGTGACCTCCCCGCTCTGCTGCCAGCTCTGCCACACAGGCACCCCAGTCCCCAGGAGCTGCTGTGGGGGCAGCCCCTCAGAAGCTGATGGTGGGCAACCAAGCAGAGGAGCCAGCTGGAATCTTGTGGTCAACAAAACACCAGTTCTGAAAGGACAGGAGAGATTTGAGGATGGTGCCAGTGCTGGTGCCAACTTCCCAGAGCAAGCTTTCCAGAAAATGTAAGGGAAAATTTTCAAGGCCTGTTGTACATTCCCCTGTGAGCATGAGAATAGCCACAGGTGACACAGGTGTGTGAGCCTCAGGGACTGCCTGAGCCACACAGGCTCTTCCCTTTCCCAAAGAAGATACAGCTTGAAAAAGACAAAGGAAAATTTCCTTTAACAAGAGACTTCCCACAGAAAGGTGAGCTGTCCCTTGGGGTGTGCTGCACAGGGATCACCAAACTGTGCAAGGCTTGGGTGCAGCACAGACTGAGCTGATCCAGCTCCAGGGATGCTGAGAACCAGAGATCCAGCACAGCCCTGCCCAGCTCCTCAGGGCCTGTCTGCAAAGGCAGCCAGAGAGAGGAGCTCCAAATCAAGGACTTAAATCCTGTTGCAGAGGGGTTACAAAGGACTGACCACTGCCAGCTCTTCCCCATGGGAATTAAAGGCAATTATTGATTTGTCTTTTAACTCTGACTCTACACAGACCAGGGGGCAGGTTTCAGAGAGAGCTGGAAACAAGAAGGCCACATCCAGAGAGGAAGCTTTAGTCAGGGGTGAAAACAGCTCTGGAAGATGGGGAGAAGCTTCAGCTGGGAGTGAAAACAGCCCTGGAGGATGGGGAGAAGCACAAACCCAGCACAGAGCCAACAGGGCCAATGCAGCATGAGCTCTGCTGCCACATGCAGGGAGAGCAGATCCCTGACACCCCACAGGACTGCAGCAGTCACACCAGGTACCACAGGCAGCTCTGCTGATTCTCACCAGCTCCCTTCCTGCCTAGGTCACTCACTGTGCACAGCCCTGCTCCCAACCCAACAAATCAACCCTGAATAAGTGGAATCTGCCAGGACTGAATGCCTTGGATGCTGCTCAGGCCATTGGAGAAACCTCCCAAAGGGAACCTGCTCAGATCTGATCTGCTCTTCCCATGGAAGGGAATTCACTCCAGCCCCTCAGAGCCACACTTGGTGCCTTCTCCTCTGCACTTCCCAGGGATCAGCCCTGCCCACACTGGCTGGCTCAGCCCTTCACAAGGCCCTCAGCAGAGGCAGATCAGCACTAGTTTATAAAGCCTTAGCCTTTCACTCACTTCAACTTTTGGATCAGATCTTAGAAATATTTACTCAACAGGATTTCTGTCACTAATACAGTCTTATAAATTCCTTTTCCCTTCTATTTACAGTGAACACTAAGAGCCTTTAAACACAGGGATTATGACATCCCAGCATTAATGTCAACTCCAAAACACAGCTAGAGCCAGAGAAAGAATAAAAACACCATGGGTGGAAAGGACTTGATCTCCAGCTAAAAGCAAGTACTGACAAGAAATCCAGAAGCAGCAGGGAGAAGCCAGTTTGCTTTCTGAAACTCTCAGTCTGACAAACACACCTGTACTAGCAGCAAGGGAGGGAATCTGTATTTAAACAGTTTATTTTACATTCTCAGCAGGGTCTCTTTAAACTTCACTCATTCCTCCTAGAGCAGGAACTGCCAAGTCCAAGCTTTGAGAGCAAGACCCTCCTCCAACCCTGTATATCACTGAGCTCCCTCAGTGCCTTCCCCTCCAAGCTGTGAGGTTGTTAAGTGCATTGAAATGCAAACCCACCCTTAGCACTTCACCTTCTGTGGGGCTCAGCAAGATTATCAAACTGAATTCAATTCAGTCAGGGAGCAGAGACACTGCAAGAGGTCAAAATGCAACTCCAGGCTGGCCCAAGCACTCTGAAGGAAGAGCACATCCCCTCCTCCAGCACAGCAAGTTCTCCTCACGCCAGCATTTCACACCTCTTCAAAGCCCACTCCAGGAGTGCTCAGAGCAGCAAGTGTCACTTACCCACGTGCTCAGAGAGGAACACAACAAAGAACGGGGTGACCAGGTCATTGATGCCCTGCACATAGCCGCTGGCTGGGTGGCGAATGGCCCAGATAAACAGGATTCTCTCAAAAATCTAGGGAAGAACCAGGGAAAGCAGGTACCTGCATTAGCCATGCACAAAGGGAAGGCAGAAAAGCATAACTGCTAAGCTCAGGGAGTGCAGACCATGCACTGACAGGCTTTTCTGTAGCAGTAAGGTAATGTTAGAAGCATAGAAGTCCTAGGAGAGACTCCTGTGTCATCCTCAGATCCCACACTCAGGCCAGCCCACTCTTCAGACAAGACAGTCCAGGCTCCTCATCAAAACCTGTGCCTGAAGAAATGCAGACACAGCTTTTCAAAACCCAGACAGCTTAATATCCACAGGACAGGGGTGCCTCTTGGCAGAGCAGCCTCCTTGGCTGAACATCAGGTGGGAGGATGAGCTATCAGCACAGTACTTTCAGAAAAACACCACAGATCAGGACATTTCCCAATAGGGCAGCCTCCCTCTCAACAAGCAATATTCCCAGACTGCCCCAGCCCCCTGGACACCATGCTCTGACACACACAGACACACACTGAGCTTGTTTCCAGACAGGACAGGTGCTCACATCTCCTGGCCACCTCTTGAACCCATCCCTGTCCAGGTTGCTCCCATAAAATAGGTTTTGAAGCAAAACAGAACTATCCTGTGTTCTGGTTCAAACAGCTCCAGTTTGTCTCAAAACAAAAGCTTCAGTTTTTTACCAGCTTGGCTACATCTTGCCAAAGAGAGATCACCTCATAACCCCCAAGCTCCAAGTCTGATGTCTTTCAGAAACATGGAACAAGACCAGACAGTTCCAGGAGGTATTTGCATCAGGAGCTGTCAGGCAGGGAAGTTTCCCCACCAGGTTCCCTCCCTAGGAGCAGTGCTGGCCTCACTCCACACACACATCCCATGGCAAATGCAGGGCAGCAGCTTCACCCACCCAGCCCTTACCTCCTGGACAAGTGGCTGCTGGAAGAGGGGAATGAGTGGGTTGGTCCTTGGAATGTCAATGTGGATCTGGAAAAGAAGGTGGGTTACACACACAGTAAATTGTCACAGGCTAACAGAGGGGGATCCACCATCAGTGTTCCCCCAGGCAAGAGCTGACAAGAACAGTGAGGGCTACACATGACAGCTGTACTGAGAAAATCATCCACAACACCTGCAGTCTGCTCTGCTCATGTGCAGGCAGGGAGTTCAGAGCTGAAATTTAGTATCAGATCAAGTCAGGAAAAGTTTAAACTAACAAGGACAGAACCATGGTGCCTCTCCCCCAAGGAGAAGACTCCCAGCTACAGCAAGTCCTGGCATGACCCCACCCATGGGGACAAGCAGCAGCAGGAGACAGGAGAGGGCTGCAGCCAAAGCAGAGAGGCAGGAGGAGGGTTCCTACCTGTCTGTAGGTGTCCTGGTGGTGCTCCTCGTTCCGGGAGTCGTAGTACTGCTGGATGAAACCAAAGTACTCCTCCCTCTTGCGCTGCAGGGTCAGCTTGCGGCGCTCCGAGTTGGCAGGGAGATAGCCCTGCAGTGGGAAAACTCAGCTCAGGGCAGGCCCTCTTCCCTCACCAGCCCCTGAAATCCTGCCAGCTGTGCACCCACAAACATCAGGCACACATCTCAGCAGCTGGGGAAAGCTTTCATGGAATTTGGCCTTCCCAGTCCCTGCTCTTGGAGTTCCCCAAAAGAGAGTGAACCACCCAGTCCCCACACCTTTGGGCTTTGAGCTCAAAGAGGATGCAGCAATGGCACTCCCTGATCAAAAAACCCTACAGCTCACCTGGAAGCTGGGCACTGGGCACAAGCAAAGCTGGCTATGGGGCACAGGGGGTGTCCCTGAGTGGCACAGTCCTCCCAGAGTGCGGTGTCACAGCTCCCAGTACTTACTGACAGCAGTCTCCAGGTCACAGGCCGCACCTCTCTGGGCACACCAGGCCAGCTGCACTTTCTCAGCTCATCTGCAAACGGACAGTGGTGGCAATGGATTAGATCCTAGGCACGTCCAGGCACCACTACACCTAGAAGGAGAGGAAAGCCCAGTCTGCTCCTGCAGGCTCTGGAGACAATGAGCCTCCAGGAAGGCTCTCACACTGGCAATGACTGGGGATGTGGGTCTGCTGCAAGGAGAGGAGAGATGATTTCAGCCCAGAATTGGGAGCTGCAGGGTCACCAGTGTGCCAGGACCTGAGTTCTCATGCAGAGCCCAAGAGCCCTCAGTGATCCCAACCATCATGTGCAAGATGGAGAATGATTAGGGAGAGACAGGGAGGGGTGGAGGACATCACCATCTGCCAACAGTGATTCCTGCACACATCCATCTGGTACAACTGCAGGCAGTGATTTTTTTTCACCCTGAAGCAGACGTGGTGCAGGCAGCAGGGCCCCTCTGCCCTCCCCTGCCCACCCAGAGGTGCCCTCACTGTGCCCCACTCACCCAGGTCGGTGTTGTGGCTGGACAGGAGCTGCCGGAACTTCTCCAGGCGCGTTTTCTCCCGCACGGTCATGGGGGGAGCCCCGGAGGCGTTTTGGTCAGAGATTCGAGCCACGAGGGGAATGACAGGCCGCAGGGGGAGGGACTGCTGCTTCTGCAGGGGGCTCCTCACACAGGCCTCCTCTAGCAAGGAGCAGAGGCTGCACTGAGCTGGGGAAGGAGCTTCCACCTCTCCAACCCCACCTCGCTCCCCCAGTCACTGTCAGACACTGCACATTTCCCCTTCTGTTCCTCAGCACCACTGAACAGCATCACTGGCCCACTCTGATGGATCAGCAGTTCACAGGCATCTGTTGTGGCTCTTCCACCACTTCCCCCCATTTCTGCCTCCTTTTCTTCCTCCTGCATCCAGACACCTGCCTGCAAGTGGATCAGACTTCCCTCTGCACATGGGTCGGACACAGGAGACAAGGCAGAACTGACTGCTCTGCTCTCCAGATCCAAACACCAATCAAGCTAATTACTAGTGCAGAGAGAGGAGCTGATGGGCTGCCAGTGCCATCTCCTGAGGTACTCACAGCACAGGCAGGCAGGGCAGAGTGAGCAGGGGCTGCTGCTGCCCAATTCCCTGCCCAAGCTGTGTCAACACGACCTCAGGCAGACCTTTGCTAAGAGCAGCACACCAAACCACAGTGGAAACAGACAGTGAGCAAGTTCCAACAAGAACTTAACAGATCTCAAAGCTGACTTAGCACCCAGAATATGGAATACTCTGGGACAGACATGCCTGTATGCAGGATACTGAGTAGCTGAGGACACAAGCATTAAAGCCAGGCCTCTGAAAATGGCTCCCTGGAGTACAGGATACTGAAAGGAAGAAAAAGCCTCTGGTGTGTTTAAGGGCTGTGTCACAGCCTCTTGCCCACACTGGGAGTAGCAACAAGCAGTTTGTTCAGTGGCCAAGTGAAAGAGCACAGAGCAGGAGGCTGCTCCTGAAGAAGGCTCTTACCAGAGGTCCTGGAGAGCTGGGCCTCACTGCTGGACTTGATGACCTTGCAGTTGGTGGGGAGCTCACCCAGGGCAGCCTGGCACCGCTCAGGCTTCACCCTCAGCTTGCTGTGGTTCTCCAGAACCTGTGCTGCCGTGGCCTTGGCCACTTTAGAGTTCAGAGTTTGCAAAGAGGATGAGGAGGAGGAGGAGAAATCCTCGTCTTCGTCATCGCCGATGTCCCAGGCGTCGCTGGTGCTGCGAGCAAACTCGTGGAAGCTCGAGGCCTTCTTGCTTTTCATGGGCAGCCCACTGGCCTTGGAGCGGTCCTTGATGAAGCTGTGAGCCAGAGGAACAGGATCAGAGCTGTGCTGCTGGATGAGTTCATTGTCTTTCCTTTCCCCATGCCCTCACTCCAATCCCTGTCTGCAGTTTCCCTGCTCCTCCTCCCAGACCTAAGGAATGTGTGAGGTCTCTCTGGGCTGCCACTGCCAGGAGTGGTTGTCACAGGCTGCTGTGACAGCAGTCTCAGAGGCCACAGTGGCAGCACACAGCTGGAGAGGTGCCAGCCTTCCTCCTTCAGAAGGGCAAAGGAGAGACAGGTACAATTCCTCCAGCTCTGTCTGCCCCTACCCCACACAGGTACATTAACACCCTAAAAAAAAGGTCTTGCCTGGAGAGCCTGGAGAGAGGCATGTCAGGGGGAGACAGAGCAGGTCTCCTTCCATGGACACTCCTCAAACAGCTGCAGTTGTTCCCAGCAGTCAGACCAGCCTGGGTTTTTCCTCAGGCACAGAAGGAATTTACTCTTAAGCTCCAGGAGCCAAAGTCCACCACCTGAAGCAGGGAACTTTCACCACTACACAGCATGGGACAGGAACAGGAGGCAGCTCAGACCAGGAATTTTGCCTTTTCCTGCTGGCAAGGCTGCTGCAGCTCTCCAGCCTTGTAGCTGCTTTACCTCCCTTTCCCTTAATTCCTCCAGCTCCAAAGAGGAGCAGAAGGATCAGACACTGCTAAAAAGAAAAAAAAAAAAAAGTCTGTTTCCTTTGATGTGGGTGTTACTGTATGGATTTCTGGCCATAAAGGGCACCAGCAGATAAGCTCTCCCTGGATGCTTTCCTAGAGCTCAAGGCAGCACCACACCCCACTGCTGTCCTTCTTAGTTGCAATATCACAGTGCCAGGGATGCTGGACACCTCCACTCACTGCAGAGCTGAGCCCCAAACCTGCCAGGCCTCGTGGCCTGCATCCCCAGCAAACAAACACTTACTTTTTGGTGAGCCTGGAATCCAGTGGAGGATGCTGTGCTCCATAGACAGGCTGAATGCTGCAGCAAGGGGAAAAGAAAAAAACCCAAGATGCTGTAAAAACAGGTCCTACAAATAATCTCAGCACAAACTGGGGTCATGCTTCTTGGCTGCTATTGGGAGTGAATAAAAGACCAAAAGCAGCTTCAAAAACCTTCTAACTTACAAGTTCCAAAGTGCCACATGCAGATGAAGATTTGTTCTTTGCAGTAGCAAAGAGAAGCCTTGTTTAAACTCTTAGGTCTGGTCCAGCCTGGGCTGGGGTTTGAGATCTGCTCTTTCCTGCAGCACCAGCTCACCCCATGTGACCACGTCTCAGCCCACCTGCTGCACACACTGATACTTGTTATCTTTTCCAGTTTGGGGAACTCACCCTCCCAGGCCCTGTGAGACAGGGAAGGACTCCAGGCAGTGACAGTGCTCCTCCTCCATAAATGCACTTTAGGGTTTGAAGCCCATGCTGGCCCTCAGGATCCCAGCCAGCGCCACACAGAAGGAATGCCTGGTACAGTACGTGGCTTGACTCAGGTCCAAATCCTGGTTTAATCAACTACTTCCTATGTGGCCTAAAATGAGTCACCACATCTCAGTCCCTGGTTCCTTGGGACTCATGGGATTGGAGCCTGAGGGCTCCAGGCCCTACATGGGGAGCATCACCTCAGAGAGAAGCTACCAAAAACATGTTCATCACTGTTTTTAGAGGTGAGACAGGGATCCTGAGTTAGTAGTTCCTGGAGGAACTACTCACAGTCACCCCACCCTGGAAAACAACCTCTGGAAAACAAGTCCTGCAGTGCCATGGCAGAGACAAAGGCCCTTTCAGGGCTGGCACACAAGGAACAAGCTTCTCTTGGGTCAATAGAGCTGGCCTGGTTTCCAGGAGCTGCAGATGGTGCCCAGCAGTAAAACCAGCAGTGCCCAGACTTGGAGGAGAGGGATGGCAGCCTGGTGCAGCTGGGAACAAGCTGAGGATGCATGAGGATGCAAGCAACAGATCCAGCTGGCAGGGGAGAGATGCAGAGAGCCAGGGCAGAGGCTGGAAACAACCACAGCACAGAGAGATCCTGGTGGAGCAGCCCAGCCAGGGGTGGGCTCACCACTGCAGTGGCTGTCCCTTGTGGCTGGAAGTGCTCACTGAGTTTATCCATCCAGCATTGAGCCTAGGACAGAGTGTGATGATTAATGAGCACCTGGAAGTCAGGACAGCAATTAAGCAGAGGCACCTCCACGGGTGGACATAGCAAAGAGATGATGAGGAGTAAGAAGAACAAGCCCTCCAGATCAGCATTGCTTCCCAGTGACTTGTGGCAGCTCCCTGCAGGACAGGAGCCAGCAGAGCCTCTCCCAAACTCACACTGTCCCAGGATATCCAGCACAAGGCTCCTCCTCCCTGCCAGGGACCCCCAGGCTGCCCGTGGGGAACTGCCTCATGAAGGATTTTGTGTGTGAAGGATGTGAGAGAGGAGGGGATGTGGCAGCCAGTGCTGGGGGAGGAAACCCTTTCCTGGGGTTCTGAATCAACCTTTGATACAAAGTCAGAGGGTCCCACCTGCACACAGCTCTTTTTAAAGTCCTGCAACCCAGACACTCCCAAAGAATCTCAAGCTGATCTAAGCTGTGCTCCCAGCCTGTTCTGTCCCAGTTTAAACTCCTTGGGACAGGCATTTCCTGTTACCTGGATGTTCAGTGTAGGGTACAAGGGGTGACCAATGGTGTGAGGTGCAATGGCTGTGTGACACCTCACAGGATCATCACAGGGTGTGGGTTATTGACCCTGCAGCAGAGCATGGCCATGAAACACCACTGCCCCTCTGGACACAACACATTTACTTCCAGCAGGCTGTTTCTCCTCTTTAAAAACAGCATTTAAATAACCCCAGCAGACTCTGGCCTGCACATCTCTACAAAGAGCAAGGAATAAACAACACACCACAGAGGACAACACACCAGTGCACTCAGCCAACACATCCCTAGAAAATTACCAGGCACAGAACTCCCAGTGCAAAAACCACAACACAGCACTGGAAAAACAAAACAGCATTTACCAGTTCTAAATCTAGACCTAAAATCCACCCTAAATCTACAGGGACCAAAAGCTAATAAACTTTATTAGCAAATAAAAGCTAATACAACCAAGTGACCAAATCCACAAAGTGTCATGGAAAAGGAAGCTAACACAGTATCCAAGTCCCTACAAAGCCTCCCTCTGCCAGATTGTCAGGGGAAAGAAAGGAGAGAGCCAAGAATCTGGACAGGGGATTCTCTCAAAGCTCAGATGAAAAAGAAGAAAGGGAGGTTCATGTCTAGTGACCATGGATGCAGCACATTCCACCTCCACCCTCTGAGGCAGGCTGCTGAAGACCTGCTGGTGACTGTGCCTGGAAACAAGCAGCACACAGGAGCTAACAGGGCCCTGGATCAGGAGATCTGCCAAGCAGGCAGTTAGGAGAAAGAGAGAACACTGCCAAAAAGTTCCTGATGCAGAGTGTCACAGGCTGCCGGCCAGACCGGTTCACCTGGTTTGAGTTTTCCAAGGCAAAGCTCGGAAATCACCAAATGCAGAGGAGAGAGGTGCTGCCCAGGACCACCAGCTGAGAGCTTGGGTAAGAGACAGGAGCAGCTGGAAATAACCCAGGGAAAGCACAGGACTTTCCTCCCACAGGAGCAGCAGAGGAGGAACAGAGAGCTCCTTGCTCTCCCTCTGCTCACCACAGACAAGGACTGTCCAGCCAACCTGAAGGAGTTGCACAGTGACAAGCAGATGAGTGAAAGCACATTAGAAGGAGATATTTAACTGGCCCAGCAGGATTTAAAGCCAACTAAGCGTTTCAGTCTGCACCCATACCCCAGGAGGCGAAGGGCAGGGTTCAGATAAGGCAAATGAGAGCAAAAGTGAGGAGCACCAGGCAAGAAAAGCACTTGAGAGAGCCTCCACAGAAAGCCTGATGCCCTGTTTCCATGTCAGCCTTGCTCCCAAGGCATTGTAGGGAGCCTCTCCTTCATCAAGACCAGCCTCTTCTCCCTAAATGCCATGTCAATCCCACATTTCTCTTGTTTCTCCCATCTCTGAGTGAGTAAAGGTGCCTTGAGAGGAACCAGAACATCACAGGCAGAGGGACTGAGGCAGGGGCGGTTCAAGCAGAGCCCTCCCAGTCCTTCCCCTGGAGCAGAGGGGACCAGGAGCCACATCCCGCACAGGAGAGGGCAATGGGGGGGTTCCACGCCTTATCAGGGACACCCCTTGGGGACACAGCTGCTGCCACCTCTAAGGACTTCGGGAAGGATGAGTTTTCTCCAGGATCTGTGGAAAGGAAGATGGCACAGCCCTGGCTCTGACACACCCCAGAGAGGCCTCCAAGGCACCCTGATCCCTCCATCCTGCTTCCCACGGGGGCACACAGGGGGTCCCCGCAGCCCCCACACCGCCTGCCTTGTCCTGCAGATGAGGGAGCAGCTCTCACCCCACCCTTGTCCCCTGTACATTAAACCTTCCACCAGCAAAACTCCCGTCCCATAGCCCGGGGTGATCCTGGCATTCCCCCTATTTCAGGAAGGAACCCCGGGGCCCCCAACAGCCGGCACAGATCCTCATGGTATCCCCCGAGCCTTACAGGGGTACCCTCATCCCCAGCAGAGCCCGGGTGACAGCCCCTTCCCCAGGCGGAGCGGCGGCTCCAGCCCCAGCCGGAGCGCGGGGGGCGCGGCCCTCGCACCCCTTCCCCGGGGCTCACCTGCCCGGCAGCTTGGCGCTCCGCTTCCAGAACTGCCTGCCGCTCTCGGCCGCCATGGCGGAGGGCGGGGCGGGCCCGGCGGGCCGGCCAGCCCGCGAGCGGGGAGCGGGGACCCCGGCCGGCCGGCCCCCGGCGCGGCGCGGGGCGCGGAGCAAGGCGCGGCCCCGCAGCCGCCTCAGGGCCGCCCGCCCGCAGCCCGCCGCGCCGCCATCTTGGCTCCGGGCGGGCCCAGCGCCGCCATTGGCCGCTGCGCGCGAGGCCTCGCGGATCCACCAATCACAGGCGGGAATTACCATGACGTAACCGAGGGGCGGGGCCTGCTACGCTGGCGGGGCGGGAGAGACCATGGGGGGCGCGGGGGGAGCGCGGGGCGGCACCACCCGGCTCCTGCGGGGGGGGGGCCGAGTGACATTTGCTGGGATTTTGGGATTTCTGCTTTTCCAGGGAATTCGCGGCTGGGTTTCATCCCCGCCCTGGATCCCACTCGCTTTGTCGTGTGGCGTTTAGGTCCGGTGAAGTGGCGGCTTTGGTCTGATATAGGAGCTGTTTCTGTTCAGACTTTTAGAATTTAAAAAATTAAATAAATTAAAAATTGCCTCCAGGCAGCGTGGCATTTTCTGCACCAGACGCTATTATTTGTCTTCTTTTTATTTATAGAGTATAAAGGCCATAAATAGTGCTTCAGATAGAAGTAACACCTCTAATAGTATTACTATTATTCTCCACCCCACTTACTCCCATACGCAACACCGAAGAATAATTATTAATGAGTGATTATGCAAATATTCTATTGTATATGCAAATTAGGGGACAAAATTTTTTCCCACTGCCACCCCATAGCCAATACTAAACAGCTGCAGCACAAAGAACTGGAAAAAAAAGCAAAAATAAATGAAAACAAAAAAACCCCCTACACACGTACAAAATAGAATGGCATAAAAAGACTCAAAGCCCAAACCACATTAAAAAAATTAAAAACCAGCAACCACTCCAGGACCATCGAAAATAAACCAAAAACAGGCTGGAACTGGCTCCTTCCACATTTTAGCTATCTGTGGTCTGGGTATCATGGTCTATCAATCTTTCTAATATCCACTTTCTATTCCTCTCTCTATTTATAGTTTTCATATCTGTTTTTTGTTGCTTACTTTCTATTCCGTTTGTTATTTATCTTTCTAGTACCCACTTCCTATCCTTCCTTCTATTCATGTTTCTGGTGTGTAATTTTATTATACTTTTTCATGTCTTTCAATTCACCTTGCCATTGATCTTCCAAGTATCTGCTTTCTACTCACTTTGATATTTATCTTTCTAGTCTAAATTGTCAGGGTTGAGGTTTGAGTCAGGATTGGTGTTAGGGTTAAGGGTTTAAGGGTTAGGGGTTAGCATTTAGGGTTTAGTCTTAGGTTTGAGGTTAGGGTTAGGTTTTAGGGATAGGTTTATATTTAGTGGTTAGGGTTAGAGGATATGGTCAGCTTTAGGGTCAAGCTCAGGTGATTAATATTAGTTTTAGGTGTTAAAATATATGGTTGGTTTGGGGAAAGGGTTAAGGTTTGATTTAGCTTTAGTTTAGTTGTTAGTGTTAGGTTTAGGTTTTGGTTTAGGTTTAGATATAGATTTAGGTTCAGGTTTAGGTTTAGGTTTAGGCCCATGGCCTTGATTTGGCAATTTTAGGAGTTGGAAACCAATATTCATTCTAAAATTTTCAGAGTTGGAAGCCACCATTGGTGCTGAGGTCACTCCCAGACAGGTCCTGCTGTCACTGCTGGGTGTGACCAGCTCTGGCCCTTCCATGGTGGCCCCTGTGCTGCTCCCCAAACTCTGAGCGCTGGATTTTCCTCCCTGGGGAGAAGAACCACCCTTCACATGTGCCTTTACTGGCAGTGAGGTCCCACCTCCCAAACCTGCAAACATCCGAGGGTTCCTGCCAGGTCCGGCCGTGCCCTCCCTGGGCCCCCTCTGCTGTGCACCCGAAGCTCTGGGCTGCTCTCCTCCCTTCCCATGGAAAAGAGCTGTCCTGATCGCTAATTAATGTTAATTGTTAATGTTAAATTATTGGCCTTGTTCTGTTTTAGTCCCCAGTTGTCTCACCTCTGTGCCCTTTCCCTTCCGTCGGATAATGCCTCTGCTGCTCCCCTGAAATGGCGCCTGGGAGGAGGGTGACGTCATTGATCCGTATGCAAATGAAAGGGCCGCAAAGGACACTGGGACACTATTTGGAGTTAAAAATCCTTTAAGACAACAAGCCCAAATGACATCTGGAACTGAGGATAGTGTTTCCAGGTTGGGAAAACTATGCAGAATACGAGTGTATCATCCTGCACTGCTCTGTTTTCATCGCCATGACCTGAACATTACCTTATCAACATGACACCTCTGGATTAGCAATTTTTTTTTTTTTGGATTCTTGTTGAGGATGGCAGCCCCAGCTCTGCCTGAGAAGACAAAGCTGCACTGCTCCTCCTCTGGATCTGGCTGTCTGGAGCAGCAGCGGCGTGCACACCCCACCCAAGCTGATTTTCTAATAAAAGCCTTACAAAAGAGCTGGGCTCCTGGCCCAATTTATTTCAACTTCCTTACCAACTAAGTGCAAATTTGGGTTTATCTTCTTCCTGGATTGGGATGATAGAGTCCAAAGCTAGGATTTACACGTGGTATAGCCCCAAGACCCCGGATAAACCAAAGCTATGGGTTACAAACCCAACTCTCACAGCTGATGAGTCCATGACCAGAAAGACTGAACCAGAGTCTCCAAACCTCCAGCTGAGGCTGACTCCTCCAACCCCACAGACAGTAACCCATGAGCAGTGAGTCTGAGCAGGCACTGACCCTGAGCTCAGCTCCTGGGGCAATCCCTGGGCTGGGGGCTCAATACCAGAAACAGGAGCTGCCCATTTTGGTGGTGGTCACCTGAAAGGGTTTTTTCCCCAGGAAGGGCAGCAGCCATCCCGTGTCACACGCTGCCCAGGGGAGCTCAAGGCCAGCCAGACCTTTCTGTACTGCCCCTTTCTGTGTCTGAAATGGAAAACTGAATTATTTGTGGCACAACCAACTGCTCCAGAGCACTGCGGGGCCGCATGGGCTCACTTATCCCTTGGCAGGTGTGACTCAATTCCTTCCTGTGTTTCCCTGTGACACCCTGGAGGTGACAAAGCCCTGATGTTGGGTTGGTGTCGCCATTCATCCCCAGTGAAACATCCCTCATTATCTGCAGGTTTTTCCTGTACCAGCAGTGCCACCCTTTGGAGCAGGACAGCAGGGATGGGACCAGAGGGAAGGGCTGGAGCTGGGCCAGGGGAGTTTAGGGTGGGTATCAGGAAAGGTTCTCTCCCCAGAGGGTGCTGGGCACTGCCCAGGGAATGGGCACAGCCCTGAGGCTGCCAGAGCTCCAGGAGAGTTTGGGCACTGCTCAGGGGTACCCAGGGTGGGATTTGGGGGTGTCTGTGCAGGGCCAGGAGCTGTACTGGATGATCCTGGTGGGTCCCTTCCAGCTCAGGATATTCCATGATTCTCTGGCTGTGGCAGCTCTGGGTCTGTTTGATGCTTCTCTGACATGCACAGGGTGAGATTCCACAAGCAGGACTTTGATCCCTGTGGATCTTTTCCCCCTTAGGAACACTCCATGATTCCTGATGGTGCTGCTGTCCCTGTTTCTGGCCCCTGCTGGTTCCCCACAGGGCTGGGAGGGCTCTCCAGGCTGGCCAGGGTGGGAAGCTGAAGGTGGAGAACAGGATTTTGGTCAGTCTGTGTTGGAGCTCTCCCATGGCAGCCTCCTGCAGTTCATCAGGGACGTGCTGACCCTCACAGAGGGACTGAGGAAGGCAAGGCAGGTGCCACCACTGCCAGAGTCTCATTTTGGTCACTGCTGACATTTCTTTGCTTCAATAAAGAGTCTGAGGATGTTCAAAATTAAAGAGACTGAATCCCAGAATAACCTGAGCTGGGTGGGACCCACAGGGATCATCAGCTCCTGGAAGGTGAATGAGCTGGGAGCTCGTTGCTCTGGAAGAGCTGAATGCAGAGAGAGGCACCTGCCAAGGTGGTTGTGCCAAAAAGAAGACACAAAATGAGAGAAATTCCCCTGTGTGTGTGAGAGAGAAAATGCTGCTGCCATGGAAAGAGCTTCTGTATCCTCCAGCCGTGGGGAAATGACCCCTCCTCAGGGGGCTGCAGCACCATGGGTGATGCTCAGGGAGAAAATCTCCCCCTGCTCGGGGCTCTGGTGCTGCAGGAGCTGCCAGGACTTTGCTCCCAGCGGGGTTGGTGCTCCCAGGGTGCTCCAAACCTCTCCATTAAACCCTGAGTTTTCCCTTTCCTCCCTGGTAAAACACACAAATTCCCCAAAGCTGCATCCCTGGGATACAACAGAAACATCTCGTGGCTCTCTGTGCCAAAACCTTCCCTTGGAAAAAGGTCACATTTAAAAGGGTCACTTTTTTTTTTTTTTTTTTTTTTTTTTTTTTTTTTTTTTTTTTTTTTTTTTTGTGTTGGGAGTGAGAAGAGCCCCTGACAGTGTTTTCCTGCAAATCCTTCCCCTGCAGGACCCTGCTGTGCCACCTGAGCAGCACAGGGAGTCCTGGCACTGCCCAGCCCCATCTCCAGCCTGGATTTAATGGCAGCTCCCACACAACACTGTGGTATTGTTTCTAAAAAATGTCAATATGTAAAATCCAATCATTTGCAGAGAAAAGCTGTTTTCCAACCTTGCATTTTTCTGGATTGCTACTTATGGGTTTAATTAAACTCCAGATCATTATTTTGTCAGAAATTTGGCTTTTTTTCACCTTTTAAATAATAAATACCTAAAGCCAGACTGTGGTAAAGCCAGCAGATGATTCTCTAATTTCACATTCATTTCAAATATTTAACATGCCACCTCAGCCTGCTACACAGAATTTCAAAGACTTAACTTTCTTTTTTGTTAATGCTTGAAGCAAAGAGAACTCTATAAATTGTTATTTTTCTATTAAGATTTTTATTTTTATCAAATCTGATTCATTCCAGTTTGAAGGGACACACTTCAAAGCAGTTGCCCAGGGTGATTATAAAGCTGCAGAAGTTTGAGTTGGTTAAATTAGATCTGTTTCTGTGCAGCTTTTAATCTTTGAATCCCAGACTGGTTTGGGTTGGAAGGACCTTAAAGCTGATTTCATTCCAGCCCTGCCATGGGCAGGGACACCTTCCACTTGTTTCCAAAGTGAATAAAATGTTTCTATCATTATTCATGCACAACCTTACCTGGACTCTGTGTAAAAACCTTTCCCACTGCCTCAATTACAGGTTTGGAGCTGAAATGTGGAGATAAAACCTGAACCTGGCAACACTCAACAAAGAGAGGGAATAAAAACCCCTCAGTAGCAGGTGGTAAAACCAGAGTGAAGATCAATCAGAAAAAAATCTGTGGCTCAGGGGAGTGGAGTTGAGTTGTTTCAGATGTAAAGAATTTTGTGACAATGAAGGAGAAAGGAGTGGGAATTCCCACTGGAGTGGGAATAAATCTCCATTTTCAGATTGCCCTGGATGCAGTGCAGGAGCAGAGTTGGGCAGAGCAGAGCCCTGAGTGCAGGAAATCCAGAGTGATGTGGGTGAGGCAGGGAAAGCTCCACACTGGGAAAACCCAGGATGCAGCTTCAAAAAAAAAAAATCCAAAATTTCTGCTGGGAGCTGTGGAGCCTCCCTGGGCACAGACCCTGGCAGAGTTTGTGCTTTGCCCTCTGAGCCTGGCAACAAATCCTGGGCCAGGTCCCTCCCCTCCCTCCCTGCCCTGGCATTTTTACTTTTCCTGGGAATAAATGAATTCCCTGCATGCTCCAGAAAAGATTTTTTAACGTTTTCCACCTAAGCAGGAGCTGTCAGCTCTTGTCCTGTGTCAGCTGGGAGCAGGGCTGCAGGATTTCCACCAACAGATGGCATTTGCCTTGCCTGTGCTTCTCAATTAAAAATCTGAGCGTGGACCAGGAGGAAAAGTTGATATTTTTATCTCCAGGGGAAAAGCTCTTTGAGGATGGCACAGGGAGGGCTCCAAGCAGTGCTGTGAAGGGTTTGGGAGGCCCCACATACCTGAGAAATTCAGTTTAACAGACTTCAAATTTCCCTTTCCTTAAAATGCTTGAGCACTTTTTATATTTTAATCGAATTTGTTTGTCGTTAATTAAGAAATGCAGTAATGTGCTGCACCCAGCAGGGCTGGAACAGCCCTGGTTTTAGTGCTTGGGATTATTTTTTTTTAAACTTTTCAGGGAAAAGGATTTTATCAGTTTATAATTCAGCACTAAAGTCCATCTTGGGGCAGTATTTGCCATTCAGATTCTACCTAAAAGGGGCTTTTTACATATGATGATGGTTCCTTATTCTTTGTAATTTTGTACCCTGAAATGTGGTTTTCTTCCACAAGTGCACTGCATTTATTGTAAAGTGCACAATAACATGATTTTCCATGGATGGGAAAATAATATGAAGCTATTTTAAATAATTTTATTGAAATGATATTATACTTTAATTTTTATTCAGCTTTTGGGAGAAGACAAAGCCGATTAAAATTCCTGTCAGTGAACTCATTCCCCCAGTGTGGCTCTGGGACCAGTTCCTCACCTTTCCTGGAGCTGGGCAGTGGAAAACTCTGTTGTGCCTGAAATAATTTGGGAATTTCCCTCCATTTTTGGGGCCTCCAAATCCCCATTGCCCCTGCAGGCCCTCATTCCCTTCCCTTTCCACAGGGATATTTCTCAAATGGCCATGGCTATTTATATCCTACAAAATTTTAATAAATTGAATATCTGAACCAATTTTATGGATCTGACCAGCCTTGATTCTTTCTGATCTTTATCAACTTCCAAACAGGCTGAAACCCTTCTGTTTGTGCCAGGATCTGTAAAATTGTGTTGCTTTTTCTGAGGAAAAGCAGGATAAAAGCAGAAAAATAATTCCCAGGTACAGGAAGGCATCAGGGGATGGGGAATTCTCATCCCAGGGAGTTCTCAGATGCAGAACATCAGGACACAGGGAGAAAAGCTGGGTGTAAAAATTCACTAAATTGTCTCTCAGGATGTTTTTGCTCACGTTTTAAATCTGATTGTGTCCTTAGGACAGTTGAACACTCGTGGTAGTTACAAAAGAAACAGAAAATGTTGCCCTGGAGCTGTTACAGACCCTTTGGTAAAGTGTCCTGAAAAATTTTGTGCATCAGAAGGAAAGATGTTCTGAATGTTTCGACTCAGAACAAAACAAGTACCCTGAGCTGGGAAAAATTCAGTTTGAATTCTCAAAAGAGAAAAATATTGCAAGTTTTTTTCTGGAAAAACTGGATTTTAAATCTGTCTTTACAACCTTTTTTTTTTTTTTTTTTTTGTGAGCAGGAGCTGTTTTGGGGCACTTTGGGAGCCCCAACAGGAGATTGCAGCATGGAGCAGAGAGCTGGGAGGAAAATCACAGTCCAGGTAAGTAATTTTTAAGGAATATTTGTGTGTACGTTGTGCTGTTGCTGCTCTGTGCCATCTCTGGAAACATAAACCTATTTTTTTTTTTCAAAATATGATGTACATTCTTATCTTTCCCTAAGGAAGTCAGTCTTGGATATTGCAGTGTCTTGGGTTACAATACAGAGTGTGATAAAAGGTATCTGTTCTGTCACCATCTATTGAGGGTGGGGCAGTGATCCTTATCTCAACGGCAGATATTCTGCTAATGGGCCATCCATGGAAACCAGGCAGGGCATTGTTCTTTATCTTTTCACAACCCATCCTTCCTCCAGCCAGTCATTTTCTGCTCATGGCCATTGAGTCCCACTGTGGCACTGATAAAATTACTGCATCCCATTGGGAGTTGCTCCAGCCAGGGGGAAGAGCCCAACATTTCTTACCAAGATAAAAACAGAGGTTTTGGGACACTAAGGGAGCCCCTTTCTCCACTGGACTCCAGAGGAAAACCGGATTTCTCCACATCACCACTGGAGCTCCGGAGGGAAACTGCACCTTGTACAGGAGCACTGCTCCAACTGAGCCACATCTGTCACTGCAGGAGGATGCAGCCACCATGGGATGGGACTGCTGCCAACACCCTGCCTGACGGGTGTCAGGTTGTACTCTGACTGTGTCAGGGTTTGGGGTTTGTTCTTTGTAGTGCTGTATTTCTATTTTAATTTCCCTAGAAAAGAACTGTTATTCCTATTCCCATATCTTTGCCTGAGAGCCCCTTGATTTCAAAATTATAATAATTTGGAGGGAGGGGGTTTACATTCTCCATTTCAAAGAGAGGTTCCTGCCTTTCTTAGTAGACACCTGTCCTCCAAACTAGGACATGCAGTAAAAGCAAAATAAAGCAAAATACGTGGGTCCAGCAGAAAGAAGAAGGATGGCTGGGGCTCTGTGCTGGATTTCCAGAGGCTGCAGTGTGGAGCTGAGCCAGGTGCCCACGAGATCCTGGTGCTTCCCTGCCCCTGGCACTGGGCTCTGCCTCTCTTTGTGCTGCATTTGCAGGCTGGGGCTGGCACAGATCCTGCCTGGGAGGCTCAGTTGGATGTGGAATTCTTGGTATTGTTAACTTCCCTTGTCCCATTCTTCACAGGAATTAGCTTTTCAGTGCTGACGTTTTCTCTCATGTTCCTCCTCCTCCTGTGGGGTCACACTGAGCTCCAGGGTTTGGCTTTTTGGGAGAGGCAACCCCAAGGTTTGGGGGGAGAAGAGGAGACCTCGATAGGATCTGCAGCTCCTCCCCAGGGACAGCCAGGGAAGGGCTGGAGCTGCCAGGGGAGCTGGGATGGGTATCAGGGAAAAGTTGAGTATCAGGAAAGGTTGGGTATCAGGAAAGGATGGATCAGGGAGAAGCTGGATATCAGGGAAAGTCTGGAATATCTGGAAAGTTTGGGTATCAGGGAAAGGTTGGATATCAGGAAAGTCTGGATTTCAGGAAAGGATGGACCAGTGAAAGGTTGGATATCAGGGAAAGGTTGGATATCAGAAAATGATGGATCAGTGAAAGGTTGGATAGTTTGGGATATCAGGAAAGTGGGATATCAGGAAAGGATGGATATCAGGAAAGGATGGATATCAGGAAAGGATGGATCAATGAAAGGCTGGATATCAGGAAAGGATGGATCAATGAAAGGTTGGATATCAGGCAAGGATAGATCAGGGAAAGGTTGGATATCAGGGAAAATTGGAATATCAGAAAAGACTGGATCAGGAACATGTTCTAATCAGTTTTCCAATGAGGTTCATTTAAAGCATTGCTTCTTCTCACACAGCTGTCTCTTCTCAGAAACTGGTTAGGGAGGGAAGAGTATTTGATTTGTATTTGATTTATCCTTTACTAAGCTCAGGGGGACCTTGTGGATGGTTTCAGGGGCACTGGGCTGAGCTGTGTCCCTGTGTCCCTTTGCAGGCCCTGTCTGCTGCTCCAGCTGCCCTGCTGAGGCTGCTCTGAGTTCTGAACAAAGTCACTGAATCCTCTGCTGCCAGTGTGAGCCTGACTCACTCCTGCTTTGTGCCAAGCTAGCTCCTGTATCCAGTCCATCTAATCCTTCCCATGTGGGTTCCAGCCACAGACAAGGCAGGTTTGGGCTGAATTGGGGCTTTTCTGCAGAGCTTGGTGCATGCTGACATCAGGAATCCCTCGTGGTCCTGCTGGGCCAGGACAACAGGGGACAGTTGGTTCTGTCAGTGCCACAGGTTCTGTCCCCCACTGATGCTGCTCCATTCATTTCCTGGCATTTTTATATCCAACACAAAAGCCTGGAGCTAAATATATTTGACATAATTCTGTGATTTTGCTTTTTCTGAACACAGCACAATCACTTCAGTTCCTTGATTCAGGGGGATTTGGTTTGCAAACCTCTGTGTGAGGAGAGGAAACTCTGGGTTCTGTTCTATAACAATTCCTTTGCTTTCACTTGTGGCACCATGACATCCTCAGCCTGGCTGTAGAGCTGAGGCTGAAGTCCCATCTTTAATTATTTATTGCTAATTAGGAATTGGATTTTTTATAGAGGTGAAAACTGACCTTGGGACAGACTCAGCTGCCAGAGCAGCTTCCTCAGTCTGTGAGTCTAAGAACTCTCCCCAGTTTTCTCTGAAGGAGTGATCAAGGAATGCTGATGGCACAGGGAACTCCCACCTGTGGTTTGGGCTGGCAGGGATATTTTACAGAGGGATGTTACCCCCAGAAATCACTGCCACATCAGCCCCATGGCTGTCAAAACAACAGACTGAAGGGGTTTCTTTTATTCATCATTTAGTGATGATTTCCTGACATCTGAGATGTTTAATGATGCCAAAAAGCGGAAAAAGGAATCCATTGGTCCAGTTTAAAGATTGTTTCACTTACTCAAAATTCAAACTGATAGGATTTGCTCTTTGAAAGGAAGAGAATATCTCATTTTGGCTTTGAAGCTTTAGATGTTTTCAAAGGCTAACGAAGCCCCGTGAGGCAGTTGTGAGTGGAATTCTTCACAAGGACAGCTGACTGCTCAAACAGCTTTTAAAACAAAGACTTTGGGAATTCAAAGGGCTTTAAAGCAGCTCTGAACTGTGCTCAGCTGCTGGGTGATCCATTGAGGTTCGCTGTGGAGCAGAACATGTACAAATCCTGCCTGGCTGCAGTAGGGCTGGGAAATATTTCATACTCTGAGCAGCCTGTGCAGAGATTGCTGTGCTCCTCCCCAGAGGCTGGGCTGTGTTGTGTGCCCTCACCCTGAGCACTGAGGACAGTGACAAACCCAGACCTTTCATTCCAGAGGAATTGGCAGCACTGAAATGATTTCCTTGCCATCACCTCCCCTGTTTTCCTGTGGGTGAATGTGATAAATGTGATAATGCCCTACCTGTGTGGGATTTCTCCTTCCCCAGACCCTTCTCTGTGCTTCCTGCATCCACATGGCCTTGGAATGCTACACAATGGATGTGCTGGGTGTAAATATTTATCTGCTGCACAGCACCTTCACACAGACTCCTGAGACTTGGAAATCTCTCATGATTTTTACACAGATCTTAAAACTCAACTCCAGTTCATGGTCTGTTGGTTCTGCACTGCTCTTGGTTGGCTTTCAGGGGTGTGACCCAGGTTTTACCCACAAACATGCTGCTGTTCTGGAAAAAAAATGCAATTTATTATTGGATGTTTCCTTGATCCCCCCATTCCAGTAACAGATGTCCAAAAAGATGGTACAAAAATCATCAGGTGCTGTAGAAACTGTTGGCAATGATGAAGTGCTTGTCCTGCAGGTTTATTTGGACATTTTGCTATATAAAACTGTCACCTCCTTTTACATCTCACAACTTTTCCTTGGACAGGAAACACCTGTAAACAATTCACTACCAAAATTTTTTCTGCCATTTTACCCTCCTGTGAAGGAAAGAGAAATTCCTCAGTTTTTTCTCTTTCCACTACTAATAAATAGAAACCATTGGAGCCAGTGAAGGGAAGTGTTACAGAAGCCTTCAAATATTTTCTTGCTCTCCATGACCTTTCTAAATGTGAACCTGAGGAAGTCTCTGTCAAAGCTGTTTTTTCCCCCCAGATTTCCTCCCCAGGTGTTCAGGGTGAGGCTCTACAACTGCTCACAGCATGGAGCAGAGCTGCTGTCACAGCCAGGACAGGATGGAGCTGAGTATTCCAGGGAGCAGATTTGGCAAAACATTCTCCAGCTCATGAACACTTTGCCTGTAGTGTTTGTTGAATGGTTTTTCTCCTATAACCACTGTCCTCAAAAAATACTGCCAATTTCTTTGCAGCACAAGCCACCAGCAGGATTTGGGTATTGCTGGATTGGCAGCAGGGAGGGGGAATTCACCTGGTGCATCCTGGGGTGGATGGAGGCAAAGCCTTGAGCACACAGAGCTTTAAGGAAAGAAAAGCTCTTCAGCACAGGCAGGTCAGTGCAGCAAAGGATTCTCAACCTGGAATATTTCAGTGCAGCCCCAGGAAGGCTGAGCGGCCCAGGAGGGCTGAGTCCTCCTTGTCACAGAGTGCAGGTTTTACAGAAACATGGCCCCAGTCATTGGTGTCCCCCCAGCTGCAGCTCTTGGATGGCTTTAGTGGCTGATGTCCCACACCAGTCCCTGCTGGTTCAGTGCCAGCTGCCAGGATTTGGCCCCATTAATCCAGTTTTTCTGTGCATGCCATGGGATGACATCACTGATGAGACCAGTTCATCTGGATGTTGGACAGCAGTAAAGCAGAAAGAAAACTTCTGATACATACACTGGCAATCTGTTTAAAAGTTGGAATTACAGATTTCTGTCAGTTTTCTTCTTTCTGCCCACACTGCTGGTTCTCTTCTCTGGTGTCTGGTGGAGATGCCCAGGGTTGATGTTCTGAGCTCATGGTTTAATTTTCCATAACTGCAAAGAAACAAGAAAGGGAGTTTGGGTCTAACAGGAATCTTCATCTCCAGGTAACATTCTGTGTCTCCTGCCCATCCTGCTCTGCTCAGTGAGCTCCAGTTTCAGGCTGAGTCACAGGAGGACTGGGATAAAGGGAGGAACCCTGGACTCTCACAGCTTCACCTGAAGGGAACTGAAACTGAAGTGAGCTCTGTCCTTCCCCCCAGAACTGCCTCAGGGAGGTGGGGACACACCCAGCTTTCAGGAGCCCAGAAGTGACCCCAGAGCTGCTCTGCTGCTTGGGACAGGGACACTTACTCTGATATTGAATCCCAGC
Source organism: Catharus ustulatus (assembly GCF_009819885.2). Classification (NCBI taxonomy): domain Eukaryota; kingdom Metazoa; phylum Chordata; class Aves; order Passeriformes; family Turdidae; genus Catharus; species Catharus ustulatus. The sequence continues at coordinate 4,248,584 of NC_046245.1, forward strand.
AGGTCACTGATCACTCCTGAGACAGCAGAGAGGATGACAACCCGTGTGATGTTGTAGATCAGTGGGTTCATGGTCAGTCCATAGAGCCTGAATGGACTATCCAGCTCCTGCAGTGACAGGTCAAAGGTCCATTAGCACTCACCAATACCAAAGAATTCATCCTCTGACTTTCAGCTTAACACTGGCACTCCAACAGACTGGGCTGCCTCTCTTAAATACATGTACAGGAATTGCCAGTGTTGCAGAGACATCTCCTGCTGAATCCAAAGTCTCTGCAGCAACCCCAGCTCCCCAGAGCCTGACAGCCCAGGCTGCAGAATCACCCAGCCCAATCCAGGGACTCCCAGACTCTGCTCACTCCTTCCCAAATCTCTCCCTGCTGCTGGCAGTGAGCTCCAGCATCAGAGCTGCTGAAGGAAAATGAGACTGGAGCAGACAGGAGATGCTGTGCTCACCCCAGTTCCTCTCATGCCAGCCTCTCCTCTCAGTTAAACCACTGCTCATCACCCAGCACTGATTACCCACACTGGCCCTGTGCTGCTCCCTGCCCTGTCCCACCTGCAGCAGCACTGAAAATCCCCTTTGTGAACATTCCCAGAGCCAAGGGAAGGGCAGGGCCATGTGGCACTGCCATAACTCCCTGCTTCCATAAAACCCAACCATCCAGGCACAGCACCTCACCTTCAGCAGCTTTGTGGACAGTTTCAGCACATTGTTTACCAGAGACAGCTGCTCCTTCTTGTTTGGCTTCTTCTCCATCTTCAGGTACAAGTTGATCTGTGACAGACACCACAGGCCAGGGATTGATATTCCAGCATCAGCCCCCAGCTGATTCCTAACTAAGGGAAACTGGAGCCGGTTTTGCAGTGTGCTGTCACTCCTGAGGTAGTGAATTTAACACTGATAGCATCATTCTTTTCCAATTGTTTTGGCTAATGCACATTAACCCAGAGATCAAAATAATCTAGAACTTTGGAGCTTGAGTCTGTCCCAACAGGACCAGCTCATCCCTCCCATGCTGACCAGGGTTTTGTTGCCTTCTGGGCAACATGAGGGTTGATTCCTACATTTTAAAGTTTGAAATACAATAATTATATCCAAAAAACCCACAAAGCCCAGGGGAGAACAAGCTAAAGGGAGCTACCTGCTCAGTGAGCAGGATGGAAATGTTGCTGTATTTCTTGTTGGTCTCAGAGCCCAGAGATGCCAGACGTAGCAGAAAGAGGAGCAGTGCTGCCTCCCACATCAGGAACTCCCAGTTGTAAGCTGCACTCAGAAAGGTTTTGTGACCCTTAAGAACCTGCAAGGGGACAAAACAAAGCACCAAATGTCACTGACAAAGTTCCTGTTCTTGGGACAAGGACACAAGCACGTCCTTGCTCCTCCTCTGCCCAGCCCTGGGTGCTCTACAGCACTGAAAGCTCTTTCCCAGAAGTGTGAATCACTCCTGTGATGGGGTTACAGGGAAAGGTTTCATTTTTAACCTGAATTAGCTTGGAATTGGATATTTTTAGCTTCTGTTTCTCCTCTCCCCTCCCTCTGTCCAACTAACAGGCAATGAAGTGCCTTTCCTTGTCCCACTGGCAGCCTCAGCCAGGCTAAGCTGCTCCTGCCTTTCTCAGTATGGACTCACACAGCAGGACTGGGATTTCATTCCTTCCTCTGGAAGCCTTGGCTTGCAAGAACAGTGCCAGTATCTACAAACCAGCCTCTGCTACCACAGCTGCCCCTGCAGGGCATCAAGGGCCTGCTTGAACACAGCACTGACCAAGAAAACAGCTCCAGCATTGGCACTGCTGCCTGTATCAGGTTTAGTCAAGGGTTAAAAGGTGCCAGTAATAGTTCTTGACCTGCTTTTCCACATGGTGGTTACAGAGCATGATCCAATCAGCCCTCTGGAATCAATGTCCTGTGAACACCTGAGGTCCTTGGGCAGTTTCCTCTCCTTTGTGTCCAAAGGGCCATGTCCTGAAATTCTCCTAATGATTACAAACCCCTGACCTTGCTCTGCAAGCACAGAATGAACCTCTTTTTCCAACTAAAAATGACAAAGCTCTCTAAAAACGCTACACTCTCTGTGTTACTCTGGGGTCAAACAGCTCCACTTCGAGCCTTTTGTAAGCTGGAGAAAGAAAAGCCTCCAGCACTTGGGAGGATTTTCCCTACTTAATAAACCACAAAGGTTAAAACCTCACCTGGGCACAGCAGATAAAAGCAATTGAAAGAGCCAGTAAAAAGACTGAGGACACCACAACATCCACAGACCTCTGGGGGCCTCGTCTCTGTGGAAACAAGGACACAGGGTCAGGGCTGAGTGTGCTGTGCAGCCAAAACTCAGCCAGACAGCTGGCACTGGCACTGTCACTCCCCAAACCCCAGATCAGAACTCACCTTCAGGTAGGAGCGAAGGGATAACCAGATCTTGATGTTCTCCACCTTCTTGAGCCTGAAGTGAGGGATCTCGTATTTCCTGGCTTTCCGAGCAGATGTAATGTGGCTGAAGAGCTTGGCAAACAAAAACCTCTGCAAGTTAAAACCAGAACCATAAGTTAGTGTAAAACAGAACAGATTGCTTGGGATTCTTAGTGGTACCTGGCAAAAAGGGTCACTGGGGAAGCCCAGAATGAGACCTGGGTGTTTAATCTGTCTAGTAGCAGTTGCTTTCACAGAATTCCAGACTGGTTTGTTTTGGGAGGGACCTTAAAGCCCATCCTTTTCCAGCCCTTGCCACGGGCAGGAACACCTTCCACTCTCCCAGGCTGCTCCAAGCCCTGTCCAACTTCCAGGGATGGGGCAGCCACAGCTTCTCTGGGCAAGAGAGGGGATAGAGTAAGACCTTGGGGCCAGGTAAGGGAACAAGGGTGTCAGGATTGATAAATATAATTTGTGACTGATCAATAAGAGCTTTCCCAGACTCCCCTCCCAGACTTTGGCAAGGGCTGAGATAAGATGAGTTTTAAGGTCATCATCCCATTTTTATTTCTGCTTTCCAGGTTCCTGAAAGGCACCAGGACCTTTAAACTCACCTGTTTGTAGGTTCTCTCAGCAACACACATCATGAAGAAAAACATCCAGGTTAAGCACAGCCTTTCCAGGAAGTTGATGGCAGATAGGATGAGCACAGTGGGGCTGGCAGGGGCTCCACAGAAGATGTGCAGAAGCTCCATCAGGGAAATGGAGCAGAGCTGCTCCAGGTTGTCCGTGCGGAACAGTCTGTACAGGAACGGCAGGAAGGCCAAGCCGATGGTGATGATGTTTCCCAGCATTTGATACCCCACTCCTTGCTGGTGGGCATTAACCTGGCAAGCAGGAATAAAAATGGGATGATTGCCTGGGGTTTGCATCAAGGAAAAGTCCTGTTGTTTTGGCAGCATCAGCTCAGGCAAGCAGTTGGTTCCCCTTCCCTTCATAAGACAAGGCCTAAAATAATTCCATCCATTTCAGTCCAAACCCAAAACCAATCAGCCAAATAATCAACCCCCCACCTCAGCACCCTGCAGAGACAATCAGCAATAATCAGCACTTGTCAGTCTTCAAGAGACCTCCTAAATTGGAGGTTAGGCAATTTTTCAGTAAGAACATGTGGGACAACCATCTTTGCAGCTGGGGAGGGACCAGTTTCATACTGCCCTAATATTTGCATGTGTAACTATTTCCAGGGTTTTGGTGGTTGTTTTCTAAAGTGTGAGGGAGAGGTTGCAATGCCACACAGCCCCCTTACCCTGCTCATGATAATGCCACTGATCTCCAGCACAGACATGTCCACCTTCTTGCAGTCATTGCCTTCCCAGATCAGAGCACTCACTTTGGCAGATGCTGGGCTGGTGTTCTGCAGCCAAAACAGATGGTTCTAGAAAAAAGACAGGAGTGCAAAAGGTGAGTCAGCCCTTTCTGTCCTGCTGTAAGAAATGCCTTTGCCTAGAATGCAATTAGATTGAGGGGGGAATTCCATTTTGGGTGTTTTGAGATGCAGCCATGCAGAGGGGAGGGATGGATTTGATCACGAATCACTGATATCGTTTAGAGCACTCCAGATTTCCATGTGACACCGACAGCATCCCCATGTGCATTCCCAAACACTCATATGGGGAAGATGGGGAAGAGGGAGAAGCAGCCCCAGCTCCTGGCTGGAGCCACCAACCTGCTGGAACACATCTTCCTTGGGGTCCCTGCGGGAGTCCCTGGCGCAGCGCTCCTCGCTGTCGCTGGTGCCGGACGAGCGGCACTCGGGGCCGTGCAGGAGATCGTCCCACAGCATGTCCTCGGTCTCTGAGTCCTGCCTGGTGCTCTCCGAGTCCCGCCGGGTGCTCTCCGAGTCCCGCCGGCTCACGCTGCAGCTCCGCGGCGCCACACTCAGGCACGCCCTGGGGTCCTGCAGCGGCACCAGAGGTCACACGGCACAGCCCCGCTGTGCTCTGCAAAACCAGCACCTCATCCTCATCCTTATCCTCCTCCTCATCCTTCTCCTTATCCTCCCCCTCATCATCCTTCTCCTTATCCTCTTTTTCCTCCTTCTTCTCCTCATCCTCCTCCTCCACATCCTCCATATCCTCCTCCTCATCCTCATCCTTCTCCTCCTCTTTATCCTCCTTCTTCTCCTCCTCCTTCTTCTTCTCCTCCTCCTCCTCATTCTCCTCATCCTCTTTCTCCTCCTCCTTATCCTCCTCATCATCATCCTTCTTCTCCTCCTTGTACTTTCTCCTCCTTATTCTCCTCATCCTTTCTCTTCCTTCTTCTCCTCCTCCTCCACATCCTTCTCCTCATCCTCCTTATCCTCCTCCTCATCGTCCTCCTCATCATCATCCTTCTCTTCCTCATCCTCTTTCTCCTCCTTCTTCTCCTCCTCCTCCTCCATATCCTCTTCCTCATCCTCCCTCTCCTTCTCCTCATCGTCCTCCTCATCATCATCCTTCTCCTCCTCCTCTTTCTCCTCTTTCTTCTCCTCCTCCTTCTCATCCTCTTTCTCCTCCTCCTCCTCCTTTCCCCCAGCTTCCCAGAGCTTTGAGTGCTCCCAGTTGCACTCACACGGTGGAAATGGTTTAAGACAATGTTTGGGGAAAAAATATTTCTGTACCAGAACTCACACAGAGGTCATGAATTCTCTACCTACATTCCCAACCTACAAAATAAAAACTGATGTACTAATTTTAATACAAAATGTCCTTTTTTATTCCTTTTGCATAATCTGTTTTAATATTTCATTTATATTTTGTATTGATTTATATATCTCCATGTTTATAACTTGATATTCACATATTTTATTTTCAAGTAGGATGAATAGCAGAGGCAAAAACCCAAAGTAATGAAGTGAATGAGTATATCTCACAGAATAGATTTATTCCTTCATTACAGGAGTTGGACTTGATCCTTGTGGGTCCCTTCCAACTCAGGACAGTCTGTGATTTTAAAATCCAAATTTATTAGCTTAAAAGCTGCAAGCACAGCACTGCCTCCCAACCACAAGAGCACTTGCAGCTCATTCTAATTCCACAGGAGCAATTAGAGGCAGCTTGGACTGTCCTTTGCTATGAACAGAGTTAGTTATTTGTTTGTCTGTGGTTTGTTTAACAAAGCAGCACAATCAGGATTGTGAACACTGTGAAGGTTTACAAAGCTGCCAAGCAGCAGTGAGGGAGGAGGTCACACCTGGCACCTGAGGGCTCTGAAGCACAATCATTTCATAAGTGTCTGTTCTGATGGAGGGGGGTTGGAATGAGGTGAGCTTTAAGGTCCCTTCCAACCCAACCCATTCTGTGGTTCTGTGAATCTGCCAGGCCTGGGAAAGCTCCCTCTCCTGACTTCATGGCCATACCTGCCTGTATAATGTGGATTCCAGCTCAGACTCCACAACACTGTCAGAGTCTCTGGCACCTTTCAGGGCTTGCTTGACCTGCCAAGACCAAAGGAAAACCACATCATTATCCTTAGCAAAACTAGGTGTGGAAAACAGCACTGACCCCACCTGGGTACCTGTGAGACAGCCTGCTTGAGAGAAACCAGAGGCCTCTTCCTCTTCTCCTCATAGCTGTTGTCACTGGAAGCCCCTTCCATGCTGTGGTGCAACAGGATCCTTTGTGCTGTGGCCTCAGCATCCTCCTCGCTGGACAGCTCGTCAGAAACACCATCCCTGTTGGTGCCATCATCCTACAAATGCACAGCAAAGCCACACCAAGGACCAGCCTGAGTCCCATCAAAGGCCCAGAGGCAGAGCTGCCCCCCTGGCACAGCCCTCAGTGCCTGCAGAGCCAGCACATGATCCCCACAGAACACACAATTCTCTTGGCATCACAGACACTTCACAGATTTTAACTCCTTTCCCCTGCTCTTGTCTTGCCCCAGAAGTAATGAGAGAATTTGGGATGGGTGGAGCAGCAGCAGCAGCTCTTGGCTGTGCCCTACCAGCTGCCTTAAGTCCAGATGTGTTTAAGAGCTGAGGGTAACAAACCCAAAATCCTGGGCTGTGCTCCTACACCGAGCTCTGCCCCTCTCCAAACTCCTTCAGAGAGAGGAGGTGTGGGATGGCACAGCATGACAGAATTCCACACAGGATCCATTCCAAGTTCACATGGAGTTAACACACCACTGGCCCAGAGGAAACTCGAGAGTAATTCCCAAAATCTTTATGTTTCAAAGCTTTCAATGGAGGTCAAGATGCTTTAGCTCCTTCTCTCTCCCCAAGGGATGTCTCAGTCTTGCAAGACAAAATATTTTACAGAACTACTTTTGAAAATGGCCAATTTACTTAGTCATTATCAGCACTCTCCCTTAACTGAACACCTTGTGATCAGAAGTGCCAACAATTAACAGAGCACTTTGGTAAAACACACACCCCAGCACTGTCTGTGTTTGACCATGCTTGGCCAGGTGGGACAGGGCTTGGAGCAGCCTGGGAGAGTGGAAGGTTCTCTACCCATGGCAGGGAGTGGAATGAGATGAGCTTTAAGATTCCTTTCAACTCAAACTATTCTGGAATTCTGTTCCATGATCATGAAAAGAAAGTACCAACACCTTTTCAGCTGCTCAGTGAGAGGCAGAAAGGGGTTTCTAGGTTCCCTAATGCAGGCAAAGATTGGCAGAAGGGAATATCTTGTATTAGATCAAACCATGCAGTTAAACACCAACACACTTCTGGGCATACAAACACACTGAAACTGTGAATTCAAAGGATCTCCCCTGGCAGTACCTGATGGCTCTTCTCCCCATCAGAAAGTTTACTTTTCTCTTTGGAGTGCAGCAGCCTGTGTTCACATCTGGCCTGTCTGGGTTTGATGCCATCACCCTGAGCACTCACAGCACTCTCTGTCTCAGTTCCTTTCTCAGCTACCAGCTTCACTCTTCTATTCCTAGGAGAGAAAATACAATTAAATTCTTTTATGTCAGGGAAAAACTCTTGGAGGTAAAACATTCTGCTCTTGCATTGTCACACAGGTACAAAATCAAACAATAAACCTAAGGGATAACTAATTTTCTTTGGCTGGCAGGTTTTGTGTACTGAGTCAGTTAAAAAGATTCACATCTGCTTCACCCTAACTCAACATGTCTTTTGAAACTCTAATGGTATCTTAAAACTTCTAAATCAAAGGGAAAATTTTCATTAATTTTATTTTTTTTAAAAAAAGAGCAATCCAGAAGACAAAAAGTCTTCATGAAGAGAAAGCTGCTCTGAGCTGAAAACTCACCAGCAAATTCACCTGAGAAAACAGGAGAAAACAATGAACTATTATCCCATACAATCTCTCATTGAGTTACTTTTAGAGAAGGAAGGTGCCAAAGTGAGACAACTGTCCAAACCAGAAGGCACAACTGCTTTTGGCAATCAGCTAAAACAGCAATATAATCTGAGCACTCACTCAAACAAGGTCACTTATCTAATAAATAAACTCCACCACACTCTACAGCTCATCTAACACTTGGTTCCACATGATCTAATTTTATACAGTCTAATTTTATATGATCTAATGACATACTAAATATTCCTGAGGAATCATCTTCCCACATTACCACAAAAGTTTTAATTCAAGAAAAGCCTGACAGGCTGTGGGGATGTCAGTGACAGCACAGGCTGTGCCTTCATTCTCCAGGAACCAAACTGCTCCCAGTGCCATGGGCACAAACCCAGCAGGGATCACATACCTCCTGTGGAAGAGCAGGCTGGATAAATTGGTCAGCAGAGATGCAGAGCCAGACTGCTCTTCCCTGCTGCTTCTGTCAGGAGGAGACCAACTGTTCCCATCCACACCCACAGGCTTGCGTAACTTCCTGAGTTTTAAGACAAGGAGAATGAAGTTGGTGTAAGAAGCTACTTTAAAGTCTTTCTTAAAAAACCTGCATGAGATTTGAAAAGCTTTTTGGATGTCATTTTTCTGAAGTCATGCAAACAGAATAGTGACTTCCAAATTAAAAAATTCTGCCTACACCTCCTGCACATCAGGGAAAGCACAAGGGACAAAGTGTGGAGGGAATCTTTGCTGCAGCAGCCTGGAGGAGGGGAGGCAAAGCTCAATCCAGCCCCAGCAAGGGAAAAGGAGGAGGCAAAGCTCAATCCAGCCCCAGCAAGGGAAAAGGAGGAGGCAAAGCTCAATCCAGCCCCAGCCAGGGGAAAGGAGGAGGCACAGCTCAATCCAGCCCCAGCAAGGGAAAAGGAGGAGGTAAAGCTCAATCCAGCCCCAGCCAGGGGAAAGGAGGAGGCAAAGCTCAATCCAGCCCCAGCCAGGGCCCTGCTGGTGCTCACCTGCGGCGCCGGCTCAGCCCATTGTTCCCTGCAGGTCTGTTCACCTGGGTGGACACGATCTGGCAGTGAACTGTCCCCAGCAGCAGCATAAGGCACAGGGGTCCCATCACTTCACTGGCACTCACAACAGGCACCATGAAGTACAGCACCACTGCTACAACTGGAAAGGGGGAAATGGCACCAAAGCAAAAGTTAAAGTCTGTCTCAACTATTTGTTTTTATTCTGCTTTGTTGTATTATTATTGAATTTCTGCAATTACTAGTGCTGCACATCTTGAAATGCACATTAAGTAGGTTCCAGACAAGATTCTCTTGCTTTAGATCATGGACTACAAAATCACTAGACTCACTAAGCTTGGAAAAGCCCTCTGAGACCATTGAGTTCACCCCTACCCATTTCCCCAAGAGCCACATCCACACATTCTTTGATGTCACATTCCCTGCAGGAGAAGGTTTATAGCACAGCCTGTTCCCTCACCTTGCATAACATAGAGCACCAGGAGCCACATAAAAATACGTTGGGAAGTGACCTGTATCCACCACTGGCTGAACAAGGGGAAGAACACCACTCTCACAATTCCCTTCCTCGTCAGAGACGTCCAGGGAATTTCAGGCTTGGCTTTGGCAAAGGTAGAGCCTTGGAATTAAAGGGGAAACAAGCCACCATTAATTGTGAATCACAAGAACTCCCTTGCTGGAGTTGCCCTTTGGGCAGCCCCAGCCCTGCCACAGGGCTGAGCAGGGAGTGACAGCAGCTTCAGGTACCATTCAAAGGGACACAGTTCCAGCAGACACAGCTAAAGCAGCTCCTTGTCTTCTCTCAGAGCTCTGCCTCGGACCCTTCCCTGCCCACCCAGCCCTGCAGAGCCACCCCCAGTTCCTCCTGCTCTGCTCTCAGGTTTTCAGTGCTGTCTTTGGCTCAGTACTCACGAGCCGGGGCTCCTCTGGCAGCAGGGACAGGTTCTGCTTCCCCCGCCCTGCACAAAGCTGTGATTCACCTACAGATCACGGAATAGCCTGAGCTGGGAGGGACTCACAAAGACGGTAAAGTCCAACTCCTGGTCCTGCACAGACATCCCCAAATGCCACCCTGTGCACCCCTGAGCGGTGCCCAAACTCTCCTGGAGCTCTGGCAGCCACGGGGCCGTGCCCATTCCCTGGGGAGCCTGGGCAGCGCCCAGCACCCTCTGAGAGAAGAAACTTCCCCGATATCCAACCCAACCCTCCTGTGACCCAGCTCCAGCCGCTCCCTCGGTGCCAGAGGGGAACGAACAGGAACAGAGCCAGCACCGCTCACCGCTGATCAGATCCACGTCGATCAGATCGGGCTGGATGTGCCCCTTTTTCTTCGGCTTGTTCTTGAAGCCCTGCGGGGCGGAACACACGGCGGAGTCAGCGGCGAGGGGCGCGGGGCCCGCTCCCCCCCCCGCCGCCGGTACCTTCATCTGGGTCTGCTCCACGGCCTTCTCCCATATCTGCTGGTCGTAGGCTCCGATCTGCGGGGAGAGGAGGCTGAGGGCACTGCCGGGCCCCCTCCTGCCCGCCCCGCTCCGCACTCACCTTCTTCTGGTACCATGAAATGGCATCGCGACAGGCCATGAGGGGCGGCGGGACCGGCACCGAGCCCGGCCCGGGCCCAGCGCGGCCCCGCTCCCGTTGCCGTTCCCCTGGAAACCGCCCGGCGCTCGGCTGGCTCCGCCTGCCCCCCCCGCCACCGGCACCGGCACCGCGCAGGCAGCGCCAGCCGAGCACCGAGCGCCCACCCCCAACCCCGCCGAGGAGAGAAGGGCCGAGACGGGTAAAGGACAAAATCAGACTTTTGTTTATTAAAAAAATACTTTACAGGAAAAAAATTCTATGCATTCCGCAGGACTATTTTACAAAGAAATAGCTTAACAGTTTGACACTGGTGTACAGTCAGCTACCGACAGCGCGGGGGGGCGCGGGGCCGCCCCCGCACACGCGCGAATGTCAATAAATACACTAAGGCCGCACAAAGCAAACAGTCGTCCAGGCAATTGTACACGTCCTCTGGAGGCAGAGACCTTAGATAAATTAAAACCACAGAAAAAAAATAATCGTAGCTGCCAATCAAATCAAATGAAATCACGAAACAGCAATACAGGAGTCGGTATCTTTACATGTTGTACAGAGAAATCAGGAGGAAGCGGGTGTTTGTCAATGCTCGGCGTGCCCTGGCCCCTGCTCGGACCCACGGGAAGGACAGAACAGCTCGGGGGGAGAGGAAGCGATGCCTCCGCTCCCCTCCCACCCCACAGCCAGCACAGAGCTGCCCAGCTCAGCCCTGCTCGGGAACTGCAAGTGCAGAGTCCAACACTCGATGATTCACACCCAAACCAGGCATTCATCCCCGCTGAGAGATTTGGGGGAGTTCTGACAATCTGCGCTGTCCAGGGGAACTGGCCTGGAACACGCAGGAAACCTGGCAGAGCCCCTGTGCAGTGTCCCTTAGGAATCTCTGGAACACCTGGTGGCAGGAACCTGCCCACAGCGACCTGGGCTTTGTCTAGAGGGGAGAGGAAAGCAAAGCCAGCCGCTAGTTGAGCTTTACACTGCATTTGCTCATCCATTTCTAGCACAGCTCAGCCCCTTGCCTTTATCCCTTGGATGTTCTAGTCACCAGCACTTGATTTAAAGTCCAGCCTAAGCCTCAGTTCTGTTTCACAGACAGCACTTAGCCAGTGACAGTTGTCTCCAGCACAAAGCAGGACTGACACACATTACAGAGCAGATCCTCATAAACAGAGAGCTGAGGATTTGCAGTAACAGAGGAGCACATTCAGATTTACGAACTGTTCTGTATCTGTTTTCCACTGAGAATATCAGAATGTTAAGGTGATGGAATGGAGTACCTTAAAAATCATCCAGTCCCAACTCCCTGCCATGTGCAGGGACATCTCCAGTGGGTCAGGCTGCTCAATCTAGCTTTGAGAACTTCCCAGGTTGGGGCATCCACAACCTCCCTGGGAACCAGATCCTCACCACTCATAAATTTCCCCCTAAATCTCTAACCTAAATTCCTCCTCTTGTGATTTGTACCCATTTCCCCTTGTCCTGTCACTCAGTTCCTGATGAGGAGCTTCCCTGAGCCCCTGCAGATCCTGGAAGGGGCTGTGAGGTTTCCACACTGAACAGCTCCAACTTCCTCAGCCTTAGAACAAGCTATCAAATGTGCCAAAGTTTGATTAGCTCATTAAGGAGCCTGCTTTATGAAATCTTGGAGAAATTCAAATAGCAGCTATTTAATAAGAGATACTCAAAAATATTTACTGGATTTGTTCTGCACAAACTCTAAGGGGCTTGAACTTACTTCCTCTCTAAACAGCTCAAGCTCATAAAAAAACTCAAAAAAACTGTTCTACAGGTCTTGGGCTGGAAAACATTTGCATTTGTCCCATCAAAGCTTTGTTCTGGGCAACTGAAGCAATGGCTGGGGAGTGAGCAGCTTCCCAAGCAATCCCTCTCATACTTTACACCCAGAGCTGAGGTGGAATTTGAAAGTCTGCCAGTTTGGTTAAAACACAGCAAAGCTGAGCATGGATTTAGTAAGAGATTCTCAAACAGCTTGTTCCTCTCTCCCTCAGTCTTCCAAAACAGGATAGCATCAGCAACATTCAGCATTCAGGTCATTCAAAGATAGCTTTATTTATGTGCATTTAAATCTGACATTGGGTTTTAAGTTAGTAACTGAGCAGAGCACAGAGAGGATGATGCTACTGGTCATGTCCTTCCATGCAAGGGAAGTCAGAGCATTTTCCAGGTATTTGTCACAGATTTCACTAAAGCTACAGCTTGGAAAGTAGCACAAACCACCCCAGTCCTCCTTCCTCCATTTGAAAACACACTACTGGGATTTACAGAGGACTTCCAAATTCCAATTTTCCCAATAAACAGAGGCTGGTGCATGAGGCTCTCAGTGTGTTTGCTCTGCCTTTGCTGTGGCCCCTGCAGTGACAGTTCCTGAGTGATCAGTGCTGGCTGCCAGGGAAGGGCCACCCCAAAATGGGCCAGGGAGCAGCAGGGAGAGGCGCGGAACGGGCACGTGGAAGACTCGCAGACTTGGTCAAAAGGAAAGAACACCCCTGGGGAATCTTTGAATGTGAAGGATGAACTGAAACCACTATTGCCTGTGAGGAATTTTACTTTGCACAACCCTTAAAGCTATGAAATTCCTCTCAACATAAAAAGTGGAAAAAACCCACCAGAGAACTGACGGCTCATTTCTGAGCCGCGCTGAGTCATCTAGAATTTCTGCTAAGATTAAATTACACCCCTGCATGAATCACATTACTTCTCATCATAAAAGCTTTCCATTCTAACACCTTATTTACACAGATTACTAAACGAGTCACTACCACTTCAATCTGTAAATTAGTTTTAAATTGAAATATTTCCTAGTCCTCATTTTTGTACCGAAGACAATACATACATACACATAAGGAGTAATACAGGTTCTAACTAATCACTGCAGTATCTTCTGAGGATTATTTCTCTATCAGTTTAAAATAGTGACCTCTACACTGAGGTGCTAATATGTATATAAAAGCCTACACAAACAATATTGCACAAAGTAAGATTTATAATAGAGTAACATATTTTAGAGACCCTTATAAAGAGAAGAGTAATAATTGATATTAAAAAGATGCATCCAGAACTAACACAGCATCTTTGCTTTTGTCTAGTCTAACATAGTGTTTCAAATCTTTCCTACTCCAGTGAGGATTAGAACAAATAAAGTTATCTGGAGACAGCTTAAGTTGCACCAAACCCCAACTTGTACTCTAAATGTGGGGAGGGGGGAGGGAGAGGGAAAAGGGACTTTTCCTTTTGATGACTGGAAAGGGCAGTAATAAATGGGTGAGTGAAAGTCAAATACAGATTACACATTTAACATCCAGAAATATTGAAAGATTGGTTAAAAACTGTTGATAGCTGACACTCTACACATTGAGCACGTGCTGCTGATTTTTCCACAGTAACTGGGCACCCAGGAGCTACACATGGAAAAAGCAGTCCAACGCCAAAATACTTTTTATTGTGAAATACTAATACAGAACTTACACAGTAAGGCTGTCCTTATTCTAGGAAATCAGGTATCAGCTCAATGCTTATTCTATTAAGTGCATCAGTACAAGGGAAAAGTGTGGATCCATTGGACACGTTACGACCCCATCAAAACAAGCTGCCAAGTTGGTTAAGTATTTTAAAGCCTTAAAGTGCTCAAAGATAGCAGTTTCCTCCACAAGACTACCAAGAGGTTCTCTAATTTTGACACTAGCATTTATCACGTTCAGGGAAGATGTATTTTGGAAGCAAAAACCCTCACACCAAACAACATAAGCAGTGCTATGAGAAGTGTTAGGTCAGTAAGTCATTGCATTTCAACAGGAATCAGACACTTGCTTCAGTTCTTTTTACAGGCCACCCTTGTAGGAACTGTAAGAAACATCAATTTCTATAGTTTGTATATAAACCAACATGTCAAGAACAGACATACTGAAAATTCCACAAATCATCAAAAGTGCTGTGCTTTCTCTATTTTTTTTCTTTTTCTTTTTTTTTTCTTTTTTACTTTTTTAAGCAATTAAAATGAGATGGGGAAGTTACTTTGCAAGTTTTCTACAAAAGCATCACTTTCTGGTGAAGATTAGAGATAAAGTAAAAGTAGGGAAATAACACTGACCAATGGAGTTCAATCATTTCACGTTCCTGGAGGAATTTCAATCTGACTTTGAGAAGATATTCAACATCTCTTTTACTTAAACAGAAAGAAGTGGTAGACCACTGTTACAGGTTGTACTAAGGGGTTAAAATACAACTTGAATTTTGCATAATCTGTGTAAAAAAGATATGCTTGACATTTTGGAATGTCACCTTTCTTTATAGAATTATAGGCAAGATTTCTCCAATAAAACATAAGCCAGTTATAAAACTATAACTTCACATCAAAATTTTAAAAAGTTGTTTAAAAAATGTTTGAATATATACATATCACACAGAAGAGCCTGCATGATCCTGTGGATTGTGTTGCTGATCAGACTCTATTTTAAAACCTGGAAGGGGCTGGGCCACCTGATCTGGTTGCACAAGTCCTGATATTGAAGAAACAGAGGAGGAGAGCACCCCTGGGGTAAGCTGAATTTCTATACCTGGTTCTTCAGCCTCTGTTTTTACACTCACACCTTGGGGTTCACCTTCTGCCTCTGTGTTTCCAGGAACATCACTGTTCAGGCTTGAATTGCTTTCTGCTTTTGGAGAAGTCTCCCCCACAGGGTGATACTGTTTGAGTCTGATGTGCCAGGCTAAGCTGCAGACTGCTGACACTGTTTTGAACTGATGAATGACATTTCTAGGGATGAAGTAGATGTCATTGTCACACAACTGAATCCTAGCATAGCGAATGCCTTCCCGTCTCATTTGGTTTAGTTTGGCTTCGTCCACCCATTGAACACACTGGGAGAAGGAGAGATGGGAAAGTTAGTGGTGAACTCTTCAAACAATTCAGCATCTTCCCAATTAATTCATGTCTAAAGCAGAATGTTTCTGTTTCATGGGTAAGACCTCAAATTCAAATGAGAACTGGGCTTTTAAAATACAAGTTCCCTGATGTGCATGTCTTGAGAGGAGAATGAAGGTTTCTATACAGTTAAAAACAACAACAAAGGGTTGCACTGTCTGGGCTCACAGGACTGAGTTTAGATGCTTCCACAGCCTAAGGTAACATCAGACATCAGAAAAAGCATGAACAGGCCCACATGGCTTAATCAACAGATTGTTTCAATAGCACACCCTGGGACTCCCAGCATGAACCCCAGCTTGGGGGAAAGGAAAAGTTAAAAGTTCCCTTCCAACTGAACTATTTTATCCTGAAACACAAGGAGATTTACCCAAGAGAGCTGAGAACTGAGGGGATACAAAAGGGCTGACCTTAGGGAGAAGCTGGGATCTGTCAGAAACTCCCAAAACACCAGGAATGAGCTGTCACAAGGGCAGATTTGATACCTGTGACACTGGAGGTTCATGCAGGTCCAGCTGAAGTCTCTGCACAACATCAGTGAAGTCTTCAGCATGAAAACAAACCACATCTTTGGTTATACGAGGCTGGTCACTCCTAGAAAAAAAAAAGAGAATTCCAGGAATTTTTGAAATATTTGACTCACAGACCATTACAGCTCTGCCCAGCAGAAAGCTACATTGAACCAGTGACCTGCTTCAGTGTTACACTGTGCACAAAATCTCAACACTTCTCAATAGTGTATTACTTTGAAAAAGATTCATAGATTTCCCTTTTTTTCTTTCTCCATTTTTGCTGCATTCACAACAGAAGTGATGTTTGCATGGATAATATACTGAAAAGCCTGAGAACCAGGTTCAAACTGCCACTATCAAAGTTCTTTGTGTTCTAGGAACCACAATTTGCCTCAATTCTTCCATTCTATAATTGGGCAGAATAATTCTGCATTAAGGGAAAAATGTAAAATTACAAAGTAACACTGAAGTTGAAGCAGTGAGGAATTTTATTCAACAGCTGTGAACCAGAGTGTAGGAAATACTGGGATCTTTTATTCTAATGATATTGCTAATAATGCTATCCAATTTCTGCTGTAATTTCTAGCTCTTACAATGATGCAAGTCTAATTTCTCTGCAAGGTCAACAGCAATATCCTGGGTACATGACCTGAGAAAGCACAGTAGCTGTGAAATTAATTCCACTGAGTTCTTAGACTACACTTACAAAAGCCAGAATTAACATACCTGCTCAGGAAAAGAATAATCAAGGATGATGGTCCAAGTTTAAGGCTTTTGTATATCACTAAAATATTCTGCAAGCTGCTGTTACAAATTTTTTACTGCCTCAAGATGGAAAAATGGGAGGCACACAGCTTGAGGTTTTCAGCTCTGTGCAGCTTTTGAATCACAGAATGAACTAGGTTGGAAAAGACTTTTTTAAGATCATTTAGTCCAACCTGTGACCTAACACCTCCTCATCAACTAAACCATGTCACTGAGAGCCACATCCAGGCTTTGTTTTGAAACACATCCAGTGACTCCATCACCACCCTGGAGAGACAATTCCAGTGATTGTCTCATTACAGGGATTAAACCATTTCTGATTTGCTTTGTTCTGCAAATATTTATTTTTGTAAAAGAAAGAGTATCTTTATTGAAGCAGCACTTACCATTCCCCAAACTGCACAGCCTTGAGCACCCCAACAGCAGCTGTGCTCTGCCAGTCAAAGCCCTGCCCCACGTGGTCAGCGTGAGCTCTGGTCCTGTCCTCGAACAGGACCTCGCGGGGCTCGCTGGTCCGAGGTAGGTACTGCAGGTTCTTGATCTCGTTCATGGACCTGCAAAGGGACAAAAACACACACTGCAAATGTCCCTGCTGCTCAAAATTATTGTTTGTATTGAAATCATCTTAAAATTCTGGGTGCTGCAGGCTACAAGGGAATAAAGTGTTTCCTTCTGATTTTTTTTTCTAGGTGTTTATCTGGTGAAAGATTGAAACAAAAGTAGCGAAGTAAAAATTCAGGTTATGAGAACAAACTTTAAAAAACAAATCAAATCACATAATTTTTGTGTTCACTTGTGCTGAAAGACTTCCTCCAGGAATGCACTGGAATGTAAAATAGAGCTGTCTGACAGAACCTGAGCTTCAGTTACTTGGGAGCACATCCAAAATTCTTCTTCAAACTACAATTAGAGTATGCTTCTAAATCTCCTGAAATTTGTCTCAGAGGTCTCTTTCAGAGACAGAAAGCAAGAATACACAGCAATTCCTGGGCAGGCAGTGTTACAAGTGCTTTACACTGACATTAGAATGCAGCATGAGCAGCAGAAGGATCTCGTCTGTTTTACAGCATTCCACCTGCCCTCACCACCAAATTGGTTCTTGCTACAGAAGTAAGATGAATTAAGTCTCCTGAAGGATAATAAAAAGAGGTTTTAATCTCAAAGCACTGATCTAGAATATGTGAGAAGTACTGAAAGATTCTGTGAGAATTTACTTTACTAGCTGAGCCAATTTGAAACAAAGTGAAAGTGAAACTGAAATCTGAATTAGCCCTCTGAAGAGACAGTTACACATCAAGTGCTTTGCTTTTATTCTCAAGTCTGCCACAGATTTAACTGCAATGTTTTACCTCGAGTACAAAAGGAAACCCAAACCTTACCGGCGCCGTTTGAAGGGTGATTTTGGCATATCAGCTGTGGGGATCATCTGCTCTCCTGGCCTCACCCACATGATGGGCCCATCATCACTCTGGGACCTGCACTGCAGTCTGAGACTGGAAAGAGTCCCCCAGGGCAAAGTCATCTAAAAGAAAACAGGAACAAAACCATCCACAAAACACACATAACACAAAACACTGGGTGAGATAGAAAAATTTAATGATGCCTTTGGTAAAACTGGTTCAAATCTTCAAAAGAAATTAATAGAAACTAAGCTTGAGAGGTAAAAGATATTCCAAGCTAATTTTATCAAGCATAGTTTGTAGGGAAGTAGAAGTGCATGTAGTGCATGTACATGTAATAAACTTGATTTTTAAATTATCCACCTCATTCCATGCCTTTAAATCAGACACAGGAAAGAATGAACCTCAGTAGCACAAAAAAGCACATCAATAAAGAGAATACCTTCCAGCTTCTAATGACTTGGAAACCTAACAATTGTTTAAATATCTAACCAAAAGTTACTGCTTACTCTAAGAAATGGAGATTCTTCCAACATATCTAGGAATTCAGGGAAGTAGTCCCCCACTTCTTCATCCACAGCTCCCACCAGGCTGATCTGGCGCATGGGTCCTGCTCTGTAGGTGCCACAGCAGTACGTGCGATTGACCTGGACCAGAGACACAACACACCACGCCTTTAGTCCTCTCCCAGGAGGGGAAAAGTGACCTGACACAGCTGGGATCGATCATGGACTCATCCACATCTGTTTCAGCAGAATAAGCACAGGGAGTGTTTAGAACAGAAGAGAAAGAAAGGATTCCTGCCTGTACTCCTGACAGGAAATCCTTCTGGAGTCTGAGTAACAGCAAGTGAATATTTGACTAATTCAGGAACAATTCAACACTTCCAGGCTGCCTTGAGAAAACAACCACACAAGATTTCTTTGTGACTCAGTCGTTCACCAGCAAGCTTTAACTCTCCACTAGTTTGTGCAGCTGGAGTGTTGCTTCCACATTTCAGACCGGATGCTCCTGGGATCTGCACATTCCTCATCTCACTCCTGTCCCTGAGCTCCTTCCCCTGGGACTGCAGGGACAAACAGTGTCCTTCATGCAGTGGTTCTGGTGATGCTGTTATAGTACACACAGAAAATTGAACAAAAACCAGAGGAAATGAGAGGTTTAGCTGGAAAACCAGAGCTCATGGAGCTGAATTTTAGAACAACCAGTTGCAGTAGAAGTTGCTGTCAGCACTGGGGCCAGAAACAATCCCACAGTTTGTGGACATCCTCTAGAACACAGACTGTCCCACTTTTCCAGGTCATCTGGAAACTTTTCTTACCAATTTCCTGTTGCCAGAGAGCCACTGGCAAGACTCCAGTGTTGTGTAGCCTCATCCTATGGACTGCAGCTGGAACTTGGAGTGTGGCCACAGAGGATCTGTGCAGGTATCACAGCTAACTGATGTTACAGGGCACAAGCTCCTCAGAGCACAAGTCTGTTTTGCACACTCAGTTGTGTCTGAGCCCCAGCTTTCCACCACCCTTTGGTGTTCTAGGGGTGAAAACCTCCAGCTGTTCTCCATGGCTGAGTGGTGGGACAGTACAGAAAATTAGTGGTAAATTTGCCATTTAACAGCCCTGTTTACACAGTGTGATACACCTTATAACCCTGCTTATGGGTACATGGATGCAGCAGCTCAGCTTTCAGTTTAGTTTCAGTTTTGCATATTTAGCCAGCAAACCAGATGTCATTAAACTACTCCATGCAGTTGTTAAAGGTAAATTAGGAGAGACTAATAAAGGAAGAATAGAGTTACTGCTGCAATTTTATGCTCCAGCAGCAGCCATAGATCTTTCACTTCTTAATTATAGGAGTTTAGCTTACTCTATTTGCTGAATGCAGCTCAGAGCAGGAGCACTGGAACATCACAGCAATATTTTAGTTCTGTGCACCTACAGAAAAACTAAAGATTGAAGTGCTCTGGTCCTTATCCAATGAAGTTTAACTGCCTGGCACTGTTTATGTAAGTGGAGACAGACTCCTTCCAGATGAATTCTGTGCTATTGAAACCACCTGGTGAGAGTCACTAGTATTTTACAGGTGTTTGTCATTAATTAAAATTAATTGTAATTCCATATGCAGTTTTTCCTTTCAATGTTTTCAAAGGAAATGAAAAATGAGAAGCTTTAACTTTGGTAACTTTGGGGGTTTTTTAATGCACTGAAGAATGACAAAATAGATGAGAACTCAGGAGTTATAAAAGAAACAGTAGAAATACTTTAGGGAAACACTGGATTTCAATGCTTTGCTAGTTTTTAATAGAAATTAAAGGAATACACATACTTGAGGATTAAAGCCAGGACATGTTTACACTGACAACATGCACCAACCCACAGCAATCCCCAGCAGGCTGCACTACTCATCTCAAGCACCTCAGTCCCAGGGGATGCAGTCTACTCCTTCAGTATGCCATGAAAAACTCCTCCACAGTGTCTCTCTCTTTATTCCTTCTGAGCAGCAAACAGCAATGCCACTGGTTAGGCCAGTGGTCTCAACAATATGATGTCATGAACATCTAAAGGAACAGGCACCTTGCTCTCCCTTTACAACTGGTGGTTTAGTGTCCCATGAGTAAGCACCTGCCTGCTGCACCACAAACTGCCTTGGCCTTTCATTGCCCAGGTGCTGCAGATTCCCTCCCAGCTCTGTTCACTCCACAGCCACTCTGTTTGCACCCCCCACTGCAGGGAAAGAAAGCTGAGATGATTAAACAGCTGAAGTCACTTCCTTATATCCATTAGAACTTCTCTCAGTGGTTTTTATTTTTGTTCAAAGTTCAACTCTTGTTTAGGAATTTAGCTGGGGTCACTCCAGTTCATGTGGCTGCCAGAAGTCAGTAACTCATTACCACAGCACCTCCCTCGCTAGAGTTTGTTCCCTGTGCTGCTTTAACAGCAGCAGTGGATCACTGCAGTCACCACCGCTGCTTTTACTGTAGCAAAAGGACAATGGGGCCAGTAAAATCATTCAGGCAGCCTGTGTCCTTGCAAATGCCACCCAGGCATCACTGCCCTGTGCACCCCACCCCACACGGACACGGAGTTTAAAATTAGCTCGAGTGCTCATGGAGACATTTTCCCTCAGCTGCAGCATGTGCCTATCAGCGTTTCCCACACTTGGGTGAGAAGAGAAGCAGACAGAGGCAGTGTTTCCTGTCAGAGGCACAGAGCTGGTGTTTATTTGCATGTTCTTGAGCCGCCCCAGCCTCACCACGGGTTAAGTGAGCACAGGATGAGGACACACAGATGAGGCATCAGCTGGAGACAAATGAGGTTAAGTCTCAGTTTCTCTCCAGTTGCAAGAAAAGCATGAATCACTTGACAGCAACAATATTTCAGCGTGTCAAGTCAGCTATAAAACCAACCACACAAACACTTGGCTACAAGGAAGAAAGCAAGAGCACAAGGCTGGTTCCTGCTGAAGGACACGACAGTGACACGCCAGCACAGCAAGGCTGACATGTTTGACTAAAATCTGACATAGTGCAGGACCACTGGGCATTGTTTATGTGGCTTTAGTGACAAACAAGAAAGTTTGCAGTACAGATGCACAATTTCTCCATGTCATACTTTGGTAGCTACTGCTGAAAAAAAGAAATTGTCCCTTTCCAGAATCAGAGAAATTCATGTGGGGCAGAAAACCAAAGTGTGATGTGTTTCATGAACCAAAGCTGTCAGGGACAGAGTAACCTGCTCTGAGCAGGAGTAAGAAAACTCACCCAGTTACCACCTGTTGGCTGCTTCTCCCACCTTCTTCCCAGAAGGAAGAGCAGCTTATGCAAAACCTACTTCCCCAATTCTCTTTCCTGGCCTCTTCCCAGAACCCCCACACACCCTCTGTGACAGCCTAACTGTTCTTTGGATCAGAGAGAGAATTCATCAGGCAGTTGATCAGAGAGGAAAAAAAGCAGAAGTGTTTTTTTAGCTCTAAATATATTTCCATTCACTGAGTGGAAGCAGTTGTACTGAAACAAGTGATAAGGAAAATAAGAGTTCA
This sequence comes from Catharus ustulatus, assembly GCF_009819885.2. NCBI lineage: Eukaryota > Metazoa > Chordata > Aves > Passeriformes > Turdidae > Catharus > Catharus ustulatus. Next base: position 4,270,568 of record NC_046245.1, read on the forward strand.
TTCTAGCTGCACTGCAAAGAGCTTCCAAATTAAAGTGTGCCCTTATGTGAGGAAAGCTTACAAATGACTGCTCAGAGATTTGAGTCTTGAAAGCTCTCAGCCCAAGTGAACAGCTCCACACTAAAGCTGAGCTCCAGCACTGAAGTATTAGAGCCAAGGAGAGCCAGTGCAAGCAAAAAAATACACAGGACACTAAAGCTTTAGTGTCCTGTGTATTAAGATACTGAAACCAAACATTTATGTAACAAACACATGTTGGAGTGCTTTGCTATAAACTCACTGCCCTGAGAACAAAACAATTCACCTTGCAAGGCAGTTAATTATCACTAGACTTACCAAGTCCTTCAGATTAAAGTCCTTATTTTGAATACTACAAGTCAGCTTCTCTAAAAACACAAAACCAGCTGAATGTTGTGCAAGCCAAAGGTCACATTAACTTGCAGTTTACAGAACAAATTTTGATTTCTTGACACTGAATCTTCAGGATTCAAAACTCCCTAATGCTCCAAATCCCCTTGGCACAGGTCAGTGCAGCAAACAAACTCATGCACAGAGAAGAAACCCAGAATGGAGGCAACTTAACTTAATTATAAATAATCAGTATTGCAGCACACAATAGTGCAGCGTGTTTAATCTGCACAAGCACAGCCATGAAGTGTTTCTGTACTGCACAGCTCTCATACAGAAGGGTGAAAAGTGAAGCTTGGCCAATGTGTTCATCCCTCACCAGAGCTGCCAAGGAGCAGCAGCACAGGTTCATCACTCCAGGCCTCGGGCAGGGCACTGCAGCCTTCTCCATTCCAAGACAAACCAGCCTGGGTGAAAACTTTGGTGAACCCACCAGCAATTTCTATGTTTCCTTTTCTCCATCATCTGAATTCCCTGAGGAGCCCTGCTGCAGCTGCTTGTGACAGCTCCCCTGCTCTGTTTGCTCAGGGAGATCTGCACTAACACTTCAGCCAGAGAGGATTAACCAGGTCATGCTGGAGCTGGGTTTAGAGAAGTGGTTTAGACCAACTGAACCTTATGTCATGACTCAATCTTAATCAAGTTTAGACAGCACTTAAAATAGAATTAATTGAAGTACCAGCAGACTATAACCCAGCAAAGCCTCTTATTTATTACCATAGATTCCTCATGTGTATTTATAGTGTCAGTATTCGTGTTCACAGGACATTCACCAAGAAAAAATGCAATTGTTAATCATTCCAGAGGCTCTGTTTAGCCTTTTCAGGGTTCATCACATGTACTCAAGCCAGAATGCAATCTGGACACTAAAGAACACAAATAACTAATACAGCAGACTTGAAAGCTTGATCTGTGGAAACATTTCACATTTGCAGCACACAGGTGTGCTGTGCAGAAGTGCACTGCCCACAGCAGTGGTTCATGTGCTCAGAAACTCTTTTGGGGCACTCTGCACCCAGACATAGCCCTGTCAGCACCAAGAATTACTTAAACCAAGAAAGAGAAGCTGGTTAAAATAAGTGCTGCAGCAGCAAATCACTGTCAAACAAAATGCCAAGTGTCAGAATTATTCATTTAATGCTATTCAAAAACTCCACAGTGACCATGCAGAAATTTTCTGTAAAGCAGCAATAGTTTTTCCAATGCAAATTTCTTGCAGAAATCCAAGTAGCCCATCCACAAGCACTAACACTCCAAAGTCTGTTGTTAAAGGTGTTTTCCTATTGTACTGAACTCCACTACAGAGTTTCAGATTTATCCTCCCAACAAGTGAACTAGTAAATGTAATTAATGTCTCGAGTAAAGACCTTAAAGGTAATCAGCAGTTTGGATCCATTCTAAGACTAAACAGAGAGAAGCTTTATTCCATCAAAAAGAAATTTATCTAAGCTGTAACCTTGTGGTATACTCATAGATACTTCAGAGTTTGATCACAAGACTAAAATTCAAGAGATTTTCATATGGGAATCTTGAAATTAACTTTTTATTACTGTTGCATCCATTTAAGTTACATGGAGGTACAGTTCCAGAATTTAAATAGTTTAAGCCTAACATGGAAACCAGGGAGTAAATCAAATGAAACTGCTTTTCCACAGCAATTAAAAAATTCTTTAACCAGCTTCAAGTTAGAAAGTTTATACAGCAAAAGGTATTGAGGGAATGAAGATGTTAAAAAACTTATGAATTAGATATACTGAAACATGAAAAGTAACATCACTGCAAAAATACTCAAATCCCAAGCCCCCAAACCAAACCCCAACTCTGTTGACTAGAAAAGCAGTGTTAGCATTTGCAGACTGTGAAACTCTTGACACAGTCTTGGCTGCTGTTTTGAACAATCTCAGTGTTTTCCCAAGTTTAGAAGAAAAAGATGCTCAGGTCACAGGTAGCAGTGTCTGAGTGTGATTCACCAATTACCAGGGAGTACACAAAAGCTTTATGCAGAATTAAGAACAAACAGCATAGTAGTGTAGTCCTAACATCACCTTTCTTAACCTGTTTAGAAAATAAATTTATGACTTGCTATTTTAAATCTGGGTTATTGAGATTAATCAATTCTAGGTATTGGACAAAATTTATGCTTTTGAATAGTTCTTACCTGAGAGTGAAAATTTGAAATTGTTGTTGTTTCAATGTCCTTCTTGCCCAAAATTTCCATTTTCACTGGAGTGTTTGGAAAGTTAAAAGCAAAGTAATCCAGGAAGTCTGGTAGGTAGGCAGCTGCTCCATGCACTATGGCTAAAGCATAGTAAGCTGCATTTTTATCATTTTCACTGAATGACAACGCAAGAAACTCCTCTGCAAATCTCTCCATCTCCACTGGAGACAAAAATGAGAGTTCATCCATGTAAGCATGCAGGACCAGGGCACCTCCATTGGACTGATGCTCCTCGTGAATGAAGTTGCTGAATTTAGTGCCAGTCTTGAGGAAGCTGCTGCGCACAGAGTGCTCCTGGTGCGTCACAAAGGGGGTTTGTACTCCCTGGGGTACCCGGTATTCCTGCATGCCCAAGTTCAGTCTGCACAGCTGCTCATCCTTCAGGTACCTGAAGGATTCCTTGCTCACCTCCAGGTTGTCACACTGTCCTTGAGACAGAGTCTCCTTGTCAATGCGAGTGAGCCCAGCGCACACCGTCTGCACCTCTTTGTTGTACATCTTCAGGCGTTTCCCCCTCACATCTTCCCGGTGTTTCTTTTTCTTTTTTTTCTTTATCTTCTTCATAATAAGACTGTCAGCTCGCTGGGTTTTGCCATTTTCATCTGGAGTTTCTGGCAGCAACAATAAAGAGAAGATTAGAGTTCTGCAGTTGCAGCATATTCACCCCAAAAGAATTCAGGCCTCTCACTTGCTGAAGGGATCTATTCCTAGGGAGACTGATCAATTGGAAAACATTGCATTTTTGGTTGTAAAATTAACTCAAAAGTCAGGGCACCCTATAATTAAACAAAACCCTGAATTAAGGAAAACTTCCAAAATTCTAGCTTAATATTTAGAAATACTTCAATTTTTAATAGATGTATTATAATACCTTTTAAAGGAGTCTGTATTTCAGAACATCTATAATTAAGCACATTAATAACTTCTGACATTTAAGGCAGTGCCGTGCAGAGGAAGAGGATAAACAAGTATGTGTAACATTTAAACATTAAGACTTTCATTACAGAACACTTCCCTGATTTTGGACACATGATACAGAACCAAACAGAGCAGTACTGAAGAGCTACAAGCTTTACTTACATTTAGAAATAAAAACACTTAAGTAAATCTTAGACTGCTGATCTTTTAAAATTAAAGGAATAAACCATCACATCAACAGATTCAGTCTTATAGTTAATGTTTCAGTTAATGGAGAGAAAGAAATTAAGGGCCTGTTTCAGTTGTTTGGGGGTTTTTTTGAGGTTAATAAATCTCTAAAAGGCTGAGAGATAAAATGTAAAGAAGTAGTTCTGTCAGGCAAAATGGAATAGTTTAAGTTGTTCTTTCAAGTATAAAAACTAATTCAAATAACATTTAGTAAAGGATAAAGGTAATTAGAAAACTTGATGCTGCAGCTGTTAAAAACTCAATTGCCAAGACAAGATTTTAATGTGCCTGAATCAAAGAACCATTTCATCCAACAATGCCCATAAATCTCCTGGAGCTGTGTTAGCAGGATGGCCACGGGGATGGGAACAACCTGCTGCTGAAGGCCACACCTGACCAAAGATGCAGGAACTAAAGTTTTACCATTTCCCCTCAGCACAGGGCTCTGTCCTGGTAAAATTTCCTTTCTTTGGCTGCACATTGGTATTCCCTCTTTATTCTCTTGGAGCACTTAAAGAAAAAAAAAAGCTACACTTTTATGAGAAAGGGTGCAGCAATAAACACAGGTAGCTCCGTGTTCTCCAGTGCAACCAGTGTTTAACTGGATCATTACTGGTTTGGTCTCAGAGCTCCTTACTGCAGAGGGGTGACCTTCATAACAGCCTGGAGTAAGGAACAGAGTTACTCATGGAGCAAAGAAAGAGCCGATTGCTTAATCCCCACTTCATACAACAGTCTAGGACCTGAAATACAAGTTTTGACCGTGCTGCTGCACGGTGCAAACAGCAAAGGCCCTGCTCTTTCTGTTTCAGAGAGCCCAGGAAAGGCAGGGCGGGATCACTGCTCAGGGAAGTCAGCTGAAAGGGTTCTTGGAATGAGGCTTTCTGCAAGACTCAGGCTTGCTCAGTCACTGGGCTCTCGGGCACAGACACTGCTTTACTCACTGAGTGAACGTGCAAATCACACACCAGGCATTTGTCCTGCTGGGAACAGAGATCCCAGGCTGCAGCTAAACAAGAATTTCATGCCACCACTGAGCTGTTGGGAATACTCCCCCTATGCACGTTTGAAGAACATTTGGTTGTTAAAGGTCTCTTATTTTAAGCATTTCTGATTTTAGGTATAGTTTTAAAGCCTCACACATTTTAATTTAGAGCATCTTCCTGTTTGAAGCCATTTCCTAAAAACAGACAGAGGAATCCTTGCATTTGGGAGTTTCCAGTGAACACTTGTCTGTTTTTAGGATAAAAGCTGCTGCTGGATCCACTGAACACAGCAGAGTCCCACTATTACAGTGAAGCTAAACAGTGACATTATAATAATGCCTGCTAATCCTGAAGGAAATATAGTTTTAATTATTCTTTTAAATAATCAGAAAGCCTCCAGCATGTCAAACACAAAAAAAGCTGTGGACAGGTCACTAAACTATGGGCTCAGCAGCGAGGCAGAGTGACAGCAGTGCCAATAACTGAGCTACTCTCAGATGATCACACATCCCACAACAGAACCTGAACCATTATTAAATGGCAAAAATAGTGGGGGTGTTCACTGCCACCTGGGGCCACAGATTAGCATGGTATAGTCAATGCAATAGGCAATTTAATTAGATTATACATCAAAATAAAAACTGATAGTCAGGAAATACATCCCCATCCTAACAGGCAGCACCCTGACAGCTGAGGACAGGCAGTGAAGAGCTTCAGATGAGCAAACAGCTTTCCTTCGCAAATCTGAATTTTGATGCTCATTTTCACGCTGTTAAACCCTCATTAAGAGGCCTAATTTAATTCTGGGTTAGAACTGACACAGTGACACTCCAGTCTACAAAGTTACACTGATCTAAACTTCTGCTTGATAAACACTGATAGAACTGCAGAGGTTTACAGTCAGAAGCTTTTATAGCCATTATTCCAAGCATGAAGCAGTGGAGAAAAGCCTGTCCTAGTAATAGTTTTGTCTGTTCTTAAGACAATCCTATCTAGAGTTTACTCTACAGACACTTGACTTCTATAAGCAAGTGCATCTTTGGTTTCTTTGGCACAAAACCTGCCCATACACTCCTCGAGCATAATTCACATGATATTTTTAATTACAGCAGCTTTTGCAGTAATTTTTTATCTGCGTTGCTCTCTCCAAGAAGCTTTTTACTATAACAAATCTCTAAGCAGAACCAAAACAATCACTGTACTGGTAAAAAAAATAAACAAAACCACACACAGCACACACCGAAATCTAGAGATATTTTGGCCTTTCAATGACAGAAAACACAGAATAATTGGGGTTAGAAGGGACCTCTGGAGACAATCCAGCGGAACCCCCTGCACTGGAGCAGGTGCCACAGGTTTGGAATAACTCCAGAACCTCCCTGGACACCTGTTCAGTGCTCTGCCACCCTTCATTGAAAGCCTTCCTCACGTTGAGGAGGAACTTCTTGTGGTTTAGTTCATGGCTATTCCGCCTTGTCCTGTTGCTGGGCACCCCTGAAAAGAATCTGGCACCGTCCTCTGACACCCGCCTTGGAAACATTTGTATGGAATCACGAGATCCCTTCTCAGGCCTCTTATTAAAACCAACAACTACAAAATTTTTAAAAAACCACAACAGCAGCAGCCCCTCACACGCTAATACAAGCACAGCGAGAAGAAACCTTCCCTCCCACAACACCTGCACGTTAAACCCGCGACGAGGGCGATTCTGACAGCAGCAGCAGCAGGAGCAGCGCGGCCACCCCGCGCTCCGTGCCCGGGGCAGCCCCGCCGTGCCCGCTACGACACGGCCGGAGCGGGGCCGAGCCCGTAGCGCTGCCGCCGCCCGCTGCCCTCCACAGGTGCGCCCGGGGCTCCGGCGCTGCCGCCCGGCCGAGCCCGCCCGGGGCTCCCGCCGGCCCCGCGACCCCCGCGCTCCCCCCGCCGCTCACCTCGCTGGCTGGGCCGCCCCGCCGCGCCGTCCGCGGGGCTGCCGCGCCTCGCCTTGTGGCCGGCGGGCTCGGCGTGGTGCCGGTGGTGGTGTCGGCGCTCCCCGGGCGGCGGGAGGGTGAGCGGGGAGAACGTGAACAACCCCGCGGCGGCGGGGAGGGCGGGCGGGGGCAGCGGCTCTGCCGGGCCGGGCCCCGCAAGCAGCGGCTGGCTCGGCCGGGCCCGCTTGGCGGCCGGCGGCTCGCCGGGTGCCGCCCGCCGGCGGCGGGGCCCGCGGGGCCGGGCGGGCCGGTCCGCTGAGGGCGGCGGCGGCTCCTCCGGGGCCCGCGGCACCGCGGCGACCTGCGCGGCCATTTCAGGGGCTCCCTCACACACATTTAAATGGCCCGAGCGCCGGGCGCCGCCGCGCACGCGCCGCCGCGGGGCACCCTGGGAATTGTAGTTCGGCAGCGGGGGCGCGTGCGCGCGGCGCGGGTCACGTGGGCGGCGGGAGCAGGGCGGGAAACCGCTGAGGGAGCGCGGGCCGGGGAGTGAGGGGGGGTAAAAACTTTTATTTTAATGGCGTTTATCGCGTGTTCTGAAGTGCTTTATCCATTAAATACCGAACATGGGGTGCTGCGAAGGCTTTCCCCGTGAGGGTGATGTTGGAGCGAGCCTCAGGAGGCTATCCCTGCCCATGGCAGTGGGATGGAATAAAATCATTGAATCTTAGACTGCTAAGGGTTGGGAGGGAACTTAAAAATCTCATTTTACCCCCTGGCATGGGCTGAGGCACCTTCCACTGCATCAGGCTGATCCAAACCCCGTCCAGCCCAGGAAAAATAGAAATGTAATTTGGGTAAAGGTTTTAACTCTTTTCTGCTTTAAGAAAACCCATGACTACAGTAACCAACAAGGCAATATTGGCTGTTGCCCCGACTTTAAAGCAGCTGAGTTTTCCATTCCAGCAGTGCTCAGCAGATTCTTCTTGACCAAATTCCCTAAATCCCACTTTGGTTGGTGGTTTGTTTTTGTTTTTGATTTTTGGTCTTTACAGGAAAAGAATCATATAAAGCAATTTCCAGCATCTTTATCCCTCCCCACTGATAAAAACAGCAGTGGAGTCTGGTGAGGAATGTGGTGAGAAATCTCATCTTCCCTCTTCCCATCAGAAATTCTGTGCTGCAGAATCACAAATCATTACACACATTGTTTTTAAAATACAATAATATTTTGCTTGCTGTTGTGGTGTTTTGGGATTTTTTTTTTTCCAGATAGAAGAGCAGCTGGGTCAGTCAATTGTGTGGTCCAGTTACACTGGTTTAATTCCTGTGGGATCAGTCACCTTCTGAAGTCTTACTGTCCCAAAATCCAGACAAGTGCTCTGATTCACTCAGATGGAAAAAAAAACCAAAAAAACAAAGCTTATATTATTTCTAAAATTCAGGATGCTAATTCCATCTTAGTCCAAGTAATGTAAACATTTCAGTGTCTTTGATTTTAGTAGACCTACAAACGTGAGAGAGGGTCTTGCTCCACCTCACTCTGCTCCACTGGCTTTCCAGATCATTCCATAGCCTTCACTGGGTTCCATCATCATGCTCAAATCCATCCATTCCAAAACACAACAAAAAAATGTCCCTCCTTAGGATAAAACTTGTATTCCAAGGTTTACCTTCCATCCCATTGCCAATTAACTGCAAGCTGCTGGTACTTTTGCATTCTTGACTTTAAAACTCCAGTTTTAAATTCAGTGAATGTGTGAGTAGTGCCTGAGCTGCCAGTACTGTGTAACAGCTTTGGATGTGTTTATTTTGGTGGAAGCTTCACTGGGATGGGCATTCCAAGTATTTCAGGATGACTTCACGAATCTGCAACGCCAAGTCTATAAAATACATCTAAATATTCCATGCTGGGGGTGGATTTCTTGGTCCTTTAGGTTTTGAAAATCGATTTGCAAAGCCTAGGAAGAAATAGTGTATATTTTAATGCAATAAATTCTGTATGTTACAGATGCTGATTATGTAATCCCTTAAAATAACACAGGAACTGAAAATACTTGTAATTTCAGATCTTTCCCAAGCTTTAAGATATGACAGAAAAGCAACATCCTGTAGTTGAAAATAAAGTTGTAAATGTGTAAAAACTAAATATGTAAAACCCAATGAGCATTATTTGAAATATTTGTAATTTTTTAAGTGTTCTGCCTGGCATTTAGACTGCCAAGAACCAGTTTCTTCCTACCAAAACACAAAGAGGAAAACATACCAAAGTTAAGGAAGGACCTGGGAGAGTTTGTCGGGGCAGGTTCTGATGACTTGGTCAGTGAAGATGGACTGCAGATGCCTAGAAATAAAAAATGAGACTGAACAGTTGGTCACTGGTAATTCCAGAGCTGAACTTGGTGAACCATAGAATTCTTTAGGCTGGAAAAGGCCTCCAAGATCATCAAATCCAACCATCAAACCAGCACCAAGCCCCATCCAGCCTGGCCTTGGACACTTCCAGGGATCCAGGAGCAGCCACAGCTTCTCCTCACAGGGGAGAATTCCTCCCTTAATTTGTGCAATCCCATATTTACAGAGAGTGAATTTACTGCTGCAGCAAGATCTGCTGAGAAAACATTTGCTCAGAAGTGCTTTAAACCCTTTTTAGCAGTCTTGTTTTCAAGATGAGCATTTTAATTTTAGATCAAAATTATTCTAGTGGGAGATTTCGTGTTTATGCTCTGAATAGCCTGGTCAGAATCTAGGCTGGGGCTCACATAATTCCAGCACCCATATCTTCCATTTGTAGGTTTGAAGGCTTGAAGAATTTGATAATTTGTCCCTAAAAGACAGCACAGCATCCTTATGACATTCCTGCAACAGCTCCAGCTCTCCAGGTGAGAAGGTGCTGAGCTGGCACAGCTGTGTCCTGCTCCAAAGTGCAGGGAATTTCACACTGGAAAAGTTCAGGATCTTGGTATTTCTGTCCCACACATTTAAATACTTGATTAAATCCATTGGGAAGATATTAGCCTGAAAGACTTACTTTTTCTCATATTTTTCAATATTTTCATGCTCTGTAAAAAAAAAAAAAAATAGAAAAAGGCTAGTTGGAAAACAGTGTGTGGATCAGCTACTGTGGTAAAGGGAATTCACTGGTAATGCACATGTATAAAACCACTGATAAATGTATAAATAGATCAGCTACTGTGAGAACTCACTGGTAAACGCACAAGTATCACATTTCATAAAAAGCAAACTTTGTGCCACTCTCTTTGGCTTTTTCCTTGTCATCCCAAATGCCTGCAGTTTGTATTTTTCTTGCTGTTTTCCTCGAGTGCTTTTCTGTTCCACCATAACACCCCAAAGTACAATCTCACAAGGATAATTAGGAGGAGGCAGGTGATGGTTCTGTCCTTGCAGGACAAACTCAGACCCCACTGGAGCAATTTTTCCCAGTGGATGGAGAGCCATGCCACAGCCACTGGCAGGGCAGGGCTGCGTTATCCTGTTCCCAGTGCAGTCAGGAGATGTTTGCAGTTTTACACCAGAACATTTTTATTGCTCTTGTTTTCTTGCCCTAAACACAAGCTCTCTCAAAGCAGGCCCTGTTCCCCCAGTGACCTGTGAGAGAGCAGCACCAGCTGTGCCAGAGCTCTTCTCTCTCCCTCTGTGGTTTCCACACCTTTTGTTTCTTTTACCTTGCTCCTCCTGAAGCATTTCATGAGTTCTTTGGATGATGTTTCCGAGCCCTTGTTCTCCAAACCCGCAGGACTCGAGGAATTTCTTGCAGCAGGCTGCAGACCTGGGAACATCCATCATACACACATTTTCAGTGGTCATTCACAAATCCTCCTGCTTTTTTCCAAGTGCTATGTTGTTGCTTTTCATCTCCTCTAATGCAGCACTTTCATAAATTTTCTGCAGGTTCCCTGCTTGTGTTTATTTTCGTTGTATTTACTGAACTCTCCTGCAGGGAAGTGCTGGAGCACTGATAATGCTTTGAACAAGCTCTCAGAAACCTGTTTAGGTGAGAGTGTAAAACCTCAGTTACATCCTAAGAAAAGAGCTCAGCACTCACTTGCTGCCTCAGCGAGAACAAACGACTCCGGGGTTCTCTCAGGAAGCGGGGGAGGAGAGTTAGAGCGATCCTGGGCTGTCTCTGAGAAAGCAAAGATAAAAGAGTTGCTTTAAAATAATATATATATTGGAAGCAACCAGCTTATCTCAGTTGTCTCAAAGGAAACACACAACATGCAGACAAAGACGATGCAGCAAGGAGCATCCTCATGTACAGGATGAGGCAGGAGCTGATTAGGAAACACAAACAACTTCACTTGTTTGCAGAACTATCTAGTTCTGGTTAGAATTATTTACTTGAAGAACTATTTAGCAATAATTTCTGTTGCACTGAGCACAGATCTTGAACACATTTACTAAATAAAGCATTTCAGAAAAAAAGCAGATCCTAATTTCAAAGATTATCCCAGCGTTAAACTTATACCTGTCCGTGGGCTCCAAAGCTTCACACTCTGGAAACAAAAAACAAAGCAGGTATTTAAAATTCCCACATCCAAATGTTGTTTTCTTGCACACAAGGAAGCCAGAGAAGAGGAGGAAAGGATGTGATGTGCAAACACCCTCCCACATACACCTCCACAGACTTGTGCCTCATTCTTCCACTTCACAGAGCTGTCACCCAGCTATGGGATGATCAAGAGATCCCTACATTTTGTTCAGCCCCTGCTGGTTCCACAGGGCTGTGTGAAGCTCAGCAGAACACTAAAGTCCTTGTCATCATTATTCTTCTCTAAATGAGGGACAATATGTTTATTACCCTGTACTGGTCTTAGTCCAAGAAATAATGTTTGGGGTAAGGTAGATATTGATAAGAAGGGGGTGGACTGAGGCCACATCTCCTTTCCTGAAATTCCTGGAAGTGTTCAAAGCCATGTTGGAGCAGCCTGGTCTAGTGGAAGATGTCCCTGCCCATGGCAGGGGGTGGGATGGGATTATCTGAAGAGTTCCTTCCAACCCAAACCGTTCCATGATTCTGTGATTCTGTGAAATAATTTATGGCAAGTAGAAAGTGCCCAAACTAGAGTCTTTCTCCCAGAAGGAAACGTGGTAAGGAGATTGGCATAGGAATAGTGCTGGAAAAGGGGCAAAAAGCCACTCAGTTACCTTACATGGTCTCAGCCTCACAGGGTCATGGAACCCCTCTGAGCGAGACTCACCACTCCACTCCCAGGAGGTGCCAATATTTGGATTTCTCTCTGGAAGCTGGAAATCCAAAGTGGCCCGAGGAAGTTGTCCTAGAAGAAATTGAGCAGAGATTATTCCTCATCCCAGGCTGCAGAGCCTACAGAGCCACCCTGGTGCTGGATGAGCCCCCAGTGCTGCTCAGACCCACGTTTAATGTTGATAATCACTCACCTGACTCACTGGCCACAATGAAGGACTCAGGGGTGCGCTGGGGCAGGGGTGGAGGAGCATCCTCATCATCAGGCTGTGGCAGGGGGGCTGCTTGGAGGGACAGGGACAGGTTACTGGCATGGCAGGACATGAGGGGACCACACACCTGTGCAGAGGAGGGGGCTGCTCCAGAGATTGAGGTCAAACACCTCCAAACTGTGACCAAACACCCAAATAACTCCAATTACACCAGGAAAGTGAGCATGACCCAGCACAGAGCCAGGCACAGATTCTGCTGCTTGGCTTGGGCACTGGGATAAGGAACATGTCTGTGTGACATTGAATGCTGAGGGACCTGGGCAGGACAAAGAGGAGCAAGTGCCAAAGCTGTGGACAATAGGAAATGTCCCATTGCACCAGGACTAACCAGAACAAGGAATAATTCCACTTTCCTCTATGACAGGTGATGGATTTATGGCTACAGATCTGGGCAAAACACTTGTGTTGAATTCATGGACCTTAAAAACCATTTAGATCCATGGGCAGGGGTGTCACCCAGGTTGTTTAGGGTCCCTGAACTCCTGGATCTCAATCTCAGTGAGATTTCAGTGTCCCCCACATGACACTACAGCAAAGATTGGGGTTTGACTGAAATCATCAGAAAAAAAAAAAAATTCTGTGAGCTTTCTGAATGCTTTTTGGAGCACCTTGGTGTAAGAATTGGTCAGCACCATCCCTGCCTCCCTGGGGCTGCTGTTCTGAGGTGACACAATGGTTCAGAGCAGCTGTGAATTCAAACACCAAAATTATACTGCTCTAAAAGTGTTTGTGGGAAAAAAATTCAGGCAGAAAAGAGTGTGAGGATGAAACCAGTCGCTCCCTCAGCTCCCATGAGAGCCCAGTCCTGAGGAGCACTATAGCCCTGCCTGGACACTAGATGACCACACTGACCACTCCCTCCAGCACACCCCAGACCAGAGTGAGCTGGTCCCACGTGTCCCCTTGTCCCAGGGGCACTCACCCGAGGGGAAGATGCTGTCCTGGCTCGGGGGAGCGTGCTGGGCTGGTGGGGAGCTGGGGGTGCTGGGCTGCAGCACAGGCAGGAGCTCATCCTGCCCCTCCAGAAAGGGAAACACGGGGGGCACAGGGTTGTCTGGAGAGGGTGATGAGAAGTAGGGGTCTTCTGCTGAGCACAGGTGGGGGTGAGGGCATTGCCCCTGGTTCCTGTGGCCTGGGGGGGGATCTGCTGCTCGTCTGGAGGGCTTCAGGTCCGCAGGGGCAAATCCATCCTGGAAGCTCGAGTGACTGACTTTTGGCCACTGTGGACTCCAAACAGGCTTGGCATCCCCTGCATCCCGTTCCCAGCCTTCTCCCTGCTGCCCCAGCCCTAGAGGGGTCGATACAGTCCATGCCAGAGGTGCTCTGGCTCCAGGCCCCCTCCCTCCTGCTCCCTTTGGCTCCAGCTCCAGCTCCCAGCTGCGGCGTTTCTGAGCAGCATCCCCAGCACCCCAGGGCTCGCTGGCTGCTGCCTTCCTGCAGCTGATGAAGTTCAGAGCCCCGAAGGAGATGGCCTGTCTGATGGGGGGCACTCTCTGGGCAGAGCTGTGCTGTGCTCCTGGGGCACACAGGGAGGGCAGGGATGCTTTGCTCTGTGCCCCCAGAGGGAGATGTTGGTGCCCGTCCTGCTGCACAGGGAGATGCTGCTGTGGAGCCTGCTCCTCTCGCTCAGAGCTGCAGTAAAAGCACAAAGAATGGTGTGGAGTCAAAGCCATGGAGGGCTCAGAAGATGTTAACCCACTAACAGAGCCCACAGGAGCAAAATGCAGAGCCCAGCCCAGCCTCAAGCAAGTCCTTCCCTGTGCTCCATTTCAACACCATTGGGTGGTGTGAGCAGAGGAGCCCCCTTTATCTCAGCAAACTGAACCAAAAACCAAAATTATTTACAGAAAGCAGACACTGCAATCCCAAACGTGTCCACAGAGAGATCCACCACCCTGGGAAGCTGCTGGTATTGGGAAGCTGGATCCTCAGGATTGCTGTTCCTGCAGCAAGGGGCACTGCAGTGCAATGTGCAGATGGAAGATGGGGCCAGTGGGGGAGTATTCCATGCCAGGCAGAGACTTTTTTACACTGGTTTATACTGGTTTATACTGGTTTACAGTGTTTTCAGTTCATATGTGAAACACTACATGACACAAAGCCCAGGGCAGAGTAAGGGGACAGATAATGGCACACAGGGAACAGGGGTCAGATAATGGCACACAGGGAACAGGCTGCCACACATCAGTGAGAAGAGCAGGAATTGTTAGGAAATTAGGAAAAGTTTCTTCACTGAGGGGGTGATCAGGCATTGCAACAGGTTGCCCAGGGAAGTGGTGGGAACACCATCTGTGGAAGGGTTCAAAAAACATGTAGATGTGGCACTTGGGGACATGGTTTAGTGTTGGACCTGGGTTAATGGTTGTGCTCAGTGGTCTTAGAGGACTTTTCCAGCCTTTATGACATTATGAATTATGTCAGGAACAAACATGAGAGTCAAAGTGGGACTCAAGGGAGGCAGAAGATCCTGAGAGCTAAAGTGTTCCAAAGTACACATCAAAAAGTTCATCCCTCTGAAATCTTGTGAGTGACTGCAAATACCACCCAGGGATCCTTGTGCTGAGCCTTACCAGGTGAGTGAACTCAGGCCATAAATGTCCTCCACTGGAGCCAGGACTGGCTTGGCTGCAGGATGCCCTGCTCCTTCCTAGGGAAAGGAAATGTTTACAAACAACAGTGAGGAGGCAGAATGCAAAGGACATCTGCTGCAGGAGCTGGGATTTTTGCCAAATACTTCTAATTACTAAAGCACTTGGGAAATGACACCAAGGTGGAGCTGAAAACTGCAGACAGAACCTCCTGAAGAGCAACTCCTGCCAGCACCTTTCTGAAATGAGAGTACAGCGAGCCCTGCAACCATCCAGCTGTGCTGAACAGCTGGCAGCAGCCTGTGCACACACTCTGCCTTCAGGAGCCCACACTGGGCAAGCTGGGTGCTGGTTTGGTTTGGTTTTGTTTGTGACACCAGCTCATGGCCAGCCCCGTGCTCTGCACAGTGTCCTCGGAGGACAGGGAGGTTTAGGGGGGCAAGAGGTTTGGGCAAGAGCTACAAAACCACATCCTGACTTGAAACGTCCTCTGCATTTTCTGTCAACCCAGCCCTGTGTGACATTTGCTCACAGAGTGTCCTTAACCAGTCCAAAAGGTTTTTTCCAATTCTTTTCTCGCTCAGCTCTGGCTTGGAACATCCTGCAAAGCCTATGGCAAAAACTGAGGCATGAATTTCATCACAGGATCCCCTTCCCAATTTCTCAGATGAAAGTTCCTGGCAAAACGAGCTCACTGTGACCTCCCAGGCTTTGCTGTGATGCATTTACTTTCCTGGATTTGACCCAGTGAGGTTCATGTCAGCAGTCACAGAACAGCATGAGCAATGAAAACCTCAACCAGAAATGTTTTGGCAATTCCTGTTAATATGCAACTTCACACCAAGACCACATTTCTCTTCTTCAGAAGTGTAACAGATTTGTCAGACTTTGCCATGTTTTTTTACAAGACATTTCCCCCTGTGCCCTACCACAGACAGGCTGCAGTGCTGATTCCCTCCCTAGCACATGAGGTAACACTTTCACCCTCACTGCTTTGTGATCCCAAGTTCCCAGCCTGGTCTGAAATTCCCTCAGCTGCTGCAAGCACTCCATGAAGACAAGTTTCACTGGCACATCCCCATGGAAATCAGCCACTCTTATAGAAAATTTGTGCTGTGCTATTTGCTCATGACATTAAACAATCATAAAAATATACAGAAAATAGAAAATGGTTTTGAGACTGAAGAAAATCTAGGTCTTGTGATAAGCATTGCACATTCAAAGGAAGAGCTGGATTATCATCAAAACTGATTAATGTCAAAAGGGACTCAGTTTGGATCTCAAGGGGAGCAGAAAATATGGGAATTCACCCCAGGTCTGCAGCAGGAACTGAGGTTAGAGCTGACCTGGGCTGCCTGAGGCAGGGTGTTTGTCCTGGGCCTTTTACCTGTGAAGCAGCAGAATCTTTCTGGGCATCATCGAGCGCTTGAATCTGCCTTTTGAAGAGCTCGATCACCGCGTCGTAAACCAGCTCATACTGCTCCTGCATTCCACACAGACCAAAAATGTGACAGCAGCAGTGGCACCTGGCAGTGGTCACCTCTTGCCAAGCATGCATCACCCTGAGAGAAGCTGCCTTTCCTGTCCGTTGGCAGGGTGTGAACTCTGAGAAGAGGCAGAAGCCACAACTCTCACAGGGCTCCCACTGAAGCTTTTGGGGGGTTTTTGGGTGTGCAAACAATGCTGTTCTGCATTGAGCTTCCTCTTCAGTCTGTTGCAGCTGAGAAAAGTTCCCACTTTATTGCCTGGACAGTCCCTGGTTTCACAGTGTAAGCATTCAATAAATCACACTGTGAGCGCTGGCCCAGCTGTCCACCAGGAAACGTTCAGCCACCAAATTAATTTCTGCCAAATCATTGTTCTGTTCAGAAAAGGCACTTTGCACAACATCTCCACAGCCCAGCTCCCACCAACACCACTGCTCTGGGTTTCCCTGCTGTGACCCCTCCCAAGGAAAAGGTCAGCATGGAGCAGCTGGAGGCATTCCCCAAGCTCACCTTGGTCTGCACTATGCAAGGTCTTTGTGTGCGCATTTCCTGGATCAGGCTGAAAACACTGAAGTTCACTGGGACAATCTGGCAAGAAAGAGAAAAGGCAAAATGGTTTCAAAGTAAAAGAGGAGAGATTTGGATTTCATATTGGGAAGGAATTGTTCCCTGGGAGGGTGGGCAGGGCCTGGCACAGGGTGCCCAGAGCAGCTGTGGCTGCCCCTGGATCCCTGGAAGTGTCCAAGGCCAGGTTGGACATTGGGAGAAACCTGGGATAGTGGGAGGTGTCTCTGCCATAGCAGGGGGATGGAAAGAGAGGATTTTTAAGATCCTTCCAGCCCAAATACTTAAATGATTTCTATGATTTCTCTGATAAAAAAAATTACAGACAGGTTAAATTCCATGAAACTTCCAAGCCATGACACAGTTCAGAGCA
This sequence comes from Catharus ustulatus, assembly GCF_009819885.2. Classification (NCBI taxonomy): domain Eukaryota; kingdom Metazoa; phylum Chordata; class Aves; order Passeriformes; family Turdidae; genus Catharus; species Catharus ustulatus. The sequence continues at coordinate 4,287,747 of NC_046245.1, forward strand.
CTGTCTGAAATCTAGGCCTGCTACTGCAATAATTTTTAACAAAGGGCCTGCTTAAAGTGCTATTTTATTTACTACAAACCATCCTCCTCCCTCCTGTCTCACACTCCACAGCAAATACCCTTTTTATATCAGCTGTGGGTAGCACGATGCGTGTGACACTGATTTCCCAGCTGGGTGGGTTCAGGGAGCTGTGGAACAGAAAAGAGCAGGCTCTCCTCTGAGTCCAGCACCTGCCCTGAGAGCAGGGATTAGAGATTGGAGAGTCAGAGTAAAGCAAGGGTGTGGTTTGGAAACGCTGAATCTCTGATGTGTGAGTGTGGAGAGACAGATGTGGACAGTACAGATGTACTGAAGAGTGAAGGTCAGCACTTCAGAGCTAAGGCCTGGCCAGAGGGAGCAGTGGAGGGGGGATCCTGCCCCATGGAGTGATGCTGTCAGTGCCTAAAGACAGCAGGGGGACAGACAGGAGGGGGACAAACTGGGAATGGGGAATGAGCATTTCAGCCACTGCCCTTCTCCAGTCAGGCTGTGGGGAGCTCCCACCCACCTGGAATCCACCTGAGAGCAGTCAGAGGGAGGAAAGGCAGAGGGAAGGCTGGGAGGGGACACAGGGGTGCAGGGCTGGCACTCACCCCGTCCTTCAGCAGCTTCTGGGTGTAGTCGATGGCACAGATGACGCCGGTTCTGCCGCAGCCAGCACTGCAATGACAGCCCAGGCACAGGGTGGGCACGCTGTGCTTTGTGTCAGGGGGTTTGGAGAGCACCCAGGCACAGGGTGGGCACGCTGTGCTGTCTGTCAGGGGTGTCTGCAGAGCACCCAGAGCCTGTGGCACTGCTGTCCCACACACATCCTGCAGACCTGCAGGATGCTGCAGCTTCAGCCCACGCAGGGCTCTGCTGCACAGGGCTGGGAGGCACAGCTCATCCCCTAAGAGCAGCTCTCAGTCCTCCTGTGGTCACAGCCACACATGGACGTGCCCAGTGGTGGTGGTGGTCCCTGACCCAGACATTCTCACTCTCTGCAGCTCCCTGACAGGGTGTAGCCAGCCCTGGGGGTCTCTTCTCCCAACTAACACGGGACAGGACAAGAGGAAATGGCCTCAGGTTGCCCTAGGGGAGGTTTAGATTGCTTATGAGGGACAATTTCTACACCAAAAGCATTGTCAAGCACGGGCACAGGCTGCCCAGGGCGGTGGTGAAGTCACCACTGAGAAGAGGTGTGGATGTGGCACTTGAGGACGTGCTTTGGGGTGGCCTTGGCAGTGCTGGGCAAATGGACTCAACCACCTTAAGGGACTTTTCCAACAAAACAATTCCATATCTGCACAGGCTACAGAGTGTGAAATATGTCACAGCCAGGGAGGTTCTGTGATTATTGCTGACCTCCTTCCCTGTCCCCTGGCTGTCCTCAGAGCAGCCCTTTGTCTCAGGGCTTCCTGCAAGAGGAGCTTGGCCACCTCTCCTGCCCTGTGCCCCCTGGGGACGTGGCAGCACAGGGTCTGGGGGCCAGCAGCCCTTCCCTGCAGGTCACCCACCTGCAGTGGATGCAGACAGGGACCCTGTCATCGGGCTGGTAGCAGCGAATGTCCCTGACGAGCTCCAGGATGGGCTGGATGGAGGAGGGCACGTGGTGGTCCGGCCAGTTCTTGTAGTGGAAGTGGTGGATGGTGCGGGTTGTCTGCAGGAGAAGAGCAGGATTTCTGCTGGATTTCTTCTGAGTCAGAAGAGCTGCCCCATCCCCAGCTCCCACCTGCATCAGCAGCAAAGGGCAGAGCAGCAGTTTGGAGCTGGTTTTGCTGCAGGAGCTGTTTTATGACATTCTTGGCCTCACTTACCCAGAGTCTGATTTGCCATGACTGAAAAACAGCTTCAGAAACTGAGGTCTGAGTTAATGAATTTTTAACTTCCTTTGTTCCCTCAGCTGCTGTCAAATCTAATTCAGCAGCCTGAGCAATGTAAAATTTTCTGCACAAAATGTACCATATCCCAATATATTATTTATATAACAAAGCCAGCCCAGGTGCTTTTTCTGCCTTGACCTTTCCTCCTTACCTCATTCAGGGTCACCTTTAAAGTCCTAATCACATACTCATTCCTCTTCTCCTCAGCCTCCTGCACAAGAAAGAGTCAGAGTCAGATTTTCCATGGCTGCCCCAGGGTGGGGCAGGGTCTGAGGTGGCTGCACTCACACAGGTGATGGAGAAAGGGCCACAGTGCAGGGGGGAGCCGTCCACCTCCGCCCAGTACCGCTCACATTTCTTCTGTTGGGACAAGCAGGATGTGTTTGGTTATTCCCCACTGCCCCAGCTGTGCCAGTATTTTTAAAATTTTTTTTTGTTGGTTTTTTTTTTGTTGTTGTTTTTGGTTTTTTTTCACTTTTCAGGACAAAATCCACACTGGGAAGAGGCTCAGTTCTTGCTGCTGTGCACCTCCAGCCTCCCCTTCCTTGGAGCTGCCACTGCTGCTTTTCCCTTTCCAGAGAGATTCCCTACACCACTGGAAATGGCTAAAGGATTCCATGGAATCAGAGACTGGTTTGGTTGGAAGGGACCTTAAAGATCATCTCAATTCACCCTCTGCCATGGGCAGGGACATCTCCCACGGGACCCCAAAACCAGCTTATATCAAACAGAAACTCGCTGTCACTAATGGGGTTTAATAAAAATCTGCATCTCTCACCCTGCCCTGGCACTCAGGGGACACTGTGGTATGTTACTCACCTTCCCCATTTCAAACTCCATGCAAGCCATGACCACGACCTGCAGGAAGAAGATTCATTAGAAAAGTCTGAACACGAGTTTCTTATCCAGGCAGCAAAATTAAACTCATCTCCTGTGGGCGCTTATCAGTGTAAGGAAACTCTGTGGGCTGCCTCCTGCCAGCCCCAACTGCCAGAGGAGTCACACTGGGACATCACCACAGCCTGGCACCAGGACCTCCCCAGGCACAGCCCAAAGGCAGGGACAGCCACCAGCAGAGTCCTGCCCGAGTGGGAGGACGCTGGCAGGGCAGATGTGGGGCACACAAAACATCTGGAGAGAAACCCTGACACTCCCACTGGCTCACAAAGGAGTTCTGGATGGAAGGACAGCTTTTCTTTTTTTTTAAAAAAAGGACATATAAAGTTTAAATATAAATCTGCACCTTACCAGGACTTCATACTCCCAAATCATCCTCCAAAAGTCAGTGACAGTAGTGGGGAGAGGACCCTGGGTTGCAATGTATGCTCTTGGCCCATAGACACCCTGGAACATTCAAACCAGACAGGGACACGTCTGTGCACAGCTCACCAGCAGAAATAAAGCCATTCCTCTCTCTGAATTTACTTCTATCTATCAACATCCCATTGAGGATTTAGAAGGACTTCCATGTGGTTGAATTTTGGCACATCCATTAACTCAAGGAGTGGTGTGCAAGCCAAAGGCAGGGCCCAGCTGGGGAGCTGGGATTGAGCTGAGATCTGCTCCCAGAGAGCAGCACCAGTTCTTACAGTGCCTCTGGGAGCTTGGAGGTGATGTGGCCACAGCTCTGTTGCTGATGGCTAAAGAATGAACTGTGATCCTGTTGGGAAGGTCAGTTCTTCTGCAGACAGGTTACACAGAGCCTTGGGTCACTGGTCACTGTCGTGAAGAATGAAGGGAACCTTCTATTTATCTATCTATCTATCTATCTATCTATCTATCTATCTATCTATCTATCTATCTATCTATTATCTATCTGTCTGTCTGTCTGTCTGTCTGTCAGTCAGAGAAGGGCTGTAGGCCCAGGACAGTCCCAAAACTCGTGGAGCTGCAGAAGGAGCACTGTCCCACCCTGAGCACTGTCCCACCCTGGGCACTGTCCCACACTGAGCACTGTCCCACCCTGGGCACTGTCCCACACTGAGCACTGTCCCACACTGAGCACTGTCCCACCTTGGGCACTGTCCCACCCTGAGCACTGTCCCACAATCAGCACTGTCCCACACTCAGCACTGTCCCACACTGAGCACTGTCCCACACTGAGCACTGTCCCACCTTGGGCACTGTCCTGTCCCACCCTGAGCACTGTCCCACCTTGGGCACTGTCCCACCCTGAGCACTGTCCCACCTTGGGCACTGTCCTGTCCCACCCTGAGCACTGTCCCACCCTGAGCACTGTCCCACCCTGGGCACTGTCCCACCCTGAGCACTGTCCCACCCTGAGCACTGTCCTGTCCCACCCTGAGCACTGTCCCACCCCAATCTGCCCCTTTGCTCGCCCCAGCAGTGGGTCCCAGCCCTGCAGCCCTGCAAGGTTTCCTGCCTCTGCTCTGCTCTCAGCCCAGGTGACTCTGGCCACAGCAGTTCTGCACCACTGTCACCCACCGAAGGCAGCAGTGGTGATGGGGAAGTTGGAGCTGTGAACCACAAATTGTTCCACCCCCAGCTCGAGTGCGTCCCTTGCCCCATAGCCCGGTGCCTCTGAGCTGCAGGGGGGTTTTGAGGGCTCTTTCATATTCTTACATCAGTTGTCCTTGAGCACAGCTCAGAAACTGCTGCAGAGCCCTTTGGTTCACCAGAGCCCCCACCTGCTCCTCCTGGCACAACTCACCCACACCTTCACAGGACAAAACACCACAAAAGAGGCAAACCTTGATGAAGTTGGCATTGATGTAATGAGAATCTGTGTCTGATGTGATCAGGGACAGCTCCACTCTGCTGTGGTCAACTGCAAGAGCAGGGGAAGCAGTCAGAGCCTGTCCCTCGTGGTCACTGAGCCCTTGGAGGGCAGCTCAGGGGCTTTGGGGCAGCACTCAGGTCATGCAGGGCCAGGGGGGCTGTGCAAGCTGCTCATGTCCCTCCCACACCTCCCACACCTCCCACACCCACAGGGGCTGGACAAGATCCTTCTGGAGACTGAGGGAGGTTTAGGGGACAGCTGCAGGTGCTGCCAGTGCCCCAGTGCAACACTGATCCCTTCTGAGCACGGAGCAAGCCAAGCCCAAAACCCAAAAATGCACTCCAGGCTCTAACCAGGTCTGTGGGGTTGGACACAAAGGTTTGGAAGCTGGACTCGATCTTGGAGGTCTTTTCCAACCTTAATGACTCTGTGATTTCCTTTCTTTTCCAAGTTGGAATGGATGGAAGAGACAGGCAGCTCTGATGCTGGGACAGCCTTTGGAGAGCTCTGCACCCAGCCAGGACAAAGCACAGCAGGGTTTGTACATCCCTGACACATCCCTGTCCTAAGGACTTTGGAGGCAAGTGGTTGCAGTGCTACCCAGAAACCTTGCAAGGATAATCACTGGAGGATGTTTCCTAGTGAATAGAACCTGCTCTGTCTGTAGAAATGCCACAGAATCACAGAATATCCTGAGCTGGAAAGGACCCACAAGGATGATTGAGTCCAGCTCCCACTCCTGCACAGGACATCCCCAAAATCCCAGTGTGTGCCTGAGAATGCTGGTATGTGCCAAAGCCCTCCAGAGCAGGCACTGCAGCAGCCAAAGCCCCAGATCTGAGCAGCAGGACTCAAAGCCAACAGACAGCAGGGAGATGCTCACAGACAACTGTGCAGGCAGGCACCAGGGGATGAGAACAAGAAAAGCAAGAAAAACAAAAGGCTGAGTAGGAGCATGTGCCATTTCCAACCTACAAGGTAAGATGTCCTTGTATCTGTTCTTCTTGACATTCTCTGGCTGCTCAGACGCTGCTGTAGGATAGATTTTATCTGATTTGTACTTTGTTGACTGTCTCTTCAGCTTCTGTGATAAAAGAGTGGAACAAATTACAGCAGACGTGCTACAGCCAGCGCACTAGTACAGAGCACATGGAGGTCTCCAGGGGTCACATCTGCCAGCACAAAGCAGGGCTGGCACCATTAATTCTTTCCTGAGTGGCTTTGCTGAGAGCAAGAATAGAGACAGAACCACCTAAGAGCCCCAGCAGAGGCTTCTGAGGAATGGAAAGTGTGTGCTGAGGCAGTGCCCACACAAAGCATCAACCTCGCCACTGAGCAAGGCCCAGGGGAAGCACTCAGCACAAATGGATCAGAGGAGTGACAGTGTCACAGCTCCTTCAACAAATGACACCAGAACAGACAGGTAAATCCACTGATTTTTCTCTCTTTGGTCGAGATGCTCCCATCAGCAGGGATGCTGAAGTCACTGAGGGAGCACGAGCAACTGGAGCAGAGGAGCTCCATGGACTGATGAAAGAAAAGGGAGAAGGAGTCCTGGGACAGAGCCTTAGGCTGCAAATCTCTCATCTCTTTCATTTCAGGATAAAGCTGCAGCACTCACAGAGAGTTAAAGCATCTTTCTCCTGGCAAAGTGTAGAATTTTATTTCACTGCCACCAGCTTCTGAATAACCCACTCTATTTTTTACCATCAGCTTCAGAAGCACCATTCTCTCTGTATGTTTGCTTTCATATTTTTGTGTCTGGGTTTCTGTTTTTTGATATTGAACTGCAGTTTTGAAACACTAATTTCAGCCACATAGAGGTTAAATCTCAGAGATCTGATGGAATGAGTCAGGGAGGAGGCACAGGAGGCTCAGGACAATCCTTCTGTCCAGTCTCAATTAAAAATGTGGGACAGACACAGAGGGATAGAAATTATGGGAGCAGGGTGGGTTTTGTAGCCTCCACATCCCTGTAACCTTCTGAGCAATTCTGGTGTTGGTCACATCCCCCTCTTCCTCCTTCCAGGGAGAGCTTTCATGGAAGGGGCATCACTCCACACTAAAGCCAGTCTTCCCAGAGCTGAGGCCCTGAATCAGCTGACTTTTCTGTCCCTGAATAATGTGACATGAAACTGCTTGGGAAATGCTTAGGTATGAAAAGGGAAGTGGGAATCACAGAACCATGGAATATCCTGGGCTGGATGGGACCCACAAGAGTCATGGAGTCCAACTCCTGGCCTTGCAGACATCCCAAAATCCCAGCCTGTGTCTCAGAGCTGTGTTCAAACCCTCCTGGAGCTCTGGCAGCCTTGGGGCTGTGCCCATTCCCTGGGCAGTGCCCAGCTGTGAGACTGCACAGAGGGGAAAAGGGACTCTAACAAAGCCCCTGTCGTTTATAGCAACATCACCACAATTTGCATGTAAAAATGCTTGGTCCCACAAGGAGAGGGCAGGAATTGGGGTGGAGGAATGGCACTGAATGTTTCTGTCACATTTGGAAGCAGAAGCCAGCACGGTGGCCTGTGCCTTGCAAAAGTGGCAAAATCAGGTCACTCTGAGATCTTATTCCAGCCTGGACCATTTCCACCTGCCATTTTGGCAAGAAAAGAATTCACCAGGCTGCTGGAGCCAGCCTGAGCACCAGGGCTCAGAGCCCACTGCCTCACACACACAAACAGAGAGAGGGGAAACTCAGCAGGCTGTGACAGCACTTTGTTCCATGGAACAACAGACTGTCACTGCAGGCTCAGATTAATCACTTCCCTCCACCCCAGACACCTGGAAACCAAGCACTCAGCTTGGTTTGAGGTGTTTGAAGTGTTTGAAGTGCCAGATTTTGCTGGTGTGACAGAGCAGGGCTGGAGCTTGTGGGGACCCCTCAGTAACCCAGAGCCCACTGCCAGGATCAGCCCAGTGCTTGACATGTCTCAGCTCTCACAGAGGGACCAGTTTTACCCTTCCCATGCCTGTGGAAGCTGGGCAGTGTCACTGCCTCTCAGAGTGACACAGACAGCCTGGCAGAGCCTCCTCTGACAGCTGCCACACCAAGAGCCACCTCCAGCCACCAGCTTTAGCCATCAGATGTGCCTGGGCATCTGAGCCTCACCCCTGGCACCAAACCAAAAAAATATATCAGATTAAAAAAATATATCAAATTCAGGGCACTGCACAACACAGGGGCTGCTGGGAGCCATCAGCATTTTGTGCAGCTTTTGCCTTGAGGGAACAAGAAAGTTTCCAGGAGGGGCAGGAGCACTGCTGGTTGTAGAGCACACAGATCCCAGAACCCAGAATGATTTGGGTTGGAAAGGACCTTAAAGCTCATCTCATTCTACCCCTTCCCACTCTCCCAGGTTGTTCCAAGCCCTGTCCACGCCAGCCTTGGACATTCCACCCACGGCTGCCTTGGGCAACCTGCGCTCTGTAGAAACAAGGACAAGCTAAGTCAAGGCAAATCCAGAGATCCCTGGCAGGAGCTCGTGTGCCACAGATTGCAATGGGGAGAAGGGGCAGAGGCTCCATATTCCTCCCTGCATCCTCAGATGTGTCAGCAGGGCCAGAGGCTCCATATTCCTCCCTGTCCCCCCAGTTCTCTTACCAGGCAAAGCGAAACCGTGTCCCGACAAGTGCAATCGCCAAGCAGAAAACAGGAAGCACTCGGGTAATTAGTTAAAAAGCAAACAGTTCAAATGCAAACTATTAAATTCCTATCATGTCTTTACATTCCTCTTAGCCCAGTCAGCTTCTGGGTGTCTGCTATAAACTCCTAGAAAACCTCACGGTGGCAGGTTTAGAGGTGACGGAGCGATTCCCACCGAAACGCGCCGAAACGCCGAGCCAAGCCTTGAGTGAACTCACCAAAAACTCCTCTGCAAACTCTCCTGGGTTCAACTTCTTGCCTTGGGCCCTCTCCAGGTTCTGCAGCAGGATGCTCCTTTGGTCCATGGTGCCGCAGCGTGGCTGGCCTGGCCCCCCTGGGAAGGGACATGTCAAGTGATCCGCGGCGGAAGGCAGCGCCGGGGAGCTGCCTGTGGTTTTCTGACTTCATCACAGCCCCAAAGGAAATTAGTGCGCAGCACATCTCCCTGGTCAAACAGCACAGCTCAGCACGGGGCCCTGGCACCCCCTGCTCAAAGCACCCCCACTTGGCACAGGATGGGCAAGGAGGTCAAACCCCAGAGCAAACCCCCAGCGCCCCAATTCCTTCAGCCACCGCTGCCGGGGCGCCAGGGCTGAGCATGGGGGGCAGCTGTGCAGGGTTCACAGAAGAATCTTCAAACCTGGAATGGGACTGGAAGAGTCCATAAAAAAGCATGGAAAATCCACAGCTCCCCTTCACACTTTTAACATAGAATCCCACAAAGGTTTGGGTTCGAAGGGACCTTAAAGCTCCTCTCAATGGGCAGGGACACCTTCCATTATCCCAGGCTGCTTCAAGCCCCATCCACTTTCCAGGCATGGAATTTTTTAGTCTGCTTTCCACATCAGCTGTAAAATATTTTGAAGGAATCCTTCAGGCAGATGCTGACAGACAAACAGGTGTTACTGCCTTGGGTTGCACGATTTCCAGAGAAAACCATCCTTGTGCTTCAGGTCAGCTCTTCCAGCCACCATTCCCCACACCTCATGGGTTTTGCCAGAAGAGAGGATCACATCTGAATTTAGCAGACTAAAAAGTCAAATTAATGATGCCAGCCTGATTCACCTCTCACTGTGCAGCACTTGAAAAACCCCATAAGCAAAGGGGAGGCATCCCCAGGTGGGAAGAGGAGGCAGAGAGCAGTTCTGGGAGGCCATCCATCTTCTGTGCATGAAGTGGAGAAATCTAAACAAAACTGAGCAAAAATCAACAACTGCCAACCAAAACCATCCCCCAATAGATATGAGAATCACATCTTCCATACTTCCAATACCTCAGTGTTGAACAAAGGCTTCAGACTCACTGAACCAAATCTGATTCTCTCCCTGAATGTAACTAGGGCCATTCAAGGTGTCCCCTTCTGCACAGAGCAGCTCCAGGATTCCTGTATTCAGTGCTAAAAGGCAAAGGGCTGGTAATCACTCTTTGTTTAAAATACCAAATGGTAATTTTGCAGAAATAAGCCTTGGGGTTGCCTGAGAGGAAGAGGAACCTTTAGAATAATTAATGGAAACATTTTAAAACAAATACCTGCTGAGTCTGCAGCACCAAGCACTAACCTTGAGTAAGACTGAAGCACACTTTTATGGCAAAATTTAAGAGAAACTCAAGAAGAAAAACCAATTGATCACAACAAACTTTACTATTTCTGCTTGTAGTGATGGAGAATCTTTTACACATTGCTTGGTGTTGCGTTCTGCTTGCAGTGTCTGGAAGAAGCACAACAGCTTTTCTCCAGGTACATCAGTGAAAAGTTCTCTGGAAAGGAGCACAGTCCTTTCTCTCAATTGTCCAAGTTCTCCTGAAAACAAACCAAACCCTCCTGTGCTTTAGGGAAACAATCCCAGGCAGGTTTAAAGGCAGGAAGGGAAGGATGCAGGATGAGTGGCCCAACAACTGCAACCCTCCCCCAGGCAGATTTTATCAATTCCCCTGGGAAAACATCAAGTGGGGTCTGTAAAACTGCTTTTTTATGGTCCATCAGACATTATCTTGATCCTCATTCAAGGGCCAGGCTGAGCTCCTGAGTTAAGGAATTAAACCCTGAGACAGAGGCAGAAGTTTGGTGCTGACCCCAGTAGGACTTTGTTCAGCAAAGCCCTGCTCCTGGGCTGCACACAGCTATGGGCATGGCTTAGCTCCAAATTCAGGCATTGCTGTTAAGATCAGCTGAAGTAAATATTTAGAAGTTATTGGAGTCTGCTGACCTGCTCATTCCTCAAGAATGGTCTGGATAAAAGAAGCTCCAAGTCCCTTCCCAGACAGATCCCAATCCTGGTGTGGCCACAGCAGAGTGAACAACAGACTGCCAACAAGTTCTCAGCTATTTTCCCCTGAAAGCTGCACCAGGCCAATGCTCCAGTGCAGCTCTCCCCAGGGACAGGGACACAACACAGCTTGGGAATGTTAACAGGAGCCCTGCTACAGCTGACTGATCTGACTTTGAGTTCCCCTGCAGCTTCACCCTTTACAGTAATCTGGCATTTGAGACTGAGATTAATTATTGCCCAATTGCTCCTTAAAGCTTCAAGGAAGGTCAGAGGGAAAAGCTCTGTTGGACAGAGGCAGGAGCTGGGCTGCAGAGCTGCCCTGACCCACAGCACTGATCAGATCACTCCATCCACAGTCCCGAGGGCTGGTGGAACAATAAACTCCAGAAATCAGCCAAGAATGATTCACATCTTTATTAGGAAAAGCAGAAGTCTGTTTAACAGTGGCAGGGTGTCAGTGAGGTGCATGGAAGGCATTGTGCCATTTGAGGGTACAATCAAGGCATTCAAAGAAATCAACAATGACAAAAAATCTGGCAGAATAGGGCTGAAAGATGCTTGTGCTCCTCAGAGTACCCTAAAGCCCTGTTAGATCAATCTCACCCTCAATCAAGGAGTTTGGCAACAGCACAGGGAGCTGGGGGGAACTTCAGAGAGGGTAATTCTCACCTCAGCACCACATTTCAACCAAAAACCCATGTCTGTCTCTTGGAAGAGGAACATGTTGGTTCCAGTAAGCAGGATGTACCCTGCCCACCCTCCTCTGGCACAGCAGAGCTCTGTTCACCCCCAAGTGAAGCTACTGCTGAAATCAGCAAATTAAAACAAATGTAAAGGGAGCTAAGAATGAAATATTCTCTCCTCACTGCACTGTTCCTCTTAATGTGAGATAAGTGGCAGAGTCCTGGTGCCTCTGGTGGCTTGTTGTTTTTTGTTTTTTAATCATTTATAATTCTCAAGAAAAAAAACTCTCCAAAACAGACCCAAGTTCTGCTCAGTTCTGGGTCCATCAGTGACGTTTGTGCCTCATGACAAACACCACAGAGGCCACCAGTCCTGTGACTCACACAAGAGCCCCTGCCCTTTCCCCAGCCCAGGGGAGGGCAGACCCTTCACCCTGCCCTGCTCCCCAGCCCCAGCTTCCCCCACACCCCCTGGGCTTTCCAGGTTAACTGGAATCTCTGCACTTTGAAACTACCAAGCCAGCACTGGGCATGGCAAAAGCAGCCAGAGAAATCAACTTTTCCTGTGCCCTGAGCATGCATGCTGCTGGGAGCAGGGACCAGTCAAGACTGCAGTCCAGCCACTGCCTCCAGGACTGTCCTCAAGGCTGAGATGAAGGACTGCAGTGCCTCTGGCTTTGCTTCATTTTGCTTCACCGAAACCTGCAGCTCTGAATCTGCTGCCTGGAGCAGGAGCTCTGTGAGGAAGAGGCAGCCTGAGTCATCCTGGGCACTCAGATAAGCTTTCCAGGGCTGGGCTCCAGCTTTGCTCATGGCAATGGTCTGGATGTGCACGACATGAAGGGCTGTCTGGATGGTGTCTGCGTGGACAGGCCCACACCAGGGCAGGGAGAGCTGGCAGCTCGTGTCCAGGCTCAGCCAGGTCTGCTCAAACTGTTCTGCAGACAGGGCAACATCAGGAATCAAGCTTAGGCTGCCTGCATCAGGATGAGCCTTGAGGAGTTCTTCATTCCCTTCAGACACTGGAGTATCAGGATGAACCTCGAGGATTTCCTTATTCTCTTCAGAAACCAGTGACTCTGAAAGGAAAGCACAAACAGGTGAGATGCAGCTCCCAGCCCCACAAAGCCCCTTTGATGGAGCAGAGAAGGCTGCAATCCCAGTGTCACCAGCAGCACTCCCTGGGCTAGTGAGTGACCAGGGTGATCAGAACACCAAATTCCCAAAGCACTCTGACCTCCCAAACAACCCCATGGCTGCCCAGAGCAGCTGTGGCTGCCCCTGGATCCCTGGAAGTGTCCAAGGCCAGGCTGGACAGGGCTTGGAGTCTGGGATAGTGGAAGATCTGTGCCCATGGCAGGGGTTGGAACAAGAGGAATTTCAAGTCTCCTTCCAACCCAAACCATTCTGGGATTCTGTGATCTGCTGGCAAGGGGAGAATGGCTCCCAGAGGGAGGTGAGGCAGGGTTACCTGTGTCTCTGTTCCTGGAGTCAGCACAAGGAGAGGAGTACGAGGGTTCCACAGGCTGCTGAGCAGTGGTGAGTGCCCAGCGCTCTCTGCCATAAACTGTGGCCAGAGTGTTGAACTCCAAAGCCCAGGCATTGACAGGCTCCTTGCTCTGGTCCCCCAGGAGCCCCAGGGAGGGGTCAGACTTGGGGCTGCACAGGACCCGCTTCACCTCCTCCACCCCAGCCTGCAGCAGGCGATAGTAGAACAGCGCACGGTCCCGCACAGCCATGTCCTGCTCCTCCTCTGGGAACACAGAGAAGCAATTCAGGGAGAATCCTGTCAGCCACGCTGCCCCACAGCACTAACACTTCATTATTAAAAACAGACTTTCAGGGATACACTGGTTACAGGCTGAAGAACAAGGGGGAGTGGTTTTAAACTAACAGAAGGCAGGGTTAGGTGGGATATTGGGAAGGAACTCTTCCCTGTGAGTGGGGAAGCCCTGGAACAAGGTGCCCAGAGAAGCTGTGGCTGCGCTGGATCCCTGGAAGTGTCCAAGGCTGGACAGGGAAGGTGTCCCTGCTCAGGACAGGGAGTGGAACTGGATGATCTTTAAGGCATTCTGATTCTGTAACTCCACACTCACCAGCCAGCCAGGGGCCAGGCAGCATGGAACCACCTGACCCTGCCAGCCTGGATGGCCTCCTCAGCCTGGGGACACAGGCAGAGCAGTCCCCCAAAGCCTGTGGGGACACAGGGAACCCACCAATGCAGTAGTGGAGCAGCCTGCCCAGCATGTCCTGGCACTCTGCGGGCCGGGCCAGGAACAGCCGCAGCAGCGCCGTCAGCAGCTCCATCTTCACTGCTGGGAACGTCTCAGACTTCACATTCTCCACAAAGTCCTCCAGGACATAGGGAGCGTTCGGGATCTTCTCCCCATGTGTGCCCAGGAGCCAGACCAGTGCCTGTTTGCCCTGCAGGAGCCACAGGAACACCAGCAAACAGCTGCTGTGTGCCACGCGTTGGCATGAAATAACCATGCTGAGAGAACAAAGCTGAGGGTTTCTGATTTTTTGCCCCCCAACCTCAAGGCAAAGGGAAGCTGAACAGTCCTTGCTCACCCTGGCCCAAGCTGCCCCTCACCTCGCTGTCCTGGATGGTGTCCTCACAGCCAGGCAGTGCCTGGCACACGGCATCTGTGCACTGGGGACACAGCCAGGCCAGGTCCCGGAAAGCACGGACCACAGCTGCAAGGAAAACAAGTTATCAGCACCCCCAAGAGTTATAAAAACTACCAGGGGGAAAAAAATTCATTTTAACTCCCTGCAACTCAAGAGGCTTTGCAAATCTCAGTCCTGCCTGTGAATGTGATTTGAGGCACCCTCCTTCCCAATCCCATGACACTGCTTTTGTCAGAGCAAAGCTGTGTCAGGTCTAAAATAAACTGAGACACTTCAGATTGTTCCTCTGCTGGAGAGCAGCCTCTCTTCTGGCCACTGCCAGCCTTTAAAAAGCTTCTGACTCATGATGCTTCAGACACGAGGTTAGAATGACAAATTAAAGCTGACCCCGATTCAAAATGAGGCTTGTGAACTTCAGGTCAAAACTTTAAAGGTTTTGCTGCCCACTCAGAAACATCAACAGCTCCTGAGATGGAATTCAACAGCTGAGTGCAAGTGTGTGGTTTTTAAATCTGAGAGCAAGACCAGTTAAAAGAGAACAGCAAGAGCAGCAGTGATGTGAACGTGGATCTAAAGGCAGAAGAGAAAAAAGGAAGCTCAGGTACAACTGAATCAGACATTTACGTAAGGAACAGAAATCACAGAGATTTGTAAGATCTATTAATCATCTGGGCTCTCAAACAGACAGTAAAATGTCTCTGCTGAGTCCCTCACTCCCTGAGTCAGCAGGTGGCAGCCAGAAAGAAGCACGAACACAGCTACAATCATCTTCCCCTTTCCCACAGAGAGCAGCTCCTGCAGAAAGAACACACTTTACACCCCCCAACCCACCTGGCAAACTTCCACCTGAAGGTGCCAATTAAACTGAAAGCCAAGTGCCTTTGAGGGTGTTGAGTTTGGGACCATGAGCCCCAGCAAGGGGCTCCTGAGAGCACAAACCAGGCAGCAGCCTGCAATGGTTACCTGAGGTGATGTGTTCCTGCTGAAGGCCCAGAAGCTCTGTCAGAATCTCCACACACTGCTCTGTGTATGTCCTGGCAATATTGGCTGCAAGGATGCAAAAAAGACATAAAAATCAACCTTCTATCAGAGTGAAACAGGAATCAAGAGCACAGCTACTCAGCACAAACTCCCTTTAAAGAAACGGTCTCCTTCCTTTCCTTTCTGATTACCATTTCTGAAAGTATGGCCAAATGAACTTGTTCTCCACACCAGGGACACGTTCCTTTTTTTGAGGCCATGCCTCAGAAGATTTCTGAACTTTCCTTAAATGTAATACATTAAAAAAAGCATTTTATCATCCCAAACTTTCTCCTTACAAATGCAGTAATAATTCACCTAGTTTTAAAGCTCACAAACCCAAACCTATCACCTTAACTGTGCTTCCAACACAACTCAAAGAACATGCAGCTATTAGACCTCCTGCACAGCTTCACTGAACACTTCAAGGCTCATTAACAAAATGAAATGACACATTTTCTCCAGAGCACCTCCTCACAGCACGAGATTCAAGGACTTTCTGAGGCAGCTTGGTGCCTGGACTTCTGAAATAATCAGTGTTTAGAAACACTCTGACACAAACCACCCCTGGGCAGGTTGGTGTCTGTGCTGCTGCAGCACAGAGCAGTGATTTGGTGCCAGGACCAGAGAACAGCCCCCCTGAAAGGTGCAGGGCTGCAGCCAAGCCAAGCCCAGCTCTCACCGATGGCAAAGATCGCTCCCTGCGCCAGCTCCACCGACACGTCAGTGCAGTAACTCTTCAGCTCCTCCAGCACCTGCTGCACGTTCTCATCATTCACCAGCTCACACAGCACCTCCATCTTCTGGCATTTGATGTAGTGGGGCTCTGAGTAGGAGCAGAAGAACTTTTTGTAGTGGCTGCTGAAGTGGCCGGGCAGGCTGCGGAGGATCTGGCGCACGTGGCACAGCGCGGTGAAGCAGAGCTCCCTGCTCTCCGAGGTGCAGGCAGACAGCAGAGGGGCCTTCACCCTCACCAGCACATCTGCCTGCACATCTGGGTACTCCCTGGCCAGCACCAGGAACAGCTTGGTGGCTGCCATCACGACGCTGGGGCTGCTGCTCTTGAGGTAGCCGTCGAGCAGGTTGAGGATGTCGAAGAGCTCGTCCTCGCTGCGGGGTTTGTAGCGCAGCAGGAAGGTGAGCACCTCGCTCTGCCCCCACTGATCCAGGTCAGGCATCCTGCCAGGAGCACGAGGCACGGGTCAGGGAGGGCAGCAACATCTGTGCAGAGCAGGGGCCTCGGCCTCTGACCTCCTCTAATCACAACCAAGTGGGTGCCCCAGGTTTACCACAAGAGAACTGCCCAGTTATGAACTCTGTATCAGGCACGTGCACTTTTGCTGCTGTTTGCACCAGGCAGCAACACTGACAAGAACCCTGAGCACAGCAATACCCCTCTTTTCCTACATCATGTGGAATTACCTGCAGAAAAACTGAATTCTTCAAGCACCACAGTTTGTGTATCTTTCAATGGATCTGGAGAGACACACTAGAACACACCTGTCCCACAGATATATCATGTGCATTATCACTAAAAAAACCCCAAAAGTCTAATCACATTAACCTACAATTCCAAACCAAAGCATCAGCTAAGCCAAAGACTCCCTGGAAGAGCAGGGTATCCCAGATTTCTCCCAAGACCTTAGCCTGAAGTGATTCAGTTTATCTTAGGATGGCCACCTCCATCTCAGGGTGCCTGACAAGAGGTCAGGGAAGGTTATGTCCCCCAGAAACTGCCTCTCTACATAGAAAACATGAGAACAAGAGAAGTTCCCAGCACTATCTTAATACCAAAGAAAACAAACCTGTTGAGGAGATGATGGGCAATGGGTTTGTTGATGACAACACCTCCCTCCTTCTTCAAGATCTCTTCCAGGGCCCTCAGACAGTTCACGACCACAATGGGGTCCTGGTCACGAAGCAAACTGTAGAGCTCATTCACCAGAGCACCATCTGCAAAGCACAGAGCTCCTGCCATCAAGACCTGCTGGCATACTGCAGTTTAATCACTGTATGTGAGTATTTATCACAAAAAAAAAAAAGACATGGTTTGAACTGGGAGAAGGGATCAACAAAACTTCAAGCTCTACAGGAACACCTGGCCTTGGCACAGCTTTTCCCTGAGGGTCTGTGTGGGTCACAGTGGCCCTTGGCTGATCAGAGACTGGGGATGGAACTAAATAATTGAATCACTGAATTATAGAATGTTATGAGTTGGAATAGACTTTAGAGCTCATCCAGTGCCACCCCTGCCATGAGCAGGGACACCTCCCACTGTCCCAGGCTGCTCCCAGCCCTGTCCAGCCTGGCTTGGACACTTCCAGGGATCCAGGGACAGCCACAGCTGCTCTGGGCACCCTGTGCCAGGCCCTCCTCACCCTCACAGGGAACAATTCCTCCCCAATATCCTAAGCCTGCTCTCTTCCAGTCTGAAGCCATTCCCCCTTGTCCTGTCACTCCATCCCTTCCCCAAAGTCCCTCCCCAGCTCTCTTGCAGGCTCCCTTCAGGTACTGAAAGCCACAATCAGGTCTCCTGGGAGCTTTTTAATCTCCAGCCTGAACAACCCCAATTTTCTCAGTCTTTCATTAATTACCCTCCACTTTCTCTCTCCTTCTGCCCTGCAGCCACAACAACACAGGGGCAGCGCAGGGACCCCAGGACAGCCGTAAAGGGTGAATGTGCATCAGAAACACAGTCCCCAGTCCCAGGGCCACCAGCCACGCACCCACTTCGCAGTCTCCCTGCAGCTTCACCATCTTGGCACAGCCCAGCACGGCCGCCCTGCGCACGTAGGACGCCTTGTCCCGCAGCCCGCACACCAGGGGCTGCTGCAGATACTCCTGGATCCCGGGCATCCTGCGGGACGGCAGCGGGCCATCAGCGGGGCAGGGACAGCCCGGGAGGGGAGGGACAGCCCGGGAGAGGAGGGACAGCCCCCGGGAGGGGAGGGACAGCCCCGGATAGCCCCCGCACCTGAGGTCGCACATGGTGCGCAGGGCGAGCCCCCTCACGGCCGGGCTGGGGTGCGCGCAGTCCTTGCGCAGGGAGTTGACGGCGAGCAGCGCCAGCTGCGGCTGCCGCGGGGCCTGGGCGCGCACGTAGAACGACACCAGCTTCTTCTGCACCACGTCCGGCACCGCGCCCGCCTTCACCATCTCCGGGAACAGCCCCGACACGTCGGCGCCCTGCGCCATCAGCCTGCGGCGGGGACAGCGCTCAGCGCGGCCCGGCCCGGCCCCGCGCCCCCCGCCCAGCCCGGCTGGGCCCAGCCCGGCCGCCGTACCGGATCACGCGCAGCACGGCACCGCGGTACCGCGCCGGGTCCGCCTGCACGTGCGGGTTCGACAGCGCCCGGCGGAGCTCCCGCTGCGCCTCCTCGCCGCCCAGGTACGGCATGGCCCCGCGCCGCTCCCGCTCCTGAGCGCCGCTCCCGGTGCCGCTCCGAGCCCTAGGACCCGGTGCCAGCCGCAGCCCCAAGTGCCCGTGCCGACCCCAGGATGCAGCGCCGGTCCCAGTTCCTAACCGCAGGTGCCGGTCCCGCTCCCAGCCCTATTCCAGATCCCAATCCCGATCCCGGCCCGCTCCTCCCGCCGGCCCCACCGCCCCGCCCACGTGACCCCGCGCCCGTGACGCCGCCCCGCCCCTGGCGCGCGGCCCGGCCCCGCCCCGCGCCTCCCGCGCGTGCGCGGCGCTTCCCGCCAAAACCGGCGTGAGGGGCGCGGGGTCCCGGCCCGCCATGAGCGGCACGGTGCTGCCCGGGACCCCCATCGCCGTGGACTTCTGGAGCTTGCGGAGGGCGGCCGGTGCCCGCCTCTTCTTCCTGTCCCACATGCACTCGGACCACACAGTGGGGCTATCCAGCACATGGAGCCGCCCGCTGTACTGCTCCCCGCTCACCGCCCGCCTCCTGCACCGCCGCCTGCAGGTAGGTGTGTCCCGCCCGCCGCGCCCTCATCGCCTGGGCACCCCCACCCGCCACACCCGGCCCTGGTGCCCTGCACACCCCCACCTGCCCTGCCCAGCTCTCACACCTCGGCTCCTGTAGGTGCCGATGTGCTGGATCCGGCCGCTGGAGGTGGGGCAGAGCCATGTCGTGGGTGATGTGACGGTGACGCTGATCGACTCCAACCACTGCCCTGGTTCCGTGATGTTCCTCTTTGAGGGCACCTTCGGCACCATCCTCTACACAGGTACAGGGCAGGTTCCCACAATCACAGAAGCACGAAATGGGTCAGGTTGGAAGGGACCACAGTGGGTCACCCGGTCCCACTCCTTGCTCAAGCAGGGTTATCCCAGAGCACATGGCACACAACTGTGACCAAATGGTTCTGAAATACCCTCAGTGAGGGAAACTCCACTGGTGCCCTGCCATCCCTGTCCTTGCAGGAGATTTCCGCTACACGAGCGCCATGCAGTGCGAGCCGGTGCTGAGGGGCCGCCACATCGACCGCCTGTACCTGGACAACACCCACTGCCACCCGCAGCGAGCCCTGCCCTCGCGGGCGCTGGCCACCCGCCAGGCTGCCCGCCTCATCCGCGCCCACCCGCAGCACCACGTGGTGATCGGTGAGTGCTGCCCTCCCTGCTGCCAGCACGGCCCCGCCAGGGCTGTGTCCCCCTGCCCTGTCCCTGAGCTGCTGCTGCTCCCCTGGCAGGTGTGTACACCCTGGGCAAGGAGACGCTGCTGGTGGACCTGGCGCTGGAGTTCAGCACGTGGGTGGTGGTGAGTCCCTGGCGCCTGGAGCAGATGCGGCTGCTGGAGCTGCCCGATGTGTTCACTGCCGAGGAGGGCGCGGGCTGGATCCGCGCCGTGGATGTCGCCGAGATCCGCTGGGACACGCTGGTCACCTGGAACGCGCTGCACCCCACCATTGCCATCATCCCCACGGGCAGGCCCGTGAAGGTCACCCACCCCAACATCCACCTCATCCCATACTCGGATCACTCGTCCTTTGCGGAGCTGTGTGAGTTTGTGAAGTGGCTGAAGCCCTGCTCCGTCATCCCCATTGTGAAGAGCGACATGTGCCAGGGTTACTTTCAGGAATACCTGAGCTCTGCTCCCCAGGTACTTCCTGACTTCAATGACACAAAGCCCGTGCAAGAGTCTGGACAGCAGCAAAGCCAGAGGAGGGGGCAGAAACCCACAAGTCTCTGGAGAAGAGCCCTACAGAGTTCTGCGCCCCGAGGGGTTGTTTATGAGTCCCCAGAGAAAAATACTGAGAATCCTGAAGTGTTTACAGGTGTTAAGGTTCCTCAGCACTACTGTGAGCCAGCTCTCTGCTCCAAAGAAGGCTGCACTTGCTGCAGGAGTGACAAGGAGGAGCTGAGTGGGGAACAGCTGGGAACAGCAGGAGCAGCATCTGTTTCCAGTGAGCACCTTGCAGCTGGATTTGCAGAGCAGTATTTACTCACTCCCTTGAATGTCCTGAGGCAGAATTCCTCACAGACATTTGATCAGCTGGTAGAAGACTTTTTTCGGAAGGGAGACACACCCTGAAAAATTGTGTGAATTGCTGGTGCCAGTGCAGCAGGTAGCAGTGTTTCATTCTGCTCCGTGCTCAGGTTTCCCATTAGGAGAGAAGTGCTCAGCTCTGGGGCTCTACTCTCTTTATAGAGGAAACTAGAACCAGTTTGCAGATGGTACTTGAAAACTTATTTATTTTTTTATCTCTACATCTGCTGTGTCCCCACACTAATCTGGGCACTGTGGTCCCACTGTGTGTGCCTTGTGTCCACCTTTTGCCTGTCCCTTGTTAGAAAAGTCACTGAGAGCTGATTCAAGCAGAGCTGCAGAGGGTGTGAGCTGTCTGCAGCTGAATAATTGGTGTCTGGAATGTGATGAAGGGAGCAAAGGGGGGAATCTGAGAGCCTCAAAGATTCTCCTTTCTGTAAGTCTGTGATACCTCACTGACTATGAGCATTTCATTCCAAAGTGAATTACAAATGTTCTGTATTAAGGTGCTTTTTAAAAATGCAGCTTAAAGAATCCTAGAAAATGAAGTGCCTTGAAGTCCAATAATCTGTTTTCTATCTGTTAATCTACTAATACTTCCAACTTTTGCATCCAGCCAGCCAAAATGTAGCTGGATGTAGTGCTGTTCTCCTGAAAGTGCCATCTCGATGCTGATTGTCAGTGCTTTTTCAGGTTTGTGGCTAAGAAAAGTAGGAATTATCTGGCTTCTTCAGTTGTAGGCCTTGCTGAGTGGGTCACTAAATCCTCTGCAGTCTTTGCACTCAGCTTTGCACTTCTGAATTCTCTTTGATTGCAAAGCACTCCTGGTAACCACCAGTGTTCTGCCTTCCCTTTCTACCTGCTCTTGTCCTGCACTGGCAAATGGAATGGGAGATATGAAACATCTGCTTGGTGAAGTTCTCAGTCTGAGCAGCATTGTTTGGAAAGATTGTGACTGAACAGACCAGAACTGGCTCAGTTAGTTAGGCTGGGCACTTTCCCACTCTGGATCAGCTGCAGAGCCCTGGCCTGGCACAGCTGGAAGTGTCTGTAGTGTGACACCATCGGGTACCCCCTGCAGCTGACTGTGCCAAACAGCCCTGCCAGCTCTTCAAACTGGCCCCTCAAGGGCAGGGCAGTGGAAATGTCACTGGACACTGTCCTGGAACAAACCAGTTTGTTCCTCAGCTCTCTTGATCCTCCTTTTGTTACAGCCTAGGCAAAATGTTTCAGAATTTTCTGCACACAGTGCCCTGCAGGGCCTTTCCAAGCAGCAGCTAGATGGGTTGAATTCCCTGAACTGAGCCAGGAAAGGAAGTTTGCTCTTGGAGCAGAGCCAGGATTGTGAAAAGCAGAGGTGGCCCTGGATGCAGCAGTCACAAACAGGGCTGTCCAGAACAGTGAGAGTGTCGACAGCCAGAGTGGGGATGTTTGCAAAGCTGTTTGTTTGGCAAACACGAGTCCTCCCTCCCAACCCTGTGCTCTCCCAGGCATGGCAGTGTTTATCCCTGTTACATAAGGAGTGCCTGTCCCTGGGACTGCTGTGGCTCTGCCTGCCAGCTGCCAAGGGGACGTTGGAAGTGACAGAGCAGTGTCCTGTGAGCTGCACTCAGGGCAGCTTGAGCTCCTGTTATGGGCCCTGTGTCCTGCTGCTCGAGTTTTGTGTGTGGATTCTTTCCTAATCCAAACTCACCTGCTCAGCTCTGTCAGGTGGGTGTGAGTGGAGCCACCTGCACGTTTTGTAACATGGAAATGATAGTGCTGTGCTTGTAGTGTGCTGCCTGCTGCTGCTGCCTGGGAGATGCAGGCTGTTATTTAAATATTGTTGAAATTCAAGTGACTCATTTGACAGGCAGGGGAGTGAAGCACTGCCTAAACTCCCAAATTCCACGTCCTGCTTTGAGCAGCCTCTCCACTGCTGGGGAGGAATGCTCACCTTCTGAGTCACTGCTCCACTTGGGCATGTTGCAAATGACCTGGGAGATCTGATGTTTTTTTGTGGCATCCAGCCTTTCCTCTTTTATTCTTATCAACTATTTATTAAAGTAAATGAAGTGGAGAACCTCCTGGTCAGCCTCTGGGCAAAAAGAAGTTGTAAATGGTAATTCTTCACAGAGGTAAATCAGCTTTAATCATGCACAAACAAGGGAACATTACAGACTTCAGAGTCTGGGGATCTGCATCCTATTTCTGTGTGCTCAGTTAAAGCTGCAGAATAAAATACTGGCTTCACTTTCTAGAGCTGAAAAGGTAATTCCTGCCACTTGAGGAGGGAATTATCCATCATGCAGAGCCAAGGAAACCTAAATCTCTCTGTGGCTTTAAAAGCCAACAGAAGCAGGAGAGACTTAACCAACAGTCAGTTTGTTGGAGACCTTTGCCTCAGCACAGCAGGTGCACAAGGCATTTTAGTGCCAAACATTTTCTTCCCTGTTAGGTGTTTAAATACTACTTTTGTGTGCTGTCCTAAAATGCTGGAAAGAAAAACATGGCCTTGTGGGGAAAACGGAATTGCTGACTGTTGGGGCTTCTGATCATCCTTCAGCTTCTCCTGAAGATGGGTTTAGTGATGACCTGGCAGTTCATGGTTGCACTCTGTGATCTTAAATGAATTTTCCAACCTGAAAGATTCCATGAAGTCTCTTGGCAGTAAATGTTTGGCCTCTTACAGGCCTTGTTCTCCCTCACACTTGTATCCATGATCTCCCTGTTTTCCTGCTCCCCAGCCTGGCTCACAGGGGAGCAGCTGAGAGCTGGAATGTCATGGAGAGCAGGCTCTGAGCCCCATCTGCACTGCTGCCCACAGGGGTGTTTTGCTCACAACAGTGAAAGGAGAAGCTGCAGCCCAGTATTGGCTTCACTGTAGGAGATCTGAGGGCCACATGCTTGGAAACTTCAGATATCCTGACAAGGGAACAGAACGTGCTTCGAGCAAAGTCCTCCCAAATCTACACACAGAGCATGCTCCAGCTGCTTATCTCTGCTCCACAGTTGGGAACCAAGCCCCAGAGAGGGGAAACAGCTCAGCCAAGGCCTTGCAGAAGAACAAGGAACGAGCTGAGTTCCCTTTGGCAAGTTTTCATTGCTGTTTCACCAAGCTGTGATGAAATGCTTGCATGTAGTGAGGGCAGGTTCTGGGGCAGAGCTGCCTGGGGAGGGTCAATCACTGCACTATGAACAGCTCAGTTGGCTCCAACTTCTCAAAACAGTGGGAGAGCGTGAAGGAGTGTCCTGTTTATGCTGTGGAGAGGGGAAAATTGCTCTCTAGGTTGTTGTTGAGAGGCTGAGGTAACACTTGCCTGGCTCCACAGAAACAGGTGTGTAATGTCAGGGAGCACCCCAGAGCACTGCTGGCTTGGGTTTCTGACTCTGCTTCCCCAATTACAAGGCCAAAGCACTTCCAACTTCTCTCTTCCCTGCTGCAGAGCTGCTCTTTGTTCTGCAGCACAGGGGCTTTTTCCTAGATTAAAAAAATGCAGTGGTGAAAGCTTTCCTTCACCAGAAAATGAAGGAGTTCACATAATTGCCTCTACAGTGTAAGGCCACTTTGGGTTTATTCTAAAGCCTAAAATTTCTTTGTGCTTTTTTATGATAATCATGTGAGGTGCTGCCTTCAAATGATCCCCTCTGGATGTTGTGTGTGTGTTTGTGATTCCTGCTGCTGAATTTGGGATCTTTTGTCACAGCCCCTGCCGTGCTGAAGTTTTTCTGGCTGTGGCTTTGCCCTTGGCCAAACCCCAGCCTGAGGCACAAGCAGCCATGGGTTGTGCAATAAAACCTTTGGGACAGACCTTGACCAGGAGCCTCTTGGCTCTGGGAGGCTGAGACTTCCTGAGGAGGTGCTGGGGAAGGTGGGAATTGTGTTCCACACTCTCTTGGAGGTCACTGAACCTGCAGAGAATCGTGCTGAGAGGACTGAGTCCTCCACGCAGGACCAAGACCTCCCTGTCTCAGAGGGTCCAGAGCTCCTGAACAGCATTTTGCTGGAGGGTGTTTACACTTCTTGTGCTGCTCTTCATGTAAACAGGAAGCTGTGAGAGTTTCTGACGTTCTCATAGAATCACAGAATGGTTTAGGTTGGAAGGGACTTTAAAGAACATCAGGTTCCAAACCCTGACATGGGCAGGGACAACTTCCACTACACCAGGTAGCTCCAAACTCTACCCAGCCTGGCCTTAAGCACTTCCAGGAACGGGGCAGCCATGGCTTCTCTGTGGATTTTGGTAAGAGTATTTGTAATTGTTATTTTTAAATGTTGTGAGCTTTTGCAAGAAAGCAAATAAACGTCCCTGTAACATTGACTTTGGAATAGGCTGTATTGAAATGCTGTGGAGTTCTGGAGTGGGTGGTGGTGACTTGGCTGGACTAAATCCCTTCTTGGAAGCTTTTAACCTCATCCTGCTTCCCTGCTCCACCAGGGCCATTGCAGAGCACATGGCACGGGATTCTGTCCAGATGGTTCTGGAATATCTCCAATGAGGGAGACTCCACACCCTCTCTGGGCAATCTGTTCCCTCCCAGGAAAGTTCTTCCTCACGTTCAGGTGGAACTTCCTGAACAGTTCCTGCCTGTTCCTCTGGAGCCATCGCTGGGCCCCGGAGCAGAGCCTGGGCCTTGCTCTGACACCCGGAGTGCGGCCCGGCCCCGCTCGGTTCCCAGTGCTGTCCCGTTGGGATCCCCGGCCTCGCTTAGTTCTCCGGCTCTGCTGGGGTCCCCGGCGCGGTCCCGTTGGGATGCCCGGCCCCGCTCAGTTCTCGGTGCTGTCTCGTTGGGTTCCCCGGCCCCACTCAGTTCTCCGGTTCTGTTGGGATCCCGGCCCGGCCCCACTCGGTTCCCGGCGCTGTCCCGATGAGTTCCCCGCCCCGCCCCGCCCCGCTGGGCCCGGCCCGGCCCCGGCGCTTCCTGCGGCCGCCCCGCCCCGCCCCGCGGTCACGTGCGCGCTCGCCCGCTCGGGGCTCGGCTGGCTCGGCCTGTGCGGGCGCTCGGGGCCCGGAGCGGCGGCGGGAGCGCGGCGGGGCCGGGGGCGCTCGGGCCCGGGGCGGCGGCGGGACGGGGCGGGGGGAGCCCGGCCGGGCCGTGAGGGCGCGGCGGAGCCTGGCGGCGGCGGCGGAGCGGCCTGGGGGCTCCCCCCCGGCGAGCGCGGGCCGAGCGGGCCGGGCCGGCGGCCGTGGCGGGGCTATGATGAGCCCGCTGCGGGGCTCCGCACCCCCGCGTGTCCCCCAGGCAGGTCCGGCCCGCGGCTGAGAACCCCCCACCGGCGGTGAGTGCGGGCGGCGGGGCACGGCACGGCGGGGCACGGCACGGCGGGGCGGGCAGGCCCGGGCCCGCCCCTTCCCCGCGCTGGGGCTGCGCCGGGCCGGGGAGGGCCCGCGGCGGCGGCGGGGCCGGGCCCGATTCCCGGTAACGGCCCGGCCCGGCCCGGCCCGGCGGGCTCCGCTCCCGGCGCTCGGGCCGCGCGGCGGGCGCTGCCCCGGGGGGAGGTTGGGCCTGCCGGCCTTGGGTTTCCCACCGACTGTGTTTTACGGTGCCTGGGAAACAGGCCTGGGGACGGGATCGCAATGTGCGCAGGGTCTTCCCACTTCCTGCGCTCTCCCGATCCTCAGTGGTGTTTTCGTCAGCACTGGGTTTTTTTTTAGCCTAGAGAAAAGGCGGCTCGGGAGCGACCTTATCACTCTCTGCAACTCCCTGGAAGGAGGGTGTAGCCAGGTGGGGGTCGGGCTCCTCTCCCGGGTAACGAACGGCAGGACAAGAGCACAGAGTGTTTAGTTGCGCCAGGGGAGGGTCAGGTTGGACAATAGGAGGAATTTCTTCACTGCTTTCCCAGGGAGGTGGTGGAATCACCGTCCCTGTAGGTGTTTGAGCAACTGGACGTGGCGCTGGGTGCTCTGCTCAGGGGGACAGGGTGGTGTTTAGTCACAAGCTTGGACTCTGTGATCCTTTCCAACCTAGTTGACTCTGTGATTCCTGTTGTGTCCTGGGATTCCTTTAGCCCGTAGAGAGCTGGATAAAGAGCTGTGTGCTTCTCAGATGCAGTAATCCCACTGCACAGCCTCGCTCGGTGATGCCCTTAGGACTTACAGAGGTTCCCTTCCACATGGTGCTGAGAAAAACACTCGGCATTCTGGTTTTTAATCTTGTCCATTGCAACCTGCTGCCCCTAATGAGTTCTCTCCCTTTCCAGGTATGGCCTCACAGCTGCAGGTGTTCTCCCCTCCGTCAGTATCCTCGAGTGCCTTCTGCAGTGCCAAGAAACTGAAAGTGGAGCCGTCTGTCTGGGATGTTTCAGGACAGAGCAGTAGTGACAAGTATTATACCCACAGCAAAAACCTCCCAGCAGCTCAAGGGCAAGCCAGCTCCTCTCATCAGGTAGCCAATTTCAGCATCCCTGCCTACGACCAGAACCTCCTTCTCCCCGCTCCCTCCGTCGAGCACATCGTGGTCACCGCGGCCGACAGCACCGGCAGCAGCGCCACAGCGTCCTTCCAGAGCAGCCAGACCCTCACCCACAGGAGCAACGTTTCTTTGCTGGAACCATACCAAAAATGTGGATTAAAAAGGAAAAGTGAAGAGGTTGACAGCAACGGTAGTGTGCAGATCATTGAGGAACATCCACCTCTCATGCTGCAAAACAGACCTGCGGTGGGTGCTGCGGCCACGACCACCACGGTCACCACGAAAAGCAGCAGCTCCAGTGGGGAGGGGGATTATCAGCTGGTCCAGCATGAGATCCTGTGCTCTATGACCAACAGCTATGAGGTCTTGGAATTCCTGGGACGAGGGACGTTCGGGCAGGTGGCGAAATGTTGGAAACGTAGCACGAAGGAGATCGTAGCCATCAAAATCCTGAAGAACCACCCTTCGTACGCCCGGCAGGGCCAGATCGAGGTGAGCATCCTGTCTCGCCTGAGCAGTGAGAATGCTGATGAGTACAACTTTGTCCGCTCCTACGAGTGCTTTCAACACAAGAATCATACATGCCTTGTCTTTGAGATGCTGGAACAGAACTTATATGATTTCTTAAAGCAAAACAAGTTCAGTCCGTTGCCCCTGAAATACATCCGGCCCATCCTGCAGCAAGTGGCTACTGCCTTGATGAAGCTGAAGAGCTTGGGTCTGATCCACGCTGATTTGAAGCCAGAGAACATCATGTTGGTGGATCCTGCACGCCAGCCCTACAGAGTGAAGGTGATCGACTTTGGGTCAGCCAGCCACGTGTCCAAGGCCGTGTGCTCCACGTACCTGCAGTCACGGTATTACAGGTAAGCGCTGCCCCTGCTCACTGAACCAGGGCAGGCTGATCCTGCTGGGGCTTCCTGCTGCACACACTGAGCTCTTCTGCCTAACCTCAGCTGAGGGGCAGCAGGAAATCATCAGCTCTGCATGTTTCCTGGAGATTTCTTCTGAAAGTTGGATGTAATAGTAAATAGAATGTCTGTCTTGGCCTAATCTGCAGCCCAGTGCTTTCCTTTCCCTCCAGATGTGTGCACTAAGTTGATTTTACCCTGTCCACTGCCTCGTGACACTGTATGAAGTGGCAAACTGGAGAAGCAGTATGGGACTGTTAAGTAGTGCATTTGGGGTTGTCTGCTATGATCTGAAATTGGACATTTAGAAGGGAGAGAAGTCAAAGGGATGCCAATTTCTATACACTCTTGTTTCTTCTGATTCTTCATCTTTGCCTGAACCCCCTTCATGAGCACATGACTTCCTGTGTCAACCCTAAGTCATGCTTTCATGGGACCTGCAACTCCCTCAGAGAAAGAATCTCTGCTTCCCTTAGCAATATGCAGAGATGTCTTCTACCCCACTCCTGCCCAAGAATTAAAAATAAATTGTGGTCAGAAACGTTAAAACTCAGAGACTGTGTGTAAAGCAAGCTGTGCTGTTTCTTTCAATTATTCCTCCAGCTTGGCTCTATTAAGTGTGTATTTGAATTTAAGTAGCAGCAGACTTCAATAAATGGATGCAGAGAGAACTTCTGGCTTCAAAGGGCTGTGAAGAGTCTGTGCTGTGTTGTCAGGGCTGCTTTGGGTGCAATGTGAGCTCACTTGACGCAAAACTCAGAGCTAGTATCTAGTCCTTCCAGCTGGGACCAGACAGGACTGAGACACTCCACCCCACCCTGTGTCTCTGCCCTGTTTGATGTCTTCCCTGGCTGCTCACTTCAGTTGTAAAGCCTGGCTTATTGTAGGTTTGCTCTGCTCATCCCTCATGCTCCCTGTGTGCTTGCTCCCTTTGTTTTTGTGTTGTTTTTCTTTTTAACTCCAATACCCAGCTTTCCATGACATTCCTTTCATGTGATACAGACTTTTCTTAATCCATTGCTCATGATCTTTGCTCAGCTTGTTGGCACCAATCTTTCCAATTCTAAACTATTGATTGGTATGTTGTTTTTTTGTAGCATGGTTGTCCCCTGTGCCCCACAGCTCTAAAAATGCTCACTGTCTAAAATACATCATCAGTTTTGTTACTGCATGGGAGGTGACCACTGGTCAACAATCTACTCTATCTGACTTGCCACACGTGTCAGCAAAGCAGTTTGGGGAGGCCCATGGTACTCTTCAGTTTCTGGTATCTCAGAAAACAGATTTAGCTGAGGAAAAGCAGTGAGGGGTGATAAGAATCTTCCAGGGGCTGCAGGGAGGGAAATTCCTGCTCCATCTGTGTGTGGGGCACTGGACTCCCAGCCCCCTGCAGCTCCCTGGGGTGACTGACTCTGCCAGAAAGGCAAATAACTGGGATTAGGTGGCGTTGGACTGTCTGCTTGACTGGAGTGAAGAATGCTGTGATGTGGAAATCTAGTATTTAGTGATCTGTAATTAGTGTGATGGTGATGATTACTAAAATCCATAATCTAGGAACTTACGGAGATGGTGCAGAAACCAGGGAGAGCTGGATTGCTTTACCCATATTCACATTAAATGAGTGTTCAAGTTGGAATTTTTTTCAATGTTGTGTTAATGAAAGAGCATAGCCCAATTCTTCATATGCCTCTCTATCAGCTATTCAAAATAAACTTCTCTGTGCTCACTTTTTAGCTTTCAGTCCCTGTTACTGACACTTAGGTAACCTCTGCTGTAGAGACCTCTAAACCAGCCACACTCAGGTGCTGTAAGATGAATTTTCTCATTTATGTACCTGTGAGATAAAAATCTTCCTTTATTAATTCCTGTCTGTGCTGCTGGAGGTGATCCAGTCCAGCTCACTCAGGGGCTGCCTGTCCTGCTGGCACCTTGCTCCAGGTGCATCTCCAGCAGCACTGTCCCCTTGGGATGTCACACTGGGTGTGTCAGGACAGGTGTGCCAGGGCTGAGGCAGGATCCCTTCCCCACTCAGGAGGGGCAGTGCTACTGCTCACACTTCAAGAGTGAGTAGAAGTGCCCATGAAGAATTCTTTGTCTCTGAAGCCCATCATGGAGTAGGAGTAGATCAGCTCTCTGCAGTGAGCAGTTTCTGTGGCAGTTCTAGGATGTTTGTGCAGTGCTGCACCTGACATTGAGAGTATTTTTTTCAGGTGAGGTTGCTTTTGTTCTTGGGGGAGATGAACAATGGAAGGAAACCCTGCAGCAATAAAAAACCCCTGGAATACAGACATGGATCCAGGGGATCTCCCTGCTGTACAGAGTGGGGTTTACTCATGTCCTGTGTTAAATGTGAGTGCAGCCATCTGGGGAGTTTTACTCAGCTCCTCCTGCCTCCTGGTGCTGCCTGTGGGCCAGTGTGCAGCACAGACTGCAGGACTGGGCAATTTGGGCCATGAGAAGGTGGCCCTGAGCATTGAGGGAGCTGCAGAGTGCAGGAGTATCCATTTCCCACCTCTGCTTTGGGCTCCATGACCTACTTCTGTCCCAGCCATGCTGGCCTGGGGAGCAGCAGCTCCTGCTGCCAAGTCTGGCTCTGCTAATCCAGCTCTGTGCACTGCAATCCTGCATTGCTGCACTTGCACAGGCTCTGTGTTCCCACCATCCCAAAGCACAGGTGTAAACATGGGCTCTTTGGAAATGCTGGGAGAGAGTCTTGCAGTTTTCTGGGGCTGCTGTGAGTCCTTTCTCTTCTGAGAGTGCCTGAATGTATTTGTCAGCTTTGGGAGGCAGTGCTTGGCAAGCATCTGTGCAAAGAGTGTTGTTGATTTTATTTCAAAGAGCTTAAGATGGTAAAATCACTTTAATCTCTGGCAGAACAGCTATGGAAGTGACCTCTGCCTGCTGTCCTGCTTCAGCTCACATCTCATAAGGCTGCTAATTGCAGTGGTATAAGAGGAGATGAGAAAAATTCTGATTTCCCAGCCCTGTCCTGCAATCAAAATGAAATCAGGTGGCTCATGAGAATTTCATTTATTTAGTTGTAGGGAATAAAATACAAGACTTCAATTTGCTATCATCATGGTATTGAGATTTAGGAATACATGAGTCTATTCCATCCTGGAGTTAAAGACCAACAAGCTGCCACAAATCTCTATTTCCATTGGAATTGGTGGGGTATTTTTAACACACTAGAGAAGGATTAGCATGCTCTGCATATTCCACAAGCCATCTATATTTTGATTTGTTTGCCAGTCCCAATGCAGCATTCCTTATATGACAAGTCTGAGTTCTTTCTCAATTGGAAATTCCTACCTCAGGATAATGAAGAGGGGCAGTACAGTTTGCTGATGATGTCTCATAAAGTAATGGCAAGGGGGGCTCCTGTGTAAATGTATGAGTTGTATTTTTTCTGCTTGTGAAGTCAGAAATTCCTCTGGTTTGCACCTCTTAGCCTGTAGAAAGTTGTATCCATTCTAGCATATTTCCTTATAATATAAATGATAGCAGGACAGCTAGCATTCAAATATCAGCTACTGCTCATATTTGCATAATCTTTTTTGTATTTTCACATGTGAGAAACCTTTCAAAAGTCATCAATACAACTGCCAGAACAGCCAAACAAGAAGATAGAAACAGATCAGTGTTGAGTAGAGAGTGTCATTATGTCTTAGCCTGAATGATCTGTTTTTCTGACTGCTGAAGGTGTATCATGGCTCTGGCTTGGGGGCTCAGACATCATAAAATCTGGATAATAAAGAATAAATGGGACCTCACTGCAACAGGCAGCTGGTTCAGCTGTTTATCTTTTTTACAGAATCCCAGACTGGTTTTGGTTGGAAGGGAGCTTAAAGCTCATCTCATCCCAGCCCTGCCATGGGCAGGGACACCTTCCACTATCCCAGGCTGCTCCAAGCTCAATCCAGCCTGTCCTTTTTTGATCTTGTGCTTTCTCAGGTGTCCTGTGCCTGAGCAGCTGGGCTTGAGTGCCTTTGTTTTGGAGACACCTGTGTAGACACCTAAAACAAAAGGTGTATCTGTGTCACCACAGCACAAAGGGTGATTAACTGGGAGTCACTTCTTGGACAAACAGTTGGGAGGTTGAGCACTTGAGGAGGATGAATGTCAAATTTACTGACACCTGTACATTACACAAGCCCTGGGTTTTAGAATTGTGTAGAGGGCTCAGGGCTGGTTTCAGAGCCTTTTTTAACAACTGAAATATCCACAGTGTAACGCCAGAAATGCCACACAAACCCTGGGGCATGACCAGGAAATGGATAGCCTGGAGTTCAGGGCTTTTCTGTCTTCCTTTGCTCTTGTGTTAGTTATGCATGATGAAGGTCAAGGTTTTCATATTTCCTGTACTTTCCAGAGTAAATTCCCACACCAGCTCATGTGAGGTTTGCAGCACCTGGGGTTTTGTGCTTTATGCAAATGCAGAGCAGAATTTCTCCTGCCGGAACAGCCTCAGTTTGTTTCCGAACTCTGTGTAGGTGAAGAGCTGTACTAAAACATCCTTCTGTGTTATGAGTCAGCTGCAGACAGAAATCTCCCTGAAATTCCAACCTGCTAGAGAAGCAGACCCTGCTTGGAGTGTGAGGTTTTTTTTTATCAGCTCCCTGAAAGGCTGAGCCAGACAGGTACATTTTGCATTAGGTGTGGTTGAGTGCACAGAAACCTGAAACACAACCTCCAGCTGGGCTCTCTGCGTCCATTTTAAACTCGAAACTCTGAGCAAAGCCTGCATGAAAACCTGCTGGTAGAAACCCAGCAGCTCTCTGAGGAGCTCCTTTTCCTGCCTCTGCAGGTGCTTTTCTTTCCCACATGAAGCAGGCAAGCCTCCTGCAGCTGCTTACCTGGGGTCTCAAGACCTTCTAGAAAAATCTGTGTTTGTCAGAGCTTTTCTTCCCTTCTGTTAGCACAGGCTGGACTAGATGATCTTGAAGGTCTCTCTATAATTCTGTGATGCTGTGTACTGTCTCAAGGACACCTCACATGCTGCCAGGTGTAATTAAAATGATGACTCAAGGAGTAACTTTATGCAACTGTGATGTAAAGGCCTCCTAGGAGCTGGGGGGCACCGTGGTGATAAAAGAATCCACCTAAGTGATAAAAACATTGGGATCCATTAGGCCACCCAAGGAGCTTAAAAGTGAACAATTTATATTCACAAAGATTTAGTTGTGTGTGGAAGGGCTTTACCCAGAGTGGTTTACAGGGAAGAAATGCAGCTTACAGAGTAAAAGATTTGACTTTGGCCTTTTCTTTCCTTTTCCCTGAGCAGAGCTCCTGAGATCATCCTGGGTTTGCCATTCTGTGAAGCCATTGACATGTGGTCCCTGGGCTGTGTCATAGCTGAGCTGTTTCTGGGCTGGCCTCTGTATCCAGGAGCATCTGAGTACGACCAGGTGAGAGATGTGGGGGATGTGGGATCTTCACATGGAACCACGATTTTCTGTGTTCAAACCCTCCTGAACCCCCCTGTCCTGCATCAGCTTTCATCCCTGCACATTGCTGCTGTCTGAGCTCATTTTCTCTCTGTGATATTCCCATTGTCTCTGGGCAGGGAGCACGGAGTTTGTGTGTTTTCACTTGAGCTGAGTGTATCCTGTCCAAAAAAAGGGGCCAGTTTGTCATTAACCCCTGGTTTCCAAACCCAGAAGCTGTTGAAACACCTTCCTGCCACAGCAGGAGCGAGGTGTGTGTGTCCTGGTGTGAAACACCCTCTGTCATTTCACCATGAGGGCAGTTTTTCCATGTGGGAATAGAGCAAGCCTATCATTCCTGCCCTGTTAATACCTACAGCAACCCTCAGTTTTTATGCAAAGTGAGAGCTTCAAGCTGTCTTTGGAATCCAAGGGCAAGACTCTGAGAGGCATCTTGAACTAATTAATCCTGTCTGTGGATATTTGGCATTATTACCTGGCCTAGTCAGTGCCTATAAAAGGACAAAAAGTCTGTGAGAGGGGTTTTTTTCAGAGTAGCTTTTCCACTGGGGTTTTTGTGGTGGGATCTCATTACAGTGCTTGGTATGGTTTTCCTTATGTGATAAAACACATGAGAACTTAGTAAGTTTGAAAACTTATTTGTCATGTGTCTTCCCAGCACTGTAAATTTCCAAAGGAAACATGGTGATGCCTTGATGAGCAGAATGAGTTAGAAAGTAGCTGAGGTAGGGCCTGGTGGTTTCCTTGTGCACTGAGTTTTGTGTAATTCTGAGAACCTTATCTGCTCGTGTAGGTGGCTGGGGAGGAGCTGCTTTTTTTCCATTGCTTAATGACAGGATTTTGCAGCCCTCTGTGATGCAGTGTGAGGTGTGACTTCATGGGGCTCATTTTGATGTTCCCTTGAAGGCTGGGGATGACTTGGCTTGGATGTTTTCTGAGATTCTGCAGCAGCAAGTGAAAGTTGAGGTGGAATTTGTGAGAGGACCTCTCCAGGAATGAGTTCATGGGCTGGGATGGGATTTACAGCTATTTCTTTAAACACCCTTTGGCTGTAAAGCAAAAGTTCTGTCCTGTAAAAATAGAACTGCTACCTGAACTATTGTGTAGATACAGGAAATATTCACTTGCAGACACGTGGATCCACCTTGGCTCAATTGAAAAGTGAGCCCATAAATTCATGTGATCACAAGCTGTGACAGTGCCCTGTTTTGGAACAGTGGCATAGCAGGAATTTGGCAAATAAGAAATACTAATAAAATTTGGGAAATAAACAGGAATTTGGGAAATAAGCAGAAATTTGGGAAATAAGAAATCCTGTAAAGGATCTGTAATTGATGGTTTGATCAAGGCACAGTTACCTTGACACTCTGGAGTTTTTCATAAATTTGCTATTTTCTTTCCTTTTGAGCATGCCTTTTTATTTGTTCTCTCTTTTCCAGTGTCTTATCAATACCATCACAAGCATTCAGGTGCATCTAAATTCTGATTTTTAATTCTGATTAATTTTTTAAAATGTGAAAATATATGTATTAAATGTGTTTGAGGATACTTGATTTTGTTTTCTTGGTCAGTGAGAGCTTTGCCATGACATTATTCTGAAATTGTGTGCCTAGCCTATTGTGTAGGCAGGCACAGCAGTATTGCTTGGAAAATTGTGCCTTTAATTATTTATACATCCATGATAAATTCTGCAGTATTTTTCCCTCAAAATGTGTATTTCTTTCACTGTTAAATGTCTTTAAAGCCTACAGTCTGCTTAAATATACATTAGCAAAAAAATTACTTCCATAAAATAAACGAGATGCATTTAAAACCTCAAATTTTTTGTGTGATTGCAAAAGTGGCTTTATAAATACTTGAGATGATCCCTTTAATTGTGCAGTTTTACATATCTGGGCAGTCTTTCTTTACAGGTAATTTCCTATTAGCTGTGAACAAACCTGACTGTTAATTGCCCCATTAGCTGTGAATTCTTGATGGTGAGAATCCTCACTCTTGGGATTTCCTTTCCTAGATTCGTTATATTTCACAAACTCAAGGCCTTCCAGCGGAGTATCTTCTCAGTGCAGGAACGAAAACAAGCAGGTTTTTTAACAGAGATCCAAATTTGGGATACCCACTGTGGAGGCTCAAGGTTTGTCTGTCTCTCTCACCCCCAATTCATTTTTGTTCATTGAGGACTTGATAGAAATTCTTTGGGAATACATTGGGAGTGAGGATTGGCTTTGGGAGAACATTGGGAGTGAGGATTGGCTTTGGAAAAACATGGGGAGTGAGAATTGGCTTTGGGAAAGCATGGGGAGTGAGGATTGGCTTTGGGAAAACATTGGGAGTGAGGATTGGCTTTGGGAGAACATTGGGAGTGAGGATTGGCTTTGGGAAAGCATGGGGAGTGAGGATTGGCTTTGGGAGAACATTGGGAGTGAGGATTGGGTTTGGGAAAACGTTGGGAGTGAGGATTGGCTTTGGGAGAACATTGGGAGTGAGGATTGGCTTTGGGAAAACGTTGGGAGTGAGGATTGGCCTTGGAATGTGGGGTCTGTGATTGCAGGAGCTCCTGGTGCTGCTCTGACATGATAGCACCAGCAAAGAGTGGGTGTTCCACCTTTGGGATAATTGGGTGCTTATTATGGGCTGCTCATTGTCAGGGAAGTGTGTCATCTTGTTGTCATCTCCTGACAATCCAAACCATTAAAATATGGATTATTTCATGAAGGGTTGGTAGTTTAACAGGAATCTGGTTGTGGGTTGGCAGAGGACAGGGAAGAATGGGATTTAGGCCTGATTTGACTTTAAAGCTGAGCAGCAAAAAGAAAGGAATTTTTCCTTTCTTCTTTATAAAGGAGGGATTTAAAATATTTATAACCTCTTCTGTTCCTAAATCAGAACTCTTCAGTAGTTTTGGCTAATGCAGTACCCAAGGAAGCCTTGAAATGAAGTCATGCTGTTGTTAATTCAGCTTTCCAGCTGAGGGAATGGGATCCCAGGGCTCTTTGGGTTTGAGCTGCTGCTGTGTGGTGTGTCTGAAAGCAGCAAATGGTCACCTGCCTCTGCAATTCCTTGCTGCTTTTTCCTTATCAATATGCAATATCTCAATTTATACTAATGTTTTTTTTTTATAGACTCCAGAAGAACATGAGTTGGAAACAGGAATAAAATCAAAAGAAGCTCGGAAATATATATTTAACTGTTTGGATGATATGGCGCAGGTGTGTGGGGATTCTGGGACACAGAGAACTCTTTTTCACATTTAATTTAGTGACTTTTCCTAGAGGATCTCTAAAAATGAAGCTCCTATGCTGGAGCAGCCAGTCCTCTCCACTGGCAGTTCAGAGCACTGATGGAGGTTTACCATGGTGCCAATTTTAATCAGAAATCAGTGGATGAAAACCAATCAAAATGTTAATTATGAACCTGTTTGAAATGTTTTGTGCTTTCTTATGCCTCAGTGTGTTGGGCAGGAGTGTGCCCAGCCTGTTCCCAGTATAGCAGAGCAGTAGGAGAACTGAGCCCCTTCAAATGCATTTGTAGGATTAAAACTCTTATTAGACTTTGGAAATAGTGACAGGAACTACATTCTTATTTTCATTCTCTCTTTAGAGGTCAAATGAAGGAGTATCTGAGTGATTTTAGTATCATGAGGCCTTAAATCTTAAATACCAATTTTCTATCACTTTTGTAACTGTTACATTTGTGCAGAAGAGGTGGAATAATTGTGGCTTGCCAGCCCCTTATAAATTCCCCCAAAACATGAGGGCATTTTGCCAGAGAGTGGAGAATAAAGCCTGGTTGATCCCTTTCAGACCCAACTCCTGGTTGAGACGAGAATTCCACATGCAAATTTGTCTTCTTCTCCTAGAATGAGCAAGGGCAAGGCAGTGTGCTAGCACTGTAACACCTGAAATTAGTCTGGCTAAGAGACAGAAATACTTAATAAATATTTCTGTGTGATATGAAGTTATTGAATTGTTAGGCAGCAATTGAGCTGCTCCCATTTGGTTTTCCAGGTGAATATGTCTACAGACTTAGAAGGGACCGACATGTTGGCAGAGAAGGCTGACCGAAGGGAATACATTGATTTGTTGAAGAAAATGTTGACAATTGATGCAGATAAGAGAATTACTCCACTGAAGACTTTGAACCATTCGTTTGTAACAATGGCACATCTGCTGGACTTCCCCCACAGTAACCAGTAAGCTCCCTTGGATGGGTTGTTTTGTTGCAGGATTTGCTGGAATCACAGGGCAGCACTTCCCAGCTTTCTGTCAGTGCTGTTTTCTGCAGCTCGTGGCTGATCTGAAAATAGCAATGGCATGTGTAAGGAATGGAATGTTCATAAGCTTCCTTTTCATGTTTTAGAACATTCTTTGTTGGTTTAAAAGAACCTGAACCTAAAGCACGTGCATTAAGTTGGGAATGTCACATCTGTGTCCTGTTTTTACAAATCTGATGTTTTCCTTCTGTCATTCTGTTCCAGTGTGAAATCTTGCTTTCAGAACATGGAGATCTGCAAGAGAAGAGTGAGCATGTATGATACAGTGAATCAGATCAAGAGCCCTTTCACCACTCACGTTGCTCCTAACACAAGCACAAACCTGACAATGAGCTTTAACAACCAGCTCAACACAGTACACAACCAGGTATAGCATCTTTCACCTATTTGATCCTCATCAAAGACATGGAGTAGGCTGATTTGGTGCCTTCAGGCCAAAATTGAAACTACTCTCCCAAATTCATAGTTTTGTGTCAAATTTTCCAAAACTTAGGCCAAGGAGCCTCTTTGTTTCATGTTTTGAAAATTTGTCAGTTCAGCAAAATAAGCAAGTTGGATGCAATTCATGTTTTTTGTTCTGTGTTGTCTTAAGCCTTTTACCTCAAACATTTTCCAGGTGCTTTCCTCCTGGCTTAATATTGATGGTTCCTGTTGTTTGTTTTATTAACAGAGATAAGATTACAAGAGATAAGTGATTTTTTTTGTTTATTTTTATAGGCCAGTGTGTTGGCTTCCAATTCCACTGCTGCTGCTACTCTTTCCCTGGCCAACTCAGATGTCTCCCTGCTCAACTACCAGTCTGCCCTGTACCCATCCTCTGCAGCCCCAGTGGCAGGAGTGGCTCAGCAGAGCGTTTCCTTGCAGCCTGGAACCACCCAGATCTGCACACAGACAGACCCCTTCCAGCAAACCTTCATTGTTTGTCCCCCTGCTTTTCAAAGTAAGCCCAGAACCCTTTGTGTGATGCTGTGGTTTCAGTCAGTTAAGGCAGGAGAAGTTGTGATTTGCACTAAACTGAGAAACCTCAGAGTTGAGCAGAGCTCTCAGTGGGTGTCACACGGGGCTCTTGCATCAGATGGAAGTGCAGAACCAGGTCAGACGTGTGCAGGCAGCCTGATCCCCTTCCAGGTCATGCTGGAACAGGTGACAGGATCTTGCCTGCCTGGGTTGCAGGCTCCAGCTGGTTGCTCAACCAGTTTTTCCCCCCAAACTGAACACAGCAGCATTCCACAGAAAGCAGGGAGCAGAGGAGCCAGACCTGCCTGAAAATCAGTGTGTGTGTTATCTCAAGAGCAGATACCTGGTGTTCGAGCATCAGTTCACAGACCTGGTGCAGGTTTTTGCTACCAGCAGATTGTCACAGGCTGTGGGTCAGTGAGCTTAGCTCTGTTCATCCTCAGGGTTCTGTAGTTATGCTGATATCTGGATTGTTTTAGTCTAGAGAATTACAGTAATGTCACCATTATAAGCCGCACCATTTTGATTAAAATTTTGGTGCGAAGCCAAAGTGCGGCTTATAATCAGGTGTGGCTTATATATGGACAAAGAACGAAAAGTTGGTGTTTTAGTTTGGAGGACAGGTGTCTGCTGAGAAAGGCAGGAACTTCTCTTTGAAATGGAGAATGTAAACCCCCTCCCTCCAAATTATTATAATTTTGAAATCAAGGGGCTCTCAGGCAAAGATATGGGAATTAGGAATAACAGTTCAATACAAGGGAAATTAAAATAGAAATACAATACTACAAAGAAACAAACCCCAAACCCTGACACAGTCAGAGTACAACCTGACACCCGTCAGGCAGGGTGTTGGCAGCAGTCCCATTCCATGGTGGCTGCATCCTCCTGCAGTGACAGATGTGGCTCAGTTGGAGCAGTGCTCCTGGACAAGGTGCAGTTTC
The DNA here is from genome assembly GCF_009819885.2 of Catharus ustulatus. Classification (NCBI taxonomy): domain Eukaryota; kingdom Metazoa; phylum Chordata; class Aves; order Passeriformes; family Turdidae; genus Catharus; species Catharus ustulatus. The sequence goes on from NC_046245.1 coordinate 4,327,010, forward strand.
CCTCTAAAGGTCCAGTGGTGATGTGGAGAAATCCGGTTTTCCTCTGGAGTCCAGTGGAGAAAGGGCTCCCTTAGTGTCCCAAAACCTCTGTTTTTATCTTGGTAAGAAATGTTGGGCTCTTCCCCCTGGCTGGAGCAACTCCCAATGGGATGCAGTAATTTTATCAGTGCCACAGTGGGACTCAATGGCCATGAGCAGAAAATGACTCCTGGAGGAAGGATGGGTTGTGAAAAGAAAAAGAACAATGCCCTGCCTGGTTTATAAAACATGGCCATTAACAGGAGATATCCCATGGAGATAAAGAACACTGCCCTGCCTGGTTTCCATGGATGGCCCATTAGCAGAATAGCTCACACAGAGATCAGGATCACTGCTCCACCCTCAACAGATGGTGATAGAACAGATACCTTTTATCACACTCTGTATTGTAACATGTGACTTATAATCGTGAAATTACTGTATTTGTGATCTGGGAACTGATGGTGTAAGGCTTGAACTTTAAACTTGTCTCAAGCAGGTTGGAATTGGGAGTCTGTGTTACTGTTCATGCAAACCACACTCCTCATAGCCAGGCTGGAGGGGGGGGCTGGCTGTCCATCATGGCCCTGCAGGATCCCAGGATGCTGAAGGATTTACTTCAGCTGGTGTTTTACTGGGATTTTGTCAAAGCTTTCCTATCCCTTAATCCAACCCTATCCTCTGCCCTTACCTAGTAGGAATTTGATTTTTGGGAACTAATGAAAGAATTGTAAAGCAGCTTAGTGATGTGTCTTGTCCTCCACAGCTGGACTTCAGGCAACTACAAAACATTCTGGGTTCCCAGTCAGGATGGAAAATGCTGTCCCAATTGTGCCACAAGCACCTGCAGCACAGCCTCTGCAGATCCAGTCTGGAGTTCTCACACAGGTAAAAAAACCACCCCAAGCCCCTCATAGGCTCAACTGCAATTCCAGGAGAACCTGCCTGAGTGCAGGGGGTTCTCAGGATGCTCTGAAAGTGTGGCAGGTCACTTCTAAGACAGTATTTTCTTGTTTTGTTTTGTTTTGTTTTTCTGGAATATTTAAAGTCTGAGCTATTTTATGTCATGTGCCTCCCTGGTTTTAGGAGTTTGATTTAAAAATGGGAATAAATATGTGGTTTTCAGCTGCTAAAAACAGGCTGTATTTTTCAGGCATGGACACTGCCTTACAGGCAGTGCTGGTCATTTTTGCCTACACTTTAAAAACGTGTCAGGAGAAATCATTGCTGTGAGAAGTGAGATCCCTGTGAACAGAGGTGACAACACAGATTATTCCTTCTGAAATTTCATCTTTAAATCAACAAAATTATTTCTGAATCCTTCTCAGCTAGTTACATTCTTAGTGTGAATTAATGTGTAGCGATGACATATCTCTGCAGTTTGCAGTTTAAGCAACATGCAATACCAAAATTCACAAATAATTCTAAAAATGCTGTTTTAAATATTAGTAATGTGTCATAAATTAAAACCATTTTAATTCCCAAAAAGTAATCCTTTAATATACAATAAGTGCCTGGTGATTCACAAGTTTTATTTACTGAAAATTTGTAGTTGCCTTTATAATTAAGTGGATTTTTATTTATTTGCATGGTTTTAGTTTCTGCTGGCATTAACAGGTACTCTGTTAGTTTTACTCTTCAGGCAGTATATTGCATTTACTGACCTTCTTGTAGAGGAGTAATTTTTAGTTTGTTCAGTCCAAATATTTAGGTGGCATTCTGTGATTGCTGGTTTCTTTAGCATTAATGATACAGGTCACAGTATCCCAAAAGCAGAATCCACTTGATGGCCCACCTGAATCCAAGAGTGCAAATTGTACACCAAGAATCTAATTTTAATTAGACATTTGATGGACTTATACATGTCTGGGTGGTTTCATCACAGATGACTTTGTTGTTTCCTGACGCCAAAGTGTGCCTTCCGTGAAATCCCATAGTTTACCTTTCCCCAGGAGTTCTGTGTGTGGATTTGAAGGTCTGACAGCAAGTGCAGGGAGCTGCCTGGGGTACAGTCTGTGCCATGGCTAGTGCAGCCTGGCTGTCACTTGCTCTCTGGGAGCAGTAAAGTGCCAGTAGCTGAACTCACTGTGACTTTTGAACTGTGTCATCACAGAGAGATCCCGTCCCCAAATTTTTCCCCAGCTCATTTTGACTTTTGAACTGTGTCATCGGAGAGGTCCCGTCCCCAGATTTTTTCCCCAGCTTGTTTTGACTTTTGAACTGTGTCACTGGGCTGGAGATCCCCAGTTCCTGGTGCTCTCCTCAGGGCTGTGAAGGTGCCTGAGGAGGAGCTGCAGGGTCTGGGTGTTGGTGCTGGTGTCGGTGCGTCCCCTCCCTCCCGGCGCGGTGCCGCTCGCCTGGCCCTGCCGCCCCACGCACCGACCTGCACTGCCTGCCTCAGCTCTTGTGTTTCACTCACTGCCTGATCTACATTTCAGGGAAGCTGTACACCACTAATGGTAGCAACTCTTCATCCTCAAGTAGCCACCATCACGCCGCAGTATGCGGTGCCCTTTACCCTGAACTGCGCAGCCGGCCGGCCGGCGCTGGTCGAACAGACGGCTGCAGTACTGGTAATTGCCTCCCTTGATTGTGTTCACTAACTGAGTTTTTGTTTTAACTTAGACTTGCAGAGGGCATGGAAGCATGTGCCATCTTGTGGCTGTGTTCTTGCTACATCTTAATGTCTTGTTGTTTTCCTCCCCAACATTGCTGAAGCACTGTCTGACTCTGACGTTTAGTGTGGCTCTGTAAAGAATCCAGATCCATTGACTATTACCTTTGCTAGCCTAGTACTGAAAACTCTTCTAAACTAGACCCTAGAAGAGTTGTAATCATTCTTGTTCTTTGCTTACTCTCCTATCTTTGCCTTTTGATTGTGGAATACAAAGGAATCAGTCTTTAGCTTGACTCTGCTGCAGGTACCTGGATGGCCAGAATTTGACCTACTTGGCAAGTTAGCTCCATATTTTGTTTGCAACACGTGTAAAGCTGCTTTGTATGGAGAAATGTTTCAGATCATTAAGCACAGGCTAAAATCCCTAATGACAGCAAATCCTTTAATGTATTGCTCTAGCAGTTGATTTCTCTTAACCTCTGTTGAACATTGACAATAATTTTCTGGCCTTTGTTATTTATAGCCAATCGCACGTAGCTTGCTTCATCCAGATAAAGATTCTGTTCCTCACAGATACTTTTCAGTTGATATGTATTTCTTGGTTGAAATTAAAGGTGAGCTCTAGTATCCAAAATGGCAATAGCTAGCTTTTAGGTGATTTGGAGCAATTTAAAAAAAAGGATGGGGGAAGGGAATGAACACACCTTTAAAAAGTGTACGTTTGCAAAATTTTCCTCTTCTGTATTCTGGCACCTGCGTCAGAACAACTTTGCAAGTGCCACAGAGAAGTCATTGTAAAACTCCAGAATCAGATCAGTGAAGCTTATGAAAACATTGCAGTGCACTGAAGTACTGGTATCTTCACATGTCCTTCAAAGCACATTCCATTGTGTGAACCATGTTGTTTCTTGTGGCTTCAAAGTGGTAGTTTGAATGTCATTTTCTTCCGAGAGGGAGGCCTCTGCTGAAGTGGAATTTTGCTCAAGTCATACCTGTCCTGAAATTTAAACCCACTCATTTGAGTTCTTGTGAACCAAGTGAGCTGCTCCCTGGTTCTGGGGATGGGAAGGCAGGAGTGTGGGGTTCTGCTGGTCACAGCTCTGAGCTAAGCAGACCCAGGGGTGCTTCTTGTTTCCTCCTGTTGAATTTTGATTGCTGAAAGGCTGCAATCTGGGCTCCAAAAACAGCAAGGGGTGACTGTAGCAGAGCTTGGGACACAAGTGAGTTGTTAGTGATGTTTTCCAAAGTGATTTGGGCTTTGATTCAACAGGCAAATTCCGTTCTGCTGTGTGTGTGCAGTGGACTTGAGGTTCAACTGCCCTGGACAGCAGTGGAGACCAGAGCTGGCTCCAGACTCTGAGCCTGCATTCTGAGTTTCTCTGGAGGACTTGACTAGTTCTGTTTGGATTCTGGGAGCCTCTGGCGTGAATTTGCTCACCTTTAGTGCTTCCAACACTTCTCCCTTGCTGCTTCCCCTGAGTTTGCATTAGCCATTTGCTAAGCTTTGCATATTTTTGTCCTTCCTCTGTCAAAACAGTTCGTCGCTTGGAAGGCCCGATTTCTGCCTCTCATTGGGAATTTATATCTTGCTGTATTAAACTCTCTGCTTTGTCTTGTGCAGGTGTTGGCTTTTGGAAAGACGCATGGTGTGACTTTTAACATATTTCTCTTTTGATTTTTTTGTTTTTTCAATGTTATTATTGTTATTGTTATTATTATTCCGCTTATGTTGGCAGAGGTTTTAGCAGCTCTCTGCTTTGAAGGCTTCTTGTTCGGAACTGGTATTTGTACTAAGTGGATCTGTTACTTGCAGAGATATTGAATTTGAAACACCAGGTTTTGCAGTTTAAGCTGCAGGAGAGAAAGCCATATATTATCAAAATCATGGAAATATTACACTGTCAAATTTATTTGGACAGGAACATTGATAATATTAATGAATTGAACCTGCCTTCATGTAACTAAATTATCTCTCAGTGTGGCTTTTCTTAAATGCTTCAGTTGAGGTGGGTGAATTTCCACGATAACAGCACCATCTCACTTTTTTCGATATGATCCCTGCAAGGCAGAAAAGCAGAAAGCTCCAAATTGGTTTCATATTTTGGGACCTTTCAGCAGAACAGTGGTGGAAGTTGATGTTCAGAAAGAGTCCCAAGCGCTGCTGTGGCACCTGGCAGTGCAATACCAGCATGATACAAACACTGTTTTCTCCAGGTGCCAGCAGTGATGAAAGAGATTAACAAAATGTTGGGGAAACTCATTCCTCTGGTTTTCTTGTCCTTGGTAAAACGTGCAAGGATGAGCTGCACCTCTGCAAGCTAACAATCCACCCCAGTGCATTTATTGCTTGGACAAATCTCTGCCTGCCCCTGCAGGAACTGAAGCCTAGTGAGCCTTGTGTCTGTGTTTGTTGTTTTGCAGCAGGCCTGGCCGGGGGGAACCCAGCAGATCCTGCTCCCTTCCACCTGGCAGCAGCTCCCAGGGGTTGCTTTGCACAACTCAGTCCAGCCAGCAGCCGTGATCCCCGAGACCATCGGCAGCAGCCAGCAGTTGGCTGACTGGAGGTAGGGATTGCAGGGCTCCAGATCCCTGCCAAATGCCAACACATCCATCACAGTGCCCACAATGTCTCCCTTCCCCTCATGGGCTCGCTGCAGCTCGTGGTTCCTGCACTGGAGTCATGGGGTTTGGGTCTCTTTGTTTTTTCTCTGCTCCAGGAATGCACATTCCCATGGAAATCAGTACAGCACTCTCATGCAACAGCCATCTCTGCTGACCAACCACGTGACGTTGGCCACAGCACAGCCTCTGAATGTTGGGGTTGCTCATGTTGTGAGGCAGCAGCAGAGCAACAATGTGCCAGCAAAGAAGAACAAGCAGCCAGCACCGAGCACAGCCAAGTAAGGATTCCATTGCTTCCTTTCCCAGTCCTAGAAAAGCCAAGGGTTTGTTTGTGGAGGTTGCCTTTATGGTGTGAAAAACCCATCTTCTGATCACAGAGGCAGTGAGGGTGTAACTTTATTGTGCTACAATTGTATTTAAAGATGTCTTGGAAAAAGCCTTTGTGCTGTAGTCACTTATTTAAATTACATTAATTTCAGTGAGTGCAAGGACATGGTTGACCAAGTGCTTTACTGTCCTGGTCAGAGGGCTTTTACCCTCCTGGGGTATTGGTGCCATAGCAATGCAAGTGACAGAAGTGTTGAACAAGGGCTGGCAGTTCCTGGCAGTGTTCAGGTGGATCAGTCCCATTCAGAGCATACCTGAGTGCCTTTGGCTGTGTCTGTGGCACTTTGCTGTTTGAGGTTCTGTTTATGTAGTTATGTTTATGCTTGTGTGTTCCTGATGCTGTTTGCCCGAGCCTCTGACCGGGAGCTGAATCCTGCTGTGCTTTTCCTGCAGGCCCAGCTCATCTCTGGAGCCTGTGCCCACCCAGGTGTACTCTGTGATTGGGAGCAGCCCCCTGCGCTCCAGCTCCTCCTCCTCCAACGTGCTGGTGCCTGTGCAGGAGCAGCACCAGCCCATCGTGATCCCCGACACTCCCAGCCCCCCTGTCAGTGTCATCACCATCCGCAGCGACACTGATGAGGAGGAGGACAGCAAATACAAACCTGCCAGGTGGGATTTCCTTTATCCTGTACTGGGCTGTGCTGGGCTCAGCTCACACATCAGGGAGAGTGGGGAATACAATGTGTGAGTCCTGGGCAGACTCAGAAGAGCTGCATGAAACAGAATATTCCCCATCACATCTCTGTGTTGTTGTGCCTGTAGTTAATCTGAGTTTTATCTGTGTGAGATCTTAGAGGGAGATCTGTAATCTGGTGGGCAAAGCTAGAATGTTTAGAATGTTTCCCATTTGAATTTTGTCTTTTTTTCCCCTGCAGTTTGGGTATGAAGCAGAGATCCAACGTCATCAGCTACGTCACTGTTAACGACTCCCCTGACTCAGACTCGTCCCTGAGCAGCCCCTATGCCCCAGACCCCCTGTCCTCGCTCAGGAGCACTGGGGGGACCCTGGAGCTGCCCAGCAGAGCCGCTGCCGACAGCTCCAGCTCCCGCACCATCATCGTCCCCCCGCTGAAAATGCAGCTCAATGACTGCATCGTGGCCACCCAGGCTTCAGGTGGGTATCTCAGCCTGCTTTGCCAAGGCTCACGTGTTTTCCTGTCCCTGTGGCACGTTCATCCTCACAGTTTTGGACTTTCTACAATGGGTCTTCCTCAGCTTTAGGTTTCACAACTGTTGTCAAAGCCTTGGTCTGTTTTCACAGTCATTGATAGATTTACCTTTCATTTACATTTGGAAGATCTGTAAACATTCCTGATGGTCCCTTAGTCACATTTAAATCGTAATTAAAGTCTCTGTGTCAGAAACATTCAGTTTGGTGCCCAGAGCTGGTTACCACCAGTGTGGGAAGGGGAGGAGTGGACTAAGCTTGTGCCATCTTCCAGGCATCCTGAGCAGCAGCAGTAAGAGCAAGCCAGTGGCCTCGGTGAGCGGGCAGGCGTCGGGATGCTGCATCACACCCACGGGGTACCGCTCCCACCGCGTGGTCACCAACGGCGTGCAGCCCCTCAACCTCAGCCAGGTGAGCCTGCTGCCTCTGCTGCCCTCAGGGCTGCTCAGAACTGCCTTAGGAATGTGTGAGGCAGGGAGAAAGGCTGGCTTGCAAGAGGATCAGTAGTTGAAAGCGCTGATTTTTTGGAGCTGGTGTTGTCCTGGGGTGGTGCAGGGTGGGACAGGCTCTGTGGGGAGTACAGAGGTTTCTCAAGGCAAAGGATTTGTCCTTGTACCAGAAGGCAGGAGAAGGAAGTGTGGTTGTGTCCATAGTCTCTCTGTGCTCCTTGTCACACCTGGCTTACAGCAGGTCCTTCTTGCCACTCTGGAGGCTGACACAAAGATCCAGCGGTTGAATTAGAGTAACTTTGAAGGCACAGTATGAGGAAATTCTTTAGTTCTTTACCTTTCTCTAGACCTCACAGAGTTCCAACCAGTAGATTTAAGACTGGACTTTCTCACACTGACAATTGGCATCCAACATCTTTGAATGTTCCAGTTCAAAGATTGGTTTCACTTCATGTCAGGACTTTGGGTCACTCTGCAGCAGCCTCAGAGGAGAGGGAGTGTTGTTACCCCTGCAGTTCACTTCTGCCATGGGCACCAGACAGGTTTTGTGGTGCTAAAACAGGGCAGCCCTGCTGCCACCCCCCACATTCAGAGGAGTAGATGAGTGAGGAGTTCTGGGGCTGGGTCAGGTCTAGGACCTGCTTGCACTTGTCCAGCTGTGGTGCCCCTGAGGGGGAGAAGTGTGACTTCTGTCCCCATGGAGTGCAGTCCCCTGCTCGGATCTACGGGAGGGTGTCACAAAGGGAGGATCTGGGTGTGTCAGGGGGAATGGAGGTGTCCATCAGAGGGCTCTGGCTGGCATGACCACTAACCTCATTTACTCCCTCCCCTTGCAGAACCAGCAAACCACAGTGCTGGCCTCCCAGGAGAGAAGTGGCAACGCTGTCCCCCGCCGGCAGCAAGCTTACGTGGCCCCCCTCACATCAACGATTTCTCAGGCTCCCTACACGTTCCAGCACAGCAGCCCAGTGCATCCCCACCTGGCAGCAGCCACGGCCAGTGCCCACCTGTCCAGCCAGCCCCACATGTACACTTACGCCCCCAGCAGCGCTGCCACGCTGGGCTCCACCACGTCCATCGCGCACCTCTTCTCCCCTCAGGGCTCCTCCCGGCACACCACCTACGCTGCCCACCCCAGCACCCTGGTGCACCAGGTCCCTGTCAGCGTGGGGCCCAGCCTGCTGACGTCTGCCAACGTCCCCCCCGCCCAGTACCAACACCAGTTCGCTCCCCAGTCCTATATTGGTGCTTCCAGAGGATCTGCTATTTACACTGGATACCCGCTGAGCCCCACCAAGATCAACCAGTACTCCTACTTGTAGTTGCGGTGAAGCACTGTCCTGCGACGGGCCTGGGAGCTTGGAGAAGGATTTCAGGTGAATTTTTGCCTGGGAATGACTGCCTGGTTCGTGTTTCTCCCTGATCTGGTTGTATGTTGTTCCCAAATGTCTCTGGTGAGTTCAGTCACTAACTGAACAGCATGCTTTGTTACCAGTACGAGGGTCACTAATTAAGTTTTTTAAATTTTACTTACTTTTTATAGATGCTTTTAAAAAAGTTCATGGTCACATTTATTTAAAATTGTTCTGTTGTGCTAATCAAAAGGGGTGTCAAATCAGTGTCTCAGAAGACAGATCCTGATGTCTTTTTTAACTTGTGTAACTTAAAGATTTGCAGATTCTATTTTAGCAGCTTGCACAAATCCACGTTGCCACTAAAAATGTAGTGCATGTTTATCTCATTACGTTGCTGGGGCAGTTTGAAAATCAGATTTACCGTTTTAACATCTGTTCTCTAATTCATTTTGTCTTTAACAAATTGCTGGTTCTGCAAAAGCCATTACATCTCCATATATGTTTCTGTCAAAGGTGTTTTGTTTACTCCTCTGCTTTGTTCAAGGACTGGTAGAGGCAGCTGCCTTATGCCAGCAACACGATACATTCAGGAGTCCTGTAAACCCTGGAGTCTGCTTTGTTTTCTCAAAAATTCTCCATAACCCAGCTGAATTTTTGTTGTGTTCATTGCAGAATTCTTCTAAGTGGTTCAAACTGTATTCAGGATCTCACTGTGTGACAGAGCTCAGCAGCTCTGTCAGGGTGGTGGTGTTGTCTCCAGTTGAGAGTGAATAATGCAGCATTGCTCTAAAATTTGGTTTCTGCAGCTTATTAGATGCTGGCCCTATAATGGAGCTGGATTCCTTCACAGAAGCACAGGGCTTTGCTTTGTTCTGTTTTTCTTAATATTTTTTGCCTCACGTGATTCATTTAGGAGGGAGATGAATTTGAAATACAATGAAACATCACTGTATTGATGTGTACAGCTTTTTATACTCCTGTGAGCGTATCCTCCTGGATATGTCAGCAGCTACTCTAAAGCGCTCTTAATAAGACTTGTAAACAGTACGTGCATGTAGGAATTGCAACAAAAAAAAAAAGAAAAAAAACAAGACAAAAAAAGAGAAAGAGAAAGAAAAAAAGAAAAAAAATCCAGATTTTAAAGTTTATTACTGAATTTAAAACTATTTTAGAAGTTTTGTATTGGTGGTGTTTTAATATTTTACAGAAAATGAAATATGTACATATTGATTAGAAAAATATAACAAGCAAAACTTCCTGCTAACCCCAAATGTTCTGTCTTTGTAATCAAAATGTGTAGTGATTATACTTGAACTCTGTACTTAGTGTTTGTCTAATTCTTAAACGTTCCTGGGGATGGAAGTGTTGTATCCTTTGTATTTAAACCAAAATGAATTGATTCATGTTGGAATGTATGTGATATAATGCAATGGTTAGAGCTCATCACTGTAGCACTGAGAGAGGAGTAGAGCTTCACGAGAGGAAAGGATACCTTGGATTTGTTTTGCACAGGTATGTGTGATGAAGAGTTGTTTGGTGTGTCCCCTTATTGTAGTGCCTTAAATGATGATGTAGTGTGACTAGAGTTTACAGTGAGCTTGCCTTACGAGGGACCAGCAAGCCCCCGTCGAATTGAAGCAATTCACCCACCCAGCTTTCCCCAGCCAGAGCAGCAGGATGGTGCAGAGCCCTCTCCCTGTCACCGCGCTCACCCGGCTCCGTTCTTGTTCCCAGTGAAGCGATGTCCCCTTGAAGCTTTCCCTTGAAATGGCACATGTACTGTTAGTGTCTGTCAGTGCATTTCGGATAAGGTAGTGCTGGGAATGCATTGGAATGTTTAGTCTAATATTGCAGAAGTGATTAAATACGTGCAATCACTTTTATTAGGTTTAGTGTAGCGTTACCTTCCCCCACAGGAATAGCAGACGTGTCGTGTAAAATATTGCTAGCTTGGTGATAGAATATTTATACCAAAGAGAGCCTGCTGTAAAGCACATAATACCATTAAAAAGTTTTATAATGCTACTGCTAATGTGGAGTTGTTGGGAAGGTCTGTCAGCTGTAGCCCTAGCGTTCAGAGGAAATACTCACTTTGGATAATCAGTGCAGGTTTTGGACTACACCTTGTTTTCTTGGGTCCCTTGTACTAGGAATTATTTCTCATCTAACACATAAAGTATCTTGTCCAAAAGGATGATATAAACTGGTTTGAGCAGTCGTGTTACTGCAGCAATAAGAGGTTTGGTAACCTTGAACCCCAGTTTATGTTCCGTCCCAGCGGGAAGGAGGCCAGTCCTGACCTGGCTGTGGCAAGAAATGCCCAAGCCAAGCAATGCCCACACTCCTGCCAGGAGGAAGGCTGGGCTGGCTGAGGTGGGTGGACTAGGGAGGGATGGAGGGCTGTGGAACTGGACGGTAGCATTAGCCCACGTTGATGTTCAGTGTGTTTGTAGTCGGAGCACTTCCGTGAGCGTGCGGAAAACCAACCTTGCTGTGCCACATCGTTGCTGCAAACGATGCTGTTTGTTGCTGTAGGCACTTTCTTGCTTTTTTTGACATTGCTTGTGTTCAGTACTTGCCTTGAGATACCTCTTGGGTACAGAGTTGTGCCTTTCCACCGAAAGGCAGACCAAGCTCCAACTCCCTGTTTCACAAATAGGACTTCATGGAAAACACTTCACTAACAGGAAAAGAAAAAAAGAAAAACGACCTCTAGCAAAATCTGCTAATAATTTTGAGAACGTGCCCACTTTCCCCTAAAAAAAAAGGCAGCTTGACATGTCCATTTAGGGACCTTGTAACACAATTAATCCCAAATGTGTTCCCAAAGCACGGTGTCATCTCCTCCACTGCCCGAGTTCCCAGCAGTGTTGGAACAGGGAGGATGAGATGGAAATGATGTCAGTAAAATCAAACGTGCTCCATTTGGAACAAGCTGTCAAACAATACCCCAGAATTCCTCTGTGATACACAGCAAACCCCACTCCAGCAGGGCTGGGCCTCCCAGTGTGGCCCCAGTATATGATGCCCAATTTAGGTGTGTTGTGTTCTGCTCTAAGGTGATACATCCTTCTTCCTTGCATATCCAGCCTCAAATTGGGTTCAAGAATTGACTCTCCTTATTGTCAGAGCCTGCTACACATTTTTGGAGAGAAATCTGCTATCTCTGGATAGGAATTGGCATCCTTTAATTTTCTTTACAACTAGTTTGGGATTCACTTTTGGAATACTTGCTAGCCGTGGTCCCAGCTAGGTTTGTCTGTGTGATTCTTGAGCTGTTCAATCACTTTTCTCTTACCTGACCTGTATTTGCAGCTGTGATAGCCCCTGCAGAGGCAACTCCTGAGGCTTTCCTGCTTAGCACCTAATTGATGGGATGCAGTAATTTACCTCTGACTCAGCAGTTTTTTTTAGTACATGAAACTAAATTGCTTCTAAATGACAGGATTGGCACAGCCCTGCTTTCTTTTTTCTAATTTTATTTAAACTTCTGAATGGTGCCGCATGTCCACATGGTTGTTTGTTGCTAAACTTTATATAATGTGTGATTTCAGATTCAGCTTGAACTATATCTATCTCACTACATGTAGCAGTACATTATATGTAATGTTAGTATTTCTGCTTGAATCCTTGATATTGCAATGGAATTCCTACTTTATTAAATGTATTTGATATGCTAGTTACTGTGTACAATTTAACTTTCTTTTATGGTTGTGCTCTTCCTTTTTACAAGCCGCTAGATACAGGTAGTTTCTGACAATTACTGATCTATGTTTGTATTGCTGATGTACTTAGGGGGTATGTAAAAATCATTTTAACAAAAGAAATAGATATTTAAAAATTTAATACTAACTATATGGGAGAAGGGTCCATTGTGAAAACATAGTTTATCTTTGGATTCAATGTTTGTCTTTGGTTTTACAAAGTAGCTTGTATTTTAAGTATTTTCTACATAATATGGTAAAAATGTAGAACAATTGCAATGCATCAATAAAAAGGGTTAATTTTCTGTACTCTATTAATTTGGTCACTTGGTCTGTTAAGGGGAGTGGGAGAGGGGTTTGGGGACATCCAGAGTGAGGTGTCGATGGTGTGGGATGCGGATCCAGGGTATGGGGGCGGGATGTGGATGTGGGATGTGCATCCAGGATGCAGATTTGGGATGTTTATGTTGATCCGGGGTGCAGATTTGGGATGCAGCGGCACTAGGTGGCACACGCGCTCCGCTGCAGCTCCGCGGCCCCGGCTCCGATCGCTCCCTGCCCAGGAGCCCACGGCCGGTGCAGAACCACCCGGCTGAGCTGCATCCAGGGCCCGGAGCTGCTCCATCCGTCCATCCTCCTGTCCGTCCATCATCCATCCATCCATCCTCCCGTCCGTCCATCCATCCATCCATCCATCCTCCCGTCCGTCCATCCATCCATCATCCATCCATCCCTCCCACCACATCTGGGCTGACCCCGTCCCAGGGCTGTGGGAGCTGCCAAGTGGCCGCACACCAGCGCTTGGGACACCTCGGACAAGCGGCCCAAAGGCCAGCAGTGTTCTGGCTGAGGGCAGTGACCAAGCTGTGGTGTCCCAGCCCTGGCACCGATGGCTCTGCCCAGGGATCCGCGGGACCCCGGCACGGGGAGCCAGGCAGGAGCTGCGGGGACAGAGCCAGGACGTGGTGGGGACACGGGCTCGGGGGATGGGGGACACGGGATCAGGGGCGATATGGGATCGAGGGGACACGGGATCAGAGGGGACACACGGGATCAAGGGGACGCGGGCTCAGAGGGGACATGGGATCAGGGGCGATATGGGATCAGGGGCGATATGGGATCGAGGGGACACGGGATCGGAGGGGACACACGGGATCAGGGGGGACACGGGCTCGGGGGGAACAAGGGCTCAAGGGGGGCACACGGGCTTAGAGGGGACACAGTGAGCTCAGAGGACACGGGCTCGGGGCCGGTGCCCACGGTGCTGCTCTGGCTTTGCTCCACCAGACCTGGACAGGTCCGAGGCTCAGCTTGGCCGCTGGCCTTGGGCACCTCTGCGGACAAGGAGCCGGGGCTGTCCCCTCGCTGTCCCACGGGCTGTCCCCACAGCACGGCTCATGAGGACGTGTCCTCTCGCTCGGGGTTCCTGCGGGGCTCCCTGCACCCCAAACCCCTCGCAGCAGCCGCTCCCCAGGCTCGGGGGCACCGCGCTGGGTGCGCGCTGCGGGCTCTGCCGGGGCACGAAGGGGTTAAAGCGCCCGGGGCTGTTCTGCGGGGAAGGAGCAGCCTCCCCTCCCTCTGCACATCTGGATGCAATAAGGGCTGGGGAGGCCGGAGCATTCCTGAGCACTGAGCTGGAGGCTGCTGTCGCTGCCGGCCATGGGGCCCTGGCGCTGCCTGCTGCTGCTGCCGCTGCTCGCCCCGGCCCTGCGCGCCCAGCAGCAGCAGTTCATGGAGTACGTGGAGCGCCGCCTCACCCTGCTGGAGGTACGGCCCGAGAGGGGCCCCGAGCCCGGATCGCCCCTGCCCGGCTCCCAACTCTCCCTCCTGGAGGCCGGCGGGGCTGGGGAAGGAGCTGGGATGGGGACGGAGCAGGGTGCGGCACAGCCCAGCACCGGGACACCGGAGCACCATGGGCGTGGGAGGGCTGTGCGACAGGGGATGGTGGCAGCGGGGACACTGCGGGGCCGGGAGAGCCATGGGGACATCACAGGAATGGGGACATCCCAGGAATGGGGAAATCACAGGAATGGGGAAATCACAGGAAAGCTGGGGACATTGTGGGTCTGGGAGAGCCATGGGGACATCCCAGGAATGGGGACATCACGGGAATGGGGACATCACGGGAAAGCTGGGGACATTGTGGGTCTGGGAGAGCCATGGGGACATTCAGAAACCTGGGGACATTGTGGGTCTGGGAGAGCCATGGGGATATCCCAGGAGTGGGGATATCCCAGGAGTGGGAACATCACAGGAAGGGTTACATCACAGGAGTGGGAATATCACGGGAATGGGAATATCATGGGAAAACTGGGGCATTGCAGGTTTGGGAAAACCATGGGGACATCACAGGAATGGGAACGTCATGGAAGCAGGGACATTGCAGGTCTGGGAGCTCCACAGGGTGACCACAGGAACGAGGATCTGGGAGCACCGTGGGAGAGTGGGGGGCACTGGGAGTTCAGGAACATCCTGAGCACATCCTGGGGCTGTCACAGGAGAGCAGGACCTTGTGGATCTGGGGGCAGGACAGGAATGGGGGCATTGTGGGTCTGGGAACATCCTGGGAGCACTGCAGGATTGGGTATCATGGTGCTGGGAGCGTTGCAGAAGCAGCGTAGGAGCGTCGTGGGAGCACCACAGGAGTGGGAGCAGGGTGGGATGGGACAAAGAGCCACGAGCCCCACGTGGCTCTGGGGGCTCCCACAGCCCGGGCAGGCTGGGACAGCTGTGAGCTCTGGAGACCTCAGTGTCCCCTCGGCCACCCCAGGAGAGGATCTCACAGTGGCACGACCAGAGCAGCCGCTACTCCACGGAGCTGCGGGACTTCAAGAACCAGGTGCTGGGGATGCTGGAGGCGGCCGAGAAGGAGCGGGAGGCGATGCGGGCGGAGGCCGAGAGCGCGGCCGTGCGCGTGGACCGGCTGGAGAGGGAGGTGGATTACCTGGAGACACAGAACCCTGCCCCGCCCTGCGTGGAGGTGGATGAGACGCTGATGGACAAGCAGGTGGCCACAGCCAAGCAGAGGAAGAACGAGAAGTACACCAAGCTCACAGGTGAGAGGCTGCCCTGGCTCCCTGGGGGATGGAGCTGCCTGAGGGCCCTTCCCAGCCCATCCCAGCCCAGGGATCCCATCCCAGGCCATGGGCCAGGCCATTGTGTCCCTATCTCAGATGTCTCTGGCACAAGCTCCTGCATCCAAGCCCCAGGTCAGGGCCCTGTGCATCTCCAAAGCCTCTGGGGCAGGGCTGGGGTGAGGGTGGCTCCCTTATCCATGGCATGGGCACAGTGGGGACTTGTCAATGCCACCAGGGATGCACTGAAACCCCTTCAGCGAGTTTCCAAGGCGGTTGCCTGAGGCTGGGCGTGGAACAGAGTGAGAGCCCAGCAGGGGCAGCAGCAATCCCGCTGCAGGGCCAGGCTGTTCCCAGGCTCCCACGGCCCCTCTCTTGCAGATTGCAGCGACACCATCGCCAGCGTCAGGGCCATGAAGATCCTGAAGCGTTTCGGCAGCGCCTCGGGGCTCTGGACCAAGGACGCTGCGGGGAGCTCGGAGAAGATCTACGTGTTCGACGGCACCGCCAACGACACGGTTTACGTCTTCCCCCGCATGCGGGAGTTCACCCTCTTCTCCGCCACCCGCAAGGCCGCCCGCATCAAGCTGCCCTACCCCTGGGTGGGCACCGGGCACCTCGTCTACGACGGGCACCTCTACTACATCCGCCAGCAGGGCCTGTCCTTCCAGGTGATCAAGTTCAACCTGGCCAACAAGACGGTGGTGGACAGCTCGGTGTTCCCGGCCGAGGAGCAGATCCCCGTCTTCGGGCTCTCCCCCTCCACCTACATCGAGGTGTCGGCGGACGAGGAGGGGCTCTGGGCCATCTACGCCACCAAGGAGGACGAGAAGAACATGTGCCTGGCCAAGCTGGACCCCGCCTCGCTGGACATCGAGCAGATGTGGGACACGCCGTGCCCGCGGGAGAACGCCGAGGGCGCCTTCGTGGTGTGCGGGGCGCTGCACGTGGTGTACAACACGCGGCTGCCCAGCCGCGCCCGCGTGCAGTGCGTGTTCGACGTCAGCGGCACGCTGGCCCCCGAGGATGCCTCCCTCGTCTACTTCCCCAAGCGCTACGGCTCCCACGCCAGCCTCAAGTACAGCCCCCGGGAGAGGCAGATCTACGCCTGGGATGACGGCTACCAGATCATTTACCGCATGGAGATGAAGAAGAAGCTGGAGGTGTGAGGGTGCTGCCCAGCCCGGCCCGCAGGACGGCGTCTCTGCCCCTTCTCCCATCACTGTGAAATGAGGAAATGCTGGAACCCCGCCCCAGCACTGGGTGTCCCTGCCTGGGAGCACCCAGCAGAGTCCTGGACTAATTTAATGAGGTTTTCTTTTCTGATATAATGAATAAAAACCACGCAGCGAAGTGCAGCCACCTGCCTGGGGAGCGTGGGGTGCTGGGCAGGGCTGGCAGAGCCTTGAGCTCCAGGTTACCCCTGAGCCACCCCAAAATACACCCCAAAAGCCACTTCCCGAGGGTGGGGTATCCTCACAGGGCTCAGGGCAGTGAGCACAGCCAGACCTGGGTGGGTGCCTGGGCAGGGGCTGGGCTGGGGCTTAGGGCAGGGGTTTATGTTGGGGGCTTTGGGTGAGGGTTTTGGTGGAAGGATTTAGGGCAGAGACAGAAGATGAGGCTTTGAGCAGGCCAGCTTGTTTTACATGTACAAAACTGTGAGCAAACAACAAAATCCCTTAATCTGGGAGGACAACAGGAGATTTCCCTCCCCTGCTGGGGTGGTGCTCCAGCCAGCAGGCCCCAGATGTTGCTGATTTACTGAGTTTGTTCCTAATGAAGCCCAGGCCACTTCCCCCTGCAGCCACACAATCCCCACCTTATGTAAAGCCCCGGATTGCCCCATCCCCTTCCCTTCCCTTCCCTTCCCTTCGGCACTGAGCAGCCCTACAGGGGACAGGGCAGGTGCTGGGGACAGCCCCACGTTGTCCCCACACCTTCCTCCCCAGCAGAGACTGTCCCTTGTGCTCTCTCTCCCCCCACACCCCTGCAGGGTGCAGGATTTGCCCTGTTTTCTGTCCCTGGGCCCCCCAGAAACCCAGGATTGCTCTGACTTGTCCCCATCACAACATCCTGAGAGCACAGAGGGTGGATTAGGAGGTGCTTTGGTCCCTTTTTCCCATCAGAGGTCACTTCTGGGGACAAGCACTGAAGCCATGGGCCAGGCTGGCTGGGTGAGGGCTGCATCCTGCTGGTGTCAGTGCCAGCCTGGCTTTGGGAGCAACATTGCCAAGCACCTGAGGGGCTCCCTGGGCCTCCTGCTCTCCCAGGGTTGTGGCCATGCCACCCCCTACCACCCCAAAGCCCATCCAGCATCCCCCTGTGCCCAGCTCAAGCCAAACTGTTCTGTGACATGGAGGGCACTTGGTATTTGCCTCGGGTTCTTTGGTATTATAATCAAATCTGTTGCACAAGAAAAATCTTCAAATACACACTTTGAATGACTGTAATTGGCTGGTGCTGAAAGTTCAACACACAGTGCAAGTCAAGCAGAGAAATTATCCAAGTGTGAAGGACTCTGTGAACTGTCAAGTTAATTTATGGCCCTTTTCAAGATCAATAAGGGCAGTAACAGAAATATAATTTTCAGAAATCTCACAGTAGTAAATAATTACACCGATGATTTCTCCAGCTTGAATTAAAATTGATGGGGCAGTAATGATTCTGCCCCAGAAACCATCTCACAGCCTGGAACAAGTCCTGCACAATCAGACCTGCACTGCCCTGTGACACCTGGAGCCTTTTCTCCTCCAGGTGAGCACCCTCAGCTCTCCCAGCCTGGCTCCAGAGGGGCTCCAGCCCTTGGAGCAGCTCTGTGGCCTCCTCTGGGCTCATCCAGAGCCCTCCCTGTGCATGGTCAGAGATGCCACTCACTCACCAGGACAGCCAGAGCCCCACAAGCTCCCGTGGGATTTGTTTTGTACAAACACTTCGGGAATGAGGAGTAAAAATAACTGCAGTGCCCAGTGGGCTCCTAAGCACAGCACTTATCTCACACTCCACATCTTCAAAGTACTTCAGGAAACATCAACTAATTAATCCTTAGAATAACTCCCATAAAGCAGAACAGCCTGATCTCCATCTGCTGACAAACCCCACGTGTTTGGTGGTGAGGGGAGGCTCAGCTCTGAGCTGGAGCACACTGTGACACAGGGAGGGGACCTGGACCCTCCATGCTCTGAGTGCTCCCAGCTCACAGGATCAGGGAATGCCCTGAGCTGGAAGGGACCCACAAGGATCGATTCCATCCCCTGGCCCTGCACAGACAGCTCTCCAAACTCTCCTGGAGCTCTGGCAGCTCGGGGCTGTGCCCAGCACCCTCTGGGGGAAGAACCTTTCCCAAAATCCAACCTGAACTCCCCTGGCACAGCTCCAGCCCTTCCCTCTGCTCCTGTCCCTGTCACAGAGAGCAGAGATTGTCCCCAGGCTGCCTCCAGGATGGGGTCACCCTTCTCACCCTGCCAGAGCTGAGTCCCTGCCATGTCCAGAGCCAGGAGGGACCTCAGACCTGCCTGGGTGACTCTCCTGCCAGATATCCCACAGGAGAGGGGTGGAAAAGAGGAGCAGCAGGGCTGCAGGTTCCTGATTGCCATGGCATGGACACCCCCAGCCCCAGAGAGCCCTGCAGGTGCCAGAACTCACCATCTCCTGCTGGGGTTATCGACTCCTTTCTCTTCTTGTTTAAGTATTTATTGGCCCCATTAGGAGAAAGCAAAGGTTGTGCCACAGCTGGAGCAATTTCCAGAGCCCTTGGTGCCCTCAGGGGTGTTGATTGTCCCCAAAAGCCATCCTGGCACTGCCCAGGCTCTGCCAGGAGCCTCAGTGGGAGCAGCAGCACCTCCAGACCTGCCCACGGCACCCAGGAATCCCTGGTGGGAATCAGGGACCCCAGAAGGATCCAGGGACCCCAGAGGGATGCAGGGACCCCAGAGGGATGTAGGGACCCCAGAGGGATGTAGGGACCCCAGAGGGATGCAGGGACCTTGGCAGGATGCAGGGACCCCGGTGGGATGCAGGGATCCAAATAAGATCCAGGCACCCTGGCAGGGCTGCCTCAGGTCCCTCTGTCCTGTGTGGAAATGGATTTTTGTGGCTGCTCCCGTTTGCCCTGCCCTGCCTCTGCCCTCCCAACTGCACTGACAGATTTTCAAGAAAATTCCACCACACTCCCTGGTGTGTGCAGGGTACTGGGGCAGCCTCTTCCCCACGGAAGGCTGTGGAAAATCTGCGTTCCTTCACCGCCCAGCCCAGCCCCCAGTGCAGGGAGCTCTGGGGCCGCTCCTGTCCCCCCTCCCACACCCAGCCCGGGCAGGGACAGGGGGATCATCCTTCCCAAAAGGAGGGGTTAGTGGAAAATAAGTTAATGGGGCTGCTCCAGCCTTCCCTGGCAGTCTGCAGCTCCTCCTGTTTAATTGCCAAATACTTTATCTCGTTAAAGAAGAGCCTCTATAAGTAATAATCCCTTTCATCTCTGCTCCTCTTGAAAAATACTCCTCTTTGCAAGGCAATCTGGTCAAGTAAATTGAGAAGTTGTGTTATCAGTGGGGAAGAGAAACTGAGATCTTCGGGCTAATTTTTTCTCCTTTGTCTCATTCTCAAGCATATTGACTTTCTTCCCCTCCCTGACTCTTTTCCAGCTCACAGGAGCTATTGATAAAGTGAAATTGTTCTGCGTGTCCTATTAGAAACGCGGCAACTAAAATTAAAACCAGGCAACTTAAACAAGTGCATTATGAAGCTCCCATTGTATTGAAACAGGAAGAGGGGGATAATTCTCCATTTAATACTTTCTTAATGGCTGGCTGGCAACTCTAATCACTGGCTTTTAACTTCAAATAGGTTCTCCTGCCCACGGAACATCTGGTTGAGGTGTAACTCATCACAGCCGAGTCTGGAGGCAGCAAATCTGCCCCCGGGGGTCACAGCAGGGCTGGGGCTGGGGGGACACGAGAGGCAGCAGCTCAGTGCTCTCATCTCCCAATGGAAGTGCAGAATAAACAAAACCAGATTCACCCAAAACACTTCTGAGACAGAAATCATCCCTGTGCCAGCGGGGTGTGTGATGGCTCCCGGGGGTTTGGGATGTGTGCCCAGCCCAGCTCTCTGCTTCTGGTTTTGGCAGTGCCAGAGAGCCCAGGGACCTGCAGAGCCCTTGGTGGCTTTGGGGACAGAAGGGCCCGGGGCTGTGGGTGCGGGGACAGGAGCTCTGGGGTGCCAGGGGGGCTCTGTGCCTGGCCAGGGGGCTCAGCCTGGCAGAGCCCTGACCCTCACCCACAGCCTGTGGAGATCCTGAGGCTGCTGCTGAGATCTGAGGACGGGTATTGTGTCCCAGCCTGTCCCCACCTCCCCCTGCCCCACTCCTCCTCCTCCTCACCAAACCCAGCTCCTGCCAAATCCCCCTTGGCACAGAGCTCCCCTCATCCCCCCAGCCCCCCAAACCCTCCAGAGCACTCAGCACCCCCCTGTTCCTTTGGCATCCTCCCAAAAGGAGGGACACAAACTGAAATTCCTTTCTCAAAGATGAATTTTGCAGAGTGACAGGGACCCTGCAGGTCTGGATCCCCCTGCCCCAACCAGCCTGGGGATGCCCAGGCTCCTCTCATCATTCCCAGTGTTGTCTACTCCTTCCTTCCCTCTGGAAAGGAGGAATAAAAATAAAGCCATCAAACTGGGAGCTCACAGCCCTGTCAGAGGAGCAGTGGCTTGTGACTCACCAAGTTTCAATATTTTCTGGACAGTTTCATTTACTAACAGATTTTTTCTGCTATTTTAGTTCTTTGATCAAGATGGATTATTTTCCCTGAGCTGCTCCCATTTGTGGTAATGTGTCTCCATCCCATCCAGGCAGGATTTTGCTGACACGAGGAAGACCCACACCTCATCCCAGGGATTTCACACATCCTGCACTCTACATGATTTCACCAGGATTTTCTTTGGGGTGTTATTATTACTAATGCTGTTATATCAAAGTTGTTTCCTGAGGACAGAAAAATACCAGCTCAGCTATTCAGCTAAGCAGTCCTTTAATTTCTTGCCTCTCAAATCAGCTCCCTGGTGCCTTTTTGGAATAGATCTGAATTTTCTGCTTTAATCCCTCTTCCTGAGGCAAAAGTGCTGAGGGGTGAAGTGACTCTCCCTGGGAAAGGAGAGTTGGGGTCTCTTTCCCAGGGCTGTGGCTCCAACAAATACCAAGCAGAGATTTTTTTGTCTCTTTGCCTCCAAATCCCTCATCCCCAGCTGGAAGGCAGCAGCAAATTTGGGGTTCCCAGCCCTGCTGATTTTCCATCTGCTGGCTGGGGAAGGGTGAGTGGTGCAGACAGGGCAGGGGAGGCTGGAGTGGCACAAGGATGCAGAATTTGGGGGGGCTGGAGCAGTTCCCCCCAGCACAGCTGCCCTGGCTCCTGTGTCCTGCTGCTGCATGTGGCCAAGGACCTGGAGGGAGATATAACCATGGTAACTGGGATTATCCCGGAGAACTGCTGCCATTGCTGCAGAGCTAGGGTCAAAACAAACAGAAATTATCAATTTTTCTCTTTCTAATAAAATGCAGAAGTGTGTTATTGACTCGCTAATTGCTCAGCTAAATGGATTTCTCCTAAATTACCTCCTAACCCTTGTAAATGAAAATGGTGCAAAGATTAGCACTTCCATGGATTTGCTCAGGGGAGGAAAAATGAAAGGTCTGATTCCTGCCCATGGCAGGGGGTGGGGGCTGGAACTGGATAATCCTTAAAGCCCCTTCCAACCCAAACCATTCCATGATTCTGTGATTCCCTTTTAACCTAAAATTGCTGCAAGCCTTGCTACCTGGGGGATTCTTGGCACCACACAGGCCATGGAGCCACACTCAGCTTTGTGAGCAGCTCCTGCAGGAGATTGCAGCTCTCAGCTCATCTCTGAATTGTCAATTCTCCCCGGAGTGCAGGTTTTCAGGAAATCAGAGTTTAAATGAGAAGTGTTCCTCTCCAACTGAGCCCCCTCCAATATCAGTGTCAGCTGCCACCTCCCCCCATTCCCAACCCGGGCTTGCCAGGGAAATTGAAATTTTCAGCTTGTTAGAGAATAAATGAAGAAAGAAACATAATTTAATCAAGAGACATCAGTACCAATAAACCCCATGAAATTTTGCACAGCTGGGGTGTAGTGCCATCCTCCCCTGGGATGCTCAGCTGTGTGCTGCCGAGCCAGGCAGCTCTGAGCCCCCTTTCCCTTCCCCTCTTCTCTGCAAGAGCCACTTCCAGGGGCTTGCAGGGACGTGCAGGTTTAGGAAATAATTATTTTAATTGCACCATCAGCTCCATTCCTGCTGCCAGGATTGTTTTGGGATTGGCAGCAGCATCCAAGAGAAGCCTGGGGCAGTGTGAGTGGCATCGGAGGGATGAGCCTGGAATGATCCCGATCCAGGGCAGCACCGTCCCTTTGTCTGGAGAGCCCAGCACAGGTCTGCAGCTGGGCAGTGCCCAGGTGTTCCCAATGCACCTGGGGAGGAGAATCCTGCACACCTTCCCCAGGAAGGAGGGGAGAGGAGAGGTCCTCCAGCACTCTGGGAGAAAGCGGTGCCTCCCCGCAGCAATCACATAATGTCACAATTATAAACCACATGTCCGGGTGTCAGCAACTGTCTGGGGTTACAACACAGGGTGTGATAAAAGGTTTCTGTTCTATCACCATCTGTTGAGGGTGGGGCAGTGATCCTGATCTCTGTGTGAGATATTCTGCTAATGGGCATCCATTGAAACCAGGCAGGGCAGTGTTCTTTATCTTTTCACAACCCATCCTTCCTCCAGCCAGTCATTTTCTGCTCATGGCCATTGAGTCCCACTGTGGGACTGATAAAATTACTGCATCCCATTGGGAGTTGCTCCAGCCAGGGGGAAGAGCCCAACATTTCTTACCAAGATAAAAACAGAGGTTTTGAGACACTAAGGGAGCCCTTTCTCCACTGGACTCCAGAATTTCTCCGGATTTCTCCACATCACCACTGGAGATTTAGAGGGAAACTGCACCTTGTACAGGAGCACTGCTCCAACTGAGCCACATCTGTCACTGCAGGAGGATGCAGCCACCATGGAATGGGACTGCTGCCAACACCCTGCCTGACAGGGTGTCAGGCTGTACTCTGACTGTGTCAGGGTTTGGGGTTTGTTCTTTGTAATACTGTATTTCTATTTTAATTTCCCTAGTACAGAACTGATATTCCTAATTGCCATATCTTTGCCTGAGAGCCCCTTGATTTCAAAATTATAATAATTTGGAGGGAGGGGGTTTACATTCTCCATTTCAAAGAGAAGCTCCTGCCTTTCTCAGCAGACACCTGTCCTCCAAACTAAAACAGCAACTTTTCGTTCTCTGTCCATATATAAGCCACACCTGATTATAAGCCGCACTTTGGGTTTGGACCAAAATTTTAGTCAAAATGGTGCAGCTTATAATCGTGAAATTACTGTAAGGGTCACTGGGCAATTAAGGGTCATTGGGCAAAGCTGAGATCATGCAACAAGCAGGAAGGTGCTCCTGCTTTCTGTACCCAGAAAAAAAACACGGAATCATCTCTGGGACAGGAGCAGAGGGGTCTGGGGGGTCTCACCCTGGCCAGGACTCTTGGGATGGTTCTGTGGGAGCAGGACTGGGACATGCTGGGCTGGCCAGGGTGGTCTCCAGGAAATCAGCAGGGCCTCGAGCAAAGAATCCTCCCTCGTTCCTCTCAGACATCCCAGAGGAACGCCGGCAAAGCGACTTAATTAAAAAATTACCGCTCCTCACTCTGCCACAAACCCTCAACCACGGCAATTGGAGATGGAGAGGGATGTGCAGCTGCTGATGGGAGATGAGGAGAAATCTTCCACTTTGGAAGTAATTAACGAGCCAGAAAAGTGTTTGCATGTGTGCATGGGGTGGCTGGGTGGCAGTGCCCATCCTCCCCTGGCTCGGGGCTGTTTCCCTGCCCGAATCCCCCCGGGCTGCCCCCATCGCATCCCGAGCGGCTCCAGCCCCGGAATCACCACCCTGACAGCTCCTCCAGCCCTGGGAAACGGGAGCTGGCACAGCTGTGCCACATCTGGCCCTGCAGCCAGGAAAAATCCGTCCGGATCCGGGCTGGTTCTGCCCCCTAATCACATTTCTGTTATTTCGGGGAAGGTTGGCGCGGCTGCTCTGGCTTTGATGCCCGCTGTTCCCACGGCAACCGAACGGGCTCTGGTTTGTCCTGGCCCAGCCAGGTATTTTATTAGCTTTAACGAACTGCATTTTTAATAGAAGCCTGTATTGGATTTTTGAAATGTATGTGCTTTAAATACCACGTTTTTAATTAAAAATGACACGGGAACGTAAAATATATAATTATATTTGTATGACTAACTCACTGTCTTAAATATATATATATGTATGAAGCTGTAAAATATAATTACAAATTATCTTTGGGAAAAGGCCAGGGAAAAAATACATTTTTGTACATTTAAGTAGTGTTGCTGCTGAAGGCTGGCTGCAGGGTTTGGGAGCCAGGCAGAGCTCCTGGGGTGCCTCTGGCTCTTGGACAGAAATCCAGAATACCCAAAGAGGAGACAAATTCCACTTCTCCCAGGCTCACCTGCAGCTCTGGCTTCTTGTCAAAGTGGATTTTGCAGTGATGCTCACCCCAGCAAAGGAGCAAACCACATCACCTCTTGGTGCCAAATGAATCATGGAATCACAGGATGGTTTGGGTTAGAAGGGACCTTAAAGCTCATCCAGTTTCAACCCTGACACCTTCCCCTGTCCCAGGCTGCTCCCAGCCCTGTCCAACCTGGCCTGGGACACTTCCAGGGATCCAGGAGCAGCCACAGCTTCTCTGGGCACCCCGTGCCAGGGCTCCACCCTCCCAGCTAAGAACTCCTTCCTAATATCTAAACCAAATCCACCTCCTTTAGTTAACATCCATTCCCCCTGCCCTAACCCATCTCTGCACGGTGCAGACACAGCCCAGCTCTGCTGGGGTACCCAGTGCTGGGAGGAGCATCCCAGCCCCCTGTGCCCCCTGGCTGTGCTCATCCAGGAGCTGAGGCTCCCTGGAAATGACAGCCAGGCTTTGCAGTGCCAGGCAGAACATCCTTGTGTGAGGCACTGGAGGCAGAGATGAGATCCCTGACCTGGCATTTAAATAAGTGCACAGCTGTGCTGGTGGATAATCTTAATGGCAGGAAGAACAATGAGGGCCCTGGGGGAGGAAACCTCTGGCAAAATGAGATTGAGAAGTCTGGGGTTGCCTAATTAGGGACACGATTAGGAGGGCAAATAACAGAAGTAGTAAAAGTGAAGAACAAGCAGAGGACTGAGATCAGAATCTCGAGGATCAGGGCAGTAATTTTCTCCAATGAGCTATATATAATTTTCTGTCTAATTTATTATCTTGCAAGCAAAGATAAAATTATCTGGTCTGACATTGCTTGAACTAAAGACTGAAGGAGGACTGGGATGTGTTTGGGACTGAGCCCATTGATTGAATGCTCTTTGCAGGCTAATCAAGAACTCTGTGTAAATAAAAGGTTTATGAAGGAATAAAATAAAATTGAAATCAAAGCACACAAAGCTGCTCCTGCCAGAGAGCTGGGCCCAGGGAGGGGGCAGAAACACAAACCCATGGCTGTCCCCACTGAGTCACCCTTTGGAGTGGTAGCAATTGTTGTGAGATCTGGGAATGTCCCCAGTGTCCCTGCACTGCCCTCTCTGCTGCTCCCAGCATCCCATGAAGCTGCACAGAGCTGGGGTTGTGATCCACAGAACCCCCTGTCAGTCCTGCCTCCAGCTCCTGTGGGGTTTGCTACCCTTGTTCCCAAAAAATTCCTGCAGAGTGAGTGATTCCCAGCCACTTGTTGTGACACAGCCCCCTCCACATCAATAGTGAAGTTACATTTATTTCTTAGCTGCTATTTTTTCCCCTAAGATAATTAAAGACCATGTTTGTTTATTCTTTAAACCCTTATAAACCTCCAATTGTTTTCTTCCTCTCTGGCACTTTTTTTTTAGCATGTGTGATTTGCCAACCTGTGAGTAGCATTCTGTAATTAGCAATTAAAGGCCACATTTGGAGACTAAATATAAATTGTTATGACAAGATTCTTCACTTTGCCAAACAAATGTGTTGCTGATGTATGAAAAAAAACCCTCCACACAATAATGTGATCAGTGGGAAGCCAGTATTGGAGAATATCACCCTGGCTGGATTTTGGGAAGGAATTCCTCTCTGTGAGGGTGAGGAGGGACTGGCACAGGGTTCCCAGGGAAGCTGTGGCTGCCCCTGGATCCCTGGGAGTGTCCAAGGCCAGGCTGGACAGGGGTGGGAGCAGCCTGGGACAGGGGAAGGTGTCCCTGCCATGGCAGAGAATGACTAGATGGATTTTAATGTCCCTTCCAACCCAAACCATTCTGGGATTCCATGTCTGGAACTCACTTTCCATTGGATATTTTCCACTTTTTTCCTCAGATACAACTAATTTTGTTCCCAAGTTGATGGGAAGGAGCAATGCTGGGACAGTTCCCAGCCCCCTGATCCTTTGTGATGAGCTGGGCCCGAGGGATTCCCCTGAGTGCCCACATTAAACCAACCATGGCCACCCTCCCTGCAGTGTCCCCTACCCTCCAGCAGTGTCCCCTACCCTCCAGCAGTGTCCCCTCCCTTCCTCCAGTGTCCCCTACCCTCCCTGCAGCCAGCCAGTCACCGGGGAAATTGGAGTCTGTGAGACTAAAAGTGAAGAGAAATTAGGAAAGAAAAGAGAGGAAGGTCTGGGA
The DNA here is from genome assembly GCF_009819885.2 of Catharus ustulatus. Lineage (NCBI taxonomy): Eukaryota > Metazoa > Chordata > Aves > Passeriformes > Turdidae > Catharus > Catharus ustulatus. The sequence continues at coordinate 4,354,167 of NC_046245.1, forward strand.
ATGCTCCATGTGTTTATTTTGCTTGCAGCACTCAATAAAACAGAGTATTCATTTGTGGCTGCTTGCAGCAGAACCCTCCCCTTTGCAGCCACTTTCAAAGGAGCCCCAGCATGGCCAAAGCTCCTGTGGGACGTGGCCCTGGGGTGACCCTCCTTATTTTGCTTGGAAATAATTGAAATATCTCTAGGAGCTGCTATTACAGGGTCGAGAGCAGCGAGTGAGGAGCAAGAAAACGACTCAACAAATCTTGGCGTGGCACTGGAGCTGGGCTCAGCTCCTTCCCAGGGCTCAGCTCCTTCCCAGGGCTCTGCTCCCCCTGGATGGGAGGGAATTGTTTGTCCTGGTGTGTGGGGCTGTCCCCACGAGCGTGACCAATCCCCCTGTGACAAACACACAACGGGCTGATTATCCCCTGGCTGAGGATGTGGCAGAATTTAAACACATTTAACACACAAATGCAGGGGGGGTTGAGCCGAGCAGGCGTGGGTGTTGCTCACCCCTGTGAGATCCAGTTTTCCAGAAATGCGAGTGACAGCCAGTATTGAGTGGAAATTGATTATCTGTGTGAAGCAGGGATTAAAAATAGCAGCTTTGTGTCAAACCCCACGTATGTTTTGACTAAATCCTCGATAACAAGGGGAATGGATAAAAGATGGGGATTATACAGAGAACACCAAAACCCCAAAAGCCTGGATTAGAGAAGAAAAGGATTTGAGTGGGTTGCTGCAATTAATGATTGTCAAGTGCCATCAGCTGGGATTGCTGTGGCTTCTTCTGTGGACGTCTTGCCCTTTGGTTTGCCAACCTGCCAGAGGCACTGCCAGCTCATTGCCAGCTCCTCTGAGGCTCCCCCAGCTCCAGGGGCTCGTGGCCAGTGTTTGACCCACCCAGTTAATCAGTTTTAATGGCCAGAAGCTCTTCCCCTTAATTAAACACAGAACGTTCCTGACAGGGTGATGGTCTCAGGAATTTTGTCCTCCCCTTGTTCCCCAGCAGAAACTCTCAGAATGCTCTGTGCTGGGAAATTAATGCAGATTTACCATGTCTGTGTTGCAGTGTGCTTGGAACACACTTTTTGCTGCTGCCCTGGGGATGGTGTGAGTGTTCCAGCCCAGCCAGGAGCTGCAGAGCCCAGGTCTGCTCCAAATGACACTGCCCAGCCCCACACCGTGCCAGGCTCCCTCATTATCACATTTTATGGCACCCACTGTGATCACTGCACCCATCCAAAACCACACAACACACAATTCCTGCTTCCACAGGAGGAAATATTTCACCAGACAGGGCAGCACTTACAAATAAAATAATTTTATTGAGTTTCTGCTCCTATAGCATGTGGCACATAAAGAGAATTAAGACACAAGGTGTGATGAGGAATGATGTATTCACCCTTCACTGAACAAAGGATTCATCTCACCCAGGAGCAATGCAAACACCCCTCTCTGCCAGCCGTGGTGTGCAGCCAGGGGTGACGTGGTGACATTTGGGAAAATGGGAAGTGAGGCTGACCTGAGGATTGTGGCTGATGAGCACAGTCCTGCTGACCTGAGGGGAGGAGAGCTGGCTGCCTCGCTCACTAATTCCACCTCCAAACCAAAATATTTGCTCTTGCCTAATTTAATTAGGGTGGAATAAACAGCACTAATGGACTTCTTAACTCAGAGAAAAATCCAGGATGAGAAAGTATCCAAAATCCACAGCTGGCTGATAAAGATCAGCTGATTTAGCTGTAAAGCCAGTACTTGGGATATTCTAACTTCATTCTTGGCCTCTGCAGCCAAGGAACCAGCAAAGCTTCGGGTTTTTTTTTCCAGAATTTGACCTTCCTTCAGGGCTTGGGCTGAGAAACTTTATTCTTTAAGGAAGTGCTGACAGTCTTAAGAAAAAAGGCTGGAAGCTTTTTTTAGCATTGGTCATGTTTCTGTATTTCCCTTTCCCCCTTGGGTCACCCTTTATTACTTGGATGAGATAAGAAATAGAGATCCAGTGGTCAGGCAAGGCTGTCACCCATTTCTGTAACATCTTCCCCCTTTTTTCTTGACTCCCACCTGTGGCAAAGCTGTTCCCTCCACTGAGATAAGGCAGGGATGTCCTGGGGGATGAGCAGCAGCTACAAAGGGGGTGAAGAAATTGTTCATGCAAACAGCTCTGGGGAGATTTCAGATACAGGGGAAAAAACCCAGGGTTCCCCTCCTGAGGAATCAACAGCATTTTTTTAAATATATGACAAAAGGAATCGTGGGGTACACACTGCACAAACTTCTAAGAGCTCATGGACACCTCTACATGAACAGGAAACCTGGGGACACGCTGCAGGGCTGGGGCTGACCACGAGGATGGAGCTGCTGGTGGCTTGGCAGAGCCTCTCCCATCTTCTGCCACAGCTTTCCAGTGGCCACTGTCCCCTGTCCCGGCCGCCTCTGCTCCCTGCAGACACCTCCTCCACACACACTAAAAACTATTTTACACGTTATTTTACAGACCAAACTCCCAGCACATGTCTCAGTCCACCTTCTCCCTCTGGAAACAGATCCATACAGCAAAAGCCACAAAAATAACATCACCTTGGGAGACATATTAGACAAAAACAGATTTGACCACGAGACGGTTTCTACCTTTACTTACGCAGGAACAACTAGACCGGAAAGTCCCGCTGCTGCCAGCGCCCCTCAGCAACCACTGAGACTGAAGGCCAAGTGCAAAATTTACTTGGTTTAGTCCCATTTTGCTGTCCCTGCTCCGGATCACGGTGTGGGGGGTGGTTTGGGGGAGGGACAGGAGCCCTGGCTGTCGAAGCTCGCTGCCCGGCCGTGCCACTGCGGGACAGAGGAGAAATCGAGTTAAGCAACCAGGAGAGATTATTTGGGATTATTCCCAGTCCTGCACTGTCTGTCCATCTCCTCTTCCTCAGTATTCCCATCCCATCCCATCCCATCCCATCCCATCCCATCCCATCCCATCCCATCCCATCCCATCCCATCCCATCCCATCCCATCCCATCCCATCCCATCCCATCCCATCTCCTGCCCTGCTGTGTTCTCATCTTCTCTACAAGTTCCAATTTATGCAATGCCTGTGTTTAACCACTCAGGAGGAATTGCTGAACAATTTACTTTATTGCTTTGTAAATCAATTCTCAATTGTGAGGATTCCTCACAAAAAAAAAAGGAAAATAAACAGTGTCTGTGTGTGCTGTGAAGACAAAGTGCTCTCAGCTCTTCCCTGCTTTATTGCCATTGTCTTCTTGGTTTAAAAATACAGTCTAAGCTCAGAAGTACTTGAGTCTTTCCAGTCTGGTGATTTTACTCCACAGCAGCTCTGTCCACAGCACTGGAGACATTTCTCAAAGGGAAAATCAGATCATTGACTCGGTGGATGGAGCAAACATTTTTTTTGCCATACTTAGGCGATCATAAATTATTTTTCATCTGCCTTGGGGGCTATTATCATAATTCAAACCCATTATTCCTGAAGGTTTTGAGCACTTGCCCATCTCACCATCTTGTTTTATTAAATTCCAGTGACAAATGATAGACATCTCCCAGAGACAACGGGAGGCAGATTTTCCACTGCCTGGATCAATTCCCTCCCCTCCCACATCAACAGAAACTCTTTGCTGGCTGATATTAATGTTGAAGCATATATGAATTTCATTTCTCTGGGTGAAAACTCACTTGGGGAACCAGACCTCATCCTTACCTTGGCAAATGAAAATAAGAGAACATCAGCCTGCTGCTCACAGGGAGGCTGAGCAGGGCAAGCAGGGCCTTGCAGATGTCCCATGGGTTTGGAGTGGTCAAAAATTTGGCCAATTTGACCAATTTCCTTCCCCAAAGAGACCAGTGAGTGTAAAGTAACTCACTGCACAGCTTTGCACTGAACAGCCTGTATTTCATCAGGGCTGAGCAGAAATTAATGAATGGAGATGAGAACAGCTGCCTTAAGGTAAGGAAACACTCTCTTCCATGTTTCTCATGTCAGAAAAATTGGCTAAAATCCCTGAGGAATTGATAATGTGGGTACAACCTCCCCATGAGAATTGCCAATGAGCAGATTGCAGAAATTACAACAGAAATGGGCTTTTGGCAGAGCCTTGCCCATGCTCTTTGCCTCGTGCTGTCTGCATGACAATGACAGTGCTGCTACTCCAAAAATGTGATGAAAACCCTTCCAAGGACGGGTCCAAACTGCCAGAGAGGAACCTGGAGATACTTTTCCTTCATTTAGTTATAAAATATGGACCATGCATTGTGTAGCCAACAGTCAGAAACCAGGACCAGTTCAATCAAAATCAAGCAGACCCAGAAGTCTGGAAGGACTTATCTTTAAAGACAAATTATTATTCTTCTTTATAGACATGACTTGACTCTCAGCAGAGTTATCAGTTTTTATCTGGAGCAATGTTTTAAACAAATAAATGCTCCCCTGCTGAATGTCAGAGGCACTTGGCAACATCAAGGGCGCGTTTTGCACCGCGCTGGTGACGCCACACCAGGGTTTGTCTTCGACAGATAACAGGGAAAATCCCCTTTTTCAGAAGATCCCTTCAAAGCCTGGAAGAATGAGCTGTAATTTTCTATCTCCCTTTGTGCACACACCCCTGAGCCTGGCTGATGGGTGGAGGAATGCACAAGGAGCACGGGTGGGGTGGCTGAAGCACCCGGGGAGGGAGCAGCTGCCAGGGGGGCTGAACACTGGGAACAACTTGTGCTGAGGGGAAGAATTCATTGTCAGAATAACCCCACAAAGAGGGATTCTCCCTTTCTGCTCAGAATCTCGCCTTCTGAACATCTGTGTGAGGAGGATAGCGCTTAAAAGCCTGTAATTAATGATTCATTTGCACATGTTCTCCATGTTCCCTCTTTAATGATGATGGTCATTAGAGAAATGCAGTCATTAGGGTTTGTTATTCACTGTTGATAAATATGGAGCAACCAAAGACATGATGTGCATCTGAAGCGTTTCCCTTTTCACTGGGGCCTTTTCCAGCAGTGAAAGCAAAGAGGGAGAGGCACCAGCTCGTGGAGGAAGGGCCCAAGCTGCAGTTGGCACTGAAATGAGGGGCTGGGCCGTGTTAGCCCAGCACTGTGGCTGCTGGGACAGGCTGGAGCTGCCCAGGTCTTCAAAGAATCATGGCCCAACACAGGAGGAGGACAATGGTCCAACACCACGGGTATAACCATCCATCCATCCATCCATCCATCCATCCATCCATCCATCCATCATCCATCCATCATCCATCCATCATGCATCATCCATCCATCCATCCATCCATCATCCATCCATCCATCATCCATCATCCATCCATCCATCCATCCATCATCCATCCATCCATCCATCCATCATCCATCCATCATCCATCCATCCATCATCCATCCATCATCCATCCATCCATCCATCCATCCATCCATCCATCATCCATCCATCCATCCATCATCCATCATCCATCCATCCATCCATCCATCCATCCATCCATCCATCATCCATCCATCCATCATCCATCCATCCATCCATCATCCATCATCCATCCATCCATCCATCCATCCATCCATCATCCATCCATCCATCCATCCATCCATCCATCCATCATCCATCCATCCATCATCCATCATCCATCCATCCATCCATCCATCCATCCATCCATCATCCATCCATCCATCCATCATCCATCCATCCATCCATAATCCATCATCCATCCATCATCCATCATCCATCCATCCATCCATCCATCCATCCATCCATCATCCATCATCCATCAATCCATCCATCCATCCATCCATCCATAATCCATCATCCATCCATCATCCATCCATCCATCCATCCATCCATCCATCCATCCATCCATCCATCATCCATCATCCATCAATCCATCCATCCATCCATCCATCATCCATCCATCCATCCATCCATCCATCATCCATCCATCCTTCCATCCCTGCTGTGGCAGGGTGAGGGGATCAAGGCTGGGCCATCCTCCTGAAGCAGCCCAGCTCTGGTGACATTTTCCTGGTAAATTCACCAAAAATTGTGACTCTGAGCTGAAGTCAAAATATTGTGGGAGCTCTTTCTTGCTGGCCAAAGCTTTTCCAAGGCAGGGTGTTGGTTAGCAAAGAAATTCCACATTCCCACAATTTTCTGTCCCTAAATGGTGTGGAGGGGGGTGTGACCCCTGCCCCAGTGTGGGGAGATGGCAGTGCCTGGAGCAGCTCCCTGTCCCTGCTCACACAGCTCCAGTCACCCATCCCTCCATCCCAACATCACAGGGACAATTCAGTCCTGGCTCCTGGTTTGAGGTGAAACAGTCAGTCAGGGAGGACTTGGATGGAGCCAGAGGATGCTGCTGATGGTCAGAGCACACAGAGACCATCACAAGGATCAACTGGGAAGCAAAGGCTCCATCTGCTGCTGCCCAGCTTGGAGATGAGGATGAAGAAGACAAAGAGGAAGATGAAAATGAACAAGACAAAGAGGAAGATGAAGAAGACAAAGATGAAGATGAAAACAATGGCTCAGGATGCCAGCACAGCCCGAGTTCACCCCCACAAAGGGTGAGGAAGGCGTGAAGGGCCAGCAGTGAAGGGCCAGCAGTTCTGCCCCAGCATCCTCAGGACAGATGGACAGAGAGCCAGCAGCTCACAGAGCAGCTGCACAGGGACCCAGAGCTGGGATTACAGGACCAAAACCCCAAATTTCCTTTCAAAGATACCCAAACACAACATGGAAAAGATGATGCAATGTCTTGTAACCGACAAATGCCATTTCCCATTAATTTTTCTCCAGGAGATTGTGCCTTTTCTGCTCCGTTTTTCTTTTAGGCTGCACTGGGGATTTGCAGACAGCAGTGCTAAAACCTAAAAGGGCAAATAAACACAGGGACCATTTGCTTGCTGGCTCTGTGCACCAGTTTGTGGCAAAAATACCAGAACAGATGATCAGAGAGTTTTTTCTTTCCTTTTAAGCAGAGCTCCTGACCTGTGCACTGGGGGGTGAAGTGATTCACTTAGGTTTTTTCCAGAGTCTTGGGGGCTCAGCCCATGGCTTTCAAAGTATATTTTAAAAGGTGAGTCATCTTCCATGTCTTCCTTGGTTTCTCTGTGTTTCATTGTAACAATAATGCCTTTTTTTCACTTTTTTCTTAGTGATTTTCAAAACCTTTACAGCAGTTTTCTTCCAAAACCCCACTTTCATCTGAAAAGTAGTGCAGTAAAGCCATAAAAATGGCAACCTGGAGAAGGAGCTCCTGCCCCTGGGTCAGCCATGGCAGTGGTGCCACACTGTGAGGTGCTGCAGATGCCAAGAGACTCAATGAGAGATCAGTTCCATTTCTGCTGAAACCTGGTGGCAGTGAGAGGTGGCACCTGGAGCCTGCCCAGGGCCAGCAGGGGAAGGGCAATGAAATCCTGGTGCTGCTCAGCACCCAAGGCAGAGCCAGCACTGCACACAAAGTGCACAAGGGTTTAATTCTGCTCTGACTTCCCCCAGTCCTGCAGAGCTGATCCCTGTGCTGACTCACAGCAGTGCAAGGTGGGCTCACAGATCACCTCAAACCAGGGAGGGGGAGTTTTCAGGTGTCCATTGTCTGATTTATCCACCTCCACCGTGTCTTAAGCTAAAATATCAACTGCCAGCTTTTCCTTTGTGTGTGTTTGACCCGGGCTGGGACAGAGGGCACTGAGCACAGACTGACTTCTTCCTGCAATGGTTTGGGTTGAGAAGGAACTTCAAACACCATCCAGTTCCAGCCCCCTGCCTTGGGCAGGCACCTTCCACTATCCCAGGCTGCTCCAAGCCCCTTCCAGCCTGGCCTTGGGCACTCCCAGGGATGGGACAGCCACAGCTGCTCTGGGCACTCTGTGCCTGGGCATCCCCATCCCTTCCTGATGGAGGATAGAGCAGATTTCAAAGAAAGACAGGGTTTATACTCTAATTCACACTGCTGTGGAGTCTCAGCAAGCCCAGTGTCTGCCTTTCAGTGCAGCTCAGCACTGAACTTCAAGGGGAAAATGAGATGCTTTTTAAGTACTTATTCTGTGGCTTTGAGGGAAAATACCTCCTCAGCCCCAGATACAGTGGGAGGTTTTATTGCCTTTATTACTGTATCACTGACCTCAAATGCTGCTGCTTTTTTCTCATAGTTGAAGTGTCAAAGGCGTGTGTGCCCTTTTCCACATCTCTCTCCTCCAGAAATTATGACCTAAATCAGGCAAAGCCAAAGAGCTCTATAGAAGCGTGAGAAATTGGAGTGCAAGGGGGAAGAAAATGCCAGAGATGGTCGAAATGGTACCCGGGCATTTCAGCCCTGTTTTATCATCTGGGGCTGCATCCAGTCAATCTCTTTCTCTGGAGATGCTTAGAGCAATTACATTTGTTCTATTTATTCTCCCTCAAAGGCTCGGAGATGAGTCAACAGAAAAATCTTTTAGGATGAAAAATTGAAACTTGAAATAGGCAATATCCCTGGACAATTTGTTCTGCAATCAGAGCAGCATTCTCTTTCCTTACTGCGCTCCATCTCTAATTTAAAAAGGAAAAGAAAAAAAAAAGAAAAGAAAAAGAAAAGAAAAAACCCAAAATGTAACAGTCACATCTGTAAATACAGTTCTTCTCAGTCTTGCTTGCGAGCTCGAGGAGCTATTTTGAGGCAATACAGAAGTGCTTGTTTTCTAGAGTTCATTTCTGGTGAGAAAATTCCCTCAGCTCTGCTCAGAAAATCCCAGGCGAGAGCAGGAGCTCTTAGAAAGCTGGAGCCAGCCCACACAGCACAGCACAGGCACTGCAAGGGAAGGATAACCCCACACACCTCTTTGAAGGATTTCTTCACCTCCACCAGCGGGTGCCAGTGGGCGATGGGCTTGCGGGGGTAGGCCAGCATCTCGTTCCAGTGGTCTCTGCCCAGCCCCTCAGCGTTGACCCCCACGCGGCAAACTCCGATGATCTCGTTGTGGCCCACCCTGAGGAATGACAGAGAAACAGCACCATCACCATCTGTCCATCTGTCTGTCCACATCTCCATCCATCCATCCATCCATCAATGGATCTGTCCATATATCCATCCATCATCCATCCATCATCCATCAATCCATTATCCATCCATCCATCCATCCATCCATCAATCCATCCATCCATCCATCCATCATCCATCCATCCATCATCCATCATCCATCATCCATCATCCATCATCCATCATCCATCCATCATCCATCAATCCATCCATCCATCATCCATCCATCCATCATCCATCCATCCATCCATCCATCCATCCATCCATCCATCCATCATCCATCCATCCATCATCCATCCATCCATCATCCATCCATCCATCCATCCATCCATCCATCCATCCATCCATCATCCATCATCCATCATCCATCCATCATCCATCCATCCATCCATCCATCCATCCATCCATCCATCCATCCATCCATCCATCCATCATCCATCATCCATCATCCATCCATCCATCCATCATCCATCCATCCATCCATCCATCCATCCATCCATCTTCCATCCATCCATCCATCCATCCATCCATCCATCATCCATCCATCCATCCATCCATCCATCCATCCATCCATCATCCATCATCCATCCATCCATCCATCATCCATCCATCCATCATCCATCCCTCCATCATCCATCCATCCATCCATCCATCCATCCATCATCCATCCCTCCATCATCCATCCATCCATCCATCCATCCATCCATCATCCATCCATCCATCCATCCATCCATCCATCCATCCATCCATCCATCCATCCATCCATCCTTCCCTCAGGCTGCCCACACCTGGCCAGGCAAAGCCTGGACCTTGCTGCTGGTGAGCCTGGTCTGTGGTGTCTGTCCCAGCACTGCCATCACCACAGGTAATTCCAGCAGTTTTTAAGTTATTTCTGAAGGTCAGCACAGACACAGAGGTGTGAGTAGTGCTCTACAGGGAGAATAACCCCAGGTTCAGTAATGCATAATTCATACACCCACTGCTGCTTGGACTGACATTATTTGCTGTCTATAATGGCTTGCAGGACAAGTAAATAACCAAGGGGAACACGGCACTTGCTCAAGGAAAGGCCATAAAGCAAGGACCCGCTTTGCCAAACTCGTTATTTTTCTATAACCATAAATACCAATGCCACTGTAGCAATAAATCCCCAGAGACAGGTGCTCTGCCATCGAGGCTATGGAAAACACAGTGGAAAATTGATTTGAGCAGGAAAATCATCCCCCAATGGGATGCTCTCCCCTCCAGCTCTCCAGAGCCTCCCACCTACCGATCATAATCCATGACAGAGATAAGGAGGCTGACTTGATCCATGTTCTCAGGGGGAATGTCAAAGATTATTGCTTCATTGTAGGTGGGATTAAGAGTGTTTTTCTTTATGGTGGTTTTCTTCTTTTTCAGTCTTCGCCCATCACAGAGCAAAGACACTTTGACATATGGATCTGGGGAGGAAGAAATAGGAGAGGACCTTTTGTCAATGGAGGTGTGTTTTGTTACCTTTGCAATATGGAAACAGCTTTATCAGAGGATGGGCTGCGAGCTCCCATGAGCCAGAGGCACTCTTCAAATGGACTTTTAGAAAAAAAGTTTGTTTGCAGACCAGTAAAATCCTCAATTTCTCATACTGGTGTGGGTGGTGAGGTTCAGGCACCAGAGAACCAGCACTGCATTATTATTATTGCAGAAAGGCTGAGCTGGCTTCACCTGAAGTCTCAATTCTCAGATATTTCATATGACATTAAACTCCAGCTGAGCAGAAACATTTTCTGCAAAGGTCTCTGTTGTTACTGCTTTTTGTACAGTGAAATTCAAATACTCTGAAGTCGGTGTCTGGAAAAGAAACTGAGTTTTATGATGAAAACCAGAATATATGCATGCTGAATTTGCAAGTCAGCTCTTTGAAACTGTGAATGCAAACAGTCTTCAGGTGTCTGTGATCCTCAGATTTGACTACTGGCCACTGTACAGGGGAATGCACATTCCAGTGGGGTTTTTCCAGGTGGGCCATGATCCTTTCCTGATCTTTGGGTGAAAGAGTTGATTGTGGCTGTAAAGCATTCCAAGAAATCTAAATGCACAACCCAAGAGATGGATCAGAGCTCTGGCCCCGCAAACCCTCCAGTGGGATGGGAAACAAGTGACAGATAATTCTAACTTTAAGTATTTTGTTTGCATTTAATACACAGACAAAGCTTTTTCAGGCGTTTCTGTGATGGTTCACCCATCAGCTACTGAAGATACAGTGAGGGAAGAGGATGCCAGGATGCCAGGGCCCCTCCTCAGCCACCAAACACCCACCTGAGTAACCTGTGATGTCCATAGCTTTGAGATTCCTGCATTTAATGACTGTTAAGGTGAGGCGACCTGCAGTTGGCAAATAACAAAGGGAAAACATGATCTCGCCCAGGTCCACGCTTTCCTTCAATAAAACAGAGAACACATTTTATTGGAAATGTGCAGAAGCAGCCAGGTGCCTCCTCCTCCCCCAGCATTTCCTCTGTTCTGCATTTGGAGCAAAGGGAACTTCATGTGCACCCCAACACGATTTGGATAAAAATAAATACAGAGAATGGGAAAAATCGGTTACACCTGCACATCTTGGTTAAGGACAATGTTCCTCTGCCTCAGTGGAGTCTCTGTTTCCTATTGCATCCTCCCAGCTGTGCACAGCTCCTGCACAGCTCCTGCACAGCTCCTGCACTCCTGCTCCACTGCTCGTGCAGAGGAGATGGGATATCTCACTCCAAATCAATGCAGTCAGGAAATCAAATTAGTATCAAGTCTTGTTGGAATGTACAGGACATGTCTCAGTGCCTGGATCCCCCAGAGATGTCCAAGCACAGAGGAGACAGAAAGGTGAGCTCCTGACACTCAGTGTTGCCTTGTTCTCTGGCTGTGCACTGCAACAAACTCCTCAGAAACTTTCTGTGACAGCCAGTGCCACCAGTTCACACCATCACAGACCGGTTTGGGTTGGAAAAGACTTTGCATATATTCTATTTTCAACACCCCCTGAATTCAGTAATAAAGGTTTATGAGTGACAGTGCCCAACATTGCTGCATAAAATGAAAATATCTTTGAGAGACACAGTGGTTTTCTCTGAAGCTGGCTGTGAGTTTTTGGGCAGTCACCAGCTGTGGGGTCAGAGCTTTAAGCTAGAACACAACCAAGAAGGGCCCACTGAGTTTTTAGTTTAGATGTGCCCACAATTGGAGCCCCAAGCCCTCTGAGATGCCCTCAAGGAGCTGGCACAGTGTGAGAGTATAAATGGGGAATTAACCAGCAGATGGCACTCAGAAATGTTTGTACTTCTGGATTACACAGAGGCCAAGACAATTTACTCTTTTAGAGCCCCATCAAATAACTTTTATCCGTGGCTCTTAGCACTTCTTGTACCTGCAGCTTCATCGACTACACCTCCTAAAAGCTCTTTCCATCATTGCCTTGCCCATGGGAATTCAGGGAAAAATAAACAAACCAAATGTCTTATTTAAACTAGAAAGCATCATTATCCAAAGTCAGCAGAATGATTTCTAAACACCTTCTAAAAATAGATTTAAAAAAAAACAAACTTATTTTCTACATACAGATCCCACATCTGTAGAGCAAACAACCCGTTTATTTTCAGAAACTGTGTTTGATTCCTTTCAATGTGATATAATGATCTGCTGAAAAGAAATTGTAGCTGTTAGGAGTAGACTGATGGAACTAGAAAGACAAGTAAATGCACTTAAAGCTTTGCTAAGTGTTAGGGGAATAGATCTTGTTGATGGATGAGGTTTTTGCCAAATTATTTCCTGCTCATTCTCAGGTAAGGCAAAGATTAAATCTTTATTCCACTTAGATGTGCAGAATACTAATGAATATTGTATAAAATTTTGATTGGGTCTGTTCTTTCATGCATTCTTTGTTCTCAGTTGGTGTGGGAGGGACGAGGGCAGGAGACCTTGGACAAGATGTCAGCAGAGAGCCGCCCTGTGTGAGATGGTCAGAGCCCCCTCTGGACACTTTCTCATCTTCTATTCCTCTCCTTGCTCTGAGAGGACCCGTTCAGGGTATGAAAGAACATAAATTGTTCTTTGACCTCACTGTATCAGGTCAAGAGATTTTTTTTTTTTTGCAGCCATAAATACAAGAGAGCAAAGCATGTCCTGTGGGTACATTATTTTCTTGCAGATTATAGACATTGGGACATTTCCAAAATTCATATCTGTACCTTTTAGGAAATAATGGAAGCTCTGAATCAATAGGCTTGAAACCAAAGATGTTTCCCTGATTCACAAGCTGTACAGTCATTAATTAAGTAGCTGAGTGCTGGCTATTTGACCAGATCAGTGCTTGAATGTGTTCCTACGTCCTACCCACACCATTGATCTCATGCATTATTAGGCACCCAGAGCTTTCTGGGGGTTTTATGCAAACTGTATTTACCCTTCTCAACTTTGATTAAACAGAAATGTCCTTGGGTGTGCTAGAGCTGGCTGAGATGTTCCAGGAGTGGCACATTCCTTAAGAATGGCATGGACAGGATGAGGGGATGGAGCCAAACGTGGTGCAGGACCTGTCTGTGCCAGCACACCTTGAGTGTGGGGCTGGCTCTGCTCCCCTCACACCTTCTCTGGAGGCTTTGCCCTCAACAACCCTTCTGCTGCAGCATCTCCACCTGCTTTTGTGGGGAGATGTGTGCTTCCCCCCCATTTAATGAGATTATTTATCCAGGAAAACATCCACTGTTGTTGCAGAACCAGCAGGCAGGTTCCTCCAGGAGGCACCAGCACATCAGGGGCGCTTTGTTCCCATTCCAGCAGCCCCTCTCTGGGTGAGGGATGTGCCTGGTGCCTGTTTGCCTCTCTGCCAGCACTTCTGCCTTCATTTCCACCCATCAATCACAACAGGCTGTGTGCAGGTTGGGAGCCAAGAGCTGTGAGCACCCTGCTAACTCAGACTGTCGCTTTCCTCATGGCTGATCCTGAGCCTCCTTCCCACAGCCCTCGCAGGCAAGATGCTCAAAAGGAGCTCAGCAGCAGCTCCCAGCACTGCCCCAGGCTGCCTGGCAGGGCAAAGCTCTCTGTGCCCTGCCAGGGCAGCTCCAGCCTCTCAGCCACTCCCAGGGTGATGAGCTGTGTGCACCCCGTGTCCCCTGAGTGCCCTGGACAGTGTCCCCGATGGGCACAGCAGCACAGGACACAGGGCTGGGCACACCTGCTGCGCTTCACGGGGCTGCCAGAAAGTTCTGAACAAGAACAAGCACTGGTGGAAGCCACCGAGGGTACAACTGGTGGGGAACACGGTGCTGAGAAAAGAAGCACTGGAGTTACAAAACAAATGTCTCCTGGCACTGCTGGCCACAATAAATATTTATGTTTGACAGTTCCCTCCTCGGCACAGAAAGCAGGGGAGCAAAGGTATGAGATGAGCTACGAGGGAAGCTGCAGGACAGATTTTTGCAATTTGTGGCGTTCTGCCAGTCACCAGGAAAGATGTGACAGGGCCCACGCTTGCAGCCACAGGGGTGGGGATGTCTCATCTTTCAGTCTCAGAAATAACAATGTGAAATGACAATGACAATGGCTGATTTGGTGTCCAGCTGCAGAGCAGCTCAATTGTTCATTCGCCCTGAGGAGCAGCCAGATCCTCCTGGGAGGGCAGTGGAGGAGCAGACAGCTATTATGGAGAGGTTAATGTCACTGCTCTGCACTCAGTGATCAATGTGAGCACTTGGCTTCTCCTGCCAGCTCCGTGTGACACGGACGGGGCTGGGGCTTCTCCTCTCTGAGGCTTGGCTTCTCCTCCACAGGGAATTCAACAGAACTACTAAGAGACCCAAACCCAGCCCTGGCAGAGCTGCCAGCAGCACATCCAGCATCTCTCAGCACCAAGGGGCTGGTACTGGAGCCCCAGAGCTCTTCCTTACTGTGATCATGCCTTGAGCTTTTAGCTTTTTGCTGTTTTTCAGATCCTGTACTGCATGAATGTATAACTAGTATAATTAGTATAACTCTAAACTCCATATAGAGTGTTAGCAAGCCCTCTTCACAGTTTGGTCAGACCAAACAGGCCTGAGAACCAAGGACACACTCTGCCTCAAACCCCAAAAAGTATAAACAAAAGTGAGCAGAAGCAAACTGGGGAAATACAACTTCATTACCTGAAGCTATAATTGGACAATTAACCACTGATATGCAAATAGACCAAACTTATTTCCATCTGAGAGAACTCCTGACCACTGTCCACCTTGGGTGTATTCTCTGGAAGGCTTTGACTGCCCAGGGTGTATCTATTGAAGGAATGTAATAAATCCCCAGTTTATTCTCTTAACTCTGTTCTAGGTAACCACTCCAAGGCATCACATGAGCAGGTGGCAGAGAGCTGTGCCATGGCTGCGGGCTAACAGGAACCCATCAGATGGAAGGATTGAAATTAAGGATAAATGAAGGATAATTTAAGGATTTATCCCCATGGAGAACCCCCACCCTGCCCAGCAGACACTCACCGTGGTGGCGTACTGGATGTCCCTCCAGATGGAAGTCTCCCGGGACAGGTCCGAGTCCTCGAACAGGTTCTCCAGAATAACTTCTCCGATCATGTCGTGCCTGGAGAACCTGTCAAAGTCAAAGACGCTCAGGTGGAGCTTCCTGCTGGCCAGCTCCTCGTGGGGCACGGGGAAGTGGAAGGACTCATCAAAGGTGGGGTTCAGGGTCTTCCTGTGCACCCGCGTCTGGAACTTGCGCTTGCGGTCGGGCAGGAGGTAGATCTTCACGTAGGGATCCGAGCTGCCGCAGAAGTCTTTGGCTGGCAAGTCAAAAGCCCTGAGAATTCGGACGGTCAGCGTCTCGTTCTCGTAGTCGTACTTGAGAGTGAAGTTGATTTTCCCGCAGGTTTTCTCCGCCTCTTTCTTGGGGTCCTCGGTGTCCACAGTCTTTTGTTTGTAGAGCTCGGGTTTGATGCGGCCGATGCTGGTGGGCTGCTCGGCCACGGCCGGCGGCTCCAGCCCGTAGTCCATGCTGGACACGTGCATCTGCCGGGGCAGGTGCCTCTTGAAGGAGATGTGCCTGCAGGAGGAGACACCGACAGCTCTGAGCCTTTCCAAGCTCTGTGCATTCCCAAGCTCTGAGCCTTTCCAAGCTCTGTGCATTCCCAAGCTCTGTGCATTCCAAGCTCTGTGCATTCCCAAGCTCTGAGCCTTTCCAAGCTCTGTGCATTCCCAAGCACGCGGCTCTCTGGTGGAGTCAGTGAGCTGGGGGGTCTCTGAATTCTTCAGAGAGAAATCAGAGCGCAGGGATTCATCCTTTGGATGGAGTGAAGCGTGTTAAGCCACTCACATGTCGAGTAGAGGTGTAAGTTTAAGGTTTAGGATAAGTAAGTGAGCCAGTAAGTTTTAGTATGAGCTCTAGTGCCAGAGTGGAAGTGTGAGTTCTAGTGAAGGTGAAAAACACACTTGTGTTTTCAGTGGAGGCTCCAGGAACGCAGTTATAGACATAATAGAGGTACAGTAAGAATATTGCTTGCATTTTTTAGATCGAACAAGATAGACCATTTGTGTAGTTTATATGTAACCTGGCGTGCTAAGAAAATAGAATTCTAATAGGTTAAGGAGTGCTGGTCCAAGTTTGTGTCAGCTTGTTGGGAAGATTCTGTACAAGAGCATGCATGGGAGAGCTGGGCCTTCTTGCCATTGCTTTTTGCCATTGTTTTTTGTCATTGCTTTGCTCTC
The DNA here is from genome assembly GCF_009819885.2 of Catharus ustulatus. NCBI lineage: Eukaryota > Metazoa > Chordata > Aves > Passeriformes > Turdidae > Catharus > Catharus ustulatus. Next base: position 4,370,883 of record NC_046245.1, read on the forward strand.
TTGCCACCATCATCAACGCCCAAGAAGAAGACAGGAGCTGCTGCAGCTTCCTGGGAGCCTGACAGGAGCGTTCTATCTGGGACTTCATACCAAAACTGAGCTTGGATTTAATATCTGTGATTTTGCTTACGAGGCTGGTGCGCGTTTTTCACCCCTGAACTCAGAAAGTGAGAGAGCACAGAACAAGTTCTATCAGTGCTCCTCACCTCTGCACAAAAACCATGTGTGGTATGGAGGTGAACAGGGGAACACCTCCAAAAACCTCCAGGGAACCAACCCAGCACATCTCTTAAGTTCCAGAGTGTTTGCCACAAGCTGTGTTTTCTCACCTGTGGCACGAGTCACAGCCACATGGGCCCCAACCACTCCTTACCCAAATCACAGACAGACAGACAGACAGACAGACAGCACCATGTGGAGACTTTCCCCACCCTCAGTCCTTACACTTCCAAGATACTGGCACTAAGCACTCTCAGGAAAAAAAAAACAAACCTTTTTTATGCTTTTTTTTCTGGTGAGAGAACATGACCAGTTCAGAAGGTGAGGCTTTATTTGTAGAACCACAGAATGATTTTGGTTCAGAGGGTTTTAAAGCTCATCTCATTGCATCCCCTGCCCCAGGCAGGGACACCTTCCCCTGGATCAGCCAGCCTGGCTTTGCTGGGTATTGCTGCTTCCAGACTTTTCCAACAGACCCATCAGAAACTGATAGATAATTGTTGACAGGGAGGGAGGCACAGCCTCGTTGGGAAGCTTCTCTTGCCTTGAGCTCTCCTCCTGCACAAGCTGTATGTAAGCAAAGCTTTATCTGAACAAAGCATAAAAGCTTTCTGTGGACTGAGGGCATTATTTCAGATTATCTGGTGTTTACAAGAGCAGTTTATAGAGTTATTTAACCAAACTAAGAACTCTACAGCCTTCAGTGATACGTGGTGCTTGGACACCTTGGCAGGTTCCTCAGAGGTGTTTTGGACTGGGTTAGGCTGGGCTGTGAATCAGAGGAACCTGCCAAGGAGAAAGTGGGTTTGAAACCTGCCCACGTACAGCCAAGTCCCACTTTGTTTGTCCTAATTCAGACTGGCTGAGGATTTTTTCTCCTCTGCTGGAAAGGTGTAATAAAAGCAGAGGGAGCGTGTGCATGCAGAGAGGGAATCAGCTGCCCAAAAAGCAATGTGGATAAATAAGAGTGTGGCTCACAAATGCAGGTGGCACCGTGCTGATCTAACTCAGCTCCTTCAAACAGGGGCTGCCATCAGTGCCTCACTAATCCTGCAAAAGTGCAGCCAATTTTCAGAGCAGTGCCTGATCTCCCTGTCACACTCCTGTGCACATCCCAGGCACGGCCAGCCAGGCAAACAGAAGTGCTGGGGCACAGCCAGGACCCTGGGATCCTCTTTCCTGTCCTTGTCTCTCTGTGTCAAGGAGAGATGCTGCATTTCACAGAGTGGTTTGTGCTCAAAGTTCACCTCATTCCACCCCCTGCCATGGCCAGGAGCACCTTCCACTACCCCAGGTTGCTCTAACCTGGCTTTGGACACTTCCAGGGATCCAGGGGCAGCCACAGCTGCTCTGGGCTCCCTGTGCCAGGGTCTCACCCCAGACAATAAAGAACCCCTTCCTAACATCTAGTCTAAATCTCTCCTCAGTAGCCAAGCTGAGAGGTGTCCCAAGGTTCACACAGCCTCTCCCTGACTCCCTGAGGATGATGCTGATGTCTCTGTCCCCATCTGAGCACAAGCTCTGAGCACAGCTGGGTCTGGGCTTGTGCAGCGAGCAATCCATCAATTGTGCTGATCTGATTGTTTCTGCCAGGAGCCACAACAGTGAGAGAGAGCCAAAAGGTCTAATTCTGTCTGACAGGGTACATCATTGATACTTCAGCCTGCCTCTCATGTTGGAACAAAATTAAAGTGGCCAAAGCATGCGGGTGACTTGACACAATGAGGTCAAGTTGCAGTAATAGGGATCGAATCCCTGATTTTTAAAAGGGCCACGGTGAGCCAGGCAACACATTCCCTGGTTAATGGCCAAGCTTTGGACAGTAAACTGCTGTGTAGGTGCTTTCTTTAGTCTCCCTGATGGTACCTGAACCTCTGGCTCCATCCAACAATCCTCCCACCTCTCATAGAGCAGCGTCCCTGCTGAGCACCCCTCAGTGGGAATCTGAGCACCCCATTCCCACTGAGCACCTCAATTCCTGCTGAGCACGCCATTCCTGCTGAGCACCTCATGTGCACCCAGCAGAATCATGGAATATCCTGAGCTGGAAGGAACCCACCAGGACCATCCAGTCCAGCTCTTGGTCCTGCACAGATACCCCCAAATCCCACCCTGAGCATCTCTGGCAGTGTCCAAACTCTCCTGGAGCTCTGGCAGCCTCAGGGTTGTGCCCATTCCCTGGGGAGCCTGGGCAGTGCCCAGCACCCTCTGGGGGAAGAACCTTTCCCAAAATCCAACCTAAACTCCCCTGGCCCAGCCCCAGCCCTTCTCTGGGTCCTGTATCTGTCACAGAGAGCAGAAATCTGAGCTGCCACTCAGGAGGAGCTGATGAACTCCAACCTCAGGCTCCTCCAGGCTGAGCACCCCATCCCATAAATCCCATAAATCCCATGCCATCCCATGCCATGCCATCCCATCCCACCCCTCACCTGGTGGAAGATGCTGGCTCTGTGGTTTGTCTCTGGATCCGGGTGCGCCTCATGATGTGATCCTTCATGGACATCTGCACCTCAGCAGGGATGTCAGGGGACGTGTGGCTGATCTTCACAGCAGCCTCCAGGAAGCTGATGGCCCCCGTGTCCTTGAGCTTGTCTGCCATGCTGTCCTTGTCCCCTGCCTCGCTGTGCAGCACGGCCAGCTGGGAGGAGAGGGCTTTGTTCCTCCAGGGAACCCAGCACAGCTTCCAAAAGAGAAACACAAACACTGCCACCAGCGCCAGGCCACACACCACCACGATCACTGCAAGGAGGCTGACAGAGAGCTCTGGGGAGGAGGACAGCGACAGGGAGGGATGGGAAAGAAGAAAAGAAGAGACAGATGGTGAGAAGATCATAAGTAAAAGGAAGAAGTGGTCCAAACTGATTTAAATCACAACTAATGGAGAGCTCTTAGCATATTCTCCAAGCCCCAGCCAAGCCCAAGTGTGCTCCCCTGAAAGGCTCGGGGCACACCTGGAGAGAAAATGGGTGTCTCCATATGGGCAGAGCTGGGAAGTTTTCCACCCTGATGCTTAAACTGGCTATAAAATACCATCCTTGGTTTGCTCTGGGCATCAGCAAACTGCTGAGTCTGAAATCTGGAAGGTCTGTACAATTCCATGATAGGAACAAGCTCGGGTGCTGTACCACAGAATGTGCCTTGTGCTTCGTGTCACAGCTGCACTGTAATGAAAAAATCCATCTACAGGGTCCTGGAAGTGGATTGTTATTGTACAATCAGCACCCACATCTCGTCCAGATGTGCCCATAGGGAATAAAAAATAAATACCAACACCAAGGGAAAAATAATCACAAGCTGCTGATGCAGAGAAACCAAACATAGCAGGAGTTTGTAGAGAAAATGCTGCACAGCCCTCCTCACTCTGAACAGCACAGGAGCTATGTGTGTGCTCTGATGCACCTCATGTGTGGTGTATTTCAGTCTTTTTCTGGAGAGGAAAAAGCTTCCATATGTGTGGCTGATGAATCAGGAAAAACAGAATATATATATATGTGTGTGTATAAATACATATATACATATCTATATATACATCATCTAGGCTGTGAAATGATTCACAGCACTGCACAAAGAGAAAACATTGGCTATTTTTGCTTCCCTTCCTACAGGGTATTCATTCCCAGGTTCCCATCCAGACCAAAACTCTGAGCTCAGGATTCCAAGGAACACCAGTCCCCCATGGTGGAGGCAGGTTTTGTTCTGCAGGCAAGTCTGCAGTGCCAGGACTATGGACAATTCCATCGTGGATTGCTCTGAGCTCATGGACAATTCCTGGATTGCCTGCTGCATTATTTGCAGTGCCCAGTATAGCCACAATCCTTAAATTACCCAAGTACAAGTCAGGACAGAAAGACAAATAAAACCCACCAACCCACCCCAAAAGTTTATATGGGACAAGATTACCTCTTACCACCCTATTTATGTCTATTCTTGGACCATAAATTCTGTGTGAATTTGAATTCTCTACCTGAGCCCCAAGGAATGGGGTGGGTGCCCTGAAATTTCTGAGCTGGGGAACTCCCTCTGTGCTGCTCCCCAGCTGCTCTAAATGTGATTCCAGGTGTGCTTCACCTCAAACAGGAGCCATAAAACACCTTCTGCTCCCTCTGATCATATAGCTGAGTTTTGTAAAGCTGTAATGAGACATGTAATCATAAAATCACAGAATGGTTTGGGTTGGAAGGAACCTTGAAAATCATCTCATTCCACCCCTGCCATGGTCAGGGACACCTTCCACCAGACCAGGCTGTTCAGACCCTCCATCTAACCTTGCCTTGAGGCTGAGAAAAATCTGTGAAATATGAGGAAAGACTAGGTTTTTAATCTTGAATAAATAGCTGAATTTAAAATGATGAAAAAAAAAAAAATCCCACAATCACAACAGAACAACAACCCCCCACCCACCATTGGTGAACCACGACAGCAAAGTGGTCAGGAGCATTTTTGTATCATCAGATTTCGCTCAGGTCTCTCTGGGAATGCAGCAGCCACTGCAAACTTGGGATTCTCACACAGGCTGCTGTAAGTGAAATCTCCAGGCAGCATCAGACACAAAATGTGACATCCACACCCCAACAAGCCAGCCTGGGAAGCCATCTGCTGTTGCTGATATCCCGGAGGATTTTGCTTTTCCACAAAATTACTGAGCCCAGCAAATCCAGCAGGAGCCCCAGGCAAAGCTCCCTGGCTGCAAAGGGAAGGGCTGGAAGGGATGGGATGGGAAGGATAAACATCACCCAGAGGTTTTTGCAACTTCTCTTTCCCTTCCCAACCTCCTGTGCAGGTCATTTATTTTCTGTTGTAGCTCCGAGGTGGAAACACAGATCGCTGCTGGGGTGAATAAACAGTTCCCATCTCACTCAATAATAAATAAGGTTGTACCAGCCAGCAGCAGAGCTTCCTCAGAGATTTGCCTAAATGTATTTTCACCAAAGCCAGGAGCACAGAGGTTCCACTTCCCTATCCTTTGAGTTAAATCTTGGAATTGTGCCCAGGAAACTCAGTGTCAAACATTCATAAGAAAACTCAAGAACCTGGACTTCTTGCAAATATGTCTGTGTTGGTACAAAGGAAATCATTGCAATGCAGAATCTCTCACTGCTGGGAATTGCTGCGTGACAGAGAAGATTTTTCAAATATATTTCCACCCATTCCAAGGAGTTTTATAGGCTGCAAGTCTCTGCCAGCACACCAGGCTCATTTATGGAAGCCATCAGAAATAATCAATTATCCTTTCAGAAAACCTGTTGCCAGCTTGAGAAAGATCCTGGTTCCTGTCACTCCTTGCAGGGCTGGCATTCACAGTGTGTCTGACAGGATTCACAGATACTTTTATGCATGACCTCCTACTCCTTCCTCTGACAGCTGACACAAAGCACGGGTGGAAGGGATCAGGATTTTACAGACAGTTTTTAGGCATTTGCCTGCTTAGAATTTTGGGTTGTTTGAAGATTGAATTCTCCAAGACTTTTTCGTGACTTATTAAATTTAAATATCAATTGGACAGAGTTGACCTTCATTGATATAATGATCTTTTTTTTATGAATTAGAAAATACCAGTTACTTTCTTAAAAATACCTGGTATTGAAAATACTATGCTTTAAATGTCCTTTAACTTACCAGAAACTGTAAAAACAAGATAATTCCTCAGGTAACAGAAAATGCCCCAGGACCAGAGGCAGCTTTGGTATTCCTGGTGGAGGTGAGGCCAGTTCTCCCAAAAGAACACCTCAGCCCAGGGGAGGAATGATCTCCTTGGCTAATATTATCCCTCTTCCTCAAGGTTTGGATCCAAGGTGTGGGGAAAAGAGGGAAAAGAAAAGAGGAGAAAGAGGGAGAAGAGGGGAAAGAGGGATGTGCCTGCATCCAGCAGTGAGGAAGGGTTTGAATCTGAAGACAGATCCTGTCTGATGCAGGAGCAGCTCAGATCCCAGCAGCTCACAAGGCAGAGTCACACCATCATTCTGAGCAATGTCCCACAGGGAAAACCACAACAATGATGTTTTATTCTTAAAAACTGGCAGTAATTTGCCACTTAGCTCTCAGGTGAGTGCTGTGTACAAGGGCAGAGCAGCTCCAGCCATTCCTCACCCCAGTCCTGTTGAACTCAGTGCTGCTCCCACGTCAGACATGAGGGAAACTGGAAAATAGGTCTTATTACAACTTGTAATTGAAAAGATAAAGCTTACAAGAAGGAGGCTGCAAACACAAATTAACATGGCTGTTTTCCAGTCTGGCTCCCCTGGGAGCAGGCGCTGCTTCCCCGAGGAACTTGGGCTGGAAAACGCTTTTGGCTGCAGGGCAGCAGGGACAGAGATCCCTCCTGAGCCACGAGGAACAGGGAAGGGATGGACAGGGACACTGGCAGCATCCACTCCTGGAGGTGCTCACAGCCAAGCCAAGACCTTGAGCAGCCTGGTCTGGTGGGAGGTGTCCCTACCCAAGGCAGGGATTTGGGACCAGATGATCTTTAAGGTTCATTCCAGCCCCTCAGCATTCCGTGATTCTGGGATTCTGTGATCTACCTGCTTGAGCTGATGGATTTAGGAACAGCCATCGAGCTTAAATATTTATTATATTCTTATTTTATAACCCACTTGTTACCAAAACACCACAGAAGACCTGAAGGTGACAGATGGGGACACCAAGAGCACAAATGAGACTGGATTCTCCCAATGTCCCGAAAACCAATCCCATTTCTCCTTTGACTTTGACTTCTTGGTTTGTGTTACAGGTTTTTTAATTCCCAAACCTTTTGCTAGTGAACCACACCAAAAAGCTCAAAATGCAACATTTCCAAGGTCACTAGTGCCTTTAAATCAAAGACAGACAGCCCAGGGCAGGACAAAGAGATGTGGTTTGCAGTTTAAAACTAAAGCTCAAAGCATCCTGAGGACGGGGCAGACATTCCTTGGTAACTCCAGCCCTTCCAGGGTGTCCTCAGAGCAGCTCCCCAGCACAAACCCCTTTTGTTCCTCCTGGATGGGAGCTAATGAAGAGATGTGGTCCAACATCCTTTCAGCTTGATGTCCCTGCTGACTTCCTAATGCCTAAACTGAGTTACCAGAGGGGATAATTAGCAAAGTCCAACCCAAAAGCCATTAATAATATGACAAAGTCATGATTAGAGCAGTCTATTAACTGCAAGACAATAGTGGTCTAATTGTGGCAACATTGACTTTTACTGCTGTGAGGGAGCTTTGCACTGTCATTAAAGAGATTCATGGATAACTCCGAGTTTAATGTGCAGAGTTATATTTAATATCCTGAAGATGTAATTTAGCTTTCCTTCCACCCACTCCCCACAGAGAAAACACAACATGTTTGATGGCTCTCTCAGCACTCCAGCAGCCATTAATCATTCCAGCTACCTGTTGCATTGAATCTAAGTTGGAGTGGAAGTTCCAGAGGCTGGAAATTCTCAGTGAGGTGCAGTGTGGGACCAGGGTGATGCCACCAGAACCTGACTGGGCCCTTCCCTCTGTCAGGAAAATTAATCCACAAACACCAGAGGTTCATGTCCAAAAAGGAGACAGAGGAGTCCTTTTGCTTTATTCCAATAAAGGGAGAGGCCATGGGGCATCCTTTGGGGTCTATCAGATTTTTGGAGGACTCAGCCTCCTTTTTAATCCCAATTTCCCAGCTGCATTTCCCTCTCTCTTTCCCCATTGTTGAGGCACTTGAGAGGTACAGACTTCCCAAACACCTGATACCTGAGATTCCCCTCTAATAATTTTTAATTCTTATAGAATTCATGTTTTTCCCCGTTGCTTTTTTCATCTTTCAACATCCAATTTAATTTATCAGCAACCCTACAGTCTGTTTGCAAAGGCAAATATCTTTTTTTCCATTCATCAATCAGTGGAATCCATCCTGTTGTTCATCTCTCAGTGCTGGTTTTATCTACCAGCAGACCCACAGCTGGTTTGTGAAGACAATTCCATCATTCCTCTCAGCCCCTTGTCCCCAGTGAGGGCACAGACATTTCTCAGGCCCTGGGGACACCCTGACCCCACCCTGGCCCTGCCAGGAGCCCAGCTCATCTTCCCTGGGAGAGGTTCTGTCTGCTAAGCTCTCTGGTGGTTCATGGAAAATCAGGATATAGGGAGAGCTGGGACTGCTCTGAGCTGCAGCCTGGAGCAGGGAGCATCCCCCACAGCAAGGGCAGCTGCAGAGCAGGGTGATGGGATGGTGATGGGGATGATGGGGATGATGGGGATGGGGATGGGGATGGTGATGGTGATGGGGATTGTGATGGTGATGGTGATGGGGATGGGGATGGTGATGGTGATGGTGATGGTGATGGTGATCACCTCCTCACACTGCTCACTGCTCCCCAGAGCCACCACCAAGCCTCACCCACACCACCCCAGCAGATAATTCCAGGCTTCTCTGTCCATTTTCTGCCTCTTCTCTCGCAGGAGTGTTTGTGAGGATATATTGTTCTGTTTCTTTGCAGGGAGCACGCTCTCAGGTGATGGATTACTACAGGAGGCGTTGCTGGAGGAGAGCAGGAGCTCTGGGGCTACCACAGGCACCCACCAAGTGCTGATCTCATTTTCTGTCGATTGAGGAGCAGCAATGTGAGCCTGATTAGCTCAGGGCTGGAAATCGGGCACGGGGAGCTGTGCTGTGAGGGCAGGGGGAGCACAGGGCAGCAGCTGCAGAGATGTTTATTTAGCAAAGCTGCTCAGCTTTGGAGGAAGGAACAGGGACTGGGTGGAACAGAAATCAAATATTAGAACCCCACAGCAGCATCCAGCAGCACCACAGAGACAAGAGGGAATGTCCCCTTTGGGGACACAGCACGGAGCAAACCCTGAGGGGCACCAGGGAGGGCAGCAGCCAGCAGAGCCCTTGGCAACAGGGATTCTGGAAAGGAATCTGGCTGGGTGATAAATCCTGGGATGCTGTGCTGGGTGAGGTGAGCTGCAGTGCAGCACCAGCCAGCTCCTCATCCCTCTCCAAGCCTGCCACGGCCTTGGGAATGGCAGCAGAGCAAATGGCACAGATCAGACTGTCCCTGTCACCCCTCAGCCCCAATCCCTGCAGCAGCAGGCTCTGCTCTGTGTTTCCAGAGCCCCCAGGCTGTGGGCACTGGGGGCTGCACAGGGCATGGCAGGGACAGGGCAGCTCTGCAGTCCCCTCTCTGTCCCTCTCTGTCCCTCTCTGTCCCTCTCTGCCCCTCTCTGCTGGGGCTGTGCCCGCTGTGCCAGCCCCTGCTGATGCCTTTGTTGTCACATTTTAAGCCCCCTCGCTGCCATCTGGCTGCCATTTGAAACTTCATCAAGTTCTTGATTTGCTGGTGGTGCTCTCCAGGCAGGCAGGAGCTACAGGAATAAGCCCTGAAATATTCCTGAGCTAGACGAGTCATTAGGAGCTGTCACTTCAAAGTCTGGCTGCCGTCAATTCGCTTTTCACAGGCAGGAGCTGCTGCTCAAACAGCACAGAGGTGAGTCCTGGGAGGGGGAAATGTTCCATCAGCCTCTCAGATGTGAAGGGCCAGCTCAGGACTCAGTTCTGGGTGGGGCAGTGCTCCTGCTGCCCTCCAGACATTATCTCATGCTGTGGGAGGTGGGAAGGGCTGCAGAACCCCCACACCGACCCCACGGATCAGCCAGGGTCACAAACACAACTTGTGAGATCTCCTGTCCAGGCAGTGACCCCAGCACGGGGCAGCTGCCACTGTCACCCTGCTCAGAGCAGCCAGAGCTCCAAAGTGCTCAGGGTCCCTCGGGGGCACAGGGACCCTCACCCCAGCGAGGGCAGTGCTGCACCCCGAGAGTTTGGGGATGGGGAAACCGAGTCCCAGGAGCCTGGAGCCATGGCCCGTCCAGAAAGAAGCAGAATCATGGAATTATGGAATATCCTGAGCTGGAAGGGAACCCTAGGCATCATCCAGTCCATCCCCTGGCCCTGCACAGACATCCCCAAATCCACCCTGGGCACCCCTGGCAGTGTCCAAACTCTCCTGGAGCTCTGGCACCTCGGGAATGTGCCCATTCCCTGGGCAGTGCCCAGCACCCTCTGGGGGAAGAAACTTTCCCAAAATCCAACCTAAACTCCCCTGGCACAGCCCCAGCCCTTCCCTGGGTGCTGTCCCTGCTCATAAACCAGGCTGGTTTTTCCTCTTGGTGATGAAAGTAAAACCACTGATTGTTCCCCTCAGCTGGCCAGGGCTGAACAATGGTATGAAACATCCACCCCCCACTCTGTGCACACTCCCAGCACCAAGGACAGGTTTCTCCAGGTGAAGGGAGCCAGTCCCAGCTGCTCTGGATGTGCCCAAGCCTTGTTTTGTTATTCCACACCAGCCACAAGTAATTCCACAGAAGGCAGCAGAGGGAATGTGAATTGAAAACAAGTTCTCACAGTTTGCTGAGCACTTCCACACTCAGCTCATCTCACAGAGCTCAGTGGCAAAGGCCCCTCTCAAAGCAGAGGGGTGGGAATGCTCAGGAGGGAGATCTGAGAGGGCACATTCAGAGAATCGTGGAATGGTTTGGGTTGGAAGGGACTTTAGAGCTCATCTCCTTCCCCCCTGCCATGGGCAGGAACACCTTCCACTGTCCCAGGTTGCTCCAGCCACAGAGTCTCCCTGGAAGCTAAAATGAGATTTTTCCTGTTCCTGTGCTTCCTTGGCACTGAGTCCTGCACTATCAGCTCCCACCAGCTTCCTCCTGGCAGCACAGGCTCCCCAGGAACCCCAGCAGAGCCTCCTCATCTCCTGCACACTCAGCCATGAAATGGATCCTGGGAAGTTGGGACAGGAATGCTCCAACTGGCTGTGCCAAAGTTTCAGTTAGACAGCAAAAAACTTCTTAAAAATTAATTTGCTGCTACCACAGGGTTCCTGCCATGTAAGAGCTTATCAGAATGCAAACTATAAGCTTCAAAGGGGAGGATGAATCAGAAGCTATTTTGAGAGTAATTATATAAGACTATAAAACTCAAACCATCTCATTATTGCACGTTGAGGATGGAGACAACCCTTCATATGGAGACCTCACAGGGATCCAGCATTTCCATGGCTGAGCCATGGCCCAAGAGCAAACAGCAGCCTCATCCCTGCCAGGTAGGCAGAACTGAGCAGTGCCAGGGCTTTCCTCACCATTCCCTGCGTTTCCTGGGGGGATGTGGTTCTGTAGCTGGGAAATGAACTGGAACAGGAGACATGGACAACTTCATCCCAACTGCTGCTCCTTAACTGTTGCATAATTTAGAGTCACAGAATATCCTGAGCTGGGAGGAACCCAGCAGGATCATCCAGTACAGCTTTTACCCCTGCACAGACACCCCAAATCCCACCCTGGGCATCCCTGAGCAGTGTCCAAACTCTCCTGGAGCTCTGTGTGCCCACTCCCTGCACCCTCTGGGGAAAGAACCTTTCCCAAAATCCAACCTGAACTCCCCAGCTGCTCCCTTGGGTGCTGTCAGTGGTCACAGAGAGCAGAGATTTCTCTCAGAATTTGCTGTCCTGGATTGCAGCTCTCAGCTCATTAGTGCAAATACTTGCAAATTCCCCAATTTTATAAACTCCAAGTTATAATTAAGGAGAAAATGCTTAAACCATAAACCTGCACATGGAATAAAATCTGATTCCAACATCCCCAGGCACTGCCCTGAGGCTTTCCCAAGTTGTGCTGGAGCCTGCAGCACCTCAGGGCTGTGAGAGGATGAGGATGAGCTGTCACCTGCAGTGTGCCCTGCCTGCAAGGAGCAAGCAGAGCTGTTTTTATCCTTGCCCACATGTCCAGGCTGTCCAAGCTCCTGCTGAGGCAGCACAGAGTGTGGGTGATGCCAGGGCTGTCCCCATCCCCTCTGCACCTGGGTGGGCACTGTCACCCCTCCTGGTCTGCCAGGGCTGATAAAATGAGTGCATTAAACAGAAAAAAGACACTGTCCAGCCCTTTGCCACCTGGAGTTCTTCAGTTCAAGGTTTGCTCCTTCTTTCACCCAGGGAACAAGGAAATGCTCCAGGCCCCAGGGGAGTTTAAAAAATCAGAGGGAAATCTGAACTGAGTAATTCAGAGGGACACATTGAAGGTGATTGTCAAATGTAGAATCAACTGTGAGGCACTTCGCATCCTTATGTGAATATGTAACAAAAAAAAAGGAAAAAAATCAAGACTTACAAACCAGAGAATCACTAAGGTTGGAAAATGCCTCTAAGATCAGCGAGTCCAACCAAATGGAAGTGCAGAATACACCAAAGAAAGGGATGGGAGGTAAGATGAGAGTTTGGTGGCCTGGAGCTTGTGCTTTTCCCACTGAAATAGAATGGAGAAAGAGTTAATTGCCCAAAAAGAAGGGAAAAATCCTCAACAGCTGACGAGCACTGCATCCAGGCAGGAGGAGCCTCCAGCACAGCAGAGCTCTGAAACCCCTCAGAAGCTGCAGCTCTGCAGGGCTGCAACAGCAAAGCTGAGTATCCAGATCCCAGATTCCCTGCTGGACCTCAGCCCTGCCCCTGGAGCCCTCAGCCCATCCTCAGATTCCTCTCCCCAGGTGAGGAGACAAAACTCCTCTCTCCCAGCACCACTGGTGACTGTGGCTCCACTCGGTGCTGAGAGACACCAGGGACAGGAACTGACCCCAGTGAAGGGGCTGGGCTGGAGGAGACCCACCACAGGCTCCTGAAGACAAAAAATGTTGGTTTTTAACCATTCTTCACCAATTTGGGCTTCCCCTCCAGGCTGCAGATTTGTCACTGAAACTTCTGCTGGCGTGTGCAACCCAAAGGGGAACTTTGTGCTGTCAGAAACGCAGCATTTCTGTTATCAAAAGTGACAAAAAAAGAGAAAAAAAAACTTTTTCAAGCCGAAGGAAACATTCCCTGGTGATTTATGTCACTTTGTGACTTAATCAGCTGCTCTCTAGAGCATTATAAATGTGATAGGAAGAGTTGTCATTGCTTTCTGCCTAACTGATGACAAGCTAATGAACTATTATAAGCCACAGTGAATGCAATTATGGCACAAGGCTGTGTGTTAATCCCATGACATTTTATCACAATATGCTGTAGCAACATCTGTAAACAACCCAGTGGTGCTGAACACACACAGTGGCCAGGGCTGGGGTAAAATCCCTGCTGAGCATCCCCATGCCAGGGCTGTGACCCTGCACAGACAGGAGCTGAGCCCTGAGTGCCAGGGGAGCCTGGCTGAGCCTGCCCAGCACGGGGGAAGCCTCTCAGGCAGAGCTGGAGCTGGGCAGAGCCAGGCAGAGAGGAAAGCACAGAAATCCAGACACTGCTGGGATGCAGAAATCCAGCTGCATTTCAGAGTGCAAAGCAAACAGAACGAGTAAAAGCTTTTTGCTCTCTCTGCGGCTGCCTTGAGCAACCAAAAACCCTGGAAGCTGAAATTTCCTTTCAAAAACTTGATCAAAGCCGTGTGTGCTGTGGGACACTCTGTGTCTCTGTGCCCAGACTCTCCACCCTGGAGCTGCCACCTCAGCACCCCTCACCTCCCACAGTGGGATCCAGCTCTGGGGATTCCAGCTCTGGGGATTCCAGCTCTGGGGATTCCAGCTCCCTGTGTCCCTCTCAGGCTCCATTTTGGCTCAAACCCCACTAAAACCAGGCTGCCCTGAAGAGGTCTCAGGTAAAGCTTGGCAGGGAGCACAGCTGGGGTCTGTTCCCATCCCAGTGAAGTCTCCCAAGCTGGGATCCAGCTCCACAAGGGGACACAGTCTGCCCAAAAACCTCAGCCAGGGTGGGCAGAAGACCCCAAACCTGGGACAAGGCAGCCCTGAAAAGCTCCCCAGAGGCTTTCCTGAGTGTCCCCTGCCCAGGACACGGAGCCCCTCCAGCACCAAGGGCTCCCTGAGCTCCTGAGATGGTCTGGATGAGTTTATTGCCTGGACCTGCCCCATGGGAAACCCAAAACTGGAGGTGCAGGATTCTTCCAGAACTGCCCTGGCTCCAGGTGCTGCAAAGGCTGGATGAGACCCAGCCTGGACCCAAAACAGCCACACAAACCCACTCCAGTCCCCATTCCTCTGTGCCCTGTCCCACCCCAGCACACGAGGGGCAGAGCAGCCCTGGCAGGTCCAGAGCTCAGCCAGGAAGGACTCAGCACCTGGAGCCCCCCTGCACGGAAATGCAGAGGTTTGGAACAGAGCATTGCTTTGTTCAGGCTGCCCTGGGTGAGGAGGGAACTTCTCCCCATGGCTCTGCTCCTGCCTTCAGCTGCTGCTGCTGTTTCCATGAGCTTGGAGCACAGACAGGATTTTAACCCCTCCAGTGTGCTGCTGTGCAGGCTGGGCTGCCTGATCCTACAATTGATTAAATGGATTCTGCCCTTTTCCAGCAGCTCCTACCTCTCCATACCCTGCAGCTCTCCATTCTTTCAGCAGGAGCGTTTTGTCCAGAGCCCAGATTCAGAGCTGGGATCAGACAACTCTGAGTAAACGCTCAGCAGCACCCAGGAGCTGAAGTGCTGCATCTGGAGAGAAAAACTGAGGAGGTGCCTCCTCACACTGTGCCACACAACTGTATTCATTTCCTAGCAGCAGCTACAAACACACGGAAAACCAGATTATTCCAACACCAGGGGCTAGAATTCCCGGGCAATTATTATTCCAAACAGTGCAGGGCGGTGTGCCTTAAGGATGCTTTGGAGAGGGCTGGTGTGAAGGGAGCTCCTGGCGTGCTGCCTTCAGGCTTCACTGCACAGTTTGCTGTGGTGTTGTCAAACATGAACCTGCTACAGCACAACAAACTGAACTAAACACAGAGACACCCTGAGCCAGCAGCTGCGGCTCCGCCGCGCGCGGGGCTCCCCACAGGAGAACTTTCTTTTTTCCCCTAGGCAGGGAAAATGTACAGTTAATAGACAATCACTCCAGAAATCCCCTCCCTGACCCTCCAGGATGCCATTTTGCAAGGTACAAATATAATTAAAGACAATACACGGCAGAGGGACTTAATTGCATCTCTCCCCAACAACTGCCAGCGCGATCGCTCTGTCGAGGAGTCGCTGGATGGAAACACTCACAGACAAGATCCCTGATTTTCCAACATGCAGGTGGGAAGGGGAAATACAGAGTGTTATCTCTGAAAGAGAAACAGCAAATATTAAAGGGAGAAAAAGCTGCCTAACCAAGATGAGATGGAAACCTGGGGTCCTGAGAAAGAATATTTGATTGCACCTGTAAATGTGAGCGGTGAGAGGAAACAGTTGTGAAAATCGAGGGTAGTTGAGGTTATGTTTAAATAAAACAATTGGATCAGCCACGAGCCCCGCTGTGGGTCTGGTTTATCCCCGCACAATGAACACACACACGGGAGATGATCGGGCTGCCGGGAGCTCACAGCGAGTGCAGCAACTCCAGCCCAGGCAGGATGGCAAACAACAAACACCTGCAAAGGCAGAAGCAGCGAGGGATCCCGGAGCCATCCCACGGAACGGGGCAGGTCGGAGCCGGGCTGTGCCCCGGGCTGAACCAGCCCAAAGCACCGCCGGGTCCGACAGCAGCGGGAGATCTTCCGACAGCAAAGCCGTTTTGCTGAAGCAAAATTATTCAAATATGCTTCGTATCATGAAAAAATAAAGCAAAGAATTATTAAAGTAACTTCAGAAATGCGGACTCACCAGAGCGGCGGCGGCTCCCGGCGCGGTCCCTGCTCCAGCAGCAATTAGCGGCGCGGCGCTCCCGCTGCTGTTTCTATGGAGTTGGGGATGCTGATGCTGGTCCCTGACTATGCATGAGGCGACTGCAGCTGCATCCCAGCAGCTCCGGGGCCGCACGGAGCTACAAACACGAGCAGCTCCCCGCTCTGCCTCGGGAATGAAGCGAGCAGCAGCGATTAGGGGCTGCAAAGCTGCGCCTATGCAGAGAGGCTCTGCCCAACACGCACACTCAGCTCCAGAGGGGCATTTTGTTCAGCAGGACCATCACAGAGCATAGCCACAGGCAGCTGGAGAGCCACAGATCCGCACACAACGCACGAGCAGTGACACATGTCTGGAGACAGGCGATTTAATCCCTTTTTTCCTCGATTTACTCGGTCGGTTACAACCTTATTTCAATACAGTTTTACAAAGCTTCCTCTGGCAGCAGGGTTTAAAACTGATACCTCCAGGATCCGAGCCTGGTTTACTTGGGTTAGAGAGCAAATCTGCTGCACGTAGCTCTGGCTGGCTCTTTCCTGGGAGGAAAGGCAAGATCCATTTTGCAAGTGCATTACTCTGTGATAAAACAGACATTTGCCCCAAGGAGCTGCTCCTCACATGCCAGGCCTCTGGAAACTCAAGCTTCAGTGATTAATATTAGCTTTGCCTGGGTGGCTTGGAGCATGTTTACTGTTATATTGACTTAAAATACACTTGAATGGCAATTCAGAAAAGTGTTATTACGCCTGGTGAGTAAATTCAAGACATGCCCGTATTTCACAGGTAGTGCTTGAGAGCATCCCATAACCATGAATGGGGGTGTTATCAGCTCTCCCATTACTCAGGCTAATCTATCAGGGGATCATTTTTTCCCAGAAAATACTCCAGAAGCAATTTCTCAATAAAAAAATGATCTTTCAGCACCAAAGTTCCTGTGATGAAAAATCCTCTATTTCCCAGAAATTCCCCCTTTCTGTGCCCGCAGCAAGAACACTTCTGTGCTTGGTTTAACATTTTAATAGTCCTTGCCGAGTGCCAGGAGGATGTTCAGCGCTGTACAAGCTGTACTGCCTGCACCAGGACCTTCAAAAAGAGCAGTTCACACAAGGGGCAAGGCAGTGAATGTGCTCTGAATTATTGGGGGCTGGAACAGGCAGAGCTGGGGAGCAGGGATTGTCAGAATCTCTGACCCCGTGTCCTCCCTCCCCAGCTGTGCTGCTCCCTCCTCTCACTCCAGCAGGAATGCACAGGAGGGTTCTGCTGGGGTGGATCAGTGCATGAGGGAAGGTTTGAGGAGGGTTCTCACCCTACTGAGATGAACAGGGGACAAGCTGCAGCCCCTCTGCACATCCCCTCTGCACATCCCCTCTGCCTCCTGCCCTGCTTCCACTGGGCACCACAGCTTTGGACAAATGGATCACTAAGGCAAGAAAAAACAATTTAGGTTGTTTAAAGAGTCGCAGCACAGAAGTGCTGAAGGTAGAAATCAAACCCAGAGGTTTTCTCCTGGATATGCTTTGATCCCAGGATAAATTCCTTCCTGTACCCAGGCACTGTCCTTTGAATCACTCCAGACACAGAATCGTGGAACCCCAGACTGGTTTGGGTGAGAAGGAGATGAAGATGATCCAGTTCCACCCCAGACATGGGCAGGGACACCTTCCACTGTCCCAGGCTGCTCCAAGTCCCACCCAGCCTGGCCTTGGACACTTCCAGGGATCCAGGGGCAGCCAAAGCTTCCCTGGGTACCCTGTGCCAGGGCCTCCCCACCCTCCCAGGGAACAATTCCTGCCCAATATCCCATCAAAACCTACTCTTTTAATAGCACTCAGCCCTGCAGGATCATTTCAAGCTTCCCCTTTCCTCCCCATGATCTCCTGGGAAGGGCTGGCAGTCCCTGTCCCACTCAGGTTCTGTGAGCCCACAGGGAGCAGGACCCAGCCCAGGGAGCTCAGAGCAGGCTCTGGGAGCCACAGGAGCCCAGGGAGCTCAGAGCAGGCTCTGGGAGCCACAGGAGCCCAGAACATCCTGAGCTGGCCAGGACACTGCAGCCCAGCCCCTGGGGCTGCACAGCACCCCTGCAGCACCCTGATCCCAAAAACCCCAGAGGCTGCTGCAGCTCCACTCCCACGGGCAGGGGGATGGGAAAAGGGGACAGATCGCTGTCCCCACGGTCCTGGGGGGTCCTGGCTCCCCTGCTCCACAGCCAAGGGCTTTGTCCTTCAGCACAGCTGCACCCCAAACCCTCTCAGCTACCCCAGAGCTCCCACTGCCCCTCCAGGGCACAGAGGGACCAGCCCATCCTCTTCGGGGCCACCACCTGTGGTGAACGCTGTCCCCACGGCACAGGCAGTGTCACTGTCACTGTCCCCACGGCACAGGCAGTGTCACTGTCACTGTCCCCTCAGCACAGCACAGGCAGTGTCACTGTCCCCATAGCACAGTTTCACTGTCCCCATAGCACAGGCAGTGTCACTGTTCCCACAGCACAGGCAGTGTCACTGTCCCTATAGCACAGCACAGGCAGTGTCACTGTCACTGTCCCTATAGCACAGGCAGTGTCACTGTCCCCATAGCACAGGTAGTGTCACTGTCCCCACAGCACAGGTAGTGTCACTGTCCCCATGGCACAGGCAGTGTCACTGTCCCCACAGCACAGCACAGGCAGTGTCACTGTCCCCATGGCACAGGCAGTGTCACTGTCACTGTCCCCACAGCTCAGCACAGTCAGTGTCACTGTCCCCACAGCACAGGCAGTGTCACTGTCCCCACAGCAGTGTCACTGTCCCCTCAGCACAGGCAGTGTCACTGTCACTGTCCCTATAGCACAGCACAGGCAGTGTCACTGTCCCCATGGTACAGGCAGTGTCACTGTCCCCTCAGCACAGCACAGGCAGTGTCACTGTCACTGTCCCCACAGCACAGCACAGGCAGTGTCACTGTCCCTATAGCACAGGCAGTGTCACTGTCCCCACAGCACAGCACAGGCAGTGTCACTGTCACTGTCCCCACGGTACAGGCAGTGTCACTGTCCCCACAGCACAGTGTCACTGTCCCCATGGTACAGGCAGTGTCACTGTCCCCACAGCACAGGGCAGTGTCACTGCCCTCAGCACGGTGACACTCCAGCACAGGCTGGCAGGGAGCAGAGCGATCAGATGGAGGGAGCTCCGGGGGAGAGAGGAGAAGGCACAACAAAGGACGCTGCTGCAGCTCCATCTGGGGCCCCCAGCAGCAGAGCAGCTCTGCTCCTGGCACCACACGGGCCCAGCTGCAGGGAGAGCTGCCCCTCACACCCCCCTGCTGCAGCAGCACCAAAACCTCCCCCAGCCCAACTCCTCATTTCCCTGCCGGGTTTCAGCCTGCAATCCTCCTTTGCTGGGTGCACTCGGGAGAAATGCTGCAGCTCGCTGCTCTGCGAGGAGCAGACTCAGCTCTTACATAACCAGGGAGTAGAGGTGCATCCACTTCATCCACAGCAGCCCTTTCACCCACTCAGTCCAGAATGGTTTCAAAAGAATTGAATCACAGCACAAAAACTTGCTCTTACATAAACTATTTAGTAGCATTTTTATATTCACAGGTTTTTTCCACTCTTGGATGCAGTTCAAGGCTGGTGATACCTGGCTCCACACATTCCCTGAGGATGCTGCTCCTCATCCACGCATGAAACAGCAGAAAAGACCAAACTGTCCCTGTGCTGAGCTGGGCAGGAACAGCCTGGCTCCAGCTTTGGCAGTGCTTCCTTCAACCTGAGCTTCAGCAGGACACTCCACACGCCAAGCTGATCCAGCCAGTACTTAATAGACTCATCCAGGAGGCAACAAACTGCCTGAGAAGCCGGAGACTCCACATGAAGAAGACAAATAAGGCCAGTTTGACTCCAGCAAATTTGGCATTTGGCTGCTGGGGCTGTGCTGCCCGCACGGGGACACTGGAGCAGGAGCCAGGGCTGCTCTGCCCTGCTCCTGACACAGCACCTGCCTGCTGCCATCTGCTCACCTTCCCACAGCCCCACCTTCCCCTGCCTGCCTTCCCCAACCTTCCTCCTGCCTCTGAGCACGGCAGGCAGCCCAGAGCAAATCTGCTCAACGTGAGATTCAGGGTAAAATGGACAAAGCATCAGTGCAGATAATTAGATAAACATGCAGGCACTGATGGGGGAGGCATCCTTCCTCTGTAACTGTGTTAGTTAACACTTGATGCAAACAGATTTTTTCCCCCTTGCTGGAGCAGTTTTACAGCCAGTAACTGAAAAATATTTGTACATGTCAGGCCCAAACTGTGTCCTCAGTGCTGTCTAGACACAGAAATGGGCCCAGCCGTGCAGAGCAGAAACAACAGCCCTGGCTGTCCATGCAGCCAGCCTGGGGCACTGGGCTGGCACTCACCCACAGCTCAGAGCACACAGACATTGTGCTGCAGGCAGATGAGGATGGTGTGATCCCTCCTGAACACCAGGTCCTGGACAGGCTGCACAAACAAATGCAGATCTGTCATGTCAGGGTGGACAGAACAAGAGCAGTGCAGAGTATTTCTGCTGCAGAGTCAGGAAAATGTTAATTTTGGTGCGAGGTAAAGAATTCCAATTTGATGCAATAAGTTTGCAGGCTGTCTGCTCTGTTTGCAATAGAGAAAACTGCTGCATGGGGAGTGATGTGTAAGGACACAACCAGCCATGGTGAGAGGCCTCCAGAACAGGCAGGTATAAAACAAACTCATTTTAAGGAGAGAATGAAGTTACAGGTGAAGTGGGAAGTGAAAGGAAGGGATTTGCCTGGAGGCAGCAGCAAAGCAGTGCTGGAAGCACCACTGCAAAGCCAGGGCTGGCAGAATCCTGGTGCCCTGTGCCCTGGGGGTGCCAGCTGCATCCCAGCACGAGATCCTGGCAGACAGGGCAGGAGGAAGGGAGGGAAGGTGACACAGAAAGCCTTGGACAGGGATTGATGGGCAGCTGTGCTGCACAGTGTGCTGAGCAGAGGAGGAAAGTTTGTGAGAACTCAAGCTGTAAAAAACGCTGTGCAATCCATTGGATTTATGGATCAGCACCTACAGGAACCTTAGAAGAAGCCCTCTATGAAAATGCTGGAATATACAAACAACTAAACAACTTTCAGCAGGTTACCAATAATTCTAAAAGCTATGAGATTTGGGGTTTTGCTCCTCAGCACATGAGCCTGGGGTCCCAGCTGCCCCTGCCAGTGTCTTCTGAAGGGACAGCAGGAATGAGAGGAGGTGTAGGGAAAACTCCCCACTCTGCAACACAGAGCTGCCCCTTTGCTCCTGGAGCAGAATTCCTGCTCCTGACTCATCCCTGACGCAGCAGAGTCCCTCCCCGGCTCTACAACCTGAGCAGGAGCAGCTCAGGCAATTCTTAGGGGAAGCAGAGGACACACATGAAAGTACAGCAAGATCCCTCAGTGATGAACAGACATCCATGCAGTCCATGTGAGTCCCTCCACCTCTCAAACCAGGATAGCACCAAGCATTTCCTGCCACCCCAGGGCATTAAGCAGGCTCTTTGCTGCTTTTTGTTGGTTTGGTTTTGTTTCATACAGGACAGGAGTCTGTGTTTCTGAAAAAGGAACTTTCACAGGAACTTCATCTCATGAAGCAGCCCAGAGCATCCTGGCTGTGCCCCTTGCAGCCATCCCATTCCACATCAACAGGTGAGCCAAAACTTCACCATGGAACATGTGGAAAGGGAAGGAACCCTCCCAGAGGGGTGCCAGGACCAAGCCCTGGGTCTAACACGGGCTCCCAAACATTTTCCTCGCCCTGTAGGGGATGGATGTCCCTCCTGCCTGCCACGAGCACCCTCCAGCAGACGGGAGCAGGGGCCGTACCTGGCTCGGAGATAATCAGGCTCTGGTCGGAAGGCAGCAGGAGGAATTCCCTGCAGGTGTCCAGGTCCAAGCTGGGCAGGATTTTCTTCTGGCACAGCTCGCTGAGGATGCTGATGGCCCTGCGACAGCGGCCGTCCTCCCTGGGACCGCTCATCGCCCTGTCCGCATCTCGCTCTGCTCTCTAGGAAACTCGGGCTGGGAGCGGAGGCTGGGCTGGGGGCTCGGGGCTCATGGCAGGAGCGGTTTGGTGGCAGGAGCAGTTTGGTGGCAGGAGCGGTTTGGAGGCAGCAGCAGCCTCAGCGCGGCTCCATCCCGGGCCGGGACCCGCGGAGCTGCCCCGGGAGCGGAGCCCGCAGCCCCCGGCGCTCCCTCATCGCTCTGAGATCACAGCTCTGCTCACTGCCAAGGCTGCTCCACACAAAGAACCTCCTACCAAACTCAGTTTCGTGCCCTCCACACCAGAGACGTATTAAAGCTGCAGCCCGGAGCATTGCTTTTAACCCTTTCGCTGCCGCCCTCTCTCCAGGTGAGGAGGTTCGGGTCCCAGCCCTGGATTTTGGAAATTAAATGAGTGGTGAAAGCTCCTGGATGAGGACAGCACATCACCAGAGAGGAGGAACCAGAGTGCTCCCACAAACTACTCACAACTGCCAAAGGCAGCAGAAGAAAAGCTGCAGCTTTTATTGATTTGTTTGTGCTGGTCCTAACACACCAGGCTGCAGATGGCAATAGAAATTGAGAACGCCATTCTAGTTCATAATTAGATTTTTTTCCTTTTACTTTCTGCAGTATTTTTTTATTCCTGTTGCAGTTTAGCAGGCAGGTCATGCCACACGACAGAGCATATATTTGACAGGCAATTGTGGAGCAGGCAATTAAAATTATGTACAGCAGGATGACTCCTCGCAGCTTGTACAAACCTAATGAGCATTGTGGAGAGCCGGGGCTGAGGCTGCACAGGTCCCTGAGCCCCTCAGCACTGCAGGGTGAGCTCAGATCTGTTTGTGCTCTCTGCTAATGACCTGCTGGAGCACTGGGAGCTGGCACAGCACGAGGATCCCGGGGGTGACACCAGCACCAGGACAGCACGGAGCCTGCTCCACACCCCATCCCCAGGCTGGATAATTCCTGCAGCTCTCGGGCTGTGTGACACAGAGGGTCTGGGTGGCACTAAAGCACTGCCCAGCATCCCTGGGAAGATGCATCAGGGTCCTTTTGGCCACCTTGATCCCTCCAAGGTTTTTTGGACGTGTCACCACCACATCCTGCTGTCCCCACGTGGCACCTTGACTTACCCGCCAAGCTCTGCTCCTCCCAAAAACTCCTGTTGCCAAGACAACGGGAGTGAAACCTTCTATTAACCCAGCAATGGTCACAAAGACAGGGTTTTAATTACACACCCCAGCCTGGCCAGTGCTCCTGAGCTGCTGCAAACAGGCTGAGGCAGAGCTGAGAGCTGCTCCTGAGGTGTTTGTCACCTGTCACCTGCAAACCAGCACCAGCAGGTCTGTGTTAACTGGGGAGAGACTCAGACTGGGAGCTAAAGCAGTAAAAGCAGCAACTTACTGCTGATGGACCTCAGGTAGAGTTTGCATTACATTTAATGTAATTTAAACTCCCTAAACCCACCCACCCATTTATTTTTTAAGAAGCTTGTGGCTCAGATTATGCCTCAAACACAAGATTTGGGTCCATACAACATCTGCTTGGCTGGGGAGGGAACAGCTCCTCTTCTCTGCTCCTCCTTTCACTGCTTGCCCTGGGGCATTCCAGTCCCAGAGTCCCAAAACCAAAGGATTGGTACCCAAGGGATGCAATGAGCCCCAGGCATCACGTCATGTCTCCAGCACAGCAACAGTTTCTGCCTGAGCCACCAGAACTGGCACCAAGAGAGGAGTTCCTGGAACATATCAGTCAAGTCTTGCATTTGAAATTCGAATTTATCTTAAAGAGATTTCAACAGACAAAAAAACCACCCCAGCTAAACTCTTTGAAAAAGGTTAATGCCCAATTGAGAGCTTGTAACACAGAAATCAATAATAAAATTCAATTATTTGGGGGGAAAAAAGGCTAATTTTATTACAAGGGTAATACCAAGAACTTTTACTTTTAAATTTAAAGTCACCTTGGGTCAAATATTCACCTTGATTTACATATCAGAGGATTCCAGGCTCGCTGGATAACAGAAAATCTTGCATCCATACTCTCAACAAATATTCCTTCAGAACAAAAACCAGAATTTTTTACACCTTGTACCTTTGAATTTATGTCCTACACACTCTTTATTGTCCAGCACAGAAGGCTGGGAAAGAGGCAGGTGGAGCTGAAAACCCAAACTCTGCTTTTCCCAAGCAGGAACTCTGGTTCCCAATTCTCCTCTCCCACATCCACACTCACAGAGCGGTTGGGATACAGATTTTCCCTCTCACGTCCTGATGAGAAGCTCCCATGGAGCAGCCCTGGAGAAGTCAGATCCCACCCCAGACCCTGCAGCCCTGGGCTGGCCAAGCTCCCTTCTCCAGCTGCCTCTCAGTTGGTT
Source organism: Catharus ustulatus (assembly GCF_009819885.2). Classification (NCBI taxonomy): domain Eukaryota; kingdom Metazoa; phylum Chordata; class Aves; order Passeriformes; family Turdidae; genus Catharus; species Catharus ustulatus. Next base: position 4,395,101 of record NC_046245.1, read on the forward strand.
TTTGGAGGCCAAGCTGCTCCCTAAGCTGTTTCCACCTCTCAGCACAAGGAGAGACAATTCCCCAAACCCAGGGAGCTGGCAGAGCTGCAGGTCTCTGCAGGGGCTCAGTGGTGGCTCATCCACATCCCCCCTGGCATTTTGGGCTCCCTGTGTCTGGCAGAGCTTTCCCTGCAGCTGCACGCCCCTGGCACTCAGGGATCCCTCCCAGGGCTGTGTTTATCTCCTCTGCCCCTGAGCAGTGCCCTGGGGTCACACCTGGAGTGGCAGAGCACAGTGTTGTGGGTTGGCGAGGTTTAGAAATTTTTCCCATTATTATGTTAAGCTAGCCGGGATGGCTCTCCTATTAGCCGTTAAGAGCTGGAGATAAAGGACTGCTGAAGCAATGATGGCCCATTAGGGAAAGGTGGAGTCCTGCTTTTGTGTTCTGCAAGTAAGAGGACACGGGGGGGTAGGAGAACTACACAGCTCGCCGGCCGAACTGGAGGAGAGAGGTTCCGTTTCTCCTGTTGGGATCAGGCTTCTTGGATTTGGACTGCTAAAGCTTTCTGCTAGCTCTGAACAACTGGGAACTGGGACGCCCACGGTGAGCAGAGTTTCCTTCCTCTCACCCTTTTCTTCCACCTGGGGCGGGTGAGGTCACCTGGCCCCCTCCCCTGCCCCTGCAGCAGCCGCGACTGAGACGCCGCCCGCCCTGCTCCATCGGAGAGCCATCGGTGACTGACAAAGGGACTGGGACTGAATTCCATTCTGTTCTGTCACTGGTTTTCTTTTTTTTCTTTCGTATAGCTGATGCTGTTTTTGTTTGTCTTGTAAATATTTCAGTAAAGAACTGTTATTCCCAACCTATACCTTTTTTGTGCCTGCGAGTTCCTGAATTCCCTTTTCCTGGCAATACTGTCCCTTTAAACCGGGACAGATCTTGGCGCCCAACGTGGGGCAGAGGTTAAGGAATAACAGTTCTTCAGTTGCCTGAAATTGTTTTTTTTTTTGTGTGTGCTAGCAACATGTGGTCCAGTTTAATCTGGTTTGGGCTGCACGTGTTCATACATGTATATCTCCCATTTGCAAACCCTTACATAAGCATGGGCCCTGTAACTAAGGCTACTGTGACTGTTATCGAACTTGCTTTATGGGTTGATAAGGTGAGGAATTCATGGATTTTTAACTTCCTTTGGACGGCGGGTACATGGATTCAGGGATACCACACACTAAATGCATGTTTTTGGGATTACTTTAATAATGGCACCTACTGTGAGGGAATAACACCAGGGGAAATTTTCTCCCAACCCCTCACCCAAATTTTTGGGTCTACCCCACCAGTTTTTGAGGGGTTCAGATTTCCTCTGAATGCTAATGATATCGTACAGTGGCTGGTGTTACTGATAGGCTTGTCCTATTTAACATTAAGAGATAACGGGGGATTGAGCTGGATAACAACTCTGATACCTACTCCAGGAAATAGGGATGGTGCTGCAGACATTGACCCTGCCCCAGAGACTAGGGATGCGGCCACAGAAACTGACCCTGCCCCAGAGACTAGAGATACTGCCACAGAGCCTGACCCTGCCCCAGAGACTAGGGATGCTGCCACAGAGCCTGACCCTGCCCCAGAGACTAGGGATGCTGCCACAGAGCCTGACCCTGCTCCAGAGACTAGGGATGCTGCCCCAGAGCCTGACCCTGCCCCACAGCCCATCTCAGAAAGAAACCAGCCGGAGTGGGTGGGGCTTCTAGTGAAGGAGATACGTGAGATGGGCCAGATGATGAAGGAGTACCTCTCCCCAGCTGGTGACAAGCCCTGCCATAAAGGGGGAGAATCCAGTGATGCTGTAGTGGAACCCATAGGTGTTACATCTGCCCAGGGTCCAGCTGAATTGCAAGGGCACTCACAGCCAGCAGCAGTCGCCCCTGTAGAAACTAGGAAGTCTAAAATGAAAACAAGGCACCTAGACAAAGAGGACCAGAGAGGAGGGCCCTCACAACCAGCAGGGGAGCCAGAGGTTGAAATCATCACTGAGTCCCTGTCTTATGAAAATCTCCGCAATCTGCGGAAAGATATTGCACGACGGGGCCGGGAGGCTTTGACAACTTGGTTACTTCGGGTCTGGGACCTTATGGGTACAGGTGTGCACTTGGATGGTACAGAGGCAAGGAATTTGGGATCCTTGTCCCAGGACTCAGGTGTGGACCAGATATTCGTAAGGGAACCAGGCCCACTTCCTCTCTGGGAGCGGCTTTTAATGAGTGTAAGAGAGAGGTTTGTCAACAGAGAAAGAATGCAGGAGTACCATAATAGAACGCATTGGAAAACCGTTGAGGAAGGGATTCAACAGCTGAGAGAGGTGGCGGTACTGGAGGTACTCTTTGGGAGGGATGGACAGCATGACAATGACCCTGACAAGGTCAGGTGCACAGGTCACATGCTGTGGAACCTGGCAAACCGAGGGCCATCTCAATACACCACCTTCATTGCAATGATTAATGCTGATGAGCACCGAGAAACAGTGAGCTCTGTTGCTAACAAGCTTAGGGATTTTCACAGTATGATGAATGGCGCAGTGCAGGCCCAGGTTTCTTCCGTGGTCCAGGAGATGAGGGGGATGAGGGAGGAGATCAGGGAGGTGAGGGGGATGAGAGGTGACATAAGTGAGATGAGGGAGGAGATCAGGAAGATCAAGGCAGCACCAGTGCGAGCCTCATACCCCAAGGTTACAGCCCAACGCCCCCCAGCTAGTGGAAGAGGGTACACCCCACGAGCTGACCTATGGTTTTTCCTGCGTGACCATGGGGAAGATATGGGAAAATGGGATGGGAAACCCACTTCTGTCTTGGCAGCACGGGTGCGTCAACTCAGGGAGGGAAATGCTAACCGAGGGAGTTACACTAAAGTGAAGGTAGCCTCAACCTCCCATGACCAAGGTGCTGGGCATTACAGAAGGGAGGATGATCTGTCAGACCCACTTGAAGGAACCTCCACTATGTATGTTCAGGAAAGGAGTAATAGCCAGGGCTAGAGGGGCCCTGCCTCTAGCCAGGGAGAGGCACGGGATAACAGAGTCTATTGGATGGTGTGGGTCCGATGGCCTGGCACATCAGAACCACAAGAATACAGGGTATTAGTTGATACTGGTTCACAATGCACTCTAATACCATCAGAACATGTGGGGGAAGAGCGTGTTTCCATTGTTGGGGTGACGGGGGGATCACAGGAATTGTCTTTGCTGGAAGCTGAGGTGAGCCTGACAGGAGAGGGGTGGCAGAAACATCCGATTGTAACTGGCCCAGAGGCACCGCCCATTCTAGGCATAGATTTTCTTAGGAGTGGCTACTACAAAGACCCAAAGGGATACAGATGGGCTTTTGGAATAGCTGCTGTAGCGGTAGAGGGCATTAAGCAGTTGAACACCTTGCCTGGACTGTCAGAAAACCCATCTGCAGTGGGACTCCTGAAGGTGGAAGAGCAACGAGTGCCAATTGCCACCTCAACAGTGCACCGCCGGCAGTACCGGACGAATCGAGATGCTGTGATCCCCATCCACAAGATGATCCGTGAGCTGGAGAGCCAAGGGGTGGTCAGCAAAACCCACTCACCCTTCAACAGCCCCATCTGGCCCGTGCGCAAGTCTGATGGAGAATGGAGATTGACTGTGGACTATCGTGCGTTGAACGAAGTGACTCCACCACTGAGCGCTGCCGTGCCGGACATGCTGGAACTCCAGTACGAGCTGGAGTCCAAGGCAGCAAGGTGGTATGCCACCATTGACATTGCCAACGCATTTTTCTCCATTCCCCTGGCAGCAGAGTGCAGGCCTCAGTTTGCCTTTACATGGAGGGGCGTGCAGTACACCTGGAATCGTCTGCCCCAGGGGTGGAAACACAGCCCCACCATCTGTCATGGACTGATCCAGGCTGCACTGGAAAAGGGTGAGGCTCCAGAACACCTGCAATACATAGATGACATCATTGTGTGGGGGAACACGGCAGTGGAGGTATTTGAGAAAGGAGAAAAGATCATCCAGATTCTGCTGAGAGCCGGCTTTGCCATTAAAAAGAGCAAAGTCAAAGGACCTGCCCGAGAGATCCAGTTCCTGGGAGTAAAATGGCAAGATGGACGGCGCCAGATCCCCACTGAGGTCATCAATAAGATCACCGCAATGTCTCCACCAACCAGCAAGAAGGAAACACAAGCTTTCCTAGGTGCCATAGGCTTTTGGAGAATGCACATTCCTGAGTACAGCCAGATTGTGAGCCCTCTCTACCTGGTCACCCGTAAGAAGAACGATTTCCACTGGGGTGCTGAGCAACAGCAAGCCTTTGCCCAGATCAAGCAGGAGATCGCTCATGCAGTGGCCCTTGGCCCAGTCAGGACGGGACCAGAGGTAAAGAATGTGCTTTATTCTGCAGCCGGGAACCATGGCTTGTCCTGGAGCCTTTGGCAGAAGGTGCCTGGGGAGACTCGAGGCCGACCTCTGGGATTCTGGAGCCGGAGCTATAGAGGGTCTGAAGCCAACTACACTCCCACAGAGAAGGAGATCTTGGCTGCCTATGAAGGAGTCCAAGCTGCCTCAGAGGTGATTGGGACGGAAGCACAACTCCTCCTGGCACCCCGACTACCAGTGCTGGGGTGGATGTTCAAAGGAAAGGTTCCCTCTACCCACCACGCCACCGACGCCACATGGAGCAAGTGGATTGCCCTCATCACGCAACGCGCCCGCATCGGAAACCCAAATCGCCCTGGGATTTTGGAGATAATTACGAACTGGCCAGAAGGTGAAAATTTTGGTCTCGCCGATGATGAGGAGCAAGAACAAGTGAGCCGCGCTGAGGAAGCCCCACCGTATAACCAACTGCCAGCAGATGAAACATGCTATGCTCTTTTCACCGACGGCTCCTGCCGCGTCGTGGGGATGAACCGGAAGTGGAAAGCAGCCGTATGGAGCCCCACACGACAGGTTGCACAAGCTACTGAAGGAGAAGGTGGATCAAGTCAATTTGCTGAACTCAAAGCTGTTCAGCTGGCCCTGGACATTGCTGAAAGAGAGAAGTGGCCAAAGCTCTACCTTTATACTGACTCGTGGATGGTAGCCAATGCCCTGTGGGGTTGGCTGGAAAGATGGAAAAAGGCAAACTGGCAACGTAGGGGAAAACCAATCTGGGCTGCCGACGAGTGGAAAGACATTGCCACCCGGGTAGAGAAGCTACCTGTGAAAGTTCGTCACGTGGATGCCCATGTCCCCAAGAGTCGGGCTAATGAGGAACACCAACACAACGAGCAGGTTGATCAGGCCTCAAAGATAGAGGTGTCACAAATAGACCTGGATTGGCAACACAAGGGAGAATTGTTCCTGGCTCGATGGGCCCATGACGCCTCAGGTCATCAGGGCAGAGATGCCACGTATAAGTGGGCACGAGACCGAGGGGTGGATCTAACCATGGACAGTATCTCTCAAGTCATCCATGACTGTGATACGTGCGCTGCCATCAAACAGGCCAAGCGAGTGAAGCCCCTCTGGTATGGCGGGCGTTGGTCCAAATACAAGTATGGGGAGGCCTGGCAGATTGACTACATCACACTGCCTCAGACCCGCCAAGGCAAGCGCTACGTGCTGACCATGGTGGAAGCCACCACCGGATGGTTGGAGACCTACCCTGTGCCTCATGCCACTGCTCGGAACACCATCCTGGGCCTTGAGAAACAGGTCCTTTGGAGGCATGGCACCCCTGAGAGAATTGAGTCAGACAACGGGACTCATTTCAAGAACAGCCTCATAAACAGCTGGGCTAGGGAACACGGCATTGAGTGGGTGTACCACATCCCCTACCATGCACCTGCAGCTGGGAAGGTCGAACGGTGCAATGGCCTGCTTAAAACCACCTTGAAGGCACTGGGTGGGGGGACTTTCAAGAACTGGGAAAGTAATCTACCAAAGGCCACATGGTTAGTGAATACCCGAGGTTCCACTAACCGAGCAGGCCCTGCCCAATCTGAGCTCTTGGGAACACCAGATGGGGATAAGGTTCCAGTGGTACACATGAGAGGTATGCTAGGGAAAACTGTTTGGGTGAACTCTGCCTCCAGCAAAGACAATCCTGTCCGTGGGGTGGTTTTTGCTCAAGGACCAGGTTGTACCTGGTGGGTGATGCAAAAGGATGGAGAAACCCGATGCATACCCCAAGGAGACCTTGTTCTGGGGTGAACTACCTATGATACTGTGTCTGTAACTGCATGTATGTATGTAATTTAAAGGTTCTAATTTAATGTAGTATGTTAGCATGGAAAAAATTTGGGGTGGATAATGTTGTGGGTTGGCGAGGTTTAGAAATTTTTCCCATTATTATGTTAAGCTAGCCGGGATGGCTCTCCTATTAGCCGTTAAGAGCTGGAGATAAAGGACTGCTGAAGCAATGATGGCCCATTAGGGAAAGGTGGAGTCCTGCTTTTGTGTTCTGCAAGTAAGAGGACACGGGGGGGTAGGAGAACTACACAGCTCGCCGGCCGAACTGGAGGAGAGAGGTTCCGTTTCTCCTGTTGGGATCAGGCTTCTTGGATTTGGACTGCTAAAGCTTTCTGCTAGCTCTGAACAACTGGGAACTGGGACGCCCACGGTGAGCAGAGTTTCCTTCCTCTCACCCTTTTCTTCCACCTGGGGCGGGTGAGGTCACCTGGCCCCCTCCCCTGCCCCTGCAGCAGCCGCGACTGAGACGCCGCCCGCCCTGCTCCATCGGAGAGCCATCGGTGACTGACAAAGGGACTGGGACTGAATTCCATTCTGTTCTGTCACTGGTTTTCTTTTTTTTCTTTCGTATAGCTGATGCTGTTTTTGTTTGTCTTGTAAATATTTCAGTAAAGAACTGTTATTCCCAACCTATACCTTTTTTGTGCCTGCGAGTTCCTGAATTCCCTTTTCCTGGCAATACTGTCCCTTTAAACCGGGACACACAGTTAAACACAGCAGCAGCTACCCCAGAAGGGTGGGAGTGCAGTAAACTGTGGGGGAAAGTGGCTCAACACACCCAACAAAGAAATGAGTTCCAGGCAACAGAGCAGCTCTTGAATTACCTCTGAAATAATCCCTGCGGACAGAGCACAAGATGAATGAAAACTGCAAGGAAAGAAGGAAAACTGCAGCTTGAGGCTGCTCAGTGAGCAAGGCAGGGAGTGGGAAAATTCCTAAAATCTGAGAGGGACAAAAGAGATCATTTTCCCTGCAGCAAAGCAGAAGCCAAGCACCAGAGACAGCATTGCACAAAGATGAGGAGCTGGGAGGTTTCATAGCACGCTGCAATTGGATTAAGGAGGGTGGTGTGCTCCAGACACATCCATTGCAGGGATTTATTTTAGCACTGGAGCAACCTGGGCTAGGGGGAGATGTCCCTGCCCATGGAAAGGGATGAGCTCTGAGATCCCTTCCAGCCCAAACCATTCCATGATTCCATGAATGTGTGCTGCTAAGTTGGAATCACAGATATATTTGTCCAGCTGAGACAGAACATGCTGTTCATTTAATCCGCATTAGGCTCTATTTGAAGCTGATATTTTTATTTCTTAATAATAATCAAGTCTGGAGAGGGAGCAGCAGCATTTTTTTCGTGCCAGCTCTATCTAATAGCATGGCATTGTTTACTTTCCCAGTTAATAAAATAATTGGAAACAGCTCACAAAGGATCCAGAGCTTCTTGCCAGGAAAAATGACGCGGATCTGGATCCTTTGGCAACGGCGCCGAGTCATCTGTGGATAAACACCACGTGCATTCTGTGCTGGGCACACTTCTCAGGGTGGCTGTAGGTGTGTGAGCACTGAGAAATCCAAAATCTTCACCTCATTCTTGCCTGCACTGAGAGGGAAGTGCCCCTCACCTGCACAGAGGAGGAGAGCACCTTATCTGATGGAGGAAGAATTAGTTTAGAATTAGAAGTCCAATACAATTAGTTTAAAAACCAATTACTTTGTGCTAATTATCAAAGTATCCGCTGCACAGAGCCACAGCAGAAATAGAAAGGAGAGGCTGGTTCCCTCCTTGTGTGGTCTGGGTCTCTCCTGGCTGTCTGTTCCCTGTGGAAACTTGGGGTTTGGGGGGAGTTGTTTGGTTATAGACACTGCACTCCTTGGATATTCAGGAAGGGAGAAAGGGAGGAAAAGAGGAAGGAAAAAAGGAGGGAGGGAGGGAGGGAGGGAGGGAGGGAGGAAGGAAGGAAGGAAGGAAGGAAGGAAGGAAGGAAGGAAGGAAGGAAGGAAGGAAGGAAGGAAGGAAGGAAGGAAGGAAGGATGGATCATGCTGAATTTGTAGCCTAAAATGAAAATCCCTGGACTGTGCCACGAGCACACTCTGAGATGAGGAGTTTGGAGATAAATAACACATTTCCCTCCTGGGCACAGCCTGGGAGGAAACTGCTCAGCCCAAAGGCCACAGTGGCAGGGGGTGGCAGTCCCTGCTGCCAGCTCCTGTCCTGCAGTGCCAGCGAGGCATTCTGTGCAGGGCTGGCTTCGTTGGATTCAGGGCAAGGAAATGTGGCTCTGTGTCCTGAAAAGCTCTGATTCCAAGAGGCATCTTGGAATGTGCTGGACTGCACACAAAGCTGCAGCCAGAGCCAGGGGCTTTGGAGCTGTGTGCATCCAGGCAGGAAGAGTTCCAGAGGCAGGATGTCACCAAAAGCTCTTTCCCAGTGCTAACAGCTCTGAAATACATTTTACTGACCTGGGATCTTTGCATATCCTCAAGGTGAAGAGTCAGAGCCTGACTTGGCAGGGCTGGCAGCTCTAAAAAGCCATTTCTGCTCCAGCAGCATCAGATGGCTGCTGCTATCAGCTGAGCTGAGCTCAGGGAGGTGAGGATGAGCTGTGCTCACAGCCACTGTCCAGAGAGCTCAGGGAGCTCTGACCCTCCACAACTGCCTTTAACACGAGCCACAACCTCCATAAAATGAATGTGAGAGTCTGGCCTGGCTCAGTGCCTGCCCAAGGACCCAGGGAAGGGCTGGGGCTGTGGCAGGGGTGTTCAGGTTGGATTTTGGGAATGGTTTTTCCCCCAGCACTGCCCAGGCTCTCCAGGGAATGAGGCTGCCAGAACTCCAGGAGAGTTTGGACACTGCTCAGGGGGGCACAGGGTGGGATTTGGGGTGTCTGTGCAGGGCCAGGGGATGGATTGAACAGCCCTGGTGGATCCTTCCAGCTCAGGGTGTTCCATGATTCCATGACTTGGCATCCTGCTGCCACCCAGGGCTGTCAGCCTCTGTCAGCCTGGCAAGCTGAGCTTATTTAGGACAAAAATTTCAGGCAGATTATGGCAGCAAATCCCTGAACAAGCATTAGGCTGGGATTAGACCCAGTTCAGTTCCTCACCTGGCTCACAGAGTTAATCCTACCTCCCCCAGGTCAGAGTGCCCTTGCTGCTCCAGGGCTGTCAGAAGGCTCAGGCTGGCCTTTGTCTGAATGTTAATGATCAATATTAACACATCCTTTCTCTGAGAGCAGATGAAAAACTGCTGCTTTTAGGGTCTCATTTCAGCCTTCTGTGCCACGGACACCTCTCTCAGTATCAGTGCATAATTTATTTTTAAAAGACTGCACTTTCTTTGAAGGCCAATAAAGTGTCAGAACCCAGAAGAGAGATTAAAATTTGTCCTTGGTTATAAAGTGCTACAGATTCCTGGGAAGCCTTTGCTCTCATATCCTCCTCAGCAGCTCAGGGAAGCAGGAGGAGCCTCTGGCATTGAATCCCAGGCTCCAGGTGCCATTCAGGGTTTCCAGAGCAGGAGCAGGCTCTGGCCATTGATCCCCAGCTCCAGCAGCCGTGGAATGAGGGATCTTTAGACTTTAAATATCCCCAGTCCACACAGCATATGGCTTCATCTCAGCACCATTGCCACCAGGAAAGAGGAGGGGGTTGGATAAAAGGCCCTGGATAAATTCCATGTGTCAGCCAGACCCTGAACACATCCATCTGCAGCCACCTCCAGCAACACCTGGCAGGGAGGGCAGGAGGTCCCGAGCCCCAACATTCCTTGGAATTAACCCAGGCTTTAAACCACCAGTGTTTGCATGGAAACCAAAAAGCAAAGCAGGATATCCTTAATCTCAACCCTCTGGAAGAACCACTCTGAGTTGCTGTCTGTAATGGGAAATAAGGAGTTATAAGCTGGTGGGTTTTTTTCCCCCAGTGTGCTAACAAAGTATTTGCTGTATTCTGGTTATTTTTATCTCTCCCAGTGGAAATACAAGTAATAAAAATAGCAGTATTTTATAACAGGGAAAACAAAACCTCTGGTGCACAATTGTGCCTTGGAGAGAAAACGCTGTAATGTTTTTATTTCAGGAGAATATTAACATGTGAAAAGAAACCTGAGAGCTCCTTGATTAATCTGCTCCATCAGCCTCCAGAGAGGAGCATGGATGTGCAGGAGCTGCTTTTCCTGGGCTGCTGCTTCCCACCCAACCCCCTCAAGGAACCAAATCTGTGGCCAAGTCTCCTCATCCCCTGTCTCTCCTGCTCCCCAGCCCCCTCCAGCCCCTGGCAATGTGGTGTGGGTCACAGCCACTCCAGCTCATCCCACCCAACCATCCCAAAGTCTTTCACAAGACCCACAAACAACAGCCCAAGTGTTTTTTTCTGGTTGGAGACGTGTGGATGTGCATGGAGGAGCTGTTTGCACATCCAGCTCACCCTCAGCATCTCTGCAGGGAGCTCCCCTGGGAGCCCAGAGCAGCATTTGCAACACTCCTATTAATAAAAAGAAAAAAGAGACAGCCCGTGTCAATCACTTCACTACTTAATAATCTCCTTCCACAGGTGACAACAGACAGAATCCTAAATGACAGATGTGCTGGCAATGTGTCCCCAAGGGCCCTCAGGGAGCAATAACCAGGTTCAGCTGAGCCATGCAGCACGTGGGCCCTCCCCAGCTTGGTTCCTGCTGCTTCTTCTTCCCAAAATCCCAAATCCCCCCAAAAGAGGGGTCAGGCTGGAATGGGGAGTCCTTGCCAGCTGCCATGGGCAGAGCAGGAGAGCCCCAACAATGGGGAGGTTTGGGAGGGAAGGGCCCTTAAAGCTCCATGGGCAGGGACACCTTGAGCACTCCCAGGAGAAAATTCACAGGCTGCTTTAGCAAACACAAAGTTCCACTCTGGACTCACCCAGCAGAAAAGGCTGGGACATGCTCTGGGACTCCTCATGGGGTGTTGGCTGCTCCTGCCAGCATCAGATCCCAGGGCCAAAAGAATTCACTGGGGCCTTTTGTTTGTTTGTTTTCGTTGAAGTATCTTTACTGACTGATAACATTATTTCCCAAGGCTCTAATGACAGGAGGCAAGGACACCCTGCTGTTTGCTGGGCTCCTCTGCTGAGCTGACAGCCAGCACTGCCCTCAGATCCCAGCAGCCAGGGCAGGGCTGCCCTGGGGGGGACTTTGGGGTCCCTTCAACCCAAACCACGCTGGGATTCTGTGCCTGAGAACTTGGGAACAAACAGGGAAGAACATTGTTCAGTCAAAGGAAGGAGTAACTCATCAGTACCTGAGGGTACAGGTCTTGGTTTGGATGAAGCTCTGTCATCTTACAAATATGGCCCCAATAAATTGCATTTCAGCTGTGATTCTGCACCCAGAAATCCTTCCTGGGAAACCACTTGCTGTGCCCATCACCCAGGAAAGACAAGAAGGAGAGAGATCCTTGGAACCACAGGGCAGGACAGAGTCTGCAGACCCACCAGAGTAACTGAATTACTTCCACAGAACTTAGTTTTCAACAGCCAGCAGCAAATAAGGTGGCCTGGCACACTGATGGTCTGCTCAGCCACCAGAAGGAACCTGGGTCTGTATCTGGAGGAGAATTAGGCTGATTATAACTGGGCAGAAGATTAAACTGGTTTGATATGTCCACAGTCACCCCCTGAGCCAGCAGCACAGGGAGCACCAGATCTCCTGCTGGGAAAGGGAACAGGGACATGGAGGAGTTAACAAAGCCCAGCCTGAGCTCTGGACACCTCACTGGGACAGAGAACTCCCAGACAGCACAGAGGACTGAACACTCTCATTAATCAGGTGTTCCAGAGGGCAGAGAGCATGGCACAAGGCTGGTAAAAGCAGGAGCAGGCTGCAGACCTCACACAGCACCCACAGCCCCACCAGTGAGCAATGAAGGAGCAGCCAAATGTCTCAGTGTTCCCAGCTTTGGCTCTGCCTGTTCCTTACCCACTCCAGGTGCTCACACCCCTCCTTCCTATTCAGTGCAGGGCAGCAGCACAGGAGATGGGCTCAGGGGAAGCCCAGCCCACCCCACAGCTCTTATTAACACTCATCATTGTCCTGGGCTCCAAGCAGGATCAACACACCAAACATCCATTGCAGGGCCTGATCTGACCCAAAAATCCAGGGCTGAGACCCCTGGCAGGCTGAGACCTCCCCTGCCCTCAGCTCTGCTCAGCACCAAGGACACACGAGGCCAAGAGGAGCATCAGATCCAGCCCAGGAGATTTCAAGTGAGAAGTTCCTTGGTGGTGCTCAGCCTGGGGGACACTCAGGGGAGTCACTGCAGTCACAGCTTCATCTCTGCTCCCTGGGACAGGGACAGGACCCAGAGAAAGGCTGGAGCTGTGCCAGGGGAGTTTAGGTTGGATTTTGGGAAAGGTTCTTTCCCCAGAGGGTGCTGGGCACTGCCCAGGCTCCCCAGGGAATGGGCACAGCCCTGAGGCTGCCAGAGCTCCAGGAGAGTTTGGACAACACTCCAGGGATGCTCAGGGTGGGATTTGGGGTGTCTGAGCTGGACTGGATGGTCCTGGTGGGTCCCTTCCAGCTCAGGATATTCTGCAATTCTGTGATTCTGCCATTCTGTGATTCTGTGGTTCTGTGGTCCTGCCCTGTGGCACTACCCGGTGACATTCCCCCACAGGAGGTTTCTCACTCTGAGTGGTTCATTTGCACTCACCAGAGGCAGGGGACAGAGCTGAGACCTGCACAGAGCTCCAGCAGCCCCTGTGCCCGGAGGGGACAGCGAGGAGGGGACAGCGGGGCTGCTCCCACATCATCATCATCATCACCATCATCACCATCATCATCACCATCATCCTCCTCCTCCCCAGCCCTCCTGGCCGGTGCAGCTGCCCGGGTAGAGGCAGGGATGGATCATTGCACACGAACATTCCCAGCTCTCCGGGCAGAGGCAGGGATGGATCATTGCACACGAACATCCCCAGCTCTCCGGGCAGGGCTCAGCTCTGCTGGCACCCGGAGCTCTCTGAGGCTGAGACAGGAGAGAGAAGGAGGCGGAACCTCCAGGTGAGCACATCCAGGTGCTGCTGCAGCACCCAGGGGAGCAGGGGGAGCGGAGCAGGGCAGAACAGAACAGAACAGAGCACTGCACTCTGGTAAATCCTTTCCAGAGCCCCTTCCCAGCCATCAGGGGTTCCCAGGTGAGTCCTTAGCAGGTCCCTCCCCACCTGCAGAGCCCAAACCCGAGAGTTTCTCCCCAGAAAAGCTCCGGTCCCTCGCAGCCCGTGCAGAGCTGTGCTAACAGCACCATCTGCTGAGCGCTGCCTGCAGGAGGTTTTAAGGGAAGAGCAATTAATTAATTCCTGACAGGATCCATGGATTTTGCACACCGTTACTGGTTTGTCTTAGGGGTTTTTTTTGCCTTTACTCAGAGCCAGGATTTTAAAAATAGACGAAGGAAACGGATTTTCTCGTGTTTGGGCTTGGTTGTTTATTAAATTTTATCAAAAAGTACCGAGTGTTCAGCAGCACTTCCAGCTACCTGCTAGAAGTGAGGAAATGGGGGAAGATCCAGCTGCTGCAATGTCTCTTAAAGCTAAATAGTCCCATAGAAAATTAATTATTATATTATTTATGTTTTTAACCTAATAACTAAATTCCCATGACCCTCAGTGTAACACTGACCGACCAACCACAAACACTGCCTGAAACCATGGAGAGGAAGGAAGAGGAACACTGAAAAAGACACCACCCCAAATCTGGTCCCATACCTATTACTATACTATAAAAACTTCAAATTTAAAACCCATGTGAAAGCACACACTTCTATTTAACTACACACCCGTGATTTTAACTTCATCACTCAAATTTGGAGCCTTCTCCAAGGCTTCAGGTCAAAAGCAGTGTTCTCCAGGGGGTCAGTGCCAGAAAGCACAAAAAGCACAAAAACCCCCAGGTTTGTGGGATCCAGCACAGGTTGGCAGGTGATCTGTCTTCATTTAGGAAGCAGAATTCACCCTGAGCTTGGCAGTGGTTGTTGCAACATCTCCTTCCTCTGGAAAGGTTCAGTAAAAATAACGAATTTACAATTGGGATTGCCTGGAGACACAAACTCCAAGAGGAAACAAGACTTCAGTTTGGAATTTTGCATCTCTTTCTGCAGTCAAAGGCAAACCCCCAGTCAGGTCCAGATTGTGTTCTGTGCCTGGTGACAGCTGCAGAACTGCTCCAAATGAAAATTCCAAATGAATGGGGGGTTCCAGACACTCTCAGAGCCCTCTCTGTCCTGACAGGACAGATCTGGACCAGATCCTGCAATGCAGATCCCACTGTCCCCAGCACAGCCCAAAGGTTCATCCCAGCCCCACACACCCACAGGGGTGGAAACCCTCAAAAGGTGATTTCCAAACACTTCTGAGCAATTCTGCCACCACAAAGGTGGTGTCTCTGACATATAAGACAAAAAAGTGAAGGTTCTGTCACCCAGGCAGCTGCTGGACAGGTTTGGTTGGGGTGGCTCATCCTGCCCAGCCTCAGAGGGAGGCAGGGGCTGAGCTGCACAAACAGCAGCAAGTTCTGCCCTGGCCAGTGCTGGGGGTGCAAAAAGGGCCAGGCAGCAGATCACAGAATCCCAAATGGTTTGGATTTGAAGGAACCTTAAAGCTCACCCCATTCCACCCCAGGGACAGCTCCCACTGTCCCAGGCTGCTCCAAGCCCTGTCCCACTCTGCAGGGTGGAGATGAGCACAGTGCCAGGATGGAGCAGCAAACCCAGCCCTGCCCCACAACCACTGTGCCCAGCCTTGTGCCATCTGCCCCCTGAAATTCTATGCCCCAGCCTTGTGCCACCTGCCCACTGAAATTCTGTGCTCATCTCTGAGGTGTTAATGAGAGGAGCGGGAATTTGTACCCCTGGTTTTAAACCCTGCTAATTTAGCAAACGTTGTCCTGGTTCCTAAGCATTAACCCAAGTGGAGATCAGCCAGCACTGTGCTGCAGCCCCTGGGAAGCTCTGGGAGGTAATTTGGCAAGGAGCAGTTTGTTCAGTGCTTTGTTGTGCTCAATCTGCTCCAGCAGCCCTGAGCAAAGGACAGGGACAGTCAGGGACAGTCAGGGCTGCAGCTCAGCCCCTGCCCAGGCACTGCAGTGACCACAGCTCACACGGGCAGGGACATTAACAACGGGGAGGAAGGCTCTGGAGAAAATCCAGACTCATCATCTCAACCCTCAGACAGCAATACTCCAAAATCATCTGTGCAGAGATATCCACACCCCTGGAGGTGTCCAAGGCCAGGGATGGGGCTTGGAGCAGCCTGGGGTAGGGGAAGGTGTCCCTGCCATGGCAGGGGTGGAACTGGATGAGTTTAAAGTCTCCTCCAACCCAAACCATTCTGGGATTCTGTAACAGATGTGAATTCTACAATGGCAGCAAGGGTTGAACAGTTTAGCAGCCGTTTCTAATCTTTAGTAGGATTCTGGGATGGGATTTTTCACCCTGGGCTGAAATGAAAATTGGCGACTGAAGTGCAGCACTGTGAGATGGGGTGAAGGGCTCAGTGTCACTGCAGCAAGCCAGGAGAATTAATTAAAACCTGGAGAATTAAACCCAGGGCATTAAGAGAAAGAAAATCCAAGCAAGCCTGAGCAGAGTCAAACAGAGGAGCTGCAAATGCCAGATGCCAGCTCAGGCACAAAGGCCAACACCAGCCTCCCCAAGAGCTGCAGCAGATGGGCTGGCAGGGCTGAGCAGATGGGCTGCAGGAGCTGGGAGCGCTCTGGACACGGCCAGGCAAAGAGAAACAAAACAAAACACCAAAAAAACAAACCAAAGCCCCCCCTGAAACCCCCTCAGTTCCCCTCTGGGAGGCTGAGCAGGGCACCCAGAGCCAGCAGCTCGTCCTGCTGCAGGGCTGGGCAATGTTTGGTGTTTCAGTACAAACCACCTGTTCCTCAGGGCAGCACTGCTTGCAGCTGTTCTTTGTTTCAGCAAGAACAGAAGCTTCAGTGAAGCTCACTGAGCCTTTCCTAGAACACAGCTCTCATCAGGAGCCTCTGTGACACTTCACCCACCACAGGCACTTAAAGAATAAACAAACGGTGAGAGAAAAATCGGAGTTTGTTCTGAGCCACAGCCTGAAGGGAGCTGCTGGAACATAACAGCCCTGCCTGGATCAGAGCCCCCACCCGGCTTTTGGAAGTTCAGACACAGCCCCAGGCTGGTTCCAGGTTACCAGAGCTGTCCCTCCCTGGCTGCACAGAAATTATTCCAAGGGAATTTCAGCTGAGGTGGAACTCAGTGCCCTCCCTCTCTCCCTGCAGCTCTGGCACTGCAGGAGCTGCAATCATCCCTGGGCTCCTGGCACAACCACAGGAGTCCCTGCTCCATCATCCCTCAGCTCCTGGCACAGCCACACAAGTCCTGCTCCATCATCCCTGGGCTCCTGGCACAACCACAGGAGTCCCTGCTCCATCATCCCTGGGCTCCTGGCACAACCACACAGGTCCTGCTCCATCATCCCTGGGCTCCTGGCACAACCACACAGGTCCTGCTCCATCATCCCTGGGCTCCTGGCACAACCACACAAGTCCTGCTCCGTCATCCCTGGGCTCCTGGCACAACCACACAAGTCCTGCTCCATCATCCCTGGGCTCCTGGCACAGCCACACAAATCCCTGCCCCAGCCCCAGCCCTGCAGAGCTCAGCTCTGCCTTTGGTTCCCAGCAGCAAAATCAGGACCCTGCTCCAGCAGCAACAGCCACCCAAAAAATGGGATTTAGCAGAGGTGGGGAGCAGCTCAAGGCACTTCCAGCAAACTGCAGCTGCAGGTGAGGGAACAGCACAGTCCCAGGTGTGCAGGCAAAAGGTCCAGAGACCTCCAAACCCTTGAGTTTCACGCCCAGATGTAGATAAATAATTGACAAATCATTTTCTGCACTCAGCTGGGCTCCTGCAGCCCAAGTTTCACCTATTTCCACACTGTATTTTGCCAGGTGTGGATTTGGACCTGATGATGTGCAAGAAAAAAACTCAAATTGAAAGAATGATTTTTCTAATTTAATAGAAATAAGCAACCAAAATGGGTTCCAAACAATGCTTAATACAACTTCTACAGCACATTCCAGAGCACTTAACAAGAAATATTTACAGGCAGCTAAAGTATTAAATAACCAGGGAAAGAAAAATTTCTGTTTTTTAATTACACACCAGCAAAAAAACACAGGAACAGAACAATTAGAAACAATAACTTTTTTTTTTTTTAAAAAAAAGTTAAATAGGATGATTCAGATAATACAATATCACAGAAACAGCACTTGGTTTTTTTTTTTTTTTAAGAATCATATTAAAAGATGAGGCAAGTTTATTATGTGCAAAATGAGCCAGTTCCAGTACTGGAAGCAGGAAATAATTGAAGAATCCAAGAATGCCATGATTGAACCCTTCCAGGAGAATGTTTACATGTAAAACAAGCTTTGCACTGCACAAATCTGTATAGGATTATTTACATTATTATTGTGTCCTGGTGTTCTGAGCCTAAACCCCCCATTTCAGGTGGGCATGGGGAGCTCACTCCAGACTGAATCCTGCCCAAATCCAACTTATAAAATATCCCAGTACCTCTCTTTGTAGGAATTCCATAAATTCTAAAGACAGCAGCCTCAAGCTGTGATTTCACTCACCAAAAAAGGCCCAAACTGCATTTCATACACTTCATAGTCCATTTATAACAAAGATTCCCAAATTAACTGCAATTTTGGAAAGCTGATTCTATGCTGATAGGTTGGAAAGCACAGAAAAAAAGGATCCCCATAAGCCAAGTTGAAGTAGATGGAAGAGTTACTGCACACACACTTTGAGAAGACAAAATAAATCACCATACCCAAAGATACAATCCATTTGTGCCATCTGTGTAAACTGTGGCATTTACATTTTTATTTTAAAAAAGTACCTCCATTATTTGCTCAACAGCTACTTCTTAAAAAAATATGGAACTTTCTCAATTTTTTTTTTTTTAAATAAAATGCCACACTCTATATTGCCAGGAACTGCTGCACACTTTGTTTTTAAAAGCCAGGCTTGTGATTTGCATACAAACTTCCCTATAAAATCGTTATCCAAAGGAAAGGATTCCTGCCGTGCTGACAGGCAGCTGACAAAGCAGTTTTATTGCTTTTTTTCCAAGGAAGAAAGTGAGAAAAACAAAGAAAAGCCAACTTGGAAAAGCCAATTCCCAGTACACCACACACTCAGCTGCTGCAATAATCTGAACTTTTCCAGGTCAGCCAAAACCAGGTGATAAAACAGAAATTTGGGCTCATTTTAAGGACTTCTCCAGTGGCCTGAAATGTTTGATCCAGCACAGAGTCACAGTGAAGTGTCAGATCCCACACAGGGGAACCTCTCCACCCCTAACTGAGCATTTCTGTTTGAGGACTTGGGGAAAACCCCTTTTTTTGGATAATTCTGACTTTTTGGATAATAACTCTGCCTTATTGTGCTCTAGGCCACTTAACTCCAGGGTACAGCTAAATAAAAGCCATGAGCTTGTTTAGGTGCTGAATTCCCACTCATCACCAGGAATTCCACTGGGCACTTTGCCCTCTCATTTCAAAAGCAAATTCCCTTTTCCTTCATTGGCTTAACTGAAAACTTCAGGGGCAACAAAAATTCCTCAGCCCAAAGGGAGACACAGATTTTTTTTGGCAGTATTTTAAATGAGAGCAGAGTTGCACCAAGTGCCAGATTCCTCCTGCCACCCATGGGATCACAATTTTACAGCATTTCCTGATGTGAACTGTGCTCTGATTCCCCAGGTAAAACACTCACACATTGCACACCCAGCAGCTGGCACGGAGAAGATGCCCAGAGAATTAGTGGCTCATTAATACAAACCCAGTAATTTGCTCCTGAATGAGTTACTAACAGTGAGACATCAAAAATTTGTTTCCACGGAGCAAACCCTTCCCAGTTTTGTGATGAGCACCCAGACTACAGGATCAGGGAGGGGATTAGCAGAGTTTATCTACCCTTTCACATAATTTCAAACAGAACTTTGCTGCTTTCAAAACAATTACTGAATTGCTGCTTTGGGAGCTCAAAAATAAAGGGGAAGAAGAAAAGAATATTTTGGTTCCTTGTAGAAAAGAACACTTGAGATTTCTTGCACACATTCAAAATTCCACATAATCCTACTGAGCACTGGGGAATGGGTGGGAGGAGCAGGGCAGGGTCTGTGCAAGGAAGAACTCGGGCTCAGCAAGGTCCAGCTCAGCTGCAGCCCTGGTGTGAGGATGCTGAGCATGAGCTGGACAAGTTCTGCACCTGGAGTGAGAGCTGGAGAGGCCACCTCAAAGGAAAGGGCTGTCACCAAAGCTGGGAACTGCTCTGGGGTCAGGGTGGGGAGCAGAGGGTCCTGTTCCTGCAGCAGTGGGGAGCAGGAGACTCCCTGGAGGGGTTGGGGTGAGTCCTTCCCCCTGAGCTCGACTTGGGACCCCCTGAGCTCTGCTGGGAACTCCTGTGCCCCATTTGGGATCTCCTGAGCTCTGCTGGGCTGCTGTGATCTGCTGGGATCTGCTGTGATCTCCTGAGCTCTGCTGGGATCCCCTAAGCTTTGCTAGGACCCCCTGTGCCCCATCTGGGACCCCCCCTTGCCCACCCCCTGCTCTGGCTCATCCCCAGGGTCTCTGCAGGATCCAATCCCCAGTTGCTGCCCAGGGAAAAGCTCAAAAGGTGAGGCCTGAAGGTACCAGAAGTGCCACAAAAAACAGGAGCCCCGAGTGAAGAGAGTTCACAGAATCTTATTTTCATGATAATTTTAATAATATTCCTTTTGCAAAATGAAGCTGAGAAACTAGAAATGCATAAATAGGCAATACACAGAGCCATGAAATGATCCCTTGTCACTACCAGTGTCCTATTCACACATCAGCCTTTCCACAGGCAAAGTTGTTGCTCTTTGTCAATTTAATATATTGAAGTGGAATTTCTTTTCCTTTCACATACAAACCAGTAAAAAATAAACTTCAAACAGCACTGTTAATGTCTGAGAAATTAAAAAAAAAAAACCAAAAACTCAACCAGTTTGAGTTTGAAGTGTAACATTTGAGTAAAGAAGTGAGCTGGAAGTTACAAACATCTTCAGTCCCCTCATTTATTGCAAGAGGGAGAATCCCAAGGTACACAGACCTGGTTCTTATAAAAGAAACCAAATCTGCAGTGATTTGCATAAAAACTGCTGAGAGCATTTCTCAATTTGATATTGTGCTAAAATATTTCTCTTTACCAGGATGGTAAAGAGTGTTCAATGTCCCAGGAATTGCTGAGCACACCAAACCCCAGGGATCTCCCTCAGAATTGCTGGATCACACCAATGATGGCAAACTGAGAGGCTGCCACCTCCAGCTCATTGGTTCCATGAATTCTTCAACTTCCTTTAACAAGATCAATATGAAGGCCAGGAATTGTATTTCTGTACTTGTGGCAGTAAAGAAAACAACTTCTCGAGCTGTAACTCCTTGTGGTTCCATGATTTCTAACCAGGAATGCTGGGATGGAGGCAGTGCAAGGGAAGGGCTTACTCAGGGAATTGGGAAATTGTTCTGTTCTCACTCTTTGACCAAAAACCACTCAAGGCCAAACCCTGTGCAAGTGCTTTGTTCAATGGATGGACAGGCAACCCAAACTCAGACTGATTCCAATCTTCCTGCACATTTCCCTCACAAGCTGCTTCTGAAGAAAGTTCTGAGAAGTACTCTAAGAAAAATAAGACAGAACCTCAAAATGAATGCAATGTTAGAAATAGCATATATTACAAATCTTTTCTTGATAGGAACAATCAATAAGAATACATATTAGCTTAAAAACAGTTCAGCAAATGTTGCTGACCTGCAAGAAATCTCAATTCACTATTTACAAATAAGACAAAGTGAATACAGGAAATTTTACACATTTGGTAGTTAATAGGTTATTGTTTGCCGAGTGGTCTATTAGAAACTGATATTTAGGAAGACTGGAAAAACACCCCAACCAGTTATTACCTCTTCAGTCTATATTTAAAGTACAGAAAACTAGAGAATGAATACTGGAGAGAACATTCTGCCTCGTCAGGGGGTCAGGGACAGATGACAACGCTGAGACTTCTGCCATGGATGCCATTAAAATGTTCTGGGTACAGGACTTTAATAAATACACCTTGTCCTACTGAAAGGGATTGGAGCCACCAGCTTAGCCTTTATCTGCCAAAAACTCCCATTCCTGCACTCGCCCATTCAGAACAGTTTAATGATTTTTTCTTTCTTCTTCCTGTTGCTATACATAAAATGGAGTAAAGAAAGCAAAATGGCAACAGCTGGATCGACACAGAAGATCAGTTATTCACAATGCTGCTTCAATGAGATGATCAAAGCAACGAGCAACACACACTTGAGTGGACACAGAGGGGATTTCAGGAGCTCTGCTCACACTTTACACTGCAGTGTAATGCAGGATACAGTCACTGGCTGCGTCCAGTCCTGCAGATGGTGTCACTACACAGTCTTATCTGTGCATGGAACATCTCCTACCAAATCTGCTTCTCTTCAACATTCCTCCACCTCTGGCTGTGAGACCAGGAGGAATGTGTCCCCTCCATCAGGAAAAGAAAGAATATAGCAAGTAATCAAGGAAAAAAAAAAAAATACAAACCACCAAAAATTTACAATACAGGTTTTTTCCCCTTTTGATGAGAATGTTTTTCTGTACAAGTGTTTTTTGTTATCTAATACTGTTTAAAAAGCTATCAGCTTCTTCAAGATGGCCACTGTAGGCATGATAATATTCCAGGAACACTTAAATAACAGTTTTTACAATAGATTTTAGGTCCATATCATTAGATTACTTTATATGCACTGGTCTCTCATCTGATTTTAGGCGTTTTCTACGTGGTTGTATAAAATCTTCATCGGAGTCCTCAGTTATTTCACCATCATCCTCTTCCTGCTCAAATTCAGGCAAAGGCTGGAAGGTCCTGTCTGAGTAGATCTCTGTAAGTTTATCTTCAAAGTACAATGCAACTGCCTTCCCTGCCTGTGCTACTTCTGAATCAGCCTGTGGATGAAAGAAGACAGGAATATTCACCTGTTGGAAATGCACATCCCTTCACCAAGTGTGCATGGTCTGAAACGCTTACCTTCAAATTAATCTCTTGTGTTTCTGCATAAACTTGAACAACTTTCATCATCTAAAAAGGATACCAGAGTCAAAAAAAATGAAATTATAATCCTTCCTAAAGTTACGAGATCGCAAAGGATTGGATGACTAAAGTCAGCCATAACAACAACACAGTTTGTTATGGTTTCTTAGCTTTAGTTCCCAAACTTAGGCAGCAGGTTTAAAACAGTCTCAGGTGGTAAATAAACCTTCAACAGAACACACAACTTTTGCACAAGTGGCTCCCAGCCATTTTCTACTCATGACAGCTTTCTCCAGGATAAATTGGAGTTGCCTGGACATGATTGTGGGGAAGTCTCCTTGGGAGGGAAGAACTCCAGGAGATTTTTTTCCTGGGGATTACCCCTTTGGAAAAGCTTTTGGCTTAGAGGCACTCGACATGATGCTGCTGTGAGAGGTCAGAGTGACTCAACTTTTGCCATGAGCCAGGCAAGCTGAAACACTTTTTTTTTTTCTCTTTTTAAAAAAAGCAAGAAAAAAATCAGCACATCTCTCAGTCCTTCCTCCCTTGTTGTACTCTGGTCTCTGAGAGCTGCAGCATGTTTTCCTCTAGAGTGGATGCTTCATTAATTGCCTTGATTGAGAAGTTCACATAATTACCTCATGAACTCCCCTAATGCAGGGACATATTGGAGCTGGGGCTGTGAAAGTCCCAAATGCTTGAGAGCAGCATCACATCATTGCCCCTGATTTTTCCTAGGGAGGTTTTAATTGGAGCTTTGTGCAGTTCCTTCAGTTCCCTTCTGCACAGGGCCAGAAATGAGCCCAAACACTGCAAGTCCAGGTTACATTTTGCAGAGAAATAAGAAATATTGGCTGATTTCTGCATTTTTAAGGCCAGAAGAAAGCCATTCCCTGTGATGCCTTTTGTCATCCTTGCTTTAAAGCATTTCAAAGATCAGGAACTCTCTTAGCTCCTACTTAGTTTCAGCACAATATCACCTTTTTTTTAATATTCAGATTATTTTTTCCATTGCTCCACATAGCAGTAACATTCAGGTCATTTATCTCCCCAAGTCACATTTCAAGTAAGGGATATTTCATTATCAGATGGGATCATTGCAAAATTAGTAAAATATATGACCCCATACCCAAGTTATCCACTGAAAACTCATTTTTGTGAGAGCCCAACTACCAAGGAGTTCAAGCAGGAAGGTTAATAAAAGCTTTGTTGGATTCAGCCTGAGTGAGGTACTAAAACCAGAATAATTCAGACAGGCAGATTTCTCCTCAGTAGAGGAAGTTTCTCAACAGATTCTACCATGTTCCATGAGTGTAAAACAATTACCTGGGCAGCTTGAGACACTTTCAAGGACTCTCTGATTGTCTTTATGGCACTTCTACAATCAATGTGATGCACAGTAACCAGGTCACCCTGCTCCTCACTCACAGATAACACTGAATACATTTCAGAAGTTCCCTCTGCCCTCCCAATTTTGCTAAAAATGAAGTTACTGTGCAATTGCCTTGAGTTTTGTTTGGTTTTTAAGTGCCTGATTCAGCATCTGCTCCAAAAGCAGAAGTTACAGCTGGAAGCAGAGCCTTTCATGGGAGAAGCTGCACAACCAGGTTGAAATAAATCTTCATCTAAAATGACAAATGGTGTTCAGATTGGAAGTTAACATACTTCATTAAACCTTTCACAGTTCTTGAAGATCAACCGGACGTCAGCCACGAAGTCCTCGGGGGTCTGGTAGTGTTGGGAATGTTTCTTCTGCAGTTTCTTCTTCACCGTGGACAAATCCATTGGTTTCTTTATGATTTTATAGTAGTTTGGTATCTGTAAAAAACCAGCAGTGATTTATCACTGAATGGTTGCTGAATTTCTACACTGAAGGAATCCATCCCTCAATCTCACCACACGTTTCAGGCATGTTCAGCAAAGCAGAACAATTTCCTTTCCTCAAACTGCTGCAAAAGTTCTTTATAAGAGAATGGAGTGACAAGACAAGGGAGATTGGTTTTAAATTGAAGGAGGGTAGATTTAGATTGGATACTGGGGAGAAATCCTTCCCTGTGAGGGTGGGGAGACCCTGGCACAGGGTGCCCAGATCAGCTGTGGCTGCCCCTGGATCCCTGGCAGTGCCCAAGGCCAGGCTGGACAGGGCTTGGAGCAGCCTGGGATGGTGGAAGGGGTGGCAGTGGATGGGCTTTAAGGTCCTTTCTAACCCAAACCAGTCTGAGATTCTGGGATTTTTTCCAACCTTCAGTGTCTCTCACAGCCCAGCAAAGCTGTTCATTACAGTTACTTCTTTTACAGCTGAAAACACAAGAGTCAAAGCAGCTTCTTCCCTCCTCTCATTCAAAAGTTTGCCCAAAAAAACCTCAAAAAAGCTCTGCTAAAGCATTTTGAGTTTAATGGGTATCCTGAGACATCTTGTTCCAATTCAGTAACTGCTAATTGGAATTATTTTTAAATACCTGTTTTTGAGACTGGGAGTGAAGCATCTGCCTGGAGAAGCTCCAGAATCAGCTGCTCTCCCTTCTCAGCCCCATGAAATGCTGGATGACTGCCAGAACATTCAGACTGATCAAGGGAGACATACTCCTGGTGAAAGCAGTCAGTTCCTTCCCAAATTCAATGCAGGCTCTCAGGGCTGAAGTACCAAATATAAAGCACAAGGTGTTTTTCAGGAGACTCACCGAGGCTGGGACTGGCTCCTGGAACTCAATGCTCAGCTCGTGGCAGTACAGGTAAAGCAGGAGGCGTTCACATTTCTTATAAAGAAAAAAAACAGGGTCAGATTCACATTCTAGCCCCAAAATTCATCCTCCTTACTTTAAACAGGCTTGTGTATTTAACAGCTTAGTACTAGAAAATTAAAATCAACCCCCTCAACTTAATTAAAAAAGGTAAAGTTCTTAGGAGGGCAGAGCTGAGAGGCAGAACCCCATTTACTGTTCACAAATTTCCTCTTTGTTTTATCCCTCCTAACCAAAAGCCTAGGGTCAAAGTCAGGCATGGGGAGACATGCTGATATGCTGCAAATTAAAAAATAAAATACCAGATACAACCTCTTTTACTGCTTTTGTCCAACCACAACCCCATGTAACAGAAATGGACTGAGCTACTTTTCCCCACAAGACAAAACTGAACAGGCTGAAAGCAGAGGCAGAGTTTCTATAAATTCCCTGTTGAAACATTTTTCCTTGCTTTCCTTGTAATTCCTTTAGAGGAATTTGATTTGATAATACTCTTAACACTACACAAGTGTTAAAAATACAAATAAAGCTAAAAGCTAAAAATAATTCTGATTGTCAAGGTCATTACAGTTCCCCAAGAATGCACCTTCAACACACCAAACTTACAGAACTATTTTATAATGGTCACCCCAAAGCTAAACACAAAGAACTTTTAATTGAGTGCATGTTAAATGATGCATTTAAATACAGAATTTGTGTTAATGCTAAATTTTAGCTCCTAAGTGATTACAGTCCCATTGCACTGGGGCATTCCCACAGTCACCAACACCTGCAGATGTGGCCACAGTAGGAAAAATCTCATTTATCATTTTGGGTTGTTTTGAAAAGCCATAACTACATTTAATTTGCTACAGTCAAAGCAAAAGCATCTCCACTCAATAGAGGAAAGATGATGTGAGAAAACACTTTTTCCTGGGGAGCAGAATCCTGCAGGTTTGAGACCCACCCTTTGGTCCACAGGACTCAGGCCTTGTGCTGTCTTCCCCTTCTTGCTGTGCTGGGAATTGTCACAATCATATTCCACTTCAGGCTTGCTCAGGTCTCTGCAGAATGTACATATCCACTCTCCACTAAAGAGAAAAACACAATTATTCCAGACATCCAGGGATAAATTCTCATCAGTGATGACTACAAACAGTTTTTACTCACACTTACAGATTCACATTCCACTGCAGTAAAGACCTGGACACCCAAAGCTAAGGAATGACCCTCAATGCTCACAGTAATTCTGCCAGTCAAGGCCATTTTTCCTGCCCTCATATGATGCTTTAATACTTTAAATCACTTTTCTCACCTTGCCTTAAATGAACTTTACACAACAGAATCATTGTGAGACTTTACACAAACAGATAAACAGAATGGGATTGTTATCAGATAAACACTGATCAGCTTCACACAACTTAGGAAGGCCGTGGAAATGTCATTTTTTTAGTATAAGGAACCACCCAGAACAAGATGATTTTGGGTTCTGTGCATGGTACTGGTTTTTCACAAATATTGGTGTGGGTACTGTATGTGTGGTGTTGAAATGGTTTTTAAGATGCCATTTTATTTAGTTTAGTTTTAGTTGATAAAGTGTCTGTAGGAAGTGAACTGCCTGCTTGGCTGGGTAACACCCAGTGAAGACAGCTACCAGCACTGACCATCTGAAACTGGGGAGGAAATTGAAGACCACATTAATTAAAGCCCAAATTAAGACTGATAAGAAAAAGAAATTAAAACCACAGCCAAGAAACATGCATGCTCTAAGAAGGCAGAGACTCAAGGAGTGGTCATGCAAAAAGTTCCTGGAATACAGAAATTAGTTTTTAGGAAAGTTTGAATATGCATGACAGGTATATGAATATGTATGAGCTTATGTATTTAAGGGGTGTCTCCAAAACAGTAAATGTGCTCGTGGCTGAAAGCTTTTCCTTTGTTGTTTGTCTCTTGTCTTTCATTAAACTTTTTAAATTTTACCAGAAACTGAACC
Source organism: Catharus ustulatus (assembly GCF_009819885.2). Taxonomy (NCBI): domain Eukaryota; kingdom Metazoa; phylum Chordata; class Aves; order Passeriformes; family Turdidae; genus Catharus; species Catharus ustulatus. The sequence continues at coordinate 4,422,185 of NC_046245.1, forward strand.
TCGCTTTCCACAACCGCAGCGCACAGCGGTACCTGGGGAAGCTGAGCAGTGTGGGCACGTGGCAGGTGAGGTGGAACACCTTGGGGCACTTCTCACAGCACAGCAGGTCCCCCCCATTCTGGCACACAGCACACCAGTCCTCGTTGGGGTCGTCGTCCTTGTTGGCGCCCTCTCCGGCGGCGCGCGCCGAGCGGTGCATGAGGCTCCGCACCGGCGACTTGCCGTTCACCAGGCTGTGCCCTGACTGCTTGCAGCTCTCACTCAGATCTGCTGGCTCTGTCTTCACGTGGTTCTCCAGGCTCCCCAAAGCCTCCAGCTCGCTCTCCAGGTGTAAGTTGGTGGATAGAGGTGGTGTCAGGCTGCTCTCGGGGCTGCTGAGCTGCAGTGACAGGAGCACACGGAAAACCGGAGTTGATTTTACAGCAGCGCCTTTCTGCCTCTGGTGGCAGAATTCCAAAGCCTCCCACCATTCACCATGCTCATATCCCCCAAAAAATGGGAAATCATGAGGAAGAGATGAGTTGCACACAGGGAAGAATTCCTTCTTACTGACTGAAATCATCTTACTCATACAAATAGATATTTTCAGTGTTCAAATAACTCAGTATTAGGTACTGGTGACTTAATTTGTTCATTTGCATAAACCAGTATTAAAGACTGCTTTTTCACATGTCCTTTCTTTGAAGAACACACTCATTCCTTCTGATACATAACATGAGAAATGCTATAACAAGTCAAACACACAAAGTCATTAAAAGCTGTTAATGACAACTTCATTGTCATCAGGGAAAATCCTCAGCTCCACCCCCCTGCTCCCTGTACACAGTCCTGTTCAATCAAGCATAGTTGGGAAACACTGAAAAAAAAAATAATTTGCTAATCATATGATTTATACTTTGGTCTAAGGACTTCTGACTGACTGGAGGTTTTCTGAATGCAATTACCTATGTGGGAATGTTCACAATCATTGGGTGACTCACAGTTTTTATTAATTAGGGATTAAAAGCAGAAAATACACTGTATTACACTTCATCTTAATCATTAAAGATAAAATTTATATTACAGGCCACCCTGTGCCTGGCAGAGCATTACCAGGGAGAAAATACCTTTAAGAATGAAGCTTTAGAGTAAAAATGCCTTTTGTTTTTCCTTTCCAAATTGTTAAACATGCTGCCAGGAAAAGCACAACACACTGGGCACAAACTAACTTTACCATGCAAGCACTCCTTCTGCCATCCTCTGTTTTTTCCTGCTTTACTGTTCCTGAGAAACTGCAGATCTCTTCCTCTGTGCCTGGCTCTTGCTTTACTTTCACTTGGTCAGCCTTGAAGCCAATGCCAGTTTTGTCTGCAGTCCTGCCCGAGGAGCCACAGCTGCAAAGACATCAGCACATCAAGAGATAAAGAAGAGGATAAATCAGCAGGGCAAAGAAATTCAGGTAACTGTATCCACAAGAAAGACAAAGGGTGTCAGAACATTTACAACAGCTCCAGTTTACAAGACACAGGAGAATCACAGCGCAGGAAAAAAAATTAAAAATATAAATCTTCATGTAAGCACTCTTCCATTCCTCAGTCACAGTTATGACAAAGCACAATTTGCCAATTGCTAATTCTTTTTTGGAATTCTTCATGTCTGATGTTTTTTCAGCCTGACAGTGTTAATGTGCCACTCACCTTCCTCTGCTGCCTGTGCTGGAGGTGCTGGGGGGCCTCACAGGAGTGTGGGAGTTGGATAAACCTGCAAAGCAGCACAGAAGCTGATTTGGTACAAGTTTACATTCACTGACTAGTGCTGAGTAACCCCAGAAATGCTGCAGGAACATCCTCATTTACTGTCACCTAAGTCAGCTGTTCTCTCAGTCACAACAAATCTAGCACACCACATGAAATAAAAAAGTGACAACACACGGTTCTTAGAGCCCCAATAATTATCTCACCTAATCAAACAGTGCTAAAGACTTCAGACCATTACATCCTCAAATTTTATGCACTGAGAGCCACCAACACAGTCAAAGCAGCAGCCTCTGCACCATCTGCATGCAGGTTTTGAGAAACACAAGAAACCCCACTGCTGAACCCATTCACTTACAGGATCTTACAAATCTTGTAGAGAAAACCAAGAGAAACATCAAGTCCCAGAATGGTTTGGGTTGGAAGGGACCTTAAATCCCATCCAGTGCCACCCCTGCCATGGGCAGGGACACTGTCCCAGGCTGCTCCAAGCCCTGTCCAACCTTGGACACTGCCAGGGCTGGGGCAGCCACAGCTGCTAGGGCTGTGCCAGGGCCTCCCCACTCTCACAGGGAACAAATCCTTCTTACTGACTGAAATAATCTTCTTACTCATAGAAATAAACATTTTCACTGTTTAAATAACTCAGTATTAGGTGCTGGTGACTTAATTTGTCCATGTGAATAAGAAAAGCTCTACCATTAACTGGTTACACTCAGAATGACCCTGGAACACTGCATCCATGTGCTGCCAGTTTGTTACTATAAAGACATCTCTAAAGGAAGGTGAAATTTAAATTTCCAGAAGAATCTATTTCTGAGCAAAACCAATTTTAACTAAAACATCACTTCCCTTCTGGCAGGAAGTGGCAGGCAATTATTTTCAATTTAAATACCCATCCCTTTCTGGAATCTCTAGAAAAACCCAGATTTACCTGATGACCCTGGAGACAGAGCTGAAGGTCCTGGGGAGGGATTCATGGTGCTTGTTGGCTGTGGGGGGAAGTGGCTGCCTGTGATGTATCTACTTAGCAGATTATCTAAACTACTGGAACCAGCATCTTCCAGCTAAGGAGAAAAACAGAAATCTGCATCAGAGAGGTCTAATTCAACTTTCATACCAGTTCCACAGCTCTAAACTGTGATCAGTATCTTTACTGGAATTCCCCCTCCCTTCAAGGATTCAGGACATCAGCAAATATTTTTATCAGTTTCATGCAGAGATCAGGCTTTCAAATCAAAAACTTGAAGTAGCATTTTTTAAAAGGTCCTAAATCTGAGTTTTTCCAGTATGATCCTGGGCTGCACTTACACAAGCTCACTGCAAACTTTCTGGTTCCCAGCTGCTCAGTGTGTTGGTCACACATGATGCTGGGTAAGTCATGAACTACCAGATTACTGAGGCTGCAAAAGTTATTCCATAATTAAGATATTAAAGGAAGCCATAATCTTGTCTTTCCTTAACATGATAGGAAATCTCCCTCTCACTTTTCAAATAGATTTTAGCACCTGTTAAACCCAAGGAAACAGGGACCCTATTGATGTAACTGCTTAAATGTGTTAAATGCAATAATGTGTTTGAAACACTCTGCATTCCAAGTGGGTTTTAATGACTGTGCCAGCAGCTTGAAGGACTAACACTTCCTATGCAGTAAAGCCAGCTAAAATCCATAACTGCTATTACATGAACAGGTATAAAAAGCAGAGTATCTCAGCAGAATTCTTCACTTTCAGTGCACCTGAAGTTGCATGGCAATTTCTAATTTGGTGTCTGATGAGCTTCACACATTCAGCTGAAACAGCCACAACCACCCACACTGGTGTTTTGTTCTAAAGCCTCAGCACTGCAGATTGCTCACACTGAGATGGGATTCCTCCTTCCCCACCATTCTCACATTAGCAAATGTGCAGCCTCCAGAGAACACTGAACACACCAGCACTGAACATTTAAGAGTTGCAAAGTTGCAGCTGTTATTCCAGCAGACTATCTTGGATGAAATTTATTTTTGTTTCCTGTATTGTGATCAAATCTCCTGGGTTTTATACATGGGCATTTCAATGCCAAGGTCCTGTTCTCAGGATGAAGCCATCACCCTCCTCCCCTCCCAAAGACTCCTGCAGAAAACACATTTCTTGTACTTTCTTTGCCTCCATGTGTACACTACATGGTGCTTTTCACCTCTCCAAAATGAGTTCAGCTTTAAAATCTACCTCAGCTGGTGTCCCCTCTCTGTGGGACATTGGGAAATGTCCCCTCTGTGCTCCCTGAATAAATCATCATTCAGGGGACTCAAAATATATCACTATTAATTATTCTACTGATTCCTTCCCACAATATAGTCTTGTGGAAGAAAGGAAGTGAATACACTACTTGGGATTAGAGTCCTAATTTTACTAAAGGACACGTGAAATGTTGATTAATCTAAAGGTTACCAGGTGGAGCAGGTCAGCCCCAATTGGATAAAATAGTTGGATGTTGTGCTAGGTTACAGTGTAAAGATGTGCCCAAAGTATGGATTCTATCACCAGCTGTTAAACCAGGTGGGGCAGTGTTCTTTATCTTTTCACAACCCATCCTCCCTCCAGGAGATCTCTCCTGTTAATGGCCAATGAGTCCCACTGTGTGACTGATAAAATTCCTGCATCCCATTGGGAGATGCTCCAGTCAGGGGGAGGAGCCAAACCTTTCCTAACCAGATAAAAATTGAGATTTGGGACACCAAGGCAGCCCTTACCCACTGGTTTCCAGAGGACAAGAACTACCAGACCTTTCTACAGGATCACTACTTCAACAAGAGCACTTCATCTGGATTGCTACCCTCACCCTAACTAATCCAGTCAGTTGTATCCTGACTCTGCCATGCTAACCAGCAGGGTGTCAGGTTGTATTCTGACTCTGTCACTGCTTTTCTTTTGTGGTATAGCACATATTTTATTTTTTCCCTACTAAATTGTATTTCTGATTTCGAGTCTCTTACTGGTTTTACCTTCAAACCAACATGCACACCTAAGAGAAGGGCTGAAGATTTTAATCCCACAACTTTCAATGATAATTACATTATAATCAGCACCATTCCATGGAGCTAAGTGTGAAAGCAGAGCAGGAGGAGCAGCACTGACCTGGATGGGAGGGATGTCAGGCAGGGAGGGCAGGTTCTCCGGGTTGGTGACGGACGGGATGAGCTCGATGGCCGACACGGACGGGCTGGTGGGGCCGCGGTTGGCGCTGGCCATGGTGGCCGTGGTGGGGCTGGTGGGGTTGATGGTGGTGTTGTGCACAGACACCACTGGGAAGGGCCCTGCGTGGCCAGGGTTGGAGTGCTGGGGAGACACAGACACAGGGCTGGGACATGGGGACACCGCAGCTGCCAGTGCCACGCTGCCCCGGGGACAGACCTCAACCCAACCAGGGCACAACTCACACCCAGCTAGCACAGCACCTGCCAGCACTGAGGGCAGAGCAACTCTTACTCTTCTTCACTTGGAAAGGAAAAAATACTTTATGTGACTCCATTTTAAACACTTCTTCCACCAAATTATTTCGTTTTCCTTAAAGCAATTACTTCCTCCAAATATAGCTTTAGAGTTTACATGTCTAAATTTTTTTATCCTAAAAAGTAACTGTTTCAAGTCACTTCTGGTACTTCAGTCACATTAACATGCATTGTCAAGGATTTTTGTTCTTAATGGCATGCAGAGCTCTGCATCAATGCTTCAGGTGTGAATTTAAAAACACTTCAGCAGCTGATTGAATCAAAACCCCTCAACTACATCACTTTGAACTTCACCACTCCTCACTAGTCTCTAATAAACCTCTGAATGTTCTTTTCAGCTGAATGCCACTGAAAAGTGCAAGAGAAAACATTTTGCTTCCCAGAACTAAACTGCAAGACAAACATTAGATTTCATTTCCACCCCTAAGGTTTGATTTCCTTACGTGCAGCAAAACTGTCACAGCACAGTAATGCAACATGGAATAGAAGCATATAAATGTGTGTAGCTGTGAGCTACAGGGGGACAGAGAAACACATTTACAGCTGGTACCATCTACTGCAATGAAAGTCTGGCACAATGGCACAATGAAGCGTGTACACAGGATATACTTGTCTTTGAAGGTGAGGTTGCATCATGGAGTATTGAGGTCCATTGTGGCGTGGGATTCCTGGTATACGAGCAGCATTCTGAGCCATTCTCATCTGATGTGCTTGGAAAGCCCCACAGTTCATGTTACCCCTCTGCATGGTCTGCATGCTGATCAACCTGGGAGGCTGCAAGGGTTTGGGTTTTTTAAAATTTGTGCTTTTAACATGGAGAAAAGAAGCCCATCTCTTTCCACAGTAGTAGCAACATAACATCAAGCAAAGCTGTCACATTAAAGCATCTCAAATCTCAAAAGATTTTAGTTTATCAATTGCTCTGTAAGTTTAGATTTGACAGGGCAATTTTAAATCTCAGTGTTATGGTGAAAGAAGGTGAAGTAAGAACACACAGGGCACTCACCTGCTGCTGCAGGACTTGGGGGTTGCTCTGCCTGGGCACAGATGCAGAAGGCTGCTGGCCCATCCTCATCTGCTGCAGCTGCTGGTGTTTTTGGGCATACACTTGCTGCTGCATGTGCTGCAGGCGAAGCTGGGCCAGGTTGATTTGTCCTGGAGCTTTGTTGACGTGGTTTGTTCCTGGAGGACTTTGCCCAACCACTACATTGGGAGTGTAACTAGGGGTTGGTTTGTTTTCAATGACCAAGTTACCTAAAAAAAAAAAAAAACAAAAGAAACAATCAACAGTTAGATCTCATTACCCTCCAAAGGTTGGCATGTGTGGAATATTCAGACTTTTTAATGCAGTTTTATCAGAGCAATTTAAGCTTGAAATTCCCTCTTTATATCTTCAATGACCATACACAAAAGCAAAAAGAGAGCTCAGACTATAAGAACTACAAAATTAAAAACATGATCTGTGAGGGAAGAGTGAAAGAACTGGAACTGTACAGCCTAAAAGCCACAACAGACAGAAATCATTTCTCTGTGTTCATAAGAAATGGACAAGATGAAACATAAAACAGAAAACAAACATGCTGAGCATAAAGTTTCTATGTCTAAATAAACAAAGCCTGGGAAGAGATATTTGAGTGTCCCTGAGAGACTTTGAACAGGTTCTACAAACACAACACAAACACTGCTACAAGCAAGTCCTGTCTTGCTCCAGTGTCGTGGACCATGGTGCCTCTTTAGATAACTCCTGTCCTATTTTGATATGGAAAAGGCAAAATGTTGATTTTTGACTGTGAATGTGTACTCATGGAATCTGCACATCCCTTCTTACTAAGGCTGACAGTTTCCTTTCTGCCTGCCCCAGAGAACAAATATCCCTGGTTGAAGACAGGAACACCCCAACCTGGATGGTGGAATCAGAGCAAGAAGGGAGTACCCACAAAAGCTGGCACTTTTATCAGATTTTCTATGAGATTTTTATCCAACAGAGTAGTTCACAAGCAGGTGAACAGGTACCTCTGTCTCACTGTGCTCTGCCCTCTTCTAGCATTCAAAACCTCCAAGTGATTATATTTAGTGTACTGGAAATGGCACAGGTCCAGTGTCCAATCCAGAGAAGCTTTGGGTGCCCCAGCCCTGCAAGAGCCCAAGGCCAGGCTGGATGGGGCTTGGAACAACGTGGGACAGTGGAAGATCCCTGCCTGTGGCAGGGGTGGGATGAGATGACTTTTAAGGTCCTTTTCAACCCAAACCACTCTGTGATTCTGTGATTAGGGGCATTCCTAGAACCATACCCACTGGAAAACAACATCCATTAAGAGAAAGCTTTGTTATTATAAAGAACAGAGCAGATAAGAGGATAATCAGGACAGGATGAGTTGTGCCAAGAGAGTTTTTGTCTCCTGCATTAAGAGACATACTGCACTGCACTCACTCGTGTTGGATGAACATCCCCAGCCCAACAGAGTTTTTCCAGTATCACAGAATAAACACAGAGAGTTTTCTCACCCAAATTGACAACGTTCTTGGCCCAGAAGGTGGGGTCACAATGGAAGCGGATGGCGCCGTTGGCAGCGGGGACAGGATCACAGCGAGCCTTCAGAATGTGCCGCAGCTGGAACGTGATCTGAGACAAAACACAAACTGCTGCTGACAAGGAATCAACATGAGAAAGGACAAGTGTGTGTTTGCCCAGAGTTTAGGCCATGGATCACCAACAAGGACTGGCAGCAGCAACTTTGGTTCATAGGCTGGAAAATTCTCAATTCATCAGGAAAATCCCACATTGTACAACTTCTTTATCCTTTTTCTGAGGATTGCAGAGCAGCACTGCTACACAACATCACTGCACAGAAACACTGGAGTGGTTTCACAGAGCTGACCCCATTCCTTCCACACTAACACTCCCCAAACCCCTATGGCAGAGTGAATTGTTGCACAATTGCTTGGCTCTGTTGTAAGACCTGGAATTGAAGCCATGAAGGGCCATGATGGAACCCCAGGCAGAACTGGGTGCATCCTTTGGATTAAAAACATTTGACCTCATTTGTGTCTTAATCTCCCTCTGGATATATTTGACTCCCCTGCCCCTCTGTGTTTGTGGCTCAGGACACACTCCCAGACTGAAGAAGTTGGTGTCAGGATGATGTCTGTAGTGACAGTGCTGAGCACACCCTGGGCAGGCAGGTGAACAACCTGCACGTGCAGGACTGGGAGTATTCCTGCCAATAAAAGTGAATTACTCTTTTGGTTACAAACACTTGATTTTGTGTCTTATCTTTCTCTGGGTACATTGGAACCTCTCCTCTCTTGGGACAGAACTGTGCAGCCACACGAGGAGTGGCTGAGGGCACTTTGTTCTGCTGGAGAAGAGGGGCCTGAGGTCAGACCTCACTGAGGCTGCAGCTCCTTCCTCAGGAGCAGCAGAGACAGCTCTGCTCCCTGGGACTGTCACAGGAGCCAGGGAAGGGCTGCAGCAGTGACTGCCCTGGCTACCTGCTCTGCTCATGGAAAGGATCCAAACTGGGAGAGACACAAAGTGGCTGAGGAGCATCTCCTCCCTGGACAGCTCTCAGCAGTGCACAGAGCTCCCAGAGCTACACTGCATGCCTGGCTCAATGGAGAAACCCAGGAGATTTCAAATGAGAAGCCCAGGAGATTTCAAATGAGAAGTTCATTGGTGGTGCTCAGCCTGGGGGACACTCAGTGGAGTCACTGCAGTCACAGCTTCATCTCTGCTCTCTGTGACAGATACAGGACCCAGGGAAGGGCTGGAGCTGGGCCAGGGGAGTTTAGGTTGGATTTTGGGAAAGGTTCTTCCCCCAGAGGGTGCTGGGCACTGCCCAGGCTCTCCAGGGAATGGGCACAGCCCTGAGGCTGCCAGAGCTCCAGGAGAGTTTGGACAGTGCTCAGGGGTGCCCAGGGTGGGATTTGAGGTGTCTGTGCAGGGCAGGGGCTGCACTGGATGGCCCCTGTGGGTGAGCCCCTTCCAGCTGAGCACATTCCCTGAGTCCCAGGCCAGGCTGCCCTCACCAGGCGCTTGCTGTAGAGCAGGGCAGTGCTGCTGCCGCTCGCGATCGCCCAGTTGGTGAAGTTCATCACGTGCTTCACTTGTCGTGACAGACCAGTGATGTCATTCTGCTGCTGGATCAGCTTCATCTGTCTCTCCTTTGTGACATTCTGCAAAGAAACAGGAACTTTACTACAACTGGGCTTTCAGACATAGGAGGAAAATGCAAACTGCTGGCAGATTTTGGATCAAAAGGAAAACGCCACGAGAAAATTTCAACAAATGCTAGGTAAACAAGAAAAGCCAAAATCAATGTAATTTTAAATTATTTCTTTTACTCATGATTAAGTTACTCCTTTTTTCCAGGAAGACTCAATTTTCTTGCCAAATAATTGCTCCTTAACCAGGAAAAATCGATTGTGATTTATTTGATCTTTAATTTCTCATGTCATGGCAGGCTGGCCATAAACACTGAACCACTTCTTACAAGGGATTTCCTCTCTTCACATAAAACAGATAATAAGTTAAATTTTCATGGACTTTGATTAAAGTCAGAATGCAATTATTCAGAATGTGCTATCTGGAAAGGATGCTTGAACTCTATTTTGCTGTAATATACAACCTTAAATTGCAGCATTACCCCTTCATGTACAAATACATGAGACTGCTCTGTCTGTTCTTAGGTGAACTTAAAAACCTAGTTGAAAAAATTATTAAATTATATATTATTAAATTAATTATTAAATTATTATTAAATTAAATTATTACATTATAAATTACAGTAAATTAGAATTATGTTATAATACAGAAAAATGGTAAACACAACATGAAAAGGAGATTTGCCGACACTCCTTTGAAATGAGCCCAATTTTGAACACGAAGCACAGACACAAAACTGAAGGAGCCACGGGTTCCAATGAGGAGAAACAAGAGATTTAAGTCCAGCACACCACTCAGGAGTTGCAGAACTGCAACACCTCAAACAAATCATTTTCAAATGTGAGTCCTCAGCAGGGGACTGGAAACTCAACACCACCATTGCTTTTTACTTCAAGATTACCTCAAGGTGCTGTAGGAGAGATTTTCCCTTTTTATTGATTTCATTGATGAGGGTGAATATAGCCACTTTGATTTCCTGTTCTACTCGTTTGTTGGTTTCATTTACTTCTTTTATCCTAAAAAACAAACAAAAAACAATGGATTGATTATCAATCACTTGACACTTCACTAAAAAAAAAAAAAATTGACAACTTGTTTTACTTCAAATATTATGAAAGTCCTTGTAGTTTACACATTTTATATAGAGAAATATAGGGAAATAACCAGCCATAATCGTGTCTGTATGTATTTATATATTTATATATTTATATTCAAATCATGTCACTATGAAAAATTTTTACCTGATGCTTTAAACTTTTAAGATAACATATATTAACCAGAAAATAAATCAACCCTGAGTTTCAAATTAATTTTTCTCTTATACTAAAAAAGTTCTTACAGACCTGTAATTAATACACAATAAAGACAAACATTTCACTAATGATGTGCCTGATATTAGTCTAGATTATTCTCTTGTGCTTTACCACTAAAAGCTACTTTACTACTAGGCTGTCAGATTTTTATACCCTCTCCATCACTGCCATTTTTCCTCAGTTTTAGTGCATTTGCAGCTTCTTCACACTCAACAAACTATCCTGAGCTCTGTCCACAGAATGTGAAATACAGCATTTCTTAAACTCATGGAAATTCTGCATTTATTTGATCCTACACTCCTTAATCTACCAGAATTCTCTGCCATGAGCCAATGTGAAGATTTAAGTTGTTCTTTTTTAAAGACTTTTTGCAGCCAGCCCAAGGATGTGATGTCACTCACCACAGGACACACTCCCAGCCCTGAGCAGTGCTGGGGTCAGAGCCCTCCAGGGCACCTGGGACACACCTGGCTCTCCATGACAGCACAGCCTGCTCTCCTACTGCCACAAACACCCAACCAACCCCTCATTAAATCCAAGGCATCCACCCTTGGCTTTGGCACCCAACAATTATTCCAGCAGAGTTGTTCCACCATCACAGATTATGGTGATTCCTCCATCTGCCAACACTGATAATTGTAATATTTTTATTTTTCCCATTCCCTGGAGTTTTTAGGATGATGGATTTTGTGTCCCACACACCAGCAAAGCAGAGGAATTAATTGTTTCACATGCACCAGCCATTTGGCTCAGCAGAAAATTGGAATATTGACACAACTCAATCCAACACTGCAGATATTAATTAAATTCACTGAAACCATAAACTCTTGGGTAAAAACCCCCCACCATTACAATGTGTTACTCATGTGCATCACCCATTGCTGGCCTGGAATTCCTATCAGAGAATGTTTTGTGCCATTTCTTGGGCTCTCAATTTAATTATTGCCTATGTGACTGCACTTCTGTCTCTTCACAATGGTGTTATGTCTTGGGACCTTTCAAAGACTTCCATGGAAAATCAGCACCTAAAAATCCCAATTTTCATTGCTTCCCTCTTCACACATATGTCTGTGTCATGCTGTTCTTCCTCCCTTACACTGCTTTTTTATTTTTTTTTAATGTAGATAACACCACAAGGAGTTAAAAATTTGCATCACAACTTCTCTTTCTATCTGCAGTGCACATCCTCCTCCTGCCCTGGTACTTTCCACCCCCAGCTGATGTGTCATTTTGCAAATGACCTAAAAGCTGCAGAAAGCTCACAAAACCACAGAGCATCAGGGTGGAATTCCCTGGGCTGCAGCACAGCCACGTCACCCAAGTGGGTGCAAAGGCAGCCGGGATCATGTGCTCCCCCTGCCTCCACATTCAGCATTTAGTGTGATGTTGAATTTCAGGTAACCCTGGAAATCTTAAGTAAAGACCTAAAAAAAACCCCAATCAAAACCCCACAAGCAACCACAATTTCCTATTCAAATTCACACCAAGTTTTTGTTATACAGTTATCAGAGACCTTCATATGAAATATAAAAATATTTTAGTATTTCAACTCTAACTTAGAAGAAATCATAGGATGGATTTTCTTGCCTCATTTACTCCAATTTTTCTCCCCCATCCTCAAAGTGTAATAAATGTGTCAGACCTTTGGCTCTATTTAAAGCTGTCACAAAAGACATAACCTTTAATATTTATTTCTTGTAAGAACTTCCAAGAGATGCAGAGTCTTATAGGGGCAAATAAACATTATGAAAAGTAATAAAGATCTAGAATTAACTCCAGTGTGTTATTCTAGTCCCACCATTCATCTTACTGTGATTCATTAAAAAGGCAATGTAATAGCTGATCATTTTGGGGAACTCACCTATTTTGAACTTGGGCAGCTGCAAAATTTACATAATTCTTCTTCTCAAGAAGTTTGGCCAACAGGTTCTCAATTGCACCCTTCTGGTTCTGAAAAGCTTCTTCCAGGAACTGGTACCTTTTCAACAGGCAAGAGAAGACACTGCTTACCACCCAGTTCAGGTGAAAAGCCATGAAATTTTGAAAAAAAATATGACAAAATATCAAGAAAAACCAGACTCTGCACACCCTGACCAGTGTGCAAAATGTTTAAGGGCTGATAAAGTCTTTTGTTACTGGCCAAGAGACTGAACCTCTGTGGGAAATTATCAATTCCAACCACAGGGATGCACTGCCTTGTTTCCCAGGAGAGCAGGAACCTCAGAGTTTGATGAGGAAAATGCACCAATAACTTAAACACACATTAAAGCAAACCAAAAAACAACCCTAAACTATCCCAAATTCCCCAGTTTTTCAGCTGAGATGATACTGCTCATACTTGACTGCATTAATTTAATATGAAGAAAATTTCCCTATTAAAAAATCTTTAAGTTTTTTCCAGCTCTGCTACTTCCAAGTGAAGAAATTTCCTTCCAAGCTCTTCAATTCAACAGCTGCTATCAAAGGTACTTCCCATTACTTCATCTGAAGAGAGGGTAAGTACCAACAACTGAGGGAAAATAACAGGATTAGGTACCCTTTCCTAAAATATTGGAATTAAGAATGCCACAGAAGCAAAATGCCTCTGCTGAAAATGGTAAAGGGGAATTAAAGCAGCTCCATGAATTTCCATCTTTTCTGATTAACTGCTCAAAATCCAGGATTCCCAACAGCCACTTGCTAAGTCTTAAACTTTTGAAATGTAATTTGTTAACAACAGGGAAAATTTAAGGTCCCAGAACACCTTGGCAATGTTTTCCCAATATTCAAACTGGCAGAAAATTCCTGCAATTAATGAAGAATTCTAGAAGGTGCATTAGAAACAATTCACACCATCTCCCAAAGAAAATGAAAAAGAAAGTGGTGCTGTCTTCTGTCACAATCTAGAACATCACAGTCCCACAGGAAAAGACTGTCTGGATTGTCATCAAACTCACAGCAAGACAGTTTTTTATTGAAATGACTCACAACCATGATAACAGGGACTCAGATAAAGAACACCATTCACAACAAAACCAACTCTGCTCCAGTTTGTACCAGCAACAGCCAAGTCTAAACTCCAAGAGTTCAGATTCTTCAGCCTCAGTGTTGGAATTCTGCTTTTTCTAAGAATACTCTAAAGTTCTTGCAGACAGCAGCATGAGATTTTAGATACTATAAATACAAATATGTAGCATTCTTAAAGTCCAAAACCAGCAAAATTTGAAATGTTTGGGAGCTGCTGATTTTCTGAAATTATTTTCATTAATCTCAAAATTATATTTCCACTTGAAGGAGAAAGGAAAAATCAACATTCAGCTTGCACTGCTAAAATTTTGTTGTAGCTCTTGCTACAGCCAAAATACTTTTCTTTTTTCATTATTGTACTTCCAGTTTCCCAAGTGTGTGGACTAGGAACTACACAAATTAGAGGAGTCACACACAGCATCAGGCTGCTAAAAGAACTGTCAGCTTTCTACAGAATCCCCAGAATCCCTGCCCACGACAGGGGATTTCCATCATTCATTCCATCATTCTGGAATTCTGTGATTGAAACTCTGAACACTGGACCACAGAGTTGCTGAAATAGTGATCCACCCTCCTTTGGTGTAAACTATTAGGATTTCAGGTAAGAAGAAAACAGGGGATTCAAATCAATTCTTTTTCCACTTGGCATGATTCTCCACAAAATCTCAGCTGTATTTCAGACAAAGCAGTGCCTTAATCATCTGTAATTCACACCTGCACACAGAACCATATGGAAAGAATATTCTGGAAAAAAAAGCAAGTTAATAACAATGAATTCTCCTTCTGGAAGAGCACAGGTAAGTAGGACAAGATCCATCTGTTAATCCATTAGCAGCATGCACAAAACAGATGCAAAGAACACAAACAGACCAAGTTAGTGAACATATGCCAGGAGAGCACCCTTTGTGACAAGGGAGTCACCCAGAATATTTATGATGAAGCCTATGAAAGAACAGAGCAGGAATACTTGAGGGTGTTAATGTTTTAATAATAATAATTTCAAAAGTCAAAGTTCTCCACAGGCTGCTGTAGCAGTTTGAGAATAATCCCTATTCTGAGAAAAACAACATTAAATTTAATATTACACCTTTACAGAGAAGAGTTAAGGAAAAGCAGTGGTGCAGTGGTTGATAAATATATATTATCCCCAGATTCTCAATTTTTAACACTGAAAAATATTTGTTCAGACATTCAAACAACTACAGAGCTGCTAAAGAGCAGGAAGCTGGAATATGTCTTAAGGGCTCCAACTCTTTTCCTAGCAGAGGCAAATCCAGCATTTCTTTTTTACCTGGAATGAGACAACTCTTAACCAACTAAACCCAAACCATTTTCCCCCTCAGCAGTAGGAGAATATACTAAAGTAAGAGGCAAAATTTAGACTTTCCTTTCCAAAATTCCCCTAAAGGCTGTTGCACAATCAAACATGCCCTTTCAGAAAATAACCTCACCCATGACTCACTCTATCACTTTTGCTTCTTTTACAGCACCAGGTGTTCAGGGCTGCAGAAATTTCCACTCAAGTCCTGAACACAGTGACAGCACTGGGAGCTGTCAGGCAAATTAACCAAATTAAATTGGTTTGAATCTGATCTTAAGAGTTTTTGGACAAAGCTCAACCAACTGACCAAGCTTCCATCACTCCACACAGGTTTTCCTTTGCAAGGGATGGTTTCAGTCCAACAAGGAGCAAATGCAGCAGAATTTCCAACACAACCCAGCTCACATCAATGCCACTTCATCCTCTGAGACAGCACAGGAGTTAAGACAGGGGAATATTTGTACCTGTGTTCTTTGTGCTCCAGTAACTGACAGTCCCTGCATGTCAGCCTGTCACAGGTTTCACAGAAAAGTTTTAACTGCTCTTGTTTGTGGACAGGGCAGAAAACAGGACGTTGACCAGATGCTCCCACGGCCTCTGTTTTTAAAAATAAACCATTTGTGCATTTAAAAATAAAATTTTGACAATCTGAAGAGCAAAACAACTAACTTGCAGTAACAACCAAGAACCTGCAAAGGCACCTCCAGATCTGTTCTCACACTCAAGTAACTCTGAGTGCATCAGGTCAGGGCTTGGACTTGATGATCTCAGAGGTCTTTCCCAACCTTCATGGCTGTGTGATTTACAGTGCCAGAGGTTAATAGATGTTTTCACTTTATTCATTCAAGGAGAAGGAGGAATTCCTCTTTTCTCATGAGCACCCACAAGGCCCTGTAAGACTGCACACAAACACCAAGTGTTTATGAATATTTCATTCCATACAATCTCTCCTCTGACACACTGAATGATGGGTCAAACCTCTCAGACCTTTTTACTTTTTTACCCCATGGGTTTTCCAGGTTATCCCTTCACTTACACACCTCATTTAGTCAAACAGAACTGAGGTTTGCAAAGCAAATGGTGCCTTTGTTAAGAGTTACTTAAACCCCCAAATAACAAATAATGGCAAAAAAATAGTTGTGGTTTTACTAAAAAAGTGCTGCAGTGTTCTGAAGGAAAGCAGCCTCTGGAAGGTACAGCAGGTAGGGTTTAAAACATTTCAAACATTTCCCTCACTCTCTGTTTCTGAAGCTGGTTATATCATGCAAGTTATTGTAAAGAGCTGCTGAACCTACAGCTGCCACTCACTGAGAGAAATTTAAAGTCTCCAGGGCACATCTTTGAGTCTAAGAAAACAAAACAAAACAAAAACAAAAACAAACAAACAAAAAAGAAAAACACCAAAAAACAAACAAATAAAAAAAACCCAAAAAAACAAAAAAAAAAACCCAAACAAAAAATCCCAAAAAACCAACGACCAGCCCTTCCCCACAATCAAAATAAATAAAATTTCTGATAGAAAGTTTATTTTATTGGAACAGTCACTTTTCAGCCCATTCTCAGCAGGTATCAAGGGGAAAGCTGAGCTGTAATATCACATTGAGAGTCACAATTTAGTATTCCTTGTAAAAACATCAGTAATTCTTTCTTGGTCCCTATAATTTGATTGAATTTAAGTGTTTCACATCTATGAGGCTTAATACATTTAATCTTATATGGATAATATTTCTTATTAAAAATGTTCATTAAGACAAAGAGGAGCCTCTCCAAAATTAGATTTGACAGAACAAATGAAATAAGATCCTTGTCTAAAAGAACTAAGCTCAAGAACAAACTTTTTAACTATTAAAAAATTTTCAGAAAGAAAAGTAATGTTTGTTCCTTTGAAAGGATACAACAAAACAATTATGAAGATCTTAATTAATTTTAAATGAATTTAAATGAAGAGAGCAAAGTGTTGAGATCTCTCTTCCTCAATATAATTCTTCAGGCACATCCAGATTTTGGAGAACATACCAGTCTTTAACTCAGAACTTTTAACCCATCTACAAATGGAATTTTCTAAGCTAAAATCCAGATACCCTGGATCTGTTTGGAGAACATTTTCCACATTACCTCAACAGGTCTAAATGATAAAATGCAGATAGCCTGCACTTTCCACATTACCTCAATAGCTACAAATGATATATGATCAAACAACAGTTTAAGAACTTACTTAAGGCTGCACACCTAAACAAACTCTACACACACTTCACACATTAATTTTGCTCACTGAGAGATTAAACCCAAAATAGATTCAAATTCAAATTTACTCAGCAATATCAATACAAAGTAACACCATATAATGAATGTAACTATAAACTTGTATATACACATTTCTACAGGGAGAACTATAATTGCTTCTTATAACAAAATACAGCAACTTGTGTAATTTAATTTCCTTGGACAATGGGTAAGATTATCAACATGCTGCTCTCCAGTTCCACCTTCTACATTCAGTTACTTGTTCTACTAAACAGAAAAATTATAAAGAATGGATCTAAATTCTTTCCAAAGGCATTGGACATCAAACTGCACAAAGTATCACAGTTATAAATTTAGTTTTTCTTCTATTTTCACAGCAACTAATTTTGCACTGGTAACTTTTTACTGTGCTTTTCCCAAATGCTGGGGGGAAAACACACAGAGTTGATTGTTCCCTCCATCATCTTTTAACATTTAAAGAGAAAAGGATCTTGGAACAGGCAGGACAAAGTGATACCCAACACTCACCTGATGACACATCCTCCTTTTTCCTGATCATGTGATCTTTAGTAAACTTGACTCGCTGGTGAGCTTCAATGCAGGTCTTGCACAGCCACTCCCCACACTCCACACAGAACCCCACAGCACTGGCATTGTCCTCACAGCTCGTGCACACCTGCAGAAAAGCACCAGAATTGTCCTGGGGAGCACTGACAGGACCAGAGAGCACAAAGGGATGGGGAAAAGGCTCCAGAATGGTTGTGGGGAGCACTGACAGCCCCAGAAATCAGAGCCAGGGTGGGGAAAAGTCACCAGAATTGTTCTGGGGAGCACTGAGAGGACAAGAGAGCAGAGCTGGGGTGGGGAAAAAGCTCCAGCATCGTCCTGGAGAGCACTGATGTTCCAGAAATCAGAGCACGGTTGGGGAAAGGGCACCAGAATTATTCTGGGAGCACTGATGTCTGAGGAATCCGTGCAGGGGTGGGTAAAAGGCACCAGAAGTAGCCTGGGGAGTACTGACAGAAATCAGAGCTGGGGTGGGGAAAAAGCTCCAGCATCATCCTGGAGAGCACTGACAGGACCAGAGCGCAGAAAAGGGTGGGGAAAAGGCACCAGAGTTGTTCTGGGGAGCACTGATGCCCCAGGAATCAGAGCAAGGTTGGGGAAAAGTCACCAGAATAGTTCTGGGGAGCACTGACAGCCCCAGAAATCAGAGCAGGGTTGGGTAAAAGGCACCAGAATGGTTGTGGGGAGCACTGACAGCCCCAGAAGGGAGGCTGGGCAGGCAGGACAGTCCTTACCTGCTCTGACTTCTCGTCGGAGCTGCTGGGGGTCTCGGAGGTGTCCTTCACAAAGTAATTGTCCACCAGGTCGATCTGGCGGCACTCCTGGCGGCAGATGGGGCACCGGATCACCCCCACTGCAAAACACAACATCCCACAGCATTCAGGGCAGCACACTCACAAATCAACACGCCCAGGAGCACAGAACACAAAGCACACCCCTCCTCTCACCTGGGTAAGGATTCCACTTTGGCATTGCCATAGAACCAACCATGAGAGGTGTAGAACAGGTTTCACCCCAAAACACACTCCCCTAATTAATCCCAAAAAACTTCCACAAACCTCCACAGAAAAGGATCCCCCACCCAGCTGGGATAATTTCTACATCATACTCAGTTTTTCCTACTTACTTCTTCCCAAAAAATCCTATATTTTTAGCGAAGTCATTTGTTGTCCTCAAGCAAATATTTAATTTTCCCTTGTTCATTTTAGATTATGAAACTCAAGACACTTGGGATTCTTAAATTATTTTTTAGAACAGTCTGTGGTCCAGCCTGTCTCAGGATGTTCCTGAAAACCCCATGGCAGCAGCATGTCCCAGTCTTTCCCAGGTAACCCAGGAAGATTTCTAATATCTATTTCCATTAACAGATTTCTAATATCTACTTCCCTTAACAGATTTCTAACACCTATTTCCCTTAACAGATTTCTAATATCTATTTCCCTTAACAGATTTCTAATATCTATTTCCATGAAGTCAGGGAGGCAGAAGAAGCAATAAAACACCAGTATCCTGCTTTGATATCCTTTGTAATCACTAAATTAGTTTTAAATCCTCAGCAGAGCTGCTAAGAAGTTACTACATGAAAAAAATTGACATTTAAAGATGTCTACAAACAACCCCCATAAAGGTTTGAAAACCTATTTATAATTTAGGTGGTGGCTCACACTTCACAGAAGTGTCATTTGATCTTAAATCAAATTCCTATACAATTTGAGAATATAATCTTCAAGAAGCTTTCCAAGCCATTGGGTATTTTTATACACTAAACCAACTTTGAGAAGTGTAATTAAATGATGCTCAGCTCCTTTGTGGATATTCAATTAGGACAGTAGGACTCATTTCAGGGAGATTAATTACATTAGTAGTGGAGTAGTATTAATTTTTTCAAGTGCTAAAATTAATGATGGCTTCAGAACACAGGAGACTGACTGCAGAGCAACAATAATCCAACTAAAAATTCTCTGTATCACCAAGACAAACACATCTCAAGAGCAGAATATCAAAAATAACCAGTACTGAAGCAGCTACACACACAAGAGCTTTCACACACAGTGAAACCTTCCCCATTTGCAGAACTTTGAGGTTTTCTTACAACTGAGAGACAAAATTCTTCAGGGAATACCAGCTCAAAGCTGATGTGTATATGCTTACAGAACAAAAATTTCAGATATTTACCATTAAAACTACTCCATCCAAACCAAACCAAACCCAAACTTGATTTTTAGTGCTGCCTTGGGTCAAACACACAAATTATTTCAAGAAAACAACAAAACAGAAGCTCAAGATCTGTAGTATCTGACAGCAAGTCAAATTCTACAGATGAAAACCCCTTCCTCTAAGGCAATTTTTGGGTTGGTTTTAAAGTAGCCAAATCAATGAAAGCTTCAATAAAATCAAGCCTTTTGATCCAAGTGAGAGCCCACAGGCTGCATTCTGGCCAGGGCTAATTCCACCTTGCTCTCACAGTCCAACACCCAAATTCTGCACGTCCACATTCAAACAAAAGCTGCACACAAAGTGCCTCCAGTGCTCTGCACACACCTCAGGAGATCACAAGGCCTTGCAATCCTCATTTAACACATTCCACTCCTTCTTCACATCTCAAACCCCTTTATTTCCAACAGCAGCCTCCCAATAATATATGAGCCACTAAACATCTCATATCCTGGTCGTTTAATCTAATAAAAACTAAATTACTGCAGCATCATTTTTACTTAGGGAATGTACTGAAAAGATACAGATGTGGCAAATTTTGTGAGGCAGGAGGGAAAAGTAGAGAAAATCACACTGAAATAGCATTTACATAGAAAAAAGAAATTCTTAGCTGTCAAAACTTGAGATAATTTGTGAGCTAACCAAGTTTATTGCAAAAATTTAGTGAGAATGTATTTTAGGACAAACTGAGGTTCAAATGTTTATATAACCTCTGAAAAAAACAAGTTTTCACTGTCAGATTCAATTAAAAAATCTTAAATAAGAAACAAAAGTAAATATAAAAGTCTCATCCTATTTATACTCCAGCAGAACTCACTGCATTGTTTTTCTGCATCAAACAAATCAATCACATTAGCCCTGGTACCAAAAGCATTAGCACATAGTATAAACCACTGTTTAAAGATCAATCTTATTTTTCAAATCACAGTTGAATTAGGATAAGACATTCACACAAATTATGAAGGTCAGGCTGGTTTATGATCTCTCTCAATCCTATTTATTACCATCAAGATTTCCTGTGTCCTCAGAGATGGCTTCATCATATTTTTGAGCTGTAAATCATCGCTCCAGAGGTCAAGAGTAGCACTGAAGCTAAGAGCTGAGAAAAGGGAAGTTTCTCTCAGGAAGTTCTGACCACACCACGTGAAACCCTGCACTGAGGGTCTGAAACACTCAGTGCAGCAGTTCCTTTGTGCCTTACAGAACAGTCACCAAAATCCTGCCCTCAGCATTAACTGCAGCAACACAGTTGTGCTTCAGGTCCTGAAAAAAAGAACAATTCAGCACCCTACAAACTTCACCAGCCACCCCCAGGTGTCCCTGTGGGTATCAGTAGTTCCATGAAGAAATTCAGGGAGAATCATCCTTTGGACCTAAAAGGGCACAGGAAATCATGAACTGTTTTACAAGAGCTGCAGGTAACAGCAGAGGCCTTTCAAGCTTCTTTAGTTGTACTTTAATGTACACCCTGCCCATTTTTCCACTTGTTTCCATCACACACCTCAAGTGTGCAAGACCTGTAACAACCTGAGCACAAATCACCCCTCTTCCACAGCTCTGCACCACATTTCCCCTTTCCTTATGTCCTATTCCAAATTAATGATGCAGCTCAGCTCAGATTCTGCTTCCTGCAGTCCCACACTTCTGCAGAACAGCACAAATATTTCCAATCATACACATTCCCTGTCCCACTCTGCTCAGCCCAAATGGAGTTTTGTTTTTTATTTCACTCTGCCCAAGGTTGACCAAAGGGAGAAGCAGGAATAGTTTAATATCTGGAAATTTGGATTGTGAGTCAGGAAAAGCCTTCCTGGCACTGCTCAAAGGGAGATGGGTTTCATCTTCTCACCTGAACCATTCCTCCCTGCCAGAGCTTCCCAGCCTGTGATTCAGGGGGGAAAGAGGCTCCCAGATTCCTTGTGCCACACTCCATGGAGTCTCCTGAGACACACAGAGCCCTTCAGGAGCTGAGGACCAACACAAAGCACTGACAGAAACGTGGGAATGTGCTCAGGGATGGATCTGCAGGAACTGCAGCTCTCCCCAGCACTGCTGGGAGCCGGGACAGAACCCACACCGATGGAAATGGGAATTCTGGCACATCCCAAGAATGATCCCTGTCCTGGCAAGGACTGCTCCAGGAAGTCACCCAGGTCACAGCAAGGCAGGAGGTGATGGTGAAACCAAGGACACAACAAGAACCTTGCTGAGCCAGGACCCTTCTCACCAAGGAGCCCAAGAACAGCCCAGGAGAGGCTCAGGCTCAGCCCCAGCAGGGAGATGCCAGCACACAGCCCAGGAGGAGGTTCAGACCCAGCAGGGAGATGCCAGCACACAGCCCAGGAGGAGGTTCAGACCCAGCAGGGAGATGCCAGCACACAGCCCAGGAGGAGGCTCAGGCTCAGACCCAGCAGGGAGATGCCAGCACACAGCCCAGGAGGAGGTTCAGCCCCAGCAGGGAGATGCCAGCACAGCCCAGGAGGAGGCTCAGCCCCAGCAGGGAGATGCCAAGGAGCCCAGGAGGAAGCTCAGCCCCAGGAGGGAGATGCCAGCACACAGCCCAGGAGGTTCAGTCCCAACAGGGAGATGCCAGCACAGCCCAGGAGGTTCAGTCCCAGCAGGGAGATGCCAGCACAGCCCAGGAGGTTCAGTCCCAACAGGGAGATGCCAGCACACAGATTTCACTGCCAGTTATACAACTGCAGGCACATCTCCCTGCACTGCACATTAGACCTCCTGATTTGTCAAAGACTTTAAGAACACTAATGAGAGCAGAATCTCTGTAATCCTTTTAACTGCTTATGGTGTAGATAAAGCACACTGAACTAGACCAAAGCATGGCAGAAAGCACCACACTGAAGGAAACTGAGAAGGAAAGTTGATTTTGTTTTCTTAAAAAGAGAAAAGGTTGCTAAAACCCCTGCATCACAATCCAGCAGTAAATCACTACAGAACACTGCAAAAACCTTCAGATTTCAAGTGGAAGATGATTTCCATCTACCACTCCCAACTCACACCTAAAGCTGCAACACGAGTATTTTTCTTAATTGTAGCTCAGAACTCTGTGAATACCTTTAAATATATTTAAGTTTAACACTTCCCAAGGGTAACTAACTGAATGCATCTCAAAACAGGTAATTTTTACAACAGGTTTCATCTTGAATTAGTTTCAGTAAGACAAATATTAAACACCTGCTTAGAATTGCTTTCTCCAGGCTGACATAACACTAAAATACTGCCAAATTTCAAGGATGCCTGAGAGCTCCAGTGAAGGAAGGGGAAAGGTTGATTTCTCTGTATTTCCAGTCCTGTAGGATCAAAACAGAGACACTCCAGTGAAAGCTCATGTCAAGTCTTTGGCAACTGCCCCCACTCCAGCCTGATACTCAGGAATCAGTGTGTTCAACTCATACCCATTGCCTTTGCACAAGAAAAACCTGGAATTTTCTCAATCTTCTTTGCTCCCTGCCCAACCTTCTGGGCATTTCCTTCTGGAATTCCCCCAGATGTTTCAGAGAGCAGCTCTACAACAACAAGGTTTCCTGAGCCAGTAAGAATTAACCTGTTCCCCCACCAAACCCACCTACAACCATCCTCTTGATCTGGTTTTTTAGTTTTTGTTTACAAACACTACAGAAGCCTCCTGGGAGAGAAGGGGGATGGGGGTGAAAGGAAAGGGGAACACACAAGGAGCCATGGAAACTCATCTACTGCCTAAAACCACCACAGGAGCTAAAGTAAAATAAGGAACTTTTATAAGAAGCACCACACTGAGGGCTCCACATTCACTTGTTGGCTTCAATCAACTTAAAAGAAACACATCACAGCCCAAGCCAACCTCACTGAAATCTCACAGAGAACAAAAAGTAATAATGGAATCATTAAGAGAGTTATTGATTAAAATGAGGATGGAATGGATCTGATAAGATCATGGACATGATCAAGGGAGGGCAGAGCATGCACATGATGTATGAGATCCAAAAATCCCTTTGCACCTCAGTAGCACTTAATGGATCCTCTCCATCACTGGGACATCATAGGGATGTCCCAGGTTCATAAATTCAAAGTTCAAATTTATAAATTCAAAGTTTATTCAAACATTGACCCCAAACACTTGTGTTCCTAAATACCTCTATTTACACACTAAAATTCCTATTTTTGTAAGATTCAGCTCCTTTAACATCAGCTCTGATGAGTAGCACACAAATCTTCATCAATTTTTAGTTGCTTCATAACAGTCTGAGTACTGAAACTATAAAAAAAAGAGGATAAAGAAGTAACTCTGTCCTCACTAATACCCTAAAATAGAATGTCTGAAGTGTGTTATGGACAAGTTGAACAGGAGCCAACAGCACATCCTTCACGAGAGAGCAGAGTGTCCCAGGCTGCACCAGCAGGACAAGGACAGCCACCCCTCCTGCCCAGGAGCCCACCCTGGGCAGCACAGGGCTCCCAGAATGGTCACACTCACATATTGGGGCAAACCCAGGAGCCCACTCTGGGCCAGCACAGGGCTCCCAGGACAGCCAGACTCACACTGGGGCAAATCCAGACAAGGGCTCAGGGCTGGGGCACCCCTGGGGTGAGGAGAGGGGCAGAGCCAGGGTTGCCCAGTGCCAGCAGGATAAAGGGACTCTGTTCCCCTGTCCCCAGGGAGGATGCTCCATCCAGCACTGCCCATCCCAGCAGCAGCACACACCTGGACAAGGCTCCAGGAGCCTCCTGGCACCTCCTCCCACCAGACCGGCTCTGGGCAGGGGTGGGGCTGGACACACCCGGCCCTGCCACCCCACCCCACATTTGTGCCAAAGAATGGCTTCAACTTCTGCTGATACAGGTGAGACATCAATGAGCACAAGCCTAAAACTATCACATCATCCCCTGACAAGCAACCTCCCAAAACCCAATTTCTGTGCAGCCAGCAGCATCACTGCACACCTCTGGTTCCACACACAGCTCTGGGTTGGGTGGCAGTACCAGATTCCCTCACAGAAGTGACTGGAAGATAATTAAAGTCCTCTCAGATGTTTAGACTGTTACAACGACAATGAAAATTCCCAGTTCAGGAAATATTTGCAGGCACTTGTGCAATCCAGTAACTCCAGCTTCCGTTCTGGGCTCAGGCTTGGCAGGGGATCAGCCCTCTCAGGAATGAATCTCTGCCAGGTCCCATTTATTGGGTGACAACTCCAATAGTAATCACTCCATGTGCACAATATTTATTTCTCTCGGCGCTGCAAGAGTCCAAGCATGTTTCTGCACAGCCATACATCAAAACCCTGCTCTAATTTCAGTGATTAGGCCTTGAAACAAACCCTCACAGGTCAAGGGAGCGACACTATCAGATTGAAATCTGTCAGAATAAAAATACATTTTAAAAAAAATTAACTGCTTTCAAGGTCCACTCCTAACTCAGTTTTTTGTTTTTTGAACAATCCTTGATTATATTGCAATTATCACAAACTGAACTGACAATACATTATATTTAATAAGAAATGTACAGCTGCCACAGATATTAATTCTTATAAAAATAACACATGCCTTAATGTTCTCAGATGGAAATACTTTACAACACATTATTAATTTAGACTGAAATTTAAGTTTCACAGCAAGACTTTTAGTAAGTTCAGAATATGAACTGAACATTTTCCAGAACTCATGCTGGGCTCCAGCATATATTCATGAGCCTCATTTATTAACACAGGAGAAGAGGAAAGAATCAAGAGAGTTCAGGTGACATCTACTCACATCCAGTTTAATAAAATTTAAGATACTGCATTTACACAGTTTAAACAGCCTTATTTGATGCAGGAATTTTCATTCTTCTAGACTGAAAATACAGTAACTACCACCACATGCCACATCCTCATACACATCAGAACTTTTATGTCCTCCTTTCACAGTAAATAAAAAAAAAAAAAAAGCTTTAAATGTGGTTAATACAACACAGCAACACTGGGTAGAGGAGCTGAATTTAGCATATCAAACCAATTTATGGCACCACACACCACAGCTCTGGGTAGTAAATGTGTGGAGGTTTTTCAGCTCATTTGGTTTTTCAGCCTAATTGTAACTGTGACATTCCCAAGGAGCTGGGAGAGCCCCACGCTCTCTCCACTGAGATAATCATCTTAAGAGAGATTGTAAATATCTCATCCAGGCAGTGAAACCACAAAACAACCTCTCCTCCAGCAGCAGCAGCAGCAGCAGGTGCAGGAAAAGTTGTTTTACAGTATCTGTTACAGTCTGAAATATCTAACTTAGAAATCAGCAGTTTTGTTGTTTTGTTTTTTTGTTTGGGTTTTTTTTGTTGGTTTTTTTGTTGTTTTTTTTTTTTCAGAATACTGTGATACAAATGCAGGCATTTTCTTGTAACCTGTT
The DNA here is from genome assembly GCF_009819885.2 of Catharus ustulatus. Taxonomy (NCBI): domain Eukaryota; kingdom Metazoa; phylum Chordata; class Aves; order Passeriformes; family Turdidae; genus Catharus; species Catharus ustulatus. The sequence continues at coordinate 4,448,622 of NC_046245.1, forward strand.
CAACCTGAAAGGAGAAGTCCAGCTGGACAGCTGAAACATCACTACAAAATCATCTATCCACCAAATAAAATGCACATTCCATAACTAATAAGGACATTAAACTGGATATGAGATGCTAGTTTTAATTTTAAACAAATGCATATGTTTTAAATACATAAAACAAGAATCTTCTATTTTTCCTTACATAAATGTAAACAACAGGGAAATAAATCTATTTCACCAGCACAGGTATAAACCCACCAAGTACTTGTTTTTAATACAGCAAGCCACAACTTCAGATAATTCTTTCAAGCTTTAGTTAGGGGTTCTCCAACTTTTAGGAACTGAGTTAATTTTTCTGCCTTCTTTAGCAGCAGCCTGGCAGGAGCAGAGATGCTGATCCAAGCCCAGCACCATCTCTCCAGCATCCTCACTGCTCTCTCCAGGAGGGCAGAGGGAGCTTCACCAGCAAAGGTGCTGTCAGCCAGAGGACTGCTCTGCAGGCACCAACCTCACACTCAATTTTCACGTTTTTTACCCAATACACACACATATTTTAAGTCCTGACAGCTCTCACTGAGCAAACTCTGAAGCTAATTAAGAAAGCAACCAGGAAAATATCACTTGTACTTCTCTGGTCTAGGTGAAGAGATGCTGAAGGACAGCAGGCACACAATCCAGCAGGGAGAGCCTGCAGCAGAGTGTAACCTGCCTCAGGTACAGCTACAGGCACCACTTCTCCAATTCCTCCTTCATGAAAAAGCACCTGCTCGTCATGAAGGAGACTTGAGAACCAGCAGAAGTGGAAGTAACACTTCAGCCTTTGTGACTACCAAAACAGGGAAGGAACCTGTGTGACTAAGCACTGTGGGGCTTCTCAGGAGGCTCAGAATGTCCATTTTCTGTCTGATTTACTGGCAACCATCTCCTGAGCCACTCAACTGATTCCACTCTCGAGGTGCAGAGAGCTGTCCACAGAAAAGCCTCTGCTGGTCCATGGTCCATCCTCAGCTGAGCTGCTGCCAGCCCCTGTGCCCCCACAGTTGGATCCACAGCTGGATCCACAGCCCTACAGGACACTCCCACAACTGCTGCCAGCTCCTGTGCCCCCACAGCTGGATCCACAGCTGGATCCACAGCCCCACAGGACACTCCCACAATCCCACAACTGCTGCCAGCCCCTGTGCCCCCACAGCTGGATCCACAGCTGGATCCACAGCCCTACAGGACACTCCCACAATCCCACAACAGCTGGGGCTGGAAGGCAGGTGTGTGGATCACCCAGTCCAACCCCCTGGTGAGGCAGGCTCACCTGGAGCAGTGACACAGGAATGTGTCCCGGTGGGTTTGGGATGTGTCCAGAGAGGGAGGCTCCACCCCTCCCTGGGCAGCTGCTCCAGTGCTCTGCCACCGTCCACTGAAAGAATTCCTTGTGTTATAATATATGGCCATTGCTCCTTGTCCTGCCCTGGGCACCACTGAAAGGAGCCTGATACCATCCTCTGAGCCACCCTGGAATTATCCACAGGGATTGATGGGATCCCCTCTCAGTCTTCCCTTCTCCAGACTAACCAGGCCCAGCCTGGTTCTCTCTTCTCCCAAGAAAGATGCTCCAGTCCCCTGCACCTTGCTCACATCACCTAAAACCTCTAATTGCAACAATCCAAGCATGAACTCTTTCTATACCAAAGCACACCAACAAGCCTTTTTAAAATGTGTCCAACAAGAAGTGATATTCCAGTTTGTACACACCTGTATCCTACTGACACAACAGGACTCCTAATACCCTAAAATAGAAGGTTTGAAGTGTGTTAATCCTGCTAATTGCTAATAAAATGAACCCTGTTTCCCAAGTTCTGTGTATGTCACTGACATATCACTGCCCAGGGAAGCTGTGGCTGCCCCTGGATCCCTGGAAGTGCCCAAGGCCAGGTTGGACAGGGCTTGGAGCAGCCTGGGACAGTGGAAGTTGTCCCTGCCCATGGCAGGGGTGGCACTGGATGAGCTTTAAAGTCCCTTCCAAACCAAATCTCTCTGTCACTCTATGATATTACACATAATGTAGAATTTGTAATTTAAAAACATGGATCACAAAACCATCTCAGTGTTTCACAAAGTGAACTGTCAAACAATATTTAAGACATCATCTTTTTAAAACTGATGAACTTTCTAAGGTCACATCCAGGATGGACTTCTGAACAGTCTGGATGAAAAAATCTCTACCTTGCCAGGTTAATTCCTTCACTGGAGAACACAGGAAAGGCTTGAGTGCAAAGATGTCACCAAACAAGGTCTCCCTGACCATAGAGCCCATTTAGGACCTGCAAAACCACTTACCAGGGCCCTACTTTGCTCTGTACACCACATGAGTCACCCCATCTAAAGTTCCAGAAGCTTTTCAATTCCATCCCTGAACATATATTAGAAGAAAAAAAAAATCAACCCCAAGCTGTGACTCTGGTAAGAACAGGTGGAAGGAGCAGTGTACTCCTGCTCCCTGGCACGAGTTCTGTACAGAGCTGACAAAAAGCACTGCAAGGTTTTATCTCGGTGCACAGGAAAGCAGCTGCAGTGCACACAGCGTTCCCACCTGGGCAGGTAACACTGCAACAGCGCCGAATTGAATTTAATCAGACACGTTCTACCCCAGCAGCTGCCCTCCCCCTTCCTGACTCGCCTCCAGTGTCACCCCCGAGAGCCAAAACACGACAGAAGGAAAGGATGACAGAATATTTGGGGTTAGAAATGGCCTTTAAAGGTCCTTGGTCCAACCCCCCTGCCACGAGCAGGGACAGCTTAGACTCGCTCAGAGCCTGGCCCAGCCTGACACCGAATGTTTCCATCACCTCCCTGAGCAACTTGTTCCGCTGTTTGAACACCCTCATGGTAAACATTTCTTTCTTACACTTCATCTAAACCGATCCTGGTCCCGTTTCAAACCATTATCCCCGCTCCTACCGCAACAGGTGCTGCTCAAAAGTCTGTCCCCGTTTTTATCACAGACTCCCTCCAGGCTCCGGAACGGGCTTCAGGGTGTCCCTGGAGCTTCTCCTCCCCAGGCCGAGCAATCCCAATCCCAACCCCTCAGCCTTCCCTCCCAGCAGCGCTGCTCCACCCCTCCGCCCGCTCCAACAGCTCCGGGCCGTGCTGGCTGCGATGGAAACCCGCAGGACGCGATCCGGGCTCCCGACCCCGCACCTGCCCGGGCCGCAGTCCCGGGGTCGGAGCCGCCGCAGCCCCGCGCTCCGGCCGGGCCCAAGCTGGGCCGGGCGAGCCGCGGGCCGGGCGCGCTGTCCCGGGAGCCCCGCGCTCACCTTGCTGCACGTCGCCGTTGGCGCCGCCGGGCACGGGCACGGTGAGCTGGCGCTCGGGCTCGGGCAGGCAGCGGCGGCAGAAGGAGTGCAGGCAGGGCAGCAGCTTGGGCTCGGCCTCCCGCCGGCTCTGCAGGCTCTGCGCGCACACCGCGCACGTGTCCAGCAGCGAGAACGGCCCCGGAGCCGCGGGCGTCAGCGGCGGCACCGGGCTGGGGCCGGGCCCCGCCGCCGCACCGGGCCCCGCCGCCGCCTCGGCCTCGGCCTCGCCGCCGCCGCGCTGCTCCGCCACCGCCGCCGCCGCCCCGGGGCTCTCGCGCTCCTCGGGCGGCGCGGCGGAGGACGGCGAGCCGGCGGGAGGCTCCAGGCCGCCGCCGCCACCCGGCGCGGCCTCGGCGGCCGCGTCCCCGCTGCCGCCGCCTCCTTTGTTTTCCGCCATGTTTCCTCCTTTGAACCCGACCCCGCTCCGCGCACGCTCCGCGTCACCGCGTCACCGGGCGGGACCGGGCGGGACCGGCGCCGCGCACGCGCGCGCGCTCCCGCGGCAACGGCGCGGCCGGGAGGGCGGGCGGTGACGTCACGGGGAGGCGGGGCTCTGGGGTGGCACTGGGCCCAGCTCTGAGCGCCTATTGGGCGGCGGTGGCGGCTCCCAGCCAATGGGCGGGAGCGGCGGGGACATGGCCACGCCCCCCGGGAACGCGCGCCGGGAACGGGAAACGGGGATGGGGAACGGAGCACCGAGAATAGAGAATAATGCACTGGGAATGGGGAACAGAGCACCGGGAATGGGGAATAACGTACGGGGAGTGGGGAACAGAGCACCAGGAATGGGGAATACCCCGTCGGGAGGGGGAATAACGCAAAGGGAATGGGAAATACCCTGCCGGGAGGGGGAATAACGCACCGGGGTGGGGAATAACCCTTCCAGACGGGAAATGACACGCACAGGCTGGGAAATAACCCCTGAGGGAGGGGAATAACGCATCAGAAAGGGGAATAACGCCTGAGGACGGGGAATATCCGTGGGGAATCTCCAGTGGGATGGGGAATAACACACCGAGCTGCGGAATACCCCATGGGGATAGGGAATAACCCATTGGGATGGGGAACAAAGCATGGGGTGGGGGTAATGGAGCAGGATGGAGAACAGGACACCAGGAGAGGAAATAGCAGAGCTGGATTGGGAATAACACACTGGGATGGTGAACAGAGCAGCGGGATGGAAATGGCACATGGGTATAGGGAAAGGGACACCAGGACACAGAGCAGGGCTTTGGGGTGGGAATCAGTGCATGGGGACAGGGAACAGGGCAGGGGAGGGGGATCAGGAGTAATGCCTGGGATGGGGAAGAGGGCAGGGAGGAGGAGGAGGATCAGGAATAATGCCTGGGATGGGGAGCAGTGCAGGAGGGGGCAGCTGAGCCCCTCTGTGGGCACTGCACGGCCCCAGTGCTGCAGAGACCTCCCCACACCAAATTCCAGTTTCCCCCCACTGCCCCTGCAGGGATTCTGGGGGAGCCACCTGGCCCAGCCACCTTCTCCACAGCTCCTGGGCCTTGGACACGAAGCAGAAGCCAGAAAAATAGCAAAACAGGATTTATTAAATGTGTAGAGGAAAACACAACATGAGCTTCTGCTTTCAGTATATAACAAGTGAAACAATTCACAGTGCATTTAATAGTGTCTGTAATACATTTAAACAGGATGTTTTGAGTCCACCCTACCTCCTCCTAGAATTTAAAACAAGGAAAAGAAACAACAGAAATACCCTTTTACCACCTCACACAACTGCAACTAGAGGTGTCTACAGACACAGCATCTCCAAAGTGTCTGGTTTGTAGTTTTTAACACATGCTGCACTAAGAGAAGTCAGGATTAAGTCACTGAAAGTCTTGCTGGATATTCTCCTTGTTTGCTTCCCCATGCTGCTGCTTGATTTGGGAAATTTCATTTTCCAGCTGCACAATAGTTCGTTCAATCTCATAATTTTTACTGACAAGAGAGACCCACCTGGAAGGGAAAAGAAATACAAAGAGCCTTTAAGTGTTATATAACAGTCCTGTGGTTTAAAATCAAAGACAAACACTGTTCCAAAGCAAGCAAAAACACCAAATAAAGGAGTGTTTTTCTTAGCACATGATAATCCTCAGTTGACATCCATGGCCATTTGAACAATCAAAATGACAATGAATAATTTTTAACCCTGTTAAACCTGAAAACACAAAAAAATTTAATGACTAGACTCATCCAGTACCTGCCAATATTGAGATAAAGAAGAGTTTAAGATAATTTAGGAAATATGAAGTGCATATATATAAAAATATAATATATATGAGGTATAAATATACCCTGTTCCCATCTGTTGATTCACTCAACTTCAGTAAATATAATTACCAAACTACAAATACTTGAAAACATTTTCTACAAAGCAAGAGTATCCTACAGCAGCATCAAAGGATCACTGAATTTCAAGTGGAAGAAGAATTTCAAGTAAATTCCAAGCAATGGAGGAGCCTGTGCAAGGGTTAACAAATGTCAATACTCACGTGGATTCCATCTCTCTCAGCTTAGCCCCAGCTGTGAGCTGCATGTTCTTCCTCTGCCAGTTCAGGTCTTGAATGTTTTTCCTGGGGAGAAAATGATGTATTTTTATTTCCTCACTTTTTTAGCATCTGCAGGACCTGTTGCTGATTTCCAAGTACACTCAATCCCTAGAAGTAGTGCCAGAAAACATTTGTGTAGCCAGGACAACATCCAAATATACAAACCCCAGTACAGGGCTCAGAGAGAACACTGAGATAAATAAAAGGACAAACTCAACATCAGGGAAGATGTCCTTACAGAGACAACTGCACATTAAATTATCAGTAATGAAAAGAAAGCATTTGTACATTTCAGGGAGGATTCCACAAATCCAGAGCACAGGTTCAAACAAACCAAACACAGAATTTTGAGTAGAACAGACATGATAAATATAACTGCTTGGGAAGGCAGGATCACATTTCCAAATTACTGATTTTACTGGGTGTTTTTCCCTGTGACCATGGCAGCAGCCAGCACAGACATCTTCCTTTGTATAGCTTGGAGGGTGAGAAAGATTCACTTCCAATTTCAGTACAAAAATGTAAATAAGAATGACCCACCTCAATTTCTGAAGCTCTTTCTGGGCTTGTTCTATCATATGAACCAGATGCCTGATGACAGAATGCAAGTAAAGCATTAAAAACACACAAGTGCTAAATCAGCTCCATTTCACCTGACATTTAACTTCTCAGAATTAAGGATTCAACAAGCCTCTGCAACCCACAGACCTTGTCCCAGCCAGCAGATCCTTTACCTGCTTCCCTCCTCCTGAGCTCAGGAACCCTCTGCCTTCTCTCTGAGCTAACTTTGGCATTCCTTTGGCCTATTCTTTCATCTAAGGCTCAGCCTTCTCAAAAAGTGGACATTAACAGTCTCTGTCTGGATTAGCCCCAGTGCTTCCTGCAGCCACACTCTACAACCTTTTCTTGGCTTTTGCAGCAGCTTTATTACAGATCCAGGCTAAGCCAGGAGTAACTCATCTCAATTTCCACTACTGAGTTATTCTTTCACAGGCTATCACTAGCCTCAATTAACACCCACTATCAACAATAACCCACACCATTCAGGACTGGGATGTATTAAACACGTGCTGTTTCTTGGCCACAGGGACAGCTTTGAGCTCAGCCTCCTCTTGCACTCACACCTCTCTCACAGGGCTTCATCTACTCCAGGCTACATTCAAAATCCCCACCGGATTTACACACAATTAACACACAGAAATGCAACACAGCAGAGCAGAGCAGCAGAGGCCTTACTCGTTGTACACCTTCCAGGCATTGCAGCCATGCTGGGACATGAGCTCCAGGTTCTCGATGCGCACGGCCTGGTGCTCCAGCTGTGCCATGGAATTGTTCACACACTCCTGCCACGCCGTGATGTCGTTCTTCTGCCCGGAGGATGGGGCGGGCAGCTCGTACCTGCAAAGGGCACGGCTCACCCGGGGCACCGGGCACAGCTCCCCTGGGGCACCGGGCACGGCTCACCCTGGGGCACGGCTCACCCTGGGGCACCGGGCACGGCTCACCGTGGGGCAGGCACTGCCCGAACCGGCCCCACTCACCTCTTCATGCTGAGCAGCTCCAGGGGCTGCCGGGCCGCAAGGCGCTCAAACTCGTTCCGCATGATCTCGGTCTGCAGGGAAGGCAGCGGTGATGGACAGGCGGGGGAATGGGGCGATATAAGCGGCGTATGGTGGGAAGGACGGGGACAGAACACAAATGGGTAACGGGGGAGAGACAGCGGGGACAGGGGCGGAGTGACACAGGAGGGCTGCAGCGGGGACACCCGGGGACAGACAGGGTCTGTCACAGCCAGGGCACGGACAGGGGACAAGCGGGGCACGGGGGCGTGGGAGCCCGGTCGGGGTATGGGGAGGCACTGGGCTGGGGGCTGGGACTGCCAGGCCGCCCCAGCTCACCTCGAAGGCGCTGTAGTCGTGCGCGGGCAGGTAGCTGAGGTAGTTCTTGGTCGGCCGGTACCGCCGCGTCTCCTCCTCCACCAGCGCCGCGGCCTAGCGCACACGGGGCGTCAGGCGGGGCAGCCCGCCCGCCGCCTCGGCCCCTCCCCGGCCCGGCCCGGCCCCGCACGCACCGCCTCCCGCACGCCCGGCGCCTCATAGCCCTGGTCGAAGTAAGGCAGCGCATCCACCACCACGTCCCCGGCCACCAGCCCCGGGCCCGCCATCTTGGCCGCGGCCGCGCGCACTGCGCGTGCGCACGCACGTCACGCACGGCTGTGCGTCACGAGGCTCTGTGCGCAAACCACGCCCCCTCCGGGCGCAGACCCCGCCCCCTCTGGACACAGACTCCGCCCTCTCAGTGCACAGACCCCGCCCCCACGGGCACAGACCACGCCCCCAACAAACCCCGCCCCTCCCGGTTCGACCCCGGCCCCGGTCCCGCCGCTCCCGGGACGATTCCGACCCCGGCCCTGCCCCTCTCTGCCAGGTCCCGCCGCTCTCGGAGCCACTCCAGCCCCGCCCCTCTCGCCGCGGCCACGCCCCCTTAAGTAACGGAGACACGTGAAGGGTTTGGATCGATGAGCTGTTATTGATCTATGGAACTGGTTATTGATCCGTGAGCTGTTACTGATCCATGGAACTGGTTATTGATCCGTGAGCTGTTATTGATCTATGGAACTGGTTATTGATCCATGAGGTGTTACTGATCCATGAGCTGTTATCGATGTATGGAACTGGTTATCGGTCCATGAGCTGTTATTGATCCATGAGCTATTATCGATCCATTGAATTGGTTATCAATCCATGAGCTGTTATTGGATGCCCCCGGCCCGGCCCGGCCCTCCCGGGGCACAGCTCGGTCCGGTTCGGGCAGGGCCCGGCGTTTCCCCCTCTCGCCGCTGTCCCGCAGCAGCGCCCGGTCACTTCTTCTGGAGGAATTTCATTTTACTGCCTGCAGAGAAAAAAGAGCATGAGCAGCTGTAGGGGAGAGTGGTGAGTCCCTGGCACAGGTCCCAGAGCAGCTGTGGCTGCCCCTGGATCCCTGGAAATGTCCCAGGCCAGGCTGGACGAGGCTTGCAGCACCCTGGGACAGTGGCAGGTGTCCCTGCTCAGGGCAGAACCGGTCCCTTCCCACCCAAATCATTGTGGGATTCTGTGAGCTGGAGACACTCCAGGATTCATCAGGCTGAGCAAGTTAAGCCACACGTGGCCACCTCTGCCAGCAGACACAGCTTCTGTCCCCTGGCCATGTCCTCAGCCAGGACCAAAGTCAAGGAACAGAGCTGCTGCTCAGAGCAGCAATGCCCACAGACTTTATCTAAAGATACAAAAGCTTAAAAAGAAAAGAAAAATTTTACACGCAGTGCTCAGTGTCCCTTGAAGCAGTAAATGTAAACAGGGGAACACAGGTGCAGAAAGCAAAGAAGGAGCCTTCCCCTCCTTTGAATCAAATTAATTATTCAATAGCTATAACTAATTTAAAAAAATTTAACAATGGACAAAACCAAGGGGTGTTCCTTTACCAAGACTGCGAAGGATTTTGTTCATTCCAGTTCGTTCTGTGTCTGGAATACTCTCCAAATACTCCAAGGCACGGACCTCAAAAAGACCTAAAGAAAAAAAAAAATTAAAAATCACTCACCAAATGAGTTGTACTCCATCTTTTAGCATGTAGCATCATGATGAGAGGGATGTTGGATTTGTCTTTACAAACAAGCTGTGGGTCTGCTGGTAGATAAAACCAGCACTGAGAGAGAAAAGAAACAATGGGATTGATTCCAGTGATTGATGAATGGGAAAAGATATCTGCCTTTACAAACAAACTGCAGGTTTGATAAATGAAATTAGATATTGGAAGATGAAAGAAACAATGGGGAAAAACTATTAATTCTATAAGAATTAAAAATTAGAAGAGAGGGTTGTACATTAGAGGGGAATCTCAGGTATCAGGTGTTTGGGAAGTCTGTGCCTCTCAAGTACCTCAGCAATGGGGAAAGAGAGAGGGAAATGCAGATGGGAAATTGGGATAAAAAGGAGGCTGAGTCCTCCAAAAATTTGAGAGATCCCAGGGGATGCCCCATGGGCTCTCCCTTTATTGGAATAAATCAAAAGGACTCCTCTGTCTCCTTTTTGGACATGAACCTCTGGTGTTTGTGGATTCATTTTCCTGACAATAATTAAAAAGGCCACAGAACGAAATCCTGCATGTAGTGTGTGTAAGCTGCAGGACCAAGGAGAAAGGAGAGGGATGCAGCAATTCTTTGCTTTATAAACAGAATTATTTTGAGCAATTCAAAGGGCATGGGGCTATTTCATGTGACAGAATTCCAACAGCAGAGGCAGGCAGCATCACAGTTTGAAAGGGAATCTGTGAAGCAGACTTGAAAAGAGAAGGCAATGCCAAAACAAGAAACAGGAGGGCGATGGCACAGCTACCTTTGACCAGGTTCTTGCTGAGCTCCCGGTCCTGGATGAAGCCAGCAAACATCTGTGTTTCCATGAAGCAGTGCAGGAAGTGGCGCACGGTGCGCGAGCCGTGGGATTTGCGGAAGGGCTCGCGCTGGAACACGCGCTCGCCCTTCTCCGTCACGCTCATGTGCAGAGAGTAGTGCCCCACGATCTCCACGAAGAACTGCACAAAAGCCTCCGAGACCAGCGAGTTCAGGCTCGTGTCACCTGTGGGGAAGTGTTTTAGGTTGCAATACAGGATGTGACCAAAAGTGTGGATTCTATCACCAGCTGTTAAACCAGGTGGGGCAGTGATCCTGATCTCTGTGGGAGATATTCTGCTAATGGGCATCCATTGAAACCAGGCAGGGCATTGATCTTTATCTCATGGGATATCTCCTGTTAATGGCCATGTTTTATAAACCAGGTGGGGCAGTGTTCTTTATCTTTTCACAGCCCATCCTTCCTGCAGGGAGTTACCTTCTGCTAATGGCCATTGAGTCCCACTGTGGGACTGATAAAATTACTGCATCCCATTGGGAGTTGCTCCAGCCAGAGGGAGGAGCCAAGAATTTCCTACCTAGATAAAATCTGAGATTTGGAAGATCAGAGCAGCCTTTTTCCACTGGATTCCAGAGGAAAATCAGACCCTTCTACATCATCACTGGACATTTGGAGGAGAACTGCACCCTTCTCCAGGAGCACTGCTCCAACTGAGCCACATCTGTCACTGCAGGAGGATGCAGCCACCATGGAAGGGGACTGCTGCCAACACCCTGCCTGACTGAAGGGTGTCAGGTTGGATTCTGACTCTGTCAGCATTTTTGGTTTTTTCTTTGCAACACTCTATTTCTATTTTAATTTTCCTAGTAAAGAACTCTTATTCCTAATTCCTGTATCTTTGCCTGAGAGCCCCTTGATTTCAAAATTATAATAATTTGGAGGGAGGGGGTTTACATTCTCCATTTCAAAGAGAGGCTCCTGCCTTTCTCAGCAGACACCTGTCCTCCAAACCAGGACAGGAAGGCATTTGGTACTTTGATTATTCCTCTCCTAAAGGAGGGGTGGCTTTTTTAGACAGTTCAGTCACTTTTTGTGCTGGCTGTCTCAGACTAGGAGATTCCAGGGGATTCATATCAAAGAAGTCTCAGCTTCCAAAATTTAATTTCCCAATGTCAACTTTCTTCTGCAGCTGGGATAGGTCCAGTTCTAAAGCTTTTCCAGAATTTAAAACATCCAAAATTTCATTTTCCCTGTCAAATATATGGTGTGTAATGAGTGGTCAGCTCACAACAGGCTAAGTTTAATTCTCTTCAATAATTAAGCAAACTACAGAAGACAAACTCTCTGGAAAACAAACTTTGTTTTTATGGAATTATATCATTTGCTGGTGCCATTCTCTCAAGTCACCCAGAGTTTTTAAATTTCTCACACTTTTTTATCGGATGAATCATGTACAAAGCAGTTAAACTTTGATCAGCCAGATTACCCTCTAAAATACAGAAATTTGCTACATTCTCTGAGAAAAACATTGTCTCTGCCACTTAGAAAAAGAGAATAAAATTCAAAGCTGATCTGATGCTGTTGGCCCAAAGGAAAATACAGTTCTGCAAACACTAATTGTGAAAGGAGGAAGTGCCAGCACACCAAACTTCTCACACATTCACAAGATGTTCTCAGCAAGATCACAGGGCAACAGCTAAAATGTCACTTCTTAGCTTTTATTTAAATTTGCTCATTTTTATCAACTCCATGGTAGAAATCTGCTAATGGGAAAACACTTTTCCACAGAAACCTTTCCACAGAAAGTACCTTGTGTGTCACTCTGCCCATGTGACAGGATTTCCCTCCGTTCTTCCAGGATTTGTACAAGTGCAGCCTGGAGTTTATGGGGCAGGATCTCATCCTCATCTGATACCTACAGACAGAAATGGTCAAGAAAAGATTTCTGTTTTATTCCCATCAGCAGGAGAAGCAGGGGGTAGATTAGAAATGTTCATAACATGCCTAAAGCAGTTAGAGGGGAGTTATTCTGTGATATATCTTAAGGGATGCAATATATTTAAATATATTTATCTTGCAGCCACAGAAATTAAACACATTTGCTCAGCATGCCCCAAGTACATTTTATTAGAGTCACACACACAACTGGCCACCACACAGATTCAGGCTTATTTCACCAGTAAAACACACAAAAACAATAAAAGTCTGTTGAGAAAATACAACAGGTCTCAATAATATGGTTTTAAAATGCCCCAATCCTTTAATACCTTTCTCCAGTATTGCAGGCTGCAATGCAAAACAGAACAGTGAGGCAAGGAAAAGGAGAAGCAAATATCCTGAACTAGTTAAAAAATCCCCAGTATTTTTATAGTTACTTGTCTGGGGATGCAGAAGCACTTTTGGGGAAGTTCAGCAGAGAACCCCAAGTGAACTGTGATAATTTGTTCCCTGGACTGTCACTCATGGGAAAAACAACAACCCAAACCAACAATCACGCCCCAGCTCCCCAGAGAGGAGAAAGTGCTGTACAGAACAGGGAGAGAAGGACAAAAAGCAGCAGAGAATTTTAGGGATCCCCTTCACATAAGAAACCAAGGAACAGTTTTTAAACTCAGCTCAGACAAGCAGCATCTTTGGCTTTGCAGAGCTCTCCACCTCATGCAACCTCAACCGTGCAACACAGATTTGTTCCCTTCTCTGTCAGCTCAAAAGGGTTACAGGGTATTTCTTCAGCCACTGGAGTCTCCATATAAACACCAGCTTCTCCTGATTTCTTTTTATTATTTTCTTTCATCAATGCCTTTTCCTGGCATAAACCCATGAGTTACTGCTACTGTTATTTCACTCACCTCTTGCAAGAACTTGTCAGCACAAAGATCAACAATCAGAACCTGGGGAGACAGAAAACACAGACTAATAACCAGGTATGTTGCTGTACAGAAAAAAAAACCAGGTTTTAATTTGTTTTTTAAATGTGGGATGTTTTTTAAATAGGGCTGTCACACACAAAACACAAGTTCTGCCTGAGTGCAGCCTGCTCCTGAGAACAGTGAATATTATGTATTTTTGATAAGGCTGGAACAGCCTGACATTTGTCTACCAAATTCACCAAGTTTGAGAATCAGAGAAGGTTGAGAATCAGAGAGAATCCAGAGAGGTCAACCTCATCCCACTGACCCTGTGTGTGTCTCACACATCCTCACCTCTTCTATGGGCAGGTCCTGGAGCTGTGGCAGGGAGCAGGAGAGGATGCCAATGAGGAATGGGGTGGGAGAGCACACGATGTCGATCATGGAAGCTGGCAGGACAGGGATGTAGGTGTGCTGCCAGGTGAAGGGGTAAAGTGTTGCCACTGCAGCGTGCCCACATTTAGACAGAGTGCTGGAGAGAAGCACAGCAGGGTGGTCAGTGTCTCCTCCAGCACAGGCTGGAAGTGCTCAGGGCAGGTGATGCTTGTGTACAGTCTGTGCATCTGCAGAGCCCCCATGCACCCACATGTCTGAACTCAGCTCTGGGGAGCTAAAACCACCCTCAACCCAGCCAAAAGGAAACATTCCCTTATCTCCTCCTGTGTAAACAGCATACTCCAAATTCTAGGCATGCACATGCTGTGTGGAGAGAGCAGAAGGTTTTCAAATGGAATTAACTGCAAAACCAGACAAGCTTGACATGGGACAGGTCCAAACAGAGAAGAAACAATAACATCCAGAAAGAACTGCTCAGAACTGCTCAGACTCATCTCTTACCTCAAGTTGTCAGCCACGAAGATGACTCTCCTTTCCAGCAGGAGAGAGGCAAAGATGCGGATGGTGTGGGACACGCTCAGGCACTGCAGGAGGCACTCGAAGTCAACGTGCTCCAGCCGGGAGTCCAAGGGGCGGCACAGCTCCATCACCTGAGGGGACACACACACACAGAGCTGGGGGGCAGCCAAGAGGGACCCTGAGCCTGCACAGGGGCCTGAGGGCAGAGCTCACCACAGCTGCAGCTCCTCCTGAGGGACAGGACCAGGGATGGGACCCAGGGAAGGGCTGGAGCTGGGCCAGGGGAGTTTAGGTTGGATTTTGGGGAATGGTTCTTCCCCCAGAGGGTGCTGGGCACTGCCCAGGCTCTCCAGGGAATGAGCACAACCCTGAGGCTGCCAGACCTCCAGGAGTGTTTGGACAGCACTGCAGGGATGCTCAGGGTGGGATTGTGCAGGGCAGGGGTTGGACTGGATGCTCAGGATATTCAGGATATTCAGTGAATCCATGATCCTACAGAGAATCCTGTAACAATTGGCATGGGGTAGCACAGAAGAGTGCCCCAGTAGCTCTTCATTAAGAAGCAGGGAATCACTTCCACAGCAAACAGGTTTCTGGGACAGCCTCCCTTCCAGCTTCCAGACTAATCATTTCCAGGCACCACTGGGCACTTTGCAAAGAGCCTGTGTGCCCCAGAGACCCCAGAGAGAGCAGGCAGCTCAGCCTGAGCTGTGTCACCTCATCTCCTGCTCCTGGCAGGAAGCTCCTGACGGTGATGGTGCGTCCCGGGGCGGGGAACGGAGCCTCCATCACGCTGCGCATGAAGGGGTGCACCAGGGCTGGGGACATCTCCCTCCTCTTCTCCACCTCGTCCAGGATCTGCAGGGAAACACACAGGGCCTTGGGTCACTGCTGCTGCTGACCAAGGGGACAATCCATCAGAGCATTCCCATAGAGAAGGCTCCAGCACAGACCCACAGCCCCCTCCCACCTTGCTTGGGACCCCTGTGAAATTCATCTCAAATCTGAACAATCAAACAGGATCAGCTTCCTGTGAGCACAATGCCTTGTACAAAGTAATCAAATTCTCATTATTTAGAGGAGGAGTGAAGAGGAGCAGCATGCATACCCCTTGCCAAGAAACCTCCTGAAACGCTGTTGTAGAAACTGCTCCAACAATCAGAACCATCTTTCACCAAAGCTTGTCCCTGTACTCTTCTGCAATAACTGCCCTTTATCTGCAGCAGCTTTCCCCAGTCTTCAACTCTTTATCTCCCCTCCTCATGGTGCTACAAAAAACCAGGGGAGATCCAACCCCATCCCAAACTGATTTTCCATGACCAAGTCACAGAAGGAGAGGATGAAGGGGCACCCTCAGTGTCAGCAGGTATTAGGAGGCCCTTCCTGGCAGTAATTGCTGAAGGATTTGTGTATTGGCTGACAAGGCTCAGCACCAGTGTTTTATTTCCCTGCTCAAAGCAAAGACAGAGAGGAAGCACCACTCTCCTGGGATGAGCTGCAATCACTAAGCTGACAGAAGCATCCAGCTCCTCTGGGGAGCCTGCAGGCTGCCAGGGCTCAGAAGAGGCTGTGCCAGCTCACCTTGGAGAAGAGGTTGAAGCAGCCCAGGCGGCTCACGATGCAGTACACCTCGGGCAGGCGCTTCCCTTTCCCTTCTGGCTGAAAGGCAACAGCAACAGCTCTGCTGAGAAAGGGGGGCAAGGAACAACCCAGCACCCACACTGCAGCTGCTCTGCAGAATTCCTTCTGCTGCAGCCCCCCCTACACTCATGAGTACGAAGGTTCTCAAGGAACACCCAGCTGCAGGAGCTGGTTCATGCCCAGAGCCCATCTCACCATTTCTGGGCACCATCCTGACCCTTCCCTCTGCATCCCAAGGCTTGGAACCACCCCAGCAGCACAGGATGGGTAACCCAGGTGGGAAAGTCACCTCCTGACAGTGCCCAGGCAGTGCTCCCTGTACCCCCAGCCCTCCCAGAGATGCTCACCAGGAGTTTCCTGCAGTACCCGAACCAGCGGCTGCCGTCCTCCCCCGTCAGCACGAAGGAAAAGGTTTCACTGGGGAGCCAAAGCAGAGTCAGGGTTCAATTCAGCACACAGCTCAGGGGAGAGACTGACAAAGCACACAGACTCCTTCTGGTCATCCCCACAAGGGACCAGGCATGATTATAAGGACTTTGGGATCTGTTCAGGGTAAAAACTTGCACCCCATGAGCTTTTCCATTTCTCCCCCTTCCCAGCTGCTCTCACTGAGCTTTTCTATCTCTCCTCCTTCCCAGCTGCTTCCCCACTCAGCCAAGGAGCAGCAGAAGCACTTCCAGCCCCAGGAGCTGGCCTTGGACAAACTCTTCCTCCTCACAGGAAAGGCAGCAGCAGCCCTCTAGCCCAGCTCCATTCCTCATCTTCCCTCCCACCACAGGGATTTCCTGGATCCTTTCCCCTTTTCCCTGCTCTGCCTGCAGCTCCTCTGGCACACTCCAAAGCTTGAAGCACTGCCTCAGTCACAAGTCAAAACCAAGTCTTTACCTTTTAAGATCTGATGAAGGGAACCAGTCTTTGGGATCTGGAAAGCAGAATTTGGGAATGACCTTTAGCCTCTCTTCAGTATCCTTTGATGGTCTGAAGGGATGTTCAGGCTGGAGGGGTAACACATGGATTTGAAGTCACTGAAGTTGGTGCACAGCTGCAGCATTTAAAATACAGGAAGCACTTTCCTGACACTTCCAAAGGCTGATCCATCACATAGCTAATGCACAGGTACAGGAGAACATGTTCTGACCATCAGCAGATTCCCACTTCCCTCTTCCATTTTTCCTGCTGATTGGACCTTTGTAAAATGACCCAGCTTGGTAAGGACAGAGTAAGGATCTGAAAGCATGGTTAAATTTATTGGAAAATGAATGTAGAAATGATCCCCCAAATGATGTCTGGGGCAGCCTGCCTTGGTTCTACCCCTGGGAGATTTGAAAACATAAATAGGAACAGGAATGTGTTCAGCTTTTGATGTGCAGATCACTCATACCTGAAGGGCAAAAACTGTCCCTGAATCACATGTTCCAGCCACACCACTTGTGGGTTCAAATCAAATGCCTCAAGGATTCCAGGACACCTTCCATGCTCAAAACTGCCCAGAAAGGGCAAAAGAAAGGTGTTCAGGTAAGAGGGTCCATTAGAAGTGTAAGGAAATTTTACACATTTAAGTAGGAAATGCCCCTGAGAAATGAAAAGTTTACTGCATAAAGTTGATTTTAGGCACTCAGCACACCCAGGCTATTCCAGTGTCCCAAGCTGTGACAGCACAAAGTGTTAGGAAAACAGAACAGCATTTTCACAGAGTAACAGTTGTACAAAAGCTTAGATGTCCTTGGGCACACAGCCCAAAGCAGAGGTGACAGCAGATCACTTGGAAGCAATGCTAATATTAGAAGGGAGACACCCAGTCTGACACACTGTCCCATCTAAAGTCACTCACCAAAACACTTTCATCTGAGCAGAGGATAAACAAATACTGAGAAAATAATTTGTAGTGTCAGTGCCTTTATAAAAGCCAGTAGAGAGCAGGAGAGGGACCCTGCAAAGGACAGACTGAAAGGCTGCACCAGGGAAAAGCCAAATCTGCTGCATTCCCTTCCTCCTCCCAACACCCTAATGTTTGCACTTTTAGCAGATATTATTTGGGTGTGTTCAGTTTTACCCACTAAATTAACACTGCACTCTTTCTGGCTGGAGTTCCTTATTAATCTTGTGAACCCAAGGCATTTACACATGTGAGACACTGGAGTTATTGGCACACAAATCCTCCAGGCAGCAGGAACTGGGACACTGTGGGACCTGCTGGAGTCCCACACAACCTCCCTGAATGGATCTGACATCTTCTCTGTGTGGATGACATGCAGACTCATCAATAATCCCTGGTTTTCTCCTGATGGCACAGCCAGAATTCCTGCTCTGTTCTGTTTGCAGTGGAAGGCAGCAGGTATGAGCCCAGAGAGTGACAACTGAATATTCATCTCAATCTGGTACCACAGAAACACCAAGGCTCCATCTCAGCCTCCCAGCTCAGGACACTGAGCTGTAATTCAGTCACACATTGGTTTTGTCACCATTTGGGCTGAACAGCTTATTTCAAAGGCTTGGTTTAGCTACAGCACTTCAACTTCACAGATCTCCTGGGTTTGGGGGCTTGTACAAACAGCTTTGCCATTTTATTATTATTCTTTTTTAAATCAATATAAATAAGCATTAAAGCCCTGGGATTTCAGTTCCTGTGCACCATCAGTGCTTCACTCCTGGTTTATAAAGTACAGACTGCCAGGATGGGGCTCCTGCCAGCTTTGGGACAGAGCTCTGCACTCCCTCCTCTCCTTCACTGGTATGAAATACCCCATGGCTTCATGAAATTTGAATTAAGGAGGAGCCTTCCCAGTTCAAAAAAGACAATAACTCATTATCAAGACATGTATTCAACAACCTCCTGACACTACATTAGGTGTGTAACAGAGCAAGGTGCTCCATTCCAAGCTCAGACCCTGAGGAGGGGAAACACAGAGCTGAGCAGATCCCTGGGCAGGTTTCCATGCAGCCCCTACCTTGCTGGGGAACTGCTGGATGATGTGGGGTGTGTAAGTGACCTCAGATGCCTTCTTGTGCAGGGACACCACCACGAAGAGCTCGAACAGCCTCTGCTCCTGGAGCTCGATGAGATCCCTCTCCAAGGTCTGGTAGTGGGGGTTCCTCTTGGGGGTCGAGGGCCTCAGGCACCTGTGGCGACCTGGGGAGAGGAATAAATCCCAAACCAGCTGTGGCTGGCACTGCCACACACCCACAGGGCACAGAAGAGCACTCAGCATTGCCATCAGAGGGGGAAAAAGGGATGGGTGGGTTTGCTCAGCATTCAAATGCTCTCCATGGGACATGGGGTGCCTGAGAGGAAATAACCTCAGAACCCACTGGAGGAGGTTTAGATTGGATATTAGGGACAATTTCTTCACTGGAATGGTTGTTAAGCATTGGAAGAGGCTGCCCAGGGCAGTGGTGGAGTCACCATCCCTGGAGGTGTTTAAAAAACAACTGGATGTGGCACTTGAGGATGTGGTTTAGTGGTGAGCATGGTGGTGGTGCTGGGTTGATGATTGGACTTGATGACCTTAGAGGTCTTTCCCAACCTTAACAATTCCAGGATTCTTTGATTCAGGGAGCACTGACCTGGCAGCAGCTCTGCAAATCCCCCTGGCAGATACTGAATTTTTTCCTGCTGCCCTGATGTTCTTACACAGAGTGACACAACAGGGTAGCAGGGAGTGAAGCCCAGCTGCAGCAGGAGCTGCCAGGACTCAGGGAGCCACTCCAAACACCATGAGCCCTCAGGAGGGGCAGAGGCAGCTCCCTGGCCAGCACACCCCCAGGCTGGGCTGTCCTGACAGGCAGCTCAGGCTCACAAGCACAGGCACAGCCCTCTGACGTCAGGAATTCCTGCAGCCCAGGCACCGTGACACATTCTGGACACTTTCAAACAACTCATCCATCAGGCACTGACTCAATCACTGCAATTCTGCTGAGATTCTTCACTCTCCACCACTCTCCTTTACATAAGTGGAACATCACTTCTCATTCCAAGTGAAAGCCTTTTGAATGTTTCCCTCCAAGTAAATGAAACACCTAAAATGATTCATAGAATCCTTGAATGGTTTGGGTTGAAGAAACCTTAAAGCTCATCCCATGTCACCTCCTGGGACACCTTCCACTGTCCCAGACTGCTCCAAGCCCTGTCCAACCTGGCCTTGGACACTTCCAGGGATCCAGGGGCAATCACAGCTTCTATGGGCACCCTGTGCCAGATTAATCTGTTTAATGTCTTCACATGGAAGATAAAACCAGCAAAAAAACAAGTAGGTGCTGCAGGTCTGGAGTTTGGGTCTATGATCCAGGACATTGGAACCAGACAAATACCCAGCTGAATTCCTTCCAGAGGAAAGGACATTTCACAGGATTACATAAAACAGAACCAAGGGAAGGAATCAGGAGGGAAATAATCTCAAGCAGCAGCAGCAAAGGTGATCAGGAACAACCTCCCACAAGCCACACTACCAACCCAAAAATGACTCTGCTTCTGGTGAATGCAGGTTAATGGCATTGAACCTCAAGGGCTCAGGGCAAGTGGCACAAATAGAGGTTGGCTTGTCACAGCAACAGCTCCCAGACTTGGCCATGTGGCCTCTGAGAGGCTCCTGTCCTGTCTCAGCAGATCCCCACTTGTCAGTGTGCTCATCCCAGCAGGGCCTCAGCCAAGGGTGCAGTGCTGTGGGACAGGACCAGCCCCTGTGATTCACTCACTTTTGGGCTGATTTTCCGTATCGCTGTCATTGCCGCTGGTTTCACCTGAAACACACACAGAGTTTTCACTTGTTAGCCACGCAGAAAGATGGGCAACACCCAAAGTTGGGAAAGAGAGAGAACTGAGACTCATCAGATCAACATCCCTCAGGGCTGCCCACCAATCCTGCCCAAAGCATCAGCCAAGGGCAGCTGGGAAATGTGTCACAACAGCAAATTTCAACAAGCAGAGCTGATATCAAGCCAGTGCTGTCAGTGAATGACCTGCAGGTCAGCTGAACATGGGCAAAGAACACAAACCAGCTGGTTGGTTGAGGCTGCTCTAAAATTAACAGGGTAACTATAAATAAAGCCCCTACTATGGCTACACAATCAGAGTAAGGCACACAATGATGAGTGCAGTAGTCAGTGGTAGCTCTCATGCCAAATGGTTTTCTGAGGAATTTTTGCTTTAATCTGCTTTTTTTGAAAAAGCACTTTTAACCAGCAGCCCAGCTCTCCAGGTTCAGAATCCTCCCCTTGTGACAGTGTTAAATTTGGGTTAGGCAAGTGTTCCTTGAGCTGAAAGTTCAATTGCAGCCACAAGTCTGGGGTTTGCACTGCTGTGTCAGCAGGAGGTGGTGGTGCCAGTTCAGGGCAGAGGAATTGTGCCACTCAAGGTGTTTGGAGCACAGACAGTGGTGCTGGAGACCCCAATACCTTTCACTGGAGCTGCTTCTCTCCCAGCAGGACTGAGCAGCTTCACCTTCTTCTTTCCACGCTTGGAGTCAAAGATCTCCTGTATTTTTAGTACCAGCTGGAATCCAAAGCAGAAGCAGAGGTTAATGTGAGGGTCCAGAGAAGGGTTCAGGTGCCAACAGGAGGGCAGCCCAACAGCCACCATCCAGGACTTGGGGAAAGCTGCCCAAATCCTGCAGGAAGCCTGGCTCAGAGGCTGGAGTCCCTCTAGCCCAGCTCACTGGATGAAGAATGAGCACAGATTTCTGCTGCAAGAGGATTCCTGTCAGCACAGCTCAGAACTGACACCAGACTGTATAAGCATTCTGGAAATTGTCACACTTGCCTCCCCAAATAGAAGTGACAAACTGTCTGGCATCAGATCTCCATTTTCTATGCAAAGGCATTTGCAAGAACATCTTAAAACCCCCCCAGCACAGAGGATTCAGAACATGCTCCCCAGCA
The DNA here is from genome assembly GCF_009819885.2 of Catharus ustulatus. Lineage (NCBI taxonomy): Eukaryota > Metazoa > Chordata > Aves > Passeriformes > Turdidae > Catharus > Catharus ustulatus. The sequence continues at coordinate 4,470,185 of NC_046245.1, forward strand.
CCCCAACTCCTTCCAAGCCCAGGAAAAACAGAGCTCTCTGTAGTTGGGGGTTGGTTTTGGGGTTGGTTTTTGGGTTTGCTGCTGTAGTTGGATGTCAGCTCAAGTCTCAAGTGAGGCTGCTCCAAGCACAGGCCCTGTCCCAGGTGTTTGCTGGAATGAAAGGATGATGCACCCTGAGTAACCTGCTCTACTCTCTAGTGGAGGGTCTCCCTGCCCATGGCAGGGGCTGGAATGAGGTGGAATTTAAGGGCCTTTCCACCCAAACCACTCTGTGATTTTGCACAAATTAAGACAGTGAGGCAGAACAATGTGTCTGGCTGCAGGACCACACACCTGGTCCATTGGGAAAAAAAGTTGGGAAAAAGCACAGCCCAGTGCAGACTCAGCCACAGGCATGAAAGAAGGGTCAGCATTTTGACCCTGTGTTGGTAATCTTCCTTCCACTGGTCACAACAGCCTTAAAGCCAAAGTCCTGACACTTTCTGTGTCCCTGTCACAGCCCTGTGCCTTCCTCTCACCTGCCAGTGCCCCAGGGGCTCCTGGCTCCCCACATCAAAGGCAGCTTGTGCTTCATGTGAAGAGGGATTTACCCTAAATGCAGGGAGCAGGTCAAGTTCATTCCTGCCTCAAGAATTCATTAAACTGAACACAGGAGGGTGGGGCCCAGCCATTTGTCATCATAAATACAGCATAAAAAGAAATATATTAAAGAGAACCTGTTTGTTCAGCTCAAGTGTTTAATCCCCAGATCAGCAAACCAGGCTTTTTTTTTTTTCTCCTTTTCCAATCAATTTCTTCCCATTTTCTGCCTCAGCCAAGCCCTCCCAGCACGAGGAGGCTGCAGGGAACAAACAGCCCACTGCAGAGAGCAGTGCTCCTCCTGCCAAATCTGCCTTCTTTCCCTTTTTATCCAGCCTTACCTAGGAGATCTTCATTTCTGTGCTGATTTTTGTGCAGCTGAGTCACCACCCTGGGTGTGTTTAAGGCAGCCATGTGTTTCTTAGGCAAAAGGTTTTGTCTTTTTAGACCCCAGTCCTTTTCTCAACCTCTGGAGCAATCTTGGCTCAATTCCTCATGAGCAAAGAGAGTAAAGTGCTCTTCCTGCATGTAAATTGTTACCAGATTTTTGGAATAGGTTTGCTTTTGGAGAACATTTTATTTTCCCTCTCCAAATGAGAGATACTCTCCATCACAGCATTTTTATAATCTTGCCATCTCCTTCCTAATTTTCCAGACCTAGGGTTTGTTTAAAAACACAGACAGAAGTTACTTGATACTCCAAAGCACTTTAAAGGTTTGAAAAGTCCTTTGCAGCTGCCCAACTCTACCTCACAGTCTTGTGCAATCTGAGCAAATACACGTGATTTTCAGATGAAATAAAGATCTGCTGAAGTGAAATGATTTTACCACAGCAAAAATAAATCCTTGCCACTACCACAACTGGAATTTGAGTCCCATGCAGCTATAGCTGCCCTTCTACAGCACGTGGTGCCTTTATCACTGAGGGATGTGAGCTGGTAACCAACATGAGGACCTGGAAAGCTCCCCAAGGCACCAAAGGAGAGTCTGTGTGCAGGTGGATTAAAACCCTTCCTCACCCCTCTGGGCTCAGCAGGATAACTGTCTGTGCAGCCAGGGAGGAGGCAGAGGCCAGAAGGGACAGCTGTATGAAGGCTTTGTGAAATGCTCTTATCCCTGAGAGTTGCTCTGCACCTTTAAACTATGAACCAGCTGTTCCTGATGCCAGTCCAGAACTCCAAGCCAACATTCCAAGTAACCAAGGGCCCCACAACCATCCCAGAGCTCAGCAGAACACCAGGATCAGTCTGGGAAGTCACTGGGAGCAGGGACACATCCATACAGCATTACAGAGCTGTCCCTGCAGCTCTCCAAGAACACAAAGCCAGCCCCATCCCAGTCCATGGAAACACTGGAACAGGGCTTAGGTGACAAAGCACGAGGAAGGGCTTGTGTCCACACACTGCCCTGACCTCCAGGACAACACTGAGCACTTTGTCTGCCCACTCTTGGCCAACAAAAACACCTCTGTCCCAGCTAGGACTGGCACTCAGGTCCCCAGCAGTGCCAAGCAGCAATCACCTGCCTGGCCCACAGCTCTGAGGCCACTTGCAAAGCACTTGCAGAGCAACAAGAGCTTGAAATGCCAGGCAAGAAGTGAAGTTTCACACTTGAATCTCACCCAGGGCAGGTTCTTTCTCCTGCTGGCAGCCTCCACTGCTTGGAACAGCTTCAACTCAGATAGAGTGACAGGCAGGGAGGTCTCCTTCCCCATCTTCCCTTGGAAACTTGTCTGGAAGGGCTTCAGCTCCAGTGTCTTGCGGCTGAGGAAGGGAGGTTTTGGGGGAGGCTGGAAAACAGAAGCAGAAAAGAGATTGAGTTTTGGGCCAAGGTCACAGGCAGAGGAGTCAGATTACAGATGGAAAATCTGCTCTACCAAGCTCTCTATCCCACCTCCCCACTCAAGCATCTCACCAGATCTCTCTTGTTCCTACTCTTTTGCTCCTTAATCTCATGGCTGTTCATTATTTACATTATATATTATTTACATTAATAAAAAGCAATAAAACAATAAGGAAAACTAATGACTTGCAGTGTGGAAGGTGAGGCTGGGGGTGAGCACAAACAAGGGCCCTTGTGAGAATGATTGTGCAAACACCTGACCCTTCAACCCCCCCACCCTACCTTGGGAGCCCTGCTGATGCTCCGGGGAGGGGGCAGCTTCCAGACAGATGGGACCTTCCACAGGGGCAAGGGCAGTGCTCTGATATCTTCATAAGGATTTTCTTTTGTAGGACCTGGAAAAAGCAGTGGATGGGGGATTTATGAAAGGAGATAAAGCCCTGTGATTTTTGCCAGGGACGTAAGTGGGGAGAGTGTGCAATTGTCTGCCTTTAACAGGGTCTGAGAGACCTCTTTAAAGTTGGATGAGGTTCCCACCACATCCTTCTAACCCACTGCCCTCAACTTGGCAAACTGTGCCTGGACTCAGCAGAACAAAACACTTCTTCCCCTGCAGAGCAAGCAGCTCTATTGCAAAGCAGCTCATTTTGGCAGTGCTCACACTGATCTCTGTGCAACGCTCAAGCAAAGCATTCCAAGAGCTAATAAAGAAATCAGTGTAGCACAGGCCAACTCCAGTGACCTCCCATGACATCTGAAATCAGGCTGTTCATGTGCACATGTCACCAACACCAACAAAGAACCCCAGATGGGGAAGACCTTAAAAATCCCAAAGCTGGAAAGAGCCTCAATGCATCCTGACCTTCACTCCTCCCTCCCCAGCAAAAGTGCCACCCTGAACACAGCAAGAACAGCCCCAGAAGCACAGGCACATACAGATGATGTCCTCGTAGATGTTGTCTTCAGACTGAGTGTGGGCCAGCCTGGATCCTGCAGTGCCATTTGTCTCCTCCCGAGGTCTGTGCGAGCCGCTGGCCGCCGGCCGCTTGCGGAAGCCCTGGATGTCCTCAAACTCAAAAGATTTCCTAGAGGAAAACCAGTGTAACTTCTTCTAAAGGCACCTGCTTGAGTTGCTGTCTGCAGTCTACACACAGTGTAGCCCTCCTTGGGACCATCCAGCACATGGATGCTCCGCTCTGGACTCACATTTCCAAGGGCTGAGGTCTGACCCCACGCAGCAGCTCAGCCCCATGGGATGGGGGAGGGAATCAGAGGGTAACGAGACAAAACACGTGCATGGGTCAAGATAAAGACAGTTTGGAAGGCAAAGCAAAAGCTGCACAAGCAGGGAAAGCAAAACAAGGGATCCATTCCCTATTTCCCTCAGCAGGCAGAAGTTTGGCCATGTCCAATGGTAATGGTGACGTGGGAACACAAACTCCAAACATTCTCCCTTCTTGCTTCTTTCTCAATTTTTACTGCTGAGCAGAACACTAGAGAGTCTGGAACATCCCTGGGGTCAGCAGTCCCTGCTGTGTCCCCTCCCAGCTCTGCTGTGTTACCAACATTTTCATCACAATCCCAAACACAGCACCACACAAGATGCCAAGAAGAAAATTATCCCAGCCAAAGCCAGCACACCAAGTGAGTCCTGCTCACTCTCTCTGGGAGATTTGTTCAGTAAGAAAGGGAGCTGGCCAAGCACACTCCAAGCAGGCATGGCCAGCCCCATCCTGTCAGAGGCAAGAGCCCAAACCATGTTTTGCAGACTTGCAGCAGCTCAGAACCAGGGCACTGCTTCCTACTGGGCCTCTCCTGCTCATGCTCAGGGTGTTCGTGCCTTTGTGGGCTGGCATTTCCATCCATTTAGCCATTATTTTGAAATCAGAGCACTGAGGTCACAGATGAGCTGGCAGGGATTTAGCCCATCATCATCACAAAATTTGGGCTGTTGCTGCACACTTTGCCACAGTGGAAGGTTTCAGAACCTCAAGCCACATCTCTGCTGGTAGTGTGCACACCAGTCCAGCACAGGCAGCTCACCTGTGAGCAGGATTTGCATCAAGCCACCTCAGAAGGGTATGGGAAAGAGGGAAAACCAGCCAAACCTACTGCAAGAGCAGTACCCACAGCCTCCAGCCTTAAGCAACAAGAGAATCTTTCACTGCCAGAAAAGCCAAACATGCAGCAGCCACAGTGCCCCAAGAAAAAGCTACTCTGCCATCCCCAAACTGCAGCTGAGGGCAGGAGCAGGCAGGTCTCTCTCTGGGGCCAGCATTTTGTCACTCCACTCTGTTCTAAGGTGTGGGCTGACTTCTGCCTGGAACCTGGAGCCTTCTTTGCAAGATTGTCAGCAGCAAAAGCAGGATACTTTCACCCAGGCACATCCTTTCCCCATGAAAAGAGGCATCATCACTAGCAGCACCTCCACAAGGACATCATGCTAAGCAAGCTGTTTAAACCCATCTAGAAAGTGATTTAAGGACATGTTTCAGACATGAGAGGTGAATTATGTACCTCTGGGCTCTCCCTCTGATCCTCCTGCTGGTTGTTTTCTTCTCAGGGTTGTTGGATGATGACACCAAGTCCCTTCCACTCTGTTTTTGCCGGGGAGCTTCCCTGGTGGCACTGGCATCTCTACGACCACCAGCACCCTTCTCTGCCACGTAGCGGAAAGTCCTGCGAGGTTTGGGGGGTGGATCAGGGGCTGGCTCCTGCTCTTGCCCCTCAACCTCAGAGTAAATGTTTCTCAAGCTCCTCTCTGCCCTGCAGAGAGTGTCCACTCCTTTGATTTGCAGTTCTCTTTCCGTGGAGCCAGAGCTGCCTCGCTTCCTCTGGAGGTCCAAGTGAACAGGAGAGGTTCTGCCAGGCAGGAGGGGATCTGCTCTCCTCCACAGAGCTTGAGAGGTATAGAAGTTCCCTGGGGGCAGTGTGACCCCCGGGGCCATGGAGCCTGTTTGCCCCTCTCCTTTCTGCCTGGCTCGGGAAGCTGGGCCAGCACAGTCCCTGCTCTGCCAGCAGCTCCGCGCATCTTCCCTGAAATCCAAACCCAGGCTCTTGGGATCTTTAGACCCAGCCTTTGTGCCATTCTCTGTGCACTCTGCCTTCACTCTGGGCAGTGCATTGCAGCTGGGATCATACTTCACTCCGAAGTCCCTTGGCTGCTGCCTGTCCTTGCCGGGGCAGCTCCGTGTCCTGCCCTCCCACTGGGAGATTTTCTGCCTGATGTTGCGGCAGTGGCTGCGGGACAGGGTCAGCCCGGCGGCGCGGGAGAAGCTGCTGTCCCCAGCCCCCGTGGGGTGCATGGCAGGGGCCAGAGCGCTCACACACAGCCCATGTCCAGCCCTGGCCACGTCCTCCCGTGTCCTGCACACATCCAAGCTGCCACCACACTCCAAAGTGCCCAGCGGTGTCACAGGTTCCGGGCTGGCTGCTCCGACCTGCGGGCAAAAATAAAAACCCATCAGCTGCACCCCAGCCATGCTCCCCACCCCAAACTCCCAGCTGCTCCCTGGCAAGTGCTGCAGAACATTCCTCCCCAAATCACATCCTCCACGTGCTCAGGACAGCTTCCAGAGCTCTCTCCCCACAGGGGCTGTTTGTGCACACATCTGGGAGGGCGAGCGAAAGGGAGCTGAGGCTTCACCAGCTTAAAAAAACAAACACAGCAGGCACAGAACGCCCTGAGGGATCCCAAGCATCCGAACTCAAGGAAATTATTTAATGGCAGAGGAACACAGCAGCGTGGATCCCAGCCAGCCCTCCTGCAGGAGTGCAGCTCCTCCTGATGCTCAGGCACCAGGATTTGTAGAGATAAATCCCTGTGGCACCTGAGCTCCCCACTCAGCAGAGACACAGCAGGACCAGGCACCAGGGCAGCTCTGGCAAAAAGGAACCACATCTGCTTCTCCAGAGAGGAGCTGCTGCTTCACACAGGATGAGAAGAGCCCAGCTCTGGCAGCGCATCCTCCTCCCAGAAGTGCTCTCTTGCTCCACAACACAAGTGAAAACCTGCCTGGTGTTCTGTTTGTCAACACCTGACCTAAATCTGCCATCCAAGAGACGGGAGGGCAGCGGTGCCCAGCCTGTGGCTTGCAGCCAGGAGAGTTTCAAAAGGCAAAAGAAACAGGCGAGTTCTCATCCTCAAGTGAAAAATCACCCCATGTTTAGATCAGCAGAGAAGGAATGCTAAAGAAACACTCTGGCTTCTCCTACCCAAGCAGGAGCTGTGCTATTTGAGACTTCCCACGCATGTAATCCAGAGGATACAGCACACATCCTCCAGATAATCCAGCAAGGAATGCAGGTGAAACCACCAGGGAGAACTGGGCTGGCTCTACAGACCCAGCGTGGCCTCAGTACAAACACTTCATGTATGGAATCCTCTCAGCCTTGGAGCCCTTTGGCTCTCCCTGTAGCTCACAAGGCATCAGTATTCCCAGCACAGGTGAGAACTCATCCTGGACAGAAGACAGAGGCCCATAGGCTCTAACAAACCCCGTTCCTCCCTTTCTCTGGGCAATTACCCCATCTCAGAAATTCCAGCCCTCCAGCTGTATTTAACAACCTCCATTTGCAGTAGGAGACAGTGCTCATCTCAGGCCAGGGGCGACACTGGCTCTGGTAACACTCCCCTGGCACCAAGAAATCTCCCTGCAAAAGGCAGGAATACAGAATTCCACACAGGCACAAAAGCAGAGGATCCCTGCAGAAAGCAGCTCCAGGTGGGACCAGGGGCCAGAGCCACACCAAGGCTCCAGCTGACAGAGCCAGGCAGCTGCCACTGCCACCCTGGGCACGTGTCCCTCACTGCCACTGCCACCACACCCGGCCAGCCCTGAGTCACCACAGGCTGGCAGAGCCAGGGATGGGCAGCAAACCAAGCTGGGAGACAGAGGAGCTTAAACCTGCCTGGTAAGGGGTGATGTCCCACTCCCCAGGCTGGGTGTGAAGAGCCCCCAGCACAGCAGACCCCAACCCTGCCCACTGCTGGAACCACACCTCAAATTCCAGTGCTCGGGGCTACCCCTGGAGCTGCTGATCTGTCTGGCAGAGGCATCCTCGGTGCAATTAAAAGCAAAACACTGGCCTTGGCAGAGCTACTTGACAGCACTAATGAGAAAGCTCACTGGTCAAGGACATCCCAGGTCTTCCAGGCAGTTCAGGGATGGTTTGGGCACACATGGCACCAAGCCTGGGCTCTGCTGCACTCTTCCCCTCTGCCAAAGCAGCACTGTTGCTGGGTTCCTGCAGGCCAGAATTGTCCCAGACAGCTGCTGGTAACTCTCCCACTCAGCAGGGATGGGACAAACTTGGACAATCTGGGTAAGCCCCAAGCTGGGGATATTTGCTCCATCATCAGCCCTCTGTCCCTCATCAGCATTCCAGGCTGTCCCCAGTGCTTCCGCAGCCACTGCAGACCCTCTTCCTGCCCCAGCGAGGGGCCCCTGCCCTCTCCTATAAATAGGCATTGTTGCCAAAACATCCTGAGCCAGGGCAGAGCCATCCTTCCTCCCTGCGTGTCTGCAAGCCCTGATTAGCAGACAGGAAAGCAGCTTTCCCTCTGCTGTGCCCTGAGCTGCTGCAGTGCTCCAGGACCCTCCCCAGGACCCTCCCCAGGACCCTGCTCTGCTGGGGACAGCCAGGGGACATCAGGGCTCCACCAGCCTCCTCACAGCCCAGCTGCACACCAATGACCTCCAGACTTTCATTGCTGGGTGCAGGACTGGCACAGGAGAGGAACCCAAAGGATCCTGCAGTGTGGAGCAAGGGTTTATCCACAGCACCAAGCCAGCCCAGCACATGCAGCACACACAGCCGTGCCCACAGCTGCTGATCCCAACAGCACCAGCTGCTGTCTCCTCCACAAATGATCCAGTGAGCTCCTCTGGGAGCAGCCTGGCAAAACATCCACAGACAATCATGGAATGTGCTTGGAAGGGAACCACAAGGATCATCCAGTCCAACTCCTGGAGCTCTGGCAGCCTTGCGCATTCCCTGGGGAGCGTGTTTGGTGCCCCACCACTCTCTGGGGAAGAACCTTTTCCTGACATCCAACACCATCCATGAGGACAAATGACTGCACAAAGGAGGCTGAGTAGCCCTGCACAGCTTTCCAGGTGGGTCCATCCTTGCTGTGCCCAAGCTGGGCAGCTCTGCTGGCTGCCAGCCTGCCCCACATCCTTCCTGCCACAGCTCACGTTGGGAAGGCTGCAACAAAAACTGCCTGTGCTGCAGCTTCCTCAGCCAGCCAGACACATCCATTTCTGCTTCCTCATCTCAAGCCATGGCCAAAGCCAATCCCTAATGCTCCTGCCCTCTCCCACTGCCCAGATCCCTGTTCCCATGGTAAGGCACAACCAGGAGCTGAGAAACGAGGAGAAACTCAGCCCTGGCCAGCACATGGAATCCAAGAATCCCAGAGTGGGTTGGGTTGGACTGGAAGGGACCTTAAAACTCCTTTCCTTCCACTCCCTGCCATGGGCAGGGACACCTTCCACTGTCCCAGGCTGCTCCAAGCCCCATCCAGCCTGGCCTTGGACATGCAGGAATGGGATCCACAGACAGCTGAGCACAAGCCTAAAGCTCTCCCGGCTCAGTGCTGCTCCCTGGACTGTCTCTTCCAAAATATCCATCCAAGGAGGAGAGGAATGCAGCTTCTCACCTGCCCAGGCTTGCTATCAAGAACCAGGCATTTAATCTCAGCCCATCACGTGAGCCCAGGCAAGGCTAGAGACTGATCTTTGGTGAAGAAAGAGCACACTGGGGTGGTGTGATGCAAGTTAAGTAACCCTTAAATGCAGTCCAGGACAGACTAAAACACAGTTCAGGGACACAGAGTTGGCAGAGACCACCTGGGTCAGGCAGCCAGCACTTGTTTCAAGCACTACACAAATCATTCCTGTCACAGAATAACCAGACTTGTGATTGCTTCCATCCCGACCTCCCCTTCCAAACCCTTTCAGCAGCCCCAGTGAGCTTCCCAGTATTTCCAGAGAAGTCAAATTTATCATCCTCACTGTATCAGGACTTAGAGGAGATTGGTGTAGTTAAGAATACTTAATTATTTCACTGGAAGCAGCAATTTGGGGGAAAATTACATAACTTCTAGACAAAACACCACCAATTCCTGCCAAAAGACTGCCTCTGTGATCCATGCTGTTTGGAAGCTCCCAAAGCAGAAGAATAAGGCACGTTCACAGCACATGACAGGTAGCCCTGACTTTTTCCAGCCCTGAAAGCCAGAGAGCACACCACACATTTTCCATGCAAAGGCTCAAGACAATCCCATTTCCTGAAACCACATTCCCAAGGAGAGAAAGCTGCCAGTGCTGTTCCAGAATAAAACCCTGCCTAGTGCTGAGGTCAGGCCCCCCACCAGCCGTGCTGCTGGAACCCCCAGCACCCAGAGCTCCCCACAGCAGAGGCACAGAGAGAACAGAGGCACTGACACAGCCTTACCTTGTCCTGCTCCTGGGAACACAAACACTGCCTGGACCAGCCCGTGCAGCTCTGAGGCAATCTCAGTCCTTTTGTGAAAGCTGTGCAGCCCTAAACCACCCCAGAGTCCTTGTCGCCAAGCCTCCTGTGTTAGTAGCCAAATACAAAGCAGTTTCTGGTCTTAGGGAAGCTGGCAGCTCATTCCTGGAGGGAAAGGATCATTTCCAGAGCTCTCAGCTACTCCCATTCTGTTCCTCTCTAGAACAGCCCCGAAGCTCCTCTGAACACCTCTGCCATGCTGATGCCTCAAAGACATGGGCAGTACCAAACAAGCAGATTTTATATCAAAATAAGTAACTCTTCAGGAATGCAGGGTGCTTAGTCATTTCCATCTCGATACAAAGCTACTCTAACCACGAGGTATTAACTCTTTCTGTGCTGCTGTATCTCCTGCTGAGGAGCAGTTCTGCCTCATTAGATCCATGGCCACAGCCCCTGGACACAGAAAATGTGCTGCTAATCCCAGTTACACAGCAAAAGGAGGTTAAGTTTGGCCTCTGCCATGGGTCCTAAGACTTTCCTACTGACTGTCTTTTTCTAAAGTGATGAAATTCAACTTCTTGAAAGCAAGTTTTTCCTCAAGATATAAAAAAAACCCAAACCAGAGCACTTCCAACATGTAAGCCCTGAAGGCTTTTACACCAGAGGGCACATGGACGGAACCCACAATGCACTATTTTTAAAGTCGTGGGTTTTTAACCTGACTCACAGTATCTGAATGCCCAGGGTAGCAATACTGACAACAGCAGTTGACTCAGCCCCTACAGCCCAGGCTGGCTGCCAGGAATGCTGCAGCTGCACACAAGAACTGAGACACAGGCTGGGCATGGAGTTAAAAATCAAACACGACTTATCCTGGAGCAGAATCTCACCATCACAAGCGAGATTCCAAAGGAAAGGCACAGAGCCTGTGTGGCTTACAAGGGCCACCACCAATCAATTCCATTGGGAATTTCTCAGCACTGAGGCAGCTGCCCCAGGAGGTTCAAAGGGTGCAGACCAAGGCAGCACCAGAAAACCTCTCAGACATCATGCAGATAATGTGTTCCAGAGCTGCCCACTGAGTCACATCCATATTATATTATTACAACCGGAAGACTGAGATAAAAATTCCGCCAAGCAGCAATGGACTGCACTAGGACTCAAGGTCAGATCTTCCAGCCACCAGTACTCAAATACACATTTCCAGGGGCTGGTTTTCCTGCAACTTCTCTTCTGCTTTCCTTCCATCACTCGCTGATGCCAGTCCCAGCTGCCAGGAGGAATTGCTCCACCAGTGCCCGGGCTCTGTCACAGCCAGGCCATGTCCAGGTCACTGGAACAGAGGCGTGTGTGTATGCAGTGAACTGGGGAAGGCAAGGGGAGCCCAAGGAGCTCTGTAACCCCCAGCCACACACACCTCAGTGCAACAAAGCACAAATACCCATGAGAGCTAAACCACCACCAGCAGTGTGTAACACTGTCCACAGAATCACAGAGTGATCACAGAGCGGTAGGGGTGACAGAGACCCTCGGCAGGTGTGACCTGCTCTGCTCAGACAGGGACACCTACAGCAGGATGGCTGTGGGCATCCCCGAGGGAGCGCTCTGCAGCAGCGCTGGGCAGCCCAGGCTCCACAGCCCTCACCGGGACAAGCGCTCCCCGACGGTGAGCGGGGCCCTCCCGTGTGTCCGGCCGTGCCCACCACCGGACACCGGACACCCCACCGCCCGGCACCCTCCCTGCAGGATCTGGACGAGTGGGGGAGACCAACCCACCCCAAGGCCGGCTGCCCTTGCGAGCTGGGTCTCCTCCCGGGCAGCAAGAGCAGGCACCTGCTTCCCCCGGCCCGTCACTCACGGGGAAGATGCTGCACCGGCCGCTGCCCGCCTGCCCGCAGTCGGGACAGTGGAACCCTCGGGGCCCGCAGCCCCGAGCCCGGCCGCTACTGCGGGAAGCCCCAAACGCCCCGGGCCACCCGCCCGCCCTTCCAGCATAGCCCCGCTCCGGTCCCGCCGCCCCCCGCCCCTCTCACCGCGGCCTCGGCCCGCTCCCGGCCCCGCTCCCGCAGGACGCTCCCGGCGCGCACGGAACCACCTCCCATTGGCTGCTGTAGCCATCACTCAAGCACTGATCCCGCCTTCTCCCCGCCCCGGAGCGCCCGGAGTCGTTCTCCGTTGGTTGATGCGGCCGTCACTCATAAGAAGGTCCCGCCCCCGCCGCGCCCCGTCCCGTGTCCCCGCGGTCTCGGCCCGCTCCGGCAGGACGCTCCCGGCGCTCACGGAGCCTCAGCCCATTGGCTGCTATGGCTGTCACTCAGATCGAGAGCCCACCCGCGCCCCGCCCCAGGGCGCACAGAACCACCGCCCATTGGCTGGCGTGGCTGTCATTCAGGCGATGATCCCGCCCCCTTTTCCTCAGGGCGCTCGGAGCCGCTTCACAGTCGGGGTTTTACTGCGCTGCCCGGCGCCCTCACAGTCCGGCACGGCCCCGGGTCCGGCACGGCCCCGGCTCCGCCGCCCCTCGGTCCGGTACGGCCCCGGCCCGGCCCCGGCCCCCCTCACAGTCCGCCACTGCCCCGGCCCCGCGGTCCGGGCCCCGCCTATTCGTTCTTCAGCCCCTCGGCGATGAGGTTGAGCTCGTAGCACCAGGTCTCGTAGCGATAGGCCACGCGGATCTGGGCCACGTTCGTCTTCCGTATGTCATTGCCATCGGGGCCGTCTTCCTGGTAGTTTTGACCCAGGAACTTCACTTTCTCCTGCCAGAGGCAAAAACAGCGATGCCGACTTCAGACCCCCTGCCCGAGGGAAGCGCTGAGCCCCCGGGCAGAGCTGGTCGCCATTCTCAGGCCGTGGGCAAGGACACCCCAGAAGGAACACACCTCGTGGGACAGGACACACTGCGGGACACCCCCTGTGTGGGACAGGACCCTATCTTCATGGGACAGGACACCCACCTCGTGGGACAGGACACACTGCAGGACACCCCCTGTGTGGGACAGGACCCCATCTTCATGGGACAGGACACACTGCAGGACACCCTCTGTGTGGGACAGGACCCCATCTTCATGGGACAGGACACCCACCTCGTGGGAGGGGACAGACCTCGTGGGACAGGACATACTGCAGGACACTCCTCATGGGATATGAAATACTGCAGAACACCCGGCTTGTGGGACAGGACGCACTGCAGGGCATCCCTCATGTGACAGGACACCCCTCATGGGACAGGACATACTGCAGAACACTCCACATGAGGCAGGACACCTCTCATGGGGCTGGACATCCCTCATGGGACAAGACGCCCACCTCATGGAACAGAACACCCCTCATGGGACAGGACATACTGCAGGACACTCCTCATGAGGCAGGACACCTCTCATGGGACAGGACACCCACCTCGTGGGACAGGACACACTGCAGGACACCCCTCATGTGACAGGACACCCCTCATGGGACAGAACACCCACCTCGTGGGACAGAACACCCACCTCGTGGGACAGAACACCCACCTCGTGGGACATGCCACACTGCAGGATGCTGTTCCTGGCAATCTCACACATGTCACAGGTGCTGAGCTTGAACACCTGGGCAGCAATGGCGTACTCCTCCATGAGGGGCTCCTGCAGCACAGGGTTAGGGGTCAGCAGCTCTGCCAGCACAGTCCATGTTCTGCAGGGGCTGTCCCAGAGCTCACAGAACCACTGAATCATTTGGGCTGGAAAAGCTCTCCAGGATCAAGTCCAATGTTCAACCAACACCCCTATGCCCATTAAACTGTTTCACAAAGTACCATATGTTATCATTTTTTGAAAACTTCCAGGCACCACTGCCCTGGGCATGCTGTTCAGACGCTTGGCCCCTGTTTCAGTGAAGAACTTTTTCCTAATATCCCACCTGAACATCTGCTGGTGTAGAGGGAGATGGCCCAACATATGCTGGATCCTCTATAAGTGCCACTGGCTTCCAAAAACCCAAGGCCCACACAGCACCAGCCCCACAGTCCCAGCCCCAGTGCTCAGCTCACACTGTACCTTGGTGTAGTGAAACTGCATGGGGTCGTCTGTAGAAAGGGACACCATGAGCCCTTTCTGGTGGAAGTCAAGCAGGGGATTCTTGGCATACTCCAGGAAGAGGCTGTTGTTGCTGAGTGGAGACATGGCAATGGGAATTTGGGCAAGGAAGTACAGATACTGCAGCACTGGGCTCTGCAAAGACAAACAGGTACCAAGTTAGGGATAAAGCTGCTGCACCTTCCACCTCTCCAGGGTCACTGCTCAGATCAGGCCAGGTCCCAGCCAGGGAATTGTGTGTGGTGCAGAGATGGGCCAGCCAGCACTCAGTGCTTCAGGCTGAGGAGCTCAAGAGGCCAAGGAGCTGTCTGAGAGCCAATTCAGCTGGCTCCAGTGATAACAAACATACTCTGTGATGAGTCTGGGAGGCTAAACCCCCAAACACTAATTTATTGCTCAGCCACATCCCCAGACATGCCTGGAGAAGCCCAGAGAACCATTTAGCACCTGCCTGCAGCCAGGCTGTGCCAGTGTAAAGCCAGCTACAGGAGGCAGCTGTGAGCACTTCTCCTGCTCTGCCGTGCCTGGGCTGCTCCTGGCAGCCTGCTCCACGTACCTTTTTGAGGTTGAGCCCGTGGGAGATGTTATCAGCTGTCATGAAGGCTGCCAGCAGGTGTGTGATGGCCCCGGCCTCGCCACAGTGCGGGCGGAACAGGAACGTGTTCATCCCACGCTGCCTGGGCACAGGGAAGGAACACTCAGAGCAGACCAACAGCAGGGTTGTGTGGCTGGACCTGACTTCAGGCACAGCTCTGCCCCTACCATGAGTCCCCAGGAATCCAGCTTGACCTAGGAGCACATTGCTCCTTCTCTTCTCTCCTCTGTGTGTGCAATAGATGCATCTCTGCAATCACTCAACTTTCACCCCAGCCCATCACACCTACCGAGGGGTGTCTGGATTGCTCTGGGACATGATGCTCCAAATACAGACTAGGAGAACCCCAGTTCTTCCACACCAACAATCAAAGAGCTGAGGCAAGTCACAAGGCAGCCCCTTGGCAGGTGCCAGGCCTCACCTGCGCAGGTTGTTCAGCACCAGGATGTTGGCATACATGTAGTAGATGTAGTAGGTGTAGGATGGATTCTTCTGGGAAGTCCACTCCTCTGGCTTTGGGCTTTTAGTGCTGAACATGTGTCCACTGTGCTTGGATTCATCATCCACGCTGTCAAAGCCCGTGATCTGCTTGGCAAGGGAACAGAAAAGGTGCATCTCACACTCCCCACCTTGTCATGCCCCACCTCAGCTCACCAGAGCCTGGCTCTGCCCCTGTGCTCCCCAAGGGCAGGGTCAGGCAGGGCTGCAGACCTGGCTCCTCACACCCCCCAAGCACTGTCCAGGACTAGGAGTAAAGCTCACATCTCCCAGGAGATGAGTGGACAGGCATTCACACCCCATAGCAGCCAGCCCAAGGAGTCTGACCCCTCCCCACACTTCTGGCCACATCCCCCCTTCCCCAGAATTGGCCACTGATGGCATTTTCCATGTGCACAAACAGGAATGGGAGTTCTCCCCACTCCTGACAACACCACCAGGTGACACTCACGTGGCGTAGAAAGACACTCAGCTCTTTGTGGGCTTGGGGATTGACAGTGGCCTCAAACACAGGAACAAAGATATATTCCAGCATTTTCCCAAAGTGGGGGAGGAAATTCTTGGACCTGAACACATCACTGTGGACAGAGACAGGGATTGCTAGCAGAAGGACAACACTGTCCCCACAACCCTTTCAGGGATGAGGGAGCTCTATAAGGCACAGTGCTCCCTCAGCCCCACAGCACATACTAAATCCTGGGGACTTGGATCATCCACTTCATGTTGGGGGAATAGACCCGGTGGGTGTTGAACCACTTGGCCAGCTTGGCCCACTCCTCCGGTGACCGCCCGTAGATGGAGAGCCGGGGCTCCGTGTGCTGGTACTTGGCATCCTCCAGGTCAGAGCCAACCTCCTGCAAACCAGAGCACACCATGGCAAGGGAAGCCACAGCAGCAGCACAGCCTCACCCTGCTCTCCTCCCCTCTCTCCATACCTTGATGATGGTAGCAAAGTACTCGCCGTTGATGGCGTTCTCCGTCTTCAGGTAGAGGTCCCGCAGCTCGCTGGCCCCCACGGGGTTGTACTTGTCATTGAACTTGTCGAAGCGCTGGAATGTCTGCCTGCCCTGGAGCAGGGAGGTGAGGCTCAAACACTGCCCTCACAGCTTGGCAGGGAGCAGGGACTGAGCCAAACCACCCAAAATGGCAAAATCAGGACACAAATATTAATGCACATAACAAGTGTGGGTGCACAGGAAAAGGGGAAAACCACAGGGGCAAGAGTGGCCCAAGAGTGATCTTACAGTAAATGTCCTGCCACTTACAGCATGGACATCCAGGGAATCCACTGTCAGGTCGTAGGGCTGCAGTTTGAGCTGCTGGAAGAGCTGTTTCAGGGTGAGCTGTTTGCCCTTGGCGTCATAGACCACACGGTTGGCATCCACAAGGTAGGATTTCTTGATGAAACGCAGAAGGTGCTTCTGGTTCATGCAGGCTGCAGCATGGATGTGCGTGTCCACCTGGGAAAACAGGGACAGCTTCAAGCTGGGATGCTCAGGTAACATCACCAGGGAGGTGAACAAACCCCTCAGGTGAGCAGCAGGGCTCAGCCCAGCAGGTGAACACAGCCAGAGGGCACAACTTTGCCAAGAGCATGGAAAGCAGCACATTCCCATTCACAGGAGCAATGCTGCTGCTACAGACATGGACTCTAACATCCAGCTCTCAGGGAGGGACAGGCACCAGGACAGCTCCTCTCCAGGGTCCCTGGGGCTCTAAGCCGTGCCTTTTACCTTCCTGCAGTTGTAGAAGTCACGGTGGGGGTTGTTCTTCAGCTCCTTCATCTCATCCAACTCATTGAGCATTTCGTGCACTTGGAACTTGGACGAGAGGAACTTGAGGCGCCGGTGACTGTAGGTCTTCCTGGGGAGGGCAAAGGCAGAACAGTCACTGGGCTCCTCACCCCTGCACAGGGACACAGATTTCACCTGGGGAGGAGGAGCCCATGCTGGCCAGTCCTGCTTCCCTGAGGTGCCTCCCTGGGAAGCTGGGCCTGTCTCCAGCCCATGAGTGCTGCTTTGTTTAAGACCCAAGTCAAGAGGGCTGACAAGGGCTGAGGACATTTGGGCAGCCAGGTGTGTCACCAGTGGGTTCCTCCCTCTTCCCAGGAAGGGGAAGGGGCTGCCCTGACCTCCCTCTGCCCACTGATGCAGAGCCAGGTGGGTTGTGCACTTACACAGGCCCCTGTGCAATGAGGACCAAGAGGAAGTTCATGTCATCGATGAAGTGCTCGAGGCTGGGGTAGGGCAGATCCTTTGGCTCATTTCTCTCAGCCGCTGCCTTGTCTGCATAGACATAAACTACCCCATCCTTCATCTGCACATGGTATCCCAGGTCCTCAGGGAGGTTCCCAGTGTCAAAGGGATCCTGTCCATCCTTCACTGGTGGGGTGAACACTGCAGCAAAAGGAGAATTCCATGAGGCTGCCAGCCCAAACCTCCCAGGCCTGCCTTGCTCCCCCACCTCACACAGCAGGCAGGGACACCCCACCACTGTGGCACCAAGGAGGGGCCTGGGCAAGTGCCTTGCACAGCCCTTTCCTGAGCCCTGCCCCATGCTGAAGCAAGAGAAAGCCCCTGGGGTGCCTGGATGTACCTGGGCCAACGTCACTTGGTTTCCAGGTCTCGCCCTCGATGGTGCGCAGGTACTGCGAGGGCGTCTTGGGGAACCGCTGCAGCGACTGCTGCATGTTCTTCTCCCGGATGCACAGCGCCCGGTACAGACCCCTGCACACCACCTCAAAGTCTTCCACTGTCACCTGAAAGGGAGGTGATGCTGAAGGCAACCACACAGCTGGACACAGGTGTGTCCAGGAGACACCCCAGTGCACCCAGGTGGAGGGAGATTTCGGTCACGGCAAGATAAATGTCAAAAAATAGTTTAGGCTGGAAGGGATCTGAAATCTCATCTTGTTCCAGCCTCTGCTGTGGGCAGGGACACCTTGCACTATTCCAGGGTACTCCCAGCCCCATCCAACCTGACCTTGGCCACTTCCAGGAATGGGACAGCCATAGCTTCTCTGGGCAACCTGTGCCAGGGCACCCCCGCAGGGAGGAATTTCTTCCCAGTATCCCATCTAACTCTGCCCTCTGGCAGTGGGAAGCCATTCCCCCTTGTCCTGTCACTACATGGTATTGTAAAAAGTCCCTCTCCAAATTTCTTGTCATATGATATAATCATATCATCTTATATCTCATCTATCTCATCATGTCATATATCAAATCATATCAATGTCCCACTGCTCTGCCTGAGCAGAACAAGGAAGGGATGACAGGCAGAGACCCAGGCAGGACAAAGGGAGGCTCCTGGTTCCAGAACCATTGAATTCTGATGTCATCCCCTCTTATATTCCTCACTGCAATCAGTAATTGACCCTGAAATGGAAGCCAGGCCTGGGAAAACATTAAAGCTATTTTTGGAGCCCAGGCTGAAACTGAAGCAGGAACAACAACATGCACTAACCCTGTGTGTCAATGATTTTTGATTTACTGCACAGACAAGTGTTTTGGGCAGTCAGAAGAGGCTGGAGTGGAGTAGGCTGGGAAACCAGCACTCCCAGCTAGGACAGTCATGGCAGCAGGAGTGTACCCAGTGCCTGAGCAGGGAGGGATTTCCAGATCCCCTCTGCTCTGCAGCTCCAGGCTGAGCAGCCCTCCAGCAGGCTCTTAGAAGCAGCACAAAGGTAAGAGGCTGAGGAGGAGAGGGAGGCAGGATTAGCAGGGGATGTGATAACTGGCTCTGGGTGACCCTGCCTGCACCAGGGCTTGGTGACTTCCCTCAGCCCTTCTGGGATCCTTGGATGTGCACAGACTCAGAGCTGTGTGCAAGCAGAGAGGATGTGACAGAGGGAGCACAGCCTGCCCTGCCAGGCCCTTCCTGAGAATCCCATGGGAATGTGCAGCACCCCACAGCTCCTGCTAAGGAATTCAGCTCTGGATCCCCAGGGATGCAGCAGGGCACCCCCAGATGTTTGTGAGGCACAGACTGAGCTGTGCAGCTGGTGCAGACTCCTGTGCCACTGGCACTGCTGAGGGACAGGCAGGGACCGTGGGGTGGCCAGTATGGAAAGGGAGCAGCCGTGAAGTACCTACCCCAGAGGCATAATCCCCAGTGATCTGCACCCGCTGGAAGTCGGGCACTGCCTTGTACTGGGGGCCCGTGGAGCTGGGCTCGTCACTGGGAGCCGGGCTGGGCGCGGACATCGGAGCCGTGGGCGGTGCCACCACCGTGGTCTGCATGCGGAGCAGCTTCTTCCTGCTGCACGGGAAAGGCTCAGGCAAACAGCCACACACAGCTGCAGGGCCAGGGACACTTCCCACAGCCGTGATCCAGCTGTGCACAACACGATCCAGCTGTGCACAACACGATCCAGCTCACTGGTGATTCCTGAGCACAGCACAAAGCTGTGACCCAGCTCACTGGTGGACTCTGAGCACCTTAACCAGGTGCTGCCAGAAGCAGCACACAGAATAGCCACAGGCTTTGGAAAGTTGCATCTTTCCAGAATGTCCAATTCTCCCTCCCCAACATCTGTGTGGCCATGGCTGTGCTGACACCCAGGGAAAGGCCAAGGGTGTCTTTCTGTCCAACAGTGCAAACAGTTGGAGAGGAAATCCTGGAGTACCTGACAGATGCCCTGGGATTATCAAGGATTTGTTCCACAGGTGTGGTGAGCTGTGCCCAAGGGCCTTGATTCACATCTCCCCTGTGTGCTGTGGCCAGGAGGTGCAGGCTGTGCCCCTCTCCTTGCCCAGGCTCCTGGGAACTCACCGCTTTTCCACTGTGGCACTGGTCTCCTGGAGCATCATGTGCAGTGTCATTTCCTGGCGGGAGATGGGGCAGATCTCTTCCACATCGAAGTGAGAGATTTCCCCCCTGACCTCCTCATCCTTCACCTCGGAGGCAAAAACCTTCTCGGCGAAGGAGCGCAGGGACTCGTCCATCTCTGCAAAGAGCAGTTCAGTGTCCCACAGGGAGCTGATTCCAGCCTCTGGAACAGGCAGGGGCCCCTTGCAGCTCCATGCTCAGCTACCATTTCCACATGGCCCCCACAGCCACCTCTTGAATTTGCAGCAGGGCTGGGCCACACCTGGTGGGCTGGAGACAAACCTTGATGCCCCCAGCACAGCAGGAAAAGTAAATACAGTCCAAGAGTGCTGCCAAAAGGCCCAGGGAGAAGCAGGTCCTTGAGAAGGGCAGCTATGGGAGCATGCACTGGGTGGAAGAGGGGAAAGCTGGCAGAGCTCTTGCAGCTCCAGGGAGCCCAAAATCTACAGTCAGGGGGAAGGCAGAGGTCTGGATGGGGGCAGAGCTGGCAGCCCGAGCACTCAGCTCCCACCATCCCAGAGCAGCCAGGGACCCCAGCTGGGCACTCCCAGCCCACCTTTGCTTCGTGCACTGACACAGTGGTGCTTTATGGAGGAGGACAAGGAAGGTTAAAAGCCCTTCCATTGCCAAGAGAACACCATAAAACAAGAACCCAAGGGTTCTGCTGGCAGCCACTCCCAGAAGCAGATGTTTGCATGGCAGCACAGGGGCACTGACAGAGGTTTTGACAGCTCAGCACGAGGCAAGGTGAGGATCAGTGCCCAGGGATGGACCTCACCATCGAGTGTCACACAGGACATGGTCACAGGTGAGGAGCAAAGCGGAGCAAAGGGCTCTCAACAGCACTCAGAGTGCCAGAATGACCTTTAACAAATTGCATATTTTGGTGCTGTATCAAAGGGCAGAGCTGGCACTGGCAGGAACTAGCACTTCCCCAGCAGCTAAAGGATCACCATGATCCTGATCTACATGATCTACATGAGCTACATGACCATGTAACTGCTTGGTTCCAGTGATCATGTCTAGGCAGTAACACAGCAGAGCATAGAGAAACCCAGCAATACTCACGTTTTTGTTCTGCTGTTTGAGATAAAACAGAGACAAAATAAAAGTTGTTGTGATCAGCCCTTCAAAATCTGAGCCTTTCTGCCTTATCACCTCCTCAGTCTTTAAAAAGGGATTAGCAAAGTACAAGTTTAGCCAAAGCCTTCCACACCTTCCTCTTGTAAAAGAATCATAGAGTGGTTTGGGTTGGAGGGGACCTTAAAGCTCATCTGATGGGCAGGGACACCTTCCCCTGTCCCAGGCTGCTCCAAGCCCCATCCAGCCTGGCCTTGGGCACTGCCAGGGATCCAGGGACAGCCACAGCTGCTCTGGGTACCTGTGCCAGGGCTTCCCCACCCTCACAGGGAGGAATTTCTTCCCAATATCCCATCTAACTTCACCCTCCTTTGGCTTAAAACCATTCCCCCTTTGTCCTGTCATTCCCTGCTCTTCTGAGAAGTCCCTCCAGCCTTCTTGCAGCCCCTTTAGATACTGGAAGGAAAAGGCAGAGAAGAAGCTGTCACTTTGAGGAACACAAAGAGGGAGTTGCCTGTCCCATGACAGAGCCTCGGTGATGCCTCAGTGTGGAACCAAACCCCCCTGCAAGTCCATCCCGCACACCCACCCCAGGGTGGCTCTGGCACAGCTCCTGCCTGGCACAGCCCCTGATTTCCCTGCAGTGCCCATTCTCTGGAGCCCAGATCCTCTCACTCCACACCACCAGAGCCTGACAGGTACCAGTCCTGTGCTAAGGCTGAGCTGGCCTGGAGGGCTCTCCCTGCACCTGCAGGGACACAGGGAGGGCAGCACAGCCCCCTGCTGCTCACCAGGCAAGCAGGTATTCCAGAGCACCAGGCTTTGCTATTTTTTTGCCTTTGACTCGCCCTCCTTTGTGGCCCTCAGGATGGGTGATGATTTCAGAGATGCTGAGTTCCATCCCCCTGTGCTCACAGCTCCCCTTATTCCCCAAGAGGATCAGAGAGCTGAGACACTGCACAGACCCTCCCTGCTGGTCAGCACGGTGCCAGCAGCACTCTGAGGGTGCAGCCCCTGCCCTTTGCACTGACCCAGCAGTTCAGGCTGCAGCTCTGGCATCACAGCTGCTGACTTCCCAAAGCCCAGCCTGCTGAACACAACACTCCAGAACCCTGACTCCACGGATTCATTTGCCAGCAAAGCATCCCAGAAATGTTTCGTTTGACCTTTCACCTCTTTAGTGGATGGAAATTACACTCAGCAAGGTTCACAGCCTCACACTGATGGTGCAGGGCCAGGCTTTAGCAGCAGCTTCATGTGCTAGGACAGTGTCTCACATCACAGCCCTGCAATCCCAAGCACGCTCCTATCAGGGCTGCTTGGTGCTGGTATCACTCAGGGCTCTGCAGTCACCTGCCACACGTCCCTCTGCACTGCCCTGCAGAGCCTGGCTGGCCCTGCTCCTGCTGCCCAGCTCCTGCTCCCATCCCCTTGGGGCTGCAGCTCCCCACATCTGAGCTTCACCAGCTTGGACAGAGATTCCTGAAATCCCTCTGAGCCCTTCCCCAGGGATTTAATGATCTCATTACAGGACACACTACACTGCAGGAGAGATTTGTTCCTTCAGCACAAGCAGAGCAAGATTTAAACAAGAACACAATTTCCTTACTGCACTATCCAAAACCATCTCCAAGCAGGAAGAAAAACGCCCAGAGGTCCCAGTGAGGTCCCCTGGACACCACACATGCAAATCCCTGAGGCTGTGGGCCTGGAACCTGCCCTGGGGCTCCTTGGCTCTCACTTGGCTTTCGGACCTACCTGGAATTCTCACCCGCGACATCTCAGCAGCGTTTCAGAGCCTCAACAGCACCCCAGAGTCCACGAGCACAAGGGGCCAAGTGACTGCCTGGCAACCCAACACTAATTTTACTGCTTTCCCTTCCCTGTAATCAGACCCTCCCACTCTAAAAGGAGAGTGGAAATCAACTCTGGAACTATTTAAAGTGCAGCCACAAGCACTTGCACTGAAACAGGTGAAAGCAGGGCTCAAGTTCAATGAATGTTTTTCTTTAAGTCACATTTGTATTTTAAATTCTGTGGAGTGTCACCTGGTGTCTGGCCAGATTTCTGCCTTCCAGGGCAGCTGCAACTTTCTAATGTGAACTGTGGAATTCAGCATTTTAAGAAAGACTAACCCTGATGCCTTCTGTGCTGAACCAAAGGTTTAAAGGAAATTTCAAATCAGAACAGGGGCTGTGGATAGGTACAAACCTTGTGCTCTCACCTGAGATGTTCAGAGACTTTTCCTGAGGGAGGGATCAGTCTGAAAGCCTGGATTTTATCAGACGTCCTCACTTCTTCCCAGCTGAATCCAACAAATAAAAGGAAAGCGGAAGGAGCCACAGATTGTTCCTGAGCTTTCCAGGAGCTGCCTTTTTCAAGCTTTGTGTCCTAATGTTGATCTGATAATCAGTTCTGCATGTGCTGAACCACAACCAAGGTGTATCTCACCTGCTGAGAGAGCAGCTCTCAGTCAAGCCCAAGGTGAGTCAGGGAACTCCTGCCTTAAGCTCGGGTCTGGCAGAGCAGTCTCAGCTTAGGAGGCTCCTCCTGGCTTCATCTGAAGCAGGTTTCCAGCATATTGGGTTTGAGGGCTGTACCCTCCTTGAGGGTGTCCTCAAACCTCCTTCAGATCTCACCTGCAGCAGGGAAACACCTCCTGTGTGAAGAGAAAGGCAGAATTTGTTGTGTCCTGCGTGTTGCCAGAATAACTCTGAGCTTCTGATTCAGATTCCTGGTGGGAAGTGGTGAGACTGAGCAGGTCAGGAGGATAAAATAGTTTTGATGTGAAACAGTCTTTCCTGTTTGTGTGTGCTTCAATTCTTGATGGTGTGGAAAAGCTGCCCTGGAATAGGACAAAGCATTTGGGCAGAGCTTGGCTCTGGTTTAAAGGGTGGCTTTGGTCAGAGCATTGAAGGGAACAGAAAAACCACCTGGAACAGCCCCCATTATTTGGAATTATATCTGCATCCATATGTGCCACGTTTTGCAGGAACAGCCATGGAAAGGTCTTGTCCAAGAAGAAGGCTGGAATGGGTGAGAGAGTCACCTGCACAAATAAAATAAAATACAGAGCTGGAAATAACAAGCCATGGATTTTGTCCTTAGGAGCACAGGAATTTTGTGGCACAGCTTCTCCAGCTGAGATAATTTCCACAGCATCCAGAAAGTCTCTGGAAGAGATGTGCCCACTATGTGATGGGCACAACTTTGAAACAAGCAGGGTGACAATTGAGAAATTCTCTAGAATTTAGGGAATTTTATTCCTCCTTCCCTCTTACTCCCCAAGAACATAAATTTCCCTCCCTCCAACCTGCAGAGGTGCAGCACCAGGGCAGAGCTGGGATGTTGGTACAGCTTTGGTCTCCCTCTCATGCTGATAAAACCTTCAGGTTCTGAATTCTCTTGCTCTCACCCATCCCCAAGTTTGAGTCTCCACACCACATTATTGTTTAGCTGTTTCATTCCAGGTCCATAAAATCTGTCTCCTGCTTGTTTGCTCTCCCACAATGACCTTATCTGCCCCTAACCCTCCTTGGGATCCTGGGCTTCACATCTGAAACCAAAAATAACCTTTAGGATGCAGAGGTCATCTTCCTCAAGAGAAGGTCTTGATCATCTTCTGATCCCTCAGCTTTTTTAATCCCAGGGTGAGCTTGGGTGGGCTCATGGTGGAAATCTGAGTAAAGCCTGGGTACACACTGTGCTAAAGTTAGATCCAGGGCCTGTACAAACTCAAGGGCTGACCCAAAGAGCCTCTCTTCCCACTCTTTTTCAGCTGGAAAGTGAGTGGTTCACACCCAGAGGCTTTGGAGTGGCTCTAATCCCCCACATTTTACCTCTGAGCTGCCTCATTCTGCCCATCCCCAGCCAAGGCAGGATGGTTGGACCTGCCAGAAATTTGGCAGCTTGGGTTACTGAGCAGGACTTCCTCCACAGCACAGGGTGCTGCCCAAACAGGGGAAGCTTTGCTAGAAAATGGTTTAAATTCCTCAAGAGGAGGAGCATGAACAGAGAGGGGTCTCACCAGGGCCTTTGATCAACTCACCCAGCACTGGGGGAACCCTCAGCAAATTCTTCTCTCCCCACCTTGCTCTGCCATCCCCTGATCCACATCCACAGATCCCCCAGGGCTGCTGCAGTCAGCCTCTGCTCCAGGGCACACCCAAAATCATTCCTCAGCAGGGAGCTCCTTTGCAGGACCAAGCTGGGAACAAACCCACTGCAGGGAAACCTTCCCAGCAAGCCAAGAAACCTTTGGGATTTACCCCCACCCAAACTCAGGGTGTGATTCCTTGGGACAGGCAGTGACTGCTGCAGCCAAAGGGCAGGAGCTCTGTGTCCCTGCTCCTGGGGTCTGTTTTTAAATTCCTGACACAACAGCCAGGTTGGACTGCAGGTTTCAGCTGCCTGACACACATCTGAGGAGAAATACCCTTGAAGCACATTTACTGACTGTGTGGGCTGACACAATTTCCCTTCTTGCAGGAGGTAAGGCAACAGGGAGGAATTTTAGAAGACTGAATCAAGCAATTTAAAAGCCTAACAGATCATGATTTGGGCACAGCAGTAACTTAATAGCTGGTTTTGCCATTGGAATATCAAGTAAAGAAGCCTGAGGGACCCCACAGCACACGAGATTCAGCAGCAGCAAGATGCAGATTGGTGAAGTCATTAAACCTGGACTCTGCACCAAGCTCTCAAGGCCACTCTCACTGCTCATGGATGCTCTAGGGCACATCTGGGACAGAGCTGACCCTGCCCCACGACAGAATGGAGTAAATCCCACCCACAGACAAAGCACAGGGCACTGTGATAAACCTCCTGTAACCCACTCATGGATCCCCTGCCCAGAACCCAAAGAAAACAACCAAAGAATTCAAAGTTTATTCTTTAAAAAAGTTATTTAAGAAGCAAAATAATTTACTTCAAACCAAAAGAGATGCATTATTGAAAGCAAATAATTAAACAAAGTAACAACAAATTAGCCCTTGGGTTAAAAATCCAGATCCCAACATTTCCCAAGCATCCTGAGGGTTACACACAGGCAGACACTCAAGGTTTGGGGATTTTGAGGAGCACACACAGGTCAGAATGGGACTCAAACTTCCACTGCTCTCCTTCCCCCACAGGCCTGAGGCTGCTTGAAATCCAATTCTAAGTCTGAGCTGTACTAAAAATGATGGCAGCTTAAACATCCTGATTAAAATCCAAAGTCCTAGCAAGGCCAAGGGCAGGATCTGAGCAGGGCTGGGGACCCAGAGAGGAACAAGCCCAGAGCTCCAGAGGCTCCTTGCAGAGCTCAGCCCCAGCAACAGGAACATCTGTTACAGTCATTGGCACTTGGAGGTTCTGAACAGCAGCTTTACCCTTTTTTAACATTTTACCTCAAAAGTTGTTCATGTCTGTTGTGCCCAGTCAGGGCAGTGAAATCAGCCTGGCACTAGTGCAGAGCTGTGCTGTTCTCAATAACAATATTTGGACCAAATCTGCTAAACCACCTTTTCCAGGGACCTGTCTTGTGCAAAACCTTCTGTGCTTATCTTCTAAATAATTTTCCCAAAAGTTCACAGGGTTTTCTCCTTCCAGTCCTTTGCTGCCACCAAACCCAGAGGTCTCTGAGACAGCTGGAAACAAATCACAACCATTCAGTTCACACTCCTGACCAGTACAACACCCTGATTTTGTATTTTTTGTTTTTTGCTGGATTTGGAACTACACTGCTGGAGATGGGATCACCTGTGCAGGTCAGCTCTGCAGCATCCTAAAAACTGAAAAAATCCTAAAAATCCTTCTAAAGGCTCCAAAGGTGACACTAATAGAGATCTATCCTTTCTCCCTGTTCAGGTTTTACAGAGCCCAAGAGAAAGGGAACAGCAAAGAGAAGCAGATGCATTTTCCAGTCAGTTCCCACACATTTCTGAGAATTCCCAGCTTTTGGAGCTACAGCTGGTACATTTTAATGCCAGCCAGAGCACACTGAGCAGTGTGGAGCATTGCTATGATGAACCTCCACCTAAATAATTCTCCAGGCTGACCACACAGCCTTTAAACATCCAATGCCAGAGGCTTCCCATGAGCCATGCTCCTAGCAATCCTGCTGGCCAGGAAACAAATTCCTGCATTTCCCACGAAATCAAACCCCATCCACAGACCTGGATGTCAGAATGTCACCTTTCAGTGTCCTCACAAACTCCACACTGCCCCTTCCTGCTGGCTCTGTGTGAGCAGATGTGCATCCCAAAAGCTTTTCCTCATGTCCCAGGGCTGTTTTTATGAACCCATGTGCCACACAGCTCTTCAGGAGCAGACCCTCAACTCCTGCCACAGGGAAGACTTTCACAGAAAACTCATCCTGACAAAGCTTTCTCAGCCTGGCTGTGCATTGGTGGCAGTTCTGTCAGGTTTAACCTGCAGCAGGATGAGATCAGCATGGAATGGTTTGGGCTGGAAGGGGCCTTAAAGCTCATCCCATGGGACACCTTCCACTGTCCCAGGCTGCTCCATCCTGGCCTTGGACACTTCCAGGGATGGGGCAGCTGCTCTGGGCAACATCAAACAAACTGAATTTGAGCCACCAGCTAATGGCCCCCACAATTCTGCCCACCACTGTGTGTATATTGCTGGAAAATAATATTTTACAGTAATTTTTTTGCGGGTTTAATTCTTATCAGTCACGTCAGTCAAAGTCAAAATAAATTGAAAGAAGTATTTATAAGGATTATCACAGATAAAGAAAATGTGATGCAGACTGATGCTCTTCATTCCCAGAAGAGAATTAAGACTGTAAGTAGTGAAGGAAGCAATATTAAAAGGAAAAAATTCTTCTCTGTTTACTGATTTTTCTAATGTCCATTTGAAACTGAGCACTCCAAATGAAGATGTGTGACTGACACCAACAACCTGAAACTGAGCCTGGCTCTGACCAAATGCTCCCTCTGTTGGCTGAGGGCTCCTTCCTTCCACAGGGGAGGGAATTCAGCTGCCCTGGCCCAGCACAGGACAGAACCCAGCCCCAGCACTCAGGGAGCAGGGCAGGAGGCAGCACTGAAGGAGCACTGGGGTCCTGCAGCACTGAGCACATCTGGGATTTGTTCTGGGGAGAACTGCTCAGCTCCCAATTCCCTCAGCTGGAGGCTGCCAGAGCAAGCCCTGAATTCCCACCAGCCTGTCCCACACCTCCTGTGCAGCCATCCCTGAACTCAGTTCCTCATTTTGCAAGGATGCTGCAATCAGGTGTCTGTGGCAGCTCTCAGCCTTCTCCCCTTCATCACACAACCCCAGAATGGTTTGGGTTGGAGGGACCTTAAAACTCATCCAGTTCCACCCCTGCCATGGCAGGGACACCTTCCCCTGTCCCAGCTGCTCCAAGCTGCATCCTGCCTGGCCTTGGACACTGCCAGGGATGGAGCAGCCACTTTCTGCACCCCTAACAGAGTTCAACCCCACCCCCCCACACTCCCTCCCTGACAAGGAAACTCCAACTACATTTTACAGTCTAGAGACATTTTGAAGAGACTCTTTACAGTCTGTGGTAAGAAAATAATTCAGAATAAAACAATTTGTAAGTCACAGAGAGAGCTGAATAGCAGCTGTCCAAAGCAACCTCCAGTTACCAGATTAATTAGTGAGAAGCTGCCCAGAAATGTTGGCAGTTCATGTTAAAAATGAACAGCTGACAGGTTTGGTCCAACTTGGAAGAGATCTGAATGCTGCAGGAAAACAATACAGAATATAAACTGTTCCACCCACAAAGAAAGTAAAACACAGATGCAGTGTGTCCCCTCCCTTGTCCAAGAGTCTCACAAGTGCCTGCTGGACCTTCCAGCCTCCAAATTCCTGCTGGAGGATCCTGGCAGGCACACATCACCCACACCACACTTGCCTGCTTGAGACAATGAGCTCCCAAGAAATTCCAATCCTTGGGGTTTTCCTCAACCCAAGGGACAACTTGAAATCTTCTTAGCAAACAGGCACTTAGCTAGGAAAGGTTTTCCTTTTTATTACAGAAATGGAGGATCGGGTAGGTGGCACTCCTGGCACTGGAGATGTTGCACTTTTGCTGTACAGGTGCACAGAGAGCAGACACCCAGCTGAGAGGGGACAGGGCACTCCTGGTGGCACAACCCCGTGTGACATTGCTCTGTGCCACTCCTCTGACAGCACTGCACGGATTCCAACAGACAGGGGACACACAGCACTTCTAGCTTTTACTCTAGAGGTAAAGTGTCATCTTTTTCACAGCATTTAGTCTCTATAGTTCACTTTTGTGACTGGTTTTCTTCTTGAACAAACCCAGGTGACACAGTGAGGAAAGAATCCCAGCACATCCAGAGATGCTGCTGCTCCAAGAGCTGAGCAGGGAGGTAGATGCCATGGATGTTCTCTTCAGATGGAGCATGGAGAAGGATCTTGTGCTAATTAACTCTGCTGTTAATTAGAGTCTGTCACTGGCACCGAAACACTGCAGGCATCAGCAGGAGGCAGCACAGGAGATCGAGGCTCATCCAGCAGCTGCACCTGAACCACATTTTCTTGGCATCTGGAACAGAAAGGCACCTCCAATTAGCACCTCCAATTAGCACTAATTAGCTCTGTCCCACTCTGGGGTGGATGAGCAGTGCAAGTTCTGTCTGCCTGTTTTCACAGCATCTTTCAGGGAATTGTTGAGAGGAATTTCCCTCAGCTGGGAAGTCAGATTTCATTATTTGCACCATTTTATTTGGTTACTCCTGGAATCAGCACATTCCAGAGGAACACAGCTCATGAGTCAATCACTCAGCAGCACAGCTGTGCACACCCCTCTTTCAAGGTGTTTCTTCAGAAATTACACATTCTCCAAACAGTCCAAATGGCTTCCCAAAGGAAGGAAACAAAGGAATGACACACTGAAATCAGAGGAAATCATGGAATGTTTCAGGTTGGAAGCAGCCTTAAAGATCATCTTGTTCCATCCACCCATCAGCCAAAAGGATGACATGAATGAAAACTCCTTTTCTTAAGTTTTGTCACCAACTTAGAGGGAAATTTTTATTTTTTGAGCATTAAAACATTGTAGGATCCAAATCTCTGTGAATCCATAGGTTGTTTAATAGGGGAAAACCCCACCTACAGCACCCAGCATTTCTAAGCCACACTTCTCAGCTGCTGGGAGGCAGAGACAAGAAGGCAGTGTTGGAGGGGAGGTCCAGCTCACCTTTTCACATGACAAGGCAGGACAATCCCATGCAGCCCTGGTTCCCATCCTCGCTGCTGTTGAGCTTCTTCATCCGGTACTGCCGGATCTCTCTCACCAGGGTGTAAAAAGCATCTTCCACACCCTGAATGCAAACACAGGGCCAGGCATTTTCTTCCTTG
This sequence comes from Catharus ustulatus, assembly GCF_009819885.2. Classification (NCBI taxonomy): domain Eukaryota; kingdom Metazoa; phylum Chordata; class Aves; order Passeriformes; family Turdidae; genus Catharus; species Catharus ustulatus. Next base: position 4,500,515 of record NC_046245.1, read on the forward strand.
AAGCTTTTGAAATCACTGATCTGCCCATCCCAGAACCCCTTAATGGATTTTTTAACCCAATTCTACAGGAAGAGCAGCACCAAACTTATCCTGTGGTTCCCAAGAGGAAGAAACTCGTGTGGATGTCCCAAAGCCTCTCCTCACCCTCCTGACTCCTCCTGGGGTAACAACCACTCAAATCAACATGGAAAACTATCTCAGGGAGGAGACAAGCTACTCCTTGCCTAATTTTAGAATTCTTAGAATTCAGCTCTTTAGGATTTTCTGGCAGCTGCCCTGCCCTGTTCCCCTGCTGGCTGACCAGGCCCAAGGAGCCTCTGGAGAAGCCCATTAGTCCAGACTGGGGAATTGTGTCTGCAATCATAATCTGCTAATTGGCTTTCATTAACGAGCCAAGAGAACCAAGCAGGTCTGGGGTGAGCAGGCTCAGCCTCTGACACTCCCCAGAGAGAGCAGCTGAAACTCTGCTGCTCCTCCTGCCAGCACTGAACAGTGCTGAACTTGGCTGGAATCACATTTTTAACAGAATCTGAAGCAGTACAAAGTAGCTGGGTTTCTTTTTATTCTGTGTGTTTTGTGAGAGTTTAACATAAGATATTTATTAATTAAAATGTGGTTTTAGTTTAAGACATAAGTATTATTTTTAGGAATTATTTTGCAGGCATGTTTCTTATTGGGAGGTTTTTTTATGGTTTTGGGGGTTTATTAAGAGGGGGTTTTGGTGGTTGTATTTATTGAGTGCTTTGATAGTAAAGGTGATTTTCTTTTGAACTTTTTTTGGACAGGTGCTATTTTTTCTTGTTCCATAATTTTCCACAAAACCACTGTGGGTCTCTTTATCTCTACATTTACTAGTTTTAGTTATGCTTATTATTTTGAGTATTTTTTTCCCTAGTGAGGTTTTAAGTTTTATTTAGTAACTTCAGAGGAGTTGAATTTTTTTTATTCTCTATGTTATTTATCAACATGACCCATTTGAAATGAAGTCAGGACAAGTCTGAAGCAATTCCTGCACTGACCCAGCCCAGAACTCTTTCAAGCTGAGTGGGGAAATAAAAGCTAAAAACTGTAAAGGGATTGAAAAAAAAAGCTTCTCTTGTAAATAAGGCAAAAGCCTGGGGGAAAATGTCATTGCTGCATTCTCAGGAAGACCCTGGGGGAGCCCTCACCTGTCTGGTTTTTGCAGAGGTCTCTATGAAGGGGATTCCGTAGCTTTTTGCCAATTCTTGGGCCTGTTTTGTGTCCACTGTTCTCGTGGGCAGGTCACACTTGTTCCCCACCAGCACCATGGGCACGTCATCTGAGTCCTTCACTCTCTTGATCTGTTCTCTTTAGGAAAACAAATTAAAAAATTAAAAATTAGGGAATATTTTCTCAATATAAAATCTGGTTTAGTTCAGTATTCAAACAACCTTGTGCCACAAAAACACATTAAAGGCTCAGGGGGTCAGCAGGATGGCCAAGCACTTTGTACACTTCATTTTCTGTCCATGGATAACTCACTCTGGATTTCTCCCCCATTTTCTGAAAGAAGACATTCTGTAGCTGTAAATGGCATCTGATTCACAGAAACCCAGAACAGCTGGGGCTGGAAGAGCCCTCTGGACATCACCCAGCCCAACCCCTCTGCCAAGGCAAGGCCACCTGGAACAGGTAATCACATCCTGCTGGGTTTGGGATGTGTCCAGACAGGGAGACTCCACAATTCCCTGGGCAGCTGCTCCAGGGCTCTGCCACCCTCAGAGAAAGTTTTTCCTCATGTTGAGGTGAAACTTCTTATGGTTTAGTTTATGGCCACTGCTCCTTGTCCTGTCCCTGGGCACCATGGAAAAAAATCTGACATTGTTCTCTTGGCACCCCTTGGAGATATTTATATGGACTGATGATATGATTAACACAAAAAAACCCTAAAAACCATCCCAAGTCTTAACTGACTAAAGGTGGTGACGAGGCCCTGGCACATCCCAGAGAAGCTGTGGCTGCCCCTGGGTCCCTGGAAGTGTCCAAGGCCAGGCTGGACGGGGCTTGGAGCACCCTGGAGTAGTGGAAGGTGGGTGGGGCTGGATGAGCTTTAAAGTCTCTTCCAACCCACCCCAGCCTGTGATTCTCTGCACTGGCACAGCACAGTGACAAAACTTCCTGAAAGAAGTGGGAGATGTAATATTTGTTACTGAGCCTTCACTGAGCCTTCACTCTGCCAGCGTCCCACCCTGTCCCTGTGCTCCTGCAGGGGGGCAGCACCTGTAGAGGTTGATGTCGGCGAAGGATTTGCTGTTGTTGATGGCAAAGACGCAGAGGAAGCCCTCCCCTGTCCTCATGTACTGGTCCCTCATGGCGCTGTACTCCTCCTGCCCCGCCGTGTCCAGGATGTCCAGCAGACACGTCTCGCCATCGATCACCACCTGCTTGCGGTACGAGTCCTGCAACACACGGGGAGTGAGCGCTGCCCTGCTCCTGCGGCCAGGGCACGGGGCAAAGAGAAACAGAAGAATAAAAACACAGGAGGAGCTTTTCCAGCTGTTCCTCAGGAGCTGTGGCTGCCCCTGGATCACTGGCAGTGTCCAAGGCCAGGCTGGATGGGGCTTGGAGCAGCCTGGGACAGTGGAAGGTGTCCCTGCCATGGCTCCTTCTGACCCAAACCAGTCTGGATTTTGTGATTCTCATCCATCTCTAATGAAAAACGACCAATATCTAAAACTACAGTATTTTAAATATTACCCAAAGGATCCCATTTTAAACCACGCCCAAACTATCCCATTTTAAATGACTCTAAGCCCACTCATCCTTTGTTACAAAACACAGAACTCCCGTTGCTTTAAAGAAATCCCTCAAAAGGACAAGAAAAAAAAACCCCTATCATAAACACCGTCCCTGTGAGCAGAACCCACGCCCTGCACAGACCGTGCCGGCCCTTTTGGGTCGCCCGTGTCCGCTTCAGGAAGGCCGGGGCAGAACGGGCCGGGCTGGGGGAGCTCGGGGCGCCTCCGCTCCCGGCCCGGCCCGGGCAGCGCCCTCGGCACCGGAGCCTCCCCCGCGCCCCTCCCGGGCCCCGAGCCCCGCACCTCGATCGTGGGGTCGTACTCGTCCACGAAGTGGTTCTGGATCAGCTGGATGGTCAGCGCGCTCTTGCCCACGCCGCCGGCGCCCACCACCACCAGCTTGTACTCGGTCATGGCCCCGCGGCCTCGCCGGGCCCGGCCCGGCCCCGCCGCCGCCGCCGCCCCGCGATCGCCCCGCGCCGCTTCCGCCTCCCGCCCGCGCGTCACCGCCCGCGCCGCTTCCGCACACGCGACACGGGCGCGACACGGCGGGACAGCGACAGACACGAGAGGGACACGGGAGGGACAGGGACAGACATGGGACAGACACGGCGGGACAGCGACAGACACGGGAGGGACACGGGAGGGACAGGGACAGACATGGGACAGACACGGCGGGACAGCGACAGACACGGGAGGGACATGGGAGGGACACCGGAGAGACATGGCGGGACACGGCGGGACAGGGACAGACACCGGAGAGACACGGCGGGACAGGGACAGACACGGGAGGGACAGGAGAGGGACATAGAACAGACATGGGACGGACACGGCGGGACACGGGACAGACACAGGACAGACACGGGGGGACATGGGAGGGACAGGAGAGGGACACGGGACAGACACAGCGGCACCGCGGCTCCGAACCGGCCTCGAGGCCGAACCCCGAACCACGGGGCTTTCAAGGGGAACGGCACCGAACCCACAGGCTGCGGTTTCTAATGAGGAATGCCCCCGAGCCGCTCGGGATTGGAGAAGGGGTTTGAATCACGCTTTGTGCTTTTTTAGAAGCTGTTCAGGGGCAGCTGGAGCGGGGCAGCTCCGGGTGAGTGACCGCAGGGGGAGCAGCGCGCACTGGGCTCAGCTGCTGCTCTAAGGATGAGACAGGGCCAAGGGGAAGGGAGCGGCTGAACTGGGGAAAGGGAATTGGAGTGAGGGGATCAGAGTGCCCCAAAGGAGCAGAACTGCACCTGGGACTGAGCAGCACGGGGAGGGAGAGATACTAATGGATACTAATTAGAAGTGATGGAACTTGTAACCACTGAACGGTGCTGTTTGTTAAATGTATAAATAGTGAAGGGTCAATGATGGATGGGGGCTTTGGGGGAAGCTCCTGCTTTGTGCAAACTGGAATAAAGCACAGAAATCCCTCAGGGTGCTGTGAGAATTGGAGGCACACGATGGGGACAGCACAGAGCTAACACAGCCCCCACTGAGGAAAGAAGAGGCTGAGCACAGAGCAAGGCTTTTTTTCAAAATCAGTAAAACTTTATTCTATTTCCATTCTTTGCCATTAACAGAAAAAAAAATTGGAGAAAGCAATGTTTTGTTTTACAAAGATAATGCATCTCCCAGAGAAGAAAACCCTAAATTGAGAATAGAGGTAACATGAAAAACAAAAAAAAAAGGAGGGGGGAAAAAAACTGGAAAAAAAAATAAAACAAAACAAAACCAAAAAAAAAAAAAAGAAAAAGAAAACCAAAACAAAAAAACCAAAACAAAACCCTAACCACAGTACTGCCCTCTATTCCAAAAAGTAACTCCTGATCTTTTTGGTTAAAGTAATACTTAGACCAATCATTCAGTTTTCTTGCTTGATAAAGTGTGACTGGGGAAATGGAGGGAGGGGGCAGGGGAGGAGAAAAGAAATAAACAAAACCAAAACAAAACAAAACAAAAAAAACCAAAAAAAAAAAACCAAAAAAAAAAAAGCACACAGACATCAACTATTCACCTTGATGAAAGTCTCAATACAGCTATGGAAAGCCTAAGTATTTATTCTCTTACAGTACACTGGGTGCCGGCTGCAAAAAGAACAAAAAAAATGTATCCACTTCAGGCACAACTTCTTTCTTTTTAAATTTAAATCAGTAAAAGAAACTGGGTTTAGAAGCTGCAGTGTTCTAAGCAGCAGCAGATTTGTGCATTGTTTTAAATATATTTAAATTACCACACTGATGGCACACCTCAGCCTTATGAAATTCTGCACTGTCTGTTCCAGAACACTACAAAATCCACCGACCCTGGGAGAGACTTCTGATCTCTAAGGACTGGCTAAAGGAGTCAAGTTAAATGAACTAGGAAAACACTGTAACATTTGGCCATCAACTCAAGGTATCTGAATGTTTGTGGAGATCTGATAGAAACTGAACTTATTCCACCCTCACATGTTCCTCAGAATTTGAGCAGAGTGAGCTGAAGTGAGTCTTCCCTTCCACTTGGGAAGATAATGCAACTGAGCACTAAGGCATAATAAACCTTGGCCAAAAAACAAGGATAAAGCATAATAACTGTAGTGCAGAATTCCACAAGGTCTGCCCGAGCAGAGCTGTCTATGTTTACTCACAGAGGCAATGGAGATTGCAGTTACCAGTTGCGTTAAATGCACCATTCAAAACAAGCTTCTAAAATGTGATACTATAAGGCGCCACCTTAAAGTTCTCCAGAATGCAACTGTGCAGAAATTTAAAATGGTTTCGTAAATTTAATTTTAAACATAACATGAGAAGGTGTTAAAACTGGTGGAATAGCTTCTGAGAATTTGGAGGAAGGGGTGAACAGGGAGATATTCAGTACCCTTCGGCAGCCCCACCGCGCGGCCCCGCGCCGCCGTGGGGTTGGGATCAGTCTATAACACCAGCCTGGCGGATCTTTCTCTCTGCACCAAATCCCTGCAAGGAAAACACAACAGACTTTTAGCACCAATGTTACACAGTCATGAAATTATTTAGATTGGAAAAGGGTTTTCAAATCATCAAGTCCAGCTGTGAACCTGGCACTGCCACTGGGCTTTGAGGCAGAGACTGGTGTGTCCCACCCAAGCAGTGCCTTTATAATTAGTCATGTTTGTCTTCAGAAACAGAGACAGCAACAAAACAGGTTCTGTGGGGTGTTCTTTGTAGTCCAGACATTCCAGACACTTTCCCCCTGCTTATCAGGAAGTAGCAGAACGCTGTGCAAAAGCCACGTCTAGGTAAATGGACTTCACTTGCTACCTCTGAGGTTTACAAATGAAGAGCAAACTAAGACAGCCAAGACAAACAATGACAGAAAGGCTCCAACACAGGCAGCAGTGGGCTGCTCCTCTGCTGTGTGCTGCTCTGAAAGCACAGCACACAGCCCTGACATGGGGCACTGTGCACAAACACCCTCACCCAGCAGCCCCCAGCAGTGCTGCTCCCTGGCCCAGCAGGCCCCAGCAGTGCTGCTCCCTGGCCCAGCAGCCCCTGCAGAGGTGCTGCCCTGTGCTTTGGTGCTGTACCTTTGAGTTGTCGGGGCCCCGGGGCTGGCGGAGCACCGTGAGCCGCGGGGCGTTGGCATCGTCCAGGTTGATGCTCTTTAAACGGTTCACGAGTCTGTCGGGGCGCGGGGCAGCCACGGCCTTGGCGCCTTCGCTGCAACAGAGCACACACAGGGCAGGGTGAGCCCCAGCTGGGCAGGGCACCCCAGGCTTCCACAGGCCTTGAGCACAGCCATTTGTTGCAGTTAAAGCTGCAGAGTCGATGCTGTGTGACAGCAGAGCCGGCTGACAGCCCGGCCCTGCCCAAACCTCGCTGTCCCCACTGCACTCTGCACTAGCAGGAGCTCAGTGCTCTCCAGGGGGTTTCCTTTAGGGAGCAGAGCTCTTGTATTTACTCTCATGCACACCTAACCAGTGTTTCCTACATTTCTGTTGCCCAGAGAAGCTGTGGGTGCCCCATCCTTGGAAGTGTCCAAGGCCAGGCTAGATGGGGCTTGGAGCAAGCTGGGATAGTGGCAGGTGCTCCTGCCCATGGCAGGGCTGGAATGAGATGGTTTTTCAAGCTCCCTTCCAACCCAACCCATCCTGTGATTTAACTGCAATTATAAAGCCTTGCAAGTTGCCAGTATGTCATGGCAGAGCATTAACATCTCTGAAGATGATGGGAACAGAGAACATTAGCTTTCTGTTACTGCTGATGTGCTATATCAAACTACAACAAAATACAAATTCTGCAATTTTCTTCAAGTTAAAAAACCCCAAACCCATCACTTGTAAGAAATGCCATGCCAGAAAGAAGAGTCTCTAAAACATGAGTTTTCTATTTAAAAATTGAAGCTGCTCCTCAAGAAAGAGGTGGCAGCACTGTGGAGTGTGCTGGCCAGAGGCCAGCACCCACACAGGAAAGCCATCAGTTTCCTTATCATTAACCTCCACTTGCAAGGTTGTATCCAAATTCCTGCTACAGGGGGAGTTTAAGAATAGGCTAGGAAGAGAACAAGCCATCTGTAATTAGGAAGAGCTGAGAGTGCTGCTGCCTGCACTGCATCCCCTCAAAGAGGTGGAAGCTCTCAGGTGTGGCTCTCCCTGGAGCCAGCTGGAACCCAGAGCTCCTGTTCCAGGAACACCAGCTCAGGCAGAGCCAGGCTGCAGGGCTGTGCTGGGATGCAGACACCGTGCCAGGGCCAATCCCTCCAATCCCAAAGCTCACCAGACACGCCACACGTTACAGGCACTGCATTTTCCTGTGCGCTGGTTCAGGATTACAGAGAACTCCACTTCATCCCCAGCCTGGAGCTCCACACCATCCTGGACTTCTTTGACATGGAAGAAGAGCTTTTTGCTGTCACCAACTTCATAGTTAATGAAACCAAACTGAAAAGCAACACACCACAAGGTTACTGATTTGCTCTGCATCCAGACAGATGCAGTAACTTACTGATCACTGTAGTTTAATTGCTTTTAAATAAAACTTCAAAACCACGGTGCCTTATAGAAGTGGAAATGGAATTTCTGCTGTGATCCAAACATTCTGTGTGGAAACAACACTTCTGGAAATCCAGGCACTCTTCCTGGCATTGTAAAGTCACATTTAAATCCTGAATTCTGTAACAACAAGTTCTGAAAACTGCCCCCAAGGCCTGGAACCTGTATTAAACAGAGAAGAGCAGTGCCCCAAGCTCTGAGACTCCACCCTGAAGTTACACAGCAGCAACCACTCCATGTTTTGACCTGTCACTGGGATAAAAAACCATTTACTTCTATTTTCCATTCTACTCATGTATAAGCCAGGCATACTCATCCAGCCTCTCCAAAAATGACTGGTGATTAGTGCTGCATGGTATCTATGAAAACAGAAAGCATTTGCAGCATTTAATTTTTTAATCATTCCAAGATGCAACGAGGGCAAAGATCAGCCTTTGCATTTCAGGTGAGCTGCAATCACTGACTGCTTAATGCTGTGAAGAAGCTTCTTCCAGAAGCAAAGTACATGCATGTTTTGTTTGTTTTTCTGAATACTTTTTAAACACTCTGTACAGCAGAAACCAGCTAGAACAATTTCTAGGACATCTCAAATCCAAATCTTCAGAATTATCTGCTGCCCAGCAGTTCTGATGTTTCACTCCCCTTCACTCCAGTCACACCAGAGCCTGGCATAACCTGGGTTACCACGCCTGCTCCCCAGGGCTGGAGTCCAGAGCCATCTGTTTGGGCACAGCTCTCTGAATTCCAGTGCTGCAGTGGTTCTCAGCTGCTCTGTGCCAGCTGGAGCAGTTATCTGCCATGCCCATGGTGCTCAGGCACTCACCTGGTCCTTGACACACTCCACGGTGGCCCTGCGGAACGGGGTGATGTTCACAGCCATCGTCTGCCCGTTCTGGCCCAGCACACACAGCTGGAACTTCACTGTCTCCCCTTTCTGCAGACAGTCACCTTTGTTTGCCATGCCAACAATTCCAAAGGGATAGACCTCTCCTTTCATCTCACCTAGAGGGGAAAGTATGAGACAGAACTGGGAAGCCTTTTCCACCTGATTTCAGGTTTCCAATATTACAGCCAGCTTAGCAGTGTGGATACAGTTTGTAGTGTGAATAAAATCTTCAACAGCTCTATTTATACAGCATTTAACTTGTGCAGTTGTGAAATTACACTCAATTAAAAGGAGCCAATCTTACCATCCTCCATGACTTCAATCATGCCCTGGTACTCTGTCTGTGTGGGATCTACACTCCTCAAGGGACGAATTACTTTACCAGAGTAAACAGTTGGATCAGCTTCTTCAGTGATACCATTCACTGTAAAGAGACAATAGAACAGGATGTTTTAATAGTTTATTTTAAAACTTAAATAAGCGAGTCAGACTGACCAGGAGTCAACATTTTGCACTGAATCAAAATCACACTGACATATCATACATGGAAGTAGAAAATCTTTTCTCAAGAAACTTAAGGTCAGGAAGTTTGAAAAGCAAATCAGTGTTTCCTTCCTTTCTCTTCCACTGCATTCTCTTCTCATGTTAATCATACAATAATCTTGAAATATGCATTCCCCCCAGCCCCAGGTCCTTAAATACCCTCCCCCATCTGCTCCTGCAATCCTTCCCCTGTGAGGTACAGCACAATTAGTGCAGGTACTGATCTGCAGTTCTGCCTGAGTGAGGAGGGCTGAGGACACTAAAGCTCCCCAGAATTGCTGCTGTGCACAGAACTCTTGGCCTGTGCTTGTCTGTTTTCTGCAAACACAGGCAGCAGCTTTCAGGGAACCAATGACCACCCACACTGGGCAGCTTCTTGCTCTCAGCTCCAAATGAAAATGGATCATTGTCCTGGGTTGCAGAACAAGATGTGACCAAAAGTATCTGTTCTATCACCATCTGTTGAGACCAGGTGGAGCAGTGATCCTTATCTCCGTGGGAGATATTCTGCTAATGGGCCATCCATTGAAACCAGGTGGGGCATTGTTCTTTATCTTCTCACAATCCATCCTTCCTCAAGGGAGTAATTTTCTGCTCATGGCCATTGAGTCCCACCGTGGGACTGATAAAATTACTGCATCCCATTGGGAGTTGCTCCAGCCAGAGGGAAGAGCCAAGCCTTTCCTACTTAGATAAAAAGTGAGATATGGGACACCAAGGTAGCTCTTTTTCCACTGGATTCCAGAGGAAAACCGGACCTTTCCACATCATCACTGGAACTTCAGAAGAAAACTGCACCTTGTACAGGAGCACTGCTCCAACTGAGCCACATCTGTCACTGCAGGAGGATGCAGCCACCATGGAATGGGACTGCTGCCAACACCCTGCCTGACGGGTGTCAGGTTGTACTCTGACTGTGTCAGGGTTTGCAGTTTGTTTCTTTGTAGTGTATTTCTATTTTTAATTTCCCTAGTAAAGAACTGTTATTCCTAATTCCCATACCTTTTCCTGAGAGCCCCTTGATTTCAAAATTATAATAATTTGGAGGGAGGGGGTTTACATTCTCCATTTCAAAGAGAGGTTCCTGCCTTTCTTAGCAAGCACCTGTCCTCCAAACCAGGACAATCATTAACAAACTTTACCCCTCAGTACACACTGAGAGCCCTGCAGGCAGAAAACACCAGGCACAGCCTTACCTGCATGTGTTTTGTTTACTTTCTCTGCACTAACTTTGTTTCCTTTGCCTTTTGACAAGCTGTATTCCACAGTGTCTCCAAGTTCCAGGCTATCAATATCACCACAATATTCACTATAGGAACAGAATGATAAACAGTTTTCCTTTATTTACATGACAATAGTGATGCTCACCCAACATCCACATAAGTTATCAGAAATTATTTAAAATCCTCATCACTTCCCAAGGAATCTCCATTCAGGAAAGTGAAGCATTTCAAATACACAACACAACTGGATTTTTTGGCCTGAACAGAACACCAGGACTGCTGACTAACAGAAGAGCCTGAACCAGTCAGGTAAAGATGATAAATAAAACTGTAGCTATCTAAGCATATATATATAGACAGATAGATAAATAGATATATTCTGTGTGTGTGTAAAGTGCAAATGGCTTTAACATTCAATCCAACAAAACTCCATGCCCTCCCACTCCCCTCAAACAGACACACAAATAATAAAACTGTCACTCACCTGTAGTGGAAGAAGATCTCCTTATCATGATTGGCTGTTTCAATAAACCCAAAGTTATCTTTCAGGGCTGCCACATAACCCAAGAGTCTCTTGGAGCTGTAGTTGCGTCCCAGCATCCTGACAGAAACAGCCGTCTGCAGTCCGGTCCTCTTCACTTCACACACACAGAACTCAACCTGGCAGAGACATGGCAATCAATACCACACAGAAAAACACAAAGAAAATCACAACCACCTACAGAAAACTGATTTTGAAGCTGTGTAGCTCTGCAGCAGCACCTGGGCTCTCCAGGAAGGTAATTTCCTAGTCACTACTTTCCCACAGTCACATCAGTCACTGACATTTCCTACATTCCAGGGGGCAGCACCACACCTGGGATACCTGCAAGGCAAGGCAGCCTCCAGCACTCAGCTTTTCACCCCTTTAACATGAGAACCTTTCTGTCCATGGGGATCACTCTTTCCCTACACTGCTCACAGTGGGATGTGCCTCACTTCTCTCCTTGTTTCAGTTTTCAGAGATGATAACCAGTAACTAAGGGCCCCTGAGGGTTTTGTTGCTCTTCCTGATCTCCATGTTTTTTCCCTTTCCATTGTCTCTCAGGCTAATATACTCATGAGGGAATATTCTCCCTCTTCAACATCCATCTTAGTCTCTATGTTAATTAATTTCCTCTTGACAAGCAGTGTCCTCTTAATGACAAAAATTCTTTGTTTAAAAAGCATCATTTACACAGTAAGACACTATTTCCATCTATGTATCACCAGGTTGTAGAGTATTTCTTACTTCAGAAGACTGACTCATTTAAACACAACATTCCAGATGATATTACACAGATGCCTTGTCTCCATTTGTTCCAAGTAAAGACAAAGAGAAACTCACACCCCACCATGCCCAGAACAGCATCTCCCAATATTACACTTAATTCTCTTGCCTTATCTCCTATCTGGGGATTAGATCCTTCCACATCCTTGGCCTGGTAAGGAATGGTCAGTTTTACTCCACAGTCATCATACACAATTATTCCATCCTCAGCTTCCTGCAAACAAGAGATCAGAATTCAGCAATCAGTGTCTCTTTAGGAACAGTTTCCTACACACAGTTCAAGCACTGCTCATTGGAGTCTCAGTGGCTTTACAAGAACTGCTCAAAAACACCATCACACACTGGGTAAGGAGCTTTAAATGATGCCAGACAATATTTTAAAAGGCAATGAAAGAATTGCCATCAGTTCCAGGAAGTATTTCTTGGAACTTAAGTATTTTGGCATTATTTAAAACTGTAACAAAACAGTAAGAGGTTCTTCCCATGAAACCTAAATAACTCCATCTAGAATCTTGTGTTCTGAGAGGTGGAAAGAAACTCCCCATCAATTTCCTGCAAATTATCCTCAATATGACCATTAATGATTATTAACAACACTTTTATTATCTTGTTCAGAGCAGTTAGTTCTCACTGACTGCTCTCATCAGCTGTAGTTCACATTTATACAGAATGAACAGTGCCTCAAACCCAGCTGAGTTAGAGATTTAAGGAAGCAGCCTCAGCCTGCAATGGCAGGAATGCAGAACAGATATTCACAAGCAGAAGAGCAGCATTACCTTCTCTTTGCCTTTATTTGGGCTAGTGGCTTTGGCTGGAGTGGCTTCTTTGTCTATAGTGCCCACAAAGCGATGTTCTGACTGGGTGTGGAAGGAAACTGTGCCCTTGGGAAGCTTTTTAATCCTTATGGCATGGTTCCTTTGGGCAGACAGCATATCCTGGAAAAGAAATCCAGCAGGTTATAGACAGACTGTGCATCGCTTCTTTAAATGCTGAGATTTTATTGGAATTTTAATCCCACTTACAGGAACGACGGTGAACTCTACTTCATCAGAAATATGGAGCTGATTTCCATCCATGATCTCACTGAAGTGGAAGAACATCCGAGCATCCCTGTCCACACACTTAATGAAGCCAAAGCCATCCCTCATTGCTGCAATCACACCCTGGAACAGCCAAACCAACAATTACAGTTTAATCCCTGGTGTGTGACATCTGGTTGCAGCTGCTCCATGTGTCAGGAGTTGGCAGGAAGGGCTGAATCCTGGGACAACACTTGGTTTAAGCACTGTCCTTCCCTGCAAACCCTGGTGCTCACAGCTCTGGTCAGCCTGAAATGCACACAAGTTCTTCCCACGTCATTGCAGAAGTTGCACTCATGATGAAGAGTGAAATGGAAAATATGAATTTAAGCCACTACCAAGGACTGAAGTTAAAGAACTTGCCAGTACCACCACACAGGGAACACAATGGGGCAGCCCTACAAACACTGGATCATCTACAGGAGCACATAAAACACACAAATACACACTCAATGTGCAACCATTTATAAAAACAGGAAATAGAATCAGTGTTCAGAAGGACATTTAAGAGAAAAACCATCAGATTTCCAGTCACACATGAAGGGATGATAAAGAAGCTGTTAAACAGGACTCCCAAACCCCCGGGGTTGTGTTTTGGGAACACACTCCCACGTGACACAGGAGTTCAGCAGCCTTCCTGATAACCACTAGAAGTGGAATGCTGAGTGATAAACAGAACATACTGACAAAAACCCAAATCCTAGTACCAGATCCTGCCAGAATTAAGGTAGAATTCATTAACATATTGTCTTCAACCCAGTTAATACAGAGTTTAGCAAATTTTGGACAAGCTCAGAGGATCTGAATGACAGTGCAAAGGTACCTTCCACCTTTAGGAACATTCTTCTCTCAAACAGCTTTCACAAACTCCAGCAAACCAGGCAACCTTCCTAGAAGGTGCCAGCACTTATCACCCCCATGACAGCTCAACTCAGGCAGGAGCAGAAATACAGGAAGTGTGTAAGGTAGAAACACAAAATCTCAAAGGCTGAAGTCAAAACTCAGGGTGTTTTTAAAGCCAAGCAACAATAATTCACAGCACACTGATGTGACAACACTGTAACTGAGTTCCGAACTGCAAAGGAAAGCAAAGTTGCAGTCTAGCTGGAACAGAACCAACATTCCAAGTTACAGGAATGAAAGATATTCTGTAATACTCATTAGCACATCCATCTTAGTCCCTGTAATCCACAAAGAGTTTCTTGTACTGAGAACTTTGCTCTTTACCATCCTTCTGCTTGACCCTCAAATAGACATTGGCCAAAAAACTTGAAATACAAAAGCTGCTCACAGTCCCTCCTCCAATTTACACTTTTCACTACCTGAACCAGGGCAGTCCCAGGGTCTTCCAGTTTTCCTAAGGAAGGTGAGTAGTTAACTCTCTAGACTCAAGTATATGAATTTAAAACTGTCAGTTCAAGACTACATTACTTCTGTCTGCTACAACCAGCCAGCAATCCTATTCAAGAGGGGCAGTTAAGGTCCAATTTCTTAATATAATTTCATTTAGATGTTTAAAAATAGTTCAGATTTTATCCTTTTAAGGCAAAGATGCAGAGCATTAATTCTGAATTTTCTCCTTTGCTTGCACTGCAGATCCAAGCTGGATTTCAGAGCAAACAACGCAAGACATGAGTGATTTTTGTATCTATTGTAGGAGAGAGCCCCCAACTCATGTTTTACTTTCACTTCTCAAGAATTAGAAATGTTCAGAGATGGATACTTGCCATTTCTCTGGTTTCATTGGTAAACTGGAAGGTGTTGGGGAGAACCTCGATGTTGGTGGCGCGTTCCAGTTTGTCGCGCCTGTCCGTGGAAATGTTGAACCGAACGTGGTCACTCTCCAGCAAGGTCACCTTGGATTTGGTGTCCTTGTCTCCAAAGGGAAGCTCTTTAGGAATCACAAAGTCCACTTTGATGCGGCCAGGTAACGGATCGCTCTGGGGACACAAAAGCCAAGGAAAGCTGAGTTCACCTGCAAGGCTCAGCACAGCTGCCAAGGCTCAAGGCTTCCTGCCAAATCCTGCTGGGCTCAGGCTCTGCTCCATTTCCACCACTCCTCACCTGGAACTTGCCCAATGCAAGGTGGCTTTTGGAGCTCTTGGTTGGTTTGAAGGTTTTTTTTAAGCCCCAGCCATGTCCTGGCCAAAAGAATTCTCTCTATTTCAAGAATGAAGTTTATAACCATATTCACAACACTTCTAAAAGGCAAGCTCGCTCCTACTAAATCTTCAAAACACACCAAACACTCCCACAGTAACAGACTCATCTAAAACCTTGTTGGAAGTGCTCTGAACACTCCTCCAAGTCAAACAAAAAGCCCAAAAGCCTCATGAACTGTTAATGCTCACAAGAATCCACAGATCAGGCTTATCCCAGCAAATATTTTTCCATTTTTCCTGGTCTTTTGCTTTCTAACTCCAGAAAGATTTAGAGCAAGAATCTGAAACATTAGAGAAAACACACTCCATCCTGACACCTATCCTAACTCTTCCTCCTTGGATTTGAAATTAAGAAAAGAGTAAATCTTTACTCTGACATGATGCTTATGCAGCAAGCAGGTACTGGGAAATGGGAACAACTGACTGGAATTAATACAATCAAACCAGCATTACAGAAATTTATTTAACTACTGAAATTTACCTGGTTTTTGCTGGGTACTTTTGGAATTACTTTGGTTACAGTTCCTTCAAAATGTTCAATGCTGATATCTTCAAAAATGACAGTTCCTTGAGGCAGCAGTCTAACATCTGTTGCAACTTCTTTACCCTAAGAGCACAAAATCAGTCAAACACCCAAAGAGAAGAGAGAACACAACAGCCATTTCCCAATGAACCTTAATGAACCTCCTCCCCCCTTTTTTAAAGTTGGGGAAAGCAGAGAGCTGTGCAGTTATTCCCCAGGACCTTGGCTTCCGTTTTACTGGATTTCGTCTTACATTTCTGTCTTTGATTGTAAACTCCACATCATCACCAGGCTGTAAGGTTTCTAGGTCACCTTTAAATTCACTATAATGAAAGAATATCTCCTTCACGACATCACCTCTCTCAATAAATCCAAAGGCTTCCTGTGAACAGAAAAAAAAGAAGTGTTTAATTGTCTATGATCAGAACATCCAAGAAATCATTTAACAGATTCTGTTAAACACAAAACAGACTCGGAATGCCAGCACAGCACTTCCAGGTGTACACAGCTGACTGCCACAAGAAATATATAAACAGAAATAAATGGAACTTTCCTTGTTAAAAAGAGCATTAGTATCAAAGATGAGCTGCTGAAACCATTTTAGACAATTTACACCCACAGCCCAAGCTGTTAACAGCTCTTAACAACTTCAATTTTGAACAGCACTCTTCAGAATAGCATTTCATTTTCAAATGAAACTTCAAATCACTTACTTTCATGGCACAGACTACTCCTTGACAGCGGGCTTGTTTCTTTTTTAATAGCATAATGTTACGAGCACTTACAGCACCAGTACTAGAGAAAATTAAAAAAAACACAAATGTAAACTCAAAACTGAAACAAAAATTAAGACTGTATTTCACATAATAGTTCTTGGAATAGGTGTAAATTCTGCCTGACTACTAAAACAAAATATGAAGCCAGAAAAGCAATACCAACTTACTGTTTATTTGTATCAATTATAAAGTTTATTTTATCTCCTGTTTCCAGCTGTACATTTCCTTCAACATCCTCTGGGGTGTAAGTCAGGTAAAATACTTCCTGTAAATTAACATTAATTACAGTTACTTTATTTGCAGAACAGTTGTTTCAAAGATTAACACAACATCTGCTTTAATTTAGTGAGAAAATCAACAATAATAAACATGGCATGCAGAACATTCTTTTTCCATCGTGCTGTTTTGGTGAGTATGTAACAAGCAGCTTAAGTTGAAAGGTTTTGTACATGACCATCTTTAAAGGCCAATTTCTAAACATTAAAAGTTCAAGACAAGGATACATGAACTCCATCAAGTTTACAAGAGAACTGTTTGGCTCTAGGAAGTTCTCCACAGATGTAAGCAAGCAAACTGTCTAAATAACATTATTTTTGTAGTAATTACCAAAGCATGCTTTTTTTTTTTTTTTTGCCAAAACCTGCACAGTTCAGTGCAGTGTCAATTGTCTACATTAAACTGCTTTTTTGTTGTTGTTTTTTTTTTTTCTCATAGACCACAGAGATGGATCAGTGAAGAGTTCAAGTAAAATACGCAAGCTTTACCCCATTACGTTCGTAGCAAACACTCCCTGTTGGACTTTGACCCGGGGCAGCTGGAGATTTACTCTCTAAATTGTGAGGAACAGCACACACAACCTACCAGTCAAAAAAAAAAAAAAAAAATCCATTGCTAGTCATTTCAGGAGTGGCATTGTTGTACACAAAATGAATCTCAGTATCCTCTACTACACACTCAGCAGGGAATGCCACACTGCAACTTCTCAATCTCACAGAACCCCTCTTGGTTCTAAGAAGTGTTTGGAGCCAAGTAAGAGCTCAAACTGAACCTCTGAATTTTCACCAGAGAACACTGAAATGTATTTCAGTGTAACTATACTGAAGGTAGTTAATATCCATGCTAAATTAACCCAGTTTTCTGTACTGGAGTAAAGGATGGAAATGATGCAGGTATAGAAAACAGGCACTAACTTGTCCATTTATTCGTTCTTCAGGTAATATTTCTGGCTTTATCTTCACCAATTTAATAGCAATGGGTTTTCCAGTTCGGCGATCAGAGGACACTTCAAACTCAACATCATCTGCAAGGCAATCAAACATTGCAATGCTGTCACACTTCTGTCTGGGATGGGGGTTTTTACAAAAATCACTAAATGGCTGAGTTTAATTCACTGCTTGTAGCCAAACACAACCAAGTAGAACCCAGGTCCTTTTGTTACCAAGGACATATAATTTGCAAATTTTTTCTGGTTGTTCTGCTTGTCTACTGTTGGCAATGAACTATTCTGGTGCAATTCCACAGTAATTCCCTCCCACACTGAAGTTCAGACAACACAAAGGCCATGAGACAGTTCAGAAACTTCACTCTCACTGTAATCACCAGTATGAAGTTGCAGCCACCTCATGCTAAAAAACACTTGGCCATCCTCAAACTAATTCTAAACAAAGAAACTGGGGGAATTTCACAGTGTGAGCACCTGCCTCAGACAAGTCTGACCTCACACTACACCTTTCCTTTCGCTGTACCACAAAGCTGCACAAAGCGCCATTCACTGCTTCAGCCCCAGAAGCAGCAGAGGGTGCTTCCAGCCAAGTGACAGTGCTGCAGGTCCCTAAGCTCAGGTACCTCCTACTTTGAGCTCCTGCAGGTTGCCGTTGTACTGGGAGCAGTGGAAGAAGAGCCGGGCCTGCCGCTCCGAGCACTGGATGAAGCCGTACGAGGTCAGCAGCTTCTCGATGACGCCGGTCTCGCGCAGCGCTGCCGAAGTACCATTGGGGTACCCGTTGTGTCCATTGTTGTGGAGCAGGTTTGGATCAAAGCTCATCTGGGCCACACAAAGCACAGGCAGTGAACAGTGCTGAATATCACACGTGTGAAATTGTAAAAGCAACGTTTTTACAGAAATGTTCACAATTGTTCACTGTAAAAGGAATGAACAGCTTCCTTCCTTCACATCCCACAACACAGTAACTCCTCTAAGCTACTGACACGTTCCTAAAATGTGTTTTAAGTTTTACTCAGAGTAAAACCACCAAAAGAGTTGAGCTTTTTTAACACAGTAATCCTTAAAATTTATACAGGCAATATATTTATAAAACAAGCCAGAACTGTAACACCAAAACTAAGCTTGCTTAGAACAAAACAGACTTCTGGCATTCTTCAAGTATTACACCTCAAAGTACTCCCACATTCACTGTTTCACACCAAAGCCTGAAAACATCTGAAATATCTGTTCTTGCAAATTAAACAGGTGATTAGGAAAATGCAACAGTTCTGAATCAACACCATTAGGTTCAAATCCCTGCATAGTTTCTCACTAGTTCATGTGTTCAGTCCTTCACACTAAAAAATGGTATTAAGTAATTAAAAGGTTTTGCACAGTTATGGAATTAATAATCAGAATTTAACATTCCTGTGGCATAGAAGCTCAAGTGCTAGAAAGACATGGAAAATTTGAAAACAGCACTAAAGGTGTAATGAACCGCTAAATTAAATTACATCTATTAAAACATTTTAGGGGTTGTTTTTTCTTTTCAAGTCAGATTCACCCTTGAAACATTCCCACTCCCTTTACCAACTCATTGGCTCTTCTGATGTACATGTCTCCTTTTTAAAGCAGGGCACTTTGACTTACTGGTTAGCAATTAAATCAGTTGAGATCTATTCCCCCTCACTAAACACTGCAATTCAAGAGAGACAACTGAAGCAATCCTCTTCCCTCCACACAGTCAATATGCATCTTCAAATACACAGAACTGTTACTTTTCAGAGGTTTTAATTTGGAAACAGAGTGAGATTGTATCAGTTCTCTGCTTTCTTGCTGCAACAAGCAGAGAGATTAAAAATTACTCAGCAATGTGTTTAGTGGAGATAAAAGACACCTGAGCAACTCGTAAAAGGGTCATGTTTCTCACTCTAACACAGCCAGGGAGTTACTCAGTGTATTAGAAGGCACAGTATTCTTACTGTGCTGTTTGGAAATCAGTTTAAAAGTGATCAAGGAGCACCAAGAAACATCTGCTGTGGAGTTCTTGGGCAGAAATCTTTGGTCTTGGAGACCTTAAAAAAAGAAATTGGAAACAAGAACACTAAATAAAGATTGATAGTATTCTGACCACCACCTTCTGGTTGAGACCCACATGGGATACATGCAGATGAAGAAAACACAAATAACAGAAGATGGGGGAGTGATTTGCAGGGGCAAAAGGATCCCAGGAATCCCAGGACACTGTGTAATGGTCTCCACCCCACAGCACTGGTCAGCACTTGCACAGTACAGGCTCTTTAAGAATTCACTGAGCTGCTAAATCTGTGATATCAGTTCTGTAACATGCACTGCTTATTTCCTTGCTCTACAGCTCTTTTCTCTCTACTACAAATTGGTAACAATCTCTTAGTTTTAATCAATGCTGCCCTCTTATCCTTTCCCAACCAACCTGCAGTAAGTGGCATAAATCAATATCCTTAACATGTTCAAGCCATGAAATACTGCCATGCCAGAAAATAAAGGATCAGGAACATGAACCCCTTAGAGACAAACAGAGAGCTCCAGCCCATCCCTCCTCAAAGGCCTCTTGCCAACAAAAGCAGCCATGGCTTTGTCCAGCTGAGTCCTGGAGACTCCCAGGACAGCAGTTCCATCACCTTCCTGTGGTAACTGTTGCCTCAAAGATCTTTTTCCCCTCCTGTCCAGCCTAAGCTGCTCAAAAGACAAAAGTCACAGCAGTCACATTTTTTAAATGCACTGGATTATGTTTAAAGGACACATTTTCTCTGAGTATTTTACAAAAAGCACTTGATAAAGCTGCTAAGACTTACTGACTAGTTCCTGTCAGCATCATCCCAAGATAACAATGCTCATCTTTTGAGGAAGGCAACGCCAGGACACTCCACACAAGAAAATCTCCTTGTGGGAACACAACAGTTGGAGTGTTTTAAGCTATCTTAGAGTTTAAAATACTTTTCAAAAATAAACTGGTCCTGCAAGTAGGGTGGCTGGGGGAAGGGAAAATGATATGTTATTATACCTTCTCCCTAGAGAATTACAGGCCAGAGCATTAACCCATTCTGGAAGCTGGAATGAGCCTGCCTAAGGCTTCTGTGAGTCACCAAATGGCCACCTCACTTCTGATACAAGGGAAGCAACAAACAGACACACTGCCTCAAACATGAACTAAAGGTAATCAGAGAGAGAAAATGACAAAAATCTAGCTTAACATTTAGCTCAGAATAGCCCCTCTTAGGGTTAGAAAGCCACAGTGCTTCACCTCCTGCTCAGGCTACCACTGTATGACATCATTTGAAGTGTTTGTGTTTATAAGAGCATTAGCAGCACAGCACTAAGAACTCCTCATCAGTCCTCTAAAGCCTGATACCTTCACTTCAAACAAAAGATTCCTCAGGTGGCACTAAAATTTGCTGTACAAAGATACTATACTGTATCAGCATCTTGTCCAGATAATTGTCAAATTCCTACAAGTTATAACAGGAATCTGAACTATTAACCCCACCAAAAGAAGTATTCAGAGGAAGAAAAAAAATACCTATGTTGTAAGATTAAAAGACTAAAGAAAATTTGAAAAAAGGGACTGGAACCACAAACCTACTGTTACTAGAAGAGTGAAGCACCAATAATCAGCTCTCAAGGGTTTTAAGTATTGTTAAACAGAACCACACTGTGAATTCACCATACTAAATTAACATAACAGCAAAGTCATGGAACCACTGAATGGTTTGGGTGGGAAGGGGCCTTTTAAGATCATCCAGTTCCACCCCCAGCCATGGGCAGGGACACATTCCACTATCCCAGGTGGCTCCAAGCCCTGTCCAACCTGGCCCTGGACACTTCCAGGGATCCAGGGGCAGTCACAGCTGCTCTGGGTACCCTGTGCCAGGGCCTCACTATTCATTGACTCTATTATCAAGAACTATTAGAAAAAACTAACCAGCCCCACTCCTTTCTCTTAAAAAGTTAGTAAGAAGCAAGTTCATAATACACATGTAACTCTTTGTCCACCATGAGCACCAACCTCGCAGTGATATTCAAATATTGCACTTTCAGTAGTATTTGCCGATTCTTCTGTTTCAGCACAAGTTTCTAAGGATGAAGACTGCTATTTTTTTAAAAAAGGGAACAAAAGGAAGAGAGACAAAAAGAGAAAGAAAAAGATAGCAAAAGAAGGTGATCTATCAAGCTCTAGAGAATACAAGTGCTGCTGCCCTGGGCAGTTTCACTACAGCACTGGAGAAAACAAAGACTACTATAGCAGCGTCGGGACGTGCTCTTTTGAAGCTGTTGAGTAGGCACAAACTTCTTGTTTCAGATCAAGCCTTGTATCTTCTTCAGTGTAAGTTGCCTCTTCTTTGGTCTTGTGTTGTTACAATGTGGTATACTTATATTCTTTTCCTGATCTGAACTTGAAGCAGCAGTTTCAGGTGGTAAATTCTGTTCTGTTCCACTTCATACTGGAGAAAGGAGAGAAACACACACAGTGAGTATCACTTTGAAGGAAATTCTCATCAAATCACAGAATGGATTGGTCTGCAAGAGACCTTAAAGATCATCTACTTCCAAACCCCCCTAGGTCTTACTAATAACAAGTGCATTTCCTCTGCCTTAATACAGAAGGTTTAATCCACGTTAGGAAAAGCTGTTTTACAGATGTATTTGGCATTCCCACCCCCAGTTTTGTTTTCCAAAAGACTGGCAGACTGCAAGCCAGTAATTTCAGATGGTAATTTCAATTTTGAACTCTTCAGACATACTTAGGCATCTCAGGGAAGGTCCCAGGGTGTACCATTAAAATAAAATGGCAACTTCATTTTCATCATTAATATTTGACCCATCAGCAAGCCTTAGTCCTCCTATCAATAACTTTATATGGATGCTTAATAAATTATGCCATAATTTATCTAAGTGCTCACACAGATCCTCAGAGGAGCAATGGGATGTATTGGAATTGGGAATTAAAATTTCCTGATTACTTCTGTTTCAAAGGTTAAATTAATAATTAGTGATACCTGAAGCACATTTAGAATTGTATAAAAATTAAACTTCTCAATTATGTGTACAGACACATCATGTAAAATAACACAGAGCCATTCTCTGGACTTCTGGAACAGTTTTTGTAAAATGTTGATTACATGTGAGAGAAGCCTTTCTGCACCAATAACTAATTAGCAATTAATTCCCTCCTAAAGTTTTCCAGTGCCACTTTGTTTTTCATGAGAAAAGCAGTTTCAGCCAAACTGCCATCTACCACACAAAACAAAACCTTACAGAAATAGAAGCCTTCCTTGAGAAGAAATCAAGTTTTGAGTTTGCTGCTTACTTAGTAGATAGGAAAGAAGAGGGAGGATATTTTTATGGACAAAAGGGAGTGAGAAGCAGCAGAGCTCTGAGCTCCCAGATACACTGCAGCTCTGCAGTAATCTAAAGGTATGAAGCATCAGAGCACAACTCTTCCCCAAATCATTCCACAAATCCCACACCAAGAGAAAACATATGGACAAAGCCTATTTCTCCAGGGTAGCAGGAAAGTGAATTTCCCAACTTGTATGATCTTTGAATTCCCTCTGGTGATTTGAGTCAGTTTAAGTGACTGAAACTTGCATGCAGAGACACTTCAAACTCTCACCCTCACCCCAGTGAAAATGCTGAGCGAAGGCAGCTATTGCAAGAACCCCAAATGTGCAAACTCATCTCCAGTTTTACAGAAGTTTGTATTTCAGTGATTTCCCTCAGCAGAAACATCTCCTTCAACCACCACTGAGAATTTTCAGCTGAAATGAGCCTTCCTCTCACACCATTAAACACACGTGAAATACATTAAATAAACTGGGTGAGGGCTCTTCAAATCTGGTGTGAAAGGTTTGCACTGAAAGATTCATTATAAAATACAATAAATCAGAAAGCACAAAGCTGTTGTAAAGATAACAGTATCACTGCTTTTCCCTCACCTCAGCATTACACTGGGGCAACTGTTACCACAAACTCTTTCAGGACAATGTTATTTTGGGGCAGCATTTCAGCTCTCAAATGAGCACATTGCATCCCAGGAACTGCACAGACACACTTGGAATCTTCTCACGTACTTCTCTCACATTTAATTAGACCGATATTATTAGAGCTCTCCTAGAAATGTAACTCATATCATATTACATTTATCATTTTTCTGGCTGTAAAATATATCACTTTTTAATTTAATAATCAAAACGCCTCATCTGATCAAATAAGACTAAAGCTAATTTTATCAGTCATGGAGTAAAGGCATAAACCTTCCCATTAAAACCCAGCAGTATGATTTGATAACAAGATGGATTTACTACACTTTAATTGTTAAAAAAAAAAAAGTCATCAGGCAAGCATAACTCAGGCAAAAAGAAATCTCACTATGCTCATCTGCCTCAAATTCTTTACTTTTTAATTCAGCTACTATAAATACTCCTCCAAATGGTAAACACCCTGAGCAGCTGCCCAGCCCCCAAGTCTCACTGCTTCTGCATTTGTGTATTTACAGCTGAAAGGTTTAATGCAAAGACAGGGGAGAGCTGGGCCCTGCTCTTAAAGTCTTTCCTGTGCAGGTCCTGCTAAATGACAGCAGGTCACATGAAGCTGTTCACAGCCAGAAAGGACCCAGAGCCCCACATGGAAGCTGCCCGATGACAGCATTGTTCTGCTTCCCATTTTCTTCACAAAAACAGGCAACTGCAAGGACATGCATTCTGTGGATCAGAGCATGTGCTTCCAGAAACAGCCCTCCATGATGTGACCAAGGTACAATTTAATAAAGATAAAACTTCGTCTTTTCAGTGTCCACACACAACACAGATCCGTGGAGATCAGGCTCCTCCATCTCTTTTCAGATGGATATTGGACAGCAGCACTAAGCACTGGCTCCTGGGCACCCCAGCCAGGACGAGGCAGCTCTGAGACGAGCCACCAGCAGAGCAATGAAGTCCTTTCCGTGTCAGGAAAAAACACATATATGGGGGGAAAAAGAACTAAAGAACTGCCAAGGACATCTGTAAAGAATGTATGGAGAAAAAAACCAAATAAATCGCTAAAAGAAATATCCGGATTTTTTTAAGGGTTGTGCGGTGCGGAGACGAACCCTGCGCTGGGTAGGGGTGCGGACAGCAGAAAAGCGGCCCCGGAGCGCCGGAGCTGCCCAGGCCCGGTCCCTCCCGCGGCCCCGCTCGCTGCGCTGCACCAAGATGGAGGCGGCGGAGCGAGGGGCGGCCGCGCCGAGGGGCGGCGCCGGGGCCGCCGCCAGCGGGGCCGCCGTGCGCGGGGGCGGGCGGCTCCGGCCGGTGACAGCGCCAGGGCCGTGCGGGCAGGACGGGCCGGGGGGAGCGCCCGCCCCGCACACAAAGGGGGGCGATGGCGGCCGCTCCCCGCACACAAAGGGCCGCGGCCGCGCTGCGCCGGGCGGGGCCGCGCGCGGCACGCCGGGAGCCGCCGCCGCCCCTCCGCCCGCACGGCCCCACCGCCCGCCGGGGCCCGGAGCCCCCGCGGCGCCGCCCCCTCCCGGCGCGGCCCGCGAGCCCCGGCGGCTCCCGGTTCGGCCGGTCTCAGCGCGGCCTCGGCGCCGCCGCCCCCGGAGCCCCGCGGAGCGCAGCGCGCACCCCGCGCCCCGCGGCCGCCGCTCCATCCCCGCACCGCCGGCCTAGTAGGCCGCACCCCCCAACCACCCCCCCCACCCCGCGCGCAACCCCGGCGAGGCTCCCGGCGCCGGCCCCGGTGAGGGTGGAGATGCGCGGGCGCGGGTCCCGCGGCGCCCGGAGCCCGCCGGGGCGGGCGAGGGTGGCGGCGGCGTCCGGCCCGCACTCACCCCAACAGCTCAGCGCCCCCGCTCCAGCGCCGCCATGAGCAGCACGGCACGGCACGTAGGAGAGAAATCACGGCGCTCTCGCGAGAGCCGCCCGCGGACGGGGGGGGAAGGGGCGGGGCCGCGCGTGCGCGCCCGGAGCCCGGCGGGTGGCGCTCGCGGGCACGCGCCAGAGGGGATTGGGGGGGGGACAAGGGAGGGGGGGCAGCGGGCGCGCGCCTGGGGGACAGCGCCCCCTTGCGGCCTAGGGAGGGGGAAACGAGTGAGGGGAGAGAAACCCGTGGAGGGAGAGAAATCAGTGAGGGGAGAGAATCCGGCTGAGGGAGCAGAGCCCCGAGTGAGGGCACAGAGCCCCGGCTGAGAGGAGAAACGGCTGAGGGGGAAGAGAGAGAGAGAGAGGAAACCCCGGCTGAGGGGAGAGTGGGAGAGCCTCGGCTGAGCGGACAGATCGACCCGGCTGAGGGGAGAGAGCAAACCCCGGCTGAGGGAGGGAGAGCTCGGCCCGGCCCAGGGCAGCTCCAGGCCCTCAGGAAGCCGCGGCCTGTGCGGCCGCCTCGGGGCTGGGCAGGCAGAGCTCGAGGGACCGACACGAGGCTGCGCCCGCTGAAGGCCCCAGAGCTGAGGGGGGAAGGATCGGGGCAGACGTTTTGCGGACAAGGCGGAGCATTTCCAGCCCTGAAGCTCCAGTGTGGTTTCCAGCACAAGTGGAGCAAGTTCTGAAAATGCTCAGCAGCCCTCGGGAACCGTGTACAAGTGGCCATTTACAGTCACAAGATTGCAGTTACAGATCAGAATGGGAGAGGAGCAATGGAACACAGAGCTGTAGTGGGGGAGTTTAGGTTGGATTTTGGGAAAGGTTCTTTCCCCAGAGGGTGCTGGGCACTGCCCAGGCTCCCCAGGGAATGGGCACAGCCCTGAGGCTATCAGAGCTCCAGGAGAGTTTGGACACTGCCAGGGATACACAGGGTGGGATTTTGGGGTGTCTGCAGGGCAGGGGCTGTACTCGATCCTTGTGGGTCCCTTCCAAATCTGGATATTCTGTGAACATATTTCAACTTCCCTTGCCAATTTTTATTAATAATTAACAATAAACTCCAAGTAAGTGCTGTTTAGTTTCTGTTTTTTTCTGTCTGCACAGCAAGGACCCAATTGGAGGGATGTTACTCTACACTCAGAGAATGAAGAGAAAAATGCATCACAGGCCTTCTGGATGATGTTAATTTTAAAAAGTAAAAGTTCAACATTTTGTTCATTGCAGTATTTCACCCAGGTGCAAAAGCCTTGGGAATATAGAGAATACATGGAATTTCCCCAGGACTCACAAAACAAAACACTTGAGACAGTATTTCCCTTTTTTTTATTATTTCCTCCTGAACAATTTCCAATAGAAAAGGATTGTATACAAGAGCACTCCTGTACAGAAATTCCCTATCCTGTATCTACCAGTCTTGCTGGGTATTCCAAATGTTCTCAATGCCTCCAGTGTTCACTGTCTCTCAGTAAGCACAGGAATGAGTCACCTT
This sequence comes from Catharus ustulatus, assembly GCF_009819885.2. Classification (NCBI taxonomy): domain Eukaryota; kingdom Metazoa; phylum Chordata; class Aves; order Passeriformes; family Turdidae; genus Catharus; species Catharus ustulatus. Next base: position 4,527,353 of record NC_046245.1, read on the forward strand.
CTGCATCTATCAAAGGTCTCACTTGGGAAAAGTGGCATTAAAAATTTAAGCTAATAGTGGAAATGAGATGCTTACCGTTCTTGGAAGATTGTTCTTCGATTACAGGCAGGACAGAAATCTTTTATACAAAAGATAAAATAAAAATACCACTCTGAGAAACTCCTACAACACTGCACCTCTAATTCCACTCGGCACAGGACCTGCAGTGACTGTGGAACACCAGACTCACCCGTGGTGTGACATTAAAATTCTGTCTGTGGGGGTGGTTTGGTTTGTTTTGACGCAGACCTGAACTCCCTCTGCCCAAACCCAAATTTGTGGGAGGCTGAAGAGCTTTGATGTGCAGGTGCTGTGCTCTGGCAAGCTCTGAGCACACCAACACAGCAGAGCTGCCTGGTAACTGGGAGCACTGGGAAGGTCCAGCTATCAAAAAAGATTCATCCTTCAAAAATGTGTGTGTCAGGGAGGGTTGTTAACTCCAATCTTCACCCCTAAAACAAGGTGAAGTTTGCTCTGAATAGGAGTGACTCCTTCAAGTGCTCTGCTGCTCTCTCAGCAGTGGCCAGGACACAAAGTCACTCACTCTGCAGAGCCCAGCTGCCCTGAGCAGCCAGAGCACATCCCTGCCTCTCACACTATGGTTTCTCAATCATCTCCTATTCCTTCTATCAAGCACAATAATCACAACCTGCATTTTGTTCTCTAGCTATAGACAAGGTGGATTTAAGAGCCATCTGCACAACTGGAATTATTAACTACAGCTCATAAAAAAATAACAAAGGGAGAGGAAACAAACCATCACAAGGGAGGACACATCAAATATTCAGTGTTAAACAAGTGAGTGCTGCAGGTACTAAGAGCAGGGTGCAAGCTTTTGCCATCAACACTTTAGAAAAACGCAGAGAAAACAGCCCACACACTTTAAAGATAAAACAAATATACAAGGAAACACCTGAAACAACAAATCCTTGTCAGGTAGTTTCGTAACAGTCTCTGAAGGCTGGCAGATGAGGTTTTTTGGCCTAAGCTTCACAGTCTGGCAGATCTTCTCTCCCCACCTCGAAGGATTCTTTGCTGATCGACAGCAGCTCACGCAGCTCTTTGTTTTCAAGCTGCAAAATCAACATTTTTGCTGAACTAGAAATGAGCTAATTCACAACTAAAGGGCTATCACAGAAAGGTGCTAATTCATAGTTAAAAGATGCTTATCTTTACACAGTCCCACTCCTTCACAGATACATAAAGTTTGTAATGCAAGCATTAATACAGTGCTGGCACACTGGAACCACATAATTTAAAGTTTATCTTCTGGCTTTATTTATTTTTATATATATATAAATAATATGAACATTAAGAACTTGAAAATAAATAATCATGTTCTGCATTTCCTGACCCCATCCTCAAATTCTTAGTGTTGTAAGCTCTTGATACAAACATAGAAAATACATAGAGACCCCCAAAGCTCAATTCATCTTCAGCAAGCTGGCTCTGTTCTTACCTCCAACTGAGCCAGTTTCTCCTGAACTTTAAAGAACTGCTCATCATCCACTTGAACAGCTTTTCTCATCACCTCTCCCATCTCACATATTCTGTCTATTTGACTTTCAATTTCCTGAAAGATATAAAATCAATACATTCAATAAGTCCAGGTAGAAGCAACAGTCATGATTTATCCCTTCTAAATCACCATTTCCATTTTCCTGATTTTGGATTCTCTTTTGAATTTTAATCCTTTCCTCCCAAGCACTTGCAAGCCTTTCTACCCTGTATGCTTAAGGATAAGAACTTGTACCTTATTGTCCTTTATCAGCAGTCCTTTATCAGTGAAAACAGTGACTAGAGACACAGCAGCCAGCAAGATAAGGCACCCTGACTCAAAGGGAAATAATTTCAAGTGTGCCAAGGTCTGAGACAGCAGATTCAGGTTCATGTGAACATGATTAGTAGGCAGCAAATTTTATATTGCTTTATTAGAAAAGCCTGGCTGAGTTTATAAAGACAACACAAATAAAAGCAAAGATTTCAAGTGTAAACAGCCTTATCTCAGAAGGACATCGAGCAATTAAACTAAAGCAAGTAAGAGCACAGCCTCCTGAGGCAGATTTTACAGAATCTCTAAAATACAGATACAGCAGTAATCCTCTGGAAAATGCATTTTGCTGAAGCTCAGAAATGCACGTGGAACAAACACTGACAAATTCCAATATGAAGCAACAGCTCTTGCTTAAAAGGAATACAGCACTAATGTGACAGGATGGAGTTTCTGTAAGTGCCCACAGTTTTTCTACTGCCCCTGTAAGATAAATTTACCATAGAGCAGAGAATTCAGTTTGGAACTCCATTATTCAGAAAGTATGTAAACAAATAAGAGCATCCAGAAGAGAGCTGGAGAACACAAAGACTTCTGGGAAGAACGATTATTATTTTTCTAAACAATTATCTTTCTAAACAGGAAGATGGTTCCACTAAGAATATAATTCTTTTAAAGACATTAAAAGTTTGTCAATGTTTTTCAAATGGTGGGGAGGAAAAAACTCAAGGACTTAATCTGAAGTACAGAAGACTTTGCCTAGACATTGAGGCAATCAAGGGATATTCCTCAAAGGGGTCCTTCAGAGCCTTCTCAGCTTTGCATTGTCCAATGTTGCTCAAATGTAAAACCTTGACAAACAGCAATTCATGCACTCAGGGAGGCACTGGAAACCAAACACAGCTACACCATTTACCTGCTGAGGAGTTAAGCAACTCAGAAAAGAGAACCAGTGAGTTGACACATAGCAGTACAAAGGAACACATGAGAAGAGTTAGGCTGGCTCCAGTTCCAATGAAAAAACTACAAGATATGAGATGTCACCGGGTTGAACCAACCTACTGGTCTCTAACACAATTCCTAAGTTTTAAATGGAAATTTAATGTTATTCTATTATTACTAGATACCTAAACATGAAACAGGCAGCAGTTATCAGCAGCCACATCTCAGAGCTCTGAAGTCACTGAGCCAAATGTGCACAAAGGGACACTTTGGGTCACTGCACAGAGTATCTAGATTTAAAAACACTGGGGAGTGAAATCTCTTAAGAACTAAGCATATGCAGCTCACAGAGATTTAGGAAGGTTTTTTTTCTCCTTTGTTACAACTACTGAACAGGAATGGTAACAACTTGGACATCTTTGATTTTACTATAGAGCATCAGGTACATTAAGCTTAACCAGGGAAGTCACCACCTGGCTGAAAGAAGAAGTCTCCACCAAGGCTGTGAAGGGGCTGTGCCTCAGCGTCCTCTGGGACAGCTCTGAAAGGAACGGGGGAAAATACCAGCAAACAGAGTCAAGATTTGGAGAAAATCTACTTCGGAGCACAGACATTGCAGGAATGGAGAGAAAGACTGCATGACAGCGAGCAGAGGACAAGGGTCTTGAGTATCCTCCTGTCCTCATCCCACCTTACCCCAGAATTAGCCTGATGGACTTTCAAGACTGGCTCAGCCTCTTCACGTTTTCTCCCTTCCAGCAGCTGTAACATCTGCTTCCTGTACTTGCTCATGATGAGTTCCAGCGCGTCCTGGTGCTCCTCCAGCGAGACCCACAGCTCTGCAGAACACAGCAGGTCACGGCCAGGGCCGGCAGCGGCAGCAGGAGCCCCAGGGGCTCGCTGGGCTCGGGCTGCGGGCGGGACTGGCTGTCCCATCGCTGCCGGAGGAGACTCCAGAGCCGCGACCCGGGGCATGCAGCGACACTGCCACAGGCGACACAGACACGCCTCTGCTCTCCTCGGCAAACCCCCCGCCGGGACAGCCCCGCACACCGCCCAACATCACCGCCAGGATCCCCCCGGCCCCGCTCACCCCTGTTCTCCTGCTGCAGGTCGCGGATCTGCGTGTTCTCCTGCGCCAGCACCACGTGCGGCCGCAGCCGGGACGGGTCGGGTCGCTCCGCCGCGGGGCCCGGGCCCTGCCGAGGAGACGCGGGGGTCGGTCCGGCCGCCTCGGGCCTGCCGAGAGGCGGGGGTCGGTCCGGCCGCCCCGCCCGGGCCCTGCCGAGACGCGGGGCTCGGCCCGGCCGCTCTCACCTGGTCGGCGCAGCCCGCGCCCGCCTCCCGCATGGCGGCCACGCGCCGGTGCAGCACGGCCGACTGGTCGATGAGCGACTCGGCCGCCGTGTCGTGCTCCTTCAGCCGCTCCAGCAGCGTCCGCGCGTCCGTCAGGATCTTATCGATGGTGCAGCTCATGGCGGGCGGCGCTGCTCAGCCCCGCGGCCGGCCCATGTCCCTCGCGGCCCCGCCGCCGCTCCCCGCTCTCGGCCCCGCTCCGGCCCCGCCGCCGGGCGCGGGCGGACGCGAACCCGCGGGGCCGGGACGCCGCTTCCGCCCGCGGCCACGGCGCTCAGTGCGCAGGCGCGGGACGGCGCGAGGCCGCCGATCCGCCAAGGGCCCGCCTGGGGGCGCCAGAGCGCCACGGCCGGGGCAGGGGGCGGGGCCGGGGCGGAGCCAACGGGCCGGGCTGGGGGCGGGGCCAACCGCCGGGGGCGGGGCCTGGGGCTGCTCCCGCTGTTCCCGGTGCAGCTCGAAGCTTTCGCTGCTTTTGGGGCTTTTCTGGGGGCGTTTTGGGGTGAGAAGGGCCCGCACTGCCCCGGCACACGGCGGCACAAAGCCTCCTGCCCCAGGCAGACGTGCTACCCCCGCCCAGGAGCCCCCACACTGCGGTGCCGCGACCCGAGCCCCTCGTTTCCCTGGAGCCCCCAGAGCCCCCCGTGCCCCCCAGAGTCCCCGTACCCCTGGAGCCCCCAGAGCCCCCCGTGTCCCCAGAGCCCCGCGCTCAGCGCAGCGGCCCCGGCGCGCTCGGGGGATCCCGGGGGGGCTCCGAGCGGCTCGGCTCGGCTCGGCACGGCACGTGCTGTTTGCGGAGGGCTGGTGGCCCTGACCCCGGGCCCCGCTTATCTGTGCGGCTGCTCCCTCCCAGCGCGATCAATCCCGGCCGGGATCTGCGGGGCTCCCATCTTATCTGATCCCGCTGTTTGTCCCTTCCAACAGTAAACATCCGCCACTCAAAATAACAAGCCGTGCAATGCTGACTCGCTGCTTTGATTCTTGTTTGCTAACTGAAGCTACTGTTGGTGATCCGGGGTGTCCTTGAGGCTTTGCACAAAGTTTTTTGTTCGGTAGCACTGACTTCATTGACAATGTTTTCAACAACAATATTTTAGCAGGACTGCTTTGACTTTGATTTGAATAATCTTTCTAGTTTAAATTCCTATTCACACAGACACATGAGAAAACTGTAGGATGCTTTATCAGATGAAGGTTTTTTTATGATCCCAGAGATAATCAAGCCTGATGCAGAAGTGCTGAATGAGATAATTTTATAAAAGCAACAATCTCAAAACATGCACACAATGCAAAAGAGAACAGGGTAAGCAGCTGCAGTTGGAATATTTCATCAGAATCAGATTAATTAGTAAAGTATGAGAGCTATTCTGCAAATTTGGGAAATGTAATCCTTCTGCTAGTTTGGAAATAAAAGTCCAGACCATGGTTATAGCATGTTTCACCTTCTGGTCCTTCCCTATTTTTCATCTTAAAAGAGAATACTAGAAAGTCAAGACAGTTTATCAGAATTCTTTTTCCTAATAGGCAAGTCATGAATACTTGGAAAACTGACAAATAATTGCTGTGTGGACCGTGGTTATGGAGCAAGTCATGTAAAGATTGTCCTGGCCCAGGATGGATACATCTCCCCTAAGCCCCAGCCAGTGCTGGTTTCCCCTGTCCCAGGATGGACACATCTCCCCTGAGCCACAGCCAGTGCTGGTTTCCCCTGTCCCAGGATGGACACATCTCCCCTAAGCCACAGCCAGTGCTGGTTTCCCCTGTCCCACTCTCACATCCTCCCACGACCCCTCGTGTGCAGCTCAGCACCTGTTGCTTCCTCCCTCTGCTCCTGTTCCAGCTCCGTGCCTGCCCCCAGAGCCTCTCCCAGAGCACCCATTTCCACAGAGCCTCGGGACAGGCTCACAGAGCTCTGACACAGCTCCATGGAACCAGCTCTGTGTGCCAGAACCATCTTTCCCTTTTCCACTTCATCCAACACAGGGATTTCTGTGAGACCAAACTTGTGATCCCTGAGGTTCCAGTTGACTCAGGCACTCAATGAGGCATTTAGAGATGTGGCATTGGGAATTCCAGCTCACATCAGTAAAAATCAGCTGAAGGAACCCATGGTCTGGGCAGTGTGGAGGATTATTTCACCTCTGGGTTGTGTCTGAACTGCTGGCCTGTTCTGCTCTTGTGTTTTTAATTCTGATTTAACACTCAGAGGTGCCATCCTGGCCTTCCCTGCCATAGGGACAGGCAGGGACAGCTGAGGGCCAGCACTGCTGTACCAGACTGTCATTTCAGGATCACTTTATTTCCTCTGTGGCATTCCAGCTTCTAGGAACAGAATTCCAGGACGAGGGAGATGAGAGTCTCTGACACCACTGCCACACTGCTCCCTCTTGGAGCTGGGGCTCAGCCCCTCTCCAGCAGATCTGGACATGGGATCATTTGTCCAGCTCCAAGGGACAGCAGAGTGAGTTCCTGTGGCGCCAGGACAGAGAGGATCCCAGCAGGACAAAGCTCCTTGCTTCAAATGCTGGGAATGCTTGTCACCAAAACTTCGAGTGTGTAGCAACAGAGCTTAAACAAATCAACAGATGAGCATTTCTGAGTAGGGGTGCCTTGTAATTCCTTTGGCTTATCACATCAATTCTGTGTAAACTAAATAGAATGTATAAATTTGGCCTCTCAAACTTTTTAGTGTTTAACTTCGATTTGACTAAACACTTATGTGTGTGTACAAAGTGAAAAATGGGGTTACAAGAGGTTAATGTTTTAATGCTTTTAATAACTCTTACCCACATGGCTGTATTTTGTCAAACAGAACACGGGGTTGTTGTAGCAGTAGAAGTGAAGGCTGGATAGCAGAGTACTGGGACGCTCAGAACAACAAAGCTGCTGCCCAAACTGCCCAAACTGCTTCCAGGCCATCTTTGGAAAATCAGAAACAGTATTTCTGTGGTGAGATAAATACACAACAGTTCTGAGTACAGCCGAGGAGGCTCTTGCTAACAGTAGGGAAATCACAAAGAAAAGAAATCTAGATGGACCAAAAGTGAACAAAATTGCTCAGGGGACAGGAGCACCTCCCCTATGGATACAGGCTGAGAGAGCTGGGGCTGCTCAGCCAGGGGAAGAGACGGTTGTGTGGAGACCTCACAGCCCCTTCAAGGAGCTAAAGGGGCCACAGGGAAGCTGGAGAGGAACCCCTCATCTGGAAATGGAGGGACAGGACAAGGGGAAATGGGCTCAAGCTGAAAGAGCAGAAATTCAAGTTAGTGTATGGAAGAAATTCTTCCCTGTGAGGGTGGGCAGGCCCTGGCACAGGGTGCCCAGGGAAGCTGTGGCTGCTCCAGCCCTGGAAGTGTCCAAGACCAGGTTGGATGGGGCTTGGAGCAACTTGGGCAAGTGGAGGGTCCCTGTCCATGGCAGGGGATGGACCAAGATGGGATTTAAGGTCCCTTCTCACCCAAACCATTCCGGGATTCTATGAACAGACCAGTATCAAATGGCAACCTCTGTGACACATGGAGTGACATCTAGATAGTGCAAGTAGAGAAAAGAGTAAAGGGCGAATTTCTAGGGTACTTCTTGGATTTTCAGTGAAATTATATTAATTGTAGGGGTGGTGAGCACAGGTAGAAACATTGTGGCTAAGTGTTGGAAAGCACAAGTCTCCCATGCTGATGCAGCAGGGCACAAGCTTTTTAAAAATGGAATGCAACAATTCTCATTTCCATTACAAGTCCTTCCTTCAAAACCCAACTTTTTCAGCAGCTAAAGCTGTTTAAAAAGCAAACCAGCCCCCTCTCACACCACACACCCCAACACTTTCTGTCTGCTTGCTTTTAAAATGAGGTGGTGGTGTTAAGAGAGCTCTTGGCTACTGTCACAATTTCCCTGGTAACACCTTCAACAAAAGGGTAGCACAGAGACTCACAGGCCAGGAGCCCAGAGGAATCCTCCTCTTGTACTTCCCAGCCCATACTTCAAGGCAGATTAACGTGGCATAACACAGAGTTTTCCTGTGACAAAAAATACTACCAAGAAACTCAGTCTTATTGTTCATCCTAATTATCTTGCTTTGATAAATCTTGAGGAGTCACCCACTGCATCACAGCACTCACATTTATGAGTCTAATATTCTTTCTACTGTTAAAACAAATGTCCTTGAGATGGAATCCAGGCTGGAAAAAAGGAAAAACATTATCATTGATAAATGGATACATCCAGTTAGTTCAGCCTCTCAGCAGCAAGACCACTGCTGATAAAATGCTGAGCAAGGGATTCCACTGTAATTATTTTGTAATGCTTAATACAGAGTGTCAAGATCTGCTTTATGGAAATCAGGTCATAACTTCCCTCTGCTGTACCTACAAAGTGCAGTCATTGCAGTGCCTGTAGTGATGAGTATTCTCTATGAAATACTCTAATCAAACTTCATTGATAGTTTTGCTTTCTTCCACCTTGTGCCTTGCTGGAGCATTTTAATTAAAAATCTTTGTCTTCCAGCCAAGGGGAAACAGATTTGGCAGAGGGGAGGTGTCAGGGTATCCAGAAACTTTGTGAAGGAATGGATGGGCTTATTTTACCTACCCTGCCTTCAGGCACTGCAGATTAAGAGAATAAATAGGAGACATGGTAACATTTTGTAGGCCATCCTGAGATTTTTATGTGAGTTTAAGGCAGTCTAGCTCTTGGACTGAAATTTGACATAATGTTTAGTTCTTCAAGATTGGCCTTGTAAGAAAATGCAAGGTGAAATTATCCAACAACTTCATGATTAAGAAAAAAAGTCTCAAAAAGACCAAAATTGTTCTTCTTCTCTGGTCTGATATTTCATCATTTAATCCCACAAAAACATTTAAGAACTTAACAAGAACTTCCATCTTCTGAGTATTTCTCATCCAATTTTATCATGAGGATTTGCCTGATACATTTGATGCAAAACACAGATTATTTCTGTTATCTCCCACTAATGAACACTTCTCTGCAGTGCTAAATGGGAGCTGTTCACTGTGCAAGGTGAACACCAACAGGCAAAATCAGTACTCACAGGGCTTTGTGCTGCTCCTCACCTAGGGCTGAGAGGTTCATCCACACCCATGAAGAACAATCCCAGCAGTGTCAGCATTCCTGAACCTTTGGAAGATCTAAAATAATAGAAGAGAGGGGGAACAGAAAGCTTGTGTTTTTTTTCATGAGTTCCTCAACAAGTTGGAAAGGAAATCCAAGGTCTCAGAGAACAAAACTTTTAGCATGGATGTGTCTGTCAGTGTATTTTATGCCTCTGAACCATTTTATTTCTCTGACATAAAAATAGGTAAAGGTCAGGTTAGATCATTTTGTTACATAGTCTGTGTTGTTAATACTCAGCTTTCTTTAATATTGCTCAGAACAGTTTACCAACAGGAGAGATTTAACCCTGTAATGAAATATCATTATTTTAATATAACCTTTAACTCACATAGAACAACAATTACTGTAATTAGCAATTAGCTTTCTGAGGGCTTTAGTCATTTAGTATTTGACTCTTGCTTTCATCATTTAATGATTTACAGTAACGAGCTGGAACATCAGTATTTTGTACTGAAATGGCCAAAATAGTTGTCCAGGCATCCTTGCCCTCATGTGACAGATCTCAGATGGCTTGGGGAGAAGTTAGCCAAGAGCAATAGACAGTGCCATCACTTCTGCTTCAGTTCTACTGAAAAACAACAACCAAGTGACTGCTGTGCCCTGCAGCCAGGCTCAGTAGCTCTTGGAGGGCTGTTACTTTGCTGAGATCCTGCCCTTTGTTTGAGTTTTGTTTGACAAATGCTTTATAAATGAGCAGAAGAGGTGGTTTATGTTTCATTAATGAGGCTGATAGTGGTTAATTACTGAAGTTACGTAAACAATCCAATACCAGATCAAGCCAAACGGGTCATTTATGTAGAGAAGATCCAGCTGGAGTAGATGCGATTTCCTTTAACTATTGGGATACCAGATGAGTCACAGGCATCTGGAATCTCCACTCCAGATAAACAAAGAATTGTGCTGACCTTGAAAACGGATTCTCTCAGCAGGTATGGATCCAGGGAAGCTCTTCCTGCATCTCCTGGAGCCAGCTGCCCAACTCCACGGGGATTTGCCTGCCCCGAGCTCCCAGGCTGCAGGGGTGGCTGCAGCAGCGTGCAGGTCAGGCTGCTGTCACCACATCTGCTTGTTTTCCATGGAAAACACGTGGTGTCCCTTATTCCCCACTTCAGTGCCACTTCTGGATGTTGGCTCATGGCACGAGCTCGTCCAGCTCCCGGTTCCAGGCCGTATCCATGAGTGACACTTTGTTTACTCACTGCTAGTAAAGCCAGCTTGGAGTCTGGTACTATTTCCTTTGCCACTGAAGTGGCTCTGGACATGTGTGCTGACCAGAGACTTCAGCAGTGTTTTACAGAATTGATGTATGTATAGAAAAATAACATAAAACAGAGCTGGAACAGAACTTTTAAGCTCTCTTTATAAAAAGTCCTCTTTACAAACCAAAGCAACTCAGAGAAAACAATTCTTGAGTTCAATCTGGTTGCCCAAAACAGCCAGTGGAGAAGCTTGTACAAGGAACTCACTCCAGTGCTATTTTTACCACAGTGATTGCTTTCCCTAGTTTGTAATTTAAATCTCCCGTACTCCTAAATAACCTTGCTGGTTTTTGATTATTTACAAGCATGGAAAAGAGTTTATTTTCCTGTTCTTTGCAGCAGTATTTTAGGTGACTCAAGTGTGCCCTCAAGTCTCCCATTTTTGTCATGCTAAGCTCTGAACAGGAACAGTGATTTGTTAAAATAATGTAAACATCTGTATTTACATAAATATATGTATTTAGCCAGTCACCTGGTCTGAATCACTTCATGATTATGCAAAATAGTTTAATTACTACAGTGTGGGAGTTAATTAACCTTGGGTGAATAATTACTGCAATTCATTTCTATTACAACTAAGTTTTATATACTTGTTTATACACTGATTTTAGAAACTGAATTTACCCTGAATCCAGCAGGCTTTATAAACTGAGTAGAATGGGGATTTGATGCCTTTTAAAAACCTGGGCTTCAGGCTTAAGCCCCCTGGAGTAAACAGGCTCTAGATACCCACATCCTGCAGCTAATTTGAACAGCTTATCCATAAGGTGCCTTCTATTAGAAAAAAATGCTAAAAATAAAAGTCAGTAGCATTTAAAATCTAACCATAATATTTCACAAACCTCTGCTTGTTTTTCCAACTTTCATGAGAAAAGCTGGATGCAAAAGTCAATGGGATATTGTGAAAGAGACACTTCTGTGAAAAAAATATTTGTTTTATCCATTGTAAAGCTTTCAGTTTTACTATTGAAGTTTTTTGACAATTTGGAAAGTTTCTGTATGAGGCTTCTTTTACCAGAAAGACAAGTGCTGATCATAATTAAGCTTAGAACATCATTATCTTCATCTCTGCTGCATAATCACTGCATTCCAGCCCCCTACCACCACAGGACATCTGAAAACTTAGAAAACCCCATAATATGCTCAAATAACATTTATCAGTCGGTGCTGCTTGTTCTTGAAAGACTCAACCATTCCACTCCACACACAGATTTCTAAATGGCACATGGAAATGAGCAGCCTTAGGGCTGCTCTTCTCTGGAGCCCATGGAACAGAAATGTTCCATGAATCACCTTTGAAGGGTGATGGCAGTTTATCCATGAAAACCTCCTGTCCCAAAGGAGTGTTTTAAGTGACTTTGCTGTAAGTTACCCAACAGGAAATTACTTTTCCTTTTCCCATCTAATTCCATGCAGTATCCAACAGAAGCAGTTTTTCCTGAGGTGAATGGAGACCTGATCTTACACAGAAGGTGAGCTCCTCCTGCAGTGAGGAGATTTGCAGCCTGCTGAGAGCACTGGAACATCATGATACCTAACAAGACAATTCCCTATCCAAAGGGTCACATCTACCTAGGAAACAATGAAAACATCAAATTGCAATGTAATTTATTAGAAGTTACTAATAATGGAAATACTCAGGGGTTTTAAGAATGAAATTTTGCTGAGTTAATGGCAGCATGAACTCAATCAAGTTCACTGAGGTTGCCAATGAATTCAGTGTGAGCCTGCATCACCTCAGGGGTGTCTGCATCAGAACACAGAGGACAAGGTGAGTGTTTGGTGTTTGGAGGTCCTGGCCTGATCCAGCCTTTCCAAATTAAATTATTATGTCATGCAAAACCTCCAGATAATACTACTGCAATATCTTCCCCTCTTGGGAATGGAACATTTTCCATCACCACCCTGACATGTCAACGTGAAGCGATCAAAATGGGAGAATATGGAATTCTAGCAAGAAAGCCAAATGTTTGTGCTGGGCAGGGAGGACTCTGGGAAGCAGTGACGTGAGGGTCCCCATGGCCTCTGTCCCTGATGACCCAGTTCTGCTGTGATTTATGTGGGCTCAGAGCTGCCCTTGCTCCGACCCCAGAGGAGCTGTGTGGGAAGTTGGTGTCTCGGAGCCGCAGCGTGGCTCTGCCGAGTGTCTGGAGCCCGGGCTGTGCACACAAACTGATAAATAGGGAAAGGCCTGCTGGGCTGCAGCTGGAGCAGAGCTGGGACCGGCGCTGCAGCCCCACGGACCTGGGAGAGGAGCTCCCTGCGAGCACCGTGAGTGTTTCATTCCCTTCTCTGCATGCTCGGGGGGATAAACTGCTCCAGCCACATCAATTTACCGTGTGAAAATATCCCAGGTGCTGGCTTTCCTCTTCTTTACCTCCTTTTTCTGTTCTTTACCTCCTTTTTTTCTTCTTTACCTCCTTTCTTCTTCTTTACCTCCTTTCCTCTTCTTTACCTCCTTTTCTGTTCTGTTCTTTACCTCCTTTTTTCTTCTCTTTTTTCTTCTTTACCTCCTTTTTTCTCTTCTTTATCCCCTTTTCTCTTCTTTATCCCATTTTCTTTACCTCCTTTTCTCTTTACCTCCTTTTCTCTTTACCTCCTTTTCTCTTCTTTATCTCTTTTTCTGTTCTTCACCTCCTTTTTTCTTCTTTACCTCCTTTTTTCTTCTTTACCTCCTTTACTCTTCTTCACCTCATTTTTTCTTCTCTTTTCTCTTCTTTACCTCCTTTTTTTCTTCTTCCTATTTTCTTCTTTACCTCTCTTTCTGTTCTTTACCTCCTTTTTCTCTTCTTTACCTCCTTTTTCTCTTCTTTACCTCCTTTTCTGTTCTTTACCTCCTTTTCTCTTCTTTACCTCCTTTTCTTTTCTTTACCCCCTTTTCTTTACCCCCCTTTTTCTTCTTTACCTCCCTTTCTCTTCTTTACCTCCTCTTCTCTTCTTTACCTCTTTTCTTCTTCTTTACCTCCTTTTTTCTTTCTTTTTAAACATCTGCCTAAATGAAAACAGCGAATATGCACTTTTAAATCTGGTGCTCTGCTGCCAAGGGTTTGTTCCAGCAATTCTTCATTTGACACACAGAGTGAAGAAAAACAGCTTTTAAATTCAATTATTTGTTTCTCTGCCCAAAAGTAGCTGGAAAATTGTGAGTTTCAAACAACCTCTAACCTCTTCTTTGGCAATGTATAAAAATTATGCCTTTGAAATAATTATTCATGGAATAACAATTCCAAAGGAAAATTTCAAGATAATTGCAATGCAGTCTATTGGTGAAATAAGCCAGTTTGTATTATGGTTATTATATGACCAGGAAGGAACACATTTAATAAGAAGAAAAGTGGAATTTCTTCAAAGAGCAGCTTTGAGGAGCTTCTTGGCACATTAAGACCAGGAGGAACAGAAAACCTTTTGTAGTGCATGGAAGCTTCACACAGGATCAATCAAATGATCCTACAATTTCCCCTGCAAAATCATCCTTTAATTAAGTGAGCAGTGATTACTGAATTGCTTGAGTGAAATTGGATAGATCAGCATCACACCTACTTGGCACTGATTGCTCAGTTACTTTTTTTTTTCAGTTTTTAATTTTCACAAATTAAAAAAAAAAACCAGCTTTGCCTTCCAGCTACAAGCAAAGTACAGTGCTTAAACCCAGGGCTGAAACCTGCTCTGAGTTCCACTACGTGACCACCAGTGTGCCCCAAGGTGTGCTAAATAGATGGTGAAGACCTTCAGCTCAAGTTCCTAAAATTCCCTGTAAACAAGAAATTTCCCCATGACTCAACTGTCAAAATATTTATGGTAGCAGCTAAAGCACTGTCAGTACCGACCTCAGGGCTCCCCTGCTCCATGAAGGATGTTTTGTATCCCAATAAATTTGATAAGTTGATGATATGTTGCTTTATGATATGGGGTTTTATAGCAATAAAAATGATAAACCCCACATCTTTCACCATAAATAGAAATAAATAGATGTACAATTCAGATTCCAGTCTGAACGTGTACATTCTATTTATGGTTGTACTTTGCTTTTATCAATCAATGGCTTTTATTTTTTCTTTAGTGGATTCCATTTTTGATAAATTGTCAAGTCTTTCAGTTGGGTCTAAGAAGTAAATTTCTTCATGAGATGGATGACCAAGCCTTGAATCAACACATTCTGGTTTATACTGAGTGTTTGCAGTTCAGAAGATGAGCCCTGGCAAAACTAAGCCTGTAAAAGCACAAAATTTTCAAATGTGCTGAGCCACCTTGAGTGTTGGTCACCTCTTCCAAAAAACACCATTCCCCTCACCTGCTCAGGTCTTCACATGTGAAAATGTTCAGTAGAAGGAGGAAAAGCAAGAACAGCCTGTGCTTTATGAGATGACATTTTCTGTCAGCTCAGTCTGTGTGGCTGAATGCTCCCACCCTATGTGTGTTACTGCTTGGGATGCTACAAAAAAAAGTCATTAAAAAATTCATTTTTTGTTCCCAGTTATTTCCACCTTTTAGGCTAAAGACCTTTATGCATCCTCTCTGGGAATGTATTTAGATTTTTGCTTCCTTTTAAATCATTAATGCACAAACATGTGGTTACACTGGGAATACACAAAAAAAAAAAAAAAGAAAAAGGGTCACAAAACATTTTGTTTTGAGAATGGCACGGCTGCAACTGCCCCAAACATCCAAACCCATTGCTCCATCCTTATTTCAACTTTGTCCCAGTTACTGTTTGGGACATCACACCTGGGCATGTTTGGTATCTTCTGTCAGGAGTGTCACCATGCTGGGCACGTGCAGAATTCCCCTGCCTGGCAAAGGGCTGCTGAGAGCCTGTGTGGGTTGGGGAAGTGTCCTGCAGGTCAGGCTCAGTCCCATGAGGTGTGAGGGGTTTGGGATGGCCTCAGAGCCTTGGGGAGAGCAGCACAGGGATCACAGAATCCCAGGGACTGCTGCAGAGGCCTCCCTGCTGCTGCCTCACTCACCAGAGGGGAGGCAAAGGTTGGAAACACCACTCTTGCAGTCAACTCATAAAAAATTCAGAACTTGCCTGGCCTAGGTAATGAAGTTCCTTCCCTACATATCTTATTCTCTTATTTCTTTCTTTCTTTTTTCTTTTTTTTTTTTTGCTTTAAAAAGCCCAATGCTTTGTTTGATCAGAAGAACAAGCTTGTCAACACCAAATTCTCAAATGTCAGAAAATGAAACTCTTAATGTTTACACATACATCTCATTCTAAGACAGTAGAGCATTCCTCAGATAACCATTGGATTTACTATCCCTGCTGTGCTAACATCCTCTTAATTTATGATTTCAGTTTACAAAGCCTCAGTCTAAGCTGGAAATTTTGTAGGTGCAACTGGTTACTGCTATAGCCATAAAAATCAGCAAGAAGGGCTGAAACCTTTCTCATACAATACCTAAGCTGAGGAAAGTTTGCCTGAGGAAAAACTGCTTCCAAGATTTAGAATGTTTAAGCAATCCAGCACCTTACATTTGGTACTTCATACCCCCAATATACTGTTTTTATTAGACTGGATCAGTGTAATTTTTTAAAATCTGCTATTCAATTAAGACTTTTATTTATAGGAGCCACTGGAATTCAGAAACACATTTCTTCTGCAAACACACATTTTTGGGAAAAAATGTAGACTTTGCCCAGACCAAATTGATCTAACTGATAAGACCTCATGATTCAGTGACTTATTTTGCTCTCAAACAAATATTTACTAGCAGAGATAACAAACCCCCAGCATTCCAGCCTCACTGCATCCTTTCACCTTCTGCTGACAGCATGAAGAGAAAGTGGCCAGCCCCAAAGGAAGGGATGTGTGTTTTTTCCAGTCAGGACTCCAGATTCCCTGGGGGGATCCATTCATTGTTTCAGCTGCAGGTATAGCACAAACCCCCTCCTTGAGGGAAGGTTTTTAACCCAACTTGCTGTAAATTCTGTGGAGAATCCTGTTGCAGGAGTTGGATTAGCTGTATTTTCCAAATCCTTCCGTGCCTTTTTTATATTTTCTATCCTTCCTGCCAGCTCAGGAAAATCTGTGAGTGGCTCACAGGGTATTTGTCTCTTACAGTTCTTGCTCAGTGGGCATCAAGATTAGCAAAACTCAACCTGTGGCCACATCCCACTCAGGCAGAGGGACAAGGAAAATATTCCTGCTTAATCCCCTAATGACTACTCTGTTAGCTCTCCATTCTAAGCAATACCAGAGGTTTGCTGTGGGGATGTAAACTCCAACCCAGCTTCTGCCACTGTCTACAGACATTTTTTTTCCCTAAAACTCTTTGTTTTTAGAGCACACTTTTTTTAGACTCTCTCTCTAAATTTGAATTTTTAAATCAAATTACTGAAAAAATTAGTTAAGTTTTGAGCTCCAAGCACAGCTGCTCTTCTCACCATGTCACTGGGAGCTCTCAGTGCACTTTGTTTTTGGGAATGTCAGTGAATCCAGCCAGGAGCCCAGGCTCCTTCAACAACCAAGGGGCAGTGGAAAGCTCTTTAGAGGCAGCACATCCTATAGGAAATCAATATTTTGGTCTTCACTGAAAACTTTACACTGTTAAAGGAGCACAGGAAGTGCAATTCAGGCAGTGCTTAAGCAAGGCAAAGTTGAGTTTTACTGCATAAATGAGTACTTACATGACAAGGAACAGATATCCCATGCTGGCCTTTCTATGCTATTTTCCTCGCTTCAACTCTGCATAAAAAATGAACAAAATAAACTCATTAAAAGCCCATCTTTGTGCACAAACAGGACAGTCTCATATCTACACTATAGCAAATGCTCCAATTCATGGCCAAAGCAAATTTATTCAATCCAGTGAAGCTCCTTCTAACCTTCTCAACTAGAGAATTTATCAGTGATTAGAACAATTCCCCCACATGGTTTTGTGTAAAACTGAGAGCAAAACATTTCTAACTACCACTTGGAAATTTAGGAAAGAGTTTTACCCTGAATCTGTAACATCAGGACGCTCAAACATTTTGTAGCCTCGTTGAGGGTGTTATGTGACTTCACACAGACATCTGATTTTTTATGATCTGAAAATTCTGGAGTTTTCTGGCTCCATGTCTAACCCTACCCAGCAATTGTTCCCCATGGGATGTTCTCTTCCTTTCCCCAGGTTGGTGTTTCAAGGCTGATCTCCCACAGAGTGGATGAAGCAGTGCAGCTGGGAGCAGAGCATGGCCAACACGTTTGTCACCGTCCCTGACGGGTACGGCCTTCCCGAGCCCATCCAGTACTACGGTGAGTAAAGCAAGTTTGGGACTCTGGAAATATGGCAAAATGAACTCCTCTGGGAATTTATTTTTCCCCTCATTTTGATTTATCTTTAAAGCACTTCAAAGCTCTTACCAAGCTTGTACTGGAAGAGCATTGAAATCTATGCCTGTGTGCTCATACAGACTTTGGAGCACAATGTGATTATTCTGACTTTTATTCCATGTAAACATCCCCAGTGCTGTCTCCCTTTGGCCTCCATGGAGAAGACACAGGTTTTATTACAGTATTCCAGATACATTATAAATAGATAATGCCTGTTCTATATTTTATGTAGCTATAATTGCAATAACTAATTTGATTCTGGAAGACTAAAGGCAGGACCCAAAGCTCACTAAAAGGGAAAAACCCTCCAAACTGTTTTTAAAAAAAATTTCCAATTTGTTTTTATAGAGATTTTAATAGTCCCAAAGGAAGAATGAAACATGATGCATGTTGCACAGGCTTTCTTTGGTATAGCTGTGTGTATTTAAGGGAGGCTGGATAAAATTAAAACTCAGCAGACAGAAAAGCAGGAAGAAACTCTTGGCAATTCTGTACCTACATTTTACTAAATTAAAATCTCATAACTGTAAAGACACATGTGTGGGAAAATACTAAATAAAACAAGTCACTGCTTTTTACTCCTCTGAAGTTCAAGTTTAAGGCTCCTGTCACTGTAATTTTTAGTACTCTCTGATTTCTACACAATTTTTCTCAGACCCCTGTGCAAAATTTTCAAAATGATGCCTGACCCATGTACCAGTAACAAACACTGCAATAATTAAAAAATTCACTTATGGAAGATACTTGACTGTAGTGTGGGTAACTAATAAAAACAACCTTTAAGTGTAAGATCTGAAGGTAGCTGTGCCATCAGTTGGCAAGTGATAATCAATTATCTACTGACACTAATCCACGTGATATTGTGCAAACCTTAAATTTCGCTACATTAAGATTTCACTGAAGAACATTACAGGTTTAAATTTAAATAGAATGTGTCAAACTGCCCATCTGAAAATGTGTTCCCCTAATATTTATGCCACTAAATCCATAAAGCATATTTAAATCATGGAGCAGCTGATGTTGAGATATTCTCCAGGCTCTTACTGCGCTTTCAATTTCCCCGGCACAGATGTTTTACCGGAGCACATCAACTACCAGCTGCAGGACCCGGATTTCCAGGCTGCCCCGTACTGCCAGTACTCAGCAGTGCCAGTGCCAGTGCCAGTGCCAGCCCTGCAGCCCCAGGCTGCCCCATCCCCGTCCCCATACGGCTCCTACAGCCTGGACCCCCCGTACGGCGACGGGCCCTGCGTGGGCAGCAGCTGCGAGCTCAGCAAGGGCCCCTTCCTGGCTCCCCACGGCGAGGATGGCGGGTTCCAGGGGCTCAGGAGGCCCAGGCTGAGCCACTCGGTGAGGCTGAAGGGGCAGGAGGAGCTGTGTGTGGTGTGTGGGGACAAGGCCTCCGGGTACCACTACAACGCACTGACCTGCGAGGGCTGCAAAGGTGAGCGGGGCACGGGGCCTCGGTGCTGCCTTCCACAGGCTGCTCCTGCTACAGCGGCTTTGAATTTATCTGATGAACCCCCTGTCTAACGTGCTTACTCCAAACTCACACTTTTATCACATTCTTTGAAGAAATATTATCACAGTCTGTATTTATTGTGAGCACTTTAAGCACTTTTCTCATGAACATTTCTTAGAGGTTTACTTCAGTGTTATTAATTTCACTTACTATTAAAATTGAATACAAGCAAGTAGTAATTACTTGCTAATCACATTTTAACTTGTTGGTATGGGAGCTGTGTCATGAAGGGCAGCTCTGATCTCTGTGACCAGGCATGGGACACAAGGGAGCAGCTGGAGCTGGGCCAGGGGAGTTTAGGTTGGATTTTGGGAAAGGTTCTTCCCCCACAGGGTGTTGGGCACTGCCCAGGCTCTCCAGGGAATGGGCACAGCCCTGAGGCTGCCAGAGCTCCAGGAGAGTTTTGGACCCTGCTCAGGGGTGCCCAGGGTGGGATTTGGGGTGTCTGACTTGGTGATCTTTGTAGGTCCCTTCCAAATCAGCACATTCTATGATTCTGTGTATGGAAAATGTCAATTAATACCAATCAGAAAGAACCAGGGATAACTACGCTTCTAAAAAACAGATTTAAAATCAAGCTAATATTTCCATTTAAAACCCCAACCATTCAAACCTGGAGGACACTTTAAAATCCTTGTGAGATAAAGCTGCAGCTGTAGATTGCTCCAGCCATCAGCTGCTCCCGTTGCCAGGCTTCTTCCGGCGCAGCATCACCAAGAACGCTGTGTACCGCTGCAAGAGCGGGGGGCACTGCGAGATGGACATGTACATGAGGAGGAAGTGCCAGGAGTGCCGCCTCAAGAAGTGCAGAGCTGTGGGAATGCTGGCAGAATGTAAGTGCTCCTTCATGCTGGGCTCTTTCCTAATCACCACAGACAAAACTTTCTCCAAAGTCAATCCCTGGAGGTGGGCGGGGGGCTCATGGAGGTCCCATGCTCTGACCTGGGAAGGCACCAACCTTCCCAGAGAGAGGGTCCTGCAAGGGACTGCCTTCTGAGGGGTCTGTGGGAGGAGGGACTGCCTTCTGAGGGGTCTGTGGGAGGGGGTTCTGCCTTCTGAGGGGTCTGTGGCAGGGGGTTCTGCCTTCTGAGGGGTCTGTGGCAGGAGGGGACTGTCTTCTGAGGGGTCTGTGGCAGGAGGGGACTGTCTTCTGAGGGGTCTCTGAGACGGGGACTGCCTTCTGAGGGGTCTGTGGGAGAGGGGATTGCCTTCTGAGGAGTCTCTGGGAGGGGGGACTGCCTTCTGAGAGGTGTCTGGTAGGGGGAGACAGCCCTCTGAGGAGTCTCTGGCAGGGGGGACTGCCTTCTAAGGGGTCTCTGGGAGGGGGTTCTGCCTTCTGAGGGGTCTGTGGGAGGGGGTTCTGCCTTCTGAGGGGTCTCTGGCAGCTGGATAAACTCAGCAAACTGTGGCCTGTAGCCACAAGTGATCAGCTCTCAGTGAGATCAGCTCAGTGATTTCAGCTCTGCTTGCGAGGTTATCCCAGGCTGACTCAGGGACAGACAGACAGAAGCATTTACAGCAATTCCAGAGATTCCATTATTGTGCAGCAGGGAGTGAAGGGAGTGAAAACTGGGGTTTTTATGGGGGAAAACAAGGGTGGTGCCAAGGGGGAAAGCCCAGTGGGTTACAAAGGATGACCACGGGTACTAAGGTGTGGTGGGATCACTGATGCCTTTGGGGATAGCTCACCATGATAAGGGAAGATGTGCCAACCCAAGGGGCATCTCTCCAGGACAGCTGAGATAAACTAATCACAGCCCATTCCAAGGGCATCCCATTCAAGGGATGTTCCTCCAGGGCAGGGCTGCAGGCAGAGCCATGCCAGGCCCAGGCCCACTGGCCTCCAGAAATCCCCTCCAGATGATACTGGTCTAAACTTCATTTGGCTGTAGGAAAATTGATTTTGGGGATGGTGGCACCTGTAGCATCTTGGTGTGCAGAAGTCAGTAATGCTTGGGAAGTATCCCCTCACCTTAAGAGAACTGTTATTCTAAGACAGTACAAGGAAAAATAAAAGTACTGACAAGAGAAGCTAAATATCCCAAGCCTTATCAGGACAGCAGTGAGCAGATCAGATGAGCTTTAGGGTTTGAGGGGAAAAATTAAATAAAAAGGGCATGATGGTCTTTGATGAAAAATTCTGATGCCTGTGTGTCACAGAGGCACAAGAACAAAGATGACTGAGGACTCTCAGGCCTTTGGTAGCTACTGAACTCCAGCTCACCTGATAAGTAACACATAGCCTCATTCTCCAGGAAACACAGCTCATTATAGGTGACAGATTCTGTGATGCAGGACTGGAGTTATCTCTAATAAATGACGACTTCAGACTGTAATTAATTGAACATACCAGCACTGATGGCAACTTCACACCTCACAGGTTTGCTGACTGAAGTCCAGTGCAAGTCAAAGCGACTCAGGAAGAATTTCAAGCAGAAGAGCAGTTTCCTTTGCAGCATAAAGCTGGAAGATGAGGGATTGAATAGTAAGCAAGTATCATCTACAACAAGATCTGGAAAAGTGGGATATTTTTCTATTTAAAATACCTCTTTTTATCACTTATTGCTAGTCCAAGTCCTTGTGACTTGACTGGTTTATTTTTTCAGCAGATCCCAGAGAAGATGGAACTCACTCCAGGAGAACATCAGCTTCTGGACCACATTGTAGCAGCACACCAAAAATACACAATTCCCCTTGAGGAAGCCAAGAAGTTTGTAGGTATCCAGCACAGCCAGCCTGCATTGCTAAGTCTCTGTTGTCATGTTTATGGGCCATATCCAGTGTCCAAACACTCTTTTGTGCAGCTGCAGGAAACTGCAAGTCCTGAGGAAAGTTTTCTCCGCCTGTCTGAGACCGCTGTTGTTCATGTGCAGGTGTTGGTGGACTTCACAAAAAGGCTCCCAGGTGAGTTTCTTCCTTTGGGGAACATTAGAGGAACCAAATCAAACTGATGGCATGAACCAGAGAAAAATACAGGCTTTAAACAGAAAAGAAAAGGCTTTGAAGGGATTATTTGTGCTTCTTACGTGTCATGAGGACAACCTAGAAGCTTTCAGTTCAAAACTTTCCTATTATTGCATTTCTTCTCCATTTCTGACAATGAGTAGAGACATTTTCTGGAAGCACATGGACCTCAAAATACCACCTTGAGGGAATTACTATCTCTCCACATTCTCTGAAATCCAGTTGAGTATGCAATTTATCATTATCACCAAAGGAAAAAACAGATGTTCCTTCAAAGGAAAAGGCAGCACAGAGGGGCTATCCAGGTGTTCTTATTCATATTTTTCTTTCATAAAGAACAATTAAATTCACTGCATTTCAGTGTAAAGTTGACAAAGTAACATTTGCCAGGGAGGGTGATAACTTTTCTTTGTAAAACTCACTGACAAGGGTCAATCACCTTATCTAAGCAGGTATTTGATGCAATTTTAGCATCTGTGGGGCAGAGCTGAAGGAAGGGGTGAGCTGTCTGTTTTCTTGTGTTACATACCCTGCTTTGATCAGGTTTGAGAAAAAACATCACTCAAGTTCCTTTGCTCCTGAATTACAAGTGCAGACAACGAGCTTGTCAAAAGATGAACACGATTTCTAAAAAGAAAACAATATAACAATGAATGGAATGAACAATGAACAGTCACTAAACAGTGAAGATTTATCAGGTGTTAGGCCATGTGATATTTATCAGATATTAGGAAGAATGTTTTGATAACATCTTGCTTAGTCCAAAATTTTTACTTGTATCTTTCTGTGGATCTTTTAACACTGAAAACTGCCCCTCCTTTTTTTTTCCTTCTTCTTTTTAATTGTCTAACCTGCAAACTACCAAGAAAGATCCCAAGTCTTTGGCACATGAATCATTTAACTATGGCTCCTCTTTTCTAGTAAAGACATTTATTTTTTTAAAAATTGTTTTTTCCACATTTTTTTTGTGTTGGGGGCTTAAAAGCAGCCCCAGCCTTCCCTGATTGTGAACGTGCACCTTTCTCTGCAGGGTTTGAGAGCTTAGCCAGTGAGGACCAGATTGCTCTGCTGAAAGGGTCCACAGTGGAGGCGATGTTCTTGAGATCAGCCCAAATTTACAACCAAAAAATGAGCGAGTGCCAGCCTTCAACCAGTGAAAGTATGTCTGAAATAACTTGATTTGCATCATTGTGGGGTGGGTGAATAATATCAGTTATATTAATTACATATTGTGCTAAATTTAACACAAGAAGCCTTGACCAATAAGAAAAGCAACCAAAGAACTTGGAGCCAGATGCCAAAAAGGATTTTATACCTTCATGGGTCTGGGAAAAATTCATACATTTTCAGCAATGATACAGACAAATATTTAAGATCACTTTAAGCTTGACTGGGAACTGTCATCTGCCTTGTTCCAGGTCATGTAAGACTTCCTGATCACGGGACATGTTGTCATGTTCAAAGCCTTGATAAAAACAGTATTTATTCCATGGAAATGTGTCATAATAAAGAGAGGCCATCTTCTACTACTACCACAGGTAATGGAGGTCTCAGAATCAAATACTGTGAATCTTTTGCTTGACTGGCCCTATTTTTATTACATTTCTATAGTCACTATGGCCACTGCTCCAGCTCCTTTCCTCTCTTCCTCTCCTCTCCCCTCCCTCTCCCTCGAGCTGCTCTGGCATTACCTCCTCAGGTGTTACACACTGGCATTACATCCTCATGGCAGGAAGGGGTGTGTTCATGCTTGCTGATATCCCTTGAGTTATATATCCATTGAAAGCTCCACAGCTCAACTGCCATACAACTTCTGCCATTATTTTAGAAATTAACATTGTCTTCATTAAGTTAGTTAACTATTTTGTGCAATGGAACAGCCCTGAGCCTTAAAAGATTCACTGAATCACAGAATCACAGGATCATAGAATCACAGGATCACAAAATCACAGAATCACAGGATCACAGAATGACAGAATCACAGGATCATAGAATCAGAATCACAGAACCACAGGATCACAGGATCATAGAATCACAGAATCACAAGATAACAAAATCACAGGATCACAGGATGGGTGAGGTTGGAAGGGACCACATTGGGTCACTTAGTGCCACCTCTCTGCTCCAGCAAGGCCATCCCAGAGCACATGGCACCATCTCATGGTTCCAGATGGTTCTAGAACATCTCTAATGAAGGAGACTCTGCACCCCTTTCTGGGCAATCTGTTCCATCCCAGGAAAGTTCTTCCTCACGTTCAGGTGGAACTTCCTGAGCATCAGTTCCTGCCTGTTCCTCTGGAGCCATCGCTGGGTCCTGCTCGGAGCCCTCCCTGCAGGAGGGACTGAGGGCTCCTCTCCAGGCTGAACAGCCCCAGCTCCCTCAGCCTTGCCCAGAATCATGGAATCACTTAGCTTGGAAAAGACCCCTAAGATCAGCCATTCACCGTTTCCTCCTAAGAGAGAAGCCCCAGTGCCCTCACGGCCCCACAGCCCGGCTGGGCCGGCTCCAGCAGCCCCGAGCCCGACACCGAGGTCAGGCAGGGCCACCTCACACCCTGCAGGCAAACATATTTTGCGACTGTAATAACATCCTCATTATTCTGCACTTTTTTTTTAAATGTTGTTTTTTTCCATTTTCAAGGCATAACTGAGGAGTTCATCACCGCCCTGTTCTACTTCTACAGAACCATGGGGGAACTCAAAGTCACCGAGACCGAATACGCTCTGCTCGTAGCAACAACAGTGTTCTTTTCAGGTAAATGGGGAAGGTGACAACGAGCTGTCACTTGCCCCGGGGCAGCTCCCATTTGTCCCCTCAGGGGCGGCGGCGCCGACCGGAGCCTGAGGGGCGACGGTGGCCGGAGCATCCCGCTCACCGCGCTCTCCGTGCCGCCGCTCTCCCGCAGACCGCCCGCTGCTGAGGGACAAGCGCCATGTGGAGGAGCTGCAGGAGCCGCTGCTGGGGATCCTGTACAAGCACTCGAAGCTGCAGCACCCGCGGGACCCGCAGCGCTTCGCGCGGCTGCTGGGCCGCCTCACGGAGCTGCGCTCGCTCCGCCACGCCCACGCGGGGGCGCTGCGCGCGCGGGACCCGCGCCTGGCAGCGCCGCTGCGCGACCTCTGGGACCTCCACTAGGCGGCGCCAACGCCGCCGGCCCGCGCGCCCCTTCCCGCCTCGGGCGCGCGCCCTCGTTTCCCGCCCTTTTCGCCCTCCCTCAGCGGCCGTCGTGAGGCGCCGGTGCTGTCGCTGTCGGTGCGCTGCCGGTGTAGGTGCTGGCGGCGATGTCGCTGTGGGTACAAGTGTTGGCGTCGCAACCCACGACGGTGCTGGTGCCGTTATCGGTGTGGGTGCCACGCTCAGTGCCGGTGTCAGTGCTGCTGTGGATGCCAGTGCCGATGCTGGTTGTGGCTGCTGGTGTCAGTGTCGGTGTGGGCACCAATGTTGGTGTTGCCACCAGTGTTGGTGTTCCCAGCAGTGTTGGTGCTGGTGTCGGTTTCAGTGCCGGTATCAGCACCGACGGCGATGCTGGTGTCAGTGTCGGTGTCGGTGTTGGTGTCGGTGTCGATGTCGGTGCCGGGATCAGTATCGGTATCACCGCTTTTCTCCAGGCCCACCGAGATTAAGCGTTCAGGCTGCTTGTGTGACCGTGCCTTGAGCAGGGCCTGAGGCCACAGCCGGTGAGCGCTTGGGCTGTGCCGGGTCAATGGTGCCTCCGTCCATGGTGCCACCATCCATGGTGATACCGTCCATGGTGCCATGGTGCCACCGGCCACCCCCAGGCTGTGTCGGGTCAGTGGTGCCTCCGTCCATGGTGCCACCATCCATGGTGATACCGTCCATGGTGCCATGGTGCCACCGGCCACCCCGGGCTGTACCAGGTCAGTGGTGCTCAGGCTGTGCATGGTCAATGGTGCCACCAGCCGCCCCTGAGCTATACCAGGTCCATGGTGCCACTGTCCATGGTGCCACCGGCTGCCCCGGGCTGTACCAGGTCAGTGGTGCTCAGGCTGTGCCGGGTCAGTGGTGCCACCAGCCGCCCCCGAGCTATACCAGGTCCATGGTGCCACCGTCCATGGTGCCACTGGCTGCCCCGGGCTGTGCCAGGTCCATTGTGCCACCGGCTGCCCCAGACTGTACCAGGTCCATGGTGCTACCAACCACCCCGGGCTGCGCTGGAACGGGCAGGGGAACACCGGCACGGACACTGGGACACTGCCAGGAGCCCCCGGGCAGAGTCCTGACCCGAGCACACACATCCCGCCCGGGCCCAGGAAGTGTCCAAGGCCAGGCTGGAGCAGACTTGGAGCAAGCTGGGATAGTGGAACGTGTCCCTGCCCATGGCAGGGGGTGGCTCTAGATGAGAATCAAGATCCCTCCCAACCAAGCCCATTCCATGGTTTTGTGCCTGTGTGAAATTTGCTGAACTCATTTCTCTGCAGACTGCCAGGATCGGTGCTGGAGGAACATCTTTGATTTTAATTTCAAAGGCTTCTGCTGTTATTCTCTATGAAGACTGACAGAAATTATTTTCTCAATCATCTGCTCCGTGTTGTAACTGCACGTCACCAATGATAAATCCATGTTTGATGTGGGTGATCCAGCAGTGAGCAGTGAGCAGTGCTCCACTTGGATGCTTACACCAGACCAAATCTGCAGTGAAAACCTTCTGTCACCACACTGAGTTGTGCAAATTAAACAAATTATTGTTTCATGTTGAGGTTCCTTACAGAATATGTTTAGAGTAAAATGTGATATTCTGTCAGGAGATCAATTACACTATTTATCCTACTTTTTGTGACTTGAAAACCCTTTAAAATGGCATTTTCATACTAAAACATGATCAGATGTGGGAGTAAAGAAAAAAATAAATATCAACTACTGGACTTTAAAGAAATAATTTTGCTTCCTGAATCTTTTATCATGAACCTGTGCACAGACAGGCAGCAGCTGATGAGTTCTCATCAAAACCTTCCACTGCCACAGCCTGTACAGCAAACTACAAAACACCAGGGGTTTGAAAAGCCACTGTGAAGTACAAAGCAAGTGAGTTCCAAAGCCATTACCAATTTTGTTAATTTTGAAAATTGCAGGCCGTTGATTTGTTAATTAAAAATCATATTTTCACATTAGCTGTAACTTTTTTTTTCCTTCTGGATTTTATAATTTTATCCTTCTTTAAAAATCTACCCATAGGACACTAACTGTTAAGTTTGTGCAGGGGTTTAACAAATGCACAGGTATTGATTTTAATTTGCCATTCAGTCCCTGTACTGTGGCAAAATCACTGATTCACATAAAACTAAAATAAATTTTGCCTTGCATATTCTCTAATATTTTTTAATATTGTCGAGTTTTACAATTCATGAGTAGTCTAATGTAAATGTTGAATACAGTTTCCCTGTTTTTTAAAAAGATGTTGATCAGAATCACTTCATAGTTCAGGTATGATTTCACAGCAAGTAGATCTTTGCTCTGAAGCAGATGAAGAAGTCAGCTATGCATCAACTCTGCTTATCTAAATTCTTAGGGCCTCTTAAGTTGTTCACAAACAGATCCTGAAGCATTATTCAGTGGATATTTCAAGGCTAAATAAGAAGGCAAAGGGGAATAATAATTCTCTGTTTCCTGTTTACAGCTGAATCACTTAGAGGAGATATTTGTGATTCAGGGAACTCTTTGCTTACAGGCAAATCTTTAAAAATTAAGTTGATTCCAAGTTTGTTAGTTGGGGGTTTTTGGGGTTTTTTTTGGGAGAGTGAGGAGGGTTTTGTTTTTCATTTTTGTTTTGTTTGGGGGTGGGAGGTTTGTTTGTTTTTCTTTTAAAGTGCCTGGGAAGTCTGTAAGTTTTAATCAGAATAAGATTTAGGCACTTAAATATCTTTGGGAAACTGGTTCTGAACAGTCTGTTGAAAGGTAGAAGGAATGAAGCAAAAATATTCCTTGGAAAGACTAAATAGATTGTCTCAATTGCAATGTCTGGCTTTGTGTTATCTATAAATGAATTTAGTGGAGTGGTTTCTTCAAGAATTTAATTCTTCTCACATTGTCTTCACCAACATTTTTCTGCTTCAGTACAACCCAGCAAAGCTCATTTTTTTCAGTAGCTTCTGTGTTTCCCAGATACAAACTGCTGTTTGCTGCCACAAAATGGAACTTATTTCTTGCCAATCTCCTGCTGATTTTCAAATCCCTGAGGACTAAACTTCTTTTAGCCCTGGCAGCTCCTGAAGTGCAGTGCGGACTGCAGCAGTGCTGGGGTGCAGCCAGGGCAAGGGGAGTGTTGGGAGACTGTAAGAGCTGAAATGAGGGATGGGGGTTTTGGGTGGCTTTTAAAATGTTGTTTATTGTGTTTAAATGATACAATAATTCATGGGTTGTGAGAGCTTACAGGAGTTTAGCTCACAGCCTTTTTAGCCACAGTTGTGGTTTCATCTGAAGCCTTTTGAGTTTTAGTTTCAATGTATTATATACTGTTTATTACAGAGCATTTTAAACATGACAACCAATCAATACCTTTACTGTTACATTACCATATTTATGTTACTATTTTCCAATCACAAAAAGTTAATGTGTTACATTTTAAGCTAGAAGTTGTTTTTCAGTTTTCTTGCAGTGGAAAATTTTGAGATCTTTTCTCTACTTGCAACATGGCATTTTTGTTTTTTTGTGAAAATCCTTTTGCAAGGTAAAAATAGCTTTTGTTTGAGGTAGGTTTATTTTTTGTTCAAAGTCATAAAAACCCTTTTCAACTCACTTGTTCTTTGCCTTCTAATTACCTAGTAAAACTAGCTCAGCAATTCTTTTCTTTTATATCAAAACTTACTATCACTTCTATTCCTTCTTCAAATTCTACATTCAAAAATCTTTCTGTTATACATCCATATCTGTGAGACTTCCCTCTTAAATTCTGAACCACTTATCCCTGTCTTTAAACCACTTATCCCTGTCTTTGAATCCATCTCTCTGCTGATGGCTGGGGGATTTTTCATTCTTTTTTGTCTCCTCCTTGTCCTGCAATCTCTGGGAATGAAGACACAGTGGGTGCACAAAGATTTAAACTCTGGTTCCTAATCATGTACATAAGCTTGTATCACTCTCTGTGGGGAAAAAAAAAAAATCACTCCTGTGGTGTTTCTAAGAGATAAATAGGTATTTATAACATAATTAAATAGCATTTGGGATTAAATTGTGGAACTCATTTTAACAGAGTATAGAAACAATGAATGAATTGTACTCAAAACTGGACAAAAAGACTGAAAAGATCAAGCAGTGGAAACTGTGGAATCAGAACTAAACCAGAAAGTGCAAGAAAATAGAAAGGTTATTGAAGCACAGCATAAAACCATTCAAGATACAATCTACAATATTGTACAAAATGCATTGAATAGGTGAAGGGAAAATGCTTCTTGATTTAGCATGACAATATCACTAATACAATTAAATATTAAAGAATGTTGCATGTTGATTTTTGCATTGAGAAAATGATTATTCTGAGCAGGGGGGTGCACCTGTCCTGTGTGAATGTGTGGATGAAGAACCTGCAAGTGTCCAGTCACTGGGAAATTGTTGTTTATTGTTCTGCCTTCCCTGCAAAAGATGACTCAGCCTGGAATTCTAGATAAAACACACTTCTGCCTTCTGATAAACAAAATTACTTTTCCATGTGAGATTTAAAAAACAAAAGTGTATTTCTGATATATTTTTCAATAATGACGTGGTTTCCTGTTTGTTACCTTTGGAATTCGTTTGAAAATGAAAACCTCAGTTTAAAACTGGAAGATGACATGTGTGAAAAGAGAGATCTCTTGGAAGAGTAAGTAATACAAACAAATATTTTTTTGTGGAGCATTTTCTGTTCTGAGAACTGGGTTGGTGTGAACAGATATGTTTAACTGTTAAATTGTAAAGGTCATTGCATTGTTAATCCTCAGGCCCACAAAGTTTGTGCATTCCTGTGACACATATTATGTTTTTTCTCTCTTTTAGACTTCAAGACTTCAAGGAAACCTGTAGTCACTTCACAGAGAAGTCCAGCAAATGTAAATGCTCTTTTATTCTGCTTTTAATTCTGTTGGAATTTGTGTTTTGGTTCTGGAGAACTTTCCCAGGACTTGATCATTATTTGGCAAGGACCAACCACCTTATTTAACTTGAATGTCAGTTTATCAGACACAGGGGCAGATGAAAGTAGATTCTGTCCTTTTTCCTTCGTTATCATATTATTCTCATTCTGTTAGATTTTAGCTCTGACCATAAAGAGTGATGAAAAAGATGATTTTATAGGAGACATCAAGGCTCAGTTGCAGGACTCACAAAATCAGTTTGCTGATGTAATAGAATGAAAAAGTAAAATGGAATTGTTTGTAGGGGTGTAGAAAACAGGATCATGATAATTTTACTCTGTTACTAATCAGCAGCAGAAATTTGGGGCATTGCAGGCCCTATTTTTGCCTGGAACAGACAAATGATGTGAGAGCAGGACAGGCAGGGTAGTTTTTAGGACAAGTCAACCAGTGAGAACTTTTGAAGATTACAAGAGGAAAAGACATTACTTGAGTTTTGCACACTTACAGACAGGTTCCACTGAAAAAAATTACTTTTCAGAACCTGATTTTCAATATTTAAAGCAATTTATACTAAAGATATTTATAGAATATAGTGCAAGTACATTTGATCTTTGTTAAAATCTATAAATATATGTAATATTATGTCTTAGTAGCATTTTTTAGTAAATATCCTATTTTTCTTAAATATGAATATAATGATGAATTGAAAATTCTGTTCTGAAATGACAAATACAGAGCATTTACCTCTTCTATTCTAATGCTTCCCTTGGTGCTCTCATAAAATATTTAAATGACAGGTTGGTATCATTTGTCCATCGTGGTTTTATTGAGCACAGGAAATTTCAAATTTTTCAGCTTTTTACTTTATTAGTACACAGTTTTGGGGGGTTTACTGAACTTTTTTAAAAAGCTGAACTTTTAAAATGAATATTCCAATCCCTGTTATCACTCAGTACTTAGAATTAAATTCTGTACTGGATAATAGTGAGAGATTGAGCTGGAGTCTCAGCCTTTGTGGCAGCCCTGTGTGAAGTGAGGCCTTTCCCCAGCAAGGGAGCCCAAAGGGAGCTCCTGTCTTGGGTCTGTTCTCCTTGGTGTTAAATGCACAGCACAGAGACAGTGTGGGCTGGGACCTGCTCTGTCATGAATGCAATTCTAGAATGGTGACAAAATTTATGCAGTATTACAGGTATTTCCACCCTCAAGCTGATTTTAACAACTTGAGAAAACTCACATGTTGTATCTTAGCTGAAGGAGAAGAATTTACAACTCTAGTACAGGCAGTCCCAGGGACATGTAATTGCCACCCCACACCACCAAAATAATTTCCCAGCAGTGTTTACAATTTTCTGTTGTATAAAGCTGTGTGCAAAACAGAATGTGGAAAATAAGAACAAATCTGCAGTAATCTCACTGCTAGGACTCACCCAGGAGTGAATGCAATGTGCCTTGCTTCTACCAGGAGAATCTTGGAGAGGAAGAGTTCCTGAGGAAAACCAGCCTTCCCTTTTCCTTCCTCACAGCCATTTTAACTTCTAGTTGGAATCTGAGAGCAGCTTCCCTTCTGGGAGGCATTCACCTGGCAGCTAGGCTGCCACACCTGGGCAGAGTTTTACCTTTAGCATTATTATCATGCTGCCTTGGTGCTGTTCATCCTTGACAGTACTGCAGGAGGCTCTGGGCTGTGTTTGGTTTGTTGTTTGTTTTTTGTTTAGCTTTGCCATCAGCACTGTGATTGTGTATCTCAGACTAAGAGAAATATCTAGCACTTTCTAAAGAAATGAAACCAAATCCAAAGGGCTCTATGAGCCAAACAGCACATAGGATTATGGAGTATTTTCAGACCATAAATGGAGATTGCTGGCATATGATATGCAACAAAGAGATTTGCTGTTTTAATCTGCAGTTGATAAGAAATGCTGAAGCTAATCCTAGGAAAGAAAGAGAAGAGCAGACTGTATCTATAAATTTCAGAGATGAGAGCTGTGTTTTGGGCTGTTACAGACACTGCAATAGGCAGATTAGCTTTGAAAATTCAGCAGCCACAGGCTGTTTAAATGCAAAACCTGGCAAAAACACTTGTTTCTATGGCAGCATATCAGGATCTGATTTCCTTTTATCAGTGGAGGGCTGCAACTGGATGGAGTTGGAAATAATTCCTCTACCAGAATACTCATCTTTCAGAATCTGATTGGTTTTGTCTGTTTTTCATCAGCAGAGCTTCCAATTATTGGTTGTTTGCAAGTGTGGACATCTTTTTACTTTACTATCTACAGCTGCATATTTAGTGGAAATAAGAGTGGCCCTGCTCTGTAAGCAACCTGCTCATGAGATCACAAAGTTTTCTTTGTGTTGTACCACTGCCTGTGGCAGAGTGAGGAGGAATAATGTCTGATAACTTCTCATTGTTTCTCCTTTTATTTTAGGCATTGGTCAGTGGCAGAGAATCCTATTCAATTACTGTTACATAGGAGCTTCTGACATGCACTGAGTTTCTGTAGCCCATTACAGAGACTCCTGGGGAATGAACCCAAGGTTTTTATAATTCCTAAATTCTATTTACAGATATCACTTGGAGCACTTCCTGTAGAACATCAGCACACCATCATTCACTTAATGAAAGAGTAAAATTACTGATATCAGGGAATGGATTGGTTTGGTTAACAGAAAGGTTAAAGATAAATAATTAACAGTGTAACTGGCTGTTCCAGAACAGGGCTGCAAAGCTGGGCTATGAAAGCACATTGAAAATTTTTATCACTGAGTCTCTGCAGGTCAGCAGGAGGGCAACCAAAGAAACAGATCCATAAGCATCAGACTGTGGATGATGGATTTTAGGAAACTGTATGGAAGAAGCCTCAGGCACTTACAAATTGTGACACTGGACTCCATTGTCCTGCCACAGTGTTTTGTCTTGCTGCTCCTTGGGATCTCACTCCCATCAGAGAGGTCAGTAATGAATGAGCTCCATGGTCACAGCCATAAAGACAATCCAGGAGGTTTTTTACCAGCTTGATAGTTTCTGTAAATTACTGAAGATGTGTGACTATCACCCTTTTGGTGGGCAGGATAACGTGCCAGCAAGGGAAAGGCAGCAGCCAAGAGGTTCTGTGACCATATCAGCATGGGGCTGAGCTGATAAGCAGCAGTCCCATTGGTCCTAAGCCCACTTAGAGTAATTTATTGCCTTACCAGATAAATGAATTTTCATCCTTAATACCTGGTCAGATATTTCTCCAGTGCACTGCAGTGTGTTCAGAGGCTGGGTGCAAACATTGCAGTGAATAAAGGCACACTGAGATTGAACTGCTGCAGTGGTGGATAATTTCCAGTGTTCAGTAACCCCACACTGAGCTCTTCCTGACAGCTCTAAACCTTCCTGACAGGGGGGCTCTGCCCAGATGGAACCAAACACATTACATCTGTGCAATTGCCTTAACTACCAAATGTGTAATCACTGCAATGAAACTGGGTTTGTGTGGCATGACCTGTTTTATGTAACATCAGTAATTCCGTTTTCATCCATTAGTTTTCTATTGCTCAAATCCTGTATCAATTTTCTGTTATTTTACCTGACTGGTGGAGAGTTACCTGGGTCAACACTCTCTCCTTAAATATTGACACAGTATTAGCACTGACTTTTAATGTTTTGAAATTTTCTCAGTATTCCAGACTTGTTGAAATTAGCATTAGCTACTTAATCATGTTGAGTTTAAATCTTTATTCCTTATATGATTTATTTAATCATTTTTGTTGCAAATCTGTGTGTGGTTGTTCAGTCACTATGTTTTCAAAAGCACAAGTACTTGCTGAAGCCTTTGCACTGACTCTGCATCAACAGCTTGTCTTCATCTTGTAATGTTCCCTGACTTTATTATTGGCCTCTGGCCTGGCAAAAGTTTATTTCCTACTCTTCAGCTTCCTGTACAAGTTTTCTGCATTTTGTCACCTCTAACAGTTATTGTTGCTGGTTTTCCTCTATTTTTTGTTGCTATAGTTTTTACTGTTGCACTTTCTTTTTCATCTTCATATGACTGTCAAGCCTTGTTACAATTTGCTCCTGATGTTTGCAGACATTTTCCTACATCTTGTAAAAGCAAATTCTTAAACCTTTTTTTTTACCCTAATCTCCCCTCCCTCCCCACCCCTCACTTTATACCCAACTTCCTCAGAGAAATTAGCACTTTGAGGCAGCAAAGAGTACATGTCCTCACACTCTGACCTGTTCTCTGCCTGTGTTCTTACAGGGGTGCTCAGACACTGAACCTGCCTGTGGTGGTCTCCAGGGTGCACAAATCCAGCTCCAACTGCCCAAAGCTGTGAGTCTTTAGAGGAAATAATCAGCTGTGCATGCAAGAGCCACATGTGATATTTTTGCTTTAAGAATGCTGTTTTTTAATTCTTACTTTGAGTGTCTTTTGTCCTCTCCAGATTTTAGTTTTAGGAATTGTGTTCTTTTCCTTTCAGGTTCTTTGTGTCCTTTGAAATACTCTCTCTATTTCCCAAGAACAAACATTCTTTTCTGTGGTTGAAGCTTCAAACAACCAAGCCCATACACATTTATGTAGATTGTGTGTAGGTACAGTGTTATAGACACATTTACATTATCTATGTGTGGGTTGTGTAATGTACACTGAGACACCCTGAGTGTTTGTATTCCAAATATATCAGAAAAATACAGAGCTAAAGAACATATTGGAGTAGTAGCAAAGTGAGTGTTACACTCCTGTTGCTAAGTGAGAAGGACAGATGTTACAAAGGGTACAATTAATACTCTGCTCACGTCCCTAAGCCAGAAAGAGGTTTAAATATAATTAAACTATATTTAATTCCTGAGAAATTATATGGTAGAAATTAACTCAGAATTAAAGACACCATGAAAGCATTTGGCTAGTCTTAATAGAACAAAACCTTTATAATGTTATCCAAAAATTGCTTGAAAACTTAGCCCAGGACACAGACCTGTGTGCAGCAGTGTGGAACAACAGGAAAAGGAGACACTGTTGTTCAGGAATTAGCTGAACACCAATTGGGATCAACTGGATCACTCCTCCAGCAGCTCAGTGACCACATTTACCACCTCAAACTCATGTTTTCCATGTTTCTCATGGCTGTGTAAATCAGGAATATGGTTGACCTGCATAAGACATCCATCAGATCAGATTCCAAGTGGGAGTTAGGTGATTGCCTGGAAGGGCACGTGTTCCCAGAGCTGCAGGCAGGGAGCTCAGGGAGGGGCTGACAGAGTAATGGCTTTATCAACCTCTTCTCCCTCTCCCCCAAATGTGAGTGTTTTCTCCCATCTGGGAATACTGTTTCATTGGTATTGATGCAATATTTTGTTTCTTACTGTGCTGCAAGGAGTGGTTTTGAAAGTCTTTTCCCTATCAGTATTGAGTGAATTGCTTGTTGCTTCAATATTGGCTGAGTAGGTTCCAGGCCAGCCAATTTCTGAGCGTGTTTTGCTTGAACAGATAAGCCAGGCTGAGCCTGAGCAGCACAGCAGTGGTTTCATTTCAGATTTGTTGCTTCATGGGCACTGCACTGACTTAAGAGAAGCCCAGAATGGTTTGGGTTGGAAGGAGCCTAAAAGCTCATCCCACCCCCTACCATGGGCTGGACACCTTCGCTATCCCTGGAACACTTCCAGGGCTGGGGCAGCCACAGCTCCCCTGGGCACCCTGTGCCAGCATGTCCCAGCTGTGCCTGGTAAGGAGCAAACAGAATGAACCAGACCTTGTTAAACCTTAGCAAAACAGAGGTGTCAAACTCATCATCTGTGATTCTGGAGGGCTTCATAGCCATGGCAGCCTTCCTGCCATGGTCCTGCTGTCCTATGGAGCAATTGAATTAATAATAACAACTTTTTTAAAGCACTGGTTAGTTTAAAAGACTGAGGAGAGAATGACTGTTAATATAATTAGATTTCCAGCTCCAGTTTCCAGGTTAGGATATTATGGACACGTTTGTTCCTGTCACATTTGCTTTGTGGTTCAGTATGAATTTTCAATAGATGAACTTTGTGATAAGAAAGCAGCATTTGAGATACAATTATATAAACAGTAAGATCAGCCTGGAATTAGCTTGGAGAGTATAAAGCACACACAGATCTTGTGCTGGGTCACTGCCTTTCCCAGCTCAAGGCAGAATCAGGTTCCTGTAATGGAGAAGAATTCTGCTGACAACAGGTTGGTCTTTCCAGACTGGTGTTGTTGCAGCTACAGGGTAAAGCAGCCTCTGTAATGGATGGCTTTGCTGTGGGAAACTGGCAGCTGGGAGAGACTAGAGGGTGATGTCCAGATGTTGGTAGACACCATCATTTAAAGTTTATCATTTAGAGGCTCTAGAGTAGTTCCTGAAATTGTGTTGGAGCTAATCAAGGCTTTGTTCTCAGGATTCCCCTGCAAGTCTGAGAAATGAGGTGAGCACAACAGACAGATAAAGCAGGATTCATTGGGTTGAACTCTTTGCTGATGTTCTTTATTGTAATTTGCTTGAATCTATTATTTAATTCCTGGCTGTGTTCCCATCTCATTATGCCTCTAAGCCACTTGAAATTGAAAAATCCCGTTTTACGCCTGATATGCTCAGCCTTGTCTTTTTGTCTCTTTAACATTTTATAAGATGCTTTCTTTAGAAAATTGTTTTAAAGCAGTGAGATTATTTTAATATCTCTGCTTAATTCTAGAGCTCATGTTCTCTTATGTGTCACACTTACAAATCTTTCAGCTCCTCTAACTTGTTCTGTGTCTGGATTTTATCACTTGTTAGTGAGAAGTTCCATGCACTATGCTTAAGTGGGGGGAAAGTAATTTGTTCTGTGTTGTTAATGGCCTCTTTGCCCTTGTTCGCTGTTTAATGGTCAGTATTATTTCAATAAGGACTGAGATTGGAAAGAAATTGTCAGGCTGTAGCTAGAAACGTTCAGATTACTCCAGGTCTGTGACTGTCCTGGCTGTTCCTGTCGAATGCTGAGGACAGGGCTGGAAGGCACATCGCATTTTACCTGTGGTTTGCTCTGTTTGTTTGCTCTTCCCCATCCAGCATGAGTCCCTTCTTTGTGATGTCTCTCCTCCTTGGCCTGATTTTTGGACAAACAGCATCGCTCTGTGCTCCTTCTGAGTACACAATCCACGTGGAGAAAAGGGAATGTGCCTATTGCCTGGCCATCAACACCACCATCTGCGCTGGATTCTGCATGACTCGGGTACGAGTTACAAATGTTTCTGTAACAGCTTCCACTGCAAAGCAAGGCTC
This sequence comes from Catharus ustulatus, assembly GCF_009819885.2. Classification (NCBI taxonomy): domain Eukaryota; kingdom Metazoa; phylum Chordata; class Aves; order Passeriformes; family Turdidae; genus Catharus; species Catharus ustulatus. The sequence goes on from NC_046245.1 coordinate 4,564,970, forward strand.
TGTTCTCCCAGAAAATAATGTGCAAATGATGTAAATGTAATAGAGTTTATCACAGGCAGAAAAACTGCATCGTCACCACATTTTCAAGTTAGTTTTTGCAAAGGTGTGGATGAAAAATGCCAAGAACTCTTGGAACTATGGAGTTGATAATACCAGTGGCACACCAGAGACCTGACTGCCTCTGCCACTGCAGAGCCTCTGTGGGCAGGAGGGAACAGCTGAGGGGCAGATTATACTGGGTCATTCTTCATAAATGTAAATAATTTAGGTAATTTCTGCTCCCACTGCTGCTATCTCAGCTGGCTGTGGGACAGCTCTGCAGCAGCCACACCACTGCAAAAACTTCAGTGTTCAACACAGCATTTTGAGTTGCAGCATGGGCAGCAAGGAGCCAGGAGAGATCACAAAGCACAGGGAACACTCTGAGCCATGTGGGTTAATTAAACAACAAAAACAAGGGGAACGTGTCTGTGTGGGGAGGGAGCCCAGTCACAATTAGAGCTCTGAACTCAGCAGTACCAGAGCTGGGCTCAGGTATGAGTTTTGGTCTCTGCACCTCACAGAGTGTTTCTGTGTTTCTGACACACGTGTGCTTCAGTGAAACAACACATTTCTCTTCTCTTTGTAGGACAGCAATGGCAAGAAGCTGCTCCTCAAGAGTGCTCTGTCCCAGAACGTGTGCACGTACAAGGAGATGCTGTACCGGACAGCGGTGATCCCGGGCTGCCCTCACCACACCCTCCCCTACTACTCCTACCCCGTGGCTGTGAGCTGCAAGTGTGGCAAGTGCAACACTGACTACAGTGACTGTGTCCGTGACAGGCTCAGGACAAACTACTGCACTAAGCCACAGAAGCTCTGTAACCTGTAAAGCTTTCAGCAGTGATCTGCTCACACCTGAACTGAAATAAAACTGTGTTTCGTATTCGGTTTGCAAACTGCTGTGCACAAAGATTTATTTTGAAGGTGTATCAAGAGCTGCTTTGGTTACAGTAATTTCACAATTATAAGCTGCACCATTTTGACGAAAAATTTGGTCCGAACCCGAAGTGCAGTTTGTATATGGACAAAGAATGAAAAGTTGCTTTTTTGTTTTGGAGGACAGGTGTCTGCTGAGAAAGGCAGGAGCTTCTCTTTGAAATGGAGAATGTAAACCCCCTCCCTCCTAATTATTATAATTTTCAAATCAAGGGGCTTTCAGGCAAAGATGTGGGAATTAGGAATAACAGTTCTTTACTAGGGAAATTAAAATAGAAATACAGTACTACAAAGAACAAACCCCAAACCCTGACACAGTCAGAGTACAGCCTGACACCCGTCAGGCAGGGTGTTGGCAGCAGTCCCATTCCATGGTGGCTGCATCCTCCTGCAGTGACAGATGTGGCTCAGTTGGAGCAGTGCTCCTGTACAAGGTGCAGTTTCCCTCCGGAGCTCCAGTGGTGATGTGGAGAAATCCGGTTTCCCTCTGGAGTCCAGTGGAGAAAGGGGCTCCCTTAGTGTCCCAAAACCTCTGTTTTTATCTTGGTAAGAAATGTTGGGCTCTTCCCCCTGGCTGGAGCAACTCCCAATGGGATGCAGTAATTTTATCAGTGCCACAGTGGGACTCAGTGGCCATGAGCAGAAAATGACTGGCTGGAGGAAGGATGGGTTGTGAAAAGATAAAGAACACTGCCCTGCCTGGTTTCAATGGATGGCCCATTAGCAGAATATCTCCCACAGAGATCAGGATCACTGCTCCACCCTCAACAGATGGTGACAGAACAGATACCTTTTATCACACCCTGTATTGTAATGTGTGGCTTATAATCGTGAAATTACTGTAACTGGGTGTTCTAAGACAGGCAGAAAGGAATCATAAAGGCTGCATGTTTGTATTGAGAACCCACATGAATTTACTTTGGGGAAGAAGGAGATGTGACTGTGTGGATGCATCAGCCTTTGCTCACAAATCCCAGATATTTTGTGAAGAGATGCTCAGAGATTCATTATATTGACATATTTCAGAATTTGAATTGATTTATTTTAGAGTTCACTTGATATATTTCACTTGATATATCTGAGAGTTTAAAAAGAGGCATACCCTTGGTATTGAACTTTAAAAATAGATTTTGACACATACTTACAGGCTTCAAAGTAGCAGCAGTATTTTTCCATCTATGTATTATTAGTTCAGACACTGCAGATCAGTGACCTCCCTGCTGTTGTCCAGAGCTGTGTTTATTAGGAATGCTTCTCTACATTAATGTCTCTACATGAATGGCATAAACACCCCTTCCCTGCAGAAATGCAGTTTGAAGCACACCCGTTTCTGTGAGCACTGAGGAATCACTGCAGCTTCAAACCTGACTGCTCTGTTCTCCACAGGGGGAGCGTGGTGCCATCAAACAGAAAGCAAAATTTTAAAAATTCCGTTTTTCCCCACAGGTCAACAATCCCCCTGGGAGCAGAAGGAGAGCTGAGCCCACCCTGTGTGCTGAACAGCCACAGGTGAGAGGTGCAGAGCCAGGAATAAAGAAAAATAATGCATGTAATTAATGTAAACTAACAACTGCTTTCTTTCCACTGAGATTGTAGCTCCCAAGAAATTACAGATAATCCGTTCACACATTGCTTGAAATAGTAAATAAAGGAACCAGAATTCACAGAATACAAATATGAAATCAAACATAAAAAAAAAAATCTTCCTGGTGGTGAGAATCTGGTATTCCCAGCCCCTTCTGTGTATCACACAGTAGAGCTGTGGTTTCCCAAGCTCTCCAACAGGAATTGCTGATCTCTAGTTGGTGAAGAGCACAGAAATGGTAGAAAAAGCTTGGGAAATAGGGATTTATTAAACAAAGCAGCCCTTATGGTATCTGGTAAATGCTAAACAAACAAAGTGGTCACCTTTAAGGTCAGTCAGAGCTTTCTCAAGGTGTCTGGACTGTTAAAAATGTTATTTAGCACAGGAAAATAAAATTCTGTTTACTAATAAGCACCACTTGTACTTAGCAAAACAAAAAAAGGGTACTTGGCCTATTTACAGTATCAGCAGCACTGCAAAGTTACTGCAATGTCCTTTATGGCCTGATAGATTCATCTTCAGTACAAACAAAAACCAAGCCTGCTTTTATGGTTAATGCCTGTGCAAAACCATTGAGAGAAAAATAAACAATGTGCCTTCTTTTACACTTCAGAAAAAGCCAAATGGAGACGTTTGTGTTGTGCTAACACATCTATTTAACCACATGTCTCCACACCCTCCGGACTGAGTCCCTCTGACCTTTAAGCAGTTTTCATGTTCAGCTTTAAGACCCCAGTGATAAATCCCTGCTCGGGTGATGACTCCTTATACCCCCGAATTTGTTACCTTTCATTCAGCCTAAGACCATTACCACATAACCAGCGATGGATTTGCAGGTAATCCAAACATCTTCTCCTTCAGCCCAGCCCGTGTCTCAGCGCTGGGGAGAGCAGAGCGGGGCCGGGGCCGCAGCCGCGTCTGATCCCGGTGCTCAGAGGAGCACAAACCCCAACAAATTCACTTGGGGAGAATGGAGGAAAAGAAGGAGGAGAAGGAGGAGAAGGAGGAGAAGGACAAGGAAAAGAAGGACAAGGAAAAGAAGGACAAGGAAAAACGGAAGGAGCCCGCGCTATCCCCGGTTCCCTGAGGGAAGGAGCAGCCCGCGCTCCGCTCCCCCGGGGCTGCAGCGACACCCCCGGCCCACAGGGGGCGCTGTGGCGAGGGCGCTGAGGGGCCCCGCGGGTGAAGCGGCCTGGGCAGTTCGTGAGGGGGGCTCTGCCCCTCTGTCCCGCTCGGTGAGACCCCCCTGCAGGGCTGCCTCAGCCCTGGGGAACAACACAGGAGGGAGCTGGAGCTGCTGGAGAGAGTCCTGGAGTACCGGGATGATCAGAGGGAACAGCGCTGCTGGGAAATTGGGATTGTTTGAAGAGAAATATCGGCATCACCAGAAGGGAAACTACAAGGAAGACAGGACAAGGGGGAATGGCTTCACACAGACAGTTAGTTTAGATTGGATATTAGGCAGAAATTCTTCCCTGTGAGGGTGAGGAGGCCCTGGCTGTGGCTGCCTCTGGATCTCTGCAGTGCCCGAGGCCGGGTTGGACATTGGGGCTGGGAGCTCCCTGGCTCCATGGGACGAGCTTTGAGCTCCTCTGAGCTCCCTTCCCGCCCAAACCGCTCTGGGAGTGCGGCACCGCCCCGCCCACAGCGCGAGCGGCCAATGGGGAGCGAGCACCGCCCACAGTGGGCGGGGCCTCACAGCACGCGGGTCCCTCAGGGGAGCTTCGGGGGCCGCGGGTTCGGATCCCGGCGGGTCCCGCTCCTGTCCCTGACTCTATCGCGATCCCGGCCCTGTCTCTGTCTCTGTCGCGATCCTGGTCCTGTCTCTATCGCGATCCCGGTCCCCAGCCCTGGCCCCGGCCTGCCTCTCTGGCTGCTCCGTTGCCCTGGAGCCCGCGCGGTGTCCCGGTGCAGCCCCGGTGCCCTCAGGGCCTGGGGGGCTCTGGACGCGCGGATCGAGTTCTCTCCGGGAGTCGTTTATTCCAGGTTATTTTTATTAGGAAGTTGTTTCAAATTCAAGACACAAAGCCGATAAAACGCCACTTCAGAGCACACATAGGGAAGTGAAAGCTAATTTCAGCCACAGAGTTAAGTTTGTTTTCTTTCAAAGCAAGAGGTAATTCTGCCACAGACTTGGCAGCATGAACCGAAACACCAGTTCTGTCCAAAATCAAAGTTTGTGCTGTACCATCCACATTATCCTGTAAGTGGTTTGTGTTTTGGAGAACCTCGTGGCTGGAGCACCAATAGAGAGGAAAAAGATTGAAAAGCTTTATTTATGTACATTTTCTGTGAACAGCATCTGATGCTGTTAATCCGTAGCCTGCAAAGGCTGTACAATACAGCATTTGAGGGCTTAAGACAACTCCATTTCTTTTTTCAAGACACATGAAACATATTTTGTTATAAAACTATCAGTACAAGACAAGTGAAATACGACTCTTCATTGCAGGGATGTCACAGGGCTGAGCTCCATCAGCTGCTGTGTGATCTCAGAGGTACCAAAAAAAACCTCTGGCTGAGGTTTCCCTGTGACAAAGGAAGCTCCCACTCAAATCAGTTACTTAGAAAAATTAGACAAGGGAAATGTAAATAAAGATGTTTAGAGACACAATAAGGGCATCAACAACTTAGATCTTTGTGCTTTACAGCAAACTTTGACAGGAGAACAAGAAAATGAGTGATGTGCTTTCAGAATTACATCACCTGGAGGGATCTGATCTTTTGCTGCTTTCCTCTGACACAGGTGCAAGCGACAGGATAAAGGAGATTTTTTGCTGCCTTATGTGGCAGTAACTCAAAAACTACCTTCAGTTACTAAGATGCAGAGAAAACTGCAATTATGCACCTCAGAACAGCAGGAAACTACAAAAGACCTTTATCCCTGGATTCTGTTAAAGGCACTAGTATATGAATAACATGTTGATTTCCAGCTTAATTTATACCAATAACTTAGAGAACTAAACCAGTAACAGGTATTGTCCTGTTCCTGGTATGCAGTGCAAGTATCCCCTAAACCTAAATAACAGTTACCCTAGAGCTTATGGAGGAATGCTCAGAAATTAATGCCCTCTTTAGAGGAAAAAAAAAAAAAAATTCACAAACCCAAAACACTTCAGCAGAAAGTTTGGTGGCTTGAGTCTGAATTTATAGAAGTTTTTTTTTCTACCACTTTCTCCTGTTTTTTCTAAGGCACTGGGGTGGTTTTGTACTTCTGGGGGAGTGGAGGGCTGGGGAAGCAAGAGCAGGTTCTGCAAGCTGCCTTGGCATTCAGTGCATCTCAAAGCAGGAGTGGGCATCTTCCAACTTACACAAGAAATAATAAAGAGATAAATTCTGCTCCTGTCATTACATTCTGGTGCTATGAATTTGAGGAATGAAACCCAATTACGTGTAGATGTGTTTAATAGAATACTGTCATTATGAGGGAGAGTAGCACAAGGAAATTGCTTTATTTGCAATCAGTTTCTATCCTTGTAGGGCAACAACCTTGGAACCTGAACCACTGGCTGTGGTGCTATTTTTACTGATTTTCCTGGAAAACTGGCTTGTTCTGAGTGGCAAAAATGAGTTTCTTCTTTCTGCCAGTGCTAATTTGGGACAACACTACCCCATCATCTCTTCAGAACACAACCATTGTAGGTCTCAGGTACACCTGGGAGCCAAGAAATTGCTTTGCTGGCTGCTGGGTTAAACTGGTTTCTAAGGCTCAGCCTGAGACTCTCATGGATTTGCTGCCACTGCCATTCCCCAGCTGAGCCTGTCTTAGGAGCAAGCAGCAGATCAGGGCCCTGTTTCCTGTTCTGCTTCTTGCAGAATGAAGTCTCAGGCCCTGTTTTTAATTAACATCCATTGCTAATCAGCTGTGACAGTGACACAGCCTGGCTCTTCTCTGGTGTGTGAGCTCATGTGTCCCTGCCAGCCTCAAGCTCAGCCTGGACATGGCTCAGTCAGCAGTGCCTGCTGTGCCCAGCTCTTACTGCAGTGCCACAGCTCACGGTTGGACGACTGGAAAAGAGAAATCCATGTAAAAGACAGCAAGATGTGTCAACTAAAGCAGAGACTTGGAGCAGCAGCACTACCCCAAGTCCTGAAGTGACAGAAAACTGATGGGAGTTTGAGTTTCCTTGGGGAATAAGAGATAAAAAGCAAATAATGGATAAAGGGTGGTATATCCCACACAGACATGTGCACTAGAATACACATATTTCCTGAAATCCCATTTTGTTCCACTGTGTTTCAGTGGAACAAGGACCCCATGACTTGTAAACCCCAAGGCCACTCAGACAATGTTGGAATGTGTAGTTTAAGTGAACTTCTCCCCATCATGTATGGAACAACTGCAGCAGGAATCTGAACTGCTGATCACCAGATCTGCAGCTATGGGGGTATAGTTAACAAAAAGCTGTTCTCTGCAACTGTGAATTATCTTGAGCAAGCCAAAAATTAAGAGATTCTGAGCCTTTGATGTAATTTATTTTTCTGGGGACAACCTTTCTCCCTTCTAGGCTGGTTCAAAAGGAGCATTCTCTTATGAATAAATATGACAAGTAGAAAAATTAAAACACAGAAACAAACTACGTAAACGCAAGCCCTGAGGTATTTCAAGCACACAGTGTAATTTTTATACCTGACATGCAATCTAAAGGTGCCAGTAAGAAACTTACTTCATTTCTGTAAAAATGTCCCATCTTTCTTTCCTGCCTTCTGCCCCAGGAAAGGGCGAGAGGTTGAGGTAAGAGCCCTGTGGAAGCTGTGATAGTCACAGAAGCAGAAAGTGAGGATATTAAAGTGCTGTGTGTCTTTTTCTGACCACTTTCACTCTTTGTTTGGCTTCCACAGGCCAGTTAGATTCTCCAGAGATCTGACAAAGGGGCTGCTTTTCTGGACCTAGGCTCCACTCCTGCACCACTCTGTAGCCACAGCGAGGCTTTTGGGACAAAGGGGCTGCTGAATGTGGATTTTAGTGGCCCCTTGAACCTACAGCTGAGTTTTTTTGGTGTATCTCAGCCTAGCTTGGGAAGCTTAAGCACACTTTGCACTGCAGCTGGTCCCAAATGACTGCCTGGTCTTGCCAGCTTCCCACCTCTTTCCCCCTCTTCCTTTAGCCTGGATCTCTTTGGATGTGTTTTCTCCCCCAGAACTTTCTGCATTTGTATGAAGGGTCCAGTCCTAAAAAAAATAAATACCCAGTCTCTGCATGACAGTGAAGCCAGTGGGTCTACTCACATATATTCAAGTTTGCTGGAGCAGGCCCTTAGGCATTAATTATTTTTTTAAAGTCCAATTTTATTAGTTCTACTCTGTTTGGGCTTTGGAAAATAAAGTCACAAAATGGATCATAGGTGTTGTTACAATGGCATTTGTCCCTCTGCTGATTCTTGGCAAACAGGGCCTGGCTGTGAGAGGGCTCTGTGTCCCTGTGGGATGTGCAATCCTGCAGGGGACACTCTGGGTGCACACACAGCGTGTTCCACCTGCAGATATTCACCCAGACAGGTACTGCACATCCAGGGACCTGCTCACATCCAGAGGTGTTTGTAAGGACAGAGATGCATGTGCTTACACAAAGTCTATGCATGTGTAAACTCTTAATTGCACATCTACAAACATTAAAAATCAAATTAGTTTTAGATGCACCTTTGCTTTTTTCATTAAAAAGGACATTTTAACCCCTTTTTGTTCACTTCAGTTTTACTGTAACTAATACAATTCACCTGATCACCTAATGGGATATTTTCCTCTCAGTATGTTAAAACACTGATTAAAATGCATTACAATTATTAAATTGGGTAGAAGAGCACTTCTTGTAAGCTTAGTCTGGAACTCCTGGCACAGTTGTACAGTGACAGTTTTAGATCATTTCTCTCATGTTACGGATCGTACAGCACAGAACCATGCTGAATATCATGCCAAAGATCTAGAAGAGAAGGGATGTGATTTAGGGATCCACTTACAAAACAATTGTAACACAATTTGCACATCAGACAATCTGAAGGTCCCTGTGGCAGAGCAGTGACTGCTTCTATCTACAAACCCCCAACATCAGACAATAAACATGGAAGAGGTTTCACTGATTTTATCGGCTCACTCTGATTTCTGTTCTTTGTACTGAATGTCCAGGCAAGCACAACTGCCCCAAATATTAATGTTATTAACACCAATTTAAAATTTAAGTCCCATAATAACTGTGACTGTTGGTATCCTGGTATTGCAGTGGAGCATTCTGAGTTTCAGAATGGTTCTAGATGGAATATAACACAGATTTGAGCAGAGGCTGATTGCAGAGCCCCTGGAGCTGGTGCTGAGCTCTCAATAGTTCCTGTGCTCCACAGCAAGACTGTGCATCAAATCTAAACCCCCACTCGTGTCAGGGAACTTGTTCCCTGCAGGGAATGATAAAAGCAGAGCACAGTGGTGCTGCCAGAGGCTCTGCTTTCCTGTCCCAGGTCAATTCTGCAAAGCAGGAGGCTGCACTGCTGAGGGTGGGAGATGAGCAGGGAAAGCACAGGGTTCATACCCCCTCCCCACAGATCCCCCCAAGCACAGGCACAGCCGAGCTCTCACAGCCCAGCAAGTGGCAGAAAGAAGCCCAGAAAAAGGTGCAGGTGCATTTCTGCTGCTGAAGAGCTTGTGGTCACTTCAGCACCTTGGCTGTGTCTGGGGAGGGGATCCAAGGGGAGATGATCCCCTGTGGTGTGTCCTTGATGTTACTGATCCCAGCCCTGCTCCCTGGCTGTATTCTCGAGTCCCTTCATGTTTCATACAAACCTCAGGATTGTTTAATATGCACACCAAGGGTTTCTATTACCTGCAGAAACCCTTCAGCTGCTTCTCAGAGTCCACATAAATCTGTGAACATCCTGCTCTTCCCAGCAGCTAAAGGAGTGTTTCTTTACTAATATTGTGGCTCCTCATGCTGCTGGTGTCTGAGTCTGAAAGAAATCATGGCACAGACGTGCTGGAAAAAGCTTTGTGCTAAAGCCTGGTGAGCCCCAGCCCGCTGGCCCTGCTGTGTCCTTGGGACAGGGTGACATCTATTGGTCACAGCTCTAGGAAGTACTCTCTATTCCTCATGAAAACTAACAAATGTATCCTAAAGGATTGAAAGCATCAGACTGCAGTTTTTTTGGAGTACATTAAATGCTGCTACAGCCTTTTGCTTTTCAGTTTGGTTCATTGCACTCTGCTCCCCTACTCTTATAACAAAAGAAGATTACCATTACTTTGGATCCTGTCTAAGGACACAAAATGAATTTGAAAAGCGCAGTCACACAGCTCTGCCTGCACTGATGGGGGCAATTCCCAGCAACAAGACACACTGAAAGCAATGGGAATTGAGGAATGTCACCAGACTCACTGCAAAATACCTTCCACAAAGCTTTGAGTAAGGGACAGGATACTGGGCTCAAGGAGAGACTGGAGAACATGGATTTACTCACTGTGATGCTAGCAATTGCAATTCCAACAATTCCAACTAAGCGCAGATGAGTATCAATTACATTCTGAATTTCAACCAGGCAGTTCTGTTAAAAACAAAATGAAAATATTGTTTTATGCCTAGACATCTCTATTTCAATCAATTCTATCAGCTGTTCTCGCTGAACAAAAGATAAACACAAAAATAAAAATATTAATGCAGTCACTGTCCTAATGCCTGCATCTAAACCTCAGGTTTTGCTGGATAATTTTCCCAGCATCTTCCCTTTTCTGGTGAGGCATCTGTACCTCTTGCCTGGAGAGGCTGACACATGCAAGTAATTTTCTTACACTCAGTTTTTTCCCTAAATTTAAACTCCTTTATGTAACAGGCCATGCTAAATCAGGAGGTTTGGTGCTGTATTTTGACAATGAACTCACAAGCAGATTCCACAAAAGACAGAAATTACAGAAATATTTTTCTTAACACCAGTGAAGTTTCTAGTCAGGAGGCTCCATGCACGACTAAAGCAAGCACTTGTCAAAATTCATCCTCCATGGGAAATGTGGCTCCTGTTGTGTTCCCTCCTTCTCCCTTTTCCTCTCAGGTGATGCAGTATTGTCTCAGCTACCATGGGGTGCCACAAACAGGTGTCACAACTGAGGGTAATGTGACCTCCAGTTAATTCTGCCTCCACTCTGCTCCACTCCATAAGGAATTTCATAATGGAATTTGCAAGGTAAAGAGGAACTTCTTCCTTTCTTTTACTACCAGAATGTCTCCAATTTTACTAAAGAACTGACATGACAAAGTGATTAAGAGAAGCAGGATGAGGACACTTGCCTTTGGCAGCTGGATGTTCTCTGGGCAGGGTAATCCCGGTTGTTGTTCCACATTGCCTTTACCACAGCACTGCAGCTGAATGAGAGAGAGAAGAAGGATCAAAGAGGGGGAAACCACAGGCTGCTTCTTACTGAAGATCAGTTCTCACTTTCATACTGAAAATGAGACAATAAATAACTTTAAAAAAAAAAAATCTGTACAAATCAAGTAATAACCTTAATCTCTATATTTAAACTGCTGCTTCTGGTAGAGTTCCAACTGCGTGGGACAAAATTCTCAAAAATTAGTTTCAATTGTCTGAGGCCACAGCAAACAGATGAATTTGTATTAACAACAATGTCCAAAAGGGATTTTTATTACAGTATTTCATAACAAAGCAAACAAGTGGATTTGGGAAAAGCAGATCCTTGGCTTACAAGAAAACAGGAGTTGTTAAAGGGAGAATGCAGAAAGTTCAAATATCACATCCAGAATTATGGGCAAAGCTACAGCAGAGAATGCTGGAATTTTATTTCTGACACAACATCGTGCTGGGTTTGGAGACAGTAATAAATCACAGTTTCAGAGGGTTTGTTTTTCCTGTTTGCCTATCTCCCACAAAATGTTTGGAATTCCTCTTTGGGTCAGAAATAAGAGCTATGGGAGAAGGACAAAAGGGTCTGAGGTTGTGAAATGTTTGTTCTAAAGAACGTGGGAATTGCTGTAAGGAGCAACAAAGCTTGGGCTTGCTCTCCATGGGAGGCAGTGGAAATCCAGGATGGACACAAACAGGATTAAAGAAGTCACAGGTTGTAACTCTGACTCAGACATTCACTTTTTGGGTGGCCTGAACTATGTCACACGTACTTTTGGTCTTTCACTGACTTGTTCAGCCATGCTCTGGGTCCTGGGACACATTTTCTCTGACAGATGCAGAGGGATGCAGACATTTCTCCCTCTCTCTGCATTTGTGAGTATTTATCTGTGGATTTCAGTATCCAGAAGGGCCATAACAGTAATTTCTTCTGCACACAAAGACCAGAAGCATCAGAAATTTCAAAGCCTGGCTAATTGCACTTTCAAATGTAGAGATCCAAAAACCAGAATTCTGACAGAGCCCTCAGGAAACTCTCAGGGTTGTGAGCTTCTGACTGGATTTTAAGCACATTCAGTTCTATTTTGCCATCCCTCAGAGGGAGGAATTCTGGATTCTAAGGGGCAGTGACACTGCAGGGAGGTTGAGGTGGAGTACTCACAGCCACGTGGTAGCGATAGATGGTACTGTTCATCTTCCCCACTGGGTTTTTCATGTAGTCCTCATAAGCATCTTCATAGATTTTCTGGGCTTCCTGTATTGCCTGCAGAAATCAGACCTTCTGAGTTGCAAATCAGTCCTACCCCTGATCCAAGACTTTCACCTTGTGTCCTCAACCTCCAGGGCAAAAAGCTGGGCCTGGTAAACAGGTGTGGTGACTCAAAAGCCAGGAGGGTTTGTGGCCTGCTGGCATTCAGAGGGTCAGAATGTTCACAGGCTCTGTTCTGTGCTTTGGTTGAACACTCTGAGTTGGACAAATGCTTAAATTTGTTTGCCCTTATCCCAGGCAATTCCCTCTTCTCATACAGTTCCCCTTGTTCCTTCAAGGCTGAACCACACCTCCACTTTTTCTCGAACAGAGGAGGCAAAAACTTCATTCTATTCCAATAATAACACAAGCTGTCATTGGCTCCAGATAAGATTGTCAGAGTCTTCCAAGAAAAAGTTTCCTGGAAAGTTTTCCTATGGAAGAGCCAGGTTAGTGGGCACTGGAATCCATAACTCCCCCATTATTACATCAGAGGCTGTTTGCTACTTACCACTTTCTTGCCTATGAAGGCAAAGACTCCAGCAGTGACCTCACCTGCAAATATCACCAACAGGCAAGCAAAGAACTGCAGAGGAAGGAGAGAATCCCACATGAGTGCAGCTTGTTCATGGGAGCTGCCAGCCCCTGGTCCTCCCCAGGCCTCAACAGCCCACCCCAAACCAGAGCTCCTGAGGACAGCAGCTGCCAAGGCAGAGTTCCTGTCACATTCAGACAAAGGGGAAATGGCAAAGATGTGGCTCAGAGGGAGCTTCAGGAAAATCAGAGGGTAATTCCAGGGAATACATCACAAGGGACAAGCAAGGGCACCTCTACATTATGGTGCTGAGTCCAGAGAAACTGGATTAGCCAATAAAAGGCCATGAGACCTTTCAGTGTTGGACTGTAATGATCCTTCCATTACTGACACCAAGCAATGAATGCTTTGGATGGCTTCCCTGCACAGCCCAGGCCCTGGAAACCTTTTACTCACTGTTCCAATTAAGCACTGGGACTCCCGTGCTGCTCCACAGCACCCGAAAAATCCAACTGCTGCCATGATGGCCCCTGCTCCCACCAGCACATAGAGCCCTGTGGAAATCAGAGCCAGGCAACAATTTCAGAAGGTTTCTCTCCCCAAAGCCTGCTACCTATTTCATCAGCCTCACCCATTTACAGTAGAACAAGCTCTCTGGCTCTCACAGAACTGGCTACACAGAAAAGGTTCTCTGACCACAGCAGGAGAGCAATGCTTTCTTGCTTTCTTCAGGATTCTTGGGGAATTAAACAAGACAATTTGAGATTAGCTCAGTTGATTAGAGCATGGTGCTAAAAACACCAACTTTGCAGGTTTGATTCCTGGGTGGGCCATTCACTTAAGAGCTGGACCTGATGATCCTTGTTGGTCTGTCCCTTCCAGCTGAGAATATTTTGTGGTAAGAATCTGTGACTTCCACCTTCCAAATTTGCTGTCCCAGAGACAGCTCAGTGCAGGAAGAACAAGCCCCATACCATCCAGAACCCCCTTACACCTCTGCAATAAGCAATGTAAGGCAAAAAAAAAAACCCTTGCTAGAGGGCTTATTTCTGGGAACCTGGGGCTGGAAATGTGCTGTACTGCTCTGCAGAGGGGACAGGAAAGGAACATGGGAGATGGCAGCACAGCCCCATACAGATCTGGGACCCCAGCTATAACCTGACACCTAGAAATAATCTTGTTCAATAGGTGTTGTGGTTTTGTTTTTATTTTTTCTGTATGGGCTTTATCTAGGACAAAAGGAAATGAGAGCACAGAGTTTTTATTTCCTCACTTGTGAATGCACATGTTTTGATCTGTGCTTAGGCAACACTTGGGTTCCTGTGGGGTCAGCTCCCACCAGACCACAACCACAGGGCTGTGCCTTGGCTCTGGCACCGTGCTGGTGGAATTCTGTGCAGGACATTCAGAAATCTGCTGTGCCAAGCCACTGCTGGGGAACAGAGCTCCATCTCCTTCTCCTCGTGTCCTTCTGGTGAGGCCAGTGGAGCTGCAGGCAGAGTGCACTAGAGGGCACAGTGAGCCTTGGGACTGCCCAAGCTCCACTGAGAGCCTTTAGTGCTCGGTTACCACTGTAAACATTATTATAAAATCCGGCCCAGGGTGAGCAGAGCTGCTGGAATTTGCTGTTAGCAGGCCTTGTGTAACCTGAACTAGAAAATCTTACAGATGTCAGTTTGCAATTGCTAGAAAAATGTAAAAGCAGTCAATGTTTGAGTGCACAGCTGCTCTGGTCACTGGTGCAGGCTGCTGGGGAAGGGAAACTCCTGCCTGCTGCCCATTCACTGCCACATCACCTCCAGTCTGTGTCTATCCCAGTTACTGGGATCCTTCTCCTCCCCTCCCTCCCTCCTTCTGCCCCAGCTCCTGCTGGGAGACACATTCTGCTAAATAGCAATAAAACAATTACAAGATGCCTTTGCCCTACTAATTGTAATACACTCAGTGCTGTTTGCTCTCTGTGTTGGTAGTCCTTATTGTGTGTTGTCTGGATTTTTAATACTCAGCCACCTGTGATTTAGCATTCTTCAGGCTGATACTTGTACACATGTTCACAGCACTGGTTTTTACTGATGCACAAAGATGTTTGTGGCTCAGGGGAGAAGGGTCAGCCAGCCCTGGTGGAAGATGAATTGGGAAAAAAAACAAAGCTCGCTCAGGTGCAAACCTGGTGCTCAACAGGCAAACACCAACACTGGGATCTCCATGGTAACAAATACAGCGTAATTACAAAGATGTTTCCTGGACGTTGTCACTCCCTGCTCTCTTCCCTGTACTTATCAGGCACTTAACAAAGATAAATTTGAGTAAAGAGACAGGAAAGGAGTCTTCCCATTTCTTTTTGTTATTTGCAGCTAGGAAATAAAAGCTCGGTGAGTCTCAGGGTGAGACCACTTTCAGGAATTCGGATTTGCATTTGTCAGAGAAGCAGCCTGAGCATTTCACTGGCATGACTCAGAGCTAAACCACTACCTCAATCAGAACTTCCCTTTTAAGGCGTGTTACAGGAAGAACTCACAGCACTCACTAAACAAAGCTGAGCCCCACAGCTCAGCCAGCCAGGAGTTAAAATCCACCTTCTTCCATCTTCTGCTCAGGAGAGCTCATCCCACTTCGTCCTTTCTCAGCCTGGAACTACCACTTGCTGATACACAGCTATTTCTAGATGGAAAATAATGTTGCCACTTAAAATTTCCACAAAAATAAAGATATTTTTACTTTTCTTCTATATATACACACATGTAATCTTTCACACAGGAATGAAAGTTGTGATTTTGGGGCTGTCTTGAGGCCAGGACTTGGCCTTGATGATCTTTGTGGATCCTTTCCAATTCTGAATATTCCATGAGACACATGAAGAGTAGCTTGAAAAAAAATTCAAAGGGGCAAAGTTACTTCTCAGCTTGCACTGAGAGGTTTCCCAGCACCCACACCCAGGGATGCTCACTGAAAGATGACTTGCAGGAAGGATGTCAGTTGGGAAATGTTCTAAACATCTTCATGAAAGACTTTTGCCTCTTGTAGCAAAACTGTATTACAAAAGCTGCAGAGGAGATCACCACACCCTGACTAAGGCCCTGCTCACTGCTGGAGATAAGACAGAGGGGCTCAGCTCAGCTCTGGGGACATCACAGGGGGAGGGACTCACCAAAGGGCAGGAGGAAGAGGTTTGGGGTGTGTGGTGAAAACCTCAGAGGCAGTGAATGCCCATCCTGTGCCCTGGAAAAGCAGAGTCATGGCCCATCAAAGCCCCCAAGGGATCCCCAGACCCTGCACTGGAGCACTGCACACCATGCAACAGCAAGTGAGAGGAATGAGGGATTTGTGTTTACAAAGATCTGGTAGATAAAACCAGCACTGAGAGATAAAACAATGGGAAGGATTCCACTGATTGAGGAATGGAAAAAAGATACTTGCCTTTACAAACAAACTGTAGGTTTGCTGATTGAAAGATGAGAGAAGTAATGAGGAAAAACCATGAATTCCATAAGAATTAAAAATTAAAAGGGAGGGTTATACATTAGAGGGGAATCTCGGGTATCAGACAAACTGGCAAGTCTGCACCTCTCAAGTACCTCAGCCCATGGGGAAAGAGAGAGGAGAATTAGGGCAAAAGGAGGCTGCATCCCCCAGAAACTGGAGAGACCCCAGGGGATGCCCCATGGCCTCTCCCTTTATTTGAATAAAGCAAAAAGGACTCCTCTGTCTCTTTTTTGGATATTAACCTCTGGTGTTTGTGGATTAATTTTCCTGACAAAAGGGACAGTAGCAAACCTGGCCCTCTCAGGAGGCACAGGGGTGTTCCCACCTGCCCAAACATTTATTAATCCACTGCATTCTGTACTTTGTGGCAGAGGACCCTCACCACCCAGAAGAGCATCAAGACATGGTTGGGACCCTTGGATGGGTGATGTTTCCACCTAACCCCTGTCACTCTCTCCCTGTCTGCCACCCTGCCTTTCCTTTTCTATTTCTTTCTTTTCTCTTTCCTTCTCTTTGCCTCTTTTATTATTACATAAAATATATCCATTTTTTGGCACCAACATCTAATCTTGTTTGGGTCTAATAATGTCTTCTGAACCTTTCTGGGTTTGATCTAATTTATTCACAAACTTAGTTTGCTTTGCTCTTCTGTGTTTAAACTTGTTTGTAACAATATCAAAGCTGGAGATGCAGAAATATCCTGGATGGTGTAAGTATGTAAGAAAAGGATCTGGTATTTCTTTTCCTAGAGGGCTGTACACAGCAATGTAGGCAGGATCACCTCAAATTCTTGATAAGAATAGGCCTGAATTTAAAGTGGAACTCTCTAGAGAGAAAAAAACCAAAGGGTGGAAATGTCTGGCACACAGCTCTTGGAATGCCAGCCTTACCTAAAGCCATGAGGCACTGAGAGCTGTCAGGGTCAGCAGTGCAAACCCAGACATTTGGTGGTTAATATTACACCTTTCCTTGCAATAATCCAGTGTCAGAGGTACCTCAGCTTCACTAAAACCCATCCCTTCCCAAAAGCAGGATGGAAAGCTTTAATCAGCTTCTATTCATCAGCACTTCCATTGTAAAATACAAAGCCTTGGCATGGCCTCCAACTTGGCATCTACAGCACAGCAGGGAAACAAAAAAAAAGTCAGTTTATAGCCACAAAATGGAACAGGTTTGAGAGCTACAAACTGACACATAAAGTTCACCACAAAACTCAACATGGCAAAAAGAAGTGTGTGAGTGAGGTCAGGTCAGGTAGAGAGCTTGTTTTGGTGAGTGGAAAATGATGAGAAGACTCCAGCTGCTGCTTTTTGTGCAGCAAAAGGAAAAAAAGTACAAGGTGGAAAGGAAGCAAAGGTTTGTGACCTTTGTGAAAATTTTCCTCTCACCTCTTGTTGCCTCTGTTCATTTCCTGCAGGTCTGCTCTTTGGTCTGTGTGTGCTCATGAAGAGGAGAGGTTTGGCACCTAAAGGGAGAGCAGGGAATGCAGAGAGCAGGAAAAATGGAGAGAAGGAAAAATAGAGAGAAGGAAAAATGGAGAGCAGGGAATGCAGAGAGCAGGAAAAATGGAGAGCAGGGAATGCAGAGAGAAGGAAAAATAGAGAGCAGGGAAAGTGGAGAGCAGGGGATGCAGAGAGCAGCAATGCTGCTGTGCCATCAAGGAGGACCACACTGGCCCCAGTGACAGAGCTCTGCCATCTGTGATTGCTCACACTTGGAGTATTTATTCCACCTGCATTTAGGACCCACAAACAGGTCACTCTCAGCCCCTGAATGCAAAGGGATGGAGAAGCACATTCCAAAGATTAAAATCCATGTGCAAATCTGACAGAATTGGTTGATTTAGGCAGACACAGCCAGTGCTCTGATTACTGAGGGGGTTCTGGAGGAAACTGGGGCTTCTTTATAACCACAAAAGAATAAAAACAACGTGTCACAGGACTGGGGATTTTTGGACAGAGCCTTTTCTCTCTCTCTCTCTCTCTCTTTTTTTTTTTTTTTTTTCTTTTTTTTTGAGAAAAGATAGAGGTTTTGGGGTGTGGTTTGTTTTGCTGTGCTGACACACCCCCACAGAGAGGTTTTTATAGATGTGAAGAGAGATGAAGGCTTCTCCTTTTAGCAGTGAGTCAAGTGACAGAACACCTGATAATAAATTGATTTCCCTTCTGGCTGTAACGTAGTGAGTGTAAGAGGGGAACTCCTTCTTCTGCCATTGTTTTATTCTACAAAGACAATTTTGGGAAGCCATAAAGCAGCAGCTTTTCTGTATATTTGATTTTTTGATTCATCCCATGGGGAAAATCATTCTTTCCTGAAAGGAAATTGTCAGATGGGGGTATTCCCTGTGAAAATTCCAACAGGAGGGATTCCCATTTTCTAGCAGACTCTGCTTTGCAGTTACAAGTGGAATTAAAATGTTATCTGGCAGTCTCAGAGCATCCTGTGGCTCCCAGTAGTGAAGAATGGCAAATCCACAACTCAGCAGATCTCAGTGCTCGTGGCACAGCTCTTCCCTAAGATCTCTGGATAAAAGGACACATCCCTCACTGGGCTGTGCTTGGAGATCTGCAAGTCTGGAAAAGCACCTTAAAAAGGATCAAGGGATTCTGTGTGTTATTTCTGAGTGAACAAAACCTCTGTGACCAGCAATGATACAGAATTCCATCTCTTTAGACCAGATAGAAGAGAAGGATGGAATTTGATAGCTACTGGCTGCAATATATTTTTATATATTATTTATATATATTGTATATCAACAGGGAGGGAAGGATCAGCCTGGGCTGGAAGAGGTCTAATTTCAGACTCTGGAAGAGAACCCATTCCCAGAGCTACTTTTGTTTGTTTGTTTGTTTGTTTTCCCCCAAGTCTTACTGAACGTTTGAGGCACAAATCCCTGCCTGGAGCCTACAGCAAAGAGCAGGAGCAGACAAACACACTCTGTCTCTGGCTGGCTTTATTTCACATGGGTTTCTTGTTTACCTGGCTGCTATGGGCACTTTCCATTTGAAATAATTCTCCTTTTTCTTTTTTTTTCCCTCTCTTTTGGGCTGAGTAAATAACACTGAACAAACCCCCAACTGTTCCTACTCCACGGAGAGAACAAGCAGCTCTGTTCTGGGGGTGAGGGACCCAGGGCAGCGAGGCAGAGCCCAGGACCCAGCCAGGGCCTTGAAGGGATTTTCCTGGGGTTCTGTGCTCCTTGCAGCCTGGGAGGGAAATCTCCTCCTCCACAGAAGGACTGAGGCTCTCCTGCCCTTAGGAGAGCACCAAGGAACCTCTAGCACAGACACACTCCTGGAAAATATGAGAAACACACGTAGGAGTTGGAAAAAAACATCCAGACAGGGACAGTTGTGTGTGTGGCACCAAACTCAGCTCCTGAAACAGGCTTGTTACTAGAAATTTCCATTGTACATTTATTTATAAAATGCATTTACGGAACTGGAGAAAAGCTGCAGAAACCTCTAAAGTGAATGAATTTCTGGAGAGCGGAACATACCCTTAATTTGAGCATAATGGATCTATCTGATCGAGTGTCTTGTGTGAATTCAGCAGAGATTTCGTGGTTAATCTTCCTGGAACCACAAAAGCATTACAGGCAGCAGCCAGTTTGGAGGCTTCTGCTGCTGCACAAATTCTGAATTTCAATTTAGAAGCAGCCTCACTGCAATGTAACATCCCAGTCAAGTTGCTCCCTTTCCCACAGAACACCAGCCCATGTTACACATCTTGCTCAGGAGCATCCCAGAGCCCTAAATAATGACCCAGACTCACTCAGTGTGTTCCCAAAGCTGTTCCCAAAGGCTCTGCCAGTGTCTGTCACCCCACAGACTGCTCTGAGCTCAGGGGTCACTGACACACCTGTGCCAGCTGCAGCTGCCCTACCCTGGCTGAGCCTCACAGACCCCTGTGGCAATGGATTCTACAGTTTATTTATGTGAATAGTGTGGGGAAACTTCCTCACGTGGGAGCTGCTCAGAGTGCACACTGTGGTCAGAAAAACCATATGGTCAAATGTCTTGGTGCTTTTTCTAGTTTTGCTGCATCCACAGAGCGTTCAGGACACTGAGTGCACTGGAAATGTACACAATGACATCAAGACTTTTCAATTGGATTCCCATTTCCTTTTTTCATAGCTCCTGGCATTTACATGCCTGCTTGACTGCACTAAGCAAAGCAGTTTGTTGTCAAGAGCAACTGATAGTGAGTCTAAGATCACGTTCATGTGGTTGTGGCTAATTTAAACTCTGTCAGTGCTTACAGTATCTGTTTCCACTTGCATCACTTTGTTGATACTGTATTTCTTTTGCCTTTGTAATACTCAGGCATTTGGTATTCTGAAATCCTCTCACGATTCTCTGCAATCCTCTCTAGATTAGGACACTCTGGATAATCCTCTGTGTGTATGAGCCGGCTCAATCCAAACCCTCCTGAAGATGTTTTTGAACTGGCACGGCCCAAAAAGGAGCCTGAGAGCTTTTTGGTTGGTGGTTTGTTTGGCTTTTTTCCCCTGGCAGACAAAACACCTTCCTCTTAATGGCTTCAAAGTGAACAGTCCAAATGTATTTACAGCTCTGTCAGACTGAAACACAGCACAGGACATTTCCCTTATGGGAGTTATAATGGGTTACACTGGTTTGCTTGTTATATAGAAACTGCTTCAGAGCATGTAGAAATCTTCTAAAGAGACTCTGTATGAAAAAGGAGCCTGAGCATCCCTGGAGTGCAGGGTGCTGCTCCAACAAGAGGAATCATGGAATGCTTTGGGTTAAAGATGATGTAGTTCCAGCCCCTGCCATGGGCAGGGACACCTTCCACTGTCCCAGGCTGCTCCAAGCTCTGTCCAACCTGGCCTGGGACACTTCAGGGATCCAGGAACAGCCACAGCTGCTCTGGGCACCCTGTGCCAGGCCCTGCCCACTCTCTAAGGTTAATACATTAATGTCCCCAGCCATGGCCTGGGGGCATCCAGGGATGGGAAGCACCTTGATGCCCTTTGGACCCGTGGCAGGTTTATCCCCAGTCACCTCTGCAGGTGGCTCTTTCCAGAGAGCTCCAAGTGTGGCTGTGGCCACTGAGAGCTCTGGGCTGGCCCTGGCAGCCTGAGCAGAACAGGGACTGCTGGAGCCTGGGTGCTCCCCGAGGGGCTCAGGGCTGCCAGGGCTCAGCAGGCACAGCAGTGCCACCAGGGTGGCTTCCAAAGGACACGGGGTGACTCTGAGTTTGGCTGCTGCTGTGGGGTGGGACTGGCTGGCTTTTACAGCTACAGCAGGGAGAGAAGGGTGGGAGGAGTCAGCCAGGAGGACAATTTAATGCACGAAAAAAGCATGAAGTGCATCATCATGCTTAAGGGATTAAAGAAAAAAAAACACCTCCTGAACCTCAGCATCTTGCAAATATACAGCAATCACCCTGAGGCAGATGGACAGATTGTTCCATTAGGCTAAATTAGCTCCTTTGGTCTGAATCACCTTTGTTCTTGCATTTATCCTGTCAGGGGCAACACTGACTCTTAGGAACTGATGCAAGGTTTGTGATCCAGAACTGAGACAGGACTTTAGAACAACTTCCATTTTGAGTAAGGTTTTCTCAGGGGGTGGTAGTGGTGGTGTCATATTTTTAAAGCCAATTTCCAGTGCATCAGCTTCCGTTTTCCACTCAGGGCCACTATCAGCCTTTTCTAAACCACTCTTCCTGAGTGGCAGAAAAAGACAGCTGCACCCAAGATGATAGGAAAAAAGACAATTTCATTGCTTAAGTCTTAAGTACAGACTAAAAGCCTCTTCAATACATGATGGCAGGATCATTTAATGCTCTTCTTGTGTTATTACATCTCTACACAGGGGTTGCTTTGCCAACAGCTCTCATTTTAAAGGCTGGTACAGTTTGAGAGGTGGTGGATTTAGAAGAGAAAATCCTGTTGACTAAGGGTATAGTGCTTGACTCCAAAATACATGAGTAGAACTTGAACAAAGTGAGGCACAGGAGCAGAGAACTGCAGTTCACATGGATGGAACTCCAGCCAACTCCTGTTTGTATGGGCATCCAGTGCTATGGAGAAAAACTACTAATATCCTTCAGCTCCAGACATGACTTCATATCCTAAGGCACGTTCCATCTAAGTGTACCTTTCAAAGCCAGCAGCATCACTCCTGCTCTCACTGACCCCATGAAAAAGCCACAAGCACCCTAAAACTTTTGTCCCCAGCTGTTTTGGCCCTGATGGATGCCTGGACCACAGATTGGATCATGGGACTGAAACAAAGAGAACAGAACAGAGCAGCAGGGTTGTGAGCTCTGGCTGCACAGGAGAAGCAACATTTCAGGGCTGAGAAAAAGCCACCCAGGCTGATTTGTTTGCATTCATCATGTTTTGTTACCATTCCTGAGGGGCTTTGCTGAGTACATACACTTCACTTTTATTGGTGCTGGCAGGGATGGGACCCTCTGCACTTCATTTCTGAGGAATACACAGTTTGTCCTGCTTGTTGCCCTTTGTCCACCAAAAGCAGAGATGGAAGAATGGGGGTCTGGAACTGATCCTTAAAATGTCCCCATGCCAGTTTTTGCTCCACAGGTGCTCTGCTTGCACTCAGCAGCTCTTGGTCTGTACTGTGCTCTAGTTATTCTTACAATTAAGAGCAGCACTACTACAAGGAATTAATTCAGCACCAATTAATTGTGAGACAGCTGACAATGCTGACACTGTGTGTTCCCACAATCATCTTCTTTCCTTCTGACTGTTGCAGACTTTCCTGCTCAGTAGAAAATTTCCCAGTCTTGGTATAGGAGTCTCTGTAAGGATGAGCAATATGAGGGAATTCCCTTAATTCTACAGATCTTTTCTCCAATTTATCAGTGCAGTGTCACAGACAACTCAGACCAGTTATGGACCTTTGCTGAAATTATCCTTTTTTCTTTCATTTTTTCTCTCTCAAGTGTAGCTAAGAGAACTATATGAACTATACCAGAGCTGAACTGCAGCTGAACAGGGAAGCCACAGTTTTGCTTCACCACTTGAAGCACAGGCACAAAAACTGTACTGTGAGATGGAGTAACATAAAAATATATCCCACTGCAGAGGGAACTCCAAAAGCTGGGGAGCTGCAGGGAGAGGATGTCCAATTTTAGGAGCCTGCTCCAGTGTAAGATATGTCTGGTAAAAGAGTTGGAGGAGACTGCGTGGGTCAGAGAGTTCCAATTCCAAACTTTTCTGTTGTAGGTTTTCACTGCAAACTGCAGTGGGGAATATGGATCACCAAACACAAAACCACAAGTGACAGAAAGCTAGGAACACATATGTGCTTGCCCACAGCACTGCTGCCTGTAAGCTGTTCTCCAACCAACAAAAACATCTCAGTGGCTGGAAAAGATGAACAGGCCTGGTTGCCAAGTCATGGCCTGAACTATTCCAGGGGCAGAAAAGACAGCTGGACTGCTGGTAAAGAACAGGGCTATTTAAGGAGACTCACTCTGGCCTAATGGAAAATGCAAGGATAGAATTATCAATTATTTTACACTAACCCAACATTTCAGATCCAGGAAAAAAACAATCACAAGGAAGCAGAAGAGAGAAGCTGGTTAGATTCAGCTGGCAGCTCAGTCCAGGTACAGAAAGAGCAGAATGTGCTGCCCTTTAGAAGAAAGAAAATTAACTGTTTTTCAGAAGATGGTAATTCTGGAGTGTTTCAGCCTACAAAGCAAACTCCAGATGCACCTGCACTGCTGTTCCAAGCACTGACACAAAGTTGATGCGATCACAGGGCCTTGGGTTATCACAAGGAGCCACAAAAGCCATCAGTGGAACAGAGATAAAGAAATTATTTTTGGATGTATAGCTATATGTCGATATTTCAAGTCATAATGCTGATCTGCTTTCTCTTTCAGCCCTCAGGGCAGCTGCTCCTGGTATGCTGCACAGTGTTCCATATTAAGAATTCCTATGCAAAAGCCTGGCTGCCACCCAGAAAGCATGTTAGAGAGCAAACACACAGAGCCAAATAAACAACAGCCTCAGAGACTGAGAAAGGCCCAATACACAACTGCCAAGGGGGACTCCGAGCTGAAATCTCCCAGAGAGGGCGAGCTCTTCAGCATGACCTTCAAACACAGCTTTGTCTGCTGCAAACCCCACTGTAACTGAACTTCTCAGTGTCCTTTTACCACAGCATTGGTCCCAGCCTGCTGCCAGCCTCAGCACGGCTGTGCCATCAGATGCTCAGGAGCCACAAGAGCATTTAGCAGGGTTTGTAATGAGGGAGGGACACAGCAGAAAACTCTTTGGTTTTCTTTCACAGGAATGCTCTGCTCAGTGCCTATCACAAAAAAAAGGCAAAACCTTTGCTTTAGAGTTCAGTCCAAAGTGCAAGTTTAGAAGAATTCTGAACATCTCTGTGCCCTGTTCCTCAGCACTTCCTCTCACAGTTACATATTTCAACAGGCAGCTCTATAAATATGAATGTGGCAGCCCCAGAGCTGAATTTCATGGTGTCTGATGAAACTTTTACAAGAACGTTCCCCAGGACTTCCCAAAATTCACAACTTTGAAAAATTTTGTAATTTCTATTCAGGGCAAAAGTAGACTACATCTCTTGGAGATTTAAATACATATGCACCAAGGAGTATCTTATTTACACCCTGTGTTCCAGGCTGTCCTGGAGCTGTGGTGCTTATTCACAGCACAGGATGTAGCACTTTCTGCCTTCCAACAAACTACCAGCACTTGATTTTGAAGGCCAGAACATCCTTCTGTCTTCTTTGCTCTCCTGGGACAAATATCAATGCATCAGGCAGGGAAGCATTCCAATCTACAGCATGGGGAATTCAGCAGGTATAAACTGGATCTGGAAATGAAGTTGGTGATCTAATATGCTGCTGTCATAGCAGCTCAGATGTAAGAGAAAAATAAATCATACTTCCTGGCTCTCTGTGTCAGTGGAGGTCCTGCAGGGTATTTTACAATAACCCTCAGGTCCCAAACAATGTTTTCATCTGAATGGTTTTATTCAGCCTCACAAAATCCCACAGAAACATTTCTGGACATAACATTGTCCCCATCTATTCCCATGGCTGCACAGCCAGGTCTGTGCCTCCAGCCTGGCTGCAGATGTTAAAGAAACCTGGGCCTGGGGCTGTGGTGGATCTGAACCAGCCTCCACGAGAGAATTGGGATATTTAAGGTAACTGCACAATCTTGCAGTGCTGGGTAACTGCTGCAGGACACCTCTGGTCATTTATCAAACTTCCAGTCCTTCCACCCTGTCAGAGTGGCTTGATGGCCAGGGCAGGACTAGGTATTCACTCCCACTTGGCATTTGTATATGGCAAAAATGTTTGCACCAATGGGATTTTATTGGGTCCATCTCCAGGACTGAAGTACTAAACAGGAGAAAATCCAGCTTTTCTGGTGTAAAGGTGTATTACAACTGCCAGTGAAAGAGAGCTGCAGTTGCTGGCAGTCCCAGACAGCTGCTATTTAAGGGTATCTATAGATACAAAACACAGGTGGCATTTCCCAAAAACCCAACTTGGAAATCGCAGGGAGAAAAAAGTTATCTTAAATGCTAAAATTAGATGTGACTAATCCCAGTTCCATGGCATGGGAATTAGCTGATTCCTGCCCAGGCTGGACAAACAGCCCCTGAGATGGCTGAACACCAGGTAGTTCCACTTTTCAGTTGTGAAAGGATTTGCTCTGACACTTTGGTCCCTCTGAGGCCTCCACAGGGAGAACTGCTAAGTGAAGTTTTGCTGCTGTCCTGGTTCTGGGAACATTCTGAAAGGACACATGTTTGGTTGGCTGACAGCTGCACAGAAAACTCTGCAGGGATATATTGGTGAGCCCCACAAGTCCCTGACCTGTCTCACCTTCTATTCTGAGAGTATTAGCACAATTCACTTAGGATATGTGGGGACTGGATCAAATCCAGAAGAAGAGATTAGTTAGGTATAAGGAAGCACAGAAAGGTCAAAAGCCATCACACACATGGCACACAGCACCAGAATATCCAGTTTTGTGGGGGCCAGGAATTGTTGACCTTCCTATAATGCATAAGGTGTGTCACCTGCCCCAGGATGCAAGCAAGGCTGGAGCT
This sequence comes from Catharus ustulatus, assembly GCF_009819885.2. Classification (NCBI taxonomy): domain Eukaryota; kingdom Metazoa; phylum Chordata; class Aves; order Passeriformes; family Turdidae; genus Catharus; species Catharus ustulatus. The sequence continues at coordinate 4,591,230 of NC_046245.1, forward strand.
GCTGCCCTCCCAGCACCGTAACTTACCCATGAAGAAAAGTTCCGGGGACTTTTTGTCTGTAGCAAACTCTGCCATGGGCCCACCGAACCGCAGCCACAGCCCAAAGGCAATGACAGCCAGTCCTGCCAGCTGCAACACAAACAGAGCAGTCAGGGCTGCAGTGACAAACAGCTGGAGAGCATCACAGGGGTGTCCTGGCACCTTGTGCTCCCTTGAAATCCCACAGCTCAGAATTGCACTGTCAGGAAATTCATGCAGCACTTGCCAGGGTCTGATAACAACAAATTCCTATTACAGTGCAATTGTACTTCTCTCCTTCAGCTCTTCAGTGTAATGGTGCTTCTGAACTTAATAGTGACTCTCAAACCTTGTCAGTAATTTAATCATCAAAACTGGGCCTGAATTGTCAGGAGAAATGGAGTGGGGCAGGAGACCCCCACCAAAAGTAGGAGGGACAAGGGTTGTTACTGGATAGATATCTTGGATCACAGAAATTACAAACCAGTGATTGATGCTGTCAAGTGGAAGGAAAAATTCCCTTTAATGTGAACAAGACTAGGTCACAAAGAAGTGTCACAGCATGTTGTTTGAGGGGAAAGATTTACAGTCAAAGGTCTCAGCCTTACCACATGCCAGACAGATCATCAGCCTGCCAGGCAGTGCTGTGTGACCTGGCAGAGAGCTCCAGCATCCTGCAGGATCAGTGCTGTGTGCCCTGCCAGAGTGCTCCAGCATCCTGCAGGATCAGTGCTGTGTGCCCTGTCAGAGAGCTCCAGCATCCTGCAGGATCAGTGCTGTGTGCCCTGTCAGAGAGCTCCAGCATCCTGCAGGATCAGTGCTGTGTGCCCTGTCAGAGAGCTCCAGCATCCTGCAGGATCAGTGCTGTGTGCCCTGTCAGGGAGCTCCAGCATCCTGCAGGATCAGTGCTGTGTGTCCTGGCAGAGAGCTCCAGCATCCCGCAGGACCAGAGCTGTGTGTCCTGCCAGAGAACTCCAACATCCTGCAGGACCAGAGCTGTGTGTCCTGGCAGAGAGCTCCAGCATCCCTCAGGACCAGAGCTGTGTGCCCTGGCATCCTCAGGAGCATCCCTCAGGAGCAGGCACAGTGTCCTGCTGCTGTCCAGGCCCAGAGCCTCAGTCTGTGGTACCTGCACAATGTGGACAAGGCTCACAAACACCGGCTACTTCCCATGTGGGTGCCAGCCTGGCACAGTGCTCCCCTAACCTGTCCTGCATTCCCTGGCATTTGATCCATTGGCACAGCTCAACAAGCCAAGAGAGCAGGCAATTGTTCAGCTGGAGAGCTCGGGTCACGGCTTTCCTCACAGATGTGTCCTAGCAGAGGGTGAGGGTCCCCTGCCACCCTGTCACAGCATGGGGACCTCCCCGCTGGCAGCTTTGGGCTGCCAGGGCCTCTCCAGGCTGTGGAGTGCCCCTGGCAGTTCGGGATGAACGTTCCAGCCAGCTGAGCTGATTCCTTCCATCTCAAAAAGGCAGATAACAAAACACAGTACTTGTCACTTTTGAGAAACAAATAACACAAAGCTTTGTCCTTCTGCTGCCTTGCAGCTGCAGCTGGGCAGCATCACTCGGCCCCTCCAGCTCGAGCACAGCAGCACTGTGTCCCCGGAGCACGCAGCGCTGTCACCACGAGGGAACAGCCTTTGGTTTAACTGTGCTTCGAGCATAAAGGAGACAAAAGCCCAAAACTGCTTAGTCCAGAGAGGCAGAATAAGATGACTTTGTGACTTCTTCTAAAAAGACCCCAGTGAATCAGAAGGAAAGAAAAAGACATTTAAGAAGATAACATTGCTGATTGTTTTCTGGAAAGCTGAAGGGAGAACAGAGCATGAGGGAAAGTGAGAGAAGAGAAAGCTTGAATTCAGCTGCCTGGAACTGTGAGACTATTGAAAAGGTGCAATGAGGGGAGAATGGACACAGCATTCCCTAAATCTCTTGGGAGTGAGGCGAGGACTTTCTCTTAGGATGAACTTGGAGCAGCTGTTAGCTCCCTATTTGAAATGACATTAGCAAAAAGCACCGTGATGCTGTGAAATGTTCTGCTCGCTGCTCTGCACTGGGGGAACTTCTCCCAGCCTCCTCCTGCAGCCGCCTGGTTGCCGGGGAAATGATCGCTACTTTAAATGATCAGTTTAGACAGATGCTGTCTCTGCTCAGCAATGTCATCTTACACCGAGCGGTGCTTTCCCAGGCAGAGCTGTAACTCCTTAAGAGCGAGCAGAACCGGGAGCGCTGCCCGGAGGGAGCCGTGCCTGTGCCACCCGCCCGAACCCCGGAACCCCCGGTACCCCCGGCACCACCGGCACTCCACAGCAGCCCCAGTACCTCGGGAATCCCCGGAACCCCCGGCACTCCACGGCAGCCCCGGTATCCCCGGAACCCCCAGCACTCCACAGCAACCCCAGTACCCCCAGAACCGCCGGCACCGCCAGTACCCCCGGTATCCCCTGCATCCCCGGCACTCCACGACAGCCCCGGTATCCCCGGAACCCCCAGCACTCCACAGCAGCCCCACTACCCCGGGAATCCTCGGTACCCCCGGCACTCCACAGCACCCCAGTATACCCGGAACCCCTGGAACCCCTGGAACCCCCGGAACCCCCGGTACCCCCGCAGCCCGCTCCCGCAGCAGGTGCCCCTGCCCCGCCCGGCCCCGCTCCGCCCGGCGCGGCGCTCACCCAGAAGGTCAGGTTGAAGATGAAGAGCAGGATCTTGATGCAGCGCATCCCCCCATAGCCCACGCCCATGGCGGGCGCCGGCTCCGGCAGCAGCTCCCGAGGCGGCTGGGCCCGACTCCGGCGGGGCGGCCCCGGGGCAGGTGCGGGGCCGGGCGGGGCCGGCGCTGCCCGGGCGGATCCGCCGACCTGGGCCCGCCCCGGGGCGGACTTTGTGCCCGGCGCCGTGCTCGGGGGTTCCTGCGGCCGCACGGGCACCTCGGAGAAATCCCTCTCGGCGTCCCGTGTGTCTCGAAAAGACGCTCAGATCTTGCAGATGCTGCCCACAAAATTACAGGCAGGATCAAGAATGTGATGTCGTTAAACTTCTCCCGGTTTATAGCCGTAGCTAAGAGCCCCATCAAGTTAATTTTCCAATCATTAATTTGTTCTCTAATTTGACCCAAAATGCTGACTCCGCTGTCAAAATCTTACAGCTTTCTCATCTTAGGATTTTTTTTCAGCTGCTTCTTCGAGGTCTCCAGGATGAGTCCAAAGTTGCCTGCGGGGCTTTGACAGGGGAGCACGAGGTAAGGTTGTGTCTCTGGAAAAGCAGGGTTTCTACATTAAACATTTCCTCTCCTTATTGAACGAATAAAGCACTTGTTTCCTATTTATTTTAGTTTGTGCTGTAGTCATAACTGTAGAGTTCTACCTATTCAGATTATTTTCAGGTTTTGAACAAATTTTCCCTGAGGGGTGGGTGTATGGAAACCATGCAAAAACGTGTGGGAAAAGATGTTGGTGTTGTTTCATCTAATGACGCAGTAATACCAAAGGATGTTGGAGGTGGTTTCCTTTTTCACTTGCTTTGCTCTTCATTTTCAGTTGTGTTAAAGCCTGGCCACATTTTTGAAAAACAATCCCAAACAGCTTATTTGAATTGCAATAACAAAGTTCAATTAAGAATATCTTACTCCACTTGCAGTCAAATACACTTTATTGGTTTAGTTGCTTGGTTTATTTTTTTTTTTAAGAAACATTGACTCTACCTTATAACTCAAAACAAAACCACACAATTTCCTTTTTTTTTTTTTTGCTTCTGTGATGCTCTGCTAGATGGTGTTGACCTCCCAGGTCCAATGTATTCCTTCTAAAATAACAAAAGCATGAATGCATTTGAATAATAAAAATAACTCCGTGACAATGTGATGCATCAAGCAGTAGCGAAAGTCTTCTTTATCCTCTGATACATTTGCCTTGGATTGTGATGGCAACATAAATAGTTTTTTTAAAAGTCTTTTATTAGGCTTCTCTATTTCTCTAGCAATTTTCATGCTGATTTTCTCTACAAGTGTACGAGTGGAGCATTCGGCCTTCACAAGTAGTGGGTCTCCTTGCCACATAATTCTTGCAATGAATTAACCCCAAGGTGCTGCTTTTCAGCGCGTGGTTCTTGGCATCTCTGGGAGGCACCTCAGATTCCCCTGGCACTGCCCAGGGCTCACACAGGTTAGGGTACCCGGGGGCACAGGCTTGGCAAAAAGCCACTGGTAGGGCTTTGCTGGGCTCGGTTTTAGGGCCGGTGCACTGCAGTGCCTTCATAAATGACTCGGATCAGGAAGAGATACTGAGAAATTCTGCTGACAACATGGAACTAGAAAGAGCTGTCGACTCCCTCCGAGGCAGAGAGATCTTGATAAATGTGAGGGCTGGGCAATCACCAACCGTGTGGAGTTTAACAAGGACAAGTGCAAATTCTGCGCTTGAAGCGTGGCAGGAGCTGGATGTAGGGACAGACTGGAGAATGAGAAAAGCAGTGCCGTGACAGGCACCTGGGGCTCCTGGCCAGGGCAAGCGGGATCTGAGCCAGTGTGCCCTGGGGCCAGGAGGGACATCCCTGCCCCGGGGCCAGGAGGGACATCCCTGCCCTGGAGGGACATCCCTGCCCCGGGGCCAGGAGGGACATCCCTGCCCTGGAGCCAGGAGGGACATCCCTGCCCCGGAGCCAGGAGGGACATCCCTGCCCTGGAGGGACATCCCTGCCCCGGAGCCACCTCAGGCCGAGTGAGGGAGGGATTGCCCCGCTCTGCCTCGCTGCCACTGCTGCGGGCAGTTTGGGTGTCACCAAATGGGAAGGATATAAAGTTGTTGGGGAGTGTCCAAAGGAGGGACACGAGGATGGTGAAGGGTCTCGAGAGGCCGCACGAGGGGCGGCTGAGGGCGCTCGGTTTGTTCGACATGAGCGAGCCTGAGGGCAGAGCTCAGCGGGGGCTGCAGCTCCTCCGAGGGGCGGCGGAGGGACAGAGCCGACCTCTGTGACAGCGACAGCACCCAGGGGAGGGCTGGAGCTGGGCCAGGGCAGTTCAGGTTGGATATCGGGGAAGTTTGTTCTCCCAGACTCCGCAGGGAATGGGCACGGCCCCGAGGCTGCCAGAGCTCCAGGAGAGTTTGGACACTGCTCAGGGGTGCACAGGGTGGGATTTGGGGTGTCTGTGCAGGGCAGGGGTCGGTGCTCCTGCCGTGTCCCGGGATATCCCCGTGTCCCGGGCTATTCCCCGTGTCCCGGGATATTCCCCGTGTCCGGGATATCTCCGTGTCCCGGGATATCCCCGGCTCCATGAAGGCTCCGCCGCTCCCGCTCGGGCCCTCACGGCCGGCGGTCCCGCGGGCGGCAGCGCCCCCTGCCGGGCGGCTGTGCGCACAGCTCCGGCTCATTGCCGCAACCAGCGGCTGCCGGAGCATCGGACATCGGAACAGCTCATCAGAATATCGGAACAACCCATCAGAACATCGGAACAGCTCATCAGAACATCGGAACTACAGAACAACCATCAGAACATCGGAACAGCCCATCAGAACATCAGAACTACAGAACAACCCATCAGAACATCGGAACAGCTCATCAGAACTACAGAACAACCCATCAGAACATCGGAATAGCTCCTCGGAACATCGGAACTACAGAACAACCCATGAGAACATCGGAACAGCTCATCAGAATATCGGAACAACCCATCAGAACATTGGAACATCAGAACAACCCATTAAAACATCAGAACAGCTCATCAGAACATCAGAACAACCCGTGAGAACATCAGAACAACTCACCAGAACATCACAGCATTACAACTCATCAGAACATCAGAACAACTCATTAGAACATCAGAACATTACAACTCATTAGAACATCAGAACAACTCACTCATTAGAACATTAGAAACTCATTAGAACATCAGAACAACTCATTAGAACATCAGAACATCAGAACAACTCTCTTATTAGAACATTAGAAACTCATTAGAACATCAGAACAACTCATCAGAACATTAGAACAACTCACTGGAACATTAGAACATTACAACTCATTAGAACACTAGAACAATTAATTAGGACATCGGAATATTACAAAAAGTCGTTAGAACTTTAGAACAACTCATTAGAGCAACAGTTCTGGTTGCAAGGCTTCTGACTGACTGAGGGAATTTTGGGGAGATGCACAAAGGTGTTCAGTGTTTCCATTTCGTAGCCTATTTGGAACAGATCAGTGTCGATAAGAAGAGAGGTGATAAATTTTTCTCAGTAGGATTATCAGATTGTAAGGAGGCATTTGCTCGGTAGACAATTCACAGAATTATTTCGTGAGCTGCTGTAGTTAGTCCTGTTTGCTGGGAAGAGTGACATTTCCATCTTGGACATGTACAGCTTCAAAATCCATGGAATTGATTGCTTTTTATATTAAAACCCTTCTGTTATCAAAGTCTGCTTTCCCCATGAAGTTCGTAGGTGAAGCAAGCATGTGGATATTTGTAACAGGCTTCAAGTCCAGCAATTTCTTTGCAGTTAGATTTAAATGATTTGAATTATTATCCTGAGGCAAAGACTATTTGGTTTTGGTTATTTTCTGGTTGCAGACCACTAGGAATCTTTTCAGTGAAGTGTTATCCAGCTCTAGCACTAGGTGCTCAGATACTGCTAAACACATGGAATTACTCGGACTTGTAGTGACAGGTGGATAAGAAACTGTCCTTGCTACAGCAAGTGCTGTTTAATTTCTATTACTAGAAGAAAGCCTGAGTTATTATTCCCATAAATATAATACTGACTTGAGTATAAAATATTTTAAAATGTGTTTGGGTGAGGGAGGGGTTGAATTTTACCATTTTCCTTCCAGATCTGACCTACCCTTCCTCTGTTTTTCTGGTTCTCTGGTAACCCATTAACCTTTCATATATCAGGAGAACACAATATTATTTTTTTCTTTCCGGTGTTTGACTGTTTCCTAAGTGGCTTACAATTCCAGTTTTATGCTTTATGAACAACAAAACTCCTATGAGAGTTCCTTATCTCTGCAGAGGATTGTTCAGATTTCATAGAAATAAAGAAAAAAAATTGTAGAATGGTTTGGGTTGGAAGAGACCTTAAAGCTCATTCAGTGCCACCCCTGCCATGGGCAGGGACACCTTCCACTGTCCCAGGCTGCTCCAAGCCCCATCCAGCCTGGCCTTGGAACACTTCCAGTGATCCAGGGGCAGCCACAGCTGCTCTGAGCACCCTGTGCCAGGGCCTGCCCACCCTCACAGGGAAGAATTTCTCCCCAGTATCCCATCTAACCCTGCCCTCTGGCAGTTTAAACCCATTCCCCCAAGTCCTATCTGCTTTCTGTTTCTCAGCTGCTTCTAAGCAAGATAAGCTCAAATTCCCTGTTCAGAGTCCAAAATAGCCCTTCAGAGAAACATCAGCCAGGGAGTGAGGAGGAGCTTCCTTAATAAAAATAATCCTATTCCCTGACTTAAATATTTCATTTACGTGGAACTACAACTGATTTTAAATTCCAAGCAAACAGCCCCAAACCCATACTGGACTCCCATTCTTCCAGGGACAATGAAACTTGCATCATACCTTTGGCATCTGTGTTGCTGTTTCCATTTCCACTGAGTAATTGCCGGAATTCTGGGCCTGGCAACTCTGTCTCTGTCTCTGAATGCAGCTCAGGAATTGCTGCCTGGAATACAAAGGAGATCAGAAGGGACTGTGCTTCTCCAAGTGTCTGGGCAAATTGTCTGCTCCTTTGTTTCCTTCCACGCTTTTAAATTTTTTTGAGGTATATTTATTTGCTTTCCATCAGGCACTTGCATGCTGGGTCAGTCTGCAAAGCTCATACAGGGCTGTTGAAAACTGCTTGGATGCCCTGGCAAATGCACTGGCCCTGTTTTCTTTTTTTTCAGGAGCATTCAGAATATGCTGTGCTTCAAATTCCGGCCTGAAAGCTGCTTCTCAGAAAATGCATTGCAAGGGTGTAAAATCCCAGAATCCTGTCATTTCTACAACAAGCATGGTCTGGATATTATTTCTAGAATCACCCCTTAAAGGCCTACGTGGGAAGGAGATAGAAGAGCACCAAGTTTTCTTTACTGTTGTGTTCCAACAAGCTTTGCCCAGTCCTAATGTGGCATTTTGAGTCCCCTCCCAGCTCTCCATTAAACAAATGAGACAGGTTCATCCAGTTACAGTTGTATTCTCTCTCTGCAGATTCCTTCTGCTCTTGGGCCTAGTTTCTCTACTCAGGTAGATGTGAGCTGCACAATCCCACTTGGATTCAGCAACTCTTCCTGCTGAGTCCCTCTGCAAGGTGCATGTGATTGGTGCCTGACACCCAAATGATGATCATGTGTGTGATCTGGGTGGGCAGGAGCAGAGCATGACCTGGTTTGCAGGCTCTTGTAACAGGCACAGCCTGCACAGCCCCTAAGATGTAGGTGTTCCAAAGGAACAATCCCACTAAATCTTCCCTTGCCAAGGGAAAGAAGCTTCCATATCACAGTTCAACACCTCTGCCCTGCTCAGGTGAGACCCCACCTGCAGAGCTGCCTCCAGCCCTGGGATCAGCACAGGAAGGACCTGGAGCTGCTGGATCCAGTCCAGAGAATGCACCAGGATGATCAGAGGGATGGAGCAGCACTGCTGGGAGGAAAGGCTGGGAAATTTGGATTGTCCAGATTGGAGAGGAGAAGCTTTGGGGTGACCATATTGTGGCCTTCCAGGTGTTGAAGGGCTGGACAAGGAGGATGGGGAGAGACAAGGTCCTGGAGGGACATTCCCAAGGGGGAATGGCTTCCCACTGCCTGAGGGCAGGGATAGATGGGATATGGGGAAGGAATTGTTCCCTGCGAGGGTGGGGAGGCCCTGGCACAGGGTGCCCAGAAAAACTGTGAGTGTTTCACCCCTGGAAGTGTCCAAGGCCAGGCTGGGAGCAATTTGGGATAGTGGGAGGTGTCCCTGCCAATGCCAGGGGGTTGAACAAGAGGGGCATTAAGGTCCCAAACCATTCTGGGATTCTGTTATTGCTTGGAGAGGCTGACCTGGAATAGAGAAGGAATAAAACAGGAATTAATTGAAAGGACATACTTTGGGCAGGACAAGAGCCTGGCCAGGGCTGCACCCAAACCAAATCTAAGATGGATCCTGTTCATGAGTCTTTACTTTTAAAAGTTTAGGTTTATCTATATATTGGGGTCAATTATCAAACCACAACCCCAGGCTATGAAGTCTCAGACCCCTGGCTTCCCACCTTTCTTTCACTGTTGTTTTTGCTTTCTGGGTACCAGCTGTCCTTGATTCTCTAACTAGAAAGGGATTGTTTTGTCTAACTCCACTGTGAAGAGAATTTACTAACACCTAATATGAAGTTTCAGAGTTAAACACTAAGCAGCAGAGATTCTAAAAAACATGAGAGCTAAAACCCAAGGCATCACTGTGATGTGGTAAGAGCTGGAGTTGGTGTCCATGGGAAGAACCCACATTTTTGCTGTAGCAACATCCCATTCTCAGCAGTGGAGTTTCCTTAACCAAAATACAGAACTGCCAGAGAGGAACTTTTATCCCTGGTTAATGTTGCCTCCGGACAGGGAGTAGACTTTGAAAAAGCAAGTTTAGCTGTTTCTGCTCCCCATTAATCAGTAGCACATTCTGGGCAGTTGACGTTGATTTATCCATGAACCATCTCTGACAAAATGTAATGAATGCTCATAAAATGTTTTAATTTGGCATCATTTCCCTGGAAGGATTAGAAAAATAAGAAGATGCTTTGTTTCCCAGGAAACCTGGCCTAGAAGATAATAACATGATCTGTCAAACTGTGAAAAACACTAAGGAAAAACAGGTTATCAGAACTGTTGCTCAAGTTTAATTAGAAGGAATTCTTCTGTTATTGTGATGGCTGAGGTCTTTTTGAGCTAATCTGGCTGTTTGGGTCAGCATGGAAAATGAGGAATGGAACCAATTCCATGATGAGTCACAGGGGGTCTGGGACAGCTGGACAGGGATTAATTCATTTTGCTCAGGCCAAAGAGTCTCTGCTGTGGATTACAGTGGGAGCAGTTCCCAGGAGAAGGGGGTCCCTGCTTGCATGTGGACATTTCTCCTGTATTTACAGGCTTCCCAGTGAGAAGGATTGACCTTCTAATCCTCATTCTTACAGGCTGAACACCTGGAGCCACTGCCTGCTCTCAATGCCCAGGGACAGAGGAAAAGGCTGCTTTTCCAGAACTTTGTGTTCATTGCCTCTGGGCTCAGGAGGCTTCCACAGGTGAGGGGACGTGTAACACAACCAGTGTGGAGTGGAGATTTTCTACAGATTGGGCCACTGGAGTCACCCCAGAACTGTAAGTTCTTGAATCTTGTCCTAGCTCAGCCCTGTGGTTTACTCCCATATAATCTGTTGTTCTCTTTAGGGAATTAAAACCTAATGCATATAAAAGGTTCTAAGAGTGACTTATTTCATAGTGCTCTGGGACTGTTTATTACAGAAAGCCTATTAAAAAGCTCTGCTAATCTCTGAGCTGTATTCCATCATCTTTTCCAACCTTAATGATTCTGGGAGCCAGAGGAGGGTATGCAGCTCTGCCCTTAGCCTGCAAAGTCACAACAGCAGAAAGCCAGGGTGCTGCACAGAGCTCCAAACATTGCCATTCCAGGAATACCCCTGGGGCAATCCCCTGGGGGCACGTGGAATTTCATGCAGTCAGCACAGAGGTCCCAAAGGCCCTGACTCACAATCTGCATCACAGGAGGGAACAAGCTGTTGCTGCTCTCGCTGCTGTCTTGACTTGAAAATTGTTTGAGCCAAGTAGGAAAAGGAAACTGCTCCAAAGGGCAATGGAAAAAAAGAAAGTTACTTAAATTCAAAGCTTATGCCTCAGGATCAAGGAAGTTTACTAGACAGGTTTTAAACTGCACATTTCTGTGGTCCTTCAAAAATGCATCACGGCTGGAATGTGAAATCAGAGAAGTGAGTGGTGAAACGTGCCACGTCCTCTCCGCTTTCACTTGACTGCCACCGGGGACTGGGCTGGTTTGCAACACCACGAGAAATACCAGTTCCACCAGTGAGGTCTGGGAGCCGGGTCAGCTCCCGGGGAGGCAGGGATGCTTTGCTGGGTGTGCTCCCTCCAGCAGAGCCTGGCTGCAGTTCAGAGCTGCCTCCAGCTGGCAGCAGAGCAGGATTTCACTGACAGCAGGGGCTGAGTGGCACTTGCAGGGTTTGCATCTCGCTGGGGTGGTGGAGAGGGTATCCAGCAGAGAGCAGAAATCCTTGAAGAGAAGTGTCTGCTTCCACAAAACCGCTTTAAGCTGGGAATTGATGGAGGTTTAGGCATTTTTTCAAGTTTCAGTGTAAGGACAGCAGCAGCAGGTGATGTATGAACTGCAGCAGGTGCTCAGTATCACAGGGAAATATTCCCTGAAACCCAAGGCAAAGGGAAATCTGAACACATTTATGGCCTTTAAGGATGTAAATTTGTTTGTTGGTTAAACAGAAGAAAACAAGGGACCTGAAGAAGCCTAGAAAGCCCATTTATTGTCCTATTCCTCTGAATATTGATGGCTTTCCATCAGGAAAGACAGCTTTTAAAACAAACAAACAAACAAACAAGACAAATAACACCATGGAGTTTAAAAGCTTCATAATTATTAACATTTGGTTATTGTTATATCAGGGGCACCACCATGCTGCCTGCTCTACCCTTACTATGAAATGTGATTTTTTCTTGGCACAGAAAAACTCCGCCTGGGTTGTATCAGAAGAATATTTGGACACAGCATTCAGTTATCTGAGGGAAGTTTTGGTTTCTGTTCAAAGAAATCATCAGTCCAAGATGTTTACAACAAATGATTTTGTTAATTTTCTGGGAAGATTTCTCTGCTATTTAATCTGTCCTGCTACAGGATGAGAAAGGCTCCACTCGAGTTAAACTGGCTGCAGAGTGCCTTCAGTGCCTTTCTCCTGCTCCTCCTCCTCACTCCAGGAGTAAATTTCTTTGCTGGGCTGCACCTTGAGTTCAATGGTTTTAACTCAGCTCTTTCACATGCACCATCACTGATTGAATGTAAAATTATCCCTGCAGGATCAGCTGGGACAGAATCAGTCAATGGCTGAGGAGTCCAAAGAGCTTTTCTGAATTCTACCCCAAGTTACTCCTTTGTAAGGACAAAACAGAAAGGAAAGGTCCAAAATGAGCTTTGTTGTGTGAATGGTTTCTTCTCAAATAAACAGAAATGCTGCTGAGTTTTCCATCTTCCATGGAAATTTGCTAGAAAGCAGAGGAGCTGAGGAAAGGAGGAACTTTTAAAAATGATGTATCCAAAGCTATTCTTGTGCTATTTATACAAAGCCTTTGCATCAGTAACTGCATGTTAGAGAGGTACAAAATGTCCTTCCAGAGCAAATGTACTCAGACTAATTCAGACATATTTGGCAACTCATAAAGGTGTTTAACTGTTCGTGGATCTGGGTAGAAAAGTCAAGCACTTTTTACTTTAAGATTGAAATCAGATGCTAGTAGTGACTGATGTTTGTCTCAAGAACCTGCCACTAAGACCAAAATGTCTATTTTCATGGCAAGTCAAATCAACCCATGTCTAAAATCACTATTTATTGCATGTTAACTAGAGAAAACTTCACTGAGTTTTATAAACCTCCTCCCCTTCCTCAGTTCCTATTAACCCCTGTAAGAAACCCTCTTCAGGACTGTTAAAATATTTGCAAGCGTGAAAAGAAAAATCATGGCAGTACCTATTTCATAGGGATCCCTATTTCAATAATGATAAAATCTCATTTTCTGTCCCATTCACATGAGTGCTGCCTTTCTGCTTCTGGCTGGAACACTTGAAGGACATATATTGATGTGATTGTGGTGTGATGATGTTTGGGTACAAGAAGAGAAAATTTCCATCAGGGAGAGCCGATCTGAGCACAGCTGTTGCTGCTGCTGCTGCTTGGGAACTCGCCAGTGTTTTAAATAGACTTCTACATTTTCCCAGGTCTAAGAAGTAATAGAAAAGGCTGTTAAGAGTGGAGTAGGATTAAGTGTTTAGGAAAAATTAGGGGAAAGGTATTGGAGTTTTCATGCCTGACTGTGAAGTGCAGAGGAGAATTGGAGAAACCCATTTTCAGTGCTCCAGTCTGGGTAACCTCGAGCCAAGGGACAGGATTCTTCCTTTGAAATCATCCCACAGCTCAGCCTGCCCTTATTTCCATTATTCTCACTCTAAATTTTCTTCTTCTGATCTTCTTAAAACAAACATCACTGAATTCCAGCAGGCCAAACTGGGAATGTGCTCCTCCTATTCCTACCCTACATTCCCAAGCTGTTTCCTTTGGTGTTTATTGGCAGCTGCCCATAAAGTGGACAGGCCATTGGTGCCACCAGAACATTTCTCTGGCATTTCTTTCAAGCCAGCTCTGAGAATTTCACTACTATATCTGAAACAATATCAGCCTGTGCTCTTCCCATTTCCACCTTCAGTCTGGAAAAAACAAACCCATTTGGTGCCTGAGTCTGTTCGCTCACATGGTGCGCACACGACTGGAGCTAAATCAGAATTAGCTAAAACAGGAAGCTTATTTCAAAGCCTGTGCAGCCCAGCCAGGAAAGCTTCCAGAAACATGTGCTCTGAGATGATCTCAGCACGTTCATTATTCAGACTGTGAATAGCTTTAAAAGGGCCAAATTTCTTTGGGTTGAATCAGCTAGGAAAGTAATTCAAATGGAGCAGTAAGAATCACTGGAGTTGTTCAGGAAATGTTTGTTGGAGCCACTAAAAATGCAGGAGGTAGAAAAATAAATTCGACTTTGATAAATATGTAGTCAAAGTTTGGGCGTATAAGAAACTGGAAAAGTAGAAGTACCATATTTTTTTTTGTAGAATGGTGATGTTCTAAACCCTTTTATATCAAGAAAAACAATCCAATAACAGCAACACTCCACAGGCAGATATAATGGTCATGAAAATATCAGACATGTTGAATAAATTTGCAATTTGGGGGATCAAGTGAAAGTAGCCATAACTATCATTCAGTAATTTTATAAAAAAAAATCACAATCATCACCAATTTTGCGGTCAACCTGTTTTTCACAGTGGCTTAAGTAATGAAATTCTATGGATCTACAGAAATGCTTCAAACCAAAGACAAACCCCTCTCATTTTTTACCTAAAACTTGGGAAAAGCATGGACTGGATGTTCTGAAACCACACTAGAGGGCACTTGAGCTGCTTCATCTCGAGTGGATGCAGATCAGAGCAGGAGGATGCTTATGCAGGAGCAGCAGTGGACTGGATTGAACATGAGAATTATCAGGATTTATCAGTGTTAGGTTGGTAGAACAATCAGTGATTTCCCCCAACAGCCTAATGGGAGGGGAATAGGTGTGAATTTCCAGGTCTAAATTTTGCTTCTGGCTACTCTGAGCAATTAGGAGGAAATAATGTAAAAATTGCTGGTTGATTGTACACGGATCAACCACAGAAATGTGGGATAATTTGGGAGTTTCAAAGAAAATCTAGTCTCAGAGCAAATGTCTGGAGAGCTGAGCTGCTCTTTGCTCCATGGTCTTGCTCCTGTCCTGTCTCCATTTGGAGTGTGATGCCCTAAAATGATTGATTTTGTGGGAATGGAACCAACAGCACTTGACAGCCTTTCTGTAAAGTATCCATAATAAATACTGAGGGCTAGGAAGGCACTTAAGACCCCACTGCTTATAACCCACTTTCAGAGGTTTGGTTACAAAAATTAATATGTTGATCTGGTTCCCAAAGTGGAAAACACCCACAGAAGTCTGAGTGTGGTTATAGTTGGAGCAAAGGAGGCTCAGGGGGAACCTCCTGGCTCTGCACAGCTCCCTGACAGGAGGGGGCAGCTGGGGGGATCAGGCTCTGCTCCCAGGGAACAGGGACAGGACAGAGGAAATCACCTCAAACTGTGCCAGGGGAGGTTTAGATTGGATATTGGGGATCAGTTTTTCACTGAAAGAGTGTTCAGACACTGGCACAGCTACCCAGGGCAGTGGTGGAATCACCATCCCTGGAAGTGTTCCAGTCATGTGGATTGGGACAGGGGTTAATGGTGAACACATCAGTGCTGGGGGAATGGCTGGAACTGATAATCCTGAAAGGCTTTTCCAGCTGAATGATTCCAGGATCCTCTGATCTCTCAGGGACCAAGGCCTCCCTACCTTTGGTGCTGAGCCCCACGTTTCAAGGTCCTGGAGCCCAGCCCAGTGCAGCTCCTGGGCACCTTCTCTGCTCAGGTGCTGCTGCACAGCCCCACTGCCAATGCATTTCCTGCAGATGACCATGATGTGTTTGTAAAGCAAACTCTGCTCGAGATCTGGCTGCCTGTGAAGCAGGAGGCACTGGAGTGGCTGAGTTTCAACAATTCTTTGTGCCCTGACAGGCACAACCAAACTCCAGCTCAGGGCAGCTTCACTCCATCAACACTGAAACAAAGCTACAAGCTGCAATTAAATTCCTGGGAGGTTTGCAGACTTTCTGGTAAGTCAGGTTTCTTGTGAAGGACATGGACTCTGTGAGTACTGTGGAACACCCATTTTTTGTGGATCACCCTCCCCCAGTCACAGGGAACTGCTGGTCAGTTTTGTGACCTTTCTGTCTGTGTTTGCTGTTCCTCAGCCTCTCGTATTTTCCCTTGTGAGATCCCACCTACAGCAACTCTTTAAAAAACTGCAGTTAAATTCTTGTCCTGCCACTTCTGCCTTTCAGTACGAGTTTCCCCATGAATATCCAGGCACAGTGGGAGTTTTCCTGCTCCAGCAGTGAGGTAGGACACGTTTGTTGACAGGCTGACACGTGCAGCACGTCCTTGCAGCGAGGACAAGCTGTGTGCAGAGGAAAAAACCTTGGGAGAGCTGGACAAGCCCTCACAGGATCCAGGAGCCACCTCAGACCTCTCTGCATTCCATTCAAATGCCAGGTATGCTCTTCTGATCTGGCTCCAGGAGCAAGGAGGCACGGAGAGAGGCAGGAGCACCTCCAGAGAGGATGGCTTGCAGCAGATGCTGGCTTTGCTTTTTTGGAGCATTATTGGCTTGGGACCTGTTAATGAGAGAAATGCAAAAGCTGAGTGGGATGGAGTGCATGGAGACACAGATCTGGTTTTTACTACTGACATATTGATCTAATCTTTCCATGTATATCCTGGATATTTATGGCATAAGAACACGCCACTAGAAACACTGAGCACCCAAATCCTCCAATTTTTATCACTTTTGTAAAGCTCCTCTTTGAAGTATCTGAAGGGGATTTTTTTGCAGTTTAGTTATAATCAGAATTTAGAGCACATGGGTAATAAAATGAATTATTCTGTAGTAACTTCCTGAATGGTAACAGTGCTGTGTAGAGGGGAACTTGTCAGTCTAAAAGGAGCATATCCTTTAAAATTGAATAAATTTTGCCTCCCTAGGAGGCTCCTAGGAGGAGCTTTCTATGCCTGGAATAAGAAGAAATGACCTTCCTTCTGCTGAGTGGAGGTTTGGCAAATCTATTTTGTTGTTGTTGGGTTTTTAAATTAATTTCATGTTGATTTTTTTTCCAAGGTAAATACCATGACTTGAAGATTTTTGTGAAATCCCTCCTTCCTGAGTGTTTTTGGGTGGAATAGAGAACAGAAATGAAAGTTTAGAGAAATTCTGAGGCTAATGACTTTGTTCTTTAGCTTAAATTAGATTGTTTCCATGACAGTCCTTCAGTTAATTGGACTTTAGCCACTTAATGCCACATTTTCTTCTGGGCTTCCTGTGCTGCTGCATGTGTGACCTGACAGGAGCTGTCTTAGCAAAACAGCTGAAATTTCATCAAATAGGACTCAAAATATGGAAAGGAAAAGAGAAGTGAGGAAGAAGAACAGAACAATGGACAGTGAGTGTGAGCCTGACCCAAACTGCTGGGATGCACAGGGAGCTGGAGGAAGGAACAAGAGCAAAAACTTCTCCCCTGGGTTCAAAGCTCTTGGTAAAAGCACAGCAGCCCCTCCAGTTGCTGAGGTCAAACATGGAAGAGATGATTGTGTAGAGATTTAGGATGTTTGGAACTGTCAATTTTCCAATTAAATTACAAAATAGTTGCTCTGAACATGGAGAAAATGCAGGAAGAAAACCTGTGTGATCCCATATGACTTGATTTGGACAAGACGTAAATTTTAAAAATGGTGCATGGGCAGAGCTGGCAACACATCTGGACTCAGAATTTTGACATGTTGCTGAAAAATTTCAGATTTTATACATGGAGTTGTTTCTCCGAGCTGTGTGGCTGAAGAAAACAAGATAAATGAGTCAAGATCTGTGAGAATTTTCTGGAAGTCAATCCTTCTCTTTGGATGTTTTTGGTAATATAACCTGCACCAGTTCCCTGTGCCTATCAAGTGGAGTTGGATGATGTTGTGTTGGCCAATATTGTCTTTTACATAATCTGGAGAATGTAATGGGAGCTCTGTCAGGAATTTATGAATGACAATAAAGCTGTGAAATGCTGCCAGGATAGGGGAGGACAGAACTTGAATTACAAATGACAGATTGGGGAAAACCTCTAAAAAACTAGACATAATCATTATGATTAAATATGACTTAGCATAGAAGATCATGGATTTGCATAGGAATAATCATCATCACAGGGGCAAACGGCCAGGTAAGGTCTGCAGTGAGGAATTTGGGAGATGCTGCAGGGAAGGAGGCAGCCCCTGGTTGATGTGGACAGGTCCCAGTTTGGGGGTGACCATGACAATCAGCACTCACAGCCCCTGTGGGGCTCTGCTCCCCAGGAAAGGTGGGGACCACTAGGGGACAACCCAGACCAAGTTTCAGCTCTCTGATCCCTCTTGGAGCTGTAAACATGAGATCATTCCAGGATATCTCCTGCATATGTCCTACATATGTCTCAAGTCTTTGCTGTGAACTCTGCAAATACTGCAAAGAACAATATAAAAGCACAGCCCAGATGAGCTGGTATCAGAATGTAGGAAAAAGCTTCGAATGTAGGGGAAAAAAATCCAAGTGACAAAAGCTGGATGAATCTGGAAACTTGTTCCTTCATAGCTTTGTGATTAGAATCCTGCTTTCTGGCTTTCTTTGGCTGTCCTGTTTGATTGCTGAGAAATGGGGGAAATCCAAACACATTTCCTTGATTCTTACAGTCAGCTGAATGTCTTTTCTCCAGCTCTCCCCTGCACTGCAGGCAGGTAGGTGACTTCTCATGGATGCTTGAGGTGACTCAGGATGCCTTGGAAAATTCCTGGTGCTGTTCAAAAGCTGCTGAAATCACTGGTGCCTCTGATGTTGGCCTGTATCTGTCTTTCTTCTGTGACTTTCACAGGTCCTTGAGAATTAAGCATTTCTGCTGGAATTGAGGTGGTGTGGGAGGGTCACCATTCCCAAATCTTTTTTCTTTCCACCCACATCTCTTGGGGTTTCTGTCCCTGCTGGTTGTGTGCCAGTCATGCCCTGTTGCAAATACTTGGGGAGATACAGATTTGCTCTGGTTCAGGATGTTTTAAAGCTTTTCAGGTAAAAATTATTTTTAGTGTAAAAATTTGAGCATCCACAAACCTTTCCTGCCCTGATGAATGCCAGCTTCTCCTGATCCTGCACAGGGGAGGATAGGGTGGGTTTAGATCAGATATTAGGAAGAATTTCTGCCCTGGGAGGGTGCCCAGAGCAGCTGTGGCTGCCCCTGGATCCCTGGAAGTGTCCAAGGCCAGGCTGGACAGGGGTGGGAGCAGCCTGGGATGGTGGAAGATAACCCTGTCCATGGCAGGGGTGGCACTGGACGGGATTTAAGTTCTCTTCCAACCTAAACCATTGTAGTTCTACAATTTTATGACCCCATCAAAACAATACTCATTATTGATTTTTTTTTTTTTTTTTTTTAATTTTTTTCCTGAGCAGGACCTTCCCTGTCAGTTTTTTGTGGCTGCAGTGATTCTGGGCTGAGCTCAGATATCAGGGTTCCCTTGGTCCTGTATTCCTGATGAAATCTCAACCAACATTTAAATGTGCATTGAGTCCTGTACAATAAACCTGGCAATTTGCAGCTTGCCTATAAATGCCACTTTGCATAGCAAATATTTTTCAATCAGCATCATCTGTCTTGCAGGTTTGGTTTCTCCCAGGATAACAAACCCCTCCTCTGTTTGCAAGAGTTTTTCTCTTTCCTAGAGTTGCAAACTATTTACTGAGGATACAGCCTCAGTAAAAAGAACCATAAGGCTGAGTTCAGATCCTCCAAGGAGGAATATGGCTGGAAGCAGCTCAGGTCTCTGCACTGAGCTGTTAAGGCTGAGCTTCCAAGTTTCTAATCAAAAGCTGAAACCAGATGGAAGTAAAATGTGAGGAATAATATGAAAAATATGTTGCTGAGGAGATCAAATGGAAGAAAGAAAATGAAAATGTTCTCAATTGACTGCAGGGTTCCTTCAGAAGCAGCTTTGGAGGAGTCACCCTGCTCATCCTACACCTTTCTTTTGTCCCTAGGTGCACCCAGGTGAAGCCAAGTGGAGCCTGCAGAGCTGAGACTTTGCCACAGTGCTCGTGCCAGCACTGAGCAGCTCGAGTTCTCTGTGTTACTAAATCAAATTTAGTAACCTAAAGGGTTTTCTGTGCTCTCCAAAGGCTCTCCCTGCAGTAACCAGCTGAAAGGACAAGAATTGAACGTGTCTGCTCTGCAGGTAAAACACTGTTCTTGTTTATTTGAGTAGTTAGGATGACTTTCTCTGAACAGCGAGATTTAGAAGGACCTGAAACCTCCTGATCTGAAGATCCAACAATTCAAGAAGGAGAAGGGAAATTAAATAATTAAATCTCTCTGACAACAAGATGTGTCCTTATTCAGAGAACAGGAATACCATTCTTTCCTTCTTTGGGGAATACATGAACAGAAAAAATGAACCCGGAGACAATAACATAAGAGTGTTGTCAAAGTATTCCAAAAAATAACTGAGACTTGTGCAGATGCCAAGTCTAACTTTGGCTGATTCTCTTTTTTAGGAATGTTGTAGAGCAATTTTCTGAATTCTATTAATATAACAAGCAAACAGACTTTGGATGCTCTGGATCTACATTGTGAGAAGTAAAGGTGATTTCTTGGAGATTTTATAGAGGCCAAAAGCCTGCATACTTAAAATATGAACTTATATGTTATTTATAAATTCAAAGACGGTTAAAATTTAGGGAAGGGAAAGAGGGATGCAAGGCCTATGGAATATGCTGGTAATGGTACAGCATATGTGCAGCCCATGATGAGGGATGATTACAACAGTAAATTCTGTTTATTCCAACAGTAAATTCTATTTATTCCAGCCATGGCAGGGAGGATGGAGAGGGGAGCTCTGTCCATGGCTCTGAGTTGATTCCTTTCTGATTTCCTTTGCCTCCTGCTACAGCAGCTTTCTTTGAATGTGCATTGCTGTGTCCTTCTGCAAAATTAGGATGGGAGTGAACTGCTGAACCTTCCACCACTGAAGTGCATTTGTCTGTGCCTGGTAACACTGGTGTGTCCTCAAGCTCCTTGCAGGGCTGACATTTGGGTGGTGAGCTCCAACACAGGAGGCTGAAATGTTTATTTGACTCCTTGCTCATTCCCAGATCCCTCAGGGTCTTACATTTATAATGGAAGAGGCTAAACAGAGGCACAGATACTTTTACAGTAATGCCAAAATCCTGTTTAGGTGTAAAAGCAGCTGGTTTTGACAAGGTTAAGAAGGTTTTTGGGTTTGCTGCTGTTGGTTCAGGGGTCCTGTATTTCTTATCTCTGTTTTTTTTCCTATTTCCTTTTCCTACCCTGATAAAATGAACCAACACCCTTGAAGTTTTCCCCCTCTTTCAGGGACCAGAGTGTCCCAAAGGCACCACAATTCCCAGGTTGAGAGCAGTGGGCTCAGCTTTCCTCTGTTACTGCTCCAAAACTCCTCTCAGCTGGAGCCTGAGCCTCTGTCTGCAGTGTCAGAGTTGTCACAGAGGAGCACCACCACGTTCTGCTGCTGGCATCACACTGGGAAAATAAATAAAAGTAATTTCACTTTGACCTCTGGCTTAGAGAGGAAGGCAATTTAAACACTAAGAGTAAACATAAAATGGAGGCTGTACTGTTGAAGCACTACCAAGCCATTCCTTGTATTCTGTTTACCTTTTGCTGTTGATTAAACTCTGCTTGACAAAGGATCTTCTGTGCCTTCACAGCAAAGATGTGAATGAAAGTAACAGGAATTTAACAACAACAATGAATTAGTTCATGTAATGTTACCTGTCAGCAGTGGCAGACAAGAAGCTGTCTCCAGATGATTTCAATTTCTCACATCTTCCATCTTCTAAACAGCTTTAGGTAATATTCCAGCAATCAAAGAGGGTAGGAAAAGCTGAGTAACGGTGTCACCTGAGTCAGGAAATGTATTCCTAAGCATGCTGTCACAATATGACTGCAGGAATGCAGGTTTAATGAACTTCTAACAAAATGTGTGTCAGATTTCCAAGCATAATTCATTATTTTTGGTGTTGTGCAGAAACTACTCAGAGTAATCTGCCGGAGCAGTGAGGAATAAAAATTAATAAAACTCATTTGAAGGGGCTAAAAGGCAAGGCTGTGCAGGTTGCACAATTCATTGAAAGTGAAGGCAAAAGCAAAAATGCCTTTGAGAGTAGAAATGTTTTGAATGAGAAGCACAGCCTTGAGTGGAATCTGCACACTGAATGAGTCCAAACAACTCCCACAGAAGAAGAAAGGGGAAACCAGTAGGAAGGAGGAAAAGAAAACCCAAGCAGCTGTGAGGAAATGTGGCTCCAAAGTAGTTAATGAGGAGAAGTGAGCAGGGGCTTACATTTTAAGGCCTCAGAGGCTGGTTAAGCTTGGCTGGTGCAGCACAGTGGAGGTGCTAAGACCTTGTTCCTGTTCCCTGTTTCATGCTGCATTTGCACTTTCCAGCTCTCAGTCCTGACGTGCTTATCTCTGCTGGATCACTGAATTAGGAGTAATCTTCAGCTAAATATTTCCTAAAGCTCTTGAAACTTAAACTCCAGTGGGTCAGGAGAGAGTGTCTGAAGAGAGGGTTGAGTGGCACCTTCCTTTTCTGATCTCCCCATGTTCCTTCTTCTTTCTGATTTCCATTTCATGATGTTTGAATGATACAAGCTGAACTGAATGGTTGGTATTGGAGATCTTAGAATTCCCAAGTGGTTTGGGGAAGCTCAACCAGTTCCAACCTCAACTTCTTCCACTAGACCAGATTGCTCCAACCTGGCCCTGGACACTTCCAGGGATGGAGCAGCCCCAGCTGCTCTGGGCAGCTGTGCCAGGACCTGCCCATCCTCCCAGGGAAGAACATCAACGTGGCTCCACATCTGCTGGATGCTCCCAATTTTTTTGCTCCCTCTGAACAGGCAGAGCACTCCAAGACACCTCCCTGGAGCACATTTCTCCAGGCCTTCTGTCCTAGGCAGACCACAGGCACTCTCAGGAGTGTTCTTTGCTGCAGGACTTTGTCTAAACATTTTCCCACTGGATCTAATCCAGTCTGGGATCGCAACTGTCGTGAGAATGCAACAAATCATTCTGGGAAGTATCTAATTTTGCCCCTATTGGTCAAAGCAATGTTTATGCACAGCCAGAGCCCCATGACAGAGGAGAGGGTACTCTTGAACCCTGTTAGCAATGTGTACTAAAAAAATACCAGAGCTCCCGAGTTTTTGTATGAGTAAATGGCAAAACTACTGTTTCCTAGTTTGAACAACCCCTGATTTGAACATCACTGGAGAAAAGCCAGGAAAGCAACTGGAGTCAGCCCAGAAACATTTTTTATCCCTGTGGCTGCTTTATTTAATCAATAAACAAACAAACAAACAGAAGCCCTCAATAAACCAACAAAAAAAAGCCTTTTCAAAAATGTGCTTTTTCTTTGAAACAGTTTTAGGGCTTTACAATGATGCTTGAGATGTGGTGCCTACACAGAGCCTGCCAGGGAAATGTGAGACATAAAATAAATGCCATAAGTGCATGTGGTTTTGCTCATTTTCAGTCCAGCCTCAAATAAATAATTGAATAAATAAAACATTGTTCAGTTCCTCCACAGGAACTTCTTCACATTTCCCAGGTGTCTGCAAAGGCACAGCTTTGCAGGGAGCTCTGTTTAGCAGTTTTCCAGTGGAGGGGACTGCAGAGCTCTCACACATCCAGGGCAAATAGCCAAGAAATGGATTATTTCCATGGGCTGCTCTGAATCCTCTGGAGGGGTGGGTTTACCTCCAGCTCTAACTGATGCTTGAGCTGAAAACCAGAGCAGAGAAGGGAAGATCTGAGGCAGCTGAGTGACAGAGGCTGTGTCAGGAGCAGCTGGTGCTGTTGCAGCCTGTTCTGCAGGAGCTCTGCAGGGTAAAATGTCTTTGCTCCCCCAGCCACCACTTCATCAGAAGCACTAAAACTGGCTGGGGTGCTCCTGCCTCCAGCTGCCATTTCACTTTGGGGTTTTGACAGAAAAGATCCTTTGGGAAGGAATAAAACCAGGTTTGAAGGCTCAGATTGATGAGCACCCACCTGTGCGTGGTCACCTGCTTGGGGACAGTCACAGCATCTCCTGGGTGACAATTTGAGGTTTTATGACATGAGGTGCAAAGGAGGTAAGTGAAATATGTTGCAAAAAATAGAATGAAAGCTGCTGCTGTTGACGAGCATTTAAAAATAATATTAATAAGCAAGATCCTGAGCACAAAAAAACCCCCAAAAAACACCAACCAAACAAAAAAAAACCCAATAAAAAAACCCTATTAAAATAAAAGAAATAAGAATGATAAGAATGGGATGGAGAAAATTGGCTAAACCAAAACAGAAACTGGGCGATGCTGAGAAAGTGACAGTGTGAAATGTTTGTTGAATCACCTTTGATACTCAAACACAAGCTCCTGTTACAACTGGTTGACACAAACCCAGGGCTGGTTGATGGATGGGAAGATAAGTGCTGTATACCCTGTCTGAAGAATGATGGGTTGTTATGAACATTCAGAATAAACTATTTCAATCAACATCATTATTCAGCCCAGTGCTGAAGGAGCCAGAACGGATCCAGTTTGCAAAAAATCTCATTTATTAATTTAATTCTCCCTGTTTACCCTTGCATGGCTTTGATGTTCCGAGGTTGGTGTTTAAGCCTTGCTGCTGATGACAGCTGTATTGGGAGTTATTAATCACCAAATGAATCATCTCTTCACTCACCTTAGACAATGTCTAAGCAGTTTGATAAAGCTAAAGGTGATCTGAGTTTAAGAAAGATGAGATAAATAATATTTTTTTCAATTTGTCCCAAATCCATTGTAGAGAAGATAATCTGTATCTTAAATTCTCCAAATAAATGTCTGACTATTTTTAAGCAAATCACAAAATTAGGACCCGTAATGTGTTTAATACATTGGTGAAATAGAAGCAATTCAGTATTTCAAGTGCAAATTTCAAGAAAGTTTTTGAGTTGGTTATACTTGAGGTGCTAGGGACTCCATTTTGCAATTTTAGAAAGAAAAATCTCTTGATGTAACTTAATTGGATGGTCCTAAAGTGGCTCTCTAAAGAGAGTAGGCTTAGATCAGAGGTCAGGATGCTGTTCTTCCCTGTGAGGGTGGTGAGGGGCTGGAATGGATTTCCCAGAGCAGCTGTGGCTGCCCCTGGATCCCTGGGAGTGTCCAAGGCCAGGCTGGATGGAGCTTGGAACAACCTGGGATAGTGGAAGGCGTGGGATGGGATGGGATGGGATGGGATGGGATGGGATGGGATGGGATGGGATGGGATGGGATGGGATGGGATGGGATGGGATGGGATGGGATGGGATGGCCCTTAAGGTCCCTTCCAACCCAAACCATTCCAGGATTCCATGATTGTATGAAAATGGGGCTTTGTCAACAGTGCTGAGCTTATACAGATCTGCCACTCCTGGAATGTGTGGCCTTAATTTGCACAGTTCCACTCTCCTCCCTGTGCTGGCTGTAGAAACTGCAATCAGAGTAACTGATTCCACTCAGGGCACAGCAGAAAGCCTTTAACTCCCCCCAGAAATTTTATTGCCACTGTTCTCCTGGCTCTGAGCTCTTTTACTGCAGCAGCAGAGAGGAAGCATGAAAACTCCAACAGAAGGTTGTCAAGAGCAAGTCACCCAGATTTTTAGGTTTTTTTTCTCTTTCCCACGTCAGCAATTAGTCACTAATTGTATCAGTCCCTTCAGTGCATTCTGTGTAGGTCACTGTGCTGACATGGCCAGGGTGGAGCAAGAAGATGCTGTGAGTTAGACCTGGCTTTTCTGCATCAGCTCCCGGCCTTGTGGCAAAAAGGGGCTCTGCAGTTCAGTGGCAGAGCTGTGTGTGGCAGTTCTGAGCCTGCAGCTGGCAAAAAGCAGGAGCTGCCTGCTGGGGATGCTTTGGGGATGCTGCTGGTGCTGCCTGATCTCTCTGGGCTCACAACTCGCTGCAGTCACACAGCTGAGGAGTTGTTTGCTCCAGCCTGACAATAACCCTGGCCAAGTTTGTTGTCTTTGGCTTCAGGGATCTGCTTTGGGAGCGCACTTTGAAAGGGAACTTCAAGAACTCTTGACTTCCTAGAACAAGAGGACTGGGCTTCCATCATTCCCCAGTAAACAGTCCCAGTTTAGAACAGCCCTTTCCCATTAGATACTGCTTTTCCTGTGCTACTAATCATCTAAATTTATGGATGTGATTCCAAAACCTCTTTTTTGCTCTCCTTGTCTATTCTGATTTATAGTCTCGAGGAGTTAATGGAAGACAAGGGACTTTTCACACAATTTTGCATTCTGGCTACCTTCACTTCTTCAGTTTAGTTCATTACAGCTGTTCTGATTCAAAATATTTTTAACAAAGCCTCCAGTTTTACTGTTTGCTAAACAATATTTGTGGCTAAAAATTTCTTATAATTGTTGTCAGCGACGTAAAAACTTTAAAAAATTTGTGCAAAATCTGTCTGCTGGGTTTTTTATTATCTTAATAGGAAAATGTTTTCCATGTCTTTCTGAAAAGTATTCTGGACCTTGTGTGAGGAAACAAAATTAAAACTTGGGTTTTACATTTATAGGTTTGATATAGTGGACATTGTCCAGCAAATTGAGCACACTCTCCTGTTATTTCTTGTTATTGTTGAGCAGCTCCTTCGATGTCCAGCATGTTCCACCCCACTTAAAATGTCAGTCACGGTGTCTAAAGGCTTGGAATGCACATGTTTTTAGAAATTTGGGTTCCAGTCTCTGTAAAGAGCCTAGAACCAAAGCAATCCTTTGCAGCTGGTGAATACTTTCCCTTTTCTTCCTGTGCATCATCAATCCAAAAAAAAAAACAAAGAGAGCTTGAATGTCACTGCAAGAGATCAAACTGAATTTTGGAATGAGTGCTCAGTTTATCTCCTCAATCAGACAAGTCCTGTTCTAATTAAAACCTGTAATAAAAGGCTCATTATTTATTGCTTAATAGACCTGTCACCAGGGAATTGGATTGTGCACACTCCTTCCTTCCTGCCACAGCTTAACTTGTTCTCAGACTTGGACTCCGTGCAGTAGAACTGGAATGTAACCAAATCCAATGATTCAAGAGGAAAAAGGGAAACGGAACAAAATCCCCAGAGGACACATCTGATCAGTCACAACAGCAGATGTGTTTTGCACAGAGGTGCCACGAGCATCTGTGCTCATCCAGGCTGGGGGCATCACCTGGGCTGGGGTTACTGCAGAGCTCCAGCCCCGTGAATCACCCTGCACCCATCACCCCTGGATCACAACCCCGAGGGCAAGATCTTGCTAAATGCCTGACAGGGCCCACAGTGTGTGCTGGATTATGGAAATAGAGGCGATAAAAAAAGAGGCAATCCGTGAGTCAGTGTGCTCAGTACAGGCTTGCCTTTTCCAGGCAGAAGGAGCTGCACACAGGCACTGGAGCTGAGCACCCCTCTGCAGAGTGGGGCTGGGGTTTGTGCAGGAACTGCTGGCAACGTTCTATTTCAAAGCCATGTGTGCCTAAGCCATGCTTCAAAAGAAAAAGCCATTTGCATTTAAAGCAGAATTACATTTCACTGACTTAGACATTTCACTGCCTTAGACACGAGCAGTTTCAGATTGTTTTTATTTTTCTTTTGGTGTAAAGCAAGAAAAAAATTTCCTCCAGAACAGTTTGTCAGAAACAGAACAGAACAACCTCCTACTCCATCCCAGCCACTTTAATTGTCAGTTTGTGGTGTCCCCCTCATTCAGACAGCAAAGGTGCACAGCAAAACTTGGCAGCTCCTTTGTTCCTCTTCATGTCTCAGAGAGTTTAGGGAAACCCTCCACAAGCCATGAATTTCTGATTCCCTCAGGAAGTACTTGGTGTTTGAAACCTGGAAGGACAAGAAGGAAAACTTAAAGAGCTGAAGAAGTGTTGACTAGATTGTTGAAATAAAGACAATTATTGCAGGACAGATATCACTGTGAGGATAAGGACTACATGTTTTATCTGGTAATTTGAGGCCAATGCCTGGGTTCTGCTGTAAAATTGTGCATACAGGAAAGAGTTGATCATCTGGTCCTCTTTAACACCAACCAAACCAAAGAACATCCATTTTGAAGAACATCCAAGACATTGGTCCTGTCAGGATTCCCCTCTGCTGTCTAAACCCAATGGATGCTCTCTCCTGGCCAGATTAGAACCTGGTTCATTCTGTCTGGCATTTTCTTAGTTTCAGCCCTGTGCCAGGTGCTCTGCTGGAGTTTTTCTCTATGTATTAAACTGCTGTTCAGTGGTAATTCCATATTTTGTTCTGCTTTGGGCCACATGCAGCGTTCCTTAGATTTTGGTGATTCCTTTTCACTTCCCAAAGCAGCTTAGCTGAAGGGTGATACTGAGGTGTCAATGCACAATCCTTGATGGTTTTATTGACCAGGGATTCAGGATTGATACGATTCATATCAGGCTGGTGATGCCACATCAGAACATTGTAGGCACAGGGACACCAACTTCTGCAGAGCAGAGAATTCCTCAGGAAACCACGCTGAGAAAAGTGAAAACACACACACAGTGATTCCAAACCCTGCAAATAAATTCCCTGAGTGGTTGTAATTGCTCTCCTGAGGTGTTGCTTGCTAAGGAAGAGCAGGCAAGGGTGTGGCTGCTCTTAATCGCATGTTTGAACAAGGGATTAGAGAGCAGAGCAGCAGTGTCATGTAAGGGGTGAAAGGAAACCGGGAGAAAGCACGGCTGTTATGTAAACCATCCCTTCTCTGTCAGTGTCAACATTTCCTGTCTCTATTGCAGCTGAAGTGAAAATAATCACCCATGCCCGATGAAGTGCAGCCTGGTTGCAGGTGTAGCTGTTGGAATGGGCTTTCTGAAGGCATTCCAGCTTTCTGGCATTCCAGGCTCTTGGCATCCCCCCAGCAGCAGAATGACTGAGTAACCTGTGGGCTTTCAGATGTGTTGTTACCTCCTCCCACACCCCCCTCCAAAAAGCCCCACCAAACTAATAACAGCAGTGATGAGAGGATGAGTCTCATGCTGGGTGATGGAAACTGATTATGATCCATCTCTCTAAAGATTGATCTGTTTTCCTCCAGGCAAAATTTAACCTTCACTCCTTAGTCAGACCCGCTGAGCAGGAGTGAAATTGTGAGTGTCAGGCATTTGGCTAAAGGTGAAACCAAACTGATCTGATTTGCTTTTTAAATACAAAGATCTTGCTTTTCTGTCCTCAGATTCTGAAGAAAATGTCAGATTCTTGAATTAGCAACTATGCAATTCTTCCAATAAAACTGCCTCATAGCAGTCCCTCTAGTTGAACTTATTTTAGATGAAGTAGCTTTATTTTTTTCTTAGCCATAAATATTTTCAATCCCTGCATTTACAAGTGGGTCTTTAAGAAGAAATGAAGACACTCCATCTTTAGGGAAGCAGCTGGTTATCATGCTTATATATATAATTAAAACTGGTAGCCTTCTTAATGTGTAGGATCATTTTCTTCCAACCCCTGCCATGGGCAGGGAGACTTCCACTATTCCAGGCTCCTCCAAGCCCCATCCAGCCTGGCCTTGGGCACTTCCAAGGATCCAGGGGCAGCCACAGCTGCTCTGGGCACTGTGTGCCAGGGCCTCCCCATCCTCACAGGAAGGGATTTCTTCCCAATATCCCATCTAAATCTATCCTCCTGCAGATTAAAGCCATTCCCCCACTATCACCAAGTGTCCTTGTGAAAAGTCCCTCTCCAGCTTTCCTGAGGAAGAAAAGCATCACTTTCAGGGCTTTTGAAGAAATGCCAGTTCTTACACATGTTTGGAATTACCAAAGGCATTCAGAAGACACTTGCAATTGCAATTCTCTTATATGAGTGATAAAATAATCTCAGTCTCCATAAACCTAGGAGTCCTGAATGAGCAGCAGCTCCATTCCTCTCAGTCCCATTGTGTCAGGTCTGGAAAAGAGGTTTTACAGCAATTTGCTGCCATGGCTTTAAGGCCACTGAGGAGCACAGGTGGAAGCCTGCTCCAGTTCCATGCCTTCCTCTGCCTCAGAGACCGTGTGTCACTGCTGTCCCTCCGCCCCTCCTGTGATGGTGACAGGGAGGTGGCTGCCCCTGCTCTGTTCTGCTGCTGTGTCAGAGCATCTGATACCTGTGTGAAGCACCCTGAGCCTTCCTTGCCTCCCCCTGCTCCAGAACAAGGGTTATTTGGAGGATCAGGACAGCCAGGAACCTGCCTGTTCCTCAGCCTTTAAGAAAAGTGATTATTCACAAAAACATTGCAAATATGTAGTTCTGGAGAGAGCCTTACTTTCTCACTGGGACACTGCTGCCCCACACCATAAAGCTTCTCAGAGGGGTGAAAAAACTGGCAGGGCAGTGATGGTCAGGAGTGTGGCTGTGCCCTCCACGTCACACACACTGGCACTGTCCCCCAGGAGCCACCTCTTGCCTGCCTGGGCTCATTCCCCTGGCACTGTTTTACCCCAGCACGTTTCCTCTGCAGATTTGCTGCCCTGCTGTGCTGCTGACGTGGAGGAAGCGAAGGTCAGCTCTGCTTTTTGCATTAAAGCAGGAACCGTGCAGGAGGGGAGGCGAGGGTGGCTGTGCCCTCCAGGGTTTGGAAGGGACCACGCTGAAAAACCTTGGTGGTATTTGTTTTGAAACAGTTTCTGCAGTGGAGAACAGCTGCTTTTCCAAGGGAAACAACGAGAGGATCTGCAGATTTTGGAGAGCGGGGTGAAACGCCCAGCACAGGCCTGGGGCTCCGCCGGGTATTTCTGGAGGTTGATGTCCCCAACACGCAGAGATTTTGAGCTCTGGGTTATTTTGGGTCCTTGCTAAAACACAGCCTCAGTGATTTTTTTCATATTTATTTTTGGATTTGATTCTGTCATGCATGAAAAGACTTGCTCCTATGGCAGGTCCCCATTACCAGAACACTGGTTTAAGAAAATTATTGAATTTGGATTATAAGGCACGGGAACTTTTTTAATTTATAGAAGTATATTGACATTTGAAATCCCATCACTGTAATGTAGTTCTGGAGTAATGAGCTCTAAAATACCATTGTAACAGAAAAATACACACTTTGAAATCCTACTCTTGTGCAGACAAATGTTCCAAAATAATTCAGAATGGATTATTTTTGCAATGAAAATACTTTGGCAATTTTAAAATATGCACTAAGGGTCTTACTTAGAAATTGATCTGGCAACAATGAAGAACTAGTGTTTCTACCAGAGCTTCACTAAGATGATTAATTATATGTGGATAATTAGTTATTATATTAAGTAGCTATCATATTATATTTGGATAATTAGTAACACTGGAAGCAAATTTTGAAAGTTCTGTTTCAGTCCCTTGGTATTTGGACAAAAAAAATTCAATTTAAAAGAAACCTACAGCAAACTGGTGGGGCAATTTTCTTGTCAAAGAGCAACTGCCCAAAGTCCTGTTGGATTTGCCGGTTACTGCCGGAGTGGCCAGCAGTAAATGAGCTCCAGAGGAGTTAAATGTCCTCGGGTGGGGTATCAATATGTGTGAAAACTGTGTGGAAAACGTTTTGTTTTTGCTGAAAGCTTGTTCAATAGCCCAGAGTTGCAGAGATGAACTAGACTAAAACAAACACGCGTTTTAAAGAGCTCTGCCAGCAAATAACTCACAAAACACCAAAGGTTTCCAAAAGAGTTTAATAAATAATGAGGTTCTTTCTGTACTGTATAAACTATAAATATACCATGCAGTCCTTTATAACTTAAAATAATTTACAGGCTGAGGTAGGGGGGTCGGAGGGTGCGGGCTCAGGGCCTGGCCGCCTTCCTGCTGAGCACGCAGACGCAGGCGGTGTCGATGCGGATGAACCTCCAGGCCGCCTGCTTGCCCTCCATGGTCAGGGCCTTGACGAAGGTGTGCGTGGTGGTGCAGTACGAGTTCCAGTGCTTGGCGTCGATGCCGCGGCACCCGCCCGACACCGGCTTGGGGTCCCTGCACTTGGTCTCGAAAAAGTACTGCTTGAAGACGTTGTTGTTGATGTTGACCTCGCCCAGCACCGTCACCTCCTTGCCCTTGATGTCGGTGGCCGTGGTTTTGTCCCCGACCCACATGCTGACGCTGTCGCACACCGAGAACTCCCCGCGGTGCAGCACGGGGTGCGTGCTCCTCCTGCTCCTGGCAGTCCTGTTGAGACCCCCTGCGCCGCTGAGAAATCCCAAACTCTGGCCCTGCCCGGCCAGCGGCGGGGGCTGCGTGCTGAACAGCACCCGGGGAGAACGGAAACGCCGCTTCCGAAAAATGTTGGGGTCCACGGTGATGTTCAGAGCTTCTCTCCTGCCGGGGCTCCACGTGGCGCGGCCGTGGGACGTCTGCGGAGCCGCCTGGGCAGTGCGGTGTCGGTCGCTCCGGGAGCTGAGCAGGGAGTGTTCTGCAGGGAACTCCAGTGGAGCATTGTCCTCTGACTTGGGAGCTGCCTGTGTGCCGATCAGAAAAGCTGCAGTCAGAGTGTAGAACAGCATGGGCATTACGTTAGGACCTGGAACGAGAGAGAAAGGCACGGTTACTGCAGGCAGAGTGTAGAATGGGCATTGCATGATAACCTAGAACGAGAGAGAAAGGCACTGTCACTGCAGAGTGCAGAGTGGGCATTGCATGATAACCTAGAATGAAAGGCACTGCAGAGTGTAGAACAGAATGGACATTGCATGATAACCTAGAACGAGAAAGGCACTGCAGAGTGTAGAACAGAATGGACATTGCATGATAACCTAGAACGAGAAAGGCACTGCAGAGTGTAGAAGAGCATGAGCATTTCATGATAACCTAGAACAAGAAAGAAAGGCACTGTTACTGCAGTCAGAGTATAGAATGGGCATTGCATGATAATCTAGAATGAGAAAGAAAGGCACTGCAGAGTGGTGTAAAACAGAATGGACATTGCATGATAACCTAGAGTGAGGCAGAAAGGCACTGCAGAGTGTAAAACAGAATGGGCATTTCATGATAACCTAGAACGAGAAAGAAAGGCACAGTCACTGCAGTCAGAGTGTAGAACAGCATGGGCATTGCATTATGACCTAGAACTGACTGTTGCTGTGAGCCAGGTGGGCACAAACCGCTGCTGTTCTGGCCATAAATTCATCAGATACCCGGGATCATACGGATTTCATCAGGTATTCATGTGAGTGCCAGATGTTGTTCTTCCGGAAGAGCTCATTCAGACAGCATCAGTGTTCTTAATAAAGCGAGAACATTAGAAAATAATAGCTAGATTATTATTAATTCCTCTGGTATTTGTTGTTAGAGCACTGTTTATGAAGCACTTGTTTGGTGTTATTAATGTGGAGACCATATGGCGACAGCATGCTCCCAGGAGTCAGATCTCTGCTGAGTTTTGCAGCAACCTTTTTGGCCAGGGCCGGCCTCTTGGCTGCAGAGGAGTGAAAGCAGAAGCAGTCCCTTGGCTAAAGCAGCTGTCCATTCTCTAAATTTGTCTGCAGTGGGGGCCACCAAGCCAGGCCCTCTTGCCATTGTCACCCCCTCAGCAGCCACACTCACCTGCCCCGTGGCCAGGCCCCAGTGCTGGCTGGCTCAGCAGCCTCCAGCAGCTGCCAGCTCTCCCACCTGCCCTTCCAGGACACACCACATCACTGAGTTAGGCCAGATAAATCCCAGCTCCTTCCTCCAAGAGCTCAGGTATCTGTGTCACAAGAGCAGATAGGATTTTTCCACATTCAAGGGCAAATATGGGAGCACTGTGGGTGCCAAGCTACCTCTGCATTGGCATATTGGATACAGCTCAGCTAAAGCCATTGTGGCCAAAGCATTGGGAATTCTGGACAGGGAAATACCTGCTTTTTTTCAGAATGCCATGAGCAAGAACTCCCCAAAAGTCCTGCAGAGCAGATGCAGTGCCAGTGCTGGTCCTCCTTCAATCCAGAGGATAAGCACATCTGTTTGGTCATGGAAAAGTGCAAGCCAAATGTCCAAACCTTTGCTAAGACCCATTGCATGCTGGAAGAGCAGCAGCAGCAACACCTCGTTGGGCAACTACCATGTGCTGACTAATTCAGCCACGTGTTGGGAATGAGAGACATTCAAAAATGCTCTGGAATTGCAGTGAAGGGCAGACGTTGTATTTCCTCTGTAAAGACTTAATAAGCAGAGACAGGGTATAAACAGAAAAGCCCTGGTGAGGCTCCTCCCCGTCTCTTTGCCTTGTTTTCCTGACATGTCTCAGCTGGCCCCGAGCTCTGCCGTGGCTGGCCAGCAGGCAGGGAGCCCCAAAGCCACTGGACAAACAGGGTTTTGTACCAGAGGAATCGGGCTCTGCAGTTCCACTGTGATTTCCCAGAATGTCTCAATGTTTTTTCTGGGTGTGGGTCAATTCTGGTTGCAGTTCCCCCTCTCTGTGGAGCTTTCTCAGATTAGAATCCCAAGCAGCACTAAAGGACTGGACCAGGGTGCTCTGCCAGAGCATAATCCTGTGGAAAATGCAGAACAGCCCTAAGATGTCCCACAGGATCTTGTGTGTCTTATCTGGGACAGGAGCTGGAATTACATAAACAGCAGGGTTTGTGAGGGGCTGAGCAAACATTTAGGAAACCAGGAGGAGACACCAAGGGAAGGTGGTGACTGGGGAGGGTGGAGAAGCAGAGCCTTGGAAGAGAGGCCAAAAGCAGTGTGAGCACTTGTCTGTGCAACTGTTGGGCTGGAGGCACTGGGGGCAAAATGATGACGAGGAGAGTCAAATGTTTGTCACAGAGCAAATCCTTACTGCTCCAAAGCCACTTTAATTTGCTTAGAGCAAGGCTGAGGGTTGCTGCTTTCCCACGTGCTGCTCGTGCTGGAGCACTCGTCATCCTCTGTATAAGGAAAGAGAGCTGGGTGTAGCTCTGAGCTTGGCTGTGCACCCTCCAGAGAGTAACCCCTTGTTCTACAAGCAAATTAAAGTCAGATGGTTCATTACATGTCTCAAGAGTCAGCTTTCCCGACAGAAATGTTAATGGAAAAGGTTTGCAGAATAAAATCCAGGCACAATTTAGCCATGCCAATAGAAGCCTCAGTGTATTGTGTTTATGCAGAAACCCCTTTTTTATTATTTCCTTCTATAGGAAAGAGATGCTGCAATGTCAACAAAGAGCTGGTTCTGGTTTTCTGCTATACAAGATTTGCTGCTCTAAAATGCAGCTACTTTTACCTCCCTTCTCTGGGTTTCTTGTGTTGCCCATGCTGAGATTTTTGCTTTTAGGCCATTAACACAAAAGCAGAAAAACATTGCCTGCTTGGCTTTTTTCTTTAATTGTCCTATATTTCTTCTCCTTGTGCTAAATCACTATGTGGAGTGTGGTCCAAACAGACAGAATGCATTTGAATACGTGGTAACTTTTCTGAAGGTACAAAATGGAATATTTTTATCAATTAGTGAGTTAGTGGAGAATAGAAAGTGGCACATTAAAAAAGTGAACTCGACTCGATGACAACACAGGCAAGAGAAGTTAACATTAAAGAATAGATGTGCCTTGGGCTGTGAGGGTTGAGAATCTTTTGCTGGCACAGAGAGGTACTTTACAGATTATTTTGGGGAGCTTGGGGTGTCCCTGCCCATGGCACGGGGTAGGAACAGAATGAGCTTTAAGGTCCCTTCCAACCCAAACCATTTTGGGATTCTGTGATTCTCCCTCCAGACTTTGTCACATAATTAGTTAGTAGAGCCTCTGATGGTGCTCTCTGGAGATGTTCACAGTGATGCCTCCTGGGCTTGCAGGGGATGTGCAGCTGCCAGTTCCAGAGCTGGGGGTCCCTGGGTGTCTGATGGAACCCTGGCCACAAAGGTTATCACAGGCAGTGCCAAGCCACAATGCCACCACCTGTACTAACCCCACTTCCATGCTGGGTAAGTGCCATTAACCCTTCCTGTGGTGCAGCTGCTGGGTGAGCCTGGCCAGGGGTGACTCCAGGCTGCTGTGGGCACTGAGGGCAGTGAGGGCTGGCTTACCTCTGAGTGCACTGCACAAAGAACTGCTCCCCCAGCAAGGTCCTTATTTCATCCAGAGCTGAGCCGGGCTGGGCTGCACCTTGCCATGGGGCCCTGCTGCTCCTGCCAGCTGCCTGTGCCGTGGGTCACTGGGGGCACAAGGGTTTGTGTCAATAATTAGCCAGCAAATCAGTATTCTCAGTGCCATCCCCCCTTGGGCAGCAGGAGCACAGGGATGAACTCCCTTGGCTTTCTGAGCTGTGCCTCTTCCCTTTTCCCTTTTCCCTTTTTTTCCCTTTTCCCTGTCACAGCATCAAGCTTGTCCAAAGCAGTTCCAGACTCTGCAGAGCAGCACATTTGTAAATTTGTAGGCAGGTCTGCCTTTACTCAGCACCTTCACTAGACTGTGGATGTTGAGCCACTGCTTCCCACTCCTCTCAGACACCTTCCAGGCTCAGAAAAGCCAGGAGTGGTGCCCTGTGGGGCAGCAGTCCCTGATGGCACTGCACAGCAGCCAGGCACCAACCAGGGCTCACAGCCCCGACATCTGTTCTGGGAAGCAAATCTGGTTACAATTAAATTCAGGAGGAGACTCACAGATTGCCATTTATTGGCAGACAATTATCTGATTATGGCTGATATTTGAGAAGAATTGAAGATACAAAACTTGCAGGCACATAAAAGCACATACTTCAGTGTTTGTTGTGTTGCTGCTGCAGGGGCAGCAATGAATCATTACATTGTCAATGGCCATTTAGACCCCACCTAAAGGAAAACCATTATTTTCTTCACCAATTAAATCAAACACACTGACACCATCTCAGCAAAACACATTTTCTGATTGCAAATTCATGGCACTGAAGGGGATAGAAATAGCATTTTATTAATCTTATTATTCAATAGCTTATCTGCTCCATTTCATAAGGGAAGTAGGGGTTGTATAAGGGAAGTAGGGGTTGGATAAGGTAAATAGGGGTTGGATAAGGTACTCCTGTGCTGCAAAACTCCTGCTGCATTCAGGCTGAAGTGCATTTGCTCAGGAGAACAAGCTGCTAATGCCAAAGCAAAGATCTGGACTCACTTTCCACCTGCACAGTGTCTGTCCACGGGAGCACTGGCTGCCAGCAAAGGCAGCCACTGGGTTTGGCTCTTACCAACACCCAAGTACAAGTTACTTGATGTTTAAACCTTCCCAGCCTGTTTCCATCAGTGCAGGCACAGGAGTCACCCTGTTACGTGCTCATTGAGCAACCCCTGTGCAGTGGTTTGGCCACCCTGCCTTTGTCTGGGGCTCAGGTTCCCCCTGGGTGTTGCAGGGTTTGGGAGCTGAGCTGGTTACACTCATATCAGTGTGTCAGAGAGGTCACACAGAGTTCCAGAATCCAGAGCTTCATGCTACAGATGGAGTATGCTGTATTTTTGCAGGAATGTACTAGTGAAGTAATAACCCTTTCAGTGAACTCTGGAGAGTTGAGTACCAGTAATGATAGAGCTATAATGTGCTGGCCACTGCCAAAAATAATCCAACAACTTTTCCAACTGTTCTGCCACCCTAAGAAAACACTGTTTCAGTTCCAACTGGCTGGTTTTTAACCACAAAAGCATTTATTTTCAGCAGGACCTTTTTTTTAAAAAAAAAAAGTTCTTTTACTGTCTTTTTCCCGGATTCCTGGCTGTGGTGGAATCCAGTAAATGATGCAGTGTTATTCAGCATCCATAGACTATTCCTCTGTTCTACCACTCCCAGACATTCATAAAATATCCTCCTGAAGTGAGCCTTTCTTCAGGATTTACATGCATACAGGAGGACAAACCTGGTGGGTAAAAAAAGCTCACTGGAATCTTATTTCTTAGTCTCAGCACACTTAGAGTAGAATTAAAGAGTCCCAGACTGGTTTGGGCACAGAGCAGCTGTGGCTGCCCCTGGATCCCTGGAAGTGTCCAAGGCCAGGCTGGATGGGGCATGGAGCAACCTGGGACAGTGGAAGGTGTCCCTGTCATGGCAGGGGTGGCTCTGGATGGGCTTTAAGATCCCTTCCAACTCAAACCATTCTGGGATTAAACAAATCCATAATTCTGGAGAGTGGGGAAATGGATCACACCAAAAACCAAATGGTTCTGTGGCTTGAAAAGCTCTTTGCTTGCAGGGCCTGCAAGTGCAAAAAGTGCAGAACAAAACAAGTTTAGGGAATTCCCTTTTCATTAAATTTACCCACAGAATCTGAGGAAAAAATGGACAAACAGGGAATGTTGCCTGGAACGTTATTAGGCAAGAAAATTTAATAAATTTACTAAATTAATTGTTTCCAATAAGAGCAGCAGTCAGTGCAGCTCTCTCACTGCACATTGACCAGATGCCATTAAAGCAGCTCCTAAAAAAGATAAATTAATGCTCATTTGGCTCAGTCAAACACAGCAAGTAAATTATTTTCTAAATAAAAACAAACACAGTCAATAAACATAAGCATAGAATGTTGTAGTCTAAGGGATGATACAATTTGGAATGTTGTTTTCTGTCATTCTTGAAGTTGTTGGCATATTTTAGGGATGTGCAAAAAATAAACAGAACTGCTTGGCTGTCAGTGCAGCAAATGGGATCGTGGAGGTCACCAAAATAAGCAACAAGTAGTGAATTAGTTTGGTCTCATTGCTTCTGGTAGTGAGAGAGAAATGAGGGAGGCAGTTGCTGCTGAAGTTGCTGGTAAAGAGAAGTTGCCTCTGGCACATCTCTCATAGAAACATTTTCACAGGTATACGACTTTTATGAAT
Source organism: Catharus ustulatus (assembly GCF_009819885.2). NCBI lineage: Eukaryota > Metazoa > Chordata > Aves > Passeriformes > Turdidae > Catharus > Catharus ustulatus. Next base: position 4,629,446 of record NC_046245.1, read on the forward strand.
TAAAATTTACCAGTAGCAACTCAGGGAAAAGATTTCTGAGTCCTGGGAGGCCTTGAAGGGAATCCTGAAGCCATTATGACTAAGAGCAGTGTCAGAGGCACAGCTTTCCCTTGATCTTAGCTGATGAGCAAGAAAATGGGAATCTCTAATGGACCCAACATTTCATTCCTCCATTATATCTGCAGTGACTCAGCCTGTAAATAAGAGGTTTATGGGTGCTGGCGAGCCAGCTGGAAGCTACCTGTGTCTCACACACTTCCTTTTTTTTTTTCTCTTTTTTTTCCAAATGCCTCCAGCACTGAAATGTTCCTTTGAGGATTTCTAGGGAGAGCAGTAGACTGAGAAAAATGCTGCCCTGGAGCAGGCAGCGTCGTGTCACCGTGCTCCTCCTCATCATCAGGATGTGCACCCAGCATCTGCCTCCAGAGCTCTGACTCAGCCTCAGCCCAGCTAAAGATAATGACAGGGGTGGTTCACAGCCCTCTGAGCCTCTGGGAATTTGGGGAGCTTCAGGGGGAATTGCACCATGAGTCTCAACCCATCCCTGGAGGTGCTCAAGGCCAGGCTGGACGGGCTTGGAGCAGCCTGGGAGAGTGGAATATTCCCTGCCTGTGGCAGATGATCCTTGAGGTCCCTTCCAACCCAAACCCTTCTGTTTGGTGGGGATGCACCAAATCCAAACCACTGAGGCTTTGGAAAACACTTCTTAAGGTTTGTTCTGTATTTACTGGGGTATAAGTAATGGAAATGGGTTATTTGCAAGGGCTTAATTTTATCCCTTCAGCATCACTATTTCACATGCTGGTGTCTCAGCAGAGGAGTCCACAGGGAGGAAATGAAGTGTATTTCCCATCACCTGCATTGACACCCCCTTCCCTCCGAGCATTTGGTGCTGAGTGAGGCCATCTGCTGGGAGAGATCCAGCCTGGAGCCACAGCTGGAGGCTTCTGGCAGGAGGGGACAGGTCTGGTGACAGGCACAGCTCACCTTGAGGAGGCTCACTTTAAAACTCCTGAGTGGTAAAATCAAAACTTCTAAGAATATAATCGCTTGTTTTGCTTCTCAAATTTGTTTTACAGTGTTTGGCATCGTGATACTCTGGCCTGTAGAATATGCTCATGGGAATTCAGAGGCATCAACAGCCATCTAAAATGTGATTCCTTTGGGAAAACCCCATGATCTTAGGTCAGGGTGGCCATACCAGCAAAGGCTTGTGACAGGATGCAGCTCTTGCTGTGACAGATTGGCTGTTAGTGAGTGTTAAACATGCACAGAGCCACCCTGACAGAGCAGAAAGCTTTATCCTGCTGCAGATAACAAAACCAAACTGACACTTGTTAAATAAAAGATAAAGGAATTGTCTCTGTCAAGATAAAAATCTCTTTAAATAAAGTGAAGGAAAACACATCACTTACGAAACTAGTGTTGAATCTGAAAATAAATGACAGAAAACAGCTTTTGGAGGAGCATGTCAATGTGACTCTCCTGAAGTCAATGACCTCAATGGCATAAAGCTGGTAAATTAAATGAGCTAGAAATAAAAATCCTGGCTAGGAGTGAGTTATTGGAGCATACCAGGGTTGTATATCATCCCTATATTATCCAGAAAGCAAATCCTGAAATCAGTGATTGACACGTGATGATTGCTTTGGAACTTTCCATATCGCCTTGGAGCTGGCTATATATATTTTATAGGACTCCAGGGTTTCATATATCCTAATTCATAGGCACCAAGGAGTGACTAAAGATCTCAGGCACTAACTGACAGGAAAACTACTGCAGGATAAATGGGATAAATCCATCCATATAAAGCTGGATGCCTCCATCCTGCCCAGCTGGCAGCCAGCATGGGATTGCTGCTCCCTACAATTCCTGTCCAAACACAGCAGGACTCATTCCCTATTGCTGCTTAAAACAGTGAGTCCAGAGACCTTGCTGAGGCTGGAGCATGGCCTGCCTTTCTCCCCTCTACACCTTCCCCAAATGGATTTAAATTTGGGAATAGTTGGCTTGCTATATTTGGCCCCAAGGTTTCCAATACAAAATTACCAGGAATGAAAGAACTGGAATTTCAGACTTCACAACACTACCAAAATCAAACTGGAATTCAGCTGGGAACAGAAAGTATGAGGGCAGTCAGACTGTGATGTTACATCCCCTCTTACAGCCAAGAGTAGTTAAGGCAGAAAAATACAATATCTTTAGGGCCAGTAAACCTTTCCAACTAGTGATCTTATTCCAGCTATTCAGAAGGGAATATAAATCCTGATTCTTTTCCAAGCCCTGATTAATAAGAACCAGCTGAATCCCAGCAGCAATGCTAGCTAGCATTTAGTTTTTATTCAAGCTCAGAATTTTCATTTATATTCTCCTTTTTCACTTTTCTACAACTGCACAAATAAACTCGAACACGACTTTTAGCAATTGCACGTGTTGTGGTGTAAGGCATCGATGTGGTGACTCCAAAAATGAGGTAGAAAACAAAAATGAGCTGGGATGTCACGATCAGATTCCCAAAGGTAGACTCCATCATCTTCAGTGTTTCTCTGGATCATGAATTTGGAAAAGAACATTATGTAAGGACAAGGAGCAGCCATAAATTACGGCCATGACTTTTCAGACTTTCCCGCTCTATTAATTATTTACATCCAAAAGGAATTTTATCTTGTACAAATCTTCCAGTGTGTTTATAACTATTCAAAATGACTCAACGATATTTTAATGGGGCAGGAATTCTGAGAAGTTCCAAAGGGAAGCTGAAGGGTGTCTGTGCTTGGCAAGTCAGAGTGCAGAAGGATGCAGCAAAGGATAGAGTTGAGAGAACTTTAAAACCTCTGTTCTGCTGAACTGAGGGCCTGGCTGCACCTGATAAAAAGTTCTGTAGCTGGAGCAATTCAAACTGATGTGTTGGATTTTTTTTTTTCCATTCAAAATCCCCTTAAGGATATAGACAAAAATCTACAAAATTAAATCTTATGACATGGAGGTGCTCTTGTGTTCACTCAGAGTGCTGAGATAGGGAAGATCCAGTCAATATGGAATGGAATATTGCTCTGCTTGTGGAGGATTTTTCCATCCAGAAATGTCGAGAGGTTTTACAAACACTTAATAAAATGATCCTCCCCACTCTCTTATGGGCAGTAGAATTTACTTCTGTAGCCTGTGAAGAACCCAAAGAATAACACAGGATTCTTGCCAAGCAGTAGCAATGTTCCTCTTCTCCATTGCCCACCTCCTTTTGTTTTTCTTTTTTAATTTTTAGGATATTCTTTCCCATTTTTAAATCTATTTTGCTTTCATGAGACCTACAGAATTCAATTGCCTTCTTAGAGATTGAATTCCCTCTCTTATTATTTCCTTTACATTACAATAGGGAAATCATTACAAAAACCCTTAATATGACACCTTTAGAAACAGAATTCCTTATTTTTATTGCATCTGGAAATGGGTATTGACCCCAGAGCAGTCCCAGTCATTCTGTACCCTTCTTATTGTAACTCACAAGGCACAGGCATAATACTTTGGACAATAGAAAATATTAATATTTTTTCTTAAACCAGCATACCTCAGGGTGAATTGTGTGCACAAAACCCCTCAGTCTTTGGGCTGTTGCTCATTAGCTGTTTGATTTCTGTATTTCTTGACATGTGCTGTACATTTGAGAAGTGTATTTCCATATTTTCTGGACAACTGGACATAAACTTTGTGTCCTGCTGTACATGAGGTGATCCCCAAGATTTGGGCAGATATTTGTCTATCTCCTCATTGCAAAGCCTGAGTTTTTTTCTGCAGATTGTAAAGATATTGTAATGCTCAAACCCTTGTACTCCACCTGCCTTTCCCATTTGAAATTGAGTTCAAATCAATTTCTTTAGAATTCCTAAGCACTCCACTGCAGAGTGAAAACCCACTGAAATACAGTGGGTTTTAAACTAAGCAGATCTAAATAAATAGTGATATAGTAATATATAATAATAATAAAAAATATATTAAGTAACAATCTTAATGTTAAATCTAAACTAAGCAAATACTTTAGTTGGGTACAAGAAAAACTTTCAGCTTTGAAGGTTTTTTTTTGCTACTTGCTGGTGGCTTAAAAATTTAGTTACCAAAGAGGTGGAAAAAAGGGTTTTCTTTCCCTGCACAGCAGGAACCTTTTAGATGTGGTGTAGTTTTGAAATGAGAGGGTAAAACCTCCTAAGAAACAGGGTAGAGATTTCCACAAAAAATCTGGAAACACCACCAAATAAAACAAAGTTAACCACAGAAACACTGAGTTATCAGATTGCAGTGTCATCTTGTAATGTTCTCTGCAAGCACAAGTAGTTCTTGCAGGAGAAATGGGAGTCTCCTGATATCTGGGGTAGTTTACCAAGAAAAACACGAGGTTTTTACAATTGCTTAGACCTTTCAGATGTTCCTTTTAATGCTGGGGCTCATCTGAGCACAGTGAGAAAAAGGGAAGAAGCAAATGGGGTTTCACCTTGCAGCTCCAGCCCTCCAGACAATGGTGCTGCATTGTTTTCATGGACAGAGCTGGTTTGTAAACTGTGCTGCTGCTGGAATTTTTACCCCTGGGCTTTCATACTTTGTATGTCTGCACTCAGCACTTACTGAGGATTAAAGCTCTTTCTATGCAAGTGTGTTGACACCATGCAAAATGCTCCATACCTACATTTTTCCCCTGTAAGTTTTTCTGGGTTCAGCCTGGGAGATCATCTTGATTACTTGGCAGAGTAATCCACTGCAAAGCACAAGTGTTCAGGGTGTTTGGGAAACTGATCCTATTTCTTCACAGCTTTTATTTGCCTTACTGTCCTTATTTGTGCATTGTATTTTAGTGTGTGCGTGCCTCAAGTGGTAGAAAAAACAAGAGTGGTTTTGCCAGTGTTTGTAATCCATGTGAGTACCAGCTCCTTCTCTCTTTACCAGAACCCTTTTCTGCACCTTTCTTTATGGAGTGGATGGATTAAAAAGCAGCAGGAGAGTGAGATAGCCATCCCTAAAAATCTGTTCTCTGGCTCTCTCACTCGTGCCCCTGGTCATGCCTATGTGTTGACATCCTCTGTTTTGTTTCCTCTCCAGCTCCAAGTGCTGCTCCACGTGCTTTCTGCCTCCTTTATCTGCCAGGCTCCTGCCTTGTCCTGTCACACATTGAGTCCAGCTGCCTCAGAGCTGCTGCCCCACACAATCTTCCCTGTGCAGCACACGTGGGACCTCTCCAGCATCTCGGCTTTCATCTGCTGTGGAAGGTATTTACTCCTTGCTGTGTGATTGTTTTAACTCATTGCTGCATTAACTCACACCGCCAGACAACTGCTGGCAACATTAAAGAGGGCTGCTAACAAAATGTGATGGATTCTGTACATTAACAACAAAATATATATTCAGAGAGACGGATCCAAGTTGTGTTTCCTTGCCCTGAGTTAGCACAGAGATTGATTTAGGGGTTACTTCATTCCTGTGCTCCGAGGATCTCAGCTGCGACACCAAACCTGTGAGGCCAGAGAAGCACAGCCCAAACTTCAGCACTCTCAGCATCCCCAGAGTGTCAGGCAGCTGCTGCACAACAAATCTGCTCTGAGAGCAGAGGCAGTGGAGCTGGGGCCATATTTCAGCTGTGCATCGTGGGCTGCTGGGCGCAGACCCAGCGAGCAGTGGGGAGTAGGAGTTTCCACTTTGTGTTGTGTCAGAGTCTGAGGGGAGGCAGCTGCTGGGGATGTTTTAAGATAGGAGGTTTCTATTCCCTGCTCAGCCATTTAAGGTGAAATGAAATTTAAGGTGACATCTCAATGTGGTTTGTTTGTCTGGATGCTGAACCTGTGGAGCCTGAGAGCTCTGGAATACGCTGGCCTCACACAAAGCTGAAGGATGGTGGGTGTAACATGCAGGGAAGGGAAGGATGGAGCAGTGTGCAGGACATCCTCCCTTGCTGGGAGCCTGCAGCTGTCTCTGAATAAATTCCTGTCTCTTTGAACAGCTCTCCTGGCCACACAGCCCCTCTGTGCACAAGGACAGCTCACCTGAAGAGTGTCTGTGAAGGAAAGATCTGTCCCTGTCCTGTGCTGTGGGAATCCTTCAAGCACAGAACTGAGCCCTAAGAAGTTTAAATGAAGTTCAGCAACCTTTGCTTAAGAACAGGAAACAGGGAGTTGGACTGACCTGGCAGTCTCAGCAGCTCTCATAAATCTGAGTTTGGCAGCTCACTTGTGTGAGGAACATTTGAAGGGTCTTCACATTTCTGGCACCATCTAGTAGTTGAAAGCATTTTTTGCTGCAGTGCAGATTATAATGGGAAAGATGCCTCTTTTTCCTTTAAACCATGCCCTTGAATGTTTCTACCATATTTTCTAAAACTGTCTTTGGCTCTGCTCTGAGTCTGAACAGCTCTGAATCCCTGAATTGCAACACAATGCAATCACTGATGGCATAGGACATCTTTGGACTACTCACACTTCAGCTTTCTGTGGGGCTCACTGACTTCCCTGGTACGTGGACTTGGAAATTAGGGAATTCTTATAAAAGTAGACCAGGATTGGAAGATTACACTTCCTGTGTTTACCAGCTTATTATTTTCCTTGCTACTTTTTATTATATTAGATATGAACTTTTTTTTTCCCCCATTTCCACAGTGAGAACAATCAGTGGATTGAATGTGGGAGCTCTTGGACTGGGAGGACTAAAGTGCTGTAATGAGTTTCTTTAACCTACATTCACCAGAACAATCTTGCAGAAGCTGATTAAACCAAACAGTCTCTTAGTGCTGTGTCACAACCTTAGAGAGAACAGGGGTGAGAAGTGAGGGCACTGAAAGCTGTGGAGTGGTACCTTGATATGGCAAGAAGCTACAGAACTAAAAACTTCATAAATAAAATTTCAAGGCAGTGCCTGGTAAGTGAAATACAGTTTGAAGTTCACAGGATCATTAAGGTTGGGGAAAATCTTTCAGATAATTAACACAGCACTGTCATGTCCACCACTAAACCATGTCTCCAAGCACCACATCTACATGGGTTTTGAACATTTCCAGGTATTACAATCCACCACTGCCCTAGGCAGCCTGTGGAAATGCCTTCAGTGAAGAAATTTTCACTACTATCCAATCTTCCCCAGCACAGTTTGAAGTAATTTCCTCTCCACCTGTCCCTGTTCCCTGGAGCAGAGCCTGACCTGGGTTGTCCCCTCCTGTCAGGGAGTTGTGCAGAGCCACAAGGTCCCCTCTGACCTCCTTTTCTCCAGGCTGAGCCCCTTTCCCAGCTCCCTCCAGCCCCTTCCCCAGCTCTGTTCCCTTCCCTGGACACACTCAGATCATGCTTCTTCCAGTTTAACAAGGAATAAATGCTGCAGGAAGATGCAGCGTCCTCCTGACAGGACAAGATGTTGGGAACCTTTGGTTGGCAGGGACACCTTCCACTGTCCCAGTTTTCTCCAAGCCCCATCCAACCTGGTCTAGGACACTGCCAGGGATCCAGGGGCAGCCACAGCTGCTCTGGGCACCTGTGCCAGGGCCAGCCCACCCTCCCAGGGAACAATTCCTTCCCCATTTCCATCCATCCCTGCCCTCTGGCAGTGGGAAGTCGTTCCCTGGCACTCCAGGCTGCTCAAATCTCTCTCAGAGCCCCTCTAGGCACTGGAAGGGGCTCTCAGGTCTCCCTGGAACCTTCTCTTTTCCAAGCTGAGCATTCCCAGCTCTCTTTCCATGGAGGAGATGATGTTGATCCCAGTACAAAATGGAGCCTGTTATTCAAACCAGTGTGGATAGAAGTCATGGCCTGCATGGAAGAGAGTTATCTTTGTGCAAGCTTTGATGTTAAAAAATAGTAACTTGAACTCACAGATGTACTGATTACCCTGCTAAAAGAAGACGTGGAATCTCTTGTCAGAATTACAGCATTTTAATTGGAAGAATGTGAGCAAAGCCTTAATCTTGTTAGTGGGATAGATACGGATGAGGCAGAAACAAAATCCACAACAACACAGTCCAAACACGAAAAGCTCTGTCTTGGAGCTTGGTAACAGCACCAGAACTGCTCCCTGCCACTGCTTTTCCTGCAAGACTAAGCTTGACAGTGACTAAGTTGGAAGAAATAGCTCTTGTAGCACTGAGCTACATCACACACAGCTGTTCGAAAAAAAAAAGCTGAACTGTGGGAAAGATACTTCAGATTTACAAACCAAATCCACAGATACTTGATTATTCTCTTTAAAGTTCTTTTGAGCCCTTCTAAATTCTTGTGACATTCAAGGATCAATAAGAATCTCATCTGTAGCTGATTCTGACAGATGTTAATCTTTGCCTTGGCTTTGCAGTCTGCTTGAAATAGTACTTGTTCCTTCATGTCAGGCCTCTGGCAATGCTTACAGAGTCAGGATTACAGTCTCCAGTGAATCCCATTTGTACTGTCATTAACTTTCTAAACTGTTCCCCATAGCTGGCAACCTTTCCATGCTTGGAGATCTACTGAGTGGGAAGCTGGGAGAGTGATGGGGTTTGCCTGTCTGGAATTATTGTGCTTTTAATTGAGATTTGTTTAATTTTGTCATTAAGTCCATTTACATTGTAGGCATTTCATGACCATGATTGCACACTGTCCCTGTACCCTGGCTGTGTTTTGTGCCATTTACCTATAAAAGAAAGAGAAAAAAGCTCTGTGTTTACTTAAGATTTTTACAAGTAGCCTTTTTATTAACTTAATTAATAAATTAATCTAATTTTTAGATTGGAAAAAATGGTGCATCTGCAGATTCTGTGCTGTGTTCTAAGGAAGTGATCAGATTTATTTGGTGAGGACTCAGTACCTGCTTGTCTAGAAGGAATTGTAAGAAACCCATTGGTTGATTCTCAATTAGGGACAAATCTCAGTCAGAAAGCAACAGGAATAGGGATATTTCTCCTGCAAATCCCAAGGACTTCATGGTGAGCAGAAATCCCTGGGAAGCATTGCTGTGTCCCTCCGTGCCAGAGGTGTGGGAGGGCTTGGAGCAGCCTGGTGCAGTGAAAAGTGTCCCTACATGGCAGGGGTGGAATGAGATGAACTTAAAGGTCCCTTCCAGCTCAGACCAGCCTGGGATTCTGTAATTCCACAATTCCTGACAGATCAGGGCTGCAGGTGACTTTCCTCCCCTCAGAATGTGAGTCAGGGGTGACCAAAGCTGTGAGAGTTACAACACGAGCTCGATAGTGATCACTTCAGCAGCTGGGGAAGCCAAGAACTTGCTTTTTAATAAGAGAAAAGAAAGCTGATTAATCAGCTGAGTCACCCTCTCTGCCTCAGTGCTGGTATGAGTGGCATTCCCTATGGATCAGCTTATTCCGAGGGAAAAGCCAAACCATAATCAAGGCTAATTGACTGAGCTCAATCAAATGTTTCAAAATACCACCCATGAGTTTGACATCAAATAAAAAGCAGGGATATTCCCAGTCAGGCAGTTAATTGCTTCCTGAAACCTTGCTCTTTGCAAAAATTTGAAGATTTTCACCAGTGCTCCCTTTTATTTCCATTTCTAGGCTTGCAGCAGGTTACAGTGTAATGTCCACATTAACACACTGGAAACCAGACCCTTGGCCTCTCACATTTCTTCCTTCTCAAGATGCTGCAGTGCTGCCTGGTCTCTAGAACAGAAAATTTGCAGCCTCCAGGAGTTAAAACAACTTTTTAGAAGGTTTTAGAAAGATAAATAATACCAACTTCTTGCAGCTATTAGTACTAGCAGCAAAAATTGCAGTATTTTAGAGTAAAGCCAGTAGGCTTTTCAGTCATGATGTTTAGAGGATTAATCCCTAAAGGATATTTCTATGGGGTTTGTCTCTTACATCCAGCAGAAATTGTTTCAAAGAGGAGCTGAAATGTCAGACTTCTTTGCAAGAGTTTGTCTAGTGGAAAATAACGGTGGTGTTTAAACATTTGTCTGGCTCCTGATGTGCCCCAGGTTGTGTGCAGCGATGAGAAATTTATCAGCAGCACATCTGTAAATGAATCATCTTTTCCCCTGCACGCACATGGTTGCACAATTTTATCGACGGCAAATATTTGATATTTGTCATGTGAAGCTATCCCATCCCATTGTAATATCAGAAATTCCAAGCACAATTAGCAGCTGGATTTGATGTCACAGTTAATGAGCCCCAGTCCTGCTGTGACTGTGGGCAACAGCACACAGACCAGCATCCTGCAGTCACCAGTGATACCAAGCTGAAGTCACAACATCTGGCTGCAGCTGGATTGGGCAGTTCCTCATCTGGAAATGTGCAGAGCAGGAGGGAGGACCTCAGGTGAGCCCAGCATTAAAAGAATCCATGTGGAATCCTGGAATGGTTTGGTTGGAAGGGACCTTAAAGCTCATCCAGCTCCAACCTCAACACCTTGCACTGTCCCAGCTGCTCCAAGCCCTGCCCAGCCTGGCCTTGGACACTGCCAGGGATCCAGGAGCAGCCACAGCTGTCTGGGAATTCCATTGCAGCCCCTCCATCCTCACAGAATCCCTCCCCAATATCCCACCTAAACCTTGCAACCTTTCTGTCCAACCTTTCCTTCCCTGCAAAGGGAAGTGTTTGGGTTTCACAAGGACTCTGGCAACACTTCCAGATTCTTGAGCTGCTTCATCCTGAGATCCCAGGGAGGTGCTGGTGGAGCCCCAGCTCTGGGATGTGGGTCTGGCCTTTGTGTGGGGCACTGGTCACAACAGGGGGTGCAAAATGATTTAAGGGCTGTGGTGGTGTTCAAGCAAAGGTTGGACTTGATGATCTTGGAGGCTTTTCCAACCTTAATGATTCTGTAATAAATTCCATGATCTTTTTTCCCCACATAATCATGATTCTGGTTTGTATTTCACTTAAAACTCCATCACTCTTCTGCAGCAGGACATGAACACAGGTGCCACAGGCCTCACACCTTCTGAACCTCCACAAAATCATTCAGAAAACTCCCATTCCAAATCTGAATTTCCATGGGGGTAGTGTCAATATTAATTAGTACAAATAACCTGATATATTTGAAATTAGCTGTCATTATGACACTTAACCCCATATGTAATCACATATTTTCCTTGTCTGGATATTTGCTGTGCACCTTGTATTTATTACAGTGTTATTTGTTAATGCCTTTGTGTGGTGAACGAGTTGTCAGGAAGAATCATTGTGGTTACAAAAAAAGCAGTTTTATTGTGAACTGGAAGGAAGAAAATATGGATGGGGATGGAGTGGGAGGAGATAGAAGATGACATTTGTAGCCAGATGTGATTTGTAGTATGAAAATATTAAATGCTGTTGAAAAGTGGCACTCCACAGATTACTGACATAATTGTGGCAATAACAATAGATTTTTTCTTTGGTATTTTCCTATTTTTGCCACAATTTTTCATCAGATGATGAATACATGACAATTTTACATTGTCTAACAAAAAAAAGGCTTTTTATTCTATTTGTTAAAATAGCATATGTCTAGCAGATTTCTAACTGAACCATCTTTTTAAAGAAGCCTATTGTGATTGAATTTTGCATCTTTCAACTTTTCTCTGGGGTTTCTTTGCATTAGTATTAGGTTCAAAGCAATAATCAAGGTCTAAGCCTTACAAGATCATTTTTTGCCTGCTTGAAATGAAAACCAGAGGGGAGCTCTGCTGATTAGGTGTGTACTTCATTTCTGTGCACAATGCCAGAGTTTAAATACATGTCACTTGGAAATGAGCTTTTGCAAATTCAAAGGGAGAGAAATGAACTTTAAATCTGAACTTTAAACTCACATCAGTTTTCCTGTGGCACTGGAGACGTGTTATTTTCACAGAAAGTCTTTCCCTTTGCTTTCAAGTGATGGCACAAGCAAGTGCTGAGGACTGAATTCAAATTACTTGAATTCTTCAAAAAATTTGAAATCCTGAACAAAGGGAGGAAATTCTGCAGGTCATTATTTAGTTTTCTAATTTCTTTGCTTTCAGAGAGGAGGGGAGAGATGAGAAGGAAAGGGCCACACACTTTTCTGTCTCAGAACACACAGAGGAAAGAAATGGTCTCTAGTGCAGCCCTTCCCAGCACCAGGAACGTGCACCCAGGGAGAGCTCATGGATCAAACTCCCTCTGATGCTTTGGATTCTGGATGCTTTGCCAAAACCAGAAACTCACACTTTTGGCACAGATAAAGTGTCCTGGAATGTGAGGCTGAGCAGTGACCCTTTGCACTCTCCTCTTTACAGCTTGTGCCTGAGAAAATGATGAGAGGAAGGTTTGGCAGCAGGGACTGGGGCAGGGAGGGTTTGGATCCAGGCAGAACAAAAACGTGGATGTTGAATGTTCAGAGCACTGACAACACCAATCCAGGATGGTTTGGGTGGGAAGGGACCTTCAAGCTCCCATTCCACTGCACCAGGTTGCTCCCCAGTAATGAGGGAAGAGATGGAAAAGATTTTTGATGTGGAAAATAAACCCAGGCCTCACTTCAGTGGCTTGTTCTGTGCTTATTTATTTCTCTTGACACACTTGATGTACTTTCTCCTCCCAGGTAAGAAGTGCAGTGTGATCAGTTTTGCTGAGGGAAATGGATAAAATGGCTAACACTGAGCAGAAACAAGAATAATCAGCTTATTCCTTTTCAGAGAGAACCCCTTAATGTCCCCTCAGTACAGGTGAAGGGCAAACCAAAGATTCTAAGAGCAAGATGAGCATATCATGGTGTAAATAATTCACATCAACAGATTGGATGGCTGTGGGAATGCACCCACCTCAAACCCCTGGTTGGTCTGGTGCTGGGACACAGAGCATCCCAAAAGGCTGATGGAATAATGGGCAGGAAATGATGCATTTGGAAAATGCAGGCTGTGTCATCCACCACAGGGCAAAGCTGTTTGTGAACAAGCACAGGTCTTTTCTCATACCTGACTCATCCAGCACATAAAGTCGTCAAAGAAAAAGAATAAAAGCCATGTTTCAAAATAGAAAAACATGCATTCTGTGAGCCAGAGCTCTTAAATGTGTCATAATCAAAGTATTACGTAGCAATGAGGTGCCTGGCAAATCCCCATCACAAAAATTTCTGCAGAACTTTTTTTTTTTTTTTTTAAAGAGCCTGGATCACATATGGTTGTGTCAGGAGCAAAATAAAATAGTTAAAGTAAAGCAGTGAACCAGACCAGTAAAAAAACTGTGTCACCTTTCTACCTATACAGCAGTGGGAATACAAAGTGATTAAGAACTGGAAAAAATCAAAATAGTAGTTTTTCACCTGGCAAAGCCATACTTGGCAAATAGAAAGTTATCAAACACATAATCTGTTTCCCAGCTGTATTTACACTGGGCTAATGTACTCATTGTAGGTCAGAACTGTCAGAATCAGTGTAATTTTTATAAATTTCTGGGGCAGTTAACAAGTAAATAAGCAAAGGCAATTTTTGCTGTATCCTCTTTAAGGCAGCAACATTTCTCACAAATATGGCAGTTCAAAAAAAATGACCAGCCCTAAATTACAAACCATTTTATCCATTAGTCATTCATTTCTTTGATTTTATTCTTGGAGGAGCTTCATATTTGCATAACAGAAATGTCATTATGGTTTCGTGGTGTTCGTCAAAGGTTGGACTTGTTGACCCTGGAGGTTTTTCCCACCCTTAATGATGCCATGATTCCAGGATTTTGTCAATGATACCTAAACCAAGGCCCAAAACAAAATCCAAGAACTTGTTTTACCTTCTGGTTGATTCCTGTCTGTTTTTATGCTCGAATCTTTTCCCACTGAAAAGAAAGACTTCACAGTGAGGATTTTGATTCCTAACAAGTCAATGGGAGCAGAATCTGATCTTTTATTAGCACATTGTCCTGGACCCCATGGGGACAGGAAATTGGATTTTGGAGCCAGGAAGATAAATGAGGGAAAGACCTGTTGATGTTCAGTTTTAGAAAACCCCTGAATAAAAGAAATCTTGAACTACCTCACGTGGTCTGGTCACTGCAGGTTTGATTTCTGTCACTCTGAGGGGGATTGTGTCAGGGTTTGGTGGGGAATTCCAGGCCAGGCAGGTCCTCACCTTGGTGCTTTGTCACCAACTCTCAGCTTCTTCCAGGAAATGCCACTGTGAAATGTGGAAGTCACAGCCATGAGATAGGACAAGGGGGAATGGCTTTAAACTGGAGAGGGAAGAGTTAGATGGAAATTGGGGACAAATTCCTCCCTGGGAGGGTGGGCAGCCCTGGCACAGGGTGCCCAGAGAAGCTGTGGCTGTCCCTGGATCCCTGGAAGTGTCCAAGGCCAGGTTGGATGGGGCTTGGAGCAGCCTGGGACAGTGGAAGGTGTCCCTGCCATGGCAGGGTGGAATGGGATGAGTTCCCTTCTCACCCAAACCATCCAGTGAATTTATGTGATAAAACCAATCCCAGCAACAGACAGTGTGTGACTGACACACCTTGATTTGGGTGCCTGATGGGGTCAGCCACTGTGCCAGAAAATCTCAAAGCACTTTTGGAAACGCAGGAGCCTCTGGGAATAAAGAAGGAAGGTGATAAACAGCTGCCTCCAAGATAAGGAAAAGCCAGAGGTGTTTCATTCATTGAGCACCGGCCTGAGACAACTCAAAGGATGGACAGAAAGTGGCAGAAAAGCCATCAAACCTTATTTCAAACTACCTGCTGCAGACATTGGAATTTCTGTAATAAGCCTCGTTGGTGTGTGTGTTCAGAGCCTGATTTCTCCTTGCACTGGGCACCTTTCAGCTGTGTGCAGGCTCCAAATCCTGAGCAGCACTTTGCTCGTTTTCTCCTGCTGTCCAGCCCTGGTGTGATCCAAATGTCTCTCCCAGGAGCTGTTCTGACCCTGCACTGCTCTGGATGTCCTTGGTGACTCCCAGCTCTCTGCCAATGCACTCAGGTTCTTGGCATCCAGGTCTCACTGCTGGCATTGCCATTCTCTGCTGCATTTCTCAGGGTGATGCAGTTCTCAGAGTTCAGTGTAATTAATGAGGCATTGCCCTGCTACTTTTTACTTGAGATTTATTTGTGTATAATATTTTTTAGTGGAAGCTGTTAGAAAAGACCTGAGTTCAATAAAAAATTTCAAATAAGATGCCAGCTCCTTACAAAGACCACATTGAGATGAGATGAGATGAGATGAGATGAGATGAGATGAGATGAGATGAGATGAGATAAAATTTCCCCATTTCAGTGAATTTCACAAGATGCCCCAGGATTCACAGGCCCTTCTCCACTGTCTCATAATCTGCCCAGACCCTGATTTGCCTGAAGAGCTGTAAATCTCATCACTGATGTCTTTCTGTAGTGGTAACATCCATAAACACTGCCCCACACCTAATCCTTGAGCAAAAACCAAAATGAGGGATGCTATTTTACCTTTTCATTTTGCCAGAATTGCCATTCTTTCACCAATGAACTGGCAACCCACGGTAAATATGACACAGCCACCTTTTTTGGGGTGGGGTAGGTGAAGTGTTTGACAGCTGAAGCACCAAGGAGAAGGAAGCAGAGCAGATCCAGGTCAGGAATTCTGCCTCCTGCAGCCCCTGGGGAGTGGGGATCATCTCCTTGGGCTGCTCTCCACTCCCAGGTCGCTCTGGCACAGATCTGTGGAAGCACAGGCAGCAGTTTTGCTCTCAGCCTGATTGCTTCCTGAGCCCTGTGACCTGCACTATCCCCTGGGCAGGAATTTCACAGCTCCCAGACAGAGGAACCACCTTGTTTTGTTTGCCTCGACATTGCCACCTGCCAGTTTTATTTCCTGCTCCTCGATTTTTGACAACAGCCATTTCCTCTCAACAACCTAAGGACAACTGTGGCTATAAATATCTCCCTCACACCCCTGCTCAGCCATCTCTTTTCCAGACTTAGAAATCATGATCTCTGTAGTTTCTCTAAATACAGAAAATGTTCCAGGCTTTCATCATCCTGCACCTTCTCTTGTTTTACTTTTCTATTTTATCCTTGTAACCAATGACCAGGACTGCAAGCAGTACCCAGGATTTGGGGATGGGATGGGTTCATATTGAGGATCTGAGATCTTATTTCCCCCAAATTCCATGGCTTTAGTATTAATGGCACTGGGCAGACAAGAGTGCACATACTCACAGTGATTGATACTGTGATCTCTTGGCAACAGCAAAAATGATCTTGCTTTGCTTGATCATGCTTACCACATAATTTCTGGTATAAATTCACATCCACACACACACAAACATTTAATGAATTCTGTGGGGCTGTACAAAGGGCATTGTGGGGAGAGAAAAAGCCACAACACATCCCACAGGACATCTGTCCCTGAGCTTTGGTTGGAGAAATGTTCTTGGCCTCTGTGACCCTCTCAGGTCAGAGCCAGCACAGGGAGAATTTCCTTCTGGCCAGGGCAGGAATGCAGCTGGAGGAGCTTTGGTGCATGTGCCTTTTGCTTCCACAGAATCATGGAATCATTAAGGTTGGAAAAGACCTCTAAGAAGATGGAATCCCCACATTAACTCAGCACCACTGTGCTCACCAGCAAAGCACAGCCCCGAGTGCCACATCTGAGCATTTCTGAGCGCTTTGGGCTGGTGACTCCAGCACTGCCCAATATCTGGCAACCCTTCCAGGGCAGAAATTTTCCATAATATCCAACCTGACCCTCCCCTGGCACAACTTGGGGTTCCTTCTCCTCCTCCTGTCCCTGAGCAAGCCTGACTCCCCCAGCTGTCCCCTCGTGTCAGGGAGTTGTGCAGAGCCAGAAATTCCCCCTGATCCCCCTTTTCTCCAGGCTGAACCCCTTCCCCAGCTCCCCCAGCTGCTCCTGGTGCTCCAACCCCATCCCAAACCCCACTGCCCTGGGACAAATTTCTTTCTTTCTTTCATCCCACAAGATAAATTTGATGGGAAGAGCTGTTGCCCCATTTCTGTGGGAATAGAATGAGATTTAACAAATATTTCAGTTTAACAAACCCTTTGCCCGAGCAGCTGCCGGCAGAGGTCAGCGTTGCTGTAGCTGGGCTCGAAGGGGTTGAGTTTCCCCCGCTTTTATTGGCCTCACATTTGGGATTGACAAATATTTCTAACCCCACCAATCCAGCACTGACTGTTGCTATTAGAGCACTGAATCTTTTGGAATGAAACCATCGGGTTTAGTCACCCTTTATCTCTCTCTCTTTTTTTTTTTTTTTTTTTAAATCAGCAGTTTGTTTGTAAAACAGATGAAAAAAAATCAAAGGTTTCTGTTAACTTCTTAAAATTACCAATGTTTTTTTCCACGTGCCTTTAATTTAAGTCAGTAATGCTAATTAATGCATATTCAATATTCTGTTAGCCCTAAAAGCATTTTGCAGGGAAACAGAAAACCAATTAATAGAATCTGTGCTTAAAGGAACTTTATATGGCCAAAACCATAGAGCAGTAGGGGAATTTATGGGATTTATTCTGCTGATTTAAACAATCTAGTTTGTAATGTGTTCTATTTGAACCTTGTTCTAGACATCCCATTAAATAAAGATATTTTACACTTGAAAATGCTAATCTAAATACATATTTTAGGTATTTTTCTAAACTGATTTTTAAAATTAGTATTTTGTGGTTATTTCATAGGCTGCACAGTTACCCTATGAAGTAATTGTTTATTTAGCATATTGGTTGAAACAACGCTTGTGCTCATTGTAACTCTTCAGTGAACTTAGATGAAGACACCTGAAAAGATAATTTCAAATTTGGTGGGGCACTGCTCAGCTCTGAGGATGAGGAAACACGAGTTACTTTCTTTAGCACCTTGTTGGGAGGGCCAGATCCCTCCAGGGTGAGTGGCTGGGACTGATCAAGCTGGGAAATCTCTGCTCCTGCTCCGATCTTTTGGGGGCTCCTCTCCAGACCTCGCTGAGATTTGTTTTAAAATTATTCATATCTATGATTATTAATACATTTAAAGGCTGGGTCTTTCTTATCATTCTTGAGAACTCTCCAAATATGTTTGATTCTTCGTTCCATCCCTGTAACTCCTTGGGGAAGTGCAGAAAATATTGTAACCCCCTGAATTTCAGACAAAACTGCCTGAAATGGCAGTTGGCAGGGGGATTTTAAAAGCCTGTTTTCTACAATATCTGAACCAGTTCAGAAGTGCCACAAGCAGGAATGTACAGACAAGTCAGCTCCCTCCCTGTCTTATTGCAGATAATTGTCACATTTTAGTTTGGCTTAGCAATAAAAGTGCCCCAAAAACTTTATTGTGACACTCTAATGCACGAAAACATCCATAAATTATCTGTCTAACAGTCACAATGCAACTTCCAAGTTGTGACAACTTGGAAAACCAGCCTGACAAGCACGCTCACTTTTGGTGTTTTTCTAAAACTTCCTGAGCTTTATAAGGAGAATTTAAAGTGAAGAAAGAACCGAAGCACAAACACTTTTTGTTCTCAGCACACAAATTCCTTCTGTCTCCCAGCCTGGGGTCCCCGTTTTCATCTGTGAGCAGTGTCTCAGCTAAAACAGTGTTATCAGCAGCTATAAATCAATAAACATTGTCAGCTCCATCCTGTCACTACACACAGGCTGCAGGGAGGTCGTGAGCTTTTCCAAGTGGACATCCCAGAGGATACACGGTCTCTAGTGAAGTACTGCTCTGTCTGCAGCTACAAGGATCCTGCCTTGGGTCAGTCACGCTTTGATTTAGCAGAATTCCTATTTATTTATATTAGTAAAGAAAGAAAGGAGTTTTTATCTAGAGTAGAATTATCACGGGGAGGAAAGAAAGGAAATAAGAAAGCCTCAATATTCAGAACAAAGCCAGTAAAGAATTCTCATATAGGTGTAACTGCTGTAGAATGCAAATAAAACTAAGTTCCCATATACCTGCATAAAAAGACTAAGCACACTTGCATTTCCCTGGGATTAAGCTGCTCTCACTAAAGATGTTTTTCAAGCCTTAAGTTTATCCACAGCTGCCTCACCAACACCTTCCAGATGTGCGTGCAGCCAAACCTGCCTCAGCAGATGCGAATTTCAGTTCCACCAAAGCACGCTGTGCTCACAAACGCTGCTGCAAGCAGCGAGTGCTCCGTGTGCACAGACATCCATCCATCCATCCATCCATCCATCCATCCATCCATCCATCCATCCATCCATCCATCCATCCATCATCCATCCTTCCATCCTTCTGTCCCGTGTGTGCCTCCTCCTCCTCCGCAGAGCAGGACCGAGAGCTCGGACCGCACCTGGGCCGTGCGGCTATGCCGGGCTATGCCGGGCTGCACCGGGCTGTGCCGAGCTGTGCCAGGCTTTACCGAGCTGTGCCGGGCTGCACCGGGCTGTGCCGGGCTGTGCCGAGCTATGCCAGGCTGTACCGAGCTGTGCCGGGCTGTACCGAGTTATGCTGCGCTGTGTCGGTCTGTGCCGTGCTGTGCCGAGCTATACCGAGCTGTACCGAGCTGTACCGAGCTGTTCCGAGCTGTACCGAGCTGTGCCGCGCTGTTCCGGGCTGTACCGAGCTGTACCGAGCTGTACCGATCTGTACCGAGCTGTACCGAGCTGTACCGGGCTGTACCGAGCTGTACCGAGCTGTACGGAGCTATACCGAGCTGTGCCGGGCTGTACCGGGCTGTACCGCGCTGTGCCGCGCTGTGCCGCGCCGCTCACTCACCTCAGAGCCCGAGCGCTGCTGGCCGGGGGCTCGGCGCTGCCCAGGGGGTGTCCAGGCTGCTGTGAGCTCCGTGTCCCCCTGTCCCCAGCCCGCAGAGCCATTCACATCGCCGCTGCCGCCGCAGCCTCATTCAGCGCTCGGGGCTCCGCTCTGATTCACAGCGAGCCGGCTCCCTCTGGGTCCTAGCGCTGTGGACGTGTGGGAGCTGCACGGACTCGCAGGAATTCAGCCCTTGGCTCGCTGCCGAGCGCAGGCAGGGATGCACAGATGTGCAGTGAAAGTTTCAAAGCGCGGCTGCTCGTGTGAGTGCGCTCGCAGAGCGCGCACTGAGCCCTGCGGCTCCGCCACTGAAACCCCCGGCCGGGGTTTTGTCCTCAGCCTTTCCACTCTGCATCCTAATCCTGGAGTGAAACTCCCAGCTCCCCGATGAGCGGCTCCTTTAGAAGATCATCCCCAGAGCTCTGTGCTCCGCTCAGGAGTGTGCAAACAAACCTGTAGGAACAGCAATGGTTAACTGGGGAAGGAGTGGACCGGGTTCCCTGCAAAAACTGCAGTCCTCATTATCAGCTGGCTTTAACTGGGGTCAGCCAAGCACTGCTTGAGAGTAGCAAAGAAATATTTGACCCTGACTTGAGGCAGAGGAAAAGATTATATAAGAATCCTTCCAAATGAAATATTCTGTGTTTAACACGCTTATTACCTTCAGCAACAAAGAGATATGGAAATGTTTTCCAGCGTGTTTGAGGAGTGGGATTAAGTAGTTTACAAGGGAACAACAGTGGGATTTAGGCAATGGTAAATATAGGAAAGAAATGTAAAAATTTAATACTTTGTTTTATATATATATATGAAAGGCAATTTGGCTAAAAACTTTACTCTAAAAAAAGTTGGCAGCTCTGTTGAGGATTATGAAGCAGCCCCTTAGAATTTCATAGTTCTTGTTCTGGCACAGTGGAACCTTTGTGATTATACAGACTCAAGGGGAAAAAATTAAAAGCAGATCACTGCATTTTATCTAAGTGGAAGTAATCAAACACTTTTTGATTCCATCCAGGAGAGGGCAGCCAGCTGGAGAGACTGGTCCTTAAATCCTTTGGGAAAGATGTGTGGAAGGCACTATGAAAAGGCACTGAGAAGCCTTGAGATAATCAAGTTATTTACCACGGGGTTGTGCTGCTTTCTGAACCTGCAGCACCCATATCCTCATGTTTTATTAGCCCCAGGAAAAAAAAAACTTAAATTCCTTCCCCACAGAGCCAAAGTGGCTTCAGTGCTAAATTGATTCTTGGAGGTGATGTGTGTTTAAAATTGCCTGGAATACCCTTTAGGAAATTGCAGCAAAAAATGCTGGACATGAGTGCTGAAATTGCCCTCCCCATTTGCCAGGATTATGCAGATTGCTTTGTTTTTCTCCAAAAAAATGCTTCTGCACATGATGGCAGTCACAGGCCAAAGTGTGTCTTCATTTACACAGGGAAAGTTTCTTGAAATGCTGCCTGCAGACCTTGACCTTGGGATTTGGCCGCAGCCTCAGGGTCCATGGCAGAGCTGCCAGGCTGTGCTTGTGCTGAGCATTTGACTCATTTCTTTAGGACATCCTCAGATTAGGACTTTGTGCTGGCAAATTGGAAAGAGCCCATTGTGACTGCAGCAAACAGCATCAGATGAGAGCTAAAAAATGAGAGGATTTTGTTTTCTTTACATAAAAGTTAGTGCACACTCGTGTTGAGCATCCCTAAGATTATTTCTTGGCAAGAGCTGCATGTTTTTTCTCAAAACTGTGTCACAAAAGCTGGTTTGGACACAGTAATCAACAATACATTATGTTTGTACTTAATCTGTATCACCAGCACTAATTTCTGCCTCGAAGAAATCCTCCCCTTGTCCCAAATTCTCTTGTCCTCCCTCCTGAGCTCACCCCAGCAGGCTGATGTTAGCAAGGCTGATGTGAGCAAGCTGGGATCCCTGGGAAGAAGCAGGAGCTTGTCTGCTTTTTCTGACGTTCCCATGTCACCCAAACAAACACCAGCTCAGCTTTTGGAGAAGGTGTGGCAGCAGTGCAGGGAGGAATGTCTGATCCCAGGGCACTGCTGTGCTGGGAGGTGAATCCTTCCCCTTCAGCAGTGGTTGGAGTTAAAGAGGAAAGCCTGGGGAGTTAAAGAGGAAAGCCTGGGGAGTTAAAGAGGAAAACCTGGCTCAATCCCTCCATGAGCTCAGGGCTGTCTTGCTCTGGCAGGTCACTGGGGCAAGGTGAGGGGTTGGAATGTCAGGCTGAGTAAGGAAAGGAATCAGAGAGGCAACTGGAGAAAGAGTCTTGTGAGCACAGGATGAATAAATCCTGATTCTCTGCTGGGCTGCATCCAGGTATTTCTCTGCTTCTACCACATTTAAAGTCTCCCATGATCTCTTGGATGAGCTTCTTCTATGAGAAGCTGTGGCTGCCCCATCCCTGGAAGTGTCCAAGGCCAGGCTAGACAGGGCTTGGAGCAGCCTGGGACAGTGGAAGGTGTCCCTGCCATGGCAGGGGTGGAACAAGATGAGCTTTAAAGTCCCTTCCAACTCAAAATGTTACACAATTCTACGGATTCCTCCTGGAATCCGTGTCCTTTGTGCTGCTCAAAGTCTCAGAGAAGGCATTTGGGAAGAAGTGTCTGGGCTCTTTTGGTTTAGAAGAAACAGCCTTCGAGGAAAAATGTTGCTTTTGATGAATCCTCATTTATTTGTGAAATCTTTGTGGGTTTGGAAGCAACATGGGTGAGTACAGCTGCTGTTCATAAAATCTTGGCACTTTAGAGAGGTGTCAGGTCACTGAGAAAGGGACCCACAGAGCATCAAACCCTTTTCAGAGATCCTGTAAAAGTATAAAGGGATGGGATCAGCTTAACAAGTTCTATTTTCTTCAGCAACACTTATTTAAATGTGCATTACATTCAATACTTCCTTGTAATGCTAAGTCTTTACAAGAGAAAAGATGTATCACAAGTAACCCTCTTCCCCTCCTGTCCTGGGGGTGCTTTGATGTGAGGAAGAGTTTTTGATGTGAGTGTGAGGAAGAGTTACAAGCAGCTCAAATTAAACACTCAGAGTGGAAGACAGTGTCTGTTTTACCTGAAAGAATATTTAGCTTTTACACTTCTACATTTGCAGGAAGCAGAACGTTGTTAACTTGTGTAAACTTGTCTGAGAGCTGTTCCCAGGGCTAAAGTGAATGGAAAGAGATCACAGAATCCCAGAGTGGTTTGTGTTGGAAAGGACCTTAAAGCTCATCCAGTTCCACCCCTGCCATGGCAGGGACACCTTCTACTGTCCCAGGCTGCTCCAAGCCCTGTCCAGCCTGGCCTTGGACACTGCCAGGGATGGAGCAGCCACAGCTGCTCTGGGCACCTGTGCCAGAGCCTGCCCACTCTCACAGGGAAGAATTCCTTCCCAATATTCCATCCATCCCTGAGCCATTCCCTGTGTCCTGTCCCCATCCCTTGTCCCCAGTCCCTCTCCAGCTCTCCTGGAGCCTCTTTGGGCACACAAAGGGCTCTGAGCTCTGCCTGGAGCCTTCTCCTCTCCAGGTGAGCACCCCCAGCTCTCCCAGCCTGGCTCCAGAGCAGGTATTAAACCTTCAGGACTCAGCTGGAGGAAGCTCACCCATGTTTGGCTGAGGCTGGAAGGAATCACAATGCAAATTCTCTTCTTGCGTTCATTGCAGAAAATGAAAAAGTTGATAGAGGAATTGAGGGACTGTGTTGCCTTTTGGGGTTTGTGTGTGGGGGAGACATTTCCAGAAAAAAGCAGAAGCACACTTATGGGTCATGAATAAATGGGTCAGACAAACAAGTTCATTACTGATTTACTGTAGGACTCAGTCTCCTGTAAATATTTTCTTAACTGTCTCTGCCTCATGGCTTCAGAGCTGAGTCGATACCACATAGGGAATGCAGCTTGGGCGTGTAGGAAAATCGATGGGGACACGATGCAATTCCAATAGCCTGCAATCCAAACCAGGCAGGGAGACAGCCACTCATCTGTGCTGCACTGCTGAGTGATCTGCACTAATCCTTCCTTTCTCTTTTGCTTGGTTCTGTACTGCACAGGAGAAAGAAACCCTTTGACTCTAAATGAAAACATCTCAAAAGCCTGAGCTGACTGAAAGCAAAATATCTGGTGATGGTTCAAGAGCTGTTACAGACAGAACATAATTGTAGTGGCAGTGACATATAGACAGATATGAGAGCTCTGAGAAAAACTTCACATTCTGCTTCAGACTCAGCACGGATTTGGCCTGACAGTTTGAAGAGATAACAACAATTACCGTTCTTTTCTGGAATGCACAGGCTCTGCAGGCAATGCTTTATTTAATATATGTTGTTACTAATGGCTCTAAACTGAAAGAGTTTAGATTAGATGTCAGGGTTAGATTAGATGTTAGGGTGAAATTCTCTCTGAGGGGGGTGAGTCCCTGGCACAGGGTGTTCAGAGAAGCTGTGGCTGCCCCTGGATCCTTGGAAGTGTCCAAGGTTGGGCTTGGAGCAGCCTGGGGTAGTGAAGGTGTCCCTGCCCAAGGCAGGGGTGGAATGGGATGGGATTTGAGAATCATTCTATGACTCTTTGATTAATTATCAGCTATTCATTGGCAGAGAGGATCAAATTTAAAATACTAGAGGAATTACAGATTTTGAGAATCAGCCTTCACATGTTTATTCCATGCTCTTCTGTGAGAAAATGAATATTTTTAAGAAATTCTGCTTTGTAGCTGCTAAGTTTTTTCCCAGGACTGAGCTTTTTGCACTTGGCTGAGCCAGACTTAGGTGAAGTCTGAGTTCCCCTTGGACACAGTTGTTTGTCAGAGTTTGCTGATGGTGGATTTTGTTCGAGGTCTCTCTCCTTGGCCAGAAGCTGCTCTGATGGATTTTTTTAGAAGGAGAACACCTGCTCAGGTGTACCTTTCACATTCATCTCCTTGACAGAGGCTTTTAACGAGCCAGCAAAACCCATCCCTGCCCTGTGCTGGGGTTGGGTATTTTTGCCTGGTTCTGTGCTGCCAGCACTGTGCCAGCATTAATCTTTCAAACACCCACAGGTGGATCTTGTTTTGGGGGTGCCAGCACTGCCAGAGGAGCTCAGCAGCTCAAGGACTCACTCCTCCAATGCCAGCATGAAATGGGACTGTTCTGGGGGAGGTCTGCATGTTCCTCCTGCTGCTGGGCACTGGGACCACAATTCCAGAATTCCTGAGAATCTGTGGCTTCAGCATCACCCCTCTCCCTGCTGCAGAGGATTGGGAGGCAGAGAGGAGCATCAGCTCTGGCCTAGAGTGACTCTTCCCTGCTGTGATGGCTGAAATGGGGCTGGTGCTTCCCCTCCTTGCTCCCCACTGCTCTCCCACCCCTCTGTCCCAGCCTGGACTCCTCAGAGGGGCACAGCCCCTGCTGACACCATGGCAATCATTTCCCTGTAGGATCCTGCTTTGCTCATGACCTCTGGCAGTTGGCAGCTGGTTAAGGGATTTTCTAGCTGCAGGGGATGAGCATTAACATCTGATCCTTTTTGCCCTGTTAGTGGGCAGATGACATATGATCATAGCACAATTCTGCCTCCCTGCAGGGCTGGATCCTCGTGTGCAGCAGCACTGGGGCCACAGCTGTGGGATCAGGTTGTGCTTGTCCTCCAGGGATGCTTCCATGGCCTGGACACAAAATTCATGTACACACCACCACAGGAACTGTGGCCACTGGGCCAAAGATTCTCCCACAGAAGAATCTGCTTTTTTCAGAGTGCCCCAAAACATTGCAGGGTGCCCCTTGACCTCCTGCTGTAGAACAGACCCCACGAGAGAACTTGCTGCTCTCAGGGAATGTTGCTTTGTTGCTTCAGTCTTGTGGAGGGGGTGGGACAAACACTTTGGCATTTGAGTTGCTGGTATATAATTTTTTAAGGGTAAAATTAGGCTTTTCATGAAACACCTTTTCCTGCTCTTTGGTCTTTTTCTATGAGCACTCTGCTTAAAGCTTCCTTCTCAGGCACTGGTTTTGCTGGAAGTTTTACAGAAAACTTTTGTGAAAAGGAGACAGAAATAATAACGAGCAAAATGTCACCAAACTGTGGAATTGAAGTTAAAAAAGGTAATTTGGCAGAGTCAGCAATTACTGTGTGATAACAGGAATTACTTGGCTGCTTTAAAGTTCATCCAGGATTTGTCCAGGCTCTGCTACCAGGACAGGCTTTACCATAAATCAGCCAATTTCTTCAAACATTTCTGCCCTGCTTTTCCAGCTACCTGTGCTTTACCATAAATCAGTGAACATGAGAGAGGCCAGGCTTTGGGGAGAGCCCCAGATTGCCCCCCAGTCATTCAAGATTTAATTTCCTTAGGTTGAATTCCAACTTTGAAAAAGAATCCCCATCTGCAGGATTCTCCCTTGCCAGCCCTTCTCTGTGTTTCCAAGAAGGAGCACACTTAGGAATTGCTGTAAAACATGGCTTTCTGTTCCTAGCACTGTTGCAGGGCAGTAATTAAAACCAGGACTGTTATTCACTCTTTACATACCAATGCCTGGAAGCGTGAGCTCTGTGGGCCTGTGTCCTGTGGGAAATGGACTGGGTTGCTTTAGCTTGGAGTTTTGGTTGGATTACTATTATTATTATTATTATTAAAATTTTATTTTATTTTATTTTATTTTATTTTATTTTATTTTATTTTATTATTTGTTACCATTCTTATTTGTTATTATTGTTATTACTATTCATATTTCTTTAGGGAAATAAGCATTAGTGACTACAGCAGATTTAAATGAATAAAAGATGCACTTTGTCCCCAGAAGTGACAGCTGGAGGTAAGATTTACTCACAGCCATTGCAGGAGAGATGTTGAAGGCACACCCCTCCCCTAATTCCATTTCTATCTGGATGAACCTGTTGTCATGAACTTGTCTGCCTGAGGCACAGTTTGCTTCCAAACCTTTTCTGGCAGCAATATCCAGAAGTTCTCCATCCCTGCAAAGCACTTGTGCATGTTCTGAGCTGCTCTCAGTGAGTGCCCCCAGGTTTCAGCAGTGTCAGTTCCTGAGCAGCCCCTCCATCCCCACCTCATCCATCACCTTCACCTCTCTGCAAACCTCCCCTGTGCCCTGCCCCACCTCCTTCCCCAGCCCAGGGAGCCCCAGTCTCACAAGGCAGCTCTTTCATCACTTTAATCTCTTTACAGGCTCCTTTGTGAGTTATTCCTCACCCCTGTGCCCTTCCAGAGCCTGGAGCTGCACAGGACTCTGGGTGGATGCAGAGAGGTGCCCCAAGGTTTGTGCAGGTTATTTCTGATTCTCACAAATTTCCTGATTCATTTGCAAGCAGTGATGAGATCCAGTAAAACCATTTTTATGAGCACAGCATCAAGCCATCTGTTGCACTAAATGTTCATTTAAAAACCCAAGGAATCCCTTCTCCATGTGAAGAAATCCTTTTCCATGCTGCAGCAGTGTATTCCAACTCGTTGGTGCCTGTTTGCAAGTCCCTACAAGCTGATCACTCCAACTGCTGTGCTGTCCTTTGTTCTTGTCACAGGCCAATTGTAATTTCAAAATGTTACTTTAATTAAGAAGGAAAATGTGCCTGAAGAGGCCTCCCCTCTGTGAGGGTGTGTTTAACTTGACCAAGAGAACAGCCCAGACCTGGACACCAGGCTCACACCAATTTAGTGTGAAATGTCTCTGTTCTGCACTGGATTTTAGTGGTGGAAGAGAGCAGTGCTATTGCTTTGTGAGGCTGATCCCTTGTTTTTCTGGTGGTTTAAATTCTGCAGATCCTGAAAATCTTTTCTGCAGTTTTTCTTCAGGCATGTGGGTCCTGTCCCAGCCTGGACACAAGTCCAGCCCACCAAGCACCTCCCACCTGATTCTGTGTCTTTTGAAAGGAGCCCATTTCTTCAGGGTGGTCATCACTAATGAAACCACATTTCTCTCATTAAGGATCAGAATATCAGAGTTGTGAAAGCTGTCCTGGCATTTGTAAATGTTCTCTCCCTCAGTGTGGGTCTGACCCAGGCCCCTGCACTCAGCTCTCATCCTTCCAGCAACACCTGGGCAGGTGCAAGGGATGCAGGAGGGTTTCCTGCTACGAAATTAGGAATATTGACTTAACATCAGTCCTGGAGAGAAATGCATTTTGCAATTTGCCCCATCCCTGGAAGTGTCCAAGGCCAGGTTGGACAAGATGAGCTTTAAGGTGCCTTCCAACCCAAACCATTCCATGATTTTATGATTCTGTTGGGGGTGGGACAATTTAAAGTAGCTGAAAAAAAGTGCCCAGTTGGAGGGAGCCTGCCCTGACACCAGGGACTCAAAGGATGGACTTGCCCTTCATCATCTCCCTGCTCAGTGTCTGCTTATCTGTGTAGAAAAATCTTCATGAGGCTTTGGGGAAGGCTGAAAAGAAGTGCAAATAATCACTTTTTAAGCAAAGCTCTAGAAGTATTTAATACTGTACTCATCTTCCAGGACCTGAGCTCAGTATTGTATAACAATAGAGATAATGAAAGTGTAAAACACTGGGGCTCCCTGCCAATGTTACAACTTGTTTTTACTACTAAAAAAGGCAGTAAACTGGGAGGGCACATCCACCAGTGAATTGCTTTGCACTTGCCCTGTTTCTTACACTTGTTTTCTACACTTCTGGGCTCTGCTGGAGGCAGAACTCCAGGCCAGATCTACCTTTGGGCCAAGCCAGTGTGGGAGTGCTCAGTGTGTTCAGTTGTTCTGCAGGAAAAGGCGAAGTTCTGCCTGTGAGAATCATTGCCTGAGTTGAAAACTGAATGAAAACCAAGCTTTTCAGTTCTGCTGGGTGGAAAACTAGGCATGGAGTGAGCCCCTGGTAGGGCTGTCACACTCATACACCAGGTTTTTTTTTCAGTATCACAGACTTTGTCTCATCTTCACCCTGATTCCCACCTCTGGATTTCTGGGTAAATAAAATCCCTCAATTATCAGCAGAGAAGTGAAGCTCTCAAGAAACTCATTTTGATGTATCCTGGAGTTCCTTGTCCTGTGAGCTGACATGGGACCACAAGGGCTGGGGGAGAGTGGGGAGCTCAGAGCTTTGAGAATAAATAGTGGAACAGCTGGAGCAGAGATGTGGGATCCCACAGAGATGGGGTGAAGTGGTGAGAGGCCAGGTGAGGTGGGGAGGAGGCACAAGGAGCCAGCACTGCACAGATCTGCAGAAATAACGGAGTTTTCAATTCAATAATGATGTTTTCAATGGAATAGTGTTTTCAATGAGCTTGTAGGGAAAGGGAGAATTTTGGGATAAGGAAAAGAGTTTTCTATGGTTTTTGCCAAGCCATTGTAGTGGATGAAGCCTTGCAAACAGGAACAGCTTTGCATTTCAGGGACACTTGGACACCCCCATCCCAGGGGTGTCCTGAGGAGCCTCTGTGGCTTTGACAGCAGACCTGCAAAATGTGACACCAAAGTCCACCTGTGAAAATCACACCCCCAATGCAGGTTTAAGAGATGCAGCTGCAGCATGGGTTGAAAGTGCTCTTTGCATGCACAGAGGGAATCCAAACCAATTTGGGTTTGAGGAGAGCAGGGTTTACTCCAGGACACAACACAGTGTTTGCAGATCATTGGACAGCTCACTCTCGTACAGAGCATGCCTTTTTATGGGGACATTCCAGCTCCAAAGAAAGCAAATTCTTCTCAAACACATTGTCTTAGTTAAACTTTTAATATGTTTTGATATTGCCAGCAGCAGCTTTATATAATGCAGTTGTGTAGCAAACAAAACTCACTCTGTGCTCTTGAGGAATGAAGCCCAGGGATGGAGGGGATGGGTTGGCACTGTGGGATTTGCAGTGGTTCCTGCCTGGAATCAATGGGTTAATGTCCTTCTAGCCCTGCATCGGGCCTGGGAAGTACAGAATGTTCTGGAAGCAGAAGAGAGGCTCACCTTGAGCCCAGGTTATGGATGGCAGGAAAAGCTCCAATTAGACCAAACCAGTCACAGACTGGGCTTCTGGTCCCCAAAGCAGTTATCAATTGGGGTTCTGATCCCCAAACCAGTTATTAGTTGGAGTTCTGATCCTCAAACCAGTTATTAGTTGGAGTTCTGATCCTCAAACCAGTTACAGACTGGGGCTGTGATCCTCAAACCAGTTACAATCTGGTTTCTGGTGCCCAAGCCAGTTACTAAATGGGGTTCTGATCCCCAAACCAGTTACTAATTGGGATTCTGATCTTCAAACCAGTTACCAACTGGGGTTCTGTTCCCCAAACCAGTTACTAATTGGGATTCTGATCTTCAAACCAGTTACCAACTGGGGTTCTGTTCCCCAAACCAGTCACAGACTGGGGTTCTGATCCCCAAACCAGTTATCAACTGGGGTTCTGATCCCCAAAGCAGTTAATAATTGGAGTTCTGGTCCCCAAACGTTACAGATTGGGGTTGTGATCCCCAAACCAGGACAGACTGGGCTTTTGGTTGCCAAACCAGTTATTAATTGTGGTTCTAATCTCCAAACCAGTTACTAATTGGGCTTCTGATCCCCAAACCAGGACAGACCGGGCTCCTGGTCCCCAAACCAGTTACTAATTGGGGTTCTGATCCCCAAACCAGTTCCTGACTGAGGTTCTGATCCCCAGACCAGTTACTGCCTCTAACGTGGAGATCAATCCTATTCCCTCTTTCCTTCGTGCAAGGCACTTGCCAAACACCAAGCAGATAAGCCTGGAGCAGTCATTGCCATAAAAAGGAGTTGGGATGGTGGCAGTGCTCCGTGTTTGTGGAGGCTCTCCCTCATCTCCGTGTCCCCAAGCTGTGGCAGTGCCCTGATGGCACCAGGGCTGTGCAGCTCCTCGTGGGGAGCATCACGCCTGGCTCCTGCCTGGCTGCCCATGATCTGCTGGGGGCTTGGCTCTGCAGGAGCTCCTGCCATGCTGCTGTGCCTTGGCACCTTCTCCTCAGTGTGCTGGGATTCCTTGGAAGCACAGAGCCACGTAATGTCCTGAAGCTGTTCTTCATTAGGGACAGTCAGTATTTTGGGTTGTCCTCTTCATTCTGTTCTTTTCAGGAAAGCAAAGACAATTTTAAGTTGCATTTGTCGCTCCACGAGCCTTTCCAAAAGCTGGGTCTTTCCAAATTCAGGTTGTCACGTGGGTAAATAATTCTGCTTGGGAATTAAGCTGGGAATTTCTGCATTAAGAGCAGAAGTGACACATGGAAATCTCAGGTAATACATATGCTTTATGTTTTCCTGAAAAGAACAACTACTTAGGAGTTCTGGAAGTGCAGGGGAATTTACAGGATATTCAAATAATGCCTCCCTTTTTCTTTGAGTCTAATACTGATTTTATACCTGAAGCTCTTTTGTGGAACTTGAGTAATTTTACAACATTTTGGTGAGTGGGAAAAGCTGTATTGTGCATGTGCTTTTCCTTTTTCCATCCTGGATTTTCTGTTGACACATGGCCTGTCAGTTCTTCTGCCACTGGAGCACAGCACGGTGTCCTTTGGGACTGGAATGAGACTTTGAGACAGCTCTGCTAATGAGGAAGGGGCAAACATCCCCTGCAGTTTGCTTGGGATGCAGGAGAACAAGGAGATGTTCAAATCACCATCCATAATCTTGGCTGTAAGTGATCAAACAAATCACCACCCACGTTTGTCAATCTTAGCTCCTAAATTCTTAGAGGGCTTTGTCCAGGTAAAGCAGAAGGAAAGAGGGATCCAGGAGTTGTCCTCAAGGTGGTGGGAAAATCTGTAAGTTGAAAATCTGCAACACGGGGCAGGCAGGGCACGGAAACACTGCCCAGTGCTGCAGTCAAGGGAACTGTTCATCTCTATTTTTAAATTACTCCCTTTCTTTTAGAATTATGTTCCACACTGTGATGCCTCTGGATGTCCAGCAGTTGAATTATTAGCACTTAGAGCACTGATGAGAGCCAGCAAACCGAGCTGGAGCACGGCTGGCAGAGGAAATATTTGTGTAAGAGGTGACTGACAGCGACTTGTCCCCGTCTGCTAAGTTTCTTCTGTGACTTCTGTGTCAAAAGTGAGTTCTTCAAAACCTCCAGCTCCCTCAATTTTTTAACCTGCTTGCTGGGAACAAGAAAATATCTCTTTCCCAGCATTCTCCTTTTCACATTGGCCTTGTTGCAAGCAAGAGCTGAGTGAAAAGGAGACAACCCAAACCAGAACAACAAAAAACCCCCCAACACAACCTTCATTCCAGAGTCCAATTTGCAATGAGAATCTTTGAGTCTATTTTTGTCCAATTCCATTTGGACAAAATTCAAGAATTTGATTTTTCCCATTGCTTTACTTTGTACTCTGGTTGACTCGGAAAGCAGGGGCTGAAACCAATGCTGAACCACAAAATTCAATTAAAACACAGGGAGTAAGCAGGGAGCAGAAATCAATGAGTGGATTAGTCTATCAGCTGCTGTTCCCATGATCTTCTTATCTTATCCTGCACTATGAGAAGAACTGTTGGGAAGTGGAATCATTCTAAAATCAGCTCAGGCTGCTGTGTCCTCTCAGCACAGAGCAGAAAATTGGATCAATAGCCTGAGCCTATTCCTCTTTGCTTTCCTTCTAAACAGCTGGACAGCCAAATCCAGACAGAGAATGGAGGCTAATCTGGGGTTTAATCCTCTGTTCTTCCACTATGAAGTTAAACAACAGAGCCTGAAACAAGCAGAAATCAGTACAGATTCCAAGCCAGGCTGCTGAGAGTTTACATATATTTATAATTTTTTAATATTTTTAATAAATTTTGCTGCTGTTCTTGCATCTAGCAACTGCATCAGACATTTGGAACAGAAATGTTTATCAATGTTTGAATTTCCTGTGGGTCTATCAAAAAAGAAAACATAAAGCAGGAGGGAAATGTTCGAAAATGACAATATTTCATTTTTCATTTGTTCCTACTTCTATCATATATTTCACCTTTTGTGTAGAACATAATAGCAGCACTTCTGAAGTTTTGCATCAAAGGTCCTTGATACGAGGGGAAGAGAACAGAAAGGAGCAAAAACATTCTTGACCTTGAATGAGCTGTTTCAAAAACTGCCAATCGTGACTTCTTCCAACCTTAACAACTGTATGATTGTACCTCTATTTAAATAGGCAAAGGGCAAAATATGCTCTTTTTATTCTTTGTCTTTTACTCATGAGCAATATCAGCCTGGTTTGCTGGTGGAAAACTGTGTAAGTGTGGATGGGGAGTCCTGACGCAGGGAAGGGCTGGAGAACAGGAGGGAAGGGATTTGTGGTGGTTCCCTTCAGACATCTCAGTGCTGCACAGAACCCCCAGGTGTCCCTGGGGATGAAACTGGGACATTGCACTGCAGGAGAGGCAGCCCTGCACATCCATGCACCTGCAAGGATTGCAGCACCCAGGCTGGGTCACACAGGGCCAGTTCTGACCCCTCAGCCACTGCTCACAACTTGAAAATTCAGTGGTTTTGGCTGGGTTCAGGTGGCAGGTAACAATGTTTTGGTGTTGATGTGGGAAGGGTGGGGGAAATGCAGCAGGATGGGCTTTAATGTCCCTTCCAACCCAGCAACTGTGTCTCTGCTGGACATTTATCTCCATGGAAAGAGCAAGTTTGGAATGTGCTGTTTGGGTGGCAGGCACAAGGTTCTGGTGCTGATGTGGGAGTTGATATTTGGGGTGCAGGATGACCTGCAGCCCTGTGTAAGGATGAGCTGCATTCACACTCTGCTGTGTCCTCACAGGGGATCACAGAACCAAGAAGGATCCCAGAGTGGTTTGGGTTGGAAGGACCTTAAAGATCATCCTGTTCTGCCTTGTAAAACATGGAATGGAGTGAAAATTGGTGAAAGTGGCTGCTCTTGTTGGTGGTTAAAGGCAAGGGGTGCCACTGGGAACTGTTTCTGTCAGGAGTTCCAGCTCTGCACTGATCTCTCAGGCTGGGCACCCCAAATCTCACCTGGGCTGGTGGGAGCCAGCCCTGCCCATGGATGGAACCACTCCAGGGCTGCTCCAGATGTTTCTGTGCTGGAACTTTTCTCACTGTGGAAAGAGCAGGTGTTTGCAATGTGGTGCTACAGTTTTGAGCAGGAGAAGCCAAGACCAGTGTCTCAGCAAACTTCAGCTACAGATTGGGGTGTTGGAAATAAACCTTATCACAGAACCACAGAATCAAAGAAACACAGAAACACAGAATCACAGAATCCTGGGTGCTTTGGGTTGGAAGGGACATTAATGATCACCCAGTCCCACCCTGCCATGGCAGGGACACCTTCCACTGTCCCAGGTTGCTCCAAGTCCCATCCAGCCTGTCCTTGGACACTTCCAGGGATCCAGAAACAGCCACAGCTTCCCTGGACACCCTGTGCCAGTGGGAGCAACATCCCTGTCTGCTGCCAGAAATGGACAATCAGCATTTCTCTGGGTGGTTTGAATATTTTCCTGAGCGTTCCTCCAAGAATATCTTGTCTCTCTTAAGCACCTCCAAGCCCCCATAAACACATCTTCCTTTCTGCACTTCCCTCAGTGTATTTATTTTTGCAGCAGGGAGCGGGAGATGGAAAATCCTCTGAGCAGTAGCCACAGAAGCTGATCCACCACTGAGCAGGCACATGGCCAAGTGGATGCATGGGCATACATGCAGACAGCCCAAAGGACAGATGTAGCAAATCAGATTTATGAGGTCAGTTTTCCCAGCCAATAAAGCCCAGATTGCTGTCTGCCCCGTTATAACCTTCCTGTGTTTAAATGGATGTGAAACAGATAATCCAGCCTTTGGCGGGAACAGCACTGATAAAACACAAACATTATTTCTGTAGCCACATAAGATTATTTTTCCAATTCAGCAGAAAGTATTGGTTTGAAGATTGTTAAAGAGGTCACAGTATTTTTATACTGGTTGTGTGTGAATAAAAATTTTCTCAGTCTGAGAGAAGGAGCAGAGGATGTGTATTAATTATTATTATTATAGAGTACAGCAGGAAGGGACTGTGTATCTTGGTGTGATGAGATCTGTCCTGGGCAAACCTGGATAACTGATATCTGCTCCTCAAAAATAAAATAAATAGAGTCCTGATAAAAGGATCCTGAGGCCTGGGCCAGGCTGGTGTTTCCCTCAAGCTGAAGGTTGTACCTGTCAAAGTGGTTGTTCTATGAATGGGACAGGATTTTGAGAACATTCCACCCCCCTTTTATCATGATTACTGACCAGTTATTTCCCCAAACCTAGAAAATGAAATGCAAATGTCCCATTAGGAAGGTGGTCTATCCATTACCTCCAGGATAACTGCCTGAAAAATGTTGCATTTTTCCTTTTATTTTCAGTAAAACAAAGCAATTTTCCTTTCTATAAGATCCCTTCTCTCAGCAAACAAACCCAAATTGGTTCAATATTGTTGTTTGAATCTCTATTTACTTATCCTATGGGAAAGAAAAGTAAATTAAAATATGAACATTACATGCAAGACACTTCAAGAAGATATTGAAATTGTACAGTAAAAATAGCTTTCTGATGGGAATATATTAAATAACATTGAACATAAAGACTCACTGGCAGTGTCATTTGCCAGCTGCAAAAACAGTATTGGGATGGGAAACATGCTAGGAAGAAGCAGGCACTTGGGAAGAATACATTAGTAAAAATGCTATTTTTATTTAAAGTTCTATACAGTCAAAGTTCATCTTTCAATGTTTTCTGAGGATTAGGCTTTCAGTGGCATTGAAACTTTTGGCCCAAACATTCCTGGAATCACATTGTCCTCTCTGGAACCAAATGAGGAGAAACTAATGCAGTAAATAAAACTTATTGTTGTGAATTTCATAAACTGCTTTTTTTCAGATTCTTTGTTTTGCCTTGTAAAACAGGGGAATGAAGTGATAATTGGTGCCCCTGGAAAGTGGCTGCTGATGTTGGTGGTCAAAACCAATGGGTCCCACTGGGAACTTTTATAGAAAAGAAACAGCAAGGAGAGGTAATTGAGATTCTGACAGTGATGTGAGCAGCTCCCTCTGGCATCTTTGGGAGAGTTCTCTGATGGGACTTTCCCCACTTTTTCTGAGAAGAACTTCCTGGCATTTGGAGTTCTTTAGTACTGGGAAGAGATGTGCTGAGCTGAGGCATTTCTCTAAATCCAGCTTTAGATGAAAATGTGTTTCTGTCAGGAGTTCCAGCTCTGCACTGATCTCTCAGGCTGGGCACCCCAAATCTCACCTGGGCTGGTGGGAGCCAGCCCTGCCCATGGATGGAACCACTCCAGGGCTCCTCCAGATGTTTCTGTGCTGGAATTTTCTCACTGTGGAAAGAGCAGGTGTTTGCAATGTGGTGCTAACAGTTTTGAGCAGGAGAAGCCAAGATCAGTGTCTCAGAAAGCTTCAGCTACAGACTGGGGTGTTGGAAATAAACCTTATCACAGAATCACGGAATCACAGAAACACAGAAACACAGAACCACAGAATCACAGGATCACAGAATCACAGAATCACAGAATTACAGAATCACAGAATCACAGAATTACAGAATCACACAATCATAGAATCACAGAATCACAAAATCACAGAATCACAGAACCACAGAACCACAGGATCACAGAAACACAGGATCATAGAATCACAGAACCACAGAATTACAGAATCACACAATCATAGAATCACAGAATCACAAAATCACAGAATCACAGAACCACAGAATCACAGAATCACAGAATCACAGAACCACAGAATCACAGAATCACAGAATCACAGAATCACAGAACCACAGAACCACAGGATCACAGAATCACGGAATCACAGAATCACAGAATCACAGAACCACAGGATCACAGAATCACAGAATCACAGGATCACAGAACCACAGAATCACGGAATCACAGAATCACAGAACCACAGGATCACAGAACCACAGAACCACAGAACCACAGAAACCCAGAACCACAGAACCACAGAACCACAGAATCACAGAATCACGGAATCCAGGGTGGTTTGGGTTGGAAGGGGCATTAATGATCACTCAGTCCCACCCTGCCATGACAGGGACACTTTCCACTGTCCCAGGTTGCTCCCATCCAGCCTGGTCTTGGACACTTGCAGGGATCCAGGGCAGCCACAGCTTCTCTGTACCAGGGCTTGCCACCCTCACAGGGAAGAATTTCTTCCTAATATCAGTTCTAAATCTTCCTCTTTTAGTTTAAAACTCTTCCCCCTTGTTCTGTTACTGTCTTACACAGCTGGGAGAGGAATCAGACACAAACTGTGGCCCAAAGGAGAGAGAGCTTTGTCCTTTAGCTCTTAGGGTTGCAGTAATTCCATTAATTTTTGTATGTAAATGCTAAGCACATGGTGAAGATCATTCCAGATCTGACCTTTTCCACTTTCTTGTTCCCCTTCCTCAGCTGAATGGGGGAGGTGGTTCTGGAACTGCCAACAAAGCCTGTGAGGAGCAGATAACAATGAGGTGATAGTACACAAATGTCAGATTAATCCCAGGACAGTCACCCGGATGCGTTTGCAGCAGATAATCCAAACACAAACACAGCGTTCTAATCTCTGACTCACCAACAGATGCTGAACTCAGCCCTGTTAACCTCAAGGCAAAGATCAGCGTCTGTTCCAGAGCTCTTCAAGGCTGTTTGGAAGGTATTGCTTTTATTTTCATCACCACTGCAATCCCATTTCTCAGTATTCAACTGTCCCTCGAAATTCTTAGAAGTGAGAACGGTCAGCAGCGGAAATCACGAAGGAATTTCAGATCTGGTCAGAGCAATAAAGGAATTCTTCCCCCAGAGGGTGCTGGGCACTGCCAGAGCTCCAGGAGAGTTTGGACACTGCTCAGGGATGCTCAGGGTGGGATTTGGGGGTGTCCTGAGTTGGACTCGATGATCCTGGTGGGTCCCTTGCAGCTCAGGATATTCCGTGACGATGAAGTTAAGGATGGAATCCTGATGTACAGCACTCCCTGCTATTCTCTGGATGTTTTCTCTTGGGAAAAGGAGAAGTCTGTGGTCTAGAGTACACCTGTGGCTCTTCAAAACTGTTTAGACTGATGTGTAAATGCCTGGTTATTATCACAGGTGCTGGAGTCTATTTCTTTTCCATCTTTTTATCCAGGGCAAAGTGGTTCCATAGCCTGCAGCCCTCCACACACACCAAGTGTGGGCTTTTCTCCCCTTTTCTCCCTTTTTCTTCCTTTTTCTCCCTTTTTCTGGAGACTTTGGAGTAGGCACAGGGTGCTGAGCAAAGGGAATTCTGCAGGGTCTTCCCAGCAGAGAAACAAAGGCTGATCACTGCTGGTTAAAGCTGGAACTCAGCAAGGAAAAACCAAGTCAAGGAGTCAATATCCTGAGGAACAGTGACTTTCCTTCTGCAAAATTAAGCTGCAGAGTAGCAGATCACCAGGCTCAACTTTTAATCGGCTGGTATGTTTGAAATTATAATGGGATATTATTTGGTATTATGACATTTTAGCCATCTAGCATTAAAAAATCTCTATATTCATTCTCTGGAAAAAAAACTAAGATTATTGACTGCCACTAAGAGATGAGAACAAATTCCATGTAGCTCCTGAAATACTGCCAGCTGATCAATATAATTTTTATTCTCAGATTGTGTCTTTTTTCACCTTTATTTCTCATTGGATTTCAAACTTTAGACTTTAAATATGCCAGGGTGGTTAATTGGGAGCCTCAGGGAATCAATGTCAGACAATAAGTTCTCCAAAGAGGGGTAAAGAAACCCAGATTCAGTCCTGGGAGGGGGGAAACGTGACTGAATGACACAAAAAAAGGAGCTGAATGTTCATTCAAATACCGACCAAAACCACGGCAGAAAGTTCTCAGACCAAGGCTCCCAGGGGACACGGACACAGAGCTATAAAATAAATACAGAGGAATATGGGACATAAAGAAATTCTAGAAAAAAAGCTTCATGCTGCCAAAAATATCACCTCCCATGCAGCCCAGATAAAAGGTGACATTTGTACGTGGCCTCTCGCACTCAAAGACTTCTACAGAGAGCCAGACTCCAAGTGCAGAAATCAGAGGTCGAAGTTTGGTCACCTAAATTTAAAACAGTGATGTGGAAAAACCTCTGTGTATCTGCTGCACTCCCATCAGCTGTCATCCTGCTCTTTTATTTCCAAGTTAATTAATTCCCTGGAGATGCAGCAGCCTTGGAAGGGTTGAGCCCCAGGCACAATCCCTGCTCCCAGGGCCTTGTTCCTCCTCTCTTTGGATATTCCACCTCCAGCACATGGGTCAGAATTCACAGCTGGGATCAACCATGGAAAACTTCAGCGTTTCCATCACTGATTTAAAGTTGTCTGCAAAGATTTAAAGTGATGACATAACAGAATTTGGTAAACTGTGATTATTGATTATTGACATCAGCTGAGAGACAAAATGTTCTGGAAATCATTGACAACACTGGTAAATGTTGATGTTCTTTTATTGATTGAGTTGTTTAAGGATTTAACTGTCTTATAAAAATTTGTGTCAATTTATAGCACAGAATTGAAGATTATTATTATGTATTCTGTTTTCCTAACAAAACCTGAAAGCAGCAAAGGCAGAGCAGCTCCACAATTCCTCTTTGCTGTCCTGTCCTGTTCTCCTCTCTTCCTCTTCCCCTTCCCCTCTGCCACAGAACATCAGCTACAGCCCCAGGCTCTGGGGGAATTCAGGTGGTTTTCTCTCAGGAGACCCCCTTAGTTTCCACTTACTGATAGCTGTAACATCAGTTATTTTCAGTAAAAATTATTCTTTACTCACCCTGACTCGATCAGGACATTCACAATTCGTTCTAGCAGTGACAAAACAATCTACTGCTAAGGTATGGTTTTGTTTCTTCTTTTAAGGGACATTCAAATAAAATTTCCCTTGTCCTTGGCGTGATGTCTCCATGAACTGATCTTATTCTGGTGACAGGTGAACTGCACCTGCACAGGTATAAATATTTAATGTTGTTCTGTGAACTCAAACCACAGACAGCTCTAAGGTTCCTCCTGTAAGGAACTGTATAAATTGAAAACTACAATAAATCTGGGTTGAGTGAACGTTCCCCTCTTTTCCTCCTCTTCAGAATGCTTGAATTCCTCATTTTCACTAATCCACATCCCCAGGTGTCACAGCCATGTGGCTTTTAAATCCCTCCAGGGATGGGGATTCCACCACTGCCCTGGGCAGCTGTGCCAGGGCTGGAAAACCCTTCCAGTGCAGAAATATTCCCCAACATCCATCCTGACCCTGCCCTGGGCAGCTGTGCCAGGGCTGGAAAACCCTTCCAGTGCAGAAATATTCCCCAACATCCATCCTGACCCTGCCCTGGCCATTTCCCCTCATCCTGTCCCTGGCTGCCCCCTCCTATCAGAGAGCTGTGCAGTTCTAGAAGGTTCCCCCTGAGCCTCCTTAAATGCTTCCACTCTTTAGTTAAATGGAACTAAATAAAAACATGGAATTCTCTAGTCTGAAACAATCTGAAAATCATAGTGATGCATTTCAAAAAGCCAATTTCTGTGCTGACACTGCTGGGTGTTGAGGTCCAGGAGAGGAAATTCCTTGTGGATCTTTCAGAAGGTAGGAAGACAGATGGGATTAAAGAGTTCATTACCAGGAGGTCCTGGGGTCTGAACCCAGGCTCATGGTACTCACAAGTGATTAGGAATGGGAAAAGAGCAAGGAGAATCTGTTTTCATGGTGGGCTCTGGTCTTCAAATCCCTGAGGAATTGCAGGAGGATGTTATTACATTACATTTTCTGTCAAATGGAATGAAAGGTAAAGGTCATTGTAGGCATGTGAAGTGATGCACCAGGATTACATTAAAAAAAAAAAAAACCTTCAAAAACCTAATTTTGCACAAAGAGTAATTGGCTCTGAGCTGACTGTTCAGAATCAGGAAAAATACCTTTGAATGATTTGTTTTTAATTAATTCTAATGTGAGATGACCTGCAGAATAAATTCTGTCCCTGTGAAAATTGCCTGGGCACATGTGCAGTTATTCACATATACACACATAATATATATATCCACATCTATAAAACAACTGCTCCAGGGGAAGGGAGTGGAGCTGGGAAAGGTTTGAAGAGGGGTGAGAAGGGCAGTGAAGGGGATGCAGATGTTTTTTCATGCAGAAGGAGAGGAATACATGGAATACTTTTGTCTGGAAAGGAGTGAAATAATGGGGAAAAGGAGTAAAATAATGGGGGAAAGGAGTAAAATAATGGGGGAAAGGAGTAAAATATTGGGGGAAAGGAGTAAAATAATGTGGGAAATGGGAGGGATTTGATGGAACTGAGTCCTGAGAGCCTTGGCAAAGGTGATGTTGTGTGCTTTTACAGCATGGGATGCAGGGGGCAACAAATCCACTCTCAGAAAAGAGGATGGATGTTCTTCCTGTTGCTGGAAAATGTAAATGTGGGAAATTTGTGTAGATTCAGGGAAAAATGAACACATTCCTGGGAGGAAAACCCAGGCAGGACCAATGCTGACTTCTGACTTGAGAAACCCCTAAAATGCAACTTTCTGGAGGAAGATCGAATACTCTGGAGCCCTTTAACACATGTGTGTCCTAATCTAACACACTTCCATGTCCTTCAGATGGTTGTAGGGAAGATATTTAATTAAACAGTGTCTGATCTGGTCCCCTGATTGTATGAAGGCATCTTGTGTTAAATATTTGTTCCATTTATTTGCCACTGTGTAATATGGAATTTATTGAGAAAGGAAACCAAGTTTGTAGTTTTGAACTTTTTACATTGAGTAAGACAGTTGAAAATAGATATTTTCCTTCCACTTTTCTTTTTTTTTTTTTTTGCCTCTACAGAGAGTGAAGGAGAGAAACCTGCTTTTTTGTTGGTTATTTACTGTGCATGGCTTTTATACTCTTCAGTTCTGAACAAAAACAACACTTAAAGCACTTTCCTACCTGAGGTGCCTTAGACTGTAAGCACAAAAACCAGTAAAAGGGCACAGAATAATAGTGGATAGTTACTGTAATACAAAGATTTATAAAGGTGAGAGAGGAGTTTTTACATCCTATTATGTTTCTGGTGATTGCATTTAGGTATTCTGTAATGTATTACATACATAATACAGTATATTATAGATATTGCAATATATTATATATTATGTGTATTTTTATCTATATTTCTATATTTTTTCTGGGTGAGGCTGTTAGTTTTATGACTTAGTTTTAAGTATTTCTGCATGGAACAGCAGGTGGACATGATGATCCTTATGGGTCCCTCCTAATTTGAGATATTTTTTGATTATTTAAGGAAAAATATGATTGTATGGGGTCACAGCCCAGGGAAGACTCCTGGTATGGCCTTGCTGAGCTCTCATCAGGCACTTTGAGCCTGGGCTGTTCCCTCCTGGGGTGAGCTGGGAGCCACTGGGCACAGTGGCTTTTGTGTGTGTGCAGGAAAATCCTGTAATTTCAGATTTCTGTGCACATAACACAGCACAAGCCTGGTGAGCAGCAGCTGAGGGAGCTGGGAAAGGGGCTCAGCTTGGAGAAAAGGGGATCAGGGGGAATTTCTGGCTCTGCACAACTCCCTGACAGGAGGGGACAGCCAGGGGAGATTTGGGATCTCATCCCAGGGGACAGGGACAAGAGGAGAGGGAAAAGCCTCAGGCTGGACCAGAAGAGGCTCAGGTTGGATATTGGGGAAAATTTCTGCACTGAAAGAGCTGCCAGGTGTGTGGAGGTGTTTGCAAGGAGTGTGTGGCACACAGGGCAGGGATTAGGGGTGGTTTTGGCAGTGCTGCATTAATGGCTGGACTCTGTGACCTTGGAGGGATTTTCCAACCTAAATGATTCCATGATTCCGTGGTTCTGCCCCCAGCAGCCAGAGGGACAGAGCCTTGTCAGGGCCAGCAGCACAGAAGAGCTTTTGGAGCACACACAAGAGATGCTCATGGTGTGGAGGCTGGAAATCTGAAATAACAGCACCTCTGTGTTGTGGGGCAGCAGCTGCCAAACCTTCCAGGAATTTTGTGCTGGTTCTGT
The DNA here is from genome assembly GCF_009819885.2 of Catharus ustulatus. Classification (NCBI taxonomy): domain Eukaryota; kingdom Metazoa; phylum Chordata; class Aves; order Passeriformes; family Turdidae; genus Catharus; species Catharus ustulatus. Next base: position 4,672,003 of record NC_046245.1, read on the forward strand.
TTTCCCCATCCAAAACACACCTGCAGCTCCCTGGGAGCAGCTGCTCTCCCTCTGGGTGGTGCAGGGTCAGGTTCTGCACTGTGTGGGACAAAATCTCCCCAAACATCACATCCTCCCAAAATCTCCCCAGTTCTCACATTTTCCCAAAGCAGGACAGGAGTTGGTCACAAAATTTGGACAAACTGTTGGTAGCTTTCACCTAAAAACTCTAATCATAACCCAACAGCTATTGACCTGAACTTAAAGACATGAGTGTACTGCAGCTGGTTATTTGTAATATCTGAGTTTTAGCTTATTGGAAACACCTGGGGTTTAGTTCATTGGAATATCTGATTTTTAATTTATTGGACAATTCTCCATATTTATTATTTCACCTTGCTGTGGTGACCTAGGATAAAAACGAGATTTTAACTATACAATATAATTTTTTTTTAAACAAAAAAGCTTTAAGTAACAGTCATGAGCCCAAAAATTTTTGGAAAAACTGCTCCATTACTGGAATGCCAGTCAGGTTTGTGTGAGCAGTGTGGGGAGAGGATCTGGACACTTGTGAAGTGCTGCTGTTTCTCAGCTCAAACATGATTTTCTTGCTCCATGAATCACAGGCCAGGGCTTGGCTCTGCTCCTACCCCTCGACAGCTCTGTCCCAGCTCTGCCTGAGCGTGTCTGGGCATTCCCACTGTGCTGTGGGAAACCCTCAGTGAGGGACAGACACTCTGAACTCGCTCTTCCCTGCTTTCCATCCCCCTCCGCACTGAGCAGTGCTTTGGTGCAGGAGTAAGAGTGTCCCTGGAGAAGATTTCTAATTTTGCTCCCTGGGTGAGCTGAAGCTTTTCCAGCTCAGGCTGTGGGCTGATCTGGGTGGAGGAGGGCTGGGAAAGGTCAGGGATCCCATCTTGGCTCCTTTTGCAGCAGCTTTGCTGGTAAAACCCCACCGACGTTCTCGTGGGCTCTCTGCTCATGGCCAGGACAGATCATTTCCCCTCTGGATTTATAAGAGGGTTTGAGGTTGTGGCATCCTCAGGACCCTGGAGGCAGCCAGGATCTGTGGAAATAGCTGGGAAAAGTGCAGCCACAGAAAGTGAGTGAAGGCTGCTGGGTTGGTCCAGCTCCTTGAGCAGAAATCACTCCTGGTTGCTGCAGGCAGAACCTTGAACAATCCAAACTTGGAAGGGAAAATGCGGGAAATTTCATTCCTCCAGCTCCAAAACATTCCATTTTTTTTTTCTATTTGGCTTTTAAAAATAATATTGTGTCCTTTTTGGGCACACATAAATATAGTGATGCTCCTCCTGTGTCCCATGTATTCCGGCAAACAAGCTGTCAGATTGCCTAAGTGGATGGTATATGTGGCAGGAGATTTATGAAACTGTTCCATCCTGCTTCTAAATAAATTAAAAAACGTCATGGGTTGGGGAAATCAAAGCTTTCAGAGCAGTGTTGTGGTTTTTGTTGCTCTAAATTAGTGAGATGAAGCATTTCATTTGAAAAGTTCCCTCCTCTGACAATTGTTGGGGAGTTCACACGAATGGAGCTTTTCATTTTCATGGAGAAAACCTAAATTGTGTGAGTGATGTCATCTATTTTCATACTCTGTTTAGACAGCCTTGCAGACTACAAAGGACATTTTCTGGACTGTGGATCTGAGTTTTCTGAGGGAAAATATCAGATATCTGTGAGGAAATGTTGGGGTTTTGTGCCCCTCTGCCCAGACACACCCCCAGGGTGTTTGTGAGAAGGGAGCACCCAGGAACCCCTTGTTTGCAAGGCAAGGTTAAAACACCAAGTTTAACTTCATATTCCAGCATTTTTTATGGAAAGTGGAAACAGATGGACTAGACAAAGGCACAGTAATCATGTCTCTAACACTAACCAGAGGGAAGAAACCAAAGCAGCTATTCCCACATTGGTGATTGCTTCTAGAAGATGTTCCTGCACTTCAACATTTGTCTAAAAACCTTACCAAGGCCATGGATATCTCCTGGCTGCTGGCCTGGCAGGGAATTCCACAGGGATGGCCCTGCAAAGGGTGAGGGACTGGTGTGGAGTTAGGAATGGCAGGATGATTTCTTAGTCTGAAACAAAATCTTTGCTAAAAACAGGGAAAGGAAACCCAAGTAACTGACTATGAGAGTGAGCAAAAGGCTGGTTAATCAGGAAATAATAATAATAATAATTTTGTCCAAGACTTTTCATGCTAGAGAGGAAATTTAGTGGTGCCTTACTTGGTAAGTCCAAGGAGCAGGTGACACTGTTCTGCACAGCTCTCTATTGACACAGAAATACCTTTAAAAAGCTCACAGAGATGTCCAAAACACTAATACCAAATTATAGTAAATAATAACACATTGTAGTAAATATAGTAAAAACAATAATACCAAAAACTGTCTGTAACTGAGAATCAGTGAATGAATTACAGCAACCCTTAGACTACAAAGCCAAATGACAAAAATTCCAAAACTTTTTTGTTAAAGGAAATAATTTTTTGGCACATGTGAGGTATGCATCATAAATCAATGGGTTTGAAAAAGTCCATCTAGAACTGCTGTGCTTTATTGAGTTATTTGCCTTAGCCCATTCTATTTTTGAATTCCATTATTCTGTAAATATCTGAGCTTGGGTTTTGTTTTCAGAGGATTTCTTTTGCTTTCACCACCTGCTTCTACTGCTCATCCCTGTGTGAGATAAAATATTTCCTGGGAACATTCCTTTGTACCAAGTGGGTACTGACACAACAATTTAATAATTTGTATTGATTGATTAATTAATTACCAGAATCAAGCTTACAAATTAAGCAAAGCTTTCCATCCTTCTTTTATTGTCTTTTCTAATTTTTTTCTTAACTGTGCCATATCCTACATCTTATTACTTCTCAGCATTTCTATATATTTGGATTTCATCTGACCAGGAGTTGTTTGATTTGACAGATTCTGTATTTGCAGCATCAAAATATGTTGCTATGGAAAAAGTTACAAGTTCTAATTAAAAATGCAGAGGTCACAAGTTTCCCAGAACCAGCAGGGCATAGATCCTAGGAGAAAAGAATCACAACATAAAAAATCCAGAGATATGTCACTCTGCAACTTTCCAGATCTGAAAAGGGAGCAGCAAGCATTCAGGACAAAACACGAGGCTGAAATTCATTCAGATGCTAAATTCTCCCTTCCCACTGGCACAGGCTGCTTCTGGAATTCATGCAGAGCACTGAGACTTGAAATGTCATCCCAATACAACTGAAACTGAGGAGAGAGAGAAATTAGATGGGCATTAGTCAAGAGAAATCAGACCTGCCAGGTCATCCTTCCAACCCCAATATTAAATTAATTTTCATGTAGTGGTGCTGAGGTTTTGATGATCTACCTGTGTCCATCACATCCTTTGAAAGATCAACAGGTTGGAAAACTCTCAGGCACAGGGTGGGGTTTTGGGGTTGTCCTGTACAGGGTCAGGAGCTGGACTGAATCATCCATGTGGGTCCCTTCCAGCTCAGGATATTCTGTGATTTTAGCTTTGATTTCCCTTCAATACCTTCAGCTGTTTAACTGTTTATGATTTCCCCTCTCATAAACTGTTTTGTCTAAACAATTATTATAGGTTTCCTCTCCTTTTTCTCCAATTCAGCCAAACTAAGAACCACTAAGAACCCAGCACAGCCTTGGGTATGAGCTGCACCCACCTGGGATGAGGTGTGCCCACACAATTCCTCAATATCCCAATAGATCAATAGATCAATATCTGCATCAGATACTGGATTTCAGATCAGGATTTCAGACCAGCTCAGCTGTACCATGCCTACACAATTCCTCAATATCCAAATAGATCAATATCTGCATCAGATATTGGATTTCAGATCAGGATTTCAGACCAGTTCAGCTGTACCAAACCTCTGCTCTGGTATGAACATACCTGCTCTGTGCTAGGTTGGCCATTTCTCCAATATTGTGGTAAATTAAACAGTTAAAACATTGAGTCATAGAAAATCCTAAATTGGAAGGGACTCAGAAGGCTCATCAAACCCCAATACTTCTATTCAAAATGCATTTAGCCTCTAATCTTTTGAGAGTATTGAAGCTCTCAGAGTCCCCAGTGCAGTAATTTTTATTTATAAATGACAAATATTGTGTAAATATCTCCCAGTTTGCATCCCCTGTCCTGCAGTAGCAGCACAGCAGTTTTTCTGTGCTCTGAACTCTGCAGTTCAGGGAAGTGATGCTGCTACAGCCAGAGTCAAAATCCCCAGCTCCTCCCTGAGAGCTGCTGAGTTTCTGTCTTGGGGAAAAAGGAAGTTGCATGGCTCCTGCTTCTCAGTTCCACTTCTAGATAGAAAAAAATAACATTTCCTCACAGATATTTGATATTTTCCCACAGAAAACACAAAGCTACAGTCTAAAAAATGTAATTTTTTGAGGATGGGGTGGCCCTAGCACAGGGTGCCCAGAAGAGCTGTGACTGCTCCTGGATCCCTGGCAGTGCCCAAGGCCAGGTTGGACATTGGGGCTTGGAACAGCCTGGGACAGTGGAAAGTGTCCCTGCCATGGCAGGGGAGGGATGGGATGGGATGGGATGGGATGGGATGGGATGGGATGGGATGGGATGGGATGGGATGGGATGGGGTGGGATGGGATGGGATGGGATGGGATGGGATGGGATGGGATGGGATGGGATGGGATGGTCTTTAAGGTCCTTCCAACCCAACCCAGTCTGGGATTCTGGGACTCTAATTCTGGGATTCTATAATTCCATATTTTGCTTACCCACATGTGAACCCTGGCTCAGGATTTCAATTCACTGCTAAAGGTCCCACCATAAGTGCAGCACAAATGCAGTTTAATGCATTTGCAGATCTAGAATTGTTTTCTCCCATTCCTGTGAGAATTCCAGAGTCAGTTCATTGCCAGGGTTATTTATAGTTCTCTATCATGGCTGTGGCCTGAGGCCACATCCCTTAAACTGAGGAGACAGGCAGTCAAGTGCAACAGCAGAACACGGAACTGAGTTTGTTGTTGGCACAACTACAGAGACCAGCACTGGATCCTGTGTTTCAAAGCCTGTGTGCATCATTTTGCTCTAATTAAAGATGCTATCATTGATAAAACAACAATAGATATCCACCTCACCCTTTTTTGGGGGTTTTAAACCACTATATCTAATTAGGATGAGGGCTAAATGCCTTCCTGAGGGCTCACAAATGCTGATCTGTAGTTTTGCAATGTCATTCTGCTGTATTTAATGAGTTTTGTTTATAGTTCTGAAGTCTATAAACTGAGCTAATTACCATGAAAAATTCTGGGCAGCTGCCCTGAAACTGTTTTACCAGTTTTCCCTTCTGGCCTGCTTTGATTTTTAATAAGGCAAGAAGTTTTCAGATATTTACAGACAATATTCAGGATTGGAATCCATATTTAATGTTTTTCTATTGAATTGCAGCAAGGTAAGATCTTAAATTCTCTAATTGCTTTAATTCTAAGACAAAGTAGATGAGAAACTGTGTGAATTCAGATGGCTCAGAGGGCAACTGCTTTGAGAAAGCACAAACTTTACCCATTTCTACATTATTCATTTTAATAAGTGCCTTAATTGAGCTCATAATTTAAAAATATTTCTAATATTATATATAATACTCTGTTATATAATATAAAACAGTTCAATATTATAGCATCAGAGTAATTAATATTTCATAATCAATAATTTATATTTGTTCTAATTTTAATATGTAATATACAGTATGAAATATTTACTATATAACTCATATTTGAAACAGAAAATAGTAAAGTTCCCATTTTTGTGTGCAGACAGGACAGTTCTGTTTTCTGTCACAAAGCAAAAAAAAACCCAACTTCATTTATCTACTGCTATTTCCATGCTCCCATGTTAATTTGGAGGTATTTTTAGTGCTATCCTGGCTTTCCTATAAATTTATTTTTAAATAGTCAAGCAAGATACTCTGAAAGAACAAAAGGGAAGCTCTTGACATCCTTCCCTGAGTGGAGTCCCTGAAAAATTTCTCAGCCCTGCAGATTTCTAAAAGGCAAGAAGCCAGAGTGAAATTGTTGGGAAGAGCATGGAGTGAAAGGGAAGGCTCTGTAAACTGATTTTGAACTAAAAATTCAGATTCAGGGTGTTGCTAAGTGCAAACAGAAATATTTCCCTGCTGGTTGCCAAACAAGCAGAAGACTTTGGGAGTTTCTTTTCAGCACTTAGAGCTCTGAACAAGGTGGTGGGAGGGGATTGGGAGGGTTTGCCAGGGCCTGGGTCCCTCATGGGGCTGGGTTTAACCCGCTTGGGTTTGTGCATGGGGTGTAAAACCAGTCCTAAACCTGCCCCAAACAGCCCCAAATCTGCACCAAACCAGCCCCAAACCAGCCCCCAAGCCAGCCCCCAAAACAGCTCCAAATCTGCCCTAAATCTACCTCAAATTGGCACCAAACCTGCCCCAAATCTGCACCAAACCTGTCCCAAACCAGCTCCAAATGAACCCTAAACCAGCTCCAAATCTGCCCCAAACAAGCCCCAAACCAGACCCAAACCAGCCTCAAACCAGACCCAAACCAGCCCCAAATCTGCCGCAACACAGCCCTAAATCTGCCCCAGACCAGGCCCAAGCCAGCCCCAAATCTGCCCCAAACCAGGCCCAAACCAGCCCCAAATCAGCCCCAAACCAGGCCCAAACCAGCTCCAAACCAGCCCTAAACCAGCTCCCAAGCCAGCCCCAAACCAGCCCCAAGCCAGCCCCAAACCAGCCCCAAAACAGACCCAAAACAGCCCCAAGACATCCACAAAACAGCCCCCAAATAGCCCCAAACCAGGCCCAAACCAGCCCCAAACCAGTCCCAAACCAGACCCAAACCAGCCCCAAACCTACCCCAAACCAGTCCCAAACCAGCCCCAAACTTGCCCTAAACCAGCCCCAATCCAGGCCCAAACCAGGCCTAAACCAGCCCCAAAACCAGGCCCAAACCAGCCCCAAACCAGCCCCAAACCAGCCCCAAACCAGCCCCAATCCAGGCCCAAACCAGGCCCAAATCTGCCCCAAACCAGGCCCAAACCAGGCCTAAACCAGCCCCCAAACCAGGCCCAAATCTGCCCCAAACCAGCTCCAAACCAGCCCCAAACCATCCCCAAACCAGGCCCAAACCAGGCCCAAACCAGGCCCAAACCAGGCCCAAACCAGCAGCCTCACAATTGGGACCCACGTCATTCAAGTACCAGGCCCAGAACATTGCAAAGTGCTGAGCCAGGCCCTCTCTGCCTTCTGAAAGCCACTGGAATTTGAACTGGAAATGAAAATAAAATAGAAATTCTCTTGGTGAGGATTCCCTGGGAAGATTTTCACGGCAGCATCAGGCCGAGGATGTTTCTCACGCGTCCTGATGATTTCACTTAATGAAGACAATTATGTGAAAAAAGATTTTTTTTTTCTGTGATTATAGGATGAAAAAAGTCCGTGGAGTCAATTAAAAAAAAAATTCAGAACAAGCCATATAAGGCACAGAGAATTCTGCCCTGCTGACTCGGGCCAGGCTGGGGACCAGCACTTAAAGGAAAAGGGCCCTTGGAACAGCAGCAGCTCCTTCATTTTGGGCTTCCCTGACCCAGCTTTAACACTGATCCTGTCACTGCTGCTTTCAGGAGGATTTTTAGTGTTTTTAGATTTTAGATTTTTTAACAGGTTTTTTGAGGCCCCTGAGGCTGGGGTGTGTGTAGATATAGATGTAGATATAGATGATATCTACAGAGATACACATAGGTATTTAATAGATATTATTATACATTAAAATATATATATTAATATTTCTATTTCTATATTAATGTTTTTATATTAATTTTTTTATATGCTGTCATCTCCACTTAACTTGCCTATATGAACAGGATAATATTTAAGCCATATACTAAAAACCCCTTGCCACCAGGTGCTGAATGGCTCTAGTTGTCCCTTACAGCTGCACCTGGAAGGAGCAGCACTGCTGGACGCTCTGCTCCAGGAAAAGGGGCTGGAAAACTCATTTAGGCTCAGTCAGGACAGCAGCTTGCTCTGGGTGGTGGGTTTACACCCTGGAAGGGGCATTGATTCCAAGTAGGGGCTTTGAAAGGTGTTTGGTAGCAAGGGTGACTTTTTAATATTAAACTATTCAGTATTAAAGCTTCCTGGGTTCTATTTTTAACCTGATTAATACAGTGAAGGTACAGACTGTGGCCAGTAGATCTCATGCTCCTCTCCTGAGGAAGGACTCTGGAACATGGGTTTATTTGAAGAGTGTTTTAAAATGCTGCTGTTCTCCCAGAGCCGTGCTGGTTTTGGCCTGGAGAGCTGGTTTTGTGGGAGACAGCTGGCTGTCCTGCTGGAATGTGTGGCTGGGAGGGTGAATCGTGGAGAGCAGCTGTGAGAGCTCCATCAGCAGCTAGAGAAGGTGGTGGGTGAGTTATGAGGAATGTGTGGTGAGGAGAATTCTGGGCTTGGGACAACCTGGCTGAGGGAACAGGGAACATGGAAGAGCTGGGGGTCATGGTCAAAGGAGAGGGGTGTTTAACATCTGGGATGTGCTGGAATCCCAGCTGTGTTGGAAGGGACCTTCAAGTCCATCCAGCGCCACCCCTGCCATGAGCAGGGACACCTTCCACTGTCCCAGATTGCTCCCAGCCCCATCCAGCCTGACCTGGAACACTTCCAGAGATCCAAGGGCAGCCACAGCTTCTCTGAGCACCCTGTACCAGGGCCTGGCCACCCTCACAGGGAGCAATTCCTTCCCAATCTAACCCTGAAGCATTCCCTGTGTCCTGTCCCTCCATCCCTTGTTCCAAGTCCTTCTCCAGCTCTCCTGGAGCCCTTTCAGGCTCTGGAAGGGGCTCTGAGCTCTCCCTGGAGCCTTTTATTCTCCAGGCTGGACACCCCAACCTCTCCCAGCGTTTCCTCGTGGGGAGGTGCCCATTCCTGTGCTGAGCTCTGCCTGGATGAAGGACACACACACACACACACACACACGGATTTATATTCAGCAGGAAGGTTCCTCTCTTGCTCTGTTCCTTTCCCCCCTTCTGCCATCCCACAAGTGCTCTTCCAGCCTCTCCATGGCTTTGGCCCTTGCTCAGAGCACGTTCCAGCACATGGAACAGCCAGGGGCAGGGTTTGCATCGATCCCCACACTGTGACAGATTGTGCCAGGGGCGACTGCCAGGGCAAGGGCTGGAAACAAAACCCGGGAAGTTCCTCATCCACTGTGGATCCTACAGGAATCTTAGTTAAATATATTGACATTAAATAAGTCTTTACCAGGCTTTAAACACAAAAACCTGCTGATGCAGAGCTGTAGCCAAACCCTATTTTTGGTTATAATCCATGAGTCAATTGTCTATTGTCAGTCTATGGATTCGTACAACTTGCCAAAAATGACTATCAAAGCAGGTCACCACGAGAGATGAGTTTTTCCAGAGGCTGTGCTGATGCTCTTGTGGTATTCTGTGTTCATTGTGTGAATTAATAGACATCACAATTCTAATTAAGCTGTCTTTTCACTGTGCTCATAAATACTTCCCCACCTGAGGCAGCTCGTGGCTTTTCCCCTGAGCTGGTGACCACTGCTTTACAAACACCCACTTTTAACAAACTGTGCACTTGCTGGCTCCATGGGCTGCACTCAGATCAGTTGAGTGGAAAAAGCAATTTAGCTTTGTATTTGCTGTCTGCTGCTCTGGCGTGCTGCAGCCAGGCTGACCTCCTCAAAACCCCCAGTTTGTTTAAATTTGATCAATAATTTGGGATTAACCAGCATGCTGATCTTTGTATTCTGAGGCAGGTACAATTTAAATATGTATTTTCCACCAATGAAAACAGCAGCGTTTGCATTGCAGTGCTCAAAATTTATTCTGCCAGTGACATTTCCCCTTTGTCATCATTCCCTATAGGAAATCCTGAATAAATACAAGTTTACAGGTGCATTTAACAAAGGACACAGACCAGTTTACCAGTGCACTCTCACAGTAACACCAAATTCCCAACATCCCATTCCTTTCTGTCAGTCTAACACTGACTGAAATAAACACTACATGAAGTGGTTTAGCTGCAGTGTTTCATAAATATGTCAGAGCCAAATCTCATGCACCAAATGTGTTCAGTATCTGTGATCCTGGTTTTCATCAGTGCCAGTTCAACATAATGTCATAATTTACAGCAAGAAACAAGAGATTTTTGATCTTTGGGGTTTTTTTTGTTCTTTGTTTGCTTTTTTTTTTATGCAACAGTTAAAAAACTGCATGGAGTTACTGCCACAGAAATAATGGGGGAATTTCAACACCTTCTACAAACGTATTGCATTTGAAAATTGAAACCAAAGGGAAATTTATTTATTACAGTGAGTTTGTAAAGGAAATTTCTTGTATCTCTTATAAAATTCAGCAAGGTTTATTGCAAGGCTTAGCAATGAGGATCCCTACCTGTGCACGTGTGTATTTGGGAATAAGAACTGCAGTTCCTTGCACCATGACCCAGCTGGACAGGTGAGTTCTGGCCCTTGCAGGCTTTAGGGACACATTTATAGCCCAGTGCAGGTAAAATCTCATTCCTGTCTGCCTGACCAGTGTAACAAACAGGGATAGCTCATTCCCAGGTGAGAAACATTTTACACACACAGAAAATGTTTTGGACACAGATGTCCCAAATGTTCATCTCAGTAAGCAATGTGTGTTTTCTGTATGCCTGACACTTGGGGAAAAAACCCCAAAAAGTCACCCCCTTTCAGGTACTTTTACACAATACCTTTTAAATCTAAGGTCCCATTCAGAAAAGTCTTTGAAATAAAGAGTGAACTCTCTGCTCTGTACCTGAGGAGCCACCAGCTTGCTGAGGAAAATGGTATCAATGAGTTTTCTGGTCACAGATGGAAGGAAACAGCAGTGAGATATTTTCATGCTCTATGAATTTATCTCCCCAGTGTGGGATGAGGGTTTCAAGGGAGGGAAGCACACAGAGCTGCCCCAGAAACAGGCAGGAGGTTCCTGGAGCTGAGGGTACCTGAATTCTTCTTTCCAGCTGTTTGCAACAGCAGCATCCAAGGGGAGGAATGCACAATCCCATCTGCTCAGTCACAGCCACTTTGATTCATCTCTGTGGATGCCAAAACTCCTTTTTGAAAGAGTAAATGCATTATTTAAACATAAACAGTGCCACTCACTCCTACAGAGCAAAATAAAGATGAAAATATCCTTTGCAGCCTTTCAAGTTGTCTGGAAATGCTGCAGTGCTGTGTGTGAGTGCCTTGGGCAGCAGAGGATCACACAGCATCCCCCAGGCTGCCACACAAGGCTGCCTTTTGTCTTGGCTTTGAGTCATCCATTGATTTCCAGCAGGGAATCAGCCTCCTGAAACCACCCAGCAGAGCAAACTCTGTGCTCTGGGATGTACAGCTCAACCTGTGCAGAGGGAAAGCAATAACTTGGATTGAGCAGTGGGACTGATGTGTGGGAAGCTGGAATTGATGTTCCTCAGGAATCACCAGTCTGGGGACTGGTGGAGAAAAAGACTCCAGAGAGTTTTTGAGGTGGGTTCTGCCCTCTGAGGGCCCTGTCCCAGCTGGTTTTGAGCACACAGAAATCGTGGACTTAAAATTATTACAGAGAATAGAATAGAATCACAGACTGGTTTGGGCTAGGAGGGACCTTAAACACACCAACAGCTCCAAGAATGACAGAAAACAACATTCCAAATTGTATCGTGCCTTAGACTACAACATTCTATGCTTATGTTTATTGATTGTGTTTGTTTTTATTTAGAAAATAATTTACTTGCTGTGTTTGACTGAGCCAAATGAGAATTAATTTATCTTTTCTCTGTGTAGGAGCTGCTTTAATGGCATCTGGTCAATGTGCAGTGAGAGAGCTGCACTGACTGCTGCTCTTATTGGAAACAATTAATTTAGTAAATTTACTCAATTTTCTTGCCTAATAACATTCCAGGCAACATTCCCTGTTTGTCCATTTTTTCCTCAGATTCTGTGGGTAATTTTAATAAAAAGGGAATTCCCTAAACTTGTTTTGTTTGGCACTTTTTGCACTTACAGGTCCTGTAAGCAAAGAGCTTTTCAAGCCACAGAACCATTTGTTTTTTGGTGTGATCCATTCCCCTGCTCTCCATCTCATGGAATCCCAGAGTGGTTTGTGTTGGAAGGGACCTCAAAGTCCATCCAGTGCCACCCCTGTCATGGGCAGGGACACCTTCCACTGTCCCAGGTTGCTCCATGCCCCATCCAGCCTGGCCTTGGACACTTCCAGGGATCCAGGGGCAGCCACAGCAGCTTGGGCACCCTGTGCCAGGGCCTGCCCACCCTTCCAGGGAACAATTCCTGCCCAATATCCCATCTAACCCTGAACCATTCTCTGTGTCCTGTCCCTCCCTCCCTTGTCCCCAAGTCCCTCTCCAGCTCTCCTGGATCCCCTTTAGGTCCTGGAAGAGGCTCTGAGCTCTGCCTGGAGCATTTTCCTTTCCAGGCTGAGCATCCCCAGCTCTCCCAGCCTGGCTCCAGAGCAGAAAGCTCCAGCCCTGGGATGAGCTGAGCTCAGTGCTCAGCAGGGAATGCTGCTCCTGTCCTGCTCTCAGGCAGCTCTGAGCTCTGCTGGAGAAACCCCTGAGCTGAGCTGAGCTGAACCCATCCCTGCCACCTGTGGAACCAAACAGCCCCTGTGAGCCCAGAGAGGGTTTGTGACAGCCCCTGTGTGCACTCTGGGGATGTCACAGTGTGTGGTGACAGCTGGGATCAGAGCAAAGCCAGCTGTGAACACTCCATGCAGGGAATTCCATGTGGATAATGTGCTCCAAAGTGCTCCCGTGCCACCATTCAGTGCTGCCCACAGGCCTGCAAAATGTCATTTCATCTTCCTGACTCCTTCTCCCTGCCCTCATGAACTCTCCCTGATTCCCTCAATGAAGGCTTTGTCTTGGTCTCCAATATTCAGCACAAGGTTTTTGATGATCAGAATGAAAAATGCTGAGTTTTATCCTCAGGAATATTGTTGACTGAGGATGGAGCTGAGAGATGGAAAGCACTTGATAAAACCACTGGATTTTTCCTCTATGTGTGTCCCACCATGAAAGCTTTATAAATGTTATTTATAATAATTATTTATAACCTTTATAAAGATCATTCTGGTATTCTGTGTAAGACTTGAGGACTTTTCAGTGTCCTTTTGGATGTTTGAAACTGTTGTACTCCATACAAAGTGCATTTAACTGCTCAACTCTGTCCTTAGTAATTCAGAGAAACTCAGGGAAAGAAACACTCGAGGGGCTTGAGTAAATTTTCCTCCAAAATTTGTCTCAAAAGCATTTCCTAATAATAAGATAAATAACATGGGTGACTGTTTTCAGTCTACACTGATGTGCTCAGATGTTTAATTTCCTGTGAATATGGGCCTTAGAGATAATAAACACAGTGATAAGAGGCTGTCTATTTTTTTTTAACTTTCTGCTGCACTGTGGATTCAGTCTGGAGTGGGGGAAGAACCTTTTGATGATAAATAATTGAAATGAAAACTCACAAATTCATTAAAGGAAGGGTCACTGTAAGAAGAAATAAGGGCTGTCTAAGCCATGGTTGTGTGTCTCTGATATATTTCTATAAGATAAGGGAGCTATTTCTAGCAGAATGGAAAGACTCTTTTCCATGGAAAAAAGGAGGGAAGCACTGGAGGCAGCAGAGGCATCCTTAGCACAGCAGGTGTCAGGATCCCTGAATGATGAGAACATGGGAATAGGGGGAAAAACAGTGTTTGAGCAGTGGTTGGCTGGGAGCAGATTATTGGATGGCTGAAAAATGGGAGAAAAATCTCCAAAGAGGGAGTTCAGGGGACAAGAGGAGCTTTAGACGTGAGGAAACTTTTATTTCCTGATTATCTCCAACCCAATTGCAGAATGAATCATTTCTTCCATGCCTCTCTCCTGCCCAGATGGCAAAGCTTCTTCCAAAGAGAGCCTGGAAATGCACACCAGGACTGTGACCAGCCTGCTGCAACTTCCAGTGACACTACAAAACAAATAAAAGAATGCTACATTTCTCTTTGCTTCCCACACCTTCTCCCCTCAGCTGGAGTTCAGGGTTCTCCAAAAGAAAATGTTCTCACCCATCATCCCAGCCCCTCACAGTAATGGACAGGGAAAAGGAATCATCTGCACTACCAGAGATCTAGGAAATATTTTCTAAATTGTATCACTGCAGAACAAAAAGCTTCCTTGAGCTGTAGGGTCTAGGAGAAAGGAGGTTATATATGACATTAATTTTCTATTCTCTAATGGAAACCATTGTCTGACTTTGCCACAGCCATGGTTTTCTAATGGTTGGGAGTAATTTGCCCAGATTAATGCTCTCTGTTCAATCCATTTAATGTGACTTAATTTCATAACACTACAGGCTTTATCAGTAGTCAAAGTAACCCCTGCAAAACCCCAGCAGGCAAAAATGCCTGTCGAGTTTGGCTGTTGAGGCTGGATGGTGCTGCCTGGTGAAAAATGAAGGAATTGTTTGGAGGGGAAGGACCATCAGAAAACCACTGGGTCTGCCTGAATTCTTTGTGTTTCATCAGACGTGTTCTTGGGTCACAGCTTGGCTTTATCTTCACGTTTATCACAATGTGGGGTTTGTGTCTGTGGCCATTTGGGAGCTCTGTCAGATTCCCCCAAGCTGCACAGATCATAAATCAGTGACCCAGCAAAAATCCTCACTCGCTCTTCAGCGGGTTGAATTTGGGATATCACCTATGGCAAAGGTAAAGGCTTTATTTTCATTTCAGCTGCATTTTGATCGTGTCAGCTACACAGGACTATAAAAGCTGTTGTGTTGGTTGGGTTTTCCTTCCTGTTGCTGTTCCCATCAGCTTTCTCTCCATAGCACATTTAGGAATATTCACTGTGATATCTTTTCTCCCTGAGATGTTGCAGCATCCCAGTTCTGCCCCAGAACAGCAGCAAGAGCTCTCAGTCACTCCCTGTCCTGCCTTTGACACCCATTCTGAACCCTCAAGCAACCTTTAATTTGGTTTAATATTTCCTCACATGGCATTCAAGACTGTTTTGTCCCCTTTTTCCTGAGGCCCATCATAGGAAGCACCATTCAATGCCTTAATTGAGGAGAGGGGGTTTTGGAATTGTAAACATGTTAAGTGTGTTTTTAATGTAAAAGACTTCTCAGAAATACCATTTTGCAGCCAGGATCTACTATTCTGCCTTGTCTCCCTCCAAAAAATCACCCCAAAGTAGCTGTAAAACAACTGTTAAGAGCATTTCCAGGTTTTCACCCAGTTTTAGTGGTTGTTGCTCAGGGTTGATGACTTTTTTTTTGACTGAGATATTGCTCTGATTGAGGGCCTGTGGTTTATGATCACTGTGGGATTCACAGCCCATCTTCAGCATTTTGGGGTTGCCAGAGTAAATGATGAACTACTGGAGCTCTAACCCCTAAGAAAGGTTTGCAGTCATTGTCCCTAAGGGTTCATCTCCAGGGCTCCTCTCTCTGTGCTCTGATTCAGGGCATGGTTTTGACACACTCAAACTTCTCAGGAAATTTCTAAGTTGTTGGAGAAAGCCATGAGGAAATATATCCTCATGTGCATGGAGTGATGGGATGATGGGGAATGGTTTTAAACTAAAGGAGTAGAGGTTTAGATGGGATTTTGGGCAGGAATTGTTCCCTGGGAGGGTGGGGAGGCCCTGGCACAGGGTGTCCAGGAAGCTGTGGCTGCCCCTGGATCCCTGGAAGTGTCCCAGGCCAGGCTGGACAGGGCTTGGAGCAGCCTGGGATGGTGAAAATTGTCCCTGCCATGGCAGGGGTGGCACTGGATGGGCTTTGAAGTCTCTTTCCCCCAGCCCATTCCAGGATTCCCTGATTTCTGTGGTTCCATGCACTGCAGAGCCAGGTGAGACACAGGAGCCTGGAATGGGGCAGGGCAGCACCCCAAGGGTTTGTGGTGGTTACTCACCCACAGGGACCCACAGAAAGCTTTGAAATGTTAAAAATTCAAAGATTTTGAAGGAAAACTTGAGGAATTGATGTCTCAGGCCAGAAGATCTCCTTTCCTATCTCCCAATATTGCCCTTCCTCCTTCAGCATCCACATTCCAATAATCCAACACACACCAGAGTTTATTTGATCCCCTTCAGGTCAGGAAGCACAAAGCACTCAAAACTGACCCCTGCTGGAGCCTGGGGTGAGTTTTTCCTTGGACAAGGGCTGTGGCAAACACATTCCTCTCTGTGACCAGGATTTCTCCTGCCCACCCACTGAGAATGACCCGGCCAGAAGGTGCTGGGGAAAGGGGAGGCTGAGACCACCCAGCAGTGGCTGCAGCAGCCTCAGGTCAGCCTGGGTGGCCCTTTTGTTCCTCCCCAGCTTTCCTTCTGCCCTTTCTGATCCTACCCAGTAAGGACCAGTGCATGTTTGTGGTCCTGCAGGGAAGGGAGAGCCTGGGGAGGGCAGGTGGGGCTGGACTGCTCTGAGCTGTCTCATCTGGGACAAACTGGAAGGAGAGGGAAGGAAGAGCCTCTGATGGAACAGGAGGTGGATTTCTGTGCAGTGGCTTTTTGGAGAGGGTGTGGATGCAGTGGGTTTGAGTTCACTCAGCCTAACCCACTGGTGATGATTTCCTTATGCTCATTATTTCTTAAGGAGAAGAAAAGGGTTTGTATTACAAGAAAACCCAAATGTTTATGGTAAATTTCCTAAGCACGAAAGATGGTGCAAGCAGGAAACATATTAAAAAAAGAAAACACCATGTAAAACATCAAAACCCCACCAGCCTCAAATCAAACACAAAGGAAGAGATGCAGAGCCTCCTCTACAGCTGACAGCAAATCCAAAATGCATTGTCTGATACAGCCCTGGCATGTCCACCAGAACACTCACCTCTGTTAGAAAATCTCTTTTATTTTCTGTTTAATCTGTGTGTTATTTAGAGCTTACTTAATGCATTTCCTCTCTGTGTTTTTTATTGCACTGATTTTTCACAAAATCTGGGCAGAACTGCTGTCAGAGTAACCCTGTGAGATGGGCAGAGTGGTGGAAGAAATATTTATAGAGAGTGGACAAATCCAAAGTCAGTGTAGTGTGACACAAACCCTCCAAGGTCTTCATTTCTTCCTCCACAACTTTGTGTCAGCATCAAAAGGAAAAGCTGCTTTGCAATGGCAACAAGAATCTCCTAACACTGAGATGTTAGAACTTACTGAGCCTTGTGTCTTCAAGGTAAAGGCTGGCTTCCACCTGAAGGGTGCATTTTTAATTTAATTACCTTTTTCAGACTGTATTTTTGATTTCATTAAAGAGATGTCCATCTGGCCCTCGCCTTGCACAGCCTCAGTGCCAATATCCATTAAAAATGGGAAGGAGAGAACCTCTGTGCAGAGGAGATCCCACTGGACCAGCACAGAGCTCCAAGGTGGGACCTGCCTGAGGATGGAGCCAGGTGTGGGTGTCTTTGGGGTACCCTGAGGAGATGAGCTGCAGCCTGCAGGGAAGGAAACATCTTTGGAGGAGGGACATGGGGAACACCTGACTGAGAAGTTTGAGTGTGTGGAATGCCACTGTCTAAACCATGCCCTGAATCAGAGCACAGAGAGAGGAGCCCTGGAGATGAACCCTGAGGGACAATGACTGCAAACCTTTCTTAGGAGTTAGGAGTTCCAGTAGTTCATCATTTACTCTGGCAACCCCCAAAATGCTGAACATGGGGTGAGAATCCCACAGTGATCATAAACCACAGGCCCTCAATCAGAGCAATATCTCAGTCAGAAACCAGCAAAGCCATCAACCCTGAGCAACAACCACTAAACTGGGTGAAAACCTGAAAATGTGCCACAGCCCCTGAGTCCCTTCCTGCCCTCAGTCACAGCCCCAGTGCTGCTCTTGGGATTCCCTTTTCCTTCTCTTCCTCACCCTTCCCAGCATCTCCCACTGGATCCCAGTCCTGAGCCAGCACTTCCTCCCAGTTTCCCACGTTTGATTTCTCAAAGGCATCTCCATACTCTGGGCATCCTCCCTTGGAATTACCTAAGAGCCACCCCAGGCTCTCCCCTTCTCTCTGAATTCTCACTCAGGTCCATCCTTTCCTGTCTCTGCACAGCCCTGGGAGGGGGAAATGCTGTCTGGGGTATCCACAGGGCAGCTCCTCACTGGTTTCTTCTCCCAGTCCCTTCCTCCTCTTCCCTCCTTTCTTTACTTCCCACCTGCTTTTTGCCCCCTCTTCCCTTCCTCTCCCCACTTGATTTCTTATTTCTGTCCTTGTTCCCTTCTGTCTCACCCTCATTTTCCTGCCCATCCTTTTTTCCCCTCTCCTTCCCCCTCACACTTGCCCCATTTCTCCTTTTCCCTCTTCCTCCCCAGCTTAAAAATTCACCTTCCCTTGTCCCATCACTCTTCTTTTTTTCTTTCTGCCTCCCCTTTCCTCCCTTTCTGCCACTCCTCCCTTCAAGCACCAACTCAGATGAGCCCCAAAACACCTGAGACATCCTCAAACCCCACCCCAGCACCCCCAAACCAACTCTGAGACAGCAGGGCCAGGCTGGGAAGGGAAATTTGGTGATTTTGCAGGGAAAGGCTCTGGGGACCAATCTGGAAGAGAAGCAATGTGACAGGAATTGTTCATTCCAGTGACATTTTTCCAAGGAAGTGTGTAAATATAGAAGGGGGAGCAAACAGGGAAGCAAAGAGCAAGAAGAGTTTGAGAGGTGTGTGAGATGTGGAAGTGTCTGAAGGTGTAAATTCAGAGATTTTGGGTTAAAATCAGAGTTTTTGGTGTAAAATGACAGCAGTTTTGGTGTAAAATCAGAGGTTTTGGTGTAAAATCAGGGGGTTTGGTGTAAAATCACTGAGTTTTTGGTGAAAAAAATTGGAGGTTTTGGTGTAAAATCTCTGAGTTTTTGGTGTAAAATCAGAGGTTTTCGTGTAAAATCTCAGAGGTTTTGGTGCAAAATCAGAGTTTTCAGTGTAAAATTGGAGGGTTTGGTGTAAAATCTCTGAGATTTTGGTGAAAAATCGGAGTTTTTAGTGTAAAATCTCTTGAGTTTTTGGTGTAAAATCTCAGAGGTTTCGGTGTAAAATCTAAGAGGTTTTGGTGTTAAATCCCAGAGGTTTCGGTGTAAAATCTCAGAGTTTTCGGTGTCAAATCTCAGTTTTTGGCAGTTTCAAAGTTGAGCGCCGCGGCCCCGGCCCGGTCCCCGCGCGCCCTCCCGCGGCCGCAGCCGGTACTGCAGCAGCGCCGCCCGCGGAGCCGCGGCCGCACCTCGGAGCGCTGGGGAACCGCGGCCGCCCCTCGGAGCGCTGGGCCGGATCCGCAGTGTCCCGGCGGCAGGGGAGGGGACACGGGACCCCCACGGCTGTCCCCCGGTGTCCCCCTGTCCCTCGTTGTCCCCGTCCCCGGTGCAGCGGGGCCGCGCTCTGCCTCCCCCTGGTGGTTGGCGGCGGTGCTGCAGCTCCGAGCTGCCGCTCTGCCCCTTTTTTCCCGTTCTTGGCGTTTCTTTACCCTCGTTTGCCCTGATCTATTTACACTTTTTTTTATATACACTTATTGCACTAATTTACACTTAGTGGACCTTGCTCACGCTTGCTGTTTTAGGAGGAGCCAGCCCAGGCCCTGCTGCGCTGCCCACGGGCAGAGCTAGGACACCGTGCTCACCGAAGGCAGGCTGGATGTCCCCTGGTGTCCCCTGGTGTCCCCTGGTGTCCCCCGGTGTGGCAGTCGAGGGCAGAGGCGCTTTGCACCTCACATTCCCCTCCTGTCATTAAAGACGGTGTGTTGGGGGAAGGGGGAACACTCCAAAGTGATTTATTAGCATCTGGACAAGGGGCAGACAATGAGAACGTTTGACAGGGAGCACAAATCTGCTGGGTCTGGGATACACTCAAAGCTTCCCCCGTGCTATGGGCAGTGGGGAGAGCACTTGGGGACTCTCTCACGATGTCCCCATAGCCTTCAAGACAGCCAGGCTGCCCCCAAAATGCCACAGTTGTAACAGCACCAGTTTCCTCTCAAAGCACATTCCCACCAGGATGCCCCAGGAAATCCTGGGTAGAGGCACTAAACGCACCTTGGAGACTCTCAGCTGTCAGAGCAGTGCTTTAAAAAGTGCTCTGCTGCCTCCAGCAGGTCCCTGCCTCACTCCCCAGGGCTCCAGGAGCACTGGGGACTTGTCCAGGGTTTGCCAGTCCCAGGGATGTTCTGATAACCCAGCTGGAAACCAGCCCAGCTACCCAAAAGCACTTGAGTGCCTTTGGAAATCTTACTCTCCCTCCTTTCCAGCTCTTTTGCAGAAAATCCCATACCTGAGAATACTGCAGGGCTCCCTGGAAGCTGCTCTGGTGCTCAGTTATGCATTAAAAACTGTCAACAAACAATTCTGTGCTGAAGGAAAAAAACAAATAACAAAGAAATGCACTAGTGTGCAAAGTTCTCGTTTCTGTAATTAAGCACACACTGCAGTCATGTGGAAATAAGACAGTTGTTCTTCACAAAATCGGTTTTGTGAGAAAATACAAGCAAAGCTTTATGTATTTTATTAAAGCAAACCAACAAATACAATAAATACTTTAGTATTCTAAAATGCAGGATAATAAACCAGAGATTGCTGTTTGGCAGCAGCCAGAAGGGGAGTGTTTGTCCTTGTACTGGATACACTGTCTGGAAATTGGGAAACAACCCTGTCTTGTAGGGAGATTGCTGGGTCCACAAAATACAGAGAATCGTTAAAGCTAGAAAAGCACCCTGAGATCAGAGCCCGACCATGCCCCAGCACTGCCAAGGCCACCACCAACCGTGTCCCCAAGTGCCACATCCACACGGCTTCTCAATCCCTCCATGGATGGGGACTCCACCACTGCCCTGGGCAGCCGTGCCAGGGCTGGAAAACCCTTTCCGCGGAGAAATTTTCCCTAATACCCAACCTAAACCTCCCCTGGTGCCGCCTGAGCCCGTTTCTCCCTGTCACCTTCTCACTCTCAGAGCCTCTGATGTTTCCCCAGCTGGATTCCTCCCCTCCCTGTTTGCCGCGCGGGTTTTGGTGCCTCCCGAGCAGCTTTTCCCTCGGGTCTGCCCCAGAACTGAACAAACACCCGAGGGCTCCTCTGCCCTCCCTTTGCCCCGAGCCAGGCTGTGAGGGAGGTGACACTGAGGCGCGTTCCTGCCGGGCTCCAGCTGTGACCGGGGCTGGAGGAACCCCCGGTGCGGCCAGAGGGAGTCCCGGTGTGGGTTGTGGGGAGCTGAGGGTAACGCTCCCGCCCTGTGCAGGGATGGCTGATGATGGACGCGCCGGAGCTGCCGGTATCAGAGCCGGGGTGAGTCAATCCAGCGGCAGAACGGCCCAACGGCGTCGGGCTGCCATTACACTGAGGGAGAAGGGACGGAGGAAGAGTGGGACGGCTCACCGGGAGGGCGGGGAGAGCCGGGCGCGGTGTCGGGGCCCGACCGCCCGGGTGTGGCCGGGGAGGGCAGCGGGGCCGAGCGGCGCCATGTGCGACCCACGCGGGGCTCGGCGGCACTTCCGGGTTTGAGAGACAGGACGGTGTCTCCGCAGGGTCAAAAAGCAGCAAAGCCTTGAGTCACGTGCTCACGTTTGCTTCCCTGCAGCATGCCGGGAACTGTAGTCTTCCGTCCCCAGGCCGCCGGACAGCCAGGCGGGGTTCGCGGTGCATGCCGGGAGTTGTAGTTTTGCTGCACGGGCAATGACCGCATGCGCACTGGGGCCCGGCCCTGCTCTCGCTGGCGCCGCCCAGCGAGCGCGGTGGGTGCTGCAGACACTCCCCGGCCGCCTCAGCGCCCCCGGCGGCGCCATCTTGGCTCGGGGCGGGGAGGGTGACGCGGAAACCGCCCGGGAAAAGCGCCCGGGAAAAGAGGTTAAAATCTATTTTCGATTCAGGCTGGGGATGTTCAGCCTGGAGAAGGGAAGGCTCCGCGGACGCCTGAGAGCCTAAAGAGGCCCCAGGAGAGCTGGAGAGGGACCTTGGACAAGGGTCTGGAACAACAGTGGAATGGCTTCTCCCTGCCAGAGGGCAGGGTTAGATGGAATATTGGGAAGGAATTTTCCCTGTGAGGGTGGGGAAGCCCTGGCACGGGGTGCCCAGAGCAGCTGTGGCTGCCCCTGGATCCCTGGAAGTGTCCAAGGCCAGGTTGGACATTGGGGCTTGGAGCAGTCTGGGACAGTGGAAAGTGTCCCTGCCATGGCAGGGGTGGAATAGGATGACCTTTAAGATCTCTCTCCACCCAAACCATTCTGGGATTCAAAAAAAGGATAAAAATAACCACTCTGATTACATACAAAATTTCCTTTTTAAAACTTACTCCATTTATCAATTTATTACACATGGACAAACACCACTTGATGAGGTGCTGGCACTCTGGGGAGAGAAAGCAGCAGCCAGTGGTCAGTCAGAGCAGGCTCTGTCCACCCTGCGCAGCGTCTGAGCTGTGCCCAACCCTCCCCATCCACCCTGGGTTTGGGAGGAGAGCAGGATGGCACCCACGGGAGAGAAGCCCCCTCCCCAGAGCTCCCTGGGAGCTGCTGCCTCCCCTAGCCCATTATCCCAGAGCTGAGAACCCACCGAGGGAGAAGAGCTGTCCCCGGATGATGTCCTCGTCCTGCTTGAAGGGCACCTCCCCACACACCATGTTGTAGAGCAGGACACCCAGGGACCAGATGGTGGCTGAGTGGAAGCGGATCCACTCCAGGGGCTGTACACCCGCGTTCCTGCGGGACACACGAGCTCCTTGGGCGGCTGCTGCTGCTCCACACCCTCGCCTGGGCATCAGGACCTGCCCAGGGGCACATGGCAGGACCTGCTGCCTTCTGTCCTGCCTCTGGGTCCTGGTTACAAACTCTGGGGTGTGAAATGAAGGTCACGGTGCTGGAAAAGAGCAATGCACCCCTGGGGAAGGCCTGGACTGTAATGCAAGGAAAAAACCCACCCACGGGTGGGGAAAAAACCCTGTGTTTATCCTCCCGTTCAGTGGTCAAAAAACCCCAGTAATGAGCCAGGGCAAACAAGGGGAGAGGAGCAGCCCAAGCCCTTTGTGCCTGCAAATGAAACCAGACAGAGCCCAGGTTCTGAAGCCGCCCCTGCTGCCCCTTCAAGGGTGTTTTTGTCACACTGGCTCCAGCTCCAGCCCACCAGAGCTAGTGTAGGTGACGGAGGCTGTCAGCAGAGCCAGGAGCTCCTGTTTCACAACATCCATCTCTTGCCAAACAGCAACTTGGCAGTGGATGGAGAATTAATTCCATCGTCCCCAGCCAAGGGGGAACCTCCAGAGCATGGTGGCCTCACCTGCACTTTGGGTCTAGAGGAATGTGCCACGACTGAATTTAACCACAGAGTTATTTAGGTTGGAAAAGACCTCTGAGATCATCCAGTCCAACCTTTGACTGTTCCCCAACTCGACAACTAAACCAGAGCACTGAGTCCAGCCCTTTCCTGAACACAAATTTCACCTTGACCGTGGCCAGGTCGACCAAGCCCTAGGGTAGAAAAAACCTTTCAGAACACGGGGGGGGGCTGGAAACACTTTTAAAAAAAGGAATAAATATTCAAAATGAGGGGGTTTTCTGCAAACCCGGCCGTTTGGGAAGACTGGGACTGACAGCAGAGGGCGGCACGGGCTCGTCGCGGTGCCTCAGCTCAGGCACCTGCCGGCTGTCTCCGAGCCAGCGCTTTCTGCTCTTTCCATCACCCGCTCCAGGGCACAGGGAGGTATTTCGGGGGGCAGGGCGAGCCCTGGTTCTCTGACAACGAGCCCAGCATCTCCAGCAGCTTTCGATTCTGAACGAGAATGAAACTCGAGACAGAAGAATCAGTTCCTTTTCCCATCCCGAAGCTGAAGCGGAGAAAGGAAACTTCAGAGATGGCAAAAATAGCAAATTTGAGGGTACCCAGCTGCAGGGAGAGCGCTGCCCTCCCGGTCAGAGGGGTTGTGTTGGATTAGCGAAGATTCCAGGAAGGAGCTGGGTGGAGACGCCGCTCCTTCCAGCCGGAGTTCAAAACCCCTGGGATATTTATCACATATAACACATCCAACAATGTTATCACCAATCCCCTCATCCCGTAACGCGGCTGCAAACTCTGGGAAATGGGAGCCATCCCCCGCGGGGGCTGAGCACGGACAGTCCGTCCGTCCGTCCGAGGGTCACTTTTAGCATCTGTGAATCCCTGCAGAGCTCCTTTGGCTCCTGCCGTCCCCTCCTTGCAGGCAGGCTGGGCTGGCTTTGCTGTTCCTCCCCTGCTTGAGGAGGGATCGTTCCGGGAGTTTCCCCTCCCGCTTTTCCATGGCAGTTCACACATCATCTTCTCCTGCTCCACGTGTTGCCGTTATCAGGGTTTTGTTTGGAAACACCCTGCTAGAGCAACAGAGGAGTGAGCCCTCCGCCCTGGCGAGGGTGGGGGGCTCATTGTCTGCTCTGCCCACATCCTGCTCGCTCCCCAAAGGCGAGAACACCCACCCGGAGGGTGAAATCCCAGTGCTTGGCATTCACAATCGCGCCTTGATTACGGCAGGCGTTGGTTAACGAGGAGCCAAACTGGCCCGAATGGAGCCAGATCTGTGTGCTTTGGGGGGATCTGCACACACCTGGGCCTGTGTGTGCAGCCCTGCGAGTGTGGGCACCCTGCAGGGAGCAATCTACTCCTCGGAGTAGCCTGGCACCGACACACGGCACATCCGTGCTGCACGCTTGGCAGAGCAGGGCTGAATTCCCTTGGGGCTGTGCTGATGCTGAGGGCCCCAGCCCTGCCCGCTCGTTTCAGGGAGAGAGATGGAGAATTTTGGGTGACCTGAAGTGACATTTTGCCGCTTGTGTTTCTCTCACAGCTTTCTCAGTGGGTGAGATCTCCTTCCCGACACTCGCTTGCCCCTCGTACTCACAAACGTGGCTCTGTGGTATTAGTGGGCTACTAAGTGTTGCAGTTCGTAACAGGAGCTGTTGTTTCATTTTTGGGGTTGCTTAACCCCCTCCTAACCGTAATAAACCCAGTGAGTAAGGACACAAAAATATTACCCTGGAGGTAGGGGACCAAAAGCTTGGAAAGAGATGAAAGAAACACTCCCATTACAGCTTTCAAAATATGTTTCTCTAGTTGAAGCTGCTAAATTTGACTCAACTTTACACGTGGAAAGGTTTTGCGGTTGGTTTGGGGTTTTTTATGGCGAATAAAGTGTTTTTTCCTCTTTAAAACCCCCACCAACTCGAAGGCTGAGTGATGCAGTTTCGATGTGTCACAGAAGCAGTGTTAGTGCAGATCTGCTCTTGGAGCAGTCACTGTAAACCCCAAAACATGAGACTCTAGTCCTGAGTGGGGCTCCAGGTGCCTGAAACCAGCACCTGGCCCCCCTTGCTGTCCCAGCAGGGTGGGGTGTCGCAGGAGGCCTGGCAAGGGACAAGTTTCACCCTGGTTTCACACTGAGAGGGGGCAGGGCTTTGGTCTTTGCTCCTGCAGGATTCAATCCCCTGCTCAGGGGACGTGGGGACATCGAGGGATTAAAGCTGGGAGCTCCTGCAGCAAATCTCAGCCTGAGGAAAGAGGGCAGGGGAAAGCAGGTGAACCCAGGCTCCACCACAAAAGATCTCCAGCGAATTGGGTCACTGTGCCTCAGTTTCCCCACATGGAGATGATGCTATTGCCACACAGGCCGCTGGCAAAGCACTCGGAGATTGATTTCCACAAGGGTTCATTCCCGGGGAGCTGGAGCCGTGGGACACATGGTTTGCTGATAATTCACCTCGACCTAAGGCAGGAGTCCAAAATAGCTCCTGTGACTCACTGTGCCAAGAAGGCCAAAGGGTTTGAGGCAGTGCCTGGAGGGCAGCTGGATGTTTTCCTCAGGACAGGGAGGTGGTGAGGTGCCACCTCCGAGTTTCTGGCTCTTCAGGTCCCTGCAGTGAGCCTGGCCCCTGCTCCCCAGGTGCCTTTTCTCCTTGGTGCTCATCTCCTTTCTCCAGCCATGGCAGAAGTTTGCTCATCTCCCATGCCCAAAAAGGGATGTGTAAAACATAAATGTCCCTTTTGCAGTGGCTCCAGGCTCCCCTGGAGTGTTCTTTCCTGCATCCCCAAGCACCTTAGCTGGGGATGGAGTACAGAAAGGTACAGGTGTGATGAGTGCTGGCCATGGGATTCCATTGTTTCCACCTAAAATCTCCTCCTGCTTCATTGGTTTTTTTCCCAATTTCTGCATTGTGGGTGCTTTGCCTGCTGACACAGGGGAGCAAAAAAAAAAAATTGTGAAAGGGAGGTGGGAGAGCAGTGAGTCACCTCCAATGGACAACTCTTGTGTTTTCATCCTCTCCTGTCATATCTGATGATCCCAAAGTGCAGGAAATATCCCCAGTGAGGAAAAATGAGGGGTAAAAAGGGCTCTTCGTTCCCCCAGGCCCTGAGTGTGACAGTGATGGGCAGCCTGGAGGGCAGAACAGGCAACTGATGCTGTGAGTGCCCATCTGTGATCCTTTCCTGTGGCAGACACCCAGGACATGAATCTGGTGGCTCTTGTGCTCGTGAAGGTGTTACAGGTGCTCAGGGAATCAAACATGCACTGATCCTTTTCCAGAGAGACTTGGGACACAGATTTGTGTGTGTATTACTGCTCAGGAGTGCTGGGGATCAAACACACACCAATCCAACAGGCAGCCCTTGCACGGGACAGCAGGACGGTCCCCAGTGTCAGCGGGATCCTGCTGGGGACGTGCCGGCTCTGTAGCACAAGCCTGGGGGTGACAAAATCACCAGCCACAGGCGGAAGCCAAGGGACTATCAGCACCCAGCTCCACATGGGACCTGCTCAGCCTTTCTGCTCAGTTTTCTAAGAAACACCGCAACAGTCGCGAGTGCTTACGGGGAAGGGTGGGCCGGGCACAGCCCGCAGCGCAGCCAGGCTCTGATAGGGCTTTGGTGGCGCCGGGGGCACAGTGCCCACACGAGGGGCTCCATGGGGGAGCAGGAGGTGTGGTGATGTTTGTGTTCGTGTAAGAGCAGCTTCCTGGATGGGCTTGAGGGGAAAAAGAGAGAGAGGAGGGTAGATCCAAACCGCATCTCAAAATAGGCCTTAAACTTTGACGGCGTTTGGAGCTGCGCTTCCTGCTTCAAGCAGATGAAAGATGCAGCTGAAATCGGAAAAAGAAAAAAAAGCAAGAAAAAAAGCAAAAAAGCAAAACAAACCAATTTAACACTTTCTTCACCAAGGCAGAGGCACTCAACAAGACTGGGATGTGGCTCCAGAACCCCCTATTCCCTCCTAGCAGCGCCATGGCTTGGAAAGCAGGACAGGAGAGCCCAGGGTGAGCTGGGGAAGGGGACTGCTCACTGGACATGGGGATATTAAGGAAAAAGCCCTGGAGCAAGCCAAGGAAAGGAGGGTCCTGCTGTGTCAGATCTGGGGATTTGCAAAGTCACCTTTGAAAGGGAAAACTGCCCCTTCCCTGGGGCAGACACAGCGCTGTGCACACAGCAGCAGCTGCACCAGGAGGCCATGCAGAAACAGGGCTCCAAAATGCAACACATGTAAACTAATTTAAAAAAAAAAAAAAAAACCAACCCAAACCAAGATAAGAAAACACACAAACAAACATCCCTGAAGTACCGCAGAGCTGGAAATGGGGTTTGACAGTTTGGAGGGTAAAAAACTCGACCGCTGCTGACTGATAGCGACCGACTTCTCGTAATCCGCAGATCAGCTTCCTCTGCTCCTCTGCGTTGGCCGGGCTGGAGGTGGGGACAGCCCGCTGGCAGCTTCCTGCACCCACCAGCCCCCGGCATGCAACACCCAACGGAGCCGGAGCAACAGGATCTGCCTTACCAAAATTGAATTTGGCTGACAACATCCGGCGTTTCGTAAGGGCGCTTTGATGTTTGTTTACTCGCCAGCTCCAGCACATGCTCCGCACCAGCCTGCGGATGAATGGGAGAGAAAAGGGCTCAGCACCTCTTTGATCTCTCCCAGGAGAGCTGCCAGGAGCAGTCGACTCTGGAAACACCCCGTGGAGGGATGGATCCGGCAGTCCCCGTGGTGCTTTTGACTGCCTGGTCGTGCTTTGTGCTGGGATCTTTGGAGTCAGGTCTGGCTGGAGACAAGGTCCCTGGAGCAGTCATGGTGTGGTCACTGGTACCCCACAACTCACAGCATATCCTCCATCCCACCCCACAAACAAAGGAATGTTTCCATCACATCAAGTTTTTTGTTTTTATTTAAAACCGCATAAAAAAAATAAGATTTCTCAATTCCCCTGTACAATATCAACTATTAACAAAACCCGCCGACTACACACTTGGTTACAGGTACAGACTGGACAGTGCAGACAGCCCGGGCCAGCTCCCCCCTCCCCAGCCCCAAACAAGACACCCGTGGAGAAAACCCAAATTCATCTGCAAACTGAGATCTGCACGTGGCAAGGAAAGAACAGCACCCAGAACTATGTACACAGACAGCTGGGGAGAAGCAGCCACCCCACACCTCCACCAGACATGCAACAGAAACACGACGGGCCCAGGGATGGACACTGGACAGAAACAGAGGGAAAACCCGAATGGAAAACCGGGGGATCAGCAGCTGTAGAAGCAAGGCATGGGCTGGAAACCCACATGAATTATAAATAAATAAATAAGTTATCCTAGCGGCTAGAATTCTTCCTGGCGGCTAGAACCCTTCCTTTAAAAAACAAACAAACAACAAATTCATGAAAATAAATTAAAAACAAAAACTGGAAATGAGAAAAAAAAAGGCAAAATGTTATCACTATTCACAACTGTACATCAAGCTTTGCTCCTGTAGAACTATGTACACATTTACAGCTGTTGGTTTGCATTGTTTGTGCATTCGTGAGGGCACAGAGAAGCAAAGAACCCCAGAAAACCCGTGTGGGATGGAGGCACAGGAGGCGAGGCATAACCCACTTGGTTCCCAAGCATCTTCTGACCTAGTTCCTTTTTGAAAAGGGAAAAGGAACTATAGGCCCAGGCGAGTCTCAGAAAAGCAGCACTGCAGGAAAAGTCAAGTATTTCCTCCAGCACAGCTCAGATCAATCAGAAGGCACACGAGCACGGGGACAGCGAGAAGGGACAGTGAGAAGGGAAAGCCACTTGGCCACAGGCCCTGCCATCCTCACAGTCTTCCCCCATTGAAACTTTTCTTGCTATCAGGTCTCCAATCCTCTTATCATCCAATTCAGCAGGTCAAGATGACACTTGAGAGCCTCCAAAACCAGTCCAAAAAATATTACAGGTAAAAATCTCAGAAGAGACAAGGTCATTCAGATGGAGTCCAGGACAGCTGGCTTGGATGGTGGCTACCAGAACTTGAAAGAGCAGGTCCCCAGCCCAGCTCCAGGACAAGATGTTCACAGTCCCATCTGAGAACATCTGAGGATCCTTGCTCAGAGTTATGGTCAAGATGAAAAAGTCTGGTTTTCTTTGCTTCTTATGACCAGGAGCTGCATGGAGCTGTTACTTGTCAGGCTCCTGGATCAAACTGTGCAGGTGGATCTCAGCTGGTTCCAGGTGAATGTCCTGCAGCCAAGAATGGTTGAAAATGTCTTCCAAGGATGGCCTGTCCGAGGGGCGCATGGACAAACACCACTTGATGAGGTGCTGGCACTCTGGGGAGAGAAAGCAGCAGCCAGTGGTCAGTCAGAGCAGGCTCTGTCCACCCTGTGCAGCGTCTGAGCTGTGCCCAACCCTCCCCATCCACCCTGTGTTTGGGAGGAGAGCAGGATGGCAGCACCTGGGTCACCCACGGGAGAGAAGCCCCCTCCCCAGAGCTCCCTGGGAGCTGCTGCCTCCCCCAGCCCGTTATCCCAGAGCTGGGAACCCACCGAGGGAGATGCGCCGGCGGAAGAAGAGCTGTCCCCGGATGATGTCCTCGTCCTGCTCGAAGGGCACGTCCCCACACACCATGTTGTAGAGCAGGACGCCCAGGGACCAGATGGTGGCTGAGTGGCCGTGGTAGCGGTGGAAGCGGATCCACTCCGGGGGGCTGTACACCCGCGTTCCTGCGGGACACACGAGCCCGTCAGCCCCTGGGCCCAGCATCCCTGGGCGGCGCTGGCACCCGGCGTGACCCGCCCGCCTTCCCGCCAGCACGTGACTCTTGTTTACAAACTTTGGGTTGTAAAAGGAAGGCGCCGGTGCCAGAAGAGGGCAGCAGGGCCCGGGGAAGGCCCGGCCGTTACATGCGAGAAAAAAAACCCACCCACGGGTGGGGAAAAACCACGCCTTCACCCCCCTCTTCCCCCCGCAATTGCAAAAAAAAAAATTTAAAATTATAAAGCAAGGCAAACAAGGGGAAAGGAGCAGCCCCAGTCCTTCCGCACCTGCAAACCAAACCGGCCGGTGCTCGGGTTTTGCAAACCCCCCTCTGCTCTCCCCCTCCCCGGGGTGTTTTTGTCACGCTGGCTTCCCCCGCCCCAGCCCGAGCCAGGCTGGGTGACGGAGGCTGTCAGCAGGGCCGGGAGCCGGCTCCCGTTTCACAACAACCTCCCCGTGCCAAACAGCAACTTGGCAGCGGTGCAGAATTCAGTCCGTCCCCGCCCCGCCACGGGGAAACCTCCGGAGCCCGGCCCGGCCGCGCAATGCCCGGCACCGGGAGCGTCACCCGGCTGCGGGCTCACCGTCAAACTGCGTGTACAGCGTGTCCTTGAGGAAGGTGCCGGAGCCGAAGTCGATGAGCTTGAGCTCTCCCGTGGCCAGGTCCAGAAGGATGTTCTCGTCCTTGATGTCGCGGTGCAGGACGCCGCAGTTGTTGCAGTGCCGCACGGCCTCCAGCACCTGGCGGAACAGCCCCCGCGCCATCTCCTCCGGCAGGAACCCCCGCTCCGTGATGAAGTCGAAGAGGTCCTGAGACGGCTCCGGACGCTCCATCACCACCACGAAGCTGTCCGGGAGCTCGAACCAGTCCAGGAGCTGGATGACGCCGTGGAAGCCGGAGCCCACCTTGTTCAGAAGCACGATCTCCAGAGGCACACGGCTACCGCCGGGCTGCGGGGCGACCACGCTGAAATCAGCGGGGCTCAGCTACCCTCGCCCGCGGCAAGCTCTGGCGTCGCCTTGCCCGCACCCACCGGTCCTGGGCATCTCCCTGCCCGGGGGATGCTCCCACCGGGACGCTCCCACCGGTTCTGGGCATCCCGGTGTCTCCCTGCCCGCCCCCATCGGCGCCAGGCATTCCCCAGCCCGGGATGCTCCGCGTCCCGCGGTGACCCCACACCCGCTTCCCCCGCGTCCTCCCGGTTTCCACCCTCCCGCGTCTGGCTCATCCCCGCCCGTCACGCCCCGGGTTCTCCCGCTGGCCCCGCTCACTCACCAGCTCGCCCCACTGCGAGATGCGGTCCCGAGCCACGCGTTTAATCGCTACCTGCGAGGCAAAGGGAACGGCGGGATGAGCTCGGCGCCGGGATGAGCTCGGCGCCCGCCCCGCCGAGCCCCCTCCTGCTCCGCCCGCCGGCCCCGCCACTTACCGGGGCGCCGTCCGAGAGGCGGATCCCCGAGTAAACGCTGCCGAAGCCGCCGCTCCCCAGCAACGGGCCCACCCGGTACAGCTGCTCCAGCGGCTCCTTCTCCTTCCCTGTGGACGAGACCCGCCCGTCAGCGCTCTGCCCGTTGCCCCGGCCGGCCCCGATCCGGGACGGGCACCCCCGGGCCGGGCGTCCCTGACCTGGCTGTAGCTTGGCGGGGTGCAGCTCCCCGGCGGTCCCGGAGCGGAGATGCGCCAGCGAGGTGATTTTGGAGAGCAGCATCCCGGTGGCGGGGCCGGCGGCGGCACCTGCGGTGGGGGCCGGGCAGGGCTGTGAGGGCGGCGGGCGGGGCAGGGCGCGAGCGGCCGCTCCGCGCGAGGCCCGGCCGCGTGTGGCGCGCGGCCCCTGCCGGCCCCGCGAGCCGCAGGGGCCGGGGGCGGGGCGGGGCGGCCCCGGGGGCGGGGCTGTGGCTCGGAGCTCCGCCCCCCGCCCCCTTCGGCCAATGGGGAGCGGGCGCGGCCGCGGCGCGCGCGGGTCCCGCAGCCCGTTTGGCCCCGCCCCCCGGGCCGGCCCCGCGCGGGGGCCGCTCGTTCGCGCGCTGCCTTTTCCCGGGAATCGCCGCTTCCCGCGTGCTCCGCGGCCCCTGCTCTCACCCCGCTGTTGCTTCATCACGGGCCAACCAGTGAACTTTTCCCCTTTCCAGTAAAAGTGGCCATGTGGCCGCTCCAGCTGGGGACTCTTGACTAACATCCCTATTTTTTAGGCTTTTCCCCTCCGTCTTCTTTTTTCCGCAGAAGTCGCTGGCTGAGATGCCTTCCCGAGTTCCAGAGATAAGATAAATTATTTACTGGATGGCGATCTCTGATTACTCACTCTATTAGCATTTGGAGCAAAGAGCTCCAGCCACTGGGAGCTGAATTATTCCAGACAAAGCCCATCTGGGCTCCTGCTCCTAAGCAAGACCGAGGAGTTCCTGGCATCCCACACATAGTTGTGGGATGAATTGCTTGAAATCGAATGGGGTTTACTGGAAATGCTGGTGAGATTCTATGCCCTTTAGTGTTAAGAAAAAGGATTAAATACAACCAAGATGCATCCCCCAAAGTGGGGTTTGGAGCTGCAGCCCAGCCCTCGCTCCGGCGGGAAGGACTCGCCACCATCGCTGCCGCTTTTAGATTTACCCAGAATGTGACACATCCTCTTTCAGGGCATGAGACGACCAAAAACTGGAAAATCTATCTTCCGTTTTCCCCAGAAAGTGACATTTTTATTTAGGGAAAAGTGTGGAGAATCTGGCACAGCGCCTCCATTCCTCTTTGTTTAAAATATATGATTGTTAAATATTTTTTTTTTTTAATATAGTGTTGTTGCAACTCGAGGTGATGCAAGCTGAGAGTGGGGCAGAGGGGCAGGCAGCGCCTTTCTCCTGCTGTATTCCCACCCGGCGCCTGGGCACATTTGGGACAACTGGTTCTGCCAGTCGGTGCTCAGCCGTGGGATGAGGTGACTTAGCATTTGGCCCCGAACTCATTATCAAATTCTTTACCAGGATGATGAAAGGCACCGAAGGGGCTGCCCTGGAAACCTGTTGACAAACAGAGCTCGCCCGGAGCGGCCGGGCTTTCCCGGGGGCTGCCTGTCCCTGACTCCTCGGGAGAAGCAGCTCTGCCCAAACCTGCTCATTAGCGTCGGAGGGAGCAGCGTGTCTTGCAACCGGGATGATCTGGGGCCAAATCATCCTCGTGCGTAAACCTGCCCAGCTGCTCGTTTACCCCGGGACTGAGTCAGGCGCCGTCTCTTCCTGCTGGCGCAGGGCTCGGGTCCCCTCTGGACTCCTTGGAGGCGAGGGGAGCTCACTGCTCCGTGCCCTGGCCACGTGGAGCTGCGAGGCAGCCACTCGTCCCGGCCATATCCATCTCTTTTCAGATTAACCCACCCAGATGCATTGCTGTTCCCAAAACGACCCCAAAACAGGGCTAGGAGTCACCTTTCCCCCTCAGCCCGTTCCAAATACTCACCTTTCCCCTGCCAGCCCGCGGGAGGCCATCGGGATGTGTCAGGCATTCAAACTAAAAAGAAACAAACCCCATCCTGCTGCTCTCACCCACTTTGCCCTCATCCCTAGGGATCGCTTCTCCCCCCAGCTCTCTTCCCCTGGGATGGGGCTGCAGGAGAGGAGCGCACATCCCCAAGAACACCTTGCCCTTGCACGGACACAGGGATGTCCTGCGGGTCCTGCCCTGGCCAGCACTGCCCCGTCCATCTCTGGAGCAGCCCCAATTCTCGCCGTGAGCCCTCGAGGAACAGTTTGCAACCCAGAGGAGACTCCGCGGGGCTTTCAAGGAGGAAAAACCCAACCAGGGCCATGCCCGAGGAGAAACAGGACCCTGGGGTGGCATATGGAGCTGATGGCAGGTCTGGGGGAGAGGAGCTCCCAGCAGACATCAAAAGATCAGTTCTGAGCCCTGCAAACAATCCCGGCAGCTTTCAGGCTCTTCAGTGGCATTCCAGTCTAACCGGGGCTGCCTTGCATGATAATCAGGCTTAATTACTGCTTTATCGCTTGATTGCTGTGCTGGGCCCTTGGAGCTGCAGTGTTGCTTTCGCAGTTTACTTTTTGTATTTCCTCCCCCTCGCCTTCCCCGCCAGCACAATTAGCAAATAGGTGAAAACGGGGAGGGCCAGGGCGATACCCAGCGGGGAGAGAGAGGCGATTTGCTCCCCAGGAACGCCTGGGGTGAGGGGTTATAATTCAGCTTTTCCACTGATGTCCTGGAAGAAAGCAGCAAGGTCAATGCCACGCCGGGGCTGAGTGCAGCCCCACGAGCATCCCCCGGCCGAGGGGACGTGGCTGGGGCAGGGAGGGGAGGATGCGGGGCCATTAACGCCGTGACACACAAGGGCTGTGGTTTTCCACCAGCAGCTTTGAGTCATTGCGTGACCTTGGCTGAGTCTGCCCGTGGCTCCCTGGGCTCGGTTGCCCGCGGAACCGGCTGGCCCAGGGCGTGGGATGAAACACGGCACCGACCTGCGGGTCCCCGGGGGAAGCCCGAAACCTTCCTCATCTCTTCCCGATGCTCTGACGGGCACCCGGCTCTCTCCACCTGATAGGACCTGGAAAAGGGGTTTGAGGCATCTCAGCAATGCCCACTCGCCCATGAGGAGCGCACGAAGCTCTTTGCCCACCCAGGGCTTGTCCCAGCCCGGAGAGGTGAGAGCTGAGGAGAGTCGGGGATTGAGGATGCTCCCACCTACACACAGTGAGCAATTCCTGGTGACAGCGGCCGGGCAGAGGGAGCTGCCCTCACCCAGGCGGGGCTGGGACACCCCCAGCTTGTCATCACCTGCTCAAAGTCACCCCCACAACCACAATAAGGTGCTCTGGGGTCTCACATCACATTTGGAAATGCTATAAAGTGTGTGTGCATTCCTCAGTGTCTTGGCAGTGCAGGTGAGAGGATGAGACCGATCCCGGGGTACAGGGTGTCCCCCCAGAGAGAGGAGGGCTGGGATCCCGCGGGTTTGGATCATGAATTCTGGCTTCCAGTGCTGCTTTCCCTCCCCTCCTCATCCTCAGGGTCCCCCCAGACCCAGCAGTGACAACCTGGGACACTCCACATCGTGGGGCTGGAATCACCCCAGCACAGGGAGGAGTGCTGCAGCTCCCCAAAACCCCTCTGAGCCAGCACCCATCCCAGGACTTCGGGTGCCAATTCCCACCGATTTAGGAGAGTGATGGGACCTGAGAGCAGGGCAGGAGATGTGAGACCTATCCTGCTCCCCAGCAGGAGCAGCCGTGGGGATTTCTTCTTAATATTTGTGATTTTTTTTTTTTTATGTTGGCTTTTTCGCGGGCTTTTTGGGGCGAGGTGTGCGGGGAGGCGGCAGCATGGCTAATCTGCTTTGTGAATAGAGCCTCACGGGGGGGCGGCGGAGGGGATGGGGAGGTGGAAGGAGCCGCATATTTGGGATTCCATCATCTGGGTGGGCTCCTTCTCCCCAGACTCTCAGGATGTGGGAAATGGAAGATGAAAGGAGCTGCATTTCCAGCCTCTCGGGTTACAATGTCTAAAGCAGAAAAGGGTGGTTGGGGAAAGAAAGAGAAAAAAAGAAAAAAAAAAAAAAAGAGCGGGGGGAGTGGGATGCTACAGGGAAACCTGGGTTGGGAAATGGCCCGGGTAGGTTGGAGCAGGGAAGGGGGCGGCTGGGGCCGAGCCGCTCGTGTTTCACATCACGTCAGGGCTGAGGAATTTCCTCTGCTCTGGGGGTGCCTCGCAGAGAAAAAGGGGGAGGCTTTAAGGTTAGCTGGGGATGAATAATAGCCAAGAGAGGGATTAGAAGTGTTACCCAGGGGCTGCTGTTTACAAGCAAACCCTCCTACCGAGAGCACCAGGGGAAAGTGGGATGCATGGGGTGATGGTGGGGGTGCCATGTGCCACCCACATCCCTTCCCCAAGAGCACAGGGGGTGAGGGGTCCCAGCAGCCGCTCCCCTGCACACGTGGCGTGTCCTGGGGTGCTCAGCCTGGCTTCCCCACGGCTCCTCCTGTGGCCCCAGGAGGTTTCTCACCCTCCTGTCACCTTGAGGTGCAGACACCCGGATCAGGATCATCCCTGGGTTTGTGTCACCTGGAGAAAGAGCAGGGAGAAGGGAGATAAGGAGTGGGGAGGGGGCACAGAGACACAACCTGGGGGCAGTGCCCAGCGTGGGGCTTGTACCCTGCTGGGTGAGGGGAGCAGCCCCCAGACCTGGGCATCTCCTGGCATCATCCCACCATCTCCTGAGCTGGGGCCCAGGTTTTGTCCCAAAACACTTAATTTTTGTTTCCCCTTTATTGTTATCCTGGGTGATGCAAGGTCAAGGTGGGGAGGAATAAAGGGAACCACATTTCTCCTGTGTTATTCCATATCTCCATCTCTCTTAGGAGATTGAAGGGATTGTTGCAGGGTAGAAGTGCAGATTCCAAGCTGGGCCCAGGGAAACTGTAGGATCCAACCAGGCTGCCCACCTTGGGATAATGGCAGAGGCATTGGAATGTGCTGTGGGCAGCTGGGCTCCACTTCCAGAGAGTGTGTGCTGTGGACAGGCTGTTCTGCCTGATTTAGCTCAGAGAAACTGAGGCACAGGGGAGCTGGGAATCTCCTGTGAGGCTGCAGTGGGGAAATGGGTTTATTCCACCCCAAAAAGGGGATGAAAGGGCAAGGGGAAGACACGGCTTGAATCAGCTGAGTGCTGTTTGGAGGAGGCTGAGCTGGTGCACCTGCACTGTTGGCCAGGTGAGACCCGAGACCCCAAGTCCTGGGGACTTTGACCTGGCCCAGTGACAGCGCCAGGGACTGGCAGCACCTCGGAGACACAAAATACATTTATACCCGAGGCTCGGGCTGAGTGCAGCCCCACTTGCCCCGCTTAACAGGTTTCTTCCTGCAGAGCATTTGCACAAGAAAAGCAGCTTTTAAAGGTTGCAGAACAAATGTTGGTGGCTAACTGTGGACAGGAGGGTGCTCAGCTCTGCTCTTCCCCCTCCACCCTGCAAAACTCTGCCTATTCCCAGGTACATTCCTGGCATTGCTCCGTCCTGGAGTGCAGGGAGGGCCCTGACCCCCTGAGCATGGGAAAAATGCCTGTCTGCGTGCGGGAAAGGAGGTGCAAATAGTGCGGGGTGAGGAGGTCAGCCGGGAAATCCCTTTCATCTTCTCCCGAGCCTTTGCCGACACGCGGCCGCGGAGCGCGTGGGGAGAGCGGGGAAGGTTTTTGTCTGTGGCTGGAAAAGAGGAGAATCCCGGGATCCTCCTGCAGGGACGGATGCTGGTTCCAAGCTGGAGGAGGCTGAATCGCCACGTGGGCTGGGCGGTGTGGAGATGGGCTGGCCAGGTCACAGCGGCCACCCCCGGGATGGGCGATGGGTTTGGGGCAGCTCAGAGGTCACTGGGAGCTGCCACAAGCGAGGGGGCAAAGGGGCACCCCCACACCCCTCAGAGCCCGTGGCACACAGGTACCAGCTGTCGGTGCTGGTGGGTCAGCCCAGCTGGCACAGGTACAGGTCACTGTCCCAGTGTCACCCCAGAGAGCTCTGAGTGCCAGAGGGACTCAGTGGTGCTGTCCCATCCTGGCAAGATCCCCATGGAAACCCATCCCCATCTCTATGAGACACTGCTGCAAAGGCTGGGCCTGGCTGCACCTGGGCTGCTGCAGCAAGAAAAAATCTCCTGGCACAAGCACAGTAAAACAGGTCTTGCCCTCCCTGTTTGGCAAAAACCTCCTGAGTGGAAGAGAAGGGGGGAGCCCCCGAGGAGCCCAGGAGATGTGGGGCCATCCCTCCCTCTGCCACAGACCCGTTGCATTCTGTCCCTCCTCTCTATCTCTGTATCCCACCCGGACAATTACAAACCTCTCCCTGCGGTTTGAACTCTGCCATCTCCCTCCCAGCAGCCCCCTCCATCATCGTCATCGCTGTCACCTGCCCTTGTTGGCCAAAGGAGGAGTCCCAGCACAGCCCAGCCCCGTGCGTGCCGAGCCGGATCCAGTCTGGCTTCCAGGAATCGGGGCTGTGCCTGACAGCTGCTGCCTTGGGTGGCATCCGCTTGTCCTGAGGTGCTCGGGTGCCCATCCACCCCTTTCCTAAAGCACCCACTGCTCTGTGGGGCTCGTCTCTCCCCAGGGGTCCCCACTGCCTTTCCCCAGCGTGGGACGAGGGCTTCTCCTGCCTGCACAAAGCAGATGGTAAAACACGGACTAACAAGATCAGAGATTAATCTGCACTTTGCTTCCAAATCTCATAATCATGTAATTATTCCCAGTATCGGGGAGGAGCAGGCTCCAGGCTCCTGCTTCCTCCTGGGCCACTTTGCAAGGCAGGATGGTGCCAGGGGATCTGATCCTGCCTTGCTGCTGCTGCAGGGCACCCTTACTCTGATGGGACTGCCCAGGGTCCTGCTGGTTTATGGCCTCCAGCTCAGTGTCCAGTGGGAGGTGTTGGGAGAGGCCCAGGGATGTGGGAGCAGCAGGTCCCCATCACACCCCACACCCCATCCAGCCTTGCAATGGGATTCTCCACCTTGTGCCAGGGCAGCCCAGTGGGAAACACATTACAGAGCACCTTTCCACATCCCCTGGCATGGCACAGGAGCAAACCCAGCCCGGTGACTCCCAGTTCCTACCAGTAAGAGTCCCTGGGGTGGAACTGGGCTGCTGCTGATGTGATGCTGCTCAAGAGTCAGGCAGCATCAGCACAATCCACTGCTGCACCAGCACCACTCTTGCTTTTGTGGGAGAGGAAATGGGGGAAAATCCCACATGTAGGGCAGCATGTGTGGGCATTGGCTCTGAATTCCTGGGTGGCTGGTGGCACAGCCCCATTATCAGCAGGCTCTGGCTGTTTGCTGGAAAGGGGCGGCAGCGGGGCTGGGTGACCCCACACTTCCTTCCTTTCCTGGAAGCCGCTCGCTCCGAGTGTGACGCCCGCTCTGATAACCAGCTGCTTTCACAACAGCAGGGAGGGCTGGGGCTCCCTCCCTGCTCTGTCACCATCCCTCCCGCCCAGCTTCCATCACCTGCCTTCCCTGCCTCAGTTTTCCCCCTTTTCAGAGGTGGGAACACAGTCCTGAGCACTGCAAGAGTGACAGTGTGGATGTGTGCAGGGTGTAATGGAGTGTGTTGGGCCTCAGCCTCACTGTCTGTCCATCCGTCCATCCATCCACCTGAGCAGTGAGGGCTGTGCTGGAAATTCCCTTTGCAGCACTTGGACTGGGGAGCGAGGAGAAGTGGGGGGTCCTTCAGCACCTTGGGAGCACCAGGAAAGGGCTCACGAGCTGTGCTGAACCACGGAGCTGCACTTGTGGCTGTGCGCTCTCTGCTCCCCCTGTTCCCTGGGATGGGTGGAGGAGCTCAGTGCAGGATGGGACAGGAGTGGGTTTGGGGTTCTTGGTCCCCCTGTGCCCAGGACAGAGCATCCAGTGGCTCCTGTGTGCACGGAGTGCTGAGAAATCGCAGCTGCCTTTGCAGGGGAGTGGCAGGCAGGGTCCTGCCTCAGCCGGGTGCACCCAGTACGGTCCCTTCCCTGCATGGTGACAGGTCCCTGCACGCTGCAGGAGCCACTGCCGCGGGTCAGGGAGGGACAGGCTGACAGGGAAACTGAGGCAGTGGTGGGAATGCCATGACTTGCCTGAACCCTTCTGGAAAGGGACCCTGGACACTGCTGGTTTGCAGCTCTGAGGGCTGTGTGGAGCTAACGGGGTTTGGCTGCAGGTTTGGAAACCTGACAGGAGCTGGTGCTCAAATCCTCCCAAACCCCACTGGGGTCCACTCTGCACTACCCTGTGTGGGAGCAAAGGGTCACCATCAGGGTCTGAGCTTCGCTGTGAGGCCAGGGCATAGCTGAGCTCGGCTCTTTGGTCTGTCCAAGGAGGAAGTTTGCAGGGTGGATTCCAGCGGGCAGGTAAACAGCGGCCAGATGGGACCCAGATACCTGCCCAGAGGCACCCGCCAAGCCGGGTTTGCACAGCCCCGACGCTTATTTGCTCTAGGGAGGGCTTTTCCCTCTGTTGGACGTCAGCAGCAGTGCCAGGACGTCACCCCAGCAGCCCTGCTGGGCTCCTCCATCACGCTCCTGGCCAGGTGCCTGCACTGCTCCAAGTGTCACTGACCCACAGCCTCTCCTCCCATAGCCAGGCACCTGCAGACGCCCAGGGCTCCTCCAACACAGACAAAAGGGCTGGGGGTCTTCAGGTGGCCAGCAGTGCTGGGCTGGGGGGATGTGGCATCACTGGACCCCTTTGCAGCAGGGCAGGGGTGAGGGGTTGCTGCTGACTCCCCCAGCTCAGGCAGCAGAGGTGGCTGCAGAGGATGCCAGGCATGCGCTGGCACACGTGCTGGAGCACCTTGCACCCAGCCCTGGTCTGCAGTGCCACCAGGATGCTCCCAGCCCTGGTTGCAAGATCCTTTCTTGGCTCATCCAGCTTGCCTTGCTCACCCTTCTGCCACCACACCCAGCAGCCTTCCCAGCTCCTGGGGGAAACTGAGGCATGGGGATGGCAGGATTGATGTGGGGACATGAAGTGAAGCTGCTGAGAGAAGGTCACTGAGCATCCTCCATCCATGGGAGCACAGCACCCTCCATCCTGGGATGCTGCTGTTACCCTGATCCCTGGGGCTGCATCACTCCCAGCCAGTGGAGCCTGCTGGGCCGTTTCTTCTCCCAGGTTTCCATCACTCCCCATCACTTCCCCACCCCTGCAGGCCCGAGGTGGGACAGCTCTGGGGCCCAGTGCCCACCGCAGCATCACCCGCATTTCCCTGCCCTTTGCGAGGTGATGAATAACGCAGAGCTCAGCCCAGGGGGCTCCTCACTGCCACAGGACGAGCAGGAGGCTGCCCCCTCTGCCTGCCGGGGCACGGAGGGGAAATGCCGGGTCAGGACCCCGGCAGCGTGTGTTTACTGTGTCAGGAGAAGCCGTAAATTCACTTGGTTTAATTGAAAGCCGGTGCTGTGGGTTTGGCTTAATCCACCCTCCTCCTCCTCCTCCATTAGATAACGTCTCGCTGAAACCACTTTGCAAGCTCACGGCATTCCTGTGTGCTGAGCACCGGGCAGCGGGCGGGCCGCGGCCACGCCGGGGGCTCCCGTGCCTCGGGGCCACCTCACTGCCACCAGCTCCGCTCCTCGCACTCATCCTGCCCTGCGGAGAACTGACCCACTCGTGACATGAAACACGGGTGGCAACAGAACAGGATGGCTGAGGGTGGGGGGATGCAGAAAGATGCAGAATTGTGCTGGGGAAGCACCCTGAGGGAGGGCAGGAGTGAATTCAAAGAGCTCAAGCTGAAAGGATAAAGGGAAATTCATTGGGTGGGGGAAATGCAAGCAGTAGATGGGCTGGGATGCTTCCAGAAAGAGCTGGTGGGGAGAAGCAGTGGGAGCCCTCTCATCTCTGTGTATCACAGGGGTCAACACCGCTTCTCCTCACCCCAACAAAGGGAAACTGAGTCACAGAGCTGGGCAGTGCTCGGGGAGCGCTCCGAGTCGGGGCTGCACCAGGGCAGTTTGTGGGGAGCCTGTTCCTCTTCGGGGTTCTGCAGAACTGGCGGAAGGGGAAGAGCCCAGGGCACAGAGAGGTCAATTTACCAGTGCAGATACCCCCATGAACTCTGTCCCCTGTCCCCATCCTCTCGCGGGGCCACGGGGGGACCCCGCTGTGCCCCCTGCCCCCGCAGCTGCGTGGCCGCGGAACCCCGGCATCTGGCTCGGGGGGAAATTTGCTTTGCCAGCGGAGTTCAGGCAGGGGCCAGGGGCGGCGAGGGCTGTCGGGGTGTCGTGCGGCCGCCGCTGACCTGCGAGGAATGCTGTGAGTCACCGGGAAAGCATCCCCACGCCGCCAGCCCCTCGCCGAGCCTCCGTGCCGCTGGCGACCGAGCGCTGCGAGTCCGGCACCTCGGGCTTTGGGGCGCGCAGTGCCCGGCACACCCCGCTACAGCCCGCAGAGACAGTGCCTGGAACACCCCTACATCCCGCAGAGACAGTGACTGGAACACCCCGCTACACCCTGCAGAGACAGTGACTGGAACACCCCGCTACACCCTGCAGAGACAGTGCCTGGAACACCCCGCTACACCCTGCAGAGACAGTGACTGGAACACCCCTACAGCCCGCAGAGACAGTGCCCGGCACACCCCGCTACAGCCCGCAGAGACAATGCCTGGAACACCCCGCTACAGCCCGCAGAGACAGTGCCTGGAACACCCCTACATCCCGCAGAGACAGTGCCTGGAACACCCCGCTACACCCAGCAGAGACAGTGCCTGAAACACCCCGCTACATCCCGCAGAGACAGTGCCCAGCTACACCCCACTACACTCTGCAGAGACAGTGCCTGGAACACCCAGCACACCCCGCTACACCCTGCAGAGACAGTGCCCAGCACACCCCGCTACAGCCCGCAGAGACAGTGCCCAGCACACTCCGCACACCCCGCAGAGACAGTGCCCACCCCGGGGCGAACCCCGCCGCTGCAGTCACACCAGCACATGGGCAGGGACAGCGCAGACGGGCCAGGAGCGATCCTCAGCTCCAGGGAGGCCAGACATGAACTCAGCTCCTCCGAAGGGAAGAGGTGACGCGATGCTGGGAGGTCACTCCGGGCCGGGCCCGCGTCCCAGCCCAGCGCTCGGGGCTCTCCCGGCTCGGCCTCCTCCGTCCCCTCCGGCCAGCGGGAGATTCTCCCGGAGGCGGCTCCTGCTCCGGTCCTTCCTCCAAGGAAAAGTGTGTTTTACGCTTTATCAGCTCGCCGCAGATTCGTGCCCGGCGTTGCAGAGGAGAGAAAGGCTTTTCCCACTGGCGCCTTATCAAGGCGCTGAGCCTCGGACGCTGCATTGTTTCTGGTCAGGTTGCAAAATGAAAAGAGGCAAACGGCATTTCGGGGAAGAATTGCAAATTCCTGGAAGATTATCTGAGCATGGCACCTGCTCCTGGTGTGGGGCAGTGGGAGGTGGCATGGGGCCAGGAGTGGGAATCCCAGAGGGGGACAAATCCCAGAGCATCCACCCCTCTGTAGGTGAACACCCAGAGCCTGCCCAGCTGTGCTCTCACAGCCTCCACAGCTGGATACATCCTAACGAGGAGGAATCTCCTGGGTTTTCAAACAAGTCTCAGCCCCGGGCTTCTCCTGGGCACTGGGAGATTCTGCAGTGGGAGCTGTGATGCTGAGCTAAGCACTGGCCTTTCCTTGAGAGCAGCCTCTGCCTTTGCTTCCATGCAATAAAACACAGCAGGTTATTGAAGGGGCAAGTGTGAGACAGAAGGAACCTGGTGCCACCTCCAGGTCCCCAGCACCAGGGCAGGACACCCAGGAGGTGACAGAAGCGATCATCCAGCACGGTGACCTCCGGGGATCATAAAGGACA
Source organism: Catharus ustulatus (assembly GCF_009819885.2). Classification (NCBI taxonomy): domain Eukaryota; kingdom Metazoa; phylum Chordata; class Aves; order Passeriformes; family Turdidae; genus Catharus; species Catharus ustulatus. The sequence goes on from NC_046245.1 coordinate 4,715,351, forward strand.
CGTGGTGCCCTCCCAGCAGCCAGAGCTCATCTCCCCTGCCTGGGCCATCTCTGTCCCCAAGGTGCCACCCCAAGAGCCACTTCAGCACCCCATCCCTCCTTGTGCCTCACCACTGCTCAGCCTCCCAGGAAGAGCAAAGGCCTGATGCTCTTGTGACACCTAATGGCAGCTGCTGTTATCAGACGCAGCGCTCTCCCAGGAAGGTTCATCTTGCCGTGGAGCTGCAGATCAAGGCATGTTCTGTTCCCAGCCCAGCCTGGACTCCTGGGCCTGGACAGGGCTGCCAGAGGGGTTTGGGAGATGGAAATATCAGCCCCAGGAAAGACAAGTCCAGGAGTTGTTTTTTATCTCATTCCTTACAGAAAAGCTGGCTGTGATGTGCTGGGTGTCCCTTTGTCTCCTCCCAGGGACTTTTGAACCTGCTGACCACTTCCAGCTCCCAATGGTGAGTGCAGAGCCAGGAAGAACCAGGCAGGTGTACAGACAGGAGATGCTCCCACTGTTGCTCCTCAGTCCTCTCCCAACATGATGGGAGAGGCAGGACCTGCCCACAACCACAGCACCAGACACTGGAGAATCCACACCTAAACACCACACAGCAGCCCTGGCTCCCCAGATCCTGCTGCTGGGGGAACACCCTGATAAATCCATCCCTGTCCCTGGGGAGGAGGATGTGTGCCTTCAGATCACAGCACCGAAACCTCAGATCGGGGGTTGCTACAAGGTTGCATCACCGAGGTTGGAAAACTCCTGGATCAGTCCTGAATCCGCCACCAAAGGGATCAAACCCTTTGAGTTACCCAGGACCAGCAACCCCAGACCCTCCTGTCTTGAGTCATATCCCTCACATCCCTGTTTGCTCTGATCCTGCAGCCTCCAGCCACTTTCCAAAGCCTCACCCCAGCACACAGGGACCAGACCCCCAGCCCCTCAGACCCTGCAGGGCCATGGGGGCTACCAGACTCCCTTCCCCTGATGGCAGAGCAGGGTCCTGCCTCCAGGCCCTGTTATTTTCTGCTTGGTGCATCCAGCTCAGCCCAGGGCATCCCAAGGGGCTGCAAGGTCTCCTCTGCCTCCCCACACCCTCCTTCTGCTGAGCCAGGACCAGGTGCAGGGGGTGTGGGTGAGGGAGCCACGAGTTCCTGGGAATTTGGCTACCAGACCACACACCACACTCACCCCTGCTTCTGCTCCTGGGAAAAGAGGTGACAGGGACATGAGCAGCACCCACGGGTGACCGCAGACAGCACCACAGGCAGGATGGGGAAACTGAGGCACAGAGCAGGTGCCTGGCTGCCTGTGGTGAAATCACTGCTCTCTGAAGAAAACACGGGTACTGAAGGAGCCAGCAAGCCCAGGAGCTGCCCCTGGAGCTGGGAAAGCATCTTCTGGACTGGATCAGACTCCAGAGGATGCAGCCCCGGAGCCGCCCCATTGCCCTTCCCCCGAATTTCCACCCACCTCCAGGCTATTTTTCCTTACTGAAGTGGCTCTTTGCAGGGCGGCTGGCAGAGGGGGGCACTGGCTTTAAGTGTATTTGATGGATAATTCCTCATTACTCTAATGCATTTGCAAGCTGGGATAATTGATGGATGTTTAACAGGATGCGTTTCCGACAGTCGCTGGAGAAATGGACTCCCATTACTCCGCAAACGTTTCTTTTTACCATTGAACTCCTTTGTTTCAATTGATCCTCGCCTTTCCCATCACTTGCTGCTCATTAATAATCCCCAAAGCAGCTGCTCCCCCACTCCAGCTCCTCCCAACCTGCGATGCCGGAGGCTTTAGCAAGCAGATCTGGGCATTGCTGCAGTTTTATAATAAACAAGATTTTTTCCTCCCCGAAGTGAGGCAAAACCTGAACAGGAGCAGGGCAGGGCACGCCTGGGGTATCACCCGGCTCCATCAGAGTGATACAAGCTGCTAATCAGGGGGAATTCGGGGTGAAGAGGGGGAGGTGGCAGCTCCGTGGGGCTGAGCTGAGCCCAAGGGAGAGGTTGCCCTTTGGGGTTGGTATCAGCCCAAGCCAGGCTTGGAGCTGAGCCCTACTCTGCCTGCAGAGCTTTTATCTGCAGCTCCCTCTGCTCGGGAAGGGCAGCCAGGGGTTATCGGCTCTGCCTGTCCCTGACCAGGCTCCATTCCCACCCGTGGGGGTCCCGGTGTCCCCACCCTGCAGAGCCACTCGGGGGGCTGAGGTGGAGGGGAGCTCTCCCACTTGCTGAGCTGCTGGCCAGGACAGCCTGGCATTTAATTCCCCTGGGTTTCCTCAGCAGAGCCCTTGGCTTGGCTGGGGCAGGCAGGGCTCCTTTCGCTCGAGTCACACCAGGCATGGCTGTGGCCCTGCCCCAAAGCTGGGGGCACAGACACCCCCCTGTTCCAGGAGCCAGCAGGGCCAGGGGGATACCAGGGAGCTTTTCCCCATGGTGCTGAACTGCTCCCACTCCCAATCCTGGTGCATCCCAAACCAAGGTGCTCCCCTGCACTCTCTGTATCCCTGCTGCACCCCCATCCCTGGCCACTGTCACCCTCAAATCTGGGTTTGGAGCTCACTCTTCCCCTCCATTCCCCAGGACACCTCCAGCTTTGCATGGCCATCCCTCACACCTTCACTTGTCCTTCCCAGTTCCCCCAGAACTACAGACTGACCTGCAGCCTCTTGCCTCTCTCACCCCCTGACACTACCCAGCCTCATCACAGAGGCAGGAGCTTTTCCTGCTGCTCTCACTTGTACTTGCCACGATCTGAACTGACCCTGCAGCATCCTTCATCCTCTTCCCATCCACATCTTGCCCAGAATGAGGCACAAGAGCTTTGGCACAGGAGAAGAGCATGCACAGGGCTGGCTTAAGGTAGAATTTAAGAGGAGAAAAAAATTTTTAAAAATCAGCTTGGGCTGCTCAGGGGTTATGCAGACCTGAGTGGGTGGGAAGAGGGGATCAGGCTGGATTCAGGTCAGCTGGGGAGATGGGATGGGACAGGACTGTGGGACCTACAGGAGGGAACAGCTGAGATGGAGCGTGGGGAATTGGGGGTCCACAGGAGATGTTCCTGCCCTGGGCTGCACTTGGGGGTCCCAAGGGACCCTGTCCCCAGGCATGGACCCACCTGATGGAGCCCACACTGCTGGGGCAGTGAGAACAGCCAAACCCTCAGTACCAACAGCAGACCCATGAGGCTGAGCCCCTGCACTCCCCAAAACATGGGCTGCACCCCATGCCCCAGAGCAAACAGGCCTGGGGCCATGGCTCAGTCTTCCCAGATCCCCATGCCAGGGAGCAGCTGGCTGCAAACACTCCCTGCTCCTCTGCACAGCCTGGGGAGGCAACAACCTGGTTTGGGGGGGCTCCCTTTGAGGTGTCAGCTCAGGAGGATCTGGGGGTGACAGAGGAACCCACAGCCCATGTCCACCATCCTCTATAGAAGTAACTCCCTGAGGAGGGATGAGCTCCATGGGCAGAGGTGGATGAGACCCCTCCTGCTGCAGACAAGGTGCTGAGCAGGGTAGGGACAGAGGGACAGCAGGGACTGGGATTTGTCATTCTCCCATAAAGCACATCCCAGGCTCATGTCCTGGAGATGCCCCATGAGCACCCCTGGGCTGTCCCTGCCCATAATGGAGCATTTCTGGGTCAGGACAAGCAAACCCTGGGCACACCTGGGGGGTCCCACGGAGCTGCCAAACACAGCTCTGATCCCCTCCTGAACTGCAGAGCTGCTCTTAAATCATCGCGGGAAGGCTGGTAAAAGCCTCAGTGCCTTCAAGCATGAAATACAAAGCACTCACCACTCCCTTTCAGCCTCTTCCCTGAGTGCCCGGCTCACCGCATGAAACCTTTTATATCCCCCCTCCCCGTTTCCCCCCATCAGCCCGGAGAGCGCCGGCGCGCCGCCAGCAGCACAATCCCAAATTGCTCCCTTTATTAGGGTAAAAAAAAAAAAAAAAAAAAAAAAAGGAAGAAAACCGAGGCTTCCATTTCCTTTCTCACCTCTGAAACGGCCTGGGGGGTTGAGGAGAGGGGCGGGAGGCCAAAGTCACCCAAACCCCAGCACTGACCCCAAACCCACCAGAGGGTTTGATTTTAATGGGGAGGCATTTTGCGACGAGGGAGGGTGTGACTGCAGATGAACGACGGGCATATGGGAAGACCCCAGTGGCTGGATCAGCCTCTGGCAGCGCTGGCACCCACCAGGCACCGCAGCAGGAGGGTGATGGATCCTGGCGATGCTTCCCGCAGCCAGCGATGGGATTGGATCGGGATGCACAATCCCACTGCAGCCCCACGGGGCGGGGGCAGCCAAGGGGGCCTCGGGGTGCTGCCAGCATCCTCCCTCCTCGCCGGAGGTGGGGAGGGCTCGGTGGGGCGATGTCCCGGCGGGCAGATGGGGCTGCGGGGGTGCGGGCTGGCCCCGGAGCCGGGGGAGGATGCAGATGGCGCGGGGTGGGTCCTGTCACGCTGCCATCAATCAGCGCCGGCTCCTCCGAGCGCGGCAGCGTCTCCGGGGTGTAAATCAGACCTGAACAAGGCTGAGGGTTTCTCTGCAAGATCTGGCCTCGCTGTTGGCATTCGCTCGGGTGACAGCGTCGCGACGGGGAGACCTTGTGTCCCCGCCGGCCCGGCAAAGGGCGAGTGAGGACGTCTGCAGGAGGATGCTGAACGTGCCACCTCCTGCTAGGGAGGAAAACAGCCCAGAGGAGCGTGAACGGCAGCTCCTGGCAGCCTGAACTCCTCCTCAGTCTCGTTTCTCCTGTTCCCCACCCTCCCGTGTCCTGCTGATGGAGCCCCAGCCGAGCAGGTGCCTCCCACCTGCCCTGGTGTTTGTAGGGGACAATAAGGCACCCACAGACCCTGCACTGCACCCGCTCCCTCCCCAGACCAGGGTTTGTCTGTGCAACACCAGAATTGGCCCCCAAGCTGCCCCAAGGAGAGACTGGGATGGGGACAGGAACTCTCTGGGGAGCCCCTGGGTGTCCAGAGGCTGTTTGGTCTCTGCAAGTGTCCCATCACCCTGTCCCCACCCTACCTGGGACAGGACTGGATGTGTCTGGGTTTTCACTCCCCTCCTCCCCATTTTTCTCAGCATCTTCTGGGTGTGGTGCAGCCCAGGGTAGCACAGCATCCTTCCCACGTGCTTTATTCTCCCTCCTAGAGCTGTAGGTTCCCAGCAAGGCCAGTGCTGCTGAATTGTTTAATCTCTTTCCAAAATTTGCCCCCCTGGAAGCCAGCCCAGCCCTCAGACTGTGCCGTGCAGGCATCCCCGTGCTGTGTCTGAGCATTGGTGGCTTTGCTGCTTCCCCGGGAGGCACCACTCTGCCATCAGGGTTTGCTCTGCAGGGTTTCACCTCCCCGCTCCTGCTGCTTCTCTGTTGTGCCCCGGGTTTCTCCCAATGTCCCCACGCTCCCTCCTGGCCACCCAAAGCTGGGACACGTTCCCTGCTCCCGACAAAAGGCGGCTGGATCTGTTCCTTCCCTTCAGCGGGGGGAGAGCGGGTGAGTCCCTGCCTCGGCACATGTGAGCATCTTTCATTCCTGCAACGAACGTGCTCACATTTAAGGAGTAATTACTGCGTGACTCAGCCGTTTTGGCAAACACCCGATGGCTCCGTCCCCGTGCGCTCCCATTCCTCCTGCAGCTCCCTCTGCTCCCCCCAGCCCTGCGGATGCGAGCTCAGGGCATCCCCAGCAGCAGCAGCAGCTTTTGGGGGAAGCAGGGTGGGGGATGCAGCGCATCGTGTCCCTTTTGAGGCGTTCAGCCCTCGGGGACAGCGATGCTGTCCAAGGGCTGTGGTCCAGCATCCACCCGGCACATCCCGGGCTGGGGCTGCCAGCGAGCGCCCGGGAGCAGGGGAGGGCTGGGCGGCTGCGATTATTCAATCTGGAGCAACCCTGACCTGCTGACAAAGGCAAAGTTATTTTTAAAAAACAACCACTCAGCGAAATTCGCCTCCGCCGCTCGTCCTGCTGCTGCTGCCCGCCGCCGGGGAGAGATCGGTCCCGGGAAACGCTGCTCTGGGATGGCTGCAACGGGGAGGGAGCGTGGGCCCTGCTCCACAGCCTCCAGGCTCCCTCCCCGGGCCCCGCTGGCCTTTTTGGGCTGTCGAATCTTCCACAGAGCCACGGGAGCATCACCGCCTGCCTCCCAGAACTATTTATAGCCCCACGTGCATGCTGAGCCCGGGGCACCCCGCATGCACCCCCTGGGCTCCCCAAAGCAGCTCCCTGCTCCCTCCACAAGCACCAGAATGGATTCTGCATGGCCCAGGGACATTTTTATGTCAGGCTGGTGCTCGCTGCAGTGATGGCCGTGGTGCAGGGACTGGAGCAGCAGAATTGCCAGGTCTGTGTCCTTGTGCAGGGTGGGAGCGTGGGGCTCCCCCATCCTCACTGCCCCTGCTCACTCGGTGGCCAGGAGCAGCCCCGGGCTCTGCTCCTGCTGGGGGAGGTGCCCTCTCCATGCCAAGGCTGGTTGGCATCAGAGAGGGATGCAGCCAGAGGAAGGCTTGGTGTTTGCAAGGGAAGAGCTGGACCTGCTCCAAATTTCCAGGGTGAGAAAATCGCCCCAAGTCACGCTCCAGCTCCAAACAAATGCTCTGCTCCAGGGGCCGGCGATGATTCACCCGGGTGAGACCTCACTGCTCCCACCTTGCAGCCGCCCCCTTTCCATCTGAGAACACTCAGAGAGGGTTAATTCCCAGTGAAGGGGGGATGGCTCCAAGATTGCCTGGCTGTTGTCCAGGGCTGTGATCCCAGCCCCACTCGCCTTCCCTCCCCCGAGGTGGCCGCACTGCCCAGGAGCCCTCCTTCCCTTTTATTGCCACGAGGTGAATTAATACCCATTTCCTGAAGCTTTTATGGTTTCCTCCCAAATGGCTCTTACATCAGGGGCATATTGGGTTACAGCAAATACCAGCAGCAAGGAACGAGCCCAGGCTTTGCTGTTCCTAAATCCACCGGTGCATTTGGGGACCACCAGCCTCCGGTCCCTCTCCCCCAGCCACTCCCTTCCCCCAGAGCGGGATGGATGCTCCCAGCAACAAATGACTCCCTTGAGATGTTGGGAAACAAGGAGGACTCTCGTGAACCTCTGCACGAGGAGACAGGCTGGCTGAGCCCCGGGGGTGGGGTTTGGGGGTGGCCCCTGGTTTCGGGCTGGTTTCGGGGTGCCTGGTGTGGCTGCTGAGGCTCCTGTCTCCGTCTCGCTCGGAGCGCACGCACACCTCTTGGGCTGGTTACTGTAGAAACGAAATTAGCACGGGGAGGGAATGCAATCCCAGAGCTAATTAAGGTAATTACAGCTTCACACCAGCTGCTCACGAGGTCCAAGGACCTTCTGTAACTTGTGGAGGGGATCAGGCGCTCCAGGGGACTTTGAATTCCAGTTCCCCGGCACCACGCGGCTTCCGTGGTGGCACTCGTGTCACTCGCCAGTGTGACATTGAGCTGGGGGGGCTGCATGGTGCCAGATGTGCCTCCCAGATGTGCTGGCCCCATTGCAGCAGCGGGTTTCAGGCTGTGACTGGGGCCTGGGGTGTGTTTGGGGTCCCTGGGGAGCTGTTTTGGAGGGGGTCAGTGCTGGGGGGCTGGCAGGAGGTGCTCGGTGAGACCAGGGCATCCTGCTCGAGGTTGTACTTTACAGATGTGACACTTTGGCTCTTCAGCTGGGGACATGCTGACCTGGCTGAGAGGGAAACTAGAGGTGGCTTGGGGTCCCCCCTCCATCCCATGGGGGCTGGCTGGCTGGGGCCAAAGGCTGCAGGGTGGGTGCAGGGAGGTGGCAGGACCTGGAGCTGGTGGGTGTCAGGGGTGTTTGGGTGGGGTGCTGGAAAATGAGACTTCTGCTCCAGGCTTGCATGAGCCCACTGGAACCAATTAGATGGGGTGAACAGCCGTGGGGTCTGGCACAGGATCAGTCCCAGCATCCAGGGGAGCAGGAGCATCCCCAGATCTCACTCCCTCAGCCTCCTTTCAGCTGGCAAAATGTTACCACCTAGCGGGTGCCTTCCCAAAATTCATGGGTTTGGAGCCGATTCCTGGCACTGGTCGAGCCGGGAGCTGGGAGAATGTGACCAGACGTGTTTGTGCCGTGGCCGAAAGTGCCGCGGCTGCGGCGAGGGGCTGCGACAGCGGGGGCTCCGCTGCCCGGGGACCCGGCGGGCTGGAGCGGGGCCAGCGCTGGGGACAGAAGCGCCGAGTGCCGCGGTGTGTCAGCAGCAGCGCCGGGAGCGGGCGGTGATTCACCGCTTCCCAGCAGCTGATATTTATTACTCAGCCTCGCTACGGGGCGACATAAAATGTGCTACAGGGAGGGGGAACGACCACGGAGCAGGGGGCGGCAGCGCCGCCCGTGAAACCTGATGGGCTTCCCCATCCTCCCCCTCCCGCTGCTCTCTCCGGCTAGTGGATTTTGATGGAGGAAAATAAACGCTCACAAAAATCACTCTCTCTCTCCCGGCTTGTCCCCGTTTGCCCTGTGCTTTGGCAGCTCCGCCGGGGTGGGCTGGGACGTTGCGGGAATGGGAGCGAGGAGGGAGGGGCGGCAGGAAGGGGCTCCCTCGGGAGGCTTGGCCCCAGCAGGGTGATGGGACTGAACTGGGACCCTCCTCCCGAATGGGACCCCCCTCCTGCAGCTATTCTCCATTGCTTTGGAGAAAGTCAGTCATGATGTGGAACTGCCCGAGGTAGGCAGGCTTGAGAACTGCCCAGGTCGGCCCATGGATGAGAGACAGGAACAGCGTCCCATGGGATGGAGAAGGGGACAGATCCCCGAGCTGCTCTGCAGAGCCCATCCCGCACTCTGAGGAGGGTGGTGTGGGGAGGGTGAGGGAGTTTGGGGCTGGGTCTGGTGTAGGGAGATGGATCCACGGCAGCAGGGTGGATCTGGTGCAAAGCGAAGGAGCCAAAGCAGAACGATGCAGCTGCTGCGAGGAGACAGATCCAGCACAGAGGGATGGATCGGATGCGGGCGGCTGGTTCTGCTGCAGGGGATGGAGTTGCTGCAAAGGGACGAGTGTGATGCAGAGGGATGTGACTCAGAGTGACACGAGTGCTGGGCTTTGTGTGTCCTCCCCCCGGCCCTGCCATCAGCCCCGGGCTGATCCCCTCTCCCACCCCAGCATTGCAGACAAACAGGTCCATCACCTCCCCTCGCCCCCCAGCAGAGCCCCACCTGTGCCTCAGTTTCCCTGTGCAGCCAAGGGGCAGAGGCAGCTCCGTCCCCGTTCCCTGTTTGCCTCCACGTGTCCGTGCACCCCTCCGGCGGTGGGGCGAGGACGGGGGCTCTGACCTCCTCCCGCAGCAACCGGGGAGGGCCGGTGTGAGCTTCCCCCGGTTATTTATCACCAGCTCCGAGTGCCGGTGTGCCGCGGCGGCTCCCGGGGATATTTTTAGCCCGCTGCAGGGAATCACGGCGGCGAGGGCTCGGGAGCAGCAGGAGGGAGGCAGAGAGGGAGAGGTGCCGCAGCACGAAGCCCTGCCAGCATTCCTGCTCCAAAAACCCTTTAGAGGGAGGAACCTCGCTCCAGAGTGGCCGCGGGGTCACGCCTGGGCTTGACGCTGTCGCATCCCTTCATGGCCTGCTGGGACCCGAGGGACCAGGTCCCTGTGACAGCCCCGAAAAGCGAGGGCTGCAGGCTGGGCTGGGGCACGCACCGAGGAGCCGAGGGTGGCTGCAGCACAGGAGCTGTGCAGGCTGCTGCTGTCTGCTCGAGACAGGAAGACATTAGAGAGCAGCGCTGTCTGCATCCCTAATCGGCCTCGCTCCGCCGCTGCCGCCTGCTCCCCCTCCCAGCGCTGCGCTGGGGGCTGCGGGAAAACCGGGCCGGGCATCCCAGGAAAACCGGGCTGGAGATCCCAGGAAAACCGGGCCGGGCATCCCAGGAAAACCGGGTTGGGGATCCCAGGAAAATTGGGCCGGGCATCCCAGGAAAACCGGGCCAGGGGCCCCTGGGAAAGCTGGGCCAGGGACCCCCGGGTGCTCTGTCCCTGCTGTCCCCCCTGTCCCCGTGGGTGGGTGCTCTGCAGAATCCGTGTGGCACTGCCACACCCACCCATGCACACATGTACACACACACACACACACGTGTGTGCATTGCTGGCAGGGAAAGAGCCCCCACCATGAGCTCTGGGCTCACCCATTCAGGCCTCGTTAGCAGGGACGGACCCCTTACACCAGCCCCCCCAAACGTTCTGTGGTTTTATTTTCCTGTGTCGCTCTTAGCCCCAGTGCCAACAACACTCCCCATTTCCCACACCCCAAAGCCCTGCAGCAGCTGCCGAGCACTCAGTGGCTGCTTCCCAGACACCCCAGGATCTGGGCACGTGAGGATCTGGGTGTGCAGGACCAGGGCTGGACACCCAGAATTAGGGCTGGGCACCCCAGGGTGCAGAGCTCAGCATCCAGGACCAGAGCTGGGCCCCCCAGGATGCAGGGCAGGATTCCCAGGAGCAGGGACAGACACCCTGGGGACAGGGACAGACAGACACCACCCCTGGCAGCGCCATCGGGGCATGGGGCTGATGTTTGAGGCACCGCCCTCCTGTTCCAGGCAGTTTCCCAGTTTATTTTCTCCCCTATTAGATTCCAGCTGGCAGGATGGTTCCTATAAATATACATAAGGGCTCATTTACATGACGGTTTATTCGGGAGCAAATTCCACAGCTGCCTGGCAGACGCTCGCTGCAGTGGGTGAGAGTCATGCCCGAAACCAACCCTGCCTCAGTTTCCCCATCTGCAACCCAGGCGACAGGGAATGGCTTTCCCCACATTTTTGACAATCCGTTCCTGGAAAACCCAGGGTGTTATTATCAAGGCTATTTATAGCCTGCTAAATGTGTTATTAATATGATTATTTGCAGTGTGGCAATGGGTAATTGCCCTGGGTGGGGACGACACCAGCGTGTGTGAGATGCTGCATGGGGACAGTCTCAGACCCAACCTGCCTCCACCTGAGAGGAAAACTCACCCCAAAACCCCAGGAGGGCACTGGGATGTGCCTGGTGGGTGATGGGGTCCCATGGCAGGTGAGGGGGTTTGGTGGCTCCGTGCTCCAGTGCTGGAGTCCAGCTCTTGTTTCGATCATGATGATTAGCTGAGTCACAGCTGGGGTGCTGCTAATTAAATGTATTTCTTAATTAACAAGATCACAGAGAAGGCCTGCCAGCCCGGCTTGGCTTTCAATCACGGCTGACAAAGGCAGCTGCGGCCACGGGGCACGGCAGGCCCGAGGTGTGGGAGCATCACAGTGCTCAGTGCTGCCCCGTGGCCACTCTGCTGCCCTCCTGCTCCAGAAGGCCGTTCCCACAAGCAGAGGGGTGTGAGGATGAGGAGGGCTCCTGCCTGGCATCACCCAGCCCCTGGCTGTCCCACTCAGGGCTGCTCCTGCCCTGTGACTCAGGGCTGCTTCATCCCTCCCTGCCACCTGAGCCCCGACCCAGCCTGGCTATTAATTAATATTAATAATAACCCCCTGCAGCTGCTATTCACTGACCTCAAAGCACAACCTGAAGTAACCCCTGCCCTACTCCCCGATGGGGAAATCTCCACTCCCCACCGGATGGGGAAACTGAGGCACGGGAACTGGGGCAGGAACCGTGCCAGAAGCTTTCCCTGCTCACCCATAGAGCCTGGGAGATGGGGAAGCAACACCCCAGGGACTCCCCCCAGCCCCACAGTGATGCACTGGGACGGGTGAGCCAGAGTGGGTGGGAAGGGTTTTCCTAACTGGGGAAAAAAATAAAAGGAGAATAAATAAATAAACAAACACTGTGCCCCCCATGCTGAGCTCTGCCCCCCGGCCAGGGGCTGCCGCCTCCCTGGGCAGTGGGGACTGAGCTCTCCGAGGGGATTTCGCGTGTTCTCGCCCGCCGGCGCGGGCGGGAATCGGAGCTGGGGCTTCTCCCGGTTTTTGGCAGTCTGGTCATGTCCTGCCGGCAGAGCAGCAGGACTGAGTCACGTTCCAGCGGCAGCAGTGACTCACGGCCACCCCAGCCTCCCGGGGAACAGCCGGCACATTGCAGAGATTCCTGGATGGAGGAAGGAAAATAAAATTAAATAATAACAACTGCCAGCTTCCCCCCCCCACCACCTCCGCCCCTTCTTCCTTCCCCCAACCTCCTGCAACACAGGCGCAAACAGCGAATTCCTGCGCCACCGGGAAACACCTCCCGCCTCGCCAGACGCGGGGATGCACGACCTGCTCCTCGACTGCACGAAATGCCCTTTGCCGGCACCTGCGGGGGCTGCAGAAAAGCTTCCCCTCCTCAAACACTCCCCCAAGCACGGGGACACCCCCACAGCCCGGTCCTGCCCGTGCACTGCAAACGTGGGGTGCAGCTGGGTGGATCCTGGGATTCCTCTCCTGATTTGAGCTGCTCCCTGAGGGGTGAACAGAGGGTGGGGTACCCCAGTTGTAAGGTTACACAGTCCTGGCTGTGGGGTTCTGTTGGGTTTTTAAAGGAGGGGGATATATCACAAATATTTTGCATCATTTAGCACAATCTCACATCGTTAAATCCCAGCGTGCAGGCGGTGCCCCAGACTCGGGAGGGTTCCCGCGTGTCCCCACAGCCCTGGCTCGGCAGGCAGCGATGCCCCGGGGCAGGGCTCTGCTGTGGCTGCCTCCCAACTCAATTTATCTCTCATTTAAAGCGCTTGGCGGGAGCAGTGGAAGCCCCGGTGGGCTGCAGAGGCTGCGTGGTGGGAGAGGCTGAGCTGCTGCAGCTCCGGCACCGCGGCGCTGCGGCGAGAGCTGCCCAAAATCCCTCAGCGAGGGGGGAGCTGCCCCACTGCCCCACACTGAGGGGTGTGCTACCCAAAATCTCACTGTGAGGGATGTGCTGTCCCTGAGCAGGGACTCTGTGGGTCACAGCCCCTCCAGTGAATACCCCCATGGAACTCAACAGCTACAAGAAAGAGCCCCCACTGCATGGGGCCCCTGTGGAGCCTAGCACCCATCTGACCAAAGCCCAGGGGTTAGAGAGCAAAAGCTGCTGCCCCAGCAGAGCACAGCCCTAAAGAACAGTCCCTAGAGCACACAAAGCCCCATCCCATGTAGTGCAGAGGGACCTGCAATTAGTGAGCAAGAGAAGATGCTCAGTGGAGCAGTCCCCAAAAAGGGGGAGTGCCAACCATGTAGAGAACCCCCCTGCATTTTGTCCCTATGGATCAAGAGCCCAGCCCCACCAAGCAGCTCCCAGAGCAGCTCTGCAGGCTGGGGCTGGGGGATTCTGTAGGCCCAGATGGTTCCATCCCACCCCACACCTGGAGGGGCACAGCCCTGCTGAGTCCCTTCCCAGGGATCAGGGGGAGATTGCACCGCACAGAGCCCTGCAAGGGGAGACCACAAGTGTGCCCCTGCCAGCCCCCTCTGCTCACTCCTGCCCTTGCAGCTCTCCACATGCCCCTCCCGCAGTGTGGATGGAGGTGTGGCAGCCAGCCGGGCTTTGGGATGAGCACGGGACAGTGGAGCCTCTGCAGAGCAGCAGCTGCAGGGACACACGCTCCCCTGCGCCCCGGCTGGGCGCTCTCTGTGATGGGTGTCCCGGCCCCAGCACAGCACTGTGGCTTTCACAGCGTATTTTGGTCAGTGCTTACGAGAAGAGGCGTGGGGGGGCCCGCGGGGGGGATGCCAGTAAATGGCCTGCGAGCCTTCCCCATTCTCGAGAATAGGAAACTGTGGCTTCTGCACGGGGGTTTCACTTTCTGCTCTGGAGGCGAGAGGCCAAACTGCTCTGCTTGACCACTGCTGCTGTGGCACTGCTGGGGGATTGAGACAGGATGGGGACAGAAAATTCAGCAGTGTATTCTCTGCACATGTAAAAATATTTTTTTTCTATTTTTTGGTAGGACAGCAGAGTTGGGGAATCATGCAAACCCCTTAAAATTCGGTCTCCCACCCTCCTGTTTGGGCTGCTCAGGGCAGCAATGCTGTCTCCCCATCCTTGAGGGTGGCATGATGCCAAAGCAGTGACGTGCCCTAGTGCTCTGCACCCCCTCCACCCCTGGGCCACCTCTCCTGTGTGGCAGCCCCCTTCCCGAGGCACTCCTGGGTGCTGCAGTGGGGCAGTGATCCCGAGGGTGCTGGGGGGTCAGGAGGGAGGAGAGCAGGAGCTGGTAAAAATAGCCCCAGGTGCCCTCTGCCCCAGGAGCAATTCCTCACTGGGTAAACAGGAAATTTATTCTTAGGCCATTCACCAGCCGAGGGCTGAGGCAGCTCCCTGCTCCAGGCTTGTTTTGTTCCTCGCTGACACAGAGGTGACGCCGAGGTGGAAGGGCCACCCCGCAGAACCTTCCAGCCCCGCGGGCTTCCCCTTGCTCACTCTTTCCTCTCAGCAGCACCCAGCACTCCCTGGCCTTTGTAGGGCTGCTGGGGTTTCCCCTTCTCACAGAGTGACGCCTGTTTTGGGGTGTCTCTGGAAAGCCCTGTTTGTGCTGTTTGCATCTGGGCTCAGCCCTGTGGCACTCTGAGGGGCAACTGCTTTGGCAGAGCTCCTGCCCTGGCATCCAGCTCCTCTCTCCCTTGCTTGATGGGATCTCCTAAGTTGAAGATAAAGCCACCACCACAGTTTGCCCTCTCCCAGGATGAGCTGAGTAGAGCAGACTGAGGAAGGACATTGCTCAGAGCTTTTTCATGTGTCCCCAAAGTCCCCCCGTGGGGTGACAGCTGTAGTCCATCTTTACCCCCCCATCCTTTCCCCAGGTGTTGTTCCCATTTGCAGTATCCTGCTCCACCTCCCTTCCCAATCTGCAGGGATCTGTTCAGCCTGTGACACCCCTGGGCCCTGCGCGAGCCTGCTGTGCTGGAGCTGCTGCATGGGCCAGGCACAGGCAGCAAGCCTTGCCTGCCAGGGGCTGTGGGCTCCTCCAGGGACTGTGGGCTCCTCCAGGGACTGTGGGCTCCTCCAGGGACTGGGGGCTCCTCCAGGGACTGTGGGCTCCTTCAGGGACTGTGGGCTCCTCCAGGGACTGTGGGCTCCTTCAGGGACTGTGGGCTCCTCCAGGGACTGTGGGCTCCTCCAGGGATTGTGGGCTCCTCCAGCTCTGTCCATGAAGCCCCTACCAGGCTCAGAAGAGACAACTTCTGCTTGGGCAACATTTTTGGGGAGCTAAAGAGGATGCAGAGAGAAGTGTGGGGCTGCAGTCTAAAGTATTGACTGAAATGAACAGGGGTGCTCGTTATGCTGATGATGGAGAGGGGGATCCCCTGTGTCTCCCCAGCAGCACAGCAACACCTGTGTGGACACGACCTTGTCGCAGGAAACATGTAACTGAGGGAGGTACGAGGGTGGAAGGTGCTTGTGGGCAGCAGAGAGTGCAGGGAAAGTCTGGGATAGGCAGGAGTGTGGGCTGGCTCAGTGAGGCAGGTGAGGGCTGTCTGTGGTGTGGTGACAAGCTGGAAAAGGGACACCCTGAATCCAGCACTGGGGTCCCTGGGCTGTGAGGCTGAGCTACAAGCTGGGTCCCTGACATATTTATAACCTATACGGCAATGTGGAGGCACGGGGACAATCCCACGGGGCTCTCTGGAAGACGCACGCCCCAGAAAGGCCGCAGGGAGCGCAGAGGAATCGCAGGTGGGTTTATCTCAGCATCCCACGGACGCGCCCGGCTCGGGGCACCGCGGAAGGACGGGGCCGTGCTGCCCCCGCGTGGCCGCCGGCGGTACCGCACAGCGCCCGGGGCCGGGCTCTGCGGGCTCCCCAAAATCCCCCAAAATCCCCCAAATCCCCCGCACCCTCCACTCCCAGCGCCTCTGTCCAGCGCGGAGAGCGAGAAGGGAGGGAAAGGGCATCCAGCTTGTCCGTGTGGTGGCAAACGTGTCCCCATCTTGCCCCCATCACGATGGAAAACCAGGCTGCGGAGATGTCGGGGTCTGCCCAAAGCCAGCAGTGAGAGCAGGCAGGGGAGGTGTGACCCCCCCAGGCAGCGCAGAGCTGGGAATGGCCTCATTCTGCCTCATCACAGGGGCCTGCATCCTCCTCCTCCTCCTCCTCTGGGTCTGTGATCCCCGCGGCAGAACGTGCCATGGCCTTCATCCAGCGCTGCTTCAGCTCCTCGGTGTCGGCCATGAAGGTGAACACCTGCCGGGACTGCGCCAGCTGGAAGAGGTGCCGGGACTCGCTCTGGGGCACGTCCCGCACCTGGTAGCCCAGCAGGGGGATGGAGGTGAGGGCTCGGACGTCCTGCCAAGGAGAGACAGCGGTGGGAGGCAGGGGATGGGCACAGCGGGATGTCCCCTGGGCACAGCGGGATGTCCCCTGGGCACAGCGGGATGTCCCCCGGGGGTGGATCCGAGCCAGGCCTCACCTGCGGGGCTGCATAGATGTAGAGCACGAGGGGATCATCCTGTGGGATCACGAACCAGCCCCGTGTGCCCCCCTTGCCGTTCTTGTCCAGCAGCTGCAGGGAACTGCAGAGCAAACTCCTGCTTGATATCTCTGCAGCTCCTTTCTGCCAAAATAACCATCAAATCCCTCAGTACCCAGTGCAGATGGTAGAAGGGGCACTGAGCTGGGATAATTTCCTGGGGAATTCCCTGCCCACTCCAGAAAACCCCCCCTAAGCAGGGGCAGGTGGGGGCTGTCCTGGCTATGATGGTGCTGCTGACATTCTGTGGTGAAGGGAGCCCCGCTGCTTGGTCCCAAGGCTTGGAGCAGGAGGGAGGGAGATCAACACATGCACCTTCTGACTGCTGCGGGAGTGACTCCCAGCCCTCCTGCTGCGGGTCAGGGCCAGGCTGGGACAGCGAGGCTGGGGACCGGGGTGGGTGACAATGCTCAGAGGGCACGGGGCGGGCAGAGCGGGGCGGAGCTCACCTCCAGGATCCCTTTGTATTTCCCCTCGCGGTCCTCCAGCACCGTGTGGCCAGTCAGGAAGATGAAACACTCCAGGCAGACGCGGTTCGGGCGGTTGCCATCGTACTGCAGCTCAGCCTTGTAGTCGGAGCAGCGAGCACACACCACCTGCAGCCACCAACAGGGACACTGGTGACACCAGGGCAGGGCTGGGGGACCGGGAGACAGCTCCATGAGGAGCTGAGGGGCTGGAGCAGCCCTAAGCCTAGGAAAGGGGTACAAGGTGTAGGAGAGGTGCACTCCTGGCCCACTGGCCACCCGAGCAGGTGTGGCACGGGGGACTCACATATCCACAGGCTCGGCAGTGGTGCCTGCGGCGGGTGATGGCGTTGAAGGGCTCCTTGCAGCGCATGCACATGGTCACCAGATTGTCCCGCACCCACTGCGGGGCTCGGCGGCCCAGCTCCTCTGTCTGGGGTGGGAAACCATAGTGTGGGTGGTCCCAGCCCCTCTGTCCTCAACCCTTCCCCTCCCCTGCCTCCCCCCGGGTTGGTTTAGCTTGGGACACTGAAGCACAGCAAGGTGCATTCTCCTGAGCAGCTGGAGCACAGGGAGAGCAGGAGGGTTACCTTCAGTGCAGGGGTGTCTGTCTCCAGTCCATGGACTGCTGCCTTGAAGGTCTCACTCCTCTTCTCCTTCCTGTCAATGGCATCTTGGAAGGCCTAGAGGGGAAGGCAGGGCTGGAGGGGCACTGGGGGTGCTCTGACCCAGGGCATCCAGCTGGGATGGGGGGGCTGTGCCCCCTCTCCCAGCACTCAGTGGTACCTTGATCCAGTCATTCATCTCCTCTGTAGACCTGGGTACAAAAAGGAGATGGATGAGCTGTTGTCCCTCCTCCCCGAGGGTGGAGGTGCATGATGTCACCCTTCCCCTTACCTGGCTTGCAGCTCCAGAGTCCGCTGCTTTCCCGAGACCAGGAAGGTGTGAGGGAACTCAGTGTCCTTCAGCTCCCGCACCTGTGGGAGACCACAGAAAGGATGTAGAGATGAACCCATTTCCAGCACACCTGAACCTTTCTCCATGACATGGGGCACAGGCATGTCCCTCAGGCACAAGCTCTTCAGCCCCTCAGATCCCACATGCACAAGATTCCACTGATTTCCCAGGATCAGAGTACCAACCCCACTCATGAATCCACCCCTGGCTCCAGCTCCTCCCTCCCTCCCCCTGAGGAAGTTCAGGCATCAACCACACCACAGAGCAGAGGCTTCTGGAGGAGTCAGGAGCTGGGAGAAGCACAAAGACAAGGTGCCAGTCTGACCTTCATGCCCTCCACATCCATGCGGAGGTGGACCTGGAACTCGGCGCCCACCTGGATGACCTTGGGCACGCAGTACAGCAGCATGTTGTTGAACTGGGAGAGGGGAGAACAGGGTGGGTTGGAGCCCAGCACTGCCTGCTCCGAGCTGTGGGTACTCCACTCCCCAGGGCTGAGCTGGTCCTTGGGGAGAATCCCACCTAAAGCTTGACTGTTTCTGCCCCAGCCCCCTCCCAGGGATCAGCAGATTCCCAACCGTGTCCTGCACAGGGTGCTCTGCACTGAGCAGGGTCAAACCCCCCCAAGCTCTGAATTCACCCCCTCTGTGTCAAGGTGACCCAGCAACACCCTGGCCAGGCTGTGCTGCCTCTGTTCCCACTCCCATCTGATCTGCTCCCTCCCCTGGCCCAGCACCCTGCTCCCACCAGGAACAGGTACTTCTCCGACGTGCTGTTGTTGCGGGTGGAGATTTTTTGGATTGGTCCCTCCTTGATCAGCTCGTTGGAGGGATCCACGATGTCATCCTCGAGGCCCAGCCTCTGATAGACCACCCAGAGGTTCTGCAGCCGTTCCTGGGGGAGGCAGAGGGACCTGTTTTGGCGAGGTGCTGAGCAGCCACAACCTTGTCACTGCTGGGTCCCCTCCATGCCCATCTCCCAGGCAGTTGCTGAGTACTGGGAGAGGTGGCACAGCTCTCTCAACTGAGGTGGATCTCTGGAAGCAGCTCCCAGCCTTGACCAGTTGGTCACATCCTGGGGGTGGTGGGGTAGGGCATTAAGAGCAGGGTCTAAGCTTCACAGCTGAGCCCACAGGGCTCTTGTCTCCTTCAGGGGGACAGTCCTGTGAGCTGCAAAGCATTTCCAGCTGAGACAGGGCCTCACCATCTCGGCAATAGCTGCATTGGAGTGCTTGGCCACCATAAAAATCATCTCCAGGGCCTCTGCAACGAGAACAGACAGGCTGGAGGTGAAACACCTGCTCTGGAGCTGTGGGAGGAAGCTCTGACTCTGTCCCTCATGGATGCACATGAGTAGCAGCTGCTGCCCTTCTGTGAACAGAACCCAAGTGGCTCTGAAATGCTGTGCAGGAGTCTGGGTACACCTGGACTGCACATGGAGGGGTCTTGGAGGGACAGACAGCCCCCTCCTGTATCCCTCCACCCCAGCAGGACTGGGAACTGTGTTATCCACAGGGTCTGAAAGCTCCCCCAGCTGCTACAGGTCTCTTTAGGGAATACTGTGGACACCTGACACACCATCCTTCCCCTCTCCAGCCCCTGAAAAGGCAGAATAATCCCTCTCCCTGCTAGAGAAGGATCAGACTGAGAGGTTTATCCAAGGGCACAGGGCAGCTGGTGAGTGAATCCAGCTATTCTGGTGCACATGTACAGCACTGGGGTTGTTATTTCCCTACAAACCCACCCTGCCCTCCCCACCGTGGAGACCCAGAGCCCTTACTCTCAGCATCGCCCCTGTCGGGGGACTGGGGCGGGAGTTTGCGGACATAATCCTTCAGGAGGAGCTCGTAGCGCGGGATCCTCTGCACAGGTTCCAGCATGTGGTGCTGCAGCGTCAGGTTAGCACAGACCTTCCTCTTCTGGGCAGGGACAGCAGGCACAGAGAGAGGAACTGTGACCAAGGCAGCTCCCACCCTCTGCTGTTTCCCCGTTCCCAGGACATTTTGGGAGCTCTGTGCGATTCCCCTGCCCTGCCCTTACCTGGATGTCAGCAATGAGCTCCTGGAAGGGGGGAGATTTCTCTGACCAGGCTGTGATGAGCTCCACAGCCTTGTCAAAGTTCTTCACATACTCCCCATACATCTTGAGAAAGGGTGCAAGCTTCTGGATCACATCCCCAATGCGGGGGTTGCGGTTCCTGCAGGAGGGAACCACAGAGCAGCAGCTTCCTCAGTCTGTCAGGGTGGACAGACAGGGATGGACTAAAGGACCATGGTGGAATACTGAGGTTTTCCCTGCAGCAACCTGCTACACCCCCATGTCACTTCCTGCTCTCCAGAACAGGAATGTCCCCACCTTGCAGCCACCCTCAAGCCACCTGAGATGTCACCCAACTTTCCATACTCTGATCTGAGCGTTTTAAGGAAGTGTTTTCCAGCACAAGACATTTGGAGAAGAACAGGCTGAGCTCTGGTGGTGGTGGCAGCCCAAACTCAGTGCTGCTGCTCCCCCATTCTGGCCAAGCCACCCAGGTGTCCTGGCCTCCCCTCCTGCAGCTCACCAATCCTCCATGCGCTTCCGCAGCTCGGGCAGGAAGAACTCGGAGTGGAACTGGTAGATGGAGGAGATGTTGGAAAAGATCATTTTCACCACTTCCTCTGGGACTGTCTTCCCAGTTTTGGCTTCTTTCATCAGTTCTGTATAGAATACCTGGAAGAAAGAAGGGTGAACAAAAGGGGCCAGGGAAATGCTTGAGGATCCCATTGCCTGAGACTGGCACATCACCCAGTGAAAGGCTTGACTGTGCAGGAGGGAAATCCCAGTCTCCAAGAGGAGAGGGGAATGGAAGGCTTTGCTGGGACAAGGGTGCTTCCCAGAGGTGTGGGGGTGTAGAAAAGGCAAAGGCCAGACCAAATCTCTGGCTGCAAAGACCAGCAGTCCACGTGTTTCTCATTTTTACAGCTTCAGTCTCTCCAAAATCCCCTTGCATTGGTCCCTCCAGTCCCCAGTTCACCTGGTCAAGGAGGTGGAGGCGGTTGACATAAGCCTGCTCTGTCTCCAGCAGCTCCAGTGCAATTTTCTTTTCCTCTGGTTCCTGCATGGGGAGCAGGGCTCAGTCCCGTGGGCAGAGATGAGACTCTGAGCCAGCCCTTCCTGAGTGTGGGCACCCACCAAACTCTGGAGCTCACCTGGCTGCCAGGCTCCAGGCCTGGGCCCTGTGGCCTCCTCCAGTTGTCCTCACAGATTTTGTACCGCAGTGAACGGAGGCATTTGAAGCTGAGTCCACGCCGGCCTTGCTGATCCTTCTCCTCATTCCCTTCTCTGCTCAGGGAGCGGCTCTGGCTGGCAGGGAATGTTGGAAGCTGCTGGGGCTGCCTGCCTGCTTGTCCCTTTGGGCAGATGTGCTGTCCCTGCTACAATGTCCCTGCTACAAATGTGATCTGCTCAGCCATTCCCTCAGCACAGCCCCCAGCTCAAAGCCACCTAAAGGGACAAGAGCAGCAGCTGCCCAGTGCTGACACTGCTCTGCTCCACCACAGCCCTGCAGTGCAAACATCCTCAGCATCCTCACCACAGGGCCAGGATCCAGCCTCTCTTCTCCCAGAGCCCCCTGCTGCTGTGCCCAGTCCCTCTCCTGCTCTAGAAAAGCAGGATCCTGCCATTTATCCCACCCACAGCTGTGGCTTTCTGCCTGCTGCCACCATGGAGAAAAGCAGGGAGAAGCCCAATAGCCAAGAGTTTTGAGCCAAGAGCAGGCCATGTGCGGGTGGTTTTGCAGACAGATTGTTTTTTGGTGGTGTTCCTTCTCCCCTTTTCTGGCAAAGACAAAGAAAGCAGGTCCAGAGCAGGTATGAGGGAGAAGCCAGCGTGTGAAGGTGACAGCAAGCGACCTGTCTGCCATCCAAGAGCTGGTCCCTGCAGGAAACTGCTCTGGGCACAAACTGGAAAGATATCCACTGCAGACAGGAGTGGGATGGATGGGATGGGAAAGACATGAATCGGACATCAATCTGCAAAGCTGAGAATGGGAGGTGACTGAGGGGCAGAGACTCGTCTGAAGAGGATGTCAGCTCCATCCCATGCTCAGGATGTCTGTGAGCTCAGGAGTGCATCCACAGCCATGCACAAATCCCCTCCTGTCCTGGGGGGCTGGCAGAACCCTTCAGAGACAAAGAGGCTTCTTCCATCTCCCAATGCCTCCCAAATCTGTGTCAGCCTAAAACCACAGCTGAGTCCCAACAGGGAACTTCTCTCTTTCTATTTACGCTGACTTAGGCCAAACCCTCGTCTGTGCCAAAATGCTCTGCTCATTCCCAGGTTCCCCAGCTTCCTCTGAAAGTCCCAAGTTACTTTTATTTCCTCTAAATCAAACTCACACTCCAGAGCAAACAAGAAACACACTGCAGCAGTGACATGGGGGCAGATCAAACACTGCAGTGCTTCCAACACCACATCACTGTGGGATGGTGGGGACAACCACAATGCCTGGGGAAAAGCACACAGCAGAGATGCAGGAGTTCCTGGAATCAAATGAAATCTCGTGCCTGAACATCTTCAGGAACTTCTGCAAAATTCATCTGCCCAACCACCCAGCCTCTCCAAGGCTCACTGAGAGCATCTCATGGGTGCAATGAATGGCAGGATTCCATATCTTGATCCAAGAGATGGAGACATTGAGGCACAGCCCTGACAATAACTCACCTGAAGCCTCAGAATTATTTTTACACCAGAGCCAGGGCAGACTCCAGCACATATTGTCTGAGGGTCCCAGCTCACACTTCAAGGGAAGGAGCTGTTTTAAGAAAGGAATTCTCTCTTTCCCTTAACATAATGCTTTATGTTTCCTCTCCTAGGAGCCACATCTCTGCAAACAACAGGACAGTCGGAGGCTGGGACCCTCCCAGACACCCAGGCAGTGAAAACCCCATCCTACATATTTGCAAACCAGGATTCCTTTCCCCAGCAGCAGCAGCAGCCATAGGATGCACCAGCCAGTCTGAGTGTGAAGATGCTGTGTGGGGGAATGGGCTGCCACAACCTAACCCTGAACCAGGCAGAACCACTCACACCCCACTGAGGTTTTCAGATTTGTGCTCATGACCCGCAGCAGGAGGAAGACACTGAGGCAGACCTGAGTGGTGAAGAATTGCAAATCACCCTGTCAGCTTCTCCACAGTCTCCAAACCACCTCCATGGCAGGTTTCTTCCTTCCCAAACCCACTGCACGTGGAGCCCTAACACACCCTCAGCACCCAGAGCCCTCCTGCCTTACCAGTGCTCCTCAAATGCAGCCACCAGCTTCACCACACTCTGCTGAATATCCGCCTTTCCCTCCATGGCACAGGCTGGGAGCAGGTCCTGGGTGTCCAGGAGCTGCAGGGGCAGGTACTGGGGGTTGCAGCTCCTACCTCTGTCCCCTTCTCTGCTCTGAAGTGTTTCTGGCTGCAGTTTGGGAATGAGGATTTGCACGAGGCAAAGCCCACCCGCTGCCCTCTCTGTGGTAGCAGAGCTTGTCTCTGGGTTGGCCTCAAAAGGGAAGGGAAAGAGGAAGCACAGTACTTTGTGGGTAGGAGAAACACTGAGAAAACACTGGGAATTGCTTCAGTTTGGGAGGGATAACAACGGTGGCACAGCCAAGGCCAGAGCAGCAGCAGGGATAGTGCAGGGTGACCTGGGACACATCCTGGCTGTGCAGCTCAGGTGGGATGGGCTGTGTCCCACCAGGCTGGGCTTCGGGGTGGGAGTCTGGACAGCCCAGAGGGCTGGAGGGGTCAGGAATGGGCTGGCAGGACCCTGGTGCCCAGGCAGGGCTGATGTGTCTGTCCCAAACACCAACAGCTGCATGGGGCCAGCCAAGGATTGCTGGTAATAACCATGAGAATGAACAAGATGTGGCTGGAGAACGGGCCACGTGGAGGCAGGGGAACACTTCTGCAGAAAGGTCTGAATGACTGCACTGTGCATGAGAACCAACGTGCACAGAAAGTGAGAAACCCATCCCAGAGCTGTGCCCCAGGACCCTGCACATCCCCTCAGCCAGACAATGCTGGAACCAGGACTGGAGATCTCCTTCCCTTTATTTTCCTTGAATTTTGGGGTCTTCCTTCCTTCCTTGCTTCCTTCCTCCCTTCCTTCATTTCTTCCTTCCTTCCTTCTCTTTTTTTCCTTCTCTTTCCTTCCTTCCCTTTCCTTCCTTTCCTCCACGACTTCATGGTTTCTCCACACTGAGCTGAGGATGCTCCATGATGACCTTAAATGAGCTTCAGGAGCTCTTCTCTCTTCTTCTTCCTTTTTTCCTTCTTTCTTTTCCATTCCTTCTTTCCTTCCTTTCTTCTCTCTCCCTCTTTACCTCGTCTCTTTTCTCTCTCCCTTTTCCCCAAACCCCTCTGACAGTAAACTCCCTTAAACCCTCGCCCGCTTTCCTCGGCCCCTCCGCCGCCATTCCCGCCCCTCAGCCCGCTCCCCCCTCCGCACTCCAGAATGGTTCCTCCCGCCGTGGTGCCGTGGTTCCTCCCGCCCCCCCCCCCGTGTGGCGGTGGTGGCGGCCGGCGCGGTGACGCGCGAGCCGTGGCTGCCATGGCGGCGCTGCCCCCGGGGCCGCTGTCGCCGCCTGGCGGGGGCGCGGCGGACGCGGCGGGGCCTGAGGGAGGCGAGGGCCTGTTCGTGCTGCTGGGCGCGGGGCTCGCCACCGCCAGCCACCCCCTGCTCTACGTCAAGCTGCTCGTGCAGGTCCGCGGCGGGGGGAGCGGGGGGGGACAGCGGGGTGGGAGTTCCGTGTGGAGCGAGGGGCGCGAGGGCAGGATAACGAGGGGATAATTCTGGATAATGCTCCGTGCGGTGGGGGTCACTGTATATACAGCCCTCCCCCATATGTATAAATATATATATAAAACGGGGTGCCTGGGCGGTGGGGGCACCTGTAGGATGGGCCTCAGTGTATGTAGTGGGATGGGGTCCCAGTGGGTAATGGGCAGTGGGACCCCAGGGTAAAGGGAGGAGGTGGAATCCTGCAGAGTGTCCCTATGGAAACCCTCTGGTGCTGGGGGTATATACAGTATGTACAGCCCCCTGTGCAATGGGGCATCTGCAGGATGGGGAGCACCTATAGAATGGGGGATCCCCTATGTAAGGGGGTGTAGTCCCTGTCTATGAGGGGGGTCAGGACCCCAGTGTAATGGGTGGCAGTGGATTCCTGTTTGGTGCCCCTATGGAGGCCTCCATGCACTGGGGGTCACTCTTTATACAGCCCCCCATTGTAAAGGGACCCCTGAGCATTTGTAGAATAAGGGACATCTGGGTATTGGAGTCCCCCATATGCAAGAGGATAGGGTCTCCTGTACACTGACAGACCCTATATAAAAATGGGGTCCTATATAATAGGAGGGTGAGGATGCCTTCTACAACAGGGGCACCCTATAATGGAGGGGTGAGGCCCCCTATACAGTGGGGGCTCCTTTGTAGTGGGGCATTGGGACCCCTTCTGTGAGGGGGAATGGGGACACCCAGTAATCTGGGAATTCCTATAAAATTACCCCTCTGCCATGGGGCCTCCCATGCAAGGAGAGATAGGAAACCCCAAGATCCTCTCAGTAACAGGGACCCCCTAAAATGGGTGGGTGGAGGACCCCCTGTAACTTAGGGACCCCATAAAATGGGGAAAGGAGTGCCTGAGAGTGATGGGGGGATTCTGGGATCAATCCTGCTCACACTTTGGGAACACCAGAACAGAGACCTGCTCACAAGGTTTCTCTCTCAGGTTGGGCATGAGCCATTACCTCCAACGATTGGAAGAAATGTGCTGGGGAGGAAGGTCCTGTACCTGCCTGGCTTCTTCACCTACGGTGAGTGACTGTCCCTCCCTGCCAGCACCAGGTCCTGCCCTTGGGGAACTGGGGCTGGGAGCTGCCAGGCAGGCTGAGCTGACCCCCAGCAGCACTCCTGCATCCCCTTGGGGTCATCCTGAGGCTGCAGTGAGACATAAACCACCACAACTCCCTGCAAGGCTGTCAGCTTTGTGTTCCTGTGGCACATTGCTCTGGGTTTGCACCCTGGTGAAGGGGTTTGGGAGGTTTTAGGTAGTGTAGGTGTGTTGCAGGAAGGTTTTGTGTGTTTTGGAGATTGCAGAATACTTTCCTTCTGCTCCAAAATAGCCCTGGAATAACCTGCCCCCTGCCCTGCTCATTTGTGTTGTAGATGGAGCCCTAAAGGGACAGAAATACCAAGAAAAGGGCAGGTAATAGGTTTAGAAGGAAAAAAAAGTAGTATGTTCTTCTTTTTGTTGGTGGAGCAGCATGGGAGAGGTGGGTGAACACTTTGAGACCTGCTGTCACAGCAGGTTTGCTGTGGGGAAGGGGAATTCTGATGGTCAAACTGGGCCAGTCCCAGAATCAGCCAGTGGTATCCATGGGGTGGAACCAGCACAGGAGCAGGATGAGAGCACTGGAAGCCCATCCTGGGACACCCAGGGCTGGAAATGCTGCAGTGCTGCCCTTTGGAAGATGCCATTTCCAAACAGATGGGCAGTGTTGGATGATGAAGAGGTGCAGAGCCTGCCTGGCTTTGCTTAGACAGTACAGGACAGGGGCCAGGAGCCACCAGCAATAGTGGGTTCTAGCCCACCTTGTTGTAGGTGGGAGAAATGGGATCTCTGGGCTTCTTTTGCAACTGGAGACCTGAGGAAGTGTGCCTGGAAGAAGGTGGTGGGGCAGGAACTGAACTTGGGTTTGTGAGATCCATATGAACCCTGAGTCAGACCCTCCTGGGGTGGAGAGAGGAGGTGACAGCACAAAGCACATGGGAGTATCCCCCCTGCTTGCTTCAGTCCAAACTGCCTCAGAGCCTTTTCAGGTGAGCAAAACCATGAAAAGACAAAAAGTAACCCAAAATATTGGAGCTGTCCTTCCAGATTAGGCAGATGACAGAGAGTAAGAATTATTGTCTTCCATATGAAGTTTATTTAGGACTGTTACAATAAATTACTTCCTGTGGGGCTGTGGAGTGGCTGCTGTGCTGAGCTGAGCCTGGCATGGTTTCAGCTGAACCCTGGGGCTCTTTGGTGTGCTCTCCATGCACTGTCCCCTTCCTGACTGACAGCAGCCTGGTGTTGTCCCACCCAGCCAGGCACATCGTGGAAGTGGATGGGAAAAGAGGCCTCTTCCGTGGCCTGACTCCTCGCCTCATCTCAAGCACTTTATCAACCATCACCAGGGGGAGTGTGAAGAAGGTAAAGGTCAGCTTCTCTCTCCATTAATCACCTGCAGGGTCACTGCTACTGCAGCAAGTGCCTGCAGCCAGCCAGGGCTGCACAGGAGGACTGATGCATCCATCCCTCTCCATGTCCTGAGGGAATAGTCCTTTAGTGCCTTATCCCCAAAGCATTTTTTAATTTATAAACCATTTAAATTTGATTTGGCATCCCCTTGCCTTGCATCCACTGTCAGCAGTTTTGTGACTCCTCTATTCCTCTATTTTACTTTCCATCCTTTCTTCTGTGTTCCTTCTTGCCTGTGTGTCTTGTCCTTCCATCTAAAGCACAGCCTTTTGTGGGTTCCCTCGGACATCTCCATCAGTTCTGACCATGTTTCTTCCCTCTCCACTCAGGCTTTTCCACTGGAAGACATGGAGCACGTGTCTAACAAGGATGATGTGAAAACTTCACTGAAGAAAGTGGTCAGAGAGGTGAGAAGTGGGTATTACTCATTAATGAGTGGCTGGGGAGGTCCCTGGGCATGTGGGTGAGATTGCTTGGAGAGAAACTGGAGTGAGAAGTTTGTGGTGTTGAGTGGCCGTTCTGTGTCCCTCCATGAAATAATTCACAGGAATAGAGGTTTACCACAAGAACACATCTCAAAAGAGGGACCCAAGATGGTTTTCCCCACACTGAGGGAAAGGGCCTGGGCTGTGCAGGAGGAGCAGCACAGCTTTTCTCACAGGTGTTTTCTCTTCCTTCCCAGACATCCCACGAGATGATGATGCAGTGTGTGTCCCGGGTGGTCTCACACCCTCTGCACGGTGAGTCCTGTCCCCTGGCTGGCAGCCTCCTCCAGATGGGGATCACCCCAAACCCTGCTTACTCAGAGGGATGATACTTATCATACTTGTCTATCATATGAGACTGATGCTGGGATTTGCCTTCAGGGACTAACACAGCTGAGCAAAAAGCTTCTCTCTTCCCATTCATCCAGGACCTTGTCCTAGAGATCTTACTGGGGTTAGGGCCAGTAGCAGCCTTCCAGTGCCTAAAGAGACTCCAAGAAAGCTGGAGAGGGACTTTGGATGAGGGTATGGAGAGACAGGACACAGGGGATGGCCTCCCACTCCCAGAGAGCTGTGTTAGATGGGATATTGGGAAGAAATCCTCCCCTGTGAGGGTGGGCAGGCCCTGGCACAGGGTGCCCAGAGCAGCTGTGGCTGCTCCATTCCTGGAAGTGTTCAAGGCCAGGTTGAACAGGGCTTGGAGCAACCTGAGAGAGTGGAAGGTGTCCCTGTCCATGCCAGGGGGTTTGGAAAAAGATGATCTATCCCTTCCAACCCAAGCCTCTCAGTGATCCTCTGAAATCCTTCCCACCACTTACAGGCTCAGGAAAGGCCCCAGTTTCTAATGAGTCTTGCAGTGCTGATGACCACTGAGAGGAGCTGGAGATGCTGCGAGTTGAGGGAGAGCAGAAGGATCATGTTTCATTTTCTTTCACATCCATTACAACCCAAACTGGATTTGTTTCTCTATCAGCCCTGTGTTTCTTTCCTCTCAGTGATCTCCATGCGCTGCATGGTCCAGTTCGTAGGCCGGGAAGTCAAATACAGGTGAGTGGCTGCAGCTTGGGAGGGCCTGGGGTCAGGGGTGCCAAGTGGCTTAAGAGACTGAAAAATGAGACTGAGCTGAGTGACTGGGGCTTGAAGGGATGTGGGAATGCTGGGCTCTGTCCTTGATGTGTCTCTGTTCCACCTTTGGGGGTTTGGGGCTGTATCACCCCTTGCTGATCACACAGTGAGTCTCCTGCCTTTTTCTTTGGCTGTTCATGGAAAGGGAAGGCAGCAGGGAGGCAGAGAGGACAACACAAAGCTTTGCTGCAGCCCTGCTTAGTCTGTAAAGTTTTTCCAAGCCTTTTGCTGTGCCAGTTGCCTCTCTGCAGGGCAAAACTGCAGTGGAGCAACGTGGAGTCACACTAGACAGGATTGGAGCCAGCCCACGACAGCCAACTCGAGTTCCCAAAGGCAGGACAGGGTTCTTGGGCTTAGAATCAGCCAGATCTAATCTGTACCCACTCACAAAGCCTCACAGAGCTCTTGTACCTTCAGCATGGAACAGTTGTGTGCAGGCTGGGTGTTCTCCCAGGTGTCACTGCAGACTGGCAGAGTACACACACAGCCTTCCTTCCCTCAAACCCGCCTGGTCTGAGGAGAGTGAGCAGAACAAGCTGCCTTCTGCTGGAATGGTGGCTGGGGAGGCACAGCCATGGCTGGGGGCTGTGGGATGCGTGTGAGGTTGCACAGGGCAGATGTGGAACAGCTCTGCACACTCACAGCTCTTTTCCTTTCTTGGCAGTGGTGTGTTCAGTGCCATTGGCAGGATATTTAAGGAAGAAGGGATCCTGGGATTCTTTGTGTACGTGAGTTGTTGTTTAAATACTTTCTCCTGTAGCCTGAAGGCACTGATGGCTCTCCCAGCAGCTCTGCCAACCCCAGCTGGAGTCACACTGAGCTGAAACCTTGTCTGACCAAGGGACTCTCACATCACTCCCACAATTAAAGCTCTGCCTTTGACAGCACTCCAGTTTGACCATTAAGTTTGCCCCAGATCTTATCTTCAATCAGACCTTCAGAGCCCAGAGGAAGCTGTATTTTTTCTTATCTTTCTTTTTCCCTTGGTACTTCTTTGTGTTTCAGTGAAGGGCCATTTAAAGCATTTGTTTGTGCAACAGGCACCAAGATCAAGTGCAACAATAAGATCCCTTGTTGAAATGAAAGCCAGGGCCTGGATAAGCAGCATATTCCTCTGCAGAGCACTGTGGGTGCTTGTAATGAGCAGGTTTATCTGTGTGCTTGGAGTGTGGTGGTGTCCGGACCAGGAGGAGCTGAAAGGTGTTTCCAGCTGCTTACAGAGCATGGCAAATTGGTGCATCACTGAAATGGAAGTTCAGTGGACACCATTCTGCTTGAACCCTTAATTAATGCTTCCTGCCTTTCTTTTTTACATCTACATAAAAGCAGAACCACCTGCTGTCTGTGTTCATGGTGGGGAGATAACTCACTTTATTATGTCAATAATAGTAAAGGCAGCTCTGGAATTTCAGTAGGGGTTTGCAGGATGCCTTTGGCTCTGCAGTCACAAAATATGAACCTCCAGATGGAACCTGAATGCATCAGGAAGAGGGAAGCAATCACAGGGGGTCTCACCCTGTCCTGCCCCAAGGGGAAATGGCCAGGGGTCTGCAGAGACCCCACCCATTGAGTGTCACTGCTTCTTCCTTTGGCAGCCCACAGCTTCTCAGCTGAGCTGTGCAGCTCCAAATCTGCTGCACCAGATACAGGATCCTCTGGGGTGGTCCCTGTGAGTGGGGCATGGCTGGAGCAGGCTGCTCACAACCCTCCACCTCCCAGGGAGGTGATCTGAAAGAAGCTGCCACATTCCCTTCCATCCATGTAAAATAAATCCTGCTGTTAACTTAATAGTTAACAGGAAAGGCTTTAACACCACCCAAATTGTCTCAGGAGGGCTCTGAAGTTCTACATGCTCTATAACCCTGCTAGGAAATCCCACTGCTGTGAGGGGAACACAAACAGCATCTGAAGGACCAAACTGCTGGTTGCTGGTTTTCTCTTCTCAGCCCTTGTGGTGCAATCTCAGCACATCCACTGCCCTAAAATCCTGGCAGTGCACTTGTTTCTCATAGCCTGATAACCACCCCAGCAATAACAGTGGCACACTCTGGGTTGTGTGCCTGGCTAGAGATAAAGACTTTTCAAGGATGGATTTATCTCCCTTCCCCTCATATCTGCAACAGGCTCCTGCCAGCCCAGGAAGGTGAGCTCCAAAACTGCTGGGCATGGTCAGCTCAAGGATGGTTTGTCCCAGGTGCCTTGCACTGGGCTTTCTGCCATTGGCTCACATCACTGTGTACCATTCAGGCTTCCTCCTCTGCCTGCTGCTGTTCCAGCTTTTCATCATCTTCCAAAAATATTCCCAGTTCAGATCTTGGACATCTCAGCAGGTGTGAGAATTGCAGCACTCACTTTAGTAGTAAAGGCAGTGCTGGAATTCCAGAAGGGGTTTTCAGGCCTGATGCCTTTGGCTTGTTGGCTTTTTTAAGTTCCTTTCTGCAGCTCTCAGACCCCTGGTTTCCAGTCATCCAGCTCAGGGCCAGCAGCTGTTGTTACTTTGGAGGAGAGAGGGATGGGATCATTACTGAAAGTAGAATAAACAGTCTGACTCCCTATCAACAGTTGGGTGAGGTTTTCCTTATGGGGCTGCCCTGGCCCAGCCCTTTGCTCCTGGACTTTATTAGGCTCTGTTGTATCTGCAGCAGCTCAGGAGCTTCAGACTTAACTTTGAGTTAGAGAAATGATGGTTTTTACAAAGGCTGAAAGCCAAACACAAAGCAGAACCTCTCTTTGGGGCCAGAGAGCTTTGATTTCTTTGTCCTGTCTGCTGCTCTCATGTATCACATCTTTGAAGCCAGTGAATGTTCTGCTGAAGGTTTCTGCTGTGCCTGTCCCCTGAGACCTCAGCTGCATCCCCAGGGCTGCTGGGGCCTTAATAATGCACAGGTTGTTCCCAAAACCAGTCCTAGTCCCTGCTGCTGTGCAACAGCCACAGCAGGAAACAAACTGGTCCCTTGCTCTGAGGAGGCAGTGTTGTGTTTGGGAAGAAACAAATGACTCAGATTTATGTGCTTGGAGGTGGCTCTTTCCAGCTCAGCAAACACTCCTGACAGGCTTCTGTTCAGAACTGACCACATCTGGTCAAGCACAGCTTTTACACACACCTGGATCCTTTTTGCAGTGGAAGAACTCCTGCAAAAGAAGAAAACCCTGCTGTGGTGCAACAGATGCTGCAGAAGCACCAACAAACTGGAGAAACCCTCTGGAATATTTTGTTAAATTGCCATTATCTGCAAAAGCTGGCAGTGCTGGTGCTGCTGGGAGCTCCAGTGTGTCAGTGGGAGGCATTAACCAAGAACTGTGCTCCTGGGGGTAGCAGGGACTGGAAAAAATCAGAGGGACCTGAGTGTGCCTCCAGTTACTCCCACTTCTCAGTGGAGCAGGTTGTGCAGGAATAGCCCCCCTCGTTTTGATTTCTAAAAGAAGGGAGATGCCACAAAGAGATGAGCTTCTCACTCTGCATCCAAAAGAGCACCTTCAGAAATGGAAACCACTTCATTTGTGTCTGGCTTGTGTTTCTCAGCAGGTGTTGGGCCAGGAAGGGATTTGGGATAGAACAAGGGGATTTGAGTCATGCCCAAAACACAAGATTCCAAAAACTTTCTGGCCAGAGCAGCATGTGTAATACCAAGTTTGAAGGCTGAGAGAGCTCTTCCCTGAAATCTCCCTTTATAAGTTCCTCCCAAAGTAAAAATTCCATTTTGAGGGAGTGGAGTTCCTCTGAGCTGGTGGAGGAAAGGAGGGCTGGGCACCTCGGGAGGTGGCACTGGGACCCTCCTGCACCTCACACCCTCTTTTTGCCCTTGCAGTGGGTTAGTCCCTCACATCCTGGGGGATGTCATCTTCCTCTGGTGCTGCAATCTCCTGGCTCACTTCATCAACACCTACGCGGTGGATGACAACGTGAGTGGAAGTGCCTGAGGGAGGGCTTGGGGTCTGGACCAAGGAGTTACTGGGGGGCAGGGGCTGATTTTATATAAACCCCAGGCTTTGGGGACATCCCTGTGAGTGTGCTGGAGGCACCGTGTCTGCTCAGGGCTGTGCTTCACCTGCACTTTGGGGGATCACAGTTGACAGCAAATGCCTTCCAGACTCTCAGCTGGAATGCAGCTGTTCTCCGTTGCTTTCTGCCTTGTCCCGTCCCCTTTGCCCCTCGCCTCAGGCTTAGGGAATGTCACATAATGACAGTGCCAGCCTGGTGTCATCCCCCTGCTCCACAACGCCTTTGGTTTCTCTCTGCAGTTCAGCCAGGCATCGGTGATCCGGAGCTACACCAAGTTCGTGATGGGGGTACGTAGGCAGCTGCCTGTCCTTGCCCCTCCTCCCACCACCTTTGGGCTGAGAGCTCCTGCTCTGGGGGCACAGGCTGCTCTGTACTTGACATCCCTTATCCAAGGATAACTCGGCTAACATGATAGCTGAAAATAGCGTTTTTGACACGGGGAGTGTTAGAGAGGCTGCTGGTTTTCTGTGCTTTCAGATCGCTGTGAGCATGCTGACCTACCCGTTCCTTCTCGTGGGAGATCTCATGGCAGTGAACAACTGTGGGTATGTCCTTCACACTGAGATCTAAAGCTTTCCCTTCCTTTCTTGCAGCCCCTTGTTGTCTGAATGGGCTGCTAACGACCGTAAAGCTTTCCTACAGCCCCGTAAACTCTGTGGCACCTCGAAGAGCTGGCTCGTTTCCTGTCCCAGGTTGCTTATAATTTTAGATCAGAGGGCACAGACACGAGCAGCAGAAAAGCTCAGGTGGTGAGAAATCAGAGTAGTGGTGGTGTGGTCCGATCTGAGCTACGCTGGAGGCACAGGGATCAAAGGGACCGTGCAGGCTCCAGGGAGCTGCACGAGGGAAGCAGAGCTCTTACTGCAGCGGTGGGAGCAGACAGGAGCAGGACCAAGCTTGCCTTCACAATTGCACTGCTGCAAGTCTTCTGCATTTGTGCTCACGGGAATGGGATGGGATCCAAGTCTGGTGTAGTGTTTTCTCAGTATCTGCTGGCTTTTGAAGGTGTAGATACAGTCCTGGACTCTCAGTGTCTCCAGGTAACGCTCCTTGTTTGTGCACCCCAGGGGTAATTAAATTACAGATCTGCTGCATTGTAAATAACGAGCTGTCACTTGGCTGCCAGCCCAGTGTGGACACTGTCCCGTGTCCTCATTCACACTTCTGCTGCTCTTCTGTTACCTGTGTGGGTAAGGTGACACATCCACCTCAGCTGTTCCCTGTTGCTGTGCAGGTTGCGTGCGGGCCTCCCTCCCTACGCTCCTGCCTTTGCATCCTGGATCCACTGCTGGAGGTACCTCAGTGCTCAGGTGAGGGAGCAGGGCACACGCTGGGCTTTGGGCTCCCTCTGCTCCTTCCCCAAATCTCCAGCATTCCCCAAAAGTGCCTGTGCTGCATCCTTGCTGTGCTCTGCAGCCTGCTTCTATCCCTCCAGTTCTGGCACTGATACCACCATGGCAGTGCTGCTCTGCCCATTGCACACCCCAGCTTGCAGCTGGGAGCTTTTAGCCTGTGCATTGCACACAGCAGAGTCTGTGCCCCTCTGCAGCTGTCACCCCTGGGGGCAATGCCCAACTCCAGCACCCACAGGGCTGGGACTTCACTTTGTCCTGCAGAGCAGCCCAGGATGCCCAGGCCTTGCAGCCCTGCCTTGGGCATGGAGTCAGGCCGTGCTAAAACAGCTGCAGTTCCCTGGGCAGGTGTCAGGCTGCCCTGACCCCAGGCTCTCCTCCTCAGGGGCAGCTGTTCCGTGGCTCCAGCCTGCTGTTCCGCAGGGCGCCCATCCCAGCCGCCTCCTTCCCCATCGACTGACGCCTCGGCAGGGACAGCTCATCAACCTGGACTCCTCGAGAAACCCCAAGCTTGTTTCGATATCTGTACATTTCTATTTTCTGATCCAAAGTCCATGGTGCCAGAACTGACACCTCCTCTCCAGCAAGGCCAGCAACAGACTTCTGGACATCTGGGTTCAGGTTCCAGCTGGACCAAAGCTTCATCCTCATGGCTGTCTCGACTGGGATGTGTAGCAGAGCAGAAAGCCATTGTCTCTTTGCTCTGGAGTTGCTGGGGAAGTCCAAGAATCCAGAAAGTGCCCAGGTACTAAAGAAGCCAGCCATGAGCTGCAGGGACAAAAGACTGCTTTGTTCTGCCTGAGCTGGGAAGCAGCAGGAGATCCAAGGTCACCTCCCTGGGGAGGTTATGCCAGGTGACAGCCTCCTGCCTCATCCTTTCTGAGAGAGCACCTTTGCCTGGCAGGTAGCTCATCCTGGGCAAGATCAACCTGGCATCCATATTTAAGGTTTGAGGGTACCTGAACAGCCAGGAGCATCCCACCTCCCATGGGCATTAAAAGGAAATTCTAGGATCAAAACAGGAAGGGAAACAAGAATCCCACTGCAAAGAACAGCAGAGTCCCAATGAGATGGGTCCAGCCCAGCTCAGGGCAGTGATGGGATGTGGACATGGAGAGAGCCCTTGGGAAGGGATACACACTGCCAGTGGTGCTGCTTTGGGCAGCATTTCAGTCATGGAATGGGCTGTGATTGGGATACACCCAGCAGAGCTGAGGGCTGGGCAGGCAGCCTGCACAGCATCTCGGGGCAGGTGGATGCTGGGTTGGACTGGCCTGGCTGCACTGAGGGGCATCTCCCAGGCAGCAGCACCATGAGCCCTGCTGGGCTCCTGCTCCTGTGGCTGATGGAAACAGAGCTGCTGGGGTCTGGGAGCTGCACACAAAGGGCTCTCCTGCAGCAGGGGCAGCTGTCCTGGGCTTCTGTGATAAAGGGATACATCTGGAGCTGGCTAAAGGCTGTTGAGGCATCAGGGTTGAAGGCTCTTGGTGCTCAGTGGAGCATGGCTGGCTCTGTGTGTAGCAGAACTCATCAGTGGCACCAGGGCAGGATTGATGCTCAGTTCCCCAGACAAGAGTTTCTTTGCACCAGTCTGTGCTGTGATGGCAGCCAGGCATTTTTCCCCATTTCAGTTCCCCACGAAGCAGTCTTTTGCACAGAGGTGATGCTGCACTCTCTGGGAAGAGGTTTAGCATTCCTTGAGCAGGTTCCCATGTGCTGCAGCAGCAGCAGCTGGGGCCACATCTCACCCTGGTCTTGTGGGGACCTGCCATGACACAGGGTTTTCCTCCAGCAGGCAGGGTCGAAGCACACCCCAGGCAGGGCTTGCAGGACAGTGGTGGTACGTGCTGGGACTGGCAGCCCCCACCCAGCTCCCTTTGGTGTTGTGAAGTCTGTCCTGTCTGTCCTCCCTCTCTCCCAGTTTGTGTTACAGTTAAATAATGCATGGACCTGTTCCCTAACACCAGAGATGATTTCAAAGAGGATTTAATTATGCTCTAAAATACAGTTATTAAACAACTATCAGGTGTTTTTTTGGTCGGTTGGGGTTTTTTTTGTTTGGGTTTTTGGTTTGGTTTTTTTTTCCCCCTGTATAATGTGCTCCCTCAGGGAAGGTTTCAGTTTAAGACAGGCACTTCCTTTGGTCTTTTCTCCAAATCAAGGCATAAACAGCTGTTTAAAACTCAGATTTCCCCTGATTCCTCACCTCCACAGAAGACTGAGCAAACTGCAGTGGGTGTATCTGGAGTGAGGGTGGAGGCAGCAGAGAGCTTGGGTGCTTGAAACAGTATGTGTGGAATTAGGTTTTTGGAGTTAAAATTGACCCTGAGATCTTCTGGAAGGGGTGATGGAGACCATTTGCTGCTGTCAGACCAGTCAGGTGGGCTCAGCAATTCCATCTTCCCCCTCACAGCTCCATCCTTCCCCACTGGCCTTTTATCACTTTATTTTATCACCTGCTCCAACACAGGGCATTGCATCTGCCAGGTCACACAGCACCTGCCCAGCAGCATGTACCTTTACCCTCCAGATTAAACCCACCTTCTGCTGCTCACATGCCTTCAAACCTCCTGCAGCCACTGCAGGGAAAGTGGTATTTCCTGTCCTTTGAGGAATTTACCTACGGAATTTACCTAAGGGATTTACCTAAAGCTGCACCAGTGCATGCATCCTGCCAGTAATTTCTGCCCAGTTCATCAGGGTTCACAAACTTGGCTGAAAACCCAACAGTTGACTGTAGTTTTTGCTCAGTTTAAATGAAAACCAGGTTTTAAAGCTTTCAGTGCACTGCCTTACTTTGAAGCAAGGGGCTGCCATTCTTAGGATGATTGAATATTTCCTCACCTCGTTTCTATCCCTGATTCTTGTTGTCCCATGCTCCATTTGAGCAGCCCCACCACGAGGACCCTGCACGAGGAGCAGGCAAGGAGATAACCCAAAGCTGGCTGAGCATCCTCTCCCTTAAATTGCTACCCGTTAGTCAGTGCCTGGCCCTGCAGATGGTGCTCAGGTATCCCAGCTGAAGGGGATGGGGCCCCATTCCCACAGGAGAGAGGATCCAGGCTGGAGCATGTGGTCGGGAGAACAAATGGAGGGGTGGAGGAGGAGGTTTGGGTCTGGCGCCCAGGATGGAGCCGGGGTGTTCTCCCACTGGCACTCCCCTGTCTGCCCAGGAAACAAACCCTGGTTTAAATATTGACTCTCCTGCACAAAGCCAGCCTGGGTGGGGATCGCTGCCGTTCCGTGCCCATGCTGTTTATCAGCCTCCAGTGGAAAACTGAGATTGCCGAGACTTTGGCCTCATCTGCTCCCAGCTGCCTGGGGGACAAGGCAGGCAGCGACAGCAGCCAGGAGAGGGGATCTCAGGTCAAGGCTGGTCTGTCTCTCCGCTGGGATGCTCGAGTCTGGCAGGATCTGGGAAGCAGTGAGATGAGCCTTTGTGCCCAGGGAAGTGCAGCTGAGCTCAGAGCGACTGTTCCATCCTCCCCTTTCCCCTGCAGAGCCGTCCTGCTGAACACCCTTCAGTTCAGTCCAAACCCCCTCCTGGCCGTGCCACTGTCCCACCGTGGAGCTGGGAGGAAGCATCCCAGAGAGCTGTCCCAGTGCCTGGATGGTGCCTGGTGTCTCCTGGTGTGTGTGTGGTCAGTGGGAAGCCAGGGGCTGCCAGCCCTCCCCTGCAGCCATGGAGGGCCCCATCTTGCAGCCACGCATGAGGAAGTGCCCTGTGGCACAGCTGCCCTCGATAAGGCTGTTTGCTCTGTTCTCCCGCAGCGCCAAGCTCCACGTAGGCAAATAATTCCTTAAAAAAAAAAAAAAAAGATATGTAAAAAAATAATAACCCTCACAGAGGAGATTCCTGCTGCCAGGGTGGTGAGGCTGGCTGGTGCCAGGAAATGCTCGGGGTGGGGACTTGGACTGGGCCCAGGCACCAGCAGCGTGATGGCCCTGGACCTGTCCCTGTCTTCACACAGCCCCATCCCCTGGGATGGCCTTCACCTGAAACAGGGGATTACAGAGGAGCTGGGTTTTCATGGATTCCCCCCTGGATAAGGGAAATCCCGTCTGGAAACAAGAAGAGGCCACAAAGATCACAGTGGCCTGACCTGCGCGCTGACAGTGACAGCTCCGTCCATCACTCACGGCTGGTAAGAGGATGGGAAGGGTGTGGGGAAGCTGCTTTCCATGCTCCTGCTGTGGCTTTTTTGGGGGTAAATTCCCCCAAATGCCCCTTAAGTGAGCAGCCCTGTTCCCTCCTGCGCTGCGCTCTCGGGGAGCCGGTGCTGTTCCATCCGGCCCTGAGGGGATCCTGGGCCTTTCGGGGAAGAGGCGGCAGCACAAGGTCAGCCCAGACCCCTGCACACCTCCCTCGGCACTTCCACCGCGCTGTCCCCCCCATCCCGGGGGAGGAACAGGACGGGGAAAGCCTCCCCAGCTTTAAACTCGGCCCCTGTCCCCCGCTGCGAGCCCAGGCCAGGCCGGGCCGGCATCGCCGCGGCCCTGGCTCGAGGCGCTGGCCCTCGCTGCAAACATGTGAATGCTCCCGTCCCTCGGAATGGAGCTTCTCCCTGAAAAGCCGCCTGCGCTCTGCGGCCGGGCGGCTCTTGTCAGGCTGCCAGAGGAGGCCGGAGCAGCGTCACATGCAGCAAAGTTTTACAAGGCGAGCGAGCGTCTAGGGAGAGAGGGACGGGAGAGGGACCGAGCGCCGCACGCACACACTCGGACGCACACGCGGAGAAACCTCCTCCAGCTCTCATCCCAACGCTGATTTTTTTTTTATTTTCCTCCTTTTTTTTCCTTTTCTTTTTGGAAGAACAAAGACTTTGGGGTGGGTTGGCGCTGTTGTTTTTCCGGGGTTGCTGTCGGTGGACGGGGGGAGGCTGCAGGGGGGAGCCGGTGCCTTGAATGCGAGAAAGTCCCGAATTTCCCTGGCCGAGTTGCCGAGATTGTCTGTGCGAAACTTAGAGGAGGAAAGCCGGGGGGCAGGAGGGGGGGGGGAAATAATTAAAAAATAAAATATGATGACGTCACTCGGAGCAGGGGTGCCTTCCCTGCTGCCTGTCAGATGCGCCTGAAAAGAACAGGGCAATAAAACAACAGCCGCCTCTGTCTCCCTCGTTAAACACGGCACTAATTGGATGTTAATTTTTCCTTGCTCTTCTCGCTGCTCGATTGTGAG
Source organism: Catharus ustulatus (assembly GCF_009819885.2). Classification (NCBI taxonomy): domain Eukaryota; kingdom Metazoa; phylum Chordata; class Aves; order Passeriformes; family Turdidae; genus Catharus; species Catharus ustulatus. Next base: position 4,754,548 of record NC_046245.1, read on the forward strand.
GGCTGTGCCTGGCTCTCCCTCTCCCGCTTCCTTTCTTTCCTGTTGCAATGCTCTTGGCAGCTCTGAGGGACTCCGGACTGTGCGCTCCCCTCCCGCTCGTGGACTGGAATAATTCAGGAGCTGGGAGAATTAAAAAAGACGAGGCGCGGGGGCGAACGGTTCAGAAACGGGGCGGGCGTGATGGATTTCGAGAGCTACGCTAATCTCCCCGTTTCCCGTGCATTGTCCTGCCGACTTGGAGCTATTCTCTTCCCATTTGATTTCTCTTTCCCTTCGCGTTGGGTTTGGACTGCAGGGCAAAAAATATATGTTAAAAAAAAAAAAAGGCATAGAAAAAAAAAGGAAAAAAGGCAGGAAAAAATAGAAAAAAAGGCTTAAAAAAAAAAAAGGGGGGGGGGGGAAGAAAAAAGCCAAAAAAAAAAAAAAAAAAAAAAAAGAGGAAAAGAAAAAAAAGCCTGGTTCAATGACGACAAACCCCCAAACCTCCTCCCAGCTCCCCCCGTCTCGCCGCGCTGCCTAACCCCTGCGTGGAAACAGGCGTTTTAGGGAGCCGGAGCAGGAAGTTGTTGTTCTCTGTCTTGCCCAGGTCATCCTTCCAGGGTATGTGTGCAAGGGCGGTGGGCACGAGGGCTCGGTGGGCGCCCAGCAGCCTCGGCCGCCCCCCGCACTAGAGCGAGGCGGGTGAGCAGCGCAGGGGAGCGGGGGCCGGGTGCTGTTTTGGGGGACGCAAGAGGGGCCCAAGGGACAGGATGGGTGGGGGAGCGGAGGGGAGGGAGCGAGAGGCGGAGGTGGGGGGAGAGAGCGAGAGCCGGGGAGTAAAGTCCTACCTGGGATCGGTGCCAACTTCCTGCAAAGGGTTACAGACCCGCGGCTTTGAGAGCCCACCAGAGGCGAGTGCGCTCTTGTCACGGTTCCAAGGCGAGATGAAGGCAGCGGGAACAGGTACAGCAGATGCCGAGTGGCCTCGTTTGCCCGCCGAGCAGGGCTTCGGCTCGATTTAAACCTCGCCGACGAGGAGCCTTCGGTGCTCCCGCCGGCTGGGGCCTCGCCATCCCCGCACGAGGCCACCGGGGCCGTCGGGTGCCAAGGGTGGGGTGGGTGGCTCGGTGGCGGGGGGCTGTGTGTGCATGGCACGGGGGGGCTCCGCCGCTCGCTCGCCTTCTCGCCGTTTGGATTAACATGCGGAAGATGCGCCTGTCACTTTGCTTACTGTCAGCTCCGGCTCGGGGATGGGTGACGGCTTTGTTCGGCGCAGCCTGGGGAGCCGTGCCAACTCGGACTTGGCAGGCGAAGCCGGGTGGGCAGGGAGAGGGGGACGAGGGAGCGGGAACGGCTGCTGGGGCGGCTGCGGAGGGACGTGGCCGCAGGCCCGCTCCTGAGCACGGCGGCTTTCTGTTGGCGTGCGCCTCCCTCTCCCTCCCTCTCTCCCGCTCTCGCCTGCGCCCAGGCTGGTGCAGACAAAATGAAAACGTGTTTTGTTTTGGTTTTTTGGCATCTCCCCAGCAGCGCTACCAACCCCAGCTGCCCCCCCTCCGCTCCCTTCCCCAACCCGCCTCGACTCCCTTTTACAATCGGCACGACCCAGGTGCTCGGGCAGCAACAGAATAAGGCCAAAAATAGCCCTTGGCACCCAAACCACCCCCAATCTGCCACCCTCGGCAGCAACTGCTCCCAACCGGCCTCCATGGCGGGTGGGTTGTTGTTTGTATGCATATATATATATTTTGTCCTCTTTTTTTTTCTGCCCCCATCGAGTCCCTCTCGCGTTGGGTGTGTGTGTTCCTATTCAAGGACCCGCCACCTCCTGTCGTGCGAAAACCAGGAAGGAGGGAGCCAAGGGCTCGTCGCTGCCTGGACACCGGGGCGGCGAGCGAGGGAGACAACGATGGAGGACAAGAGGAGGGAGGAGAGGGATGGGAAGGCGGGAAAAGGAGCATGGGGAGGGCGGTAAAAAATAATCCACCTCCCCAGGCCTTTGTTTAACCTGCGTCGATGCAAAGAGGGGTCTTGGGGGTTTTTCCCTCCCCTTGTCCTTTTTTTTTCACCCTGTGCTTGAGCCTCATGGGCTCATGGGGCGTTTTCGAGGCTGACGGGGCAACTTTCCGGAGCGGGCGGTGTCGGAGGTTGATTTTTGGGGAGGCGGCGGGCTCGTCCCGCAGGCGCGCGGCTCCGAGTGCAGGAATTCCTGCCAGCTCGCCTTTGTGCCAGCCTCCGTTGGCCTTGGGTGTCTCGTTCGGATGGAGCCTGGCATCCAGGCACCGCCCATTTCTTGGCATTGAGCTGCGAGGAGAAGGAAAGGGGAGAGAGCGAGCGAGAGAAGGGAAAAAAAAAAGCTGTCTCACTCAAACTGGCCTTTCTCGGAAAAGGATCCTTCCCCGATGATTGTCCGGATAAGCGGAGCTAAATCCAGCCACTACTCAACAACAAAACCACTCTCTTCCACGGTGCGTCTCTCTTGCTGCCTTGGTACGAAATCGAACCTCACTCTTAATTTTGGTTGGTTTTTTGTTATTTTTTTTTCTTCTTTTTTTTTTTTCTGTCCGTGCGGTTGGGGTTTTTTTGCCTTTGATTTGAAATAACGTTTTGTTCCTCCAGTTGCTCCGTCGCTTTATTGTTGCTGTAACCTGCCTTCTCCCCAAAATCCCTTCTCGCCGAGTCCTCCGGCCCTTGGTGCTAAAACACCCGACTTTAATCGGTCTCCTAGAGAGGGATGTATAGCAGATAGGCAGGTCCCTACGTGCAGCATTTGGAGCAGAACTGGAGGGTGATTTCTCCCCGTGCCCTCGCCCCACCACCCGGGCCGTCCCCAGGAGCCAGCCGGGGCTGGGCGTTGTCGCCCGGGTGCCCCTTTAGTTCCCCAGCGGGCAGCACCGATGGGGCAGAATGTGTCGAATCATGTCGGATTTGCCATTCAACATGGCAGCCGGAGAAACGTGGTGGGAGACGCTGGGCACGGGCACTCGTGCACAGCGCAGGGTGGGGGCACGGCCAGAGCCGCTGCACGGGCAGGGAGGACGAGAGGACAGCGGGGAGGACAGCGGGGCGAGGCCAGAGCAGGAGGATCATTTAATTTCATTCCATTCGAAGGGGGTGAGTTCCACCAGGAGCCGTCCGGGAAGGAGGGAACTCAAGCCGCCTGGTTTTGTCAGCATTAACCGTTTAGAAGCTGGCTGGTTCCCCAGGCTGGCACGGCGTGCCCGGGCGGGCGCGGGGCTGGGCGATGCCCGGAGCGGGGCGGGACGGGGCACTCCGGAGGCGGCTTTTCCTGGAGCCTCGGCGGGACGGGGCCCGGCCGGCTGCTGCTGGAGGAAGCCCTGGGAAAGCTCGGGATGTTCCCGGCTGCTGCTGGAGGAAGCCCTGGGAAGGCTCGGGATGTTCCCGGCTGCTGCTGGAGGAAGCCCCGCGAAGGCTCGGGATGGTTCGTCCCTCCAGCCTCGTGCAGGTTCGCGCCTCGCACCGAGGTTTGGCACGGCCTTACCCGAGCCCAGGGCTTGCCCCAGCGCCGGGGAATCTGCCCTCTTTCTGTCAAACTTAATTTAGGCCTGCTTGGGACACAACAAAAGCAGCTTGTTTGCAGGGCAGGGTTCTCCTTGCCGGCTGCCGCGCACTCCGCAGGCGCTCGGAGCCATGAAAGCCACCCCTCCTCCTTCACCAAATTTTTCCTCCTCTTCCCCGCTGCCCAGCCTCCCTGCTCCTCCTCCTTTCTCTGAAAAAAAAAACCCTTTTCAGTGAGCGACGCATGGTCCTACAGTAAAAACCTTCAAACTGGCCACAAAGCACCCAAATGCCCCGGCCCCTGTGTTCCTCCGTGACCCACCAGCTGTACCAGCCCTGCTCTGGGGACATTCCCAAATCTGCCTTACCCTCCAGGATGGGGACAGCCTCTCAGGGATCTTGTCCTGGGCATCTCAAATCTTCCTGACCCCTCAGGGAGCTGTGTGGCCTCGTGCACTCGGGTTTGGGGTCCGGTCCTGGACTTTGTTTCTTGTGCTGTTTCGGCAGCTGAAATTCCCATGCTGTGGGAGCTGGGGGCAGTCAGGCATTTGTGGGGTCTGACCCCCAAAATGTGCCAGGATGGTCTCTTCAGCAGTGCACGGACACAGTGGGTTACATCCAGACCCTTAATTCCAGTGAAAAGGCAGCACAAGTGTTTTACTCATCATTCCAGCTTTTCCCCTGCAGATTATTTATACAAAGAGGGGCTGGGTTGAAATCAGACCTTTCCCAGTTATCTCCCAATCCCTATTGCTTTCCTGTGAAAATCTGGTGGAGAGCAAATATTAAAAAAACCCCAAAACCCCACTGAAGCTCCTGCAAACAGCCTGAGAGGAAAAAAAGTCTGAACTCAAGCAAAGCTCTTCTGACGTGTCCTAAGCAAAACATCTGGCACCCCTGGAAGAGCCGTCCAGCCAAGGGACACAGCTGTTTTATTCCATGCAGCTCACAGCAAAACAGGGCTCGTGCTTCCAGAACATGGCTCAGCAGAAAGGGTGAATTCTTGAAAGGGGGAGTCAGATCTTTCTGCTGTTTATTGCCTCTGAATCCCCAGTTTGCTCTCAGGCTGCTCTGGTGTGAGCTCTGCTCCATCTCCTGGCAGGAGACCAGGAGCTTTGCTCTGAGGCTGGAGCCTTGTTCAGCTGCTGTAACCCCCAGCAGGCAGCAGAGCCACTCTGGATTTGCACAGACATTCCTCACAGCAGGATCAGGCCCCCAGGTTTGTCGAGGGTGGCTCTGGGAAATTTCCTTTCCTTAAAAGGACCAAGTTTGGCCAAGACAGAGTTTGAATTGTGATTTCCTTTTTTCTTTTTCCTCTCTCTTTTTTTTTTTTTTTTTTTTTTTAGTCCCCTACAACTCAGAGCCAAATTTATATTGGTGAGAACTGCCTGATTTACAGCTGCAGAAAATGCTGAGCTCTGTGTCTCCACAGGCCAGACCCAAGGGGCAAAGCTTCCCCCCGTGCTGGACCATCCATGTAAGCAGCTTCACCACTCCAGGAACCACTTCTAGTGGGCAGTGAAGGGCTGAAAGGCAGTGAGACTGATTTGACCTCTGTGGGCTCCACCCTCAGCTTTTCCACTAATTGTACCAAGGGATTTGGGGGTACAAGTTTCATGAGATCCTTGTAGAAGCCCATGCAAGGGAGAGCTGATGCTGGCAGCCTTGTGCACCATGGGGAGCGTGGTGTCCAAACACAGCCAGATCTGATTCACCCTCTGTACCACCCCACAGCTGGGCCTCAGAAGAATCAATACAATTTATTTTTCTCTCTCTGCCACCTCTCTCAGCCCCTAATTTCTCTCAAGCTTTTTTTCTGTGGTACTGGTTTTTTATGTTGGAGTTGCTCGTAGCTACTGTTTAACTTTGGTGATAATTGGCTGCTGTGAAAGGTGAGGTCTGGGAGGACACAGCTAGGAGGTGACCAGTTTGTTATTGCAGGGTTGCTCATGGGCACTGAGCTGTGCTGCCTGGCTCTGCAGCTGGAAAGCCCATGAGACATGCAGGGTTTGGCACGCTAAGGTTGCTCTCCAGATAGTCCTGGCCACAGGAAGTGTGAGAGAAGTAGCCCAGCAAAGGACACAACCAACAGGGGGTGAGGTGTGGAGTCAGAGCCATGGGGGTTGTGTTGGTGGAAACCAAATATCTCCCAAATATCTGTTCTGGGGTGTCTGGGAGGGCTGGCTTCACATGAATCTCTCCTGCTCATTCCCACACCAGGGCTTTTCTCTGCTGTGGTCCCTGCCAGCACATCCCCATCCTGCTGGGCTTGGGAGGCCCAGCCCAAGGGACGTGGCCATGCATCCCTGGCAGGACTGGGCAGGATGTTTCTCCTCATCTGCAAGACCACAGCAAACATTGTGCTTCTTCCTCCTCCTCCTTCTCCTTCCTCCTCTTCCTCTTCCCCCTAGTCTGAGGACTCTGCAGGGCAGCCACAGCCAGCTTTACCTCAATCTTCAGGTCCTGTTTGGACTCACAGGATGCTGATGTTTTATTGCCAGGTATGAAGACCTGGAGCAGAAGGTCTGGGAGCTTCTGGGAATAACACCAAGAGCTGAGGTTCTCCCATCCTTCATTCTTGGTTTGCTTGGTGCTGGGCATTTGCCCTGATGAGGAGAACAGAGGTTGTGGGGCAGCAGGTTGGCATCCTGGCATGTGGAGCCAGAGTGAGTCTGGATGGGGAGAAGGCAGCAGGATGGGAGCAGGCACAAGGGTGGGAGCAGGCATAAGCATGGGAACAGCTTCATTTGCTTGCATCAGTTTTGACCACAGAAACATGAGCTCAGGCTGGCAGTGGAGGCACCCTGGGCAGGCAAGTAGAGAAGGTCCCAAAAACCCAACTCGGAGCAACAAGTTGGGTTATAAAGTTTTCTGAGCAGGAAACTCCTCACAGAGACTCCACCAAAAGTCAGGGCAGCTGCTGATGCCAATGTGATCGACAGCTTCAGTGTCTGCACATCTGCTCCCAGAGCTCCTGTTTGTGGTGGGAGGATTGGGCTAAGAACCTGGGAGCTGAGCAGCCCCACAGGGAGAATGCCTGGGATCATCCCCCAGCTGCTGTGCCTTGGGAGCACATCACTGCCTCTGAAGAGAGCTGGGATGAATGCAGAGGCACATGGATAAAAGTGTCTGGGAGGGCTTTTCTCCTTCCTCCAAGGTGGCACTGCACAAAATCCAAGCAGATGATGAAACCCAACCACTTGGCTTATTTCAGTCTTCCAGATACAAGAATACAGATGAGGTTTCCAATATCACCTCCCAATTCAGTCTGGCCAGTCATCCTACAGTGTGGTGGGGAATTGCTCCTGCTGTTTTCAATCCACAAAACCTCCTCCTGTCCCTGTCCCCAGCAGCCACACCAGACTCCACCCTAGGAGCAGCTGCATCTCAGCAGAGATGAGGAGACACACACTGAATGATGTGTCAAACCCCAACAGTCTTTGTTGTTCACCTTGCTAACCCTGAAATCTTCCTGGCTCTTCAGAGAGGCAGCAGCAAAACAAGAACCTGGCAACAAACCCACAGAGTGGGACAGTTGAGCTGGTGGAGCCTGGCTGTGGTGGAGCTGGCAGCCAGGATGTGCCCCGACCTGGGGCTGGATCCAGCCGTGCCTGAGCACAGTAGGAGTTCCCATCTGGATCTCAGCTTTGCAGCCCAGGCCCTCCCCTGCCCAGGGGATTAGCGGGGATGCAGTTCCCAGGGCGGGGGAAGGGGCTAATGAACAGAGACAGGATAACGAAGCAGGTACGGGCTTCCTGTACTTTAGGGCTCAGGAGGAAATCCTGCAGCTGGTGAATCTGGATACGATTAGTGTCCATTTCTCCCTGTGTAATCAACCCATCTGTTCATCCTTGCGCATCAGCCGCGCACGCCCCACTGCAGGCAGATGCCTTTGGGGCACTGTTTGCATCCCTGCCTGCCCTGCCAGGCTCACAGCCTGGATGGGCTGGGGTGATCCTGGGGGAGCTGCAGCCTCTGGGGCACTGTTTGCATCCCTGTTTGCCCTGCTCCCTGCTGGGCTCACAGCCTGGATGGGCTGGGGGAGCTGCAGCCTCTCAGGCACTGTTTCCATCCCTCACAGCCTTGGGTGATCCTGGGGGAGCTGCAGCCAGCACAGCCACGATCCCAGCGAACAGCAGGACCCAGCCCAGGAAAAGGCGCTGCTCTGGGGGAGGGCGGCTGCTCCAGAGGGCTTGCAGCAGTTCAAAGGGATCGCTGTGACACACAGATAAGCTCAGCTTTCCAGACTCTGCCTGCTCATCCCAGCTCAGCTTTAGCACAAGCAGGTAAAGGTGGATTACGTTTGGCTGCCTGGCTTCAAAGCCTTGTTGATCCCATGGGGTGCTGAGCACAGGACACACAGGCCCTTCGTGGGGAGGTGGGACTGGGCTCTCAGTCCTGCTCTGTAAGAACACTGCTAATGTAATAGGTGCTGCTGCAGGGTCCTGAGGGTTCATTTCAGCTCCTTTTCCTTGGCAATTTTGTCCAACTATGCAAAAAAAACAACAGCCCTGCAGTGGGTTACAGATGTCAGGTAACGCACGGCCTGGGCTGAAATGAAATTGGAAGAGGACCTGGTGTGTAGATCAGTGTTTTTTTGTAGTGCAGTGGCTCAAGCTTGCATGGTCCTTTAGGGTGTTTTGGTGACAGAGTTGGGACAAAACTACAGGTTACAATTCCCAGTCCTGGTGTCCTGTATACCCAGTATTGACCTCCACTGAAACAGCTCTTACTGGTGTCACTGGAGTGTCCTGGGGGATCTGTCACAAGTGCTGGCCGTGTGAAGATGAAGCTGGTCCCAACCCAGAGGAGTTTACATGCACAGCCCAGTCCTCCCCCATGTGTGGTGTTCAGGGATCCAGGCACCTGAGCTCCTGCCATTTGCTGAGTGCCAAAATGTCATTACAGCCAGGAACAATCTCAGGAATGCAGCACAGGTTAAACATTTCATTTACTTTCAAGGGCTACTTGTTGCTTCATTTCTAAATGCAACCTGTCCTCAGCCCCTGTTATATTGCTCCAGGCTTCTCTTTGGGTTCTAAATCTTCTGGTTTTTGTTTGGTTTGGAATGCACTGATTTGCCATAAGGAATAAATGAAAAGCAAAAGAAAACAGCAGTACTTGTTTGCATAGGCCCTACATTGTTCTGTGCTGTGCTGCTACTGAAATAGGAGTGATAAATCCCACTCCCTGGACAGAGGTTTTTTGGGTGGTGGCTGTGTGCAGACAAGGCCAGGGAAGATAAACAAGCAGAAAAAGAAATGAGTTTAGGAAATGACAGTTGAGGATGGTCAATCAACTGATGGGTCAAAGCCAGCACAAGACCATCAATTAGCAAAGCCATATTGATTTTGTTTCTCCAAAGCATTTTTGCGTCCACAGAGAGGGCCGAGAGCTGGATCTGTGGTCAAATTTGGCTGCAATTAGGAATCTGTACAGTTTCTATGTTGCAAAGGAGGAGTTTTAGAAAGGATCTGCCTGTAGAAAATATGTCCCCAGTTCCAGAAGGGCTCAGCCAAAAGGGTGATGAAAATCTGTCTGTTGGTGTCATCGTCAGAACTGCTGGAGGTGGGAACATTTGCTAATCTTGCTTATTTTAAGGGCTCTGCTTTCAGAAGCAGTTCAGTTCTGAAAATGCAGCTCTGAAAACTCAGCTCTTAAGTCTCATACAATGCACACCTCAGACTAGACTAAAGAGGGATGAATTTTTCAGACTGTAGGTTCTTGCCTGCCTAATTATGATTTTCAGCTTCTTATGATTCGGTCTTTGCATTGTATAAATGTGACACAGAAGAAATAGCTGTGACATTGCCTGGCGTTTTCTGTTCCAGCTGGGGAGGAACCAGCTGAACCTGCAGGGTTTCAGAGCTTGCAGAGCTGGTGTGGAAGGAGAATTTAATTTCACGTTTGGGAATCAAACTTAGATTACCTGGGTAATCTAAACTGTCACAATTTCTCTTCCTCCAGCACCCCCAGGCGTGGGGCCAGTGTCACTATTCAGGTGTAACTTTGGCACCCTGAGGCAGTGCAGGGTTCAGCAGGATTGTTGTATTCATACCAAACATGACTTCAAGGCAAACAACCTTCATCAGCTCCAGTGGTTACATCTCTATTGGAACATTTCAGTAGGTTAAAATCTCCACCATGGGTTTTGACTTCCCTGTTCAGTTGCCTCAATAGACACATAAGGTGTCTGAAGCTGCACAAAATGGCTTTTGGATGAGCTCAGGCCTGGCCAAAGTCTAAACTGGTTTGGCTTGCAGGGTTTGTGGCAGCTGCAGCTCTGAATCCAGCCTGGGATGGGTCCCAGTGATATGCACAGAGAAGCTATCTCTCACTTCAGAGAGTTCTCTGCCATCATCCAGCTTCTGGGAGAGAGAGGAGAAGCTGCCCTGGGTGTGAGCAGAGCTCCAGAGCAGGGTGGGATGTGGGTCACAAACAGACTGCTGGGCACGATAAAAGGTCAGCAGTGTTGTTAAAAACCCTGGCTTGGGATTTTTCTGTGTTTCATGACTCTGGAGCCCCAGAGCTGTCTGTGATACAGCAGCTCCATCTTCGTCTGTGGTGGGTGCTTGAATGGACTCTGGCCTTTATGAATAATGTATAGGAGTTCAGTTCTTCTCTCCCTGGCCCAGGGCACGGTGTCCCAGCTGGTAAGAACTGGGAGCCCAGTCTTGTTAAAACCAGTGTTAGACTTAGACCTTCATGAGATCCACTGCCTGAAGCAATTCCATTGTTCAAAGCACATTTGGTTAATTAGTACATTAACTAATAACCTTCTCAGCATCCCAGGTAGGGAATATTTGTCTCCCAAAGGAGGAAACAGAGGCAAAGTGACTCACTAAGACTGGATGCAGGAGCTTAGCAATGCAGCTGTGAAGTCTGTTTTTTTCCATCCTAAGTGATTTTGTGTGGCTGCTGCTGCCTTATGCACATAATTTCCCCAAGACAGAAATGGAGGAGTCCTAAAAACTCCCGTGAGAGTGCTCAGGCCCAGTGAGGGAAGGTACCACTGGACAAACCTGAGAACTGAATCCTTCCAAGTACTCAGGGGAGGCAATTTGCTTCACCCACATGCACCAATTAACGAATAAAACCAAAACCACTTCTCATTTTCAAGGAATTTTTCTCACCAGCTTGGCTTTCCACTCACATCTTCATCTACTCTTAATTTCATGAGCAAATGGCCAGTGTGGGGAGCAGAGAACACACAAGGACTGGCAGTAGAGACTCACTGGGATGAGATCAGACCAGAAGGATAAGACCTGAAGAGATTCAAACAAACAGCCAGAGGGGGAACTTTGATGCTGAGGAAGTTCTTTGACTGCAACATGTGATATTGAGCAGCTGATTTCCACAGCTTTGCAGTGTGGTTGGAAAAAACCCTGAGTTGAAGCACAAGGGTAGAGTTCTTTGGCTTGCAGGACCCATGACAACACCACAGACCCTTTCTCACAGACAGAAAGGGGAGGCTTGTTCTCTCCACCCAGCTCTGACCTGAAGCTTTGTGCTTTACCTATACTCAGATGACAATTCTCAGCAGCAAGGATGAGTGTGCAGAGGAATGAGAACCAACTCCTGCATGCAGGGATCCATCCCTGGGGAGGAGAATCTCACGGGGTTTAATTATGGGGCCACGTGCCTTAGCAGTGTGCTGGCTTCCAACCAGCCCAGGCAGCCACAGCCCTGCTCAGCGCTGGAATGTCAAGGGAGTGCCTGGCATGAGGGACCTGGTGAGGTCATAGAAGCAGGAGGCACCAAAGCAAGTGGCCTGTTGGATAGAAGGGACTCCTTTTGTGACCACAGCTTAATCCATCACCAGTTTGCTGAGCCCACAGCAGCCCAGATTGGAGGCTACAAAAATATCCCTGTTCAGCAACTCCTCCCTTGTCCTTTGTGAAACTCCAGCATTTTAATCATGTTCACACCTCCCTCTCCTGACACAAACCATCTCAGCTCTCTCCCAGGTCCACAGAACCTGTGCATTCCTGGTCTCATTCCCCTGCTTATGTGTCAGACACTCTCCCCTCCATAAACTTCTCAAACATCCCCATTTGCTTATTCTCTGTATTCCCATCTTTCCCCCCATGCACCTTCATTTGACTAAGATTTGTTAAATCAACTAGTGCTGAGTTATTTGTTGAATAATCAACTACATGCAGTTCTGTGTGTGCTGTTGATGGACTGAGCAATCCCAGCCCCATGCATGTTCCCAGTTCCATATTTCTCCATCTCAGGACCACCTGGAAGGTGCTGCTGGTGTAGGGGGCCTGTTACTAGGAAGGCCAAAAAACCCCATCCTGTAAATGTGTCTTGTAAACGTGTCTCATCCTGCTCTGTTCATTTTCACTCAGATTAAGGGTAAAAACAGAGTTCCTCGGGTTGTCAGGGGTTTCTAGAGGAGGGCATTGCTGTCAGAGCAGCTGAAACTGGTTTTCATTCTTAGCTTCAGCCTGACATGCTCTGTGTGGCCGTTCTTGATCTGTTCCTGTACGCATCTAGAGCCCTTTGGTCATCATTCTCCAGCCTGTCTTGCTGGTTTTCCTGGAGGAGTATTACACAAGAAAGGCACTATTCTCTCCATGCAAAGGCATTTTCAAGCAAGCCGTGTCTTCTCAAAGCATAATAAAATAAACCAGACTTGAATCTCTCAAATACCTTCAAAATTCACAGATTTTGAGGTTAATACAAAGTGCACAAAGTTAATAAAGTGCACAAACCTACTTGTGGGGTCACATGGCTCCACATCAAACCCATACCAGAAATCAGGATATCCTGAGCAGGCTCTCAGTGGAGTTTGTTACAGGTGATGCTTATTTTTAGGAACGTTTTAAAAAGTCTAATCAATCACAACAAATTAGTAATAAATCCATAACAGTTTTAACCTGGAGATCTTAGGTTACTTTGCCAGAAATTGCAAGAGGAATAGTGGTTACTAAAAAATCTAAAGATGTAACTTTTTTCACAAGATAATTCAAGATATTGCCATTATGCTTCTGGGAATTACCTTCCCCACTGACTCCAGAAAGCTGAGCAGGTCCAGCCTCCTGCACTTAAATTTATCCCATGTGAATATGGCACAAAGTGCCTCATCCTATTGACAACCCTCCTTGCAGGATTTTCCTACAGGTCCTGTAACAGCTTCAAAGCTGATTTTGGCATTTCTAGTTCCCTGCATCCTTAAGGGATAGGACTTCTAATGGGGAGATCTTACCAGTCCTAAATCCTGAATAATCCTGATTTTCAGCTTGTCCTATCTACGGAAGCAGAAAGCCCAGGGAGTGTTTGATTTGTGTCCTCCTAAGGGTCTTCCTACATCAGGTACTCCCAGACAGGTTTGTGAGGTGTTTGCCTTGCTCTAAAAACCTGGTTTTGGTCAGGATTTGCAGGCCTGTGGTGGAGGGTGGGATTGATGTGTGTGCCTTATTGGATGCTAACTGGGACTTTGGCCCTGTGCTTTTGGGAGAAGAGGATCCAGTGAGAGGCATCTCGGGTTCCTCACCCACGGGCACGTTGCCTGGATGGGCAGCTCTGGTGCTGCTCCGTAGAAAGGCAGGAAGATAAAATTCCTGGAGCTCCCAAGGCTGTTTGTGTGCACAGGGTCCTGCAGAGAGAGCCTGTGTTTGTGAGGCAGCTGGTCCTGACGGGAGCGAGCTCTGCTGCTGCCGCGGTGCCGTTGGGATCCGCGCTGCAGAGGCCACGCTGTCCCCAAGGCCGGGTTCCTGTCCCCAAGGCCGGGTTCCTGTCCCCCTCGCTGCGGGTGTTATTTACACCGTTTCCTGCCCGGGGAAGTTCAGGAGTTTGACGTTACTGGGTTGGTTTCCGCCCTCCTGCCCGGCTCCCTTCGGGAGCTGTGGCAGAGCCTGGCTGGGCCGGGCCCCACGGGCGAGATGGAGGTGCCAGCCAGGCCCAGGCAGGGAAGTGTCACCCATGGCAGGCCGGACAAATCAGGCTCAGCCATCTTGGGAGGGCTGGAAAACCAACCCTGTGTCCATCCCTCCGCCTCGGCCCTGCTGCGGGACTGGACGGGGCCGGCAGGAGGAAGGAGGACGCGCCCGGGCATGGCTGCAGAGCTTTTGGGTTCCTGCCGAATTGACGCCCTCCCCTCTCCCCCCTCATCCTTCCCGCCTGGCCTGCGTCTCCCCTCCCTTCCCTTCTCCCTCCCATCCCGCAGCAAACAAAATGGCTGCTCCATGGCCATTTTGTTTCCCGTCTGGAAGGGGAAGCCGGGACGCCGGGACTTGGCTCTTTTTTGGAGGCTGCGGCCATGTCCGAGCCCAACTCTCCCGTCTCTACGTGGCACCGGCTGTAGCAAGAGAGAAAGGGGAAAAAAAAGAGGGGAAAAAAAAAAAAAGGACATTTTGGAACGAGACCAAAGGCAGAGGCAGAGAGTGGGTAGTTTTGGCGTATGTTGAGCACTGAAAATGCCTGGAATTGCCAAACTGAGCTTTTGTATGAGCAGCGTAAGGGCTACTCGGTGCACGCAGAGCCGCGGGGCTGCACGGAATAGCCGGACGGAAAGGTTTGTTCGCTATATTCAATAAAACAGCCCTCCTTTCTTCTGGATTTATAAAGTACCAGAGAGCACTGTTGTCTTAATTTGTTTTTTGGACGGGCGGATGATTTTACACATCGGCTTGGTATGACCAGAGCCGGTCATTGCCGGACGGCAGCGTTTTAACCTGTTGTGTGTCCTCTTGTTTTTGGTGCATATGGGATCTGACCTTTCCACCGAGCTGGCACTGCCTGGATTTAGCTGATGTAATCTGGAGGATATTTTTTTAGGGATTTTTTTTGTTTATTGCCTTCTTCCCTTGAAAGTTTTCATCTCAGGAATAAAAACATCTTAATTTAAATATTTAAAGCAATAGCTGTTCTTGGCTTTTTAAGCCCTTGCTTTTCTCCCAAGGCTGGAGCTATACTGTGCTCACAAGCTGTTTACTGCACTCTGTGTGTATCCTGCACACGTTAAGGTGTGATACACAACAGAAACACCATCAACAGGAACACGCCTTGAAAGTTTAAACCAACTTGGTGGCGTTACTGTAAAATTTTGCGCAGAAGCAGGGCAAAAACACCAGAACATGCGCCAAATAAAAGTGCCTTTTTTTTTTTTTTAAGTGATTCTGCATTTCCTTCAGTAGCCTGGATGTCTTGGCGTTAGTAGCCACGTTGCTTTGTTCGTGGACACTCCGAGGAGCAGATCCCTGCCCTGTGGCACGGCGGGGATCAGGTTCTGATAAGGTGTTGGAATGATCGTCCTGCCGTTCCTTGAGTGGCTTTCCAGACACGTGGAGAGAAGCAGACACTTCCAGAGCGGAGCTGGGAAGGAGAGCAGAAAGAGGTGAAATGGCTTTCCTTGCACAGAAAGGTATTTGATTTGCCTCCATATCCCCTTGGCTTGTTTGCAAGCAGACAATAGAGAGAATGGCAGGGCCAGGGTGGTCCCAGAGCCAGGCGGGCGCTGGGCGGGTGCTTCACGGTGCAAATTTAATGTTTTGGTCCAAATCTACGTTAGAGGTGGACATTACCTGCACACCCTTCATAAAAAGCTTGTGAACTGAACATTGAGAAGGTTAACAGTATTAATAGAACAGTTTTATAGAGTATTACAGAAAAAAAGAATACTCTTTCTTTGTATTTTTGAGAGAGCCTGTAGAATCGAGTGCAAAACAGGTAGAAATAAGCCTGAAAGGTATTTTTTCCTCTTATTTTTAGTATTTAGTGAAATTGCTCTGAAATATCAGTAGCGCCTATCTTTTATGACAAAATTCTGGGATTTTTTTTTGCTTCTGGAAAGGGTGAGGTATATACAAATTTACAGGAAAAATACTATACAAACCTTTAGAAAATCTATTACCTTTGTGGCCACCTTTAATAATGCGTTTAGGAAGGGTGAATTAAAGATAAGTCGTGTAACAAGCAGGTTACAGATGCCTGCATTATAGATAACAATATCAGAATCATTAATAATGATCCAGATGTTTAGAAACATCTGATAGGACTCAAAACAACCCCTAAGTGATGAGCAGCTGTTTATAAATATACCTGCTAATTATTTAATAATAAATGTGATGGCAAAGTTGATGTGAAATATTCCCTATGTCATTAAAAGGGTGTGGAGTAAAGCATTGCTGAGAGATGGGGCTGTTGCAGGATTGAACTGTAAATATTTTTACTTCCATTTCTCTTTCCCTATTCACAGTGCCTTTGATTGACTGTTTCAAAGTGGGATATTTAATACTGACTTTAGGACGGGGTGTTTGCGAAGATGGTTGGCCTTGCTTTGCTGAGAGGTTTGCCCGACCTGGGAGAAGTTATAAACAACTTGTCTTCATGGCTAGTTTGGCAAATGTCATTTTTTATTGCTTTCCCGTGGCACAGGGTGTGTCCAAGATGTTTTTTGGTCTGTTTTCTGCTTTTCGTGTGAGCGCGTTCCTCACTGGCCGCCGGATCAGCGGCTCAAATTGGCGTTGTGGGTCCCCACAATGTTGGGGAGTTATTGAAAACCTTCCACACTTCTTTTGGCTTATTTTGGGTTTGATTTTTTGATTTTATTTTTGGTCTGTTCGGTTTTTATTTTTCCATCCCAGCCAGGTTGGGAGGACACGAAGCCAAGGAAACAAAATGGCCACACTCGGCCATTTTGTGCCAACGCCGCCGCTCCCGGGAGCCGGGGCCGGTTCTGCCCCAGCTCCAGGAGGCTGAAAATCCTCTTGGAGACTCAGGCTCTGAAAATCCTCCTGGGGACTCAGGGTCCTGATTTCCCACTGAGAAGCCCTCCCTGTCCCTGGCACGTTTCGGCAGGACCGCGGCTTCACAAAGGCTGAAAGTGGTGTCAGCTTTTAAAGCAGAGACTTTGTTGTTTTATGGTTTCCTCCTCCCCCCTCCTCCATTTCATTCAGTGCTCTTTAATAAACCAGATCAGCTCCTCAAGGCTTCAGAGCCTTTCCAGCTCCTCTCCAAGGTGGGCTCCTTTTAAATGCAGATGCTTGGCCGTGCTCAGGAATCTCTGGTGCAAAGATGTTTCCAAATTTGGGGGGCATCATCTTGGGTTTTCTGCTGGGGTCATAAATGAGGAGCAGTTTAGGTCACTTCTTGATCCCAAAAACAAGTCTGAAAGCTAGACTGCAAATGCTGTTTTTATTCCAGCCTGGAGGATTTTGCTGTGAAAAAAACATAACCTTTACCTGCTAATTTTCCTCACTCCTCCATGCACCTGTAAAGAGTGGGACCATGTGGTGACACTGACACATCTCTGTGCACAGGGACCTTCCTGCAGTGGTTTGCAGAGACTGATGAAGTGCTTTCACAGAAATCAGATTTGATCAATTTTGAGGGATCCATATGAATCTGGAAAGTTAAAATTACAAGGCCACTGCCTTAAGGCCTGCACAGAAAGTGGTTTTTTTTTGTTTAGAGGTTCTTGGCAATCAAGATCCAAAAATCTTTCAAAACTGAGTTTAATCTCAGAGGGCAATGAGAGGCTTTGGGTGTGGATCTGTGACTCCTACAGACTCTGTTGGCTGTTTTAGCCAGAATTTTGCATAGCTGCATCACATCCAGGCAAATTTGGGCACATGTCCTCCTTCCCCGTCTTTTGTCTTGATGGTTTAGACCTCAGGCCATGGGGAGAGGGAATTCCTGTCATTGCAATTTGTGTAGGACAAACAAGTGTGACAGCAATACTAAGGGTAGAATGCTCTTAGTCATCCTTACTGGGCATAAAAAATTCCCCTGTTTGATCCATAAATCCTCCTGTTTGACTCCTTTCTTCAGAGATCTTGCTAAAATCAGGATTCCAGAGTCAGCAGCTGGGTATTCCCAAAACCTGTACTCATTAAGACAATTATTATAATTAAATCTTCTGTTTTCAGGTTTACTTATAGAAGTCAGAAGGGATTTTTTTTTCTCTCTGCATGTATAATTACATCTATGTGAACTCAGACTTACTTAATTTAATTTCCCACCAACAGTTTGAGATTGGCCCAAATGCCTGTTGTCTGCAATGGTATCAAGAGTGACCTTTGAAATGCCTGATACATCTGGCTTATGTGCTTAAAATAATATAAATCACCAGATTGGGAACCAGGAAAAATTGTTCCTCCAGGTCAGTTATTAAAAGTCTCTTTGGAGAAGAAAGGCATCCTCTGCCTTTATGCATCACCCAGGAATCATCTGGAACACCCCTGCTCCCAGGCCCTGACCAGTGCAGCATCTCTTGGCTTTCTTGCCACCCTTCTGCTTCATGCTTGTGGCAGCAGCTAAATTTTGGGGAAGCTGAAACATTTTAGTTTAGATTAACCCTTCTGTCCCCAGGGAGCTGAGCAGTGACAGACCTGATGGAGCCTTGAGCCTGGCTGTCACCTCACCCAAGCTCTGGCTGGTGTTGCATGTTCTGAGGAGGGATGTGCAACCCCTGTGCATCACTTTCTATGCTGATAAACCAGGAGAAATAGCATTTCTCATCAGGAGGCTGTTTGGGATGCACTTGGCACAGGGGTGGGCCGAGCTCTTCAGTGCTGTAGGAACCAGTTCCACCTCACTGGGGTTTTGACAATGTTCATGCCCTGTTACACCAGGAGAGCCTGGGCCAGATGGTCCAGCACAGTGGGTCATTCCCTGTGAAGGACCAGTTTGTCAAAGGAAATTAAGAGAATTACCTGGACTGTGTTGAATGCCAGTGAGGAGAGCCTGTGGAGAACTCTGAAGAGGGCACTTCCCAAACCTTACTGCAGAGATACCCTTGGACCTGAGGCCACCCTGAACTCTCACAAGGATTCCAGCTACAGTACTTCACCAAAGCTTTGGGAATATTTAGGCTGTTGCCTGGTAGCACAAAGCATTATTAAAGGCAGCTTTTATCCTTTGGAGAGTTCAGCCTGAGCCCCCTCCTCTCCCAGCACAGCATTCAGCAGATGCTTGTGGAGCTTGGGGACATCTCCTGCTGAGCTCCCATGGGAAGTTATCCTTTGGGTCTGTGCTGGGCTGCACATGCAGCCTGCTTGGCGTGGCTCCCTCGTTGTTAGGGCTGCTTTAATCTCCAAGGGGAATTCTTTCTCCTTGCAAAAGAGCCTCACACATTTCTTTCAAACTCCCAGATTAATACCTCGCCTCTGTATTTGGGTGTGCAGAGAGTGAAGAAGCCTCAGAAGGTGAGCCAAGGGCTTGGGGGCAAGCCAGTCTGTCTCAGATCCATGCTAATACTGCTTGGCTGGGCTGGAGCATTAGAGGGACAGCACGGCTGCATGTTGCACTCATTTGTTTAGGAAATAAGATCTGCCTTGATGTACTCGATACCATTACATTTGCAGCCTAAAAGCTTCCTTGTACTTAGTTATTTCTAATCTGCTCAATTCCCTGGAGTGCACAGCAGCTAAATTGATGGATTCTCTTATCTGGTCTGGCAGGTTTGTTCTAGATACCCTGTGTGTTCAGGAGGTGAGGTCAGCCTGGCTGGGTGTGCTTGGTGCTGCTGCAGTTTCCTGAGAGCTCTGCTATCTCCATGTGTAGCCCTGGGTTCCAAGGGCAGGGCTGCAGCTTTTGTGCACCCTTGGGTGCATGAAGACTCATCCAGTGGGATTGCCAAGCACAAGGTTTGAAGAAGGAGAAAGAGCTCCAGACCAAGGTTGGGTATGACTCCTCTCCCCTGCCATTGAGAATTCTGATTTTTCATGCATTCCTCTTTGCAGGACCTGAAGAGCAGCCAGTGCCTGGATAAGGCTCGTCCCAGTTCCTGGATAAGGCTCATCCCACTTCCTGGATAAGGATCATCCCAGTTCCTGGATAAGAATCATCCCAGTGCCTTTAGGCTGCCACAGTCCCAAGCTGTCCTTGAGGCTGAGGTAGTAGATTGAATAGTTGTGGAGTCCGGTCCTCCCTCTGAGCTAACTATACAATCTACTGTCTTTCCTAAGGAGACAGTCAGATCTTCAGCTCTGCTCATCCACTTCTACGCCAGTGTGGGGGCAGGTGGTGCAAGCAAAGCAAATCCCTGCCCGTGCTCGTCTGTTCTGCTCTGTGGAGGTGAGGTAGTAGGTTGTATAGTTTGGTGGGAGGGATTTGATCCCATTTCAGGTGATAACTATACAGTCTATTGCCTTCCTTAAAGAGCAGCAAAACCACCGGAGGA
This sequence comes from Catharus ustulatus, assembly GCF_009819885.2. Lineage (NCBI taxonomy): Eukaryota > Metazoa > Chordata > Aves > Passeriformes > Turdidae > Catharus > Catharus ustulatus. The sequence continues at coordinate 4,774,175 of NC_046245.1, forward strand.
GCTCCCGAGGCATTCTTTTGTTGAGGATCCAAAAACACAGCGTGGCATTGTTAAACAACTCAGTGGGTGTTTCTCTTGCAGCATCCAGACTTGCATTCTTCCAGGAATTGCTTCATGCCTCAGGCACTGGAGCATGGAGCCACCTGCTTCCAGGGAGCCCAACTCTCTCTAAGGTGTGAGAGAACCAGAGAAATGAGTTTGCACAGCAGCTCCCAGTGTTCAGTGCTGTTCTTTTTTTGCAGGAGGTGGGCTCAAGTTGCAAAGTGTTTAAGTATGTTGATCTTTTCTGGTCTGTCCTCGGGTCTGGGGGGAGCAGATTCTTTGGTATAAATGGGACAGATCTGAGCTCGTGATTTAATTTTGTTGTGTCCATTTCTGAAGTTTGGGTTCAGAACCAGACCCAAGGGCAAGCAGCCTGCAGACTCAGAGCCCTGGGAGCTGGTCAGATTTGGCTGGTTGGCCCCTGCTCAGGAAGTGCATTTTGTTTTGGACAAGTTCCCAGCCTGTCCCATGGAACAGAGTTAGAGGGTGGTTCTTTCTGATCTGATAATCACTTATCAACTGAATTCACTCACATGCAAACCCTGTGAGGGAAGTTTAGGGCTCTTGGGCATTTACATAACATGAGCCAATGATTCAAGCTAAAATCTTGTCCTAAAGTGGAGACAGGTAGGGAAGAGATGTGAGCCAAAGGGAGCAGATCCTAATCCTTGTGGGTTCTCCCAGGCACTGTCAGCTGACAGCAGACATGGGAGAAGTCGTCATGCTTCAGAGCTCTGGCCCTTGGCAAGGGACAGGGAATTGTTAATTCTTCTCTTTCTCAGGAGCAGATGGGACTATCCCTCTGCCGTTTTCCAGAGTAAGTAGGATCAAGACCACGAGTGGAGCTGTAACAGGATCAGGGCTGCGTTGGGAAGGACATTTCAGGCCATTATCACGACCATCTCACTGCCAGGGAGACGCGTGAGATCCGAGACACCGGGGAGCGAGGGCAAGCAGAGGACACCTTCTCAGATGAAGTGGGAGGGAGAGAGCAAAGAGAAATTGGAGCCCTCAAATTTCACCCTGAGCAAAAGCAGAGAGAGAGCCAGCCCTGGCTGCCAGGGCTGTGGGAGTCCCCAGAATGAAGCAGCTCATTTCAGCCCCTCTGCTGGGACAGGGCGTAGCTGCAGCGAGGCTGGGACACAGCTGGTGGGTGGGGATGCTGCAGTTCCAAGCAGCGAAGGAATGCAGCCCTCTCTCCATAAATCTGGCTTTTCAGCAGTCCTGGTGACTTGCTGTGCAAAGCTCAGCTTGGTCCTCTGAGCTGCATTATTATCCTCCAGCTGCTTGCTCAGGGGCAGGGCTCCTGCCCACAGATTGCTTGGAAGGCACCAAAATAGCACCACAAGCATGGGAACAGGGCAGCATATCCACTTCATCTGGAGAGGTGTCCCCTGGAAAGGAGCTGATCCCACATAGCCCAGATGGAATCTGTTCAGTCCCCCTCCATAACATTGATACTAATGCAGAGAATGTCAAACAGTGGAACTGTGTGAGCTGGAAGCCATGAATAAAATATTACTGGAGATACTCCCTTGTGAAAATAAACTTGGTTTGACTTTTTAAAAACAGAGTCTTCTTATTGCCCTGAAGTGAGCTTGGCTGGTAAACTGGGACCTCTAGAGGGGTGATCACTGTTCCTGACTGACCAAAATCCTGGGAAGGGGAAGCCACAGGATGAGGACGTGGGGCAGACTGAGCTGGTCAAGCAGCTGAGACCATCTGTGTGGGATGTCAGCAGGTGCTTCCCTCACACAAATTTTCAGCCCAGCTCCAACACGTAGCCCAACCTGCTTCCACACCCTCAGTCAGCTCAAGGGCTGCAGGTTGGGTTCTCTCTGCCCTGGACAGTCCCTGCTATAAACATGTTTATAAGGCTTCTATCAGCAACAGGAGAGCACAGAGACTTCCAGGGTCCACTAACCCAAATAAATCCCATCGAGGGCTAAGAAACAAGCCCAGGTAATGTTTAATTGCTCCAATGTATCCTGGCACAAAGCAAAGGGCAGCTTTGCCCAGAGGACGGTGACCAGCCTGGCTGAGCTTGTACCCATGGCTGTGTGGGACACCCACCTGACTGACTGGCCAGGATCCCACAGCACATGGCACTGGGGCAGCCACATCATCTCTGGCCACAATGGCAGAGAGAAATAGGCAACACCTTTTAGCAAAAAGCAGCCAGGATGCAAGATCACAAAAGGTGGATCCTCCCCAGACCCTCACAAGACATTGTGGGAGCATTTTCAGCCCAAACACTGAGGGAATACTTGGAAGCTGGATGGACCTGCAGCAGCATAACCCCAAATGCAAATACACAGCAGGGTCTGTGTACTCACCCCAACCTTTCTGACCCACTGCAGTCACAGCTCATTCAGGAGCTGAAGCAAAGGAAGCTCCTCTGACTGCACCAGCAGCAAACTCCTCCCTGTCCCTGCTGCAAAGAGCCCAGGGATGGAGGGAACCAAGCAGGTGAGACTCATGAGGAAGCCAGGCCTCATAAACACCACAAATCCCAGCATTGAACCCAAGTCAGCCCAGCTGAAGGTGAATGCCTTCTCCTCCTCCCACCACACAGGGCCAGGGGCCTGTGAGAACCTGGCAGAATCTTTGCCAGGGTCACCCCAGTGCCACAGTGCCTTTGATGCCAACCCAGAAATGGAGGGGGAATGCTGCAAAAGCCTCCCTTGAATATTTTGTGTGCTCCCCTGTGCAGCACATCAAACCCTGCCCTTGCCAAAGGGCCCAAATTGAGAATGAAGCCAAACCCCCAAATGCTGTGTGGGCAGGCTCAGCCCCGCTGTCCTGGGGAGCAGGGCAAGAGGAAAGCGGATTTCCTTCTGGGTTGGAGTTTTCTGCTGCAAGGAACTCTATAAATAGGTCCTTGCACAACAGCTTGTCTGCACAAGTCAAAACCTTCAGGAAAACAAAACTCAAGAGTTTTCACAGGGTTCATAGCCCCACACCAGGGATAAAACACCTAAATCCTGGAATTGTGTTCATCAGCAGCACCCTTGTACCTCCATGGCTCTCAGCAGGGTGGGGGATCCAGCACTGCAGAAAATCAGGGTTTGCCCTGGTGAGTGCCCTGATGTTGCTGGGAGGAGAAATGCTTTCCTGCTCTTTGTGGTGTTTCTAGGGAACTTTTAGGGAGTGCTGCACTGTCCTTCCCACAGATTCAAAACCAGATGAGGTCCTGCAATGCTCTCGCAGCTCTGAGCCCTCTCCCCTCACACGGGTGAGGAGCAGCCTCTGGGGCTGCATTTTTATCATCTGTCCACAAGGCAGGGATGGATTTCTCCCCCAGAGGCAGCTCGGCAGCAGGAGCTCAGCCTGCAGCGTGCAGCAGAACGAGATTCTTTTAAATCTGATTCTTAACTACACCTGAAGCTGGCGATTAAATAAAGCTCCGAACTGCGGGCAGGGAGTGCAGGGCGAGCTGAGCTGCCCAGTTCTCAGCGGTGCCTCTCCCAGTGCCATCTGCTGGTCACTGCCTGGCTGGGCTGGACTGGCCAGTGACCTCAGAGCACCCCAGGCCAGCTGGGTTCCTGGAGGACAGCTGGTGCTGCCGGTCCTGCAGCAGGGCTTTGGGAGAAGGGAAATGTGGAGCTGCAGGGAAAAGCAGGGGCAGGAGGATGGGGAAAAACAAAAGGCAGTGTCAGATACCAGCATCACTCCAGTGCTGATTCTGTGCTAAACACAGAATCTGGGGATGTGCATTTGTGTTTTAAGATTTTTTCTATACCACAAAGATGAAACTGTGTGTGTTTACAGTGTGAGAGGCTTGTGCTGAGCTTCCTGAAACAGGGAACCACAAGTGCTCCAGACATAGTTTTTATTTCTTTTTTTTTTTCTCTGGGCTTTTTTTCTCTTGCTTCCCTCGCCCAAGAATTCCTGGTGGGGACACATTTTTACTTTACACTCAGCTGGATGCTCAAGAAAAATTCCCTACGTCATCCTCAATCCCCATGGCCTCCTGCTGCTTGTACACAGGTTTTAAAACATTGAGTTACACCCTTACAAAAAGCAGCATGTGGATGCCTTTTGGAAAGCCAAAAAACCCCTTCAGGACCCACAGAAGTCACGTTGTCTTTTAGCAATTCTTTGTAAGCACATAATTAAGAGCATTTTACAGATATAATAAGTGGCTCCCAGGTGTCCAGATCCCCCAGAAAGAGAGTGAACAGATTTTCACAACAGGATTTATTCAGTGCATCCTCGAGATGCACAAACAGAGCAGCAGTGGAGGGTCTGAATAATGGCCTTCAGGTCATCCTCCACCTCATCTGTAAGAAATGAAAGGTTGCAATGACCAGAGAAGGGGCTGTATCTCCCCATTATCTTCCTTCCACCCTTCTGCAAAGCTTGTCAGATATTTAACACATCTGACTGGGAATCCTCAGGTGAAGGCAGGAGAGACGTGGGGTAACAAAACACAGTGGCCCAGACAATGCCAGTGGTCCTGCAACAGGCTCAGGAGCCTCCAACAACCTCTAACAATGTCCCTTGTATCTCTGGAGCTCAGATTGTACCAACACACCTGGGGACTTGATCTCCTTCACCACACACACACAAATTACACATCAAGAGGAATCTGTATCTAAATTAAAATACACAGAAATGATGCAAAGAATGAAGCCATGCAGGGAAAAGCTACATGAAGGAGCTGATGGCCTCTCTCAGCTCTGAAGGTTTCTCTTGTGTGCGTGCACACAGGTGCAGGCACAGGCGTAAAATAAATCTGTGGCATTGGAGTAACTGAGGAATGGGACATGTGCCAGAGAGCAAGAGAGAGGGAGGAGGAGAGAGGGAGGAGGCAATTGCTGCAGTGTGAGGAGGAGAGGGGGGAACAGCTGGGTAGCACTGGCCAGAGCTACACCAGAACCAGGAGGAAACAGAAATCCTCAAAACAGCCACTCTGTTTGGACAAGAAGGGAAAGAGGTAAAACTTGTCCAGAACTGAAAGAAACATATGGGGAGGGAAAAGGGCATTTCTGCTGGGAACTCATCCTGACAAACACCAAGGCCAACCACCATGTCTCATCTACAAACACCAAAGCCAACCCCCATGTGTCATTGTCCCCAGGTCACCCTGCTGTCCCCAGGTCACGCTGTGCTGGGGCCTGCGGCCACATGGGAATGTGGGTGGGGAGAGCTCAACACTTCCAGCCTGGAAATGGAACAGAAGCCAGGGAAAAGGAGAAGCATCCAAGGTCACCAGCATGATGGCAAACACCCTCCTGCCCTCAGGCCTCCTCAGGAAGGGGACAAAGCTCCCCCAGGACTGCCCTTGTCTCGCTGGGGCTGAGGCAGAGAAGGCAGCGCAAGGAGGGACAGTGGGAATTGTCCAAGGAGTCTCCTGAGCCTACCAGGGCTGTGGAACAACCAGTGCTGACAAAAGCCTTGCTGAGGGGTGCAGGGACAGCTGAGGAAGAGCCTTCAGAGCAGAAGGTCCAGCAGGATGGCACTGGGCAGGAGGAAGAGTGGAAGCCCCAGGCAGGTGCTGGGGGCTCCACCGTTGGGCGGAGCAGCACTTGTCTGGTCTGAGTTTGTGTCCAGTTCTTCTGTGTCCAGTGCACCTGCTGGAAGAAGAGAGGAAAATGTGGAGTTAGAGGGAAGATCTGGAATAAAACCTCCCAATCATGCAGGTGTGCCATGATGTGCCCTGAGGCACCTGAGGCAGCAGAGCTGTGCTCCAGGGAAGCTGTGCGTTAGTGGGAGCAGGCTGTGAACAGGACCATGCTTCAGGGGCATCCAGCCAGCCCCTCAGGGTTAGAGCAAACAGTGAGGAAAAGGCTTGGTGCCACATTCAAGAGGAGGATCCAAAGGACCAGTGTGACACTGCTCCTCCCAAGCCCTCTCCATGCTGCTTGGGGATCCCTGAGTGTCCATGCCACGACAAGCTCCACGCTTGCCTTACCTGAGAGGGAGGTCTGGAAATGGGGGCTCGGCCCCTTTTTGTCTTTGGAGGATGATGTTAAGCGCAAGAACGTGGGCTCTTCAGGGCTGAGGACCACTGACTCGGAGGGGGTTATGAGCTCAGCTCTATTGAAACCTAACTTCATCTCTGGAACAGCTTGGCTGGGGGATGGAGATGGGCTGGAAAAGGCTGATTTCTCTTTCCTGTCCTCTTTGACACCTTGCTTTGTTTCTGGGACAGGTCTGGGGCTGAAGGCTGAGCCCGTGCTTTCTGATAAGGCTGGATCCTCTGTAGTGAAGGAGCTAAGAGGCTCTCCAGTGTCTGCTTCTGGAGACAGTTTATAATCTGGGTCTAAGGTGGGCTCAAAGAAAAGAGTGAGCCCAGTTGCCTCAGTAGGATCAGGTCTTTCTGGTTCTGGCTTTGTGGTCGTGGCAGTTTTCAGTTGTGCCTTTGCTGTTGTGACAGGTGCTAGTGCTGTAGCAGCAGGTCTTGGCTTGGCTGTAGTGGTGGTAGATGGTGTGGTGGGTGTTGGTTTGGCTGTGGCTGTAACAAGTTTTGTCTTATTTACAGCTGGGGTGGGTTTTGCTGTGGTGGGTGTTGGCTTGGCCATAGTTGTGGTTGGTTTTGGCTTGGCTGTAGGGGTGGTTGTGGTGGGGTTTGGTGTGGTGGGTGTTGGTTTGGTGGTAGTGGTGGGTCTCGGGGAGGTGGGTGTCATCTTGGTGGCAGTGGTGGTTGTTGGCTTGGTGGCAGTGGTTGTTAGGGCAGGTTTTGGTGTGGTGGATGTTGGCTCAGCCATAGTGGTGGTGGGCTCTGGCTTGGCTGCAGTGCTGGTGGCTGCTGGCATGGTGGGTTTTGGCTTGGCTGTGGCCATGGTGGCTGCTGGTGTTGTGGGGCTGGCTGAGGTCGTTGTTGGGAGTGTGCTGGCAGGTTTTGGCTTGGCTGTGCTGAAGGGTGCCTGTGCTGGGGCTTTGGGTTTGGCTGGGGTTGGGAGTGTGGCTGTGGGTGGTGGCTTGGCTGTGGTTGTGGTTGGAAGTGTGGTTGTAGGTTTTGGCTTGGCTGTGGTAGACACTGGTTTTGAAGCTTCAGGCTTTGCTGTGGTGTGTACTGATGTTGTAGGTGCTGGTTTGGCTGTGGTGTGTACTGGTGTTGTAGGTGCTGGTTTGGCTGTGGTGGACACTGGTGTGGTTTCTGCTTCAGCTGTGGTGTGGACTGGTGCTGTAGGTTCTGGTTTGGCTGTGGGCTCTGGTTTGGCTGTGGATGTGGGTTCTGGTTTGGCTGTAGGTGTGGGCTCTGGTTTAGATGTGGCTGTGGGTTCTGGTTTAGCTGTGGGCTCTGGTTTAGCTGTGGGCTCTGGTTTGGCTGTAGCTGTGGGCTCTGGTTTGGCTGTGGGCTCTGGTTTAGCTGTGGGTTCTGGTTTGGCTGTAGGTGTGGGCTCTGGTTTAGCTGTGGGTTCTGGTTTGGCTGTAGGTGTGGGCTCTGGTTTGGCTGTGGATGTGGGCTCTGGTTTAGCTGTGGGCTCTGGTTTGGCTGTGGATGTGGGTTCTGGTTTAGCTGTGGATTTTGGTTTGGCTGTAGCTGTGGGCTCTGGTTTGGCTGTGGCTGGGGTAGATGGCCTTGCCTTTGTTGTCACAGAGGCCGGAGTGGTCTCTTCTACAACGAGTTCTGGTGAGAGATGAAAAGTGCTGTGGGTTAGGGCTGGCTCAGCTGACCTCACTGGATCCCCTGCCCTGAGCAGGACCAGCAGAAACCAGGGAGGGGCTGAATCAGCAGCTGACCCCTCTCAGGTCACTCTGGGCCATCCCCCACTCTGGGGTTCCCAACCTGGACACATCTCATGTCCCTCACAACCTCCTGCCATACAAGGGGCAAAAATGCTGCCTAACAGGGTACAAGCCCCTCCTTATCTTAAGGCAGTTGTCCTGTCTCATGGTCCAGCCCTGGAACTGCAGTTCAAGGGCTTCTGGCAGCTCCAGGAGGGTTCAGAGCTCAGACCCAGCCCAGGGTCTCAGTCCCAGCAGCCCCTCCAGGGCCATGCACGGCTCTGCTCACTCACCACACAGGTTGTTCACACAGACTGTGCCCGGGGGACATGTTGTACAGGAGGGTCCTTCCACATAGGGCTTTCTGCCTTTCATGTTACCCCTGGAAGCAAAAAATGCCAAGATAAAGAAGATGTGAGAAAAGGGGAAACACCCATCCCAGAGAGGGGGCTGATTCAGCTGGGATCTCCCAGCCAAGGCAAAACTTGAGATGAATGTAGAAAACAGCTCTTGGTCTCCTGCCATGGCCTGTCAGGGCCGCTTAATCACCAGCCTGACCCCAAGGCAGAGAACTCCATGGAGCTCATCCCTCACCCCCTCAGAACAGAACAGAGCAGGGCATGGGCATTGGGACAGGGAATTCTGTCTCACTTCTGCTCCAGACCCCCAGGAAGCTCTGCAGCCAGGGTGCTCCTGGTGCTCTCAGCAGCTCCAAGCACTTGGTGCCAAGGCTGGTGCCAGGGCTGGGAAGGGGGACCCAGCTCTCCTCCCACGTCCAGCCCTTCCTGCTGCTGGAAAAAGGCTTCTCCACCCCATGGCAGGAGAGAACAGGGCCCAGGGCAGGGAGCTGTTTGTGCCCTCAGCTACAGCCACTTCAGCCTTGGGCAGCTCTGGGGAAGAAGGTCCCTCCCTGGGTGTCTGCCAGGAGCTGAACCAGCCCTCAGCAGTCACAATCATGGGCCAACCCTTCCTTGCTTTGGGACCAACCCAAGATAACAAAACATTATTTGGAACTTCTATTTCTGACCAAGGACAAAGCCTGCTGTGACATAAGGACTGAAGTCAGAGCATTTCCCCACAGAAACCCCACTGAGATGCCCCAATCCATGCAGGGCTGGGACTTACGGGGGATAATAGTTACAAACAAGCAGGTGCATGTTCTCTGTTTCGATTCCATCGATCTTCTCACAAAAATGCGCCCCACAGCCGATCTGATGCGTGCTTGACCAGACCACCTAAGGCAAAGACCAGGGAGGAGGTGAGGGGATTGTGTGAAGGCAACCTGTCCCCTGGCTGCTCCAAAACCTCCTCATCCCACAGAGTGTGCCCCAGATCCCACATCCCCACATTGCTTTGGCATTCAGGATCCACCTCTGCTCCTACCCAAGCTGTGAAGAAACACTCAGACTTTGTCTATCTGAGAAAATCTGGCAGCCAGGTCTGCTGGGCAGCCTCCCCTCCCCCCCAGCAGCTGGTACCTGGGTGTAGTGGCCACACATCTGCCCGGGGACACACGTGGATGTTGTCAAGTTGTAGAATTTCTCCTCCCCGTTCCAGTCTTCCACGGCGAATTCCAGTTCCAGGGTTGGAGCCATGGCAAAGAGGTTTTCTCCCCGCCGGCCCCTCTCCTTGTTGTGGTCCCAGATGCACTTCTCTGCATAGGATTGAGCAAGGGCCTCCAGCTCCTTGTCCCAGGTCTGAAAGGAGCTCGGTGTCAGCACACAGAGAGGGACACTGGGCTCCCCAACAGGAACAAGGCACTTACCAAGGGCCCTGCACTCTCTGCAGTTTCCCCACTCATGAGGAAAATTCAAACCCCTACCCAACACAGCCCTCAGGAGAGGGGAGCTCTGTGGTCAGTCCTAGCACAAACTAAACCTTGGGTTATGGGTGAAAGAGGAGAAGGTCAGGGCACCAGCACAACTCTCACAAGCTCTCCTGGAGCTCACCTGACACCATCATGGAACATCCTCAACTCACTCTGGAGAAACCATGAAGTTGTAGAAGAAGGAAGGAAGGAAACCCGCTGTGAGCCATGCCAGAGGGTCCTGGGCCATCCCTCCTCACCCAGAGTGGGAACAGGAGGGGAATGGGACACATCTCTCCTGGCAGCTGTACAAAGCCTGGGAGCACACACTCCAGGGAAACATCTCAGGAGCCCCCTCTGGAGCGGCACCAGCCGAGCCCCCGGCCACAGGGATTGCAGGAGGAGAACAAGGAGGAGAAGGAGGGGAGGAGAAGGTGGAGAGCTTTTCTCACAGGCATGCACATGGGGAATCCTGCTCTGCAGCTGTTTGGACCATCCTTGATGCAGAGAACAGCTTGGCTGCTGGAAGGCAGCCCTGCAAACAGGGGGTCGTGAGGGGGAACCTTCCTGGACAGAGCCAGGGCTGGATCCAAAAGGTGCCAGACAGGAGGGCATGGCACCATTGGGGTGTTGAGGGGATGAGGCCAGCCTGAAGGCACTGGGGGGAGGAAACACCTGGATGGGACACAGAGTGTTGGTTCACCTCCCCCCATGGCCCCAAGCCACGCTGACAGAGATGGCTGCAGACCCAGTGTGGGGAGCACACGCCCCTCTCCCTCTGGCACGGAGCTGGGTTCCATAAATGGGGGACTCACAGCTGCAGATTTGCCTCATTAGTGAAATGGCTCTAGGCTACAGATTCCCCCCTTCAACTAAACATTTCCAAAGCAACCGGCCCCATGTCCCAAAAGGAAGCAGAGGGTGACCTCAGCCAGGCACAGAGCCACGGCAGCAGGTGAACCCAGAGGCAAAGACAGCCCAAGCAAAGGTCCCAGGAGGGAGGTGAGGACGGTGTTCTCATGGAAAACCTCTGCTAAGGAGTCATCAGGGCTGCTGTGAGCTAAACATTCGCTGGGCTTTAAAATGAAAAAGCTTTTGGCTCTAGACTGAGAGCAGGTTCTGTGTGTTTAAGCAGGAGCAGAAGCTGCAGAGGGAGCATCTCAAAGCACAGGGGCTGCAATCAAAGATTCAGCCAGGAGCAGCTCCCACAGGTTTGATATTGCACTGACTTAAGGACCTCTCTTAATGAGAGATCATTTCCCTCAGGCTTTCTCTAAGATTTTGGCTCCAAAGCCCTGACACTCTGAGTTTGCTGTGCCTGGTAGGTTCGATGGGTCATGGCTCAGTCCCCTTTGAGTCTGCAGTCACTGGTCAAGCCTTTTCTCCCTGAATTTAACTTTTGGCTTCTTCTAATTTTTAAGCACCCATTTACCAGCCCACAAAGGCTTTACTCATTCTGGCCAACTTCTGGGCCAGGCAGGGAGATGTCCTTCAAGTACACTGTGACCCAAAGAGGAAAGGGCTCCAACTCTCCATGATAAACAATTATCCTTCTCTGTGTGATTCGCAAACACGGACGAAAAATCACGTGTAGTGCAAGATAAAAGTTGATAGCCAACTTTTAATCAAATCAAGATTCTGAACAGGACAAAAAAGCAGCACCAGAAACAAGCTTGTGTTTTGGTCCTATTACAGGTCCTACTGATGTGGCACCTGACTTGATTTCCCCAAGCAAAACAGGGGATCCTGCATCTCCAAGATGCCAAGTCATGGTGAGGATTAGGAGTGTATGAGCCCAAATAACTGAAAGAACTCGACTTACAAGTTGACATTCCCTCCAATAGATAAAAGTACCTTCACCTGCAAAGGCAAACACAGAGCACTGTGTGATGTCCCACACAGCAGGATTCCCTCACCACCTCTTGGCAAAGCCATGGCAAAGTCTCCAGCTCGTGGCACCTGCTCATGGCAGGGCCTCACCTGCCCTTCCTGCCATCACAGGAGCTCCAGCAGGCACTCGTGTGACTGAGAGCTCATCACTCTCAGCAAGAGCATCTGGGGACTCACATCACACTTAGGAGCTTCCAGGAAATGATCAAAGACAACTCCAAAGATAAAGAGAACTCTTCTCTTTAGAGGCAGTTCAGGGAACCCCTCCACTGACACCTACTTGTAACCCTACATGAGAGCTGCTCTGCCTCCCCTAAGGAACACCCCTATCCCTCCTTGCATTAAGATCGAGCCTAGGACCACACAAACACCCCAAAATTCCTCTGTAATAAAAGCCACTTACCATCTTCATCATAGCCATGGCAGGAGGAGAGACCTGGGAGCGATATTTATTATGCTCATCCACGATGATTTTCTTTTCTTCATCACTCAGGGACCAGCTCAGCTCCAGCACTGAGAGCACCAGGAGCAGGGGAGGAAGACCTGAGCTCAGCATCGTGCAGGCAGCTTCTGCTCTCAGCAGCCCACGGCTCTGGCAGTCAGATTTAAAGCACCTCCCAAAAGCCAGGAACACCCAACAGCTCGAAGATTGGGGAGGAAATGTATTTATTAGAGTTTTGGAGCCATGAAGAACACACCCATCTCACATATCGGCCTTGATGGAGAGGCAGCAGTGCCAACGAACACGCAGGGTCACTCCCCAGACAGACCCTGTGCCTGAACCCTAATCCCTGGGCTGGCATTCTTCATCCAAACCTCTGCTGCTCCAAACCTCAGCCATCCCCTGAGCCATCACTTACGGCTCCTCTCTTCTACCTCCTTTCCCTTTTCGCCTAATTAACAACAATCCCACAGCAGTTGACAAAGCCCTGTTTTCACACGGGTCTGCCTCCGTCCCTGGAATGCAGCTGCGTTCGAAACAAAGGCAGCAAGATTCGATTGCTGGGAGCAGTTTGCAGCACAGCAACAACCCGGAGTCACTCAGAGCCCACCTGGGCCAGCCCCGTGTCTGTGCTGGGACAACATTTGGCACTGAGGAATTCCCAGCTGCTGGGAATGGGGGGCAAGCAGAGGGTTGATACCTCTTCTCTGAACCACCAGGAGAGGGGGGAGCAGGAGAGGAAGAACGGGGTACAGAGCTGAAATTGCCCCAAACAGGGGAGTTGAGAGAGTGTGGCTGCCCCGGGGCTGGCTGGAACGAGCAGCCCAGGAGCTGTACGGCACAGGCTGAGCTCTCTCCCCGCACACACCTGCAGGGTTCAACACCCGCTCTACAACCCCGAGCAGCCCAGGAGCTGTGCGGGACCGGGCTGTGCAGGACCAGGCTGTGCGGGACCAGGCTGTGCTCTCTCCCCGCACGCACCTGCAGGGTTCAACACTCGCTCTACAACCCCGAGCAGCCCAGGAGCTGTGCGGGACAGGCTGAGCTCTCTCCCCGCACACACCTGCAGGGTTCAACACCCGCCCCGCAGCCCCGAGCCCCCCGCGCTGCCCCAGCCTCGCTCCCCATCTGTGATTGTGCAAGCGGCCGGCCCGGCTCCAGCAGCTGCGCTGGGATCGCACACAGCCTGCTCGGGAGGATCCGCGGGTGGGCAGCTCTGCGGAGCCCAGCCAAGGTAATCACACGCTGCCTCCCCCTCCCCTCCCCACTCCCCAGGCCGTGCTGTGTCGCTTTTCCTCTGGTTTTGGACCACACGGATCACCTCTCTCACCACAACAGCTCCCCTGCTGCCCCTCAGATCTCTTAGCTCTGTGTATCACATTGTCCTTCACTAGCTCTGGGGTCAGCCATTCCTCAATCGTCCAACAATTCCTGCGAGTGGGGTCTGAGGCCAACATCTCACCAGGCCTTCAACTCAAATGGTCAAAGCAGAGATTGCCGTGCATTGCTAAGGCAAATCTGTCTCTTGATGGAGACACCTCAGCACATGTGCTGCTGTATCTCTGGAGACCTGGACAAACATGTAGAAAACATCAACACAGGCTCCAGCTCCTGCTGGCCAGCTCTCTGTGGCCTGGCTTACAAGGAACAAGGCAGTGCTGAGAATTATAGAACCATGGAATGGTTTGGGTTGGGAAGAACCTGAGAGCTCATCTCATTCCAACCCCTCTGCCACAAGCAGGGACACCTTGCCCTAGAGCAGGGCAGGGGCTGGTCTCTCCAATGTGATGGGGAGATGCAGGGCCAAGCTCCCCATAGCCCCTGGCACTGCAGCACCCTGGCTGAGCCCTGCAGGAGACAGTGGCAGCAAGGATGAAGGAAAATGGGATATGCAGAGCTTGTGGGGAAGAGCAAACAGCCCTGGAGGAGTCATCACCAGGACATGTGGCTCATGGGGAAACGTAAGAGCTGATGCCTTTGGCAAGCACAGGGCTGCTGCCAAAGGGGTGCAGGGCCATTTCTCAACTCCCAACCTGCTCTGATGACTCCTGGAGCCAATGTCTGAAGCATCAAGATTCGCAGTGCGAGGTCCAAGCCCCACCCTGGGGCTGAGACACTCGTGTCCAGCCGGCATTAGGTAAGTGTGTGTGGAATGCAGCTTTCCTTCTGCTCACTCAAGGAACAGCCTGTCCCTGCACCCCAGGGAGCAGCAGCCTCTGCACGGGGACAGGAGCCACACACCAACACCTGCCAGGGTCTGCTCCAGCCTGCTGGCTCCAGGGAGGCACCACTCTGCAGCACACAAGTGACCAAGCCTGGGCTTCCACTGACTCACGTCTCGGGGGCTCCAGGGGCTGGCAGTGTCTGAGCAGGCTCTGCACTGGTGGGGCAGTGACAGGAGCTCTCTCTTCTCCCTGCTCACCCGGATTTATGAGCTCTGGAGGAGTTTATCATCTTCCACACTATTCATTCATCCATTCTATTATTTAAAAGTGCTGGGACACAAGTGTTGACTGAGAATCCCTCTGAGCTGGGCAGGGTGAGAGGGGAGTATTGTCCAAACCAGTACAGTGAGTGCCAAGGAGAGCTGAGGTGAGGGAGGCCACAGTGAGACACCCCATCTGTGACTCATCCAACTGTGTCTGTCACCACAATGCCTCAACAGCTGCAGGAACAGCCCCACTGCTCCCCATTTCACCTCAGCAGGTCACCAGGCTCTCAGGGAAGTCCCAGCCTACTGCAGCCTTTCCAAGGCTCTGTAAAACCGGAGCTCTAAATGAGGAAAAATCACCAGGGCTCACTTGCAGCTTTTCAGCTGAGGTATCAAAACCTCCCCTCTGGGCATCCCACCCTGCCGATGCAGAAGGTGTGAGCACCACTCCCCTCTGGCAGCTGATGACAGGAGGTAATCTGGAAGCCGTGCTGCAGACTGGGGCTGGGAAGATTTGGCCAAAATTAATTCCTTACCAACAGGAGAACTGCTCTCCTGTTTTAGTTATGCAGATGGTTGCAACGACATGGAATAGCAAAAAGCAGCCAGGATGCAAGATCAAGAAAGGTGGATCCTCCCCAGACCCTCACAAGACATTGTGGGAGCATTTTCAGCCCAAACATTGAGGAAATACTTGGAAGGTGAATGGACCTGCAGCAGCATAACCCCAAATGCAAATACCCAGCAGGGTCTGTGTGCTCACCCCAACCTTTCTGACCCGGCAGAATCTTTGCCAGGGTCACCCCAATGCCACAGTCCCCTTGATGCCAGCCCAGACATGGAGGGGGAAAGCTGCAAAAGCCTCCCTTGAATGTTTTGTGGCCTTCCCTGTGCAGCACACCAAACCCTGCCCTTGCCAAAGGGCCCAAATTGAGAATGAAGCCAAACCCCCCAAATGCTGTGTGGGCAGGCTCAGCCCCGCTGTCCTGGGGAGCAGGGCAAGAGGAAAGCGGATTTCCTTCTGGGTTGGAGTTTTCTGCTGCAAGGAACTCTATAAATAGGTCCTTGCACAACAGCTTGTCTGCACAAGTCAAAACCTTCAGGAAAACAAAACTCAAGAGTTTTCACAGGGTTCATAGCCCCACAGCAGGGATAAAACACCTAAATCCTGGAATTCTGTTCATCAGCAGCACCCTTGTACCTCCATGGCTCTCAGCAGGGTGGGGGAATCCAGCACTGCAAAAAATCTGAGTTTGCCCTGATGAGTGCCCTGATGTTGCTGGGAGGAGAAATGCTTTCCTGCTCTTTGTGGTGTTTCTAGGGAACTTTTAGGGAGTGCTGCACTGTCCTTCCCGCAGATGCAAAACCAGACGAGGTCCTGAAATGCTCTCGCAGCTCTGAGCCCTCTCCCCTCACACGGGTGAGGAGCAGCCTCTGAGGCTGCATTTTTATCATCTGCCCATAAGGCAGGGATGGATTTCTCCCCCAGAGGCAGCTCGGCAGCAGGAGCTCAGCCTGCAACTCGGCAGCAGAACGAGATTCTTTTTAATCTGATTCTTAACTACACCTGAAGCTGGCGATTAAATAAAGCTCCGAACTGCGGGCAGGGAGTGCAGGGCGAGCTGAGCTGCCCAGTTCTCAGCGGTGCCTCTCCCAGTGCCATCTGCTGGTCACTGCCTGGCTGGGCTGGACTGGCCAGTGACCTCAGAGCACCCCAGGCCAGCTGGGTTCCTGCAGGACAGCTGGTGCTGCCGGCAGCAGAGCAAACAGTGACCTGTAACAGCATCCCTTGTATCTCTGGAGCTCAGATTGTACCAACACACCTGGGGACTCCTGTGTTCTCCTTCACCACACAAACACAAGTTACACATAAAGCAGGATCTGTATTTAAATTTAAATACACTGAAATTATGCAACAAATGGAGCCATGCAGGGAAAAGCTACATGAAGGAGCTGATGGCCTCTCTCAGCTCTGAAGGTTTCTCTTGTGTGCGTGCACACAGGTGCAGGCACAGGCGTAAAATAAATCTGTGGCATTGGAGTAACTGAGGAATGGGACATGTGCCAGAGAGCAAGAGAGAGGGAGGAGGAGAGAGGGAGGAGGCAATTGCTGCAGTGTGAGGAGGAGAGGGGGGAACAGCTGGGTAGCACTGGCCAGAGCTACACCAGAACCAGGAGGAAACAGAAATCCTCAAAACAGCCACTCTGTTTGGACAAGAAGGGAAAGAGGTAAAACTTGTCCAGAACTGAAAGAAGCACATGGGGAGGGAAAAGGGCATTTCTGCTGGAAACTCATCCTGACAAACACCAAGGCCAACCACCATGCCTCATCTACAAACACCAAATCAACCCCCATGTGTCATTGTCCCCAGGTCACCCTGCTGTCCCCAGGTCACGCTGTGCTGGGGCCTGCGGCCACATGGGAATGTGGGTGGGGAGAGCTCAACACTTCCAGCCTGGAAATGGAACAGAAGCCAGGGAAAAGGAGAAGCATCCAAGGTCACCAGCATGATGGCAAATACCCTCCTGCCCTCAGGCCTCCTCAGGAAGGGGACAAAGCTCCCCCAGGACTGCCCTTGTCTCGCCGGGGCTGCAGCAGAGAAGGCAGCGCAAGGAGGGAGAGTGGGAATTGTCCAAGGAGTCTCCTGAGCCTACCAGGGCTGTGGAACAACCAGTGCTGACAAAAGCCTTGCTGAGGGGTGCAGGGACAGCTGAGGAAGAGCCTTCAGAGCAGAAGGTCCAGCAGGATGGCACTGGGCAGGAGGAAGAGTGAAAGCCCCAAGCAGGTACCTTTGGGTGGAGCAGCACTTATCTGGTCCAGTTTTTCTGTGTCCAGGGAAGAAGAAAACATGCAGTTAGAGGAGAAGATCCTGTTTAGTGAAGGAGCTAAGAGCCTCTCCAGATCCTGCCTCTACCTCTGGAAATGGCTCTAACATGTCTTCAAAGGAAAGAGTGATCCTGGTTGCCCCAGCAGTATCTGGTCTTTCGCTCTGCCTGCGTGGTTGTGGCAGTTTTCAGTTGTGTCTTTGCCATTGTGGCACATGTTTTTGTTGTAGCAGCAGATATTGGCTTAGCCACAGTTGTTGTGGGTTTTGGTGTTGTGGATTTTGGCCTGGCTGGGGTTGTTGTTGGGAGTGTGCTGGCAGGTTTGGGTTTGGCTCTTGTGGTGGGTCAGAGTGTTGGGGCTTTGGGCTTGGCTGTGTTTGGCAGTGTGGCTGTGGGTGGTGGCTTGGCTGTGGTTGGAATTGAGATTTTGGATGGTGGCTTGGCTGTGGTTAGGGTGGCCTCTGGTACTGTGGGCTCTGGTTTTGCTGTGAGTTTTGGCAGGGCTGTTGGGATGGATGAAAGAGATGCAGAGATGAAAAGTGCAGTGGGTTAGGGCTGGCTCACCTCAGCAGATCCCTGCCCTGAGCAGGACCAGCAGAAACCAGGGAGGGGCTGAAACAGCAGCTGACCCCTCTCAGGTCACTCTGGGCCATCCCCCACTCTGGGGTTCCCAACCTGGACACACCTCATGTCCCTCACAACCTCCTGCCATGCAAGGGGCAAAAATGCTGCCTAACAGGGTACCAGCCCCTCCTTATCTTAAGGCAGTCGTCCTGTCTCATGGTCCAGCCCTGGAACTGCAGTTCAAGGGCTTCTGGCAGCTCCAGGAGGGTTCAGAGCTCAGACCCAGCCCAGGGTCTCAGTCCCAGCCACCCCTCCAGGGCCATGCACGGCTCTGCTCACTCACCACACAGGTTGTTCACACAGACTGTGCCCGGGGGACATTTTGTACAGGGGGGTCCTTCCCAGTAGGGCATTTTGTCCTTTATATTACTCCTGAAAGCAGAAAATGCCTAGATAAAGAAGATGTGAGGAAAGGGGGAAACACCCATCCCAGAGAGGGGGCTGATTCAGCTGGGATATCCCAGCCAAGGCAGAACTGGAGATGAATGTAGAAAACAGCTCTTGATCTCCTGCCACGGCCTGTCAGGGCCGTTTAATCACCAGCCTGACCCCAAGGCAGCCAAAGCCAGGGCAGAGAACTCCATGGAGCTCATCCCTCACCCCCTCAGAACATAGCAGGGCATGGGCATTGGGGCCTGGAACTTACCTGGGAAAATAGATGCAAACAAGCAGCTGTACATTCTCTGTTTTGTCTCCCTCCACCTTCTTACAAGGACTGCTCTCACAGCCAATGTGAGTTGTTTCTGCCCAGATCACCTAAGGCAAAGTCAGGGTTGAAGGTGGGGGGATTGGGGGAAGGCAGTCTCTCCCCTGGCCTTAAAGACTGCTCCAACATCTTTCTTCTCTCCCAGTCTGTGCCCCAGATCCCACATCCCCGTGTTGCTTTGGAATTCAGTCCCCTCTTTCCCCTGTCTGAACCACCTTCCCAAGGTCATATATTGCAGTACCAAAACTTTCCTACCACATAGTCTACCCAGGCAGAGCAACACCATCTCTGCTTTGGTCTTGGAACCAACCATTCATCCCTCCATCCATCCCTCCATCCATCCCTCCATCCATCCATCCCTCCATCTCTCCATCCATCATCCATCCCTCCATCCATCCATCCATCCATCCATCCATCCCTCCATCCACCATACTTACTACCACTATCTCTTTTCCTCCTTGTTCCCACCCAAGTGTAAGAAACACTCAGACCTCATCCTTCTACCCAAGACAAGCTGGCACTGAGTTCTGCCTAGCAGCCAAATAAAAGGGCTGCAGAGCTTGCCTCAAAAAAGATCTTCTCCAAAAGGCTGCCATGCCAAGTCTGCCTCTGTCATTGTGAATCCCACCTACTTCCCTGTCCTTTTGCAAAGATTTTGGGAGGAGCTGAGGCACTGGTACAGCTCCTGTCCCAACAGCCCCTCCACCCCAGCAGCTGGTACCTGGATGTAGTCATCACATGTCCTCCCAGGGTCACACTCAGATGTGCTGAAGTTGTAGAATTCCCTCTCCCTGTTCCATGCTTCAATGGCCAGTTTTACATCCAGGGTTGAAGTGGTAGCAAAGAGGTTCTTCCCGCCCCCGTTCCGGATCCAGTTGCAATCCCTTGCATGGTTTTGAGCAGTAATCTCCAGGTCTGTGTCCCAGGTCTGAAAGGAGCTCGGTGTCAGCACACAGAGAGGGACACTGGGCTCTCCAACAGGAGCAAGGCACTTACCAAGGGCCCTGCACTCTCTGCAGTTTCCACATTCATGAGGAAAAATCAACCCCCTACTCAACACAGCCCTCAGGAGAGGGGAGCTCTGGGGTCAGTCCCAGCACAAGCCTTGGGTTATGGGTGAAAGAGGAGAAGGTCAGGGCAGTAACACAACTCTCACAACCTCTCCTGGAGCTCCCCTGACACCATCATGGAGCATCCTCAACTCACTCTGGAGAAACCATCACAGTGCTGAGGGTTCTGGCTCTGTCCCTGTGAGTCTGCAGTCACTGGTCAGGCCTCTTCTCCCTGAATTTAACTTTTGGCTTTGTTTGGTTGTTAAGCTCCCATTTACCAGCTCACAAAGGCTTTACTCAGCCTGGGCAACTTTGGTGAGGTGTCCTCCAAGAACACTGTGACCCAAGGAGGAAAGGGCTCCAACTTTCCAGGATAAACAGCTGTCCTCCTCCCCAAGATTTGTAAACAGTGAGGAAAAATCACATGTGGTGCACGACAAAACTTGATAGCCAACTTTTAATCAAATCAAGAGTCTGAACAAGACAAAAAGCAGCACCAGCTCTAGAGCTTGGTTCTGCTCCCACTGCAGCCACGTGTGATGTGGGACCTGACTCAATTTCCTCAAGCAAAACAAGGGATCCCTCATGTCCAAGGCAGCCCTGCACAAGGCACGGGGAGGAGTGGGACACTGATGGGCCCAGATAACTGACAGACTTGACTGACATGTTTGAAGTTGATGCAAACACAGAGCACTGTGTGATGTCCCACACAGCAGGATTCCCCCACCAGCTCTTGGCAAAGCCATGGCAAAGTCTCCAGCTCGTGGCACCTGCTCATGGCAGGGCCTCACCTGCCCTTCCTGCCATCACAGGGAGCTCCAGCAGGCACTCGTGTGACTGAGAGCTCATCACTCTCAGCAAGAGCATCTGGGGACTCACATCACACTTAGGAGCTTCCAGGAAATGATCAAAGACAACTCCAAAGATAAAGAGAACTCTTCCCTTTAGAGGCACTTTAGGGAACCCCTCCACTGACACCTACTTGTAACCCTACGTGAGAGCTGCTCTGCCTCCCCTAAGGAACACCCCCATCCCTCCTTGCATTAAGATCGAGCCTAGGACCACACAAACACCCCAAAATTCCTCTGTAATAAAAGCCACTTACCATCTTCTTCATAACCCTGGCAGGAGGAGAGACCTGGGAGCGATATTTATTATGCTCATCCACAATGATCTTCTTTTCTTCATCACTCAGGGACCAGCTCAGCTCCAGCATGGAGAGCACCAGGAGCAGGGGAGGAAGACCTGAGCTCAGCATCGTGCAGGCAGCTTCTGCTCTCAGCAGCCCACGGCTCTGGCAGTCAGATTTAAAGCACCTCCCAAGAGCCAGGAACACCCAACAGCTTGAAGATTGGGGAGGAAATGTATTTATTAGAGTTTTGGAGCCACGTGGGACACACCCGTGTCACATATCGGCATTGATGGATAGGCTGCATTGGGGCTGGTTCCAATAAACACACAGGGTCACTCCTCGGACAGACCCCGTGCCTGAACCCTAAATCCCTGGACTGGCATTCTTCATCCAAACCTCTGCTGCTCCAAACCTCAGCCATCCCCTCAGGATTCAGTTATGGGTCCCCTCTTCCACTTCGTGTCCGTTTTCTCAAAATCACAGAATCCCAGAATAGCTGGGCTTGGAAGGGCCCTCTGGATATCATCCAGTCCAACCCCTCTGCAAGATCACCTGGAACAGGTGACACAGGAACACAGTCTGCTGGGTTTGGGATGTCTCCAGAGTAAGGGACTCCATAACTCTCTGGGCACCTGTTCCAGTGCTCTGCCACCCTCCATAGGATGAAGATTTTTCTTGTCTTGAGGTGGAACTTCTTGTGTTTTGAGTTTATGGCCTTTGCTCCTTGTCCTGTTGCTTGGCACCTCTAAAAAGAGTCTGACACCATCCTCTGATGTCTCCTGGATATATTTATACAGATTGATGAGATCTCCTCTCATTCTTCTCTTCTCTTCTCTTCTCTTCTCTTCTCTTCTCTTCTCTTCTCTTCTCTTCTCTTCTCTTCTCTTCTCTTCTCTTCTCTTCTCTTCTCTTCTCTTCTCTTCTCTTCTCTTCTCTTCTCTTCTCTTCTCTTCTCTTCTCTTCTCTTCTCTTCTCTTCTCTTCTCTTCTCTTCTCTTCTCTTCTCTTCTCTTCTCTTCTCTTCTCTTCTCTTCTCTTCTCTTCTCTTCTCTTCTCTTCTCTTCTCTTCTCCAGACTAACCAGGATCCCATTGTCCCTCCTGGTCCCAGGGCACACCGCTGGCTCCATGGTAACTCATGGACCTTCTCTGGTCCTTCTCTGCAGAGTTGCTCTCCAGCAGGTCACCCCCAGCCTGTGCTGGTACCTGGGGTTATCCCTCCCCAGGTGCAGGACCTGCCTTGCCCCTGTTGAACCTCATTAGGTTTCTCTCCATCCAGCTCTGCAGCCTGTCCAGTCCCTCTGAATGCAGCCCAGCCTTCAGGGGGATCAGCCACTCCCCCAGCTCTGCATCATCACCAAACCTGCTCAGGGTCCATTCTATCCCTTCATCCAGGCTGTTCATAAACAAACTGGGTAAGACTGGACCCAGTACTGATCCCTGGGGAATGCCACTGACTACAGGCCTCCAGCTGGATTCTGCTCTGCCCTTAACCCTCTGAGCTCAGCCATTGAGCCAGTTCTTGATCCACCTCTTGTCCATTCATCCAACTCACATTATCCAAGGGGATGTTATGGTACACAGTGTCAAAAACCTTGCTGAAGTCAAGGTAGACACCACCCACTGCTCTCCTCTCATCAAGCCATCCTGCTGTGCCATCATAGAAGGCATCAGATTGGTCAAGCAGGATTTCCTCTTGGTGAATCCATGCTGACCACTCCCAATAACCTTGTTTGCTTTCAGGTGCTTGGTAATGATCTTCAAAGTGAGCTGTTCCATCACTTTTACAGGGATGAAAGTGAGGCTGACTGGCTGGGAGTTTCCCAGACCCTCCTTCTTGTCCTTTCTGAAGACAGGAGTTAACATTGGCCTTTCTCCAATCATTGGGCAGCGCTCTTGTTCTCCAGGGTTTTTGAAAGATAATGAAGAGTGGCTAAGCAGCAACCTCTGCCAGCTCCCTCAGCACCTGT
Organism: Catharus ustulatus; assembly: GCF_009819885.2. Classification (NCBI taxonomy): domain Eukaryota; kingdom Metazoa; phylum Chordata; class Aves; order Passeriformes; family Turdidae; genus Catharus; species Catharus ustulatus. Next base: position 4,796,771 of record NC_046245.1, read on the forward strand.
GGGTGCATCCCACCATGGATTTATGGGTGTTAAGTCTGCATGGCTGATCTCTCTCAATTTTCCGTGACCAAGGGGAAGTTTTCCTTTGTCCATCCTTCATCTCTTACTGCCAGCGTCTGGGATTCCTGAGAGGTGCTCTCAGCAGTAAAGACTGAAGCAAAGAAGGTGTTGAGTAATTTCACCTTCTCTGTCTTCCATGCCCAGGACACCCACTGAATTTAGCAGCATTTTCCCTGATCTTCCTTTTGCTGATGATGAACTTGGAGAAGCCATTCTTGTTCTTGATATCCCTTGCCAGACTCAATTCCAAGTGGACTGAGCCCTTCCTCATTGCATCCTTGCATACCCAAAGATGTTCCTATACATCTCTCATGTACCTGTCCCTTTTCCAACATCCCATACACTTCTTTCTTCCATTTGAGAATTGCTAGAACCTCCCTGCTCTTCCATGAAGGTTTCCTGCCCCCTTTGCTTGATTTCTGCATCATGGGGATACACTGGTCTTGAACATTGACCAATATTCTTGGGGCCCCTTCCCTTCTAAAGCCCTATTCCATGGGATTTTTCTAAGTAGGTCTTTGGAAAGGTGGAATTGGCTCTCTGGAAAATCAGGGATGTAGCTCTGCTACTGCTTTGCTTCCCCATGCAGGATCCTGAGTTTCACCATAACATGGGTCACTACAGGCAAGGTGTTCCCCAATCTTCCCACCTTCAACCAGTCCCTCCTGCTTTGGTAGTACAAGGTCCATAAACACACCTCTCCTCCTTGGCTCCTCCACCACTTGTATCAAAAAGTTATTTTCAATGAGCTGCAGGAGCTTCCTGGACTTCCAGCCTGTATTATCTCCCCAACAAATACCAGGATGGTTGAAGTTCCCCAAGAGAACCAGGACCTGCAACCCTGAAGCTACTTCCAGCTGCCCACAGAAAACCTCATCAACTTCCTACCCATCACAGTGTCACCCACAGTCTGTGACAACAATCCCACAGCAGCCAGCAAAGCTGTTTTCACAGAGATCCTCCTCTATCCCTGGAATGCAGCTGCCTTAGAAACAAAGGTAGCAAGATTCGATTGCTGGGAGCAGTTTGCAGCACAGCAACTCCCCAGAGGCAGAGCCCACCTGGGCCAGCCCCGTGTCTGTGCTGGGAATGGGGGGCAAGCAGAGGGTTGATGCCTCTTCCCTGAACCATCAGGAGAGGAAGAACAGGGCACAGAGCTGAAATTGCCCCAAACAGGAGAGCTGAGAGTGTGTGTCTGCCCTCAGGGCTGGTTGAATTAGCAGACCAGGGGCTCTGCACTGACAGGGTAATGTGGAATGCAGCTTTCCTTCTGCTCACCCAGGGAGCAGCAGCCTCTGCACGGGGACAGGAGCCACACACCAACACCTGCCAGGGTCTGCTCCAGCCTGCAGGCTCCAGGGAGGCCCCACTCTGCAGCACACAAGTGACCAAGCCTGGGCTTCCACTGACTCACGTCTCGGGGGCTCCAGCGGGGCTGTGGTGTCTGAGCAGGCTCTGCACTGGTGGGGCAGTGACAGGAGCTCTCTCTTCTCCCTGCTCACCCGGATTTATGAGCTCTGGAGCAGTTTGTCATCTTCCACGCCTCAAAGTTTGGCTAAAATCAACTGAATATTGAAGGAAAGATGAAGATTGTTACTGGGAAGAAAAGAAAGGAGGGACAGCAGAGCTGTTGTATCAGCTTTGTTCAGAGAACCAGGGTAAAACCCACAGAACATCTCCCAAACTACTCCTTTTGCACACAGTCTTTCTTATGACATTTTTCTAACAAAGTGTTCTGAGTTTTCATTTATAATTACACTTCTCTTAGAAAAAAGTGACCTAAAAAAGGTTAAATAACCCCTCAATAGCTGAAATGCAACATTAAAACAAAAATGAGGAAAAGGGAAAAGGGTCATTAACACTTGTATTTAATTGCAAAAATTAAAAACTTTTTTTATTCTTCTTACATACAAATCTCATTTATTTACATACTTTACAGGCTTTTCCCAAGTATTTACAAAGTTTGCAATATATTAAATTAGGACCATCCATAAAATTCTGCATTAAGTGCATATTCACATTCTTTTTTTTTAATCCATCACTGAATTTAGTGTTCAGCATTGAAACAGTCTTTATGCATATATAGCTTCACTTCTCAGCACCTCTGAGCCTTCAGAATGTGGCTCCCCTCCCCAAGACAAGGAGATAATGCTAAAAATAAATCACCTGCCATTTGTTTGAATCTCCAAAGCAAAGGGAAGTCCAGTATCTCCCTTGTCTAACTCAGCAGGACACTAAATCTGCCCTTGACAGGGAGGAGGTTCCTGAAGAGGAGGATACCTATAAAATTTACCAAGAGGAGAAAGTTTGGTTTGCAGGAAGCAAAAGCTCTTTGTGCACCCACTGAAATGGCCTCACCCCAGGCACTGTTCAGTTCTGGGGGCCACAGGGCTGAACATGGACCTGGGACTGGGCTGTTGGAAGGGAAACTTCCCCCTGGAGGGAGGGAACAAGAGGGGCTCAGGACAGAAGGATCCCCTTTTCTGAGACACTGGTGTTTACAGAGCTCACATCTCTACCAAGAGATGCTCTCCTGTTGCTGCTGGAGCACAAGGGAGGTGCTTTGATCCAGCCCAGACAAACCAGCTTCTCCTCCAGAACATTACAAAAACAGGCTTGGTGGGAGAAGCTGAAGTCTGGAGACTCACGGGAAATCTGACTCAAAGCTCTCCAGGGCCTTGCAAAGGGACCCCTCAGGGGAATCAATGTGTGCAATAACAGTGGGCAGGGAAAAAAATGAAAAGGAACAAAAAAAGGAAAAAAAAAAAAGAGAAAGAATCAATAGAAACTGCCAGCTTGGCTCCCTTGGGGGCCGTTGATTTCCTGGTACTGAAGTAAATCATAATAATCCTTTCTCCTCCTTTCAGTTACCCTGAGTTCAGGACTGACTGACAGCACTGGTCAGTGACCCCTGCTTTGGGGAGCAGCTTTAAACCACGATGCTCCTGCCCAGCTGACAGGGACAGCCTGTCCTTCCAGCCTGGCAAGTGCAGAGGTGACCCCTCCTCACCTCTGCCCACTGGGCTCGTGGGTAGTACCGATTTCTGGTGATTTCAGAGCAGCTTTGCAGCCTTTGGGATGTGGGGAGAAGAGGAATCCATCTCCCAGCTCACAGGCAATGAGCTCTCAAGCACACAAAGGGATTTTAAAACGTGTTGATGGGAACCTGTGTGAGCTGGGCAGAGGGGGAGTGGGAGATTGTCCAAACCAGCAGAGAGAGTGCAAAAAGGAAGCTGAGGTGAGGGAGACCACGGTGGGACACCCCCTCTGTGACACATCTGATCATGGCTGTGAAACCCCAATAGCTGCAGGAACAGCCCTGTTCCCCCCATCAAGCTCTCTAGGGAAGTCCTGCAGCCTTTCCAGAGACTCTGTGAAGCTGGAGCTCTGGATGTGGAAGATGACCAGGGCTTAACTGCAGTAAAGGAATCAAAACCTCCCTTTGGCCATCCCAGTTTTGCCATTGTGGCCTCACCTTCAGGTTTCCCACCAGCCCTGGGATGTGGAAGGTGTGAGCACCACTCCTCTGGCAGCTGGAGACAGGAGCTGCTCTGGAAGCTGTGCTGCAGACTGGGGCTCTGCACTTCAGCCAAAATCGGCTCTTTATCAGCAGGAGAACTGCCCTCCTGTTTTAGTTTAGCAGCTAATTCCTTACAGCTTTTGGAAGAGGAAGAGAAAATATACCGGAGAGCTTGAAAACAAATGATGTAAACTCCGAAGGGAGCGAGGCTGGGACATATGCAATGGATCGCTGAGACAGAGCTGGAAACTTATGCAGAGCCCATAAAGTGCACTTGGAAGGCTGCTCTGCAAACAGGCCAGACTCACAGCTCCTGTCCAACCAGCTGCAACTCTTCGAGGAAAGGAGAAGCACTACGTGAGAACACTTCTGCTAAACAGGCACAAACCTGCCCCTTCCTCCCCCTCCTCCTCCCAGTCCAAACAGCGACTGTAAATAGATCCATTTTCTCTGCTTCTTCCCGAAAGAGCCAGACAGCCACAATGGCTTAAGTGTGACTCTCAAAATCCAGGCATTTCATAGACACTTGGGAATTGTCTCCGCAGCTCTTTTACAAGTTACAGTCAAGGACACTTAGCAGTGACAGTGTCACCAACCTCAGCAAGAATGGCTCCAGCAGCATCTTTGAGCAAATGCTTTACAAAAATGGGTCAGATACAAAACCAGTAAGAGGCAAAGTAACCTTGTCAGCCTTTGAATTTGATTTGAGAAGCTGCCAAAGTGTAAATAGCAACAGTCACTAATGAGGCCCTAATTCTGCCATCACTGAACTCCCAAATTTCCATTAACTAAGACCCAGGCGTTAAGAGGAGGGAGGGGAGTGGTGTGTGTGTGTGTGTGTGTGTGTGTGTGTATGTCTTGGCATGTTCAAGATTGAATGTAGTGTCATGAGTGTGAAATACACTCCAAGCAGTGAGAATACTAATGGAAGTTTTATTAGTCCAATTCCCTTTAATACTTTGTAATAGATTATATTAGTCCTTTTCCATCCTGAGAGAGCCAGACTCTCCCCCTTTGGTTCTACTAGATCTGGTGTGTGTCCAGCACTGAGGGCCATGCACAGACTGACACAGGTGCTGGGCTTGTTCTCATTGTTTTGACAGGAGAAACACAAGGGTTATGCATAGAAATGTTTGTAGTGTCAAGGCCTCAGACTTAATTCTTTGGAGCAGGAAGTGTCCTCTGCCTTATTCTTGTACAGGAGCCAGACTTGGTCATCCCACTTGGCAGCTTTTGTCAGCTCCTAATCAGATTAGCACAATGTTTGCTCCCATTCTCCTCAAAAACAAAGGCTGGACAGACATTTTCCCAGTCTGTCATTTTTACATGTACCTAAAATATTTACAGAGAAAAAGGGTCCTGCTCCTGAGAACAGCGTTAACTCACTGTCAACCAAAACCCCTCCCAACTCCATATTAACAAGTGTGAGAATATGTCCTGAACTCCAGCCCTGGCCTATGAGTTCAGCCTGACACATCTGTAAATGATCTTCAGCAGTGGGATCAGACCCAAAGGATCAGACTTGGAAGGGACCGGAGCATCCGCGGGCCGCAAACACCGAACCCGAGCCCCTCTCAGGGCACTGGAGACAGAGCTGCTCCAGCAGCAGGAAACACGCAAAGGCAGCTTGGAAAGGACCCAGGAAAAACCAACGTTCATTCTGAAGAAAGAGTTCCAGATCTGGAACGAGTCAATGTAAAAATATGCCAGGGAAGAGGGAGGTTTCAGGTGCTCCCAGAGGTACCGTGGGCTGGGAACGCAGGCAGTGCCTTCCAAAACAAGGAGCAGCTGAGAACAGCTGTGCAGCCCTTGGTGTCTGAGGTGAAAGCTGGACAGAGCTGCTCTCTCCCAGCCCCAGCTCCATCCAGAACTCCTGCACTGCCAGCACCACACTAAACCATGGTCTTTTTGCAAGAAAGGAAGTGGTGGTGAAGAAAAGCACAATTACCATTTGACTCACAACCTGCTGACAGAGAGTTGCAGAAGGGTGATCACAAAACAGAGAGGCCTGAAGGGATTCTTTTGGTACAAGAAGGATGCAGTGGGTGAGAGTTTCTGCCCTCAGGCTCAAGGCTCTGCCCAGCAAAGAGGCAGGAGCCAAGATCAGCTCTGCAGGGCTCACACAGCTGTGGACGTGAGGGAGAGCTGGGACACATCACCAATTCATTCCCTTTATAGAACTGGCCTGACTACACAGGCTCAAAGCTTCCTCCTCAGGAGGAATGTACACAGAAATGTCACACACCCCATCCACTCCCAAACCCCCCAGGAAGTTTCAGAAGTGCCATAATCCACAAAGAACACAAGGTGAATCTCATCCTGAGAAATCCATCTGCTGCTCCTGGTAAAAAAAAACCTTTTGCTGAAAACCCAGGGCTTACCTGAGGGGACAGAGAGGGTCATAAATAGCTTGAGCTTCTCCCAAAATACATTTGAGGAAAGGCAAAGGATTACCTCAAGGGTCAGGAAAATAGTCATTTTTAAACACTGTAAACATGCAGGGTGGCAAAGCCGCCTGCCCCGGTTGCCCCGGCTCGCTCCTCTCAAGACGTTGCCTTGGCTTCAAAGCTGAAAGTCTTCTTGTCCTGGGAACAGCTCTGGGAACACCTCACCATCCTTAACTGGCAGCTCCATCACAAATCACTGCTGGCTCTGTCCCTCTGGCCATGAAGCTCATTGTCCAGTGATCTGTGCTGGCATAACCTTGGGAAGAGGCAATGGAGAGGCTGTTAGATGAGTCCATCCTTAATGAGCGCTCCCATCTCCCACAAAGGGATGTGGTCATGCTGGAGCTCTTTGGAAAGACACTTCCCTCAGTGGGCACTGGGCTTGGAATATTCATTGTGTACCCACACTGCTCAGCTTGGAGCATCCCCTGCTACCCCAGTGCTGGGTGTTCCAGCCCAGGAGGATCACTCCCAGTGCTGTGACAAGCAGGCACACACCAGTCTGGAGGTGACAGTGGCACAGATCACCATCCCAGGTGTCAGACAGGTAAGACCCAGCTGGAAGCAGTCTCCTGATTCCAAGGGCTCTCCCAGTCCCTGCACACCACAGCTCTGGTACTCACCCAAATCTCCAGCTTCCAGCTCCACCTTGAACATCTCACAGTGTCCTCTGCACGTGTCCAGAGGTGCAACAGTCAGGGTGAGCTGCCCACTCCCAACAGCAAACAGGCTGTGCAGGCTGTAGCTCTAAGACAGGAGGAGAGGATTTCAAAAACCTGGCCAATTTTGCTTGGCTCCATCTGTCCAAAGCAGGGACAAGTCACTGCCCTGCAGGCAGTGAGACAGAGCAAACAACACGTTTGCTGCTCCCCCAGTCACCAGCAGACCACAGAATCCTAGCTGAGGTCAGCTGCATACAAGGGCTCTCCTCTCCTTCAAGGCAAGGCAGGGCCTGCACATCCCCAAAACTCAGGAAAATACAGAGAGATCAGGCCAGAAGCCTGAAGTGTCTCAGAATGAGTGAGACTCACTGCCAGGAAAGCTCCTCAAAACAATTCTGCCCAGCTGTGCACAAAAAGACCTCACCCAGATATAGAGCAAGGCCAGACACACAAATGGAGCAGGCAAGGGGTGCTGGAACAAGAAGATCTTTAAAGTCCCTCTGTTTCTGTGACATCTCCAGCTGCCAAGGGAGATGGGCACAGGGAACCTCCTGACCCAAACAGACACAACTGCTGGGAGGCACAACCACCTTGCAATGCCACTTCACACAGAGACAGACAGAGCTGACACAACCACAAATGCTCCTTTTCATGACTGTATCAGCTAAAAAAGCCCTGCACATCCCACAAAACCTCAGAGCTGCTGGGACACAACTCACACACGGGGAGCCAATGTGTCTGGAATGAATTTCTCACCTTATTCCCCAAATCTGGATGGCGGATGAGGAAGCAGCTCTCCAGGGACACTGTCTTGGGGAAGGATTGTAAAGAGGAAGCGGGGAGAAATTCCTGCAGAATCCGAGATTTATTCACAGACTTGCTCCTAAATAAACCAGCCCATATTTAAGAATCATCATACAACAATAATGTTTGCATTTAAAAGCTACTTTCCAGATAAAATTCTTGCCAAACATTCATGCTTGATAAACAGCAGGACAGACTGGAGCAAACTTCAACCTCAGCCTCTAAACCTGTGCTCCTTCCCACCTTCCTCTGGGCTCCTGCACCAGGATCATGTAAAGAGGGAACAAATACATCCTGATGGATACCTGAACTTCATTTCCCTCTCCTTTTCCCTTAAAATGATCCAAGTTATTGACCAGATCTATTAATTACAAAAGATGCAGAGAGGTGGCATCATACACAACCATAACTGAACCCCCATGGCAAGGCAGGGCGGATCCAAGGCTATTCTCTAGACCAGGAAATGTAACTGGAAAAGGTCAGGTGGGGCTTGCTATTTTTACATCCCTGTCTAAGGATGTAAAATGATTCATTCTTCTGTATCCTGACCATCCCTCTACCAGTGGGACCTTAGAGGACTCTGCCTCTGAGACCTTGGAGAGCTCTGAGTTGTTCACACTAAAGACTTTTTGATTAACAGAGGCAGGATTAGAGCTGGCCATACTTTCTGCACAAGACCAAACACAAATTGCAGGATTCTTTGACTTTCCATTACTTCTCAGTGTTTGCAGAAATCATGGTATCTTGTCTCAGTGTCACTGCTCAGTGTCAGCACCACTGAGAAGACAGAGGTGACAGAAATATGAAGCAGCTGCCTCAGGTGATCAGGTCTCAGATGATTTACAGCCTGAAGAACAGGACCAGGCAGTTCATGGGACAATTTTATCTTATAATGGGAACAATACCTGGAGACCAAGCCACAGCTTTCCATTTTTAGTGCTGAAGTCTTGCCCTCAGAACAAATCAGTGCCAGCAAGTAGAAGCAGCCTGTAACCCACTCCTGTACACCTCCCCTCCAGTTAAAACTGCAACTTGCAGGCACTGGTGGTTCACACAGTAGAGCCTGAGCACCCCTGCAGAAAGGATGTGTCCATCCATCACATGTTTTGTCTGACTCACCAGGGAAAGAAAAATGGGCAGCTCCATAATTCAGCTGAATTTTCTTCTATTATAACCTCTGCCAGTTCTGGATCCTGGGACTGAAAATGCTTCAGCTCTTCATAGGAGAGATGCTGCCCTGTCTTAAAGAACAAGAAACAAAGATAAAAGCTGTGCTCCCAGAGTTGCTCCCTGCTCTTATTTCTCTCTCATTAGAAAACATCCAAGAGCAACGTGGCTTGCTAAGTGGATTGTTAAATGTCCAAATACAATGGTCATTAGTCAGAGGAGCAGTGCAGGGAGCTCTATCCTCCCACATTTTTACACTGGGGTGAAATGTTTTCTTAGACATGTTCTGAATGAGCAGTTTGAGTTCATGGGTGAAAACACTGGGCAGGGGTTGTGGGCTCATGCTGTTCAGGAGTTTGGACTCAGCACCCAGTCTCAAAAATCCCTGCATTACCTTGATTAGAAAAGGCTGATGCCCCTGGAGCTTTTCTGATAGCTCTGTCAAGTCTGTCACTATCTGAAGGCTTTTCACAGCAGAACAGACTGTGCAGTTTGCGGGAAGTGCGGAAGCGTTCTGTCTGCAACCTGCTGCCCACCAGTCCTGGCATTCTGGGGAGGAAACAAGGAAAACCTGTTTAGTAAGACCAAAAATGGAATGGAAAGGAGAAAAATTAAATGCTAAACTCATTATCTCTAACATGAAACATTGATATTTCTTATAGTTTCTGATAGCTGTAACTCAAAAAGAAGAAGCTTCACCAGGCAGGGAAGTGGAGAGAATGTTCCCAGCACGTTTTGGAGATACAGATAAAGGTTGTGAGCAATGGGAGAGCTTATGAGAATTCCATTTCCCTGTACATGAGGCACACAGAACCTTCCATGAGCAACAGAAGGATAGCAACCATCACATGTAGTGTAACCAAACTGAAACAAGTCCATAAGCAAAAGAGCAACCCAAAAGCGTTATCAAAGAGATAACACCAGTAAACAAAAAAGATCCAGGTTGGAAAGAGTAACTCCCACATGGGTAGCACTGGTGTCATGAACCCTGCTAGGACATATCTGAAATCATCACCCTCCCCTTTAGCACTGTGCTAATTTAGAAATACTTTGTCCCAGGCAATGATTGCTCAGTCTCTGATGTGCAGAAGATGCTGGGGAAATGTCAGATTTCACCACGACACGCTGCTGCTGTTTTCCTTTATCCCATGCATTGACTTGAAGATGAAATGGGGAGAAAAGTCCCAGCATGAGCAACCCCTGGACCACAGCCACGTTCATTTTAAATTCCAAAAATTGTTGTTGAACTGGCCTACAATGAACACTGCATATGTTTACATCTTCGAAAATTCAATTTTTACATGAAAACACAACTTGATGCCTATGTCTGGCCTCCCTCCTCCAACTTAACAGTTCTCCCAAAAGAACAAAGAAACATTAAGAGAAGGGACTTGTTGCAGCAGGGTATGATCAGGACAATGCTGAACACCACAAGCATTTCTAAAGGATGTGCAGATCAGCCACCACACTGAAAGGGGGTGGCTCTAATTGACAGAATCACAGAGCCACATGAAGATCAAATTTCAATTTCTGGTCCTGCACAGAGATATCCCAAACTCCCAGCCTGTGTCTGAGAGCAGTGTCCAAATTGCTTCAGGGCAGTGCCCAGCACCCTCTGGGGGAAGAACCTTCCCTGATATCCAGTCTGAACACCCTCAACACAAATTTTATACTGGGAGATACAGCAGCAGGTTGTGAGAAGTGGGAGAGCTTAACTGAAATTCCACTTCAAACACAGATTTTATGGCAGTGACAGCCCTGGTTCTGCAGCCTTAATCCAACAGGAGAGGCTTAACTTGGGCAGTGGCAGCAAACCCATCCCATCCTGATCTGTCAGGGTGGGTCAGGAAAAACCCAAGGCCTGGGACACATGTCACATGAAATATCCAGGGATCTGTCCTCACCAACAGGCCCACCCTGTCAGCACATGTCAAAACAGTTCCAAAGCCTCCTGGACATTGCTGCAGGCAAACTCAGGAAACAGAGGGGATGGCAAAGGGAGAAAGGAGAGTGAAGTCTGGCTGAAAAATCAAGTTGGGAAACAAGGATGCACAGAAGCTTTTCTGGGGTAAAAAGAGCATGCACACCCTGCCTGTCACTGCCACTGCAATTTCCAGCCACGCTCACACTCCTGCACAGGGCTAAGAAGGGATGAACAGCACTTCATAGAAGAGTCTTGTTTTATTTTCCCCTCTGGCATCTGCAACAGGCCACGAGGAATGTTACAGAGGATTTATGTTCATTGGGACACAACAACAAGGAGCAGACTGGGATTCATTTTGCTTCTTTCTTGCTGAGTATTTCCAACTCCCAAATGCTGCATTTCCCACCCTACTGCTGGGATATGGACTGAAAGGGATCAGGATATAATTCCTAATCATTCTGGAAGACACACCTACACTGCTTTCAGGGAAAGGGGAAAAAAAGGCAAAACAAAGTGTAAAATCCTTCTTGCAAGCAGAAGTCCTACTCCCATGAGAAACTGCTCCGATGTACTTTCCCTCCCTGCTCACAAGAGAAAAAAGAAAATCTTTGTTCCACTGCCTGTAGAAAGCTTCAGTTTTATAACAACAAAAAAACTCAACTCACAAAAAACAGCTGGTCAGTGACAGGAAACAAAAGGCTGAAAGATCTCACCAGAGAAAGGGCAGTCGCTGTGAAGAGAACAAGAAAACATCTCTACGGTCTGTCATCAGACGGGGCGTAGCAAGACTGTAATTTCTCTCTGGGCAAAACTCAGAAACCTCATCCCTAAGCATTAAGCACAGTTGTCCCCAAATTTTCCCTCTGGGCTCAGGGCAGTACCCCATGGAACAGGATGCTAATCAGCTTGACAGTACAGAGCTTGATTCCTCTTTTGAGCCAGGCTGGGATATTTGCATTCTCAATTGCTCAATTCAGGAGGTGATTTCTTTTCCCCATGAATAACCAGAGCAGAGCACTGGTTGAGACGCATTTCAAATGCTGCAAGTGGGGTTGTGGGATTTTTTTTTTTCCCCTAGTAATTAATCTTTTAGATTTATTGTGGAGGGTGTTAGTCTGTGCACCAGCATGTGTGTGACTGGCATGACAAGTACAGGCAGAGCCTGCCCTTCCCAGGGAGGGTGGGAGGAGAGATGGTGCACAGAGGAGTCAGCAGCCACTGGGGACCAGTGCAGGATTTTACCCAGGATGCTGATTTTGTCTCCTTACCCTCCCTGCATTCCTTTTACATTATCACCCTGCCTGCCCAGACACCCTGGGGATTGCTCCGGTGGAAGTGGAGCGCGCTGTCTGTGCTCACACACGGCTGCTCAGGGATGCAAATGGAAGATGCTCTTTTCATCCCAGCACAGCCCTCACACCATGGTCCCATCCACTCGCTGGTGTTGGGCGTGGGTAATTATCCCTGTGGAGCTGGAGTGCAGGAGAGCAGCTGCAGCAGTGACACATTCAGCTATCTATTACACCACACAAGTGTGGCCAACTTCTCTCTGCTTTCTCACCCCTTTTTGAGGGGCAGCCTTCAGTTTGTTCCACAGAACTTCAGCTCCCCATCGGCCATAACCTCCTAATATTTCCTTTTATGTGTTATTATTTCTTCAAAACAAGAGCTGCCTTCTCCCCCGTGTCAGGAGAGCTCCTAGCAGAGCCAGGGCTGGGACTTTCAGCTGCTAACACAGCACAGACCAAGATAACAATCTTCCCTTAAAACACATCTATGATTAATGCTACAAGGAGTTTATGACTCTACTTTCCACTATGCAGAAAAGTAATTTTCAAGTCACCACCAATTTAAAATGAGTACCCCGCCCTTCTTGGCTGTTTTCACAGAGGATCTCCCAAATTTTTGGCTGCCCCCAGCACTACAGAGGGGTGTGTGTGCACAGCCCCAGAGATGATGGGTGTGGATGATCAGATTGTAAACTCAAGGTTCCCGAGAAGACCTGGCCCTGCTTCTGCCCAGTGCAGCAAAGCAAATTAACTTATGGAAACTTGCCCACATGGATCTGAGAGCAGGATCTCAGCAAGCCCTGTTTTCTTCAGGGACCATATGGAGGGCACAGGATCAATCTGCCAGTGCAGCAGGTTCAAAGGGAAGTCTCTAACAGGGGGAACTTTTGTTCCTGCAGGATACAGAGCCAAGGGCTGCTCCTGACCCTAACAAAGTGTTCAAAACACAAAACCTCCTGCAAATCCACACAAAACCACTGCAGGAGCTGAGGCAGTTTGCTGGCTCCCCACCAAGCTGGTTTGCTCCTTAGCACTCAGGGCTGCAAGGCTGAAGCAATCTCCACCAGGGAAGTGCCACCAGCTCTGCACAGGGAAGTCTGGTCCCAGGGAAGACCCCCCAGGACTTCACAGCCCCCCAGGTGTTGTGTCTGTAGGGGCTGCTGCTGCCATCACCCACAGTAACTGAAAAGAAACTCCCCAGAGGACTGGCTCATGTACTGAGCAGCTCTACAACCTGCAAAGGCTGGTTCCAAATCCCAGATTTCTCTATCTGAGGATGAGATTATTCCCCTGATCCACCAAATACTTCACTGGGGCCAATCCTAGGAATACTCAAGCAACTTTGGCAAGCATCAGATGAACTCAGAGCTCCCAAGAAAGGCTGAGCACTGAATATTCCCCTGACATTTCTCTGTCCATTCTTGTAGGTCCATTATACAAACATGGGTGTTTCATTAAAAGGGGATTCTGCCCCACTCAGGTGAGACTCCACCTGCAGAGCTGCTTCCACTCAGGGACCCCAACACAAGAAGGATGTGGAGCTGCTGGAGTGAGTTCCAAGAAAGCCACAGAAATGCTCCAAAGGCTGGAGCCCCCCTGCTCCAGAACCAAACTGGGAGAGCTGGGGTTGTTCATCTGGAGAGGAAAAGGCTCTGGGGAGAACTTAGAGACCCTTCTAGAGCCCAAAGGAGATCCTAGAGAGCTGGAGAGGGATTTGGGACAAGGCCTGGAGGATGAGGGGTAATGGCTCCCACTGCCAGAGGGCAGGGATAGATGGGATATTGGAAATAAATTCTCCCCTGTGAGGGTGGGGAGGCCCTGGCACAGGGTGCCCAGAGAAGCTGTGGCCATTCCATCTCTGGAAGCATTCAAGGCCAGGACTTGCTGGGCTTGAAGCAACCTGGGATAGTGGAACAATTCAGGCATCAATTCATTATCACAATCTAAGACACAGGTAAATCCCATCACTCCAACTTTACAGATGTAGAATTCCAAACTCTGTATTTTCCAGGTGGCACAGTTTGGAAGAGGCATTTGGAACACTTTGCTGCACAAACAATGTTTCCCAAACTCCATCTTGCTGAAATTCTTCAGTAGGCTAAAAATTAATTTGATCATTTATAATGTCATGTCAAAGTCAGGCTAAACTGATGGGTTCTTAAGTAAGTCAGGCAGGAAACATAAGGATTATTAATTACAGCCTGCAAGTTCTGATTAAGGACTGCATCACAGTGAGGTTTTAAATATATACTACAAAGACTGTCCCTGTTCAGCACAAGAACCTCACCCCTCCCTCACACTGAACTCTTATTGTAGCTCTGGGTATACTGAATACATTTACGCCACAAGAAGAAAGCACCTCCCAATTTAGTTCACAGCATTTTTAGGAACAGCTAGGAACAAAATAACAGCTACAAAAAGCCTCATCAAGAACCCCTTTATTGTTGTTCTGGGTAGAAGTCAACAGCTTGAAGAACTACTCGTTCATCTCACTAATGGGTAACGGCTGCTCCCCAGCCCAGGGATCATTAGTCAACCTCGAGCAAAGCACGAAAATGATTTTGATCCAACCAGACATTGTGAAATCAAGTCTGCTGAGCTGAGCCCAAGAGGAATTCACAGTCCACTGGGGCAAAAGAGTATTATTTCCAGGAGAAATCTGCACCTACCAGTCTCAAAAAGGGAAGGCAAGGACCAAGCTGCCAGGAAAGCATCCAAAGTCCACTCCAGCTGCACCTCTGGTTACCTGCCCCAGCGACAGCTTGTGCTGCACGAGCAATCTGCCTCAGAGGAACAGCTTTGGAAACAAATCCCTCCCAGCTGCTGTCACCTGCCTGATGGTGGCCTCAGCCTGTAAAAGGTTTGACATGTCTGTGTCACCAGAGGGCTCTGCCAGGCTGCTGAATGCCTCTGCAAGAGGCCACCTATGGCAAACACTCCTCCCAGGGAAGTGAATCCAAAGGAAGGATTCACTCTGCAAATGAGGAAACAAGAAATTTTGGAGGCTTCACAATATAGAAGTAAAAGGAAGAGTATTTGATGTTCCACAGCACCAGAATGGTTTGGGGTTAGTTTACTGCCAGCAAACTCAAATAAACAGCCCACTGGCTGAACCAAGGCCAAAGTAACAGAGAGTATGAACAGCTTGGCACCACCCTGCCCTGCAAAGTCAGCCGTTTTCTTCCCCTTTGAACGAGCCAATACATGTCTGCTGGTTGCTCTCAGGTTATATCATAAAAGGGTTGTTTACACACACAAAAGATCAGATAAACTGGCAGCTGTGCAGTGATGGGAGGGAGCCCTGCACATGCTGTGACCCACAACCACCTCCAAATGCTACAGCCCCAAAGCGGGTGCACGAGAACACGCATGAAAACAAGAGCAAAAACCAGCTCAACTTTACTCAGGAAAAAAAAAAGTAACATCCTTTGAGAGCAAGAGAGGTAGCAAGTTAGAAATCAGATCCTGCCTTACCTCCCAAGCAGCCTTATTGTGCAATCCTCCATTCAGAGCAGGTCCATGCTCCTTGGGCTCAGGAATCCCTGAGCCCCACGGGTCAGACAGAGCATGGGCTGCAAAACCCATGGGAAAGGCTGGATGAACACCTGGGTGCTCAGCCCATGGGAAAGGCTGGATGAACACTCTGAGTGCTCAGCTCACAGAGAAAGGCTGGATGAACACTCTGGGTGCTCAGCTCAGAGAGAAAGGCTGGATGAACACTCTGGGTGCTCAGCTCATGGGAAAGGCTGGATGAACACCTGGGTGCTCAGCTCATGGGGAAAGGCTGGATGAACACTCTGGGTGCTCAGCCCCTGGGAAAGGCTGGATGAACACCTGGGTGCTCAGCTCCCAGGGAAAGGCTGGATGAACACTCTGGGTGCTCAGCTCACAGGGAAAGGCTGGATGAACACTCTGGGTACTCAGCTCACAGAGAAAGGCTGGATGAACACCTGGGTGCCCACACTGCTCTCAAGAAGCAGCAAGTCTCTGTGCAAGGCAGGCATGCTGGATGCTCCCCTTCTTCACAAAGCTGTGCCAAGGATTGAAACACTCCAAGGCTGGAGTGAGAGAAGCATAGGGAAAAGTGTTTTGCCTGGAAAGGGTTAAGATCAGAGAAGAGACAGGAGCTGGCCAAGTGCCAAGGCAAGCCTCCAGCTAAACCCAAGGTGGGCCAGCCAAGAGGCAGAGGCTGCTGCCCTCTCCCAGTAACCAGCTGCTGTCCTCCCCCAGTGACCCAGCCTGCTGTGACCCGTCCCCACAAATAGCTCTGGCACCCAGCAGGCTTTAGTAACACACTGACAGGCCATTTACAAGGTGTTGCTAAACACTGCTCCTCCAGCTGGGCTCCTTTCTCTACAACAATTACATATAAACTCGTAAACACAATTTTAGCCCTACTGGTCTAGGCAAAAAGGGGTATTTAACACTTCTTCTCCAAACTGGGGTAGCTAGCACAAGATCTCTTTCCCAGCACTGAGATCCATGTGTGTTTTTGTCTGATTTCAGGTGTGCTGAGCAGTTACTGACCCAGCTGATTCTGGGCTGCGCAGAATGAGTGTGCCCGAGACCAAGTGTCATTATTGAGCAAAGCTGGAGTTTCCTCGAGGTCATTACAACTCCTGCAACCGGTACAACGTGCAAATTGTCACATTGGGCCACACCCTGTTCCCCACTGACAGACCTGCTCTGCTGAGGTTGAGCTGCAAGGACAACTTACCATGGGCAGACACAAGTTAATGTGAGAGCAGCTTAATGCTCTGCTCATCACATATTGCATGGCTGGCAGGGAAGTTACCAACCAGCTGACACAAAAAATCGTATTTAGACATTAACAAAGCTATAGGGATGACACAACTGTGAAGGGAAGAAAAACCAGGTAGAGTGACCACCAGTTTAAAACCAGTGTGGTTTCAAAATTTCTGTTAAAAGAATAGAAAACCCCTTTTCATTTGGCTTTACTGCAGACTTTGAGAGCTCCTATATTACTTCCTAATGCTTGCAGGGAAGAGAAGAGCACTTGTACTTCTATTTTGCACCAGAAAACAAACACAGAGGGAATTGTCCATCCCAGCCCATGTGAGAAATGAATTCAGAATGCACAGATACTACTTTTTCCCTGGAATAGCATTAGATAGCCATGAGTTAACCCATGTGCCCATCAGAATACACTGTGTTCCTCACAGCAGGTAGACCCAGAGGTCTGACAGCCTCTCTGGGGCTGTAAATGAAGTTCTGATGTGCCAAGAGCCGCCAACGTGACCGAGGCTTTCACAAGCTCTGCATAAACACCAGCTCAGGAAGAGCAAATGCAAACCACATTTCCACAGATTTTTTTTCCACAACCACGGGGACCTTGCCCTGGGAAAACAGCTGGAAGAGAGGCACAGACCCAAGGGTCTAAGAGTCAGCTATCAAGGAACAAAGGGTGGGAACATAAGGTTTAATACGGGAATTGATCCGGGGGAAAAAGTCAGCAAGAAAGAGAGCACAGAGAGAGGCAAAAAGGAAATTTACTTTGGACTCAATCTTATAAACAACGCAAGATATTTTTGTGGATGCTGCTCCTCACCTCGGCTGCTCAAAGGTCCACCCACAGCCACTGACAGACAGGCAGCCCTTGTCACCCACAGCACAGCTCTGGGGTGGAAGGGACAAGGATGGAGGGCAGCTCACCAGGAGCAGGAGGGAGTGGGGAGCATATCCTGCACCTCCCAACACCTCACCACCACTCTGACTGGAGCTCTTGGCTCTCAGGGGAAACCCAACAACTGAGCTGCCCTTGTTCTGCAACACAAACCTGGCTGCTCAGCCCACACCTCCCAGCAGACCAGGCTCTAACCTCAACCCCGGACACAGGAAAGCTGCCCCAGAGCTCAGGAGGGACAGCACAGCCCAGGCTGCCCCTGCCTGCCCAGGCACAGAGGAAGGAGCCTGAGCACCCCTGCACCCACGCCAGGCTGGGCCATGTCCACAGCACAGCAACGTGTGCCAGCACTGCCGGTGGCCACAGCCTGCACTGACAACAGGTGGCTTCCAACATGAACAGCCTGAGCTGCCTTTGAACTGGTGCCCGAGCACGGAAAGCTCCAAGCTCCATCCTCAGCCCCCTCAACATTTTCTTCCCAGGACCTGTGTAGGGAAAGGAAGAGGAGTCTGTACGTTGAGTCCTGTCATTAGTGGATTTCTCTGCTGCTCAGGCACAGTGCAAACATCCCTTCTGTCTCATTAATGCATATAAATATCTCCAAGGGATGCCAAGAGGATGTGCCAGACTCTTCCATGGTGCCCAGCAAGAGAACAAGAAACAACAGCCACAAACTAAAACATAAAAAGTTCCACCTCAACATGAGGAAGAACTTCTTTCCATGGAGGGTGGCAGAGCACTGGAACAGCTGCCAGGGAGCTCATGTCTCCCCCTCTGCACACATTCCAAACCCACCTGTTCCAGGTGACCCTGCCTTGGCAGCTGGGGTGGACAAGGTGACCTGCAGAGGTCTCTTCAAACCAAACTATTCTGGGATCCTGTGATCAGAGAACACCAGACCTGCCTGCAAGGCCTCCTGGACTTACACACTCATCAACAAACAAGACACAAGATCCAGCTTTAACTCTTCCCTTCAGCAGACCAAAATCACTGGCAAAATAATACAACATACACAAAGCAGGGCTGAAAGGGCTTGGGAGAACACTCAGCCCCAAGCCATGGAACTCCCTCTTCCAGATCCCTGCTGGATGGCTTCACCAGTGTCCTCTCAGCAAGCTGTGATGGTGACACCAGTGTCACTGGGACAGTGTTGGTGGCTGCAGCTGCCTGCTGGGAAGCCAGGACATGAGGGATTCCCACAGGAACCCAGCCAAGGTTCAGCCTGGGTGCTGCACTCTCCCATTCACATCACCAGAGTCCTGGCCAGTTCCCTTTGCTGAGGCAGGATCAAAGTCACTCCAGCCAACCCCAGTCAATCTGTTAATTGGGGCATGCTGTGGCTTCCACCACAACCTAATTCTGTGGAAAGAGAGCAGGAACTGCCTCCCCCCTCTCCTCTTTTCCCCAGAACTGGATTGCTGCCCACCCTATTGCTCATCGCTTCCGAAGACTTACAGGACTCACAGAGGCAAGAGAGATTTTATGTGCATTTAAATAAAACACTGCATCCTTCCTCTCCATCCGTCCTTCCCTGTTCCTCTGGATGTTTCCCCATCTTCTCATCATTCAGCTGGTTTTTCCAAAGGAAGGCCAGAACTGTTTCTGCTCTTATTTATGTTCACAAGGAGATGCTCATGGTTTCAGGCATCCTTGTCCTACAAACTTTTAGCTGTGCCAAGGAACTCCCTGGCTCTTCTCGTCCAAAGGGACCCTGTAGTATCTGAAGGAAGAATCTGTCAACGTTCTGGACAAAGTCTGACTGAGCAAATAGAATTGAACCACAGAATGGTTTGGGTGGGAAAGGACCTTGCTTCACCCCCTGCTGTGGGCAGGGACACCTCCCACTATCCCAGGTTGCTCCAAGCCCTCTCCAACCTGGCTTTGAAAGCTTCCAGAGATGGGGCAGCCACAGCTTCTCTGTGCCAGGGCCTCCCCACCCTCACAGAGAACAATTTCTTCCTAACATCCAACCTGTCCTCCTTCAAATTTAGGCCATTCCCCCTTGTCCTGTCACTCCTGGCCCTTGTGAAAAGTGAAATGAGTATTAAAATGACCACTGGATTCCATCTCAATACAGGAGCAGGAGGGCATTCACCTGTGGAGAAGTTGGAGTGCAGTAGATAAGCAGGCTCCTCATGTCAAGTGCTTATCAGAGCCATCTCCTCACCTTTGTTTTTCACTCCCAGAGATATCTCAATGTACAAGGAAGAAGAGGAACAATGGGGGATACCCCATCCCACCCATACAATCTGGAATCAACAGAAATCCCATGTCAGCGTCACTGGAAAGAGGGAGGGGGAGAATGCAGAATGGTGCTGGCATTTCAGGGAGCCCTTTTTAGCTCTGGCAGGAAGGTCAGAGCCAACACAGACAACTCCAACACAATGAGGTGCCCAAGTTAAATATAAACCTAACAAGGGCACAGCTACAGGAGTTTGTTTTTACAGTGAGCTGCCAGACCAAGAACATTGTGCCACATCCCTGCTCAAAATAATTCACAGCTTTATCATCACTGACAGTCTTTGTGTTCCAGCAGAGGCAGAGCCCAGCCTTGCACCCACCTGCCAGTCTAAGTCAGTGAAATGATTAACCAAGAATGAAAAATAGCCAAACTTTTCCATTTCTATTATGTCATTCTAGGAAAATCTATGATGTTGCTCTCCTGTGATGGGATCACCTCACAGGGAACCCTTATCTGACTTCCTCACATACACACACTGCCCTGTGTGTCACGTAAACACGACAGGAGTCAATCCCCCAGGCCTTTCCCAATATGCCACTTGGCAAAAACTCCTTTTCCTTAAACCAGGCCTCAAGTTGAGGTTTTTACACTTTGCTCACAGAGATCAGATTCGGTTGAGAAGCTGGTTTTGCCTTACTCAGATAAAACAAGAGAAGGTGACATTTCCCCAGCAGAGCTAGCTCAGTTCTGGTTCTCAGAAGTACAAAGATTTCTAGAGGAAAGGGAACTCTTGTGGAAGAAATACCCGAGGTGTTAAAAGCAAGGAAAAGAAAATGTGCAAGAACAAAATTATCAAGTTAAAGATAAAATATGCTTCAGTCTCAGTGAAGCTAGAACTCAAGGATGCTATTTTTAAGTACAGTGGTAGGAAAAGAAAAAACCACGATGCCAAGCCAGCAACACATTTGTGATGCCCTGGAGACGCTCGAGTGACTCGTGGGGCTGGTATTTAAGTTGGTATTTCTTGCTAGGCTTATGCTACAGCAGGGAAAACATTTCCTTACTTTCCAACTTGTACTTCTTGGCAATGGGCAGGGACAGCAGCCGGATGTGCCCGACGAGGGAGCCCCAGGCCTGGGCTCTGGAGAGCGGCGCTTCGGGAGGCAGCGGGTTGTAGGGCTGGATCACCAAATAAACAGTCAGCAACACCAAGCCCAGGGTGAGCAGACCCTGTGAGGGAAAACAGACAGAGATTTACAGAGTTAATCACACTGCATGGAGCTGAGGGTCCTCACACCAGACATGCCTTCTGCTGGTATCCAAGGGCTGTGCACCACAACATGAACACTCTCACTTTTGCTGCGTCTCCTCATTGAGCTGTAAAACTATTTATGTAAACAGAGTTGTCACCCAGTTTTATTGTTAGAGCTGTCCAAGGATGAAATTAAGCAGCCTTCAAACCCAAGCCACACAAACAACTCTGTTCCTGTATTTTAGCACTGCAAACAATCCAGTGTGTGATCAATCAGGATTATCTACAGATAGTTCCTTTTCCTCCCTACCTAATCAAATAAATTTGCACTCCTGCCATGCCTCTTGCACAAGGAAAACCCTGTGGTTTTTGCAAACATCTGTCAAGCCTTGAAACACTTTGGCAGAGTTGGCACCAGCTCCCTCCTCCATACCAGAATCCCAGCTAAGCCCTAAAGAGATGACATGACGCATTTCTCCCCCTGGCCAAAGTCAAACTGAATCAACAGCAAAAACAAGCACAGAAGCTGAAAGTTCAAATTTGCAGTTTCCTGTTCTCCTGCCTCATTTTACAGCTTTTTATAGGACACGAAGAGAGCTTGAATTTTTTTCCAAATAAAACCCACTGCAATGGATTTGTAGGAGGATACTGAAGTATTACTGAATATTATGTCAGTGGGAAGCTTTTCAGACTTGAAGCAAACATCTGGTGGAAGGTGTCCTGCCCATGGCAGGCAATTGGAACTAGATGATCTTTAAGATCTCTTCCAACCCAAACCAGTCTGGGATTGAATGATCTCAAACCTACCTAATAATAGTATCCTTTCACCCACTTTGCAAAAGTTTTTACATAATCTTTTGGTTAAGGCTTTTAAAACCTTTTTCTACCATCAAGCATGACAATAATAGGTTTAATTCACAGACCAGAAGGAGAATAAAGATGTGTGGAAGTTTGTGGCAGGGTCAGAAACTGAGCCATGTTCACTTCATTACTCAACCCTAAACTTCAAGACTCTCTTTCCTTCCTCACATTTCCACTCAGGATGCCAGCTCTAGGAATCTTAATCTGAAAAATCAATCCAAATCTCATTATTTAATAATTTATGGGAGAGGAAGATGTTGACAACGTAAATTTATTTTTAAGCACACATGAGCAATTCCAAATATTGGGCAGCTGTCTCCTGTTCCCAAAGCAGCTCAAGATGAAGGAAGGAAGGTACATTTAACAGTTTTTAAAATAAAGATATTGGAAAATTCATCAAGAAAATGCAATGGGAAATAAAAAGCTCAGGTGCAAAGAACCCTGACCCTCAAATGTGTTCATGCACAAAAATCATCTTACCTTGTAGAGAGCCACTAAGACAGGGTACCGTGGAGGGCCCCTCTGGGGCTCGTTTCTTTCCAGGAGTTGCTTGATGAACTTCTCAATGGCTTTTTCTGACATGCCACACTGGTGGCCAGTCTGCCTCACCAGATCAATGGTCTCTGAGAGTTTGTCATAGATGCTGAGCTCATTGGCAGAAAGCTCCATGGCCTCCGAGGAGAAATCCCTGAGGAGAGATGGGGTGTGTTAACAGGAACCATCAGTGGCTGCACAACCCAACAGCCATCCCAGCAATGTGGCAGTGCCCAGGGAAGAAGGAAGGAGCAAACCTGCTCCCAGCCAACAGCACAACATTGAGCTGCACTCCTAATAGTCTCTGCTGGCTCAGGATCTCCCGCTGACTCAAAGAAGCCGTGAAATTTCCTGACAAGAGCAGAACCGGCTGAGATTCGCAGCTTATGTAAATGAACAAAGCTTCCCAGAAATCAATGAAACTCCATTTATTCATCTATTCCAAATGAATCCATCCCGTAAAGCAATTGCTCACCGAGTACAAAAGCCAACAATACAAAGCTGATCATCACACGCAGCAGCCCCGCTAAGCCCTCCCGCGCTAGCGTTTCAGCCGCTTATTTTAACCCAGATTTGTTTTCATTAAATCCCCCCCCGTCAGCAATAGGGACAGGACAGAGAAACAAGCAGAATATGTGGGGTAAAGTTTGGCAGTTTACAATTTGTTTAAATTTTCGCAACCTGATGTCCAGGCCATGTGATTATTGACTAACAGCAACGTGAGAGTAGCTGCACGAAGCCCCCACCTCCTTCTCCAAGTTTGCCTGCAGGTCAGAGATGTCACAGAACTCAACATCCCAGCAAGAACTGCATTGTGCTGGGTGACAAAATGGTATTTGACAGCAAATTATTTCTCACTTATAAGAACACACCCATGAGAGATCAACATTAGGTTGCAAAAAAAAAAAAATTAAAAAAAAAAAATATTCCTCTACCACTTGCACTCTGCCACAAAGGCCTCTTTGACAGCAGCTGATGGGCTCAAAAAAAGATGTGAGAATCACACTCTAAAAATTTTTCCTATTGCCTGGGAAAAACACTGGCACTGCTTGGGGGAAAGGCAGAATCTGTAGAGTTTTGCTTTGCCTCTTGTTTCTGAGCTGGGCAATACTAACCTGATCAAACTGGGCCAGCTGGGAGGGAGTTTAGTAATGCTCTGCCCGAGAGCACAGCCTGAGGATCATCACATAAAAACACAAGGAGCACGATGGATAATCATAGCTGAAAACTGAAATCACACCCCTGTCCCCATTTTGCTCTACAGTTTCCTGGCCCCAGGAACCAGCTCATTAAACCACTTCACTCAATTCACCACTTTTCTCTCCAAATTCTGTCCCTGCACTGTGAGAAGTGTAACTATTCCCAGGGCTCTGCACACACTGCCCAGCCTGGGAAAGCACAGAGCTGCTCTGCCCACCTGAGCACACACTGACCAGCCCTGAGTAAGAAGTCACCTGAACTTGGATTTGCTCAGCTGTAATTTGTTCTGGCTGCTCCCACAGCACGAATCAGCCATAACTCTTATGTATGGATAGAACAAGAGACATGATACATTTCAGATTTGAACTCTGATTTGCCTTTAAAAGAACAGGTCTCCCCCCAAACCATGGGCTCCTACAAGTCACAACTCAAGTAAGAGCAATTTCAATATCTTCTTTTTAATGCAACACTGGAGTGCATTTTCAAAAACTCTCAGGTTTCACAGAAATACCAGCTTCAGAAATTGCTCCTCTCCCCACAGGATCCCCCCTGTTCTGCCCTTGCACACTTGTTTATGTGGTCACATGGAGCATCGATCAGGGAAATTATCTGGCTGAAAAATAACCCTGATTTGTTTGGTCAGCAGCTGCCTAAGCATTCAACTCCAGCAGTTAATGTCAGATGTTATATTAACATCAGTGTCAAATTTCTAGCCACAACCACAGAAACACCAAAAAGGTAAAAATGCCAAATTAAACCCCAACCCTGAGAACATACTGCACTGCATTGCTAGGTTAATTAGTTCCTGGCCCTCTTCTACCGACATTGCTTGCGTTCCATGCAAATATTTGTCCCAGATCTTGCCACCTGAGCAGCCCCATGGGCAAGCAAAGCAGGTTGGGTCAATAATATCTCAAATTAACCTCTCCAAGACAAGGACTTTTTCTTCTCATCTGTAAAGCACCTGCCATGCACGTGACAATAAAAACAAGCCATTGCTTTACTAACTCTTTCATTCATGCAATACCCTGATTCATGGAACAAGCAAGAGCCAGCACATCTGCAGGATATTAAAGGCCTTTTTTTTTTCCCCTCCAGCTTTTCTGGTTACTCTAGTTGCCTGGCCACTGTAAGTGGTGTGCTAAGTGGTCTGAAAGATTATCTAGTGTCCTCTGGCTCCCAAGTGCCAAAGCTTTCCTCCATGAAGCTGTCCCGTGCAGAATTCCAGCAGATTCAACAAGCTTCTGCTTGCAGGATCTGCCTGGAACCACTTCTAACAAACATCCTCACAGAAATGCTGTCAAACACTGTGGTTTCCCCTTTTCCAAACAACAGAAAAAATCCTGCTAAAATACAACACTGAGAAGTATCACAGTTCCCATCCCTCTCCGTTTGCATTCCATTCTGAGCAAACACCTTTGTAGACAACCCCTGTAAATCACAGACACTGAAAACCCAATGCAGCTCCTTGACAAATTCAAGAGTAACTCAATCCTCCAGCTAGGAAATAAAGCATTATGCTCCCACATTGCTGGGAGAACAGATGAGGCCTAAAAACAAATAACTACCCATTATTCCCCTTCCTATCCCTCCGATACAACCGATAAAACAGTAACAACAGGCTACTGCACCCTCTCTGCCACCACACACACTGAGCAGAGCTCATCCCTTAGAGAGAGGCCTTTGAACGAGGAACCCATGTGTTATTCTGGTTTTTTATGAACTCCACCACCCTGGGAGGAATCAGCAGCTCTCTGCACAGACAGGAACAGTGATGGCACTCAGCTTGCAGGGTTTGCACACCAGTGCCCAGGTCTGCCCACAGACCCCAGCGTGGCTAGTCCAAGGCTTTAGACAGAAACGGTGCTGGAAGAGTCTTTAAAACGGAAAGCTTGCTCGCCTTGCTGGTGAATCTACAATGATGTACATATATATAGCTATAGACATAAAAATATACTCCCATCTGCTTTAACGCTCTTGATGCCGCCTCCCTCGCCCTGCCCGGAGATCAGGTCCCAGCCCTGTGCTGAAAGAGGGAGCCTGAGCCGGCCACAGCCCCACGGCCTCGCCCGTGCTCCCCTGAGGCAGAGGAGCCCCAGCCAGGGGCTGATTTTTATTCTTAAATCAATAAGCTGCAGCAGGACACCCCCAAGCCCCACGCCCGGCTCCGGCCTCCACAAGCCGCGCAGCCCCCGACCGACCCCGCCGTGAGGGGCCGCGCTCCGGGCCCCCCGCGACCCCCGCCCGCGGCCGCGGCCTCACCCCGCTCGCGTCCCGCCCGGCGGCTCCTCCCGCTCCGGCTGCGGCCCCGCCCGCCTCGCTCCAGCTCCGGCCGCAGCTCCAGCTCCGGCTCCGGCTCCGGCTCCGGCTGGGGCTCCTCCCGCGGCGGGGCGGGCGCGGCTCCGCTTCCGGCTTCCGGCACGGCCGGGGCCGCGCTCCGTGCAGCGGCTGGGGGGTCAGCACTGCTGGGGAGCCGGCACTGCCCAGGGCCCGCACAGCGCCCGGGGAGCCGGCACCACTCGGGGAATCCGGCACCGCTCGGGGAATCCGGCACTGCCCGGGCAATCCAGTACTGCCGGGGAGCCAGCACCGCCCGGGGAATCCAGTACCACTCGGGCAATCCAGCACCGCCCAGGGAATCCAGTACCACTCGGGCAATCCAGCACTGCCCGGGCAATCCAGTACCGCCCGGCTCGGCCCGAACTGCGGCCCGCACAGCGCTCGGGGAACACTGCCCGGGGAACCTTACACGACCCGGGGAACATCGCTCAGAGAACACTGCCTGGGAGTCCAGCACTGCCCTGGGACCCCTACACTGCCCAGGGAATACCAACACCACCCCGGGACACCCACACTGCCCAGGGCTCTCCACACCGCCCAGGGCACTCAGCACTGCCTGGGACACCCAGTACTGCCCGGGACCCTCCACACCGCCTGGGACACCCAGCAACACCCGGGGCCCTCAACACCCGGCCCAGCCCGGCCTGGGACTCCCAACACTGCCCTGGACTCCCAGTACCATGCTTGGCCCAAAGCCCCAACACCCGCCAGGACCTCACCAACACCTGTCCCTCCACTGCCCCAAACACCCCTCTGGGACCACCAACACTGTCCCAGGACCCCCAGCAATCCTCGGGATCCCCCAACACCCGAGCCAGCCTCAGGGCTGCAAACATCCCTCAGCACCCCCAACAGCCCCCAACACCCACATCCCTCCCCACTGGCACCCCCGTGTCCCACTGAGAGTCCCTGCACATGTTTCAGCCCAGAATATGGAAATGCCTTTTTCCAGCACCCATCTCAGTCCATGATTATCCTCAACCCAGACTGGCCCTGGATCATCAGAGCTCCTCAGGACCCCTAAGACCCTTCCCAGCAGCCATTTGAGCCCACAAATAGCTTGAGACCACCTCCAGCACCTGCCTGATCCCCCATCACTCACAGACCCCCCAAGAAACGCCCGAGTGCCCAAGGCCCCCACCAGCACCTTAAGACATCCTGCACAGCACCCACATGAACCCTCAGCATCTTCCTTAGCCCACAGAACACCCAAGACCCCCCAGAACCCCCAGAATCTTTCACAGCCACAGCATCCCTAACACCTCCTCCACCCCCCAGCACCCCATTATTCCCCAGTATCACCCCATTAGTCCCCAGTATCACCCCACAGTCCCCCCCAGACCCTCCAGCACCCTCTAGGACACCCACACAGTGTCCCCTTGAACCCCACTTATCCCCAGCCCCATGGGGGACATGAGTGCCCATTCCCACAGACCAAGTGACAAGCACTGAGCACACAGTTAACACCCCCTAAAATATTTGGGAAAACCCTAAAAACTGTGGGAAAGGCTCTGAGGAGTAAAGGGCTGGAGATGGGGCAAGAGAAGGTCCCTGGAAGCACTCCTAGCATGAAAAGTTTGGGAGAATGAAGGAGTGAGGGGTCTCAGTCTCACCCTACTGTCAGACATAAGCTTCAGTCCTTAACTACAGTTAAACATTTTCAGTCAGATCTAGATTGTGGGTGTGATGGGTGGTTTTGATATCCCTCCAATGCATTTTCATAGAATCCTGGAATGGCTTGGTTTGAAAGAACCTTAAGGATCATCTCATTCCACTCCCCCTGCTCCACTAGACCAGGTCCCTTTAGAGCAAACTTGTTTAAATTTCAGCCTTGTTTAAGTTCTCAGCCTCAACAACTTCCTGCAGCACTAAGTTCTGCAGATGAATTAAACATCGCAAGAAAAAGGACTTCCTCTACCCAGGTCTGGATTTCCTGCCCTGTCAATCCCAGCCCAGGGACTGGGGTTGTCTCCTCATCTCGATTTTACTGCCATTCCAGAGGAATGGGGTGAAATTTTGGGAGACACTCCTGGGCAAAACCCAAATCCCATGGCTAGGGCACTGAAAGCTGTGGTTGAAGATTTGTTCCAACTTGTCAGAAGCTGGATTCTCAGCTTCCAAGGTGGATTCATCCAAGCAGGACGTGGTAAATGCCCGCTGACTTTGGGCTGGTAGCCGAGATCTTCCCAACCTCGGCTTGGCTGAGGCAGCTCCTCTAATTCTTGTGGAGCGCCTTGAGGAATTTCAAACAGCTTAAAAGGAAACCACCTGATTTAAAAAAAAAAAAAAGCATCCTGTGGTCCAAACAAGCATGCATTTCCCTCTTGCTATTAATATCCCAGGCCTTGATCCTCCTCCAAATACTCGTGCAGGCGTTTAATGGCTTGCAAAGGAGCGGTGCCTTTGATCCCGGAGTGGGAATGTTTGCTGGGATGTGAATTATTAAAGGTGAAAAATGCTTTCAAGTGCAACATGCTGCCCATGTTTTCCAATGTGATTTATTGCCTGCCTGGTGTTTCTCCCAGCCTGGCAATGAAAAATTCATTTCCAAGTTAGGCGGGGAGGTTTGGAGTGGGGTAACTCATGCTTTGGGCACAAATTCCATCCTTTTTGTCTAGAGGTGATTTCCAGGGGAATCAGATAGACATTTCTTTGTCTGTTCTGGGCAGCCTTTTGTTTTTCAGCTCCCACTTTGGGCCCTGTTCGATCTCCTTGCTCCTTCCCTGCAGCAGCAATATTGCAGTGAGGAGGAATTGCTGCAGCTGCTGCCATCTAATGGGAAAACTCAGCCTCCACGGCCTCAACTCTTCATTTTGGAATCAAATAAAACCATTCCTTGCACAATCCTGCTGCCACTCGGCCAAGCAGCGTCTTCCACGTGCAATCCCAGCATACTGAAGCAAAAGGAAAAGCTGATCTGAGGGGTGGCTTTACATGGGGAAGTGTTATAGACCCAGTAGAAAGATGTTTTTGGGGTGATCAGGCTGAAATGGTGCTTCTCTTATTATGGATCAAATTTACAAAGTACACTTGGATTTATATTATTTTTAAATAAATGATAATATACTGAAGAGGGTCCCAAACAATAAGAAAAAGCCATTCAGATATCCCAAATGTCAAACCCAGGCACAGCTCTGAGCTGAGCCACGTAAATCCTTCCTGAGGAGCTGCTCCATCACTAAAAATATTGTATAAAGAAATACAGTAAAGAGGGATGGACAGGGAATGGGAGCATTAAATATATTGCATTAAGAAAATAAAGTCTTTTAATGATGGGGCAAAAGGAAAATGACTTGAGATAGGTTGGGGGGAGATAGAGAGGATGGAGACTTAGACTTGTGGTACAGTGGTACTAGAGTGATAAATTGGGGTGTACAGGAGAAATAAATCATCCTTAAAAGACTCAGAAATTCCAGAGTCGCTGCAAAGTTGGACCCTGGCTGGTGAAGCTGATGCATAAAAATATATTAAATATAATTATATATTCAAATACATAATGTTGCTAGAAGCCCAACTCCTGTTGTCACTTTATTTTTCTAAAGCACAAACTGGCTGCTATTATGCTTTGCCATTATGTACATATTAATAATAATAGCAACAAAAAGCAAACCCAACTAGGCAGAATTATTTCCCCAAACTCTGCACATAAGCACAGTCTTTAAATACACCTGTTGAACTGCTGGGATTTACATGAAACATATAAAATACTAAAATACAGCACTTGTATTCTTATTTATTTAGTCTGTATGTCTTTTTTTTCTGCAAAAAATCAAGCTATGAAAAGATAACAAAATACCCCTTGAAACTGTGACATGTGTTTATTTAGATTTTTCAAGCTGGATTTAAAACCAATTCAGTAGACGGGCAGGATGCAGCAGCTTGTTCTTCTCTGCCCAGCCTGAGATCTGCTGCAATGAAAAAAATCTATTGCAAGCATTTATCTTCTTATCCTGGACATGCTCTTGGAGCTTTTGAATTTATTTTGAGCAAAATATTCAGTAGTTTTCGTCAAGCCCCATCACTATTCTCTGGCAAGATAAGCCAGGGAAGGGAAAAATTAGCTTTACCTTGTCTCACTGGAGAGATTGAAGTGCATTTAGAATATATTGAATATCTCATTGTTCCTAATCAAATCCAATCTGATTGCAAAGGCAGAGCAGAAGTCCCCACAGCCCAGAGCACCAACAGCACAAAACCCTTCAGGTTTTCATTTCATCCATCCCAAGGCTTGGGTTCACTCCCTGCTGCTTCCAGTACCTTTGCAGCATCTCAGACCCAGCTGAGTTCTTTGTGTGCCTCTTTTCTTGGCCGGTTTTTGGTCCAAAAGAAGGTGGTAAAGTTCCCTGAGAAGTATTTTGGAGGGCTAGTGTGCTCTGGAGGAATGGCAGGGGTTCTGCCACGGCAGCTTTTGCTCTCAGCATCCAAGGAACATCAGGCAAGGAAGACACACAGAAAAAGAGAAGGTGTCCAAGGACTGTTTTTATACTTTTTTGACTGTTGGTGCAGTTTCAGATCAGTGTGTGGGGTGTCTGTCCATCACCAGCAGCAGCTCTTTTTCTTCTGGGGTACCTTTGGTACCTCTTCTGCCTTATTTTTCAATTCATCTTCACGACTTTTGAGCAACCTGGCAGAAAAGGAAGCACATTAGCTGGGTATTTCCCTCATAGAAAAGGAAGCACATTAGCTGGGTATTTCCCCCATAGAAAAGGAACCCCATTAGCTGGGTATTTCCCCCATATTTTGTATTGCTGTGCTGTTTGTCTTGACAAGCCTTGGTACAAGAGGCTCAGCACAGCTGAAAGGAGTCAGGATCCTTCCAGTTCTGCGTGATCTGAGAGCTGCTAAAAATGCCAGCCTAAATCAAATCACAGACAGAACTTGTTTCAGTCAAGCCAGGGAGAAATCAGCAGCATCCCCAAGAGGGTTTTATTCACCTCCTTGCAATGCTGGTTCTTCAGGAGACAAGTTAGGGCAGTGCTAAGTGCTCATCCCGGCATGTGCTGCCCTGAGTTTTCCCTGACATTTGGGCATGGAGTCCCTGGTGACAGTGACATCCCAGTACTTGGAGTTTAAAAAGCAGAGAGGGAGCCCAATAAATTGAGGACAGCTGGAAAAATCCAAGCTCATGGCTCACCTGGTGAAGCTGACCATGGACTCCAAGACGTTGTGGCCTGAGGCAGCGCTGCACTCGTAAAACATGAGCTGATGCTCCTGAAAAACACAGACCTCAAATAGAAATGTAATGTTCTTGCACTGGAATAGCTTCATGTGGGAATAAATAGCCATGGGACAGTCCCAGTCAAGGGGAAAACAGGAGGAAATCAAGGAAACAAATGACTCAATAACTTATTTACTGGAACATGGGGGTGAAATCCAGATTTTCTGGTTGCTACGACACCAGCTTTTAATACCAAGGAAAAGGCTGACTGTGCAGACAGGAGAATTTGTGATGCCTTCTGGTTATGGGAGTGAACACACAGAAAGGCATAACTAGATGTTCCCAACTCTTTAGTTCCTCACCAGTTTTGGAAAATCAGCATCTATCCCTCATCTCCATTTATAAAACTGGTCTATGGATTCTGGTCCAAGTCCCATAAGGTTTAAAATTAAGTCCGTAAAGGCGAGATTCTTTTTATTCTCCTCACCTAATTTTTATTAGCCATCTATGTTCGAAGAGATTGATCAAACTTTGATCATTTCAGTATCTTTAAACCAAGATAGTGCTCAATGGGTTTATTTTTTTATGATGCTGGGAAAATACTCAACACTTCACAGCAAAGACAAACAGAGCTGAAAATGTTTTGATTTACAAATCCAGTTCCAAAAACCAATTGATTGGGATGGTGCTGAGGCAAAAGTAAAGTGGCAAAAGGAAAAGCAAGGCAGGGAAGGGTAAGAGATGAGCTCAGAGAACATTTTGTCAGCCACAGTGATGCATGAGGGGTAAATTAAGGGGTAAATTAAGGGTTTTCCCTTTTCTCCAGCTTTTCAGGTTGGGAGTGTCCATCCTTAGCTGTCCCTGCCTCACTTGGATATTTGTGCTTCACCACCTACCTTGGCCAGGCACTCCCCCTCCTTTGTAGGGACCTGTCTCTGGGCAGCACAGTCGGTTTTGTTGCCAAGAAGCAGAACAGCAACTCCATCCTCTGCTGCTTCCTGAGTGAGAAAGAAGAGAAGATCAGGACAGATTCAAAATCTTCCTTGAATCCCAGCCAGCTTACACATATCCTGGAACACCATGACTGACACCCATGGATTTGGGCTAATAACAAAACTTTGAAAGAATTTTTTTCTTTTTTTACCCTGAATCATCTGCCCATGTCTATTAACAGGACATGAGTTACACTTGTAATTAATTCACTTTGTGCTCAACTGCAGCAGCCCTCTGAAGGTTCTCTGGCTGGGATTTACAGGCAATATCCTGTTTTGTTTCAGCATTTTTAAACACTGGCTTTGTGTCAGCTGGAAATCTCTGAAAATTAGTTTTTAATAAGCCTTGAATCACCTCCCATTCCCCAGGAATCAAAGTGGGCTATTCCTGATGTACATGCAGTAACTTCCATTCCTTTGCACTAGTTATTAATTGTTTAAGAGTTGATCATTACCCTTTGGTGCTATCAACAAATTACCCTGGGAAACACTGCCAACATGTGAAAATCGTCTGTATCTGACTTAAATCCTCCACAAAATAAGTTATTTTATAATGAAAGCACTGCAGAATAACCTTTCCAAAGGGCTTGGCCACCCCTATCAGTTCTGTAAGCTTTCTTTTTGCCCCTGGTAGTTGTTTTACCAGGACCTGAGAGTGCTAATATCAATCAGCCATCTCTCAGGAGCTCACATCAGGCAGCAGAGGAAAATCAGAGGCCTTACTTGATGAGTTCCACAGGAATCTTTATTTCATGCGAAGGGTGTCAAGCAGGATTCTCTCAGAACAAAGGGCAGACACCCATATTTATAGGTTTAGGGGGGATTCAAACTACAGCCAATAAAAAGTTTATACAAAGAACAGCATCCAATCTGAGTGAAAAGTTCTAAAGGTGGACTGACCAATTACACAGACTAATTTCTAACCAATTATCTTCCAAAGTGTTAGGAGAGTGACCAATTTCTTCAGGAATTTGGCTCAGACTTGGTATATAGGATACATTATCTATTATAGCACGTTCCAGGGGAAGATGGTTTTGGAGGAATTGTATCATCCACACAGCCCCAGCTCGGGACCTGCCCCACCTGGATGCAGCTGAGCCAGTAGCGCACGTCGCAGAAGGAGTACTCGGAGGTGATGTCGTACATCAGCACCACCCCGTCCGCCTTCCGGAAAAACTGCTTGGTCATGCTGCGGTACCTGCGGGCATGGGATGGTCACCAGCATGGTCTGAGGAGGGTCTGCCTAGGAGGGATCTGAAATCCTACTGGAAAAGGTGGGAATGCAGGTCTGCAAAACAGGCAACCCCCAGATTTGGCTCTTGTCCTAATGGCAGGGGCTGCAGGAACAGCCTTAATGCCAGTTTTATCTTAATTACTTCCTTTATTATGCTTTTATCAGATCACATACTGTACAGAGTCCCTCCTTGAGCAATCTCACCTTTGCTTAGCAAAGCCAAGAATATTCATTGCCACTAAACTACAGGGGAAAAAACCAGCCCAGGTTGTGTCCTTCAGCAGCTCAGCTCACCTTTCCTGACCAGCTGAGTCCCACAGGCGGAGAGCGAAGCGCTTGTTATCCACAACGAGGTTTTTGATCTGATAATCCAGTCCTGGAAGACACAAAAGAGGATGTTTTGATACTGTAGTGTTCTACCCTGGGACAGAAGGTGGATGGAGAAGCAACAGGGTGCAGGGTGGTCTGAGGCTGCAGCTCCAGGGGTTGTCTGGAAAGGCTGACCTGGAACAGAGACTAGACAGAGCAAAAGGAATAAAATCGGTATTTATTGAAAGGTTATACTTTGGGCAGTGCAAGAGCCCAGCCAGGGCTACACCCAGATCAAATCCAAGATGGATCCTGGTCACGAGTCTTTACACTTTTATAGGTTTTGGTTCATCCAGACATTGGAGTCAATTATCCAACCACAGCCTCAGGCTATGAAGTCTCAGCCCCTGATTTGCCCCTTTCCCTCGCAGTTGTTTCTGCTTTTTGGGTACCAGCTTTCCTTGATTCTCTAGCTAGGAAGGGCTTGTTTTGTCTTACTATCCTGTGAAGAGAACTTACTAACACCTAATATGAAGTTTCAGTTACACACTAAGCAGCAGAGATTCTGAAAAATATAAAAGTTAAACCCCAAGGTATCACAGGGGGTGGTCCCAAGTGAACCCCTGCCTTTTAGATGTTTAATTGCTGGATTTTGGGAAGGTCACTCATCTCATGATGAACAAAACCAGGTTGGTGAGAGAGGAGACTGGAGCTGAAAGGCAAAGCAGAAAGGAAAGCCCTGGGGAGGACAGGGGGGAGCAGCATTTCCTGCCCACGAGCATCCAGGCGTGGGGACTTGGGTTCTGGCTGGCCCCTGGGGACTGGTGGTTCA
Source organism: Catharus ustulatus (assembly GCF_009819885.2). Taxonomy (NCBI): domain Eukaryota; kingdom Metazoa; phylum Chordata; class Aves; order Passeriformes; family Turdidae; genus Catharus; species Catharus ustulatus. The sequence continues at coordinate 4,831,182 of NC_046245.1, forward strand.
ACACACTTGGCATGAGCTGTAACAAGCCTGTGGTGAGCCCCAGCAGCTTGTGGGGTGGGGGAAAAGGAATTGCAGTGATCCCTTGGAGAGGGGCTGGAGGACACCTACCCACAGTGGCAGTGAGGTGGGGGTTGAAGGTGTCGGCGTGCAGTCGGTACAGGAACGACGTCTTGCCCACGTGGGAGTCCCCAACAAACAGCACGTTGTAGAGGTGGTCTGGGTCCAGGGCAGCTTTAGGACAAACCCCTGGGGCAGCTCCTGCCCCAGCTGCAGTCACAGCCCCTGGCTCTCCTGGGCTGGGCTCGCCTTTCTGGCTCATTTTCTGACAAAACTCTTGCACCTTCTCTTGCTGACCCACACTGAGGTCTTTGCTCTGTTCTCCCAAGAGCTGCATTTTCCCCAGTGAGTTATCTCTGGGGGCCATCCCCAGCTGATCATTCCCAGCACCTTCTGGCTGCACTGTGGGCAGTGTTGATGCTGGCACCTCTTGCTTTGGATGCTCAGCAGGTGCAGCAGCCGTGTGCTCCGGTTCCATCGTGGGTGGTGTCTCCCCCTCTGGCTGTTGGGCCACTGTGTGAAGCTTCCCCTCAAGTCCCTGTGCTGAAACCTGCTCCTGAAGCTCCCTTTGTGCTGCCTGTCCTGGAGCACAAAGCCGCCACACATCTGCAATGAGAACATCCTCCTGCATCATCGTTTCCAGCTTTTGGGGGCTGGTTTGAAACGGCACCTCTGAGACCAGAGAGGCCAACACAGCATCATTGTGGCTCTGGTTTAGTGCTAGACCCTGAGTTTTCACTCCATTCCTCACCTCTGCCTTCAGCTTCTCTCCCCTCACCTCCAGCTTGTGAACTCCATCCAGAGACTTCCCCTCTGCAGGAGCCCTCTGCCCCTGCAGTAATTCCTGTGCCTGCAGAATCTGCCCCTCAGGACCAATGCATGCTCCCAGTTTTGCTTCCAGACCAGGGCCCTCTGCAGCAGTGACAGGCTCAGGACACAAAGCAGCCTCAGTTGGAAGGGGCACATCTGCAGCAGCAGCTCTTTCCCATGGGTTTGGAGTGGGAGATGCACCCAGAACTGCCTCCAAACCTAGAGTCAGGCTCTGCTTCCCTTCCCACATCCCAGCTGCACCCAGAGGTGTCAGATCTGCCTCTATGCTCCCTCCTAAGCCTGATTTGGGCTTCTGCTGATCGGTGAACAGCTGCACATCAGCATCAGTGCTCTGGGCCTCCAGTGTGTCCAGGCTTTCAGCCTCCTCCTGTGGCTGTACTCCTGCACCAGGCCCCTCTCCCTGTTGGCACCGTGCTCCTTCTGGACCAAGCACAGACTCCTGTGGCAGCCTGTGCTCACCCTGTCCTTGTGCCCCATCCTCCCCATCCTCCTCATCCTCCTCATTCTGAACAGCTCTTTCACCCTCCCTTCCCCATGGAGCCCCTGGGCTGAGACCCACACAGAGCTGCAGATCTGCCTGGGCATCCCCTCCCTCCCCTTCCACTAACTCTGCTTTATCCTCCTGATCCTGGAGGTGCACTGGATCTGAATCCAATGTCCCTCCCTGCTCTGTCCCTGAGGATCCAGCCTCACCCAAGGGCTCCAGATCTGCCTCTGTTCTCCCTCCCGGGGTCAGGCTGAGCTCATCCCCCTCTTCAATCAGCTGCACACTGGCACCACTGCTCTGGTCCTCAGTAGTGTTAAGATTTTCAGCCTCTTTCCCTGGTTGCAGACCTGCACCAGCCTTCTCTCCCTGATCCAGGGTCACTCCACTGGGATGAGGCACTGGTTCGTGTGGCAGCCCGTGCTCACCCTGTCTCTGTGCCCCATCCTCTTCCTCATCCTCCTCAACCTGAACAGCTCTTCCACCCTCCCCTCCCCAAGGGCTTTCTTGGCTGAAGCCCCCACCCAGCTGCAGATCTGTCTGGGCATCCTCTGCCTCCCCTTCTACTAATTCTGCTTTAATAACCTGATCCAGGGGATGCACATCTGAATCCAATCTCTCTCCCTGCTCTGTGCCCAGGGATCCAGCCTCACCCACGAGATTCAGATCTGCCTCTGTGCTTTGTCCTGAGGCTGATTTGAGCTCACTCCCCTCTGCAATCAGCTGCACACTGGCACCACTGCTCTGATCCTCAGCTGTGTCCAGTCTTTCATTCTCCTCCTGTGCTTGAATGTCTTCACCAACCCCCTCTCCCTGCACATGAGGCACTGGCTGATGTGGCAGCCCATGCTCACCCTGTTCTTGTGCCCCATCCTCATCCTCCTCCAGCTGAACAGCTCTTCCCCCCTCCCATCCCCTTGGAGCTCCTGCGCTGGGACCCTCATGGAATATCAGATCTTCCTGGACATCCTCTGCCTCCACTTCCAAAAACTCTTCTTTATCCTGTTGATCCAGGGGCTGTACATCTGAACCCACACACCCTCCCTGCTCTGTCCGTGAGGATCCAGCCTCACCCAAGGGCTCCAGATCTGCCTCTGTGCTCTGTCCCAGGGTCAGGCTGAGCTCATCCCCCTCTGCTATCAGCTGCACACTGGCACCACTGCTCTGATCTTCAACCGTGTCCAGTTTTACAACCTCCTCCACTGGCTGCACATCTGCATCTGTCCCCCTTCTCTGTCTGATGGTCACTCCAGACAGGTGAGGCAGCAGCTCCTGCCTCAGCCCATGCCCACCCTGTCCCTGTCCCCAGTCCCCATCCCCAGCCCCTTCTCTGAGCTGTACAGCTGCACAGTGCCCCCCTCCCTGGGGTGTTTCTGGGCTGGCAGTCACACAGAACTGAGTGTCTGTCCAGGAGTGCCCTGCCTCCATTTCCACTGACTCTACTTTATCCCCCTGATCCAGCAGAAGCACATCTGGAGCCACAAACGCTCCCTGCCCTGTCCCCATGGAGTCAGTCTGGCTTAAGGACACCAGATCTTCCTCCGTGCTTTGTCCTGAGGCTGATTTGAGCTCATCCCCCTCTGCAATCAGCTGCACACTGGCACCACTGCTCTGGTCCTCAACAGTGTCCAGTCCTTCATTCTCCTCCTGTACTTGAATGTCTTCAGCTGCCCTGTCTCCCTGCCCAGTTCCTGATCCCTGCAGATCGAACAGAGGCTCATGGGGCAGCCCATGCCCACCCTTTCCCTGTCCTTGTGCCCTATTGTCCTCCTCCTCAATCTCAACATTTGTTGTAATTTCTCCTCCCCGTGGGACTCCTGAGCTGAGACTCTCTGACATCTGTGTGTCTTCCTGGGCATCCTGGGCCTCCAATTCCACTAATTCTGCTTTAATAACCTGATCCAGGGGATGCACATCTGAATCCAATCTCTCTCCCTGCTCTGTACCCAGGGATCCAGCCTCACCCACGAGATTCAGATCTGCCTCTGTTCTTTGTCCTGAGGCTGATTTGAGCTCATCCCCCTCTGCAATCAGCTGCACACTGGCACCACTGCTCTGATTTTCCATGGTGTCCAGGCTTCCAGCCTCTTCCCCTGGCTGTAGACCTGCACCAGCCTCCTCTCCCTGATCCAGGGTCACTCCACTGGGATGAGGCACTGGTTCGTGTGGCAGCCCGTGCTCACCCTGTCTTTGTGCCTCATCCTCTTCCTCATCCTCCTCAACCTGAACAGCTCTTCCACCCTCCCCTCCCCAAGGGGTTTCTTGGTTGAAGCCCTCACCCAGCTGTAGATCTGTCTGGGCATCCTCTGCCTCCCCTTCCACTAACTCTGCTTTAATAACCTGATCCAGAGAATGCACATCTGAATCCAATCTCCCTTCCTGATCCAATCTCCCTTCCTGTTCTGTGCCCAGGGATCCGGCCTCACCCGCGAGATTCAGATCTGGCTCTGTGCTTTGTCCTGAGGCTGATTTGAGCTCACTCCCCTCTGCAATCAGCTGCACACTGGCACCACTGCTCTGGTCCTCAGCAGTGTCCAGACATTCAACCTCCCCCTGCGCTTGAGTGCCTTCAGCAGCCCTGTCTCCCTGCCCAGCTCCTGATTTCTGCAGATCAAACACAGGCTCGTGGGGCAGCCCATGCCCACCCTTTCCCTGTCCCTGTGCCCCATTGTCCTCCTCCTCAATCTCAACATTTGCTGTAATTTCTCCTTCCCGTGGGACTCCTGAGCTGAGACCCTGTAACATCTGTGTGTCTGCCTGGGCATCCTCTGCCTCCCCTTCCACTAATTCTGCTTTAATAACCTGATCCAGAGGATGCACATCTGAATCCAATCTCCCTCCCTGCTCTGTGCCCAGGGATCCAGCCTCACCCACGAGATTCAAATCTGGCTCTGTGCTTTGTCCTGAGGCTGATTTGAGTTCATCCCCCTCTGCAATCAGCTGCACACTGGCACCACTGCTCTGATCCTCAGCTGTGTCCAGTCTTTCATTCTCCTCCTGTGCTTGAATGTCTTCACCAACCCCCTCTCCCTGCACATGAGGCACTGGCTGATGTGGCAGCCCATGCTCACCCTGTTCTTGTGCCCCATCCTCATCCTCCTCCAGCTGAACAGCTCTTCCCCCCTCCCATCCCCTTGGAGCTCCTGGGCTGGGACCCTCATGGAATATCAGATCTTCCTGCACATCCTCTGCCTCTACTTCCAAAAACCCTTCTTTATCCTGCTGATCCAGGGGCTGCACATCTGAACCCACACACCCTCCCTGCTCTGTGCCCAGGGATCCAGCCTCACCCAAGAGCTGATGATCTGCTTCTGTGCTCTGTCCCGGGGTCAGGCTGAGCTCATCCCCCTCTGCAATCAGCTGCACACTGGCACCACTGCTCTGGTCCTCAACAGTGTTTAGACATTCAACCTCCTCCTGTGCTTGAATGTCTTCAGCAGCCCTGTCTCCCTGTCCAGCTCCTGATTTCTGCAGATCAAACACAGGCTCGTGGGGCAGCCCATGCCCACCCTTTCCCTGTCCTTGTGCCCCATTGTCCTCCTCCTCAATCTCAACATTTGTTCCAAATTCTCCTCCCCGTGGGACTCCTGAGCTGAGACCCTGTAACATCTGTGTGTCTTCCTGGGCATCCTCTGCCTCCCCTTCCACTAACTCTGCTTTAATAACCTGATCCAGGGAATGCACATCTGAATCCAATCTCTCTCCCTGTTCTGTGCCCAGGGATCCAACCTCACCCACGAGATTCAGATCTGGCTCAGTGCTTTGTCCTGAGGCTGATTTGAGCTCATCCCCCTCTGCAATCAGCTGCACACTGGCACCACTGCTCTGATTTTCCATGGTGTCCAGGCTTCCAGCCTCTTCCCCTGGTTGCAGACCTGCACCAGCCTCCTCTCCCTGATCCAGGGTCACTCCACCCTGCCCTTGTGCCCCATGCTCTTCCTCATCCTCCTCAACCTGAACAGCTCTTCCACCCTCTCCTCCCCAAGGGCTTTCTCGGCTGAAGCCCCCACCCAGCTGCAGATCTGTCTGGGCATCCTCTGCCTCCCCTTCTACTAATTCTGCTTTAATAACCTGATCCAGGGGATGCACATCTGAATCCAATCTCTCTCCCTGCTCTGTGCCCAGGGATCCGGCCTCACCCACGAGATTCAGATCTGGCTCTGTGCTTTGTCCTGAGGCTGATTTGAGTTCATTCCCCTCTGCAATCAGCTGCACACTGGCACCACTGCTCTGGTCCTCAGCAGTGTCCAGACATTCATCTGCCTCCTGTGCTTGAGTGCCTCCAGTTGCCCCCTCTCCCTGCCCAACTCCTGATCCCTGCAGATCAAACACAGGCTCATGGGGCAGCCCATGCCCACCCTTTCCCTGTCCCTGTGCCCCATTGTCCTCCTCCTCAATCTCAACATTTGTTTCAATTTCTCCTTCCCATGGGACTCCTGAGCTGAGATCCTCTGACATCTGTGTGTCTTCCTGGGCATCCTCTGTTTCCCCTTCTACTAACTCTGCTTTATCCCCCTGATCCAGGGGCTGCACATCTGAACCCACACACCCTCCGTGCTCTGTCCCTGAAGTTCCAGACTCACCCAAGAGCTGATGATCTGCTTCTGTGCTCTGTCCCGGGGTCAGGCTGAGCTCATTCCCCTCTGCAATCAGCTGCACACTGGCACCACTGCTCTGATTTTCCATGGTGTCCAGACTTCCAGCCTCTTCCCCTGGTTGCAGACCTGCACCAGCCTCCTCTCCCTGATCCAGGGTCACTCCACCAGGGTGAGGCACTGGCTCGTGTGGCAGCTGCACACCTGGATCCACACCCCCTCCCTGCTGTGTCCCTGGGGATCCAGCCTCATTCCAGACCTGCAGATCTGCCCCCACCTCTGCCAGCAGCTCCGTGTTGGTGCTGCTCTGGGCCTCCATCAGTTCCACATCTGTTCCCACCCCTCCTTGCCCATGGCTGGGTGGCACAGCCTCTGCCAGGGGCTCCAGAGTGCCCGCGCTCCCTCTCCGCCCTGCAGCTCCCCTGGCACACTCACCCTGCAGCTGCTGCTCTGCCTCCCCGGGCTCTGCTTCCTCCACCTCCTCTTCCTCACCCCCGGTTCTGCTGCTCCCTGCACGCTCAGCTCGGGCTGGCAGCACCTCCAGCACTGAGGAGTCCGTGGTGTCTCCCCGGGGCTGCACATCCCTCCTGGCACGCTCTTCATCCAGCACTCCTGGAGCCACTGTCACCTCAGGGCCACCCCCCCCACGGGCTGCTTCCACTTGTGCCTCAGCCCAGGATGGTGGCTCTGGCTCCAGGTGGTGGCTCTGGCTCCAGGATGGTGGCTCTGGCTCTCCCAGCTGGGTTTGCAGTTTCCCAGGGAGCCCCGATGCTGGCTCAGCCCGTTCCTGCAGTGCCGTGCCCAGGACCTGCACACGCTCATCCATCGTCCTGCCTGCCTGCTGCTCACCCATGGCAAGGCACTGCTCCACTGCTACACCTTCCTGCCCAGCCTCAGGTGGCCCCAGACCTGCCTCCAAGTTTTCTCTCTGGCTTATCTCCACTTCCTCAGCTTCTCCCAGGAGCTGTGGTTTTGCCCGAGCTGTTTTTTCCTGTGGCCACCCTGCTCCTTCCACCTCTGTCAGCACCTGCTCTCCTGTCTCCATGCTTTTTCCCAGATGCTCAGCCACATTTAGCACCATCTCCTCCACACCAGCACCCTTCCCTTGCAGGAATAACATCCTCTGTGCCTCGTCTGGGCTCTGTCCCTGCTCTGGCCCTGGCTCCTGGGCTGTGCAGTGCCCAGCTCCTGTGGACGCACCAGCCTGTGTCACATCCGGAGCACGAAGCTCAGCTCTGCCTGCTCCCTCTTGCAGGTCTCCTTCCAGCAGCTCATGATGGATGTGGCCAGGGAGGGTCTTCTGCAGGATCCCAGGGGTTGTTTCATGGGCTGTGGCTGCCTCTGGCCCTGTTTGGGGCTCAGCATTGTCCCAGGGAGGGTCTGCCAGTGCACCGAGTCCCTCTGCCTTTAGATGTTTGCTCAGAGCTGCTATTGCATCATTCATCTCTCTTAGCAAAGAGCCTTGGTCAGAGACACCTTCCTCTTTCAGAGGTTCAGGGAAGGGGTCTTCTTCAGCAGAGCTTGCTTTCCGTGAGGCTCCTGAAAGGTTTGTTTCTGTTGGCAGCATTTCCCAAACCCTGGAAAGGACAGAAAATGGGGGCAATGAACCAGCTCCCAGGTCAGGCTCCAGCTCCCTCCCATCCCCAGTCATTCCAGAGGGTCTCTGATCTACACCCTCACCCACCCCTCTCCAAACCTGATTTTATTTCCTCTCTGGGTCCACTTGGAGTTCACACAGGCAGCAGTGGGGGGCAGGGGAAAGGGGGATGCACACGCAGGCAGCCAGACCTGGGGCTGCATCCTGGTCTCTTCCCAGTACCCACATTGACATTATCAGACAGGGAAAGACAACTCTCAACCAGGTACAGCAAGTTCCTGAGCCAAGGGAGTGACGAGCTGGGATAAGAGATGTGAGCTCCAGGGTGAGAGATGAGTGGGTGAGAGAGGAGTGTTAAAAGGATAAAATATCATTGTTTGCTTGGGGAGGGTGGAGGGAGGGCCTGGGGCTCAGCCCCAGCTCGCAGACCCCAGGGGCACCCACGGGAGCAGCAGCACCCCTTACACTTGGTGGGTGCCCTTGGCTTTGCCCTCGCTGCTCTGGGATCCCAGCCTGATCCGCATCTCGGAGCGGAACTTCTCGCTCTTCCCAGGACTCAGCTGCAGGAAACAGGGTGGGAAGAGGAGAGAGAAAAACATTTGGTGAGGGAGAATCCACCTGAAATGATGTGGAGTTCTCCAGCAGGTATCCAGCTGTGCCCACCCAATATCTTGAGGGTGCCAGAATCAGGTGCTGCCAGCCCCTCCCCTCCCAAACATTGCACCAGCCCCGTTTGAGGGAGCCTTTAGGGGAGGCAGAGCTGCAGGAGCACCTGTACTCTTAAGCTCCTCAGCAGTGCCAAACAGGACAGCACAAGGCCCTGGTCCCCTGTCCTGTCCCCACACACCCAGCTGCAGTACCTGTGGGGACATTGGCACCTCGATGGGTAACTCTGCCACCACTCTGTCCCTGCAAACACAGAGCACAAGGGTCAAAATTGGAGCTCATTTTCTTCACCACATCCACCCGTGCCCCAGGCTGTCAGAGCAGGTCAGCAAAATCCACAGTCCTTGGATCAGTCCTGTTGAGCCCTCCTGGGTGAAGGACACCCCCATCTCCCTGGCACTGCCCTCCAGGGACACATTCAGTGCCTGGTGCTGCTTTTTCCTCTGATGCTTTGACACCAAACCATGATTAACCTGCACCATGAGTAGCACTGAAGCACCGTGATGGCTGAGGCCCATCCAACTCATTCCCCATCCAGGAGGAAATGATGTGTGTGGGGACACACAAGTGGCACACAGTCACTCAGCTACTCACCCGGGCTCCCCCATGCGCTCCCAAACCACTGTAGCCCTCATTGTCCTCAGGTGGCCCTGGGTCTGCTGCAGCTGCTGGTGCAGGTGCTGCAGGTGTTGCTCCAGGGCCCGGTTGCTCTCCTCCAGCTGCTGGTTTTCCCTGCTGGTGACTTGCTGGGAGCTGTGGAGGCTGCGGCAGCGCCGCTCCAGCTGTGGGATGGCGACAAGGACACTCAGAGCCAGCCAAAATCCCCACCACAATAATTCATAACCACCTCCTCCAGACCTGGGGCTGAATTACACCCTCTCCCCACGAGGGTGATGGGTGGGAAACTCAGCTTGTGTCCTCTGGGGATGGAGGGGAGTGCAGGGATGGGGGTGGCCAATGCGGTGTACAGGGTCCTGTGTGACAGAACCTGCATCAAGAGCTGGTGGAGACACCCGGGGATCAGCACCGTGGGTTGTTACAGCACAGCCCAGAGACCCCTGACACGCAAAGGGGGGTTGGGTCCTGCCCACCTCCATCTGCGCCGTGACCAAGCGCTGCACCTCCCTCTCGCTGGCATCCAGCACTCGCTGCAGCTCCTCGCCGTGCTGCTGGCTCCGGGCCATGCTCTGGGGTGGCACAGGGACACTGGCACCCACTCATCCATCGGCAGCTGGATGGGCTTTGGGGTGCTGGGTCCAGCACGGGGACAGCCAGGGGACAGCCCGGGGACAGGGACCCACCTGCTGCTGCAGCCGCAGCTGCTCCTGCTGGATCTGCTGCTCCAGGACCTCGCAGAGCTGCTGCACGTCCTTGTCGTGCTCGGCCACACGCCTGTGGGGACAGCAGGGCCGGGGAGGGGGTGACACAGAGGGTACAGGACCCTGGGACCCCGCACTGCCCTGGGAGCCTGGGTTTGCCCGCACACCCAGCACGGCTGTGTCCGGCAGTCCGAGTCCGGCCCTTTTGCCATCCCATCCATGACTGTAGAGGGAGCCCGACCCCAAACATTGGCAAATCCTCTGCTCCAGCCATGGTGGATCTGCTGAAAGCACCAAGGTTTCTCTGCATGGCTGAGGTGGCCCTCCGGGGCCCATCCCTGTCCCCATCCCTCCTGTGCCATCCCTGTGCACTGTCCCGGGGGAACTCACTTGTTCAGAGCCTGCTCCAAAGCCTCCTTCTCGCTCCTGGCTTCTTGGATGCGGTGCCTCATTTTGGCCAGGAAATCCTCCAGGTTATCCAGCAGCTGGGGCTCATCCTGCCGGAGCTTCCCCCAGAGCTGCCAGATCTCCTGTCTGCAGGGAGAGCAGTGTGTTGGGGTGAGCATCCCCCCGAACCCCCAAAGCTGGGCCAGCTGGGTCATTTATCTCACACTTTTTGGGGTGTGTGAGGACAGGTGAGCGCTGGGGTCGCTGTGGCCCTGTGCTATGCTCAGGCCAAGGCATTTCTGGGCTCCCTGCCTGTGTGCTGACCTCGTGCCTCTCCCCCTCTACCCATCCTGCAGGACACCCCTGGGTGCCAAGCAGGGCACTTACTCTTCCAGGAGGTTTCCTGTGCCCAGCTGCTCCATAAAGGCCGTGAAGTGTCTGCGCTCCTCGCTCTCCACCCCTTCCAGCTCCGGGGCAGGCAGGACCAGCCGGACCCTCCGTGACGCCGTCTTGCGCCGCCGGTGCTCCCTGGCAGCTTTTTGGGAGCTCAGGAACTGCCCTGCTGGCAGATGCCCCAAATCCTCAGTGCCCAGGCAGGGCAACAGCAAAGCCCAAACCCCAACACTTCAACAAAGCGGTTCAGCACAACAGGACCCCGCACCGGGTGAGCTGAGAGCTGGTCATGGGGACGATTCATCCTGTGCCACAGAGCAGAGGCAGCACTGCCCAGTGCCCAGGACGATTCATCCTGTGCCACAGAGCAGAGGCAGCACTGCCCAGTGCCCAGGAGAGCCCTGGGAGTGTGTCCAGGACCAGCCCGGGCTGCACTTACGGAGCCCGGCCGTGAACTCCTCCGTGCCCAAGCTCCCGGTGCCAGCAGCATCCAGCCCATCGAACACAAGCTCCAGCTCCTCCCTGCTGCACGGCAAACCGTCCTCCTGCAGTTTCTAAAACCAGAGCAAATGGGTAAAACCCACCTCTCACAGCACCTGCAGTCACCCCAGCAGTGCTGGGCCCAGTAGACTCCCCCGTGCTCACCTGCATGTCCGAGCGGGTGACAACTCCCGCCTGCTCCGCGTCCCTGTCTCTGAGGAGCTGCTGCACCCTCTGCACTATTTCAGATACCCATGGTGGCTCCTCACCAGGGCTGGGTGCTGACCCTGGGGTCTCCCTGGAGCCCTCCTGCAGCTGCTTGCGCCGGCTGGAGCCCAAGCGCCGGCCCTTGGTGGCCCCGCGGCGCTCGGACATGGCCCTGGCCAGCGGGGACACTGCAGGGACTGAGCCTCGCTGGCCCTGTCCTCGCTGGGCACCTCTGCTCCAGCCTGGGGGGAGACAGCAGAGAGAGGCTGAGCTGGAATTCATTTTGCTGCTGTCAAGCACCAATTGCTGAGGAGGGTTTGGCAACAGGAAGGGAAAGCCCTTATCTGCGATTGCACGGCACAAAAGGAGCCTGGATCTGCAGCAGCAACAGCTGCTCCTGCTGCCCACCCCAGGGGCTCCTGCTGGCCATCGTTGGGGCTCCTGCTGGCCACCCCAAGGGCTCCTGCTGGCCCCCCCAGGGGCTCCCAGTTCAGCCACCCCAGGGGCTCCCAGCCCAGCTCCTCCTGCCTCCAGCCATCCCAAACTTTCCCCAGCTGTGGAAGATGCACAGGGCACCAGCACCAGGAGGTGACACCAGCAAAGGACCAGCCAAGGTGATGCTGGAGGGCTAAGATGTGCTGGTTCCACCTGCCTTCTCAGAGCTCAGCAGCACCTTTTAAAATTCCTCCCCCAGTTTTCACAGCCGTGAGTCACCTCCGGGCAGAGGCCACGAGCCCTCCGGAGGTTTCCATCATGCTGCAGCTCAGCCAGGCGTGTGGGGCCTGAGCTGGGGACCCCCAGTGCCCTGTCCCCAGCCTGGGTGGGTGGCTGTGTCACCAGCAGCCACCATACCATCCCCAAGAGGGGCTGCTCTTTGTGTGGCAAAGCTGAAACTCCGAGGGAAGGAAACCACAGCGAGAGGAGCGGTGACGCAGAGCTGGGGGCTGTGCTCGATCTGGCTGAGCCCAGCTCTCCTCTCCCAGCCTGGGGAGATGCCAGCTCCTCCAGCCCTCTGCCCCCTTCCTTTTGCCATGAGAAACAGATCTGCTAAATCCCAGTGCACATCAGAAATGGGAACAGGGCTCAAAAACAGCCCAAACCTCTTAAAGCAAGAGGGTCTTTTGGAGTTGCTGGAGTCCCACAGGACCAGAAACACCTTTGTGGTGTCCCAGCCTCCAAGCAGAAGTGAGAGCTCTGGGAGGCAGGGAGGTAGTTTAAGGCATGGAGAAGCCCCTGGTTACCTGTCCCAGCCTCAGGGCAGGTAAAGCTGAGCCCACAGCATGATGGAGGCACTGAACAAGCAGAGGGGTGGGATGGGGATGGGATGGGATGGGATGGGATGGGATGGGATGGGATGGGATGGGATGGGATGGGGATGAGAATTGTGCCCCCCCCAGCCAAGCAGGGCCCCCCTGGCATCACCAGCTCCCAGTGTCCTGCCTCCCTCCACAGCACCCTGCACTGCTCCCAGCCCTCAGGAAGGAGCCCCCAGTCACAGTCCCTCACAGGCAGCAGGAAAAACCCCCTCGGATCCCCAACAGCAAAAACCCCCCTTATTTCCCTCACTTTTCTACTTCTCCAGGTGATGCCTGAGCTACCCCCAGAGCAGCAGGACTTACCCTCCCCTCGTGCCAAGAGGGATGCTCAGTGCTGGGGCACTGAGGGGCTGCCCAGGTCAGAGGGGAGCTGCTCCCGGTGGCCTCCCCGTGGCCCCGCTCTCTCTCTCTTACTCAAGGCACTTTCCGCTCTGGGGTGACACAACTGCCGCTGCTCGCACGTTTCCTGTTTGCTGCGCTGCAAGGGGGGGGTGGGAAGGACCCATCAGAGGGTCACGGTGCCCCCAGAATGCCCAGATCCCAAGGCTGCTCTGCAAAGGCACTGCTGGGGCTATTGGGAAGTGCAGCAAAGTCCCTCCTTCCCTGGTTTGCAATGGTCTGGGGCTGAGGGTGTTTGGAGCAGGGGGAAGAACAGCAGGCAAACAGCAAATGTTGTTTTAGGACTCCTGATAACCCCAAATACAGGATTATCTACAGCCCCTGGGTTATAACATCCTAAAAGACAGACCTACCTGAAAATCCCCCCAGTGGAGGCTCTTGGGCCCCAGAATCTGAAGATGTTCCCCCTGTGCTGTTCTCTGATGTTTTTTAAAAGCTCCTACCTGAATTAAAACTTGGCTTTAAACCCAGCACCAAACCCACTGGCTGCCCATGGGCTGCAAGGGGATCAGATGGACCACAGGCTTTTTTCCTGCTCTTTAACTGCAAAATGTGAAGAGAACTCAGACAGGAGAAAACACTGTTATCTCTAGGGCATAACTAGAGCAAACATCCCCTGGCTCCCAGCAGATCTGAGCCCAGGCTCCCAGGGCAGCAGCTGTGGGGTGGAAGCCGATGCCCCAACTCTCTCTGCCCATCTAAACTGGTGCAATCGCCCACTGGGAACCAGCCCCACCCTGCTCATTTGCTGTTAACCTAACAAAGCAGCAGCCTGCCCCTTCAGGGCATTTCTGGGCCACCTGAAAGCTCAGCTGGTTCTTCTCCACACTCTGGGCAAAGCTGGTGCTGCTACCCCAAACTGCAGCACCCCCAAACTGCAGAACCCCCCAAACTGCAACATCCCCAGACTGCAGCATTCCCCAAACTGCAGCACCCCCAAACTGCAGCATCCCCAGACTGCAGAACCCCCCAAACTGCAGCATCCCCAAACTGCAGCATTCCCCAAACTGCAGCACCCCCTCGGTCAGGCTGGGTCATCCCCTCACCCTACAACCCTCTGCACTGTTTGCTGCTGCACAAAGGATTTTGGTTTTGCTTTCCCCAAGGATTTGAGGAGAAAATTTTCTCTTTTGAAGGGAAAGCCCTAAATATCCCTGGGAGAGCTTGACGTGTGCCCTCTGGGCATTGTGCACAGGGACAGCAGCGGGCACGGCAGGGCACAGCCCAGGAGGAGGAGCATGATCCAGGAGGGAGAGCATGACCCAGCCCCAGTGGGATGCTGAAGGTGTCACTTAAAGGGTGCTGAATGCAGACAAGGGAAGAGAAACACCTGAGCCTCCCCCCCGTGGGGGTTTGACCCTCAGCATCCCTGCTCTGTGCTGAGGCCAGGCTGGGAGCAGCAAAACACAGCCTGGGCTGGAAGTGGGAGGTTTCCATGTCCATCCATTCCCCAGCACTGGTTTGTGTCCCAAAGCTGGGGGGACACAGTCCTGGAGTGTCCCAGGGACTCAGCTCCAGCCCTGCTACCCAGAGCCACAAACACAGACTTGGGGCTTTCATGCCTCATTTCCTTCATTGCTGCTGCTCCTGGCAAAGGGGAGGTGACAGCAGAGGGGAGCTCCTGGGAGGTGACAGCAGAGGGGAGCTCCCGGCAGCAGCCAGGGGGGTTTGGAAGGACTGACGTAAGGGGAAAGATTACAGGGGCTAAATCTGTAGGGTTTGACTCAGCAGCAGCTCCAGGGCTGAGTGTGTGTCAAGAGCCAGGGGCCTACACAGATGTCACCCCACACCCCAGGGGCAGGCAGAGGTTTTAGGGATCCCCAGCTGAACAGTGACATTCCTGTTCATTGTCCTCTGCCTCCTCCACAAATCAGATCTCACATTAACCAGATCCTGAGTCCAAGGCTTGCTCAGTCCTCCAAGGAAGCAGCCAGTGGTAGAGACATCCCTGACTCCAGGGGATCTCAGTCCAGGAACTGCCACTGCTCATTCCCACAGCAGTGCCAGCACAGGCTCTTGTGTCCTCAGCCCAGTGGGGGTCACCCTCATGGGCCTGGGCACTCAGCACCCCTTTCAAGGGGTGAGGGAGGGGAACAGCTTGCCTGGCTAATGGCCACTCACACCCTGGGCCAGGGGGAACAGGGTCAAAGTGGGGAAGGAGAAATGATGGGGGCAACAGAGGAGCCCCACCAGACAGGGGTGCTCCAGGGACATCCCACACAGCTGGCACTGGCTGCTGCTGGGGACATGGTGGCAGCACCAGACCACTGTTCCCAGGGAATGGGGTCATGCACAGAGATTGTGGCAAGGTTTTATCCCTCTAGGCCCTCACAAAGGCAGATCTCAGCTCAGGGCTGCACCACCAGAGGGATCCCATCCTCTGGAAAACCCTCCTACCCCAGCCAGACCTGCTCCCAGTCACCCACATTAACCCAGAATTCCTTTGCACAGGTGTTTATTCAGAATTAACATTCACAGACAAACAGGTATTTCCACTTTCCCCACATACACTTAATAGATAGCATTCTTTTAAATATAAATAAACATTTAGTGCTAGGACAGCAAAGTGCATCGTGGTGCAAGGTGGGAGATCAACCCTGTCCCTTTTCTTCCTGGGACCATCTTGCACCAGTTTCCCGAGCCCAAATCCAGCAGAGCAGGAGATGAACTCCACAAAAGTGCAGAGACCTGACAGTGTTGAGTCCCTCAGGACTCATCCTTCAGTGCTGGAACTGAACAGCCTCTGCTCCAGGCCATCCCTTGTTCCCAGAGCAGAGCCAGGTAAGGGTCCTCTCCCTGCCAGCCCCAAAGGAAAAAAAGTCCAGGAAAATAAGCTACAATTCCTTATTTCAGCATCATCCCTGCTGATGAGCAGGACTTCTTCCTAGAGGAGCCCAACAGAGGCAGAGCAGGGGCTCCCCAGCCTGGTGTCAGTGTGGAGGAAGGCAGGGACATGGGCACAAGCAGCACCACTTAACAAGCCAACAACAAGGGAAGGAAGTGGAATTTGGGGCAGCAGAGTGCAGGGGACCCCAAAGCCTGCCAGGGGCAGTGAGTCACCCCAAGGAAGGGCTGTCCAGGGAGCAGCTTCCTCTGCCCAGAGCCGTGGGAAGGAGCAGCCTCCACATCCCTCTGCTCCCGCTCACAGACAAGTGCTGGGTCCATCCTGCTGGGACAGGGCCAGGCTGTCCCAGGGCTCTCCAATCCACACCAGCGACTTTCCTTAAAGATATCTGGTGCCACCAGGTGGTTGGCACACAGTGACCCCCAGGGCCAGTCCCTAGGCAGGGGACAGACCCCAGCTGGACAGCAGGATGGCACAAGGACGGTGTTTGGAGCCACAGGGCAGAGGACACTCTGCAGGCAGGGCAGCGCCTTAATCCCACCAGGCCCATCTCAGTTCTCCTCCAGCCCCACCGTGGGGCTCCTCCTCTACATTGCACACAGTGAAGGTCCCTCAGGACCCCAGAGCTACTCATAAATAGGGAACTAGAGACTCTACATTGCTTTGTACAGATGAGCAGAGCAGGGGGGGAGCCACGCTCGCTGCCCCAGCGAGTCACGGCCGGGGCCGGGCAGGGACGATCCTCCTCTTGGCACTGTAGAAATCTGAAAAGAAGAAGGAAAGAAAGGGTTGGAAAGTGCCTCCAGCCCACTGGGAACAGTAGGGCAGGAAGAGGGGGGTACCCCAAAATCAGCCCAGGTGGGTTTCACCCTAAAGCCCCCATCCAAAGCTGCTGGAGAGCAGAGCTGTAAGTCTGCATCATCTCTTCTGTTTGTCTCATCTGCAGGCCCTGACCATGGAGGATGAGAAGAAATTTTTCTCTGTGAGTGGGTGAGACAATGGCACAGGTTGCCCAGGGAGGATCTGGATGCCTCAACCCTGGAAGTGTTCAAAGCCAGGTTGGATAAAGGCTTAGAGCAACCTGGTCTAATGGGAAGTGATCTTTAAGGTCCATTCCAACCCCTTAATATTCTGTGATTCTATGACTGAGCCAGTCTATTGGAACTGAAGATGATAAATTTGGGGGCATCTTCAGCTAAAAAAACCACAGGCCCAATGCCAGGCCCATGCACAAACTCCAGCAGCCAAAAGGCACCAAGATGCCTTCTTCCCTTTGGAAGACGGGATCTGCTTCCCTAGGAGAGATCCCCATGCCCGAGAGCCAGGCAGAGCTCTGGCACCCAAGTCCCCTCTGTCTGTCCCTGCCATGACATCAATGCCACCAAGCCCCAGGCAGTGACACCAACCCCAGCACCCACCTTTGATCGTGGTCTGCCCACGCTTCAAGCCCTGCAGGGAGCCAGCCTTGTGAACCCTGGAGCTCTGCTCAGACTCCTCGGGGCAAATCCTGCCAGCACGGTCCCTGGGGGGGACCCTGTGGGCCAAGGAGCTCCTGCTGTCACTGCTGATGACAGCCCTGACCAGGCTGTGAACCTCCCGGGGCGGCTGCTCAGCCTCCAGGATCCTCTCCCACTTGAAGGGCCCTTCCAAGGGAGTCTCTGTCTCAAAGTTGAAGTTCCAGCGCTGCTGAGCTTCTTCCAGCTGTTGCCTTATCTTGTCCTCAAAGTCCTGCTGGAGCTGCTCGTGGTCCACGGGGCCAAAGAGGTTCCTGCACACCTTGCTGCTGCACGGGGCCGGCCCAGCCCTGCTCTGGGACTGCGGCATCGTGGCGGCTGCGGGGAAACCAGAGCGAGTTAAGGGCTGGGATGGCAGGAGCACACACAGGGCACAGCCAAGGTGGGACAAGCTGGGCTGGGTCTGCAGTGAGGCAGCCCAGAGGGGACTGACCCAGCTGTGTGATGGTTGGTGATTTATCTTTTATACTCTAAATTACTCGTACATTGTTTACAATTAATCTCCAATACAGGACACCTACATTGCATTGTCCAGTTTTCCCTTAAAACAATCCAGAATTGACATCCTAACCCAAAAGATGGATGACATGAAGAAGAAAGATATACCACACCCTAAATCCTCCATCTTGTGTTCAGACCCCTAATATAAACAAGTATTAAAACTTTACTTTTCTACCTTTTAGCACTCTAATTTATACTCTACTTATTTTTGTGACTTTGTAATTCTTCATATAAAGATGGTAATTTCTCCCAGTGACTTAGATCGAACTCACAGGGGTTTTGGGCACCTTGCCAAGGCTTCTGAGCCCCCTGCCCAGATTCCAGGGAAGCCAAGGGAATATCCTGGGTTCCCACACATCTGGACTCTGGAGGTTTCAGCAGAGGTTTGAGCATGGCTGAGGTCAGAGCCAGCCCAGTGTGACACAGGAGGGTGGGGAAGGTGCAGATGCCAACATTCCCTAATCCTCCTCCTGCAGGCAGACCCTGCCAGGTCAGAGCATCCAGCACCTCAACACTGCCACAGGCTCTGCCCACAACTCCCCTCGGGGTGCCAACCTCAGAGCCACACCAGGGTGATGCTGCCCTGGTCCCCAACCTGCTCATTCCCACTTCCATGCAGGCAAGGGCAAGTTGGCACACGGGCAAGTGAAGCAACAGGATGTTTTTCTGGCCAGTTTCTTCATCTCAAGAACCCAGACCCAGCGGGGTAAGGAAACCTTCAAGCAACTGCAAGAACATGCCACAAGCTTGACCACTCTGTAAACCACCCTCCTTATCTGCAAGGAGCTCTTGGGTAATCAGAAACAAGACCTTGTTTGTTTTTTTTCAAATCGGTGCCAAAAGCTTTGACCTTCCCAGTAAGTGACAAAGCCTTTCCAATCCTTTCCACATGGGGATAATGGACCCCTCACTACACCCACACTTATGAGGGACCTCAGCATAGAATCAGAATTGTTAAGGCTGGAAAAAACATCCAAGACCATCGAGTCCACTGATAAGTCAGCACTACTCTGGGATTTGAGTTTTCAGAGCTAAGGCTTGCCCCTACTGGGACAGCCACACTCATTAAATCAGCTTTAAAAAGGAAGATTCATAGCTCCCATTCCCCTCCTAATCTGGGACTCCCAAAGCCAGGCCATAAAAGATCTTCCCCATCCCCAAACTTCCCCAAGAAGTGAATTCTCAGCCTCCTGCAGGGAAGATTTCTCCCCAAATTCAGCACCTGCAGCCCCTCTGGATTGCCTGTGCCACACTGTCTTCCCCACATTCCACCCTTGGAAGCATTTAATAAATGACTGGAATGTGGCACTCAGAGCTCGGGTCTAGCTGACAAGGTGAGGACTGGTCAGTGGTTGGACTCGAGGGTCTTGGAGGTCTTTTCCAGCCTTAATGATTTGATGATCCTGTGAGCAGGCATGGCACCAGCACGGTGTGCCAGTGGGCAGGAGGGCAGTGCCCAGCCCGGGGGCTGGGGGCCACACTCAGTCCCTGGGGCAACCCCTGTGGGCACCCTGAGCTCAGACTCAGCATCCCCGAGTAAAAATAGAAATCCAACTTCCTATCTCCGGGCAGTGAGAGCACACAGAGCAGGGTGACCTCACTGCCAGGCAAGTCCCAGCATGTCCAGGCAAGCCCGGGCAGGTGGTGGGAGAGGGACACGTTCAGTCACCCTGGGCAGACTCCCCCCAGCCCTCCCGCCTGCGTCACGAGCCGATGTCCCCATCCTCAGGTCACCGGCGCGACTCAGGTGCCACCCTGGAGCCTCAAGATAACACCCTCGCCCTGACTCACGGCTGCAGATTGCCAAAGCCACCCAGGAGGGAGAGGCCGGGTCATTGTCCCCTCCCATGGGGCTGGTGCTGCTTCCAGCGACCTCTGCCCAGCGGGAGCTCCGAGGCTCCGGCAGCCGGCCCGGAACCCCAAGATTTGGGCGAGGAAGTGGCAGGTGCACGGCTACACCAAAACCTCATCCAGCCGAGCGGGGTGATGAGAGCAGCCCAGGGGGACACCCAGCGGGGCTCCACAGACACCTGCGACACTCGGAGCAGCCACACCAGTCCGGGGAAGGCTGGGGGGCACCCGCAACCGGGAGCGGCTGGAGCCGCCGATCCCGCGCTCACAGTCCCGCCCTGCTCACGGCACCGACGGGCTCGGGGGCGGCCGCTCCCTGCCCGGTCCCGCAGGATGCTCGGCGTGGGGAGCGGGACCGCGCCCGCACCGCGCCCCGAACCCCCGCACCCCCGAACCCCATCCCCGCCACCGGGGGGCGAGCGCGACCCAGCCCGGCGGCTCCGCATCCCCCGGGGGGCTCCGGGGGCTCCTGAGGACACCCTCATCGTCACAGCCAGAGCCAGAGCCAGCCCCGCCGCCCCCGGCCCCGCCGCAGCCCCGCTCTTTCCCAGTCCCGGGGACGAGGCCCCAGACGGAGCCGCCCCCGCTCCGGCGCTCCCCCCGCTCCAGGCACCGGCGCTTCCCCGGGAAATCGGCACTTCCCGGGGACACCGTTGCTCGCCCCCTCTCCCCGGCTAGCGAAGCCGCCAGGCACGGTCCCGGTCCGTCCGCACTCACCGCCGTCTCCCCGCGTCTGTCGCTGCCCAGCCCGTCTGCTCCGCCCGTTATAAAGCGGATGGCGGGGGCGGGGCCGCTCCTGGCGGCGTCACTCGGGATTTCCCTCCGCCCCGCTCACACACACACACACACACACACACACACACACACACACACACACACACACACACACACACACACACACACACACACACACACACACACACACACACACACACACACACACTCACACACACACACACACACACTCACACACACACACACACACACACACACACACACACACACACACACACACTCACACACTCACACACTCACACACACACTCACACTCACACTCACACTCATTCACACACACATCACACATTCACACACACATTCACACACACACACACACTCACACACACACACACACACACACTCACACACTCACACACTCACACACACTCACACTCATTCACACACACATTCACACACACATTCACACACACTCACACACACACTCACACACACACTCACACACTCACGCACTCACACTCACACTCATTCACACACACATTCACACACACTCACACACACACTCACACACACACACACACACACACACACTCACACACTCACTCACACACTCACACTCACACTCCTCTGCCTCTCCCATCCCGGCCCCAGGAGAGGGCGCGGTGCCAGCGGAGACGCGGGCGTGCCAGGACCGTGGGCACCGGGACCCAGGGGGGGTACAGGGACCCCCTCCTTGGAGGACGCCCCTATAGCAGGAGGTGGAGAGACCCCCATCAGGGGATGGGGGAACCCCTTCCCAGGCGGGCGCAGAGACCCGACATCAGGGACCGAGGGAAACCTCAGGCAGGAGATACACGGCCCTCCCTCCTGGAAGGTGCAGGGATCTCCCCATCAGGTAACACAGGGACTTCCCCACATGAAGAAATGCAGAGACCCCTTTCCTACAGGGCTCAGGGGACAGGGACACGCCCCCCGAGGGATGCAGGGACCTCCTTGTTAGAGGACACAAAGAGCCATGGACACAGGGGTGCCACATTCCAGCCGGGAGATGCAGGAGGGGATCCAGTCCCAGCCAGGCTGTCCCATCCATAGGGCTGCTGTAGGAAGGAGATTCATGAATTAAGGAAAGGGAGGCTCAGCCCCTTGGGGTGCCAACCTGAGAACCACACGGTGATTATTCTCCCTGGCCCCCCCAGGCACTGCCCAACCCATCCCGGGCCACCCCAGCCTCTCCAACTGGATTGTCTCCCCCAGACCTGGCTCTGCTCCACCAGCTGAACCCCAGCACTTGCTGTGGGTGGAAAAAAGTGTTTGGAGCAGGATCTGCTGCTCTGAGTCCTGCAGATGTCCAGGCAGGGATGAGGAGGAGGAACAAGTCTGTGCATGTCCTGCAGGAAACTGTGGCAAGGATTTGAGGGGATCTGTGGCTTAGCTGGAAAATGCATCTAAGTCCACAGGCAGGAAAGGTGTGAAGTCAGGGCAGCTTCTGCCAGGGTTACTCTGCAGGCCTGGAGGGCATCTTCCCTGAGCCTGGTCTGTAGGTCCATCCCTGCCCATCCCTGCCCATCCCTGTCCATCCCTGCTCATCCCTGCCCATCCCTGCCCATCCCTGCCCATCCCTGTCCATCCCTGCTCATCCCTGCCCATCCCTGTCCATCCCTGCCTGTATCCCTGCCCATCCCTGCCCATCCCTGTCCATCCCTGCCCTGCGGCACAAGAAGGGAAGGGATCCCCTGGAGCCAGCCCAGGGGGGCACAGGGGCCGTGTCCTGCAGCCCCTCCCAGCCCAGACTTCTCGGCTCAGGCACAAGGAGACAAACACAGCCTGCTCAAGGCACAAGGAGGTGACAGCACAATTCCAAGTGACAAAAGCCATATCAAAATGATCCCTTGGGAATTCCAGGTCTACTGGAAAGCCCCTGGAGGCAGCAGGTGCTGGGGTGCTGAGGAGGACCCTTGGTGTGCAGACCACTCCTGCTTTTTCCAGCTGGACCAGCAGCTTCCCACTGGCCAGAGCAGCTGGGAAATATGTTTGGGCATGTTTGACTGGAGGCTGCTACAGGCTGCAGGAGGATTTTGCAATCACTCGTCCCCACTGTGTGAAGCTGGGCTGTGCTGGGATTTGCATCAATAGTGGCTGCTCAGCGCCGTGGCTGCTTCCAGACAGGCACAGTGGGATGGACAGGGAAGGTGAAAGGAAGATGGGGAGTGGGAAATCATCTTAAATTCATGTTACACACCACTGAAAAATCCATCCTGGAAAGCTACAGGACTTAAAGGCTCCAAAATTCACCCTGTCTTTCTGTTTGTAATAGGCAGGGAGAGGAGGGGGCATGTTGGGACAGAGAAACTGTCACTGATTTTTCCACCTGGGAATGGTTTCTGCTCCTGGCTGGAAGGAGCAGCCTTCAGAGCCTCACTGCAGAGGTAGCTGCGCTGCTGGGTGGCTGTGGATCATTTCTTTGCTAAGCTCCAGCTCTGCCCCAGCTGCAGGTGTGGGTTTGCTCCCTCTGGATGTGAGGGATGCAATCGTAGCACCGTGGGCATCCCTCGGGTCGGTGCAGCTCCAGAGCCACCTGGGACTCTGGGATGGAGCAGCATTTACCAGAGGATGCTCCCTGTTCAAAATACATCCTTTTATTCCACAAAGGGCCCCCTCCCTCCTGCCCCCCCCTGCCCCCTCAGTGCACAGAAAAAAATGGGAACGTCAAACCAGCAGCTTTTTGAAGTGGCAGAAGGAGTTTGTGCAACCCAGAACAGCCCCAGTGATGCAAGAGTGAAGTGTTCGAGAGATAACCAGCCAGCCTGGCTGCTGGAACAGTTACAGCAGAGGTTCATCCCAGCGAGAAAATCAATCAGACGTAGATTTTCCCTTAGGAAAGTCACTCTGTAATTCTCTCAGTGATTTTTTGGTGGGATATGGGGTTGGGGGGGTATGAGCAGGTTTCTGCCTCTTTCAAACTCCACTCTCGCTTCCCTTCCTCCAGGAGAGGGGAGCTCCGGCCGCGCCGGCATCGGAGGAGAGCTCAGCCAAGCGGGTTTTTGGAAATGGGAAGTGGGGACAGGGATGGCGTCAGGGTCTGGGTCAGGAAGTCCCTGGGCACGTCTGCAGTGCCATTACCAGAGAGAAAAAAAGGAGGGGGTGGGGGGCGAAAGAGTGATTAAGAAGGCGATACAGGAACTTTAAAAAAAATTAGAAAATCCCAAAGGTGATTCATGGTGTTTGATCCTTCAGCACGGAGGAGAAGGAGAAGAAGGAGGACAGACAGGACTGCACCAGGATCAGCGCCGAGGGCTGATGGGCTATTTCCTTCTCACCATTTATAGCCACGTATGGGATTTGTCACCTCCCCTGTCCCCGGCTCGCCCTCCCCAGGCTCCCAAACCCCCACCCGGGAGGGGTGTGGTCGTGGGAGAATCCATGTTTATGATTTCCTTGAGTAACCCGTCCCAATGCCTGGAAGCAAAAGGAATGTAGAGTGGTGCACATTTCACTGCTTCAAAGGAAGCTCCTTCCCAGCACCGGGGGCACCCAAACACTGAGCAGCTGCCGCTGCCTCAGCCGGGGAGCCCTCGGGACCATTTACGGCCAGGGGATCTCCCCAGGTGGGTCCCGCAGAAGCCGGAGGGAGTGGAAGGCTCAGCAGACACGGAAGCAAACACATTACTCACGGCAGGCAGATGTGACTCAGCCCATCCATCCTCGGCACAGCCAGGATCCGTCAGGGAGCGTGCCCGGGCACATCGCTGCTGACTGCGAGTCTCGTCCCTGGCCCGTGTCCTCCTCTGACTCGGGAAGCAGCGCCCCCAAAAGCCACGGGAACACGGCTGGGAGTTCCAGCGCGGAGCAGGGTCGGATGGAGGACTCAGGGCTGGAATATTCCAGCCTTGGATAGGATGGAGAACGGGGAAATGTGACTTTGAGGAGCTGTGTTTACAGGAATAACACTCTGAGGTCACCCCGTGCTCATCAAGACTGTTTTAAATGCACCCAAATTCCTGTGTGTAGGGATTTTACACAGTTTTGAGATTTAGGTCAAAGGTCTGTGTGAAAAAGGGGTTTTTGGGGCAGTAATATCTTACAGTAATATTCCTTTTAGATCAACCAGCATAGAGGGGAAAACAGCTAAGATTTGGGCAGATGAGCATCCATCCCTCAGGTATTTTGGAATTGAAATGGCAGAAATCAGGGCACACATTTTTCAAGGTGAGATAAACATAAACTCTGCAAAAAGGTGAATTTCTACCCAGGGAAACACCCTGAAAATGGGGGGAGCTAACACAGGACCTCTGCCCCAGCATGGAGAGTGGGGATGGGCACATGGGGTTGGGGTTCAGTCCTGCAGAACACACCATCCTTCACCCCAAATGTCCAACCAGGGCTGTGTCCCACTCCATGGGGCACAGGGGTGATTTTCCCCCTCCTCAAACAGCTTTTATTTGCCAGAACATCCCAGGCAGGTGGAAATTCTCGACTCGGGACAGCAGATTGCCAGTGACAAAGTCCTGAGTATTCCAGCACTAAAAACCCTCTTCAGCAAGATTCAAATCACCAAGAGGTTTTTCTGTGGGGTTTTTTTATTATCTCTGCTAACAAGCTTTTTTCTTTTAAGTGGGAAACGTGAAGGCTCTTAATGAAACCCTCACGCTCCAGCAGAAGTCTAAATGAACCCAGTGTTCGGCTGGAGGGCGTTTATATCCCAGAGAAGCCTGTTTTCCCATCAGCTCTTTGAAGTGCCCAATTAAGTGATTTTATACTAATAGGATTTTCCCAGGAAAGAAAGACAAGAATGACAAAACGCTGAATGCTTGATTAACTCTGCCCCTAAAAGAACTCGGATCGTGTTAATTGACTGTTCCCCTGCCATATCCAGCCCTTGTTTGCCCCATTTATGAAGGCATTTTGATGAGACACCAGACCCAGCAGAGTGGAAATAGAGTCCCACCAAGCACAAATGGGGGATGAGACAGTCCTAAAACAAGGCCTTTGCTTACAGGAAATATTCCTGGATGCGGGAGCCGGGCTATGAATCGGTCGCTTCATTCGGCCCCTCACTCATTTTCATCCAAGATTGTTTTTAGCCCCATTCATAGTCATTAACGTAATTGCTTCACTGACTTTCCATGAGCAGCTTGGAAGCTTTGTGGGGTTTTTTTGCTGGCAGCAAAGGCCTCATTGTTCGGAGGACGGCCGGGCTGCCGCAGTACCTGGCTCCAAACCCGGCTGGCCCTTTATTCCCTCGCTGCTCCACCTCATTGCCCACGGCCGGAGCGCGGCAGGAGGGGCAGATGCCGGAGGGGACACAGACACCCCGCTGGGAACCGGGCCGAGCGGCTCCAGCCTCTTGCAGAGCTTCCTGCAGGGAATAGGGTCCATCCAAAATGCCCACCGGGGGTTATTTTGCAGCCAGCAGTCCCCAGCAGCTCAGTCAGAGCAGAGGGAGGAGCAGCAGATCTTACCCAGCAGGGTGAGCAGAGGAGGGAGCGCGGGGCAGGAGTGCTGCTGTCCATGCTGCCCTCACAATGGCTGTGACTTCTTCCCAACGCACAGCACGTGTGGCACAGTGCTGATGATGAGGGATTTGTTGCTCTCCGAGCCATGGGATGGTTCCAAATCCACTGGCAGCTCGATCTGGCCCTTTACAGCTGTGAGGAGGTGCTGAGGATGGAGAGCTCTGACTGAGCACTTGCTCACAGTGCCACCTCTGAAACAACCCCGGGTCCTGACACCCTCTGCCTGGAGCACCCAGACACCAGGATGAGGCATCTCCACTCCCAAATGCTGGGAGTTTGGGGTTGTCCCACACAAACCTGGGCTCTGGGACGTGCATGCTGGTCTGCCTGCCCATCCCAACCCCCGCTGGCTCAGCATGTGTCACCATCTCCTGCCATCTCCAGTCACACCTTTCGGAATGCCCCAGTCCAGCACAGCATCCTGATTCACTTTGCTGGGGGCACTTTTACACCTCCTGATGAAAATTTGCTATAGGTGCTCCTAAGGGCTCAGGGCAAGAAGTATTTCTTCTGGTGTTTTGAGGAGCTTGATCATTTAATCAACTTTGGCAACAAGACTCACAGTTCCAAGCACTGGATCCACCAAAGACCATTATAATGCTGACTTTTAAGAGCTCAGCCATCCAGGAGAACCTGTAATCCTGAATACAGCTTGCTGTGAAAGACTCCAAGAAAGGACAAGTGTAGAAAAATCAACCTTTAGTAAATGCCAAGAAGAGAGATCTATCTTTGCCCCTAACTATGTGCATGTTTTCCTCTGGACTGCAAAAGCACAGTGCCCACTGCCCACATCCTTGTGGGGGGAAGGGGCAGGGTCAGGGGCAGGCAGACCCTGAAGGTGTCATGAAATGGGATCTGTGGGAGGGCAGGACCAGGACTCACCACAGACAGAGCCCTGCCTTGCAGTGCCTCGTGCACAGCCAGGAGCAGAGCACAGGGAATGGGAGGGGACAGCTGAGATGGCAATAAAAGCAGGGGTGATGATATAGCAGCCACCACCTTGACACCAGGCTAAGGGTCGATTGCACTTTCCCTCCTACATGTCTGTGAGGCTGAGCAGGATTTCCTGGAATGGGGATGGAGGAGCAGCTTTCACCCCTTGGCCTTAACACTGAGCTGGGCCACGGGGATGGACACACTCCACACACTCCACCAGTTCCAGAGATAAAAGTGGGGAGTTCCAGCTGCCAAAAATAAAACGTTTCTCTTTCAGTTTGAGGAGAAAAAGAAAATTTGCAGGAACTTGGAGCTGCGGTCAGCAGTGCCACACAGGCTGAATACAGAGTTTTTAATGTTCTGAGCTTCATCCACCAGCAGCAATGCTGCACCAGAGCCCTTCCCACCCCTGCACAAGCCTTGGCTTTGGAGAACACTCAGAGATTTATAGATTATCAACTGTAAACCCACAAAGGGAGAGCAGGGAGACAAAGGGAGAGGGATGTTGTAAAGCTGGGAAGTGCCCCTGCCTCTGTGTTGGGCACTGCTGAGGACACACCTTGAGTACTGTGTTCAGTTTTGGGTTCATCATGACAAGAAGGACATTGAGGGCACGTCCAGAGAATGGAACAGAGCTGGGGAAGGGTCTGAAACAGCAGGAGAGGCTGAGAGACCTGGCAGGGCTCAGCCTGGAGAAAAGGAGGCTCAGGAGGGACCTTCTGGCTCTGCACAACTCCCTGACAGGAGGGGACAGCTGGGAGGACAGGCTGTGGTGCCAAGGACAGGGACAGGATGAGAGGAATGTGGTTGGATATAGCAAAAATTCCTTCACCAGAAGTGTTGTCAAGCACATGCACAGGCTGTCCAGGGCAGAGTCACCATCCCTGGAAGTATTTCAAAAAAAGTGTGGATGTGGCACCTAGGGACATGGGTTAGTGCTGGACCTGGCAGTGCTTGGGGGAACAGTTGGACTCGATGATCTTAGAGGGCTTTTCCAACCTAAATGATTTCATGATTCTATGAAACATGAAACCCTGGAAATACCTATAGACCAAAAAATACCCCACAGGTCCCTCTCAATCATTCCCTGCACAGGGGAACTCCTGACTCCAAACCTGGCAGAGTTTCATCCACGAGTTTCTGAGCAGCACGTGTCAGCCAGGCAGCTGCAAGGACAACTTGGCAGGAGTGGCAGCAAACCACACCTGGAGCTTATCTCCCCAGCTGGGGCAACCTCCTCCCACAAAGTTTATAGTACAAGTGCATGAAAAGCTGATCAATCCAGCAGCAGGAAGAGCAGCACCCAGTGCAGGAGGGGCAATAACACTGGTGTTGCAGAAATCCTTCCCTGGGATGAGGCTGAGGCCCTGGCACAGGCTGCACAGAGAAGCTGTGGTTGCCCCACATCCCTGGAAGTGTCCAAGGCCAGGTTGGACAGGGTTTGGAGCAACCAGGGATAGTGAAAGTTGTCCTTGCTTAATGGCAAAGGGTGGAACAAAACGAGTTTTAAGGTCCCTCCCAACCCAAACCATCCTGGGATTCCCTGAACCACTGACTGCAAACACTTTGTATCAAACCCAGACAGCAAACCCTCCACCAGCAGGAAGGGCTGGGACAGCGCCGGGGCTTCCTGCTGAATATTTTTGAATATTCATGTTCTAATATGCATGTTGTAAGCAGCCTCTGCCCATGAGGAGATAATGGCTTTCTCACAGCTGGCAGGGGTGATCTTCCCAAGTGCTCCACCCTGATCCCACTGCTGCAGCCCGATAGCACAGTCCTGACAGAGCTCTGGGGCTGCCCAGGGCCTGTCACGCACCTCAGGCTGTTCTGGGGGTGACATCAGGCAGTGGCACATCACAACCTCTGTGTTAGCCAGCAAAATGCCCACAAACAACAGTGTGACTATAGCAGGTGTGGGGTGACAGTGCTGGGCATGGCGACAGGATCCAGAGAAGGACAAACACTTCCCTTTCCTGACTGGGCTCACTCCCACAGAAAATCTGACGGCTGAAATGACTTAGAGGAGAGAGCAGAAACACCACCCGAATCAATGTGAAGATTTGTTCAACTCCAAGTTATGTCAGCCACTAAATTATTAAATAATAGCCAAATGAATCACTTGGGAACGAACATAGCGTTCCTCTTGCATGTCTATTTTATATTTGTCTGGATCCCGTGTTTATTTTAGTCCCCAGCCTGTTTGTTTGAAAGGCTTCAACAGAGGAACTCACAGCCATGCCCCAGTGAAACTGCAGAAACGAAAGAGCAACCCCAGACAGTGCTGGTGTTTCGAGGAAGCCGGAACACTTCCCGTGTCAGAGCCTGGGACAAGGCTCCAGCAAGCCCCTGACTGACCAACTGCAAAGCACGGCCAAGCAAAAATTGGTTTTCTTGTGCCTGTTTGAGGCAGGTGGAGGTGAGAAGCTGGAGGCAGCTGCATTCCAGCAGCAGGGCACTGGGAGCCGCCTCTTTACAGCTCCCAGCCCTGCGCCATCGCCCCGCCAGGAGCCAAGGTCGAACCGGAGCAACTGGAATTGCACTCCTGCCCTTCAGCCTTTTGTTTGCAAAAGGGGTTGATGCTCCAGTTTTTTCACTTTTTTTTTTTTTTTCTCCTTTTCCAGCCAGGAGACTCTGCACTACAATAGCACTAGAGTAGGCTGATCTGTGGTGGGACTGCAGCTCAGGTTTTGGGACAGTATTTGAACATGGGTACAGAGACAGGGATTAAATCCAGCAGAAATAAGTTTGTCCAACATTGAGCCAATTTGAGGATTTGTGTATCAGGAGACATTGAGGCAGCTCATGGTGACAAGATCATGGCAAATGAAAGTAAAACTGGAAACTGAAAAGAGGTGATAGCAGTAAAAAGCTGCAGAAATGCTCAGGCACTGCTGGGGGAATGGCTGGACTCAATGTTAGGGGGCTTTTCCAACCTTAGTGATTCCATGATTCTATTAATAAACACAAAACCCTGAAAACATCTATAGGTGAAAAAATCCTTCCAGCACTGGGTTCTGCTGACAGAGCCCCACCAAAGCAGGAGAGGTACAAGGTATAACCTGCCCCAGGCTGCTGCAGATCCATGAGCACTGTGTGGTCTCTCTGGTTTCTGTGACTTCAAAAAGAAGGAAATGCAAAAGCAGAGGATGAAATGCAAAAGCAGAGGATGAAATGCAAAAGCAGAGGATGAAATGCAAGGCCCTTCCATCAGTAACACACTGCAGTTCCCACTGTGGTGAGTACAGAAGAGCAAAGCTCCAGAACCAGACTGGGTTTGGAGGATGAGGGGGTAACAGCAAACCTGTTTGTCCAAGAGTGAAAAAGCTTTCACAGAAGACTTGGCTCTGGATTTCTACAGCTCTTTTCTGCTCTTAGATGGGAAGCAAATCAATTTAAGAGAGGAGAAACCAGAAATTGCCAGGCTGCACCTCTGCACAGGGATTTGGCACAGGGAAGCAGCAATCCTTCCCAAGGCTCAGCTTTGAAATCAACACTGGTATGATCCATACTGGCTCCCTTCAGCTTTCTGAACAGGGTCAGCTCTGAAAGGATAAGGTGAATTTGAGTGGAACAGATAAAATTTAATGTGTTTTTCAAGGGACTGTTTTCCTTGCTTTTCTAACAGTATCTGCCAGCCTTCCTTTTCTGCAGTTTTTGTCCTAACTAGTACATGTATATGGACACATCATCCTGCACATGGAGCAGCTTAACCAGAAGCTCTGTCAGTGTTTGGGAGGATCACAACTCCTCACCCAAGCACGACACTGCCTGAAGGCCAGTGGAACAAATCCCAACTAAAGCAAGGACATCCTTAACCTCTCCACTTTCTAAGTGCAAGGCACATTCTTAACATGATCTTTGGTCATAAACAAGGAGCAGCATGTACATAAAAAGAAAAAAAAACAAGATCCTTTTCTTTGCAAGCCCATTTGCACACAATGCCCTCCCCAGGGAGAGGGCATAAAATAACCGGGATGTGCTCAGGCACTGCTGAGGACCTCTGAGGATTAACCCCAGGATGCTCCTGCCTGAAGCAGGGGCAGTTAAACCTCTCTCCAAACTAGAAACACAGCATAAATCATTACTGTCAGCACCATGAAACCAGGCCCTAACACAATTTGGAAGGTGGTAGGCAGCAGCAATTGTTCCATCAGCCCAGGGGTCTCTAGAGTAGGGCTGAGGCTCTGCCAAGCAGCCTTGGACAGTGTCCCTCTGTCCTACCCTGGCAGGGACAAACTGCTTGGTGACTCTTCCTGGTGTCAGATCTTTAGGGAGAGGTGAGGGATGTCCCTGGCCTTAGAACACCAACACTTCCTTGTACATTTAATTTGAGAACAAACTTTTTAAACACAACACTCCCAGGCTGGTCACTCCCTCCCAAAGGGAGGGGATGCCTGAACACCATGAATGTGCTGGTACATCAAAAATAGCTCTTGTTACTTATACCCTATAGGAAGGGCTGTCCAGTCATTGTTTATATATATTCATGCATTTCCCATATTTTTCTAAAAGCTGTTTGTGTTCCCCTTCAAAACTCCACCTGATTATATAAAACTAGCCCACTTTTGATCTAAGGAGTAACTTCTTCATTCAGCTGAGGAGTAAAACAGTCAGAAACCTGAAACTGAAACACTTCCAGTTCCGCACAACTCTTGCGTATGAAAACCACAACCTGCTCCCCACTGCCTCCAGCACTTCAGATTTCCCTCCCTGCAGCAGCTGAACTACTGAAGGCTCCTTGTTCCCCCAGGTAACCACAGGAGGAACGTCTGTGCCGGCAGAGACACCGCGAGCTGTGACCCTTCCGCACATGGGAGCTGCCAGAGGTGAGTAGGGAAAGGGAACAGCAGCAGCAGCAGAGCCCGGGCAGTGCAGGGCTGGGCTGGGGCACAGGCCCGGCCCGGAGCCGCGCTGACCTCTGCCGGGCCCGGCCGGCACTGCACGGCCCCACCCGCGCTCCGCAGGGCAAACGGGGCCCGCTAAAGCCGGGGATGGGCCTGGGCCGTTCCAGCTCCCCGCTGAACCCCGCTCCAGGGGCGGGTGGGGCTGCGAGTGCCTCTCGCAGCACCTGCGGCCACCCTGGGTTTGTGTGACACGAGCCACAGCAACACTCTGTCCTTAATTCACCAACAGAACCCGAGTCACTGAGGCTGAGGAGACCCTCAAGACCCAGTCCAACCATAAATAACACTAAGTCATTACAAAAATAAATCAATGCAGACACTGAGCTCAGCAAGCCAAGGGGGCAGCACTGGCACATCCTTCCCTTTCAGCTTCACCATCTCCTTGTCACTGCCTGGAAACCACCAAGCAAAGGAAACTCCACCACCAGTGTTAATCATGAGGGATTTCATCTAAACCACAACACTGAACCAATGGAACACATCTGCTCTGGGATTCAGATCCAAGGGAGCCCTTGGGCAGAGTGGGAGCTCCACCTGCTCTCCAGCCATGCTGCATTTCTACAGGAAATTAATCTTTAGGGTGAGTTTTGGTTTCCAGAGCAGCAATTTCCAAAGTGAGACAAGATGAATACCTTACATGCTGTTCCCAACACACAGCTGGCACACAAAGCCCAGAGCAAACCTTTGCATCTCCAGCTGGTTTTCCAAGGAACCACTGCAGGGCTCACTGCTAGGCAAGAAGGTGGCATCAGCTACTGACCACCCCAGCTGAACCTGTAAAACAGGGATTAGACTGCCCTGGGGGAGTGACACCCTGCAGCTCACCAGGGACAGGTGAGCAGGCACAGCTGTGTTGGGCACTTCACAGGTGTGTTACAGCCAGGTGGGGTGACTGTCACAGTCAGAGACGAGTTAAATACTGAACAACGAGTTGTAACCAAAACTTTAATCCCAAGGATCTCACAAAAGACATTTTACAAGTGACATGAAAATTCTTGTACAGTAAAGAAATGTTTAATAACTAATGTTTACAATGTACCATTAGACACAACACATCCACTCCAGGTGTCAGTTCTGCCGTGGATTTGGTCTTTTCAGAGCTTCTAGAATACATGGTCAACCAACAGTTATCTAATTAAGGACTCTACTCACACCAAGTACAAAATTAACTGACCCTACAGCTAAAGTTTTATTTCATGGAATATAGAGCAGCTCAGTCAACTGGATCTGGATGAAGCTGCAGCCCCCAACCCTTTCCCTCCCCTGTGCCACTGGCTCTCTACTCTCTTTTCCCCAGTGGGCTGTGGAGCACCCATGTCCTGCTCTGCTCCTGGCCTGATTCCACAAGGAACACACCACACCATCCCTGCACACTTCCTCCAGCCCAGCCAAGCTCTCCCAGCCACACCACACAGACAGTTTGCCATTCCACACACACACCCCCCGTGTCTAATGGTACATTGGAAAATCATTAATATTACAAATCATAGGATCTGCTCAGAACCATATACAGATTCACATCTTTACATTTGCCACCTGTTACAAGATACAAGGAACAAAGCAAGTTCAACAGCTAAAACATTTTAAAAATGCACCAAGCTTTATGAAGTTTCAAAACAAAACAATGTTCTGTACATACTCCTGGCTTCGGATCTCATGACTTCCTGTACACAGCTCCTTCCCACAGTCCTATTTCCTCTCATTTGACCTGGAGCGACTGAACAACAACACACAGGTAAGGTTAGGGGTTGGTATCAGGAGCAGAGACTCCTTTAAGCCCCCCAGCCAACCAGCACGTGATATTTCAGCATTTTAAAAATACTGTTCATTTAGTTAAAGGGAGTATTTTACTGTTTAAGGTGAAGAATCTCCTATGACACTAGAGGAGATTCTGCAGCAAGGCACAGAAAGCCATTTTCACACTCACTCAGAACACACAAACCCTGCAGACCCAGAACACACAAACCCTGCAGACCCAGAACACACAAACCCTGCAGACCCAGAACACACAAACCCTGCAGACCCCTCTTACCTGCGAGACCTGGAGAAGGAGCGAGAAGGCTTGTGGTTCCTTTCCCGTGAGAGTGATCTCTCTCTTCTTCTGTCTCTGGAGAGGGACCTGGAACAGATCACAACACATCATCAGAGCAAGGCTTCATCAGGCCAAGGAGGCTCCCTGAGGAGCTTCCCTGCAGGAGTAAATGTTTTTAACTATTCAGCCAGGGGAAACCTGTTACTGATGCTGCTATTAACCCTTTCTTGAGGGAAGGATAATCAGCCTAAGCCAACAGCTCATAATGTGCTGTAAACAGGCATGCAGCACATAGTACTCTGCAGAAGTTTTCTTTTGCAGAATCCCACCTAACCACATTCTGATTTATGGCTGGATTCAATCCTAAAGGTCTTTTCCCACCTCAGGGCTCGATGATGCTGTGCTCGCAGTATCTGTGAGAGAGCAGCTCATGAATGCCTGAACTTTGGGGAAACCTGACAGAAGACCTGAGGCAGCTGCAGAAAGGAAATTACTTCTGTCCTCAGTATCCTGCCACTGCTATCCCAGGAATCTCAAACAGCTCAGGAATTCCAGACAAGCAATATAAGAGAAGCAAATCTGTTTCCTTTTACAGCCCAGACATGGAGCTGTTTCAGGCTGTTCTTTTCAACCCTCCAGGCTGGAGCAGCCCATGGGGCAGGGAAGGATTCGTACCTGCTGCGGCTCCGGGAAAAGCTTCTCCTTCGTGGTGATCTAGAACCAGAAAACCAAATGTGAGGCACTTTATCCATTCTTTGAGCTTTAACGGAGTGAGGCATTTCCCAACTTGTCAAACTCACTGTTGGGCCCAGGGAACGTGCCAAGAATAACTGGCATCCATCATCCAGTAAAAGGCATGGAAAGATTAGGCAGTAAAACCAAGCTCAGTGTGAACAGCACGTTTCCAACCACGAATTCACTTAACTAAGAACGCATCAGCAGAGTTGTCCAATGCAACACTTTCCATTTCAACTAAATACACTGCCCAGAACACCACACCAAAGTCCCACAGGTGGTTCAAAAAAAAAAAAAAATAGCACAGAGCAAATGTTTTGGAACCCATGCAAGCCAAAAAGGTCCATAACAAGACATAAGAGATATCAAGTGGAAAAAAAAAGTGAAAATGCGCTCAGTGTCAATATTGATAATGCCATTAAGTGCTACATTAGAACTGCATATTTGTGATTTGTCATTTTTAATGCCATAGAGTGTGTTTAGACTATTTTCTTATAAAAAATAAAAAATTAAAAATATAACCTTAGCTCGGCCCAGTTCATCCCAAAAAGTAATTGTTTTAAGTTTTGAAAACTGTTAGTAAAACCATTTAAAGGTGATAGGATTTTTCTGGCAAGGAAAAGCTACATTTGTTAGAGCTTCATTAAAAATTTAGTTTGGCATCTCACATGCAAATATCCTGGTTTTTACATTATTCACAGTGTAAGAGCTTCCATATCACCCTTAAAAGTTTTCTCAAGCAACATATGTACGTTACCACTTAATTATGCACAGCCAGCCTTTGATTGAGAAAAGTAATTACTTATAAGCCGCTTACTCCTTATTTTAACCAGCAGTAAACTGTATAAGCAGGAAAAACTTACAAGTCTTTGGTTTCAACAAGCTAGAAATGGTGAGGTGAGGCTGCCGGACTGACTGCCAAGAAGAATTTGCTGAAAAGGTTTTGCCAGATGTTGCGTTGTATTTAGTTGGTTGGCGAAGGGGGTGTTGTGGATTTTTCCTGCTTTTTTGTTAGCCGAAGGCTGCTGCTGTAGTTGTTGTGAAGACATTTGGTAAATAAACAGCTGAGCTGATTGGCCGGGAATGTGTGGGCGGTCGAGGTGGCTGCTGCCGATTTGGTTAAGGTTGGAGAGAAGGCTGAGAGAAAACAGCATGCTCGGGAACCAAAGGGCGGTGCAACCTGACGACTGGCCATGCCTGGGTCATGTGAAACGACACCAGCCAAGCTGCATGGGGCGCGCTGGTCACATGACGCTGAAAGGGCTAGTTGGCTGGCTAATGCAGACTCAGAGGGTGGTGAGAAGAGACATGATGGTGACTCTGTAACGGGTTCATTTTTATTAATAGATGGACCAAAAAGCATAAAAAAAATGAAAAACAAGCCATCAGTACAACCATCTATTAGCTAACAAATACCCCTAATGTGTTATTTTTTTTTTTTTCTCAACAGCAAAAGGGTAAGCTTGAAACCCTGGCTCGGGAGGACTTCACTCACCTGCCACAGGTAAATTCAGTCCTGTAAAAACCACGGTGCACACTTAAACTGCCAGACAAACTAGTCTGGGTCCAAGAACGTGCCAGTTCCCAAAAATCCTGCTACATGCTAGAGCTGGGTTTGCAAACCTCAAGTGACAGGATTGTCACACGATGCTTTATCTCCACGCTAACACTAAAGTGTCAAGATTCCAGATGTTTAGAGCAACTGTTACTCAATCTATTATTACACAGCTGCCTGCTTGGGAAGTATTTAAGCTCTGCAAACAAAGTGGAAAAACCCATTGGTATGGAAATGCTAAACTGCTGTATGTCATGTTCTGCCATTATGGAGTAAAGGAAAGGAATAGCCTAAGTTGAAGTATGGGGAAGAAAGGGAAAAGTGTGACTAGAAGATGAGCAGGTTTTAAGAGGAAGGAGGATAAGCCCAGGACAGAGGGCACTGACTACCAACTGCACAGTCACCTAAGGACAAAAGCCAACAACATTCAACACAACTCAAATTCACCTCGGTTTTGTGGGGGATTGATTTTGGGGTTGTTTTTTTTTTTTTTTTTGTCATTTCCAAATCATGATCAGATAGATGAATGCCATCCATCAACATGCCTTTAACAAGCCTGCTCCTAGGATGCTAGGTGGTAACTGTGCCAAGAGCTCTAGGACTGTGCTGAGCCCAGGTACCTGCGCCGAGGAGGGGGACTCCTCCTGCGATAGTCATCCCGAGGGCGCCGGCCCCACGATGGCGGGGGGCCGCGGTTCCGACTCCGCTTCTCCCCGTTGGAGAGCTCCACCCGGACACGACAGCCACACAGGGTTCTGCAAACAGAGGTTAGCTGGTGAGCATTCCCATGGAGAATGCAGCATGGAATATAGCATATGCCAGGCAGATCAGGGAAAAAACGTTCTGTACTCAAAGCACAGAGCCAGCTCCAGCATGGCTGTGGGGGACCCTTCCCTGGAAGTGGACAGGGCTTGGAGCAACCTGGTCTGTGCAGTGAGAGATGTCCCTGCCCATGGCAGAGGGTGGAACCGGATGGGCTTGCAGCCCAAACCATTCTGGGATTCTTTGGCAGACAAAAGGTTTGGCTGCTTCTCAAAACTGCTCTTGCCAGTAAAGCAGGCAGGGAAAGAGAGAAGGAGGGTATCCATGATCAGTTTTACCTCTTTATAGTAACACAATCTGCAATTTAATTAACACACACAAAGAGATGCAAGTAATTTCTAACTTGGGAGTTCAAATGTGAAGTGCATAATGAACCAATACAATGCTATTCATGCAGGAGGCCAGGGTTAGATGGGATATTGGAAAGGAATCCTTCCCTGAGGGTGGGGAGGACCTGGCACACGGTGCCCAGAGAAGCTGTGGCTGTCCCTGGATCCCTGGAAGTGTCCAAGGCCACGTTGGAGCTTGGAACAACCTGGTATGGTAAGGAAGATGTCCCTGCCCATGGGGAGAGTGGCACTGGGGTGGAGGGAACTTTTAAGATGCCTTCCAGCCCAAACCAATCTGGGATTCTATTGCTGCACTGTAAGAACAGCCTTCCAGTGCCATATAAATAAATTGTGCACAAGCAATGCGTCAAGACCTTACTCCTGCAGTTTAAGCGTCACAATTTAAAACTGTATCATTCCTACAATGTCCCATATTTAGATCAGCCAAGCCAAGCACACAAGCACATTTTACCTTCCATCTAGTTCTCTTACTGCATCAGCTGCATCTCGGGGATCTTCAAATTCCACAAAGGCAAAACCAGGAGGATTTCTCGCCACCCATACACTGCGCAGTGGTCCATAGTAACCAAAAGCTCGCTCTAATTCAGTTTTGTTGCCATTGTTTCCAAGGTTACCCACATATACCTTGCAGTCCAGCGGACAAGAGTCACGATGCATCGCTAGGACAAGAAAAGAGAAGTTCACCATACAGAACACAGCGCATGTGCTCGTTCACTTCCAAGGGAAGTCACTTAATTAGCTGCTTCCCACTTAAACTTCAGCAGTGATACATTCAAATGGAGACATTGTTTGGAAGGGACGGCCGGGGTGGGACAAGAATGTTAAAACCCAACAAGAAAAGAGGAGCTGCTACGCTGCGTTATGATTAAAGCACACTATTTTGGAGAATTTCGTTTACTTTCACAGTTTAGATTTGGGGGGGAAGGCCCCTGCGCCCCTCCTCCTGCTCAGCGCGGGGGGTTCTGCAGAGGGCGCTGCGCGGGGGAGGCTCCATTGTTCCCGGATCAGGATTAGGATCAGGGCGATCCGCGCACGAGCGGGGCAGGGGGGAGGGCAGCGCCTTCTCCCGCCGAGTGCCGCAGGCAGTGCCCGGGGATTCGCTCCGCAGCCGCTCCTCGGCGCGGCCTGAGGGAGCAGCGCTGCCAGCGGCGGGCGGGACGCGGCCACACCGCCCCCGCGGCACCTCCCGCCCCGCACCGCCTCGCGGAGAGCAGGCCGAGAACGGGCTCCTCCCGGCACCCCGCGGCCTCCCCGCTCGGTTCCGCTCGGGGCCGCGGCAGCCGCCGCCCCAGGCCCGGCCTTACAAAATGGCGGCTGCTCTTTGTTTGCCGCCGTTGCTGCTTCCAGCCGCCCTGCCAGGCACCAAGACCGTGGTTGCCGCCTCCCCCCCGCCCTCCGGGGTGAAGATCCTCACCGGTGCTCAGAGGGAGGGCGCGCGAAGGGAGCTCGCGCTAAACTCAGCCGACTCGACCCTCAGCGAGACCCCAGCTCCGCTTTTTCTCACTGGACAAAATGGCGGCCGGTAACCACCCCACCCGGCTTTATATAGGGCCAGCCCACTCCCACGTGATGCTAGGCGACAGCGAATCAGAGAGCGTTATCGCTCTGATTGACAGGTGACGTCACGGCGCGCGCGCGGGGGTGGGTTGGACCTTGGCGATAATGGCGGGAGCGCTGAGGGAGCCCCGCCCGGGCCCTGAAATCTGGGAGCGGTAACACCCCCAGAAGTGTTGTTTTTCTGGCTAACATGAAAAATAAAGTTTGATTTCCTTCTGTCTCTGCCCCGATGAGGTCCATTCAGGTAGAGTACACACCTATGAACGTTTCAATTCTCTCAGAGACGTTTCTCCCCATGAGCTTTAAATCAGTGTGTTGAATACGCTGCTGTAAGCCAGAGTTGTTGGTGAATTTTAGGTCCGGGATTTACTTACTGAGGCACAAAGGACGGAATTTTTAAAATTTTTTTTTTCTTTAGGGCTTGAGAAAATGAGAGGATTTGAACCGAGGAATTTTAGTTACAGATACACAGCGCTGTTGATGTGCTTTGCCAAGCTCTCATTCATACATAACATTTGTACATGCAACATGGTTTTAATCTATAAATATAAACCAGTAAGTTAACCTATAATTAAACAATTAACTTGCTGCAAAAGGGTTCCCTTCGATAACATACCCCCTGATTTTGATCAGGTAATATAAGAAACCCACCCAGGGCTGTTCCTGCAGTAACCTCCCAAAAACCTCCCTTGGCAGCCAGGCTGGCTTTAATCCAGGCTTCAACTCTGCCATGGGCCAGAGAAGACAAATTTATCTGGTACAGGTATAATTAATAATACTTTAAATTATATCATACACAAAAAGGTGTTTTGAGTACAAATTAGTTGACTATGCTTTCCAAGCAGGAACTGTGCAGAGGATGGGGTGTCCTTGTCTACCAGAATTCCAGAAACCCAACTGGAATTAAAAACAACCAGCTCATATGATTAATCTTTTGCAGCATCCCTCATTATTTTTAAGAACTTTTTCTCAGTAAAATTCTCCAAGGATAAAAACTGGACAAGGGACAGAAACACAACAATGATTTTGAGGCAATGAATGCTCCAGAGTATCTTTATTGTGTGTACAATTATCTGAGAGTTACCTGCCATTAATTAAGGAAATCTAATCCATTGTAATCTAAATTAGCTGATGGCTAATTTCCTGAGGCAGCACAAACAAAGGAAATAATTTGAAGGTTGGAGCTGCTCAGCCATTTCACTTTTTGATTTCTTTGAGACAGTGATTTCCAGGACTCACCTGCCTTCTCCAAGGGGGTTTGCAGCATTCCTAGAACCTCCTCTCATCACATAATGTACATTTCAAACATGATTTAAGTTTTGCAATAATGGATATTAAAAAAAAAAAAAAAACACAGAACAAATATTAGAGAGCAACCTTGTAATCCTAACAGAACTTTTCATTTCATACCAAAGTTACACATGGTGTATAAAGATAATTCCAGGTGACAGACTTGGGAACAAAGGATTTATTCAGAAGTCAGTTCACCTGCTGCAAAACAAACAGAACAGTCAGCACTCACTTAGGACATGTTACCTGCTCTCTTCTTCCCTGGGGTTAAGCCTGTCACCACATTTTATAAACCACAGTCCATAAAAATCATGTCACCCAAACACAATCCGATTTCAGTTTGCTTTTGGCATTATTCAGAAACCAAACATGGCCCATCAGCAGGACACAAGGCAGAGGTCAGAGCTCAGCCAAGAGCTGGGGCTGGGAGGTGCCAGCACAGCCACACAACCCTTGTGTCATTCTGAAGTCAGTGGTTTGATTGTCCTCCCTGAGCTGCTCCCCAAACCAGCCCTGTGGGTGTCACACGTGTGGAAATTTTGTGCTGCGTTACTTCCCCCTTCTTCCAAGTTTGTGAGTGTTTGGAAAATCCTGCTGCATTGCACTCACTGACTTTTACCACTTGTGTCCAGCTTCTGTGGTTAAATGTTTTATGACACCCCCAGAGCAGGATCCAAGACCACACTGATCTGGAGTAAGGTGTTCCAGTCAAACTGTTACTGTGGTTTCTGAGATT
The DNA here is from genome assembly GCF_009819885.2 of Catharus ustulatus. NCBI lineage: Eukaryota > Metazoa > Chordata > Aves > Passeriformes > Turdidae > Catharus > Catharus ustulatus. Next base: position 4,871,792 of record NC_046245.1, read on the forward strand.
TCAGTCTCACAGAGGAAAATGAACTCCTGAGCATTCTAGATGTTATGATTTCAAAGAAACCTCAGCTATGTGAGCCAAATTTAGGGGATCACCGAACCACAGAATATCCTGAGCTGGAAATGACGCACAAGAACCATCAAAAATCTACTCCTGGTCCTTCACAGGACACCCCAAAATCCCACTATGTGATTGAGAGCATTGTCCAAACACTCCTGGAGCTCTGGGTATCTCAAGAGACAGATAAGACTTACTGGAGAACACTTCTATCTGCAAGAAGATCTCTTAGAGCTGCTCCTCAAGCAAAACCAGACACCAGCAAAACCAGTTATTTAGCGGCACAGTTCTGCCCACGGAAAGGCCTTGAACGGGGAAATGCCACTGCTCAAACACAACAGGAACTGGTGGAGGGGATGCATCTTCAGTCAGAAACCAACTGCACAGGCACATCTGAGCCTGCTGTCATGAGGTTCTGTGGATTTGCCCCATTTTCACATCCTGCCCATTGACCAACCCTGGTGAAGGCTGTTTTCTGAAGAAGCAGAGGCTTACACAAGCCTGATCTTTAGATATATTTCAGTGCATGAGCTTATTCCCACACACTCTTCTGTTTATAGGGTACAAGTTTCTTATTTCCTCATTCTAAAAACATGTATTTTTACACTGTGAAAGCTTTTCTCTCTACCTCAGACTTAATGTAAAGAGAGAGTGAAACAACAGGCTGTAATTTATATGTCATAGACCAAAAGTAAGACACAGCATCAAGCACAGGGGCACAGCATGTCCCTGAGACTCAGCACATGGGGATTAATTAGTGTAATGTTTCTTTACTTGGATGACATTTAATTGCTCATCCTTCATCCTCACCTTTCCACATGTGAGATTTCTGCCACTGTTGGGGTCTTATGTCTAAGCTAATGGCACCACAGTGACATTCTCTTGCAGGGGCACATCCCAGAGAGTTCCTTTTCATGGAGACAGGGTCCATGGCAATGGGAGACATCTCTTCTTTTTTATTGTTTTTACTCAGGTGAAATCCTCAGGAGACTTCTGAAACACTGTGGAACCTCAGAGAGCCCAGTGGGTGTTACAGAAGCAGCAAAAGGGACCCAAGGTTTTGTCTCAGCTTCACCTGAATTGGTTTTGCACACATGAAATATTCCATCTGGAGACTATTTTGGGCAGAAAAGAGAATCACCCCCAGGCTTGGCTTCAGGGGAGGTTTTGGAGGATAAAACATTCCAAACACTCACCCTTGCTACCATGTTCAGACAGAGCTGAGTCCCAGGAGCTTCTGTAGATCTGGCTTGAAATCAGAAAATGGAAAACAAAAACAGTGAGTCTGAGTCACTGCTGTTCCACTCTAATTTTAATTCCCTGGAAGATGGGAGTTTTCTCTGGAATGACGCAGTACATGCTGTGTAAGGGCCAGGATTCCAAACTGCTCCTGGAACAGTTTGCCCCCATCCCAAATGTGATTCCTGGCACCTCTCCAGATGGCACAGGACTGTCCCCAGCAACAAGGAGGTGACACAGAAGAGCTAAAAGCACCCAGAGGGAAGGGAAGCCTGGAACTCACTCCTGGGAGCTGAACTTCACCTCTTGAAATGGTTGTGGAAGCCACGGGTGTGCTGGCTCCTTCCCTGGGGACAGAGAGCTGCTGATGCCACTGTAGCACCTCGAGTGCAGGTGTGATGGTGCCAAAATCTTCGTGGTTGGCTGTGAGATTTCATTTCCTCCCATCTCTGAGTGTGGGGAGGGCACACAGCCCTTGGGCAGCTGCTTCTCAGGGCAGCTGTTTAGTGTGAGTGTGGTCAGAGCGTTTCCTCTGGGCAGGGCGGTGCCCGGCTCTCCACAGCACACAACTCACAGCTTTCGTGTCTCTTGGGCCAAGAGCAGTAAGGGAAAAAAAAACACAACCCAAAAATAATAATAAAAAAAGAGTAGATGTTTTCGTCAGGGAAGCAGGAAGCTTGTGAAGCCCACACTCCTGTTACTGGTGAGTAACAGAGAATAGCACAAGGAAAAAATTCCTCAGATCTCTCAGCCCATCTCCCTGCAGATAGAGGATCCCTTTGATGCAACACAGTCTTTGTTTAATTAAGTTTTCAAATCCCGGGCCAGACGATCCCCCTTACCCTAACGAGGCTATTTGCACATTTGCTTTGCTTTCTGTTCCCTCCCCCAGTTCCTTCTTCCCCCTCTGCTGGGCCTCCAGGCTTTCTCTTCCCTTTTTCTTTCATGCTCTGCAGCAGGCCATATTCCCTTCCTCCCCCACCTGGCTCCCCGGGGGAAGGACTGGAAAGCAAAACAAAAGAATCACAAGAATCACTCCCTGGGAAACTCTAATTGGCACAACCCTCCTGCTCCAAAACTCCGCTGAAGGTGAGGGAGCCCAGGAAAAGCCGGAGGGAGGGAGCGAAGGCTTTGAAGCCAAGGCTGGAACCTTTGATGGCTCCAAGAATTCTGTGAGGGAGGCCCCGAGGGACCAGGCTCTGGTCAGCCCCAATCCCTCATCTCCTCCTGCTCCTCTCTGCACCGCTCAGGGCTCACAGAGCTTCATTTATCCCAGCTAAAAATCCCACCCGGGAGTGCTGCTGGGACAAATTTCCCCGCTGAGAACATTTCCTCCTGGGTGTATGGCCGCAGTGAGCACTCGACACATTTTATGTTTTCTTTAGAAATAGTGTATCTCCCATGGATACAGGGTAACCCTGACCTACTCTCATCTCAGTCACCAAGTGACTACCATGGTTTGTTTTGATTTTTCCCGAGTCCTGGGTGGAAGGAAATGGCCAGTGGAAAGGTGTAGCCAAGGCAGTGTGGTGTCTGTCCCTACCCCACATTGCCATCTCTGCCTGTGGTCCCTCACTTGATGTTTTTCAGTGGAGATGCCAATAACTGCATCCAATAAAAACCCATTGTACGCTGGAGACTTGAAAAGTTCATGGATGAATTGTCCCGGATGTTTTACACAGAACTTTGGCCAACACTTATTAATCCTTGAGGATGTAACCAAGGGATCCACGGTGGATAATTTGTTGTAACCACAGTGTAAGTGCTGCCCTGGAGACTCAATGTGAAGCTGGGCCCTGATCTCCTGATACTTAACGAATGTCAGCTTTAATTGGTGACACACTAATGGGTGACACTCTCCTAACGATCAGAACTCAGGTAATGAAATCAGGAATGTTTATTGGCTGGCTCAGATGCAGGCTCAGACAGGCTGCCCTGAGGAACATAATGAAAAGCAATTTGGTGTCCATGGAAGCTACTAGAAGGATGTGAAGCCCTGCAAGGACCTGTCTGTGCAGGACAATGTGTCTGCATCCACCTGAGCCTGGCTTTAACAGGAACAAAGCCCTGTCCCTGGCTTTATCAGGAACAAAGCCCTGTCCCTGTGTGAAAGGAATCCATCTCTTCAGAAAACACTGAGCAAATGATCTTTCCAATCTTTGCAGGGAATTGCTCCTCAGAGGTGACAAATACATTCACTTGGAGAATAGATTCACTTTGTCTTTCACTTTGAGAAATAGGAACTGGTCCTCTTAAGAAGTTTCAGCCTAATGATCCAGCTACATCCTTAGTATCCAAATTCTACTGAAAGTACCTGCTTAGAGATCATACAGTGAATATCAAACCTGGTGTGGTGTCAGCTTGCAGGTTTTAAAAACATATCAGAATTTGGCTTTTTGCCTGTACTACCACTTGTACTTTTATTGTTTAGTGAATTTCTCCCATTTTCCAAGATTACAAACAAATTTATTTACCGTACAATCAACAGATTTAAATTAAATTTGTGCTGAACATTAAAATCCAGTGGGATCTTATTTAGGTTGCCCAGAGAAGCTGTGACTGCCCCTGGATCCCTGGAAGTGTCCCAGGCCAGGTAGGGCAGGGCTTGGAGCAACCTGGGATGGTGGAAAATGTCCCTGCCCATGGCAGGGGTGGGATGGTAGACTTTAATGTCCCTTCCAGTCTAACAATTTTGGGATTCTAATATTTATCAGCTCCTGGGATTTTCTGTGAATAGCTGGGTTTTGCTGACTGTACATTGCAGGCATCACCAGTACTGTTAATTTAGATTCCTCTTACCCAACTCAGGGTCTCACACCTGAGCCATAAGGAAAGGAAAGAAGGGAAGGGAAGGGAAGGGAAGGGAAGGGAAGGGAAGGGGAAATGAAAGGAAAAAGGGAAGGGAAGGGGAAATGAAAGGAAAAAGGAAAGGGAAGGAAGGAAGGAAGAGAAAGAAAGAAAGAAAGAAAGAAAGAAAGAAAGAAAGAAAGAAAGAAAGAAAGAAAGAAAGAAAGAAAGAAAGAAAGAAAGAAAGAAAGAAAGAAAGAAAGAAAGAAAGAAAGAAAGAAAGAAAGAAAGAAAATCTATTGCCACAGCAGAGACACTTTTCCTGATCAACCCTGGCACAGCTGGATATCCCCTGTCCATCACTTGGGGCACAGGAAAGCTGTTTTAGAATCAAAAGTTCTCACAAAACAAGAGGGGCTGCAAAGGAAGAAGAACCTGCCTGCAATGCTGTGATCTTTTCCTTAGTCAGAGCTGAATATTTTAAAATCAGAGATTTATTCTTGCTGGAGCTGTCTCATTGCCCTGGCACAAGGTGTTAGTCACAGAGGGCTGAGGAGCCCATTCCCATTGTTCTGGGCTGTTATAAAAGGCAGTCAAGGGCACTCAGTGTCACTGCACTGGAACATCAGCAGGGGCTGGCAGGAGACTGCAGGTCAGGACTTCCCTGGGATCCAAACACCACCAGCAGTAAGTGCATAATGTTCCTTTTGTAACTGGGAGATGCTTTTAATGAATGTAGAGTTTACTGTTGATCACAGTAGCAAGGTGGCATTGCTCTAGTTCTGCATTACCATAACTTAAAATGTCCCTCAGCATTTAATCCACACATCTCTATGGATATTTATGTGCATGTATCTGCATTTAATACATGTTTTTCATCAGAGCTAATAACCACTTGTTATTTCACATCTAGTTTGATTTCAACATATTGCCCAAGAAAATTACTCACAAATTACTGGGGCAGGCTTATCAAGAACAAGGTTGTTACAAGCAAATACAGAATTGATGTGTATTTGTGTTCTATTAATGTATCATTTGATTTTTTAATCCAGCCACTGACAATATTCAAGTTAGTATAAAGACAAGTCATTCGAAGAGATTATGAGTTTTTTATTATCCCAAATTTCTTTTTCACAGAAATAATTATTCCTTCAAAAAATTGTACAGGAACTTGTCTTTACTACTCCTACAAATGCTGCAAGTTTTGTTTTGTTGCCTCCCCAGGTTTTGATGTAACAATTCATACAGGATTTGCTGGTAAATGAATAAAGGGCTAGGCTGGAGCCAATCCTAAAGCAGGGTACAGTCATTAGTACCAAAAATGCAGAAATTTTAGGGCTAGACCTGGCACTAAAGGTGTGGTGGGGTTGAAGGTGTACCAAGGCCATGAGCTGATAATGAGCTGAATGAAATTATAATGTAAATGAAAACAAACATTGCACAATTATATCTTCTAGTTGTCCCTCCCTAAACCAGAAGGTCACTTCTTCAGCATCAGTCTAATATAATATAATCTAATAATAATATATAATATCTATATTAATAATCTATAATATATAGTAATAATCTGTATTATATCTATATAATATATAATCTATGATAATAATCTATAATATAATCCTGGATATTTGGGTGTCAGCACTTGTTTCAGCACTTGTCTTGCTCATTGTGTTATTGAAGGCCCAAACCCCAGGGCTTTTAACTTGATTTTCCTGCTCCAGCCTTAAATACCTTTCAGATTTCATGACTTTCAGTAATCCTAATCTCTGTGTCAAATTGCTGTGAAGTTTTCCTGAAATAATTTTTTGTGCTTGCAAATGCACAAAAGTTCAAAATGTTCTATTGACAGGCAGCAGTGGCAAAGGAGATTTAGGACTCTAAGCAAGGAAATGTAGAACTATCCTGTGAATCCTATCCCTCTTTTCTTGGTATATGTTACAAATCCACAGGTCTGGGATGATGTGGGAAGTCCTGGGATGTTTTACCACAGCACAGTGTTCCACTCTCACCCCTGCTTAAAGGCTGAAATTCATTTTGTCAGGTGAAAGCATCAGAGGAAAAGATTTCTGATCACACTGTCAGCTTCTGGTCCTGTGGAGCTGATTTAAAGAAGAGAGAAAATGTTCGTGCCCCAGAGATCTCTGCAGACAGTTACATTTTTGGCAATTCTTTTTTTTGCCTGCTTTGCAATGTGCCAAGACCTTGAAAAGTAAGCAACATTACCTTTTTACTTCATTAATATCATCAGAAAACTGTTCACTTTTGATTTCATGGGCTGTGTTCTGCAGAAGAAAAATTCAATGTATTTAATACATCTTATCTCACCCTCCCTGCAGTATAAAATTAGACCCATTGCATTTTTAGATGTGTAACATGGACCACTTTTCAGTTGTCACTTTTAAACACAGCATAGCAAATCACATAAGGATGTTCAACAGAATCCATGGAGATGGCATATGCTGAAATTCCATATTTAGGTTCCCATTCAGATCCAAATGTGCAGTAGGAGCCTATAGCTGAGTTAGATCTTACTTACCTAAGCAGCCTGGAATCCTGAAACATTTGCATCAGAGATTTGGCCTGCGCTCCTCAGTCAACAGTTGACTCCAATTTTGGTGAATCTGAAGAATATAAGAGTTTGTTTTATTTCATGGACATCAGTGATTTCAGGTAAATTACTCCCAAGTTACAATTCTGGAAGGAAAGAAACAAACCCAAGAGTCCTGTAACACTGAGGTGATGGAAAGAGAACTTTATTCTGCTGTTGAAACTTCAGAAAAGAATCTAAATTTGGGAAAGACCAAATTGTCAATCTTCCCATTTTACCTTTCTTAAAGAGAGGAGATTCAAGGTTCACCTTTGGGAATAGCTCAGCATTTCCACTTCCCATCTGCAGGAATCCTTAGGCTTTCTGACAGCCTGAGGCACCTCCAGTGCTCCTTCCTCAGTGCAGAGAAGCATCTGGGATGGATGGATGATGGATGATGGATGGATGGATGGATGATGGATGATGGATGGATGATGGATGATGGATGATGGATGGATGATGGATGGATGGATGGATGATGGATGGATGGATGATGGATGGATGATGGATGGATGGATGGATGATGGATGGATAATGGATGATGGATAATGGATGATGGATGGATGGATGGATGGATGGATGGATGGATGATGGATGGATGGATGGATGATGGATGATGGAAGGATGGATGGATGGATGGATGGATGGATAATGGATGATGGATGGATGATGGATGATGGATGGATGGATAATGGATGATGGATGGATGGATGATGGATGGATGACGGAAGGATGGATAATGGATGATGGATGGATGGATGATGGATGATGGAAGGATGGATGATGGATGGATGGATGGATGATGGATGATGGAAGGATGGATGATGGATGCCAATCAGCATCTCCCATCCCTGACTCTGTGTTGGTTCCCTTGCAGCAGGAGGGCAGTGAGCGAGCACCAGCTCATGCACGACAAAGGGAGGGCGGTGCAGGGCCTGAAGCGCCTGCTGTGGCTGCAGCACGCCCTGGGTGCCGTGCACAGTGCCAGCAGCAGGGAGATCCCAGTCCCCAGTGCCAGCTGGGATGTGCAGGAGAGCCAAGATCCCTCAGATTCCAACAGCAGCGATGGAGACGGGGCTTCAAGCCTGGTGAAGCAGCCGCTGGAACCGATGGAAGCTCAGGGCCTCCTCCTGCTAAAGCAGCTGGATGGGAGGATCCCAAAGGGTACCTGGAACTCACAGCACCTTTTCGACCCCCTCTGACTATTCAGTGTCTGTCCCTTGCTTTACACGGGCACTGCTGGAGGGAACAGCTCCAGCACAAAGGCGAACAGCAAAATGAAAACTCTGAACTGCATTCAGTGCTCCGGGCTCACAGACCCTCACACACAGCAGCTCCTCTCCCACCTGAGCGCTGGGATGGGAGATGGGTCCCCTCTCCTCCCTCACCAGGGCCCTCCCTGTGTGTCTTGGATGTCCTCGGGATGCTGCAGCCAGCTGGAGCTCCTGGAGGCAGTTTGGGTCACTAATCTGTACATTCACAGGCTCATTCACAGCACTGAATACAGGTTCTATTCCATTCACAGCTGCCTGCAGTAATTTCACACTCTGCTCAATAACCATTTTTCTTATACTGTAGTTGCAAAGGGTTTTTCCTGCTCCTTCAGCATGCAGACTGTTTTAAGCATCTTGGACCCTCAGGTTTTCTTGTGTTTTGCGGGGTAGAAGTTGGCAGTGATCCCAATTCAGTCAAAGCCCCAGACACCCACCTTGTTCTGCTGGTGGAAGAGGTGAGAATGAGCTTTCAGGGTCCCTCTCTGAGCCTTTTGTTCCACACTTTCTCTTGTTTTCTCAAGAGAAATCCTCTCCAAGAGCTCCCATGGCAGCAGGAAAACAGATTCATGAGGACACCTGTGTTTCCTGAGAGGTACCACTGGATTTTGCTGTTCACCTTTGATAACAAACTGACCATCTCGGTCTAAGCAAAGCAAGGTCCAGTTTAACTGTAAAGTCAGTCTTTCAGAAATTTAATCTGTCATGTGTGTTACAAATATATCAGCATTTCCATTGTGTAGGGACTCTACACACCATTTAAAACCCTGAAATTCCTCTGCTGCTGATAGACTTCCACAGTGCTGAATGCAATTCTCTGTGATTTAAGTGTTGTCAATAATAAAAACTCTTTTCACTCTCTTAATTGCATTTGCTTTTTCTTTTTTTTTTTTTCCTTTGGTAGAAATGTAAATAAAGTGAAACAAAACAACATTTTCTCAATGTCCCCACAAATCTGGGATGTGTATGGGATCACATTTCTTCTCTTATGTCATTCCTCACAGCTCCCTGTTAGGTTCCCAAGGCCAACCAAACCATTATTGAAGCTGATGGTTTCAGATGAGCTGGGAGGAGCGAGATGAAAATGGGTTGTACAGCCCAAGCTGAGCTGGGATGTGGGAGCTCTTCCTCATCAGAGGATGGAGCCCCAGGGACCTGACTGGGACAGCTGGAACCTCTGAGAAATGGTCCAGCACACTGTGGATCAGCCTCTCTGTCCTTGCAGATGCACTTTTCTCTGGGACTGAGGGATCCTGGATCCCGGGGAGGCAGAGGTGACTGCTGAGGGCTCGGTGGCCTCTGTCCCTGGGTACGCCTTGCTCCTGTGGGCATTGGGTAACGTGTATCACCTCTGTGGGGATGGCAAAAACCAGCTCGGTGAGCCCAGGCTGTGTGCTGGGAGGCTGCAGGTCACAGCACCACGGTGGGAAGGTGTGAAGTGAGGCAGGACAGAGCTGCCAAGGCCGGGAGCAGTGACCCCAGCAGCAGCGCAGGCAGGCCGGCACAGCAGAGCTCGCAGCGCCGGGGCCTCTGCCCGGACAGGGGGGACAGCGGGGGCTGATCTGGACTGGGTCCGCACCAGCCCCCGAGCTGCGCCCACCACAGCCCGTGCCCGCAGCTCTCGGGCCCGCAATCACACACCTGTCCCTGTCCCTGTCCCTGTCCCTGCTCCTGTCCCTGTCCCTGTCCCTGTCCTTGTCCCTGTCCCTGCCCCTGTCCCTGCCCCAGCCCAGGCCCCTGCCCCTGCCCCTGTCCCTGTCCCTGTCCCTGTCCCCTGTCCCTGCCTCTGTCCCTGCCCGCAGTCCCCGGGTGTGCACAGACACCCTTGTCCCTGTCCCTGTCCCTGTCCCTGTCCCTGCCCCGGCCCACGCCCCTGGCCCTGGCCTGGCCCCTACCCCTACCCCTATCTCTACCCCTGGCCCCGGCCTCGGCCCCTGTCCCTGTCCCCGTCCCTGCCCCCATCCCCGTCCCCGTCCCTGTCGCCATCCTTGTCCCTGCCCGGAGCTCGGCGCAGGCGCTGCCGCCGGGGGCGGGCCGGGCTCGGGGCTCCGCCCGGGCGGGGCGGGCCGGGCTCGGGGCGCCTGCGCTGCCGTAGCGGTCCCTGGGCCGCCCGTCCCGGCCGGGTCGCTGTGGGTGCGGGGGGTGCGGTGGCCCCGTCCCGAGCCCCCGCAGCCGCCTGTCCGCAGCCGGGCCCCGCCTCGCCTGCAGCTCCTGCCGCCCCTCCCGGGGGCTCCGGGTAAGCCTCGTTCCCATGGGCTCCGCATCCCCTCCCCGCCCTCCTCTTCCCCTCCGTCCCCGCGGGCCCTTTGCCGCTCGGGGGGAGCGGAGCCCTGGGCTCGGCTGGGGCTGGGGGTGGCCGTGCTGCGGGCCGGGCTCCTCCCGCTGCGGGCCCGGGGGCGGCGGGGGTCCCTTGGGTGCCCTGCTCCGCCTCTGTTGGAGGCTCGGGCCCCCTTTGTCCGCTCCGGGGATGCTGCCGGGGCCGCCACGCCGGTGCCACCTCCCCGTGCGAGCCCCGGTGCGGGGGCGTCCGGCCCCGCTCGGTCCCGGGCCCCGGGGGGCTCAGCGGGCTCTGAGCGCCCATCCCCGCGGAACGGGACACGGGCCCCGAGCACCAACAGGTGCTTTGGTACCGAGACTTTCTCTTTTCTTCCCCTTTTCTTTCTTTTTTTTTTTTTTTCTTTCTTTTTTTTTTTTTTTTTTCCTGCACCCCTTTCTGACAGATAATTTTCCTGGTTTGGTCTCTAGGAAGTGAAAACCGCCCATGGCTTTTACACCTCGTGCTCACAACCCACAGAGTGTATAATCCCGAATCTCTGAGGGTGTAACAACCCCCAGTCTCCAGGTGTGCATCCCCCATTTCTGGCAGTGTAACCACTGGGGGTGTAACCCCACATCCAGGTGTGACTCCCCACTCGTGTGTGGCACTACGAGCTGTTCTTCCACAAAACCATGATCTTACCTTATACAAAGACATAATTCCCTCTCCAAAGTCACCCAGCTGGAGATGCTCACCAGTGTCCCACGAGGAATGTGTGAAGGCAGCACACACGTAGCTGCTGTCTGGGAAGGAGTTGGTTTGCAGGGCCCCGTGGTGATGCCTTGTAAAAATCTGTAAAAAATGAACAGAAAGAATCATTCGAGTGTGTTGGCAGTACCCAGGGTTATAAAAATGGGAAGTGTCTCACCTATTTTGTTTGCAATTTCTAGTAATAGTTGCAAAACTCTGTTACCTTACTGTGAGTTAGGTGGAGAACCAGGGTAAGGCACAGTTATATATTTGAAATCTTTGAAGGTTTTTATGCATATGAGGAAATAGAGCTGGGGTGTCAAATATACTGAAAGTGCTACTGGTTGGGGTGCCACGCTCTAATATTTACATACTGTATTCTTAGAAATAGAAAGGATGTTAAAATACATACATCTTTCCTAGAAATAAATATGTCATATACTTACACTAGGGTTTGGATTTTTGGCTGTTTTTTAAACTACAACTCACTCAAAGGCAGTGATCCTCAGGATCTGGCCAAATTTCTTTGAGAAAAGAAATTAAATCTAGTAAAAGTGCTTAAGGGCAACTAACTGCCCTTTATGCTCATTCTTCAGTTACTCTCTTATTGGGATGACTTTTGGGATTTAGATAAATTTCAGAGCAGAAGAACCAGTAGGTCACCGGTGGAATTATTTCTACTGGGGTTATGGGAAGAATAATTTCTGAATTAGATGTTTCAGTGTGATATTCCTGAATTTTGAACAGTCATTAAAGATAGAATGTGGTGGGAGCAATAAACATTTACAGTACTGGCTGAAATTGTGGTTTTTGAGGCACAAAGTTTCTTAAGTTTCCTTCCCTCTAATTTCAGATCAAAAATGTTCAAAACAGGAAGTTTGACTTGTACCTTTTATTTTGTAAGACTTTTCCCTGCTTAGCTTAGCCTGGTGCTGTTTGCTGTTAAAATCTGAACTCTCTGATTAAGCATCACTTAATGGGTTTGGGCTCTTGTTTGAAGATTATTTGTCATTTATAATATTTGATGTTCCTCCCTTCTCCTTCTCTGCCAGCCATGGCCATGACAGGCCCCACGCCGTGCTCGTCCATGAGTAACCACACCAAGGAGAGAGTCACAATGACAAAGGTGACACTGGAAAACTTCTACAGCAACCTCATTGCCCAGCACGAGGAGCGAGAGATGAGGTAAAAATCCTTCTTGTTTCCCTTCCATACTGGATAAGAGCCAACATTTATATTGAATGAATTTCGTTTTCTTGAGCCAAAGTGAAAAATAATAAAATCACAGATTGCTTTGTGTTGGAAAGGACCTTAAAGCTCATCCAGGGACACCTTCCACTATCCTAGGTTGCTTCAAACCCTGTCCAGCCTGGCCTTGGACACTTCCAGGGATCCAGGGTGTCTTGGTTTCAAAGACAGGTGCCTGTTAAGAAAGGCAGGAACTCCTTTATGAAATGGAGAATGTAAACCCCTTCCCTCTTAATTATAATTTTAAAATTAAGGGGATCTCAGGCAAAGATATGGGAATAGGAATAACAGTTCTTTATTAAGAAAATTAAAATAGAAATACAGCATTACACAGGGGCAGCCTGTGCCAGGGGCTCCCCACCCTCACAGGGAACAATTCCTTCCCAAATCCCATCCATCCCTGCCCTCTGGCAGTGGGAACCATTCCTCCTGTCCTGTCCCCACTCCTTGTCCCCAATCCCTCTCCAGCTCTCCTGGAGCCCCTTCAGGCACTGCAGGGGGCTCTGAGGTTTCCCTGGAGTTTTCTTCTCTCCAGGCTGAACATCCCCAGCCTTTCCTCCCAGCAGAGCTGCTCCACCCCTCTGATCATCCTGGAGCCTCCTCTGGACTCTCTCCAGCAGCTCCAGGTCCGTCCTGTGCTGGCCCCAGGGGTGGGGGCAGCTCTGCAGGTGGGGTCTGACCTGAACAGGGCAGAGGGGCAGAACCCCCCTGCTGCACACACTGGGGGCTCAGCCCAGGGCTCAGTGGGGCATGTCCAGCTTTGCCTCACCTCTGTCCTTGTCCCAGGGCTGCTCCCAATCCTCTCTCTGTATTTGTGCTGGGATTGTGCCCATCCATGTGCAGGATGTGCAGGAAGACAGTGCAGGGAGGGGGAGCTGTGAGGAGTCAGTGCTGCTGTGACTGACCTGACCCTGTAGTGCCTCTTGAATTTCCCCAGTCCAATCCAGCAAGGGACTGGGCTGAGCTGTGTGACTTTCCTTCAGCTGGAACCTTCTAATTTGCTGAATATCCTCGAGTTGTAACACTGGGATTTCTGCTGTTCTCCCAGCTTGCCATGGAGTCTATAGCCAGAATTTGGAAAATGTTGGTTTGGCTTTGCTGCCAGAGCTGTAACGAGCTCCCCGAGGAGCTCCCCAATGCCTGCTCGCTGCAAGAGCTGCAGAAATGAGGAAGCAATTTAGAAATAAATATTAATATGCAAAGATATTTTCTTCAAAGCTTCAAATGAGTAAGGAGAGACTGAGGTCCAATTCAGGCAGAAAATAGCATTGATTTAATTAGTTTCTTTCTTTTCACACAGCTCTTGCCTTTAAAATTTATTTACTTGTTATAAGCACTGTTGTATGCTCCCAAAATCTCAGTGTTTTTTTCTGTTTAGGATCAAGACCTTGTCTGAACAAACAGACTGGACTTTATAAGTCACATGTTTTTTGTTACAACAGATGTCTGTGGGTGTGTAATTTGGAGTTTCAGTGGTGCTGATCCTGTATCCTGAAGTGCAGATTGAGCCTATTGGGGATATTTGGGACAATTTCAGCATGGCTTTGGCATCACTCAGTGCTGCTGAGTATTTCATTCTGTGTATTTGCTACTGGAGTTGCTGGTTTGAGTGTGGATTGGGATGACTGGGCAGGGCTAACTGGGACTTGAGCAAGGAGCATTTTCTTTGTGCCTGATTCTGAAGTGATAACCCCAAATATTATCATGTCACAGCAGCTGCAGAGCCCCAGGAGACAGGAAGAGGATCTTGCATAGAATGACTTGCAGAAAGAGAAGGAATTTTTTAGTGCATTTGTAATGTCCCAAACCACCAGTTCAGACTGGCACTGGGAACAAGTTCCCAGAGGAAATCATTACAAGTGTCCCCTGAAGTCATTCCCCTTCTAAAGTCTTGTTTCCTCCTTTCTTTTCTCCCAAATAATCCTTTTGTACTAAGGCTGTAAATATTTCTGGTTCTTTAAGGTGGAGAACATGTACAGACAAGTTTCCTCTTCCCAAATATTTTGAGTATCTCAGGGATTAGGAAATCTAAAATAACTTTTCTCATCTTGTATGTGGATAGTTTGAGATGCAGAGAAATTTTAGATGTGTTTGAATACCAATTCTCCATGGAATAAGGGAAATTTTGGTTATTAAATGCTATAAGGCTCTGGCCTGAAGTGACTTGCCCAGCTGTCAGAGAGAGACAAGAACAGAACCCAGATCTCTCAATTTGTATTTGTGTACAGCAAAAATATACACTTGAATAACTTGTGAAACTCAAGGCAGGTTTAGTTTATTAAAACCAGACAGGATAAGGTTGGAATGATAAAAATGGATTGTAGATTCTTCAAAATTAATTTCCTGTCTGAGTGTCTCCTGTTCATATTTACACTTGTGACTTGCTGAAGTGGTGGGTATGTGCACCTTGTTAAGAAACAAGTTAATAATTCAACCTGGGTTTTTTTCTAAAAAAAAAGAAATTTGATTTAAAAAGCAAGGTTAATGATTCAACCTTTATTTTTCTAATTTGTCTCTGCTCTAGACAAAAGAAACTAGAACAAATGATGGAAGAAGAAGGCCTTAAAGATGAAGAGGTAATGAATATGGAAAAACTATTTTAATGGTTAAATATGAGAAATTTTCTTTTCTGAATGGAGATCTGGGATCTTTCCTTGGAATTGCTGTGGTCCCTGTGGAACTCACCTGCACAACTCTCACTGGGCTCTTTTTAAACTGTAGAAAAGAATCAGGAGGTCGGCACATGCACAAAAGGAGACGGAGTTCCTTCGCCTGAAGAGAACCAGGCTTGGACTGGAGGACTTTGAGTCTCTAAAAGTAATAGGCAGAGGAGCATTTGGAGAGGTGAGTCCAGAAAAAAAAGGCTACATGTGTTTTTAACTGGCTCTGGTGTTTGTTAAAGACTTGCTCAGTTTATACAAGCAAAAGGTGAGTGTAACACCACAGACTGACTTTAGCTGGACAGGCAGGTGCAACTGTTTTTTAACCTAATAAATGCTGCTTCAAGACATCTGTGCTTTAAAGGAAACAGTGATGTTGAAAAGGAGCTGATGGACAGCTAAATGCAGGTTTGCAGGGGCTTTTAAAGGTGAGCTTCTGAGGCTGGACTAAGGGAGAGGTGGAGGGCCCTTGCAAAGTCTCTTCTGGTGCCATTCTTGGACCACCTGCTTTAGGTGGGAATCACTCAGAGTTCTCTCTGTTAAATAACTGCAGCTCTTAGCACTGACAGGACTTTCTGCCATTACTGTGCACTGTTCTTGTGTTTTATACAGTAATTTCACCATTATAAGCCGCACCATTTTGACTGAAATTTTGGTCTGAACCCGAAGTGCGGCTTATAATCAGGTGCGGCTTATATACGGACAAAGAACGAAAAGTTGCTGTTTTAGTTTGGGGACAGGTGTCTGCTGAGAAAGGCAGGAGCTTCTCTTTGAAATGGAGAATGTAAACCCCCTCCCTCCAAATTATTATAAATTTGAAATCAAGGGGCTCTCAGGCAAAAATATGGGAATAGGAATAACAGTTCTAGGGAAATTAAAATAGAAATACAGTACTACAAAGAAACAAACCCCAAACCCTGACACAGTCAGAGTACAACCTGACACCCGTCAGTCAGGCAGGGTGTTGGCAGCAGTCCCATTCCATGGTGGCTGCATCCTCCTGCAGTGACAGATGTGGCTCAGTTGGAGCAGTGCTCCTGTACAAGGTGCAGTTTCCCTCCGGAGCTCCAGTGGTGATGTGGAGAAATCCGGTTTTCCTCTGGAGTCCAGTGGAGAAAGGGGCTCCCTTAGTGTCCCAAAGCCTCTGTTTTTATCTTGGTAAGAAATGTTGGGCTCTTCCCCCTGGCTGGAGCAACTCCCAATGGGATGCAGTAATTTTATCAGTGCCACAGTGGGACTCAATGGCCGTGAGCAGAAAATGACTGGCTGGAGGAAGGATGGGTTGTGAAAAGATAAAGAACACTGCCCTGCCTGATTTCAATGGATGGCCCATTAGCAGAATATCTCCCACAGAGATCAGGATCACTGCCCCCACCCTCAACAGATGGTGATAGAACAGATACCTTTTATCACACTCTGTATTGTAATGTGCGGTTTATAATCCTGAAATTAATTGTAATCTGAGAGGATTTCATGAAATGGAAGCCAAGGGCTTGATCCCCAACTTGTCAAGAGCTGTGCTGGGAGTGCTGGATTTGGTGCAATCTTTGTGTGCCCCCAGGTGCGCCTGGTGCAGAAGAAGGACACGGGGCACGTGTACGCCATGAAAATCCTGCGCAAAGCTGATATGCTGGAGAAGGAGCAGGTGAGCAACACCCTGAGCAGGAGCTGTGCCATGGATCCCTCTGGGAGGTCACTGTGGTGTGTGCAGGGAAGGAATAGGCATCTCTGCTTTAGTTTAGCTACTAAAAGTTCTGGGATTTTTTTACCTCTTTTCTGATAGAGGTAATAAGTCAGAAAAATCTCTGAATTCACAAGGACTTGTGGGGTCTTTCAACACGAAGTCCTGTGCAAATGTTTCAATGCAGACTTCAAGGCCAGTGTTTTACTGCATTTCTTACAGGATCAGATATAAATATCAGAGATACAGCTGCTGGAATTCAGACTCAGACATAAAGCAGCAGCATTTAACATTTTTAAGGCTTTCCTTTGCTACTACTTCTGGATATATAATGCACTGGGACAGTCATGTGTTCAGCACTGGGGTGAAGCTCTTGTGTTTCCAAAAAGAGATCTAATGATTAGGTATATTTGTAAAAAATTGTGATTTATATGTATAGGGTTTATATAATGTATAGGTTTACTAGGTGTATATATAATAGGTATAAAATACATGTATATAATCAGCCACATGTTGAAGTTCTGATAGTGTTTCTGCCTTTGTGCAGAAGTTTGATTTTTGTCTTCTCAATATTTGATGCTGTTCAGAATAATAATTGAATTGTCTGTGAAATAAATGCACCTAATAAAGCTGATCCACTGCACTGTGTCTGTCCAGGTTGGGCACATCCGTGCGGAGCGGGACATCCTGGTGGAGGCAGACAGTCTGTGGGTTGTGAAGATGTTTTACAGTTTCCAGGACAAACTAAACCTCTACCTGATCATGGAATTCCTGCCTGGAGGTAACTGTGGAATGCAAGGCCTGCTCTCCTTTTGTTTGGGGATTGCTAATTTTTTAATTGCAGATGCAGTCTGGGAGTGGTGTTTGTACTGTGCATCTGGGAGGGGAGCAGATTTCTGCTTTTTAGGGTACTGAGGTGTTTGGGCAGGCTTGAGGTTTCCTGTTTGGGTTTTTGAGCTGCAGGTATTTAAACTTAGCTTTAATATTCTTCAAGTTCTTCTAGTTCCACCCTTGCTATGCCTGGCTGCCTAGAGAGCCACAGCATATCCAGGTTTGGCAACCTCTAACTTGAATGCAGCAGAAATAGATTTTTTCTATAAATGTCTTCAAACTTAGTGAGAATGGAGGCTGTGTGTTCACCTCTGGGGGGTTGCAGGTGACATGATGACACTCTTGATGAAGAAGGACACCCTGACAGAAGAGGAGACACAGTTCTACATCGCTGAGACTGTGCTGGCCATCGACTCCATCCACCAGCTGGGATTCATCCATCGGGACATAAAACCAGACAACCTCCTCCTGGACAGCAAGGTATGGGCTGCCCACTGCCTGGGGAGGAGCAAAGAGCCCTTGTGATTGTTCACACTGACCTCAGGGGGTGTTGACAGTTGTGGAAGAAGATGCTGCTTCTTTATTTAGCCCTGTTCCTTCCAGCTTTTCAGGGCATATCTGCCAAATTGCTGGGGAAAATCCCCAAAAGCCAGGAAAGACCCCAGCTCCACTCAGACCTTGAGCTCTTCTGACAGCTGGTTAAACTATTTCTGGCTGTTTCAGATGCAATTTAAAGCACGTGGTTGCAGTTCCCTCTTAGGCAAAGCTGTTTCCCTTTCCTCTCACATCTGTTACACTCTCACTTGGCCATACCAAACATGAAGGACATGGCTGTTCCAGAGAGTGAGAATCTCCCTCAGGATCAGGGGTACCCCTGGGGCTGGCCAGGCTATTGCTTATTGCAGGCACTTTGCAGAAAGCCCAGTTGTTTCAGTGTGCTCCTATTGCTCACTCCAAGTTTGCCTAGATTCCTTGGAAAGTTTGGCAGCAGTAAATAATGCCTTTCCCACTACCACTGTGGGAATTACTGCAGAATCCCAGAATGGATTGGGTTGGGACCTTGAAATTCATCCTGTTCCATCCCCTGCCATGGGCAGGGACACTTCCTGCTGTCCCAGGTTGCTCCATGCCCTGTCCAGCCTGGCCTTTAACACTTCCAGGGCAGCCACAGCTTCTCTGAGAAAAAGAGGTGTTATTTATTTATTTATTTATTGCACATAGTCAGTGTGGTCATGTTATGCACCAGGACAGATTCAGTCACTGAATTTAGGGTGTTTTTTATCTCTTGGGGCCAATACACAACCCAGGGACTGCAGCTGCCTCTGGAGATGTTTCCTTTCACCCTGAAGTGGTTGGGAACTTGCAGAGCAGAGGTTTCCTGAAGCAAATTGTCACTGGGCTTTTGCTGTGGAGTAGCAATGGAAGTATTGATGGCTTCATTCCCTGTACACATCCAGTGCTGGGTTTAAACAAGGAAGGCAAAGGAGATTGAGGGGCTGGAGCATGTCCAGAGAAGGGAATGGAACTGTCTTATATTGGTTTTGGATTTTTTTGTTGATTTCTAGGGCCATGTGAAACTCTCAGATTTTGGTCTGTGTACTGGACTAAAGAAAGCCCACAGGACAGAATTTTACAGGAACTTGAATCACAGTCTTCCCAGTGACTTCAGTAAGTTCTCTGGCTCCAAGGGGTAACTGATTGGTTGCTCTTGGTTCCTGACACAACTCATTTCAGAGTGAGGATGTGGCTGCAGTGGGGAGTCAAATAATCAGCTTTACATCTTGAGGTGGATTTTAATTTTCTGTAAAATAAAAATAATTTCAGTTACTTTAAACCCATTTTCATTTCCAGAAGTTTGTCGCTGAAACAGACTTTGCATGTGTAATAAAATGAGAACTCAGTGAGTTGGTAGCTGCTGGCTGGATCTCAAGGGTTACTGAAATTAATAAAGCAGCACAGTCTCTGAGTATCCAGGATTATTCTCAAGGGGAATAACTTGGATCAGGGAATTACATCGACCCTGAAAGCATGGTTTGCTAATGAAAGGCTTGATTAAATGTTGCTCTTATTCCACAGGTTTGGAAGTTGCTGAGAGGTTTAAGTTTGGGGTATTGACACACAAATGAGATCTTTAGTGTAATGGTTTGGGGGTAAAAATGAATTGGGTGACCAATAGGATTCAGTCACAGCTCTTGGATCTCCTTCAGCTTTCCAGAACATGAATTCCAAAAGGAAAGCAGAGACTTGGAAGAGGAATCGCCGGCAGCTGGTGAGTAAGTTCCACCTGCTGGGAAATGTTCCTGCTGAGGTGTTGCACCCAAATGGAACATGGATTTACATGGAAGGTTTAATGCATCTGAGTCCTGGACAATCCTGAAAGGAAAAGATTCAGGCATTTTTTCAAAAGAAGAGGAATGACTCCAGTTTGTCCTTCAGCCATCTGCTGCACAGCTGGTGACATATGTGCTGGAGATAGCCCTGCCATAACTATTTACATGGATAGCTGAAGTCTCCCAGCCAAAACTTTCAGTTCTTGCCACTTCCAATCTCACAGAGAGCTGCTGACCCATCCCAAGGTGACCAGTCCAGGACAGTGATACCCTTCCCTGTTTTCTTTCACATGAAGATGTTGATTTTGTCTGAACATATCTTTAAAAAAAGGCTTTAAACACCTTTGCTGAAGGATGTCAGAGACAATCTGGTGTCTTCCTCAGAACAACCACTGTTGTGGCAGTTCCCATGTCCATGTCAGGCAGGTTTCCCTACAGATAACTGCTGGTGTTTGTTCCAGGCTTTTTCCACGGTGGGAACTCCAGATTACATTGCACCTGAGGTTTTCATGCAGACTGGATACAACAAGCTGTGTGACTGGTGGTCCCTGGGGGTCATCATGTACGAGATGTTGATTGGTAAGGAACAGACAGGGCAGGGCTGGAGGTAGGAATGGTGGAGCTGTATTCATAGAATCCCAGAATGGTTTGGGTTGGAAGGGACTTTAAAGCTCATCCAGTGCCACCCCTGCCATGGCAGGGCCACCTTCCACTGTCCCAGGCTGCTCCAAGTTCCATCCAGCCTGGCCCTGGACACTTCCAGTGGCTGGGGCAGCCACAGCTGCTCTGGGCAGCCTATTTCTGTGCTTGGGGTCAAGTTCTCAGAGCATCCACTCCTTGCCTGGTCTCTGAGGTGTGTTCTGACTTTAGGAATTAGTTTTACTTGATCCAATATTGTATTTTTGTTTTTTTTCCAGGTTATCCACCATTCTGTTCTGAGACTCCTCAAGAGACGTATAAGAAAGTGATGAACTGGAAGGAGACCCTGACATTTCCTCCAGAGGTTCCAATCTCTGATAAAGCAAAGGATCTTATTTTAAGGTGCCAGCCCCATGGTTTGCCAGTTAATACAGCCCTGATTTTCTTGTCTTGTCTCTGCATTCTGTGCCTGTCATGACTTGTTTCACATGGAAAAAACCCTGATGCTACAAACTGTTACACACATCATCAAATGCTGACCTCCCTTGTCAAATACTTTTGTCTCTCAGGCCATTTAGTGGTTCCCTGAGTAAACTGTGCTAAAAAGGAGATCCCATGGAAGTGCTGCTACTCTGGGAAATTGGTTCTGTTCCTTATTTTGCCTGCAAGCTTCTCATGGAAGGACACAGGTTCAATCCTTCTGACAGAGCTGACTTCTTGCAGCAGCAATGATTTTGCCTTTGTAAGCACTGGAGCATACAAATGTTATCTCAGTGCTTGCTGACTCATTTGTACTTCAGTATCTATTCTCAGGACAGAAATATAAATGTCTGGCTTTTTAGGCTTTATATGTTCTCCTGCTTTTCTCTGGTCCTGAAATAGAAAGGTCATGTTATCCTGTTGTGAAGGACTAGCACATCTTAACTGTGGCATTGGACATGACATTCCTGTACATAACTTTGTGTGTTGGTTTTGCTTTGGAAGTTTTTAGTCTGCTCCATTTAAATGTTAAGAAACTGCAGCAGTATCAGTGCAGAAAGCTGTTCCATTTCTGGATGGAATGCTTTCCTTTTCATTCTCCCTTCATTTTCATTCTTCCTTCCATCCCAGATTTTGCTGTGAATGGGAGCACAGAATTGGTGCATCTGGTGTGGAGGAAATAAAGAGTAACCCATTCTTTGAAGGGGTTGATTGGGAGCACATCAGGTAAGAAGCTTTGCAGAAAAGCAACTGCTCTTGTCTAGGGACTGCTCAGGCCAGCCCTGGTCTGCAGCAGGGAGCAGCTGACTGGCATTTCTCACACCCAGCTGTGGCTGAGAGCATTTTGTTCTCTACCTGAAGCTTGCTGAGGTTTAGGTACCTTCAGTCTTGATTGTGTTAATAGAAGGTGGCTGAACCCTGCTTTGTCTGCCTTTGAAATCTCAATGCTCCATCTGCTCTTCTTGGCAGAGAGAGACCTGCTGCGATTTCAATAGAAATTAAAAGCATTGATGATACCTCAAACTTTGATGAATTTCCAGAATCTGATATCCTTAAACCAACAGGTAAATGATTGTTTGATTCTTTGTGTAAACCTTTCTCTTCTGTACAGTAATCCTTCCTGTTAGTCAGCTCTTACTAGATGCTGATTTTTTTTTTTTTTTTATCATGACCAAATTGATTGGAAGCCTTGAGGTGCAGTGAGTGCAAGTGGAATTTGGGTTCCAGGAGATGCAGGCTTGTAAATGATGTGGGAGTTGCCTGAAAAAGGGCAGCTCTCAGAGGCAATAGAGCTTCCAGAAAGTTCAAATCTCAGCAGGGCCTGAGAGCCCAATGCTGCAAGTTCCCTTTGGTGCTGGTTCTGCTGGAGCAGGGGTAGGAAGGGTGGAACTGAAGGGGATGTTTTGGTGTGAATCTCTGAAGGATCACAGCATAGTCACACATTTGCTCCATGAGTTTAAAAACAGAATCCCAGATGGTTTGGGTTGGAAGGGACCTTAAAGCTCATCCCATGGGCAGGACACCTTCCACTGTCCCAGGTTGCTCCAAGCCTGTCCAACCTGGCCTGGGACACTTCCAGGGACTGGGGCGTCCACACCTCTCCTGGCAACCTGTGCCAGTGTTTCACAGTTCATATTGTAAAAAATTTCTTCTGTGTGGTCTGAATCTACCCTCTTTTAGCTTAAAATGCTTGTGCCATGTCCTGTGTCCCAGGAATTCTTTCCTGGGCTTGAAGCACAAAACTGTGTCCTGCCTTTGGGATATTTTTTTCCTTTAGAAACATTCATCCAGTGTTTTGTATGAAAATAAACTCTGCACTTCCAAAGGATAATTCTATTTCTTCTGTGTCTTCCCAGTGGCAACAAGCAACCACCCAGAGACTGACTACAAGAACAAAGACTGGGTTTTTATCAATTACACCTACAAGCGTTTCGAGGGCCTGACGGCCCGAGGAGCAATTCCATCCTACATGAAAGGAGGGAAGTGACAGCTTTACCTGGGACTGCTGAGCCATGGAGTTCTGTTGCTGTACTTTGGGTTTTACCCATAAAAGAACTTGTTCTTTTTTATTAAAGAAAACTTGAGGGCTATCAGCTCTTGAAGAAGACTTCAGGACCCTGTTTTGTTACACACCTGGTTGTTATTAAGGATTTTTTTTTTCCTGCGCCATTGAAAAATTCCACGTTTGCATCATCTCTGCTGCCAGCACCTTTTGCTGTTTCAGGAGCAAGAGTTTTTTTTATATTCTTTACCAGACTGTCCAGTCCATTGGGAGATGAGAGCAAGCTTTGCCTTTGGCATTGCAAAGCATGGGATTCTATAGGACTGAGTCTGGTCCTGCATTAAGTGACAAACTCACTCTGCCAATTCTGCCAGCACTGTTTGCCCAGTAGCTGAGGACTCCAGGACAGAGGAAACAAAGCAATAATTGAAGCTTGAGACAGACAGCTCTCCAGGAAACTGTCTAGCAGAAGGACACCACTTGGATTGCCTTAACCTTACTTTGTAGTGCTGTTTTTATAATGTTCCATGAAGCCTCCTCAATAGCAATTCTCAGCTCTGTCGCTGTGGCCCCCAGTTCTGGTGCACTTTACTTTTGGTACTAAGTGACCCTCAAGCCATTTAATATTTTTTCTAAATTAAAAGTTTTTTGCAACACTTTTTTTTCTTTCCTAAATAGAGGAGAAATGGGCCATTTCCTCCACCAAGCACTGAGTTCTTGGTTACTGTATGTTAGGATGGATCCATAAACAATGCAGATAAACTACAGCTGGTCACATAAGTGGGTCTGGAATTAGAGCAGAGGGAGGGAAATTCCAGGAAGCTGATCCTTGGTGGGCAAGTTGTGCACAGCTGGGGCTCCCCAGGCTCCCTGCTGCTGTTTCTGAGCCACCTCTGAGCTCTGCTGCATCTTCAGTGGTTTAAAGGCCAAATCCCTTCTTCTGTGGCCTTTCTGCTGTTGGTTTGGAGCAGAACAGGAGCAGGGTGTTGCTGCTGGAGGCCTGCCTGGTGTTCCCTCCCAGAGCTGCTCTTGCTGTCCTGGCTGGACCATCTGTACCCAGTGTTCCATGCATGGTGCCTCATGGGGTCACTTGGGCACTGAACCCACTGTGTCCACTTGCTGATTGTTGCCTACTCTCATTTATAAAAGTACATTCAGTTCTGATCAGGGTCTCTCAGGAGAGCCCCAAAGTGCCTTTTCTTGCTAAGCCTCTCTCAGAACATGACAGCATTTTGGGAGGGAGGGTTCTGTCTCAGCTGAGCTTTTTCTAATTCCTTTTTCTAACCATGAGCTCCACTTTGTGCCCATCTGTAGTTAACTCTGCACTTCCAGGGGCATTAACCATCAGGCCTGCATGGTTCCAGTCTGGAATTTACAATCAGATATTAAAAATACAATTCAATGAGGTTTCTAAAAGCATGTCTCAATACAAATTGTCTTGAATTCCTGCAAATTTCTCTTGGTGCTGAACACTAACTCTGGAGTACAAACAAGACAAAGCTCCAGTGATGTCTCACAGGAAAAAAAAAAAGCTTCCAGGTCTGTTTAGTCCTGACTTTCTTGATTAGAAAATGAAACAAAATGGATTTGTAGTGGAACTTTTTTTATATATAGGTGCTTTTAGGGAATGTTTACCTAGATGTCTCTTGACTCGAGTGCCATCCTGAAGGACTGGTGGGGGACTGCCAGTACTGTACAGAACTCGTCAGGGTCCTCCCCTCACCACCCCTGTGCTTTTTGTACATGTCCTGTGAGTTCATGACTTGCCATAAGCAGTTGGATCCTTCTGAGCTGAAATGCAAAACCAGCCTTAATTAGAAGTCCCAGGATCTGTGTGGTCAGAAGGGCTCACTTGGATGAATAAGGGCTAAGGGAAGGAATGATTTGTAGGATCAGGCTTTCATCAACTCATCCCTAGATCACATTCTGCTCCCTTTTTATGACTTGACATGAAGGACTGATACCAGCTTCTCAAATTGTTCCATTCTTACCCTGCAGTTTCTTTTAGCCATTTGAAAATGTTGCCTTATAAACCATTGGAATTAATGTAAGACAAGTTTTTTTCAATTCCTAACAGCTTAGTTACTGCCTTAAAAGAAAAACAAAAATCAAAATCTTTTGAAGCTGCTGTGGATTAGGAACAAATGATTTTGAGATAATAGCTGCATTCTTAGCCCTTTACTGAAAGGGACCAGCATTTTTATTTGTAAATACCAAAGATGAAGAAGCTAAACAATTTTAAGTTGTGGTAAGTTGCTGTGAAAAACCAACTCTCTAGTGCTGTGTATTGTGCATTTTTAGTGCTGTGTTTGAAGTGGGACCCCTCAGGTGTCACTGGAGTCCAAGGTGAAGTTTTCAAAGGCACAAGGAGTAGTTGGGTACCTCATTCCTGTTGTCTTCCAGCAGAAGTTGGATGTCTTTGAAGCCAGTCCTGTTGGACACAGCTCTGCAGTGGGAGGTTCTGTATCCCAGGTGCATTTTAAGCCTGCATCCTGTTCCACGTTTTTACCAACATTAGGGAAAAAAGTGTCTCCTACAGTGTCTCCTTCCCAGGATCCACACTTCACTGCTAACAGTAAGGATTTTGTATGCCTGTTACATCTCCCACAGTAGCCAAACATTTGTACATTTTTTTGTGTTTTGAAGTTGTTAGTATGTTTTACATTTTTTTTTTAAGCTGCAGTTGCTGGATTTGTAGAAGTAATTCCAATCTGAATTTCCAATGGATCTGAACACCTTATGCTGCCAGTTCATCTCTGTATCATGCCTAGCAAAAAGCTGCACTAAGTGTTTCTTATCACTGTGCCCTGACTCTGCCTTAACCTCCAAGTTGAAAAAGTGTTCTGTAAATATTTAAAAGCTGTTACAAAATTGCACTGTACAATTTGGCAGGTGTAGTCAAACTTTTTATGGAGCAATCTCATTGTGATGTGTAAATAAAATCCTCTTAGTAAACACACTGTTGTTGGTATGTTGTGTTTTACAAACAGGAATCAGGGAGTCCCAGAATGGTTTGGGTTGGAAGGGAATTTCACATTCCACATCCCCTGCCATGGCAGGAGCAACTTCCACTGTCCCAGGTTGCTCCAAGCCCTGTCCAGCCTGGCCTTGGACACTTCCAAGGATCCAGGGGCAGCCACAGCTGCTCTGGGCACCCTGTGCCCATCCTCCCAGGGAACAATTCCTCCCAATATCCCATCTATCCTGTTGGAACCTGGAAACTGAGAACTTGAGATTTTCTGTGCTGCCAGGCACTGACCCTGCTTTTGACCTGAGGCTCTGGAGGAGGCTTCCAGCATTGAATAACAGAACTGGGATCACATGTGTGTAGTTTGAATGAAGTGTGTGTGAAGTTTGAGTAGAATTTTTCACAGGGTGGAAAGTTTAGAACTGAAGGTTTTAGAATACAGTAGCATATATAAGATGGAGGTTTTAGAGTGGAGACTTCTTTCTTCTTCACCTTTTTCTTCATGGGTCTAGGTGGTGCTTCTGTAACTGGATAGAAAAATCCACATTGCAGGTCAGGGGTGATTGGTTATTGGGTTAAAAGTGAAAATAATTTAGTGTCCATTCTTAATTGGACAGTTAGGCCTTAAAAAGCCTTGTAAAGAGAGAGCTCCATCTCCATTTTTAGCTTGTTAGCTAGAAGTGCTGTAGAAGTCACTGTGACACAGGTAAGAATTAATAAACATCTGAGTCCAAACAAGAAATATAATCTCTCAAGCTTTTAATCCTGACTCTGGCAGAAAAAAAGAAGATAAAAAGTGACACTATCCCTGCCCTTTGGCAGTGGGAAGCCATTCTTCCTGTCCAGGTCCTCATGAAGAGTTCTCCACTTTTCTTGTAGCCCCTCCAGATAGGGGAAGGTGCTGTGAGGTCTTCACACAAATCCCACCTTGTTCAACCTCTTAGTGCCCTTCCCAAAGTTGATCAGGAGCAGCCTGGAGCAGACCCAAGGCTGAGGAGGGCAATCAGAGCCAGACCTGCTCCAAAGTTTTCTTCTCAAGTAGGAAGAAGTGGAGAGCACTTTTCACAGCACTGACCAAAAGTACTGGGGCTTGTTGGGGACGCTGCAGTTTGTGGCTCAAGGAGTGCTGGCTGTGCTGCCTTTAGAACATCACTGCAATGAGGTTTGGGATGAAGTGAACTTTGAGATCCTCTCAGCACAAATGCTGGGAACACTTCCCTGCCAAACCAGGCTCTGATGGCAAACTACTCCTAATCAAGACTCCAGAATCCCAACCCACACTTAATGAAGCAAGGAGACAAAACCTTGTAGCTCTCCATGCCCTGCCTGTTCTTTACTCCACATTTACAACAATTTTTAAAGGAGCCAAACAAGTCACATATAATTTATACTTTAATACAGAAAAGAAACCATACATCTGGGGTTCATACACAGCACAGGAGCACTTCAGTACATCTAGAGTAAGACAAAATTTGACCTTGTACTTGAAGTAGGTGACCATGAGAGGAGGAAAAGCAAACACTTAAAATCTGATTCAGTGTTCCAATGGAACTCACTCCAATAAAATTTTAAAACCAAAATGAATAATTACTTGGGAAAACCAATAAACTACAGTGGTAAGTGGAAATCATGGGAGCTGGATAATGTCCATCCCAAGCTCCAGCTGATTGCACAGGGAACCACAAGCTCCTACAGGAACTGAGAGTCTGTAACTCCCCAGAGGGCCTGGTGCAGTTTAATGAACTTCCTGCATCCTTCCAGAGGCTGAGCTGACCCTGGGCTCAGGGACACACTGGGTGGGATTTGGTTTGGCTGGACATGGAACTTCAGCTGTCAGATCCCAAAAGGTGCTGCTGAGGTGCAAATCTCACACAGTCCTGAGGAGGAGCTCTGAACAACACCCACACTTCAGTCCTTAGAGCAGAATGTGTGGAACCTCCAATTCCAGCTCAGCTGGGCCATACCAACACTCATTTACTTAAACCTGACACTGCTGGGGACATAAATACACCCTAGAAAACATCAACACAGAGCCTGGGGGCCACCACTGCTGGGCACTCAGGGCCTAGGGACAGGTTCCTTCACTGCTGGGCTCACCAGTGCTGCTGTTTGTGCTGAGAA
The DNA here is from genome assembly GCF_009819885.2 of Catharus ustulatus. Taxonomy (NCBI): domain Eukaryota; kingdom Metazoa; phylum Chordata; class Aves; order Passeriformes; family Turdidae; genus Catharus; species Catharus ustulatus. The sequence continues at coordinate 4,899,697 of NC_046245.1, forward strand.
CAGCTCATCACCACGGCAAGGAGTGGGGCTGGTCTGGCCCCTGGTGGAGATTCATGGTCCCTGTCTTCCTTTCTGTACCACATAAACAGCAATAATGAGTGTCTGCACATCACCCCAGCTCTGTGCAGGCACCAAAGGACACTTCTCTCTACTGACCCAGGTACACACAGGGAGGAGTTTTCAAAAATAGTCAAGTGGAATTTGGGCATCTGAACACCTGGGACTCTTAGGAGGTCCTGAAATCTTCCCATAGGCACTTCTTTTTAGAAGAAATCTATTTGCTGCACTTGGGAAAGAAGCTAAGAACAGAAACACTGAAAGAATGGAACTAAAATTTGCCTTGGCAGAGATTTGTTACTTGCAACTAAAAATTTCTGCTTGATTTTGTTATGTTACTTGCACTGAAAACCACAAACACCTTAGCAGCAACCAGAGCAAACTTCACTGCTCAATCCACCATGCTCTTGGTAGTCAAGAGAACAATAAAAAGTTGCTTAATGTTGCAAAAAAGGATTAAACTTTCTAGGGCCAGACTGATACCTACACCTCAGTTTTGCCAAGTCTGACCAGGTTACTCAACCCCCACACAATCCAGGTTTCAACACCTTTGCCAGAGCAGCACTGACCTGCCCAGCTTTGTAAGGAGCTCTGTCCTCTTTCTTCTTGAATGGTTTCAGCTTTTCTTTGCTCCAGCACCACGTTTAAAAACTCTGGTTTGGGTACACAGAGCCTTTACAGAGCCAGCAGAAGGGATGGCTTTGTGAGGCAGCCCCATCCTGGTGCCCTCAGCTCGGCTGGGGCAGTGCAGAACTCACTGTGTGCTCATCAAGGGTTAAACCAGTTCCTGCTGGGAACTCCCACAGGGAATTCCTGCTTGTAACTCCCACACGGAACTCAGTGCTGCAGGAACAGGACCAGTGAGGCTCCAATCCACCTGAGCTAAAGCAGCCTGGATGGAGTGTGCCTGTTCTTACAGTCACAGCTTTGCTGACCCAAATTCCCAGAACAGGACAATGCACTCAGAGCAGCAGAGAGCTGCTCCCAGGTTTGTGCATTTTTCTCTACTCAGGGCTGGTTTACTGCTGGTACTTCTTACCTGCCTGACAGCAAAATGGTCCAGTCAGTTCAAACTGGGAAGGAAGTAGATGGCTTTGTAAAGCTGCAGCAGCAGCTCCTTGGAGAGTCTGCAGCAATTCTGACTAAGGTTGATAAGACCAAGGATTTTACTCAGCTAGTAAACTGGGAGCTCCTCCAGTGCCTTTGTCTTAGCAGGGGGACAGAGAAGACAGGTCAAAGTTTTCAGCATGCATAGTCACCTCTAGAAAACTGCTTGTATCTATCTGGCTATTAACAGGTTTATTTTATTGGTAAAATATCAGCTACAGTCTCTTTTGGGTTTTCCTTCAGCATGATCGATTCATTTTACTGAATTTAACAGAAAACATCCCTAAAAACAATGATTCCATCCCACAGAGAAGTACAGATGGGGAATTCCTGTGAACAGGCATGTGCTTCCTATGGAACTGCTTCCTCCTTCCCTAGGGCAGCAGGACACCACGCTGGATCCAAAGCCAGGTGGCAGTGCAAACAGATTCCTCTGCACTCAGGGCTTTGCTGTCACACTGTGCTACATTTCTGCTGGTTGATGTAGAATATCATCTGTCCTGCTTTGATGTTCACTCCTCTGTAGCTCACAAAAACAAAGCTGTGCCTAATCATAAAGGAAAGCTTTGTCTTGACAGGCCCAGAATTTCCTCTCTCATGTCAAACAAGATGTTCCTACACACTTGTGCTCTTCTTTCAGAAGTTTAGATAAAATATTCAGCACCCACAATCCAGAAGCCTTTGTAGTAGAAACAACAGGTCATTTCTTTTAGTCTGAGGAGATGTTGCTTTTGATTGCACAATTAAGACTATGGAGTGTGGCTCTTTATTAACATGCTTGAAATATGACAACGTAGTAAGAGCACGAAGGAGGATAAAGCACCTTGCAGGAGTCTGTGTCCCATCACTGGGATGAAAGCACGGCAAGATCCCACATCCAGCAGGACTGTCCTCCCTGAGCCGAGCTAATCCGGCAGATCGTTCACAACCATTTGGGAGAAGGGGGCGTTCAGCCTGTCCAGTTCATCCACTTGTGGGGGGTGGTGCATTAGCACCTCGTGGTCCTCTGACACATCATCCCCCACGGTGACCAGGTTTGTGAGGGATTTGCTGCGCACGCACTGGAAATCCACGTGGCGGCTCTTGCCCTCCTCCTTCTCCCAGGACATCTGGATGAACGGGCGCTGCACGTAGTTGTAAATCACCTCAGAGCGGCCACCAGGCCTCCTCTTCACTTTCTCCTTGCAGGTGGGATACCCTGGAACACAGACAGCCACTCACTTCCACTGCACCTCACAAAGGGACAACAGCATTCCAGAACATGCAGGCAGGAGTGACTCTGGGGTCAGGTACACACAGCTCAGTAAACAAATGCTCAGATTCCAGACAGATGCTCAGATTCCACATTTAGCATTATTGTCTTGCAAAAGACTGTTCTCTTTTCACCTGTAAAAGAGTCCTGGAAGGCTGGATGTCCTTCAAGAAGGAAAACTTAAAGCTCCAGGAGCAGGTCATCCCCATGTGCCAAAAGATGAGCCAGAGAGGATGAGAAGGAAAAAGGGGCAGATAAATCAGGAGGACTATGAGGATGTCGTGAGGTTATGTGGGGAGAAAATGAGGAGCCAAGGCTGAACATGAGCCCAGGTGGGCAACAAGGCCAAGGGCAGCTGGGCTGTACCAGCCATGGTCTGTCCAGCAGGCCCAGGGCAGTGATTGTCCCCCTGTGCTGGGCACTGCTGAGGCACTTTGAATATGAGTTCAGTTTTGGGCCCCTCACAAGAAGAAAGACATTGAGGAGCTGGAGCATGTCCAGAGAAGGAGCCCCAGGAGAGGCTGAGGGAGGTGGGAAAGAGGCTCAGCCTGGAGAAAAGGAGGCTCAGGGGGGACCTTCTGGCTCTGCACAATTCCCTGACAGGAGAGGGCAGCCAGATGGGGGTTGGGCTCTGCTCCCAGGGAACAGGGACAGGACAAGAGGAAACAGCCTCAAACTGTGCTGGAAGGGTTTACATTGGATATTAGGGAAAATTTCTTCCCTGGGGTTTTCCAGTCCTGGCACAGGCTGTCCAGGGCAGCACTGGAATCACCATCCCTGGAGGGATTTAAAAGATGTGTGGATGTGGCACTTAGGGATGTGGTGGGTTTAGCAGTGCTGGGTTAATGGCTGGACTCAATCATCTCAGAGGGTTTTTCCAACCTAAATAATTCCATGATTTTCTGACAAGAGGGTGCAGCAGTGTGTGTAGTCAGTCTGCAGGTGCTGCACAGCACCAGCCATTCTGTGAGCAAACACAGCTACTATAAAAACACATCTCCCAGGACAGAGCTCAGCATTCTCTAAGCTCCCTAAGGGAATGCTTGGATCAGCAGGTGGAAGCATTTGACTCCTGTTTCCTGTTTATTCATTCCTCAGGAGACAAGTCTTTTTCATACATGTCATGTACTTTTTACTCTCCTTCAACTTTTAACCCCCCTGGCTAATTTCAGTGGAACACAGTGGAGGTAAAGGAAAAACATGCTGAATTTTAACTGGTTTCATAAAGATAAATGTAAAACACAGAGTAAACAAGGAAATGCCTGGAGCCCAGAAGAAATCAGGCTTTGCTGGCTGTGGAGTCACCTGGTTATGCATTTCCCTGGCTGAAGCAGCACTTTACCTTCGATGCCAATGCGAATGTTCTTCAGGCCCCGCTCCTTTAACACAGCTTTGGCCACGTCCCGGTTCTCGATGTACTTGAAGAATCTGTACAGCTTGGAACTGTAAAGGACTTGAGAAATAAAAGGGGTGATTAGAATCTACAAAGAGGAACCTTCTCCCTGCTTCTGACATGCCCTGCTGGTGCCAAAAGCCAGGTGTGGATTCCAAGAATTATTTCAGGTGCCTGTTTTCCTCATTAGTATTAATTGTACTTCCTTGTGGGAGGGCAGAGATGCACATCACAGTCTTGATAGACTGGGTGGTGATGGGAGTGTAAAGCAAAGAATATTCCCTCACTAAGGAGCCAGGAAAAGGTTGAGGGGGAGGTAGAAACAGAAGGACAAGGCAGTGAGTGCTGGGATCAGTTCTAACTAGCCAGGCATCCTGTCTCCAGAGCACACAAATCAGGGTTCCACGTGCCAGCATCTCCTCCTGGAGGAAGCCACTTTGGGAATGTGTCCTTTCCTTATGGTTGGGTGTGGGAGATAGGTTGAAAAGATAGTACAGAAGGCAATCCCTCCTGATGAATTACTGATTATTGAGGAGTGGAAACATCTGTGCCTGCCCAGTGAGTGTGGGTGTTATAAAAGAGTGAGTTAGCTGGCCACAAGTTAGAGCTTAAGACAGTCTGATACAGTTTGAGGTGGAGTCTGCTGGCTGTGATGTGAGGAGATAAGGGACAGATAAGGTAAGAAGATGTTGTGTGAGGGACAGACAGGGTTAGGTAAGGTAAGGGACAACTTGGGGTTAGCCAGTCATGCAGAAGGAAGAAGGAAACTTGAGGAGAAGAAGGAGTCAGTGCTGTGTGAAGGAAGGAGTTGCTTGAAGGAAGCCCATTGAAAGAAGGTGTGAGAAGTTTTTTAATAAAGGACTGGTAGTGATGCCAGTTGTGTCTGTCTTGACACTGCAGTAGCTGTGTGTGTGTGTGGAGCAGAGTGCAGAGCCCTCACTTTGTGAATACTCCTCTCCCATGGGAGGTGGATGATCCTCATCCCAGTCCACGGTGTCCTCGTCGGTCAGCACCACGATGTGACACTCGCGCTCGCCCTTCCTGGCACTGTCCACCATGATGGGCAGGATCAGCTCCTCCAGGTAGGAGTCAAACTGCTTGTGAGCCCCATCATTGGAGAGCTCGTGTAACAGAGCACCTGAGGAGACACACAGCACAGCAGCTTTGTTATAGCATGCAAATAGCTCAGCTCTGCACTTCCCAGATCCATCCAAGAGCACTGCCAGAATTGCTGTTCAGATAAAATGCTCAACATATGTTCAGACACATTGACAGCCTCCAGATCCAGAACTGGCAAAGTCAGAAGTGCAGACTGCATCTCAAATGGGATGCAAATTTCACTGCAGAACCATTCCATTCCCATTAAAAACCCACCAAGCTCCAATCAATACAGTGAAACAGCAACAGACTGAATAATTAATTCATTATGATACTTAACTTGAATTTCCAGCAACAACCTCTGCCCTTGAAAGTACATTTTGCTGCCTTCTCTATGATCACTCACCAGAGAACAGGGCAGGAAATTCCACCCACAGCCTGTGTTATGATACCACACTCCCCATTTTGGTAGAGTGCCTTTCACAGACCTGCCTGAGTTAAAAGTACTTATTTTTGCCAGCATGCCCACCAAAAAGCTGCTCCAAATCAAATCCCTTCATGACCAGGAATTCTACTACTCTCCAGATTTGGTATCCTTGGCTCCTGCTCTGCCCATCAGCTTTAGCTTAAATTATTCATGATTCTCTGGTACATTTTGGATAGGGGTTCTAATCCTGCTTTTAGCCTTCATTTTGTTGGCAGTAACAGCAAGCTCTGCTCAGCCTCTGTTAGAAAAAGAGACTAAAATGTTTATCATTTGCTTTTGGAGCAAAGCACCTGTGTTCTGAAGGTTCCAGTCACTTCACTTTGGATTGAAGCAGCCAAAAAAAAGCAAAAATAAGTATTAAATGCAACTTGATCCCCAGTGAAATCTACACCTTCATGCTTAAACTAAAGCACAACATTAAGAACTGCACTGAATCAGGATCAGAGTGCTGAATGCCCTGCAGATGATCTCCTAAGAGCTGATTTCTCTCCATACTTACTTAAATCTTGACATTTGATTGTGTTGAAATCAAAGTTTATGCAGAGGTAATCACATGTGTCTCGAAGGTCTGGGATGGAAATCCCATCAGGGCAGTTAATGATTCCGGTTTTGTAATAATCCTGTGAATAAAAGGTCAGTTTTTGGAGAGAAAAATTAAGAACATCTTGAACTATGACAATTCTTACTTAGTTCTTTAGTTTGTTTACTAATATTGGAGAGACACTGGAATTATTTATAGCTCTGTGTACAGTAAAACAGCCCTGCTTGTCTGAGAATCTACATCTTTTTGCAGATCCTCTGGGGTCTGACAAATGATGAGCTCCAGTTAAACTTTTCCATGGCACAGCTTTCTTAACATCTCCTATGCAATATATATTTATATGCAACCACAAGGTCAGGATCCAGTTCAGGGATCACAACAGCAGGACACCATCAAATATCTGAAATGTGGACTCATACCAAAGCCTGATATATTTTTTTCTTTAGAAATCACAATGCAAAGCATAAATGCAGAGTGTCCCAGGGAGTGCAGCTGCCTGGAGATGGCTCAGCAGTGCACATGTGATGAACAGATTGTTTGATTGCAGAGCTGCCCTTACCAGCACGGTGCGGAACACGGCTGAGCTGATCCCTTCTGCGATCTCGTACTCGCCCTTCTCATTTGGCCGGGTGAAATTGTATTCTCTGCCTGGCCCAAACATCCTGAAGAGGTAAAGAAGCATGTAAGTGCACAAGGACTTCAAAATGCATTTATTCCAGAGACAAAATGGTGTATTAGGGTTAAAAAAACTTCTTTCCTGTGAGGGCAAGGAGGTCCTGGCAGAGGCTGTGGGTGCCCCAGCCCTGGCAGTGTCCAAGGCCAGGCTGGACAGGGCTTGGAATAACCTGGGATAGTGGAAGGTGTCTCTGCTTGTGGCAGGGGGTGAAATGATTTTAGCTCTAAGGTCCCTTGCAGCTGAGGTCATTCCATGATCCTGTGAGGAAGCCCAGCAGTGACATAGAGACACAGTAACTTAAATCCAATCTCTTTCTTAGTAAATAAGGACAAGAGCTGGCTCAGGGAGGCCTGGCCTCTGCTGCTATGGCTCCTGCACTCTAAGGAACAAACCAAAGGAACAGATCACTCAGTCCTGGGGTACAAAATCCCCTGTCAATAAAGCTCTTGCACTGACCTACACCAGACAGCTCCACATGGCTTTAGATGCCTTGTTTTACACAATACCCCATGCAAGCGGCAGTGACCCAAGAGAACCCTTTGGTCAGAGAGTGGGGACAGTGCTGGCAATACAGAACATGAGGATTTCCTGGTGCAGCAACAGACTCCAACCTCTCAGCAGGAGCTGAGTAACTTCTCTTTCAGGACAGTATGGAGAGGTGGTAGCAGGAGGGGATGGAGCATTAGCATATTCCCCATCCAGGAGCAAGATTATCAGCTGGGGACAGATGTACAGCTGACAGACCAGGCAAACACTTGGGGAGAAGGCAAAAGGAGACCACCTTTGGCTAAAAGTGTGCATTTTTGGATGGCCATGGACCAAAGGGAGAATTATCTAAAGAACTACCAACTCCCCATCTGGTCAGGTCTTCTGGGCCTCACTCACAGCCAGATTCTGACTGAGGTCACCACGTGTACAGATGAAACCACAATAAAAACATCACACGTTTATTCCATTAAAAAAAACATTTTAGACTCTCTTGAAGGTACCAGGAGTGACCCACCTTCCCAGCATGGTGTCAGGGTGAGCAGTGAAGATCTGGGGGTTCACTGCAAAGCGGGTGCCATCCACCACCAGGGTCACTTTCTCTGGAGCTACTGTCTGGGAACTGCTGCTTGAAGACAATGCACAGCATCCATGGCGTTCCTGGGTATTAAAATATTCCAGCTGTCTCTTATTTCCATCTGGGATATGGCAGTTGTGAGGTTCTTCAGGAGCAGGCAGCATGCCACTGATCTGGGGACTTACTGGGCAAGCGTTCTGTCGGCATTCAGAATCCAAACCTGAGGGACAAACAAACATTGCAAGGGGAGGAGAGAATTCATTGAAAAACATCATTTCATAGTAACACTTCCTACTGAAATGAGAAAACTGATTCATGCAATAATTAAGGATGCCATAAATGTCAGGGTGATGTTATATGACATAAAACCAGACTGTTATTGAACTGAACCAGCAGCTGGATGTTTTGGTGAGCCACGGGACTTAATGTTCCCTGTCAAAGCAAGATAGATTCAGATCTATCTGAAGAGCAGGAGCACAGGAATTAAACAAGGCCACAAATCCAGAGCCAGCCTGCTGGCAGGACTCCCACAGGAAGCTGAGCAGCACACACACCTCACAGAGTGGTGTAAGGCAGCAGTGCCCAGTGCCAGCCCTGGTGGGCACACAGGAGAGTCCAGATGGCTGCAGTGAATCTGATCAGGGCCAGCTCCAGGCTGGCCAGGCCATTGCTGTGGGATGGGCTTGCCAAGATGCTGAACTCTGCTGTGAACTCCTGTCCTTTAGAGCAGCCTGGCACAGGCAGGGCACATACTCCCCAGTGCACACTGCCCTGTGACACTGCAGTATTTCCCAAAACAGAAAAAAGCCCCAAAAATAATCTCCCTTAAAGATTACAAGGTTGAGGATATTATCCTTACCCTCAGTCCTGGGAACTGCAGGGCTGTGACCTCCTAACACCACAGAACTTTCTTCTGACTCATGGGCTGCTACAGTTCTGTTTTCCACAGGACAACTGGACTCCAGATTTCTCACCCAGTCTGTGCCCCCAGCACAGTTCCCATTCATGCTGGGCCTCCGTGCTGTGAGGAGTTGGTGGCGTTTCCTAAGAGAAGAGCTGGAGAGAAAATCCAGGTCGTTAGTTTTGGAAGAAACTCCCAAGCAATGAAGTTCAAATGCCTGTAACTGGTACCACAAACAAGGTCCCTCAGGCTCAAAAGGCATTTCTTCAGGGATTTAATTGTTTCAGAGGCTTATGGTGCTACTTATGCCCCTAGCCTCACCTGGGAAGAGGGGAGAAAAGATTTTAAAGGAATCAGGGGTCTATTTAATCTATTTAATCTATAGATCTTCACTTTTTTAAAGCTAAGTCTAAAGCCACTGAAGTCTTTAGATCACATGTGTGTTCCTGCAAATACCTTCCTGGCAACTCCTCCAGATCTCTACAGCCCTTTAAAAATGTTTATATTCTTTCAGTCCTGGCCAAATGAGCTCTGTAACATGGTTACAGCCTGAAATATCACATTTTCCCAGTAAACAGCTCAGGTCCTGCCTCTTAACCACTCTGAGGTTTGACAGGAGGTTCCCTAGTCCCAGTTACTGCTTGGTTTTGGTTCTTTCTTCTTGATTTATGCCATGCTGTCACACAGTGCTCCCCCAGTATTTAACCCACTGCAGTCCCACAACAAACACTTGCAGAGTGCAGCACATCCATGGTTGGAGCAGTCCCACAATGCTTAAATCACTGCCACTCACATCTGGAGTGCTCTTCCAGCACATGCAGACACAGCTTCCTTTCTTCCCAAGTAAAATTTCTTCCTCCTTCTATCTTTCAGACTCACTTTGTATCTCCTAACAGATCAGATGTCTTTGCTGTCGCTTTCCCTCATTCCCTCTGGTGTTTGTTTTGCCCTGGACAAGAACCAGCTCTCCTTTCTCAGCTTCAAGTGTTTTCCTTTCACTCTCTCAAACATAAACCATCAATTTCCTCATTAATGAATTTTTCCACTTTCCCCCCTGCAGAACAATTGCCCTGTGTCTTTCCCTTGGCTGAGTGGAGACTGCAGGGCCTGCGGGTGCCATCTCTGAGCCTGGCAGAGACAAGCAGATAAAACACAGCACCAATAAAACAGCAAAATGCTAAGTCAGAGTTGCTGAGTTTTCTGGCCAGCACCTGCTGAGGGTGAAGGCTTTAATGAGCAGTTCAGTGGTGGATTTCAAGCCCATCGTTACTGGTAGTCTGAATTAAGCATTTTGTTCTTAATGAGAATTTTAAAAAGGAATAACAATTCACTCCTTTTGTTCTGTAAACCCAAATCTAAGTTGCCAGCATTATTATATCTCTATATTTTTAGAAAATCTGCTGCTTACACATCACATGATGGTCATCCAAAGGAAACCATTTCTTTTTTTAAAGGCTCTGGCTGGCAGTACAGTAACACAAGGAGCTCCCAGGGGTCATCTCAGTCCCAGCAACCTGAACAGCACCCAGAGCACTGCCTCCTCCTCTGCTCTCACCAAAATACCCAGTGTGGGGAAACTCCCTCTCCCCACACCTTCCAGGCTGCTTTTCTGACTGCCTGGATCCTGGAGAAACCCCTCAGCAGTCCCAGCAGAAACCCCTGTGGATGCTGCCTTGTACCTGGGAATGGGCTCATGGAATATCTTGAGTTAGAGGAGAACATCAGCATGAATCCACCTCCCTGCTGCTCCTGGGAGCACCCACAGCTGAACTGTGTGACCAAGCACCCTGCAGGGAGAACCATGGAATATCCTGAGCTGGGAGGGCCTCACAGGGATCACTGAGTCCAGCTCCTGGCCCTGCACACACACCCCAACAATCCCACCCTGTCCCAGGAGCTCTGGCACCTTGGGGCTGTGCCATTCCCTGGGGAGCCTGGGCAGTGCCCAGCACCCTCTGGGGGAAGAGCTTTCCTAACATCCAAAGTGGGATGGACCTGGTCACACATGAACAAATCTTTTAGCTGAACAAAGGTAACACAAACTCCCTGTGGACAGCCTGAGCAATGCTCTGCCCTCTTCTCTCGTGTGTCAGAGCAGCAAAGGGGTGGCAGAGAGTCCAGGAGTGCTGGGCAGTGGGACACAGGGGTGTGGAGGGAAATCTAAATATGAAAACCCACACACTCTAAAACACCCTGGAGGGAAAAAAAGCCCAAACTCCCCCCTGCTCCCCCCTGCAAAGTCTTTAAATCAATTCCAGAATTGACAATATGTCCAGTGGAACAAAAAGTCAACTATTCCCCTTTTCACAGCACTGTAATTACTGTGAGGAAATGGAACTTTTCAAGATTGCAAATGTTAAAGTAATTATACAACTAATATTGTGATTTCAAACACATTCACTGAATTACTACATTGTATGTTTTGACCCTGAGATTGGCTGGAGCATGATGCTGATAACACCAAGGTTGTACATTCAATCCCTGCATGGGCCATTCGCTGAGGAGCTGGAATTAATGATCCTTGTGGGTCCCTTTCAACTCAGAACATTCTGCAATCTGTAATCTGAACCAAAATGCCTTAAAATTTGGTAACTGCACTGAAAGCCAAAACCTGTTTTTTAAAATGCAGTTTGATTTACTTAAGGAAAGGAATTTTGAGATGGAGAAAACAATACTCTGGTTGAGCAGATATATAACCCTAACCCTAAGTAAAAGCCCTTAAAGGGAATCATTCTTGAGACCTGGTGGCTATCAGGAGGAACCCCCAGAATGTTCTGGGTGGGAGGGACCTTAGAGCATCTCAAGGGACACCTCCCACTAGCCCAGCTTGCTCAGAGGAGCACACACCACTCTGGGTTGTGGCTCAGGAACTCTTTTCCCTCTGCATTAACTTTCCTGTACTGAAACAATATCCCTGACAAAGCTGATGGCACCACACTCACCAGGGAACAGAATTTGCTCTGTGAGCTGACAAGAACTCCATTAAGAAAACAAGATAAGCATAAAATTTACTTCTTGGGCCTCTTCCTTCCAGAGTGCTCAACTGCTGCAGCTCTGCCAACAACCTCCCCAGGTGGTTCCTGAACAATCTCTTGATTATTTAATGCATTACTCAGCAGAGAGGAGAAAATAGGCAGGAAATCAGATCAATAAGCAGAGCATATGAAGGCAAAGAGCAGCTTTATTCAGGGACACTCAGATTCCATAACTCCCCCAGAGCTCTGCCTTACAATCCCATTGAAATGATGTCAAACAGCACAAAACACCAACAGACTGAATTTCACAATAACCAAACTGGCTTGGGTGAATGTTGAAATCTTTGTTCATCACCTCAAGCTCTGAATTAAATGCAGAGACTCTGCACACCCTTCAGCAGAGTCCTTAACTACAGCAGCTCAGAAGTTATTTCCAGTACAATCACCAGTTATACAGGAACTACAATACACCAATTTTCCCTTGTCATTCCTCTCCTTCTGCTGCTTAATCTGCTAAGCAGGATAGTCAGGGGAAAATGCCCCAGCTGTTTGACACCTTTCTCCTCTTTTTCTGTTACATGAAACTGAGCACCAGCAAAACCTGCTAAAAACAGCTGCTCTGTGCAATGTGGTAGCTCTCCCAAGCATAAGATCTGACTTTCCTCTTTCCTGGAAGGGGAACATCCAGTCCTGATCATCTGACCCAGCTCAGGCTGATTGCATTTCCCTGTCTCCTCTTGGCATGCCCAAATCCTGCATGTCATATGTGAGCAGAATTGAGGGAAATGATTAAAGATCTTTTGGCACATCTGGCTGGTACAATAAATCCCCAACCGAGTCATTTAACGTGACAAATACATTGCAAACACACCCAGAACCCAGTGGGGAAACAAGAACATAAAGACTTCAAGGCCAAGCTCCTGCCTGACCAGCTTACAAATGTCCTGGTTTCCTTTCATGCCCAGGATCAAGGAGAACTACCCGTGGTGAGAATGAATGCCTATAAATAATAATTAGCACCATTCAGCTTCAAAGCTTTTTACAAATATTAACTGCTCATTGCTCCTGAGAGCCCTGGGAAGCACTGCAGGGAAGTGTTTTATGAGAGAAAACAGGGACACAGAGACAGAGACCCAATGCTCAGGAGGAGAGCAGCAGCCCCACTGCCTACTCAGGTGTTACTCTGACTTGGAGCACGTTCACAGCTCAGCTCCCTGCCCTGCACCAGCAGCTCCCCTGTGCTAGCAGGACAAACCCTCCCAGCTTTCCACCCTCCTGAGAGGCTCCTTCCATGCACGTTTCCTTCCTCCCTCTGGGAAGTGTAAACTGGCTGGCAGCACAGAATGGCTTAGAGCAGTGAACAGGCACCCTGATGTCTTTCCTCATTTCTCTGGGACTTGTTTGTGTGCTCACATCCTGAAGGATCAGGTAAGGAGCAGTCCACAGAGGAGCTGAAGCCTCACAGCTGGATTGTGGGAGCAGCAAAGGCCTCACATCACATTTAGCATCAGGGATCAGAGAAAGGCTGGGATTTTCAATTTTCTAAAGGGAATCAGTATCAGAATCAAAAATCAAAATTCCCATCTGGCTCTGGCCGCTGATTGTGCCACACTTGGAACATGTGGGCCCCTCCTTCCTCTGAACACAACAATTCAAGAACTGCACAAACATCTCTGTTCTCCAGACCCGGTGCTGGTGGCCCTAAAAGCATCTCTATTTGAACTTGTCTAGAGCCTTGTTTTTCATTGAGGCAAAAACATGGAAGTCATATTTAAATGTTTTTAATCATGAGGAAACACTTTAATTTTGCAATGCACCATTGGTACAAACAATTCATACTGCAAATGCTTTGCAGAGATAAAGAGGCTGATCCCTGCTCTCTGCAATCCTTAAGGAAGTGTTCTGGAATGAGAAGAGGCTGTGACATCTTCAGCACGTTATCCTTCCCCACCCTGAGGAGTCCAGAACACATCCAAAGCCACTTCCCAAGGCACAGAGCTCTCACCCAGTTCCTGGAGGAGCTGAATGGCTTCACTTGCCATGAAAAAAATCCTCAAATACTGCAACATGGCCAGCAGAGAAAACCCATCTAGATACAGCACATTTATTAAGCAAGAGAAAACAAAAGCATCAGTACAAATGTGCTGGTTTCTACTTTTTATCATTGTATTACATAAATACAGTATTTCACCATATTTATAAATATATACTCCTTATCACTGGAATTTTTTAAAAGAGCCATTATAGAGAATTTTAGCTATGAAGAACTATACAGAAACTTCAAAGAAAAATCATGAAAAGCCTGGCTGCCAAAATCCATCGAGGAGTAAAGTTTTTGCTGTAAGACCTGACAGCTTATACAGGGCCTCACTGTCATCTGGCATGGCAAGAGAGAAGGTGTAAGAGAGCAAAAATAGTAGAAATGAGTAGAATTTGGTGAGGAAGCAGCAGCAGTGAGTGAATCAGCTGGTGAACAATCCTCCCCTCTTCCTAAACCACAGCCTAACCATCAGGACTGAAATAAAACTCCAAACAACTCCTTTTTAAGGTGACAACACTGCTTTAAGTCTACAAAAACATTCCCATGTACAATTATTGTCAGAAATGTGAGCAAGCAGGAAACACGCGCACGCAGGGTGTGCCTGACCTAATTCCACAGTCCTGCACCCAGAACAAGATGGATTTCTAATGGAACTGCACGTCTTTCACACTGCCTAAAGCCTGCCTTTCATTTGTGTCCTGCTTTAACCCCACATGCCAACTGAGCTCCAAACAGCCACGTGCTCACTGCTCCCTGTGGGATGGGGACAGGAACTGCTGGGTTGAGATCCAGATAAAGGAAAAGAGAAGGTTGCGGGGAGGCCTCAGAGCACATTCCAGGATCTGAAGGGGCTCCAAGGAAGCCAGAGAGGGACTGCTCATAATGAACTGGAGGGACAGCAAAGGGAAATGGCTTCCCACTGCCAGAGGGCAGGGTTAGATGGGATGTTGGGAAGGAATTGCTCCTGTGAGGGTGGGGAGGCCCTGGCACAGGGTGCCCAGAGCAGCTGTGGCTGCCCCAGCCCTGGAAGTGTCCCAGACCAGGTTGGACAGGGCTTGGAGCAGCCTGGAACAGTGGAAGGTGTCCCTGCCCATGGCAGGGGGTGGAATATGATGAATTTTAAGGTTCCTTCTAACCAAGCCAGTCTGGCATTCTGTGACTCTATAAAAGCTGTGTGTGTAAGTAAAGCAAAAAAAGAATTAATTCCCCACTTCCCATGGGCAGGAATGTGCTCAGCTGTGCCCAGGAAAGCAGGGCTCCATCACCTGGGAAGCAAAACACCATCACTCCTAACGTCCCCTCTTGCTCTCTGTGCTGAGCATGATGCCATAAGGAGTGCAATATCCACCCCTGGGTCAGCTGGCCTGGCTCTGTCCCCCCAGCCCACTGGTGAGTGGGGAGCAAAAATCAGCTTTGGCTCTGTGTGAAACCTGTTCAGCAACAACTAAAACATCCCTGTGTTATCAACCTCTTTTTTTCCAGCAAAATCCAAACCACAGCCCACTAGAAGTTACCAGAAAGAAAACAAACTTTGTATCAGCCAAATTCCACATAAATTCTTAAAAGGTCCCCTTAGAATATGCCAAAAGTTTCTCTAAACATAAAAGCACAGAAACAAATTAGCAATGATTGGCCTTCTACTTAGGAGAGAAAAAGGGCAATCTCATGGGTTTAAGATAAATAAGAGAAGTGTTTCCTGTAGCTAAGGATTAGGGGAATCAGGTCTGAAACACAGCAGGGAATGCAGCTTGGAGATAATGATCTCCCCTGGGATGGGTAACATTGGTTAAATAAAAAAGCAGCCATCAAACTTGATATGAAAAAACATAATATTGACAAGTAGGTAGCAATCCAACTTCTAATTTTCATAACTTTCCTTCTGATCATCAGATGAAGACTTTTCCAGACAGAGAGAAAAAGAGAAAAACCCTCAATTCTGCCTGTCAGCTCAGTTCACCTGCAGTAAAACCTTCCCAGCTGCAGGGAGGCATTCCAGAGGGCTGTGCAGTGACAGGAACACATCCAGCAGAAAGAAAGGCAAAAAGCAAACTTAAAAAAATCACACCATACCTGATGGCTCACTCTGTAACTATGAAGGACCTTAAAGACCCCAGTGCCACTCCTGCCACGGCAGGGACACCTTCCACTGTCCCAGGCTGCTCCAAGCCCCATCCAGCCTGGCCTTGGACACTTCCAGGGGCAGCCACAGCTACTCTGGGCTTGCCCACCCTCCCAGGGAACAATTCCTGCCCAATATCCCACCTGTCCCTCCAGCAATGGGAAGACACTCTCCTTGTCCTGTCACTTCAGGCTCTTGTCCCAAGCCCCTCTCAGCTCTCTTAGGGTCCCTTTAGACATTGGAAGGAGGTCTAAGGTCTCCCTAGAGCCTTTTCCCACCCAGGTTGGACATCCCCAGCTGTCCCATCCTGGCTCCTCAGCTCTGTCCCAGCCAGGGAAATCAACATTTCCAGGCACTGCCCTGTGCACCTGAACCAACAGAGATGCTCAGGGCAAGGTGAGACTTGGCAGCTGTGGGGTTGCCACTCCCTGGCACCTGTCAATAAACCTGGAGCACAACATGGAAGTGCATTTACCTGGGCTGCACCAGAGAGAAAACATCCAACTGCAGCTTCATGTGCTTCTCACAAACCTCCTACTGATCCTCATTTCATTTTCCCAACACAAACACCAGCAGACAGTAAAAGCTGATTTCTAGGTTGGACCAACACAGGCACATGACAAAAAGCTTTCCCCTTGTTATGAAATAACTCTATCAATATACAGAGGATTCATTTTCCATCTGGCTTCAAATGATAGATGGAAAATAATGTCCAGCAGGCCTGATGCAATGCAGGACAGCCTGAAAATGTTGGCAAGAGACAGCAAGGAGGCTGATGAAATGCTTGATTGTTTCTCCCATTCTGTGCATAGTGCTGCACTGTTAGCAAAGTTACTCATTTACTTGAGGCTCAACAAAAATCCACTGTTTCTACAAATGCAATTCAAAACTACAGTTGGCAATATGGGTTTAAGGGTTTAACACTGCACTTGCACACCTTGATTTATGACCTGGGGGTCACCAGGTCCTTTTCTCACCACCAGTGCTCAGTTTCTGCTCTGAGCTGACCCCTCACCAGTGCCCCCTGCTCACAGCAGCTTTTCTTTTGCCAACTTACAATCACCAAGACTGACACCTGCAGAAAAATAATGAAGATTTATTAACTGGATGTAACCTATTACAGACTTTCCCAAAATAGGAAGGTCACACCGTGGCAGCCTCAACAACAGAGCAGATGAAATGCATCCAGCAATGTTCCACCACGGGAGCAAAATTCCTCCCTACAGCAACAAGCTCCTGCTTTTTTATTTCCCTCCCTCTGAGGCCTGGAGTATTCATGTTAGACAGCAAAGCCAAGTGAACTGTACAGGGTATTTCCTCACAATACTGGAATAAAGACAGCCATCTGAAAAACTATATTTGATCCTCATAAAGAGCTTCTTACCACTATGGCAATGGCAGCTTTGCCAGTGCTATCTGATTAAATTCAACACTTTTAATAAAGCTGGCCATGCCCATACAGAACACACACCTCCCTCCTTGGCAGGAGGTTGGAGTGTGCAGATCTGATCAGGCAAAAGGGAAAAAAAACTGCGGTAAAAGATGAGCTGTTGTAAACATAAGCAGGATATTTTTGTCTAGAGACAGGAAAAACAAACGTTCCCTGCTAAAATAAAGTTTTAAGGCAGGTGACACCTGTGAGTTACACCTTCTCTTCACCTGTGTTAAATTAAGCTACAAATACTTAGGTGAAAGCCTGTAACAGGAGCAAATGCTGCAGACAACAGTTTGGCTGTACTCTCTGTTCAACCACTTACTGCAAAAGTACTTACAAAGCTTTCAGAAAATCCCACACACTTCAGCAAAGCATAAAAGCAAGAGCTGCCTTATCCCTTTGGATTTAAAGAAAACAAAAAAAGCTTTTATTTCTCAACTTTTGTTCTTAGGCAGTTAAATCAAACTTGGTTCCAAATTCCCAGGATTTCAATTCCTGCATTTCTATTATGAGCAGTCCAGTTTTTCAATTAAAAACTGCAGCAAACAGCATAAGGACAGATTTCTGAGGGAGCTCTAACAGAGAATCTGATCCACCTGCAAGCAGCAGAAGTTCAGAGCAGAGCTGCTCACCCACATTTCCAGGTGTAACCCTGATGTAACCCCGGTGTAACCCTGTGCCAAGCACCCCTCACTTACTGCCGGCTCATCCGTGCTCGGTGCTCCCTGCACCACGATCCCAAATCCTGCAGGAGCACAGGGAAGCACCAGGGCACAGCAAAGCATCGCAGTTTAAACCCTCGGAGCAGCACTGGTCACTCCCCCAAAGCCCGAGCGGCTGATTCATGTAAATATTTCAGGTTAAAAGTCCCTGCAGCTGATTCATGGAAAGTGTGAATATTATCTGTGCTGGGACAGCTTGGAGTCTCCTCTTTCCAGTAAAAGCCTCTCCAATATCTCTCCCTCTCCAGATTCGTCATTCAGACGGTTTTTGCAGGAATTTTGTGGTAGAAAAGGCTCAATTCTATCAAACCCTTTACAGAAACTGAGGATAAATTGAGTTATTTTATCAGTGCATTGCTGAAGAGCCTCAGTAAGAACCACCCCTTTCCCTGAAGGGCTCTGGTGCAATTCATGTTTACCTCACCTGGAAATGTTACCCTCTGTCAGCTCAAATATTCAATCAATCGATTCTGTTTCATACAGCTGGATTGCTCAGAGACTGCTCCCAACACAATTTCACAAAACAGCAGAATTAAATATATACAAATCATCAATAATTTGTAATTATCATCAATAATATATAATTTTTAACACAAAGAGAGTCTAAACAGGCAGGAAATGATTTTCCTCATGCCAGTGATAAAATACATGTCCTGACAAGTCTGAATGCAAGATGCCTTTAGAGAGCTCTGCACTAAAAACAAACCAAGCAATACAACATAGAAAAAAAACCCAAGTCACTAATTTACTAACTTTCATATGCAAAAGCTTGTTATTACTTTTGGTTTGGGGGCAAGATTTTATTTCTTTAATGTCCAGTTCTCTCATCTGTCTAGATACAGGTGCAATAAAGCACCTGTGGCCTGGCCAAGAGACTGGGGGAATGTAAACAGCAAGAACCTCTAATCACCAAGAGGTGCTGTCCCACACCAGGTGAGGCTGGTGGCCATCATCAAGAGAAAAAAATAGATTTATATGTTTTAATACATAATTTACATAATGTGTATATGTAGAATTTATAAATTAGCTTTAATCATTACCCTATTTGTTTTTAGCACAGCAAATGTCCACTGTGGATCTCTCCAGATGAGCATTGGTGTATTAGCAGTGTGTTTTGAACTACATAAATTTCAACTAATTTAAGTAAAAATTAAAAATTCAGCAGAGACAATATCCTAAACCAAAATTCCTCATTTACAGAACTTTTGGTTTGCTGCAAAAAGTTATCTGACATTCCACCCAGGGCAAAAAGCACCTATTTGTTGTGACTTTTATTTTAAAAAGGCTGTGAGCAGCTCCAAGCTCCACCTTCCTTCCCTGGGAGGGATCCCAACAAGGAACTGCTCACTCATTCCCAGCTCCTCTGCCACAAATCCAACTGCCATTCATTTCTAACCAATGACAAGGCAGAGCTCGCCAAACTAACAATAGGTGGCACGTTTTTGAAAGTTGGATGCAGTTCCAGGAGCTTTCAAAATAATAACAATGACAAAACTCCAAGCAAACCCAAGAAACAAACCCTTGCAATTAGATTTGCAAGGGACTATTGCCACGTTGAGGCTCCAGGTCCTGCAGCAGTTTGTGTCCAGTGTGTTGGATCCCACAAACCTGGGGGTTTTTGAGCTTTCTGGAACTGACTCCCTGGAGAACTCTGCTTTTTCTGAGGTCTTGGAGAAGCTTCCAAGTCTGAGTGATGAAGTTAAAATATGGGTGTGTAGTTAAATAGAAGTGTGTGCTTTCACATGGGTTTTGAATTTGATGTTTTTATGGGATAGTAATAGGTGTGGGACAAGATGGAGGATTTGGGGTGGTGTCTTGGGGTTCATCTTCCTTCTTCTTCATGGTGGAAGGGCAGAACCAGGCTTGGCAGGCCAGGTGTGCTCAGCCAGCCCTGGGGATCCTGCCAGGGGCTCTATCTGCCATCCCCACGGGCACTGCCCTATCTCACCACAACAGCTGCTGCAAGCCTGCTCTGATAAAGTGAACTTTCCTAAGGAAGGGCAGAGATGTTCCTTGAGCTGAGGCACAAAATGAACATCATCAGTGCTGTCCCAGAGCTCTCTGAATCTGACACGTGGTTCAATGCTCATTAAGATACAGACAATAACAAAAAGCAAAACAAACATAAGGCTCCTTTCACGGTTGCATTAGTAACTGCAAGTAGTACTGAGTAATCCGAAACCAAAATAAACACAGCAGTTTTATTTAGCACAATTACAGCTCTTTGGAAAACACCTCCTGGTTTATTTTGAGGAAGGCAAGAGCAGGGGCTACAATTTCAGCTAGGTGAGGCCAACCATCAGCACTCTGGCAATTCATGTCAGCAGAGAACCTGACACCTTATTTTCAAGAACTGAAAAACAGTTCATGATTTCAAACCAGCCAAGGTTTACAAGGGGACATTGGTAAGACAGCTCTTGTTTTGTTTACATGCCTGGATAAATATTTTACATGTCAAGCATAGTTATAACACTTTCTAAGAATATTTCATTACATTCTTTCTTCTATGACTAATAATTCTTCCACAAAAATATTTGGCTAGTGCTGCATTACAGTAAAATTAGCCAGGAACTGGAACCGTATTTTGAGGGAGTAAAAAAAGGAAAATACCACAAAAAATATATGAAATTGAAAAAGCAGAGAAAATGCCTGTTTCAACACACATAATGAGGGAAGGTGCCCATTTGGGGACTGGATAAGGTCACTCTTGAAAGGAGAAAGTTCTAAAATTGAAGTGAGCTCCAGAATGGGCCTCTCTCTTGTTTTTGCCTTGACAAGCAAGAACCCAGCAATATTCCAGCCAAAACTGTGTCTGTCTCAAAGATAACATGCAAAAGAAATGCCAGGACTTTTAAAAAGTTACTTATTTCAAGGAAATGATCTTCAAAGCCTGTCATGGTGAGGAATATTCACTCTTCTGCTGAATAACCCAAGAGATTCTCAAATTAATTAGCATCTTCCAGCAGTAGAGCTTATGTGTGATTTGAATAAATCCTTAACAAGAAGATAGGTTTTCCTGCAGAGCCTGCTAATTAAAGGGTCTATAAATGTCCCCAAAGCAGCTCTCTCTAACCTGAGCACTTCAACTCAGTCCTGACCACACTGTGACATTTTAGAGCTCTAAACATGGCCTGCATGAAATGGGGTGGCTTTTATCAGCCTGGCTGAAGACACAGGACATCAATCACCTCTTACTGCTAAACCTGGAGCACCTCTCCCAGCAGGGAACATCTCCTCCAGCCCTGGGCCAAGAGGGGCTGGAATTCTCCTTGCCAGGGCTCCAGCTGCTCAACAGGTAAAGCCTTTAAGGCTCATGGCTCTCACTCTGGTTCACAGGAGGTTTTGAGTTGTTATTTTTACTTCAGCTGTGACAGTCTTCTAATTAAAGATAGCACTAAGTGTCTGCAGCACAGAGGGTGAGAGGCTGGAGAACACTATTTTCTGCATTAAGAAGTGTTTCATCTGTCAGAAATGCAATCATTCCACTCTCCAAGTGGTGAAGTGGCATTTCCCATAGCTGTTCATAACACCTTTAAAATGCTCTTGGAATGACTTAACAGCACAAAGTCAAAACACATAGAGCTACCACAGCCATGGCATATTAACCAATTTTCTGAAAAAAAAGTTCATTTTCAAACCATCTTTAAAAAGGAGAGGCCCATGATCTTGGCAAAGAACATTTTGTAATAGGGACATTTGACAGACAGGACACCATTTAAATATAGCACAGTGCTAATGCACAAAGCTCTCCACAGCTTTATAATTATCAATAAACAAACCTCATTTCCCCTTGCTTGGCCAGCACAAGGTAACAGAAATCATTAGACTGGTTTCACTTCAGTATCTTGTGCAGAGCATCCCCAGCTGACCTCCTCTAAGCCAGCTGTTTATCACTCTTGGGCCTGACAGCAAAGCTGCAGGTGAACACAGCTCCTTGCATCAAACACTCACTCTGGTCTGAGTCCTGCTCAGCCCTGTGAGGGCACCTCCACCCCCAGAACACCGGCAGCAGGGACAGAGCTGTCCCAGCCCTTCCCACCCCAGGCAGCACATCCCAGCCTCACCCTGAGCTGTGCAGGGCAGGCATGTCCAGCCCCATTACTGGATGTGAAACAGGAGAGTGCTGGGAATGAGAGAGCTGCACTCCCACGTGCCCAAGAAATGCTCAAGATCAATATTGCTCTCCATTAGTGCAGCATCCAAATCGATGCCTTGGACTGCACTCAAAGGGAGCTTTGAAATGGCTGGGCAGCACAGCTGAGCCCAGAGATCAGCAGCAGTTAAAGCTAAAACCTGCCTGTCCCGAGTGACTCAAACATCAGCTCATTTACACGTGCTTAGGATGGATCTCAGCAAAGCCTGCATATGGGCAAAACCTTGTGGTCTTTAGGTGTTTTAATGTAAAGCTGAACTGCTTCTCAAATATATCTGAATAATTTGATTTGCACATGACAGAATAATCTTATGATTTTTTGTATTTGTAACTTGGTCAGTCTGAAAGGAAAAACTAGATCCTACAGGAAAAAACCAGGTTGTGCTCATAAATATGAAAGAAACTCCATGGATTTAAGAGTTCAAATTTTAACAGCAAATCAAATCCTGAGATTTTAATAATCTCTGTTTCCTTTCTGTTTCTCAGTTGGATTCCTTTCCCAACACAGTGAAGTCTTTTTTTTTTCCCAAACCCTTATCAATTGAAAGGCCTTTGCTATGTACATGTCCATCTCCTGAGGCTGTATCAGCCCCTGACATCTGACCAAGGGCCTCTCAGCAAGCATTAGACTACAGGGAAGTCTGCAAGTGCCTGCTGGAACATTTCTGTCAATGGATTAGGGAACTCATTCATAAACACCAACTGCCACAGCAGATAACATTCCAGCCAGACGGAAGCTTTTCTGTGGGTAGAGATTATGTAACAGCACGATTTTTAATCCACTTGCCCAGAGGAAGAAGAAATGAGCTCACTTTCACAGAGGTTAAAGCTTCCTTATTCTGTTTTTCTCTGTTGTTTGATCCAGTCATGTTGAACTAGGAGATGATACTGAGCACATGAACTGAGGGAATTGGAAAATCCACCCTGCTCATCTCCAGTCCATCAGAAATTCTGCTGCTGCTGCCATCAGGTTCTCTCTCCTGCCTTTTCCCTCCTCACATGTTTTATGTACCTCTCACTCCAATTTACCAGAGTTACCAGAATAACCTGAGAACTGCAGTTGTTCAGTTATAAAACAGGCACCACTTAGGGAAGAATCATGTGAATGGTTATTAAAGTGAGCACATCAAACTGGGGCAGATGCTTAATCCTGACAGGTTACAGGACATCCAGTGGCATCACAGGACACGTGACCAGCTGCTGTCCCAGCACACAGAGCTGCAGGGCTGGGCTCCAAGGAACTCAGCTATGCTTTAGTCCAGGAATTGCATTTTATTAACCATGGCTTTGTTATTTATTTGTTTATTTTATATGTTCTGCAAAGCTACGTAGCCAAAACTTTGCATCCAAAGCACGTGGCAGCAGCAATCATTAACTGTTACACTGCTGTCACAAGGGTCAGCTCTCCTGTTTTTATGGCTGCCAAGTCTGCTTGCTTCTGAAAACTTCCTGGTTCCATGGACTCGACTGTGACCCCCAGCACAGGTCAGGGACATGGCACTGTTTTATGGAGCTGGTTGGGAAATGCATTCATTTCCCAGTTCTGGGAACACACGCTGCTGCCAGCGAAAGCAGGACTGACTAATACACCCTAACCTAGACTATTTGTCCACAAATTGCACAGGCAGACCTGACACAGCTGTACTCTCATTTCTCTGTCTCTAGTCCATTTCCAGCACCTCTTTTTTATTGCTTCTTTTGGCTATTTCTGAATTGAATTTCAGGCAGCTTTTTATTCTCGCAGTAAAAAGCTGAGTAACTCAGTCACTCTGACAGTGGTACACATAGGACTGTTACATTTTATAGTTCACAAGGGTATTTCTATATTTTGTGTGTTCAGTAGCAAAACCAAAGCAATGGCTGAACATTCCTGCTCCCAGGAGCAACCTATGGATTAACACTATTTTTAACAGCTGCACATAACACATTTGAGGTTGTTCTGAGAGCAACAAGAAAAAAAAACCAATCACAAGTTGCAGAAGAAATTACTGAATGTTGAGCTTCAGCAACTAGAGCCCATGTTCAGTGCTGCTTCCAAGATTAACACACACTGATTTTCCCTCTCAATTTCAGGCCTATGCTTATGGACCAGCTGCCCTTCAAAAGTCCTTAGTCCTCTTTTGTACCCCAGAAAGTGGATCCAAAGCCCACAGGAGCCAGTCTGAAGTCTCTGCTGAGGCTGGAGGACACAAATTAGAACTGGAGCAAGACAAGGGAGGAGAAATGGTTGTGAAAATGGATGGAATAACACAGGGAAGGCAGGTCCCAGGATTTCAGTGACTTCAGTAATTATTGCCCTGTAACACTCCCAAAACACATCCCCTCCCCAGCAGCTGCATTAGCAGTGTCAGCTTCTCTGCACTGTCATGGCTCAGTGAACAATTCACATGGCAAGGCCACCCAAAAGCCACAGACCCAAGATTGTACCAACCTTGGCAAAGATGGTCCAGCAGTGCTACCCGACTGTCATGGTGGAATTGGAGGGACACTGGGATCACAAACCTGAAATCAGAGTGGCTTTCATCAGCAGCCTGGCCAGGCCTCCCCAAACACCAGATACTGCAATCACACTGTTCCTACAAAAATGTTAATGATGCCAAATTGGGAATTTCTAAATTTTACATTAGCTCTGGTTATGTTATTTATGAATAAAGTGAAGGAAAAAATGCTGATGGCTCCCCATCCTTTCACATCCTCCCCCACACAAAAGGTGTTTATTGTGCTGCTTGTCTGGATGTGGGTTAAATTAGCCAGCAATGCACTGATCCTCTGGCTGAATTCAGTTTTTATTAAGAAACTCATTTAAAAATCAGAAGATCTTTTAGACAGCTCAAGTGACCTTTATCAGCAGGCACCAACTCAGCATTTTTCTTGTCAAGAAAGAGCTCATTATCCACACAGTCCTCTGGGATCTCCAGGCAGAGCACAGCAGCTCCAGAGTCCATCCCAAACTGCAGCTTTCAGGAGACTCACTCTGCATTTATTAGGCAGGATTTGACTTTCCAGAAGGAGGAAGAGCTCCCAGCAGTGGCTTTGGCAAGCACAGGCACCAGAGGGCACACAGGGGCCATTTCAGGAGTGCTGCAAGGCTCCTTCCCCCAGTTACTGGGATGAGTTATTGGGATGAGTTGGCCTGTCATTGTGCAGTGACTTTCCAAACAGACTCTGCAGCTCTGTGATGCAATTATTAATCCAGCCCCACTGCCTGGCCAATGTCCCTTGGTGATCACAGCTTTTGGCAGAGGGGGACAAAGGTGTTGTCAGCTACAGCACTGGAGCCTTCCAGCAAACTCATTACACAGGGTGAAATGTTATTTACTCTTCTCTACACCCAAGTTTTCTCCTCATGGGTTTTCAGGTGTTTAAGTAGAATTAATACCAACACATTTAAACAATATTCTACTTTGATTCTCCTGACAGCACTGCTACACAGTGAACTGAACACTTGGGCACATGGAACAAGTTCAAGATGAGGTCAAGTGACAAACACATCCTGGCATTGCCCAAACTCAGGGCTGAAAGCATCAACTAATAAAATGAGATGATGATTCTTACTTCTCATGACCTGTAAAGACAGACTGTCACCATACATAAAATGTTACAATGTCCTGAACAGAAAACTCCAAGCAAGTGGTTATGAAACCTCTTGGATTCTGAGAAGGCAGGACTGAGCATGCCAAAACATGAAGGTACTTCAAAGAGACTGAGCTAAGATCAGATTTATGATAAATCACTTGAAGTAAGAGAGTTTCTCAAGTCTGATGGTTACAAATACTTTGGGGATGCAAATATCAGTTACTATTGTGCAGAGCTCAGGTAAGGTCACCTCTGGAGCACAGGAAAACAAAAGTGTAACTTGGAGTGATTTTCTACTGAACACATCCAACAGCCCTCCATGGATCTTAGATGATACATTTCTGTTAGCACAGCCAGTGATGAGGCTTCTGGAATTATTATTTTATCTGCCACTCCAAGAACTGTCTCAAAACCTTTCCAGAAAATAAACAACCCCATATTCACTTTCTCTGCCTGTAGGTACATGCACTTTACATCAAACAGCTCAAATGATTTTGCTACTTGGTTCTCACCACTGTTAAGAAGGACAGAAATAACCAGTTTGGTTCTTTATCTACAACTTCTGCCAGCTGCCCCTGCAGCTTGACTGAGCTCACTGAACTCCACTCATTTATAGAGAAAAACTACAAAACAGAAAGCTCCCCCAAAAGAAAATGATGTAATGAACTCCTACCAGAAAGATCATTCCTTTCAAGCCCAAATCAAACACAAAACTCATCCCCTTTAATTCTGGCAGCAAAACTCAGCATCAAAAGATATCAATAAGCATTTCATGTACTGCAGATTAGTCTGTCTTGAAATTAACACCAATAAATCAGCACACACCTATTTTCATGACAGCAGACCTTACTTTAACCTGCCTTTAACTGCTTTAAGATAAGCTGAAAAATGTCTAGACACAGTTGTCTGCACGGGCTTCACTTGGTTTACATAAACTGTTACATTGCAGCCCTAAGATCAGAACAGGGATGTTATTATGGAAAATAAAGGCAGCTGTTGTACAGGCTGCTTTGCAGAAGAGTATTTGTTAGTGATGTAAATACAGAGTTATGCTATAAATAGTATATTTATTATAGCAAAAGGTGATTGCTTCCCTAAACAGAATAATAATAAAGGCACATGGAAATCCAGTCTGGAGGATAATAACTCTCACAAGCAGCTTTGGCTACACTAACCCACAGTTCCTGACCCCAATAATTCACTGTTTTGATGCTCAGATTACTGAAAACACTTCTGAGAACTGAGCACTGAGTTATTTATAACCCTGAAAGCCAGGTGACTGTGAGCAGTGCAGCCCCAGAGCCCCTGCACAGGGTAAACAAGGACACACGTGAGCAGGGAAAGCTCAGCCGCGCCGGTGATTCCCAGACACAACTTCCCTCCAAGAGCTGGTTGTGACTGCTGCTAATCCCAGCAGGAAGGACTGGGACAGAGGTGAGCACAGGGCTCTCACAGGGACCACAGGTGAAATTTCTCCCTCAAAGCCATAATCTACAGCTACAGCACCATTAGGGTTGCACCAACCCTGGCAAAACAATTCAGAATATTGTCCCTTACAGAGGTTCTCAACCTCCCAGGTTTACAGAATCCCAGAATGGTTTGGGTGGGAAGAGACCTTAGAGCTCATCCTGTTCCACCCCCTGCCATGGGCAGGGACACCTTCCACTATCCCAGGCTGCTCCAAGCCCAATCCAGCTTGGCCTGGGACACTTCCAGGGCTGGGGCAGCCACAGTTTCTCTGGGCACCTATGCCAGGGCCTGCCCACCCTCACAGGGAAGAATTTCTTCCTAATATCCCATCCAAATCTATCAGGGTGAAGCAACCCCCTTGTCCTGTCACACCACAGCCTTGAAAACACTTTCCCTTCATCCTTCTGCAGGCTCCCTTCAGCTCCTGAAAGGCCACAATAAGGTCACCCCAAACCTTCTCCTTTCCAGCCTGAACAATCCCAAATCTCAGCCTTTCCTCACAGCAGAGCTGCTCCATCCCTCTGACCATCTTTGTGGTCTCCTCCAACAGCTTCATGTCCTTCCTGGACCCCAGGGGTGGGGGCAGCTCTGCAGGTGGGGTCTCACCTGAGCAGGGCAGAGGGGCAGAATCAGCCCAGGGCTTTGAGGTTCTGGATCCAACACACGTGACCAGAGCAACTCATGCCCAAGTTCTTCTCCCAGGGCTGTTCTCCAGCTCTTCATTTCCAGCCTGGACTGACCTCAATGCAGCATCTGGACCTTGCTCTTATTAAACCTCATACCCAAGACTTGCTTGTGTTGTTATCCTCCCTTCCCTGAAGAGCCTCAGGTCACTGAGATGGCAGTACTGAGACAGGCAGGATCACGGCTGACACAAAAATGTGCCTAAGAGCTGAGGTCTCACCCACTCACTCATTTAGGGGAAAACCCCTTAGAAGCTCCTGCTCCTTTCAAAGCACAGTGGGGCCAGAAAGAAGGGAGGAAAAGGAAGGTTAACTCAAGCCTAAAAACATGTTTAAGAATAACACAGCCCCAGAACACACGTAGGAGGGTGGTGTGTGACCAACCAGCACCCCAAGGGGAGCTGGTTCCATTCTGGGGGTGGTGGGCACAGCAGCAGCCTCTCCCCAGGACACTGGGAAATGTGAAACAGCCCAGGAAAATGTGAACATGTCAGGGACACAAGGATGTAGTGCTAACCTAGGGATAACAGTTTAGGAGACACTCCAAAGACCCCCCTTTGCAAATAAACTGTAAAAAGGTGGCAGCACCCCCATATCCCCATAGACGCCCCCAAAGTCAGTACACACAAGGTGCTGTCCCCAAACATCCTCAGGGCAGCTCCCAAAGCTCCCCAGGCCCTCCAAAGCACATTCACAACAACAGAGCCTGCTGTGACCCCCAGACACCCCCTCAGCAGCATATCCACTGTGACCCCAGACACCCCCTCAGCAGCATATCCACTGTGACCCCAGACACCCCCTCAGTCTCACACCCCCTATGATCCCCAGACACCCCGCGAGCCCCCTCCAAAGCCCATTCACATCAACGGAGCCCCTGTGACCCCCAGCGAGCCCCTCAGCCCCGTCCCCACATTCCCTGTGACCCCCCAGGCCCCTCTCGGCCCCGCACCCTCCTCTATGCCCGCTGGGCCGGGAAAGCCCCCCCCCAAACCCCTTTTCCGGACACATAGCGCACTGCGCGCGCCCCCAGGCCCCTAACAGCCCTCAAAGCACTGAGGGGACAGAGAAGAACCCCAAGAGCTCATAGGAAAGCGGGAAGTGGCCCCCAAACCCCGCAGGGTCCCGAGCCGCCCCCCCGCCCTCCGAGGCCTCACTCACCGCGTCCCCGCCGCGGCCGCTCCTTCAGGCGGGCGGTGGGCGGGGCCCCGCCGCTTAGCCACACCCACCGCCCGCGCCGCCACATGATTGGACCATATCAGTGATTGGCGTTTCAAATTGGCCAATGGAAAACGAGAGATCGTTAGGGGGCGGGGCACGAGAGGTCCGCGCCCGCGGGGAGCGGAGCCCGCCCAGTCCACCCCAGTCTCCTCCCATTTCAGCCCAATCCACCCCAGTCTCCTCCCAGTCCAGCCCAGTCCCCTCCCAGTCCAGCCCAGTCCACCCCAGTCTCCTCCCAGTCCAGCCCAGTCCCCTCCCAGTCCAGCCCAGTCCACCCCAGTCTCCTCCCAGTCCAGCCCAGTCCCCTCCCAGTCCAGCCCAGTCCACCCCAGTCTCCTCCCAGTCCCGCCCAGTCTCCTCCCGCAGCCCCTTTTTGTCCCTAAAAGTGCGTCTCAGTCCCTTCCAAGTCTGTCCCAGACCCCTCCCAGTCCATCCCCATATATCCCAGTCTATAGCAGTTCCCTCCGCTGGTTTCCAGAGCCCTTCTAGTTCCCCTTTTGTTCCTAAAAGTATTTTTCTTGTCTCTCCCGCTCCCATCCAACCCTGTCCTAGCGCCTCCCAGTCTATCCCAGTGCTTTAGCAGTCCACTCCCGGTGCCCTTTTAGTCCCTAAAATTGCCTCACAATCCTCCCCAGTCCTGTTCAATCCCTCCCAAATCCCATTCAATCCCCTCCAAATCTATCCCAGTTACTCCCACCTCATCCCAGTCTATCCCAGTGCCCTCCAACTCTATTCCAGTCCCTCCCAGTCCATCCCAGTCTATCCCATTACCCCCCCAGTCGCTGCCAGTCCCTTTCCAGGGCCACTTTTGTTCCTAAAAGTGTACTTTTTATCCCTCCCAGTCCCATCCAATCCCTCCCAGTTACCCGTAGAACCCCACAACGTGTGTGTCTCACATCACAGAGTGTGTGCGGGGGCAGGTGAGCACCCTCCAGCTGTGCTCCCCCCTTCCGTCATGGGCACCTCCAGCTGTGCTCCCACCTCCCGTCCTGGGCACCTCCAGCTGTGCTCCCACCTCCCCTTGTGGGCACCTTCAGCTGTGCTCCCACCTCCCCTCATGGGCACCTCCAGCTGTGCTCCCCCCTCCCGTCGCTCCCCCCCCTTTCCCCCGCTGCTCTGGCGGAGGACGAGGATGAACTCCGGTCCTGGAGCCGCTCCCGGCGTGTCCCGGGATCCCTCCGGCGGTGTGCCCGGACCAGGGAGGGTTCCCGGCGTGTCCCGGGATCCCTCCGGCGGTGTGCCCGAACCAGGGAGGGTTCCCGGTGTGTCCCGGGATCCCTCCGGCGGTGTGCCCGGACCAGGGAGTTTTCCCGGCGCTGTCCCGGTCCCGGGCGAGCCGCGGCTCCCGGTGCCGCCAGGGGCGGGGGGAGCACGACCCGGCCCCGGCGCTGCCCCCGGTTCTCTCCAGCCTCCCGGGGCTCCGGCTCGTTTCGATTTCGGTTTTGCCGAGGATCGCGGCGCAGCGGCCGCGGGGACGGGACCTGAGCGCTCCGGACACAGCGCCGGGCTCCGGCTCCGGCTCCATGCAGGTAGGAGCGCCCGGCCTGGGCCCTTGTCCTCCCTTCTCTCCGGTCCCCCTCGGGATTTCTGCTCCTCAGGCAGGGCTGGGAGGTCATGCCCTGGGGGTGACCCCCTACCCCACCTCCTCACAAAGCCCGGAGCAGCTGGCAGCCTCTGCTCCCCACATCTGGTTCTGAGCAAAAAGCTACTCTCACACATCTGGGGGTTCCTTTTCCTTCTCGCTCCCCTTCTTCTCACGTTCCCACTTGGACATCGCCAAGGACGGTATTTCCTCTTGAAGCAAAGAAAAGTCATCTCAGGAAAGTCTGAAAAGAGCTAATCAGGGAGAAAACCAAGAATATAAAATTAGTATAACATAATAAAAATTCAGAATGTATCTTAAGGCCTAAAAATCTTCAGGAGCAAGAAAACACCAGATTTGTTCTGGTTTGTAAGAGAGTCACACGGGTGGGAGAAAATTAAAATAACTTTCAGATAGTTCTAGACAAAATACACTGCTAATTTCTTTCACTTTTATTTTCCCCATAGCTTATTGCTTAGAGCGAATCTGAAAGAGAGTTTGCATTGCTGCCAAGTCTGCTGAGAGTTAATTCAGGAGTCTCACTGTTCTCCTCAGGCAGTGTCATGTAGCTGTCTGCTTTGCTAAATCCAGCCCAGTGACAGCCAGAGACCACCAAATTGTCCTTCTGCTGCAGGAACCCTTCCTGCCTTCCTCCTGCTGTAACTCCCAGGGAAGCATTATTCCCTGGAGTGATGCACTCTCCTGCTCCTGTCTCCTGCTGAATTTGGGAGCTTGAGCTTTGAATTTCAGATGTGTCCAGCTCCCATCTCCTCACCCCTCATTTTCAGAGGGCTCAACTCCTCTGCCTGCACACACAGTCGAGGGGTGGCTGCTCTAAATCACCTGCAAAAGCCTGCCTGAGCCTGAAGAGCTCAGAGTTGGTAACTGCTTCAGAAAATACCATTTGACAGCACAATTGTTAATTTTCCAGTGAGTGAAGCTGAGAAATGGCTGAGATTCACATTAATAGGTTTTTAAAGGGAAACATTATCTGCTTGGCTTCCAGTAATATTTCAAGATCTAGGTGTGGCTGGAAGCAGGATCTGGAGCTCCATTCTGGCTCACATGCCCTGGCTGAGGGGAAAAGTAATTCTTGAGGGGCCAGAACTCCATGGACAGTGAGCAAGAGGAGCATGCATCTCCCTAAACCACGGGGTGGCCATTTCCACATTTGGCTAAATGGATAGAGAGATCTCTCTCCATATGGTGTTTACAAGACAAAATCAAAGCACTGTTGCAGTTTTATTTTCACAGCTCTAAAGAACTGAAGTGCTCTCCTAACACCTTGAGCATCCATCGAGCATCAGAAGATTCTGCAGGAGCAGGGAGCCAGCACAGGCACTGCAGGCTCTGCCAGTCTTAGCTCCATTTTCTGCTTCCCTGTAGAGAGTAGGGATGGATAATCCCCATCCAGAGCCTGAATGAGGGCAGGTTCTCTGCTAAAGAGCTGGAGAAAGAGAGGGATCTGTGGCTACTAATGCTGACTTGGGCAACCAGGGACTCATCCTGGGGCTGGGATGAGGAAAAGTGTGAGGAAGAGCTGCAGACACCATATCCCATCCCATCCCATCCCATCCCACCCCATCCCTATGAGAAACCAGTTAGGAAATACTGGAGCAGTTGGAGGCATCTCCAAAGCAAAGGCAGGACCAGAGCTGGGAATTTCCCCCCACTGATGTGTCTGATCTCTTCCCCAGGGCAAAGTGGCCATCAGCTCTTCCAGCCCCGTGGTGGCAGTGCCATCACCACCCCCATCCCAGGCCAGACCCTCACCCATCAGCGCTGGGGACATCTTCAGGCTTCCAGGGAGGCTGAGTGAGTAGAGGTTAAGCGAGTCAATGCTGCTCAAAGAGGAGTTCCCATGGGTGGGACAAGGTGGGTACAGCCATGGTGTCCCACTCAGGGACCTTTCTCCAAGGCAAGAGGGACATGGATTCATCAGGGTTCATTTTCTCTCCTTGTGGTGTTTTTGACCTGTGAGTGTTTAATATAGAGGGAAAGTTTGGTGATGGAGAAGAAGCCCCACCCTGCCACTCAGCAGTTTTAGGATGGAGACAGAGTTGTTTAGAGGCTGCTCCTGGTTTCAGGAATCCAGCCCTCACTGTGGAGCAGGGATGATGTGATCCACTGGCTGCGCTGGGCTGAGGAGGAATTCTCCCTGCGCCCCACCAACCAGAGCAAGTTCGAAATGAACGGCAAAGCCTTGTGCATCCTCACCAAGGACGACTTCAGACACCGAGCTCCCAGCTCAGGTTAGAGCCAGGGCAAGGGGGTTGTGAGCACATCCCAGCACAAGGTGGGCTCTGCTGAGAGAACTCCATGGGCTGGACATGAGGAGAACTCTTCCTTTCCCTGGTCCAGCTGAACTGCAGATCCTTTGGGGTGGGGAATAACTCCACACTGTGTAGTTCAGAATCTCAGCAACATTACCTAGGAGGGACCATTTCCAAAATCTTCTGAGCAGAGTTTCCTTCCCTGCAGGGGATGTGCTTTATGAAATACTCCAGTTCATTAAGACTCAGAGAAGAGCTCTGGTGTGCAGCCCCTTGCTGAACTCACCCTTCAGGAAAGCCAGGAGCACAGAGGAAGGTATGATGGGAGGAAAATACCCTGGGAGAACAGCAGTGTCCAGCAGGCAGAACCTGCTGGTTGCACACACCTGGGGCTTGGAGCTGAGCCTGCTGAAACCATCCCACACCACCTGAGACAGGCAGCCAGGCCCAGCAGAGTCCAGGTCATCTGGGAGTTTGTAGTGATGCAGCAGATCAGAAGCAATGCTAGGCAACACCAGAGGGTCCATGGCAAACTGGCAAGGCTGTGACTTCCCTAAGAAGTTTGCCTGCAGATTGAGATTTGGATCAGGGATGGTCAAAGCCAGGCAGAGGCACAGCCCTGCAGGAGACTTGTCCTGCAACTTAGCTGGGAAAGGGCTAAGGAACCAGGGCTGAGCTTATGCAGAGCTTCTGGGTCCGTGGGTGGGGTGGGCAGAGGGCCCAGGTGAGGCTGGTGGGGGCCAGTGAGGTTTCTTCGTGCCCTTGAGGGGCCCAGGTAGGAGTTAGGGTGGGGCTGGATTGGTGTCTGAGGCTGGATGTGTGGGGAGCTGGATCTGGGAGCACTTTCCTGGACTTTTCTGCTGGTTCATGTGCAAGGTAATGAACATATTAAGTCCCCACAACAATTTACCAGGGGGTGCTGTGCTCTGGGGCATTTTCCTATTCCAGTTTTTCTTCTGTATCTGACCCTTACCCTACCTGGCATCTCCTCTAACTCCCCTGGACTTCCTGCTGCTCCAGCCTTAGGAAAATCCCAGGCTTTCCTCAGCACCCTCCTCCTCTGCCTGGGCTGGTCCCAGGCTGAAAACCACCCTGGGCTGTCCCTCCCCTCCTGTTCCAGGGCTTTGCAAGGTCTGGGACCTGCCCTAGTGAACCACAGGGTGCTTATTATGGGTTTTTTGCAGGTGCAGACTGCAGTGCTGAGGCTGTCCCAGTTGTTTCCTCGTGGCTGGGCTGTGCAGAGCAGCCCCTGTTCCATGGCCACAGGCAGCCACTGAACCTCTCCCAGCACAGCTCTGAGAGTAGCTGCAGGCCAGCTGCCATCTGCTCTTTTCCTGCTACCCTGTCAGCCCCAGTGGATGGGAAAATTGCAGGTAATTATGAATTTATAGCTTGTTCCTTGGGGAAATGAGATGGTTCTTTGTCCTGCCTGCCCATCTGTCTCCCTTCCCCTCATTCCGTGCTTTTCCACCTCAGTTTCCCCACCTGAAAAATTGTAATTGCTCTGAGATCTCACAGAAGTGCTGTGTGTGAGCTCTGGCTTCCTCTCACATTTCTTGTGGCTGCTGTGCACTCCTGCTGCTGAGCCAGCCTTGCTGGAGCACAGTGGGAGCTCTGTGACCACAATTCCCTCATGCTCAGACTGCAGGCTGCTCTGGGAGTACGTGTACCAGCTCCTGTCCGACCGCCGCTACGAGCCCTACATCAGGTGGGAGGACAGGGAGGCCAAGGTGTTCCGTGTGGTCAACCCCAATGGGCTCGCCCAGCTCTGGGGCAACCACAAGGTGAGTGCAACTGAGGGTGCATTTGTCATCCCTGAGAGCGAATTTGTCATCCCTGGGCTTCTGCATGTCCCTTCCATGACCTGCTCCCTAGAGCTGCTGGCCCAGGGGCTGGGGAGGGGACACAGGGGGTGCAGGGTTAGGGACAGATGCCAGCCTGGTGGTTAAAGAGGGACTTTGTCATCCCTTGGAAAACAGAACAGCCAGTCTGGGTTAGGGAGCCACATTCCAGTGCCCCAAACCACCTCCAATGTCCCCTGCTGACACAGCCCCAAAGCAGGTGGTGTTGCTCACTTTTCAACACCTCACAATTCTTTTCTCCTTCCAGAACCGGATGAACATGACCTATGAGAAGATGTCACGAGCGCTCAGACACTACTACAAACTCAACATCATCAAAAAGGAGCCAGGGCAGAAGCTGTTGTTCAGGTGAGGTGAAGCAGAGCAGAGAAATGAGCATGCATGGATAGGGCATGGAGAGGTGATGAGATCCAGAAGTTGGCAGCTGCTTCACCCAGCAACACCCTCCCCTGCATGTACCCCAGGGGGTTTGTGTCCAGGCTCTGTCCTGTGCCTGCTGGGACCTCAGTGCTTCCTGAGATCCTCAACAAAGCTCAAGGATGGCAAATCCCTCTGAGCTCTAGAGCTCAGCTGATCACAGAATCATGGAATGGGTTGGAAAGGACCTTAAATCCCATCCCATTCCACCTCCTGCCATGGGCAGGGACACCTGCTCCTGTCCCAGGTTACTCCAAGCACCATCCAGCCTGGCCTTGTTGAGAGTAAAGGCTCCAGCACTTACAGCTGGTTTGGGGATGGGTTTGGATGTGTCACCACAAAAACATATTTCAGGTTTTTGAAGACTCCTGGAGAGGTTGTCCATGAGAAATCCAGCAGACTGGAGCAGCTGGAGAATGAGGACCATGAGGATTTGAAGGAAGACCAGGAGGTTTCCCCATAGTAAATCTTTGGAGGCTTCACTTCAGTGCTTCACAGAGAGCCTTGTGCTTTGCTGAGCAGTGCTGGTGTCTCTTGCCTCTCCTGGACACAAGGCCACAGAGCTGGCCTGGATTCCACACCCTGCTGTGAGCCAAAGCTGGGACATCTCTGGGCTGTCATTAGCTAAACACACCCAGAAGCTGTCCCCAGTGTCCCCAGCCCCAAAACCACAGTGGATCTGTGGGCTGGTCTTCTGCTGGTTCCTCTCCTGCCCTTTGGGAGGGAATGTGATATTTTTGCTCTGAAATTTTGACGCTTGTCTTTAAGGTCTAAACCTGTGGAAAAGATCCCTCTGTTCTTCCAGAGAGATGTGCTGAGCAGAGCAGAGCTGAGCAGAACTGAGCAGAGCAGAGCAGAGCTGAGCTGAGCAGAGCTGAGCAGAGCTGAACAGAGCTGCTCTGCTTTGGCAGCAAGGGCTGTCCCAGCTGTGAGTGTCCTGCTCTGAACCTGAGCCATCTCCCCAGCTTCAACACAGGCTGGAATTGCAAATGTGGTGCATGCTGGAATCCCACTGTCTCCTGTGAGCTTGCTCCTGGGATTAAGGTTAGGAGTGAGCTGAAATACTGCCTGGTTTAGGCCTGGCACAAGCTCCAGGCTCCACAGTTGCCCATGGCTGGTGTTCACTTTAACTCCTTTCCCTCCAGGTACCTTTTTTTTTGTAATTACTTTTATGATTAAATAATGTGAAAAGAAACAAAGCTAGAAACAAATATGACCCCACCCATGGTCAGAGATGTGGTTATTTGCTTTGAGTTTGAAGCAGGAATGGCTGAAGTGAGCGGAGTGTCTGTGTGTGTGTGAGTGTGTCTGAAAACAGAAAGTACCCACTACTATTTTCACTTTGCTTTCCACAGAGGAAATAAAATGCTGTGACTGTAAGGTTGAAAATCTCACTTCTTGCTGTTTGAAGGTCTGAAACTTGGAAATCCAAGATTTCCTCATTTAAAAACAGCTCCTGTGGGCACCCAGATCTCGTTCCCATCTTTTGGCAGCTCCTAAACCAGAGGCCACCAGTGTGATGGGTGAGCACAGCACAAACACATGGTTGCACCATAACTTTCCACCAAAACTTCTTACTGCCAACCTGAAACTGCAGCCCCTGTGGCTAGAACAGGTCTTGGTCCTGCAGAACTCCTTTACAGCTGCAGCCTGGAGGTGCTGGTGGGCAGTAACCAGTAGGAGACACTGGTGGGGTTGGTGGTGGCTGGATGGCAGAGCTTCAGCAGTACATCTCTGGAACACTGGCTGAGGAGATTCACTTCCAGAAAAATCACCAGATCATTGGCAGAACAGAGCTGCTTGAAAATTGGAGTGGTGGAGGAGAAGGAAATGAGGAGCTCTGGTGGAGAGATGAGTGTGAGGTCACAGCCTGGGGCAGACCCTGGCTAGGAAGGGAGGCCACAACCCCTGCTAAGAGAGGGGCTGAAGGTTCCCCAACACCCACCCAGCTGCAGCCTGGCAATGCTCCACAGCAGGAAAGTGCACTGAAGCACCCAAACCTCATCCTTCCCCCACCAAGGGATGTTTTTTGTCCCAGGGAAGAGTCAAACCAAATCTTTCTCGGGGTGAAATCCTTCAGTTTTGGTGGGACAGCAGAGCTCCTTCCTTGGGAACTGTGCCACTCTTGGGATATGCACCCATGGGTGCATTTTTCCTGATCTCTTCCCACTCCACTTTCTCACAACAGAACCAGCCCTGGTGGCTCCTGAGGATCCACTGCTCTTCCACCTGTGTGTTTGTTTTGTTGGAGCAGGTGACAGTTGGTGGCCCTGACTCTTGTGCTGTGCTTGCAGGGAGTGACCTCTCCTCACCTCTTTTACCAGTCATGACTAAAGATCACTCTGGGCTTGGCTGGGGATTTCCTTTCCTGGCTGGGAAGCTGCCAGAAGCCCTCAACCCCCTTATATCTCCCTGAGCAGCTCCAGAGGGACTTGGGGGTGACAATCCAAGGGCAGCTTTGCAAGGGTGGGTTGGAATGATGAGCTTTGTCCAAGCTCCTAGGAAGCTTTTGTGTACCTCCTGGAGAAATACCTGTCTTTCCCTGTGACAAACAGAGGCAGGAGGGCTGTAAACCTGCAGCTTTCCTGGAACAGGAACCCATCCCTGTCAGCAAACAACTCAGCAACTGCTGCTTGTGCCAGGGAGTTTGGTGTGGGGCTGTGGGGAGGGGCAGCACACGGTGACTTTTGGCATGGCTGGAGCTCAGGGGCTGTGGAATACGGCCAGGTGCCTCCTGTGGGCTCTCCCAGAGGTTTCCAGGTGCTTCATTCCCTAGAGAACATCAGCAGCTCCACATCTGCTGGTGTTTGGGGCAGGGCATTGCACGTTGCTCATCAGCTGGGGGAAGCAGCCAGAACCATGCCCAGGGCTGGAGGAAAAGAGGATTTGCTTTGAGGGCTGCTGCCCACCACCCTCCTGGATCAGAGGAACTGCAGAACTGGGCTGAGAGGACTGGACTGAGGCCAGGTGTTGGCTGGGGCAGGGAGCACTGGCTGCCCTCAACACCTCACCATGGTCCAGGTGTTCCCCTCCACTCCTCACCATAGTTCAGGTTCAACACCTGTGCCATGGTCCAGGTGCTCCCCTGCACACCACCATCACCATCATGGATCAGATCTGCAGCTGCTGTGTTTTGGTGCCCAGGCTGATGGCTCGTGGCTGTTGATGGCTCCAAGGGACCTTTGTGACCTCCTACACCAGGTCAGGTTTGCTGTGGCTTTGGCTGGCCAAGCCCCTCCAAGAGGGTGATTCCCAACCCCTCTAGAACCCATCTGAGATTGTTCCAGTCTCCTGCAGAGGAGAGTTTTCCTGATGTCCAATCTCAGCCTGTGCCTTCCCAAGGAATTCAGGTGCTCTGCCCCTGCCCTCTGCACCTTGCAGTTTCACGTGGGGAATGCCTCTCCCTTGGGTTTTTCCCATCTTATGAAGCAATTTCCGGCACAGAATTGTTGTCCCCTGCTGTGTTCCCATGGGTTTAGTTCTGCTTTTCTCCCCAGCATCACTGCCCTGAAGATGCCAACACCAGCACTGGGTGCTCCCCCCGCCATGGCTGCATTTCCTGCCAGCTTCCTCCTTCTCTTCCAGCACTGATAACAAAAGTAGATGAAAAATTTGGGTGCAGATCTCTTGCCCCCACTCTGGTAATGGGATTTTGGTTTATCTCAGTCTCCTGCATCTTCTTCTTGTGCCTCTCTCCCCTTAGGTTTGAACATATCCCAAATCCCAGGATGGACCTGAGCTGGGATAAAGATCTTGAATCACATTTCAGGTGAAGACTTTTCCTGGAGTTTGGCTCTTCCATCTTCTGGCTGTGATGAGAGCTCCCCAACTATGAAAGTTAGAAAGTGCTGTGTTTAGTGACAGTGCTGGGCACACAGGGAATAACCTCCCAAAGATGTGTGAAATTCAGAGAGCTGTGCTGGAAGAGGCCACGCATCAATGCTGACTCACAGCTGAGTCATGAGCAGGGATGGTGTTTGGACTTGGCCTTGGGTCATCTCCAGTGGAAAGATCTCCAAACTGGAGATGGCCAAAGTGACACCATGGCCAGAGTGGATGTGGCTTTTTGTTTTATGGAACAAAATAGATTGTTGGCTGGAATCAACTTGCTTCTGGACAAGAGCTGGGAAGCAGCCTGGAAGCTCTTCACACATTTATCAGTAGATGGGAGTGCTGAAAAATTGAGCCAGGTAATTCCTAATCAATACCAGACTCTGATTCAGCCGTGTGGGCTCAGGAGAAATGGAGGGATGTGGTCTAGACCTCTCCCAGTTACGGGAAATTATGGCATGGAGAGTTTATAGAAAGAGAAAGAAAACAGTCCTGAAGGGTTCTGATTGCACTGATCTCCGTATCAGGAAAAGAAAATTTTTATCCAGGAGATACCTTGAACATCATTTCAGCAGAAAGCAGCGCTGCTCCGGTGGAAACCTTCCCGAGGGGTTTTCCAAATAGGGATTTTCCAAAGCCTGCGTGTCTGCAGCTCCGGCCCCATCCCTGCGAGCTGCAGTGCAGAATTTTGCCATCAGATGGCAAAGCAGCGATGGGGAACAGCGGGAAGCACCTGGCAGGGATGCCACACCCACGGGAGGGGGCACTGGGGTGGCCCCCGGTGACACAAACGGAGCTTTGGTGTCAGATCTCTCGGCCGGGTGTAATTTGTAGGTGTTGGGTAGGGCAGATCTGCCTGGTGGGAGATTTGGGGCAAGAGCTGGTTCATGTTTTAGGGTGGAAGTACGGGCTGTCTGAAGGGCCCCAGGGTGGGTTTCAGGGGTGTTCCAGCCCAGCTGTGCCCAGTGTGGTGCAAGAACTGACAGAACATCCCAGAGTGGCTGTGTCCCACAGGAGCTCCAGGGATGACAGCAGGAACTTTGCTTCCTGCACTGAAACCCTGCTCACCGCGAAAGTTGTGACTTCCCCGGACAGAAACAACCCTGAAGAGCCCATTTCACATCACACCCAGTGAAAAGTGACAAACCAAACCCAAAGCCAAACAGCTGCCTGAGATAGCTGGGCTCAAAGGGCAGTGCTTACAGCAGCTGACAGGTGATTTGATGTTGTTTTGCTGCTACTTGCCATAAGGAAATTGTTTTCTCCTCCAGTGAAACTCACGCCCATTGATCTCCACCACGAGGGAGGTGATACTGGGGATCCCAGGCGGAAGGTCTGGCTGCTCTCTTACCTGAATGGCTGCTAAAAATAGGACTTTACTCACCACCACCTTGGGTATATAAAGGCACCTCCCAGGGGAGCCTGCGAACCCTCAGTGCCTGTGGCCCAGGAGTTCACCTTGAGCTATGTCCCAAGGAGCAGAAATACCGATGAAAAGGTAAAAACCAAACCAGCAAATAACCAGTGCTGAGGTCAATGCATTGGAATCAATCAAAGTAGGGTGGGAGTTGGGGCTTTGCCATGATAAATTTAGTTGAATGATTTTTTACTGAGTGTTTGGTGGGCTTTGGTGTTGGCTTGGATGAACTTTCTGATCCCAAAGCAGGCAGGGTGGGTGGGTGTGCTGTGTGTTGTGATGATGATCTCTGGGTCTGAGCAGAGGCTGATTCCCAACACCAGGGTGCTTTGTACAGCCCAGTGGGACAGATTCCAGTGCTGGCTCCCTGTGTGCTGTTCAGGGGTTTGGGTCTGGTTCTTCGAAGGGTGAAATTGGTTTCGGAGGTAAAACCAGCACGAGGCACCATCATGGCTCTGGTTTTCCAGTAGCAGCGTCTTTGGTTGGATTTTCTTGTAAATGTAGAGAAGAAGGGTGGTGGGACAGGCAGGGATTGGTGCTCTGAGCTCTGTTCCCAGCCTGTGCTGGTGGCAGCTCTCACACTGTGTCATCACAAGGTGACCAAAGCCACCTGCAAGAGCTCACATCCCTTGGCCTCTCCAGGGGCTGCAATGATTTTTAGCAGCCAATACTTTAAGGGGAAATATTCTGAATTCTGGGTTCTGTGGCTCACTGGGTGCTCCTGGGGTTTTGTTTTTCACTGCAGTGTGGGAACACATTGCCATGGGATAATGGGATGGTGTCTGGCTGTTGTCCTTGCTGGATAAAACCCCCTGGGTACGATCAGGCTCCTCCTCCAGGATATGCCCAGCCCATCTCCCCCCTCTCCCCAGTTTCGGTTCCTTTATCACCAGTGTGTGGTTGTAAAACCCCATGTGGGCATGAGGAGCACTCAGATAAGGACCATAAAAAACGGACTGATCATTAACCAGGAGCATAAACAACCTCTGACACCCAGAGCACCCCTGGGTGCCAGCATGAGGGAGATCTCCACCTGGCCCAACCCAACTGTGCAGTGGCCTGGGGAAGGCAAAATCCAGACTGAAAATGTTGTTTTTCTCCACAGCAGCACGTGGGCTGCAGCTGAGAAGATGCCTCAGTTGGATATTGGGGGGCAGCCCTTGGGCAAGATCCTCTCTCTGGACAGGCTAGAGGCCAAGAAAGTGCTGGAGATTTATGTCAAGCGCTCACTGAGCTGCTATGAAAACTCACATGCGGCCAAAAAAAACCTTCTGGAGAAAGACAGAGGGCGAGGGAGGAAAGTGGATGGGCTACAACGGTCAGAAAGTGATTTCTTGATGTACTCACGTGCCAAACCCAGCCCTAGGAAGGACCAGGAGGAGAGACTCAGAGCACCAGAGCTGGAGGAGGCTTTGGGTGATGACAGCAAAGCTTCCCAGGAAATGCCTAAAGAGGGGCTGAAGGTCAAGAGGAAAAGCTCAAAAAACTTTTCAAAACCAGCCTGGCTGAAGGGTTTCTTAAATCTCGTCCTGAGGAAGAGCCCTGAGGACCAGAAGGAAAACACAGGGCAAAAAGCAAAGGAGAAAGATGCCAAAGCTCCTCAGGGCTCCAAACCAGAAGGAGCCAAAAAACACAGAGTGGACTCAGGCCCGTCCCCAACGCTGGGCAGAGCCCTGAAGAAGAAGCCCAGCCTCAAGAAGGTTTTCTCTCTGAAGAAGCACGGGGAGGAGGAGCGGGGAGAGCCGGGATCCGCGGCAAGGAACAAACGCCCCAGCTGCCTCCCCCTGCGGCACGTCCTGGCCCCAGCCCAGCCAGGTGGGACCCCCAGCCCTGCTGGGCTTCTCTGGGGAAGGACACCCTGTTTAGGGCTGGTTTCTAACCCCTCCCAGGGTTTTGTGGGGCCTGGGTAGGTTTTGGAGACTCCAATCCCAAGCTGCTGCCCCAGGAAGGGTCGTTCTGCCCCTGATTTGGGCACAGCCACCCCAAGGCAGCTGTTGGTGTTATCACCCAAACACGAGCTTTCCCCTTCTGGCAACCAAAGGCCACGGTGCTTTAGTTAAAACCTGCATTTGAGACCTGAGATTACATCCTGAGCCACTCTAGGGCCGATTTACAGCTGTTTGAGACTCACCTTGTGCCAGGTTCAGGCAGGGGACACCTTGGGGACAGAACTCCGGTCCCAGACTGGCCCTTCCCGTGCCCCAGCTCTGCCCAGGGGGTTCTGAGCACCTTTGGTGCTCTTGGGGCAGGTCCCTTTGGGGCACTTGAGGTCCCTGGTGCATTCAGGGCAGGTCCCTGTGATGCTCTCGAGGTCCCTTTGGAGCACTCCAGGTCCCTTTGGAGCACTCCAGGTCCCTTTGGTGCTCTCAGGGTCCCTTTGATGCACTTGAGGTCCTTTTGGTGCACTCGAGTTCCCTTTGGTGCTCTCGAGGTCCCTTTGGTGCACTCGAGGTCCCTGTGGCACACTCGAGGTCCCTTTGGTGCTCTCAGGGTCCCTTTGGTGCACTCGAGGTCCCTGTGGTGCACTCGGGGCAGATCCCTTTGGTGCTCTCAGGGTCCCTTTGGTGCTCTCAGGGTCCCTTTGGTGCTCTCGAGGTCCCTGTGGCGCTCTCGGGTCAGGTCCCTTTTTCTCCGCTGTTTCCCTCTCTTGGAACCCGCTGATCCAGGGTGGGCACCGGCTCCGTCCCGTCTGTCAGCGCTGCCAAAATCCATCCTCAGTGCGGTCTGTGTTTGTGTCCGGCAGGGGCGGAGCCTGATGAGTACTACACACCAGTGTCCGAGGAGAGCGGGCAGGGCAGTGAGAGCCGGGGGGACCGGGCAGGAGGACGCGGGGAGCCCCCAGAGCCCCCCGGCACCGACGGGGTCGGTGAGTGCTGCCCTTGGAAACGAACGGGAATTGTGTCCTGCAGATCCTGCATGGCATCCAGCCCTGCTCCAGTCCTGATCCCGGGGCTCTTGTGACCCCCAGAGCTGGATGAAGACTGCGGGAGATTTTCAGCATCAGGGCTTGACTGGGGGATTGGGAGATTCACAGAATCCCAGAATGGGTTGTGAGTTGGGAGGACTTTAAAGAATACCTCATTCCAGCCCCCCTGCCATGGGCAGAGAGACCTTCCACTAGACCATACAAAAGACAAAATTCAGAGGTGAGAGAGCACAGTAATTTCACGACCATAAGGCACACTGGACTATAAGACGCACCCCCCCGGGAGTCGGCAAAATTCACAACTTTGTCCATCAGATAAGGCGCACCGGACTATAAGGCGCACTTCCAGGTTTGGGGGAAAAGTTTCGTCAAAAGGGTGTGCCTTGTAGTCGTGAAATTACTGCATTTTTCCTGGCTGAGGGTAACAAGGCACTTAGGCAATAGGCTGGAATGGGTTTTGGAAGGATGGAGGTGGATAAACATTGCTAAAGGATTTTTTCCTGGGGGCTAAACAGGACATCTGGATGTGTGAGGCTTGGAGAAAGGGCTGGAGATAACCTGGTGTGTCTCTCTACAGATGAAGCCATCAAGAGAATCGTTGCTCTGCTCCGGAGCGCAGGGGATGAGCTGGACAGGCAGGTGAGAGAGCTGGGCACAGCTGGATGGGGCTGGGGAATCTGCACTGCTGTAAAATAAACACAGCAACCATCCATGTCCCCGGGGCAGGAAAACACTCGGGAAAATCAAGGAAATGGCAACTTTTAATTCCTTGGGTGTGGCGGTGCCTGGCTGCAGCTGCAGCCCTGGTGTGGGGTGAAGGGTGGCACACGGAGCCATTCCCCCAGGACGTGCACTCACCCTCAGGACATGCACTCACACTCAGGACATGCACTCATTGTGTCCCACCCAGGTGAGGGAGGACGCACGGCTGCAGCTGTTCTTCAGGGACATGTCCTACAGCTCCTTCAAGAGCCTGGCTGATGCCTACGTGCAGAGGGAGCTGACAGCCAGCGGGCCCAACGCCAGCCCCCAGGAAATCCAGTTTGCCTACACGGTTCATCTCACAGCCACGGTGGCAGGGATCTGCAGCCAGGCAGTGAACAGGATCATGGGCTTTGGTACCCGCTACCTGGACGATTCCTTTGCACCCTACGGCAAAATTCTCCAGGTAAGGGGGAGGATGAGCCTGGGATGAGCTCCCAGCTGCAGGTTGGGGCAAGTGGCCCAGGAAGCTGTGGGTGCCCACCTGTGGAAGTGTTTCAGGACAGGTTGGACAGGGCTTGGAGCAACCTGGGGTAGTGGAATGTGTCCCTGCCCATGGCTGGGGGTGGAGCTGGATGAAAGATCCCTTTCCAATCCAAACATTCCATGATTCTAAGAATGCTTCCTTTTGTCTCAGCAGAAGA
Source organism: Catharus ustulatus (assembly GCF_009819885.2). NCBI lineage: Eukaryota > Metazoa > Chordata > Aves > Passeriformes > Turdidae > Catharus > Catharus ustulatus. The sequence continues at coordinate 4,944,378 of NC_046245.1, forward strand.
GAGAACAGCTCAGGACAGACCACTGTGACAGCCCAGACTGACAGCGAGGGGCCTGCGGTGCCTGGGAACCCAAGGATGAACTTTTAGTGGTGGGAGAGCAATCCCTGGTGGTGACCTGGATGTGGGGTGAACTTCTGAGCTGTGGATTTAAAATCTCTTAAGGAAAACCCCCAGGACAGTGCCAGCAGTGTGAAATGCCTGAATCCCAGCTGGGTGGAGATGAGTCTGTAAATCCAACAGAGCCCAAACTTCACCCTGTATTTGTATTTTAGCTCCTGCCAAGTGCTTGTGTTGAACCTCAGGGGTTGTTGCTGTTTGTGCACATGTATTTATTTACCTGCTTTTCTAAATGTATTTGTAAATGTACAACATAATTTTTGTAGTTGCTGCTACCAGCCAAGAATCCAGTTTGGAAAAAAACCTAAAGCTCAAATAAATTGGTGCCTAAATGCCAGCCAGGCTTGTCTGCTGAGGGTTGTGTTATCGATGGAGTAATGTTTGCTTTGCTCCAGCTCCTGTGGGCTGCTCCTTGCCAGCCAAATTCCAAGTGGCACGAGGCACTCTGAGAGCAGATACACAGTGTTGTCCAGCCATTTTTACAATTTATAAGCCTTCCTTTTGCACAGAAGGAGATTTATTACCCAGAACAGCTCGATGTGACACCAAGAACTGGGTAAAGCTCATTCCCAAGCTGCAGGAGCTGTAACATCCTCGAGGATTTACAGCTGCTGGGTCTCACCTATGAGCTCTAAGGAGATGTGAGATGCCAAAGCGATTTAAACCCTAATCACTGGGAATGTTTCCAGCTAATCTTGGCCCAGACCCTAAGCAGGACCATGGATTAAGGCAGCTCGGGGCTGGGCAGGGCTGGGGGGTGTCCAGGGCTCGGGGTGGTGGCACCAGCAGGAGCATCTCCTCTGCAAGGCTGGACATGGCTTGGGGTGAAGGAGATGAAGTTTTGGGGTTTGCATCGTGCAGGAGGGATGTTCTAGTGGGTTGAAGGTGATAGTGGTGGCAAACAAATGAGTGGATCTGTGTCACTGCCACGTTTGGGGTGACAATCCCCCATGGGCCACTGGTGACAGCCCAGCTCTGCCCAGCACCTCCTCTCCTGAAGGATCTGACCTTCCTGGTCCTTGTAAAACCCAAAGGCAATGAAGATGGGGAAGCAGAGCCCTTGCAGGACAGAAGCAGCTCTTCCCACCCAGACCCACGTCCCCAAAGCCTTCAGGGCTGTTTGACAGACATGATTGAGTCACTGGCTGCCAAGGGAGGGGGGACACCTTGCAGGGCTCCATCTAATTCAGCCCGGGGGAATTAGGAGTGTGGAAAACGTTGAATCCCACTCCTGGGTCCTGCCAACAACAGTGCAGCATCAGCACCACGGTTGGTTTTGCCTGGGAACCAACCCAGGAGATTTTACTGTGGGAGAGACTGAAACCGCCCTCGCCTGTTTGCAACAGCCCCGACATTCCCGTTCCCCCGGGGCTGTGCAGGGCTGGGAGAGCTGGGGGGATGTGCTGGGGATGTGCTTAGAGGGTGCCTTGGGTTACAATCTCCAAACTGGGACAGAGGGTCACAGCATGGCCCAATTTGTTTTGCATCTGCGCTCGTGCGGTGCCAGGGATGGGCTGGGATTTGCATGGAGCAGAAAGGGGCTCTGTCTCCTCACTGTGGAAAGTCAAATATCCTCTGTCCCAGAGGATATCATCTTCCATCAGCACGTGGGGTGCACCTGCCAGGTGAAACATCAGAAAGGAAAACTCCCATTTCCTTCTCCCGTGCTTTCCCAATACCACAGCTGAACCAAACCCTCTCCTCTGCCCACTGGAGCTTTTCCCACCCATCAGGGCAGTCATGCCGGGGGAACAAGGAGCCAAACCTGCCCAGCCCCTTGCACAAGAGGCTCCTGCTCCCAAAAAACCCAACCCAGTGTGCAGGGATGCTGCTCCAGCTGGGCATGGTGGGATGAAGTTGGGGCTGCTTTAGTGCAGCACCCCAGGGCTGGCAGCTTTTGGAGCTCAGGCCCCTTCCCATGAGCAATTCCAGCACCTTGAATTAATCTCCTGGTTATAAAATTGGGACCTGGTTGCCTGTGGCCACTGAAGATATTAAGAAGGTTTTAAAGAAGGGCAAGTTCTAAGTCCTGGAGGTTTGAGCTGTTTCCAGCTCTCGGCATTACCTTCATCCTGCCCTAAACACCCGGCCGTGGCTTCCCGCAGTGAAGACAATCCCTGGGTCACTGTCAGCGGCCATCTGGGCTCTGATCCTGCCCATCACAGGGGCAAAGCACAGCCCTGCACAGCCCCAGCCCCCCCAGTGCTCATGTGAGCCAGGGCTTTCTTCCCAGACCATCCCAGGGATCCTGTGTCTCCAAAGTTGGCAGTGCCCTCTAATCCTGCTTCTGAGTGCTGGGGGTGGGGGGGGGAGGGCAGCTTAGAAAATCAGCCTGGCACTTAATGAGCCAATTAATGCAAAACTTGCTGTCACTAAGAGGATGATGACAAGGTTTCATCTCACGGGAGCGTGGAACGCAGCCAGGCAGGATGATGCTCCTGGATGCTGTCCCAGCCGTGGTGTTGGCAGCTGGGGAGGGTGCAGGGGGGGTTTGGCACCTTGGCCCTCCTGGAACAGCCCCTGTGACTGAGTGCAGGACAGAGCTGTGTGTGGACAGGGCAGTGTGTTCTCCCAGGGGCTCCTTCACCTTTCCCAACCCTTGGCAGTCAGGGCTGGGCATGGCTGAGGTGCAAGGGCTGAGGGAAGCAGGAGCATCCTGCACCTCTGTGCAGAGCCTGTTGAGTCCCTGGGGGCCTGAGGCAAACAACAGGAGCAGTTAATGCACAGGGAACATGGGAACGACCCATTCCAGCACACAAACCCTCTGACTTCCAGTGCCCTGGCAGGTCAGGACCAGTCACAGCAGCAGGTGATGGTTTTGTCCTTCATGAGCTTGCCAGTGCTGGAAGAAAATCCTTTAAATGAAGGGATTTGCTTTCCCAGGGCTGGAGGAGCCAGTGGCATGAATCACACAGATGAAAACTCCGATATCTCCAGGAGGCTGGTGAAGAGGCTGGGGTGTGTGGGAGACTCACCCAGCGAGGGGATCATGAGAAACATCAGGCACTGGGAAGAGAATAAATTGGAGGCTCCAACAAGGCTGTGGATCTAAAGGCCCTAATTCAGGCAGTTGTTCACTTCCAGGATAATTCCATTCATTATTAGCTATATCTTGGAGTTGGCAACCTCCCATCCAGGGAGCAGCAGAGACCAGCCCTGGCCATGCTGTGACATTTACCTGGGAGCTCCAGGCAATGTCCACCTGCTGATGGTGACACTTCAACCCAGGGACACTGCACATCCATGTGGGGACTCTGCTCCAATTCCTGTCTTGAGGACACAGTCATGGCTGGAGAAGGGAGGGAAAAATGTGTGAAAATTTGGGGTGAAGCAGCACTGCAAAGGTGGTGTCAGGGTGCTGGGACCAAGCTGTGGCTCCCTGCACTGTCCCAGCCAGGCTGGGACACAGGGAAGGAGAGCCTTGTTCCTTACCCACATGTTGTGTTATAAACACAGCCCTAATTCTAACCCACAGAATGTTTCCTCTCAGTGTGCATCTATGGATTTGGACAACAGAAATGACACAATATTTATCAGCACTTAATAAATACATCTGTTAAAATGGCAATTTTTGTTCTGTATGTTGGCAGCAGCACTGGATCATCATGAAAAGACAAGACAAGGCATTTTTCCCTGGTTTTATAACTGTCCCCCAGGCAATGCAGACAGTTCAAAGGCAGATTGATTCTGGTTCAATATCCACAGGTTTGGCCAACCTGGTGCTGCTGTAGTGCCTTAAAGAGAGGGGAGAGGAAAAACAAACCCAAGCCTTTGGTTTTTGCCGAATGCAAACAATATCCAAGGGTCAGGCAAGGGCAAAACTCTTCCAACAGGGAGCAAATACAAGGAGTATTTCCAAACCTAATCCAATGTAACACCCTGCATCCACCCATTGTGTAACACCCTCTGGCTTTAAGTGTCTTATACAAGCCTTTACTCACTCAGTACTGAGCTGTGCCTAAGCTGGGATTGATGGAGAATCCAATTTAGGAAAACACCCTTTGATGAAGAAAGCTTGAAGCAAAGAGGAATTTTTGCACGGACGTTTCCAAGTGTGACAGGCACAATCACACCGGGATCCTCTCTGGGAGGGCTCCTGGAGCACTGCAGACCTGTTGGCACGAGAGGAGAGCCCTGACTGAGCCCACTGGAGCTGGCTGTGGTTGAAGATTACAGGAGCTGTTTTGATCAGGGGAAAATTTCTGTTTTTAGCACAGGCAGCAATTAAAATAGCTCGTGAATCTCAACGCCTCAGGGAGCTGTCATAAAAGGAGGCAGAAAATCCATCTTCTGGTCTCCTCTGCAGCCAGACATGAGCCTGGAGACAGCACAGGAGAAGAGAGCCTGAGCTTCACCTGGTGGGAAAGGACAAGCCAAGACCCTGAGCCATTCCTGCTGCTTTGATCCCGACATGGCTGTGGAGGATCTCCGGGCTTCCAGCACCCCTTTCTCGCTCTCCTTTTCGGGCAGCGGCTTCCTGGCCCTCTACCAGGTTGGGGTGGTGCAGTCCCTGCTGGAGTTGGCTCCCGAGCTCCTCAGGTCTGCCTGCAAGGTCTACGGCTCCTCGGCCGGATCGCTCATCGCTGCCGCCGTCGTCTGCGGCGTTGGCCTGGGTAAGGAACGCAGGGAAATGGAGGGAAATGGAGGGAAATGGAGGGAAATGGAGGGAAATGGAGGGAAATGGAGGGAGATGGAGGGAAAGGCAGGGAAATGGAGGGAAATGGAGGGAAATGGAGGGAAACGGAGGGAAATGGAGGGAAATGGAGGGAAATGGAGGGAAATGGAGGGAAATGGAGGGAAATGGAGGGAAACGCATGGAAATGGAGGGAAATGGAGGGAAATGGAGGGAAACGCAGGGAAACGGAGGGGAATGCAGGGAAACACAGGGAAACGCAGGGAAACACAGAGAAAGGCAGGGAAATGGAGGGAAACGCATGGCCTCCAGTGCCTGGGAGCTCCCAGGGTCCAAGAGCCCAGGTGTGATGCCCTGGGGGGCTGCTGGAATGTTGGGATGTTGGTATGCTGGGATGCTGGGATGCTGGGATGTTGGGATGTTGGGATGCTGGGATGCTGGGATGTTGGGATGTTGGGATGCTGGAATGTTGGGATGTTGGGATGTTGGGATGCTGGGATGCTGGGGCTGCTGGGATGCCGGGATGTTGGGATGTTGGGATGCTGGGATGTTGGGATGGTGGGATGTTGGGATGCTGGGATGTTGGGGCTGCTGGGATGCCGGGATGTTGGGATGTTGGGATGTTGGGATGCTGGGATGTTGGGATGCTGAGATGCTGGGATGTTGGGATGTTGGGATGCTGGGATGCTGGGGCTGCTGGAACTCTCCCCACTCACGAGGCGTTCCACAAAGGAAGGTGCTGGCACGCTTGGCAGTTTGGGGAGGTGTCGCTGAAAAAGCCGGTTCTTACATGAGCGCTGCCTGGCTCAGCTCAGGCAGAAACTGCAGGGGGAAATCTGGGTGTGCCTGTGTCCCACTGGCTGCTTCTCCTGCTCCTGCTGGAGGAGCAGATCTCCTGCCCTTCTGCTCTGAGCTCTGAGGGGTGCTGTGATGGATTTGCCCAGGTAAAGCCCTCTTTTCCCTCTGGATCAGGTTCCTTGGGATGTGTGGCTGTGAAGGGACACGAGTGGCTGTCACACAGGTATCTATAGAGCTGACAGCCTTGTTTGCAGGTCACTTATCCCACTCAGCCTTCCCAGAGCCAGGGGAGATGTGTGATTCCCAAATCCAGGTGCACCCTTCCCTGTGCTAAAGCTCAAGGATATTCCTGGAGGAGCAGCAGTCTGCTCCAGCCTGGGGCTGGGATTTCTCTTATTTCTGCTAAAGGGGCTTTCCTCTGAACCTCTTTCAACAATGTGGAAACAGGCCCCTACAGCAACAAGATCCTCCATGTGTAGAATTAATTCAGAGTAGTTAATCCACTTTTAATAATCACATCCCCCCATATTTCCAATTAGTGCCCATGTGTAAACAAGTGTACACAAGATTTAAGGCTCTAAAGCCTGATCCAAGTTCTGCTTCCACCAATGGGGACATTTAGGAGAGACAGAAGGATTTAGGGACCAAATAATGATGGAGGAAGCTGGGAGGGAACATACAGCTCCTGAAACCTCTGGTGGATGCTGGAACTGTTCTTCTGCAGCTAAAAATAATTCAAAACATTGGCAAATATGTTTAGACAAGGCAGAAAGGAACATTTCTGCCCACATGGGGATGAACTCCTCCACAAATAAGCAAGGACCCCAAAATTTCTAATTTCTTCTGCTGATGTAAGGGATGGAGCTGGGGCTGTCCAGCAGTAAAAATACATTTGGCAACTGCTCTTACTGGGGGCACCAGTCCTGAACTGGGCATCTGCTTCCCTGGAGGTGGAAGGCACCATCCACTCAGAGGGGCTGAGATGATCTTGTGCCCAAAATATCTTCCCCAGAGGAGGAAAAGACACTTTGGATAGTGATGGCTCTGGTCAGGTTTCTAACAAGGAAAATGAATGTGGCACAAGCTCTCTCACATTCATAGTGGGGACAACAGGGGCAGAAAGAAGGTGAAAGGTGGGGTTGGTGTCCCAGGGGTGGCTGCAGTCCCCTGCCCTGGGCTGGGTGAGGAGCTCTGAGCTGCCAGAGCCAGGCTGCCCTCTGTGACCCCACAGGTCACCCCGTGGGGACATGCTTGTCACCAGGCTGGTGCAGGCAGGGACAGTCACATTGCTGCCAGGCTCATCCTTCTGATCAAAGCCCTGTCCAGAGCCAAAGCCTGCAAAGCTGGGATCAGCTCTCACCTCTTCCCTGGCAGCTTGTGGGCAGTTTTTCCAAGTTTTCCCCTATTTCCAGGACACAGAGCAGCCAGACAGTGACCTGGGTGTGCCCCATCTCCCTGCAGGTCCTGCTTGTCCAGCAGCCCCTCTGTGCAAACCCACCCAGTGTTATCATTGCCCTGCGTGGCCTCAGCATCCTCTCAAGCACACATAACCCCTGCTAATGCCCCTGCTGCTCCAGTTGCCTTGGGGACACTGCACCTAATCCGTCTGTCCATCCACACAATCCCATGAGACTGCACGGAAACCTCTGCCCTACAGAGCCTTGGTGTGGGAACCCAAAACCTAAATATAACTTGAACCCCTTGCAAAGGGCTCAGAAGCCTTAGCACAAAGCCCAAAACCCCTGTGCCTTTAATTTTAGCCCCTAAAAAAAATTACCACCTTTGCATGAAAAATTACAAGCCAGAAAAAAATAAATAGAGTATAAATTAGTTTATCAAAAAGTGAAAAAGTAGAATTTTAAAATTTTTAGAATAGGGGTCTAAGGTCAAGATGAAAGAACCTAAACATGTTCTGTCCTTCTTTCTCCTTCTTCCTAGCATCCATCTTTTGAGTAATGTTAGCATTTTTAAATTGGTTTAGAGTAAAACTAAACTGTACAACACAAGTGATAAGTATTAGAAGATAATTGTAAATAATGTTTATGTAGTTTAAAGCATAAAAAGATAATACCACCCTGAAGGTGGGCAGTGTGCCTGGGACTGACCTGCTGGGGGGACCTCAGCTAGTCAAAGAAAGAACTTTTAAATTAGATAAAATAAACAACTTCTAGAAACCACAGAAGACATCTCCAAACTCTTTCTCCAGTGCTCGAGCTACGACACAGAAACTCTCAACACACACAGGTGTTTGTGTCCAGCTGCTGAGACACCACCAAGCACACCTTGGTGCTGAGCCAGGGTCCCAGAGAGCCCCTGGGTGCAGGGACAGCTCTTTGCAGCTTGGCTGCTGGACCAGCTTTCACTGTGAGAGTTTAACCCCCAGCAAAGGCACCAATTCCCTCTATGGGATCAGGCTGCCTGCAGGCTTTGCTGCACTCCTTCCTCCCCATCACTGTGGAACCTTTGAAACCTGGAGTGTCCTGAGCCCTCGTTGGGCTCCAGGGCTCTGCTCCTGGGATGTGCAGACACACATCATGGCTATTAACACCCCCTGAGCCAGGAATCCCAGCCATGTGGAGCCAGCACACTCAGCTTGCAGGAAAGCCCTGAGCAGCAGAAGAGGTGCCCCTCATCCTCACCCAGGAGCCAGCCTGTAAAACCTGGGGCTGCCCACATGGAAAACCATTGTTGAAGGCAGGAATGTGTTGTGCAAGTCACATTGTCATTGATAACTCAGTGCCCCCCTTCCTGGAGCCTTTCCCTAATCCTGACCAGGATTAAAACGGCCCCATCTCTGCTGCAGGTGGGGATTTCACCAGTGGGGTCACACAGAGATGTGATGTCCTTTGAGGATGTTATGAGGGTCATGGCCCCCTTTCTGCCCTGCCACAACATCCCCCACTGCAGCAGCAGTATCATCCTGGGGTAACACAGAGGGGCTGCAAGAAACTTCATTTGTGAGGAGTGTTAAAAATAGGATTTAAAATATAACTATTAGTGCAGCTATACTGACTTTCTCTCCATCTTTCCTTCACCTCTGTTTCAGATGACCTAAAGGAATTTTTCTTTGCACTGGCAACAGAAGTCAGGAAAACCATCCTGGGCCCCCTCTCTCCCAAGTGCAGCTTGCTGGCCGATCTCAAGGCTGTCCTGCAGCGGATGCTGCCCGAGGATTCCTACCTGCTGGCCTCGGGGAGGCTGCACATCTCACTGACACGGGTGGTGGATGGCCAGAACGTCATGGCCTCGGAGTTCAGCTCCAAGGAGGAGCTCATTCAGGTACTGAGCCTTCCTCTGCTGCCCCAGGGAGGTCTGCACTCGCTGCCTGGGATGGACACACCCCAGGTGTTGGTGGCTTTAACTGCTCTGTTTTCTGCCCGAGATGGGGACAGAGCCAGGAGGTTCTGTCAGAGCTGTGGTCCCACCACAATGGGCTCCACGAGGAGCTCCAGGGAGGAAGGTTTGAGTTCCAGGATCAGATGGAACAAATCATGCTAAAAAAGCAGCAGGTTTGTTTCCAGCCTCATACAGCTGATGTTGGGGCTCAGAGCCCTGTCAGTGCTGATGTGACCTCTCAGCTCTCCCCACAGGTCTCTCCTCAGCCATCTGGAAATGGTTTTCCGTGTTGTCTCAGCACTTTCCTGGGAGGAAAGAGCAGGACAAAGCTGCTGCTGAACAATAAGCAGCTCATTAACCAGTAAATTATCTGCTGGGGAGAGAATCCCAGAGTAGAGTCCTAACAGAGCGACTGTGAGGTCCTGGGTCCCTTGTTCCAGGCAGACAGCAAAGGATGGCAACTCCATGGAGATGTTGGAGTTCACCCCATGGTGCCTCCTCTAGGCAGGCCAGGAGCCTGGGGTGCTCATTCCCAGCTGATGAAGTTGGTGGGAAATGGCTGCAAATGCCCCAGCAGTGGCTTTACCACTGACAAATCCCAGCAGGGTGAGGATGCCTTGTGAGGGTGCCTTGGTTTTGTCCTAAAACCTGCAAAGATGGAAACTGGCCCCAAAGCTTCAGCTTGCCACCATCAAAGGGCACTGTTGGGACATGGACATGTAGATGTACAACTATTAATTCTGGCAGCTATAAAATTTAAAAATGCAGTATTGTGCCCTGCTCCAGGGAAGTGTTTCCACTTCAATGAAATTATTTTCCCTTTCTTGAAGCCTTTCTTGCCACAGTTCCCAGCAAAGTCCAGGTGGTTCCAGACTTTGTCAAGGCTGAATTTTTAGGCACCAAATCAACAGTTTTTGTCCAGAAGAACTTTGACAGGAACTTTGACTTCTGCAATCCTTCTCCTTCCCAGGCTCTCCTCTGCAGCTGCTTTCTTCCAATTTACTGTGGATTCATCCCTCCATCCTACCGAGGAGTGGTGAGTGATATTTCCACTCCAACACCTGCTCCCAGCAGGCTGATCTTGGGTTGGAACTTTGCATTCCTCTGACCAGGGAGGGACAGGTGTGTCCAGGCTCTTCCTTTGGTTGATGGAGGGTGATAAAGCCCTTCAGCTAATCCTTCACTGCATGCTAAGATGACAGCTGGGTGGAATTGCCATCTGGAGAGCCCCCTCCTGCCTTGCCCAGAGTGGGGATGACCTTGCAGACGTCTGAGTGAGATAAGAGGACGCCCACTTAGAGATACCATGCAGTTATCCTGGGCAGGGCCTGTCTGCAGTGCAGGCTCAGCCCTTGGCTCAGGTGCTGACTTGCACAGCTGACACAAGGAGAGCTCGTGGGAGGATCCTCCCCACGCTCTGTTTGTCTGAGGGAAGGGAAGGAGGAGCTCAGCAGTGTTTTCCAGTGCATCCACTTCCAGGGCTGGGGCAGCCACAGCCTTTCTGGGCCTCACTGCCCTTACAGGGAAGGATTTCTTCCCAATATCCCATCTAACCCTAATGAGTTTAGTGGGAAGCCACTGCCCCTTGTCCTGTCACTCCATCCCTTGTCCAAAATCCCTCTTCAACTCTCTTGGAGCGCCTTCAGACACTTGGAGGGTCTCTAAGGTCCCTGGAAGTGTCCCAGGCCAGGTTGGATGTGGCTTGGAGCAAGCTGGGCTAGTGGAAGGTGTCCCTGCCCATGGCTAGGGGTGGCACTGGAGGAGCTTTAAGGTCCCTTCGCACCCACCCCATCCTCAGGCCTGTAATTGCTCTGTGGGGCCCCTCTGCACTTTTATTTCATCAACATTTAATTCCACTAGCTGCAACTTCCAGTCCCACTGAGGTGGATGGTAAATCCAGGTTCCTTTTGGAATAGAACAATGGTCATTTTCCTTGCCCAGTGAGTAATCCCCCATGAATCTGCAGGCAATTACTGAACATGGGGGTCCTACTGCTCGAGCTCAGCACTTGAAAGTTATACAACACTACACATTCAGTGATGTCTGAATTGGCTCTTGACTGCCAAAAATTGTTGTACAAAGCTTTGTGAATGAAAATAATTGTATTTCCATTTTAATAATGGCTGTGGATTACAGCCTGGTGTCCTAGTTTGGAGGAAAGGCAGGAGCCTCTCTTTGAAATGGAGACTGTAAACCCCCTCCCTCCAAATTATTATAATTTTGAAATCAAGGGGCTCTCAGGCAAAGATATGGGAATTAGGAATAACAGTTCTTTACTAGGGAAATTAAAATAGAAATACAGCACTACAAAGAACAAACCCCAAACCCTGACACAGTCAGAGTACAGCCTGACACCCGTCAGGCAGGGTGTTGGCAGCAGTCCCATTCCATGGTGGCTGCATCCTCCTGCAGTGACAGATGTGGCTCAGCTGGAGCAGTGCTCCTGTACAAGGTGCAGTTTCCCTCTAAAGGTCCAGTGGTGATGTGGAGAAATCCGGTTTTCCTCTGGAGTCCAGTGGAGAAAGGGGCTCCCTTAGTGTCCCAAAACCTCTGTTTTTATCTTGGTAAGAAATGTTGGGCTCTTCCCCCTGGCTGGAGCAACTCCCAATGGGATGCAGTAATTTTATCAGTGCCACAGTGGGACTCAATGGCCATGAGCAGAAAATGACTGGCTGGAGGAAGGATGGGTTGTGAAAAGATAAAGAACAATGCCCCAGCTGGTTTCAATGGATGGCCCATTAGCAGAATATCTGTCGTTGAGATCAGGATCATTGCCCCACCCTCAACAGATGGTGATAGAACAGATACCTTTTATCACACCCTGTATTGTAACCAAGACTTTGAGGTCAAGGAGCTGGCTGGATGCCCCAGGCAGGGCAGGGGAAGGAGCTGAAAAAGAGATAAAGAGCACAGGTGGGACAAGATGCTGCTGGAAGGGGGGAGGACAAGCTGGGATGGGCTCAGGACAGGAGTGTCACCAGTGCAGCTCAGTGACACCCTAAAGGTCCCCAGAGCAAACCCTCCCTCTGCTCGTCCCCCAGCGCTATGTGGACGGAGGTTTCACGGGCCTGCAGCCCGTGTCCAGCCTGGAGGAGCCCGTGATCACCGTGTCCCCGTTCACCGGAGAGCTGGACATCTGCCCCCGCGACTGCCCCGCCATCTTCTTCTGCTTCCAGATCTTCAACGGCAGCATCCAGATCTCCATAGAGAACCTGTGCAGGATCAGCTACGCTCTCTTCCCACCCAGCACCATGGTGAGCCCACCTGCACCTCTCCCTGCTTAGTTTTGGTGAAAAGATTAATGCTGCTCTTGCCTGCTCAAGGTTTAAGGTTCAGCTCAATTTCCACTGCTAATTAAAGGGATTTCAAAGGGAGGGGGCAGCACCCATTGTTTTTTCAGTACATTTTGGGGAGGGGACACTGCTGATGGGTGGCCAGCTTGGAATGGGGTCCACAACCTGCAAAGGACCAGACAAAACCAGGTGATCTCTAAGGTCCCTTCCAACCCAAACCATTCTGTGTTTCTCTGGCCAATGCTGTGGTGGCTGGAAACCAACCAGTGCTTGCTGCCTTCCCAAATGCACCATCCCAACCCTCCACAGTCAAACAGCTTTGGTTAGATCCTGCAGTACTGGGGGCCAGGCTCTTTAGTGACCTCAAGTGTTTCTCCTTGCAGGTCTTGAACGACATTTTCTCCCAGGGGTACCAGGACACTGCCCTTTTCCTGTACAGGAACAGTAAGTGGCACCCCAGGACCCGAGGGGCACCTTGCTGTGGCACAGACAAACATCATCCCTTTCCCTCTGTGTCTCCCAGATGCCTTTGGCTTTAATTACTTTGATGGCAATTTCCGCTTCGGCAGCACCTGTGGGAAGAATGACTCTGGAAAACCCAATGGGACCCACCCCAGCCTGTGCAAAAGGGTCCCTCAGTGCCTGAGCCCTTACTTCCTGCCAGGTAGAGGATTTGGGGTGCTTAGCTTGGGTTTAGGGCTGCTGCAGCCCTCAAGAGCAGCTGTGTTATATTTAAGAGATGACTGAGTTATTTATTAGAGTAGTATTTCAGTTGCAAAGAGATTTTGTAAGAGTGGCTCCAGCTGGACTCTGGCCTGGGTTTCAGTACCTACCTGAGCTGGACAAGAGGGGTTATTGCATTTATTTCATTGTTTGTAATTCCTGGTCTTTATTTCTTTTCTTTATTTCTTTCTGTGCTGTCATTTCTGGGTGCAGGCTTGTGGAAGAAGGAGCAGGTGAATGGACTGCAGGACCCCCTGGCCAAGGTCCTGCTGCAGCCCTACAGGCTCCCAGCCTTGCTCAGGAAGGGGTAAGAACATCCCTACAGAGGCATTAGGGAATGACAAACCAGGACTGTGACTTCAGCAGTGGTGGGGCAGGGAGGGATTTGGTGTTCCCTGAAGGCAACATCCAAGGGAGAGCGGGTATGGCTGGCAGGAATGCCACAGGATCTCTTGGTTATGGAAAAGAAGATTACAGTGTGCATTTATCATGGACACCCTCCCCTTCTGCTGCTTTTAGCCTTCATCAAACTCAGCCTGGGTGCTTTGCTTTTGCAGGGTGAAGAAGGTGTGGGGGCTGCTGGAAGGTGTCAGCTCCCTGGTACGACGACTGCACAGGCTCCTCCAAACCTTGGTGCCTGCTTTGCCTGGGACAGCCGTGGACAGGAGGAGGTGAGGGCTGGGGGGCTGCAGACCCTCAGCATAAAGAGAGCAGGGAAACCTTTGGGAACCTCACCCACTGGTTCACTGATGCTGAGTGGGGCTAAAATCTCCAAATCTGGAGTAGCCCACATTAAAAGTACAGTAATTTCATGATTATAAGCTGCACCATTTTGACTAAAATTTTGGTCCAAACCCGGAAGTGCGGCTTAAAATCAGGTGCAGGTTATATATGGACAAGGAACGAAAAGTTGCTGTTTTAGTTTGGAGGACAGGTGTCTGCTGAGAAAGGCAGAAGCTTGTCTTTGAAATGGAGAATATAAACCCTCTCCCTCCAAATTATTATAATTTTGAAATGAAGGAGCTTTCAGCAAAGATATGGGAATTAGGAATTACAGTTCTTTACTAGGGAAATTAAAATAGAAATACAGCACTACAAAGAAACAAACCCCAAACCCTGATACAGTCAGAGTACAACCTGACACCCGTCAGGCAGGGTGTTGGCAGCAGTCCCATTCCATGGTGGCTGCATCCTCCTGCAGTGATAGATGTGGCTCAGTTGGAGCAGTGCTCCTGTACAAGGTGCAGTTTCCCTCCGGAGCTCCAGTGGGGATGTGGAGAAATCCGGTTTTCCTCTGGAGTCCAGTGGAGAAAGGGCTCCCTTAGTGTCCCAAAACCTCTGTTTTTATCTTGGTAAGAAATGTTGGGCTCTTCCCCCTGACTGGAGCAACTCCCAATGGGATGCAGTAATTTTATCAGTCCCACAGTGGGACTCAATGGCCATTGGCAGAAAATGACTGGCTGGAGGAAGGATGGGCTGTGAAAAGATGAAGAACACTGCCCCAGCTGGTTTCAATGGATGCCCATTAGCAGAATATCTCCCACAGAGATAAGGATCACTGCCCCCACCCTCAACAGATGGTGACAGAACAGATACCTTTTATCACACCCTGTATTGTAACCCAAGACAGTTGCCAACACCAGGACTGTGGCTGATAATCAGGTGCGGTTTATAGTAGTGAAATTACTGTAGCTATTTTTTTATCGCTGGAATATTATTTTGATATCTCAAAGAAGCTATGAACCAGCTCAGTGCCACCTCCCTACTGCAATACATTCATGTTCTAGGTATTTATCTGCTGGGCTCTGTCCTGGCAAGACACCAGGCACATTCACCAAGATCCTGAGAGATCTTCTTGCACTAAGCTCTCAGGGATTTAAGGCATATCCCTCCAAAATCTGCTTGTGATTTGCCTTCTGTGCAGCTGCCCAAGAGACTCAAAATTATTTCACTCTGAGGCAGCTGCAAAGTCCTCAGCTGTGAGAAAGCCTTTTGGAGTCAAACACTGCTGGGGCTGCTCATCCCTGTCAGTACCTGAACCCTGCCCCACAGGTAACAAGGATTGTCCCAGCAGGGCCCTGGGATCTCCAGCGCTGGAACATGAGGGCAACACCAGCACACAGCAGCACAGCTGCTGGTCCTCGAGGCAATTTTTGGGGAGTATTTTTTTCTTCAGAACCTGTCTGGTTCTGTCTGCAGTGCTGCCACTGCAGTGGCTCTGCTCAGGCCTCCCCTGCTTTTCCATGTGGCTGAGGCAAAGCTGCAGTGCTGCAGCGGCCACGGGGCAGCCTCGCCTGCAGACCTCACAGCCCAGCCCTTTCCCTGCCCACTCCATCTCCTCCCCACCAGCAGCATCCCTTCCCTGCTTTAATGCAGATTACAGGGCAGGCAACTGCCAGGAAATGCCATGTTTTAAGTGTTTCCTCCAACTCAAAAACTTCC
This sequence comes from Catharus ustulatus, assembly GCF_009819885.2. Lineage (NCBI taxonomy): Eukaryota > Metazoa > Chordata > Aves > Passeriformes > Turdidae > Catharus > Catharus ustulatus. The sequence continues at coordinate 4,959,720 of NC_046245.1, forward strand.
AGAGAGATTCCTCAGAGAGAGAGAAGCCTTAAGGAGCATCATACTGGGCAGGAACTAATTTTTTTCCAATTCCCTGAAGTTTTTTTACCAATTATCAGTTCTTGAGCTTCACACCTGCCCATAGCCCTGCTTCTCCTGCCTGTGGAGCTGGGAGTGCATTTGGTTCCCCCCGGAACTTGCAGCTGTGCAGAAGGATGGAGAAACCTAAAGATCTGCTTCCAAGTCCTGCAGGCTGCATCTGCTGGCATTTCACAAATACATGAGTTCTTCTCCTGCAGTTGTTTGTAACTCACAGCCGCACACAGAGCAAGGCCCAGGCAAAGGCACCCTGTGTCACTGCTCTGCACACAGAATTAACTGGCAGCACTCTCAATTATCCCAAATCCGTGCTGCTTATCAGAGGCTGTGGATTGGCTTTGCCTCAACTGTGACTCCCCTGTTTGTTGGTTCCCAACAGGCAACAAATGGATCCCAACAGCAGCAGCTGTTAATTAGAGTAAATAGCCTGTTTAATTGCACAAAGGGAAATGGAACAGAGGGAACTTTCATCCAAAGGGCCGTGAAGACTGCAGGAATGAATGTGGGAAGCAGCTGAAGGGAGCTTTGATATAACAAGACTCCAAGTTACCGAGGAGTGCTGTGTGAAAGAACAATATCCTGTGTTCTGCCATCTTTGGTTCAAATCAGTGACCTGGGATACTTTCTGTGGTCTAAAAGAAAGCTGGATGCTTATTTCATAGAATCATGAAATGGTTTGGGTTAAAAGGGATCACTTTAAAGATCACCTTGTTCCACACCCTGCCATGGGCAGGGACACCTTCCACTATTCCAGGTTGTTCCAAGCCCAATGTCCAGTCTGGCCTTGGACACTTCCAGGTGTTTTAAGTACATGACATATTGTTGGCTTTTTGCAAATATTGGGATAAATGCTATATGTATAATGTTAAAATAGCTTTTCTGTCTGAATATAGGCATTTTTTCTTCTAACAGCAAAAGTCAGACATAAGTTTTGTAGAGATAGTATGCTGAAACTACCTGCCTAGTTGAGATAACAGCCCCTGAACGTGTGATGGGGCCCTGCAGCTGACACAACAATTATCAACACTCACTGGCTGCAAAAGGCCAGGACCCCCCACCCAAATTAAAAGGTAATAAGAAGAGGATTAAAACCACAAGCCAAGAAACATGCATGCTCTAAAAAAGCAGACCCAAGGAGTGGCCATGTTAAACAGTTCCCAGAAAAAGTTCAACTATGCATGAAGGACTATGAATATGCAACAAGTTAATGTATTGTAAAACGTATTTAAAGGGGCGTTCCCGAAGCACCCGGCTGTTTTAACCCTTTGCTTTATGTGTATCTCCTATTGTCTTTTTATTAAACCTTTTTAAATTTTACCAGGACAGTGAATCATGTTTTTCACACAGGGATCCAGGGGCAGCCACAGCTGCTCTGGGCACCCTGTGCCAGGGTCACCCCACCATCCCAGGGACCAATTCCTTCCCAATATCCCATCTAGCCCTGCCCTCTGGCAGGGGACAGCCATTAAGCCTAGTCCTGTCCCTTCAGTTCCTGATGAGGGGTCCCTCTCCAGCTTCCCTTTAGCTCCTTGAAGGGGCTGTGAGGTCTCCACACAACCCTCTCTTCCCCTGGCTGAGCAGCCCCAGCTTTCTCAGCCTGTCTCCAAAGGGAAGGGGCTCCAGTCCCCTTAGAACTTTCTGGCCCATTTGGATGGATCCCGTTTGCATTGGATCCTGCCTGGTCCTGTCTTCCATCCATCCTGGATGGATTTACACGTGCCAAGCACTGCAGCCAAAGCCAGGCTGCTCAAATCCAGCTGTTCCTGCCACAGGGCCAAGTGGAAGGCTCAGAGACACCCAGCCCTCCCCAGGCAGGGACAATCAGCCCATCATTTGCTTTTGCACCTCTGCTCCCTCCCACTTATCCAACAGCTCCTTCTCCAGGCTGCTGCAAGCATCATCCCCACCTCCAGGCAGGCTTTCACCATTTCAGCCAGCCTGAGGCACTTACCCTATTGAAATGGGCATCAAAATCCCCCAAAGAAAACTCTTATCTAGGAATTGCACTTCCCAATCCACTAAATGCATCTGCAAACCACAGCCACAAACAGGAGCACAGTTTGAACTGCCCAGTGTATCCCACCTGCCCCATGTGGTCCTTGATCATAAACAATTAGTAAAACTTGGAGAACTTTAACAAAAATCAATCTGCAAGGAACCCCCAAACTAAAATGGTCTCAGTGCAGAACACCCCTGCACCAAACCGGCAGGAATGAGTAAGAAATAAGTATTTAACAATTCAATATTCAAATCAGCTGTGTTTTGCTTTATTAGTCCCTCATCTTTTCAAGCAGGCAGAGCTGATGCTGTCTCCTCTTGGAGACAGGAGCTTGGAGCTAATGGCAACAGAAGCTTTGCCAGAGGCAATGGATAGAGGCAAAAATTGGCATTGATTGGAATCTTCTTATGCAGAAGCTTGTTTTCCCTAAGGAAGCCAAGTGGGAACCCCAGCTGCAGCCAGTCAGGATAGAACAGCCTGGAATGCCTCCTCCAGGGGTGGATCATGGGAATCATGCCGGGGCTGTGGCCCTGCCTGTGCTGGGACATTGCTGGCACAGTCCCTGTGCTCCTTGGGGCAGGTCAGGCTCAGCCTGCAGGCTGGGTTCCAAATTCCTCATTGCCTCTTTAGAGCACAAACAGGGGCCAAAGGCATCAGCAGGGTGAGAAATGCTCCTCTGTGGCCCTAAAGGGAATAAAACCATGTTGGTCAGTCTGACAGACGCTCTGGCAGTTCCTGTGGGACAAACTGGATTCAAGTGCCTGGTCAGAGCTGCTTGCCTTCCTCCTGTTGTCCAAGGGGCAGCAGGGTTTAGTATCCTCAAAATAGACCCTTGTACCCCTGTCCTGTTGCTTGTCTCATTCTGCTTTGAACTCAGCAGAAATGTGAAGCCTGAGGTGGATGGGATGAGAGACTGGAGACCAACCAAGAGAGCAGAGCTCCCTCTGGAGCTGGATCTCACTGCAGGACTAGAGGTGTTGTAATCCCAGCATAGAGGGAAGAGTCCTGGAGTGTGAGCCATGAAACTGAGCCCAACAAAGCCAAGCACGTGCCCAGTGCTCCCTGTGGCTCTGCCTGTTGGCTGCAGGTGCTTTATGCCAGCCTGTTTCCAGCCTGGGTACTAAGGAGGGTGCAATTCCTTGTGCAATTGTCCTGCTGGGCACGTGGATAAAGGCAAGTGCTTGTGGATCACCTGCAGGTTCCAGACACTCATCCTCTGGAAATGTCACTTGTTCAAGAAATCAGGTATAAGATGTTCACAAGTTTATCCCCCTGCTGCCTTGGGAGCATCAATGCTATTCTGGCATTGCACAGACAAACAGAAAAAGAGGCTTTTCCTTCCCAGAACTGGAAAATCTGATGTGCTTCGCTTTGGAGATCGAGAGCCTGAACTCAGCCCTTAAGTGCTCTCAGGCCTAACAAATGAGTCTGGATTCCTCCCACAGGAGGAATTTTTCACCTGAGGCCGTTCAAAAATCGTTGTAGCCTGGCTGCAAACGTGAGACAGAAATTGCTGATAGTCCAGAACTGCCCAACATCCAAAGAAACCTCATTCCCACCTTGCTGCTTCCAAAAGCTCCACATAGCTCAGACTGATGGAGCCTTTACAAAAAACAACCAGGGAAGCAGCTTCTACAGCCTAACACTGTGTCCTGCATTTCTTAGAGAAATGGAGTTGGAGAAATGCTCTGGAGTTCGCTTGTTTTCAAAAGAAATACCTTTCTTGCTACCATTTTATGTTTTTCAAACTTTTCTTTTTAGATCTGGAATGGTAACAGTCCTATTCTTTTCCCTTGACATTCCTCATTTGTTGTGGGCCTCCTACATACAGCAGATTGTGTAATTTTTCACTTTTCATTTAATTGATGTGGCTGCATTTTAAATAATTGTCATGTTGAAAAAGCTGTGTAATTTTTCTTAAGCTGATAAATTCTAAAATGTTGAAAGACTCAGAAGGAAAGAGAAAATGAAGAGTAAAATTGAAAGCAAGATTTCATTTCATCAGATGCTTCTTTGTATTTTTTAGTGACAACAAACTGCAAACTGAAATGCTGAGGATTCGCTGGTTTTCCATGCAAAACTAAAGTGGGGGTGGGCATTGTTTTGTGTAGGATTGCAGAAAATGAAAATTTTTGAATTTAAACCTGCCTTGTGTTGCTTGAAAATGATACAAGTAAGAGGTTTACCTGCAGCTGTAAGATGCTTTCTTTGCTCTAAGCATTTCTGTGGCTGCAGCCAGAGTTCCTAAGGAGAAGTTTGGATTTGTCTGGCACAGCACAGCAGAAGCCTTGAGACACTCTTAATGAAGGGATGTGTGGGCAGAACCTGAGTGAATACATGGACCCTTCAGAGCCAGCCACAAATGAAGTCCTCAATGCTGACCCAAATCAGGGTGAGGGCTCAGTGTGAGGCCTCACTTGTAGCCCCTGACCTGAGAGGGAACTTTCTCCCATTCCTGAAGTTCTCACCTGTCCCAGGGGCTCTTTGGGCACTCACAGCCCTGGACAAGTGTCACTTGAAAACTGATGGGGTAAAGGAAGTGCTGGTTCTTTACCTTCCTGGGAGTGGACAGGGTGGTGTGGGGCTTCCTATTTTTCTTCCTCTGCTCCTTGGTGGATCCCTGGATTCTCTTTGGTGTTATCCTTACGATCCATGGATTTGGAGTGATGAACCCTCAGTGGTGGCTTCAGGCGCCGGCTCTCCTCAGCTGTCTGATCTAATTCCTTGGCCAAGGAAAGTGTGAAGCCCTCGAAGTAATTCACCTGGAAATCCTCTGTGGGGAAGAGATTGCAGCTCTCACTGCTGCTTGTTCAACAGCCAGGTGTGCAGCAGTGTGAGGTGTGACCTGGGCTGAGTGGGAATCGGGGACACTGATGTCCCCAGGGCTCAGGGATCACCAAACATTGCTGCCCTGTGCATCAGGGGCTTATCAAACTCCACACAGGGCCTGAACCTGTGCTTCTGTCTAGAGGTCCTGGGACCTGTGTTCCCTGGCAAAAAGCTGGCAGAGAAAAGGGGAGTGTGGCTCCAGAGGGAGCTTCAGGAGAGGCCAGGACTCAAATAATCCTGGCAGTGCCAGGAATGCAGGCATTTCTCTGCCCCAGTCACTCTGGGGCACCATCTCTTACCTTGTGCCAGCAACCAACAGCCTAAGGGAAGTGCCCAACCCAGCTGGCCTCACTCCCAGTCACTTACTCAGTCTTTTTAGGAAGTAGATCGTGTCCTGGTAGCCCTGGATATAAAAGTTGTCGATGACCTGCAGGGAGAGGTGGCAGTCAGGGCAGCTGGGCTGCTGCAGGGGGCTCATGGCTCTGGTTACCTGCAGGTAGCTCACCTGACGTGTGGGAGGACAGAAGATGTACAATAAGCGGCATATGTTCATTTTTGAGATGTGTAAGATGCAGTCAGAGATCTGGAAGGTCAGGAAGGCAGCGGCGCTGTCCTTGGGGCAGATGTCGTATTCTCCAGCGAAGGCAGAGATGGTGATGGTGCTGGGGGACACGAAGTCTGCTCTCCACATGGCCAGCTCCCCATCCAGGTAGCGCTGGGACACAAAACAGGGAGCCCTGAGCCTTCCCCTCAGAGACAGCAGTGCTGTCACACGGGCAAATGTGGGGCTTGATCCCCAGCCAGGCCCAGCTAGACTGAGGTTCTGGGGCTCCAGGGATCCCCTTCCAGCCCCACCCGCTGCTCCCCTGCCCCAGGGCCTCCTCCCTTCCAGTGAAACTGGGAGCCAAGTGCAGCACAAGGGAGCTGAGGCAACCCCAGGGACAGGGAAGATGGACAAATGTGTGACAAGCTCAGTCCTGTCTGCAGTGAGGTCAGACTTTGGGGCCTGGTTTTTCCCTCTGCAGACACTGGAGGAACTCGGCCTCAAGCTAAATTGGTGGCAAACACTGGAAACATCCTCAATGGAGAAAGGACAGAGACTGGAGGAGCCCTGGGCTGGGACAGACCACAAAGCTACTCACCACCCCACGGAACGTCGGAGGCGACAGGCCAAAGTAAAACGGGATGAAGCAGCTGCATGTCACAGCCTGTGGGTGAGATGACAAGGACAGAGGTGAGCCAAGAGCCACAGAAACTGCTGCCTTTGGGAGTGGGGGCTCATCTGTGAATGCCACCACAGGACCCCCCAGCTGGGTTACTGGGCACCACTGACTAATGGGCACCAGACCGTGTCTGATACCCACAGCCTGGGCACAGAATAGGAAGGGAACCTATGAAATGCCTCAATGCATGTTCAGGATAACTCAGCAATCAAAAGGGCTGATTTAAAAAAATTATTTCAGCTTGTCTGGATTCAGAGAGTGGCAAGGACAGAAATCATGGCATGAACTGAAATGGACAGGGCCTGTTAGGATAAGACAAAAGGTGATGGTTTCTAACTACAAAGGGGAGATTTAGATATTGGGAAGGTAATTTTGACCATGAGGGTGATGAGGCCCTGCTCAGCTTGCCCAGAGCAGCTGTGGCTGCCCCATCCCTGGAAATGTCCAAGGCCAGGCTGGATGAGGCTTGAGACCAGCCTGGGACAGTGGAAGGTGTCCCTGCCCATGGCAGGGCTGGAACTGGAGCTTTAAGGTCCATCCCACCCAAACACTCTGGGATTTTGTGCTCTGGGACGTGGCAGGCAGCAAATGTCACCCAGCCCCTCCCTCAGGGGGTGGCTGTGGCTGCTCCCACCTGAATCAGCTCCTCCTTCGAGGCAAACTCGGACACTGTCACACTTCTCCAGTCGTGCAGGCGGGTGAGGATAATGTGCAGCTTTCCAGACACCAGCTCGTGGGCATTTGGAGGCAGGAGTTTGTTTAAGATATCCTTTAAGAGTCGCATCATCCTTCCTCCAGGGACAAGCCCCAAGAAAGAGGTTTTCAGCTGACTCAGGCCTAGTTCCATTGCATACTCTGAAGGAAAGCAAAGCAAGGCAAAGCAATCATTCTACATCCCTTATATTGTTATCTATGTACTTTCTGAGCTACACTTCCACCTGGGAAAGGGGTATTTTATCCAGCTGCTAAATGCTCATTTAGAGCCATTGTTTTCATTAGGGCTTCAATGTGTGGACCTATGTCTTCCAAGGACTTTCAATATTGCAGGAGACAGAAATATTTTATTTTCTTTTCCCATTTCTCCCCATTTTCTGCACAAGGCATCTTAAATGTCTTTGGACATATGGGAGAAAATTGACAGGAGGCCTTTTTATAACATTTCCTCCTGTTAGCTTTGCATCTATGCCCTGCTAATGTGTTTTCTTTCCCCTCACTGTTTTGGGAATCTACCAACAATCCCAAGTGCCTTATCAGGGAGACCACCTCTGTTTCTTTTATTAGATATGCTTACTGTGAATTCCAGTTAATAAGATGCAATGACTGTATCTACTCTGTTTTCTCTGTGCTGTTTAATTTACCCATGTTTTTCACTCTTCAAGAAGCCAATGAAGTAACAAAGTAAAAATATGAGGAATTACCCTAACTGATAATGAAACAAAAATCTTTTGCAGCTCCAAAATTCTCAGATATTCCATTTCTTTAGACACAAAATAAATAGAAATCTGCAGCCCTTACCCATATCACATCCACACAATCCAACTGTAGCTATAACTGATCCTGAAGATGATCCATAGATCCTGGATGCAGATTTCAATACGTCAGGAGAAAAATTCTGCAAAGCAACAAACACCCCAGCTTCATATGACATCGAGAAACTAACGCCTCTAAATAGCAGAGAGTAAGGTCTTCCCTCTTTTCCACTTATTTTCAGCATCTCTGCTAACTCCTAGCACCCCAACAAGAAGAAAACAGCTGCCCAACAGCTTCAATGGGTTTTCCAGACCAGCCAACCCTCAGCTGTGGTTCTCTTCCCAGCCACGCTCTCACTCTTATATGCTTCTGTTAAACATAAATCTCTGAGCCAAATGTCCAGTGAAACAGCAGCAGTGGGCAGAAGTGTGGTGTCCTAATGCTCATTAAAATAAGATTACTGCATTGCAGGGTGCATGAGGTGAGCACTGGCAGCCCCAGGCAATGGGGACAGCCCCAAGTCACACTGATGTGTTGGGGGAGCAGCCCAGGCCTCCTGTGGGCCCCAGGACTGAATCTTTATCAAGGAAAAGCTGCTTCTCAAAGTGCTGAACTGCTTCAATGAAATGCTGGAGTTCCAGCACAAAATTCCAGCCTCTTGGGCAGCAGGAATGCACAAATATTCCCTGGTAGAAAAGAGTCTGGCAAGCTGCTGCTCAAACCTCTCTTGCCCCATTTGCAACGGGTTGCCAAACCCCATCACAGGGAGTGGAGAAGGTGGCTGGATTAGTACAGAAATCACAACAGAATTTGGAGGTGACTGGGTTACTAAAGAAATCACAACCCAAGTTGTTTTCCTTGTTTCACAATTTCAGGGCCTGACTTTGCTTGCAAAAGGCTGAAAATACAGAGTCTAGGTAACAACTCGTGGTTTCACCTGCCTCCTACACGGCTGAGGTTTCAGCAGAGCAACAGGTTGATAAAGAAGGAAAGAAGAGTGCAAAAAAGACTGACAAACACAGGGATTTTTTGGTTATCCAGGTAAAAATGCAAAGCCTTCTTAGCTTTGCAGCTGGGTGGGACATTGGGAAGCTGCTAGAGGGAAAAGCAGCACTCAGAGCTGGCAAGACAGAGGCAAGTGGTCAGCACAAACAATAACAACTTGGACACCCCCCTTGTGATATACATGGAAATCAAGCCAACATCTTCAGGCAAAATGCTTCCAAAGCCACCAGGAGATGCTTCTCTCCCTCTTTCTGTGTGCCAGGGCAGTGCTGGAGGGATTAGGATGCAGCCCTGATCTCTGTGAGGGGGCTGCAAAACAGCCCTGAGGATGAGAGAGCGGCTGTGCTGGACATGCTGGGGCTGCCAGGGCTGTGGGCTCCACGAACCCCAAAGCATCAGCCCAGGGTTAATTCAGCCCCAATTCCACATGAGAGCAGTGTTTGTCACCACCCAAGAGCCAAGGCACTGAGCTCTTTGCACACACCTTGCAGATCCTGAAGACTCGAGACAAGAGGAATAAATAAATTGAATGCCTAATCAAGAGGACAAATGCACTGGAAATAATTTCCCATCTACTCTTTAGTGCAAGGATCCCCTAAGAATTAAATGTAATGAGAAGAGTCAACTTCAGAAGCAGCTTCTGGTGGAAGCAGGAAGTGGCATTTGGAAGCCATGGGTGAGGCACACAAAGCTCTTCAACTTAAGGAAAACCTTTATGGCCAAGTCCATGGCTTGGGGGAAATTCCAGAGCCAGTCCTGTAAAAGCACCAGAATTCCCAGTGCTCCAAGCCTTGGCTTCAAGCCCTCCTGCTCTCAGTCAGCAGCACAAGAGGGAGCTGGTAATGTGACACATTATTGCACTGCTTTCCAAATACAGCTGGGGAATGTGGGACTCCAATCCCAAACCAAACCCATGGATCATGCCACACAGGCCGTGTTTTACTCTTAATTGCAGCTTTGTAATATTGAAATACTTTGGAAATCCCTTTGGAAATCCCTTTGTTTTACCTTCTTGCCCAGTCTTGCAGCACCAAGAAGTAAACAGTGTTTATTGTGGAAAAGCAGAGGGAAGCCAAAACTGCATCTGTTTATTCTCTCCTAGCAGGTAGTGTAACATCTCCCTGGCTTTCAAAGCCTTGGACTGTCCCTGGTGTGTTCCAAAAGGAGCAGGAGTTAGAAAAAAATTAATTTGGTGCAGCTTGTGTCAGAGTGAGGCACCCAGGGCTCCAAAAAGGTGGGGCTTGGAAAGAAGAAATCCAGGTGGTGTGAGTAGGAGTGACCCAGGTGGCACAACCAGTGATTGGGAAATGCAGAAGCTGTTTCGTAGCCCCTCTGTGCCCTGCCCAGGATGGGACACAGGCTGTGTGTGTGTCCCTGAGTGATGCCCTGCTTTAGGTCAGTTGTTTTACCAGGCCAAACACTCTTGTGGCATTTGGCATTTCCCCATTACTGGGTCAGAAACTATTGTGAGCCCAGGGACCCTGCTCATCTGTCCCTCATTTCTTCATCCCAGATTAGGGGAAAAAGCCAAGCTTGGCCTTGGGCAAAGAGACCATCCAGTGTGGGCCACTTGGGAGCCCTACTGGGCAAATGAAACAAAGGGATCTGTGTGCCTGACAATACAGGGCAATACCAAATAGCATCTTCCTCCTGTGGGATTCAAATGAACCAGGAGCCACCCCAGCTGCTCAGCCAGGACACAGCAGGGACAGGCTGGCACCTGCCAGGAAGTTCTCTCACCTCCCCAAGGTGGAGTATTTAACACTGAGCTGACTCCAAACCATTTTCCTCACGGATCTGCTGCAATGACAAAGCTGTGACCTCGGGGCTGCCCCATTCTGGGAATCCATTTCTGATGTGCAAATACTTTCAGGAGAAACACTTGGAGGAATTTGTTGCTGTGGGACAATGAATCACCCCAGAAGCCAAGGTGCAGCTGTCAGACTTCAAGCACTGGCACAGACTTGACCAACAGCTCCATGGGCAGTGAGGAGCTGGTGCTGTGTGGGCAGGATCACAGCTGGGAGCTGTGCATGCACTGCTGCTCTCACAGACCCCCTGCACAGCCAGAAATATCATCTCCTGCACCTGAGAAACACAGGGACAGCTATGTCCTGGATGGTTTCACACACAGCCACAGCTTTGTTCCCCTTAGACTGGCTGCTGGCTGGCTGCTCCTAATGCACCTCCCTGGCTGAAGGAGCTTTAGCTGGCCAGGGTTCAGGGCCAAAGGCAGCACCCGGGAGGGGCTGAGCTCATTCAAGCTGCACACAGAGCCCTCTCCAAAATTTCCTGCTCCAGCCATACTTGTAGCAGTGCTCAACAGCTACAAGTGCTCAACCCAAAAGCCCCAGGAGAATTGAAAAGATTCTGATAGACCAGGAAGAGTTTGGAACGCTGACGCTGCTGATTCAAAAGGCACTTAGGAAAATGCTGCTGCCTGCAAGGTGGGGAAGTGGGGAGGGCTTGTGGGTGCCAGGAAAGCAAAGATGCTGGGAGATTTCCAGCACAGGGGCAGAATATCCCTGTCCGAGTCAGCAGGGATTGCCTTAGGCTGTATCCTCTGTCACAACTGCTGGAACAAAAGGGTGCTTTGGCTTTTTTCCATCAGCAGGACTGAGCCAACACCGAAGGAAGGATTCACCAGCCCTGCTTCCCTGCACAGCAACCTGCCCTCAGTGCCTCCCGCTCCCTTGGATAATTGGAAACAACCTGTGATGCTGCAGAGTCCAAAACAGGGAATCTGACCATTCCCTACAGTGACAGCAGGCAGAGGAAAAGGACTGAGGGGCAGAAAGACACCAATGCAGAAAGCCAAAAGAGCAGCTCTATTTTGGGCTGAAATCTCTTCATGTAAGAGTCTAATCTTACAAAAACCCAGTGTTTCTCACCTCGAGGGAAGCCGAGTTTTATTATGTGTTTAAACAGTCTGTGATTAATCAAGGAGTTTCCATAAAGGAGTGGCTCTGGCCAGGCTCTGAACTTGCCCACGCTGGGCCTTGCTCACCTGAGCCCCTCAGCTGCCTCTTGGCTACTCAGTGTTTCATCCCATCCCAGTCGCTGCCTCCTCGGCAGGCAGGGCTGACACTGGCCCAGGAGCACTCCCATCCCTGCCCTCAATCAGGACCCAGATTTTAGCAGAGTTGACAACACGAGTGACATTTTTGCCACTGATGTCACTGGCAACCTTTATTCTAAGTAGGAAAGAGTGGGAATGATCCACCCTTGACCTTGCCTCACGAATTAGTATTTCTGTGGCTTTGGCAGCTCCCAGAACGTGTCCCAACACACTTATCTTTACTAGGAGTGTGCCACACGAACCTCCAGCCTCTCCTGTGTTCAGCAGTAAGGAGAAAAACCTTTTCCCTGTTCCCGTGACCAACACCTCACTGGGGACATGAGGTGCTGATGTCACTGCCCAGGGCAGCCGTGTGACATGGAATGGTTTGGGCTGGAAGGGACCTTAAAGCTCATCTCATTCCATCCGCTGCCCATGGCAGGGACACTTTCCACTGTCTCCGGTTCCTTGAAGCCCTGTTCAGCCTGGCCTCGCTGCAGGTGCTACCTGGTGAATCTCCGTTCCTTGGATTAACCGCTATTCCCTGGGTTTAGCTGTTCGGGCCAGGGCTGGCCGTTCCCATTCCCGGCCCCGTGCTCTGAGGGCTCGGCCGTTCCCATTCCCATTCCCGCTGCTCTCAGGGCTCGGCCGTTCCCATTCCCGGCCCCGTGCTCTGAGGGCTCGGCCGTTCCCATTCCCATTCCCGATGCTCTGAGGGCTCGGCCGTTCCCATTCCAATTTCCAAGGCTCTGAGGGCTCGGCCGTGCCCGCTCCCGCTGCTCTCAGGGCTCGGCCGTTCCCATTCCCGCCCTCAGGGCTCTGAGGGCTCGGCCGTTCCCATTCCCAGGGCTCTGAGGGCTCGGCCGTTCCTGCTCCCGGTGACCCCGGTGCTCTGAGGGCTCAGCTGTTCCCATTCCCATTTCCAAGGCTCTGAGGGCTCGGCGGTTCCCATTCCCGCCCCAGGGCTATGAGGGCTCGGCCGTTCCCGTTCCCGTTGCTGTGAGGGGTCGGCCGTGCCCGCTCCCGTTGCTCTCAGGGCTCGGCCGTTCCCATTCCCGCCCCCAGGGCTCAGAGGGCTCGGCCGTTCCCATTCCCATTTCCAAGGCTCTGAGGGCTCGGCCGTTCCTGCTCCCGCTGCCCCCAGGGCTCTGAGGGCTCGGCCGTTCCCGTTCCAACTTCCAAGGTTCCGAGGGCTCGGCCATTCCCATTGAGGTGCTATTAGAGCTCGGCCGTTCCCATTCCCAGTGCTCTAAGAGCTCGGCCGTTCCCATTTCCATTCCCGGTTCCCTGAGGGCTCGGCCGTGCCCGCCCCCAGCCCCGCGGCGGGCGGCACCTGCTGCCCTCCCTGCTGCCCTTCACCAACATGGCGGCCGCGGCAAACGCGGGCCCTGCGCATGCGCCGTGGAACCTTTAGGAACTCGGGTAAGGTTTGTTAATCCGTGGCGGTTGTGATTAATTAATTTATTTTTTCTTTTTCCCTGCATGATGTTATATTCTCTCTGCACCGCCCAGACCGTGTCTGATGCATATGATGAAGCCGGGCCTGTTGTCACGAACACCCACTGTGCTGGTGCTCCCAGAGAATGGAGGATTTAGAGAATCCCAGACTGGTTTGGTTGGAAGGGACCTCAAAGCTCATCTTCCACTTATTGCTCTAGGGTGAGGATAAAGAGATATTTGAGCAGATCACCTTCGGCTTGTGATAATTGATAAAAGATTCGTGTTAATCATGAAAGTATTGGGGTTTGTATAAACCAAAATACTAAAGTCTGAAGTGAAGCATGGACACTAGATAGAGGAAAATATATGATTAAATAATCCTGTTTTAAATCCCCCTGTAATGAATATTATGTTTTCTAAATAAGTTGTATCTACTACCAGTTTGTAAAAATCAGACTTCCTGCCTTTGTTTTATCAATGACTGCCTATCTACAAAGACCAGACTTCCCAATTTTTGCCAGTTTTACCTACCAAGACCAGATGGATTATCACCCAGAGACTTTACAGATGCTTATTCCACCACCACTGCTTGTCTGGCAAAATTATGACAGCAAAAACCCAAAAATTATTGATTACAGTGAGAGACCACACTATAAGAAGAGGCTGCACACCAAGGTTTGATGGAGCATGGAGTGGGCAGTGACCCCTCACGTTCCCCAGCACTGCTTTGCTCTGTCTATATAAAATAAAGCAATCCAAATTTTGCTGAATATTGAGACTTTTTGTTTCTCATTTATAACAAGCTTAAAGGTGTTTGGGCAGGCACAACTTAATTTCAGCCTGGAAGAGATTTCTTAGCCCATGTGGACCCTTTTTAATAGTAGATCACAGAATCTCAGAATGGTTTGGGTTGGAAGGGACCTCAAATCCCATCCTGTTCAATCCCTGACATGGCAGGGACACATCCCACTATCCTAGATTGCTCCAAGCCCTGTCCAACCTGTCCTTGAAATAAATACACAGCAGAGCCAAGTGTGAGCCCTGTGGGATGCAGGCACAGCTGGGAGTGCTGGGAGCTGCAGTGTGGCTGGAGTACTCAGGGAAATGTATGAAAACAGCTTAAGAGAGCTCAGAAGGAGGTTTTGTAGTCCAGCTCTCCAGTTCAAAGCACTGTGTGCTGGGAGTTCAAACCAGGGCACTCAAGATATGGTTTAGCTGTGTAGCAGTGAGAGCTTTCAAGGGAAAATAAAGGTTTCCTTCATTGCAGAAGGAATTAATAAGCCTGAGTGGATGAGCCCAGAGTACCCCAAACTCTTGGCAATAGTTACAGTCTCATGAAATCCAGCTGCTTGTGATGAGAGGCACCAGCTGCTGCTGTGGGAAGGGATGGAAACTGATATCAACTGAATATCTGAAAATATTAAAATATTTTAGCATTGAGAGCTTCAGAAACTTAAACCGTAAAAACGAACAGAATATTTTTTCCCATTGTGGGAATACAGTTGGGTCTGACTGTCTTGTAGCACAAGAGTTTGAGGAGAGCTGTGCTGCTCCTGTAGCTGTTGGGTGCTTTCCTATTTCTGATCAGCTTTAGCACCCAAAGGATTCCAAGCTCATTGAGACTGGGCAGAAACAAGATTAAAGCACTTGTGTAGTGGGCAAATCTAAGATCCAATATCCAGTCTTTAAACACTTTGTCCTTAAATACAGCACTGAGCCCTTGGCAAACAGATGGCTGGACTTTGCTCCTGTCTCACTTGTCAGAGCGGGTTGGGCTGCGTGTGGCTGAGCGCTTGTCTGGAGCAGAGCGGGGTGGCCGTGCCATCTGGCGAGGGGCTCTGGACACGCTGGATCCGACTGTCAGCTCTGGGAATGGATCTGGCATCGACACAGGCAGATCCCTGGCAGCACTGTGGGGTTCAGCACTGAAAAGCAGCTCTTGGAAGGAAAACAGCTCAGTGTGGTGGTGCCGTGCTGTTGGATGCAATCACCATCCAGAATAAAAGCTGCGTTTAAGGAGCAGTCCTGCACTGGCTGTGACAAGGGACTGGAGCAGACCAAATGGAGTTTGTTTCCCTTCTGTGGCTGGTGTAGGAGCCAGGGGCTGTGCAGCCGGTGCTTTGTACCACGTCATTCTGCCCCAGCCAAGGAACTGATGGGAGCAGTCACGATCTGTGTGAGAGCAGCACATGCCTGGGCAAGATGAAAGGGACCCCAGGGAGCCCTTGGCATCTGTCACTGGCACTTTGGAGAAGGAGGAGAGCACAGAGTGCTGTGTGGGGTGTGACCTGGGGGGTTTTGTAGCCAGAGTGTGTGGGTGAATCTGCTGGTCCCTAACAGGGCTGGGGGTTTTTGAGTCACAGCCCCTGTTGTGTCTCAGTTCTGCTCTTTTAGCGGGGCACTACTGCAGGTTTTAGGCAAAGGGAATTGCAGCTATGGATTTATGGAGGGACCTGTCTGGCTGGACTGTGTTGGTCCAAGCTGTCCTGCTTTTCCTGACTTGTTGATCAGATGGCAGGGTTCAGATGGAGGGGTTGTGCTTGGAGGGCAACGTGCACAGCATGGCACCACTTCCCCTTCTGTCCCTGCTCTGTCTCAGTGTCTGCATGAGTCACATCCCGTCTGTCCCTCTGTGGAGCCAAGAGGGGAGATACGGGATTGAAACAGAAATTTGGGCTGTGCTGGTACAGCCCATGCTGGCACCAAATGTGGATCAGAGACAAAGGTTCCTGCTCCTCCTGGACAAATAACTGTTGTCTTTGGTGGGCAGGAACACTCAGAGCCTCTGGCTGCTTACTGCATCCCTGTCCTTTCCCAGCCTTGTCCCCTGGGACAAACCACCAAGTCCTGGTGTCCCATGGAGGTGATTCCCAAAATAAGGTCAGGGAAAGGGGAGGGAGGAATGAACCCTGCAGTGCCTGGCCTGTGGAGTCACTCAGCCTTTTAGAATCCATAGATTGCTGAGCTTTTATTCCCACAGGATCTTGGGGAAGCACTGGGCTGGATGGAGAGAATGAGAGCTTTGTCTGCCAAGGGCAGCAGTGCAAGGGGGGATGTGCTCAGGGCTTTGCAAAGTGGTGATTGCAGCTCAGGCAGGGGTGAGCCCAGTGTGGGTTGTTGCTGAAGTGGGAGCAATGCACATCTTTGGAGAGGTGATGGTCCTTAAAGCCCTTGTTCACACTCAGGAAATCCTTAGTGATGTGAGCTGGGGACAGCTCATGTCTCTGCCTGGGAAATGAGGGAATGTGGCTCAGCAGAGTTGTGGATTTCTGCAGAGCCTCACAAGAGGGCAGAAAACAGCTGCAGAAGAGCGAGTGGCTCTGGGAGCCTGACAGTGACTTTCTGATGGAAAATTCTTAGGGAAGCTCGGGTCTGCTTGGAGGCAGGAGCGAAATGCAGATTTGTCAGCAGAGCTGGCATAAACATGGAGCAGAGAGCAAAGCCAAGAGCAGCCTGTGTGAGCAGCTCTGCATTTTGTGTGAGCAGTCACAGCCTTGCCCATCCCTCCTGGGGATGGCAAAGGGGATTTATTCCAGATAGAAGTGTGGGGAGAGCAGGAAGGGGAAATGAAGCTATGGGATGGTGTTCACTCAGGGTTGTGGGAGGTTTGGGAAGGGGTGGTTGGATGTGGTTATTCCCTTGCTCAGCTGAAGTTCAGCCCCTCTTGTCTCAAAGATGCTTCTCCTTCTTTTCCCAAACAGGAATTGGGGTTTACCCCTGGAAATTGGTGTGCTGGAGGGAGAAGGGAGCTCTCCCAGGGGCAGACAAACCACTGGCCATGCACAGTGGTGTCCAGGGAGATCCATCACCCTGAGTGTGCCTTGCTGAGACCCAGCCTGGGGAAAACCCTGCCATGGCCCTGGGGAGCTCCAAGTCCAAGGAATCCATACCAGGGATTTGTATGTTTGAAATTAAAGTCATCACCCATGCGAGTAGGCACTTAACCCCTGCTCCTCCAGCTCCTGTACCCGGGGCCTTTGGAGACATGCCATGTGTCTGGCACCCCAGGCAGGAGCAGGCAGCAGGCCCAGCTTGTCCTTTTCCACAGCTGAGCCCTGGGCACCTTCTCCAGCGTGGAGTCAGTGAGTGTTTTTGTATCTTGACAAAGAGAAGGAAGCTGGAAGTGCTGATTGATTTCTCCATTTTCCTAACAAGCTCTTTGAACCTTGGGCTCTGCCTACTCAGTACCAAGTTTCTCCAGGGCTGGAATAGGTGTTGGATGTTGTCTTCCTTTTCCCCCATTTCTAACAGAGGGAGGAGTGCCTCAGGCTCTGGATATTTTTTCTCTCCTCCATTGATTTGTCTGTAGGAGCAGGGCCCAGGAGTCCTGACTGGCATCTTCACTCCTGCCTGCAGCCCCAGCCAGCACCCAGCCCCTCGCTGAGGGAGCAGATGGAGAGCCACAGAGCAGATGGATGCCTGATGGAGCTTATGCTGTAACCCCACAGCACCCCCTGGAATGCTCCAGGTTGCAAACCAGCACAACAGGGAGTAGGGCAAGGATGGATCCAACACACCAAGAATTAATCTTATAGAGCCTAAGTGCTGGGAAGAGCCTGGGGAAACACAGCAGCTGTTTAGACTCAGACTTGAACTGAACATCCTGCAAAGCAAAATCTCGCCTCTTAAAAACCCTCACCTGTGAGGTGGAATTCTCCTGGGATGTCCTGGCAGCCAGGCTGACTCACAGGGAATTGCAGAGCCTGTGGCACTTGGGCCACCAGACTTCCTTCATGGGGACTCTGCCTGGAGATGGGACTTACTCATGTGGATCTGCTTCAGGAAATCGGTGCCAAAGTCTTTAAAATAATTTACAAACCAGTTTCGCTTTGCATTATTTAAAAGGAACTAAAAATAAATCTTTAGTTGTAAAGCAAAATAAAAACACTGCCATCTTTCATTGCAGTTATTATACAGTAGCTGGCATTCTTTAGACAAAGCTTAAAATAACCATGAACATACCAGTGAAAATAAATGGGTGAGTCATGTTTGTTAACACGGGATTAGAAGTATTGCTCTTGGCTCTCCTCCTGTGCAGCATCTCCTGCTCTTTCAAGCAGATACAAGGTTTTGGCTGGGCTGGTAAAACAAAATTCTTGATCCATCAATTCCAGGTCATCCTGGGAGGGACCTGTGTAAGGTGATTTTAAAGCAGGGATTATATTTTGTCTGTGATGTCGCAAATGTTGTGTACTGTGAGCTGATGGTGGGAATTGGATTTATACTTCACTCTTTTGCTGTGTAAGCCTGGTTTGGAGGGGTTAAATACCAAAATGATTTGGGTTGGAAATGACCTTAAGACTCATCCAGTTTCATCCCCCCCTGCCATGGGCAGGGAGACCTTCCACTATCCCAGGGTGCTCCAAGCTCCATCCAGCCTGGCTTGGGACACTTCAGGGATCCAGAGGCAGCCACAGCTTCCCTGGGCACCCTGTGCCAGGGCCTCCCCACCCTCTGAACAAAGAATTTCTTGCCAATATCTAATCTAACCCTGCCCTCTCAGTGTAAAACCATTGCCCCTTGTCCTGTCGTTATCTGCCCTTATAAAAATTCTCTCTCTCTCCTTTTTGTAACCCCTCAAGGTTCTGGAAGGCTGCAGTGAGAAGCTCCCCAGAGCCACCTTTTCTCCATCCTGAACAAAAAACAGGGAAACTCACTCAAATATTCGTCTCCAGAGGTGCTGTGTGCTGGGCTGGCTCCTGCCTTTCTCTGCTCCCTTTTATGACTCTTCTCCCTGGAGCTGGAGTGGAGACAGGAGGAGGGTGGTACCAGCGTGGCATTTCCAGAAGTTGCTCATGGGCTTCAGGCTGTGTGTGGTCCATCATCTGCTTTTTGACTACAAAGACCCCAGATTTCCTCTTTGGAATAAAATTTTGCTCTCTGCCTCTTGCCTGCAGCTGGGCACAGCGAGGAGCCAGCAAGATGCTGTTAAAATCCCATCTCAGGCACTTTGGGGCTGCTGGAGAGGGTGGAGCAGCAATGGGAGGGCAGAGCAGTGGCCCTGGTGATGTGCTGGTGGGCTTGGCCAGCAGCTGGATCTCTGTCAAAGTGCACTCACTGCCTGTGCCAGAGCAGAGGGAGTTGGACAGCAGGACAGGACAGATGCTGCAGTTGTCTCTCATGGAGGTTTTGGGGTGCTTTGGAGACTGTGTAGAGCAGCTGAATCTCCAGGGTTGAACAGCTTTGAGAGCCCAGCTGTGCTGAGTGTTGCTGTGGCAGGAGTTTCCTTCCCAGCTGCCTGGAGGTGACTGTCCCAGCAGGAGGGACAGCTCAGTGCTCACACTGCCAGGGCTCAGCTGGGCTGACAGTGACTGCAGCCAGGAGGTGACATGCAGCGTTCAGGAGGTGAGAGACAGCAGTGACAGCTGGCCTTTTGTGACAAGACAGGTCCAGACAGTCAGAAAAGACTCCAGGAGAGACAGGGGGGCTTGTGTGGAAGATGCAGAGCAAGGATTCAAGCAAGCAACTGGTCCAAGGCCTTTCTGAAGGACCTGTAGTGAGATGTGGAGTCTCAGGTGAATCAGAGACAGAATCATGGAATCCTGGAATCCCAGAACAGTTTGGATTGGAAGGAATAATAAAGATCATCCAGTTCCAGCCCCTAACTGGGCAGGGACACTTCCACTAGGCCAGGCTGCTCCAACCTGGCCTTGGACACTTCCAGGGATGGGACAGCCAAGTTTCTCTGGGCACCCTGTGCCAGGGCCTTGCCACCCTCACAGGGAAGAATTTTTTTCTGACATCTTATCTAGATCTACTTTCAGTTTGAAATCTTTCCCTCTTGGTGTGTCATTACATGTCCTTGTAAAATGTTTATCTCTCTTGAAGACTCCCTACAAGAAAACAGCTCTGTAATCCCCATAATCCATCTGCATTCAGGTCTGGTGCCCTGGATCCCTCTCTGGGAAGGTCTCAAGTGGTGCAAGGTGGATCTTGGCTCTGCCTTGGGGTGATGTGCAGCTGGATTTCAGCATCCTCCTCCTGTAATCATCCACTCCATAGCTGGCAAAATGGGCAATAGGAAGTACATGTTACCCCCCCAGAATCTTTATACTTTCTGACATCAGCCTCCTCCTGCTTCTGGGGATTTCCATGTCTTCCTCTTTTCATAAGAGGAATTCTTTAAATATCCTAGTCCAAATATAGGCCAGCAAGAGGGACTGCTTATATTTCTAATTAAGGAAAAACCCCAACCCACCAGGGCTGGGTTGCACGATTGTATCTCTAGTGTGATGCTCTTTCTTACTTATTGTGTCTGTAGATCCTTGGCTCACGTTTTTCAGGGCAGACACAAGCTGGGAACTCCCACTTTGGTAGGAAAATCAGGAAAAAAATGACTGAAAAATAATGTGTGAGTGCTGGAGCATGTAACTGACAGAAAGCATTAGCACTGAGTTCCTCAGACAGAGCTTGGCTTCATTAGACAAGTTAGTAGTGATGCATATTAATTGAGGAGAAACACATTTTTGTTATTTATGAGGGAGAAAAATGCATTTTTCTATGAATATTTAATGAAGCATTCCCTTCCCCCCATTCCATTTTTCCTGCTTGTTTCAGCCAAGTTCAAATGAGCTTCTGGGCAGAAGGAGCCAAACTCACTGCTGTGCCATCTGAAAAAACAACCCTGACTTGTGACCTCCCCTGTCTCAGGGGCTTCACACTTCCCCTAGTGGCTCTTAATTCTTTGATTTTTATTACTGCCATTATGCAAAGTGTCAGAGCTCCCAATCTGGTGTGAGAATTCTCCCATCCTGGTCCTGATGCTGCCTCCACATGGTGCTCAGGCACTGTGAGACTGTCCAAAATCTCTTTATTCCTGCAGAGACTGAAAATCACAGTTTGCAATCCCATTCCCAGCCTGAGTTTCTGTATCAGTTGGAACAGGATTGTGGCATTAAGGCCAACAAAAAAGTGGGTTGAGATGCCTTCTACAAGAAGAGTTTCAGCTGACACTGAGTGAACCCCAGATCTGCTGCCCTTTTCAGTGCCAGGAGAGATTGGAAACGAGCACTCCCTAAACAATTTTTTAGTAGAAATGCCTTGAGAAATGATTCTTCTCTTCCTTTCTCCAGACTTTGATTTTTATCCCTTTGGATTTCTGGTGGTGGGTGGAGGAAGCTGCAAGAAATGTCAGGGCAACCCCGCTTGGCTGGAGGCACATCTGGACATTTTGGGATGACAGTGGCCTTTTCTAAGATCCCCTGGCAAAGCAGAGGCAGAGGAGAGCTCCTCGCTGTCCTTCAGCCCCTGGCAGCCTGGCCTCTGCCACCAGACATCCATGGCAGCCTGGCACTCAGGGGTGTGGGGCTGGCTGCTGATCCGAGGGAATCAGACCCTTGGCTAACGATGGTGGCTCCTTCCTCTGTTTGCCTTTGGCTCCCAGACAAAAGAGAAGAAGCCAGAGGCTGCTGGCGGTCCCAGCCATCGGGGCTGCTCTCCTGCTGCAGTGACAATGTGTTAATTGCCTGCCTGGCCAGTGGCTCTGCTGGCTGGCTGCTGCTGGGGCCTGCTGGGGCTCTTTTGTTCTTCTTCCTCTTGGAAATAAAAAATAATATCTGCAAAGAGCCCTGTGCTTTCCCCCGTTCCTCCCAGTGAGAAATGCAGTGTGTCAGATTTGTGCCCGGAGACCAGGAGAGAACTCAGAGCCCTGCATTCCTTCTCTGTGCAGCCTGGGGGAGCAGAGGAACAAATTCCCTTTTTGCCACCACTGACAATGGATGCTGCTTCCTCCCCTAGGACCCCATCTCCCCACAGAACAAACAGGGAACAAACAGGGGCTGGTGCCTTGCAGGGAGCAGAGTCTTGCAGAAGAGGAATTTGGACTCTGCTGGGCATCTCTTGCTGCACTGGGCAGCACTGAGGAGTAATGAGGAGTAATGAGGAACATTGAGGAACACTGAGCAGCACTGAGCAGTACTGAGCAGCAGTGAGCAGCAGTGAGCAGAACTGAGGAACAATGAGGAGCAATGAGGAACAGTGTGCAGCAATGAGCAGCAATGAAGAACTCTGAGGAACAATTGGCAGTACTGAGAATCACTGAGGAACACTGAGCAGTACTGAGCAGGAGTGAGCAGCAGTGAGCAGCAATGAAGAACACTGAGGAACAATTGGCAGTACTGAGGACCACTGAGGAACACTGAGCAGCAATGAGGAGCACTGAGGAACACTGAGGAACACTGAGCAGCACTGACGAGCAGTGAGCAGCAGTGAGCAGCAGTGAGCAGTACTGAGGAACAGTGAGGAGCAATGAGGAACAGTGTGCAGAAATGAGCAGCAATGAGTAGCACTGTGCAGCACTGTGCAGCACTGAGAACCATTGAACAGCACTGAGGAACACTGAGCAGCAATGAGTAGCAGTGTGCAGCACTGTGCAGCACTGAGTAGCAGTGTGCAGCACTGAGTAGCACTGAGAACCATTGAGCAGCACTGAGCAGCACTGAGTAGCACTGAGCAGCATTGAGTAGCAGTGTGCAGCACTGAGCAGCACTGAGCAGCACTGAGTAGCAGTGTGCAGCACTGAGAACCATTGAGCAGCACTGAGCAGCACTGAGCAGCACTGTGATTACATCCCCTGTGTTGATGCAATGGCCCAGAGCTGGAGCTGTCTCACCAGCCCCACCAAGCAGGGCTGGCCCTGTGCTCCTGCCTGGGGTGACTGTCACACACAGCAGGCAGGGTGATTACGGGTGACAGCCTTGTCACCCCTCTGAGAAATCACACAGCAGTGCGGTATTGGTTGCATTAAATTCACTGAAGACAATAAACAGCCTATGTCTCTATTTAGGGTGGGGTGTTTTAATTCAGAGAATGGCATTGCTGTTCAGAGTCCTGCCTTGGGAGATCCTCCTGGCTCCCAGACCAGCACTATCCGGCAGTTTCTCCTCACCTCGGCTGGCTGCATATTTTCCTGCTGCCCTGGAGGCACGGTGGGGCTGGTGGGTGGCTGTGCTCAGCTGCACAGAGGTGGCTGAGCCCTGCTTTGCCCGCAGGCAGCTTTGATGAGGTTTGGCAGCCCAGAAGAGCAGCCTGGACTCCTTGCCAAACATTTCTCTTTCTGCTTCACGTGGCTTGGCTGGATTGTAACCCCAGAGGTGGTGGCAGACTGAGAATGGTTTCAGAGCGTGTGGGGACAGTCTGGGTGTGCCTTCAGAGCCGTTTCTCATTTGTGGCTACACTAAGATTTAATTTAGCCCTCCAGAGAGGAATTTCCTTCCCCTCTCCCCTTTCCCAAATTGTGCAAATGTACTTACTCCTGACATGGTGTTTGGGATCAGATTCCCATAAAGTGTGGTTGTCCCTGAAATCTGGGGGGGATGATGATGCTCCTTTGGCTGGTCTGACCTCAGAGCTTCTCTGCTGCAATGATTTCTTCTGGGTTTGCAAACCCAGGCACTGTCTGAAGCACAGGAGGACTGTGAGGCAGAAAGCTGAGATCACACCCAAAGCCCACAGAAACCATCAGCTCTTTTCCTGCAGACTCTGGGCAGGCAATACCTTTTTGACCCATTTATAGCCAAATCTAACACTGAAAACCACCCACCAGGAAGTGGAGGTTGGACCTCAGCCCAAGGGTGTTGAAATTAATCTGCATTAAGGATGCAGAAACTTGCTGGAAGAACCTCACTTATAACAGCACCCACCCCAAGCAGAGGAGGTGCTTTTCCAGGTAGTTCTTACCTACAGGGACTTCCATAGGGAACACTTGTGTAGCTGTTACTGAAAGGTTGACAAATGTGAGTATATAACAGGATGGAAGCCCTCAGCTGCTGGACTTGGATGGGTCTGGATGCTGGACCATGAATTTGAGGATAAATCCTATATATTCATCCTGGAGAAGGAAAGGCTTTGGGGTGACCTAATGGTGGCTTTTCAATACCTGAAGGGAGCCTGCAAGAAACATGGAGAGAGGCTGTTTACAAGAGCCTGGAGTGACAGGACAGGGGAGAATGGCTTCAAACTGACAGTGAGTAGGGTAAAAAAAAAAAAAAAAATTCTTCCTTGTGAGGATGATGAGGCCCTGGCACAGGGTACCAGAGAAGCTGTGGCTGGAAATGTTTAAGACCAGGCTGGATGGGGCTTGGAGCCACCTGGGGTAGTGGAAGGTATCCCTGCCTATGTCAGGGGTGGGACTGGATGATCTTTAAATCCTTTCAAACCATTCCAGAATTCCTCAACACTTGTTGCACCAAGGCTTCCACCAGGAGCTGACCATAAGTGGTGAGAGTGGCTGTGCAGGACATGGCTCCATTCCACTTCTGCTGGAGTGACCTTTTCCTGTGCCTCTTGATGTGTGACAGCGACGTCCCCAGCAGGAGGAGCCGCATTTTGGTGTCAAAGCTTAAATGCCAAGCTGCTTGGTGCTCCTGGACTTGTCAGCACTGGCTGCAGGACACAGGGAGCCCCCTCCTCCCTCCGTGTCCTGCGAGCGTGCACCGGGAAGGGTTTCACGTGGCAAATAGAGCAGAAGGAATTGAGCAGAGCATGTGCTCCTTCTAAAGATAGCAGGCTGGGGTTTGCATCAAGGATCCTGCCACGCTGGGCATCTGCAGCAGCTCCATGGCCCTCCCTTGGCCACAGGTCCCTGGTGTGCTGGGAGGGCGCCAGGCCCGGAGTTCCTGGGACTTCCCTGCTGCAGTGGACTAGAAAACGTACACACAGAGCGTGAAAAGGGTGCTCCTGGCGCTGCAGGTGGGGATGGGAGTCTGCAGCTGCTGCTGTGAGCTGGGGTAAGGCTGTAGCTGAGCCCAGCTGTGACACAGAGGAGCAGCCCAGCCCTGTTTTATGGCATCGGCCTTGGCTGGTGGCTCCACATGAGTTGGGAAGGATGAGGATTTGACAGGAAGGTCTCACAGATATGTGTGTGTAACAGAAAGATCTTTGAGGGTAAAATCTGAAGAAGGAATAGAAATAATAACAAGTTTTAATATAGAATAAAAGAATTGCTGAGCCAGACTTATTGGGTAACTAAGAAGGCAAAGAGCAAGAGAGTTGGAAGGGGCTTTTATGACTCTGAGCACCTCAAACAAAATATTTTTTTACCAAGCAAAAAGATTTTCACAGACAAACAAAAATGCCATGTTGCAAGTAGAGAAAAGTTCTCAAAATTTTCCGCTGCAAGAAAACTGGAAAACAGCTTCTAGCTTAAACTGTAACACACTAACATTTTGTGGTTGGAAAACAGTAACATGAATATGGTAATGTTAGCAGTTGTGATAGGCTATAGGTAATAGTGAAGGTGTTGATTGGTTGTCATGTTTTAAGATGCTCTGCAATGAAAAGTAAATAATGCATTATAACCAGAACTAGAGTTGGTTTTAGAGGAACCCACAGCTGGGCTGAGCTCTGTCACCCACAAGCTGTGAATTGCTGCATCATTTAAATACAATAAACAGCATTTTAAAGAGCCCATCTGGAGTCCCACATCCCTCATTTGGGCTGTGACACCCCTGTCACATCATCTCCAGGGCTGCCAGAGTACATCCCAGGGTGCTGTTAGAGGAATGCTGTGATTCCCTGATTTCTCTCTCCACCCCAGGGTGCTGTTAGAGGAATGCAGGGATTCCCTGATTTCTCTCTCACCAGGTATCGGTGTCAGGCTGGGATTCCCCACACCAGGGAACCCCGAGGCTCCAGGCGCTGCTGGGCTCAGGGAGCAGATGTGGGATCTGAGCCCAGCATTTCTATGGGATTGTTCAGCACATTAAATCCAACCGTGCTTGCTCGCCTGAAGGTTTTCCATCTGGCACACTCAGCCTGAGCTCACCAGGGATGTGGAGAAGGGGATGGGAGCTGGGAGAGGTGTTCCTGCTCGCAGGAAATCTCAGGCTGGGCAGGTCTGGGGTTGCTGTGTGTGACCCTGCACCTCTGCAGTGACAACAGAAAGTGTCACAGGGCCCCCTGCAGCCACCCAGCACCCTGGTTTGCATTCAGATCTGGAGGGTCTGGTTTTTTGGTGGATGTAATTGTGATTTGTGGTGTCCTTATGCAAGGATCTGTGGAAATACATAGTCCTCATGAGGAACTGGCCCTATGGGAAAGGTGGGAGCCAGGGCCTGATCCCCTTTTTGCAATTAAAAGGAAGAAATCAGCATTTCATATCTAACCTTCCCCCTCCCCCACAGCCTCCCCCTCCCATTCCTGGATTGCAGGGCTTCCCTTCCAAACATCAGCCCCTGCTGTGAAATGGGATGAGGCTGCCAGCATCACAGCCATCAAAAACCAGGAAGAGAGCAGAAAAGACACAACAGTGTACCTGGGGAAAAAAAATAACCCTGTCAAGTCCCATTACAGCAAGAGGCTCAGCTGCTGCAGGGCTGAGAGGAAAGCAGTGTCTGCTGAGGTCTCGTGGGGTTTGACACACGTCCAGCCGTGCCTGCAGAAGGGATTTGTGTTCTCCATGTGGCTGTGGCAGTGCTGGGTGGTGGCAGGCTCTTTCTAGTTTGAGAGCTGCAGCATTCTGATGGGAAGGGATGTCCCTGGCTGGGGGTTTCCTGTGGGGGAAGCACGGGGTGGGATATGGCAGAAAGCAGGAGGGGATGGACTGGAGGGGACTGGAGGGGACTGGGGACATCCCTGGGGTGTCTGGGCCATTGCACAAGTTCTTGAATTCCCTCTCAGCAGCAGCAGGTGCTGAGCACTGCTGGGTGTCCCCAGCCAGGTTTTCCCTGCTCACATGCCACAGCCTCATCTGTACATATCTCTGGTAGGATTTAGCCAGCCCAGCTAACAAAGCCCTCAGACCCTTTTCTCTCTCCCTAGGAGGTGTCAGAGAGTTGAGCATTAAATCACAGCCAATGTAAAAGCAGGAACCCTGGAAACCTTCCCTCAGCTGCTCCATCTACCATGAATTCTCCCCTGGGCTCAGATTTGTGTTTCCATCAATTTCTGGATTTTACTGTTTACCATTCTCTACCCTCCCTGTCGGGATCCAAATATCCTCAACTCTGCTTTTCGTCCAGGCTTTTATGCTTGGCTGTTTTCTTAATCCAAACATGGTGCAACAAAACTGCATTTATCAGGGATTAGCTGATCTAATCCCTTAAATGTGGTTTTTACCTGGCTATCAGGGGCAGGTCAGTGTTCTCCACTGCTGTACTGGGCTAAAGCATTTGTAGATCCCTCCCTGTCAGGAAGACAAGCTTTCCCTTGTTTTTAGGATTATTTTGATGAGGGTTAGGAAAACAGTGGAGATGACTGCCTGGCCTTGCAGATTCAATATCCCCTTTTTTCACTTTCCTGTCTCTGAAGCCTCAAAAATCACTGCAGGTTTAATGGAAGAATTATTATTAAAAATAAATACAGGCCTGCTTAACAGCCCAGCCTCAGCCACCGCTGGGCTCAAGTCCCTGTGGACAGGATTTTGGAGTTTCCTGCAGCAGCACTGAGGGTTTATTGTCTGCTTAGCTTTGCCTCTGTACCAACAACCCTCCCAAAGAGCAGACAAATATCTGCCAGCCAGGAGGGGCTGGGCACAGTGTGTCTGTTCATGGCAGGGGCACATTGCTCTGCTCCACGGATCCTGCTGCACCTCTGGGTGAGGAACTGGGAAGGGTGGGCAGGAACACAAACTGGAATGGGGGTGGGAGCTGAAACCTCTGAGCTGGGCACTGGGATCTGCTCCAGCCTGGCACGTGGTGCTCTCAGGTGGCACATGGCAGTGCTGGAAGTCGCTGTCACCAGGCACTGGTGACACGGAGAGGGGACAGAGGTTGGGGCAGTACTGGCCACTCAAATGTCTCAGCCCTGGGACATCATCAGCTCCCCCATCCCAACCTCTCCTCCTCACCATGGGTGGGATGGGATGGGATGGGATGGGATGGGATGGGATGGGATGGGATGGGATGGGATGGGATGGGAAAGATGGGAGAGGAAGAGATGGGATGGATGGATGGATGGATGATGGATGGATGGATGGATGGATGGATGGATGGATGGGATAGAAGAGGATGAGATGGGAAGGGATGGGATGGAAGAGATGGGAAAGGAGGAAACAGAATGGAATGGAGGGGATAGAATGGGATGGGATAGAATGGGATGGGATAAGAGGGAAGGGAAGGGAAGGGAAGGGAAGGGAAGGGAAGGGAAGGGAAGGGAAGGGAAGGGAAGGGAAGGGAAGGGAAGGGAAGGGAAGGGAAGGGAAGGGAAGGGAAGGGAAGGGAAGGGAAGGGAAGGGAAGGGAAGGGAAGGGAAGGGAAGGGAAGGGAAGGGAAGGGAAGGGAAGGGAAGGCTGCTTTCTCCCCGTGTTGGTGGTGACTCAGCTGGAAGGTGTGAGCAGCTCCTACTGCACAGCCGAGGGCGTGGCTGCCCCACCTTGTCCCTGACACTGTGTTCACACCACCGAGCTGCTGGGGAAACAGAAAACAGCAGTCTCACAGCAGCGCCTTAAAATAGAGATCACACATCCCTCATCACCTCTCACCTGGTGAGAGGGTGTTGGCCCGGTGCTGGGAATTGGGAATAGATCCTGCTGCAGGATGAGTGATGGAAATGGGGAGAATTCTGCCATCCCTGTGCTGAGGAAACCAGAATGGGTTGTGGCTCAGGTCCCAGCAGCCGTGTGTGCCTTGTGGGGCTGGGAGGGGCTGTGGTTTGGTGGCCATTGAGGGGCACTGAGGTCAGATGGGGGAGATCTGGTTGTGGTTCTGAGCTGCAGGAAACCCTGTGCCTCTGTTTCCCATGTCTGCAGCAAGGTTAGCATTTCAGCTGGAGCTTTTTGTAACAAAAGTGGCATTTCAGATGTGTAAGCAGGACCTGACACAGGAGGGAGCAGAGCCTGGTGGAGCTTTTGGGTGTTCGGTATGTCTTGGGTTGCAATACAGAGTGTGATAAAAGGTATCTATTCTATCACCATCTGGTGAGGGTGGGGCAGTGATCCTGATCTCTGTGGGAGATATTCTGCTAATGGGGCATCCATGGAAACCAGGCAGGGCATTGCTCTTTATCTTTTCACAACCCATCCTTCCTCCAGCCAGTCATTTTCTGTTCATGGCCATTGAGTCCCACTGTGGGACTGATAAAATTACTGCATCCCATTGGGAGTTGCTCCAGCCAGGGGGAAGAGCCCAACATTTCTTACCAAGATAAAACAGAGGTTTTGGGACACTAAGGGAGCCCCTTTCTCCACTGGACTCCAGAGGAAAACCGGATTTCTCCACATCCCCACTGGAGCTTTAGAGGGAAACTGCACCTTGTACAGGAGCACTGCTCCAGCTGAGCCACATCTGTCACTGCAGGAGGATGCAGCCACCATGGGATGGGACTGCTGCCAACACCCTGCCTGACGGGTGTCAGGTTGTACTCTGACTGTGTCAGGGTTTGGAGTTTGTTCTTTGTAGTGCTGTATTTCTATTTTAATTTCCCTAGTAAAGAACTGTTATTCCTAATTCCCATATCTTTGCCTGAGAGCCCCTTGATTTCAAAATTATAATAATTTGGAGGGAGGGGGTTTACAGTCACCATTTCAAAAAGAGGCTCCTGCCTTTCTCAGCAGACACCTGTCCTCTAAACTAGGACAGAGTAGGAGACACTCTGCTGGTGGGGATTACCAGCATCACCCCACAGAACTGCCCCATTGTGCCCAGGGCTGGTGAAATCCCCACAGGTGTCCCTCAGGGACACCAGCTGGGTGCTGGAGGTGGTGCAGTGCACCCCAGGCTCTCCTGGAAAGCTTCCAGCAGTCACAGGCACCTCTTGTGCTCAGCAGGAGCCACATCAGGAGCTTGGGGTCTGTGCTGGGGTCAGTTTGTGCCTTTCTGCCTGTCCCCATCCCAGTGCCCAGTTCTGAGCCTTGCAGGGTGGGTTGGTTGCTTTGCTTGCTGCCCTTCTGTTCCCAGCACTTTCTGGAGAGTTTGCAGGATGTTCTGTGAGCCTGGGAAGGGTTTGGGTGGAGGTTCTGCCACAGCCAGAGCCTGGTGCTGCCTGGGTGTCACAGGCACAGCTGTGGAGAGCAGATCTGAGGCTGCACCCTGGGTTTCTGTGCCAGGGCTCTTCAGCTGCATTGCTGAACTTAGCAGAAAGAGTTTTTCTCAAAAAAAAAGAAAAAAAAAAAAAAAAGGGAGCCTGGATCTGTCAGGCTTTTGGGAACGTCAGTTTGAGGCAAGCAGGGCTGGTAATCAACGGTGCCAGATTCAGTTCATTCAACTTGCTTAATGGAATTTCTAATCAATTTTCTTAACAGCCCCGAGTCTGAATGGCCTCCTAAGGACTTAAATTCTGGAAGTGCCAATTCTCCAAGCACCCTAGGAAGAACAAAGGCTTGTCATTCTCCTAGCAGCTTCCTTTACAAAGCAAAAAACAAACCTCCTTCTCCCAGCTGTGACTATAAAATGAACAAAAAAAAACCAAGGTGCAAAACATTTTGTCCTAAATCTTGTTGTTAATGATGTTGGTGGAAATGACAGGCTTTGAATAGATAGAAAAGTGGGTTGTTAGGGCTTGGAAGGATGCAGCTGGTGCTTGTACAATGGCAAATGAGCAGGCTGGCAGCAGGCTGGCCGTGGGGTTACCGAGGAGAAATGAAAGATGCTATCAGCTTCCTTCAGTGCTTCCCTATCAGCTGCTGCAGATGGACACGTGCAGTTTCACCAGCTCCAGATAGCACAGAGGTTAAATAGACATTTCTCTTAGATGAGAGCATTCCTCAAATTGCAATTATGCCTGGGAAAGAACAAAGGCTTGTAGCTGTCGAATATTTCTGCAGTGGAGAGATTTGCATCTGATTTTAATACACACAGCTCTGTGAGAGTCTGGCTGGCAGCTGAAGGTGTCTGGGGGAAGACTTGGCAAAGCTGGGAGGTTTTGTGCCCTATGGAAAACACCTCCTTGCAGCACATGGGCAGGAGCTGGGGGGTGCTGGGCTCTGGATGTGGCACAGGAGGAGGAGGAAGAGGAGGGGTGGGTTATGAAGGGCAGGTGAGGGGAGGAGGGTGGGTGGCTCTGTGCCTTGCCAGCCTCCCCGGGGACAGAATTCCCGTTCAGTGAGGCAGAGAGCTGGATCCTGCAGCATCTGTGTTAGAGCAGAGCTAATAACTGAGGGCAGCAGGTTTTCTGGCTGAGCTTGTGACGCTTGGCTGAGCTCCAGGGACCTGCAAAGATTGCTCTTCGATCCTCAGATGTGAACCTTCCCACCCCCAGCAGCGGCTAAAACCAATCTTTTCTTATTATTTTATCCTCATATAATTTTTTCCTGGGTCAGGCTGAGATGGAGAGCAAAAGGGTCGCCCAGGGGATCCTCAGCTCTTCATCCCTGGCATTGCTGCTGAGTGCCCACATCTGCCCATGGGCTGGGCCCTGAGGGGACAGCTCTGTCCCCTCACCTCACATCTCACACAGCTGTCAGTCTCCAGAAATAGGAACAAAAGAAAGGAACAGATGAGACTGTGAATGTGAAGCCAGTTTTTTTAACACTTCACTTGAAAAATTCACAAGCCTAATCCCTGCTTTCCTAGGTGGGGAGAGCAGGAGATTCTGTCTAGCTGGACATCAACAGAGCAGTATAAATAGAGAAGCACAGAGATTATTGGGTAAAATTGAGAGGTTGGGGGATTAGTGCAAGAACCAGAAAGGATTTGGTCACTGCTGAGCTTGCTCTGCTTGGATAATGCACAGAAGCTCTTCCCAAGAAGAGGAGCAGCAGCTTCATGGGATGTATCCAAAATAATGGGCTCAGCATCCAGCAAAACTGAAGAAGACAAATAGAAATTAAATCAACAGCTTTGTTCTGCTTTTCTGCCTCTTGGGCCCAGCTGGTGTTTAAACAGAATAAGAGACAAACTCCTTGTCCTCAGGTGGCTGAGATGAATGGCTGTGTCTGCTCCAGGACGTGCCAGTGACTCTGCTGCAGCCTCCCCTTGCTGGCTCATGGAGATAAAGTTTTCTTCTTATGCAAAATTGTGTTTCTCAGTCAAACTCTGCATCTGAAAAAGAATTAATATGAACCTGGGCTAAGCTGTGTGTCTGTATCCTGGAGGCTCAAGTGCTAAAATACTTGGCAGGGAGGTGCTCCTCCTCTTCTCTCCTTTGAATTGTGGCTCTGTTTCCATCATGCTTTGAGCTGAGGCCCTAAAATTTGCAGTTCAAAGACTGTCTCTCTATGGGAGTATTTGTAAGATGTAGTGAAATAAAGTCAGCCATGGAATAAAGAGAGAATGGAAAAAGTAATGGAAATTTTGCACTGAGATGAGGTGTAACATTGAAGGGCTCCTCCAGCTCTGCTGCAAGCCAGGCTTGATGTGGGAATTACAGAGCAAAAAGACTTTTTATGTTAAACACAAAGAGAAACATTCCTGGTAAATCTGTGTTGTACCAACACCCAACCAGACCTGGGAAAGCCCAGAACACTTCCTAAACTCTGTCAAATGAGAATGGATTTAGTCAGTGCTCAGGGGTCACAATCTGGGGGACATTTCCCAAAAAATTGTTAAGCCAAGGCTTTTGGTTTTCAGAGCAATCTTTTACCAGGGGCAGGAATTTTTTTGTAGCATGAAACTCTTTTTGGTTTTTTTAAATTATTGTTTTAATAGCAAGTCACATTTTTAGAGCATTGCAGAACAACACAGTGCCAAAAATGTCACCCCTCCCTGTTTAGAGCATCTTGCAGGGTGCTCTAACAGTGCCCAAGCACTGCCTTTGGCCCAGCTGCATCTCGAACTGTGTCACCTTCCCTCCTTGCTCTGCAGGAAGGGGAACTGAAATAAGGTCAGTTCCTTTCCCCAGCAAGGGAGAGGACATCGATCCCTGCAGGTGCTGGGGGATGGAAGAGCTGGGTCTCCTTTCACAGCTGGACTCAGTGATCTTGGGTCTTTTCCAGCCCTAATGATTCTCTGATTCCTTGGAAAAGGGTTTTTAATCATTTGCAGTGACCATGTGCAGGTGGGACGTGGCTTCACCCAAGGACTGGGATTTGGGGAGGATTCATGGTAAATACTCAGTACCACAGCAGGAGCTGAAATCTGCCTTGAACAACCAATCTTTAACTTTAAAACCCCTAATCCACACTGTGAGCTGCTGAACACTTCCCCCATCCTTTTCCTTGTACCTTTCCCAGTGCTGGGATGGCAAACACTCCTTGTCACAATGAGGGGCTGCAGTGGTGGCTGCATCCCCCTGCCCCACTGTCCCCATGTGCTGGGAAGGATGAGGATTTGACAGGAAGATCTCACAGATATTTATGTGTAACAGAAAGATCTTTGAGTGTAGAATCTGAAGAAGGAATAGAAATAACAGCAAGTTTTAATATAGAAGAAAAGAATTGCTGAGCCAGACTTACTGGTTAACTAAGAAGGCAAAAAGCAAGAGAGTTGGAAGGGGCTTTTATGACTCTGAGCACCTCAAACAAAAGATGTTTTTACCAAGCTAAAAGATTTTCACAGAGAAACAAAAATGCCATGTTGCAAGTAGAGAAAAGATCTCAGAATTGTCCACTGCAAGAAAACTGAAAAACAATTTCTAGCTTAAACTGTAACACGCAAGTTTTTGTGGTTGGAAAACAGTAATATGAATAAGGTAATGTTAGCAGTTGTGATAGGCTATAGGTGATAGTAAAGGTGTTGATTGGTTGTCATGTTTTAAGATGCTCTGCAATGAAAAGTAAATCATGCATTGGAACCAGAACTGGAGTCGGCTTCAGAGGAACCCACAGCTGGGCTGGGCTCTGTCACCCACGAGCCGTGAATTGCTGCATCATTTGGATACAATAAACAGCATTTTAAAGAGCCAGTCTGGAATCCCCCATCCCTCACTTGGGCTGTGACACCCCTGTCCTGTGAGTGCTGGCACAGCTGTCACACACACCCGGGACAGCCAGGAGCCCGTTCAGTGCTCACACTCTCCATGCTCACCCTGCCTGGCTCAGCAAGATCCAGAGGAGGCACGGAGAGGTGTGCTGGGCATCCCCAGTGCAGGATTTGGCCCAGATTGTCCATCTGCCAAGGAGCACGCTGCAGCACAGCCCTGAGGAAATCAGGAACGCTTTATCAGCACTGGAGCCTCCCCGGGGGCTGCGTGTCCTACATAGCCATGGAGTGGCAGGAGGAGGTTACGTGACAGCCACAAACCTGCTCTGCTGCTGGGGACTCAGGGCTGCAGGCACAGAGCACAGATCCCACACTGCCTGCCCTGGGCTCTCATCTGCCTTTGGAACCAGCCCTGTGCAGGGCTCTGGGACAGCCGTGTCCCCTGGATGCACCTTCCAGGCACAACAAACCCTTGGAACACTCCAGGCCAGGGGCAGAGTGGCTGGAAAGCTGGAAAAGGACCTGGGGGTGCTGGTGGCAGAGGCTGGACACGAGCCCAGGTGTGCCCAGGGGGACAACAAGGCCAAAGGGACCTGGCTGGGATCAGGAGCAGGGTGTCCAGCAGCCCCAGGCAGCGATTGTCCCTCTGTGCTGGGCACTGCTGAGGCCACATCTCCAACCCTGGGCTCACTTTGGGGTTTCTCATGACAAGAAGGACATTGAGGGGCTGGAGCCTGTCCAGGGAAGGGAACAGAGCTGGGGAAGGGTCTGGAGCACCAGGAATGGCTGAGGGAGCTGGGAAAGGGGCTCAGCCTGGAGAAAAGGAGGCTCAGGGGGCATTTCTGAGGGGACAGCTGGGGGGGTCGGGCTGTGCTCAGGGAACAGGGACAGGAGCAGAGGGAACGGCCTCAGGCTGGGCCAGGGCAGGCTCAGGGACATCAGCAGGAATTTCCCCATGGAAAGGGAGCTCAGGCCTTGGCAGGGACTGCCCAGGGAGGTTTGGAGTCCCCAAGCCTGGAGTGTCCAAGGAATGCCTGGATGTGGCACTCAGTGCTCTGGGCTGGGGACAAGGTGGGGATTGGGCTCAGGTTGGACTTGATGATCCCAAACCAACCTAAAGCATCCTGGGATTCCGTGATATCAATGAAGAACATCACTGGAGCACACTGATTTCACTTTGCCATGTCCCAGTTATCCCTGTGAACCCCTGTGGGTGCACACACACATTCCCTTGCTGGCTCAGATTCCCTGTTTTCTGTCCCAACTCCCCGGCATCACCAGAGATACTCAAAGTCCAGGCTTTTAGACAGACTCTACATTTGCAAATAGTTCCCTTAGAGCAGGATGTGATCTAAGTTTGTAATTTCCCATTTCCCCCTTTTTTTTTCTTCCCCAATTTTTGGTGGTTTCCTGGAAATTGCAGCTTTCTAAATAAATCTAGAAGAATTGGCAAACTTGGATAAAATTGGAATGCTTCATTCTGGTTTTGAGTCCTAGGAAGTGTTTTGGGTGGAAGAATTGTGAACACATTTTAGGCAATGAATTTCATCTTCTGTTGAGTTGTAGCAGATTTTAGAAGAAGCAGAAAAAGTCTGCCTTGAATACAGAAATGTAGCAAAGTGTTTTCAGCAAAAAAAAGAATCATTTGGGGAAAATGTGAGGGCAGGAAAGAGTTGATTGTGCACATTTGATGTGTGGAACCTTATGGATCCAGCTGGGAGGTGCAAGCAGGACCTGGGCAGGAGAAGCCAAAATTCTGGGAGGTTGCTGTGACTTCAGGGACAGCCCATCCCACCAAAACTTTATATTGTCCAAGACAAGACCTGTATAGGCCATGGCACTGTTGGTATAATACTGAGCAGGGAATATTTAGGTGTTTATGTTGGAAAATAGGCAGAATTTGTAAGGGATCTTGTAACTTCACCTCTGCACTGTGCAGAAAAGTCCTGAATCTCTAAGAACTTCAGCATTAATTAAAAAAATAATTGTGTCTAATAAAACTTAATGCAATAAGTATTGATTTACCTCAACATGCAAGTCTCCATGAATATTTCTGTACAATTCTTGCCTGTTTTATATGTTCTTGTGCACAAGATCCCTCCAGAAGTGCCTTTCAGCCAAAATTATTCCACAATGTCACTGGATGTGATACTGTTCTTTTCAACTTCTTGCATTGAATGTTCTGGACACACAAAGCACTATTTTTTATTTTTTTATTTTTTTATTTTTTATTTTTTATTTTTATTTTTTTATTTTTATTTTTATTTTTTATTTTTTATTTTTTTATTTTTATTTTTTATATTTTTATTTTTTATTTTTTACTTTTTATATTTTTTTTATTTTTCTGAGATCTTAAAATAAAATGATGGAAGCTGCTGGGGTAGTAGCTTCACTGCACTGGGCAGCAGCTTCAGCAGCAGTGGGAGGGATCAGAGGATCCCAAATATTTTTTGTAGTCTGATTTACATTATAATACAGATTAAGGATTGCACTTGCCTTTCAAGAGCTTAGCAAGATCCTTTTGTCACCCCATAATAGCAGCTGTAATTCCTCTAACCAGGAATTACTGCAGGGAGCATCACTTGGCTGTGAGTCTGCTGGGATGAGCTTTTTCCTCACCCCCAGTGACTCAAGAGTCTCAGCCAAGCTGGAGCTCCCAGTGCTCCCAGCACCCACTGGGCTCTGGTGTGTGTTTCCAGTTTGGATGGGGCTTGGAGCAACCTGGGATAGTGGAAAATGTCCCTGCCTGTGGCAGAGGTGGGGGTGGGGTGAGCTTTAAGGTCCCTTCCAGCCCATCCTGGGATGATTCTGTCAGGAAAATTAATTCACAAACACCAGAGGTTCATGTCCAAAAAGGAGACAGAGGAGTCCTTTTGTTTTATTCAAATAAAGGGAGAGCCCATGTGGCATCCCCTGGGGTCTATCAGATTTTTGGAGGACACAGCCTTCTTTTTATCCCAATTTCCCATCCATATTTCCCTCTCTCTTTCCCCATGGGCTGAGGTTCCTGAGAGTCACAGACTTCCCACATTGTCTGACACCTGAGATTCCCCTCTAATGTACAACCCTCCCTTTTAATTTTTAATTCTTACAGAATTCATGTTTTTTTTCCCCCATTGCTTCTTTCATCTTTCAATATCCAATTTCATTTATCAGCAAACCTAGTTTGTTTGTAAAGGCAAATATATATTTTTTTCCATTCATCAATCAGTGGAATCCTTCCCATTGTTTCTTTTATCTCTCAGTGCTAGTTTTACCTACCAGCAGACCCACAGCTCGTTTGTGCAGACAAATCCATCGTTCCTCTCAATTCCATGATTGTGTTTGTTTGGGATCTCTTCAGAGGAGCAGGAGCAAACGGGAGGAGCCAGCCCAGCACAGCCCCCGGGGCTGGGACAGAGCCTGGCTGGGCTCAGAAGACAGAAGCTGTCACTGGAGCCAGCAGTGTCCCAGAAACCCCAGGTGACCCATCCTGAGAGGCAGCAGGTTTGATCAGCATCCTGGCAGAGGCTCCTGTGCGCTTTCCCACAGGACATCGCATTAGTCATCCCCAATTATTCAGCTCTACTTGAGCAAAGCCTTGTCTCTGTCTTTCTTTCCTTCTTATTTTTTTCATTTTTTTTTCTCTGTTAGCCTGAAAACCTATATTTAAATAATAAGGGGTGGTTAATTCCTGGATAATTCCTGAAATGCACAGAGGTAAATCCTGAGCAGACGGGTGCTCTGAGAATGTGCTGGTTCATTCCTCGCCTGCCTCGGGCATGTAAAGCCAGCCTTGAGCACAGCTCATGTCAGGCTCTGCCCTGCTCCAGGTCCCTTGGACTGCCTGCCTGCCTTTTCTGATGGATTTATGATATTGGGATGTTTGTGAAGCTTTTCTGGGAGTCTTGGGTTACAATACAGGGTGTGATAAAAGGTATCTGTTCTGTCACCATCTGTTGAGGGTGGGGCAGTGATCCTGATCTCCATGGGAGATATTCTGCTAATGGGCATCCATTGAAACCAGGCAGGGCATTGTTCTTTATCTTTTCACAACCCATCCTTCCTCCAGTGAGTCATTTTCTGCTCATGGCCATTGAGTCCCACTGTGGGACTGATAAAATTACTGCATCCCATTGGGAGTTGCTCCAGCCAGGGGGAAGAGCCCAACATTTCTTACCAAGATAAAAACAGAGGTTTGGGACACTAAGGGAGCCCCTTTCTCCACTGGACTCCAGAGGAAAACCGGATTTCTCCACATCACCACTGGAGCTCCGGAGGGAAACTGCACCTTGTACAGGAGCACTGCTCCAACTGAGCCACATCTGTCACTGCAGGAGGATGCAGCCACCATGGAATGGGACTGCTGCCAACACCCTGCCTGACGGGTGTCAGGTTGTACTCTGACTGTGTCAGGGTTTGGGGTTTGTTCTTTGTAGTGCTGTATTTCTATTTTAATTTCCCTAGTAAAGAACTGTTATTCCTAATTCCCATATCTTTGCCTGAGAGCCGCTTGATTTCAAAATTATAATAATTTGGAGGGAAGGGGTTTACATTCTCCATTTCAAAAAGAGGCTCCTGCCTTTCTCAGCAGACACCTGTCCTCCAAACCAGGACACTGGGCTTCATTTACACCCCAATCCTGCTGTGGGTGCCTCATCCCTCACACAACTCCTCAATGCCTCTTCCCTCACTGTTGTAAGCACAGAAACTTGATTTTTGAGGTGTAGGGAAATATCTGGGATGAACAGAGGGGGATGACAGAGCTCCTAGGCCATGTGGAACAGGGTTTTTTATGGGAGTGCTGAGGAGAAGAGTTAATGAGGTGATTAAGCATGGTGCCCAAGGGAGGTGATGGATTAGTGCTGTGGTTTCATTGACAAGGTTGTGATCTGTCAAAGGTTGGACTTGGTGATCTTAGAGGTCTTTTCCAACCGAAATAATTCTGTGTCTCTGTGATTCTAAAGAAAATAATATGAAAATCGCAAATGTTTTCTCATTTTTAAATCTATTTTAATATTTTTATTTTCATGCTAATGAGCAAAATTCACAAAACTGAGTTTAGCCCTGACAGAAAATATAAGGTCTTTAATTTCCATTATTTACAGTGTGTTAGCTTATTGGTAATTATTCATGATTTTTATTTAAATCAAAATCAATTCCCAAATATTTCCATACCCCTCCAAAATCAAAAATCACAGTTTCTGGGCTTACAACAGTGAGATGGGGAAGAGGTATTGAGGAGTCATGTGCAGGGATGAGGCACCCACAGCAGGAGAAGAGTTAATGAGAGTTGAATTTGGGGCTGTTTCTTCAGTAGAAATACAAAGATGGGATAGAGCCAGGGACAGCCAGAAGTGACCACAGACCAGACCTCACCTCCCCAGCTGTGAGAGTAAAATACTTCTTGAAATGGGAACTGAAACACTAATCTTAAAGCAGTTAGGATTTTAGTTAAAAGTTAGAAGAAATGGGGCTTGAGATAGTTACCTGAAACTTAAATAATTGATTGCCTGTCAATTTATGTTTGCTCAGCTATGCTTGCAATGGGAAAGGATGAAACTGGTAGGTAGGTCCAAAGAACACAAACAATTGCAACCAGAAACTCATTCCTTGCGAAACTGGAGTTGCCCCAAAAGCCATTTGTATTGTCATTAATAGATAAGGTTGAGAGTTCAGGGTGAGGAAGACTCCCCTTACTTCCTCTTTCTAAGACCCCTCCCCACAAAAACGAGCCCAGACTTAATTCAAGAAGCCAACCACGCTGCTTAATAGCCATTCAAGCTAATTACCATAGGAAGCAGGGGATGGGAGGGGCTGGTATTATGAATATGTATTTGTTTGTCAATAAACAGACCCTGTGATCACCCTTGATTTTGCAGTATGTATAAGGGGATTACCCCACGCTGCTGCCCAGCAGTAAATAAACATTCACTTTCTAACTTTAAATTGTTAGAGAGCCTTTTGTCCATCGCAGTTGAGTATGGGTATTAGACCAATACTCATATTCTGGTAAATCAGAACCCCACATGTGCAGAGCTCCAGGAGAGGGAGATGCTGGACCCAAGGCTGTTGGAAGTGGTGGCAGAGGATTCCTCTATCATCTCCATCATCTCCATCATCCTCCACCATCTCCATCATCTCCATCGTCCTCCATCGTCCTCCATTGTCCTCCATCATCCCCATCATCCCCATCATCCTCCATCATCCCCTATCATCTCCATCATCCTCCATCATCCCCATCATCCTCCATCATCCCCATCATCCTCCGTCATCCCCATCATCTCCATCTCCCTCCATCATCCTCCATCATCCTCCATCATCCCCATCATCCTCCATCATCTCCATCATCTCCATCATCTCCATCTCCCTCCATCTCCCTCCATCATCTCCATCATCCTCCATCATCCTCCATCATCCTCCATCATCCTCCATCATCCTCCATCTCCCTCCATCATCTCCATCATCTCCATCATCCCCATCATCCCCATCATGAGAGGCACCCTCTGCTCATCCCCAGCTCGGGCTGCCTCTCCATCCCATCTTCAGCGTTTCTAGTTTTATCCATCCCGGTAATTTCTGCTGAGGAGGTTTAGTCTTGCCTTGTAATCTTGATTTGGAGTTTCACTATGAATTACTTGAGTCTCATGTGCCGTTTTAAATTGATTCGTTATGCCAAGTACTTGCCAAACACATAATGAGGATCTAAATCGGTCCGTATGTACCAAGGCAGCGATTCAATTCTTGTGAGCGCTCACACTCTGACAAAAGCCTGGATTATTGCTGTCACTTGCGTTTTGGGACCTTCCCGCGCACATCCATACCCCGAACCCCCCCGCTCCACATCCGTCGGAGGCATTTCATGGTTCCGAGCACCTCCCCCGTTATTTATTGTTATTATAAACGCTGCTATTTTCGGCTGCCTCGCACACGAGCGCCGGGCTGGGAGCTCGCCCTGCAGGGATCGGTGTTAATGAGAATGGGAGCAGCTCGGGGCGGGGGGGGAATCGCTGCTCCCTCTCCTCAATCCATTCACAAAGTCTGTGTGTGTGGCAGCTCTTAAAGACCCACGGCAGAAATGAAAATTCAAGAAACGAAAGGGCTATTAAGCCACAGCACATCAAAGAGATCCTTCAGAAAGTCTTCACACCACCAGCGAAGAGAGCTTTTATCTCTTTCTAACAAGTGTTAGAATCCAGACACAGCCCTGATGGGCTCTAAAGATCCATTAGGAGGGTGTGAATAATTATAATTGCCACCCCTAATCAGGTCTTTCCTAGATTTCAGGGTACTCCAGGAAGGAACGTCAATACCTGCAGCCCTTTTAACAGATGGGGAGACTGAGGCACCACAGGGCATTGCAGGGCCTTGGTGACAGGACGGTGGTTTAGTCCTTTCCCCCCCAGATTTTCTGCATCAGCTTGGGAAATTGTCCCAGTTGTCTGTTCCATGGATTCGGGAATGGTTTCATGGACTGTTCAATGAGTGTGTCCTGGGCTGAGGAATGAAGGGCTGGAGCAGATGTGGGCACTGACTGAGGGAATCATGGAATGGGCTGGGCCATGGACCATGGACATGGACCATGTCCCTGTTCCGGGGGTTCTTCCACTGTCCCAGGGGTTCTTCCACTGTCCCAGGGGGTTCTGAGCCCCAGTGTCCAACCTGGTCTGGGACCCTCCCAGGGATGGGGCAGCCACAGCTTCTCTGGGCACCCTGGGTCAAACCTCCCGGCTTTTTCCTGACCCTCATTTGCAGTTCAGGTATATTTAAATGGTGAAGCAGCCTCAAAAATCCAGGTCCAGGATTTCTCCTGTCTCTGCT
Source organism: Catharus ustulatus (assembly GCF_009819885.2). Lineage (NCBI taxonomy): Eukaryota > Metazoa > Chordata > Aves > Passeriformes > Turdidae > Catharus > Catharus ustulatus. The sequence goes on from NC_046245.1 coordinate 5,001,354, forward strand.
CTGTGGCTTTATCCCTGTCCTTGAGTTGGGTGAGTGGAGGGGTGGTTGTATTATTGCTCACATCAATTTTGGGCCATTCCTGCAAACTTTGGGGCTCAGCCCGTCCTTTTACCTCTTTGTTTCGGATCCAGATGAGCAGGTCCCAGTGCCCTGTCTCCTCCATGCAGCAGGAATCTTTTCTGCCGAGCTCCTCGTGGTGAAATGTCAGTGCGAGGTGCCGGGGCTGACACCAGGGCTGGGAGCTGCCGTGAATCATCCTCATTAAAAGGCATTTCCAGTTCAGCCGCAGAGACGCTTCTCGCCCTCTTTGCTGCCATGGCAGAGCTATTAAAAGCTGGCAGGCTGGCAGCAGACACGGGCACAGGCAGGTACAGCTGCAGCCCTGGGCAGGAGGAGCGGGTGAAAATCACTTTTTGTGAGTCATTCCCTGTGCCACGAGCAGGAGCAGGGGATGGATCTGCCGGCAGCATCTCAGGCTGAAAGGAGATGATTTCTCCACCTGAAGGGAGGGTGTAGCAAGATGGGAGACGCTTCTCCCAGGCAATGAGCGACAGGATGAGAGCACACAGCCTCAGGCTGGGCCAGGGAAGGTTCAGGCTGAACAGCAGGAATTTCCCCATGGAAAGGTGGTTGGGCTGCCCAGGGAGGTTTGGAGTCCCCATCCCTGGAGTGTCCAAGGAATGCCTGGATGTGGCACTCAGTGCTCTGGGCTGGGGACAAGTTGGGGATTAGACACAGGTTGGAGTCTTTGAACTTGGAGGGTTTTTCCAACCTCAGTGATTCTGGGATTCTGTAATGCTAAAGAAGAACATCACTGGAGCACATCAATTTCTAACAAAATGCAACAGAGGGACCTGGCTGGGATCAGGAGCAGGGTGTCCAGCAGCCCCAGGCAGCGATTGTCCCTCTGTGCTGGGCACTGCTGAGGCCACACATCCAACCCTGGGCTCACTTTGGGGTTCCTCATGACAAGAAGGACATTGAGGGGCTGGAGCCTGTCCAGGGAAGGGAACAGAGCTGGGAAAGGGTCTGGAGCACCAGGAATGGCTGAGGGAGCTGGGAAAGGGGCTCAGCCTGGAGAAAAGGAGGCTCAGGGGGAATTTCTGAGGGGACAGCTGGGGGAGTCGGGCTGTGCTCAGGGAACAGGGACAGGAGCAGAGGGAACGGCCTCAGGCTGGGCCAGGGCAGGCTCAGGGACATCAGCAGGAATTTCCCCATGGAAAGGGAGCTCAGGCCTTGGCAGGGACTGCCCGGGGAGGTTTGGAGTCCCCAAGCCTGGAGTGTCCAAGGAAGGGCTGGATGTGGCACTCAGTGCTCTGGGCTGGGGACAAGGCCACCTCAGTGTGAGGCTGGGATGACAGGAGGCTCCTTGCTGGGAGTGGAGCTTTGTCTACAGGCGGTGGCTGTCACCTGAAAGGGGCTGAATTGGGAAGGAAGGTGTGTAGGGTGTGTGTAGGGCCAGCAGAGCTTCCCCAGCACATCCCCAGCCCTGCACTATCCACGTGCCCTGGGCTCTGGCACTGTTGCATTCCCACAGTGCTGAAGGTGGTTCTGAGGGGTGCAGGATTCCCCTGTTGAATTCTGGTTTATGACAACTGTTGAGCAAGGAGGGATTCTTGGTTTTTTTTTTCTCTAACAGGCTCTGCCACCCTCGTGCATTTCCCAGCCGTGAGTCACAACTCATCCTCTGCTTCTCCCCCTCCCTGGCATCTTCAGGCACCTCCTGAGGTTTGGAAGATAATAACACTGATAATATCTTGTGCAGGGTTTTCTCTGGCTGCATGAGGGCTGGGAATTCACCCTTTGAGTGGAAGAGAAGGTCTGGGTGACAGGAGGTGGGGACAGCACAGAGGGAACCCAGCCCATGCTTGGCCACGTCTGGCAAGAGCAGCATTCCCGTGTGTCTGGGGTACCTGGATCTCCTCAGGATGGACCAAACAGAGGAATCAAATGCAGAAATAAATCCTGGCAATTCGAAAAGTATCTCCCATTTGTTAGGAGAGGGGTCATAGAGGCCAGAGAGAAGCTGCACAAGCATGTCCTGGTGGGGACTTCATGACATCCCCTCTCCCAGCCTCCCCACCTCCATCCTCTGCCTCCACTCTGCTCCCATCACTCTCTGGCCAAATTGACTTTACCAGGAGGAAAAACTGTGAGAAAAAGGCGAAGTCGAGAAATTTCCTCTCTCTAGGCTGTTTTGGATCTCATTTTGTGCTTCCCCAAAAGAAGAAGGGGAAGAAAGCAGCAGAGAAATCACCAGATTTACACTGAAGAGGATGCAAGCAGCAGACAGAAACGGGGTCAAAGGGAAGAGCACACTCGGACATTTTGGGGAGAGTTCCTGGTTTTAGAAGGCCCCTCAAATTTCCTCCCCTCCCTTGCTGTCTCCAGGCTGTTAATCATTCAACGATTTCTATTTGCAGCAATCCCTTCCACCTCAGAGCAGTTTCTCCAGTGAATTAACAGTGGGCTCTGCCTTTGGAACCCAAATGAATTTCACAGTGGCATAAAACTTCTCTTTGGTAGTGCCTGCTATTTTTTTCCCCTCCTGTCTCCATTTATAATTAAGGTTTCTTAATTCATTTTTTTAAAAGGCAGGGCTTAAAGGAAAGGAAGAGCAAGACTTCAGCAATGCTTTCAGTGAAGGGTGAGCTGCACAAGTGCAGCAGGCAGTGAGTCAGCATCCTCTCCTGCCTCTGCTGGCAGCCGAGCTGTTGCTGGGGTGACTGTCACAGGTGACAGAGTGGATCAGCCTGCCTGGTGTCCCCAAGCCCAGCCAGGACATGTTTTTCTGAATATGTCACAGCACAAAGCAAAAGGCAGGCAGCAGAAATCTTCCATTCTGCCCCCAAAAAACCCACCCCCAAATTGGTTATATTGTCATTTAGGGCTTAGAGAAAAGGAAAAAAAAGGAACATGGTGGTTTTGGAGGTTGTGTAAGAAAAGTCATTTGAGAGAATCTTGTGGTAATTGTTTCAGAATTAATTTGTTATTGCTGGCTCTTGATGGAAAGGACGTGGGTCAGCAAAGAGAAGCTGACCTGTGGTACCCAGGGGTCACCTCCTGGCTGGACTGTCACCCATCACACCCCCAGTCCTGACAGGACAATTAGGAAGGCAAAAAATGACTCATCTACCCCCCTCACCCTTTTTCAGCCCTGCAAACAGGAGATTTCTGAGTGGGGTTTCAGGGGTTTTCCCCAGAAGTGCTGCAGCTGTCAAGCAGGAAATCTGATTAAAAATAAATCACAGGGTTGGGCTGCAGAGCTCAGGTCTCTGAGCCCTTTGCAGACAAATTCCTTTGCTCCAAATTTTTGCTGGTTTGGGTTTTCCAGCTAGAAATGAAGCCCCTGCCAATGGCTGGGGAGTGTTTGGGAGCTCCAGCTTTACCTGCAGGCTCTGCAGCTCTACCAGCACCCAGATGTTGCAGCTAAAGCTAAAGTCCCCACCTGTGTTTGCAAATAAATTCATGTCCCCTGCACAAAATGCCCCTTCCATAACAACTTTCCAGCTGAGGGAGGGGCTTTGATAACAAACCAGCTCCCAGCACTGGTGATCGAGGGTTAAACTGGCTGTGAAGGTGGGGAGGACACACAGAAGGGTCTTGGGGCAGAAGAGAATTTCCTCTGGATTTCCAGCTGGAAAGGGAATGATGACAATATTAGACCTGTATTCAGGGTGGCTTTTTTCCTCTCAAATCACTGCCCAAACATTAACTAATGAACAGAGGCCGGGAATCTGAGGCTGCACTGTGTGGTGACCTGTGCAGGTTTTCATTTTCTGTTCAGTCACTCCCTTGGAGATCAAAAAGCCAAGGAGAGAGTGCTGGGGGCTGCAGCCCTCAGGAGCATCCTGGTCTCTGCTGTGGCTCTCTCACTGCAGCCAGGCAGAGTCACTCTGTTCCTTTCCATGATTCCATCAAACTCTGATGGAAGTCTGATGGCTTCAGGGTAATTCTACCACACTGACTTTGCTCCTGTGTGTCTTAGAAGGTGTAAAAACGTGAGCTAAAAAGATGCTTCTCTCCCTTCTCAGTTTCCTCTCCCCGTGCTTCCTGTTTTAACAACCACCAGCAGTTTCACATCATGCAAAACCTCTGTGTGATTTTGGTGAAAGGCAGAGGTTCCTCAGTTTGGCTTTTGGGTTTCAGGGGGACTGGGGGTACCCAGAGCTGGGTTGGGCTGCCCTACCCTGCTCATCCTTTAGGATCTGGGATGCTCTGGAGAACGAGTCTTGCTGTCCAAGGGCTGGTTTGTCCCCAGGCTCAAGGTGTTGATGCACAGGCTGTCCCAAAAAGCTGTGGCTGGCACACCCAGGAGCAACCTGGGATAGTGGCAGGTGTCCCTGCCCATGGCAGGGGTTGGAGTGGGGTGGGATTTAAGGTCCCTTCCCACCCAAACCACTCTGGGATTGTATAATTCAATAAATGGTGGCTGTTCTCCATGAACACATGGCTGATGGACCAAGTGTCCCACTGCAGCACACCATGGTGACAATGCCTCATCCCTCATTATTTGCTCCTGGGCTGTGTCAGCCAGACTGCTGCAGCCTCAGATTCCATCTCACTCTAACACGATGTTCACTGAAGGAGCAAATGAAAAGTCACAGAAAAATCGGGAGGATTGAGGAAAGGCGGAAAAATCCAAGAGACAAAACAGGGTTTGAAGGTCCTTGACAGCTGCCAGGCGTCCCTGTGGCTGTCACCAGGATCTGTGCTCGGCTGAGACAGCTCCCTGCCCTGCAAACATCTCCTCCTCACCCAGCTCCCACGGATCTCATTGCTGGGAGCCTCCGGTGCCAGGCAGAGCAGGGTCCAGGCTGGCTCCAGCCCAGCTGCCCAGCACAGGAAAAACTGCTTCATTTCTCTGATGCAATTTATTTTTCTGAATAAAACTGCCTAAAGTGTGAGGGAAAGGTGGAGAGGGTGTGTTTCAAAAATAAACTTCTGAGCCTGCACAAGGGATGCTTTGTGGCACAGCGGTGACTTACAGATTCCCCAGGTTTTCTATGGAAGGCAAAACCTTTTTCCTTAAAAACAGAGTTGTTTGTGCAGCTGGAGTTAGGCACCAAATCATTCAGAATGTCTTGAACCTCCTCTGAAAATTCAGCTTAAAATACTGTTGGAAAGAGCCCATATTTTAGGGAAAAATTTTCCAACCGCACTGATGTAGAGGGAGCTCAGTTGCTGGTTTGGGTTGTAGGGGCTGACACCAGGAGCTTTCCCTGCTGTGGGATGGCACTGCCCTGCTTGGGGAGGCTGGGAAAGCTTCTGTCACCTCCCTGAGTGACTGGCACCGGTCACAACCAGAAGTGACACCCACAGAATAAATTATTCAGGGGCCAAACAGTCCCCCCTGGCCCGCAGGGTGGTTTTTACTCCCAGAAATTGGGGTTTCACATCTTTATGCTGAGCCTGTGTCTGGTGCTCTTCTGTATCACCTTGAGTCCCTGAGGTGTCCCTGATTTTCCTGCTCCCCTCTCTGAAATGCAGCTCATCTTCCCCTCCCCAGGACACTGCTAATGAAAACACTGTTGTCTCCCAGGATTTGTGGTTAAATTGCTTTGTCGATGTAATCTTAGACCTTAATGACCAAATAAAGCCCTGCAACAGGAGTCCTTTGGTATCCTTTTACTGTCATTGTGGAGGCCTTGGAATGTGATCCCCGTTCCAGTGGTATTTGCATTAACATTGTTTGGCCATCATAATCCCACCCAGTTAATCACATTTTTAGGATATTGAAATAGGTCTAACTCCATCCTGAGCTGAAACCCCTGGATCCTCAAAGGTTGCAATGGGATTTAGCTCCATTAAAGCCGGCGGATGACGGTGATGCTGAGCAATTTGGCTGATCTTTTTTAGCCCCTGGAACTTGTTCTTCACTTCTCAAGAAATGCTCTTGCTCAATCCTCAGCTTTGTGGGAAACAACCCATGAAAAATAGCTGCTGTCCACGCTGGGTTATTTTGGGGTACCAGTTCAATTTTCACTTCCCCCTCTCCCCTCCTTCCCCATTCTCTGAAGACATCCAGCAGCCAGAGACGACCCCAGTGTGGGTGTGGGATCCTGCTGTGTCTGCTGCTAAGTGTCCTGTGTGAGAGAGGCATCTCCAGCTTTCCCTGGGGAGCTCCCAGTGATGCTTTCCACCTGTGCCGAGGGCTGAGCGAGCTGCAGGATTTACACAGCGCTGGATTTTCCTCCCTCTTTCATATTTCAGTATCTTTCTCAACTGAGAGAGAGAAACAACTCTGCAACTGTGAGTGCAATGAAATCTTCTGGTGTAGGATTGAAACAGACTCCAGGTGGGAGGCGAGAAATACTCCCTCAATGCACAGAGGAGAAACTGAGGCACGGAGGGGCTGAAGGATTCACTCCACGGCTGAGCTATACCTGGAGTCTGACTAAGACAGAGACAGGAATAGGAATGGTGTGCTCCAGAGTTAGAGCTCTAAATCCATCCTGGGAAATCAAGATTCACTTCCCATCCTTGCTGCTGTCTCCCTGGATGGCGTTGGTGGAGGGTTTGTCTTAGCCCAGGGAGGGAACCCTCACTGGATGCTTTTGTGGCTCTGTGAGGAGATGAGAGAGGATCTCTGATTTCTGGGAATGAGGTGGCCCCATCTTGGAGTACACTGGGAATAACATCCCAGTTCTGGAAGGGTGTGAGCTCAGGAACCGTGGGGATGCTCCTGCCCCTGTCTCCAGAAGGGAGAAGGTGAGGATGGCAGGACTGGCCAGTCAGGAACCAGAGGCTGTGTTGTTCAACTTCTTCCCTGATTGCTGAGAGTCAGGACAAGGGGAAATGGCCTCAAGTCAGGGAAAATTTCTTTCCCAAGATATGGCACAATGACAGTCTCACAGGGCAGGGGTGCAGTCCCCATCCCTGGAGGCATTTAAAAGACACATGGATGTGGCACTTGGGGACAGGGTTTAGTGGTTGCCTTGGCAGTTGGGTGGACAGCTGGACTCCATCACCTTGGAGAGCTTTTCCAAGCTAAACAAGTCCATGGTTCTGTGGTTGCTCCAAGTTAATCTCAGAAGGTTGGGTTGATGCTGAGCTGTGTTTGCTGCCAACAGCCCCTGCAGTTCTGTCTGTGACTGGTGACCTGAGTGAGAACCTGGAGCCTTTCTCCATGCTCTGTGTCCATTCTGAGCAGCACAGGGGATGTCGTGTTCCTGAGAGCAGAAACCTGGAGGGAGTTAAAGCTGCACTGCCTGGCTGGAGCAGTTGGGGCTTTGCTGTGGGAGGACAGACAATACATTTGCAGTGCATTAAGGTATTATTGTGCACTGAGAGATTTCTGATCCTGTGAAATAAAGACGAGCAGATTTGTCCCAGATTTATCAATGGGAGCAGAGTTCCCATTGAAACGGGAGGGAGGGGAGGGGGGTGAGATCCTGCTCACAGCCAGGCTGGGTTCTGTGTGCTCTGCCTGGCTGCTGGTGCTACCAAGGGAACTCTGGAGGGAGAAGGACAACCCCAAAATGTTGCTTGAGAGGCATTTGGATTCATCAAGAAGGAAGGAACATTTCAAGGTGGAAGCAGGATGCTGAGGCAGCCCCATGGCTGGGAATAACTGAGAGCTGGGGTGAAGGTCCCACGTGCTTTGTGCAGTTCAAATACCCCAGGGGAGGGATACTGGGGGAATTCCTCTTGTGGTCTGGGTCTGGCTGTGGAAAGAGGGAAGTTGTTCATCCCCTCTGCTTGGAAATGTGCCCTGAGAAAGCCATTAAGGGAGGAAGAGAGCAATGCTTGCTCTGCTTCCTCATAGAAACTGCATGTGCTGTTCCAGGGCAGCCTGTGGATCATTGCACAGGGGGATTTCTTAAATGGCCGTTAGGAACGAAATTAAATTTGTTGAGACCAGATGCAGGAGAAGAGATGGATGAAAAAGCAGAAGGAAATTTGCAGAAGGAGCACTGGGACATCTCGTGTTAGACAGCAAACCTCAGCCTAGAGGAGATGGTTTGGTGCTGCACCCAGCTTATGGGAAAGCTTTGGCCAGGTTGGACACCAGGGAGATGTCCCTTCCCCTGGGCTTTTATTCCCCTTCCCTCGTGCTCAGATCTCCAGGTTTTGAAGGCTGACCTAGACCACTCTGTTTCTGCTGCCAAATGCTTGGCTTGCTGCAGCTCCTGGATGCAAACCCCTCCAGGGAAGACATGTGAGGCTGGTGGTGATGCTGCTGCTGCATCCCCAGTGCTGCCCCAGAGCTCTGCTGGAGACCCAGGGCAGGGCAGGAGCTGAGGGGAAGGGCTGGATCTGCCCCTGGGCTGCTCTCTGCCTGCAGCCTGCTCGCCTGGCACAGCCTAATTGGCTTTGATAGGATTACAGGGAAGCAGCAGAGGAGTAAACACAGGGCCAGGAGGCCACGACTGAGAAATCCCAGCACAATGCCCGACTAAAGCCATGGGAGCTCAAGGGTTAATGTCTGCTGCTGTGCTGCAGCTATGGGGTAAGGGCTTAATCCTGCTACTCTTAAAGGAAAGGCTTTTCCAAGCAGCATCCCAAAGGTCTGTGGCTCTCTCTGTAATTCCTGATGGGTTTGCCCCTCACAGATGCAGAGTAAATTATTGCAATTATGGAAGTTACACCTTGTGCCTCGAGCCGTGTGTCCTCAATAAATGTTTATGGTTTGAGGCAGCCTCATTTGTTTGCTTGAGACCAGACGAGTTGGATTTATTGGCAGAAATCCTAGCAGGGAAAAGGGATGAGCCAGACAAGTTTTTAGCTTCTACACACATAGAAGTGGTGAAGGGATGATGGTTGTTTCTTTTTCATGAAAATAAAGCCTCAGACTTGGGTGTGAACTGTTGCTTACAGGAATTTTTCCCAACCTACAAGCAACAAGGGGAGCTCAAGGGTTAATGGTGCTCCAGGGCTTTGTTTTCTGCCCTGTCTGGATTTTGGGATGGCTGGGAGATGCTGTGGGGTGGAAGGGAAGAGTGGAAGCTCTCACTGGGACCATGTTACTGCTTAGGAATGGTGGGGGAACAACCTCCCAAATTCCCTCCTCCCAGGAGATCCACACCCTCAAGAAAAACAGGTGTCAAAATTGGGGCTTGAAGCCAAGGATGGAGGTGGCAACAAGGGACTTGTGTCCAAATCTGGGGTGGGGTGACATGGCCTGGAGACAACTCTCCTTGTGTGGGGGCATGGGTGAGCTTCCATCTTTCCATGCACACCGTGCTGGAGCTCATTCCCTCAGGAATCCTCCTGGGTTTCTGGCAGAGGGGGTTTCCCCTCTGTCAGCAAAGGTCGGTGGGCTCAGCTCAGCCAGGCTCCATCCTCACTGTTCATCTCCCATTCCGAGTCTGGAGTTGGCTCTTGCACCAACATTTATTGTTCCCTCCCCAGATCTGGGTGTTTTGGACAGCTTGTTTCTGATTTAAAGTATAAATAAATTTGATCTTTTCATCTGTTGTTCTCCCTACCTTCTGGAGGCTGTGCTGGTTAAAAATAACCAGGATGAGGAGCCCAAGTGGGGACGGTGGAGGGGTTTAACCTCCATCGTGGCAGAACCACCCATCTGGCTGCAGAAGGGAGTGCAGGCTCCCTCCTGACCCCTCCCCAGCCCTCATGGTCGAGCTCTTGGTCAGTGCAGGGTGTCCCTGCCCATGGCAGGGAGGTGCAATGAGATGAGCTTTAAAGTCCCTTTCAACCCAAACCATTCCATTAATTTTTCCCAAGCTGGGAGCTCCCTGAATTGCCCAAACCCCCTTGGCACAGGGCTGGGGGTTGCAGCTATTGCAGGAGGGTGGAGAAATGGGGATCCAGGGGACAGCTGGGAGTGCAGAGATCAGAGGTTGTCCCTGATGCACAACTCCTGGGGATGGGGTGTTTTCCACCTCTGGGCTCCTGCAGAAGAGGTTTTCGCCTGAAAAAGTCCCTTTTGCTCACAATTGAACTATTTGCTTAAGAAGAGCAGTTGAAGGGAGAAAGAAAGAAAAAGAAATATAAGGGTTTTGGCTTTCTTGATGGAAAGTCTGAAATGCAGGTTTAGGTTCAGCCTGGAACCTCTTTGGTGGAGGGCTGGCTCAGCTTTGCTTCTGGGTTTATTTTGGTGGGGGTAGCACATGCACACACATGTGCACACACACTCATGGACACACACATGCACACGCTCTCCTAGACAGAGGAAAACAATCCCCAGCCTAACCCAGACCCTGATTCAAAACAACTGTTGGTTCTGGCCACGCCGTCAGCTTTCCACTGCCCACAGCCTCCCACCGTGTGAAACTGCTGAAAACCAACAGGCAAACCCCAAAATTCAGAGTCAAAATTGCATTTCACCTGAGGAAGGGCAGAACAACTCTTTCTAGGCAGCGGTTCTGCCAGGAAAAAACCCCTCTCGCTGCTTGCAGCCCGCTGAGCAGAGAAGGATGCTCCCGGGAGGAGGCTGAAGCCCCTCGGCGCTGCCTGGGGGATGGATGGGGCTCCCCCAAGCAGGGGAGGGCAGGGGGTGCCCGCAGCTGCCGGGGGGCTGCGGGGCAGGGCCGGGGGGCTGGTGGGTGTCTCCGGGAGCGGTGACTGAGTGAGGCGGTGCCAGGGCTGGGGGCGGATTTTTTGAGAAGAGCCTCAGCTCTTCAGAGCAGCGGCAGCCGCTGGAGGAGTTGGGCGGCTGTTGCTCCCTCTCCGCCCGGAGGAGGAGGAAGAGGAGGAAGAAGAGGCTTCGGCTGCCGCCTCTCCGATCTCCCCCTCCCCTCCCTTCCCCTTCCGCCCCACACCTTTATGGACGAGCGCCGGAGCTTGCTGTACTCCCCGGCCGCCTCCTCCGCCGGCCGGCAGCCGCGGGGCGGCTCGAGCAGCAGCCACCACAACCTGGGCTACAGCGAGCAGCTGCCCCCCGCCGCCCCCCAGCCGGGCCCCGAGCAGCAGGAGGAAGAGGGCGAGGAAGGGGAGGAAGGCAGCATGACCGTGGTGGGAGGAGGCGGCGGCGGCGGCGACCCTTTGCTGGAGGAAGGGCAGCATCCTCCTGCTGTGCTCGGGGGGGAGCGCTACGATCAGCCCCCGGCGCCGGCCGTGCCCGCCGGGCAGCCCGCGGGCGCTGCGGAGCACGAGTGCTGCGAGCGCGTGGTCATCAACATCTCGGGGCTGCGCTTCGAGACCCAGCTCAAAACCCTGGCACAGTTCCCCGAGACGCTGCTGGGGGACCCCCGCAAGAGGATGCGCTACTTCGACCCCCTCCGCAATGAGTATTTCTTCGACCGTAACCGGCCCAGCTTCGACGCCATCCTCTACTACTACCAGTCGGGCGGGCGCATCCGGCGTCCCGTCAATGTCCCCATCGACATCTTCTCCGAGGAGATCCGCTTCTACCAGCTGGGGGAGGAGGCCATGGAGAAGTTTCGGGAGGATGAGGGTTTCATTCGGGAGGAGCAGCGGCCCCTTCCCGAGAAGGAGTTCCAGCGCCAGGTGTGGCTCCTCTTCGAGTACCCTGAGAGCTCTGGGCCGGCCCGAGGCATTGCCATTGTCTCTGTCCTGGTCATCCTTATCTCTATTGTCATCTTCTGTCTGGAGACCCTGCCCGAATTCAGGGATGACCATGACTATGAGGGAACTGGGGGGACCTTCGGGACAGGCGGTGGCCCTCTCCCACCTGATGTCTTCACCAACTCCTCATCCTCTGCCGCTTCCATGGTGTCATCCTTCACCGACCCTTTCTTTGTGGTGGAGACTTTGTGCATCATCTGGTTCTCCTTTGAGCTGCTGGTCCGTTTCTTTGCCTGCCCCAGCAAGGCCACCTTCTCCAAGAACATCATGAACATCATTGACATTGTGGCCATCATCCCCTACTTCATCACGCTGGGCACGGAGCTGGCTGAGCGCCAAGGCAACGGCCAGCAGGCCATGTCCCTGGCCATCCTCAGAGTCATCCGCCTCGTCAGGGTCTTCCGCATCTTCAAACTCTCCCGGCACTCCAAGGGGCTGCAGATCCTGGGCCAGACCCTCAAGGCCAGCATGAGGGAGCTGGGCTTGCTCATCTTCTTCCTCTTCATCGGCGTCATCCTCTTCTCCAGCGCCGTTTACTTCGCGGAGGCCGATGACCCCAGCTCGGGGTTCAGTAGCATCCCCGATGCCTTCTGGTGGGCCGTGGTCACCATGACCACCGTGGGCTACGGGGACATGCACCCCATCACCATTGGGGGCAAGATCGTGGGGTCTCTGTGCGCCATCGCGGGGGTGCTGACCATCGCCCTCCCCGTGCCCGTCATCGTCTCCAACTTCAATTATTTCTACCACCGCGAGACGGAGGGTGAGGAACAAGCCCAGTACATGCACGTCGGGAGCTGCCAGCACCTCTCGTCCAGCGAGGAGATGAAGAAGGCTCGCAGCAATTCCACCCTCAGCAAGTCTGAGTACATGGTGATCGAGGAAGGGGGGATCAATCACAGTGCATTCAAACAGGCTGCCTTTAAAGCAGGCAACTGCACAACCACAAACAATCCCAACTGTGTGAACATCAAAAAGATCTTTACGGATGTTTAAAACAAACCCAAAGCAAACGAACGGCAGCAAAACCTGAGGATGCGGTAAAACAATACCAATAATGATACCAATAATAATGCAAAGTGACTGTGTGTCGGTGTTGTGTGGAACATGCACCATCGTCGGTCTGTGTGTGCCCTCGTTTTTATACCTTTATTTTTTTAGATCCTTCCTTTCTAAAGATCCAAAAGTAAAAGGATTTAAAATTCTCTGAAGAAGAGGACAGCTAAAGGGTAAAGAGAAGGAAGATGAAGACAAGCCACACTCACTGTCTAAACAGGTGTTTGTTCTGCAACGTGTTGCAGGGCTGCTTTGCTTTTCAGGCTTTTGGGGAACCTCTTGCTTTGCTCCCGAATTTCCTCCTCTTTCCCTAAGGGCAGTGTGTAGCCAATCTCCCATCATATAAAATAACTTGTTGGATTAACAAACCCGGACTGGGTGGAGGAATGGGGAAAACATGAGGCAGAGCGTCCTGGGAGGGGGCTGGGAGGAAATAACCGTTTAATTCTGCAGAGAGTCTCTGTTACCACATCGTTAAATGATGCTTAATATTGAAACATGTGATGAGCCATTACGGGCACATCCCAGACTCTCTTTTTCTCCCCATTAGGTCATTTATGAAATTCTAATCTGGTCAGAGACCGACTGCAATCAGTGCTGATTTAAATAGAAAAAAAAAATTCCCTAAGCCTTCGTTTTCTATTCTGGATTCCCTTCCCCTGTAACCTGATGGAATTATTTCCTCCAATGTCAAGTTGGTGGCCGTGCGGCAGGGATGTGCGCGGGAGGAGGGAGAGGAGAGGCAGACTGGAATGTTTTCGGGAGCCGCCGGCGCAGGGAGCGATGCCGGCGCGCAGCAGGATCCAGCACGGGCTCCTCGCCGTGCCCGGGAGCCTCCAACCCACCCAGCCGCAGACAAAGGGATAATTCCTCCTCTTTTTGCAATGCCTTTGGAAGCGCTGCAGCCGCTTATCAGCAGAAGATTAAAGTGGCGAACACGCCTTCCAGCGGAAGTCACTAATTCCGACCGGAGTGATGCAGTTGCCATGGTGACCATGGTTTCCTGGGAAACCCCCAAAGGTTGTCATGGCATCCCTTCTCCCATCCCCCTTGGTCCTTGCTCTTCCCGCAAAAAGCCTTTCCAGATGGTTCCAGCTCCTCCATCCCACAAGGCATCGTGGCTCTGCATCCCCTCCTGCTTCCTGTCCCGCTGCTCCTCCCGTGTGCCCAGCAAAGCATCCAAGGCAATAACACCCCAGATCCACCTGACCCTCCCCTTGGCACTGAAATCTGGGGATGAGGCTCATCCTGCTCCACTGAGAACCACCCCAAACCGGGAAGCTTGACCGGGGACCCCGGGCAGCTTTGTGGAACAGGGGGGGCAGTAAAAAACAGGATTGAAAAAAATAACCAAAAACCGGGAAAAATCACCGGCTTCATCTTCACGTGTGCGCCAGGGGCCCTGGGACATCTGACGGGATCAGGTGAGCTTTGCACGGGGGACAGTTCAATGCAGTCATGATGTTGGGCTTTTTTGGACAAACCCCACGCTGTTCACTCCTTACTTTTATTCTCCAGCTTATCCTGCTGCTCTCAGGTATTTTTATACATGTTAGATAAAGTGGGATCACATCCTGTAGCTCCTCTGATTGTATTTGCTTTTTTAGTGCTGTGAGAGGAGGAAAATCCTGCTGCTTCTCTGCAGCTGGATTGCTTCACTTCTGTGCTAAAAAGGTGATTTCAGTGGTTTAGAGCTCCCATCCAGCCCCTGCCATCGACACAGGCCAAAAGCAACTGGGCCTCCAGAGCTTTGGCTCCAGCTCTGCTCAGTTTTGCTGGATTTTGGATTACAAAAAGCCAAATTCCTTCGAGGTAGCACATGGAACAGGGATGCTGTTAAATACTTAGAGCAAAGAGAAATTTGGCCCAAACCTGTGCAAGTCACATCTTTCCCAAGGCTGTGCAGAGGGGGCCTTGTCCTGAGAGATACTGGCCATGCCAAAATGGGAGTTTAGCTGGGATTTTTCCCAGACTCAGAAGGATCTGGATGGTTTGCAGCAGCCTCCCTTAGCCACAGTCTATAAAACCAAGAAAAACAACAGAGCCCCTTCTTGGCTGGCTGAGGTGTGATTATTTATTAACTCCCAGAGTTTTCATCAGCTGAGGGTCCAGGAGGTGATCTTTATTAGGGAGATGCTCTGGAACATCATGAGAATTTACAAACCTGAGATGCCTTGCCCAGGATTACTGGCATTCCTTGTCTGGGGTGCCTGGGAACACCTCAGTGTGCCTTTTCTGCAGGCTGCAGTGGGCTGAAATGTCATTTCTGCCTACAAGCTCTCACTTTTTATTGCTATTCTCATTTATTGTCATTACATGTTATTGTTATTAAAGCTTTCCCACATGCCTATTCCTTAAAGGAGGGTTTGAGTTTAAGAGCAGTGGAAATGCTGCACTCAGGAGAGTTTGCAGATGAGTTCTGGTTTTTCCCCGTGGCAGCTGCACAGGGTATGGAAACCACATGTTCTGCTGGAAATGGCACAGAACAGTTTTCAGTTTCTTTGTCGTCTAAAATAAGCAGAGACGTTGCAGGTTGTTGGTTTGTTTTCCTGACTCCTCCCTGCCTGATTTTGTAGGAGCAGTGTAGTTTCAAAGGGATTTTATTGACAGTAAAAGATGCTTTATGGAAGAGGTGACAAGGAAACCACTTCACCCACTGGGGTAAAAAGCAGTTTGGCTCTAGTGGAATTCCAGAATGGTTTGGGTGGAAGGAGACCTTAAGGATCATCCAGTCCCACCCCTGCCATGGCAGGGACACTTTCCACCATCCCAGGTTGCTTCAAGCCCCAGTGTCCAACCTGGCCCTGGACACTTCCAAGGATGGGGCAGCCACAGCTGCTCTGGGCAACCAACATCTGACCTGAATTTCCCTGTTTTCACATTCAGAAAAATACTTTTCAGTACTGGTATCACTGAAAGACAAAAATTCACTGCTGCTCTGTCCTTTTAGATACACCCCAAACAGGGAAAGTGGAAAGCTGGGGGTATCTTTTGGATGTTCTGCCCTCTCTGCATCTTCCCTCTCTGCTGTCTCCTGGTACCATCCAGTGAGAGGAACAGAGCCCTTGAGGTACCTGCTCTAGTGGGAGGTGTCCCATGGCAGGGAGCTGCAGCTGGGTGATCTTTCAGCTCTGTTCCAACCCAAACCACTCAGTGGCTCTGATAAATACCTTCTGTTCCATGGTCTGACAGCTACTCTGGAGCTGCCTGCTGCACATGTTGTGGCAGGAATTGGAGAGATCCCTGAACCACGGGGCTCTCCACACTCAACTGTTATTTCAGTGCTCTCTGCTGTGCCCCATTAGGACAAGGCAGTGTTTCAGCAGCCACTGGGGAGCTCCAGAGGAGCCTTGGCTGTGTTGGGCTGGCCTGTCCCTGACGTACTTGGAGGGGCAGCGTTAGGGGATTGGCATCAGCAGAGGCCAAGGGCTCTCCCAGACTCAGCTTGTGGCACTCAGTGGAGGGAAGGGCATTGCCACGAGCACCCCGGGAGCAGGGGAGCAGGGTCCCTGCAGCTCTGGGCAATCCCAGCGTGGTGTCCCCTGCCATGTCCTCCCTGTCACCTGAGAGACACAGTGACATGAAGGGTGGCAGTGAGGGAAGAGGCAGCTCCCACCCCAGGGCAGCCCTGGGAGGCCGGAGCTGCCTCCGTGGATGCTTTCAGTTCATCACAGTCACAGGAAGGTTTGGGTTGAAAACAACCTTAAAGAACATCTTGTTCCAGCCCCCACATCGGGGCACTGGGGGCTGTGGAGCCTTGTAGCTCCTGTTTTCTCTTTTCACAGGCTCCTGACATTTTCCCTTTCTCTCTGCTGTATTTTAGGACCTGTTCCCCTGTTTCAGCCCTGGATGCCACCTTGGAACACATCCTTGGTGCTGGGGGGTGCGGCAGCTGCGACCCTGGCCCCTCCGCTTGGTTCTTTGACACCATCACCTTTTTTTCCTGCTTCTTTACCCTCTCTTTTTGGTGTGTTTTCAGGCCTGAGCTCCTTCAAAAGGCTCTGTTGTTCTCCAGCACAATAGATGCCCTTCGGGTGCTTGGAGTGGCCGCAGCAGAGCAGTATCCATCCCACCCCACGTGTGGACACAGACAAGGGCTGGAGATATCTCTTTCCTCCAGGAGGGTTAAATTTCTTCCCAGGCAATTGTTCCCGCTCCATCCCTTGACAAAAGAAATCGTTTTTGTTTTTAATCCGCAGTTTATGGGCAATTAAGCAGCGGCAAAGGGCAGACAAGTGCTTTCCCCGGCAGAATGGAAGGAGCCAGCCCGGGTCATTGCTCCGCAGGGGTCTCTCCTGCAGGGATGTAGCACAAGGAGAGTGTTCGGCAGCGCTTGGTGTGTACGGGGAGCGTTGTGTGTAAAATCTCTTTAATTGTGTAGTTTGGAGCCCTCTCCTGCCAAGCTTTTAAAATATGCATAGCTTGGTGCGAGCACACGGCGGCTCCACCGCCGCCGGAGGGAAGCAGAGCTTGGCTTTCCCGATTTTTAAATGCTTTGGAAACCATCTCTGGGCAGGCTGCAAACCTGGGAGTGCAAACAGGCAAACAGGGTTGGACTGTGCCTTATTTTGCCCTTCAGTCTCAGCTCTGTGTGTACATGGGAGGAGAGCTCAGCGTGCAAGGGAATGTATGGGAGCAGGGAAATGAGGGATTTCTGGGCATTATATGATCTTTGTCATACATTATTTGTAAGGTCCCATCCAACCCAAAGCATTTGATCATTCCATGGGTACAGGGAGCTGTGGACAGGGCCATATCCTGGGAACTCTCACTCCTGCAGAGCTGGTGCTGCTCCCCTGCACTCTCCCTGCTCTGGTCCCACCTTTGGCTCGGCTTTGGGGGTGTTGTAAAGGAGGATGTGGAGGATGTGTTAAGGATGGGATGTTGCTACCTTCCCCCCTTCCCCTGGTGCTCTTTGCATGGCTGAGGTGCAGGCAGTCGCGGTGAGAGCAGGGTGGCATCAGCCCTATGCTCATGGCAGAGGTGGGCACTGAGCACGGAGGGATGGAGCCGTGTGATTCTTTTCCTTGGAAACAGCCCTGGGGCCGTGGCCATCACCACTCTGAGGAGGACATTTGGGGAATATTTTGGGTGTCCCGAGGTGGGAATCACTTGTCCAGCAGTGGAGGGTGTTGGATCCATTTCAGGGGCTGGTGAGTGGGGATTTCTTCAGTCAGAAATGAGACTGGCACCAGGAGGAGGCTCCAGACCCAGCCGTGCCTTAGGGAAGAGCAGGGACACATTTGCTGCTGGGGGATCCCTGCAGAGTGACCCCAGCCCCAGGGGATCCCTGCAGAGTGACCTCAGCCCCAGGGATCCCTGCAGAGTGACCCCAGCCCCATCTCCCAGCCCCAGGGGATCCCTGCAGGGTGACCCCAGCCCCAGGGATCCCTGCAGTGACCCCAGCCCCATTTCCCAACCCCAGGGGATCCCTGCAGTGACCCCAGCCCCATTTCCCAGCTCCAAGGAGTCCCTGCAGGGTGACCCCAGCTCCAGGGACCCCTGCAGAGTGACCCCAGCCCCATTTCCCAGCCCCAGGGGATCCCTGCAGAGTGACTCCAGCCCCATTTCCCAGCCCCACGGGATCCCTGCAGTGACCCCAGCCCCATTTCCCAGCCTCTCCCAGCTCTCACTCCTGGCAAAGCTCTCCTGGCTGTGCCGTGGTGGAGCCTGGGGTACAATCCAGACCTTTCACTCATGCTTGGTTCCCAGACAGGCTGAGGGGTGATGTGAGGGTGTCCCTGTGGATGGTGTCCCTGTGGATGATGTCCCTGTGGATGGTGTCCCTGTGGACGGTGTCCCTGTGGACGGTGTCCCTGTGGATGATATCCCTGTGGATGGTGTCCCTGTGGATGGGTGTCCCTGTGGATGGGTGTCCCTGTGGACGGTGTCCCTGTGGACGATGTCCCTGTCCCAGGGCTGTTTGTCCCCCTGGGGGGAGGTGGGTCTCCTGCTCTTTGTCACTCAGCAGATCCCAGTTTTTGCTCCTGAAAACCTCCCTGTGTGTGGAACAGGGATGTGTGCGGGTCCTGCACCACCCGCACAGCTGGAGCCCTTTTATCCAGTTTCTGGCAAAACTCAGCCCCAAACACAAACCCCGTGAGTCTCCGTGTGCTTTTCCTCGCACGATTAACGATGGACGTGCTGCTGTGGCACCCACAGGGCTCAGGGTCTGTCTGTGCCTCATCACCGCTCCGAGCCTCAATTTTCATCCTGAGGACTCGGCAGCAGGGCAGGGAACCCTCCCCGCATCAACATCCCCGCGGGGCGCCGTCACTTTTCTCCTCCTTATCAACCAAGACACGCTCAGATAAATCAGAACATGTCTCCCATCTCCTTCAGCTCCTCACAGGAGGCAGGAGGAGCTCCCCGATCGCTGCTGCTCCCGGATGGCTCTGCCCACCCCTGTCAGACCCCGGCTCGGCACCGACGGCAGCCGGCGCTGCTGGCTTTGCTTAGAATGATTCATCTCCTTGAGACTTGTGATTCCAGCGCTTTTCTGAGCGTGCTGGAGCTCTGGTGCTTTGCTCCAGTGGTTGCACCTCATTTTTAGCATCTCTGGGCAGGCTGGGGCTGGATGTGTGGCTTATGGGGAAGATAAACCTGCTGCCCCTCTGCTTGCCCCAGCAAAGCTGCAAAGTGCACTCAGGTTTATTTTGAAGCTGACCAAAGCTGCTTTGCTTTGCTTTGCATCCTCCAAAGCGCCCCCGTGGGTGGTGAGGGAAGCCCTTCGGGGTTTGGTGCTCAGTGGTGGAAGCACCGAGGGCTCAGCTGTGGCAGCAGGATCGGGGCTGGCAGCAGGGGCTGTGCTTGGGGTGCTGCTCCACGGGAAGCTGAAGGTTGGGATGGAGGGTGGGAGGGATGAGCACACACTTTGTAAAAGGTTTTCTGCATTCACAGAGGGCTGGGTTTGCTCTTGGTGTAGGGAAGGAGCCGCGTGCAGAGCGGGCAGTGGGTGATACTGGGACGTTCAGGGCTTTGGGTTGGTACTCCAGGGAAATGTGTCCCTGTCCCAGGCCTGCAGGGTGTGAGCACTGTGGGATTTGCTCCCTGGCTTTGGCCAGGTGGGCTCCTCCGTGCCTCAGTTTCCCCATCTGTAAATGGCACCGAGCAGCTTCGGGAAATGTTTACAACGAAACTCCTGGGGAAGGAAGAGGCAGTTTTGAAACACAGAGCAAGAAACGAGGATTCCTCCAAAGGTTTTATGAGATTCAGCTTTCTTGAGGCTGGGAAAGCCTGCAACCCTGCCTTGGGTACCCCAGTAATTCAGTTTTTTTCCTTTGGCTGGAGGGAAGCCTGAGGTTTCACAAACTGCCAGCTCTGCCTTCAGCTCCCCATCAACATCCTCCTCTTTTGTGATTTCTTCACCCTGCATCTTCCCTTTCCCACCCTTCTGGCCCATTTCTCCTGAAATCTCGGTGAATTTAGGGTTGAGAACCCTCTTCCCCCTCCTTGCTGGTCTCTGCTTGGAGCTGCCCCTGTGTCTCTGTGACAATTTAACCTCACACTGTTGCAGCAGATCAGAAACCAGACATAAAAAAATTGGGCTTAAAAATGGCCCTGGCTGCTGGGAATTGGAGTTTGCAGGAGGGACAAGGAAGGAGTTGCTGTGAACTGGATGTAGCACTGAAGGTTTGAGGGATTCTCCACCTCTGCCTGCACCTCGGTGGGTGCAGGTGCCTGAATGATATCCCACGCTTTAAATCCCTCGGAATTAAGGCAGGAAATCTTCTTTCTGCAGCATCAGAAACAAGCCTGGGCTGTTCTCTCCCAGGGCTGTGAATTTTCAGGGATGTCTCTCCCATCCTGGTTGCAAGATGCTCTGAGAAAGCTCAGTGAGCCTGAGGAGGAGCGAGGGGGGAACACGACCTGGCTCCAGCTGGGTTCCTCACTTGGGACATCTCCTGGGAATTTGGCTTTATTGCTCTGTTTCCTTGACCTGACAGCCATGCAATTCCCTTAGAGGAGAGCTTTACACAAGCACCTTTATCAACCAAGCCTGGGACTCAGTCAGACATATCAGTTAATTTGATAAGATCTGTTTTCTTAACAGAAAACCTGTATTGATTGGCATCAATGACATCTTCCTCTTTAATTCTGTATTAGGACTCTCAGCCATTCCAGCAAATTGTTTGGGATCAGTGACCCATTGTTTTTGCAGGTTACTTCGTTTACCCCTTAAAAAACTGTTCCAAACAGGAGCTGTTTTCCAGCCCTCTGGAAGGACTCAGGAGATGCTCAGTATTTGCACTCCCAGGAGTTCTTTTGCCAGCTCTGAGTGTTTAGATAGAAGTTATTTGGCTCAGCCAATTTAAAAACATCTAATTTTATGGCTGCTGTTTAATATCCTCTATTTCTCTTGGGATGGAGAGGATTTCCTCACCCCTGTACAGTGGGAAGACATCTGGATCCCTTCAGGAGCCCGAGCAGCAATAGATCCTGAATGCTGCTGACTCTCACTCCCTTCTGTTCTTGCTGGATCCAGAGAAATAACACCATTGTCAGGCTGAGGATTTGGCATTTCTTTCTTCATTGGCAAGGATACAGCTTGTAAAGGCTCCAGGGTACCCCAAAGTACTGGATTATTTGCCTAGTGGGAATTAAAATTGTTGTTTACCACTTCATCTGCAGAGTGTCAACTCCACCATCACCTTCTTGCCCAGTGGCATTTCTGGGCTGAAGGTGCTGTTTGGGTCTAATTTGTGTATTTATTTATTTACTCAGTGTGTAATGCTCCAGTGATCCTTGAGGATTCTGGCAGTTTGGAGCCTTTCCCAGCTGGCAGGTGGGAGGAGTTTAATCCCCCAGCAAGCCCAGTCTAATAAAGCAGAAAGCCCTGTTGGCTTTAAGGCCAGAAATGGTCCTGCTGGCACTTCAGGATTAGCTGTGCTTGAACTGCCTGGGCTGAGATCCTTGTTTGGAGCACTGAGCCCCTCTGGAGGCTCCTTTCCCCAGTGCTGCCTTGCAAGGGGATCTCTGCTCCTGGCAGGAATTCACATCTCTTTCCTTTCTCTGCTGGATTTTGGCATCCCTGTAACATCATTCCTACATTCCTACATCCTTATCATCCCTGCATCCTCATCATCACTGCAACTTCATCTCTGCAACTTCATCACAACTTCATCCTCATCATCCCTGCAACTTCATCCCTGCAACATCATCATCCCTGCATCCTCATCATTCCTGCAAAAGCATCCTCATCATCCCTTCAGCTTCACCCCTGCATCTTCATCATCCCTGCAAAAGCATCCTCATCATCCCTGCAACTTCATCCCTGCATCCTCATCATCACTGCAACTTCATCTCTGCAATTTCATCATAGCTGCAACATCATTCTCTGTGCATCCTCATTATCTCTGCAGCATCATCCCTGCAACTTCATCACAGCTTCATCCTCATCATCCCTGCAACTTCATCCCTGCATCCTCATCATCCCTGCAACTTCATCCCTGCAACATCACCATCCCTTCATCCTCATCATCCCTGCAAAAGCATCCTCATCATCACTGCAACTTCATCTGCAATTTCATCATAGCTACAACATCATCCTCCCTGAAGCCTTATCAGCCCTGCAACATCAGCAGCCCTGCATTCTCACTATCCCTGCAACATCTTCCCTGCACTCTCACTATCCCTGCAACATCTTCCCTGCATCCTCATCATCCCTGCAACTTCATTCCCACACCCTCATTACTGCTGCTACTTCATCCTTGCAACATCTCCATCCTACATCCTGACCCCTGCAGCATCCAGAGAGAGAATCTCTCCCCCTCAGTGCATAGATCCACCTGGCATATCTCCCTCCTGCTCTCCCTTTGGGGAACACAGGCTGATTTTTGGGGCTGAGCTGATTTTTGGGGCTGAGCTGGGACCAGGCAGGTCCTGGTGCCTTAGGCTGGGCTCTGAGCTGTGACTGCAGCTCCTCCCAACCTTCCCCTCATCACCAGCTGCTAATGAAGCACCCGGCTCAGACAATCTGATCTGGGCAAAATCCAGTTGCCACGGTGTGAAGTAAAGGCAGAACACAGATTTTCTGGAAGATGAGAGGGATAAAACTTCCATGAAATTTCTGGAAATTTCAGTGTCTCAAAGACAGTTAAAATAGGAGTCAGTCTCTTGAGTGTAGAGCTATGGATGCAATTCAGGCACTGCAGAAATTGGGGGATTTTTGGGCCCTTTTCTGGACACCCCCATCCCCAGATCAAAATGGGATTTTGGGTTTGTGCTCCGTGGGAGCGACTCCACAGTCCAAGCTCTGGGAGTGGGACCAGCCCTGTCTCCTCCCATCGCCTGGACTGGATTTATAAAATCAACCAGTTGCTCAGTATCTCATGAATTACATCAGGGTAGAACAAACCCAGCTTGATTAAGAGAAAAACACGAGGAAAACCCACTTGGCACTCATTATTCTGGGTTTGGAACTTGCCATTAATGTGAGATAACAGTTAATAACAAGAATATGTTTAATGAATCTTTTCCCTATCTTTAGCTCACTTTAGACTGTGTGGCTTCTAGTCCATTAAAGAATTTTAAATAGAAAATGTTCATTTTTCATTTGTGGGAAATGGAGTTGGGAATTTGTCAGGGGAGACCAATGTGCGACTTCTCTTCCACTTTACTTAAAACAAATAGGAGCCTATTTTTGTTTTCCAAAGCAGACTATACATAAAAGTGGTTCTTTGCTTTGCCCAACAGATCACAGAAGAAGTTTTGTAATTAAGACCTTGAGGACTGTGTTGAGAAATCAAACACCTCCAAGGAAAGGACAAACATCCTGAACATCCCCGACACGGTGACCGACGCTGCCGTGGACTCGAGTGGCAGAGGGCCTGTCCTCCCCATCCACACCCAGCCCATATTTCATATATATGTATTTATATATGGAATATTTCCCACCTTATCTGTGTTTTCTAACAAGTGCATTATGTAGAAGGGAACATCTTTGGAGCCAGATTATCTTCAATTCATGTGCAATATAACGAGACTGAGCAAAGCCAGGAGAAAGGAGGAGGAGAGGTGGAAGTCACTTGGACATTATTTCAGTCTTTTTTTAATATTATTTTTTAAAAAAATCGCTTGAAAATGAAGCAACCAGAAAGGAAATGTTCAGCAGAGCTGCTAAAACTCAGTGCAAGAGTTTTGCTTGGGGTGGGAGGGAGTGGGGGGAAATTCGGTTGCAGTCGCTGTTCCCTGGCGAAGGCCACGGGCTGTTCTCAGCTCCTTGGGAATCATTCCTGCTCCATTTTTCTCACTTTCCTGGAAATGCCCTTTAGAAGTAGCTCTGTGCTGTACCAAAGGCTGTGATTTACTTCAAGTCCTTATTTAGAAAGAAACATCTCTGCTGGTGCTGAGGAAAAGGGTGTTGAGCAGTTGTGCCTTGCCATCAGGATCACTCCACAAAAAAACTAAGAAAAAAAATTGAGTTTCCAGGGTAGAAAATGTCTGAAATCCCAATTCTTTGCTGACCATGCTCCTGTTTTGTTTCATGAGAGCCTCTCTGCCCTTGTCTGGACTCCCAGAAAACTCCAGTTTTGTGGGAATATTACAGCATTGCCTTGCTAATTCTGTAACAATCGGGAATTCCATCCCTCCTTTGCCCGTTGCTGTTTCATTTTGCACATTGAGGTTTTTGGTGGCGGGTTTAGAGCTGTGGATTGCCCATGCTGGGCTGGGAAGCTCTTAAAGCTGGGCTTCTATAACCTCACTGTGTTTCCTAGGATTGCACGGATCAATATTGCCCTGGTGCCACGAGATAAACGATGTGCAAAGGGAAAAATTATGTGCAAAGGGAAAAATTATGTGCAAAAGGATAAATGCAAATGGCAGAGGGGTTGATGGTCTCTTCTGCTCCCCCTTTTCCTCCTCCCCAGCTTCATCCACCTGCTCATGCTGCCTCCATCCCAGCTTGGAGACTGAAACTCTCCCAGCACTGTCTTGGAGCAGAGTGAAACTTGGAACAGAGTTGGATTTAAGGGTGAAAATAATGTTGGAGGGGCTCAGATGAGCACAGGAACATCTTTGTCTGCATTGCAATAATCCCCTGGGAATGTTAATGTGGACTGGACAGAACCAAGTGAGCTGGAGCTTCTTCTGAAGCAGAACTGCTCAAGGGGAGGGAACAGGAACCCAAATCATTGTGTGTGAGGCAGATCCCTGAGCTGAGGCTGCTGATTGTCTTTGCTGTCCAAGGACAAACCTTGAGGTCCCCACCAGGTACCTGGAAGGTGGAGCAAGGACCACTCCTCCAGAGGGGAGCACCAAACCCTGGATCCTTCCCCCAGGGGAGCTGTTCACCTGCATTTCACAGGAGACACACGTGGGATACCTGCAGGCACAGCCCCAGTGAGGCTGCACTGGAACAGCCCCTGGAAGGAAGGCTTGGAAATGGAAAAACTCGGGAATGTTCAAGGCAAAGCAGCAACTGCCTGCACCACGTTTCTGTCTTGCAGAAGAGCTTTGAGGATGAAGGAGAACACTGCACACGAATGTCAGCTGAAATTCAGGTTGAGAAATTCCCTTAACGCTGGGAAATGAGGTGATCCTTACACGGAATGCGTCAGCTTTGGTGAGGTCACGTTTATTTTGTTTGTTTTTTAAACACAGAAAATTTCTTGGCTGGAATTCCTCCTGCAGGTGCTCCACTGGTGGTGGAGACTTTGTTCATGGCAGAAGGGCTTAGGGGCCCAAACACAGAGGTCTCCAGGGCTCTGCACAGGTGCAGGTTGGGCTGAGAGGGCAAAAAGAAGCAAAAGTGTTAAACACAGCAGTTTTAGTCAATGTAATCAGTTGGAGAATGAAAAGCAAATATGGATTTGGCTCTCAGTAGGACACTGCTCCTCTTGCATTTATTCCCAGCATGGAATAAACCCTGTGACCACTGAAGCTGTGGGTAAATGGAGGAGAAAGGGCTGGTGCTGCTGGCACCTGGGTTTGGCACGGCTGTAACAGCACGAGGGGCAGAGGGAGGTTGGGATCGGGACCAGGATTGCTGGAGGAGCACATGGAGCACATGGAGCAGATCCCTGAGATGAGCAGGGGCTGCCCAGGCTCGCCAGGGAACCGCGGCGGTGAAACAACCCGCGCTGGGAAAGTGCCTGAACAAATCACAGCTCATTAGAGCAGCGAAATTCGGTTTGGTCGTGCCCTGCCCGTGCTGGGGGTGGGGAGAGGGAGCCTCTCCATGGGATCCTCCAGCAAATTGCTCCTCCAGCAAGCCCCTGCAGCTGTGGCAGCTCCGGGGACTGTGCCGTGTCCCTGCTCTGTCCCTGCACAGAGGAGCTGTCCCCTGCCTGCCTCACCCCAGCACTGAATTATTGCTCGGGCCATAAAACCTTACGGGAGCCCTCGGGAAGGAGCAGAAGTGCCCGGTGTTTGGGGCGAGGCTGAGCCGTCTCCATCGCAGGGAATTCCCCCTTGCTCCTCCCCATTGCCGTGGAGGGAGCTGCGGGCAGGCTGGGGAGATGGAGCTGCCTTTTTTTGGGACACCTCCCCTCCCAAACCACTAAGGAGCTGCAGAACGCATTTGTTTGCAGCCTCCCTGCAGGGTGGCAGGTTCTCCGTGTGCTCCTGAGCCTGCAAAGGAGGCTGAACAAAGCTCTGAAATCAGGAGAGACTGACCCCAAAGCCACTTCTCCACCGTGCTGATGGGTTTGGGCTGCAAACAGCCAAAGCTCCCGTGAAAAGAGGGGGGCTCCAGGCTGCCCGCACAGCTAAGGGCACGTTAATGGGAGGAGAATTGATTTTCTGGATTGCAGCACAGACCTGGATCTTGGGAAGCCCTGGTCCCAAAGGTGTTATATTTAGTTTCTTTTGGAACATGATCTAGTAGCCCTTAAAATGGGGAATAGAATGTATCAGTACTAAAGTTATTTTTATTTTTCACCGGTGTTACAGAGAGCTTTTTTATGGTTGTGTGTGTG
Source organism: Catharus ustulatus (assembly GCF_009819885.2). Taxonomy (NCBI): domain Eukaryota; kingdom Metazoa; phylum Chordata; class Aves; order Passeriformes; family Turdidae; genus Catharus; species Catharus ustulatus. Next base: position 5,027,819 of record NC_046245.1, read on the forward strand.
TGTGTCTGTAACATAATTAATTATACCTCGTCTGTTTTCAGTAGCCACTTGTTACAGCATCTCTGTTAGGGCTCAAAACTGCATTTTGACTATTAAATGATGGGAAAAACCTTCCACCTTCACCTGGCTGGGTTGGTGGGTCCCCCCCACCCCCAGCCATCTCACACTGATGACAATCTTGCCAAATCCACCTCTCCTCGGTGTTGTGCACTCTGGCGCTGACCACGTCGCTCCGTGCTCTTGAGTTCCTCGTGCTTGCTCGCTGAGCCAGCTGGGTGTTTATGTGCTTTTCCACAAGAACTGAGATTTTGGTAGTCTTTACCTGTCAGTCCAGTGTATTAACGTGTGTTGGCACCACTCTGAGCCCAGCCTGGTGCATGTTGCAGATCAGCATCGTGCTGGGACAGCCATGGCTGCATTTGGCAAAGGAAGACAAATTAAAAATGTATCCAGTCGATTAAAAAAAAAACAAAAAAAAGGAGCGATTTAATGATGGCTGACATCAAGAGAAGATCCAAAAAATAGCGTGCTTTGATTCCCATAATCATCCCAAGGCAGGCTGCTCATCTTTATTCATAGCCCTTCAAAGCCCTGCTCCGAGACGCTGGAGCAGCTCGGAGCTGTCGTGCTCAGACTGAGCTCTTTAGAGGCTGAACACGAACCAACCCTTCCCCTTTTAATTTTAGGGTGCAATTAAAGTGATGAGAGCTCTGCTGTTGGCTCTGTGCTGGTGGAGGGGCAGGAAAAGCGGATCTGGGGAGCCAGGCTGGTGTGGGGTCACGTAAAGCCGCTGCTTTTAATGCCGTGGTTTAAGCTGGTTTAAGAAGGCAGCAAAATTAGAAAGGAAAAGATCTCCAAAAGTGTTCCAGGGCACTAACGAAGGCTCAGGGGACACGGCACAGGGACAGGGTTTAGCAGTGAGCCTGGAATGGGCTGTCAGAGGCACTGAGGGAATGCTGGGAGGATGCTCTGGATCTGGATTTGGGGAATTGTCAGGATTTGGGGAGGCCCTGGCACATCCCAGAGCAGCTGTGGCTGCCCCTGGATCCCTGGAAGTGTCCAAGGCCAGGCTGGATGGAGCTTGGGATGGTCCCTGTCTGTGAAACAGGATGAGCTGTCCCTTCCAACCCAAACCACTCTGGGATTCTATTAATTGGTGATTCTGTGATTCCTGCAGTCCCATCCCAGCCTCCAGCCTCTTTCCACAGGTGAACCCTGCAGGACTGACATCTCAGACAGCAGCCTCGAGCGTGCTGCAGGCTTCATTACCTCACACACTCGGGTGTTCTCTGAGCCAGGTGTTCAAATGCTGTTATTGCTACTGAATCCCTTTAAAATTAAGGAATTTCTGAGATCGATTTTTTCTTCCCTGAGTGCTCCCCACTCTCCTGCACTGCACAAATCCAGATGGAAGTCTGTCTTTCAACCTGAGATTAAAGCCAAAGCAGCTCTGGGTGAATTAACTTACACATTCTAATCCCCATATTTTCCACCAGTCTCTGATACAGGTAAATTATGTTTCTTTTTCTCATTTTTCCTGCCTTGTCCACAATGATGTGATCAGTGCCCCTGTAAAGGGAATGGTCTGAGATGGCTCTGACTGGTGTGGTCTGTAACATCTCTGACCATTGCAAGGCCAGCCACTGCTGCTGGGTATTAAATGCATCCTTGCCATTCCAGAGGATGATTTCAGAGCAGGACAATTTGCCTGGCAACACACAAGTCATGGATAGAACTGGAATAGTGAATCAAAAGGTGTTAAGTGGAAATGTAGTCAGGAAGTGCCTGAAATATTGGGATTTTAAGGAAAAGCTTTGTTGGCTGCCATGTCCCTTGTAGTGCACTGAAATGAGACTTGGTTATCCCAAGTGCAGGAAAATCACCCAGTGCTGGAGGTCAGGGATTCCATGGCTGAATTTGGCACCTTGCAAGGAGAACAGGCTCTTAATTCATCCCCTGAAATCCCAAAATGTGGCAAAAGGGAGGCTTTGCATCATCCTCCAGCACAGGAGCAGCTCATGCTTCTTAATTTCCCATCCTTTGCTATGCAGCTGATTTTCATGGAATCTTCCCAGGGTGGAGATGACTGGATATAGTTTTCACTTTGCTTTCCTTCTTTCACATGTGAGTAATGCAGAAATGTTTCCATGGCTGTCTCACCTGGGACATGCACTGGGTCTGTGAACAGTGAAATTCTGGGAAATTCTGTGTATCCAACTGGAAATCTGAACTCGTCTCTAAATCCTGACTAATCAGATGCCACAGGAGCGCTGCAATCTTGGACTGGAGATGTTAAATGCAGTCTTGTTACTCTCAGTTCATTTTAAATTCTGGTTTTGCCAGTGAGCTGTGTTGCAACTGTTTCAAACTTGGTTTTTTTTATACCAGTCTGATGCTAAAACCAGCTGCTGCACCACCTCGTCCTGGTGACTCCACCATGGTGTGGGCCTTGTGTTCAATTCCTGGTTAAAAAAAGTGATTTTTTTTTTAGTTGTGTGGGTTTTTTTAACCTGATGTTGAATTTATTTTTAATTTTTTTTTTCTCATTAGAACTTGAAACTGTTCTTTCATATGCAAAGTTCAATAAAACAGCTGAACCGTGGTGTGTGGTGTTTGATACTGAAGGGGGTGAGGAGATGTTGGGATGGGAAGGGGGTGTGAGGATGAGGTTTGAGGAGTGTTTCCTTATGGGAACTCATCTTTCAGGATGAAATAATCTGAAATTTAAAACTGTTCACAGGAGTCAAATTTACCCTGTTAGAGAAATAAAATCCTGGGGTAAAATCTGCACATTTCCAGCATCCCACCCAGCCCCTGGACTGAGGGAGCTCCAGGCAAACCCTTAAAATGTTGGTGATGTCACTGAAGGAAAGTTGATGATGATGATATAAAATGATGATGATGTCACTGAAGGGAAGTTGATGATGATGATGATATAAAATGACAATAATGTGTCACAAGGGATGTCCCTGCTGGTGCTCGGGCACACGAGCACAGGAGGAGGGGTCTGAGCCACCTGCCCTGATCACAGGTGGAAATCCTGCAAAAGGAGCTCTCAGGCTCTTTTGAAAACCTTGGTTTTGGCTACAAACTACATCTGTGAGCTTCACCCAAAAGTGAAGGTGGCCAAAGAGTTCAGGTTTAGGTTTCTGGTTGAGGTTGTTTCTCCTGTGAAGCTGTGGCTGCCCCATCCCTGGGAGCAGCCAAGGGGCCAGGCTGGAGGAATCTGGGCTAGTGGGAGGTGGTTCCACCCATGGCAGGGGGTGAAACATGATGAGCTTTGAGGCCTCTCCCCACCGAAACCATTCCAAGATTCAATTTTTGATGATTCCATGATAACATTACCTGAGCTGTGCATACAAGTGCTGCTGTGCTGTGTCCCAGGGCCAGAGGCCCCAGGCTGCTGCAGGGGGATTTTATTTCAGTGGTCACTGAGCCAGGAACATGGACTGTTACCCCAAGTGAATTGGTTATTTTTGCAAATCCCAATTCTGGGACTGAAATCCGGGAGGAAATCCTGCAAGAGGCTTGAGGTGCTGAGCTGGGGGCTCAGGGCTGGGAGCAGAGCAGCAGCCACGTGTGCCCAGAGCTGCAGGACAGCATCACCCCAGGGAATCCAGCAGCCACAGAGAACCTCAGATTCCTGAACTGCACAGAACATCTTGATCCTGTTGGCCTCAGGAATTGTGATGGGAGCAAAGATTTCTTACAAAGCAGCCCTGAGTGCTGAAGTGCTCTGTGTGGTTCCCCTCTCTGCTCTCCAGGTTTGCTGTGGGTGCCAGCTCTGCTGGGGGAAGGTGACCCATGGTGAGCAAAGTCAGCTCCAGCTCAAAAGCTCCCAGATCCTCTCAGTGTGCCTGTGTTGCATGTTGGATGTTGATGTTTGATGCTGTGGGTGTCAGGGCAGATTTTGGGCTGGTTCTGGGGCTCTCCCAGGTGGGTTTTAGCAGCTCTTGCTGCTTTTTTCTCTGCTGTGACCTTGACCTCTGTGCCAGCTCCCCGAAGGGCTGTGGTGTCTCCAGCTGCAGTTTCTGTGTGGTTACCTGGGGGGTGCTTGAACATCCGGGAAAAACAGGATGTGGCAAACCCTGGGATGCAGATGGGGCACGAATGGCACCAGTTAAAACCAGCTAGGAAGGACAGGCTGGCACCCGGGATTGCTTGAGGAGCCACGGGAAACACCTCCCACAGCACTCTGGTGTGATCCCAGCCCAGGAGGAGCCTTGCCCTGAGCCCCCCCAGCCCTGGGGGCTTTGCAGGGCTCCCAGCCCGTTCCTGGGGGAGCAGAGTGTGCAGGAGATGGAGCTGCAAGGACAGGGCATGGGCAGTGCCAGCAGCCCCTCTGCCCTGAGCCTGCCTGCACCTGCCAGATTTCAGAGGGGAGAGCTGAGGGGGAAGAGGCTGCTGGGGCACAGTGAGGTTCCAGGGTGGGAGTTCCCTGCTGCATGTCCAGAGCTTCTCAAGGGTAAATCCCACAGTGCTGCGTGCTCAGAGCCACCCCTGGTGCTGCCAGGGCTGCTCACAGAGGAATTCAGCTGCAATGAGGCCCTGGAGGAACCTGGCTGTGCACAGGATGCTCTCTCATGCCTTTTAGCTCCTGCTTTGCTCTGCCAGAGTATGAGCAGCCCCTGGGAGGGCTGGTGGCTGTGGCAGCTCCAGCAGCACATCCCTGCACAGCAAAGGAGCTGTGCTGTAAATCCTTCCCTCCCTGCCTCGAAATTTCCTGCTTGGGAATCTCCCTGGGAGCCATTTGCTCCCTGCATGATGGAGAAATATCAATTCATCATTCCCTGCTCAGCACCTCAGCACCGTGCAGGGTGTTAATGACCTGTGTCCTGTCCCTCTTTCCAAGCCAGAGCATCTGGATCTTCCAACCATGACTTTTCCAGGATGCTCTCCCAGCCTGGAGTCAGCTTCCTACAGGAACCTGCAGGTGTTTTTCCTACAGGTATTTCCCTGCTCCTCAAACCACACCTTGTCTCAGATACTTCACTTTCTGCCCTTTGAGTGGTATCCAAAGGAACTTCCTTTGTATTCCAACCAGGCATCATCCATTCCAACCATCCCTCTGCAAGGGGTGTTTGTCCATCCCTCTGCCCTCATCTTTATCCATGGGAATGCTAAGGATATCATTTCCCCTCTGGAATTCTCCTTTACTTAACAGCACCTTGTCCAGGCCAATTGTTATTATTCAATTTATTGATAGATTGTTGATTTTGTTCACCCAGTGCTGCATTTCCAGCCCCTCACTTCACCAGGCTGGTCCAGGATTTGGGTGGTGCTTCTGCCCTGTCAGTGTTTGGGAAGAGTGGAAGAGACTTTATTTCCTGCTCTGTGTTAGAGACACCTCTTGGTTTATCCTGATGGCAGGAAAGGAAATATTCCTCTGGCTTCCCAGGGCTGTGGAATCACAGAGTGCTGCAGGGACAGTCATTCCACAGAGTGAAGGGATTTTGGATGCTCCCAAATTTTCTGAAACACTTGAGCACTTTTTAACATAGCAACATTCCACAGCCCCAGAGGGTTTGAGCACAAATCAAGGGAATCCTCAGGATCTGGACCCTGGATCTGAGCTGCTCCTGCCCAGACCAAGCCCCCAGCATTGGGGTGATTCCACAGCTCCAGGGGTGCTCAGGGGTGCCTGGTGGGGGCTGCTTGTCTGGGAAAACCTGAGCTGGAAGCAGAGTGTGGGGAGGGGGAGAAGGGGAAGCCGTGGCTAAAAATAGCTATTTTTGAAAGAAAGGGATGAAAACCTCTTTGAAGAAATGAGGGGAGAGGGGGAGTGTTTCCATGGAAACGGGGAAGTCTGTCTCTTCCCAAAAGAGGGGGTGGGAGATGGAGAAATAGTAAATACAGCAGAGAGATGAAGGGTAAGAGGATGCTGCGTGTCAGTGGCATTCCCCAAGGATCCCAGTGCATCCCTCATGGATCCCAGTGCATCCCCCAAGGATCCCAGTTCATTCCCAATGGATCCCAGTGCATTCCCATGGATCCCAGTGCATCCCTCATGGATCCCAGTGCATCCCCCAAGGATCCCAGTCCATCCCCCAAGGATCCCAGTCCATCCCCCAAGGATCCCAGTGCATCCCTCATGGATCCCAGTTCATCCCCATGGATCCCAGTGCATCCCCCATGGATCCCAGTTCATCCCCCAAGGATCCCAGTTCATTCCCATGGATCCCAGTGCATCCCCCATGGATCCCAGTTCATCCCCCATGGATCCCAGTTCATCCCCCATGGATCCCAGTTCACTCCCCATGGATCCCAGTCCATCCCCCATGGATCCCAGTTCATCCCCATGGATCCCAGTCCATCCCCCATGGATCCCAGTTCACTCCCCATGGATCCCAGTTCATCCCCCATGGATCCCAGTTCATCCCCCATGGATCCCAGTTCACTCCCCAAGGATCCCAGTTCATCCCCCATGGATCCCAGTTCATCCCCCATGGATCCCAGTTCACTCCCCATGGATCCCAGTACATCCCCATGGATCCCAGTACATCCCCCATGGATCCCAGTTCATCCCCCATGGATCCCAGTGTATCCCCCATGGATCCCAGTGCATCCCCCATAGATCCCAGTTCATTCCCCATGGATCCCAGTTCATCCTCCATGGATCCCAGTGCATCCCCAAGGATCCCAGTTCACTCCCCATGGATCCCAGTACATCCAGTTGGATCCCAGTTCATCCCCCATGGATCCCAGTTCACTCCCCATGGATCCCAGTACATCCCCCATGGATCCCAGTGCATCCTTCATGGATCCCAGTTCATCCCCCATGGATCCCAGTTCATCCCCAAGGATCCCAGTGCATCCCCAAGGATCCCAGTGTATCCCCCATGGATCCCAGTTCACTCCCCATGGATCCCAGTTCATCCCCCATGGATCCCAGTTCACTCCCCATGGATCCCAGTTCATCCCCCATGGATCCCAGTTCACTCCCCATGGATCCCAGTGTATCCCCCATGGATCCCAGTTCACTCCCCATGGATCCCAGTCCATCCCCCATGGATCCCAGTCCATCCCCCATGGATCCCAGTTCATTCCCCATGGATCCCAGTCCATCCCCCATGGATCCCAGTCCATCCTCCATGGATCCCAGTTCATTCCCATGGATCCCAGTTCATTCCCCATGGATCCCAGTTCACTCCCCATGGATTCTGGGCAGGGGGCTCTGGGTCCTGGTGCGAGCTCTTGGAGCTCTGGCACTGCCTGCCCACACAGCCTTGGAAGTGTCACTTTGCATCCTCCCTGTGCCACCTGCAGCCCTGGATCTGTCACCTGCCCAGGTGACCCCGAGCTGCTGGTGACCCCTTCTCAGGAGCAGGTCAGTGTCACCACCAGGGGCATCCCCAGCTGCTCCTGGCAGCTCTGCAGGGACAAGAAATAATGAGTGTCCTCAAATCTTGGCTTTTTCCTTCCAGGGATTTTCCACCAGGGCTTGGCCAGTTCCAGGGGAGGCTGCAGGGGAGGGAACTGTGCTGGGCAGCAGAGATATGGGGGGGCTGGGCCACAGGGTGAGGGAGATGGGGGCTTCTGGAGAGATTGAGGGCCAGGCAGAGTGGGCTGGGCTGGCCTGGAATCTGGCACAGCTCCCAAACTGGCACCATCCACAATTTGGCCAGGAGTGGCTCACAGTTTGGCACAGCTCATGGTTTGGCATGGCTCAAAATCTGGCACAGACCAGGGTTGGCACAACCCAGGATTTGAACTAAGAAGGGTCGATTTTAATTTGATACAAGGAAGAAATTCCTCCCTGTGAGGGTGGGCAGGCCCTGGCACAGGGTGCCCAGAGAAGCTGTGGCTGCTCCATCCCTGGAAGTGCCCAAGGCCAGGTTGGACAGGGCTTGGAGCAGCCTGGGACAGTGGGAGGTGTCCCTGCCATGGCAGGGGTGGAAGGGAATTGTTTTAAGCTCCCTCCCACCACAAACCCAATTCCCAATTCAGTGATTCCATGTCCTGGCACAGGTCCCCACGTGGCACGGCCATGGGGGAGTGTCCTGGCACAGCCCAGGGCTTTGGCAGCTCTGTCACCATTCTGTTCTGGGCCACCTCGTGTCTGACACTGCCTCGGTGCCACCCTGCCACAATGTCACACTGCCACAATGTCACCCTGCCACAATGTCACACTGCCACCATGTCACACTGCCTCGGTGCCACCCTGCCACAATGTCACACTGCCACAATGTCACACTGCCATAATGTCACACTGCCACAGTGCCACCCTGCCACAATGTCACACAGCCACACTGCCACCCTGCCACAATGTCACCCTGCCACAGTGTCACACTGCCACAATGGCACACTGTCACAGTGCCACCATTCCCACAATGTCACACTACCACAGTGCCACCCTGCCACAATGTCACACCGCCACAATGTCACACTGCCACAGTGCCACCATGCCCACAGTGCCACCATTCCCACAGTGCTTTCCTGCCCACACTGTCACACTGCCACAGTGTCACCCTGCCCACATTGCCACCATGCCCACAATGTCACACTGCCACAGTGCCACCCTGCCTACAGTGCCACCATTGCCACAGTGCCACCATTGCCACAGTGTCACCCTGCCCACAGTGTCACCATTCCCACAGTGTCACCATTCCCACAGTGTCACCCTGCCCACAGTGCCACCATTACCATGGTACCACCATGCCCACAGTGCCACCCTGCCCAGGCCATGGGAAGGCACTCCCAGCCTGAGCCCTTGGCTTCTCCTCCCTGCAGGCAGCTCTGCGTGGGAGGAGAGAAGAGGGAAATCATCCTCTCCAGCCACTTTTCCTCCCAGCTTGTTTGCAGCCCTGCAGCTCCCTGGGGAGGGAGGAAAGTCTGGGGTGATGGGAACATCTCACCCCACTCTGTGCCTCAGATCTGACCTCCAGCAGCTCTTGGCCCCCTCCCAGCAGCAGCAGACACTCGGGCTGAGACCCACAGGCTCTAAAAACAGCGTGTGCAGGGCTGCTCATCCCATCTGTGCTGTGAGGGAGGTGTTCCCACCCCAGCCATCACCTGCACGGGGAGCCAGGCCCAGGGCTGAAGGCTGGAGGGAGCTGTGTCCCACCAGGGCAGTGCAGAGGGGACCCTGAGGCCACCCACAGCTCCCCCCAGGCAAAGGAAATCTGTCTGCAGGCTCTGATCATCTCCAGCCGAGCTTTTGGCCATTTCCAGCAGCATCATCTCCCCTGCAGGTCTCTTCCATTTCCCCTTAGTCTTCCCTTCCCTGATCTCAACAACCACAAGGTTTGAACTTTTGGCCCATTTCCCTGTTTCACCCCTGGAGTGAGAGAAAAGCCCCCCAGAACTGGAGGGAGAGGGAGATGGGCATGGGCTGGTCCAGACCTGAGGAAGCAGAAATGAAGATGTTCATCACCTGCCCTTTGTCTTGGGGTGCCACAGCAGGTGTGCAGTTGGCATCATGGGTGAAGGTTTGGGCACTTTTGGAGCCCTGAAGCCACTCTGCTCTTGGTCCCTTTGGAGCAGGAGGGCTGGGAGGACAGAGGGACGTGGTTGGGTCCCCTTGGTGAGGAGGAGGTGGCCCAGACCAGCTGGTGGTGGCCCAGACCAGCTCAGATGGCACCTGCAGTAAAGCCCCAACCCCAGGGATGCTGGGGGGGTCTGTCAGGGGGATGTGCAGCCCTGTGAGCCCTGGCTCTTTCCAGAAGCTTCCCTTGGCTGGAAGGAGGCTTCTGCTTCCTTTTCCCTTCCTGAATTTGTGGAACCAAGAGGCCTGGAGAGCCTTTCAGCTGGAGTGGCAGGAGCAGCCCAGGTGGGGGACACCTCCAGGCCCTGTGCCCACCCCACACAGCCCAGACATGTCAGGGGCAGCCTGGCAGGAAATATTCACAGTCACCAGGGCTGAAGCTCTCTGCCTTGTTTCGGTTGAGCTACAATTTTTTCTATTTAAACAAACAGTGCCCAGCTCCTCTCCAGACCAGGCTGGTGGAGCATCTTTGGAGGCAAAGTGGCAGCTCAGCCACCTGACTGAAAGTTAATTCAGACTGGAGCCCAAAGGAGCTGTTTTTAAAAGAATTGGATATTTTATTATAAAAAAACCCTTGGAGAATTCCAGAGGGATGTGTTTAATGTTAACTTTGCAGAGAGGTGATTTTTGCTGTTTTCTCTTCAGCAGTTGTGCCTTTCCAGGGACCAGGAGAACCACAGAGGACCCAGGAGGATCTCCCAGGGACCAAAAGATCTCTGCAGAAACCAGGAGAATCTCCCAGGGTTTAGGAGTTCCTCCCAGGATCCAGGAGGTTCTCTCAGGATCCAGGAGGTTCTCCCAGGGTTTAGGAGATTCTCTCAGGGTTTAGGAGATTTTCCCAGGGTTTAGGAGGTTCTCTCAGGGTTTAGAAGGTTTTCCCAGGATCCAGAAGGTTCTCCCAGGATCCAGGAGATTCTCCCAGGGTTTAGGAGTTCCTCCCAGGATCCAGGAGGTTCTCTCAGGCTTTAGAAGGTTCTCTCAGGATCCAGGAGGTTCTCTCAGGGTTTAGAAGGTTTTCCCAGGATCCAGAAGGTTCTCCCAGGATCCAGGAGGTTCTCCCAGGGTTTAGGAATTCCTCCCAGGATCCAGGAGGTTCTCTCAGGGTTTGGAATGTTCTCTCAGGATCCAGGAGGTTCTCTGGGGTCCAGGAGGTTCTCTCAGGGTTTAGAAGGTTCTCCCAGGATCCAGGAGGTTCTCCCAGGATCCAGGAGGTTCTCTGGGGTCCAGGAGGTTCTCCCATGGACAAGGAGCCCTGCCCAGCCTCTCCTTTTGCTCTGCTCCTCCTTCCCCACATCACCCCAAACAAATCCCTGATCCTTTCCCCATCTCCCAGGATGGGGAAGCCTCTCTGACCTTCTCCCCACGGTATTTTGGGATTCACCAGCAGCAGTGGCAGAGCAGAGCTGCCTCTGTGGCTCTGTGTCACCGTGTTCCTGGGCTCTGTTCATTTTTAGAAGTCTCCTGGCATCCCCTCCTCTTGCCACCTCCCACCTGGGGGCTGAGGAGGTGCTGAGGGTCCAGGAGCTCCATCCCCTGACGTCAGCAGCGGGTGGGAGGTCGGATGCTTTCCCTGGAGGGTGAATCACAGTCCTGGGAACTCGCTTACAGCTTTCACAGCTCCTAAAACGACACAAGGCCCAGTTATGTCAACACCTTCAGCTGGAAAACCGTGCCTCAGATGGGGATGGGGCTCAGTGCTCTGCTCTGCTGGGTTTGCTCCAGCTGGGATCCCCTTCCCAGAATGGGTGGCATTTGCTCCAGCCCTCAGAGTTCCTCTGGCTTTGCAGGAGGTGGGATGGGGTCCCCAGGAGGGACCCCAGAGAGTTGCCATGTCTGAGGCTGTGCAGGTAGGAAGGTGCTGGCACAGGCTCTGTCCTCTTTGGAGAGTTTGTCCCACCCCTTCTCCAGCCTGGCATTTGCAGGTGCCCACCCTGGGTGCCCTAAGCAGCTGGGCTGGGTGTGAGTTGGGCTTTCCAATGGCCCTGGGACTTGAATTGAGCTGTTCTGGATGAGCCAGGCCTGGGGAGAGCCCTGCCCTGTGGCTTTCATCCCTCCCCCACAGCACCACTCCTTGGAGGGTGTCCCAGCCCCACTGCCAGCAGGATACAGGGGGGAAAAGAGGGGGGAAAACACATCTTTAGCTATTTGTATGATGGCTGTCTGCAAACCCACAAACGGGGGGGCTTTATTCTTGGGGGCACCCCTGGGAATAAAGGAAACAAGGAGACATCACCCTGCACACAGGAGAGCCCTTTTCCTGGAACATCCTCCCACCCAGTGCTTTTCCCAGCACCACACACGCAGAAGAATTCCAGTTTGGGTGTCTATAAAACCCATTGAGATAAGAGAAATAATTCAGGAGGAAATTATTATTTAATAATAATACTGAGCAAAGGCGTCATCTTGTTAAATCCTTGTGAAACAGCCAAGTGGGTGCAGAGCTCAGCTCCTGTGGTTCTCTGAAAGGCTGGGATCCGTCTGGAGCTGTCAGCGTGGCTGAGGGAGGCGGCTGCAGACACACAGACGATAATAATAGCTCACAATTAGGATAGTAAATCAGGAGAGAGCGTCACTCAATTCAGAGAAGTTCCCCTGATTTGCTGGAGACAGGAGTTTGGCTCTCTGTACAGAGCTGGTGCTGCTTGGAGCAGAAATCCCCCTGGTTTTGCAGAACCTTCACCAGGCGGCAGCAGGAGGAGCACGCTGGAAATTCAGCTCCACTTGAATTGTTCCATCCCAGCCTCAGTTTCTACATATTGCATAAGGATCAGCCTCGGGCAAATCATTTTCTGCATTCAACCCACCCTGCTGTGGCAGATCCAGAAGAGGCTGAAATGGTGCAGCTGGCATTAAAAACCAGAGTGGCCTCCTGCCCAGCTGGATGTGTGTGGGAAGGAAAACCCATAGTGCAAGGGCTGGTTGTGAGGGATTCCCAGCTCTCCTGTAGGGTTAGACATTGATTTTCAATACTGGGATCTGGCTGGGGCTTGGGAAAATGCAATTTTTGTAAGAGGGATGTCAGGAGGAGCAGCAGGTGATCGCATTCCCCAGTGCTGCACCCGCTCTCTGCCTGCTCCAGGCAACCCAGGGAGTAAAAATGCTGTGGTTTATCCCTGCCATGTCCCCACATCCCCCTGGGTGACTGAGCACCGATTTTCTCAGGTATTCAGGGTGTTCCAGGCCCTCCAACCACTGTCCCTGCAGAGAGTGCTGTCAGCACTGGTAACTCCTGACTCCGGGGAATAGAAATATTTCCCATGGCCTCTCCAGCACTTGTGCCTTGGGTGCCAGGAGCCTTGTGGGACTTGTTGCTTCCTTGGTGCTCCTTGTGGGGCCATGGGGGGATGGCAGAGTGCTCCAAACCTGGTGCCTGAAGGCAGGGTTTGATCCATAGGTCCTACAAATTGGTGGGAGCTTGGCCACCTCTTCCCCTTGGGATGGGAGAAGCCTCTTCACGAAGGGACTTCAGTAAATGCAAAGTGATATAAAACTATTGTTTTTTACATCTTCACCCCAGCTCCTGCAAGTCCAGTCCTGCCCCATCTCGTCCCCCGGAGCTGCAGGGAGCTGCTGGCTCTCCGTGCCCCCATGTCCCCGAGCAGCCCCAGGCTGTCACCAGCAGCACGGGACGGATCGGAGCCGCATGGCAGAGCAGCACGGTGTATCCAGGGATATGATTATTTCCCAGTGGTTGAAATCTAGGTCTCCTGCTCGGGAGGAGGGGGGCGGGGGGAGGGGGGGAAGACGCTCATATTAATCTTATGAATATTCATGGAGAAGCTGAGCTGCCTTCGGAGGGTGGCTCCGGGGTCCGAGTTTGGGGGGCTGTAGGTGCGAGGTGCCGGCAGCGGTGGGAGCAGAGCAGCTGCTTGTGCATTCTCCGCATGCCTGACTGCAGAGCCAAGTGTAAGTTGGTGCCTTTTTCTCTCCCCCCCACCCCATCCCTGCATCCTTCCCCCTTTTCCCGCTGCTCCCCTGCTTAAACACAGCCTGGCCAGCAGCGGTGCCAAGCCAGGGAGTCGTGCTTTAGTCGCAAACACGACCCCAAACCGTGTGACTCCCGCTGCAGTGCTCAGTGCGGGCAGAGAGCGAACTGAGGGGCTTTGGGCAAATCTTCACCTCCTCCATCCCCCCCTTCAGCCCTCAAATTTGCATGAATTAACCCTAAAGATGCTTGAGGGGGAGCGGAGGTTGTTTGGCAGTGGTGGGGAGAAAGTAGGAGAAGCTGAGTGCTGGGATGAGATGATGCCGGAACCCTCTCCGCCAAGCACCGAGCACCAGCGCTCGGGTTTGGAGTCGGAGGAAGAAGCCCATAACCCATGCCAAATAAAAATCAACATATTAAATAAAAACAAAGTAAATTTTTGCAGCCTTGAACAAATCTGGGGTGTTTGGAGAAGGGAGAAAGGGGAGGAGAGAGTTTAGGGGCAGGAGGAAAACGGCGTGTTTATTAAAAAATAAATAAAACATTGAAGGTTGGTTGATCTTTGGTGAGATGGGGGTTCGTGTCTGCCAGATCTTTCCTGCAGCAGCTGGAAAATGTTGTTTGTGGTGCTCTGGCGTGATGCTCGGAGGAGCCAGGGAAGGTCAAATCCAGCTGAACTCCCCGGCGAGTCGCTGGGGAGAGAGTGGTGGGGAGAAAATGCAGGGAAAGGATAAAAACTGGGACAAATGCGACCTCCTCTCCTCTGAGCCTGGCAGAAAAGGGTTAAGAGAAGCGGTTGAATGCTGCAAGCCTCGTCAGGGTTGTACTATTTTTTCTAGTGCATAAGGAGAAGGGAGAGGAGGGTTGCACGGAAAAGGGAAATTTCCAAGAAAAGAGGGATCTGCGGCAATATCTGCACCTCGGGGATGAAGAGAGGAACCAACAGGCATAAATGGCCTGGAGATGGCTGAAATCTTTGCCGAGGAGATTGGGACCGCGGGGTTATTTTCCACCTGCCTCCCCTGCCCGGTTCTGTAATCCTGGCTCAAAGTAGACAAGTCGAGTTGGAGCTGAAGAAGGGAGGTTAGAGGGGTTTTTATTTCATTTGGGAGGGGGAAAAAAAAAAAAAGCAGCAAAAAATGCGAGGATGGTCGGCCCTCTCCGGGCTGAGCATCTCCATGGTGCGAGGCACTGCAGGATGATCCGAGGGAGCGCTCGTCGGGAGCAGGGATGCTGAGGACCCGGCACCCACCGGGGACATGAGCCTCAACATCCCCACCAGAAATTTCACCCAACGGAGTCCAACTCCCACGGGGGTGGGTCGGCCGGGGGGTTGGCTCTCGGGAGGATGGCGAGGGTGGATGGAAATCGCGTGGGTCCCGCGGCCCCAGCGCTCGTGGGTGCTCGGAGCCATCAGCGGGGGGCCTTGGCAGGGGCACGGCCGGGGACCGGCGGATGGAGCCGGAGCCTCCTGAGTCACCGGGGGACGCCTCGCAAGGGCCGGGGCTGCTGTGCCCGGTGGGTGCTGTGCCCGGTGGGTGCTGTTCTCAGTGGGTGCTGTGCCCGGTGGGTGCTGTGCCCGGTGGGTGCTGTGCCCGGAGGGTGCTGTTCTCGGTGGGTGCTGTTCTCGGTGGGTGCTGTTCTCAGTGGGTGCTGTTCTCAGTGGGTGCTGTCTGTGCCCAGTGGGTGACACCGTCTCCCGGGTGCTGGCCGCGGGAACCCTCCGTGGCTTTGCAGAGCTGCCGGGGGGGCTGCGTCGTTCCCCCCCCGCTCGTTCCCCTGGCAGGGCTCGGCGGGCAGCCGGCCCCGCTGGGCTGAGCAGAGCGCAGGGACACGGGGCTCTGGATTTTTCCGCCTCGGCGCTGGCGCTCTCGCCCTCCTTGTCTCGTGTTGCAGTGCGGGCTGGGCGGGCAGCGGCCGAGGGAAAGCGGCTGCCGGGCGAGCCGGGGCTTTGCGGATGTTCCTCGCGAACCCCCAGAGCTCGCTACCTTCTCGGTGTTTTTTCCAGGCGATGCCACACCTCCCGAGGACACTGGGGACATCGGGTTTTGCTGAGCTTAGCAGCTTTTCACCGTCGTACCGAAGGCATCAGACAGACGCTCATCTGCCCTGAAGTGCAGATCTGCAACAGCTCCCGGGAAGACTCTGTCTCTCTGTCTCTCTGTCTCTCTTTCTCTCTCTCTCCAGTCCAAACCATTACAAGACCTGACTTCCACCATCTGGGAATCTAACCCCTCTTATGTCCCTTCTCCTTTTTCTACGATGACTCACCATAATTTTTAACTTTGAAGAGAGAGGAAATTATGGGGATCTTGGAAACCTGTATTTCTCTCTAGGATTTCCCCAGGGTCAGATAATCGGTGTTACTAAGAGACACTAAGATTTGGCTTCTCCAGGTAATGTGATTTGTTTTCTGTGTGCCATGGTGCTTTGCAGAGAATGACAGGAGCCGGGACACCAGCGGTCGAGGAGGGGGACTGCGGTGCTCCGCGGGGCAGCTGGAAGCGCCGGCTCCACATTCCGGCAGCCGCAGAGCTTGGCTGCAGGCAGGGAGGGCAGCATGTCACCAGGGAAAGAGGATTGGGAAGGTGTTAAACTGAAAAAGCGAGCTGGAGCTTTCCTGGAGGGTAGATTGCCTGAGATCGCACGGTTAAATGTTAATTAACCCTTAGCTGCATGCCTGGAAATGAGCTGAGGCCGGCACCCTGCGGGGTCCTCTCGCCTCTTCAGGGCTAGATGGGGTTATTATTTTTCCTTCCTTTCTCTTCCCTTCCCCCTCTTTATTTTTTTTAACTGGAATTTTTATTTTTAACCAAAAAATAAGCCCTGTTTTACCAATGCCAGTTTTTCCGTGCTGGTTTTGAACAGGTGATGGTTCCTCAGGTGTTTTCTCTGTTCCACCTAATGGGTTCAGATGGGAGTTGTTGAACTCTGTCCCAAGGAAGGCAAATTAACCCCTCCAGGAAGGGGATAGACGTGCTAGGAAGGGATCTGCTCTCCTCCCCCCAACTTTATTCCATCTCTCTCTTTCTCAGCAGGGGCGATTTTCTTTCTTCTTCTTCTTCTTCTTCTTCTTTTTGTTTTCCCCTTTTTTTTTTTTTTTTTTTAAATCTCATCCCTTCGCCTTTTCATGAGACTCTTCCAAACCTACGTACCTGTCCTTCTGCAGGATAGTAGCCCTGCCCTGAACCCGACCCCACCGCCGGGCGCTGGGAAGAGTTTAGCATAAGGATTTCTTTTAAAGCCCAATATGACAGTTGCTACTGGAGATCCTGCAGATGAAGCTGCAGCTCTCCCCGGTCACCCGCAGGACACGTACAACCCCGAGACCGACCATGAGTGCTGTGAGAGGGTGGTCATCAACATCTCGGGGCTGCGCTTCGAGACGCAGCTCAAGACGCTTGCCCAGTTTCCAGAGACCTTACTAGGGGATCCTAAAAAAAGGATGAGATATTTCGACCCTCTCCGGAACGAGTATTTCTTCGACCGGAACAGACCCAGTTTCGATGCCATTTTGTACTATTACCAGTCCGGGGGGAGGTTGCGGCGGCCGGTGAACGTGCCCTTGGACATCTTCTCCGAAGAGATCCGCTTCTATGAACTGGGGGAAGAAGCCATGGAGATGTTCCGGGAGGATGAAGGCTACATCAAGGAAGAGGAGAGGCCGCTGCCTGAGAATGAGTTTCAGAGACAAGTGTGGTTGCTCTTCGAGTACCCCGAGAGCTCGGGCCCTGCCAGGATTATAGCTATTGTCTCTGTCATGGTGATTTTAATCTCCATCGTCAGCTTTTGCCTGGAAACGTTGCCCATTTTTCGGGATGAGAACGAAGACATGCACGGCAGCGGGCTGAGCCATCCCACCTACTCCAACAGCAGCATGGGCTACCAGCAGTCCACTTCTTTCACAGACCCCTTCTTCATCGTGGAGACACTTTGCATCATCTGGTTCTCCTTCGAGTTCTTGGTGAGGTTTTTCGCCTGCCCCAGCAAGGCTGGTTTTTTTACCAACATCATGAACATCATAGACATCGTAGCCATCATTCCCTATTTCATCACCTTGGGGACAGAGCTGGCTGAGAAGCCAGAGGATGGTCAGCAGGGCCAGCAGGCCATGTCCTTGGCCATCCTCCGAGTCATCCGCTTGGTGCGGGTCTTCAGGATCTTCAAGCTCTCCCGGCACTCCAAGGGGCTGCAGATCCTGGGACAGACTCTCAAGGCCAGCATGAGGGAGCTGGGCCTCTTGATATTCTTCCTCTTCATCGGCGTCATCCTCTTCTCCAGCGCCGTCTACTTCGCCGAGGCCGACGAGAGCGAGTCCCAGTTCCCGAGCATCCCCGATGCCTTCTGGTGGGCTGTGGTTTCCATGACGACTGTTGGCTACGGAGACATGGTCCCCACGACCATCGGGGGGAAAATCGTGGGTTCCTTGTGTGCCATCGCTGGTGTATTAACCATTGCCTTACCAGTGCCCGTCATAGTGTCTAACTTCAATTACTTCTACCACCGGGAGACCGAGGGAGAGGAGCAGGCTCAATATTTGCAAGTAACCAGCTGCCCAAAGATCCCCTCTTCCCCTGACCTAAAGAAAAGCAGAAGTGCCTCTACTATTAGTAAGTCTGATTATATGGAGATTCAGGAAGGTGTAAACAATAGCAATGAGGATTTTAGGGAGGAGAACTTGAAGACAGCCAATTGCACCCTAGCTAACACAAACTATGTGAATATCACCAAAATGCTAACCGATGTCTAGTCGCTAAAATCTAGTCCCGTATTTAAAGCTGAAGTGGAACAATTGCAGATATTGAGTGCTGCTCTGCATTGTAGTTAATACAGTATTTTCTACGGTGTATATTTGGTTCTGCATGGGAAGCAATAGCTGTGTAAGTGACTTTTAACCTTTGATTTCCGCACCGAATAAGCGTCCGTGCAAAAAAAAACCCCAACAAATCCAAAACCATTTTGTTGCCCTTCTCCCATCCCAGGCTCGGGGGTTTCCAAAGACACGGAGGGGACTTGGAGCAGCGGGATGGGGATGCAAGGGGCAGGTCCGGGGTGCCACGAATCCTGGTCCCTGTCCTGGTGACAGGCAGCTCCCAGGCACAGGGACCAGCTGGGAAGGGTCAGGCAGAGCTTCCTGGAGGGCGCTGCAGGCGCGGGCTTGGATCGCTGGAGGCTCCTGCCCCTGGAAAGCCGAGCAGAACGCGGCTCGTGTTTCATAACTGAAAATGCTGCATGCTGCAATAGTTTCAGCCACTGCAGTGTGCCAGTGTGAGGCCCAGGGGAGGGATAATTAGTGTGACGGCACATTATTTATTAAGTCTTAAATTTTCTATGCGAGGCATCGGGAGGGACGAGTAAATAAATCAAGAGCTTGGGATTTATTTATTTATTTAGATGGCACTTCCATCATCAATATTTCCAGGATCACCAAAGACACCTCCACTGACACATTGAAAATGAGTTGGAAAAAGCATCTTTTTTTATATCTATATATAAAACTGGAGCAACTATGCTGTGGCCTATAATATATTTATACTGCAGTGAAATTTAACCGGTAATACAGTACAGCTGCATGGATATTTGTTGCATGAATCTGAATATTTAATACACACACAAATATATATTTTCTTAGTAGACTATACAGTATTCATGTTTATAGTGTTTATAGATTCTCCAGTGGCTCGAAGGAGATTCCTGGGAATTAAAAAAAATTCCATTATAGTTAAAAACTGTATGGGGAAGGTGTGTGTTGACAATAGTTGGATAACAATGCAAAGCCTGAGAGATAACAAGGCAAAGCCCGAGTGTCCGAGCATCCAGACACAAGAGCTGACGAATGCAAGCCAGGGAAGGTGAGCTGAAAGTTAAACACCTGCACTCATTATGGGGAGAGTAATTAGTCATTAATCGTGGTGTCAGGAGCAGAAACCACGGTGGATCAGAGAGGGCACGAGGAGCAGGTGGAATTGCAGGTTCCAGCTCTCCTGGCTTGTTTGTTCAGCAGTTTTCAGCCTTTCCCATAGAATTCCAGTGTGTGTGTGTGTATAGATATTTAGAGAGCGACTACAGGGCCGAATCCTCAGCAAACAGAGCACTGGGGTATCGAGGATTTCCAGCTCAGGGCTGCTGGGATGGGGGGACAGGGGCTGGAGCAGGGTGGCCTGCCCCTGGAGCCCGTGCGGTCAAGGTGTGTTTTGGGCTTGAAAGCTCCTTTTCCACCCCCTCAGGGCTGGGGTTTGCTCCTTTGTGATGGAGTGGGCACGTGCTGAGGTGGCCTGGATCCCAGCTGGCACCTCTGAGCCTTTGCTTTGCCTTCTGTTTAAAGCAGTGGGTTAAAGGTGCAGAGAGCCTGAGCGTCTCTCTCCTCTTCGTCCCCGGTGTTATTTGGGGATGGGTGAGAGCTGTTGATCCATGGGGAATCTCACCCTATGTGGGTGTGCTTGTGTTTTCCCCATTGCTGCAATCCTCAGGGAGAGGTGCCCTGTTCCTCTTCCTCTTCCAGGTCAGGGGAGACGGAGGAAAATCTCTGCCAAGGTCACAGTTGAGCAAAGCCTCCCCGGGCTGGGGAACAGGGTTCAGTCAGGGTGAATTTGGGCAGAACTGGGGCATGATCAGCCCTGACACATTGCATGAAGGGTGAGCACAAGGAGCCTGGGGAGGGGCCAGCCAGATCCTTCCTTCCTTGGAGAGGAAACCCCTGCTCCTGACAATAATCCAACCGGTGCTAAAGTATCCACGGCAATGGCTCCAAATGCTGCTCCAGAGCAGGATCCATTGCTGACAGGGCTCCACTTGGCCAGCTGGAATCACTCCTTGGTTTTATTTAATTGATTGATTGATTAATGAACTGAAACCTGGCTGTAATTAATTCCAAGTGTCCATGGTTTGTACATGGCTGCTGTGGGGCAGAGGGTCAGCAGCATCCCTGTGCTGGGGTTCAAGGGTGCCCAGCCTGTCTTTAACTGGATCTCGTTATTCTGGGAGTCCTGCACTCCCACTTTGCTGTGGCAGCCTGGGACTGGGAGACCCTGAATCCCCTTCATGCACGCACACAAAAAAGCCAACACAAGCAAAAGCAATAAAACTCCAGTTCTGAAGCTCATCCTGCTGGATGGGACAGGGCTGGCCAGAGTCGCTGCCTCGGGCACCACTCCCAGGGCTCTCGGCCAACTTCCATGGATCTGGCTTGTGGGGGATCTGTGGGGACATGGGCTCACACAGGGGATCTACCTGATGTGCTGGGATCCTCTGGGTGCCCTTAGCACCCGCTGGCCCCATTCCTGCTCAGGGCTGAGGGGTTTTGTTGGTGGTTTTGCTGCAGGTGCTTTGGAGGATGCTGGCACTCGGTGAAGTGTCCGTGGGCTTGGGGTGCTTTGGAGGAGCTGTGGCCAAAGCACTGGGTGTGTGTTGTGCTGGTTTGGTGAGGAGGAAGGTGAGGTTTTCCTTTGGGGATGTGGGGTTTTGGGCACAGTGTTCCTGTGGGCTTTCCAAGGCCAGGCAGGAGGGGAGAGTGGATCCATGAGCAGGATCCAAACATCCAAACCCAATCTCCAAGCTGGGGGTCCTGGTCACCTTGGGGACCTCCATGGTCTCACATCAGGGACAAATGGGGATGAAGAGGAGACCATGCTCCTGTTGTCACTGATGTGAGGTGAGGACTGTCCCCATGGCAGGGGCCAGCACAGCCAGCCCCTTCCTTAGGACAGATCCTGAACCTCCTGCACTCACCCAGCAGAGGCTCCTGGGGAAAACCAGCCCTGGTGGGAGAGCAGCTCTGGGCCTGCCTGGTTTGGGACACAAGGAAAACACCCAGGGTCAGTGCTGGGTGTTTGACTCAGGGTGGGAAGGGTGGTGAGGGATGAGGCTGGGGGGGATCCATGCCTGGGAGGGATCCATGGAGGGGAAGGATCCATGGATAGGAAGGATCCATGGATGGGAAGGATTTGTGCCTGGGAGGGATCCATGGATGGGGGGGACCTGTGCCTGGGAGGGATCCTTGGATGGGAAGGATCTGTGGATGGGAAGGATCCATGGATAGGAAGGATCTGTGCCTGGGAGGGATCCTTGGATAGGAAGGATCCATGGATGGGAAGGATCCATGGATGGAAAGGATTTGTGCCTGGGAGGGATCTGTGCCTGGGAGGGATCCAGGCATGGGAAGGATCTGTGCCTGGGAGGGATCTGTGCCTGGGAGGGATCTTTGGATAGGACGGATCTGTGCCTGGGAAGGATTTGTGCCTGGGAAGAATTTAGTGCCTGGGAAGGATCTGTGAGCCCACACAGAGCAGAAGGGTCCAGACTTCTGCCTCACACACAGAAATGGTTCCCCTACAGCTTTTAATGGGATTTGTGCCTGCAGGTCGGAGCTCTAGTGCTATTTCTAGCTTTTCTTCTGACTCACTGATGTGATCTTGAACCAGTTTTTCAGGAGGAGACCGTGATATTTTTTTCTTTTTTTGAAAATAGTTTTTCTTAAGGAATGTGGTTTGAGAGAGTCTGGGCCTGTTTCTGTGGAGATGCTGAGCATCCCAATGTCCTCCTGACTCTGAAAGGTGCAAAAATGAGCTGCAAAGTGTCTCAGACTGAGGATGCTAAATTAGGGACTGGGGACCAGGAGGGTCCCACAGCTGTGTTAGGGATCATCAGGCCCCTAAACAGAGTCAGTCTGGCTCCTTTCCTCCTCCTGAGGCGCCTTTTCCCTCTCTCCAGGCCTGGAATGGAAGACTGGAGCTCTCTGGTCTCTGGAGGTGCTCCTGGCCTGGCACCCGGAGGAGGCAGCGCCTCTATTTTAGTTTTAGCCACGGTGCCGCGGTTTTGGAGAGATGGAAAGCTGTGATTGCAGAGCAGGTTGTCTTCTAACACCCAACCTCGTGCCCAAGCCTGCAGGCAGCCCATCAGCACTTTCAAATCTTCCAGAATATCTGCTGAGGGCAGTGGGGTGAGGCTCATGTACCAGCTGGATGCTACCAAGTGATTAGGAAAAAATGATCTCTCTGGAGCACAACGTTTTATTGGGGAAATTAATCTCTGCAGTGACTGTGTCAAAGTCCCACAGATTTGAATACTGAGCTATAAGAAGAAAAGGATCTCTGGGTTGGCATTATGAGAGTGTGGCACGTGGGTGTATAAATATGGGCATATTTGTGCATAAATACACAGAAGGAGAGAAAAAGACAGAGGAGGAGGAGGTATTTCAGGAAGGACCTTGCTTTGTTACCAGATAATTCCTGGGTCAGCCCTTGAAACTGCTGCCAAAGCCTTGCAGCTTTGCCAGAGCTTGCAATACACTTGGGGATGGGAGCAAGGGAAGGAGATCTGGATCTCACCTTGGGAGTGGAACCATCCTGAGGCTCTGGTGGCATTCAGCTCCTCCCAGCCCTCTGCAAACAGCAGCTTTGCAGTGTCTGTGCCCAACCCAAGTCCCAGCTCAGACCATTTCTGTGACTGTGCAGGGAAAGCCAAGCAGAGGGGAAAGGGATTTGGTTGAGATGCAGGTGCAGTGCTGCACTGAGTGGGCTTTGGAATTATTGTTTGGAATTGTTGGGTGTTAAATCTCTTAAACTATGGTGACTTTTGGTCCCAGTATGGTGGCTCCTGTTCTGGAGTCAGGATAGTTTTATCACAGAATCCTGGAATGGTTTGGGTTGGAGGGGCCTTAAAGTTCACCTTGTTGCACCCCCTGCCTTGCACAGGGACACTTTCCACTAGACCAGGTTGCTCCAAGCCCCGTCCAACTTGGCCTTGAAACCTTTTCTCAAGATCTTTACCATGAGACCCAAGGTCTGCGTCCTTGGGAGGAGTTACCCATGGGGGTTATCCAAGGGAATTATCCATGGGAGTGAATTATCCATGGGAGTTATCCATGGGAGTTACCCATGGGAGTTATCCATGGGAATTATCCAGGGGAATTATCCAGGGGAGTTATCCATGGGAATTACCCATGGGGGTTATCCAGGGGAGTTATCCATGGGAGTGAGTTATCCAGGGGAGTTATCCATGGGGGTTATCCATGGGAATTATCCATAGAAGTTACCTAAAGCAGTAATCCAGAGGAGTTACCCATAGGAGCTTTCCATAGGAGTTATCCAGGGGAGTTATCCATGGGAGTTACCCATAGGAGTTACCCATAGCAGTTATCCATAGGAGTTATCCATAGGAATTATCCGTGGGAGTTATCTATAGGAGTTATTCATGGGAGTTATCCATGGGAGTTATCCATGGGAGTTATCCATAGCAGTTATCCAGAGGAGTTACCCATGGTGGTCACTCATGGGAAAGCTCAGTCTGCTGCAGGGGTGAAGCAAGCTGAGGAAAGAAGGAGTCAGCCCCAAACCCTTTGGTTTGCACTCAGATGAAGGCTGTGGCTCTCTCCTCGCCCCAGCAGGATTTGACCTTCTCCCATGACACATCCCTTGGTGCTTCCTGCTGGGGACCAGCTGCTGCCCTGCCAGGAGCCCCAAGGGGGGACAAGGGCTCCCCAAAGCACCAGCCACTGCTCTGCCCTTCCCCAGCCCTGCCAGCACCCCTGGCCTCGGTGTCCCTGTGATGTTTCTGCATTTGGCTGCCCAAAATTCCTCCCCTGCTCAGTAATGGGTGCTCTGATTCTGCTGTGTCCCATCAGGGGGAGAGGGTCCAGCCCAGGGGTGAAGCAGCCCTGGGAGCACAGCATTGATTTACACCTGGGGACAGGAACCCCCAGCCCAGTTGTGCATGATAAGAGATGAATCCCTAATTCATGTTTTTCATCCAGAGCGGATGGTTTGGCTTCAGGAGCTGCTGGACATTGTAACCACACCAGGTCCATGCACATGGACCCACCACATCCCCTCCCCAGCCCTGCCTGCCTTTCCTGACCTTGGGGTTGGTCTTCTGGGGTTTGGGTTTTTGATTATTATTTTTGTTTCTGCTGCCTATAAGATGTAATTATCCATTTGCACTCGCTCCCTCATTGTTTGAGACTGTGCTCTTGTCCTCCAATGTCATCCCCAAAGCACAAGGGGAAAAAATGGGTATTGGATCAACCCTGCATGTGGTGCCTAATTTGAGCAAATCAATAGGAAGAGGAAATCCAAGAAGGACTCATCCTAAGGATGCTGGAGCTGAACCTTTTGTTTCCATGGTTACAGGAGAAATGGGACCAGGAATGGAGAGAGGCCTATAAACTGTTAAAGGAGGACTCATGGGAATTTCAAGTCATTTAACCATGCATTTGCTAGACACAACTTTAGACACCAGCTGGATCTGAATTGCACAGTGTTTATAGAAATTCCTGCTTTATTGACAGCTGGGGGTGCTGGGGGGCTTGGGAAGGGGCTGGGGGCCCCTGAGTCAATAAAGCTGCCTGTTGTATATAGGTATACAGAACTGTGTACATACATATCCAAATGAGCATTTGCTGTCTGGTTTATCATCAGTGTATATAATTTATTCTTCACAGAGTATCACAATTTTTGTAAATATCGGCACTAATTAAGAGAAAATAAATATGTATATTATTGAGGAGTTATTTTGATATCAGTTCTGTGGAGGGTGGGAGAGGAAAAGGACAAGTAATTATGTTTTTGATATGTTTTTCTCTACAACCAAACCCTCTGTGAGAAGAGAAAGAATCAGCCTGAACCAGGGGAAATGAATTTGTGCTCCACCATCAGCCAGGCTGCAGGGCAGAGTCCCAAAAACCCCAGGGAGGAGGAGCTGATGGATCTCAGTGATGGACATTGGACATGCTGCATGTTGTACACGGCATTCCCATGGAATTTGCTCCAAAAAATCTCCAGCAGTGACAGCAACAGAGGGGAAGGGGCTGGAACCTGGGTCAAGTGTCCCCCACAGCTCCCCACTGCTCCAGCTTGGAAATCAGCCACATCCAGGCAGGTAACAGGGGATGGGTGCTGCTGGGATCAGCCTGCTCTTGGAAAACTTGTGGGCACCCAGGGGATGGATTTTGAAAGCAAGTGATCCCTCTGGGAAGAGGGGAAGCAAACAGGCAGGGGTGGTGCTGGTAGCACATCATCTGTGGGATTGTGTCCATGGGGATGGCTCCTGGTGGGATCTCAGAAGGAAATGGGGAGGGGATTCCTGGGATGGCTCCAGCTGTCCTTGCAGAGGAGTGTTTGGTTTGTCCATCTCCAGGGAACAGCTGCAATAATATTTTCTCTTGCTGTGTCCCCTCCCTTGAGTGCCTTGGGGTAGCAAAGGCAGGGAAGGTGTTTGGGGGGCTTGGTGCTGTGGTTTGGGGTTTGCCTGTTTGCTCAGTGCCTTTCACAGGAAATGTGGCTGCTCTGGGCTTCCCTTCTCACAGACAGAGCCCACTCTGAGCACAGAGGGTGGAGGTGGAACCCAAGGAGAACAAAGAGATTCTCCTTGTCCCGTGATGGGTCAGCCCTGCTCGGCTCTGGGGTGTGGCTCCACCTGTTAACGCAAAGGTTTGTGCCAAATTTCCTTCTCAACCACCCCAAACTGCTCGTGCTGGTCATGGAGGAGCCCTGGAGTGGGCTCAGGGTCACCTCTTGGGTTCAGGTGTCACTGGGTGACCAAGGGGATGTCATGTCCCATTCTGTGCCTCAGTTTCTCTGTCTGTAACACGGTTTGCTAAGCTGGACCCAGCAAACCGCAAATCTTAATTCAATATTAGGAGAGTGAAAATGCAGGAATGGGTGGCTGAACCCATGGAGGGCTCTTGTTGGGGGCAGAAGAGGTGTTCAAGAGCAGCCAATCATGAACATTTCCATGTGGAAAACCATTGAAGTGCACAAAAAGTAACAGAAGTGTTTATGAGCAGTGCACCCTGAGGGAAGTGTCGCTGTTTGCTGTAGAGCTGAGTGGAAGCAATCCCCAAACTGGGCCACTCTGTGCTCCTCAGCCCCATCTCCCAGCCCAGGAGAGGCTCCAGCTGGCTGTGGCAGATGCCAAACCCTTCCCTTCCCGGTGTCCTGTTGGCTTTGTGGGCTCACGAATATCTAAACACCAAGTGGTACCAGGAGTTTGCAGCACAGGCTGCGCTGCAGGCTGCGGGGATGGATGGAGGCTGCGAGGCAGACACGGTAATTATTTTAAATTGCCGGGCTGTCAGCGTGCGCCACCAGCCCAGCCGCGCTCCGGAGATGCCATCAGGGGTGTGCACCATCCCCAGCCGAGCTGCTCGGGCTTTGGCACCGTTCAAAGAGGCCGGGAGAGGCTGGGAGAATCACCCATCCAAGGAGGACACCTCTCCATCCCCAGCCAGTTCTCTGTCCCCAAGATCAGCGTGTCCCCGCCCGCGATCCCGGCTGCGGGAGTGGCCGATCCCCGCCGAGCCCAGCCTGGCTGCCTCTGCTGTGCTCACTGACCTACTTTCTGCCGCTTTCCTTGCCCAGTGTCACTTCTGGGACAACCAAAACCCCAAAAACCTCTCATGGATCCAACCCAGAGCTCACAGAGACCGCCGAGGTGGGCAGGGCAGTGCTCTCCAGGACTCTGAGGTGGGCAGGGTGATGCTCCCCAGGACTGAGGTGGGCAGGGTGATCCTCCCCAGGACACTGAGGTGAGCAGGGTGATGCTCTCCAGGGCTCTGAGGTGGGCAGGGCAGTGCTCCCCAGGACTCTGAGGTGGGCAGGGTGGTGCTCCCAGGACTGAGGTGGGCAGGGTGATGCTCTCCAGGGCTCTGAGGTGGGCAGGGCAGTGCTCCCCAGGACTGAGGTGGGCAGGGTGATGCTCCCCAGGACCGAGATGGGCAGGGTGATGCTCCCCAGAATCCTGAGGTGGGCAGGGTGATGCTCCCCAGGACTCTGAGGTGGGCAGGGTGATGCTGCCCAGGACCGAGGTGGGCAGGGTGATGCTCCCCAGGACTGAGGTGGGCAGGGTGACTCTCCCCATCACACAGGGACCACACTGCTCAATTTGCAGGAACTCCTCTCCCTGCCGAGGGCTCAAGGCCTCCAAACCCTGCCCATTTCCATCGAGGAAGGAGAGGATTCAAGTGCCAACAAAGCACTACCTCTGTTGTTCTCCTGGAAAGCTTGGGATGCTCAAACCCCATTACAACCCACAGTGTGTGCCCCAGGGAGCAGCAGGAATTTTTAGCCCTCCTGACTGCTGTGAGCAGATCTGCTTCCATTTGGCAAAGTGGGCACTCGGATCCTGAAAGCATTTCCTGGGCTGGAGCTGGGGGAGGCCATTAAGTGAGAGTGGGAGAGGGAAAGTGATGCCAGAAGCAGGGAAGGTCCTGCCCTCCTGGTGCTGCTCTGTGCCTTTCTGGGCAGTGGGCTCGGGTGGAACCATCACTGTTGCAGTGCTGGTGATTCCAAGGAGCCCTAACCAGGCAGCTGGGCACAAAACACTTGCAAGGGTGGGTGTGTGAAGCAGGGCCCCCACAATCTATCTTTAGGTAACCTCTAGGCAAAGGTTTGGAGCTTGCACAGCTCTGAGATGAACATTTATCCTGCAGCTCTGGAAATCAGGCCAGGTCTCTGCTTCTCCTTCCCACTTCCTCCTTGCTCCTTCCTCTCCCTCCTTTGCATTTGTGCTGGGTGTTGAAAAACTTATTTGTGGGAGTAGCTCTCTCATCTGCACCTCTGCACAGTGTCCAGGGAGGGAGAAGAGGGGTTAGGCAAAGGAGAGCAATATTTGGGTGTATTAAATATGAATCTGTGCTTTTACAGAGTCAGAATTCATTCTGCTGAGGCTTCACATCTACAAAGCATTAGGGCAGACAAATAAGATCCAAGGACTAAATCCAGCTCTATCCAAATATCAGAGCTCCCCCAGTAGTGGGGCCCCTTGTTCCAATGAGACCCCGGTTTCATGGAGAGGGCACTTGGTGTCTTCCTCAGCCTGGAGTGCTGAGGTCCTGCTGGGACATCTGAGCCTCCCTGTGCTGGGGACAAGCCACAGTGAGACTGCCTCAGCTTTTTAATCTAAAAAAATGATGGGACAAGCTGGGCCCAGGGGATCTGGGAAGTTTCTCCCAAAGGCTCAGCAGAAGGGTTGCCCCTCTCTGCTCTCTGTGGCTGCTGTTGCTGGGCAAAGCTCGCTCACCACGCTGGAGCTGTGGGCGTTGCTCCATCCCAGAATCCCATGATGTTCCACAGCCGAGTCTTTGGGAGGTTGTTGGTTTAGAGGATGCCTTGCTGAGTTCACAGGGACCCAAGGGGACGGGGGCTGCAGCCCCCGGGTTTGCAGAGAAAGCCCAGGGCTGGTGACAGCTCAGAGTTTGTTTTGCTGCTTCTTTAAAGCAGCCAGAGCTGTGCTGGGGTTTGGGGAGCTGGAGATGCCAAGGTCACCCTGCTCCTCACACCCACAGAGCCCAGGCTGGCACAGCCACCCACTGCCCCCCTGCTGCCGTGACCTCCCTCCCCCAACACCTCTGGGGCTGTGGCAGAGCAGGGGCAGCCCCGGGGATGTGGTTTTACCCTGTGAGAGGTGAAGGTTTGGGGCAGGCAAGAGAAGCAGAACAAATCTCTTGTGCCAGGCACCTGCTCCCTGCCTCTGCAGAAGTGCCAGCGGCAGCGTTTGAGAGAGGAGCCTCTCCCGCTTAGGAGCGGGGTTGTCTTCCACTGTCCTTTTATCCTTGGCTAATTAAAGGCAAATCTCTGCTGAAGGAACGCAGTTCTTCATAGCTGAGCTTTAATAACTAGAAAGTGGCTGCAAATGCTTGGAGGCAGCCGCAGAAATCCTGGGCAGAAATAGCATTTTTATCTTGCAGCTTACCAGCTTTGGCTGCAGGGATAATAAATTTCTGAGTTGTAGAAGGAGGCAGCAGAGGATACAGCCCCGTGTTGTCCGAGTTTACAGAAGGATCATTTGGATGGATCAGCTAAACTCCAGCTCCTCCCTGAGCAGGACAGCAGAGATCCCACAGCAGGGGATTGGAACAAGGTGACCTTGCAGGTCCCTTCCATCCCAAACCATCCTGTGATTCTGTGAGACTCTGAGGCCATGGGGAGGTGCCACCAGTCCCTGGGGGAGCTGTGGGGAAGGGCTGGAGTCAATCATGTCAATCATGCAAACAAAGCAACTTCTGCTTCTGGATCCTCCTTTCCTCGCAAGGAGGGTCTGCAGGCAGCTGGATCCCATCTGCAAGGAGCATCACCCAGCTCCAGCTGTTCCAGGGAAGGTGAGGGAGGCTGGTGCCATGTCCCAGATGTTGGTGAGATGTTTAAGACGGGTCCTGTGGAGCTCACAACCAGGCTGGAAGGTGCAAAGTTGAAGGGAAGATGGGTCACAGCTCTTGCTTTCCCCTTCTGCAGCAGCTGCTCTCTGCCCCCTGCCAGCCCTGCATGGTGGGACAGCTTTGCTCCAAACCTTGTGTGCTACCCCTGTGGGAGGACTGGGCAGGACCAGGGGCAAGGAGCAGGGCTGGAAGTTGATTTTGCAGCTTCAGCTGTCTAAACCCAAGCAGTCTGGTCTGCTGGGGTCACCTGGGGCTCAGTGTGCTCCAGGAGGGACTGGCACTCCAGAGGGATGGAAGGATGAGGCTCCCCTTGGCTGTTGGCCTCCCTCCAGCAGCTGCACAGATGGCTGCAACTTCTTCCACTTGCAAACTAGTCTGATCCATGCTCTTGAACATTCTCATGCTGGTTATTTCCACTCTGTAAAAGGCAGAAGAATTTAACCCTGAAGGACCTCCATCAAATCAGGAAGAGGGATGCTCTGCACTTGTATAACATCTCCCAGCCAGGCAGCCCACAGCACTTTACTCATAAATGTTTATAAAGGTTTTGGGTTACTGTAATGCCCTGAAACCCTTAAGGATGAAAAAAAACCCCAGAGCAATGGAACATTTGGTATCACAGGGCATAATTTCACAAAGACAGACACCGAAAACAAGGATGTGGCATCCAGTAAGACTGGCAAGGAGCAGGCACACAGAGTAACTATTATTATTCTGATGCTGATGTTGCGTGGCTCTTACACAGTGCTTTTCATTAGGAGCTCTAAAGTGCTTTAGGAAAGAAGAGACTCAGATGTCTGGGCAGTCTGCAGTGATTTCAGCAGAGGAGGGCAGGCAATGGTCTGATGCAGAAGCTCTTACTGCAGTTCACTGGTTGCAGGGCAAGGTCCTCCTCTGCTCAGCTCCTAATGGCATTTTAGTTATTCTTCAGCTTCCAGAAGTCTCCCTGTGCTCCTGCCAGACCAATGTAGAGCTGGGACAACTTTCCTCATGAGCATCCCCCTCTCCTCCACCCCCAGCATTCCCATTCCACCTGCAGTGAACACAGCAGACATCTAAAATCCCAGCTTTTCTGATCATTGGAATTGCAGCCTTCCCACAGTGGGAGGAGGCACGAGGTCCCTGGGGGAGGACACTGGGTGCACCCAGAGGGGTTTGTGCTGCGCAAGGACGGACAGAAAGGGCATCACAAGCGCTCCTGGCACAGCTCTGCGGCACAAATTCTCCTCTGGTTTTTCTCCCTGCTCTGGCTGGGGGCCAGCAGGTAACAGGAGCTGCCCTCCAGAGCGGCCCTGAGGGTTCCTGGCTCCAGGACACCGAGCCCATCCCCGGGCCAGCAGCAGCTCCAGCCCTGCAGCCCCCGCGGGCAGGTCCTTGCAGCAGCCCAGGGCAGGGAGGAGCTGCTGGAGGGGAGCTGGGCTCCTGCCCTGCCTGGGGGGAAGCAGAGTTTGGGAAAGAACAGATCACAGCAGCCCGGGGTGATCCTGGTGCTGCCCAGCCTGCAGGGGCAGCGCTGGAACTGCCGATTCTCCTGGGGGTTCCACCTTTGGGGACTGAGGCTTTTGGCTGCCTTTGCCATTTGGCTCCTTAAGGATTGGAAAACTGCACAGTTTGGTGAGGGATACTCCAGACCAGGGATGTGCAGGGCACATCCCTGTGTGCAGGGACATGAAAATGCTCCCATTAAATCCCAATGATCCCTCCATTCCCTAGTCCACCCGTGGTGATGATGCTGAAGGGGAAAATGACCCATGGGTTTAGCTCAAGTGGCTCATGGTGGGAATTGTCACACGGAAAAAACAATCCCTGCCAGCTCCAGAAAGAAGCAGAGACACCTTTGGCCAGAGCAGAGGTGTTGGCTAAATGGGATGGCAGTGGGATGCTCTGTTGGTGGGAAAGGGTTTGCCCAGGGAAGGCTCGGTTTGGCTCTGCTGTGAGATGTGGCTCCCAGGAACTCATCCTCTCCTTCATCTTCTCCCTCCCCAGCAGCATCCCAGGAACTCATCCTCTCCCTCATCCTCTCCCTCCCTCCCCGGCAGCAGCCGCAGAAGCGCCGGCTCAGCACAGCACAGCACAGCACAGCAGCTCCCCGGCTCGAGGATTAGCCACTCATTTGCCATAAATAGAAAATGGGGGAATGTGTTTTAGTGTATGAAATATAGCCCGGGAGGCCACTGATGTGCGGGAAGATGAGTGTGTCCTATCGATCCCTGTCCTCACCCCGCTCCCTGCCCCGGTCCTGGCTGAGCTGACCCTGCTGCCCTGTGCTGACCCCGGGGTCTGACCCTGTGCCTGGAGCGGGGATTTATCACCTTTATCACCGGGCAGGGAGGAGCCCTGGAGAGGGGATTTATCACCTTTATCACCGTGCAGGGAGGAGCCCTGGAGCAGGGATTTATCACTTTTATCACGTTGCTGGTCCCGGGACCCGTCTCCTGCCCATGGAAGCGTTCCCAACAGGAATTCTCCGATCGGTCTCGGTGTTGGGAGCCCCGTCACGGTCAGCAGAGAGAAACTCCTCCGCATGATTCATCCGGCTTAATTTAGCCATTTGCCTCGGGGTAAGAAGAGGAAAGCCTGAAAAGAACCTGGTTTGCTGTGTTTGTGGTGGAAGGAGTCAGGGAAACAAGCCCAGAAGGACCATAGAGCCCACTCCTGGTGCAAGGGATGCCACTCAGATTTCCAGGGCACCAGGGCCTGGAAGACCCTTCTGAAGACCGAACTGTGTGGGGTGGGATGACTTTGATACGTGTCCAGGCAGAGCAGAGCTGAAACGTGGAGTTCCCATGTCTGAAACTGCTTCCCACCCCCAGCTCCGTGCCCGGATCCACATTTTCACGGTGGAGCAGTGAGGACATTTCCCTCCACACTCTCAGCCAGTGCCTTTCATGCCTACAGAGAGGAGAGGAGACCCCTCTGGCTGCTCCTTTCTGGGCTGCCTGCCTTTGGAGTGCCGGGCTGTGCTTTCCTGGCTGCCTGCGCTCGCTCCGTCTGCCGCGGTGGCACCGAGCCCGCCCCATGCTTTCCCAAGGAGCGCTCCTGCCAAGCCAGGACCAGCTGAATGGGCAACCAGCACAGCACTGGGGGTGCCACAGCCTCAGTGTGGCCATGGGACAGCGGGTTAGGGGACAATAAAATCCTTGTGTGGCTCTGCAGGGTGGCACCTCTTGCACCAGCACCTGTGGAGCAGCTGAGCTTTTTCCCTGAATCCTTTCAGCAGCAATGCACAAAACCAGGGCTTGTAAAGGCTTTGTTGCTCTGCATGAACGGCTTTCCCTTGTCTGAACTGAGCTGGGTGGCTGATGTGGAGAAAAGCCTCTGTCTGTGCACTGCCCATGATGGGGCTCCTGGCATCGAGATCCCATGGGGTTCTCCTGGGAATGCCCCATGTGAGAGAGGAAAGGATGAGTCAAGGCTCTCTGTTCCCATCTTTCCCCACCCCAGAGTCATCTCCTCATATCCTCGAGCCATCCCTGCTCAGAGCAGCGTTTCTGGTGCTGAGGAGTCCCCCAGGGGAGCACACCATGGCAGTGTGAGGGTCAGCAGGGCTTTGGGACAGCTCAGTGCTGCATTTCTGGGCTACTGAGCCTGCTCATCTTCAGGCACACAGCTCAGACTGCCTTTGGTTTCTAGCACCCCTCTGCCACCACTCTGTGCTCCAGCCCTGCACATGTCCCTGGATTGACTCCAATTTTATGCCTGGGGAGGCTCAGGCCTTACACTGCCAGTTAATGGACCCTGAAATGCCTGGAGATCCCAGCCCTGCTTCCCTGGCTGCACTGAGGGTGGGGTTCAGCTGAGAGGAGTGATGGTGGCAGTGGAGGTGCCCAAATCCCATGGGGGTGATGCTCCTTCCTTTGGGTCCCCTGGGAGAGGCCAGGCTATCCTGCAGGTGAATATCTTGAACACATTTCCACACAGACCCT
This sequence comes from Catharus ustulatus, assembly GCF_009819885.2. Taxonomy (NCBI): domain Eukaryota; kingdom Metazoa; phylum Chordata; class Aves; order Passeriformes; family Turdidae; genus Catharus; species Catharus ustulatus. The sequence continues at coordinate 5,061,304 of NC_046245.1, forward strand.
TAAGTAGAAACACAGGATGTCCTTTCTCAGGGTATCCCATTCCTCACTCAGAATATTGGCTGTAGCCCATGGGATGTGCCTCATGGCCACACCTTCCCAAGCAAGGGGTGTCCCCTCCACCAGATCTGTCTACAAGAGGATTTCTGCATCCAGCAGAGGAGGAAAAGCCATTGCAGGGATCTGATGGGATATCTGCAGGGAAATCAGGCTGAATCCAGGAGGGGTGAATGCCCTTCTCAGCATGTCCTGGTGATGCTTCCACCCTGGAGCAAAGCCATTCATTTTTAGTGACTTCCTGCTTAGGCCTTAAAAGCATTGGGAAGGATGGGCAGATTTTCAACGGGCTTGGGAGAGACAAGAAGTCTCTCATGGTTCTTCTTCTATTGATCCAGCCCTCCAGATAAGACTTTCCTCCAGGGCTATTGCCTTGGCTGTTCATTTTTCCTCCTAAAGGCTCCTGCAAGGACGTGGCTCCAGCAGTTCTGCTCCTGCTCCCATCAATAAAGGATGAGGGGTTTGATCAATCACTTCCCTCCAACTCCTGCCCTCTCACCCCTGACCGTTTGTTGGCTTAAATGGAAACTTCTCCAAACTCTCCTGGGTGATACCAGAGTGCAATTCCCCTTGGGACACAGTGGGAATGTTTAAGAATTGGGGAAATCTCTCCTTCCCCTTTGCTCTTGCCTTGGCTCTGACGTGGGGCTGGTTTTACCCTTGCTCACCCACAAACCCATGGGGTCCCATGGAGTGGGATCAGAGGTGGCAGTGGATGGATGTGCCCACCCTGGGGTCAGGGTTGGGGATGCACTAATGCAGGAAAGGATGATCTGACTCTTTTCTTCCCCTGGATGGTCTTGGGCAAGCTCCTTTAGCACAATCCTCAAAAAAAAAAATAAAAAAGGACTCGGTGTCCTGGGAGGTTTTAAAAACCTCACCCTTGCAGGGAGTCACTGCCTGGGGGTGGGGAGGAGCCTTTCAGGGGGTGTCCCCCCCCCATCAGCCCCTGCCAGGTGTGCAGGGCCAGGCCAGCAGCCCCAGACTGTCCCTGTCCCCCTGGGCCAGCCTTGCACCTCTCACTGTGGTTCCTGTGCTGCATCTTCCCATTTAGAGGAGATCTATAAATCCATAAAGCACTGAGTACAGAGCGAACCCTGCGAGGCCTTCTGTGGGCAATTGATCAGCCAAGGCTTTCAGCTCTGGGATTTCTCTATTTTTGCCCCTTTTCTTGGCTTTTCTCTGTTTTTCTGAAGCCACCTGGGGCTCCATCCTGCCCCACATTTTGTGCAGCGTTCACAGCTCGTGTCCCTGTGCCCAGCAGGCTCTGCCCACCCGTGCTGGGATTTTGGGGACAGTTGCACCCTGCTCAGCAGCCAAGGTGCCATGGAATGGGGATCTGAGCTGCTGCTGGGCTCTGCAGCACCTGATGGAACCCCAGAGGGGGTGAGGTGCACCCATGGGTGCCTCAATCCACACAGACTGCTCAAATCTCCCCAGTGCACCAACCTTTCCCTCCCTCTTCATTTCCAGAGGTGGGGAAGCAACAAAGAGCTGGGAAACCACTCCCAGCTGCCCAGTACTTGGGTGTTCAGTCCATCTGTCCCTCTGCACACTCTCCTCCTCCTCAGGGGGCTCCAAAATCTCCGTGGGTGAGTGGAACAAGCCAAGGGGGCAAAGCCCACCGTGCCCAAAGGTTGGAGATGTTGCCACCAACCTCAGAGAGAGGACAAAACCCTGCCCAGCCAACCTGGACCTGCACCCAGATGTAAAACCTCCACATCTGGCTGGACCTGCCACAGCTGCCCCCACCACAGGGGCTGGTGCAGAGATTTGTGCAATCCCTGAGTGGGGAATTGGGAAAATGTTTATTTTTCTTCACAGAAAAATGGTGACTCATTGACTCAAAGCCTTTTGTTGCTGTTGCTGTTGTGGGAAACATATTGTTTTGATTAATATCTTGGCTTGGGAGTGGAGATGAGGAAAAAAAGATTTGAAGTTATCAAAGCATCCCATTGGGAAAACAGAATCTCTTTTGTTTCAGATGTTAAGTTGGTTGAGAATGGGCTTTTAAAAGGTTAAACTGAATTAAGAGCTTGGCTTAGGAGCAACAGTCATTCAAATACTCAAAGTGAAAATTGTTTTGGTGTCCCAAAGTCTTCATTTACTCTGATTTCAGCAGAGGAAGCCAAAGAGCCCCCAGAGGTGACAAAGCTGATTCATGGAGTCCCAGTTTGGCTTGGGAGGGACCTTAAAAATCATCTCATTCCACCCCCTGTCATGGCAGGGACACCTTCCCCTGTCCCAGGCTGCTCCCTGCCCCATCCAGCCTGGCCTTGGACACTGCCAGGGCTGGGGCAGCCACAGCTTCTCTGGGCACCCTGTGCCAGGGCCTGCCCACCCTCCCAGGGAAGGATTTCTTCCTAATATCAATCTAAACCGTCTCCCTTTCAGTCAGAAATCTTTCCCCTTTGTTTCCAGGCCAGAAGTTTTCTTTAAATAGGATTATAGGGTCAAGTTCTGCCGAGGTACCTTGGACCTGGTTTTTGCCCCAGGGTGGCCCCAAAGGCTCTGCAGTGATGGAGCTGCAGGTCTCAGCACAGGCAGGGTTTGCTGCTGCTCCTCTGGTGACAGCTCAGGGGCTGGGACACCCCACCAGGCTGTGGAGCAAGAGCACAACCCCTCCTGTACTTCTCTTTTCACCTTTCACTGGGGGATGATGAAGGAATTTGCAGACAGAGTCTCCTGGGGAGGAGGACCAAGAGCACCACGAACACCTTTTCATGTGTTGGTGCAGGGAGAGCTGCAAAAGCAAAGAGCACTTGGCACATTCAGAACTGCTCTTGCAGAGCTGGAAAACCCCAGTGCTGGTGAAACCTCCTGAAATCCCCAGGAGGAAAACACCCAGAGCTCCAGCAGCTGAGCACATCCCAGAGGGGACTCAGAGCAGAGCCCTGGGGACATGTGGGGTGGGGGGACAGGGTGGGACACATCAGCCTAGGAGCAGGAGTCCCCATCTCTGCAGCCACAGCCCAGCAATTGCTCCAAGAGTGGTTTGGGAAGGGCTGTGAGGCACCAAAGTGCTGCTGAGGCAGGAGAAGATGCAGCCACTCAGGAGCTGCCCAGGGCTGTTCTCTGCACACCGAGAACAAAATCAACACCAGGGATGGGGCTTGTCCCTGGAGGGGGCTCCTGATTCCTGCAGGGAGCTCCCAGATGCTCCCAGTCCGTTGGGATTGGGGAAATAACTCGTGTCCAGGCTGGATGGAGCTACCCCAGGAGCTGGGAGATAGCCCAGGATCACATGGCCTCGTTTTAATGTCAGATGTTGTTTTCTCATTTTCCAGGTGGAGAGCAGAGCGCAGGGAGCTGCAGACCAGAGAAGAGAGAATTTGCTGATCTTTATTTTTTTGGCAATCATAAATTCGAGTGAAATTCCACTGAGGTTTTGAGCCAGGGGAAGGCAGCAGAGGAGAGGGGAGGAGAGTTGAACCATGTCCTTTGGATACTCCTGCATCCTACAGTGGGAATGCATTCCTTTCTGAACTGTTTTTGGTTTTTTTTAGTTTTTTTTTTTTTTTTGTTGGTTTTTTTTTTTTTTTTTAAGGTCAGAAAGGCTTGGAGATTTGCTCCTTATGAAGATATAAATCAATTTTTTCCCCGTGGAGCTCTCTTGTCCCTTCCCAGTGCACACAGAGCCAAAAAAGTATCCCCACAGCATCTGCCACCCTCCTGTGCTCCATCCCCAGCTCATCACCCTCCACCGTGCTGCTCCCTGAGCAGGGGGCTCTGCTCAGGTTCATCCTCCCCAAGTTCAGCTCTAGACATCTTGGAGCTGTTTAAATATTTACAGCAGACGGTGGTAAAAAAGATTGAAACATGAATAATTCACAGCTTCGCTTTTATCCTGGCAGGGGCTGTTGTGTTTCGCGGGGAGGATTCCTCTGCCAGGCCGGGAGTGCAGGGTCTCAGTGTGGGTGGGGGCACGCTGGGATGGAGCTGGCCCCGATGCTGGAGGGTTTTTCTCTCTGCGCTGCCCGGGGATGGTGCCGGGATCAGCGCTGGGGCTGTGCCTCTGGCACGGAGATAAATCCTGCCCCAGGTGTGTCCCTCAGCCCCCGGGCCATGGTTCCCGAAGGGTTTGTGTCCCACTGAGCTGCCGTGGCTTTGGGCATCCCTGTGCTCCCTGTGCAGCGATTCCTGCAGGTAACACTGTCCTGGGGAAAGCGCTGCACCCCCTGCTCCTGCTCCTCCCGAGCAGCTTTCCCCAAGGAAGCTCGCAGAGAGCATCACACAACACCCTGCAAGGCGCTTTTTCTGGGTCCCCAAGGGCTTCGATTACACCCTGGAGGCAGAAATAAGTGTTCCAAATCTCGGCTGCAGAAGGGGGCTGAAAAATCCTCCGTGCCTCTCTGTGCCTGGCAGCCTCTCCCCGTCAGGGCTGACTCCCACCAGCCTGCAGATGGATTTTGGCACCGTGTCGGATCTCAAGAGGAGCAGGTGACATAAATCGGAGTTTTGGGAGGGGAGGAGTGGGGGTGAAGCACATTGGAAAAGAAAACCCACAATCCTGCGTCTCCTCTCCTGGGGCTCGGGGCTTGCTCTCAGACTGGTGGCATCTCGTTTGCATCCAAATAAACCTGAGCCTGGGGGCCAGACCAGTCTCACCAGTGTGGTAAAATCCAGCAGGGCAGAGCTCGGCCCTGCAGCCCAGAAATTCCCGGTGCGGAATTCCCAGCGCCCGTGTGGCTGTGCCGGCTGCGGCACTGCGGGGATCCTCTCCTCTCCTCTCCTCTCCTCTCCTCTCCTCTCCTCTCCTCTCCTCTCCTCTCCTCTCCTCTCCTCTCCTCTCCTCTCCTCTCCTCTCCTCTCCTCTCCTCTCCTCTCCTCTCCTCTCCTCTCCTCTCCTCTCCTCTCCTCTCCTCTCCTCTCCTCTCCTCTCCTCTCCTCTCCTCTCCTCTCCTCTCCTCTCCTCTCCTCTCCTCTCCTCTCCTCTCCTCTCCTCTCCTCTCCTCTCCTCTCCTCTCCTCTCCTCTCCTCTCCTCTCCTCTCCTCTCCTCTCCTCTCCTCTCCTCTCCTCTCCTCTCCTCTCCTCTCCTCTCCTCTCCTCTCCTCTCCTCTCCTCTCCTCTCCTCTCCTCTCCTCTCCTCTCCTCTCCCTTTTGTTTTATTTTATTTTATTTAAAATGTGTTTTGAGGCTGCGGATCCTTCCCGGAGCAGCACGAGGAGGAGTGGGCAGCCGGCAGAGCTCGTGATGCTGCTCGGAGCCACCTCCCCGTGCTTCATCCTAAAAACTCCCCTGGAAGTCAGCCCTGCCCTGGGAGCCAGCCCGACTCACCGGGATGCCCGGCTGGGTCTGTGGGGGTTGGAGAACGAGCCCCCCGTGCCTCAGTTTCCCCGTGTCTAAAGCAGACACCGCCCAAAACTCTGCGGGATTAGGTTTGTAACTGGTGGTGACACGGGATTTTTTAGCTTTTCCTGGGAGCGAGTTTTTCCCCCCACCGGAGGAAATCAAAGGTTAGAGGAGACAGCATTTGATGCCTGCATCCCAAATTCTGGGGGTTCTTAGGGAGCAGCATCATTCCCATCCATAGTGAGCACCATCAGCCTGAAAATCTGTGTTTTTGCAGATGGGAAAAGCTGAATTTCCCCGTTTGTGCACGAGTGGGCACATAGCACCTCTGGGGCTTCCCTAAGAGGCTATTCGGCACTAATAATAATAAAAAAAGTGGAATGATTCTGTGTAGTTAATCCCACGGAGAGAACCCAGCCAGGGCTGCGTCGAGAGAGACGGATCATTCCTTCCCGGCAGATGGAGGAATGAGGTGTCAGGAGCTCATTGGAGGAGGAGAGAAATTCCAAAGGCAGCTCTGAGGGCTTGCCCAGCCTCGCAGTGAAAGGCTGGCTATCCCTTCCCTGGGAAAGACCCGTCATTATTTCCTCGCTCCTAGAGGAGAATTAGTCATTGCTGGCTAAAGGGAAAAAAAAAAAAAAATTATTGACTTTTCATTGAAGCGAGGATGGGGAGAACCCAAGCCAAGAGTTGTCCTTGTGTCCAAACCAGAGGCAGCTCCAGTCTGATGTGGGGCTTCAAGGGGATCTCCTCCTGTGTCCCCCACCCCAAGTCAACCTCTGACTTTCCAAATTTCAGCAATTTGTCCCAGTTGACATTTACTGGGGGGATAGCTTTAATATTCTGCTTAAAATCTTTCCCAAGAAGCCCTCTGGAGCTGGGACGGATGCTGACCTTGGGGCAGGGTTGAAAGGACAAAAATCAGGGGGAAAATTAATTTCTCTGCCTAATTCCAGCAGGATTAATTCTCAGGGAGCCATTTCCGACTTGGGAATTGCTCCTGGAGGCTCCCCAGGCTCAGCTGTCCAGGGAGTGCAAACAGAGCCCCCAGGGATGGCCCTGGAGCTGCCCAGGAGGAGAACAGGGATGGAATTTCTGGGGAATCAGGGATGTTATCTCCAGAACTTTTCCATGGCTCATCTTTGGGAACGTTGGCCTTGGGGCATGTGCTGTGCAGCCCTACCTGGTTCTGCAGGAATATGCTTGGGATTTGTGGGGTAGAGATGATGGGGCAACCCCCAGAGATGACCCAGCATCTTCATGGATGGTTCAGTATCTCCAGGGGTGGTCCAGCATCTCCATGAGTGATCCAGCACCTGCATGGATGGTCCAGCATCTTCATGGATGACCCAGCATCACTATGGATGGTCCAGAACCTCCAAGGGTGATCCAACATCTCCATGAGTGATCCAGCATCACCATGGATGGTCCAGCATCTCCAGGGTTGATCCAACATCTCCATGGGTGATCCAGCATCACCATGGATGGTCCAGCATCTCCATGGGTGATCCACATCTCCAGGGGTGGTCCAGAACCTCCATGGGTGATCCAACATCTCCATGAGTGATCCAGTATCTCCTTGGATGGTCCAACATCTCCATGGATGACCCAGCATCTCCATGGGTGGTCCAGCATCACCTTCATGGATGGTCCAACATCTCCATGGGTGGTCCAGCATCTCCTTGGATGGTCCAACGTCTTCATGGATGATCCAGCATCTCCATGGGTGATCCAACATTTCCATGAGTGATCCAGCATCTCCATCATTCCTTTTCACCCTCCAAGTGAAGCTGTGGGGAATGATTTTCTTTTCTACTGCAAATATTTATTTCTCCTAAATCAACCTTACTGTGTGGAAACTGAGTGTTGTAACCATATTCCCCCGGGAAAATAAATCCCCACGTCATTCAGAAAAAGTGGTTGATTTGGAAATCCTTAGAAATGTGGCCACAGGACATCAGAAGGACAGCACAGGTGAGATGGGTGCTGAACAGAGCCAGGGGATGTTCAGAGACTCACATTATCTTGCACATGACTTTCAGGATTTTACCATTTCAGAACCTGAGAATGGGGAATGGGAAGGGAGAAGCTGCAGCCCCAGATGTGGAGTAAAACTGCAGGTCCAGCCCCATCACCTTCTCCTTCCTGTTTCCTCTCCAATTCCTAGATTTGCATGCAGATTTTTACCTGACCAGAACGAAAAGCTACAAATAATGATAATGCAAATGCTCAAATGATCTGGAGCCTTCCACAGCTCTGGGTTAGCTGGGCACCTGAGGAATGAGGGGATAACCTGGTGAGCAGCTCCACCTGCCTGAGGTTGGGAAAGGACCTTTGGCAAAAGGGAAACCAGTTTGGGAGCATCCCTGGGGCTCCTGGTCTTACTGGGACAGCCAGGAATTGTTGGAACCCTGAAGCTTGGGAGTTTTGAACTTTCTGTGCTCCTCAGGGGAGCACAGCTTTTGACTTGAGGCTGTGCTTCCAAATTTGAGTGATGGAGTTGGAATCACTGAAGCTAGAATAGAAATGTGGAATATCGCATGGTGAAGGGTTTGGAATTTGGGTTTTAGAATGTGGTAAGAGGTATGGGACAGGATGGATGTTGTAGGGCATTGTCTTTTTCTTCCTTCTTGTTCTTTCTTCTTCGTTTTAGGTAGTTTTGGTTGGATAGAAAGTCCTGCACTGCAGGTCACGGGTGTTCGGTCTTTGGGTCAAAAGTACAAATGATAAAGATATAAATAAAAGTATAAATGATACAGGGTATAAATGACAAGGTATAAATGACAGGGTATAAATGTGCTGCTCTCGGGGTGGAGCAGGTGAGTGAGGCCAGGCTGAGCTCAGAGAGGGAAGGGGCTGGGTTTAGCTTGGGTTAGACAGGAATAAAAGCAGGATTGTGACAGTCGGATCCGCGTCTCCGGCAGCGGTGCCGGGGATGTTGTGACAGCTCTTGGCAGCTCCTGTCTCATCGTCCTCCCCTGCAGGATCCCAGCAGGGGGAAGGAGGGTTGGTAATGGAAGGGATGAGCAGAGCTGGGCTCCTGTGGGTTGGTTTGTTTTACACCAGTGAATTTCATTGTCTCCTTTCAGGGTGTGCAGCCTGGGATTGCGGGTGGTGCTGCTGCAGAGCTGGAGGGAGCAGAGGAGGGGTGGGGGCTGGAGGGGAAGTTTGGGGGCAGCAAGGAGAAACCAGCCCCTCAGGAGCCACCTGCAGTTTGGAGAAATGCTTAAATTTGTCTTTTTTCAAATGCTTATTTTAAGATATTCTACCCCAGGATGGCAGTGGGGTGATGGATCTACCAGTGCCCAGGAGTTCCTGAGGATTTATCCATGTTAAAGTGTCACCTCTCCAGCCTGCAGTGGGGCTGAGTGGGTGAGTTTCCCGTTTTTCCCCCAAGGAGGGTAAATTTTACAGAGGATCCTTGTCCCTCCTTCACCCCCAGGAGCAGCCCTGCAGTGAGGCAGGTGAGCAGCAGCAAAGGGCAGGTTTCAAACAGCACACACGAGGGGAGGCTGGAGGAGGTGGAGGGGCTGTGTCTGTCAGGGCCTTTCCCATTGCTGACGGAGCAGGATGGGACAGCTCCAGGCTTGGAGAGGTGTCCTGGTTTGGAGGACAGGTGTCTGCTGAGAAAGGCAGGAGCCTCTCTTTGAAATGGAGAATGTAAACCCCCTCCCTCCAAATTATTATAAATTTGAAATCAAGACACACTCAGGCAAAGATATGGGAATTAGGAATAACAGTTCTTTACTAGGGAAATTAAAATAGAAATACAGCACTACAAAGAACAAACTCCAAACCCTGACACAGTCAGAGTACAACCTGACACCCGTCAGGCAGGGTGTTGGCAGCAGTCCCATCCCATGGTGGCTGCATCCTCCTGCAGTGACAGATGTGGCTCAGTTGGAGCAGTGCTCCTGTACAAGGTGCAGTTTCCCTCCGGAGCTCCAGTGGGGATGTGGAGAAATCCGGTTTTCCTCTGGAGTCCAGTGGAGAAAGGGGCTCCCTTAGTGTCCCAAAACCTCTGTTTTTATCTTGGTAAGAAATGTTGGGCTCTTCCCCCTGGCTGGAGCAACTCCCAATGGGATGCAGTAATTTTATCAGTCCCACAGTGGGACTCAATGGCCATGAGCAGAAAATGACTGGCTGGAGGAAGGATGGGTTGTGAAAAGATAAAGAACACTGCCCTGCCTGGTTTCAATGGATGGCCCATTAGCAGAATATCTCCCACAGAGATCAGGATCACTGCCCCACCCTCAATAGATGGTGACAGAACAGATACCTTCGATCACACCCTGTATTGTAACCCCAGACAGGACAGGACTCCTCTCAGCTTCTGCATGGCAAGAGTGGTGCTGGGGAAAGAAAGAAACATTTTGGGAGAAGTCTGGAAAGCCTCATCTCCACTGAGACCCTTCCTGAACTGGATCTTTGCCCTTTGCATTTGGCCTCCACCACAGCAGGGGACAGAGCGAGTCCCTCTGAGCTCTGGAGCAGCAGAAAGGGAGAGTTTCGAGCAATTTGAGGGGGAAATGGGACCTTTCCAGTTCCTGCAGCACCCAAACATTGGTGTCAAGCACCAAGAGCCCCCTCTGCCCCTGCTCCTGAGGAGTGGGCTGGAGAAAACCCCAGAATGGGACAATTCTGGCTTTCCATCCCAGGGGGAATGACTTTTAGAGGAACAAATGTAGATTTGAGGTTCAGCATATGCAAGAGCTGTGAATCAGCGTCTTATTGCAGCACCTGAGAGCTGGTGCCAAGTCCCTGGGACATTTTGATCCTGGATCCCTAAATGTGGTGATTTTTGTCACAGAAGGGTCTCTCCCTGTGTTTCCACCCCTCCCAGAGCAGGAGCAGCAGCAGCACCCTGGTGCATGGGTGGGGGCTGGCAGCTCTGCTTTCACTTTAATCCTCTTTTTTTAAACTCCAAACAAGAAATTACCCCTGCAGCCTGTGCCACCCCTCTGCCATGGGCACCTCTCCTCTTTGGGGTTAGGAAAATGTGCAGAGATGTAGGGAACAATTTGAACACCTGCTCCTGTGCAGTTATATGATATTTATCTACATATCTGTAAGTGTTGTATTTAAATTCCCATTGGCATGTACTGTTTCCATTCTCTTTTGTCTCTGCCCATGTGCAGCCAGGGGGATGTTTCTGTTCCATGCACATTATTTATCTCTTCTCTAGAGAGTGATGGCACAGCTGAAGCAGCTCCCTCCTCAATTTTCCAATCAGCCCAGTAACTCCTAATTTATCTGAGGTGAAATTTCCCCAAAAAAAGATGAATTCTCTATGACATCTTTGTTGCAATGTCTCCCTGCTCCCCCCCCAGCAGCCAGAGCCAAGCCCTGCTGCAGCTGATGTCCCCTCTGATGCACAGCTGGGTGGGTTTTGTCCCTGGGAACAGCCTGGACCCCCCTGCAGCCCGGCTGTGTGTTGGAAATGGGGATTTGAATAACCAAGAGCGAGCTGGAGCCTTTCAATCCCTCCTGGTGCAGCTCTAAATAAAACACAGGCACCACTGTCCTCTTCTGGCTGGAGCTGTTATATCACAGCCGAGATCTCAGGAGCCTTTTTGGGGGAATTTTCCGTGTTCCGTGCCTGGCCCCTGCAGAGGGGGGTGGGGATGCCCCGGTCCCTCAGCAGCACTGAGGATTTGGGGCTGGGTGCTGAGCACGGGGAGTTCCTGGGGCTGTCCCCAGTGCTGATGAGTTTAAATCATCACTGTGGTGTGCTGGGCAAACACTCCTGGAGGGAGCTGCTGTATTTCCATCCCCCAGACAGCGGCACTGTTGGATTGAATTCCTGCTACTCTTTCATGATCTTTTTTTATTTACGGTCCACTAAATCTTCTCCGGGAGGGGCACAAATTCCCCTGCAAGGTGAATTTAAGATTACTGACAGTAACTTTAATTTTCTTGGTCATTTCTCCAGAGTCACCCGTGTCCAACAAGACCCAGCAAGCACAGAGCAGACAGAAGCTGCTGCTTTGGAGGCACCAGCAAACACTTTGGGATGTTACCAGGCTTCAGCTGCTGCAGGGACCTGATTTGAAAACCCTGAGCAGGCAGAGCTGCTCCCTCAGGCTGTGGATGAGAAGAGGAGCAAAGGGAGTGAAGCTGCTCCTCCCTTGCCCCGTGGGAGGGGATTTTGGCAGCTCAGCCCTCTCGTGCCTCAGTTTCCCCGCCCATAGCCCCCTTTGGTCAGGGTTTGATGATGATGAAGTGATGCCCTGTTTGACTTTGTGACTCCACAGAGCAGGAATATCCACCGGGGATGGATGTTGCCTCAGTCTTGTGTCCTGCACCTCACAGGAGGGAATTTTCCCTTCCAGTGGTGCTGATCCCAGAGCCTCCTCCTCGCCTTCCTCCTGCCTGACCCCAGCACGTGCAGGGAGAAGAAAGGGCACAGCAGAGATCCCAATTTCCCGTTTTCCTCCTTGCTCCTCCATCTTTCTGTGACTTTCAGGGGCACCAAAGGGAAAGCATTTAATTACCACCTTGCTCCAGCGTTTTATTTTCCATCTGTGACTTTTTACTGCCCTGATTATCTGAAAAGAACCATTTCCCTCTCCCTCCCTTCAGCCCAGAGCAGCTGTGGCTGCCCGATCCCTGGAAGTGTCCCTGGACAGGGCTTGGAACATCCTGGGATAGTGGGAGGTGTCCTTGCCATGGCAGGGGATTGGACATGGGCTTTAAGGTCCCCCCCAACCTAAATTATAAAAAAAAATGGACCAGCAACACCCCCCACCCCCAACCTCCCCCTCCCTATGGAGGAGACTTTTGTGGGGATGAAATTAGGGCTGGAGCTGGGTGCTGTGGTGTCATCCCCGCTGGATATGGGGTGAGAGGCCGCTCTGCCCAGGGAGCGAGCAGCCGGAGGGGCAGACACGAGCTCTGCTCAGAGGTGCTGGGAGTCTCCTATTACCGATACAGAATAGCCCGATTTGGTGACCAGGAGCTGCAGGGACGCGGGTCGGGGTTACCCAAACCCGCCCAGGAGGAGCCGTGGGAAAGGAGCCGTGGAAAAGGAGCCTGGGGCTCTGAGTGCCAGAGGCTGGAGTGGAAAAGGAGCCGTGGAAAAGGAGCCTGGGACACTGAATCCCAGAGGCTGGAGTGGAAAAGGAGCCGTGGAAAAGGAGCCCGGGGCTCTGAGTCCCAGGGGCTGGAGCTGCCGCGGGGTCAGTGCGGGCTCAGGGTGATTGCTGCCGGTGTTTGCACAGCCTGATGAGGGGGAGGCGATCACATTGCCCAGCCCCAGCCGGGCCCGAGGGATAGCATAGCCCGGCCCGTGAAATCAGAGCGGGCACAGAAAGTGATAACGGGAGATTAGAGAAGGGGAGTGCTGCGGAAAGGGGCGCAGGCACCATCGTCCTCCGCTCAAAGAGCCGGGATGGGATGGGCTGGGATGCTGCTCTGTGGATGATACAATTCCTCCAAAGCCATCTTCCCCTGGCCCCTGGAACTTGCTATAACAGATAAGGTATCCTAGATACCAAGGTTGAGCCAAAATCCTTTATTATTTAATCACTCTCCTAACACTTCGGAAGATAATTGATTAGAAATCAGTTTGTGTAATTGGTCAGTTCACCTTTAGAGCTTCTCACTTAGATTGGATGCTGTTCTTTGTATAAACTTTCATTGGTTGTAGTTTGAATCCTCTCTGAACCTATAAATATGGGTGTCTGCCCTTTGTTCTGAGAGAATCCATGCTTGACACCCTTCTCATGAAATAAAGATTCTTGTGGAAATCGTCAAGTAAGATCTCCCATCTTTCTCGGCTGATAAATGTGAGTTTTCTGAGAGATAGCTCCATGTTAGCACTCTCTGGTCCTGGCAAATACCACCAGGGACCGAAAAAGAAAACCACACTGCTCCTAAACGCTCTTCCCCTCCGCGGTGCTCTGGGGACGTGGCTGTGCCTCAGACCTGTCCCAAATCCCCGACTCCAAGCAGGAGTGGAGAGTTCCCAGTGTGAATATTCCGTGTTCTCCGAGCTCCTGTGGCACAGGGGTGCTGGGATCCGAGCGATTGAACAAAACCCCCTCTGGCACAGCCCGTGGCTCCCTCTGAGTGCTCTCCGGGCCAGGGTTTCGGGCTCAGGAGGGAGGGAGCATCTCCCGGGATGCTGGTTCGCGTCAGGCGGGTACGGAGCGCTGCCCGCAGAGCAGAAGGGAATCGCGGCTCGGGCAGGCGACAGGGGAATTGCTGTCCCAGCTGAAACAGGAGCGGGTGGTAGCCCCAGCCCTCGGCAGCCCCAGCAGCTGCTGCGTTATCCAGGCTGGAAATGCCCTGACAAGGCAGATCCGTGCCCTCCCCGCTGCGGGGAGCGGGGACACCCCCGAACCTCCTTTCACCAAATCAATCTCAGCTTCTCCTTCTCCTGCTCCGGACTTTGGGGGTGTTGCGAACCCGGAGTCCCCATACACGGAGAAGTCCCCGTTTGGTCCCACTGCCTGCCCTGTCCCAGCTTTCCCCGTCCCTCTCCTCCTGCCAGGACCCGCTGGAGCGTGGCCGGAGCTGGCGCTGGGCACCTCGGGCTGCTGCCACCGGGCCGGGCAGATGGCAGGCAGGGCACGGCACATCCTGCAGAAAGCCACCGTGGGAAGCTTTTGTTTTGCTGCCTGGAGCTTCTCTTTCAGGTTTCCAGGGCGTCAGGGGGTCTCTGGGAGCGGGAGAAGCCCTGCTGTGATGGGGAAAGCGTCCAGCCTTCCCCAGGGAGGGCTCAGGGTGGTGCCCTGTCCCGCTCTGGCATCACTCTGGGACAGGCTGGACTCACCTTTGAAGCTTTTGGCGATGGGTAAACACATTAAAAATCCTGCCCAGTGCAAAAATAAGGAGAATGAAGAGCCAAGTGGGACAGAAAGCAGAGCAGGGGGGTGATGGGGATGTCAGGGTGCAGGGAGGAGGGAGAAACCCGATCCAGCCGAGTGGGTGCATAATTTATTCCCCCATTAGCTATTAATAAGCCGGCCCTTTGTATCAAGTCTCCTGACGTCCTTGTAACAACTTCAGGCCTTTCTGTGGAGCATCACCCTCCGGGGCTGTTCCTGTGCCACTCTGCCATGTGAACACGATTCTTGATGTGTCCTGGGCCCTCGTTACGGCCATTCAGCAGAACGAGTAATTAATGAGATTCCCATGGCTGCAGTGTAACAGGAACCTCTGGGAATCACCCGTGGCAGAACCACCTCTGAGGACACTGGGCTTGCACAGCCCTGGCTGGTGCTTGAAGGATGAGTTTGGACTTTGGGGTTTCCTCCTGAGCTGGGTAAAAGTCGAGTGGCCAAGCCATGGACCTTCCCTCCAGCACTGCTGCCCGTGATTTCTGTGGGATTGGATGTGATACTGAACACCAAAGTGTTGGTGAGCTCAGTGTGGTGAGGAGAGGTGGGGGAGACCCACCCATGATGATCTGCAGACTCCTGGCCACGCTGCAGCCCCCAGCCTGTACCTCACCCCCATCCTCTACCCCCTGAAGAAGATGGGTTTGACACATTCTGTGTATTCTTGGGATAAAGCTGAGCAGGACACCACACCATAGGCTTGGAAGGAGCCACCAGAGCAGCCAAAGTCTCCTCCAGCTCCTTCTTGATGCTCAGGGAATCTTGGCTAATGGGAAGACCCTTCTGCATCCTTGGGGCTTTTATCACCTCTTCCCCAGCACTGCCTGCAGCTCAGAGCTGAATGTGGGACCCCTTTTGCTGTTCCCCACAGTGTGGGGTGCTCAGAGCTGAATGTGGGACTCATTTTCCAGTTCCCCCACAGTGTGGGGTGCTCAGAGCTGAACGTGGAACTCATTTTCCTGTTCCCCACAGTGTGGGGTGCTCAGAGCTGAATGTGGGACCCTTTTCCTGTTCCCCACAGTGTGGGGTGCTCAGAGCTGAATGTGAGACCCTTTTGCTGTTCCCCACAGTGTGGGGTGCTCAGAGATGAATGTGGGACCCTTTTCCTGTTCCCCACAGTGTGGGGTGCTCAGAGCTGAATGTGGGGCTCATTTTCCTGTTCCCCACAGTGTGGGGTGCTCAGTGTCTCCTGAAATTCCTCTGAAAAGTTCTCAGGGCCTCTCTGAGACACAGACAGGTCTCAAGTCAACCAGTCCCCAAGGTTTTGGTCTCATGGCCCCCAGGCATTGCACAGGGAAGAGGTGGAGGCCAGGACCTGATCCCAAAGCCATGCAGCCCCCACTGAGGCAGGAGCACTCCTTGCTGAGACCCAGGGCCTGGACTACAGCCCACACCTGGGCAGGTAAGAGCTGCTGGACACTTGGGTTCCATTTGGTATTAAAATGTGAAGGTTGATTCTTAAAAAAAGAGGGGAAAAACCCTCAGCGCCAGGGGGACTCCCTCCCTCCATGGGTGTCCTGCCCAGAGGGATAAATCTGTTCCCAGGTACTCGAGGAATCCCTGGGGGATCCAGCCTGGGATTTGGGCTCTGGGAGGTGCAGCCCCTCCCTTGGGGATGGTTTGGGGCAGTGTGGAGCAGCACCACAACCCCACAGCAGTGTTTCCAGTTTCCTCCCACGTTTCCTTTAAATCCAAGGGCAGCCAGGCCAGGTAGGGTTTCACTGGGGTGTAGGATTTCTGAATCTGAGTCTTTCCTGAGACAAACTCTAATCCTTACCTGCGTGGCAGAGGCGTGCAGGGACCCACCATGCCCAGAACCCCCGTGCCCAAGGGAGGGCTGTAACCAGGGCTGCAGGTGAGTGACTGCTTTTTATTGGGTTTTCTGTGCTTTAGACCCCATTGATGATGTATGGAAATGCAGACGAGCCCAACACCAGGCTGGGAAAGTTCCCACCTATATTAAGCCACTTATTTTACTTCGTTGTCAGTAGGATGTGGAAGAATCACCTGGTTGAAAAGGTTTCCATTTTATCTCCAACTAAATTGGTTCTGGGTTTGTGGTTTTAGGGCAACTTGTGCTGATACAGGAGTTTTGGCTGCTCTTGGGTCTGTGCCCAACCCCAGACAGAGACACTCTGTGCTTTGAGCATTTGCAGCCTCTCTTCCTCTTCCAAGACTTAAATAAAGTGGTTACTTTTGGCTGTGATCTTTTTAATGGGTTTGAATGTTTTGCAAGGCTTCCATTAGAAAATCCTCAGCTGCAATCTGCTTTGTGGGAATGTGTGCAAGGAACAGTGAAGACATGGAAACACTCTGAGGAAATATTGGTTGTCTTCAGCCTGCTCCAACTAAACTGTGAGGACCTGGAGTGAAATAATTAATCAGGATTTCTGACAGGCTGAAATCCATGGCTGCCAAGGAGTCAGTCAAATTCCAAAAGTGTTGGGAGCATCCATTGCATTGGGATTGATTGAGTTGGGAGGGGATGGGGTGCAGGAAAGATGATGTCAGGTTCAGGCTGCAATAATAATAATAATAATAATAATAATAATAATAATAATAATAATGGTTAATGGGAGTCTCTTTTTAGGTTGGCTTGGGAATAAGAGGGAGATTTTAGGTGATCCTGAGGATGTGGGAATCCCCAGTGACACAGGGCAGGGTGTGGGGAGGGTTAATGGGAATATTGGGTTAAAAGCGCTGCTGATTATGGAATCAGGAATTGAGTTTGGTACGCTTTGTACTTAATGCTGAGGAATAAATTGATTTTCTGAGAGCCTGGCTTAGGATGTCTGCCCTGGTCCTGCTGGTCAGTGCAGGAATCAGTCCTGGGGCTGGCTCAGTGCTCACTGCTTGCTCTACCAACACTTCCATCCTCCAAATCCCAATGGAAAATCCGTGGAAAACCAGTCACAGGGGTAAGGGATGGGTGGCAGAGCTCAGAGGGATCAGAGGCTTTCCTGAGTTAGTGCTGGGTTCAGGTCCAGCCAAGCACCACCACAGAATTACTCGGTAAGAACAGAGTTGTGTTTGATGTGTGATGAGTTTCTCAGCAGCAGACAGGCTCTAGAGGCTGTAGAAATTCAAGCCATACAAAGCCTAAACCAAATAAAGCCAAAATTTTAATGGAGGGGGGAAAAAACGTTTGTCTTGCTGATTCCCAAAGAGGTAACATTAGGGTTTTGAGGCTGAGCCATCCTGACCCCAAAGTGGTTTAAAACTGCAGTTTTGCAGCCAAGGCTCTGTGTCTGTGCCCTGTGAGTGATTTCCCAGCCCAAGGTGGAGTTCAGCTCCTGGAATGCAGCTGGGAAATCCGTGCCGCTGGCCTGGGTGTGGAGTGGGGACCAGGAGAGCCCAGCCCGGCTGCTGCGAATCCCCGGGCTGCATCTCTTGGTAAAGGTCAAGGGAAGGAGATTGGGAAATTGCTCCGAGGCAAAATCAGCTCCAGCTCCGTGAGAGGAGCCTGGGCTGCCAGGGAAAGAGGGACCCGTGGAGCAGTGTTTTGCTTTTTTTTTCCTTTTGAGATCTTTTTTCCACAGTTGGGGGTGGATTTTCCAGACCTGATTGTCCAGGATTCCTTTTATTTCCTTGTGTTCTCTCTGGAGCAGCACCTCTGGGAGACCCCGACTTTGCACACCCAGTGGGGTGCCTGGAAGGGCTCAGTGCCCTTTGCAAGGGCTCAGTGCAGGCTGATCTCGATATTTTCCTATCCCAGTTCAGCAGCACAGCATGGAAACCTGCCCCAATTACACAGGCTGGAATAAAGCTTGAGGGAAAATCTCTGCATCCCAAGATGCTGGCAGGAGGATTCAGGATGCAGATGACTTTTGGAGGTCAGTCAGGAAATGCCCTGGCTGGTGCTCCCCCATTCCTGTGTGTCCAATCCCTTTCCAGGGCGATGTTTTTGCCTTTGCTTGGGAAGTTTTGGGGCAGGGAAGGAAGGCAGAGCTCAGTGATGGGGCTGGGGGCACACATGGGAAGGGAAATTGTTGTGGTTTCATTCAATCCTGCTGGAAAAACGGGCAGAGGGCTGGAACAGCAGCTGGGCTGCCTCAGGTGGGGGTGGTGGGTGATGCTCACAGCCCCGAGGGATCATTGGAATAACGGGGGGGTTGTGGCCACATCCAGAGCTCTGCCCAGCACCTGCTGGGAGCTGCTCCGGGCTCAGAGCAGGACCCAGAGCTGTCCATCGAGGTGTGACATCCCCCACAAGGTCTCATGGACGAACAGCTCCCCCTGGCCATAGAAAAACAGGATGGGAAAGGGCCCGGGGAGACAGTTCCAGCTCCCGGAGCTTCAGCAGCCACAGGGAACAGAGGATTTTCCTGTGTAAAGGAGAAAAGCCAGGCCCAGGTGAGGAAGTGCCGGGACAAAGGGCCGGAGGGGCCCTGGATGCCTCTGTGTCCGTGCTGGCACCGGGAGCACCGCAGGCTCCTGTTTTCCCAGCTTTTCTCTCTGTGGATGTGAAAATGCAGGTCCCTGTGAGCCCTGTCCCGGCTGCCCGAGGCAGAGCAGCTCTACCAGGAGGGGACAGAAGGGGTCACGTCTGGGCATCACCTCCTCTTCCTCTGCTCCTCGCTGCTCCTTCCTCACCCTCACTCGGACAGCAAAGGCCTCACACACCTTTGCAGACATGAAAGAGGCGCGCTGGAGCCCTGGATGCCGCTGCTGCTGCCGGGCAGGACCAGCGAGGGAGCAAAAACCCATTTCAGGCACAAGGAGAATGAGGGCAAGGAGTCCCACCGGGCTCACGTGGGTACCGGCATCGCCTTTCCGCAGGAGAGGCTGGAGCAGCCCAGCGCTGCCCGCAGAGGCGAGGGCAGCTCGGCCGGGCAGCCCCCGGAGGGAGGCGATGGCAGCACCGGGCACCCCGCTCGCCGCAGGAGGATGAGGACCATGCCAAACCCGGGTTTGTTGCTCCCCTCTCGGGCTCAGTGGTGGCACGGGGAAGTTTGGGGGCAGAGGAGAGGAGAGTTTGGTGGGTGGCTTTGGGGCAGTCGGGTGCTGGTTTTCTTTTTCCATTTTTTTTTTTTGGTGGGTATTTTTTGTGTGGTGGTGGTCGAAGGGGAAGTTTAGTTTGTCCTTGGAGAAACAGGGAGGGCGAAGCGTTCCTGAGCACCGGTGAGTGCTGCGAGGAGCCCCGGGCTCAGCGGGACTCAGAGGGTCTCACTGGTGTCATCTCGGTCACTTTAATCTTATTTATTTATTGTGGGTCCGAGCTCCTGGGGGTACGGTGGGGGTGTGGGCTGCTGGACTGGCTGGGGCTGCCCTGACCTCTGCAGTGGCTCTGGCTCTGCACATGAAGCCACGAGCCTGGAGCGACACCGGGACCCCAAAGCGTTCATTGCTGCTGCTGCAGAAATCGGGATCGATGCAGGATCTGTCTGACCCGATTAGCGGCTTCCTATCGCTTTCCATTTATACCTTCTCTCCGTTTTTGGCTCCGGCCGCCGACCTCCTCCAGGGTTTGCTGCCAGTGCAGATTCTGAGGGGGCACAAAGTCATTTGTTCATCCCTAGGAGCAGACTGAGGTTACAGCGCCGAGCTCTGGGTCTGGATCGGGGGGAGCAGGTGGAGGGGAGCGGCTCTGCCTCCATCCCAGCACTTTGGGACAGGATGGGAAAGTTGCCCATCGATTTGGGATCGGATTCTTTCTCGTAAGCAGGAGGGTGGCAGGAGGGGGTGGCTGCGGGCCCCGGCCCCCGCCCGGATGGAGCCGGGATGCTCCGGAGGGGAGAGGTCACTGCACGCACCCCCTTTGTCACACCTCTGCTGGTTCAGGCTGATCAAAGCACGTTCCAAGCGCTTTGTGTCCCTGTGTCCATTCAGCAGCCGCTTCTCAGAGCGTGTCCAGCGCTTTGCAGCAGCGACTGCCCCGTGGACCCCAGCGGGGAGCAGAGCCCAGCCCCCAGAGAGCCCATTCAGCATCCCCAAAGAGCCACCGCAGCACCTCGCGGTCCAAAATCCATTTCAATCTTTTCCTGAATCAGGTTAAACCCCGGCTGGGAGTGCAGGGAAGATGAGGAGGGCTCAGCTGCAGCCAAGCCTGGCCCGGTCCCAGCCTGTCCCTGTCCCTGTCCCTGTCCCTGTCCCTGTCCCTTGGCTGAGCAGCCGGCACCACCGCAGGGCTGATTCCATCCCGTCTGCCTTTTCCTGCTACCTGTGCTGGGCTGTGGCAGCTCTCAGGGCACACCCGGAGCGGGACCCCAGCGGCTCCCTCCGAGCAGGAACTCGCCCTCGCTGGTTATTAAATTACATCCTGACCCGGTTAATCCATAGCTGATTAATTTTGGACTCCATGGCTGGTATAAGAAAGGGTTCATCTGTCTCGTGGCGTGTACTGTATGTACTGAGCTCTCCGATAATCAGATTTTTTTAAATATAAAATAATATGGGTGGAAGAATCAGAAGGAGGAATGAAAAGTGGGGAGGGCTGGAGGGGTCTGGCTGGACACAGGTCCCTGCCTGCCATGGGGTCAATAGTGATGGATGCTCCATCCCAGCACTGGCAATCCAGCTGGGGATCTTCCTCAGGTGCATCTTTTCCTGGAGAGCTCCTGCTTGGCTTTATGGCACATCCCCAGCCTGGGGAAACTGAGGCACGGAGAGGGAAGTAGCCCACAGGAGCTGGCTGCTGCTTGCTCAGGATCATAATTTGTCTCTGGTGCAATTTCATAGAATTCCAGGAATGGTTTGGGTTGGAAACGACCTTAAAGCTCACCCATTGCACCCCTACCATGGCAGGGACACCTCCCACCACCCCAGGCTGCTCCAAGCCCTGTCCAGGCTGACCTTGGACACTTCCAGGAGCAGTCACAGCTGCTCAGGGCACCCTGTGCCAGGGCCTGCCCACCCTCACAGGGAGGATTTTGTCTCAAATGCCTCATCTAAACCCACTCCCTTTCAGATTAAAGACAATTTGTGTGTTTAAACGTTGAGGTTCATCCTGCCCCACCCCCCATCCTTGCCACAGACAAACTTTAACCTCTGCTTCTAAGCAAAGAGGCTTCAGGTCTGGCTGCTCCTGAGCCCTGGGCTCTCCTGGGGCTGGAGAAACCCTGGGATTGCTCTGATCCACACCATTATTTCAGTGTATTTTGGCCCCTTTTCCATTTCTCCACAATTCCCAGTCAGGACTCAAAAGCAGAGGCAGCTTTTGCCAGACTCCATCATCCCCTGCAAGATCTGAATTAGTCTTTCCTATATTTCCATCATTCATAAACTACCAGCATCTCCCATTCTGCTTATTCTCTCACAGCTACACACATTTCCTTGGCATTGAAAGAGTTCAATTTGCAAACACCTCTCCTGAGGAGGAGGATGAGCCACAAATTTTCACAGGGTGTCCCCCTGCAGCAAGCCCAGAAGCTCCTTGATTTCCTTCCAGAGATGATTCCTGCCCTGCTCCATCAGTGCCAGATGCCCAGGGCACCTCGCTAAGCCTCCAAGGACGCTCCGTGCCGGAATCAGAGCCCGAATATTTAAAACCCCAGCCCTAATCGAGGGCGTTGAAGGGTCTGGGTTGTGGTTTTACATCTTGCACCCCCTAAAATCCAGCCCTCCTGATGCCGGGGGATTGTTGCTAATTGAGGGGCACTTCAATTAGCTGGGATGAGAAATAAGAAAAATTCCCTTGGTGGGGACGCTGCGGAGCCACCTGAGCTCCATCCCGGAGCCGCGGGGCTGGAATTACCGAACCCCAGGTAATTAGTGCTGCAAAGAGAGGACAATTAGCAGAGGTTCATTAGTGCCCTGAGCTGCTCCGTGGCCCGAAGCCGGTGCTGGGCAGAGCCCGGCTCACACTGGTTTCTCAGAGATCTCTGTGAAATTCCCGATTTGCTTGTGAATTCAGGAAAAGCAAATGAAGTGTCACTGCCACGTTCCGCTGCAGGACGGGAGCTCTCCTTGTTCCCACCCTGCTCCAGCTCATCCCACATCGGATCAAAGGGAAAGGGCTGGCATGAGCTGCTCAGTCTCCTGCACTATTTCCCACAGGGAAATTAAGCTCCCTGTCCAAATAATAATTCAGGGACCTGCTGCCAAAAATTCCTCCTCTGCCAGCTAATCCCTCTCTGTTTTGGGACAGGCTCGGGGGTGTTTTATCTCCACTCTGGTGTCAGAGCTGTGCATGCAGAGCTGCTGAGCAGTGATCCCGTACCAGGACTTGCTGGATTCTGGTCCATCCCGGATGCAGGACACCCTCAGGGGACAAATTTGTCTGTGGAATAAATCCCAGCAGAGCCGGTGATTCCAGGAGCGGGGGATTAGAGGGAAAGAAGTGATGGAGGAGAACCTGGGGCAGCGTGGCTGGAGGGGGGATTGAAATCCTCGGAGCCAAGAGGGTGTTTAAAGTCACCTTGGCGGGATACAGAGGCAGAAGTTTCCCGGGGGTGCAGCCGAACCCCCAGAGATGAGGGGATTGTGTAACTGCCCCGTTTCTCTGAGGCGGAGATGTCATTGCGGGCATCTTCCCCCGTACCCATCTCCCCTGGACCACAGCACTGCTTTCATCCCCGTTATCAGTAGGATTTTGCTGCAGCTCCTCGGCCCCAGAACAACCCCGATCTCCCCCTCCTCTGGATGCTTTTCGTGCTCCGCGTTTCCCTCAGCCCCAGATGCTCTTTGCCTGAGTGCAGCAAGTGACCCTGGTTAGTCCAAGTAGATTTCGGGGGGAGAAAGCCACCAGAAGAGGTCAGATTTTGCTTACAGCCCTCATCACCCTGTGGTCCAAGCCCTTCCAAAGCTGGGTTTGGAGTGGAGGTGGACACAAGCTGAATTGAGGTGTCAGGAATATCAATTGAATTATTTTTTGTTAATAGATGCCCTCGCTGGGATGAAGGTGAATTTAACGACTGTAGTCTATAGGGGTAGAGAAACGGTGAATAAAATAATAACGCTGCCCTGAAGGAGCTGATCAAAGGTTGGATAATCTCCTGTCCCCTTTCCAGCACGGAAAGCTGGAGATGCCGGGCTCCAAGCCGGGCCCTCCTCCGGGACAGCGAGGTTTAATGTGCTCATTAACGCTGTGAGAGGAGAAATAGCTCAGAGGACAGAAAAGGACGCTGGAGGGGGGGAAATCGAGGTGACCGGGTCCCTCAAGAGCAAAGGAACGTCACCGAGAGGAATTCAGGAATTCAGGCTGAAGCCTGCGGGTAGAAACGCGCCACCCTCCTCTGCCTTCCCCCACGGCCTGGCAGGGCGAGGAGGGGACAGCGGAGGAAGAGGAGGGTGGGAAGATAACCCAGGTGAAGGGAGAGGTGGGATCCAGCCCTGGGTGAGGCCAACAGGAACAAAATCACTCTGCAGCACCCAAGGCGAGGTGTCCGACAGCAGCGCAGGCTCCGAAACGGAAAGAAAGGAAATATAGGGAAAGAAAACAAAAATCCCTCTTATTTTAATGACCCATGCCAACCTGCCTGGTCTGGCCCACCCAGGGTGCTTATTAATTAATTAATTAAGTCCTGGAGGTGACAAGCCCAGGTGACAAGTGGCGCTGGGGGTCGGAGCCAGCACCCGGCTGTACCCAGGCGTGAGGAAGGGCCCGTCCCTCCTGTCCCTCCTGTCCCTTGTCCCCCACCCTGCCCTTTGCAGGGCTGTGCCAGCCGTACCCGCTGCTGCAACTGGTCCCTGTCACCCCGGGGCGGGGACGGACATGTCCCACGTGGTGGTGGCACTGTGGCCGTCCCCTCCTGGAAAGGCGCCCGCTGTCCCCACGGCCACAGGCGAGAGGTAGGTGGGCAGCGGGGGATGCTCCAACCCTTGGGCTTTCCCCTCCCCTCCTCTTTTTAAAGCCATTATTTTAAATTAATACTGAAAACCGCCCTTTTGCCGGCTGGAAATCTGTCTCGCGGTGCCAGCGGTGTGCGGGTCCCTGTCCCCCCTCTGTGCCTCCCTCCCGGGGGACCAGCTCAGACCTCGCCACGTCACGGACAAGACTTGTCCGCGCTGGCCCATCCGGAGCATTATTGGGGATTAAAGGTGGCATCCGCCAGAAGGGCACGTCCTCCCCCGTCTCGCCCGCCGGCGGCTGGGGGCAGGAGCTGGGGCCGGGCCCCCCTCCCCGGGGGGCGTGGGGACAAGGGTGTCCCCAGCAGCCTGCAGCCCCTTTCCCCATGGAGCCCCGGCTGATTGCAGGGCTCCCGGGGGATGGCGGGGCCGAGGCCCCGCTCGGTGCCGGGTCCCTGCCAAAGCCCCAATTCCCCGGTGAACCCAGGAGACAGGAGCCTTTGCAATGACATTGTCTGCGTTGTCCCAAAGGCGCCTCTCGGGGGTATGGCTGGACTTTTTTCTCATCTCCGCTTTCCCTGCACATCCCTAGCTGTGGTTATTAACTCTCTTCCCAGATGCAGACAGCGCTGGCGCTTCCATGCCCTGGCCAGGTAAGTCCTTAGGAGCTGGCGAGGCTGGGCAGAGGGAGGAATCTCCTCCTTTTCACCCCATTCAGGAGTGATGGGGAGGGGAGGGGACAGGAGCGGGGAGAAGAGGCTCCACATCCCCAATAACCTGGAGAAACCTTGGGAATGGGCATTGTTGGCCGCAGGAGTGCGAGGGCAGGGGGAGGAGGAGGGGATGGCAGAAGGGTTCACTGGGCTCAGAGAGCCCGGTGCAAACCACGGCCCCGACTCACTGGGATGTGATGGGGAAAACACGAACTCTCCCTCAAAATGACCTTTCTCTTTCACCGTCGCTCTCCCTCGCGTGGTTTTTTTGTTATTATTATGATTTTCCACAGGCAGGGATTTCCGCTGAAGGATATTAGTTAATCAGATTCTGAGAAGCAGATGTTGGGTGATTTAGGAGGAAAAAACGAGGCAACTTTCTAGTTCAAACCTCGGCTGGAGCCCAGAGCGTGGTGCAAAGCTTAGGGACGAGGTTTTGTGGCTTTGGGACGCATTGTTAATTTTGGTCTTAATTAAAAATGAGACAGATAAAGTGGTTTGGGGACAGGTGGGGCACATCCCTGCAGTGATGGGGACAGACAGACAGACATCAGCATGCTCTGGGGCTTTAAGGTAAAGAAAGGAACCTCAGAGCCTTGCATCCCATGGGAAGCTGTTCCAAGGGCTTGAAATAGAGCTAAAAAGCTCTGGGAATTTCATGGTCAGCTTTAGCTGCTCAGCTTTGTTCCACTGCCAAGAGAAGTTCCTTTATGTGTGGACTTCTCTGGGTCCTCCCCCGGGCTGGAGGTGTGGTGGGTCAGCTCATTCTGTCACTGAACAATAAACTCTGATTCACACTTTATTTTATTCTGATTTTAAAATCAGCTTGGGGTTTATATTAAGAAAAAACAAGAATGCAAGACGGGAATGATGTGTGCTGCTTTTCTTCTTCCCTTTAGTGCTTATTTTTCCCTTGAAAGTGCTTTTTCTGGGCCAGGTGTGTTGCAGTATCCCTTTGGAGGCCTCCTGATGCTGCTGAAACCAGAATTACCCTCAGCATGTCTGAACTGGACACAGCTGGGGCTGCAGGACTCAGGTTTGGAGTCCTTGGGGCTCCCCAGATTTACCTGAGGTCACTCTGGGGACACAACCACGCTGCTGCTGCTGCTGCTGCCCCAGGAATCACTCCTGTCCCTTGCCCCAGCCACTCCTCTCTATATGTCCCCAGGAGGGAAATTCTGCACAAAACCCGCCTGAAGCAGCTCAACAGGGCTGAATTTCTAAGAACAGCCAAGCTCTGTGGGTTTAGTTCAAGCAAAGGAACCTGGTCTGTAAATAGCTTATGATAAATTCTGGGATTTGTCCCCAAATCCAGAATCTCTTCTACTAAGGAGAGAGACTTGTCTGGGACATGGATGCTGGGTCCTGGATGAAGTTCTTCTCTCGGGGCTGTAAAGCTGAGAGGAGGAGAGGGAGGATTTGTGCCAACTCAGGATCTTAGTGGCCACTTCTGCAACAGATTGGGGATTTTGGCTTGTCCTACCCCCAGCTGTGTGTCAGCAAGGACGGATCCTCTGCTCCTGGGGAGGCAAAACCTTCAGTGCCCCAAATTATTCCAGTGGAACAGGGAGGCACTGGGAGCAGCTCAGGCCCCACGGGGGGATGGGTCCCAGCCCAGCACTGGGAAGCAAACCCTGCCCTGGGGACCATCCTCATCACAGGACCGGCCCCGGCGCCTCTGCTGCTACTCCGTGCCCTAAATTGTGATGCTATTCCTGGCAGTTGAGGGCATTTGGGTTTTTTGTCTCCCTCTTGCTGGAGCTGGCTGGGTAAGAAAGCCAGAGTGCCCTTGGTGAGCAGCAGTCATGCAGAGCAGCTCCACGTGTTCTCCTGCGGTGTCTCATGTCTGGGAAATACATTTGGAGGGGAAATAAATCAGGGCACTGAATTTACTTGGAAAGTTCATTTTGGGGAAAATCTCCACAGAGCCATTCCCTGCTAACACCTAATTTCTCTCTGTGCTTCTCCCTGAGGCAGGACAGGTAATTTCTCAGCTCCATAACTTGGCCTGGTCCCTGGGCTCCTCTTTGAGTACAGAATGTGTATGGTGTGATATTTGGGAATATTTGGAGACATGGTGACTGTTCCTGAATGCCTCACAGAGCTGGGCTGGGAAATCATCCACCCCATGGCCTGAAAGGTGCTCTCCAAGTGATCCAAAGGCTTAGTCCTGAGCTGCTTCCTGGGGCTGGGAATATCAGGTCTGTTGAGGAGAGGACTAGGAGAGCTCTGGAGGATGTCACCTGCCCCAAGGGAGGGGTCCTGTTCCTCCCCTCTTCCCAGATCAAAGGGGTTCTCCAAGGCTGGTGGACATTTCTCCTCCTGGGCTGCATTCCCCAAATTCCAGTGCAGTTCCTTCTTTGGAAATTGTTTCCAAACAATGGTTGACCCCTTTTCAAGGTGCCCAGGCCCTCCTGGGGTTTGATCCAATGGCTCTCCCACTTGGATCAAGGGCTGCTCTTAGCTTGGGACAACCGTGTTCAAAACCTGCACATCATGCTCTGAATTTTGGATCTGCAGCTGGAAAGGGATGAAATGACCCCTTGCTCTGGAATCACTGCAGAGAGGCTGGCTGGGACACCTGGATTCACCCCCATCCCTGCTGCTCCCTGACCCTTCACCCTTGGGTTCTGTAGGTGGTTTGGGGAGGTTTAACAATGGCAAAGCCGTTTAAAGGGTGTGCAGGATCCAAAGATGATGATTGTGGGAGTAATTTTACCACTCAATGGCATGAATGCTCCCACTAAAACACAAAACAGGATGGTGTGAGCTCAGCTTTGCTCTGCATAGGCACAGTTCAGCTCTGTGTCCCTGTCCCTTGCAGATCCTCCTAGCGTGGGAGAGGCGCGGGCAGCCGGCGTCGGCCGCGGGGATTTCTGCTGCTGAGCTGATTAGCGTATGATGGACGTGGCCAGTTGGAAGGAGATGGAGGTGGCACTAGTGAGTTTTGACAACGCTGATCAGATCGTGGAGGATCCCTGCTATTCCAACGACCTCAGCCCCGCCGGGCAGTCGCGGAAAGGCCACCCCAGCTGCGCCAACCTCCTGTCCAACCTGCGCATCCTCATCAACAGCGAGAACGCCAACAATGAGACCATCTTCTCCAGGTTCTCCGCAGAGTTCAGCGACCACCTGGTGGGGGAGAGGGTGGGCATGGATGAGGGGGACCAACGAGTCATCATCAACATCGCTGGGCTGAGGTTTGAGACCCGGCTCAAGACCCTCGACCAGTTCCCCGAGACCTTGCTTGGGGACCCGGAAAAGAGGATGCGTTACTTCGACTCCATGAGGAATGAATATTTCTTTGACAGGAACAGGCCCAGTTTTGATGGGATCCTGTACTATTACCAGTCTGGGGGGAAAATACGGCGCCCAGCCAACGTCCCCATTGACGTCTTTGCTGATGAAATCACCTTCTATGAGCTGGGTGATGAAGCCATGGACCAGTTCCGGGAGGATGAAGGGTTCATCAAGGATCCTGAGACCCTCTTACCAACCAATGACTTTCACAGGCAGTTCTGGCTGCTCTTCGAGTACCCTGAGAGCTCCAGTGCAGCCAGGGGTGTAGCTTTGGTCTCCGTTCTGGTCATTGTCATCTCCATCATCATCTTCTGCATGGAGACCCTGCCGGAGTTCCGGGAGGAGAGGGAGTTTAGGTCCACCCAGGAGCTTTCTAAGAATGTGACAGACGCCTTGCTGGCCCACAGCACCTTCACGGACCCTTTCTTCGTCATAGAGACCGCCTGCATTGTCTGGTTCTCCTTCGAGCTCTTTGTCCGGTTCATCGTGTGCCCCAGCAAGACCGAGTTCTTCAGGAACATCATGAACATCATCGACATCGTTTCCATCATCCCCTACTTCGTGACGCTCACCACCGAGCTGATCCAGCAGAGCGAACTCAACGGGCAGCAGAACATGTCCTTGGCCATCCTGCGCATCATCCGCCTCGTCAGGGTCTTCCGCATCTTCAAGCTCTCCCGGCACTCCAAGGGGCTGCAGATCCTGGGCCAGACCCTCAAGGCCAGCATGAGGGAGCTGGGCTTGCTCATCTTCTTCCTCTTCATCGGCGTCATCCTCTTCTCCAGCGCCGTTTACTTCGCGGAGGTCGATGAGCCGCAGTCGCATTTCTCCAGCATTCCCGACGGTTTCTGGTGGGCCGTGGTCACCATGACCACCGTGGGCTACGGGGACATGTGTCCCACCACGCTGGGCGGGAAGATCGTGGGGACCCTGTGCGCCATCGCGGGGGTGCTGACCATCGCCCTCCCTGTGCCCGTCATCGTCTCCAACTTCAATTATTTCTACCACCGCGAGACGGAGAACGAGGAGAAGCAGATGCTGCCCGGGGAGGTGGAGCGGCTGCTGGCCAGCGTGGCCACGGGCAACGGCAGCATGGAGTCACTCAATAAGACCAATGGGGGTTACCCTCGAGACAAGGCCAAAAAATGATGGTTGAGGCCCTGAGGGACTGGGCACAGTCAGGTGGGATTGGCTGGAAAAAGTATTCAACATCTGCATGCTCTGATTTTTTTTTTTTTTTTAAATAATATGCTGCTGCTTTTTTTTTTTTTCTAGACATTTTTCAATCTCTGATTTCCTGTGGCTGTTCAAATAAACACCATCTTTCTTATCTCTCTGCCCTGCCCATCAGTCTGGTGTTTTTTATTTGATGCTCATCTGCTTGACATTTCTCTTCTCTGTCCCTGGTGACAGAGTGGAATTCCCCACATACAGAGATTTCCTCATTTACTGGAGAGGAAAAAGGGCAAAATGACATGAAATGCTTGGCTCGGTGACACCCAGCTGTCCAGGGATGAAGGTGGGTCCAGCTCCCTGCTTTTTTTTTTTATTTCATTTTAAATAGTTCCTCCCTATCCACCACTTCAGATCTGGGGGTCTGACAAATTCCCACACCTGCGACAGCTCTGACTGCAAAATAAGCTGCAAAAAGCAATGAGAAGGGATATTTTTAGCTGGATGAGCTCCCTGGTCTGCCTGACTAATTAATTTTGATGGCACAGTAGGGTGGGCACTCAGGATGGACCCAGGGCAGCAGGGGGGGATTCGGGGATGCTGCCCAGGCACTGGGGCACAGCCACACCAGAGCTCCAGGCTCAAAGCCCATCGGGGTTTCTGCTGGAAAACTGAGCTCTGAGAGAGGGATTGGGATTTCTCCTGCTCGTTATGCAGTCTACAAACAACCCTGGGGACGAGGCACAGTGACCTTGTAGCTTTTATCGTCACTTCTGGTGCTGCAAAGGGGGCACAGAGCGATGAGAGCCAACATTTCTGACAGCTCCGCTGCCTGTTGTAACAAGGCACTTCTGTTTTCCTAAAAATGCAAATTTCCAGTGGCACTTTGGATGGGAGCAGCCAGCAACAGCTCATTTTGCCATTCTCTCCAATGCCAGCAGGTTTTCTGACAAAAACATTTTGTTCCCACTTCACTGTTTCACTCGATTTTTTTTCTTCTTTTTTTTTTTTTTTTTTTAATGTTTCTGCCTCCATTAAAATCCCAGCTTCTGTTGCAGTGTCTCATCTGCTCTGATGTCCCACACCTGCTGCACAGATGTCTCATCTCCTGACACATCCTCATGATCATTACACAGCGTGCCAGCATCCCTCATTTGCAATTTCATTCAGAGAGCAGTGGTGGAACAGGGATTGGATTTATTGCTCCTGCTCTGTTGGAAAATGTGGCTTTGGGCTCTCTGGGATTTTCCCTGTAGCAGAAATCCCACAGCCCTGTGGGAGGGGGTTGTTATTTCGGTTTTAGGGTTATTTTGGTTTTTTCTGCAACAAGGTGTTTTGCACCTCAGGAGATGGATCTGAGACATGACCAGAACAATTCCTTTTCCCTCTGGGTCAAATCCCACTTATCACCTGCTCTCCCTGCTGTTTTTTTCCTATCCCTCCACCATCCTTTTCCCCTCCCTTGCAGCCCTCACACCCTCATCTCAGACAGGAGGAACTGTCAGAGCTATTCCTCCTTCCCGCTGTGTCCAAGTCCTGTCATCTGTGGGGACGCTTGGAGAACGCACAGCTGGGCACAGCTGGAGGAGGCACAGCTGGGAGCAGCACTCAAACATTCCCAGCTCCCCTCCTTTCACCTCAGTTCTCTCCAGCAGCTCTTGCACATCACTATTTTTATTTCATAGCAGGTTCTTTCTCCTTTTCTTCTAGAAAACTTGAATTTTTCCTTTTTTTTTTTTTTGTATTTTTATTGCTCCCCTCTCCAAGTTCTCTCTCAGCCTCTCTAATCAGAAGCACTTTTTGGTGGTTTTTCCTTGGGAAATCACCATGAAAAACTCTGACAAGAAGGTTTGGGCTGGGAAATATTCAGCCTGATCAACCATGAGCACATTTCCACTCCTCCTGCAAACATGGACTGTAATGGTGCTGGGATGGGTGGATGGATGCATGGATGCATGGATGGATGGATGGACAACCTAATTCTTATAAACTTGTAAACTTAATCCTCAAATAAAAGAATAAATGCTTCAAAATCTGGTATGCAGAAAATATTGTTTATTTGGACTCAACTTTTTTGTCCCTGGCTTTGTGCTGCTCCGTGGAACACAATTCCAGCTGGGATTTGTGTGTGGGAGGGTGGAGATGTGGGGCAAAATGGAATCCCAGAGTGGTTTGGGTTGGGAGGGACAACCTTAGAGCTCATCCCATTCCGCCTCCTGCCATGGGCAGGGACAGCTTCTCCTCTCCTGGGCTGCTCCAAGCCCCGTCCAGCCTGGCCTTGGGCACTTCCAAGGCAGGAACAGCCACAGCTGCTCTGGAAAAAAAGATGATTTCAGCTCTCCAGCTCAGTGGGATGAGGACAAACTCTGCAGTTTGGCTCTCACCATCCATTGTGGGAGGCCAGGTCCGAGGGGGATCCCTGACTGATGCCATGGGAGGGGGTCAGAGGATGAAACCTCTCCAGGCACATCAACATATTTCCAATTTGCCCAAAAGTGGAGGAAAACCAGGCTATGAATTCCCAACATCAACACTGATGAAAACCTGTAAGAAACTCCATTTTCCTGCACAATTTGCAGTTTTGTTCTTTCCCAAACACAGGCCCAAAGCTCAAAGCTCAATGGAATCCATAGAAAGCCCTCAGTAACTCTCCTGCTCTGGAGTCAAGCCCTAATGAGCTGATCTGTCACATCCTTCTGCACAGAGGATGAATTCCCTCTTCCAATTTCTGCCTCAGGAAAAGCTAAAAGAAGACAAGAACCCCCTTTGCTCTATCAGAAAGGTGTCCTGGCCATTTTTTATCCTTGGAGCAAGACAAAACCTGTGGCCAGGTGTGAAATATTTGCAGCTAGGAGCGACTCCCTCCTTTGAGTTGAAATTCCCCAGAATCCGTGAATGGATTGGGTTGGAAGGGACCTAAAAGCCATGGGCAGGGACACCTTCCACCATCCCAGGGTGCTCCAACCCCGTCCAGCCTGGCCTCGGACACCGCGGGATGCTCGGGTTTGGCACGGGAGCCACGAGATGGCACTCCAGGATCGGCATTGCCCTGCCATCCGCGCATGGAAGCTTTCCCTCGCTTTATTCCTTTATTCGATGTGAACTCGGGTGGGGGGATGTGCCCCGGCCGGGGGATGCTCCCTTGGGGGAATCCCTCTGCCGGGAATTCTCGGCACCAGTGCAGGGGAGGATTTAGGAACTGCCTCCCCTTGGCAGGGTACTGAGGCGTTGGTCCTGCCTGGAGTAAGAACCAACACGCTGAAAACGCAGCTCCAGCCCCTCCAGGTCTTGTCCCTCCATCCCTGATCCTTGGAGTCAGGGCTCCCACTGCATCTGCCTCACTTCTTGTTGCTCACCAAAAAGAGAAAATTCCTGCCATAGGCTGAGGGCAAGCCCCATGTGCCCAAAATCTGGGGCTGGGTCACTCTTCTGCTTGGGCACGAGATTCCCACCAGCCAGGCTGGGAATCTCAGGGATGTGTGGTGAGGATGGGGGTAAATCACACTCCCACCACCCCACATCACATCCTCCTCTAGAGTCAGCTCAATTTTTACACAGTGTAAGAAGAGAATAATTAATTTCCAGCCCAAATCACCTGGATGTCTCCCTCCACATCCCTGTTACTCTGGGCGTGGAATCTCCAGGCCCCAGCAGTGATGGAGCCTCATTTACCAATAAATAATGCAGCCAGTGCCTTGTCCCTCAGCACTGCAGAAATGAAGACACAGCAGGGACTTGGATCTCTCTCCTGGCTTCCTGCTGAGCAATTCCACTGCAGCTGCTCCTGGGGAAAGAGGTAGCCTCCATTTTTTATAGGCTTGGATAGGAAGGGAGGTCATTTCCTTCCCAAAACAGTTCTGTGCTTCTGTAAAAGCCTCACCATGGGAGGCACTGGGTGAAAGCCTTTTCCTGCTCTCCTGTGGGGCCCAAGGGAAATCTCCAGCTGAGTCACATCCTCCTGGGGGACTCCCTGCCCTGGGGTGGCTTTGGGCTGTCAGGCACTGTGCAGGGATAGTGGGAATAAACCTTGTGCCCAGGGATGGGGAGCTACCAGGTCAGGAACTGGTGGGACATGGTTGTGAGTCTGCAGGGGTCTGCTCTGGCATGGTTTGTGTCTGGGGTGGTGAGTACAGCCTCTCTGCATGGAAATTTGGGGGTTCCAGAGTCACCCACTTGTCCTAGCCCCAATAAAAGAGCCACTCTTGACTTCCACCCTCAGCCCTGCAGCGGTCACAGCTCTCACAGGGGCTCAGCAGAACTGGGATGGTCAAACATCCTCAGCCACCACACAGCAGTGGTGTCTGCCAGCTCCTTCCTGACTCCTGCCATTCCATCAGAAATGAACATGCAGCCACCAGCTCAGGACCACCAACATTTTATTTGTGCCAGAAGCCGTGGCAGTGCCCTGGCTGTGCTCAAAGCACCGCTCACATCGTGTGGTTCTCCACAGCCCTGGCCAGCCCCACGCGGTTGTTGGCCCGGTCAAAGATGCTGTAGTACACCCTGATGAAGACATCTCCCAAGATCCAGAGGTCCCCAGCGGTGTCCTGGAAGCTGCTCATGCAGAATCCTTGGTTGTGCTGATTTGGGCACAAAAGGCAGTTGGGGAAATGTGGGTTGGTGTCTGCTCTCACACAGCTCTGGAGCCTGTGGCCATCCATGCCCTGAGTCCCAGGGGAATGGAGAGGCCAAGGTGGCCACAGCCCCTGCAGAAGGACCTGGAGAGAGGCTCCTTACCTGGCCCAGCTGGCTGCCACTCACCTGCTCGGTGTAGGCCGAGGCAGACACAGGGTACTGGACCCCACTGATGACAAAGATGACATCGGGCATGGCAGGGATGGAGCTGCAGTTCACGCTGTGCTGCAGGGAGCAGAGGGAAGGGGCTCTCAGCAGGGAAACAGAGGGACAACAGGGGCAACAGGGGCAGCAGAGGGACAGCTCTGACCTCTGTGACAGGAGCCAGGGAAAGGCTGGGGCTGGGACAGGAGAGGGACAGGATGGATCTCAGGGAAAGGTTTTTCCCCAGAGGGTGCTGGGCACTGCCCAGGCTCCCAGGGAATGGGCACAGCCCTGAGGCTGCCAGAGCTCCAGGAGAGTTTGGACAGCACTGCCAGGGATGCACAGGGTGGGATTTGGGGTGTCTGTGCAGGGCCAGGGGAGGGATTGAATGGTCCTGGTGGGTCCCTTCCAGCTCAGGACATTCTGGGATTCTCTGTCTCGCTGATACAAACCGGACAGTCCCAGGGTGTCTCTGCAGGGGCAGTTCCCCTGTGCATGCCCAGCCCTGGCTGGGCTCTGCTGTGCCAGGTGCCTCCAGGGCGAGCAGGGCAAGCTCTCACCTCTCCATACATGCCCTGCACGGCCCCAAGCACGCTCTGGATGCTCCTGATGCCCGAGGGTGGCCCGGCCACGAGGGAAGTGCCGGTGTCGATGATGGCCTGGCAGCCACCCACGCACGCAACCTCCTGGCTGTTCACAATGATGCTGTGGGGAGACACCAACCAGGGCCATGAAACAACACATGGACCTTAGGGATGGTTCTGAACTTCTTTCCTAAGGGTTAAAGCTGGGGAACCCCAAGGGCTGCCTGGAGCTGCAGAGCCAGCTGGGAGTGCAGCCACCACTGCAGACATGGGCACTGAGCACAGGCCAGCAGCTGGGACCCACTCGAGCCCAACAGAGGAGGTTTTGACCCATGACTTTGCTCTCCTCATCACCAGAGACATCCCCTAAATCACATCACCCTAGGCTGTGCCCCAAGCACAAACCATCCTCATTTTGGGTGTCAATTGCCAAAGTACTGCAGGGTTTGTCCCCTTATCCCTCTGCATCCCTCTGCATCCCTCTGCATCCCTCTGCATCCCTCTGCATCCCACTGCATCCCACTTCATCCCTCTGCATCCCACTGCATCCCACTGCATCCCACTGCATCCCACTGCATCCCTCTGCATCCCTCTGCATCCCACTGCATCCCTCTGCATCCCACTGCATCCCTCTGCATCCCTCTGCATCCCACTGCATCCCTCTGCATCCCTCTGCATCCCTCTGCATCCCACTGCATCCCTCTGCATCCCTGAGCCCTGGGGTGTGGATGTCAATGGAAGCCTCTGGTGGTGATGGGTCCAAGGTCTCTTTAGAAGCCATGCCTTGAGGTGACCAGAGAACAGAGCAGATTCGTCACCTGTCCATGGAGATCTGCCAGTAGCCCTGGTAAGAGACGGGGATCCAGTGGATGGGGCCGGTGAAATAGGACTCATCGATGCCCCCGAAGATGACCACGCTCCCTGCTGCCTCACTGCACCATGCAGGAAAGAAAAACAAGGGGAATTTTGCAATGTGGATCAGTGCAGGGCCGTGTGTCCCAAGGGTGATTGTGCCACATCCCCCTCTCCTCACCAGTGACACCCTGGCACAGCAGCAGGGCCAGGGCCTTTGGCACCAGGAGCCACGGCACAACCATGGCCTGGAAACTTTCCCTGTGGGGAGGCTGGTGGCCCCCAGCCCTTGCACATCATGACCCGGACACAACATCCCACAGCAGCAGTGACAAGGGAGGAGCCAGAGCTGCCAGCAAAGCCCGAGGTGCCTCCCCCCTTCCCAGCCCTGCAGCTCCTCATGGCTCACCGGGACAGGTAGACAGAGAAGAGGTTCTCCTGCAGCAAGCTCTGGTTCACCAGGTTATCAAAGACTGGAGTGACCCCATCAGCAGCCAGGCTGGGGTATCCCAAGCCCAGGATCCCATCGAATTTGACGTTGACAAAGAACTGGCCGGGCTCAGAGGTGCTCAGGCCGAAGAGCTGGTTGGTGTCCACCAGAGACGCCACCTGGGGACAGGGAGGTGGCCTGAGCCTGCAGCAGGCACTGGGATTCTGGTGTTAATCTGGTGGGGAAGGAGCAGGGGATCCCCTGCTGCAGGTGGAGCTGGAGATTCAGACAAAGGTTATTAAAGAAAGAAGCCCAAAGGTTATTAAAAGCTGAGGCACGAGGGGCTGAGAGAGCCCTGGCTTTGTGAATCCCTCCTCAGAGAGAGGAGTCTGAGGCTGCTGGAGCCAGTCTTAGCCTCAGACTATCAAGGGTTTGAATTCTGTAACCTCATCCCACAACTTTTAATGACAGAGCTGCATTTAATGCGTGCATTTACGCATTTAATAAAAGATGAGATATTTAGTAGGAAAATGAACAGACAAGAGATAACAGATGAAAGATCTTAATCAGAATTGCTACACAGGATAAAACTACAAAGAACTACAGGTAGATTACAACATTACAAACAGTGCACTATAGCAAGGTACTTGTATTAAAGCTGGCACTAGGAATAGGATTGATTAGGATCCAAAAAATTAGGATTTTATTGCTGCCAAAACAACAATAATGTGCACAGATCCCTCCACTTAACCCCTGAGCAGTGTCCCCACTCATTGCACATATTTTCAGGAAAATGTGCAGAAGATTTCTGCCTTGTGGAAGTCTGGTGTGGCTTTTAAAGTGAGTGTCTGTCAGTCCTAAACTCAGCTTATCTTGTCAGATCTTTCTTGAACAATGAGAGGTTCACTGGCAGCTGGGAGATGCCAGCCCAGTGTTGATCCTGGGGCTCCAGGATAACTCACTACAGGACAGTTTGTCTGTTAAGAGCACCAGGTCAGTTTGGGGGTGGGCTGTTCTGCACAGCCCCAGTGATGCCGTGGGACACTCACGGTGACGGTGTCAGAGCCCACAATCCCCTCCATCTCTCCAGTGCCGTAGTGGATGGACAGTCTCAGCCCCGTGCTCTTGTAGGTGGAGGACTGAGAGGGGTCAAACATCTGGTGCGTTTCTAGATAAATGGAAAAAAACAGAATTAAACCTTTGGGCAAGGCCAGACCTAAGGGAGGTGTGGGAGGAGGAGCCCTGCTGAATTGCTGTTTGTTATCCTGCCTTCAGGAATAATTCAGCTGGGAACATTTGCTGTCCATCCTTCCCCTCCTCCAGCAACATCCCCATGGCATCCCCATGTCCATCCCCCTTGGGCAGGTGGGGAAACTGAGGCACAATCAGTAATGGCATCACCTGAGCTCTGAGCAGCCCCTCCCCCCGAATATTCAGCATTCCAGCTCACTGCACAGGTACCACGGACCCAGCGGGGTCATCCCCTGTCCCCTGGCGATGTCACCCCAACTTCTGGCCTCGGTGGAGCCCCACAAACCCAGGATGTGCAGCTGGGGCTGGCTCCTACTCACGGCAAGCCAGGCTGGTGCAGGACACAGAGGGAACCCAGAGGTCGGAGGAGCCGGTGTCGAAGACCACGGTGAAGTCCTGTGGGGGGGTGCCGATGGAGATGGTCCCGTAGTATTCCACCTGTGGGGCAGCCAGGGATGGATTTTGAGGCATGGAACCAAACCTGGAGCTTCCCCAGGCTTGGAACCTTTTTGGTGCCCTCTTTCATGGAGCCCCCTGCTTCTACAGAGCCCCTGGGGGACATTTCTCTGTTCAGGGCCACCAGCGTTGGCAAGGAGGGTGAAGGATGTGAGCTGAAGGCTTTGGGATAGAGGATTTGGGGTTGATCTGTGCCCAGGACAGACAGAGGGATGGACATCCCTCAGACCTCCCCAGGGACACAGCCCAGACTCACATCGAGGGCGTTCAGCAGGGGCTCCGTGGCCACCCCGGTTCCGTTGGGAAAAGCATGCGGGAATTTGGTGCCGATGTCGTAGTGGTGATGCTGGAAGAATTGGTGCAGCAAATCCTTCTCCCTGAGGACATCTCTCAGCTTCTTGCCCCTTTCCAAGGGCAGCCTGGTACAAGCAACAGGGAAAGAAAAATAGTGAGATGGGATTTTGCTGTGTGCAGCTCCTGTGAGCGGTGTTG
Organism: Catharus ustulatus; assembly: GCF_009819885.2. Lineage (NCBI taxonomy): Eukaryota > Metazoa > Chordata > Aves > Passeriformes > Turdidae > Catharus > Catharus ustulatus. Next base: position 5,099,250 of record NC_046245.1, read on the forward strand.
AACACCTCCAACGTTCTGACCCAACAGCAGGAGCACAGGAAACTCCCCCAAAACTCTGAGTCAGGGATTTCCTCAAAAATCCCGAAACAGTCCTAGAAACCAGCCCTCCCCAGGCACACCCTCAATCTCTGCCCCCCTGGAGCAGCTTTCTGCAGCCTCAGCCCTCACCTCTGCTCCCCAAAGCCATGCAAAGCCTCCAAACACTGATTTCCCCCTTCGCTTTGCCCGGGTGGCCCTGGCACTGATGCTGCTGTGACTTACCTGGTGACACCCTGGCAGAGGGCAGAGGCAGCACAGAGGAGCACGAGGAGCCACATCCTGCCAGGGTAGCCAGGGTGAATTCCTGCAGGTTTATAAAGCCCCTGCCCACCCCAGCTGCTGTGCCAAGAGCAGCCGGGACCAGCGGGAGCTGCCCCCTCCCCTCCTTTGGGCACCCGGCCAAGGCAGGTGGCACCCAGGGACTGAAGGACACAGCAAACATGAGCCACACGTCACCTGGCGGGGGGGAACTGTCCCCTTATGCCGCCCATGATCCTCTCCTGGGGACCCCATGCTCTCCACTAGATCCCAAATACAAACTCTCCATCCTTTAGACCCCAAATCCTTCAACCTGACCAGGCACTGCCTGGCTGTGGGTGTGGAATCACAGAATTCCAGGATGGTTTGTGTTGGAAGAGGCTTCAAAGCTCACCCAGTCCCACCCCTGCCACGGACAGGGACCTTCCACCATCCCAGGTTGCTCCAATCCCCAATGTCCAACCTGGCCTTGGGCACTCCCAGGGATCCAGGGGCAGCCACAGCTGCTCTGGGTACCTGTGCCAGGGCCTGCCACCCTCCCAGGGTAGAATTCCAATATCCCATCCAACCCTGCCCTCTGGCAGTGGGAGCCATTCCCTGTATCCTGTCCCTCCATCCCTTGTCCCTGCAAAGGGCTCTGAGGTCCTCTTGGAGATTTCTCCTCTCCAGGTGAGCATCCCCAGCTCTCCCAGCCTGGCTCCAGCCCTGGGAACATCCCTGAGCCTCCTCTGGAATTGCTCCAGCAGCTCCACGTGCTCCTGATGTTGCAGACAGCTGGAGGCATCCATGTGGCTTTTGGGTTTGTGTCCCGAGGCCATCGCAGAGCAGTGGGACCCCTGCTCACAGCAGTGTCCCCAGGCGGGCACGGAGGGCCCCGGTGGCGCTGGGTGTGACCCGGGAGCGGGGTCTGACGCATTCCCGTTATCTCAAACCCCACCCGTGCCGCGGGATGCAAACAGCACAAGGTGACCCCGGGGGGCTGTGCCCGGGATACGGAACAACAGCACGGAGCTGCAGCCCCAACGAGCTCCGGAATCCGGGAGAGCCTGGGATGGGAACGGGGAGAGCCCGGGGTGGGGACGGGGAGAGCCCGGGGTGGGGACGGGGAGAGCCCGGGATGGGGATGGAGGGAGAGCCCGGGAACGGGGAGAGCCCGGGGTGGGGACGGGGAGAGCCCGGGGTGGGGACGGGGAGAGCCCGGGATGGGGACGGGGAGAGCCCGGGATGGGGACGGGGAGAGCCCGGGATGGGGATGGAGAGAGCCCGGGATGGGGAGAGGGGAGAGCCCGGGATGGGAACGGGGAGAGCCCGGGATGGGGAGAGGGGAGAGCCTGGGCATGGGGGGAGAGCTCGTGAATGGGGGGAGAGCCCTGGGTTCGGGGAGTGAAGGGCGCGGGGGATGCGGGACACGGACCCGGCACCGCTGCTCTGGTTCAACAGCGCGTCCCCAGGCACTGCCCCCCCTGCAGCCCCCACACCTGCAGGAGGTTCGGTTTCCTTGAGGAGAGAAAGGGAAAAAACAACGGGTTTTGATTTTTAAAATTGTTTCGTCTCCTGTGAAAATTGCCACTGCGGTGAGGATGCTGTAGGCAAAGCCACTCCCAGTTTGGGGACTGGGATGTCCCCTCTGCTGCAGGAACACACAGAGTTTCCACAACGGGGTGGCTCTTGCAGTGCAATAAAGCAGGAATTTATATTGATTTTTAACGATTTATAATGATTTATAATAATTTATAATGATTTTTCTGCTGCAATTGTCCCAGTGGTTTGTAGAGGAGTGGCTGGGCCATGGCAGCCAAAAAGGCAACGAGGCTCATCCCAGTTTCCTGTCAGGAAGGAGTTCATGATGGATTGGAAATGTGGGAAGCCATCAGGACGAACTGTAGGAACCACCTTTGCAAGAAGAATTTATTCCAAGCCAAAAATGAATATTAAAATGAACTTAAATTATTGAAATAATAAATATATTAAAGCAATGGTATTCATATATAATATATGAGGGGTACTTCTGAATTATAAAAACTAAAAAGTATAATTATGTATTCTGTATTTTAATAATATATAAATATAAAAAACTCCTCAAGTCCAGTGAAGAAGAGAGCAGAGTAGAACAGAATAGAGGATTGAATAGAGGGTAATCAGATTAGAATATAATTACAATATAAGATAACTAGAATGGAATGGAATGGAATAGAATAGAATAGAATAGAATAGAATAGAATAGAATAGAATAGAATAGAATAGAATAGAATAGAATAGAATAGAATAGAATAGAATAGAATAGAATATGGAATGGAATGGAATGGAATGGAATGGAATGGAATGGAATGGAATGGAGAACAGGATATTCCCCTGCTGTTTGGAAACCATCCATGTAATTATTTTATTGTGGAATATTCAGACCATGTGTGGGTTTGTGACACGTTGGCTGTGTCCTGATCCCCTCCCAGCCCCGTCCTGTCCCATCCCAGTCATGTCCTTGTCACATCCCAGCCCTGTCCCAATCCCATCTCAGCCGTATCCCAGCCCTGATCCCATCCCAGCCCTGTCCTTGTCACATGCCAACTGTGTCCTTGTCACATCCCAGCTGTATCCTAGTCCCATCCCAGCCCTGATCTCATCTCATCCCAGCCCTGTCTTGGTCCCATCCCATCCATGTCCTTGTCCCACCCCATCCCATCCCATCCCATCCCATCCCATCCCATCCCATCCCATCCCATCCCATCCCATCCCATCCCATCCCATCCCATCCCATCCCATCCCATCCCATCCCTGTCCTGGTTCCATCCCATCCCATTCCAGCCCTGTCCTTGTCCCATCCCAGCCGGGTCCCGATCCCATCCCAGCCGTGTCCCGATCCCATCCCAGCCGTGTCCGTGCTCCCACCCCGCGGTGCCTCGTGCAGCCGGTTCACCTTGGCACAGAACATCAAACAGAGCTGGGGACTCGCACGTGCGGGCCCCGAGGGGCTCCTGGCTCCGTTCCGGGGGCGGCTCCGGGATCAAACAGCCCCGGGGCTCGGGGTCACACGCGCTGTTGACTTTCCCCGTCCCTGCTTTGCCGCCTGGGTTTCACCCCCGCGGGAGCTTTGCTCCTCTAGGGAGAAGTTCAAAGGAAATCTCCTAGGTTTCAGTCCCCTAAATGTGCTTTGAAAGCAGCTCGGAAGCGGGGTTTTGCTAAAAACCGTGCAGGGATGCAGGAAAGGGGAACTTCTCCATCACCTGTACTGTGATTCCAGCTCCAATTCTCAACCTGAAATCAAGCACAGCCTGCTCTTGCCATGGGGGTGTCCTTTCATTTAATCAAGGGATTTCCCACTAAATTGTCACCTCCTATATCTGAAAGCCAATTGAGCTGGTAGTTGAATTACCAAACATCTCAGTGAAGGTGCTGGGGGCACTGTGAGCACGGAGCAGGTCCCATTCTGCCCCCAGGATGACCAGAGGGGCTCATGGCACCCCCAAACCCTTCTCTGAACCGTGTGACACTGGGATGGCAACACCAGGAGAATCTTTGGGATTCCCCCGAACTCCCCTGGGGTCACCCCTGCTCAGGAACCTCTGCCAGGAGCTCCCAGCACAAACCCATCGTGGATGAAGAGCTGCGGGAATTACAGCTCAAAAAAGCACAAAACCCCACCTGAAAACAAAATTTCTGGGGTGCAGCTCTAACGGGGTGGCAAAAGGGGGATTTTACAGAGTTTTCCCTCTCCTGGATTCTCCTTCAGCATCCAAACCTCCTTGAAACCCCCAAATTCTGTTAAAAACTAGATCCCAGGAATAAACTCAGGGGACTGCTCATCCAGCCTCTGCCCTCTGCTTATTCCAAAGGAGCCGTTTAAACTTGGGGAATCATTTCAAGAGCTGCTGGATCTGTTTGGTCCTGGCTGGAGGTGGATCCCAGAGCCCAGCTCTGCAGCTCCAGGGCTGCAGGGGTTGGAGAGATCCAGCCAAAATCATTCCAGGCTGGAAGAAAACAGCTCTGGCTCTCAGGGAAAAGAGGAGCCAAGAGCCAGCTGAAGTCATCAACAAAATTCCAGCTGGCTGGGAAAAGCTGGGAGGTAGTGGGATGGAAAAGCTCTGCCTTGGTTTTAAACAGATTTTTCACTGCTTGAGGAAAAGAGGGGGTTCAGAGCTGCTGAGATCAACACCCAGGCTCCTGAAGCGCCACAAAAACCTGGAATTTGTCCCCAAAAGTCACCTTTAGCATCAGCCTCCATCCAGTGCTCAGTCGGGAACACCGAATCCATGGGCAGGGTGGAACACCGAGCCTCCCCTCAGAATTCCAACAGCTCCCACCTCTTTGAATGATTTCATTTGGGAGGGAAAAGGAAATCTGCGCTGTTTGAGCCCTTGTTCCAGTTGGGAACATGCTCGAGGGAGATGCCGATAAAGATTTATTCATATTTCCCTGCTGGAAAACTTCCTGGAATCCCACACTTCCTGGGCAGCTCACGGAGTGACTTTACTCTCACGGGCTGGGGCAGTGGGAACAACACCCAGTGTCGGGAAAATGAGTAATAAACTCAATAAATGAGGAAAAAATAGGGGGAAAAAAGAGAAAACCACGAAGCAAAGAGCACAAAGCAGCGATCCCCAAGGAGAGGAGGATAAATGGGGATAAATGACCGCGGTGGTGGCAGCGCAGGGACAGAGGACAGGGAGGGGACAGAAGGGGCAGGGTCCAGCCTGGAGCTGCCCCCGGGCACCTCCCGCCCTTCAGAACCCGCAGATGAGACCTGAATCTCAAACAGTGCCAGGTGAATAAACCACCGAGGAGGGGTAAAACCTCCTGCATCCCCCTCCCAGGGGGGTTTTTCATCAAATCTGGATTTTCCAAGCACGTCTCGATATCTATATTAATTCCTGATGGGTGTAGTGGGAAATTTAATGAAGAGTTTGTGATAATTTATCTACAAGAAAACCAAAGAATGAAGTTCAGTTTTTACTCCCAAGCCCTGCATGTAAAAATGTGTCTCCATGATAAACACCCCACAAAAAGAGA